>NC_140594.1:722172454-724988896 GCF_964204655.1 Triturus cristatus | reverse complement strand
TTAAACTTAGTTGAAATAGTGTTGCTAGTGATAATCACTCCATCCTACACTCCACCCACCCTTCCCATACTCCACTCCTCTCCATCCCACCACTCCACTCCACTCCCATCCCACACTCCACTCCATCCACACCCACACACACTCCAACACACCCCACTCCACACTCCACTCACTCCATCCACACTCCACACTCCAACCCACACTCCACTCCACTCCACTCCACACTCCACTCCATTCCACTCCACCCACCTCCACTCCACTCCACTCCATTCCACACTCCACTCCATTCCACACTCCACTCCATTCCACACCCCACTCCATTCCACACTCCACTCCATTCCACACTCCACTCCATCCCACACTCACTCCATTCCACACTCCACTCCATTCCACACTCCACTCCATTCCACACTCCACTCCACTCCACTCCCACTCCACACCCACACTCCACACTCCACACTCCACACTCCACACTCCCACCCTCACTCCACACTCACACTCCACACTCCACACTCCACACTCCACACTCCACACTCCACACTCCACACTCACACACCACTCCACACTCCACACTCCACTCCACACTCCACTCCACACTCCACTCCACACTCCACTCCACACTCCACTCCCACTCCACATTCCACACTCCACATTCCACACTCACATTCCCCATTCCACACTCCACTCCACACACCACTCCACACTCACTCCACTCCACTCCACTCACACTCCACTCCATTCCCCCACACTCCACTCCACACTCCACTCCACACTCCACTCCACACTCCACTCCACACTCCACATCCACACTCCACATTCCACACTCCACTCCATTCCACACTCCATTCCACACTCCACTCCATCCCATACTCCACTCCACTCCATCCCACACTCCACTCCACTCCATCCCACACTCCACTCCATTCCATCCCACACTCCACTCCATTCCATCCCACACTCCACTCCATTCCCCACTCCACTCCATTCCCCACTCCACCCCACACTCCACTCCACTCCATCCCACACTCCACTCCACTCCATACCACACTCCACTCCACTCCATACCACACTCCACTCCACTCCATCCCCCATCCCACAATCCCATCCCACAATCCCATCCCACAATCCCATCCCACAATCCCATCCCACAATCCCATCCCACAATCCCATCCCACAATCCCATCCCACAATCCCATCCCACAATCCCATCCCACAATCCCATCCCACAATCCCATCCCACAATCCCATCCCACAATCCCATCCCACATGACATGATCCCACATGTAGCTGCCCAAACCAGGAGCCAGAAAGCAGATTTGCTTCTGCTGATTGAAATTTGAAAGGCCGTGCCATGTTTTGCAGTGCTTCTAGAAATATCCTGGCTCCTCCAACCATTTTAGGAGTTCTGACAATCCCAGGAGGACAGTTGCAGCACATGATAATGACAGGATCGCTGACGCTTTTGGCCTGGAAGGATTACGAAAATATTGGCAAGTGCTAGGTTTTTCAAAACAAGATACCTGGTTCAGCACAACCCAAAAACTCATAGGATGCTTTGTGGAAGAAATTGATGTGTTGGTGCAACCAATGGAGGGTGTTCACTTTGCTCTTGGAAAATAATTTTGTATGCTATTAAGCTGCAGATATTATCAAGACACCCATTGGGGTGTAAAGTGAAGAGGACAAGAACAGCTTATCCTCCTAGACCAACATTTTCTACTTTGTTGGAAGTGAATATATTGTGTGTAACTTCTGTAGAGCTATCCTGACCTCCTGAACAAACCCAGGGAACAATGGTCAGCCAAACTGATTATGGTTTATTTGATTCTGTGCAGACTAGTATCTAGTGTGTGAGACTTGGTTTAGCAGGCAGAGAGTCGTCTTCTGAAGGGCCATCTATCCACATATACCAATGTATGAAAACCTATTTAAGGTGCATTTTATTTCCTACTTTTTCAGATAACCTAAGGTTGCGAGTGATGCAACATTTGAAAGCAGATGAAGTGTGAAGATTGTTTAATAGAATTTAGAATGGACAGTATGGGCCAATTGCTCATTGCTTTATAGAAACCGTAAAAATCAGTGACTTCCACTATCCTTTCCAGGTGCGCAAAATTGCTCAAGTTGGTAGCAAAATCTGATTTATGAATTTGGAGCATAATTGCCTAGAGGGTCCTTTAACTGATCTTCTGATTGAACTTTTACAAAGTTTAATTCTAAATCTATTATTTAGCCATGAATAAGCTTTGAACAGGCATAATCTGAGACCTGGTGTTGGATAAAAACATGTCTAGCTCTACCATTGGGAATGTTAAAATCTATCAAAGATTCGATGGAGCAGGTTTCCCCAACGGAAATAATTTTGTTGATGTGATTATAGCATACTTGCATTGGGTATCAATGCATTATTTTTGTTCCAGTCTGGTTTGATTACATATGATATAGATTACTTCAAGTTTCTATTGTGAGGCAGCAAGAAAGCAAGAATGAAACTGAAGGCAGAGTATAAATTGTTTGTAAGACCTGCAATCAAAGTGGACGATTACCTGTTCAGAAGTTGGGAGCATTGCAGTTTTTGATATATTAACTGTCTATTTATGAAAATACACAAAATAAAGAGAGTTAATATATCAAAAACTGCAATGCTCCCAACTTCTCAACAGAATAGACCAGTGATTTAGGCATATTGTTCAAGAACATAGTTTAGGAACTGTTTTTCATTGACTGCTGTTTTTTAGTAAAAGAAGCACAATCTTCACCTTCGTGTCATTAAGAGTATGTATACATTTTGATGCACCAGTTCAAAAATGTATTTCTTGGAGAATAAATTCTAGCCTTTCTCAAAGGCCAACAAGACACTGTATGTGGGATTTAGCTTTGGCTCCATGATCTTTGATATAGGTACCAGTGTCGGCCCAGTTAGATTTCTCCTCATATACGTTGGAATAAGTGTTTCAAGAAAGCACAATGCTCTTTTACAGGTTTTTTTTTTTACCCACACCAAATTCTTAAATATTATATACCGCCTTTATCTCATGTTTTTCCAAACAACCAGATCGTCATTTTCCCAGGGATTTTCAATTTATTATACAGTCATTTACTATGCGTTCAAGTGCTCCCTGTAGGCTGACAGGTATTTGATCTAAAATTATTGCCAACAGCATACTGCAAGAGAGGAGAGACTGCTCTTTAGATTTTGTGGGGGTGGTGAAGGTAGTATATAATTTGTTTTTAAAAACAGTCATTACACAACCTTGTTTAAGCTGAATTTTGTGTTACATTTTTCTTCTCCTGAAGTAACGAGTTATGGGGCCCTTCTAGACCCTAACCCACATCTCAATATGCCAAGCAGTTGATTTGTGATCCACCCAACTATACAGATTTGTCCATAGAAAATGTGTTTCTAACCTGTCAAAACCACATCTAAAACCTCAGACAGCAGTGTATAGTGCTAAACTATTGGTGTGTGTGTGTGTGGCTCTGAAGATTAAGGTTAACAATACAAGTCGGTTATCTTTTGTGCTGTAGCCCTGTCAAAACCCAGTTCGATAAACTCGTATTAGATTCTGTTTTTTTTGCCCAGAATTCAAGTTCTTGGACTAACAATTTAGCGTATCATTAAACTCCAACATCAAGTAAAGCTATAAACAGTTAGTAAGCCAGTGATGTGTTTGAGCCTAAATGTATATTCTATAATATAGCTCCACATCAGATGTCTTGGGCAGTACAAGTGCTTAACAATGGAGTTAGCCATTTAACCCCAATGTTAATGTTTGATCTAAACACTGGCTGACACACCATTTGGACTTAGAGCAGACTACAATCAAGGTCTAGCAAAATCTGCCCTTCAATATATCATAATAGTAACTGGCAGAATTGTTCATGAGAGGGCTCAGCTTCAGCAGCCTTGTTTACAGGAATACCGGGCGTAATTTACACAGCAATACAATGAGGTGCAGCTGATGTCAATCAAAGTTCTGTCATTAGTAAAGGTTAATGTGATTTGAATAGTTAATAAAGTCTGACTTTACTGACCTCAGATCAGCCCACCTTATTTCATTGTCTACTTTCCTTGCCACATTGCTTTCGTAATGAGATTGCAAGTGTGTTACTTCCAAGTCAGTACACGCCCTACCAATTCTTTTGTAAAACTATAAGCTGTTTTGTTTCATTTAGTTTACTGGTGTGTCAGGAATTTCTAGTATTGAGATGATAGTTTTAATTTGCTTTATAATATTTAGAGAGCTGGTCCCCAAGGAAAGTACATAGCTCGGTCAAACTTTTAGGCCAAAAAGGCACTCAAGAAATACTACTACTGATTAGAGAAGCCGACACAATCTTTCAAAGGAATCAATTTTGACCCATGCCGATATGCGATTTTGTTTAATATTTAATTCTTTAGTGCTACATGATCTTGCTTGGTTTGCCAACCAGTTCTTTAAGTCCTCATAAGATTATTCACAATCGTGATTCCCAGTTATTATCTTCATTTCGTAGGTGTAACCAGATATTAGAATTTTTCTCTGCCAAAATACAAACTATCTATACGTCCTTTCCTCAGGAAACGGACTTACAATTGGTACCACCAACATACTCAGTGAAGGAACAGGACATGTAGGAGAAATTCCCCCCCTTAGAACAAGCTTCCTTGCAAAAGATTTTAAATCACCTAAAATCTGGCTTTCCTATAGATCCAGCCCCCCCCACCATCTTAAATAAGATTGAGACCATCTCTCCGGTCGTACTGGATCTGATCAATGCCTCTCTTTTGCTGCGAACTGTGCCCCCGCTTTGGAAACAGGCGATGGTCAAAGCCCTTTTAAAAAAAACAGTTTGGACCCGGAAGACTGGGCGAACTATCGACCGATATCCCTGTTGCCAGGCATGAGTAAAATTGGTGAGAAGCATGTGAACTCAGCCCTCTCTGTATTCCTGGAAAAGAACAACAAATTCCATCCCTCACAGACAGGATTCAGAACACATCAAGGCACGGAGACTGCACTTCTGGCAATAGTAGAGGAAACTAGAAAAATCATTGATGGCGGAGGCTGCGCAGCACTGATTGTGTTGGACTTGAGCGCAGCCTTCGACACGGTGAACCACTCTGCTGATTAGTAGAGTCAAGGATGCTGGAGTGATTGGAATAGCACTGAAATGGCTGCAGTCCTTCTTGGAAAACCGACTTCTCAGTCTCAGGATGAAACTTCCTCAAATCAACTGCCAATCATATGTGGAGTTCCCCAGGGATCTGCACTGAGTCCCACTTTATTTAAAATCTACATGAGCTCCCTGGCAGAAATAGTTACTCCCTTTGTTCAGATTGTCACCTACGCTGACAACACTCAATTGGTGTTCTCCCTCAATTAAAATGACAATTCTGAACCGGGCCTAATCACCTGTCTAGGCAAAGTCTCCAGATGGATAGATAGCTCATATCTTAAGCTCAATGAGGCAAACAAAGACTGAGCTGATGCTTCTTGGCAAATTCCACCCCTTCCAATATAGATTCACACTGGCCTAACTGTTTGGGCCCTCCTCCTGCCCCGAAAAAGCACATTGAGAGCCTGGGGTTTTGGCTCGATTGGAACCTTGACTTCAAGGAACAAGCCCGGAAAGTAGAAGCCAGCTGTTATGGTCTCTTGAGGATGATTAGGAAGATTCTCCCTCTACTACCTTTCACAGCCAGGAGACTGCTAGTTCAAGCTCTGATTATGCCAATGCTCTATACTTAGGAGCTCCTCACTCCACGTCAAAATATTGCAGACAGTACAAGACTGTGCAGCCCATCTGCTCCTGAACATCCCTAAATGTGTCTCAGTCAAACCCGCCCAGACCTCTTTGCACTGGCTCCCAATTCAGGAGAAAATCCAGTTTAAGGCCATGTGCATTGCACATAAAGCACTTGCGGGAGAAGGATCTTCAATGATTTGTTCCATGATTCACCCATACGAGTCCAATAGAGCCCAGAGATCCGAAATAAAACATCTGGTGACAGTCCCAAAAATTAAACGGGTTAGAAGTGGAGGCAGTGTTTTCTCATATAATGTTGCCAAGACCTGGAACCGCCTCCCCCTCTATATCCATTCACAGTCAAACTACCTGAATTTTCACGAGAAACTGAAAACTCTCCTCTTCCCTTGATATGTTTAGAACCGGTATAGGTGCTACTTTTAGCGCTGGGATGCCCACGGGTAACCAGGCGCTCTACAAGTGTTAACTCATTCATTCATTTATTTCATAGTTTAGTAGTGGTTTTAAATCTCTTGAGATTAGAGTATAATCATGGACAACCTGTCATTTAGGGTGTATGGAAATAATGTGAAGGCACATAGAAGCAGATTCAACCATTTAATGTACACACACCCAGACAGACAGAGTATGTCTATACCGAACATCTAGCAATATTGTGCACAATGTCAATTACTAACAAATGATCATTTTCTAATTCCAAAATAAATTGGTGTTCTTATTAGAAGTATGGTTAACTCACATGTTCTAGTTTTATTTTGGTAATTCATTTTGGAAGTGGTTAGAAAATGAGTTAGTTGGGGAGGATGAGCTTTCTTTCAAAGAAATAAGTGAAAATCTTGTTGGGTGAACACAAAGGTTAAATAAATAAACTGTGGCTCAACCCCTGGTAGCTACAGCATTGTGCAGACAGGCCTAACTTAAAGATAAGCAACACATGTATTTAGAAGTACCAACATATTTAAGTTAAGAAATAAAATGAAAATCCTGCAACCAATTTCTAAAAGTGAAACAAGTTTTCAATCTTTAGAACAATTAAAAATGATTACATTCAATAATGGGATGTTGAGTGTTTAAAGTTTCAGAGCAAAAAGCAGCAAGAAAAAGTAAACTGACAATCTGAAGTCACTGTTCATGATGGACAGGCACATAGGTGCAATTTCAGGCCAACTGCAATGAGACTGAGGTCAGATATACTAAGCAGCTCAAACCAGTCAAAGACTTTAGCATCTGAATTAGTCTCTGAAATGTGAGTCAATATCCTCTAGCAGGCCAACATTGTAGACTGTATCCGGCAAGTCCTCTCAAAGTCGATAGTCTTTTGGAAAAAGTCCTGTTGAAGTTGATGGTTTTGTATACAACAAAGGCAACCCTGTACACGCATGAGGACCAGGGTCCCCCTTTGACTATTGTACACCCAACACAACAGCTTTGGGCTCTCAACAGTATCTATTTCTTGCTTCGGTATATATGCTCACTTTCTTAGCACTAGTTTTCACTGCACATACTGCATAGTTAAACAAAATAACAAATCAGGAACATAGAGAAAAAGTTGATTTGTTCCAATTTTCAATGCTATGTAATAGATCAAGACATGATGGGAACACTCAGACATAATTCATCTAATTACATCTTAGGTTAGCGAATTATTAATCTAAAGGAGCCCCCCCCCGGAATAATATTTGATTAGTAGTATTACCGTGGTCGTTGTGGGCATATTGTTGTGTGCATATAGTTTTGAGCAGACTGTCATCTGCAAGGCATTGTAGTTAAACCTTCGCATTACGTGCTCTAGTATGGAGTAACAAACATTGTCATACACCAAAGAGTAAACTTCTAAGATCATTAGAAGACATGCCTTTTTTAGGTTGAGGGTCGCGTCAAATAATATTTGATTAGTAGCATTACCTTGGTCGTTGTGGGCATATTGTTGTGTGTATATAGTTTTGAGCAGACTGTCATCTGTAAGGCATTGCAGTTATACCTTGGCATTATGTGCTCTAGTATGGAGTAACAAACATTGTCATACACCAATGAGTAAACTTCTAAGATCATTAGAACCATTCCTTTTTTAGGTTGAGGGTCGCGTCAGTGAAAACAATTGAACAGACTTAGTTGAATTGGAGAAATTCAGGAAGGCAGTGAGAACTGAAATATATGGTAAAGCATTTACTGAGTATCTGAAGGCTGATATTATTATCCCGTGGGGGGTAATAAGTCAAAAATATACAAATCATTTTCACACATGGCAAGAAATTTAAGAAGCATTTCTGTGACATTGGAAACCATTGTTCACATTACTGGATGGTTTTAGGCATTGACACAGCTCTAGAAGAATTGAATAGCCCGAAACAGATTGACCTGGAAAATAAAATCAAGAGTGACATTGTGACTGAAAGAAGAAGCAGTCTTGGATAATCTGCTAAAATCATTGATTTCCACTCAATATTGGAAAGAAAAATCAATAAGGTTGAAATGTTTATAGCATGCTACAAGAAATAATTTGCATACCTGTACCTGGAGACTACTACACAACAGGGCCTAACGCTCCACCGACATGCAAGAAGGGTACAGCCTCAGAATCTTCGGTAGGCTCGGATAGCCAAGAGACTCCAGAGGCAAGGGAGATAGAGGAGCAGAAGGAGGGGTCGCAAGTATGGCAGGAGACCAAATATTAACCAACTATCAGTAGAAATAATGAATCTCCAACGTTTAACATCTCAAAGCATGTGTTGAGTCATGATGAGAACTTGACACTTCGAAGAGAATTAAGGTTTGTGATAACAAATATACCCGATTTCTTTAGAATTAGGGGGGGATTGTTTCACTTCCTTAGGACAATCAGATCCAGACAGTACTTCAAAAGATAAAGCAGCTCCCACGATTGAGACAGGGACTGGCCTGTTACTGTCCTCCATGCTTCAAACCCTCACACATTTAATGACTGCAGAAATCATTGTGCTTGGTACAAACAGTCCTCAAACAGTTGAAAGTTAAACACAGAATGGAATATATTCCTTACAAAATACCCAAGAATGAAAAAATGCCTTTACCACCTTATACCAAAATTTGGACAAAACGATCAATCTGGTTTTAAAGGTGATACCCTATTAATACAGAAACCCAGTGACTATGAGACATAATGTCCCACATTATCCAGCAGTATTAGCATTTCTAAGAAACCTGCAGCCAATCCCTTTAAGAGTATTCAAGATAACATAAGTGGAGTAAGAGCCCTAGGAGCAGAGATTGTTAGTGACAAGAGTATGTTTTATTGAATAGACCTTTCCATAGTAACCCTGTAATTTATACATTACTGAACATAGATAAGGAAACAAATAAACCATCTGTGAGACCCATAGACTCGAGGTGTAGATGGGTCCTAGAAGCAGTGCAAATTTGCAGATTTCTACATCAAAGAGGTCCCCAAAATTGCCTTGTATGGAAGAGATAGCATACACTTTATCAAAGGCAGATTATGTGGCATATTGCAACCAGCAGGGCATCTAGGGGACTCTCGATGTCAAATTATAATCAACAAACATTCCCCAAGGCAATGCCAATGAGGGTATAGGTTTATCTCTAACAGTACATGGACATCTCTTTGAATTCATTGTAGATTTGGCCAAAGTTGAGCAGAAAAGTAATGATTTTATTTTTAAGCATGAATACCATGAGCAAATAAAGGTGCTAGTGTGGCATGCTTTGCCCCATGTGTCTCACACATCAATAATTACCTCACAGACAAAATAAGATCTTGAAAATGCTATATCGATTACATATTCCTACCACGGAATAGTGAGGATGGTGACATTTTAGATTACATGGGCTAGCTTAAATAACTAGAGCATAGACTTTTCTTTCTCAGCCAACTACAGCAAGACTGAAATCAACTACCTAGAACTACTCCAGACACCAGACAAAGATGTGCAAGATGCCAGCTGACACAAATGCCCTATTAAGGTACAACAGTCACCACTTGCGAGCTCTGAGGGATAATCTGCCATTTGATCAGTCTAAGACTAAGCAGGAGTTATTTTCTCAAGAAGAGCTGGTTTAAAGAAGATGAACACCTCAAAATGAAAGATGGAAAGGGGGTACCTCAAGAAAATCATCACTAGGGCCCTAAAAACATCATAGCTTTGTCCTAGGGAATGGTAACTCACAAGCAAAACTAGGGCGACGGCTCAGAGAAAATTAGTGATTGTTAGCACTTTCAATTCAGGCAGTAACCCAAAAAGAAAAACAAAAAGAGCACAATACCTTTAATCAGAGACACACAACAAAGCTCAACTTCTTGTGTTCAAAAGAAACAAAAATATCAGGGGCTTCCTGGTAGGCCCATTGGAAATTAGAACCCACAGTGATGCAATGACCTTAAGTGGGATTGTCAAATGTGATAGATCATTTGAAATGTGGCATTTTTCTTAACTAGATATATTATGTATACCTAGATACTGTCATCCCATTCCTGATCCTACACATTGAAGGCATTTTATAATTGTAACACTCAAAAAGTAACCTATGTTAACAAATGTCTTTGCAGCAAAGTATATGCAGGAAAGACATACCAAATGGTCAAATGCCAGCACTGGAATTGCATTAAATGCAAGGTGGACTCCGCTCCTTTAGCATGATACTACAAGCAAGGAAACAAAAAATGAGATCTATTAGAAAGTTGTGGAGGTGTTTAGTACTTATGAGTACTCACCGAGGACACGGGCAGAGCGTACCTCATTTTGCCGCCACCGCCAGGAGTCATTGGGTGCCAATAGTGGCGTTGCCGCTCCGGGACCACAACTCCCAGTTGGCTTAGCGGCGGCGCATTCATCTTACGTAGTGCCAGCGCAAGGAGGCGCTTATTACGGACGCCAAGGCCGGCGGAGCTTTGGAAAACTCACCGAGCACACGGGCACAGCGTACCTCATTTTGCCGCCACCGCCAGGAGTCATTGGGTGCCAATAGTTGCGTCGCCGCTCCGTGACCACAACTCCCGGTTGGCTTAGCGGCGGCGCATTCATCTTACGTAGTGCCAGCGCCAGGAGGCGCTTATTACGGACGCCGAGGCCGGCAGAGCTTTGGAAAACTCACCGAGCACACGGGCACAGCGTACCTCATTTTGCCGCCACCGCCAGGAGTCATTGGGTGCCAATAGTTGCGTCGCCGCTCCGGGACCACAACTCCCGGTTGGCTTAGCGGCGGCGCATTCATCTTACGTAGTGCCAGCGCCAGGAGGTGCTTATTACGGACGCCGAGGCCCGCTTTGCGGGACGAGCCGGGCGAAGCCCGGGCCAAGGGCGGGCCCGTTTTAGCCCGTTCGAGATCAGACAAGGCCGGGATGGGCCTACCCTCTTTCATCTGCGACATCTGCGACTACTTCTAAGGTTATTGCGTGGACCATTATAAGGACCTGTGCAGGTATTCGCTGCTGACGTTAGGGAGGGTAATCTATTGCTGGCATTATGACTGCTATACCAGTGACCAGTAATGAAAATATTAAAGATAAAAGAAGGCTGACAGGAGGAGCACTAATGGGCACCCTGGATAACTTTTTAGTGAGAGTTTCTTCAGCACTCGCGAAGGACATTGAGCTTACAGAAAAAAGGCTATCTCTCGACATTGCCTTTGATAAAAGATCATCTATGGGGATGATAGCTGAAGCCCAGTCTCCGGACTTATGTCGGACTAATATTCAAGACTCAATGGTCTCCTTGGCGTCCTTAGAAGGGGGGATGCGGGGGCCACCGGAAATAGCTAGACTACAGATTAATGAGCCTCCCCTTACCCTCTGTGTGTCAGATAAAAACATGGATGCTGTGATCCCTGTGGTGATTGAAGATGTATGCTCACCGAGTATTAAAACCCGGTCAAATACCAGTGCAAAGGCGAAGTTGTCCAGGAGCGAACAGGCCCCCCAATTGAAGCGGTCCCGTCAAGGTAACAAAACTCAGACCGTGGGGAAGAAGTTAAAATCTAGTGAAGTCCTGAGAGCCAACAACTCTGTATCCCAAGGTTCTTCACACATTCCTGGAAATACCTGCTCTACGAGTGAGAACAGGGATAATCACGATTCTGCCGGGAAGAGGAGTGCAAACGAGCTGGATCCTTTCTTTTCGACAAAAATGGAATGTTTGTTTAAAAAATCTTGGGCCCCATTAGTTGCACGTTTGGACTCAATAGACTCTAGATTAGTATGCATTGAACTGCAACTAGCCTCATCACGGGGCAGGGAAGTAGAACAAGTTACTGGTTTAGGCAGAAATCAAGCAGGGTGTGGGGGAGGAGGCGAGGGACCCAATACAACATCTAGAGTAGAGAACCCCCCCCTTAGTCGCGAAGGAGTCTATAGTGCCAAACAAAGAATCTGTATGCGGCAATTTGATAAATTCCCGGGAAAATTGTTCTGTATCAGGCTTTAACAATCAACCAAGGTCTGAGCTCTCTGAAGACAAGGGAATGCTGCCGTATAGAAAGTCTGGTAAACCCGAACTACAAAAGGAGGTATTGCGTATAAATGTAATGGGCTATAGTGAAGCTTCTTTACCAAATATCCAGCTTCCCCCAGAGTCCGCGCCCTATGTAGTGGTCCTGGTGGGGGGCCCTCCATTAGGCCAGGGTAAGAGGGAATCTCACCAGGACCTAAAAAATAAGTGTATTTACTGGCTCAATAAGAACCGCCCGTTACCAACTCATGTTTCTGCAGAAATTCTCCTTTCAAGAAGAGTAGGATGGGTGGGGCATAAACAAAAATCAGTGGAGGGAGATTGTATAGTTATTAATTTCAGGGACCGGAGGGTGGTGGATTACATTTGTGAATGGTTTCAAGATGATAAGGCTCCCTCTATTTACCCCCTTCCTTTATCTTATTTCTATGCAGTAGAGAATGTGGAGAGGGGGGGTAGACAGTATTTTGGATGGCAAAAGGAGAGGGGCATCGGTGGGAGTATACAGCTGAGCAATAGATATGATGCGCTATCTGGCCTGGAAGATTGCGATTGACTTATAGATGACACTCGTGTTCAGAAGGTGGTTACTGTAGCCCTCAATCAGATGGAGATGGTTGAAGTGCAAAATACAAATGTTTCAGAAAGATTAGATGACACTCATGTTCAGAAAGTGGTTAATGTAGCCCTTAATCAGGTGGAAACGGTTGAATTGCAAAATATAACTGTTTCAGAAAGATCAGAGGCGAATATTGACCGCCAAAAACCTACTTGTAAAATTCTAAGTTGGAATATAGCTGGGTCGAATAGTAAGTGTGGCGATAAGTCCTGGCTAGAAGAGATATTGCCCTATGCTATATTGGATTTCCTTCAAACTTGGGATACAAACCTTAATTTTTTCATAGATGGGTATACACTTTTTTAAATTCCCGCTAAACAAGCCCAGTCTGGTAGAGCAAAGGGCGGTTTGGCAATGTTTTTTTCCCTGAATCTGGAAGGCTCTTTAAAACAGATTGACATGAGCTGCCACAATGGTTTGGCAGTGGAGTTATCCCGGCCACATTTTGGGAAATTATTACTGGTTAATTTTTATGAGAGGTGGCAAAATTGAACTTAAGAGAATGCAGACAAATTGATTTACTTAAAAGCACCACAAAGGATCTGAACAACATCTATCTGCAAAGACTGTTGATATTGAACACATGAATGGCGATAGCGTATATGTCCCCACAGCTATGTACATAAATACATGATATGTCTAGAGAGATGGATCACCACTGGGGGATGATCCAGTCTTGATAACAATAGGGACACTTATGAGGAGAGTCTTTGCAGTCTGATCTTGGGAGATATTTTTGGCAAACACCCCAGTATCTCCTTTACAAGTGTTGGACGCTTGTATCACCACTGACTTAGAGTTAGGGGTAGACCTGTCTCTCTGGCGTTTTGCTAAAGCTGGACACCTTCAGATATGCAAATAAATTCATGTGTGTTAATGTTCCACGGATTGCTTGGTGACGGTGGCACACTATTGTTGTATCGTTAAGTTGCATTATTTCACTAAGGTGTATCTGGTAATACGGTATTGATTGAGTGGATTGTATGCTGATTGCAAACTCAAGAAAGTAATTCAATCACAAAAAGATTAACGTTAGTCACTTAGTGGGCCAATGTTTACAATGCTATGACAGCCTTGACCTGTATGTGACAGATATTACTGGCTAGATACTGCCATTGCTGTGACAGCGAGGATTAGAGCCCCCTTTAGCCTCCAAATTGAGTTTTTACTTTGTGACCCTCATTCAAGATGGCGGAAGGAGGGTAGCGGTTGAGTGGTCCAGGATTCTAACCTTGATCTAGTCTGGACCATCTTCCAGCACATCTTCATTGCTGACATAAGGCAAACTAGTGAGAGGACACATTGTTTCCCCGCTGTAAGGTCCTTGTTATAATCAGTCAGTCAGAAAACTTTATTTCGGCAAAAATGCCATAAAAGTGCAGACATCACATTAAAAAAAATCTACATATGTAGTCAATAATCTTAAAACCTCTCATAAAACAATAATTTAAAACGATATATATTCATAAAAAGTACATGATGTTTGACACAAAAGTAAAATAAAAAGGGACATAGCTTGCAATGAAAAAAAGAAGAAAAGGCATTACAGTGCTAGATGTTTTCTTATTACCCACATTAAAAATAGGTATTTAGCAGTTACTGTGACGAATAAAGGAGAAGTATCATATTTCATTACTCTGTGTAGGTCTCTATAGTTACTTACACCAAGGTTTTTCGCTAGTTGGATGATCCATTTTTTGCGTGGGTTTGTGTAAGCCTTGCAAAAAAATAATACGTGGACATCTGATTCTTCATACAAACTGCACCCTGGGCAGGAACGAGTTATAGAACCTTCCCAATTATTCGTCCTGGAAAATAAGGGAAGGGATCCATGCCTAAATTGAATATAAAGTTTCTTGGCAAGCAGTGATTGGATCAAATCCAGTGCGGGCTCAAAGCTGTAACTTATTTTCATTTCGAGGAATACAGAGGTCAAATTAGTACTAGACTCTGAACGTAATATTTGAGTCAGTTTGTAATCCTCTATCGCTTTGGCCAGCTGTTTTTTTGGTAGGACAACGCAGGTCTCCTCTGGATTAAGCCAAAGCTCATCCCTTCCATTGTCGCCTAAAAGCTTTTTAATATATGCAAGCCACGGAATGGTACCCGCCCTTGGGAGTGTCATAATTGATTTTAATTCCTCCCTAAAATTGTTAAGTTCTGGTGTGCTCCACAAACGGCGCCAGTTCATAACCGGGCGTGAAGCAACCAGATCTACTATTGGCTGAATGCCAAGGTCCATCCTAAGAGGCTGAAGGGAGTACTCTTAGGTAATGCTAAAAGTTGCCTCATAAAATGGTTTTCTGACCTTGCTAAGAGCTGGACTGAACTGTGGCCCCAAAGTTCAGCGCCATAGGCCGCCACTCCTCTTGCCTGGACCTTATAAACCTCTACAAGCGGGCCAATTAACTTTAACGGGCTGTCCCTATATATCTTCAAGATTTCCCCAGAAACTTGGACCAATTTCAGATTAGCCTTCGAGATCTGAGCTCCCCAATCCATTTTATTACTTAATGTTAACCCCAGATAATCAAAAACCGATACTCGCTCCAACGGCAAATCGTCCAACTTTGGGATAGGACAGTTTGTAGTGTCCGCATGCAGGACCATATATTTGGTCTTGTTAACATTGATGACCAGGTTCCTGTTTCTGCAGAATGTAGCAAAGCCCTCCAAGACTCTTTCCATCCCCATGGCAGTCTTGGACAGGAGCAGAGTATCGTCTGCAAACATTAGTGCAGGTATTTTCCTGCCAGCTAGCCTAGGTGCATCAATATCTGTTAATGCTAACAGCTCTTCCACAAGGCCGTTTAGGAATAGAGAGAAGAGGGTCGGTGCAAGGACACAGCCCTGCCTTACACCTCTTTCAACGGGGAAGGGAGATGTTAATTCACCGTTTTGACCATACCTTACCCTAGCAAAGGTGTTATTATGTAGAATTTCCAAAAGATGGCAAAGGTATGGGGGGGGACCCATTCCCTTCAAAAGGTCCCACAACTGTCGTCGGTCTACCATATCAAAGGCGGACTTTAGATCAACAAAAGAAAGGTAGAGACTACCACCTTCCAATTTGATGGATTTCCAATAGATCATCTGTAGTCTAAACAGTTGATCTATTGTTGACATTTTAGCTCTAAAGCCCACCTGTAAGGGAGTCAGGATGTTAAACTCTTCCATCCATGCTTGGAGCCTCCCCAATAGAACGCGTGCAAAGATCTTCTGTGCCACGTCTATTAAGCTAATCGGCCTGTAGTTTGCCGGATCCAGGGGCGAACCCTTTTTATGTATCGGAATAATCTCAGCCCCAGCCCAGGTATGAGGTAGTGGCATTCCTTTAAAAATTGCATTAAAAAGATTTTGTAGATAGGGAGCCCATACGACCTGTTCGCTCTTATACAGGTCACCCGGTATCCTATCTAAACCAGGGGCTTTGTTTGGGAGGACTTTTTTCAGGGCCAGTTCAACCTCTTCTACTGAGCATAAATCTTTATCACCCATAGTCAAGGAAGAGACTTGCCTGGTTAGGGATTCGTAGGGTTCTGGGACTATTAAACTGCTGGCATAAAGGGCTTGATAGTGCCGGCGCCATACGTCCTCCCCTAAATTAGGTTGGACTGCTGCTTGGGAGGCAGAGGACCCGGTTTTGATCAGATTCCAAAAAGCCCTAAAATCCTTTTTCCTTAATGTAATAGAGATTTCCTCTCATCTATTGTACTCCCACTCCTTTTTTGCGTCTGTAATCACTTTCTTATAATGGCCCCTCGCCTCCTTAATCAATGCCTTGTTCCCCCCTTTTAGATTTACTAGGAGTGATAACTTTGCTTCTCTACAAGTTTTAGAAAACCAGAGAGATCTCTCTCTCGGATTTTGGGATTGCCTCCTTATTCCCCGATAAAAGTACCCCTCTAAGGTTGCGCATAGCTCAACATGAGTAGAGCCTATGTTACCCTGGTCTAAAAGGCCAATTCCCGCAACAGCAGGATCCAGTGCTCGCTCTAAGAGCGGATAAATCTCCCTGTATATATCACCAAGCTCGGTTTGGGATTGGGCAATCTTTTCTCATCTAACTCTCCGACCTCCACATGATGTAACCAGAGGGGATAGATGGTTAATATCCCTAGATTGATATAGGGAATTGTCGTAACCTTCCAAAATGAGGACAAGGGGATTATGATCGCTTTCACTGCGATTTACCACCTGAAAGTCCAAAACCCTGGACCACATACCCAATTTAATCATTATATAATCTATAATGGAGGCATAACTATTCCGTTGGAATGTAGATTTACCAGGATTGTCCGCTGGGTGCCTTCCATTGCATGCCCTCAGAGAATGAGTAAGGGTTAGAGTGGTGAGTTGAAGAACCAAGGGTGTCCATCCCTTCGTAGGATATAAGTTACAGGGGGGAATTGCCCATACTTGATCCTCTTCTTGGGTAACCGAACTGGACACACCATTCAAAGGTTCAAAATGGCAGTTAAAAAGTCACCACCTATGAGCAAATGTTCCAGCTTGGGTAGAATACACAGGAAATCCTCTAGTTTTGACAAGGTACTAGATGTTTGACCATACTTCACGGGGCGAGAATAAATATTAATTAGATTCAGCTCAGGGTGATCCCGAAATGTTAGGGCTATGCACATAATATCCAATGAGCCAGTATCAATTACTCTGATTGCACAGCCCAAATGTGTTTTCACCCAGATACACAATCCACCTGATGGTCTCCCTCTTGTGGCCCTTACTGCCGCTACCCAATACGTAACAAACCCAAGGCGATGACATGCTTGCATTGCCCAGGTTTCTTGAAAAAGACATATGTCGTGTCCATCTATGAACTCTCCCCAGTCCGGGGAGTTCAGCAATGGACCGATACCTGCCAGATTCCAGGATAGTATTTTTAGGCCTGCTCCATGCTCTAATTTTTGGGTGGTATTAGCTCTTATTTGTGGGCCCATGTGGAGCTGTGTGGATTGGCCAGATGTGTCCCCCCTATTCTCTGATAACTCTAGAGTTAGGGGAGGACTAACAATCAGTAATTGGCTGGGAGCAATATTTATACTGGTCTCAATACTGGTGGGATCTCGAGTGCATTCCAAGGCCAAATCTATTTGCTGAAATAGCCCCTGTGAGGCGGTAGGTACTGCCCTTATACATTCTTGATTATTAGATGCCTTGCTCTGTCCGGAAAGAGTTTCCTGTCTCCCGACCTGAGTGAGGCCCAGCCCCTGAGATCGAATGTTTTTGGTGGCCTCGCCTGTGGATTGCAGTCAATCAACCAAATCAAGGGTGCTGAACCTATTATAGCATTGAATAGGGGGGCATGGGACAGGATGGGGGGCTGCTCTAATCCCAATGGGGCCCCTACACCTTTCCCTCATTGTCCCAATTTGATCCACAAAGCCTATTTCAGGATTAGATGCTTTGATAGGATAAAAGAAAGAAAGGGGGAGAGATTGGATTCCATCCGGGGAACTAGCCCATCCTCCATCACCTAGAAACTTGGTCACCCCTTTGTCCCTAAAGGTTATAAGGATGCAGTCACCCCTTACATTTTTCGCACTCCTGCCCACCTACTCCACTCTGCGCACCATCATAATTTCCCCATCAAGATAGGGTGGCAGAGGTCTATTTACACGGAGCCAATACATGACCTTGTTCTTCAGGGCCATGTATGGTTCAGTTTTATCAACCTGGAGTTCGGGGACGCCAGTTAAAACCACTACATGAGAACTACACTCAGGGGGAAGATCGGGTCTTGGTAGTTTTATTTTTGGGCCAAGATGTTGATTATTACAACGATCAGTAATAGACACTGCTTTATGCAATTGGGGAGAGTTCCTAGCCACCCTAGCATCAGCAGGGACCTTGGGAATTTGGGAAGGATAGGTAGGGGTAGCAATTCTCTCATTGCTTTGCAATTGGTCGCTATCGAGTACTATTGTATTACTAGGTGGAACTAGCTCTTTCTCTCTTGCGGCCAGCAGAGAAACTTGTTGTGAGGGTATTGGTTGACAAAGACCCTTCTTAGATTGGTGAACCAACTCGCTGCGGTTTAAGTCCGCAGCAATAAGAAACAACCTTAGTTTTTCCTCTACAATGGCTAGTCGCTTATCTAATGGAGATAAGCTCCCTGAGATTAAAAGCTCAATTTTTTCCCAAAATACATCATCAATTAAACATTTAGAACATTGAGAAGACTCTTTCAAAATAAAATCAGGTGACATAGATGGTATAGTGTCCAATCCCGATATTATAGGTAAATCTCCCTGCTCGAGTACATCGCTATGACCAATGTTCGAGTTAAGAATGTTTTTAGGTTTTTTGTTATTATAGTGTCTCGTTGGTCCTCCCTCGCGCTTCTTCCCCTTCGATGGATTTATTCTTGGCCCCTTACTCCTCACGGACTGTTCCGACTTTGACCTTGTTGTAACAGTATTCGTGAAGATAGGGGCTGGTGGCAATGGCTCTTTCCTTTGGGCAGATGACTCAATTAGGCCTGGATCGATTGGCCTTGTTACCGCTAGACCCTGTTGTGTTGCTAATGCGTCGGGAAGTGCCTCTGTGTATTTAGCCCCATGATGTACTATTGGGCCTTTATTAGGAGAGCAAGCTGTCGTGATGCCACCTAAAGAGGAACGTTTCCCTGGTAATGGCTCTAAAGATAATCGGCGTTCAGTCGCAGCTATTTCATATGCCAGGACATTACGAGCACGAGTTATGAAATTCCCCAAAGTCTCGGCCATGCTGCCGCCTTTACTCATCGCCATATGGAAGTGAGTGTCTGGAGAGGAATCGAACCACTCAGGCCCAGATAGATGTATGGGGAAGTTATAGTATAGTTACAACTCTTACCACATTGCAAGTGTTGCTCCCTCGATGCACAGGTGGGGTGCCAGGCAAGGGTCAGGGGCCCAGCCCGGCCTCCACCGGTCTCAAACGGGCCCGGCACACGTCCGCTGCGCGGGAGCGGCGATGCGCTATAAGGGCGCGGGCAGGCTCTGAAATTACGTGCAGGTGCGGTTCAAATCAGCTGGCCCCCTGGGATTTGCAGTCCTTCAAACCAATATTCTCCTGGGACTGTCGAAGCGGCTCCCGCGGCAGCGGGAGCGGCGAGGCGCTATAAGAGCGCGGGCAGGCTCTGAAATTACGTGCAGGTGCGGTTCAAATCAGCTGGCCCCCTGGGATTTGCAGTCCTTCAAACCAATATTCTCCTGGGACTGTCGAAGCAGCTCCCGCGGGAGCGGCGAGGCGCTATAAGGGCGCGGGCAGGCTCTGAAATTACGTGCAGGTGCGGTTCAAATCAGCTGGCCCCCTGGGATTTGCAGTCCTTCAAACCAATATTCTCCTGGGACTGTCGAAGCGGCTCCCACGGCAGCGGGAGCGGCGAGGCGCTATAAGGGCGCGGGCAGGCTCTGAAATTACGTGCAGGTGCGGTTCAAATCAGCTGGCCCCCTGGGATTTGCAGTCCTTCAAACCAATATTCTCCTGGGACTGTCGAAGCGGCTCCCCTTGTTATAATGCTTTTTACATTTAGTTAAGGTTTTGGATATGATCATTAGCAGACCAACCCTTACCGCTTCCTGCATATGAGTTTCAAGAGGGACAGTAGAAGTGTTTTGTTTTTTTCGAGTCGCAGGATGAGCTTAGTAACCTTGTGTATATTGCATGCATTAACTGTACATTACCGCACCACGAGTATGACCATTGAATTAATTCTCTCTAGTATTCAGATATGATATTTACCTCTAGCAAGGACACTGGCTGGCTGTGATGTACGGTCTACAAAACATACATTATCTCAGCAAGCCGAAATACCTGTGATATTCAAGGAGTATTAGTTGCATGTTGTTAGATATGGTTCATTAGGTAGGGTATGGACCGCTATTTGTAAGTGTTGGGATTTAGAAGGTTTTCCTGCATCACTTAATCACCAGGATACTGCGAAGGTCTCAGATAGTAAATTGGGAATATTCATCTTTTCCCCTCGGTCTTTTAGAAATATGCACGCTGGATCACATTTCAGGTTTTAACAAGCATGGGATGACTTACTGGTGTATTACATACCTACTGAATATGGCCAATCAAGTGATTGACGTTATCTTTCGGAAGGATTTACTTCTTCATTTGGTAACTACCCTTGGTGCCCCCTCATTTTTATAATTATTTGGCGAGCATTTGATTATAGAACATTAAGAAACTAGTGTTCATATTGCATAAATTAAATTACCCTAACTGAGCCAACTTTTGTTACAGGTGCTCTAGCCAGATGACAATTCTCCTGATGAGATCTGATAATTCTGGGTCAAAACGTCAACACCTCCCCCCCCACTTCATTTCTTATTGAATCTTTTATATGTATAAGAACTGTGACTTTCCCACTAGCACTAGTGTGCAATTGTGACAACAGCTTTGGGGTATGTAGAGTGTATTTGTAAGCTCAGTATATATGCTCATTTTTTCAAACACAAAATAAAATCTACTAAAAAGAAAAATTGGCTGTTTGATTTGTTCAAATTATTAATTGTATGTAATGGGTCAAGACATAGGGGAACACTCACAGACATAATTAACTCTCAAACCTATTAGTGAGGCATTGATCTAGATGAGCTCCACTAGTCAAAGGTTTGGTTTATGAAGCTATTGGTTTTTGGCAGGAAATGCTTGGAGCGGGATTATTTGATGACCACAAATGTCCGTGTGTGGGCAGATGTGTGGTGAGTATGCCCGGTCAAGATTTCTACACACCTTCAGACTTACTCTATTTTAGAGCTCATAATTCTTCAGAGGGGCATGGTTGAAGCTGCATTAAATTAAACCCTTTCAAAATCAGGCAACTTTATCACATGGTGTGCTAAAGCTCCAGGGGTCATGGAAGTGCAAAAATGTTAGGAGCCCAATCAAACTTTCTGGAGCAGTTCCTCTTGATTTCTTTTGAGGCTCCCAGGACTTCAGATATAGCAGTTAGGGATCACAACTCACTCCTGCAGGACCCAGCAGCCGGGACCAGTTCCAGTTGAGTAATTACTGATCAGTTAGTCACTCAAGGAAAAATAAAGCCTCTTCAGTTTGTTCTGTCCCTGTAGCCATGCAAGAGGTCAGCCAACTGACCCTTGGGATCACTTATCAGTCCTCTGTACAAGTAGGAGCAGGCCATGCCCTTCTATTCTCTGCACAGGTGAGAAACAGGGCCTGTCCCTCTGCTGAACATCTGCAGCTCCAGATTTGTTTTGGGTGAGATATCTTCTATGATTCACTAGAAGGTGGGTGGGGGGTGACTCCTGGATACTACCCAACCAATGCAAAAAAATATTTTATTGTTGTAATTATTTTATAAGTGCTGGGGCAAACCTTCCCATTTTGCAGTAAATCCGGTTTGCTTTACTGCAAACTATCCCACAGTGCACTATGCTTACAATTTCACCATGGCAGAACACTTCTGCCCCAGGAGGAGGCAGTGACCAAGCGTGGGATGTGTCTACAGAAAAGACCAGGCCCTCCTCCTCAACACCAAACTCGATCTAGGACCAGCTCACCACTCCCATTAGGAGGGTGCCAACTTTGGTACATTTAACCCTGGGACCAAAAGGCACCTCTTCACACAGTCAGCCTCTACCCATAGCTATGCAAAAGGGAGGTCTCGCTGTGTTCCTTTCAAGTAAATGAAGGTTGTGATCCCCAAATGGCTCTTCCTGAGCTGATATGAGCCACATACTACACACCCACGTCTTTCTATGAAAAGGTCCAAGCCATTTCCTTTGCTCTGGGAGCAGTTTTCAGACGATGTGATTGGTAAAGCACCAGCAGCGTCATTAGGGTTGGTGTCTCCCAGTGTGGTAACTCATGGTGTCACCCCCTCCCGACTTACCCATGATGGACCTCCTCCGAGTCCGCCAGTGCAAAGCGTGTTTTTAAGCACGTCTAGTGGGCGTGGGCTGATTAAAACAGAGGGTCCGGGAGCCACGTGAGTGACATTTCGAACGTCGTCGACGTCTAGACACCGACGTCTGTATTCCATACTTCCGTACTCCCATGTGTCTCTACTGCCTCACTTCCCTGTGCCCCATAACTCCGTGCCCCTCTGTGTCCAATACCTCCACATCCCCGTGTCTCATACCTATGCACTCCTCCATGCCCAGTACCTTCACATTTTTGCTGTGCCACATACCTCCGCACTCACCCACACCTACACACCCTCTGTCTCATACCTCGGCCCCCCTTTGTGCCCGTACCTCAATACTCTCCCTACCTCTGCACTCCTCCGTGCCCCGTACCTCTGTACTCCCCTCTGCCAAGTACCTCCGCACTTCGCTCTGCCCCTACCGCCGCAGTCCCCTGTGCCCCTACCTTCGCACCCTCCTGTACCCTGCCTCCGCACTCCCTACCTCCACATTTTCCTTGTGTCCCATACCCCCACACTTCCCCTATGTCCCTGCCTTCGCACTCCTCGGTGGCACATACCTACAAATTTCTCCTGTGCCCCCTACCTCTTTACTCCCCAGTCATTGTACCTGCTCTGGTGTACATTTTGATCCCGTGGGACCCCCTACAGTGAGCCCCTATGGGACCCCGTACAGTGAGCCCCAGCAATACCCCCTACAGTGAGCCTCATCTCCTCTGCTCTGAACATGCCCACTCCTGCCACCTGTGGAGTGGGAAGGGGGGCTTGAGAGTTTGCACCCTCCTGCTCTTGGCTTCGGGAGGGGGAGTGATGGGGGTGCGTGTGAGGGGTCTGCTGCACGGGGGAGTCAGGGGGTGCATGTGAGGGTCAGTTGCACGGGGGTCTTACCTGCAGGACACGGTGATCTCGATCTTGGTGGCCAGCACGCTGGTGGTCTCTGGGTCGAAGTGCCCTATGGATGCCATGCTGTCCCTGCCTGGGCTGCGGGCACGGGGCTCCCCCATGCAGGCTGGTCCACAGGCGGGGGTCCCATTATTTTGCAATTTGGTGTCACCCCATGTGATTGTGTGACCTGGTGCGGTCCGCACCCCCCCTAGTGACGCTACTGTAAAGCACTGATCAGGGAAGCTGCTGGAAAGCTTGTGCTAATTAGTCTATTGGAGGGTCGGACAGGCAAGGTCCAACTTTTAAAAAAAAGTTATTTTTCAGGTGCCAAAATCTTTTTTCATGATTTAGTATTATCTGCTCTTGCAAAATTTGAAGATAAAATACAACATTGAGCACTACATTTGCGTAGCAGTTGACACCAGAGCTATTTTCAAAATGACAACCAACAACCTCTTCAACACTGTCCTTTTTCTTTTTGCTTGCAGTCACATCACTCTCTTTTTGTTTTCTCTTCTGTACAACCTCATTACAGGTATTCTCAAATCTCCTTTTCCGACAAACACGTTTTTCAAAACACAGGATACTGACCTAAATGAGGAGCATAGATTCTTCTTAATCTATTATACTCCTTTACACAGTTTGCATTAGCAACTAACTTTTGAGTCATCAAAGTCTATCATGAATAAACCAGATATTTTTTTCACGCGTGACAAAGCAGCATATGCCATACCTTCTTTAAACACAGTAGATCCAATGTTTACAAATGCACTATCTACAGTTAATCCTTGAGATTTGTGAATAGTTACAGCATATGCTAGGGAAAATGGAAACTGCTTCCTACGTACATATAAGTCTTTCACAAGCAAGAAACGAACTGAACGACAAATGTCTTTAACCTCTTCAATCTGATAACATTTTATTTTTAAAAATTGAATTCCAACTTTTTTCTGGTAATTAACAAAACCCACAACTCTACCCATAGCTCCGTTCACTAAACCTTTCTCTACATCCAAATTACGTCTTAATATTACTCGACAGTTCATACATACATAAAGATTATTTTCTAAACCGGCTGTTTGAGATATTTCTCTAGAGAAACCAATTCACTTGTCAATTTGTTTGTCAATATAATAGTTATTCCTTCATGTTGTATTTTATCCACAGCTTCCAGTTTGACAATCTCTTCATTTTCCAATTTCAAATGTTCTTGATTGAATATAGAGCATTCATGTAGTGTTGGCATTAGGCAGATTACAGTATTTTTTTCAGCAATGTTCTTGTATATTTTCTCTGGAACTATTTTTTCTGTTGGAAACACATTACATAGCAATCGACTCTGTAAAGCTTTTCTGCCATGTTCTGCGAGTAGTCCAATTCTGATATCTTTGAGAATACTTGCATAATCCTCATCATTGGCTTGCTGCATATTGGTAATGAGTTCTTTATACTCAAAGTAAGTCCAAATATGTACATTGCCTATACTTCCTAATGACTTTTACGTGTCTTCATGTGTAAGGGTTTGAAATACTGGTTGTCCTTTAACTGGAGTGAGCTGCAGAAGATCCCCAAAAACTATAACATGTTTTCCTCCAAATAGCACGTCATAGTTTGTCTTTAGAATTTGCTGCATTCTTAAATGCACAAAGGCAAGCATTAAGTTTGATACCATGCTTACCTCATCAATGATGAGAACTCACATTTTTTTCAATACTCTTGCAACTTCAAAACATGCATCTCCTGTTAGCTTGTGGTATTGTATTTTATTCTCGTGCTCTACTGGTAACATTAGCAAACGATGGAGGGCAATTCCTTTTATGTTATATGCTGCTAAACCAGTTGGAGCAGTAACAACACAAGACAAAGTTGAATCTGTTTTTTGCTGTAGATAGCTTCTAATTACTTTAATCAAGAAACTTTTTCCAGTTCTGGCTTGTCCACTCACATACATTCTGATTGGTTCAAACGATGTGCATGAGCACTCTTTTTTTTCATGTAGTAATCCATGATCAATTTGTTTTGTGACTTCCTCATGAATTTGTTTTTGTTCATCATTCAGTTGCTGTTCCAAACTTGGTAAGTTTATTAAATCTTCCTGAGCTTGATTCATAGCTGTTATGACTCCAGTCATGGCTATTGCAGCTTCATTTTCTACGATTGGTTGTCCTAGAGGATCTTGACTGAACGTCCCAGAACTTTGACTGTCTTGAGAACTGTCTCTAGCTACTTCAGCTGCAATGTTTGCTTCTTGTTCAATTTCTTCATTTAACATTTGAACATAAGTTGAGAAAGTACTGCATTCTATGCTATCTTTGCAAGCATTAAAGGAATCTTCATAGCTCTGAAAATCTCCAAGTAGTTCGTCCTCTGAACACCATGGTTTAAACAGCTGTAAAAGTGCCAAGTGGTAAAATTCCTTTTTGTCAGTAGTGTCGCAACTCAGCTTCCGGTGATTAATCAAACTTCCTTTTGTTTGTTTTACCAAACATCCTTCCTCACCAGTGACTTTATATTTTCCATTGTTGATGTCTTCTGTGGTATTCCGTTTATAAATGTAGTTCTGCAGCACTTCATATAGACACATGTTCTCAAGATGATGACTTCTTTGTGGGTAATATGTGTCCAACATGTTTGTTCTTAAAATGTCTGTACTTTCAGGTTCGTACTCTGCTAAATATTCAATTTCTCGAACAGATTTCAGTACCCGATTTCTCATTCCTGCAAGGCCTAAACCTAGCCAAATTATTCTTCTGGATTTGGAGTACAGACTTGCAGATGATAACCCATCTGAGCATTCGTAGGATCCAATTTCTCGATGCGATAACCTCTTTAAACTGAAACTGTATAGCTTTTTACTGACAGTCTTCTTGTGAGAAATCTCTTCCCACATTTCTTTCAATTCCGTTTTCTCAGATTTAGTGATGTAAGATGTGACATACCGAGCAACAGCAATAGAATTGTCAGCTACATACTGTATATCCATGTTAGCATTCCACATGGATAAAATGACTGGGTTGTAGTCATTTATATATTTTGACTCTTCTTTTCTTCTTAGGTTGTAGGTATTCTTAGGCTATTTTCTTGTAATAGTATGTCGCACAGCTGACATAAAACTGTTTACTCTTCCTTTTGAAAGAACAGGTCGTGGAAATCCAAATCGACATTTTGTGTAGAATTTATCTTTACTCTTGTACTTTCGTCGACAGTATTTTCCACACCGATGACTTTGGAAACGTAAAACTTGCTCTTTTAAGTTTTTTTCTTCTGTGCTTTTAGGTATAGCACATGTTGCATATTCTTCAATGAAAGATAAAACTGCATCATCAGAATCCGTTCCAAATTTTGGGGCATCCTTGATCCACAACAGCATATGAATATGAGGAGCACCTCTTGCTTGGTACTCTTTTCTCTAAAAGAAATCCACAACTTCTCCAAGAGGTGGATTTTTTTTATTGCAGATGAAGGACATCAGAGCCTCAAATCTATGATTGAAATATCTGCAAACATTAACCGGATCCAATGAGCACAATTCTCCTGCTGTCTTGTATTGGATGTTTTCAATATTTGAATTTGCCTCTCTAAGAAAATCCAGTAAATCATCCCAAGCGTACTCAGCACAGCTTAGAGTAAGGAACCATGTAGGAGTTCCTAAATTCCATAACATACATTTCACTTCTCCATGGCGTCGGTACCAATATTCATTAGTTCCTCGCTGACAAGCCATCAAATTTATCAATTGAGATTCCAAATGATCATCTCGCTGTTGCACTAAAATCCTTTGCAGACACATTATGTAGATGTACTCCAGTTTTTAAAATGTGATTTACTGCATAAGATAGTGCAGACAAGTCACTTTCAAATAAAAGATGGAACAAATAAGGAATATTTTGACGAAATTTTGGATCTTCTGCATATAATCTTGTAGTCCGATACTCAGAAGCAGGAATCTGTACTGGACGTTCATCATATCGTCCACCTTTTCCTGTAGGAAACAGCTGGGGAAAACAACGAGCTTCCAAGCTCTACTCCCATACACTCACGGGAGTTTCTTGTGCTTTTTTCATCTGAAACAGATCAATAGTGTTTTCCATAACTTCTTTAGAATGAAGAGGATGTATGCTGAAATCTTCATAAATTTCTTCTTCTTTTGACTTATCCACTTTTTCAATTTGCCCAGTTGGTATTCCTGTGACTTCTAGTATTTCTTCTTCATCTTCAGCCATATAAATTGTTTCATACCATTTATTATTTCTTTTCAAATATAAAATTGCTCTTTGTACTTTTCATACATCTACCAGCTCCTGCCAAATTTTCTTATTCTTTTTTGGTACTCCATTAACCAGAATAACTAATGGTTCAGTTTCCAATCTATCTGCATCAATTGTTTCCATATTTTTTTTCAAATCCAATGGCAAATAGACAACTCTTCCTTTTAAACCTCTTTGTAAATCCGAAGGAGGTAATTTACCTGTTTTGGGCTCCATACGCACTATGGTCTGAAACGGATGGACACATTGAATGAGTATAGACTCATACGTATTTAAATCAGAAAGTTCTGCAGGAATATCAACCAATTCTAAATTATTATGTACTGCTCTAGCTGGCATTCTATTTTCTTCTAACTTGTTATAACAGTATTTACAAATACGCTGATCTTCACCCAAATCAAAACTATTTTCCAAAAATATATATGTTGCAAAATCCTTCCACTTATAATTATCTTCATTTTCACTTTTTTTTTTTATAGAGATCAACATTCCTTGTTTGAATTTTATAATGGCTTCTCCGGCAATAAATACAAGTAATATTTGGTCTTTCATTAGAGATGATAGCAAATGTTGTCATTTCATCTTCAAAATGTTTACTAACAGTGAGTTCTACATTCTCTTCCACATTTTCCTCAATAACTGTGTCATTTCCTGCACTTTCTTACTCTGGACCAAAGTAACAAAACTGAATATCATCAGTAACCTTCACTACATCTGATACAGATCCACGGAACAGAGCACTATTCAACTCATGTAACTTTAGTGCTGGACTTTTAGCAAAATGCAATGTTCTCACAAACTTTCTCATTTCAGTATGATGAACAGCCAGCATCCTAAAATGGTGAAAAACACTTTGGCAAACTTTCCTAGATAGACAAGCAAGAGAATGTCCTTGCAAACCAGTATTCTCTCTCACTCTGCATGGGTCTAGTCTTTGAAGCACCTTAATCTTCTGTTTTACACTCTTTTTACTATATTCTCTTAGAAAGTCACGTAATTTATCAATAGATTCCTGTCGCACAGTGCAAATACTACTACAATTCCAAGTGTACACTGGGGCTTTAGGACGTCTCCCCATAACCTCATCAGCTAACACTTCTTCCTCTTTTCTTGGAACCATTTTCTCCTTTTCCATTACACAACCATCTTTAACTTCATAAGCTCGACCATTGGTGTCAACTGCATGCAACAAACTATCACTTTGAAGATAACTCTCTTCATTAAAAAATGGTTCAGTACTTGAACTATGCTTCCATTCTCCTAAGAACACTTTACAAAAGTTATTTTTTTTTACTTCTCTTTTCCTTTTGCTTTGTGACTTCATTGCTTTGACAAATTTTTCTAATCAACGCATCCTGTTCAAAATTAAAATGAATAGTTTTCGTTTTATTTCCAAAGCCTTTGCAACAATTGTTTCAATATATTTCTTTTTTTTAATAAAATTTGGTTTTCTTCTTATATTTTTTCACATCCTTTAGCAAATTTAACATCACTCTTCTCTGAAACATTTTTCGACAAATGTTTTTAAAATCTATTTTTCGTGTTAAGTCACTCTTTCTTACTTCTGATTCTACATTGGCTTTTAGTATTTTCTGTCGACTCTGTTGTTGTTTTGTACTTGAAACACTATATGCAGTGGATATATTTTTAACATTTTTTCTTTGTTTGAAGATATTTTTTTAAAAATCCTTAGTCTGCTTACCAGAAGACTTTTTCTTTTTTCCAACATGAGGTTCTTCAACTATTTTTTTTTTGTCCAGTTTTCTTTAAATATAGATGTCGTTGCTGTTCTTTTCTCTTTTTTGACTTTATAGGCACCTTTAATTAATTTCACTGTTGTTCAGCAATACCTGAAAGAAACTAAAAAAAAAAATACCTTTATGTAATTTTAATAAATTACGATTTTTTTTGTTGAGCTTTTCAAATCCTATCATATGACCTGTCCCTTTCCTACAGCTGCAAGTCTGACAGAACAATACCAACACGTATTAAATCTCTAACATCAATTCCTGTGTGCACACAGACTCATGGTATGATTCTAGGCACAAAGCGATTTTGGTTTGGCAATTTCAAAGCACATTTACTACTGTGGAAGAGTAAGTGATAATTACTATGGCAGCCTGACACATTTTCCTTATATTTTAGAGAGGCAAAAAAGAGCACATGTCCTAACAGCTACTTGAGACCATCAGCATGTGTTACAGGGTGAATGATTAGAGTAGAGCAAAGGAAATAAGCCTTGGAGACGTTGAATGTGTTAGCATTACACACTACTATCTGAAATACCACACAGAGCTGAATAGTAAGCATGAGAGTGCAGGAGAAGCACCTGTCTGTGTGCTAACAGCGTGCTTCTGGAGACCGTGTATTGTCAGGTGCAACACAGATCTGCATAGACGCTTGCACAACTGCATGAAGACTACAGAGATGTATGTAAGAGTACATTTGTGGTAAAGGTTAATTGGAGTTTTGAACATGTAAAAACTACCTCACCCATTGCGGGAGTGGAAGGAAAATGTACCATGCTAATTTCAAATGTGTTAGCATTTGCCTCTCATTTGTGAGAAAGTGATTTCTGCTACATGCTAACCATCACAGTTCAAGAAAACAAGCTGCCCATTTCCTGCAAGTGCAAGTCTAACAGAGCAAGAGCAACACGGATTAAATCTCTGAGAAGAATTCCTGTGTGCACACAGACTCATGGTGTGATTCTAAGCACAAAACAGTATTCCTAGTTGATACCAGTACACCTTAACTTATGGTGAAGACACACTCCATAATATCTGACATGTTCAAGGCAGTTAAATATCTTCCTTATCATAAAATGTAAAACACAACTTTAAAAGTGGAAGGAAAATGTACCATGCTAATTTCAAATGTGTTAGCATTTGCCTCTCATTTGTGAGAAAGTTATTTCTGCTGAATGCTAACCATCACAGTTCAAGAAAACAAGCTGCCCCTTTCCTGCGAGTGCAAGGCTAACAGAGCAAGAGCAACACGGATTAAATCTCTGAGAAGAATTCCTGTGTGCACACAGACTCATGGTGTGATTCTAGGCACAAAACAGTATTCCTGGGTGATACCGGTACACCTTAACTTATGGTGAAGACATACTCCATAGTATCTGACGTGTTCAAGGCAGTTAAATATCTTTGTTAACATAAAATGTAAAACACAATTTAAAAGTGGAAGGAAAATGTACCATGCTAATTTCAAATGCGTTAGCATTTGCCTCTCATTTGTGAGAAAGTGATTTCTGCTGAATGCTAACAATCACAGTTCTTGAAAACAAGCTGCCCCTTTCCTGCGAGTGCAAAGCTAACAGAGCAAGAGCAACACAAATTAAATCTCTGATAAGAATTCCTGTGTGCACACAGACTCATGGTGTGATTCTAGGCCCAAAACAGTATTCCTGGGTGATACCAGTACACCTTAACTTATGGTGAAGACATACTCCATAATATCTTTCAAGTTCAAGGCACTTAAATGTCTTCCTTTACATAAAATGTAAAACACAATTTTAAAAGTGGAAGGAAAATGTACCATGCTAATTTCAAATGTGTTAGCATTTGCCTCTCATTTGTGAGAAAGTGATTTCTGCTGAATGCTAACCACCACAGTTCTTGAAAACAAGCTGCCCCTTTCCTGCGAGTGCAAGGCTAACAGAGCAAGAGCAACACAAATTAAATCTCTGATAAGAATTCCTGTGTGCACACAGACTCATGGTGTGATTCTAGACACAAAACAGTATTCCTGGGTGATACCAGTACACCTTAACTTATGGTGAAGACATACTCCATAATATCTTTCACGTTCAAGACACTTAAATATCTTCCTTAACATAAAATGTAAAACACAACTTTAAAAGAAGAATCACATTTCTATTATTTTTATCCAAATACACCACATACATCCTTTCTCAAATTCATAACTCACCTTTTAAAAGTAGTTAGTTGAGAAAGAAATGTGCCACTCACACAGCAGATTATCAGAGCCAGAATCTCTGAACTGTACACCTCTCAGCAGAACCAGTAAATGGCAATGCTTCCCTCTCTTTTTTCACACATTTACATGTTAACTTCAAATCACAGTGTTTCCCACATTTTTTCAAATGGAATCAAAGATTTCTATTGGTTGCACATTTCAACCCTCTCCAAATGATCCCTTCCCCCAACATGACTTCTGCCTGCTACCATAGCAACAGGTCATGGAACACTGGTGTGAGCAGAGAGGTCAGAAGTTCAGCACACAATGTTTCTAATCCAAAGAGCAAGAGTGCTTGACTTTTCAAACCTAACAGCAAATCCAAAGTAATGTTCTGTGGGAACACATTTTTATGAACCAATACAAAGTATGCTTTTAATAATTTAAACATACAGCCTAGTTTTTACTGTTGAATGGTCTGTAACAGCCAATGATTTCTTTTTATTTTAAAAAAAAGTATGTAAGCCTCCATTTTACAACAATCTTTCTTTTCATATTGCCATTCTACTGAAAGACACCTTCTGAGTTCATCCAGATCTCCTTGGAAGATGTTCACAGTGTGGATTATAGGTCACAGCTATGTCTTCTGGAGTGAAAAGTTTGCAGAAAAAAGAGGTATTGTGAAAGATCTTGCTTTGTCAAATGTAGACATTAAATGGATTGGTCAGAGAGGGTTAAAGTGGCACCAATTAATGCCTTTGGTGAAAACCTTTCTACATCTCCCACAGCCTAACCTTATTATTGTGCACTGTGGTGGAAATTACCTAGGCACTTTAACTGGGGTAGGTCTGGAAATGCTTATTATGGACACCTTTGTGCAATTGATGTCACTTTTTCCACAAACTGCCTTTGTATATTCTAATATATGCCAAAGGCAAAAGTGGAACTGGTCCAACCAACATTGTCCGCAGATTGACAAAGCAAGAAAGCACGTCAATAAGTCTGTTTCTGCTTTCCTCAGAGACTATGGTATGGGTTCTATATACCACAACAACTTGCGTTACAACATGCAAGGAATTTATAGAGGAGACGGTGTACATTTCAATGATGAAGGGAACAGAGTCTTCCTCTTGAACTTTAGACTCTGCATCGGTACTTACTTGTAGGTACAAAAAAACTCAATAAACACAACGGCTCTTTTTAGAGCCACCTAATATCTAAACACTTAATCTTCTTTTTTAAATTTCTTTTTTTTTTATTTTTAGCCGTGCGTGCACCTCGCGAATTAAAAAAAATAAATTAAAATCTTTTTTTTTGGCCCTTCGGGGTCCCACTGTGACCCCCTGACAAACGCTAGGGGGTCAGGAACTCCCTACCCTGCCCCCTGTTCACGTTCTCCACCTTTCCTTTTCAGTGTGACAGACAAAATGGCGGCCGACACTTCCTGATTTTGACCGATTCGAATGTTTACAGACATGTAAAAACCAATCAGAATTTCGCTCGCGCACGTTAGGGTGCGCCCACCGTGCGCTTACGGTACGCGCTTATAGATATTTATATGCTTTTAAATGCTATTTTCTCAGGAACTACTGAACAGATTGGCTCCATATATGCCAAAGGGACTTCCCTGACCTAAGGACTACTTCTTTGCCAAATTTCAAGTAATTCTGTTCAGCCGTTCGGGCTGTACCTTCGACTAAAGGTCCTATGGAAAAATGCATGGGAAAACACGTTTTGGGACCCCCCTTTTTTCTCGGCCCCCGCTTGACGAATCACCCCCAGACTTTCAGGGTAGGAGCTGAGCGGAGCGCCCCATTTGTTTAGAAAATTTCGCGAGGATTCGTCAACCGGCGCCAAAGTTATTCAAAATAGAATTTTCTGATTTCCTATGGAAACACGGTCTTAATTATAACTATCTACCGGCGACCGCCAGTAGATAATATATATAGATATATATATATTGTTTAGAATGTAACCTAACATGATGGCAAATAGTTGTGTTACTTTTGCAGACTGATATGCAGCAGTTGGTGAAGGACTCAAATGATCCTTCATGGTTCAGAGATGTTGGTTTTTTTTCTGTGTATTTTTTTAAGTCCTCATTCGCCAATAGATAGATCAGAGCTGGTAGAATCACTCCTATGGCCTCCCTCTTAGACAGCACCAATTGGAGCGCTCTGTAATCAATTGAAGATGCTTTACACAAAACCTCAATATAAATATATAAGTTCTGTATCCTGGACAACCTACAGAACCAAGGAGGTAAAGTATTTACAGTGTAAAGGCTTAATCATTGGACCCGTGTCTTCATCAATCAAGATTACCCAACCAAGACTCACACGGTTCCCAAAAATCAAAACTATTGTTCCTATTGTTATTCATCATTTGTCTCTCCAATTTAACTCTATCTAATCTTATCGCTTACCTAATGAAAATAACCCAATCTAAAAAAAGTCGGAGATACATCTCTTATCCACTTTACAAATTTCTCTTCTTGCCAACAAAATCAAATATAAACATAACTTATTTTCCCATCTAGAGAGCAACTTATATTCTGGTAAAATACCAAAAAATACTAAAAAAGGGCTTACCTGAATGTCCAGACCCAATATTTCTCCAATACCTATATTAATCTACTCTCATAAAATGGTGTAACTTAGGGCAATTCAAGAACATACGAATATCATCTGCTTCCGCAAGGAGACATTTTGGACAATTTGGAGCTGGACCTTTTGAGAACTTCGATAACTTTTGAGGAGACCAATACACTCTGAACACAAAAAATATGGTTCCTTCTCAGATATGCAGGCTGCACCGTAGTATACAAGATGTCATGAGTTACTTGCCATATATCATTCAACGGAATGCCAGGCAAGCACTCTCCCCATAACTCCGTCAGTAAATTGAATTCTCCTTCCTCCAGGTCCAGCATTAACCAATAATAGGTCGATATCTCCTTTTCCCCAATTTTTTTCCAAAGTGCATTTTCTAATTCATTTTCTCTGCCCACCTGAAACCCGCAATTCTGATGCCAGCTTCTTAATTGCCAATACTTAAAACTTTGAAAGTCTGTTCTCCGTAAGCGTACAAAAATCTTGCCATGATAAAGATTTTCCTGATACTAATTGACCCCAACATCGAAGACCTGCATCTATCAGGGGAGACGACATAGAATCTTCAGTCCATCCCAGTGAGCCCGGAGCGTTCCAAATGGGAGCAAAGGCACAAAAATAACTAATCTTCAGAATTTTTCTGATCTTTGCCCATTTGGCGGCAAATTCCCGTAAAACTTTTAATCAGACTTTTTAAAAAAAATCTCGGGTCCCCGAATTTGTATAGAAAACCTTGACTTCCATTATCAATGTCTAAAAGCATCACATTAAACATCAGTCCTACATTGGAGTCATCCGGAGTATCCAAAAGTAATTTTCCTGCCCTCAAGGAAAAAACCCTAGCATATAGAACTAAATCTGGTAGGCATAGCCCCCCCTTATTCTTTTTCCTACGTAACTTTTTCAACGATATTCTAATCACTTTTGAGGCCTAAATAAAGGAATTAAATTTAGACTGAAGAGATCTTAAGCTTTTTTCATTAAAAGACAAAGGGATGTTCTGAAATTGGAAAATTAACTTTGGCAAAAGCATCATTTTTATTACATTTACTCTGCCTATCAAAGTTAATGGCAAGTATGCCCATCCTGACAAGGAACTTTCTATTTCCTTAGTAATCTTTTGAAGATTTAATTCTGGAATCTCATCAATATTTTGAGATATTAGAATATCCAAGAATCTAATTACCTTCTTTATCGGGTACACACAAGTACTCACATTCCATACCATACATTCAGTTTTTGTAGCGTTAATTTCATATCCGGATATCTTCCCAAACTTTCTTGCTTCATCATATATTAATGGGATTGAAATGTTTGGGTCCGGAATAAAAACCACTAAATTGTCAGCGTATAAGGCCACTTTTTTATCCCATCCCTTAAAACTGAAAGATTGTATATCTGGGTTCTGTCTAATTTTCTCAGCTAGAGGCTCAATATATAGATTAAAAAGCATAGGCGAAAGGGGTCAGCCCTGTCTAGTGCCTCTTTGAATCTTAACCGGAGCAGACAGCATCCCATTCACTAAAATTCTTGCCATTGGTGCCTTATATAGCAAAGAGACCGATCTACAAAAGTGATTTCCTAAATTATATTTTTTTAATATAAATTGTAAATAAACCCAATTAACTATCGAAAGCTTTTGTAGCGTCTATCGCTATTATGGCTAAGGGTAGTTTATATATAGTGGCTAGATCTAATGCTCCAATCAAGTTACAAATGAGATAAAATATTCCTCTACCTTTAACGAAACCCTTTTGATCCCTACGCAAAAGACACTCCGTTACCCCATTGAACCTCTCTGCCAATATTTTTGCAAAGATTTTATAATCATTATTGAGCAGAGAGATGGGTCGATAGTAATCACAAGATCTTGGTGATTTAGAAGGTTTAAGAATTAGGGAGACAGTAGCTTCATTCCATGACGGAGGAAGGTCTCACCCTTTTTCAAATACATGGGCAAATAATAACCTCAAAACCGGAGTGAGGACCTCTCTTAAAAGATTATACAATTCCGCAGGTAACCCATCCGGGCCTGCAGCTTTCCCAGATTTACCCGAGTCAATGATTCTCCCAATCTCAGTCTCCGAGATCGGTAAATCCATATTCCGTGAGTTATCATCAGGAATCGCTTTAATAGAGGTGTGGCCCAGCCAGGCTTCTATCTCTTCTATTTGAACCTTGCGATCTTCACGATATACTTCTTCAAAATGAGATTGAGGAGCCTTTTCAATCTCATCTGGGGAATAAAGTGTAACTCCTGGAATGGAAGAATTCAATTCCCTAATTATTCCTCTGTCCAGATCTTATTTAGACTTCCATGCCAGGAGTTTCCCACAATTTTCTCCATATTCGAAGTGGGCTATTTTGCTGGCTTCCCATTTCCTTTTCAGTCTTGACTCGAGAATTGCTGTTAAGTCTGATCTCGACGATAGTATGCTGGTTAGCATTTTATTATCTAACAAGGAAAGTTGGTGTGAGTTGATGTAATTCTCACTTACTTGTATTTCTTTTTCTATTCTGTCAATTTCTTCCTTATATTTTTGTTGTCTAACAAACTGTATAGATGTAATTACACCCCTAAGAAAACATTTATACGCATCCCAAACTATGTGAATCGGGGCGCTACCCATATTTATTTGAAAAAAAGCATCTGTTTCTGATCTTAATCTCTCAATTAATTCTTCCTCCAGAAAGATGGCACACTCTACCGTCCACCTTCTGGGGGATAACCTAGCTGGAATGCTAAGAGTTAGAGAGACAGAATGATCGGAAAGATGGTCCCCAACATGAGTAATAGCCTGCACCCATTTCTTTAATGGTAAACGCAACAGAAATTATCTATCCTAGATTTGTGATTGTATTTTTTATTATGAAAAGTATATCCTCTTTTCTTACCCATCTTGTTTCTCCACACATCGTACCATGCAAATTGTTTCATTGTATTTCTAATCAAAACTGCCGTTTTATGATTTACAATGGCTCTACTACTCTGATTTATCAAGAGTCGGATCCAGGACAGCATTAAAATCACCAGACAAGACTAACGGGTTTGTGTATTTCAATAACTCAGACAACAGACTGGAGAAAGGTCCTGGATCATCCGTATTTGGTCCATAATATCCTGCCACTGTAAACTTAGATGAATGGCATTTAATCCCAGCGATAGCCCACCTCCCCATTTTATCCACCGTACTATACTCAAGGGATATAGCTGGGTTTAAAAAAAAAATTATAGCAACTCCTTTAGTAGGATGTTTCTGAGAAGTACAAACAGTTTGGATCCATTTTCTAGGTCTTCAAAAGAGATCTCAACTCATCCTCTAACAAATGAGTTTCTTGCAGAATGAGAATCTGCTCTGGTACGTCTCTTAGGTATTGAACTATTTTTTCTATTCTATATTTTGACCTCAAACCATTGAGATTCAAGGAAAGCACCTTCAACTTAAAATTCTGATCAACCTTAGGGCCGGCCATTTCTTTGGTTACTCATCCTTCTAAAACTCTCTATTATAATAAATTGGTGATTTGGACCGAAACTATTTTTTTTCTTTCATTTTTTCCCGCTGCTCCCCACCCAGTGCTCCCCCCACCCCTTTTCATGTGATTCCCCCCCTCGAAGAACCCCCCTTCATCTCCTGCACGGCCAATCCCTAGGCCTATGGGGCACCTCTTCTTGGGTCAGGAGCTTAGTTATTTAAATTCTTACATTCATTCATAGGCTAAGTATTATTCTTTTTACTTTTCCTTAATCTTCCCCTGAATTGCACTGTAAAAAGTATTCAGCTTCATCAACTCTTCTAAAAGTCCTCATGCTATTATTGTGCATTACTTTCAATGAGGCTGGGAATTTTAGTTGTGCAGTGGCACCCACTTTTTTGAATGGTTCCAACAATTTCCCCAACTCCCATTGCCGTGAGGCCGTGATTGCAGAAACATCTGATCTAATCTGAAAAGTTACATCATCCACAATCAAAGAATTTAATTTTAGTGCCTTATTAAGAATTTCCTCTTTCAGAGTGTACGTAAAAAAATGCACCAAAATTTTCCTCGCCTTGTTTTATTAGGATTGAGCCTAAAGGGATCCCCATGTACCCTCTGAATATCCGCCATTAAAGCCTCTTCTGAGCACTCAATCTGCGGTGCTTTCTTTATTAGTTTTGCCACGTACTCTTATATATTACTTCCTTCTACTCCTTCCGGAACTTTGAGTAAATGTATATTGTTTCTCCTCTGAGAATTTTCTAATGATTCTAACTTATCTTGTGTCTCTAGATTTCTTCCCTTTAAAGCCACTATAGTCTTTTTATTTTCTTCCACCTGATTTGTTAGCTCGGTTACAGATAATTCTAGTGCCATTGTTCTAGTAGCAAGTGAATCGATTTTAACTTCTAACTTTTCGCATGAGTTTTTAATGTCCACTTGATTCCCCTCCGAGATGGCAAATCTCTCCTTAATCTCTTTAATAAGGGCTTGTAACATATCGCACAAGGAGCTCGATAAATTTTTCGACCCAAATTATCCAGACTCTTCATATAATAATTAGGGGTGGGCGGAATTTGCGAAATTCACTTTCGCAAATTATCGCGAAAATGTTAAAAAAATCTCCGCAAACACGCGGAAATATCGCTAAGATGCGGAAGTTTTTTTCCCGCCCGTTCACGGTATTTTCTGTGTGGTCGCGGCTCACCAACATACCCATGCGGTTGCTCACGGATGCGGCCATCTTGCTTTCACTTGTCTCACGGTGGATGATCGCGAGAAGAAAGACGTGATCGCGAGAAGAAAGACGTGATCGCGAGACGAATGACATTAATGCGGGCGCAAACTGTCGCGAGATAGCGCAAATGGCTACCAACAATCCAACATCTCGTGGAGAACGCGACCGGATCGCGAAAACTTGTTGGCGAATGCGGGGATTCAGGTAAGGCGATTGCGCGCACGCGAAAATGTATTATTTTACAGCACGAGCAAGCAAAAAATTTCCGGTAAAATGCGGATTGCGTAAATTTTGACATTTTCGCGCTCTCCGCGGAACGCAAAAATTTCAAATTATCGCAATTTCCGCAAGCGGAATGGAATTTTAGCCCAAGCCTAATAATAATCCGGGGGCTCCACCTCCACCATATTTTCAGGTTTATTGATTTTATCAGCCATCTTCAATGCTGATACTTCAACCTCGTCCAATAACGGAGAATATCTGTTGTCAATAGGAAAGTTAGACAATAGGGCGTTTTGGTCTAATTTATCTAAGCTGACTAACCGAGCTAGTGGCTTTAATACTAAAGTGGGTACTATTTTAAAATAGCTTTTTAGAGAGGGTGTTAACTTGTGGGGGTCTCTAGAAGAAGCAGTGCTCTTTTTCTTCTTAGATTTTGCCAATTTCGCCAGATTTTTGTCTCTTACAGTTTTGTACTGTCAGATTCTTATTCCGTTTAAAATGATGATTTCCCACCTTTTCTGCAGTTTTTGAATCTGCATCTGCTTGATAATCAACCATATGTGATTTTAATTTAGCACTCCTTAAGGAGTACCTACTTTGCCTCCAGCCCGAATTTGTTGCATCTGTTAACATACAATGACGGTTAATACCCCCTTTTGGTATAACCTCTGCTTTTTGCTCAGAAGAAGGTCTTTCAGAAACACTGCACCGCTCTCTAACTTCACACACCCCACCTCCTTGCTATGCCGCCAGCTTATTCTGAAACTGACCTTGAATCACTTTTCCGGCTGTGCTGCCCCTGCCTCTCCCGCCCTGGAAGGACAGCAACAGCACTCCTCCCATGATGTAGCTCCCGTGCAGCTCGTGCCCAAAGCGGCTTCAAGGTCGCACTTGACCTCGGCAGCCCCCCACCGACCTCGCCTGCAACGAAACCGGTAACCTGATGTCCTGGCAAAACCGGGACTCCTCCAATCATCGGCTCCAGGCCAGCAGGAACACGCCGAGAACCACAAAGGCTCCCGCCTCCACAGAAAAACCAACAAGGGCTGCCAAAACCGCAGAATCTGCTCAAAAATTTCACTGGACCACCCGCGTCCTCTCCTCTCCTCTGTACCCAACCTAGGTACGGACCTTGTAGACACTTTCGTTTTCTTCCAATTATATTTCCTAGTTTTCTCTTAGATAATGACTAATAAGCATCACAGTAGATTCCAGGGTTGACGAATCATACAGCGCAATGTTTTTTCAAGCATGAATACTTAGACTCTGATCTTGTTCCCGACCCTCAGGAGCCTCCGCGACCCGCTACTCGCCGGCCACCATGTTACTCCGATCCTATGCTTGGGTCAGAGATGTTCTTGTTCCAAAGAGAAAATTGCACACACTTTGGAGGAAGCCAAGGCAGCTCGGGACAGTGCAGGTTTTCTTCTCAATGGTATCAGCAAAATACTTTTTTCTCCAAAAGAACTTGCATCTGCAAAAGGTGTAACAAAGGCTCATGCTGGAACAGCTGTCCTTGATGAGGAGAAGGTTGATGCATTATTTGGTAAGATATTACAAATGTTCAAATTAACATTCAACCAATCTTGGATGGTGACAATTCATTATTATACATTGTTTTAAAGCTTTACATATGTGGTCTTGTATCATATAATCGTACGATGACTCCATCATTACTTAACAGATGTCTGCAAGAAGAACAATGGGGGTGGCTTAAAATGTATTAACAATTTGTGCTGAGTTTGTGCTACAAATGGCATGCAAATCTGGCACAAAGCCTTGAGTTGTGATTTTATTTCTGAATCTGTAGGTCCAGGTGAGGGGCTCAAACTGGATGAAGGCATGATAGCAAACTGAACTTCTAAAATACTGCGCTCGCAGCTTTTATTTAGACATCTTCAACTCTCCTAATAATTACATCAGTTGGTCCTGTTCCTAGCACTTGGTTGTAGGCTCGAATTTTGATTTCTGTTCACTATGCTAGTTTCTTCGACTGTTTTAAAAAAATGCTACTTGGGGCTATAACGGTCATTAGGGACCAGGGGCTAAACAAAAGTTGTGTGGTGGCGCTTTGTGTTTAATTTCTGTTGTCAGTCACGTTTGCTCTTTTATAATTCTCACATTTAGTGCAGATTTGAGCTACAGAAAAGTACCCCTGCTCTGAGCCATGCCCACTCCTGCTGCCCTAAGTTTTTTATCTGAAGTTTTGAAGGGGACCCAGCCTTTTATCATCAGGCTTCCCATTGCACAAAAGCTAAGACATTGGTTGAAGGTGGACATTTCTGTCCTCTTCCTGAAACTCCAACAGATTTCCTGAATCCACAACTTGCTGCTTCACTCTTAAGTTCATAAACAAACTTTCTTTCTTCACCCTCTGCCCCCCTCTTCATCAAGAGTAATAAACTTCCATCCTGAAGCGGATATAGGATCATCCAGGAATAATCGACAGTCATCCAGAAATTGTTGTAGATTCATCCTAAAGTGATCTGCAGTCATCCTTAAATTGTCTAGAACCCATCCTGGAATAATTCTCACTCACTCGGATGTTGTCAATTAGTATTCGTGGAGTTGTAAAAGGTAATCACTCCCTGCCAGTAGAAGTCATCAGAACACCATCCTAGAATAGTTTTTGTGATTACAATAAGTAATCCCATTTAAATATTTTCCCCTATAGGCATACTTCAGGATGGTTTGGGATGACGTCCCCAGATAATTACAGGAATAGCCCAGCTGAAGTTATCAGATGGCTTCAGAATGAGTCCAGGATGATCTTCCTTTTTGACCAGGGTGTTCTGTGCAGCAGGCCTCCTAACCCTCAGTGCTGCATACCGTGAATAGACACTTCCTCAGAGCCAACAGACAAGCCTCTGCTCTCGCCAGGCGGAACATTCATCACCGTTCCCTGAACATTGTTCCCCACAAATTGCTGGAAACAAAAATGGCAGCAGGGCCTTTTATCCCAATATAACTGGCAAGACAGGCACCCTGATGCCAGGTCAGACCGCCCCAGAGCCGGCCCTGAGCTGAGCAGCAGCTCCCGCGGTGCTTAGTGCCGGCGCTGACAGGGGTAGATGTTTGTTCAACGGACAACATGGGGGGTTGCCCGAGCGCTCCGGTTCCACTTTTCTCTCAAGGTCCTTCCGCTCTGACAAACAGGCATAACAGAGGGGCCTGAAATCAGCCCCCGCCAAAAATAGCATAGGCAATATGGCACGGGCCTTTGTGCAATGAAGGGAAATAAATACCCATTCCCACGGCTGCTGCTTGAGTTATACACTACAGCAGAAATAGTTTCCAAGGACTCCAGTGTCGCTGCGCCCCAAAAATATATATACATCACACGGCAGCCCTTATTATCGACCAGGTACGGGAGATTAAGCAATTTGCCCAGAATCACGGAATGTTAGGCGTCCCTGCTGAGAGTTGAACCCAGCACCGATAAAGTATCGCAGGCCAGCCATTCTTATCAACCAGTTACGGGAACCCAATAATTTATTGTTAGGCACGGGGAATTTTAGTGCCACATTGAAACCGCTTGCACTACCTCGTACTGGGGCCAAGACAACTAACTCGGTTCGACTAGTCATTAGCGTGCGAGACAAGTCTACCCACTTTGCTCACGCGAAACCTAGCTGGGTTTAAATAGCAGTCGGCACGTGGGACTACCTTCAATAAAACCTTTACCTGGTGTAGCCTAAAAGCGTGTTTATGAAACCGGCCCCCCTGCTAGCTGGATGGCGGTGTGTCCATCTCAATATGAAACCTCTAACGTTCTGAAACGTGCACTTACAATCAAGCGTTCCGGGTAGCCCCGCAGACACGCCGACCCGCACAGACTATGTACCAATTAAACACCTTTAGCCCTTTTAACTTTATATTCTGCCACAATAGGTCGCGGACACGCTAACCTACAACTTAGTACCTTCCAGCTGGCTATGGCACTGGCATACCTCCCTCAAGTGCAGTCTTTGTTTGGACACGGCAAGCCCAGAGGGTATTTAAGACCGCCCATTGTTGTTTTGAGCACACGCCACGAGGGAACCAGATCGCTTTGTCTGGGTGCCTGCCGCACTACCGACGGGTGTCAAGCCTGGGGGGTACCAGTATATCTATGTTTTTTCTCGATGTGGCCTGCATGTGAACAGCAGCATAACTCGATACTGCTGCACACGCTTTATTCTCGCATTATCAGGGTCGGCCCCCGGAGCTGCTGGCTGCTCATCACTCCTTGCCCATTGCGCCAAGGCGGGCCGTGGTGTGTCGGTATTGGAAAGCATGTCCTCAAAGTAAGCGCTTCCACCATCTGCCTTACCCTTTGCTATTGCTGCCCTGTTCCCACCGGTTTGTCAGCCTGGAGCTGGGGGTCGTGTCTCGCGTCTCAGATCCCCCTCAGCCTTGGCATTCCAGGGGTGATCGTGGTAGCTGGGTGGGTGCCTCCATGGCAACTTGCTTCCTGCGACTTAACTCTGTGCGGACCTGGTGCAAGGGGGATGGGGCTAGTTTATCTGGGACCCATGGGGAAAGGGAACCCCTAACGGCATCCATAACTGCTCTGCTGTGAGAGCGTGAGCACAAAGCCACACTGGGGTCGAGGCACACTCCTCCACCCTCCCGGTTCCACCCGGGCAAAACGGGATCCCCAGCAGATGGGCCAGAGCCAGGACCGCAGGGGAATGAGGGAAAGAACATGCCCCCGCCTGAAACCGACCCCACAGAATTGCAAGACCAGGGGGCACAGCGGTGTGCTGGACGGAGTAACTGGCAGCGGTGGGCACCGGAGTCACCGAAGGGATGGAACCAAGCAGAAGCGCCTCCCGGCAACATGCCCGTGCGGGCTGAGGCACTGGCGATGGCCCCACCACAGTAATAGTGCCACAGAGGGGGGCTCCGATGGAATCAAGAGAGAGCCCCTATCGCTTGCTGCTCCGCCACCCCCAACATGTCCGCGCATGCCTTTGGCCCGGTATCAGCACGGCTAGCATGGTGGTGCAATGGAGGTGGGAACCACAAGTCTCTCTGCTCCCACCCCCGCCTCTCCAGGCCTATTGGTGGGCCGAGGCCCCGTGGTGGTAGGCAGCACAAGTTCTGCCTAGCCAGCGCTACCAGAGGTGGAGGAGAAGCGAGCACATTGCGCTCCCCTCCCACCGCGTTATAAGTGCTCCTGCCCCAAGCCGCTCGGAGCCTGGCTACACTCACTGGCCTTCTCGGCCCACAGCCAGGGTCAGGTCGGGTCTGCCCAACCCCGCCCCGCCCCGCCCCGTCCCGTCCCGTCCCGTCCCGTCCCGTCCCAACCCCGCACCGCCCTGCGCGCCCCGGCCCAGTGCCGCCCCGCCCTGCGCGCCCCGGCCCAACCACGCCTCGCCCCCGCCCGGCCCAACCCCGCCCCGCCCTGCGCCGGCGTCGCACGGCAGCCTAGGGGTCTGGACAAAATTATGCAGAGTGCCTCTGGGAAGCAAAGAGCATACCTTTAAAAGGCTGAACATGATCATTAAACTCTCCGTGCCTCAAACATGTTTGCAATATGCTACCCGTCTGTTTAACGAGGAAAGACCCCGCCGGTGACCCTTATAGCGTACTCCAAGAATATGCCAGAGATAAACAGGTCAGCAGTATTTCTGCTTCCTGAGGGGCTGGCACTTGATAACATGCATTTTGGGGGCGGGTGAATTGTCTTTTAGCTTGCGTCTGCTGCAGCGAAGTGAGCGCGCACAGCCACAGACCATAACCTCCGTGCACCCTGGATGCCAATGCTGCCTTTGTGCCTGGACATGGAGTTCTCCACCCAGCGCCCTCCTTTCCGCCTCTGCATCGTTTGCCCATATCTAACCTATGCTGATCTAATGGCCGGAGTGTTTCTAATAGCAGTGCGCACGAGGGGAATGCACATCGTGATCGCGCACCCATTAGTGCTAGCGCCGGAGCATCTAGCCACCCATTTGGAGCCCAGGCTCGACCAGGCCGCGGGCCTTCCAAATGTGTTGCTCTCCCCCTGCCACCAGGCAAGACTGTGCAATATGCTGTGGCTCTGGCCACACAATCAGTCCTCACTGGGCTCAAAACGAAACCTGTCTCTTTCAGATCGGGACCCCGGCACGCAGTGGTCAAAGCACACATCTTGGGGCTAGGACCCAAGAACTTGCCATGAAGATCTGCCACGGCAACCCAGTGATTGGGTACCCCTATGCCACGGGAAGTCTTAAGCGGGGGGCGGTAAAGGCCCACACTTACTGCATCAAACTCGACGCCCATGGTATCCCACAACCATACGACGCGACCCTCCCCGCGGTCTGGACACAGCGTGTCCAGCGGGGAGAACACGCCGTTCAGTCTTAAACAGCGAGACGGGCAGCAGTGAAGAGGCTGCACAGTGGGTGGGGGAAGGCATTTGTACTCTTGTCCCCCCCCCACAGCCAGAAGTGACGCAGCCAGCTGACACCCTGGTCCCTAGCCCAGGGAGCCTAGTCTGCTGACGGCTGTGCCTTCCTGTGGCACTAAGGCGGCCGCCCTGTTGGAGGGTCCCCTACGTTGCGCCCCCCTCCCCCGGGCAGCCTTGGCAGGGTTTGAGCCTCGGGGGTTGCATCCACATCCTGTGATTCTGGGCAAATCACTTCATCTCCCCGTGCCTGAATGTGTAACGTGACCGGTGCTCATGTAAAGTACTCCAATACCTTCAGGTTGAGTTCGCGCTATATATAATCTGAAAAAGAAAAAAAAAACACACACACATTTCTGTTGCATTATTAAACAACATTCTTTCTACAGCCTGTTATTAGATACATGGTAGTTCTATTGGAGTTTGCACAAAAACCTAGTGACAATTTAAACCATTACAACAACTTTGAGGTGGCTCAACTTTTAACAATAGTGAATAGCCTCTGTTTGTTATATCCATAATTATTATATTTTTTTTTTCCTTACGGTAAACAGTCTATGGAACGTCGTATATCAGTATACCCCTCCAACCCCCCAAAAATGTATGCCAATTTTGCTATCGCAAATTATGGTTTTATTTAATTTACAGCCTCCATCAACTCATGAATAAAGTCTGGCACATGTGGCAATTTAGTGCAACTTACACTTCCCACATAAATCTCACTAAGACTAAGTGAAGATAGAACATTTGTTAAGATCATACTTTCCGTAATTATGAAAAGGGAACTAGACTCATCACAGCATGCATTGTCAAAACATGGGATTTCAGTACTTACATTGAATTTGAATTAATTACCAATATAAATCGGGGAATAGGTTACAGACATGGAAATGTCTGGGAGAACCACCAAGGACTGTTTTTGGGTAACAAAAAAAAATGTAAAAATTTCAAATCTATTGTTGTACAAAAAGGATTATTTGGTCAATTAAACAGCAGCAAACTTGAGGCTTAGCCACCTCATCCCAACGAATGCTCTGTACAACTGGTCTCTTTAGCAGGGGTGGTTCATCCATAGGGGCGGAGGAGCGTCCCTCCCACCAATGCTGCAAGAAAGCATAAAAAATAAAATGGTGGTAAAATTTGTATAACTTTTTTTTCCCTCTTTTCCCTCCCCTCCCGCTGGACCTGCGCTTTCTTTGTGCAGCCACCACTGATTTGTCCAAAGAGCTGTTATTACTTGAGTCTGACAGGGTGGTGCTTGAAGTCCCATTTCCCAGTATAGATGACACCTCCGGGTAGTAGTGCACATTTATTATACATTTCTATTTCATTTCATTCATTTCCTTAATTTCAAAGGCTATTGATTGGCTGGGGATAACTTGCATCTTCTGGAGGAAATACACAAGCAGGCATACTATCCCGGATCCCTAAGCAACCTGGGTGTAGGAGATCATTACCTCCATGCTCTATCTTTGTTTCATCACCAGATGCCACATACCTCAAAGACACAGTTTCTGGAACCAACGAGGGTAGGAAAATTGTTGCCGAATCCCCAATCTTTCCATTGCTAGTATCGCTCTGGCTTGCGGTCAGGATTACTGTAGATGTAGCCAGTGATGTCTGATCCTGACAGGACCACCAGTATGTCTGCGTCTTTTGCCCCTGGTGACAGTTAACAAGTCCAGGTTTGAAAGCTGCTCTTCTTCAGATTCGATAGCGTTGTTAACCCAGGCAGGCTGCTGCAATTCCCTCTTACAGGTGGTTAGGATCTAGTTTCCCTCTACCCATTGACTCATCGCCTTTTCTCCCATTTCTTCTTTCACTCATTGCTTCTTGATTGTTCGATGCCTGTGTTGTAGCCTGCACACCTAGCCGAGCTACTCCGGCTGAGAGAGCTGTCATTGCAGGTAAGGGTCTAGTTTTTGGTGTGTTTGCCCCTCTGTTTGCCTTTTTTTCTTTTTACTGTTTCTCTCTTGGCAATTTTTTGCTGAGGGAATGTGTATATGCTCAGGCGTGCCCAAATGCCAAAAAAAAAAAAGGGTTGAAGAGGTTTCCATTTTTTGCAAGACCATACTTTGCTCATGCTACGGTGGAGCACAGGTGGCATCTGAGGCAAATGTTCACACCTTTCCAGAAGCTGGGAGCTGATGTATGTATACAAAACCCTATAAAACTGGAAAACAATGTAAGGGGTGTACCGGTAGTTTTTTTCCTGAGATTCAGGGCAGAAATATCTAAAGGAACTGATGGTGGAGGTATGATATTTGAGATAAGGTCAAATAATTTAAGCTTTAAAGGGGGCAGAAAGGAGAGATTTACGGTTTGGAAATGGGGAAAAGAAAACCTTAAGACAAGAGGAGATAGATATCCCAAGGATATATATTTTTTTAAACTGATAGTGTATGGCTTGTGAATCATGGTGATATTAGGAAAGGTAGTAGCAGACAGATTGATCATGAAGAAATTATGACGTGGGGATTGGCGAGTGTTGATACAGACAACCTCACACAGGCTAGGCTTGATTTCTCACATGTTGGGGGAGGGTGGAGGGAGGAGGGGCTTTAGTTTTGTAGGGTGGAGGCACTCAGGGGTTTGGGGAGGGGAGGGGAGGGAGGGGGGATCCCACACCCTCAGAAGGGAAGAGGACAGAACAATAAACTGTGTATGTGAATTATGGTGGAGCTTTACTCTAATTATATCTGAATGTTAGAAACAAGTCTCAGCCATGAAAATCAAGTAATGGGAGGGCAAGCAAAGTTGCGTTTTGCCTCTATTGATATATGGAGGCTGAATTATGTCAAAAAAGAGCTAGAGTCTCATTAGGTCTTCAAACGTTGAAGGCAGATATTGCTTGGTTTTCAAGAGACCCATATTGAAGGAAACCCAGAATATTCTGTACCCTAGAAAGTATCTGTAAAGATCATGGGCTCATTGATGTTTGAACAGGAAGAGACCTCTAGAGCACAGGTACACATCACTCTGCCACGCATGGGTCGCAAGCCCATTTGGACTATTTTTTTTATTTTGAATACACCCACAATGAACTGTAGGATTGAACAATATCTGTGTTTTCTTTTGTGTTTTCTTTTGGACCATGAACCTTTAGTTCTGGAGATTCAGGTGGTCAGGAGGAAAATTAAAACTAACTGGAGTTTTGAGGCGGCCCTGATTGCAAATGAGGATTACTGTAGATATATGAGAAACTAGATTCAGATATTTTAAAGAGAATATTGGTAGTGCACCAATAGGAGTTGATTGGGACACGCTGAAGGTGTGTAAAAGGGGGGGAGGGTTCTCATTGAGCAATGGAAAGAAAGAAAAACAACGTATTCAAAACAAACAAGATATTCTAGCTGCTGCTAATGAGAATTTGTTAGAGTAGTTCAAAAGGGAGGAGAAATAAGGGAGTCTCAAATAGGGGTGATTTCAGCAAGGGTGGCGCTTAATGTGATATTTGCAAACAGGGCAGCATAAAAGCTTACAGTTTGAAGGGAAGATATGCATGAATGTAATGATCGAGCAGGGCATCATCTGGATAGGAGAGCTAGACAGAGAAGTGTAGCAAATGAAGTTGGAGACATTTGAGACCCCTCTTTTGGGTAGTTTGAGCCCAGCAAGATCAGGGATGCCTTTAGGACATATAATCATCTTTTATATACTGAAAAAATAACAACCAGCTCAGTGCAGATAGACTATTTTGAACAGAGTACCTTTATACAAATTGACCACAGAAAAAAAGAGAGCACCTTGAAAGGGCAGTACAATGGGATGAGATCCATTCTGCATTGTCTTGCTTATCCTCTGAAAAGGCTGCTGGGACCGATTCAATCCCTGTGGTATTTGATAAAATATTAGCACCCCAAATAAAAGACAATATGGCTGAATTATTCAACCAGATCTATAGCGGAGCTCCCCTTCCAGGTTCGTGGTCTAGGGCCAAAATCTTTCTTAAGAAAGAATAAAACTGCTGTAGAACTTGGCTCATATTGTCCAATAACTCTAATGAATGGGGACGCAAAGGTCTATTCTAAAGGTGCTAGCAGCATGGCTAGCACAGGTGATACCAAAGATAGTGTCCAGCCGAGAACATGGTTTTATAGCAGGGCGGGACAAAAGAGATCATATTAGGAGAGTGATTACGCTGCTTGATGCAGCACAGGTGTCAGGGTACCCAAAGGCCTTGATCTTACTTGATGCAGAAAAGGCTTTTCATAGGGTCTCCTGGCACTTTCTCTGGCAGCCGATCGGTATCGGACGAGGGTTTTTTAAGGCTGTAAAAGCGCTATATTATAAACCGGAAGCCAATTTTTTGTCTCAGGTGACAACAGAAAACATTGAGATTACAAGGGGGACCAGAAAAGGGTGTCCCTGCCCCCCCTTCTGTTTGCAATATATATCGATCCGCTTATACGCAAATTAGAGCAAAACACAGCAATTCCACCAATGGTAGTACAAGGATACGATGATAAAATTTTAGCATGCAGTGACAATATAGCCTTAGTGACCCCCCCCAAGCCTGAAATGGCTCTTAAGATAATTGGAAAGGAAGCTGCCCAATTCAGGGAGATCCCAGGACATTCTTTGAACAAAGACTAGACCCAAGTTGTCAAGAACGATAAGATCTTGATGGTTGATAAGTGAGTGGTTAAAAAAGCGGTCTATTTGGGTAACCCTGGGAGTAGTTTGCGACGTAGCGCTACGCATAGCTACGTGAAGTGCACTTCACGCTATGCGAGCTACACGTAGCTTCGCAAACTGCGTAGTGCACTGTGCAAGATGCTGTTCGCACTGATTGCACAGTGCCGGATGCTTGTCCACACTGTGCAATCAGGGCAAACTGCATCTTGCACAGTGCAAGCGGTAGTTTTCTCCCGCTCGAGTAGATTTCTACTCGAGCGGCAGCTTTCTCAACGCGGACTGGTAGTTTCTCATCGCGAGCATACGCGACCACTCGCAATGAGAAACCTGACCTCCCCGCATTGAGAAGCTCGCCGGGAGGTTTATTTTCCACGCTCTTGATCGGCAACTTGATGCTGCTGATTGCGAACGAGGACAAAGCCTCGCCGGGATGTCATTTTGCTTGCTCGCGGTCGCCAACTTGACGTTGAGGACCGCGAGCAAGCAAAAAATGACTGCTACGGGTGTTTGCTCTGTGCTGCGTGCAATTTGCGTAGTGCGAAGTGGCGCAAACTTCGCAAACTACACGAGGGTAGCGTAGTACTTTGCCCATTTGCATTTCATCGGAAGTAGACAAAATTGTCAAAGATAATCGGGACCCTCTTATAGAGAAAACAAAAAAGGAGCTTGTCCGATTGAACAACCTACATTTTACAGTTGTGGAAGATGTAAAATAATCAAAATGATTTTCTCCCCTAAAATTCATTTATATCGATTTCCTTAGAATTTTCAAATTATTGGTTGAGGATACTTGAGGTAGTGTTCTCAATATTTTTATGGGGTAATTCCAAACCTAGAAGGGCACTAAACTCTCTCTCACTTTTGAAAGAAAAAGGAGGGAGGGCTTTACCAAACGCCAAACTGTATTATTGGGCCACTATGTTACAATATAGTACTATATTACTTCGGGAACCACACATTAACAGGGCGCACAAATATTATTCCCTCTACTTAAGAGTTATTAATTGACAATGATGCATGGGGCTGTTTTTAGAGACAATTAGAGTTTAATTACTATAAGAAATGTACATTTTAAGTGCCTGCTGGGAGCTTATAAAGTGTGGGCCTTGGTGCATAAACCGATGGGAATAGGAAGAGTGAACATCTATACTCTTCTTCAGAACACCCAGAAATTTCCCTTACATTTTTAGGGATCAGTGTATCCAAAAGGTGGTCGCAAGTAGGCATTGACAATTAAGGTTTTTGTTTACTCTCCCTTTGGCGTTGTTACATTTGAGGATCTAAAGAATGAGTTTGGTATTAATCATGGGGAGTTCTTCAAGTATCTTTAAGTTAGGGAGTATCTTCTGCATGAGGGGAGTGGCCCTGTGGGTTTTGATAGAAACAAATTGGTTGAGAAATTAATATCTCAGAGCAATAGTAGTCTTGGAAAATGATGTCGCTCCTGAATTCCGAGAAAAAGGATGATCTAGATAAGTTCTCTTTAAAATGGCAAGAGAAATTGATAACCGATTCAGACTTTTATAAACCTCTTACTCTAGCACAAACTGTTTTTATGTCAGCTAATTTGCAAGCGCAGTTTTTTAAGACCTGCTTTTTGTTATATTATACACCTGCCAGGTTAGCTAAATGGGTTAGGGGCTAATGAACTAGATGTCCCCACTGCTCTGTGTCTTGTACTGGCATAGTCCACATTTGCCACTTGTAGCACCCTGAATTCCTTAAAGAAGGAAATCACAAGGTTTTTTTGAGTGTAAATGGTAAATAAATGCAAGTCTGACCTCAAGCCTTTTTCTATCAGGAGTGTAAAAAGAAGAAATATCACAGGAGGTAGAGTATTTTCTTGGTGTTGCAATGGCCATTTTACGACTGACAATAGCCTCTGCCTGGCTGGACCTGAACCCACCACCGTTTCAACAATGGTTGGGTCGGCTATTGTCAGTTTATAATCTGGAGGAAGCAGTCTATGCTAGACAAGGTAGACAGGCAAAGGGGAAAGAAATCAAAATATGGGCACCCCTAATTAATTGGGTTAGATTAAGCATGCCTAGCGTTTTCTGGGGGAATCTGTATATAATATTTGTATGTGCACAATGTACTAGAAATCACACAAGACTCACACAAGTGAGGTAGATGGTTTCATATGTAAAAAACTTTGATCTCTTGGGGGACTCTAGGTACATTGGCTACATAATACAATGCACTTGAAATCACTCAAGTTAATTTTTAATTGTTAAAATGTTTGCTGAGAATATGACTGTATATGTATGTGAATTTATATTACTCCATGTGAAGAGTTTTATAGGTACATATGGCCCCCACGCAAATGGGGTAGACTGTATGATATGTATGATTTCGGCTTTCTTGGGAATGACCTCATCTAAATTGTCTACCTCCGTGAAATGCACTTTAAATTACAGGCGATCGTTTGTTAATGGGTAAATTGTTAGATCGAGATAATAACTCTGTATGTATGTATGAATGTACATCAAGCCATGTGGAAAGTTTTGGAGTCTCCTTGAGAATGGGCAGATCAGTGGTCGATACTTATGAGCGTGGGAGGCGGGGAAGGGGGGTTGGTGTTGTAAGTATTTATTGAAAATGTGCAATTAAAATATATTTGTTTTACATGATTTTATTACCAGTTTATTTTTTACTCTGCCGAGTGAGTGTGGGACAGGGCTAGTGCTTCATTGTTGCTGATTGGTAGCAATGAGGAGTGGCCACTTCAGTTTGTAGAGAGCATGTCTTGTTTGGCAGGCTATCTTGCTTCGGCCAGCCTGACATGAGCAATTCAAACCTCTCCAACCCATCTGTCTTATACAGTCGAGTTAAGAGCAGGTGCAGGCCTCCAGAGGTTTTTGGAGCACTGAGCCAACCTGCTCCAGCCAATCCAGACACTTCACTCATGCAGCTTAACATTGTTAACAGATGTAAGCTGCGTCTGGATTGGATGGACCTTGTGCTCCGAGGAGTCTGGTGCCAGAAATATAGAGGACATGCCGCTGGCAGTGTGGTAAGTGAAAAAATGTATTTGTATCTTGCTTGCACTGTAACTGCGCTGGATGCTATTGTAGCACGCTACGCTCCTTACGCAGGCACTCTTATCATAGCACTTCTCACCCTTGATCCATGAAAGCGTATCAGACATTTACATGAAGGAGGAAACGATTGGAAAGGTTAGTGCACTGAGCACAAGCCTGGAAACACTTCAAAACTTCGAGAGCTGCCAATCCATTGAACAAAGAGCCCCTCCATTATTCAGTAATCAATGGAAAGTGAACTCCCAAAGAGAGGTGTGTGGCCGGGTCCATCAGTGGGGCAAGGTGTGTGTTGGAGAACGTAAGACAATAATCATTTGAGCTGGGGCATCCATTTTTCTTCTGGCAATATGTTTTCACTTATTTGCCTCAAATACTGTTTCCCAGTTAAAGCTGTATTCAAACCGTATGTGCAGAGAACACTTCATAGGACACACACCAGATAATAGACTGCTGTGTTTGCACAGCTTAGTGCAGAGATGCACGGTGGTTTATTAAAATAAGGCTACAGAGATGCATAGGTGAAGACCAGGAGATGGTCGGGTGTAGTGGTGAGAGAAGCGCCCAGCCGGGAACAGTGTGCACATATAGTGTGCATAGAAATAGTGACAGACCGGGGTAAAGGTGGGGCTTGGGTGGCGGGGTGACTTTCACTTCAGTATATTTGTGCATATAGTGTGCATAGGAAATGTGACTGGGGGGGTGACATGGTGCCACTGCGAGGTAGTAGAAGCGGCCTGCACCAGTGTAAGAAAGCAGCCCCTTAACTCCGACAGGAAATGCCATCAGAAATGTATAACCGAATGCAGAGAGTAGTGAGGGGAGCCAAGGGTCAACCCGCACAAGACAGTAGGATGAGAAAGCAACAGATTCAGAGAAGCAAAGACATTTTCACTGAAAAGAGAGTCGAGGAAATAGGGACAGCTGGACCTTTGAAGCCTAGGGCACAGAGGCAAGTTATACTCATTATGACCAATGGAAAAATATAAACTCATACTGGGGGTGGGTGCATTTGTTAAAGAGCTGTTCTGAATATACAAGGTCCATTTATAAAAACACTGTTTAGGGTTTGCATTGATTCAGAATGTCACTACAAGTATTGGTTTTCTGTTAAGGCGCTTCTATGCCAAGCATTCGATACAGAGACCAGCGGCACATAAGGATGTGGCATAAAGGCCAGAGCTGACTACTTTGGAAACCAGGTTCAAGTCCCGGCATCAGCTCAATATCCTATGTTTCTTGGCATATCACAATTTCCTGTGCACAAAAAAATGAATGTGTCCTTGTGTAATATAACGGGTGCCCACGTAAAGTGCTCCAATAAACTCTGGTTGAGTTTGCGCTATATAATACTGTACATATATCGGCCAAGTTAGCAATAAATGAGGGGCCACTAAGCAAGAGGAGACTGACAGAAGAGCCACACTTCTAATGGCACATTCAGCCATGCCTGAAGAGATATTTAGATGTGCTTCTCAGTTGGCAGAGGGTGCATGTCCCCTCTTTAATAGTGTGCAACATTTGTATAAACGGTCCCTGCTATTCTCAATTTGAAAATGTGTTTTTTTCTTAGGCCTAACAATTCCACATGTCACCAACCGCCACTTACGAAGGAAAACCTCTCTGGAACAAAGCACACCATATTTTATTTTATTGTGCACATTGCCATGATTTCATTTGTGTCTCACGAAATCTACCAAATAGGACCCATCTTCTCCCTTTCACCCTTAGATTGCAGGCTCCCTCTTCAGCAATGAATGTTGGGACACTTGTCACTTCCACACCACATAGATTTCACCTTTTATGTCTCTCTCACCATCTATCATTTTATAGGCAAATCGCCAAAGACACAAGGGGCCTGATTTAGAGTTTGGTGGGTGGGATACTCTGTTGCATATGTAGCGGATATCCTATCCTCCATATTTCATGTGCATTATTTCCGAAGAGTTTGGTGGGTGGGATACTCTGTTGCATATATAGCGAATATCCCATCATCTATATTTCACGTGCATTATTTCCTAAGAGTTTGGTGGGTGGGATACTCTGTTGCATATATAGCGGATATCCTATCATCTATATTTCATGTGCATTATTTTCTAAGACACTTGTTATAAGGCAAACACGACATCAGCCATCCTTGTGACAGAGCATCCTTGCAGCCAAACCTAAAATCAAGCCTGTAGTAATGCATTCGAGTCACATTATAGCTAGGGGTCCTGGTATTACGGTTTTTAACATTTCCGTCTGTCTTTATCCATATTTTTTTTTATCTGTATATAGCTGCATTTTTTTGTCTCAAGCAAAAAAAGACATTGCAGCTAGTATTTTTACACATTTATTTAAATAGACAGTGCACATGGTTGGTATAGGTTTAGCTATATGTTTATATGCACCAAATTAAGTAAACAATACAGCCATCTGCAACTTTCCCTTTGTAATACAAGTCACAGTGGTGTCCCAGAGACTACTTACAGTAATATTAGTGAACTGCTGCTGTGTTATAATATTGAAAACACAGTCACTAGCCATGATAATTAGATGTAAACACATTTAGAATTTAGACGAGTGCACCTGTGCACTTTCAGTGACCTGGCCAAAGACGTCATAAAAGAGCTGTCTACTTTCATGATAAATTAGAGATATTGGATGCCTCGTTCTCCTTATTGTCAGTGCCATGCTCCTTCCTGCAGCATGCTCTGTGGTGCGCATTGACTATCCATGGGCTGAGAGAGCAAACAACCTCCTCTGAAGCAGCAAGCTCTCATTTCAGAAATAAATTAAAGACACTTGCATTAGTCCTGCCAGGCACTATTTCCCTCACATTTCTGAGGCCTAAAATATCCAACACCACCCATGTGAGCTGGCAGCTTTTGATTTACATTTTTTTTAAACTAAGTCCTTCGCTAATGCAAAACACATTTTCCATAAGTTACAGTCTCTTCCTTGAAACATTGGGCGTTTATCACTTGTCTTATTTTACTTTCTACTGCCTAGTAGCATTTGAATAATTTACTTTAATACAGTAATCACTCACAGTTTTGCTGCGGCCACAGTTCTTCCTCCTGCAATGATGAAAAAAACTATTTAACTTGAAAAAGGGCTTACAGATATGCCCCAGCTGTCTTGTCTCTCAGGAATGTTTGTGTTTCTGCATGTGGTGCCAAGTCATAGAGGAAAGTTTACATTTTAAGGCCGGAGTGTATCTGAAAGCTAATGCAACCTAATTTGCCTAATGTGTTTATGTCCCAAGTCTTTCTGACATTTTTGGGTCACACTCATTTTCCCGTGCCTACCAAAGATTATTGGCCCAGCAGGTGTTAATGTGGGCAGGCATATACCGCAATCAGGAAGAGGGGCGTGCTGAGGCAACACTGGGCTGGAACACAGATTGCCAAACAATTTTCAGAATTCCAGAATCCGATTTGGTCTTATTTTTCCCTTTCTATTTATAAATACAGACGGAACAAAAATATTTTTCCATCTGTATTTATATGCAAAAATGTGTTTAAACTGAAAACCGGGAGCCTTAATTATAACCCACAGACTAGGGCTTTATTCATTGTTAAAGGCCTTGAACCCAAGTTATAGGCCCTATAAAGAGGAGGAGGACCTTTAACGGTTATAGCCAGAGGCAGATGGGCTGTAAGGCTACTAGAACATTCCATCCACTGAGAGGGAATGTTCTTAATTAAGAAGGGAGAAACAACAAAAGGCAAATGTTAGCATGTTGGAGAGGAAGTCTTAAACCAGCCATTATTAGACCTGAGCCACTTTCAATATCTTCAACATTTGGAAATACTATTATTCAATATGGTAGGCATACACTATGCCAAATGAGTCATCCATTCATACAACGGAAAGCCTGAGCTGCACCAGTCTATCGAGTTAAAGTATGGCTATGTGTATTTGCTTGCATTTTTCACAGGCTTCAAGCTAGAGCATGGCTTGGACTATTACCATAAAACCTGACATCAGCATCTGAATGGAGAGACTTCAGTGGTGTAAAATCTGGCTAGGCTCTGCACTTTATAAGTGTTATTTATTCATATGGTTTTAAATACATGCATTACTGAATGTATGTTATAACAAAATAACACAAATAGTGGTGAAAATAACATAACAAGAGTGCTAACTGAAATCAGATTAACTATTGTTTTTTTTTTTATTTGGTGTTATTTGGTTTTGAAAGGAAAGGTGACTAAATAGCCCAGTCGCCCTTCAGAAAGATCCATAAACCTTGGTCCTCTTGCTCCACAGGCTACAAAGGAGTCTGAATTTTGCAGCCCACGCATTGCATACAGCTGCAGATATGAAAGAAAAAGTAACTGGTTTGCAGACTGTCTCCTGAGACCATTAAAAACAGGATATCTTGATCATGATCTTTTGTACACATTAGAAGTGGACAGGCACAATTTACTTTTTCTTGGAACTTTACGATGCCGGTCAGTTGGAGGCAGACATGCCTCTTTTTTTTTTTTTTTTTTTGAACAAACGAGATCTTTATTGGGATCGTTGGTCATACAGCTCAACCACTGCCTACATCCCTTCGGGCCAGCAGGGCCAAAGTAACAGTGCTAGGTGGCATGTGGGGGGGGGGGGGGCGGGGCAAAATACACAGCAAGCCGCCTACAACCCCATATGGGGCCGGCCGCGTCAGGGGGGGCAGCGGCTACGACACAGGGTGACTTAGATCTTGTTTTGGCAGACATGCCTCATTAGTAAGGACTGAAACGAGGTAAAGTGGCCTGGTACTAATGGATATTATCAAAAAGGAATTCCAATATTGTAACCATTGAAAAATGCAATATTAAAATAAATAAAATCTTGATTTAAAAGTGGTTCTCAAATTGTCAAAGTTATTTTGTTTAACTGGGGGTTAATCTGAATAACAGGCTAGAATCGGTGTCCTAGTTGCAGCGATTAAAGATATGCTTGCTCAGAAATGGGAATATGTGCTTTATTTATGGGTCCTCTGTAGCTTATCACGGTTTGCCAAGTTTGCACAACTAAAATTGATTGCATGCAACACCAATAATGTTAGTTTATGGAGGAAGATTCAGGGTGCAATACTTTAAATCTGCAATCCCACTTAGGAAACTGAACAGAATATGCACATTGTGTGCCCTGGACATGGAAATTTTAGATCACATAATTTGTAGCTGCCTCCTTGGTTCCCTCCTCTAGCCCCTATTCCCCCACCGAGTGCATGTTTCATTGCCAATAATATACACAAATAGAAAGAAAGAATTATACAATGAAAAGAAAATTCTAGATCTTACATTAATCAGTCAAGTGACTTAACACAAGAAATTGTTATTAGCTATGATACTCAATTGTTACACTCTATCCACCTCCCCAACTAATCTCGTTATTCTTTATTTTGTTACACGTGCTTAAGCTGTGAAGTCACATATATCCATAGTTTCCCATGTTTGACTGTCAGGCTGCCCGGGGTCCACGTAGAGGACTCTTCTAACAGTGCGGCCGCCTTAGTGCCACAGGAAGGCACACAAGTCAGTGTAATAGTGCCACCAGTTTAGGGACCAGGGGGTCAGTCGGCCGCATCACTTCCGGCCATGGTGGGGGGAGGACAAGGGTACAAATACCTTCCCCCGCCCACAGTGCAGCCTCTTGTCTACTGCCCGTCTCGCTGTTTCCCGCCCTACTGCTTACCCTGCAGACAGCCAGAGGGTGGTGAGGGGAAGAATCTAACTTCTTGTTTTGTGTTGCAGGAGGAGTTGCAGGGCAATCCAGAGTCTGCAAGGTACAGAAGGGTGCTATATGCAGCAGCACAACAAGGGTGCTAAGCCAAGGGCACCCAGGGATGTCTTACCGTTGTCCCCTGGAAGAGCGACGGCACCCCGTTAGTCCTATAGGCGGTTGTGGGCCTGAGCAACCGGGGCTGCCAGGAACGCTCTGCCCCCTCTTTTGGGGGACGTGAGTAAGCGCATGGACTGGCGGTCCACTGATGGGAGGAGTGGCCCCTCCCAAAATTGGTAACCACTGATTGGCGACGGTCGTGGTGTAATTTGGCTCATCAGGCGCGCAGGCAGCAGATGGGCTGGCCTGCCCTTGGATCGCCCGTAAGATAACCCACCATGTTGGCATATTTGTTATGCAAATAAACCTGCAGCAATTTTCTAAACTAATAAGATGTCTTGTGGTTTATTTATGTATGTTGCTCAACGAGAACTGAGAAGTGTTGCCGATATTGGCACTATGCTTTATATCCAAGAACATCGTCCTTGTCTCAGGAACTGTAGACAAAATTTTACAGCAACTAGTATCATGTGATAACTCTATTGGATGAGCTAACAGTGAGAAATCTTAACCCTTGAAATAAGATTGTTGAATGTTTCGATTTTGTGTTGTAGGGTGTAGAGCAGTAAAGGAGAGAACAAAGAAATACCCTTTTCACAGTTTTTTTAAACAGTAATTTGATTGCCAAATTGATTTTTCAAACCATCAACTTTCTAGCCAGCTCTTATATGAAGTGCACTCTACTGGGCTAGTGTGTGGCGCTACAACCTGGGGGCCCCTGTGAAAATGCACCCTCTCTGCTCTATTGATTCTTTGGCCCTCTAGGGAGGCTACGGGTCCATGGATCACGTTTCCTGACCCTTGTCACGTGAATGTGGGACAGGGGACAGAAAACATTTAGGGGACGGCACATCACTTCCGTTCCCAGTGTTGCTTTGTTGGTGGGCTATTTATGCCCACGACGACTTGGCATTTCTCTATGGGCACCCCCAGCACAACTCACATCAGGGAGTGTATATTGCAAGAATTTTCATGGTTGTGACGGGCTTTGTCAAATGCCTTCTTTGCTTGGTCACATATGAACGTTCCACGCCAGCTGACTTGGGGAAGGGGGAATAACATGTTTCATCGTGATGAGGGGCAGGACAGCACATTGTTGGCGGGGCCTCAAGCGTATGAGGGCTGTGATCACCCCTCAACGATACAGGTAATTTCACATGTGTGGTCCGAGTAGATTAAGGGAAGTAAGTCCCAAGTGCTGTGGCTTTCATTTTCCCCCTGTTGGACTCTCACGCAAAATCTGTAGATCTTTATATGACATTTTGTTAACCCTGTATTCTTAGATGAGATGTAACTACAATGTATCCTCTGTAATTTCCATGAGACAACCCTCCTACTGTGTAACTTGAAATTATTGTCAAGCTCAAGATTTTTTTTTTTAATGGTTTGATGTGAATAAACATGACCCGTCAACCAAGCAAATATTTGAGTATGTCTGTCATTGACTTGATTAGGTGAAGGGGGGGGGGGCGTAGTCCAACCTTGGGGTCTCCAGGTTGTATAACTATTTTGACTATTATCTACATTCCTATATGCAGACTACAATAAAGATAATTTAAAATGAGTTTTGTGCCCCTTTTACTTGTGGTCAGCCCTTTCTCAGCTGTAACATCTTACAAAGCCTCATCAGGACAAACACTAATGTGATTAAAACTTTAACAACCTCCATTTTATGCAATCTCAGAAGCATGGACCAATCTGAAAAATGAAAAAAGCAGAGGAGATTCTGTGACAATATAGAAGCGTTGACGTACTTTGTAGGACATTACTTTTTCATTACGATGAAGCAAATTATAGATATTTCATCACGGTACATGAAGCCAAGGATAAAGAACATTCTTAAAGAAACAGTGGTGTTTCTCGAGTAGTAACAGCTCAGTGTTCTTCAGCTATGTCTTTTTGGGAGGAAGTTGCATATTAAGTATCAAAGAAGAAATAGTATTATGAAATGTTATGGGTGAAGCTGTGGAAAAGCGCATAGAAGCTAAAAAAAAGGAAAATCGCAGTATAGTTGGAAACATCCTAATAAATACACAATTTCCATAACTGTCGCCGGCCTGGACGGCGCTCGAGCCAGGTGCTAGCTGGACAGAAATAGTTTGTTTATATACATTTTTTTTTTTAAATGGCATTTGTTTATGAATTTCAAGGTACACAATTTAATTTGTCATGAAGGGAATTGCTGGTACCTACCAAAAAAGAACATGTTTTGTTAGAGTTGCATAATGCTTCAGATGTCACCTTGCATGTACTTCATTTACATTCCAAAAGTATCTGAATCCACTGCACATTAGGTATACATACGGATGTATGGCTAAGTGTTGCCAGATGATGTGCATTTGTAAAGCAGACCACCGTGGCACTAAACAGGGGAGTGTTCTACAACTCAACAGTATTGATTTTATCGACATCGATACTTCACCGCCACTTTATCCACTATTAACCTTCAAAAAGATTACTAGTTTATTTTATAGAGAAATTAATCTCAGAGCAGGTAAGAGGTTTAGTTTCACTCCATTCTTTTCACGCGGTTTGAGAACTTTGTTGTGAAGCTTGGAGCACTTCCGACGAACTGCCAACTCCACCACCCCTCAAATACAGACAGATTTTTAACCAAATTCAGATAGATTTATAGGTTACCCAAGGCCAGTAGAATTATGCAATTTGGTAGCCTTGGGGTTACTGGATTTTCCACGTGAGCCACAATACTAAAATAAGTCCTTAGTAAACATGGTATTTCGTATCTTTGCCACAAAAGTCGATCGTCTGCTGATTTTGACCAAAAATGTGTCTAGCTCAATCAAAAGTTTATAAAAACAAAATGAAAATTACACTTGTTACCATTTGGAACGGCGGACTGGTCTTTTTTTTTTTATGTCCCGGTTACTTACCGGTATTCTCGATTACTCCGAGACCTGGTCTCCCTCGCCCCAGTAAATAAAACAATAAACTATATATACTGTGGTGAGGAGGTAATGAGGGCCTAGGGTGGTTAACCTGTTTGGATGACCTGAACAAAGTATTTCAATCCCCAAAAAATCTGCCTCGTTAGCCCGCCTAATCAGGCCCCCTGCCCTTCGCATAAATCAAGGTGCCCTAGCAGGCTCGGCTCCAGGAATTTTTATTTGGGTGGGCCAAGGGTACATTCGGGTGGGCCACTGCTGGCCCGATTTATTGCTTATATATCTAGCCAGGCCTGCTTCTGGGCCCTCCTTTATCTCTCCTGTCTTACAGGGCACAGTAAAACGCACTCTTTTCCAAGTCTCTTTCTAAATGTTATCAGTCTCAAAAAGTGCTTTTCTTCCATGTAATGTCCCTTTGATGGGAAGAGGAGGTTTCTACGGTGGGAGTATCAAGCAAGTGACACTACTCAGGCTCCCTCTGTGCGAGCCTTCAGGGAGAAACTCTCTTCATTACTACCTCCACCTGACCCTGCAGTGCACTCCCTTACAGGCTTGATTACCCACTTTTCTACCCTACCCTCTCCATTAAACCTTATTTCACAGCTGACCTTGGGCCCCAGCTCCATATCAGCCGCCTTTCAGTTCCACTTTCATTATTCCCGGTAATAAACAATAGTAAAATCACCTTCAAACTCGAAACATAGCAGTAGCAGTAAATGTAATTAGCATGCATGTTAAAGTATGCTCCACAGTTGTCCTAATCACCTGACTGTTAATTAAATAAACGAAAACAGAAAGGCCATGGCAGGGTCAGCTTTAGTGGCAGACTTTTGCTGGTGCAAAAGTCTTTTTGACCTCTTTCTCTGTAGATAACTTAACTTCCACCCTCCAACAGTGCCCTTCATCTCTCCGTAGCCACTCCCCCTCATGGCCTCCTCCTCAGACTCCCTCACTGCCACCCTCCACCAGCGCCCCTCATTGCTCTGTAGTTCACCCCCCACCCCATGACCTCCTCCTCCTCCTCCTCCTCCTCCTCCTCAGCTTCCCTCACTGCCATCCTCCACTAGTGCCCCTCATTTCTCTGTAGCCCCCCTGCCCCATGACCTCCTCCTCGGATTCTCTCACAGCCACCCTTAACTAGTGCCCGTCATCTCTGTAGTTCCCCCCACCCCATAACCTCCTCCCGGCTTCCCTCACTACCACCCTCCACTAGTGCCCCTCCTTTCTCAATAGCCCCCCCACCCATGACGACCTCCTCCTCTGACTCCCTCACTGCCCCACTCCACTAGTGCCCCATATCTCTCCATAGCTCCCCCCACCCCATGACCTCTTCCTCGGATTCCCTCACTGCCACCCTCCCCTAGTGCCCCTCATCTCTCCGTTGCCCCTCCCTCATATCCTTTCCATTTGTTGTATGGCGCTACTCATGTGTAGGGTGTCACAGTACTTTACATAACACATTATACAGACACAATAAATCAGCATATGGGGAATGTCACATAAGCCAATGAGGATTACAAGGTGTAGAAAGCATGTCATCCATACTGGTGGGCAATATATTTTACGGGGTTTAGCCTGGAGAAGCACAAACTCAGGATTTAAAGAGTACTCCAGTGGTTGGGGGTTGGCTTTACTGATAAAAATGGATAACTGCCCAAAAACAAACTTTTTAGTAACATTAGAATAATGAAAGAATGGAGAAGTTCTAACTATATCACAACACAAAAAAGTGAAGTTTGTATGCAGCTCTTTGATGACAGTTCATAGGTCACTGTCCTAGTTTAGGATAGTAACTTCTGAACTGCAAGTAACACAAGGATATCTATGACAGAGGTAGTAACCCACTGAACTACCAACGGACAAATGGTTGCCCTGCAGCAGGATCGTAAATCACCAGTTATCTGAACAGTTTTTATTGTTGTTGTACATCGGTGGCAGATTTACTGCGAGGTCCAAGGCTCATTTGTTTGGGTGGGCCAAGCTCATGTTTGTGTGGGCCTGGCCCACCCTCTAGAACCGGGCCTGTGCCCTAGGGATAGCCAATCAAAGCTCTGACGGGAAGGTATACGGGAGTCTGCGGATGGCGGATAGGACTGGATTACTGGAGCACCACACAAAAACTCTTTGGAGACCGGTTGATAAGCTTTCCAACATATACAAACAGTCCCTGAAATTCTTTTTTGTTAATTTTGGCGAGCAAGAGTTTACTTAATCTACTCCGCACAGTACCACAAGCTACACTGCCGAGCGCGCCCTTTTTATACAAGTCTAAAAAGCTTCCAGGTGAAAGCATTTTGGAGAAAATGTAACCCATTTTCAGTGCACGCTCTCGACCCATTAAGGTACAACTTTTTCACGCCCCGTTCCCAACAGAATCAAGCAGTTGACTGCCGAGCACCCCCCTTCCCCCCCCCAACCGACACTTCCTGATCCACTACACAAACAGCCCAACAAACTCAATGTCACACATCATGATGAAAGAAGGTAATTAGATGCAGAAAGGAACGTAATTTTCACTAAAGTAACAAATCACTTCCTTCCATGTGAATTTCACAGGTTTTTATGAAAAACAACGTACATAAAGTTTGTATTTTAGAACCCCAAAAAGCTGCCCACAAAAAAATAATAATAATTAAAAAAAAGTGTGCGTTAGTATGAGACAGACTAACAAACAGCAGGCATGTTACAATCTAAAAGTAACGTTCGGTTTTCAAAACTATCTCGATAAGAAGCATTCTGTCCGCCAACATTCAAACACCCTCCTTCCCCATTGCAAACCGAGCTACTGGCGATGCGGACATTTATAGGTGGGGGGCGGAGCCTCACTGACCTTCGTCATTGGCCAATCCGAGTGAGAGAAACAAGGTGACGACTCAGTCTCTATTTTCTTTTATCATCTTGTCTTCATTTGAAATTTGTGCTGGGAGTCTGCAAAGCTTTATAGAGTAAACCTACCCCTTTATATCCATGAAGAAAGTCATATTGTAATCAGTGGTAGAAGTGGGCGGGATCGGGAGTGCACGGCGTGCCCCGACTTCTATAAATTAATAGATGCTGTGTCCCTATTTTTTGCATTTTAATAATGCGTCCCAGGACGGCAGAAATGGCCATGGCCTGCAGAGAAGGCTCGGCGTTCCTGGCCGTTAGGGACGGGCGGTGGGCAGGGAAGGAAAAGGACTCTGTCCTTTCCTACTTGCCAGATAAGACCAGGACAGTGTCCACTTCTGCTCTAGCGCTGGTAGCTGCTTCCCCTCCCTTTCTTCCTCTTACTCCCTCTTTCTGTCTCGCTCCTCCTCCCTGAAAACCGGTTCTCATCCTCTCTTTCCTCCTTTCGTTTGTTCCCTTGTGAAATGGATCCAAAAAAGAAAAATACTTTTGCTGCAAATGTTGTCTTTTTCTGACATTATTCTATTCCAAAGTACAGCCTCCGGGATGGACAGAAATAAAAGGTTCAACTATGAAAAATAAAGCAAGACAGTGTTCACAAAGCAGCCAGATTGATTTTATTCACACCCAAACACATTAGCGCCACTATACAGAGTTCGCCAGTGAAGCGCTACTTTTGTTTTATCTTTTCTTTGAACAGCATTGTTTTCCCTGAATGAGTAAGTGCACCATTCTTGGAGATACCGCAATGCCGGATTGATGGGTGGATTGAAAAACAAAATGCGTAGCGCTACTCGGTGTTCATGGATGTGTTTTTTTTAAACCATACTGCTTGCGTTTTGTGAGGATATAAGCAATGGACATGGTAGTGGGTCCCTCTAGTCATGTCCTTCACTTTTCAGGCACAAGCACTCTCTGATTTATGAATAGTGAGTGTAAAAGTGTTGAGATAACCATGTTGTTCCTGCTTACATTTCAGATGCTTAACTTAATATTGCATTCCCTATGAGGGTTTGCTTTTTTGAAGATTTGTTACTTTTTTTAGGCAGCGTATTGCTCTTGTCTAGTGTGTAATTTGAACTGAGTCGCATCCAGGTATGTATCGCAGGGCAAAATTGGGTTGTAGTTGAAGGCCGTGCGAGTTTCTCTCAGTGGGGCAGTATGGTGTTCTTTGGGGGAGCGGATGTGGCACTATGGTCAGAGCTGCCGAATTTGGAACTGGGGAACCAGGTTCAGCCTTCCTGACCAGTCCTCTCTCCTGAGGAAGCACATTCCCATGCTAGGCCTAAGAAGGACCAGCAAGACCATAGAAGCCCTGGTGTCTTAGCATCAGCAGGTTTGCCCTAGTGGGGGCAAGTGTGGGTTAACCTTGGAGGCCTGTCCACCACAACCCATACTCAAGTTCACCTCTAGTCTTGCGGGTAGGCTTATGAAGCGGTACACAGTATAGCAACAGTGACTCTGTCACTGAGGTCACAGGACCCTTGAGAAGTGCCAGCTCTAGGACGGTGTGACCGGTGTGTTCACACTGGGTGCTGACTTAGGGTGGCAAGTATATTATGGTTTTAAAAGTGCTTGCTGCCTCCATCCTGGCCTCCAGCAATTTTTGGCAACTATAAAAATGTTATGATAACTCCGTTGATTAATGTTCTTCCAAGAGAGAGATCAAAGTTTTGTCTAGTGGAAGTTTTGATTCATGGAAAGGTTGTGCAGGGGGTTAAATGTGCCTGCTGCAAAGAACATGTACCATGCAGATCACAAAGTGCACATAATGTAAATAGGTCAGTGGGCTACTGCTTTTGTCAGACAGATCTTTGGTTACTTGCAGTTTAGAAGTTAAAATCCTAACATAGAGCAGTGAGCTATTGTCATCTAAGAGCTGCATGTAAACTGCAAGGTATAAATGGGAGCATTATCGTTTTTCCCCCAGTCTTTGATTATCCTAATGTTGCAAAAAGTGTTCATTTGAATAGAAATCAATTCTGATTATTAAAGAGAACCCCCAACCATGGTATTACATTTTAAATTCTGAGTTTGTGTTTGTCCAGACCAATCACTATTAAACTATACTGCCCACTAGTATGGTTGTCATGTGACTTCTACACCTTTTAGTCCTTTGTCTTATGTAACATTCCTATACAGTGATTTACACACGTATAATTGATTGTCTCTGCGTAGTGTGTGTGATGTAAAGTGCTTCAAATTAAATGCATCTCAGAGAGAGTGTGGTTATGGAGACTTGAGGGGCACTGTTAAAGGGTGGAATTGAGGGAATCCGAGGAATCCGTGGCGGAGGAGGTCATTGGGGGGCACCAACAAACATTGTTGCACAGGGCGCCACGAGCGCTAAAGACGTCCCTGCCCTTGAGGCCAGTCCGCCTCACCCATTAGTACCTCCATTGGCCTTGTTTCAGCAGTAGTAGCTGCAACTCACCAGGGAATGGCAAAGCAGGATTTGCACGCACACATAACTAAGTTTGCAAACTTCACATTCTCTCAGCTCCATGCAAAAGCACTTTTAAGACGTACTGCCTGCTTTGGGGCCACTGGAATTATGCAGCAAAAGAAGACAAAATTACGCCAAAGTGATGACTAAATTATGCAGGAAAAAAAAGCTGCAACGTAATGCAGTATATTTTCTAGCACTTTATTATTTTGACATTTTTACACATGCTAACAGTCTCTGGAAAGATTTTACCTTATTAGTACCAGTGTAACATACACATGCAGCAGTGAGAAAGGTGACTAGGCAACCTCTGCAAAGGGCCGTCCACTTCACAGCAGCACATGTCACTTTTTTTGGAAATTTTGATCCGTTTGAGCTGCAAAAAAATTATTAGTTAAAATTGTCAGATTATATAGCAGATGTTGTATTATGTGGCAAATATGGCAGAGCCATAATTATTTAGAAAACTTTTGCAAGCTAGGATATTTTGCCATTCATGTTTGAACTGCTCTTGTGGAAAATGGGAGAAGTGCTGAAGACAGAAACTCCATGGATCAGAGACAAATGGCTTGTGCTTCCACTTTTAAGCGTATTTGGGACAGTCTTTGATTGGAAACATATCCCACTTCGTGATTGTATCTTAATGTCAGTAACTCATATTAAACCTTAAATAATTATGTGTATCCATTGATTTAATTAAATATCATTGTTAGCTGTAACTGGTCAGTGAAATGCCAAACAAATACTAAAAAGTGGGATGTTTTGCACAATCTGGCCACACCTCCAACTCCGCCCACTGATCCAGTTCTCAGGTTATTCCCGCCCTCTGATTCTCCACCCACAGTTCCCCTACTTTTTTTCCCCCCACTTCGACCACTGATTGTAATGCCAGGTATGGACACAGCAAAGTCACACAGTACGTCTCAATGTTTCCATTTCCAAGTGTGAGTAGCCCATCAAGTCCAGGTTTTTCCGTTGTATGCTGGAACTTGTAGTCCACCTGTTAAGTACATTATAATACCAGGATTGCAAATTCCAGAATTCAAAAATAATTTCTGGATTGGATGAGATATTCAGGTAGGGAACAGGAAAACCTGAGTGCCCCAGTTACAATAAACCCTAAAGGAAGCAAGGGAAATGCCCCCCATCCTTTAATACATATCTGCCAAGTTGTACAGGTCCATGAATGACTAGCTTTCCAGTCAGGGTTTTATCTTTGCATCCTGTGACTTACCCAGGGCACGAGTCGGGGGTACACGTGGTTGGACGCATCCACCTACTTTTTTCACAGGTCAACGCCGTCCACCCTGCCAAGAATTTGGGCCCCACTGAATAATGCGCTGAACTCGTCCCGGTGTAATTTCCAAACGCCGGGACACTTTCAGCAGCGCCTGCACGTTGTCTGTTTTCCTTCTGCAACAAGCAACAACGTGCAGACAGGGACATGATGGGGCTTTCTTATTTAAGACTCTTGCTGGGCAGGGCCGGACTGTCCGTAGCGGACACCAGGCATTTCCCCGGTGGGCCATTAGGGTGGGGGCTGGTTTTGGGCCCCTGGGGGCTGTTTTTGTTACTGGGGGCCTGCAATATCGGCCTCTGGTAACAAAATCGGCCAAAACCGGCCCTTGCAAACCCCTCTACCCCCCCAGGGGGGCTGGCTGGGCAATTGGCCAGGGACGGTTTCTGTTCCCAGTCCTGCTGCTGGGCCCATAACATAGGCCAAATTTGAGGGGTAATCAGGCCGCCTTTTTTTCCGAGTCTTTTGACTGGGAGCAGCCAGAAGCCTCACACCAGATGAAAATGAAGTGGAGGGGAAACAAAGGCTCACACCTTGTTAGCACTTCACACATACTTAAGAGAGGCAGCTTTTCACTTTGTTCAGTCCCTATTTAGGAGATATGCACTGTAAGAATATCAGATGTGTTGACCTTTCCCAGTATTTACAACAAAACCAATTGCATTTATATGGAGCTTACTTCTCCTGAGGAGGCGTTGAAATAATTTAAGTACCACTAATTTTTCTTGTATAGCCTAACTCATTCCAATGCAGGGTGTCAGAGCCCTTTACATCAACACGTGCATATTACATGTACAATAAATTATATGTTTGTAATTGAATGTACAGGATGTGTTACCTAAAACTGGGGGATTACAAGGTGTAGACATCACATATCATCTTCCATAGCTCACTGTGCTCTTATCCTCGCAATGCGCTCAAACGTACACATGATAGACCTGCTAAACATATATGTTAGGGCTTTAGATCTGATGTCACTTCTTGTGATGCCACTTCCTGTAAATTTGTGGCTTGCAATGCCCCTTTCTATGATGTCATTTCCTGTGATGCCTTGCGCGATGTCATGTGTTGTGATGTAGTGCGCCGTGATGTCATGCGCCATTATGTTGCACGCCGATGTTGCGCGCCGTGTAGTTACGTGCCCTGATGTCATTTGCATACTGCCTAACTAGGTTAGTCCCCCCACTTCGTTTTTAAGACTTATGCCCTGGACTTACAGTACTGTTTTTTTATTGTGATACATTATGAAACCAGAATACAAGTTCCAGAATGCAAAGGAGTAACATGAGCTGGAGGAGCTAGTCACACATGGACTCGTGAAAGATATATTGTCTGGGGAGTGGGGGATGGGGGAGAGGGAAGCAGGGCTCATGGAATACAGCACCTTTTTAGGGCTCGCCCCTGCGTTGCAGTGCAGAGCACTGCTCGCGCAGCGAGAGCCCTTTTGTATGGGGTTTGTAAAGCTGCTCACACGCTCGTGCGTGTGTTTTTTCTTCCTGCCGCTCTATTGGCTTTCGCGTGGCTTTTATTATAAAAGCCAGCACGCAATTGGGCAAAGGCGGGCACAAGTCCCGCCTTTGCTCCGCCCATTCCCGACGGTGGCCAGCACGCGCAGTAGCGCACCGTTCGCCTCGCTGCTGCCCTCCGTTCCCCGCTCCTCTGTGGTGCGCGCGCACCACTACTTTCGATTCCCGGCACTGCTCCTCTGTGGTGCGCGCGCACCACTGGTTTAACTGTGCATACACATAATTTTCCAGCCATTTCTAATTTGATTTCTCTAGCCACACACAGCCCTGGTGAGTCCGGTTTGGTGGCCAACTGCCAGACCCAGGATGCTGCCGTAAATCGTCAAGCCAGATCTTGCTGCTTGCTCCCTGTTTCTGATAAAAAAACACTCCGCTGTTAATTTTGTTTCGTAATCACTGTATATTTTTAAAGCTTCCGTTCCTTTCTCAATACTGTGAGCCACACACACTTCCTGTTGAAAGCTTGCTTCATATCCTTTTCATTCATATCCTTGTTTTTGTTAGGCACGGGGAGATCAAGTGATTTGCCCAGAATCATAGGATGTTGAGCCGATGCCCGATTCATGTTCCCCAGCTCTCTCCGTTAGGCCACCTCCTCCAATTTTTGGAGTTGTAGACTACGTTAATTTCTGCTGAAACAAATGGGCAACTTAAAATAATTTAAGAGTGGGGAACATGAAGTTATCCGGTGACCTTAATTACAACGTGCCCGGTTTTGACCGCCGGGCCTAGATTCCCTCAAGAGCATATTTAGCTATACCGTTGCCTTCTATTGACTCTGACAGACAGGCATTACTAGTCAATCAATCGATCGATAAGGACTGTGGAAATCTAACTAATACAGTAAACCAACCAGCAAACTCTCACCTCTGTTGTTGGTCGGAGGCGATACCTCGTCCTCTGAGGGAACACTTCTTACAACGTCAGGGGTGGCCATGCTGCACTGAGAACCAAGCACTCATCGAAAGAGCCAGCAAACTGGAAAGGCCACGTCACCCACGGGGGGGGGGGGGTGTTACAGAAGACGGACCCTTGATGTTTCCCCCACTGTCCGGGAAGAAAAGTCTTTTTTCAGTGGCTACTTGGCCAATCAGGCTAGCCACAGTGAGCGCGAGATCGCTTACCCTGTCCCCCAGGGGCGATATTTAGTCCTGGATAAAGTTGGGTGTTCAGGAGGGCTCACTTGCCTGGTCGTCCTTGTTTTCTCGCTAGTTTTGATTCCACCAGATGTCTATTTTTCTCAACACCCTACACTTCAAGTGGCCTTTGCTCACTCTAGATGTTCTTTTGGGTCCATACTTTCCTTTGTAACTGTTTACCTATTCTCTCTCGTCCTCGTCCTTTCTCAAATGTCAGATGATAACAAGCATTTACAATGCAATAGGTCTCGCATTTACGCGAGTTAGAGCTATTGGCATTGTAAATGACAGTGCCTTTTATTTAGATTTTGTTTTTAAACATAAATAAAAGGCATTGTCATTTACAATGCCAATAGCTTAAACTCGTGTAAATGCGAGACCTATTGCATTGCAAATGCTTGTTTGTATTGTTCCTACATTACATTTCACCATACTTACTGCAAAAACTAATCAAATGTGTAGGAAATAACAAAGGGGCTTTGTGGATAAAATTGTTGATCCTGTCAAATGCATCCTGACAACCTTTTATCACAAACAATTAGCATTCTTCTTTTAAACGGCACCTAAAAGAAAAGCGACAATGGCAACATTTCTACAAACTTATAATGATATGCAAGCCCTAAAAATAATTTTCAGCTCTTCTCGATCTTTGGGTCCAAGTACTTTTTTTTTACAGCTTCAACCAAGTCAAGTTTTGTTTGACCCCATCTTTAAAAATAGTGTGACCTATATAGGTTACTAACCCTACTCTTCTTTAACAAGTACTCTGTATGGTTAGGCCAGCCTTACTCAATGTTGTGAAAACTAATCTCAATGTCTTATTATAACCAGACACATTCAGCTTATAAATCAAGGTGTCATCCTGAAAACATACCACATTGGTAATCACCTTCAGGATATGTTGCATAATTTGATAAACTATGAAATCTGACGATGCTCAGTCGAACGACATACATCTAAACCTATAAACCCCTAAAGGCGTAACAAAGGAGAAGAGTGATCTCAACTCTGAGTGCAGTACACACTGGTGTTAAGCCTATAACAATTAATCTCTACAAAGAGGCGAGGCTTTGCACATTAGTAGTACCTTGTTGATTTTGGGAAGGGGGTGCCTGCAATTTTATTTGTTGGAATTAAGCCTCCTTAGATTCGTACACAAACACATTTGTTTCCCAATCTCTTTGTTGGCAAAAACAATAGAAGTCAGACACACAAAAAATCATTGGGTTTAATGACTCCTTCTTTGCCAAACTTATTTAGTTCTTTTTCTTGTGGGTTGGTTATGAGAAAGGGAATCAATCACACTTTGTGGACCACTGGAGTTGCATACTTTCTCAGTTTAATCGTGTGCCAGATATATCTTAATAAACCTAAATGATCCTTGAAAATGTTAAGTAAGTCCTTGGAAACATGCATTCATCCTCACTTCACAAACGCCCTTTCACCAACAGAACAGGATCCTTAGAGTTGGGGTTGAGTTTAATCCTTGGCTACTTTTGGTGTCTCCAACCAGGTAAATAGGAATCTAGTTCAACTACGTATACCTTACCAACAGTGAATCCATGGCTTTCAGTGGGCCGAGTCTCACTGGTGCTGCGCACCGGCAGTTTTTTAAAGGGGGCCTCGAAACGGGTCTCTTTTGGGCTCTGTTTTGGGCCCTGGCACAGGCGGTCCATTTTTTTCCATACTGCAGTGACAGCAGGCACATCGATGTGCGCTGCTCACAATGCTCACTTCTCACAAGCGTGTGCTGCTCACACTGCTCATTTCTCACCTGTGGAGATGTTACAGCATGACGTCATGCCAGGTCAGCATTGTAGGGGAAGGGAAATCCTTTAAAGAGAGTCATTTTCTCTTTTTAAAAATCAGGAGCAGCAACATTGTCGTTGTGTCACCAGGGCTTTAAGTGTAAGCTTTTTCAATATTGTATACAAGCCATCGTTGCAGCTTATTTATCTTATGAAACTAACAACCTTTGACAAAGCTAATAGTCCTGACTGGTTGTAGGTATGATGTTACTTGTTGCATTATGTATCTGGATGCTCTGACAGAAACAGCAAAATACTAGTCGGGCGGCACAATATGCTAAGCACAGATTTTTAGCTTATGTGTTTTTAGGCCACACCCTTAATTACATTGGCCACACCCCTTTGACAGGCCCCCTAGTTTTTCATCCCACATAAAAACCTTAATGAATCTATCCTTGAAGCTAAAGAACATTACTAAAATACTGATGAGAGGTTTGGGGTCTTTGTTGTAACTCTCATATTGAAGTCAAGAACCTCCATAGTGTAATAATTTTTGTTGGGGAAAACACCATAGACTCTTTTGTCGATAAGGGTATATGGTGAACATGAGACATCATGCGTTCTCACAATATGGCCATCCAAAGAAATTGCGCTTGTTGGTGTGTGCACATGTTCACAATACACTGGTAGTTTGGTAAACAAGTTTATCTAAATCTTCACTTACATTCTCAACTACATTAACCTGTTTAACATTAATGTCTGTTCATACTTGGGCTAAGTGCCCAATTTGCCACAGTTTCTAAATGAAGAAGTTTAAGTAAAAAAGGAATTCCAATTTGCTAAATTCCCCAAATTACCACATTTAAACTATTTTACTTCAGGGTTGCCTTTTGAAGTTTTTAACTTAACTGTTGTAGATTCATGTGTCCTATGAGACCCATCTGTATTCTTGCAATTTATTACAATACAAATGCGCTGATCACTAGATGTTTTCATTTTATTACAGCAGTAGGCATATGTTCACATTCTTTCACTATATCTACAGCATTTCTTAGATGAAGGTTCTTGGTAGTAGCTTCTCTTGTATTCTAGAACTATTAGTGCATCTCACTATTTGCTCATGGATAAGGGAGTCACAAAGATCACCTAATAATTCAGAAGTGTTGGCCAGACCTCTGAGAGCAACCACATAGTTAGTGATGATTTAATTGTTACTTTGTATACAAGCAACAATTTGCGACATTCCAATACTACATTTATTAATTCTCCAATATGTTCTTTAAGTTTTCTCATAGTAGTATAAAAAACATATTTTTTCTCACCACCCTCATTATCATTACTATGTTCAGGTAAATTAGCAAAAGAAATTCCCTCCAGGGACCCCTAAGTTATGAAGTAAGACATGCTGCTTGCATAAAGGTGACCATTTTTTGCACTCCAGTGGAAATAAGCTAGGACTCATAAACACCTCATCCTTTGTTTCCAGGGAATGGGATGTTTGGACTTACTAGCAGAAGCTATCTTGTGGGGGAAGAGTAATATAGAAGAAGACAATAACTATCCTAAGTATGATTGAAGAAAAGACTGAAAAGGTTCTCTACAAACTGGGGAGGCGGAGATACAATTCCAAAAAGAACATATATTGTACAGTTTGTTAAGGACAACTGGCCAGAGTAGACGTAAATGACGTATCCTAACCAGTAGAAAGGAAATCAAAATTAATAATTTACTATGTTTTAAAGTTCCTCAGAGTTTATCACATTTTGTAACATTTCCTCTCTAAAGAAAAATGTAGAGGGCAGGCAGAGTCACTTGAGTCCACACCTTCCTGACACTGGAAAACGAAAGCGGCGGTAGCTTCCATTTAATCTGGGATTCCGTTCCCCAGCAGAAGCACGGAAGACAGTAGCACATGCAGCGGAGGCAGCTCCAGGCCTATCGAGGAGGTGGTTCCCCAGGACCCCAGAAGACAGTAGCACATGCAGCTGAGACAGTTCCTGTTTAATCCAGCATTCAGTTCCCCAGCAGCATGAAAGACAGTAGCACATGCGGCTATGACAGTTCCAGTCTTATCAAGAAGGCAGTTCTCCAGCAGTGTGGAGATCGAAGAACATGCAGCTGAGGATGCAGCTTCAGTTCTCTGCAGTGCACAGTCACTCTTTGATGGGAAAGCAACAGCATGGAGTCAGCCTGGAGAGAATAAGGCTCCATCAACTACTACTTTAGTGTGGCAGCCTCCTTGGCAGCAGCAACTCTTTATAAGGAACTTCGGGGCACAGCTCCCTGCCTCCTGTTGGGCCCCTGCAAGTTTTTCACTTAAGCAGTGTTCATAAAGACACAGGTTTTTTGTTTACAGGAACACTGCAGGTGCATGGGTCAGCTTGCTTTGACTTGTCTCCAGGGTCCTGATGACAGGAGGAGGAGGAACAAACTAAGGCCTGATCCAGCTACAGAGTGTTGTTTCAAAATAAAACACTCTATAGCTGGATGTTTGGATTGCGCATGTCCGAGGAGTGTAGGCCAACTACGATCCCCTCATACAGGCACACTCTATCTTATTTAGCAGACGTACTGCACATCCCTCAGGAAGCACAGTTAATCTGCTAAAATGTGCCTGTCAAGGCACACATCAGTGCATCCCTGAAGCCAGTGAGGATCCACACAGAGTAACAGGGGTAGGATCCCCAGCACTATCCCAGTTTCTTATAGGGCTGTGCTTCTAGTCCTATCTAGAAGCTAGAAGAGGGATTGAGGTGAGTCTTCCCATTTTCTTACCTGCCCTTGCTGCTCCTCTTAGGGAATCATGTATTGCTGGTTCCCAAACCCAGCACCAGATTCCTGCTCTGCTGCTGCCATGGAGCCTCCAAGTTGCCAGCTAAGTAAGCAAGTTAAGTTAAAAAAACATGCAATTTCTCTGAGCATGAGTGTTGTTGTGAGTGACTGAGAGTGAATAAGAGTGAGTGAAAGTGTGTGTGTGTTTGAGAGTGTCAATTAGAGTGAAAGTGAGTGAGAATCCGAATATGCAGGTGCATGAATAAGTGAAAGTGAGGACGATGTAGTCAGTGAAGGAGTGTGAGTGTGCTAGAACGAGTGACTGAAGGTTGTGAGAGGGAGTGGAAGTGAATCAGAGGTTAGCAATCAATGGTGCAGCATGTGCAGTTGTACCAGGGCCCAGAGTCAGTGAGTATATGTAAGGGAGTTCGTAAGTATAAATGAGTATGTTTTATGAATAACAATAAGTGGAAGTGAGCATGAGTGAGAATGAGTGAGAGAATGTGAGTTTGAGTGAGTGGGAAGAGAGTAAATGTGAGAGGGTGTGAGTATGAGTGAGGCAGATTGTGAAGAAAATGCCTGCTATTACGCTCCATCAATTTCAAGCCTCATGTCTCCCAGTGTAGAGACCCCTGTTTTTTCAGTTTGAAGATGTATTATTGAACATGTAACAAGTGATGAATTGATATATCATCAAATGCACATTTCTGGCATGTGCTTTTATTCTGTAAATGTATAATAATATGTCTGATAAGCAAAAACATTCAAAAACCCATTCGGTGATAATTTAGTGACAATTTAGCTTAGAAAAGTCATAAATCTTATGACGGTTTCCCTCCATAATTCAGCTATTTTATTTATTTCAACCACATACTTTTAGGCTTCTTTGTTTCAATTTTAGATTCTTCAAAACACATTTAGGACCAGTCCCATTTTAACTATAGTCTCCATTCCAGTTAGCCTGTCCAGCCTGTTTACCTTTGGCCCTAAATCCATCCTAGGTATGGAGGTCGTCATCTTAGACCATAGAGGCTGTCATCTTTGACAATGGAGGCTGCCATATTCCCTCAAATTATGCAAAATATTTAGCATTTCTGCTTTTGTCACAGATGTTGTCTATGGCTATCTTTCTAAGAACTGTAAAAGTGTCAAGTCATTCAAATATAGACATCAACAAACCCCCCAGTGCATCATCAGTCTGAGACAGGTGCCTTTTCAAGGTCATATAACAACCGTAACCCAAATATTAAGGTCTATATTGACGTTATTTTATCCTTTAAATACATTCACTAATGTGTATGATTATGTCAAAACATTCCTCAGGTGACATTCAAAATTCCATTTTAAATCTAAAAGGACTACCACTTGACCATTTAGTTAGGAGAGAAACTTCACCCAGGTCACAGACGCAGATCTAGATGAGTATGGCACCAGATTCCTTCTTGACTGAAGAAGTCTCCAGGACAACTCTCTGAGGCTCTGTAAAGCATTTCATTCTTTCATTCTGCTTTTGCGAACTGGTGCCAGGGTTATGTTCTCTCATAGATGCAATCTCCTAGCTCTTGGCCATGTGCTCAGAATAGCTGACAGGATATTCCTGACAACAAACCCTGTTGACCAGGTATGGACACCACCTCCGAAACGCAGGCTTATTATTTAGTCATTTGCTACACCTAGCATAGCGCTTAGAGATAGCACAGTGATGGATTAAGGGCTATAAATTGTGATGCTATGATGTTTCTCTGTTTTCCCTATGACTGAAAAGTTTAGATGCTTTCTATTATCTTCTGTGATGTTACCAATTTTATAGGCACTAGATCCCAGCATTTCAAAATATCTGTTTTAAAATAAATATGTTGAAAAACATAATCCGTTTTTAGTGATCTTAAGTGTTTAAATCATTAATGAACGGTTGTTTGAATTATCACTTGTCCCTGTTAGTAACCCAAAAACATTGACCCCCATCTCATTTATATATTGGGTGGGGTTTATGGGGCTACAAAAACCTGTCTTTCTCATTCAGAGATGGTGCATTGGACTAGGATCACTTGTGTAACATGTGGGTGTGACAACAAACCCTTTAGAGTTGAGCCAGAGATTCAGTGTATGCATCAGGTCTTACACTCCATTACTTTCAGGGATCAACAGCCACCATTGTTCCTTGGTCCACTGCAGTCTAAGGAATAAATCTAGTTCAAATCATTTCCAGACCAGAAGAAACCACAGACCTAATGAACACAGAGGATACAATGTGAGGGAATAAATGCAGCTCCTATGGACTGGTGGCGTGGAAACACCACAGTAGCAGGAACATGCTGTCTTCTCTAGAAGCAATAGCACCTCACACCACATTGAAAAATATACCTTTCACAGCCTCTTCTGAGCCTCTGTATTATCATAGACCTGTGGAGAGTGCACATATAATGCCCCACACAGGGTAATCTCCTACTGAGGATGGAGCAATGGTAAAACCCGAACCATCTCAGGATGTAAAAAAATTCATTGCCAATGTTATATCCCAGAAGCACCAGTACTCAAGTTGAAGCTTCATCACTGTTTTCTTTTTTGTAATTCTATTTATTGATTTTAACATATGTTGCAAGGATGGATACAGTGCAGTTTAAGGTACGACCCATACAAGGGTAAATACAAGACAAATAGCAGAAAATTGTTACAAAAGAAAAATTTGGTACAAAACATCCATGGTATAGAGAGCGGTATAGCTTCATTTACCGTTGATTGGTACAGCAAAAGATTCTCCACAAAGCTTCTCCATAAAGCAGTAACCCAGAAAACTGACAATAGTTCATCTAGGCAATAAGCAAGGAGAACAGTGGGGATGGGAGGAGGGTAGGACCAAAAAAAGTGATAATGGATAAAAACAAAATATTTGTTCCGAAGACCAGAGGTTGGCTTTAGAAGGCTGGCTGTGCTTTGGCATCTGGTTCTACTCTATCCAAAGTCTCCAGTCCTCTTTACTAACCTGTGGTAGAAACAAATGCTTGTAAACAAATGGGTGGTGAAATGCACACCTTTGTTCTCCTTGCTAATCGTGCTTGACCACTTCAGACCTATAGAAGAGTGCATGTTTGCTCCACGCTCTGCAGTATCAACAAACACGACAAAACTGGTTTGGGTTCCAATCAAACTGCACTGCCATTTCAGAAACTGACTTTATCAAATCAATTAAGTTCTCCAATTTATCTTAATTTTAACTCCATCCTTACTCCATTACTCTTTCACCATATTTCTTTTCTTCCATATTTTCTTCAATTAATTTTATTCATTCCATAACCATGCCAAGCTTTTCGCATAAACGGGAAGGAGACCAAATAATTCCACATGTTCTTCTTTATTTTAAATTGACCCAATGCATTTCAGGAAGCCATCTTCCCTTCGTCAGGGGTATCCACCATATACGGTTGATGTTTGAATGCATCATTCATGCTGATGGCAATCTCTATGAATTTGTTTAATTTTGCATTGTAGATACCCCTGACGAAGGGAAGATGACTTCCCGAAATTAATTGGGTTATTTTAAAATAAAGACGTAACATGTGGAATTATTTGGTGTCCTTCCCGTTTATGCGAAAAGCTTGGCATGGTTATGGAATGAATAAAATGAATTGAAGAAAATATGGAAGAAAAGAAATATGGACAAAGGTTAATGGAGTAAGCATGGAGTTAAAATGAAGATAAACTGGAGAACCTAATTTATTTGATACATTAATTTTCTGAAACAGCAGTGCAGTTTGATTGGAACCCAAACTGGTTTCATCGTGTTCATTGATACTGCAGCGCAGTGGGGCGGAGCGCGGAGGAAACATGCACGCCTCTATAGGTCTGAAGTGGTCAAGCACTTGGGGTATTGAGTTTCAGAGAAGTGACTTGGGACACACTAGGAAAGGGTCTAAACAGTTGCAGAGAAAGATCAGGAGCAAATGTGTGGATTCTCTTGAGTTGGGATAATTGCCTGGTAGCCACAATGAAATGATCTTTTTAAAGAGATGTGTGTTCAGCTTCTTCTAGAACTTCTCGAAGTATCCTTGCCCTGGATTGGAGTTCCATACCAGTGAGGCATAGCCGGAGAAGGATTGACGTCTTGTCTTCTTCTTTAAGTTTCTGTCCTCAAATTTGCCTGTAATGCTGCTGTTTTTTATAGCTTAAATCATAACTCCTCTGGATTCACAACCATCCCCATCTTTTGTAAGTAAATAACATACTTTGGCATACCAGGTACTTGCTTTCCTTGACTATAGGATGATCCTTTGATAATCCATGTTTAATGGTGGATCAAAGTGCGCATTCACAGCTGATACTTCTGGTGTGTGGTCATATCGTTGCCAATGTTCGGAAAGGTTAGGACTGTCTTCTGCATGTCGTGCCTTTTGTAATGAGAAGCAATTCATGGGAAGATGTACTAAAACTATTTAGCGGTCACAAAACCTGGTCAAATTCACAGGTTGTGCGACCGCAACATCAGATTTTACAATTTACTATACCCCTTTTGCAATTTATTCTTTCCTAATCCAAAATGGCCTTATGACTAATTCCAAGTAAAAATTAAAAGGGGGCATGAAAAGGGCATCTCCTTCTAATTGTGAATCACAGTGAAATTTGGCAGTGGTTTGCAATCACAATTGTGGCCACCACTCAAAGAAGCATTACCAAAATACTAAATGCATTTGAGGGTTAAAAAAACAAACATACATAGATTACAGTATTTTCCTTGCTTTAGTTTTTAAGTATTGGGTCAACATGTGTTTAATGATAACCAATCACTACTCAGGGCCACATGGACAAGTAATCCCTCCAATTTATTATATTTCACTTATGGTCTTTATCCCCTTAAATGTTCTTTCGTATAATGTTAAATAGTATAGTGAAATATTTCTTGTTTGCATTTACATTTTCAAATTCCTTAAAAAGTGCTCAGTAACATATCAAATTTCTCAGTATGCTAGGCATTGAGCCCTGCTCTATCAGTCAGGTCTTGTGGTAAGCTGTCTGCTAGGGAAATATTATAGACTCTTCTGTAATATGGTGGTAACAGATTACCAAGGGGATGCTATCCCCATTGGACAGCTTCCCCTTTAGAAATCGTGTTGGATGGTCTTTTGATGAGCAGGCAGTGGTGCAGGGGACTTCTCCCTGTGAAACATTCTCATACTGGAATTTTTTTTTTAAAGTAGCACCATTCTTTTAGGAAACGTGCTGCTTAAGAAGAAATTCCTGTTTGTGAATGCAAACACAGGGATGGTGGTCTGACGTTGATGTTATTTTTAATTTGCGACATTTCCTAATTTATATTAATTGGGCAGGTCATTCTGCAACCACTAAAACTGGAGAATCTGCTTCTTGTACAATCAGTAAATAGGTCTCCTGAAAGATCAGAGACTAGCTACAAACAGCTAATGCACAAATAGTGACCCACTGTTTGCGGCCTGTCTATTTGCACAACTATTCCACAGTGCCGTAATCTTTCCTTACCACCATCAAACAACTACTGAAGCACTCATATATATGTTCCATCATGGGGCATGGACACCATGGTCACATGAAGTGATTAAGTGGTTTATGCAATGAGCATGGCTTAGTGTAGGCTCCAAAATGTGCTCGCATAACAGCATCACCATTAGCCCACTGTGAGCCACAAAAATGCTTTAGATACCCCTTATTACCAGTATTGTGTATGTGTGTGAGGACTAACAACTGGTTCAACCTTCATGTGTAGTGCAATGCTTACAGGGACACGCATACCTTTGGCTAATTACAAACTGCCAATGCACACTGTGGCAGTTGATTCTCTTGAATAGATGACTAACATTTTGGAGTTAAGCTCAATGTCTTCAGTTGAGGACCCAAATGTAGGAGAGTAGGGTCTGCTATCCTATGGTCACCCCAAATTTTTGCTTTTGCTTCACTGGTTTTATGACTTAGTGTGGCTGTGGGCCTGCTAATCAGACCCACAGCCCTGCTGTTATCTCCCTAAATTAATGCCAATGCACACTAGGTGCATTACCAATGGTAACTGGTTCACATTCTTAGCCCCTGTAACAGTGTACCCCAGGTACCCAGGGCATAGGTGTATCCAAGGCCTTTCCGGGGGCTGCAGCATGTATTATGCCACCCCTGGCCTGGCCTCACTATTTGACACAACTGGCTGATCACTCAGCTGGGGTAAGTTGGTGTAATCACCTCTTACTTAGATATAGTATATCCATATCTAACATATATGGACACATGGTAACCTATAAGTCACTCCTATGGCAGGCCTTAACAATCCTGAAGGCAGAGTGCTTGGTTTCATGTGAGATGGTGCTCTGGCATGAGCAGAGCCTGTCTGCAGCTTTCGGAACAACGTCCTTTAGCTGTTTCATGATATTGTCATACCATATACTCTTAAGTGCATTATGAACCTCGCGGTCAGATGCTAACTCTGGTTTGGCTTTATCAAAACATGTCGAGTAAGGTGTCATATGATTTGGAATACTACCCCCTCGCCAATTCTGGCGACGGGGGTAGCATCCCACCCTTCTAGAGGGACACGACATGTACCTAACCTGAAACCCAGGTAAAGTTAGACAGAGCCTCAGCATCACAAAATGGATGCTGCCACCACAGACACAAGCCTGCCCTCCTGCTGCTGGGAGTCCTTCCAGCTTGGGAGGTGTGGACAAAGGGTTTCCTGTTAGGGGAGGTGCTTGCACCACCCCAGTCAGGATTTTGTGTAGTGGGTTAGGGAGGGCTGAATAGATTGAGACATGCCTGGGGCACACAAGGTGTCCCTGTGTATATGCCAGTTCAAACCGGAGCTGGGGCTCTCCAGCCCCAGCCCTGGCACGAAACTGGACAAAGGAGAGGGGGTGTAACCACCCCTCTTCCTGGTCCCACCCAGAGGAGGGACCTAGCAGGTAATCCAGCCCCTAGAGTTGGAATAAGAGTAGGAGCTGTGTCCAAGGACTTCAGATCATCCTGAAACTCGACTTAAATAAGAAGAATCACTGGACTTCGACGTTCTGCTGCACAGAAGACTGAAGAGAATCTCCCTTGTGGTCAAGGAGTGACCACCCTGTGAACACAGGCACCATCCGGCAACTCGATGACTGATTTGCCGCCGCCTCCCACCGGAGACCGAGCCCAGAGCCCGACAAGACCCAGACTCCCAGACATCTGAGAGCCCGATCCACAGTCCCTGCAAAGAAGAGACCCGTGGAGGCACCGAGAGACGTGGGACCGGCCATCTTGAAACTTCCACGACAAGCTGACTGCGCAGCACCCGAGGCATCCTCATCACTGTGCATAGGGCCCTGAGAAGCCCCAACACCGAGCAGCACTTGCACCAACGACCAGCCCTCCAGCATCCACGAGATCTGCGTGGGGCCCTTTTGCTTTTTGCCATTCGACGCGTCATCCCGGTTACTGGCCCGTTGGCTAGTGGCCATCTTGGCAACGAAATCTACAATCAACACTGCTGGTCTGGTTGCTCCAGACTGGCCCTTGCTCCTGTGAAAAGGAGCAGCCCCTCTGACCTTGCTGGTTAGAGCACCAAGCTTCCATTGACTCCTGCGTGGCTTGCATTAGCCAAGGCCTGTTTGCTCCAATCGAGAAGCCGACACTGCCATCGGCTAGAGCCTTTGTGGGACAGCTCGTGAGTGACTTCTGGACGTCGTCGACATCTTCACTTCCACGTTGCTGCAGAGACAAGCTTCACTTTTTCACCTGTTGGCACCCGACATTGCCTGGTTCCATCCTGGTTCCACGCCGGTCACTGGCTAGTGACTCTGAACATTGTCCCCTCTGCTTTCAGGTCTTCTACTCTTTAGATCCACCCTTGGATCCACCGGAACTCTCCTCGCCTGGCCGCCTGCAGCATCTTCATCTTCAGGCTCCATAGACCTGCACGACGAAACCCAACGCACTTTGACAACTATGCACCCGCTTCCTGTGGGTGAGGTAACGCTGGCACTCCGGTGCTCCTGTGTAGAGAAACATCTCTAGTGTTTGGGTTTCCAGTTGTTAGGTTCTGGTCCATCCAGAAGACTCCCTTTGCTTTAACTTTGTGACTTTTACGCACCCATTGAATCCAATAGGCGCATGCATGTAACTTTCAACACTGCACACGCATCCTGTGGGCCTCCTGGTCACTAACTACTGTTAGCTCCTTGTAGTCCCAGCAATTCTCAAGGCCCTAGGCCTTCTTACTTTTCTATACGTGGTTCTTATACCACTATTTTAGTATATGGTTTAGCGGGCCACCCGGGCCCATCCATAATTGTGCAACTTTTGTATATTTAAACATTGCCTTGTTTTAACGAATGTGCTTCTGTGCTCATAAAGAGTATATGGGATACTTTTAGTAAATAAATACATACATATTTTGAATATATATCTGTGTGGTGTCCTTTCATTTGGTATTCAAGGAGGTTACATATGGTAAAACAGCTGGCTTCACATGCCCTCAAGAGTTTAGCCTGAAGACTGCACTGTCCACGCTACCACTAGGATAGCTGGTCTATCTAGGTTGACTTCAACCACCACCATAAGGGTTGCTTGGCATGGTACAAGGTGATCACTAGAAATAGTGAGCAGCATATACCAGGCCAACTTCTCACATTGGTGAGCAGCGGTTGGGATTTGAGCTTGCTGTGTTTTACCAATTGTAATCTTTGAAAATATCATTTGAAAGATCATACAGGTACCTTTAGGTACATATAAAACAAGACTAGTATACATAAGTTCTACTGAACTTAGTTGTTGTAGAGCAAAGGGAGTAGCACACCCTGACTACAACTAACTAGAGAAGGTCCAGTAGGAAAACATCAGTGTAGGTAGATTTCAACACATCCACCTCACTAAGAGAATGGCTGGAGCAGCAGGAGCCACTGGGCTTCCAGCTGTTGAGAGTGCCCCTCAAAGGGCACCATCCAAATATTCTATGTTAAACTTTCAGGAGTTAAGACAACTGTGTAACACCAGAAGTCTTAAGCAGGGTCAAAACCCTACTATAGCCCAACTCCTAGAGCTATTAGATTACTCTGATACTCTAAAGGCCCCTGACTCAGTCCCTACAGGGTCTGGAGATGGAGGTCACCCATCTGAAGATGATAATACTGATGCCCCTGTCCCTAACGCTCAAGAGGAAGATGATGTAGATGAGGGGGAAGATGATTCAGATGATGGTAGAAATGTCCAGGTGCCAGTCAGGAGACTTAGCCAGGCCAACTTAAGCTTACATGGGTCTGGACATGGGATACCTCCCTACAGACCCCCAAGCAGGCTTAACCAGGGACAGAGGGTGAGAAGGTCCAGCTCAAGTGGATCTGACCATTCCAATGGCTCTAAAGGCTCCAATGCCTCTGATCAGAGAAGGATGACTTCCTCTCAGAGAAGAGAGCATGAAGCCAAGATGAGAGAGGCTGAACTTGGGATCCAAAGGCAAGAACTAGAGGTTGCCTTGGCTAAGGAGAAACTTGCTAGAGCAAGACAGTCTAGAGAGAGTGGATTAAATTCAACTGGTGGCAGCAATATCCCTAAGGATAAAGACAGGTCCTATGACAATAGAAACCTGAGTAAGATTGTGCCCCCCTACAAAGCTGGGGATGGCATCCACAAATGGATAACTGCCCTTGAGAGGGCCTGCAGAGTACATCAGGTCCCTCAGGAGCAGTGGGCAGCAATCTTGTGGCTCTCCTTTGAAGGTAGAGGCAGAGACAAGCTCCTCACAGTTAGTGATGAGGATGCTAGAAACTACCTGGTCCTGAAGAGTGTTCTGATTGATGGGTTAGGCTTAACCACTGAACAGTACAGGTTAATGTTCAGAGACACCCAGAAGACACAGACTCAGGACTTGTCTGAATTTGTTGAGTGTGCCACTAAGGCTCTGGAGGGCTGGTTGCTGGGAAGTAAGGTTGCAGATTACAAAGGGGTTGTATAATCTAATTATGAGAGAGCAAATCTTAAATAATTGTCAGAACCAGCAGTTGCATCAACACCTGATTGACTCAGATCTGACCTCTCCCCAAGAATTGGGAAAGAAGGCAGACAAATGGGTTAGAACCAGGGTTAAGCAAAAGAACAAGAACCAGAACCAGGGTGGTGACCAAAAGAAGGCAGACCAAAAGGGTGGGGAACAGAAACCTAAAGACCAGAAGTCTTCTCCAGGCCCCCAACAGAATAATGAGGGTGGGTCCCAAACTTCTAAGAAGAAGAAGAAAGAAGGTCAGAAAAAGCCATGGTGTAATGTCTGTAAAAACACCTCTCAATGGACCAGTGAGTGTAAGAAAACTGGAGCCCCCATCACTGCAGCCCCTAAGGCACCTGCACCCCCTAGTACAGTTGACAGTGTTGGTCCTCAGGCTAAGGGAGTAGTGGGGTTAACCTTGGGTACTGAGGGAGATTCTGGCCTAGTCAGAACTCCTACACAGGCTGTTATGGTTTGTGATGTGGACATGGATTTGTCCACTACTGTGAGTCCTAGTAATCTAGGCAAGTACAGACAGACACCTTTAATCAACAATAAAGTGGCTCAAGCATACAGGGACACTTGTGCCAGTGTCACTATGGTGACACCTGGCTTTGTGGACCCTGGTCAGATAGTGCTAGGTGATAATTACCTAGTGACCAACGCCAGCAATGTCTCTACTACATATAGTGTGGCAATTGTTAATTTCTCCTGGGGAGGGGTAACTGGCCTCAAAAGGTTGTGGTAAGTGCAGACCTCCCAGTTGAATGAATGTCTGTTGGGCAATGGCCTAGAATCCTCTCTATGGTCAGCAGTGGAGTACATGACTCATGCAGAGATGTTAGGGATTTCATCACATGTCCTTGCTGTGACCAGTTCACAGGCCAAAAAGTGCCTCACTGAACCTCAGGTCTTGGAGCCTGGAACAATGGACCAAGTACCTACCAAGAAGAAGAACAGAAGGGTCAAGGATGTGCCTTCCCTCCTGCCTGAAAGTGAAGATCAGTCTTCTCAGGAAGCTGATTTTGAGACTCCTGAAGGAACTGTCCCTGAAGAGCTTGAACCTGACCAGGTTGAGTTTCTGGAGACAGGGGGACCTTCTAGGGCTGACTTAAGGCAGGCTCAGTTAGACTGTTCTTCCCTTGAACCCCTCAGACAGCAAGCCGCTACTGAGGCTGCTGGGAATGCTCAAGGTACCCATTGTAACGATCAATGGTTCTGTTCCGCAGGAGCGCCAGGAATCCTGAAGAGAAGTCCTCAGTCGTCCCCCACGCCCCTTCTGCTCTATCAAACTCTAGAGCCAGGAGGGACGCTAGGGAAAACAGGGAAACAAAACAAGGGTAGGCAGGGGAAAAAGGCAGGTCGTGTGGTGGACAACTTCTGGGTAACAGGCAGGCCTTCACAGCTGTAAAACAAAAAACGCTTCGTTAATGTGCATTAATTCACCCTTACTGTCTAACCTTGTGCGAGTGGAAAGACACCTACCACGCTATCTTGACTCTGGGAACTCTCAGTACGTATCTTATCGTAGATGCTAGGAACCCTATGTGAATACACAAGTGTTACCACCAACAATCAATCCCTCTCTAGACCATAAATCTCTAACTGTAATTGTTGCGCTTACCCCTATCTTCTAACGAGTAGGAGTAGGCGGAATGCTAGTTTCTTTGTTTGTCTACTGATCGTCTGAGGTGAATACGTCACCGAAGAGCTGCAGGGAATATGAGTGGAAAAGAATGTAAGGGATATACATGAACAACCCCCTCCTAATTAGACCCGTGCAATGACTAATGTTTACCGTGTTTGTTGGGGAAGTACTACTGTAACCTACGACAGAACTCAAAGGTCCACGCCAGTTTCTCCTACCTAACAGTGGTAATGAAAGATAAACGGAACTGAAGAAATCCAAAAAAACAATATCCCTCTGGCCAGAATAGTCAGAGAGGCTCCTTAACCGCAGGATTCGTTTAGCAAACACAAGAAGTCCACAACAGTGAGCTGAATAGAGAACAGCCCCGTGAGTAGCACCAAGCTACTAACACCGAGGCCTTACTTGGAACCAGAGGCTTCTGGACGGTAGACGACTTCAGCAAGTAAACGGACCAGCGCACGACTACCGTTGCTGCCCCAATGAATACTGGAAATCCAACCACCGCCACACAAGGAACAGCACGGAAGCTCGTACTGTTCGCTACACAGCGTCCACTGAACCGGAAACAGGAAACACGCCAAAACAGGAAGTCAGGCAATACAACGAAGGACGGAAACGGGCTAACAGCTAGAACGCTAAGCAGCGTTAGAAACCCTCAGTGCTCCTTAAATACCTTCCGCATCTCCAGGCATGACCGCGGGGCATGACAGCACACTCCCCCTAAGAAACTCTCCCCTAGGCTTGGGTTTGTCAGGGTACCGATGATGGAACCGCCGTACCAACCGGGGGGCATGTACATCACGAGCGTACTCCCATGTGCGATCCTCCACCCCATACCCTTTCCAATGCAACAGATATTGGAGAGATCGTCCCCGGGTGCGAGAGTCCACAATGTCCTCAACTTCATATTCCTCCGTGTCGGAAACAAGGACAGGAGCGGGTGTTCTAGGGAGACTCGTGCCAGGCTCAACCGGTTTTATCAACGACACATGGAAGACCGGATGAATCCTAAACGAAGCAGGTAACTCAAGCTTCACCGCCACTGGATTGACCACCTTGAGGACAGTGTATGGACCGATATATCTGGGATTAAACTTGCGAGGACCTTTGAGTGTAATGTTTTTTGTGGAAAGCCACACTCTATCCCCTGGATTATAGATGGGTTCCAACCTCCTGTGCAAATCAGCCCCCTCCTTATATCTTGCTTTAGCCACGTCTAGCTCCTCCAATGTCTTCATGTGTAGGTTCTGTAGTTTCAGTACTAGGTCAGTGGCAGCGGGAGTAGGGCTGTCAATAGAGACCCCCACAGGCAACAACTTCGGATGAAAACCATGAGAACAAAAAAAAGGTGTCATGTTGGTGGATGTATGTGGACTGTTATTATATGATATTTCTGCCAACCATACCCACTCGTCCCATTCAGCCAAGGAGTGCAAAGCCTGATTTCTTACATATTGCTCAAAGCACTGATTGACCCTCTCGGTCTGGCCATCTGACTGCGGATGATGGCTAGAAGATAGTCGCACATCGATCTGTAGCAGAGCACATAAGTATTTCCAAAACCGAGATACAAATTGAGCCCCCCTATCTGAAATCAGAACCGAAGGCAATCCATGGAGGCGGACAATGTGTTGTAAGAAAATAGAGGCCAATTCTGAGGCTTTGGGCAGACCAGGCAAAGGGATGAAGTGTGCAGTCTTCGTGAAATGATCCACTACTACCAGCAAAGTGTTATTCAGTTTCTTCGTTACTGGTAGTTCCACTATAAGATCTAGGGAGACCGTATGCCAGGGACCCGGAGGAGAGGCAATGGGCAGGAGAAGACCCACGGGTTTCTGATGGGAACTCTTGGTTTGGGCACAGACATGACATGTCTTCACGTATTGCTCTATATCTCGCAACATGGTTGGCCACCAAAACTTTTCCCGTATGGCCTTGGTAGTTTTTTTTATTCCTGGATGCCCTGACAGGGGATGTGAATGATACCAGTCTAGTACCTGGGCTTGCAAATCAGATGTAGGTAATACTACTCCTCCCTGAACGCAAACACACCCATCCACCGTTCGAGTCTCATGTGACCCTACAATGACCTGCATGTTCGCCGTGAGCTGACTCTTTCTAATGTGGTCCTGAAATTCATCTCCGGTAATCACTCCTCCTATGATGTACTTCTCGGGAATGATAGATGGAGCATCAACCAGGTCCTCTAGATGTTGAAACCCCAGCCGGGATAGGGCGTCTGCCTTGCCATTTCTAGATCCAGGACGAAACTGTATGGTGAAATCATATTCACAAAAGAATTGAGACCAACGAAGTTGTCTCATGGACAGTGCTTTGGCTGTTTTAAGGTATTGAAGGTTACGATGATCAGTATATACAACAACAGGAAACCTGGCTCCTAGTAGATACTGCCTCCACTCCTCAAAGACCTTTTTTATCGCCAGTAATTCCTTATCACCCACAGCATAGTTGTATTCAGCCGGAGTGAACTTATGAGAGAAATAAGCTACGGGATGACACTCGCCACTCTCAGGATCTGTTTGACTCAGAACCCCTCCCACTGCCAATTGCGAGGCGTCCGCCTCCACCACAAAGGGCAAGGTCGGGTCAGGATGTCGTAAAACAGGCGCGCATGTGAAGGCTTTCTTCAAGCGCTGAAATGAGGTTTCAGCTTCAGCGGACCACACATACTGAGTCCCTTTCCGCAAGAGCGCAGTGATAGGAAGTGCCAATTCCGAGAAATTCTGAACAAAACGCCTATAAAAATTGGCAAAACCTAGAAACCTTTGAAGCTCTTTGATCGAACCAGGTGCCGGCCACGAGAGGACTGCTTTGACCTTGATAGGATCCATGCGGAGTCCTTGGGGCGTAACAATAAATCCTAAAAAAGGCACTTCTTGCGTATGGAAGGAGCATTTCTCCAATTTGCAGTACAGGTTATTATCACGCAAACGTTCTAACACCTTTCGGACGTGACCCATGTGTTCAGACAAAGTAGAGGAATAGATCAGTAAATCATCAATGTACGCGATGACATGAACGTCAAGCATATCCCAGAGCACCTCATTGATGAAGAATTGAAACGCAGCTGGGGCGTTACAAAGCCCAAAGGGCATCACTAAATACTCGAATAACCCGTATTTCGTGCAGAAGGCCGTTTTCCATTCGTCTCCCTCCTTGACCCGTACCAAATGGTAGGCGCCCCGCAGGTCTAGTTTAGTGAAAAACCTGGCGTTGCGTATTCTGTCAAGGAGGGAGGCGATCAGAGGCAAGGGACAACGATTTTTAATGGTGATATTATTCAGTCTCCTATAGTCAATACAACACCGCAGACCTCCTTCACGCTTGGGGATGAAAAACAGGGCCGAAGAGGCAGGAGATCTAGAAGGTCTAATAAACCCCTTCTCCAACATATCATCCAAGTATTCTCTGAGATATAGGTTCTCCTTCTCAGTAAGGGCATAGACCCTACTGCACGGAATTCTGGCTCCAGTCTCTAGGTCTATTCTACAGTCATATACCCTATGCGGGGGAAGGACTTCTGCTTCCGTGGGATCAAAAACTGTGTACAAGTCGTTATAACAGGCAGGTAATTCAGGTACAGGGTTGTTTACTTCTACATCAAGCGTATGTTGGACCACTGCCACCTGAGACTCACAGTGTGTATTTGGGCGAAACGTAAGGGTTGCTTTTTTCCAGTCGATAATGGGGTTATGTGTGTGTAACCACGGGATGCCTAAGAGAACAGGTATTTGTGGCGACTGAATTAAGTCAAATTCAATGATCTCGTGATGATCAGGTTGTATGTGCATATGGAGATTAACTGTCTTATGAGTCACTGGCCCCGAGACAAGAGAGCTCCCATCTATCGTAAAGACCTTGGTGGAAACGTCTTTCACGACACAGGGAATTAGGTTACTCCTTGCCCACTCCTCATCCTTGAAATTCCCAGAAGCCCCTGAATCAATCATGGTGGATACATGGATGCCAAGGTTTTCTACAGTGAGATAGGTTGATACATAGAGGTGAGGGATAGGTGTAATGTCATGTTCAGTAGAGGAGACTGTTAGACCAGAACTGCCCAGGGTTCCCGTCTCCACGAAACCCCGGCTCTCTAGTTTCCCGAGCTCTTGAATGTATTGGGTTTGACTGGGCATGTCCTTAAAAAATGACCAGCCTTTCCACAATATAAACAGAGCCGATTAGCTCTTCTCCTTTGCCTCTCCTCCGCTGACAACGGCCCTCTCACTATGCCTATCTGCATTGGCTCGCTTTCATCTGTACCTCTCCCCGCTTCCACTCTCTTCTCCTTAACAGGCACAAAACGTGGTTCGCCCTTTCCCTTTTCTAATTTTCTTTCTTGGAGGCGATGTTCGATCTTAACCACCAAATCTATCAGCTCAGTACAAGCAGAGGGTAAGTCCACAATTTGAGAGAGCGCATCTTTTAAATCGTCGCGCAGCCCCCTATAGAACAAAGTGCTCCGTTTTTCCTCGGGCCAATTGGACTCGACCACTAATCTCTGAAAGGAGGTAATGTAAGCCACCAAGTCCTGGTTACCCTGTCTCAGAGCTAGCAATTCGGTGTCGGCTGAATGGGTGTCTGTGGTATGTCTGTCGAATAGTTTGCGAAATTCCCCTGTAAAGGCAGAGTAATTATATAAGAGGGGGTCATCGCGGTCTATCAAGGGTATAGCCCAATCTGCGGCTGCTCCACTGAGGTAAGACACTAGAAAGGCTACACGGGCTTGATCTGTGGGAAAGCAAGAGGCCTTACACGAAAAATGTAACTGGCAGTGACTAAGGAAAGCCCCGCACTTGGAAGCATCACCCGAGAACCTCTCAGGGGGGGCTAAAGGGATGGAGGTAGGGGTAGTGACATGGATAACGGAGGGCGTGGTTTCAACTCTCCCCCCAGTAGCCCCTGACTCATGCCTATGCTGAAGAGAGTCCAGTCTGGCTGACAAAGCCTGTGTCTCTGCCTGCAAATTACCTAACATGCCAGCCAAATCAGCCAGTGTGACTGCTCCCAGGTCCATGGCGCTCGGGCAGAACTATCTATTTTAGGCTTAGAGTTCTGTAACGATCAATGGTTCTGTTCCGCAGGAGCGCCAGGAATCCTGAAGAGAAGTCCTCAGTCGTCCCCCACGCCCCTTCTGCTCTATCAAACTCTAGAGCCAGGAGGGACGCTAGGGAAAACAGGGAAACAAAACAAGGGTAGGCAGGGGAAAAAGGCAGGTCGTGTGGTGGACAACTTCTGGGTAACAGGCAGGCCTTCACAGCTGTAAAACAAAAAACGCTTCGTTAATGTGCATTAATTCACCCTTACTGTCTAACCTTGTGCGAGTGGAAAGACACCTACCACGCTATCTTGACTCTGGGAACTCTCAGTACGTATCTTATCGTAGATGCTAGGAACCCTATGTGAATACACAAGTGTTACCACCAACAATCAATCCCTCTCTAGACCATAAATCTCTAACTGTAATTGTTGCGCTTACCCCTATCTTCTAACGAGTAGGAGTAGGCGGAATGCTAGTTTCTTTGTTTGTCTACTGATCGTCTGAGGTGAATACGTCACCGAAGAGCTGCAGGGAATATGAGTGGAAAAGAATGTAAGGGATATACATGAACAACCCCCTCCTAATTAGACCCGTGCAATGACTAATGTTTACCGTGTTTGTTGGGGAAGTACTACTGTAACCTACGACAGAACTCAAAGGTCCACGCCAGTTTCTCCTACCTAACAGTGGTAATGAAAGATAAACGGAACTGAAGAAATCCAAAAAAACAATATCCCTCTGGCCAGAATAGTCAGAGAGGCTCCTTAACCGCAGGATTCGTTTAGCAAACACAAGAAGTCCACAACAGTGAGCTGAATAGAGAACAGCCCCGTGAGTAGCACCAAGCTACTAACACCGAGGCCTTACTTGGAACCAGAGGCTTCTGGACGGTAGACGACTTCAGCAAGTAAACGGACCAGCGCACGACTACCGTTGCTGCCCCAATGAATACTGGAAATCCAACCACCGCCACACAAGGAACAGCACGGAAGCTCGTACTGTTCGCTACACAGCGACCACTGAACCGGAAACAGGAAACACGCCAAAACAGGAAGTCAGGCAATACAACGAAGGACGGAAACGGGCTAACAGCTAGAACGCTAAGCAGCGTTAGAAACCCTCAGTGCTCCTTAAATACCTTCCGCATCTCCAGGCATGACTGCGGGGCATGACACCCATAAAGTATATTGGGATGATGGGCTCCTTTATTCAGAGGCTAGAGACCCAAAACCTGGTGCAACCAGGAGGTTGGTTATACCTCTGCAATTTAGGGGCTTCCTTCTTACCTTGGCCCATGATATTCCTTTAGCAGGACACTTAGGCCATAACAAGACTTGGGACAGGCTTGTCCCTCACTTTCACTGGCCTCACATGAATGAAGATACCAAGGAGTTTTGTCGCTCCTGTGTAACCTGCCAAGCCAGTGGCAAATCAGGTGGCACAACAAAGGCCCCCCTAATACCACTACCTGTGGTGGGGGTCCCCTTTGAAAGAGTGGGGATTGATATTGTGGGTCCAATGGATGCCCCCACAGCATCTGGGCACAGATTTATACTGGTGGTAGTGGATCATGCCACCAGGTATCCAGAGGCAATTCCCCTTAGGACCACAACAGCGCCTGCTGTGGCCAGGGCCTTACTTGGAGTTTTCTCCAGAGTGGGGTTTCCTAAGGAGGTAGTATCTGACAGAGATGCCAACTTCATGTCAGGATACTTAACAGCTATGTGGAAGGAATGTGGTGTCAACTACAAGTTCACCACTCCTTACCATCCACAATGCAATGGGCTTGTTGAGAGATTCAACAAGACCCTCAAGGGTATGATCAAAGGGTTACCTGAACAGCTAAGGCGAAGATGGGACATCCTTCTACCCTGCCTTCTGTTTGCTTACAGAGAGGTCCCACAAAAAGGAGTTGGCTACAGCCCCTTTGAATTGTTATTTGGGCACCCTGTAAGAGGACCCCTATGTCTGGTGAGGGAAGGATGGGAGTTACCTCTCAAAAAGCCTAAGCAAGACATAGTGGACTATGTACTTGGTCTCCGCTCCCGGATGGCTGAGTACATGGAGAAGGCATCTAAAAACCTGGAGGCAAGCCAAGAATTACAGAAAGCTTGGCATGACCAAAAGGCTGTTTTGACTGAGTACCAGCCAGGACAGAAGGTATGGGTGCTGGAGCCAGTGGCCCCAGCAGCACTCCAAGACAAATGGTCTGGACCCCATACAATTGTTGAAAAGAAGGGAGAGGTTACCTACTTGGTAGACCTAGGAACTCCCAGGAGCCCCCACAGGGTGCTCCATGTCAACAGACTCAAGGCATATGTTGACAGGGCAGACATGGGCTTGCTCATGGCTACAGATGAGGGGCAGGAGGAAGAGAGTGACCCTCCCCCAGACCTGTTGTCTCAGAACCCTGAAGATGGCTCAGTTGATGGTGTGGCCTTAGGTGGCAGCCTCACTGAACATCAGAAAAATGACTGCAGACAAGTTTTACAGTCATATAGACATATGTTCTCCTTGACACCCAGTCAGAGTAACTGGTGTACCCATGTGGTGGACACTGGTGACAGTCTTCCTGTGAAAAGCAAGATTTACAGGCAACCTGACCATGTCAGGGACTGTATAAAGACTGAGGTGCAGAAAATGCTCGAGTTAGGTGTCATTGAGCCTTCAGAGAGCCCCTGGGCTAGCCCAGTGGTTCTGGTCCCCAAACCTCACACACAAGATGGAAAGAGAGAAATGAGGTTCTGTGTGGATTACAGAGGACTCAATTCTGTCACCAGGACAGATGCACACCCCATTCCAAGGGCAGATGAGCTCATAGATAGACTGGCTTCTGGCAAGTTTTTGAGCACATTTGATTTTAAAGCTGGCTATTGGCAAATCAGGTTAGCTGAGGAGTCTAAGGCCAAAACAGCATTCTCAACCCCAGGAGGTCATTACCAATTTGTGGTGACGCCCTTTGGTCTGAAGAATGCACCTGCCACTTTTCAAAGGTTGGTGAACCAAGTCCTCACTGGGTTGGATGACTTCTGTGCAGCATATCTAGATGATATTGCTGACTTTAGCTCCACCTGGGAGGATCACCTGATCCAACTGGCAAAAGTACTAGAGGCCCTGCAAAAGGCAGGCCTCACTATCAAGGCTACTAAATGCCAGATAGGGCAGAGTAAAGTTGTATACTTGGGCCACCTTGTAGGTGGAGGCCAGGTTCAACCACTGGAGAGTAAGATCCAGACCATCAAGGACTGGTCCCCTCCAACTACCCAGACTCAGGTCAGAGCTTTCTTAGGCCTGACTGGGTGGGTACTACAGGAAGTTTGTTAAGAACTATGGGTCCATAGTGACTCCTCTTAATGATCTGACATCCAAGAAGATGCCCAAAAAGGTTCAGTGGACAGTAAGCTGTCAAAAGGCATTTGATGACCTGAAGAAGGTCATGTGCTCTGCACCTATCCTGAAGAGTCCTGACTACTCCAAAGAGTTTATTATCCAAACAGATGCTTCTGAGTTGGGGGTGGGAGCTGTGCTTTCACAACTTAATGTAGATGGTCAAGACCAGCCCATTGCTTTTATTAGCAGAAGGCTGACCCCTAGAGAGAAACGTTGGTCAGCTATTGAGAGGGAGGCCTTTGCTGTGGTGTGGGCCCTGAAGAAGTTGAGACCATACTTATTTGGAACTCACTTCAAGATTCAGACCGACCATAAGCCCCTCTTATGGCTAAATCAGATGAAGGGTGAAAACCCCAAACTACTCAGGTGGTCCATTTCCCTACAGGGGATGGACTTTACAGTGGAGCACCGCCCAGGGACTGACCATGGTAATGCAGATGGTCTCTCCCGGTACTTCCACTTAGAACATGAAGACACAACTGGTCAAGGTTAGTCTAATGTCCCTGCGTTTGGGGGGGGTTGTGTAGGAGAGTAGGGTCTGCTATCCTATGGTCACCCCAAATTTTTGCTTTTGCTTCACTGGTTTTATGACTTAGTGTGGCTGTGGGCCTGCTAATCAGACCCACAGCCCTGCTGTTCTCTCCCTAAATTAATGCCAATGCACACTAGGTGCATTACCAATGGGAACTGGTTCACCTTATTAGCCCCTGTAACAGTGTACCCCAGGTACCCAGGGCATAGGTGTATCCAAGGCCTACCAGGGGCTGCAGCATGTATTATGCCACCCCTGGCCTGGCCTCACTATTTGACACAACTGGCTGATCACTCAGCTGGGGTAAGTTGGTGTAATCACCTCTTACTTAGATATAGTATATCTATATCTAACATATATGGACACATGGTAACCTATAAGTCACTCCTATGGCAGGCCTTAACAATCCTGGAGGCAGAGTGCTTGGTTTCATGTGAGATGGTGCTCTGGCATGAGCTGAGCCTGTCTGCAGCTTTCGGAACAACGTCCTTTAGCTGTTTCATGATATTGCCATACCATATACTCTTAAGTGCATTATGAACCTCACGGTCAGATGCTAACTCTGGTTTGGCTTTATCAAAACATGTCGAGTAAGGTGTCATACGATTTGGAATACTACCCCCTCGCCAATTCTGGCGACGGGGGTAGCATTCCACCCTTCTAGAGGGACACGACATGTACCTAACCTGAAACCCGGGTAAAGTTAGACAGAGCCTCAGCATCACAAAATGGATGCTGCCACCACAGACACAAGTCTGCCCTCCTGCTGCTGGGAGTCCTTCCAGCTTGGGAGGTGTGGACAAAGGGTTTCCTGTCAGGAGAGGTGCTTGCACCACCCCAGACAGGATTTTTTGTAGTGGGTTAGGGAGGGCTGAATAGATTGAGACATGCCTGGGGCACACAAGGTGTCCCTGTGCATATGCCAGTTCAAACCGGAGCTGGGGCTCTCCAGCCCCAGCCCTGGCGCAAAACTGGACAAAGGAGAGGGGGTGTAACCACCCCCCTTCCTGGTCCCACCCAGAGGAGGGACATAGCAGGTAATCCAGCCCCTAGAGTTGGAATAAGAGTAGGAGCTGTGTCCAAGGACTTCAGATCATCCTGAAACTCGACTTAAAGAAGAAGAATCACTGGACTTCGACGTTCTGCTGCACAGAAGACTGAATAGAATCTCCCTTGTGGTCAAGGAGTGACCACCCTGTGAACACAGGCACCATCCAGCAACTTGACGACTGCTTTGCCGCCACCTCCCGCCGGAGACCGAGCCCAGAGCCCGACAAGACCCAGACACCCAGACATCTCAGAGCCCGATCCACAGTCCCTGCAAAGAAGAGACCCGTGGAGGAACCGAGAGACGTGGGACCGGCCATCTTGAAACATCCACGACAAGCTGACTGCGCAGCACCCCAGGCATCCTCATCGCTGTGCATAGGGCCCTAAGAAGCCCCAACACCGAGCAGCATTTGCACCAAAGACCAGCCCTCCTGCATCCACGAGATCTGTGTGGAGCCCTTTTGCTTTTTGCCACTCGACGCGTCATCCCGGTTACTGGCCCGTTGGCTAGTGGCCATCTTGGCAATGAAATCTACAAACAACACTGCTGGTCTGGTTGCTCCAGACTGGCCCTTGCTCCTGTGAAAAAGAGCAGCCCCTCTGACCTTGCTGGTTAGAGCACCAAGCTTCCATCGACTCCTGTGTGGCTTGCATTAGCCAAGGCCTGTTTGCTCCAATCGAGAAGCCGACACCGCCATCAGCTAGAGCCTTCGTGGGACAGCTCATGAGTGACTCCTGGACGTCGTCGACATCTTCACTTCCACGTGGCTGCAGAGACAAGCTTCACTTTTTCACCTGTTGGCACCCGACATCGTCTGGTTCCTTCCTGGTTTCACGCCGGTCACTGGCTAGTGACTCTGAACACTGTCCCCTCTGCTTTCAGGTCTTCTACTTTTCAGATTCACCCTTGGATCCACCGGAACTCTCCTCGCCTGGCCGCCTGCAGCATCTTCATCTTCAGGCTCCATAGACCTGCACGGCGAAACCCGACGCACTTAGACACCTATGAACCCGCTTCCTGTGGCTGAGGTAACGCTGGCACTCCGGTGCTCCTGTGCAGAGAAACATCTCTAGTGTTTAGGTTTCCAGTTGTTAGGTTCTGGTCCATCCGGAAGACTCCCTTTGCTTTAACTTTGTGACTTTTACGCACCCATTGAATCCAATAGGCGCATGCGTGTAATTTTCAACACTGCACACGCATCCTGTGGGCCTCCTGGTCACTAACTACTGTTAGCTCCTTGTAGTCCCAGCAATTCTCAAGGCCCTAGGCCTTCTTACTTTTCTATACGTGGTTCTTATACCACTATTTTAGTATATGGTTTAGCGGGCCACCCGGGCCCATCCATAATTGTGCAACTTTTGTATATTTAAACATTGCCTTGTTTTAACAAATGTGGTTCTGTGCTCATAAAGAGTATAGGGGATACTTTTAGTAAATAAATACATATATATTTTGAATATATATCTGTGTGGTGTCCTTTTATTTGGTATTTAAGGAGGTTACATATGGTAAAACAGCTGGCTTCACATGCCCTCAAGAGTTTAGCCTGAAGACTGCACTGTCCACGCTACCACTAGGATAGCTGGTCTATCTAGGTTGACTTCAACCACCACCATAAGGGTTGCTTGACATGGTACAAGGTGATCACTAGAAATAGTGAGCAGCATATACCAGGCCAACTTCTCACACCAAATACCTCAAAAACGTGGATAAAAGACGATAAAGAAGAGAAGGTCTGAGATATAAAAGTCAGCAGCATGTTACCACCTGGATGTTGGTGTCACCTATTTTTCTGGAATATCTGAAAGCTGCACTTGGGACTAGGCCTGGGCGAAAATTTCGTTCCGTTCGCGGAAATTGCGATAATTTGACATTTTCGCGTTCCGCGGAGAGCGCGAAAATGTCAAAATTTCCGCATTCCGCAGCTTGGCGATAATTTGTTTCTTGCTCGCGCTGTAAAATAATACATTCTCGCGCGCGCGCGATCGCCTTACCTGAATCCCTGCGTTCGCCGACAAGTTTTCTTGATCCGGTCGCGTTCTCCATGAGATGTTGTATTGTTTTTAGCCATTTGCGCTGTCTCGTGACAGTTCGCACCCGCAGTGACGTCATGCGTCGCGCGATCACGTCTTTCTTCTTGCGATCATGCACCACGAGACAACTGAAAACAAGATGGCCGCGCCCGCGAGGAACCACATGGGTAAGTTGGCGAGCCGCAACCATGCAGAAAATCTCGCGAACATGCGTGAAAAAAACTTCCGCATATTCGCGATATTTCCGCGTGTTTGCGATAATTTTTAACATTTTCGCGATAATTTGCGAAAGTGGATTTCGCAAATTCCGCCCACCCCTACTTGGGACACCGGGAAATAATAGCCCTCTCAGCACATATTTAGCCACTATAGCCTTAAGGATGTATATACCCTAGGACTTCACCAGAGACCCAATCCGGTCTGTAGGCATTGTTGATACTTTTATATTTCAAATTTTGGTATTGTTTTCCTGATTCAACTCCTCACCTCTTGCACCTTTGGAGAAGTGTCCAGTAATGTGAGTAAAGATAGATCTGGAAGTAATGATTCCAGGTTGGAACTAAGAACTTCAGTAAAGAGTTATGTACATAATGTAGTAGGAAATATAGAACATCATTGTTTTTTTTGCTTTGTATAACATATTAGACCACAATGAACTAACTAAAGTTCTGGAACGGAAGGAGGCTGTCTTGTTCTTTGAATTACCAATTTCCCTTTTCAGAGGGTGCTGGGGACTGTGCAGTAAGCTGGGATTTTGTGATGCTTTTCAGGAAAATGAGATTGGACTACATTTTAAGAATCACCATTTGTATAGGTATTACAGACTTCACAGGACTATGTCCCCTTTCAGCTTTAACTTACCTCCACACTCTACACCGCATTGAATTGTTAACTTTCTAAAATTGGTCCTTAAGAAACTGTACAATATCTGTTAAGATTGTTAAAATGAGGCTATGCACACAGTAGTAGGTAATTACCTACTGGTATTACCATCAGTCCCATATAAAGTAACAAGTGACAGGTAAGGCAAACTGGTAGGACCAGGCCTAGATCCAGGTTACACCCCACAAGGAGCATGGTGACTCTTCCCCAGACTATACTGGAGTCTGCTTTCCCTCAACAAACCAATGTGGAAAACACACCAAACATTTCACACACTTCACACATTCTCAACAGAGACATCACTCATGCAGACAAGAACTGAAAAGCAATCACTACAACACATATCTCAAAAGAGGAATGTATGGCACTTAATTATCTGAAGTGCAATCCATTGCTACTATAAAACCAGAAGCCCAAGGGGAGGGATAGTCATTCAACATAAATCAGACTATTATACATTGTACCATCTAATACCTGTATAAATGTATAAAAGCCCATCTCTAATTTCCTTATTACAGGCAACTTGTGACACATCTAGTTGCCTGTAATAAAGATATTAGATAGCTGCTCAACTGTAATAAGTTATTACAGTTGAGTTCTGATGCCACAGTGCCTGTTAGCAGAGCCAGCAGCAAGGCTGCATGGCAGGTCACAGAGTATAATTGTAACAGCAGTTTAACAAGGAGAAGAGAACTGGCTTTCCTTTCTTCTGCTATGTTTTTTTCTGAAATGAAAAGCAGAAAGGAGATATTTATGGCAATATTTTTATATTTTCCACACTTTAGGCAATTGCACACACAATAGCATCTCTCCATGGTCCAAAACAGCATTTTAAAAATCTGACTTACATAAAACTGATTCAAAAATCTTTTGGCAAAAACTGCCAACCATGTTTTGGTGAGGACAGGTTCTGCTTTTATTTTTCATGCCTCAAAGAGCAAGACTCCAAGCACTGAAGCAGGTTGAAGGATCAGAGATGTTGTGACTAGGTATTATAAGTTATAAAATACCCTCTGCTGTACAATAAAAAGATATAGCAGGTCACCTCAGAGTCTTGTAACCTTACTAAGGAACTCGGCGTTCAGCCTCATTCATCTATATGATTATGGAACTCCTTGTTGCATGCAATATCCATACAATGTATGGCAGGGTGATTTTATCCCATATATAATGATGAGACATCTGACAACTGAGTAATGAGTAATGCTACAGACTGTAAGAAATAGCCCTGTGACTCATTTATGTGTGGGAGCTGAACCTCAATAATCATCTGAACCCTAATATTTGGACATCCAGTATTTTACCTATTCAGTTTCAGCTCCAAATATCCAATTGATCTTGTGGTAAGAGACTACACTACTCAACACAAAATCTCACAATTTAGCACAGTTAAATCTGAATAAATATGGAAGCATTAATAAATGAGTTCTAGATCAGAAATAAGGCACTAAAGGGGCTTCTTACAGAATTGTTAATAAATGCGGCACAGAGAAAAATATGTGATTCTCCATGAAGGCCCAAATACAGAAATACAAAATCATGAGGGTAGTAAAAACGTCTAGTTAAGCAAATCAATTCAAAACTCCCAGAAGTCAAACTCATAAAGAGCACTGACAGGATCCCAATAAAAAATCTAAGAACAAATGGACAAAGTCTCGGCAAGCCCTACACCAGGAACACATTTCTCAAAGAACCCAACAAACTAAAAAGCCCATTAGGAAAAAGCCAAATATTAAATGCCCAAAAAGCCAACTGTGTCTCAAGATCCAGGAGAGTCAATACACATTTCTCCTAAACTATTCATACATTCGGCAAATTCAGCATGGCATTACCATGGTTAAGGTTGCTTGGCAAATCAAAAACAACAATGTAATGCTTTACATCTTTAGCAGTAACCCATTTCTTAAGGTAAAAGAAATCTTTCACCTTCTCCCTTAGCAACTTCACTCAGAAGATGTAGAACACAAAATGCAACATTTCTCCAAAAATGGGACCTAGAATTAGTATGCTTACAGCAGAACTTCCAACAGAAGTCATTGAGAATGATACTTTGGGTACGCAATGGAAACTTCATTACACACTTCCTAATACAGTGGCCCATTCTCACACCTTTGATGTCATTCACTTGGTGTTCCACAGAAACGATGAGAGAAGTGACTTTCTGCGGGATACTGATTGGGAGGAGTAATAAGCAGGAGCATGATGAGCAAAAAAACACCAGTAATGCATTAACATTCAAAGAAATTATGTTTCGCACAAAGATGGGGCTAAATTCTTAACAGTATAAAATGCACTATCGAGTGATTTAGCAAATCTATTTCAAGTTGAAATTTATAAGTTCTTAGGTTTCGACTCTATGCATCATTAAAATCATTAATGTTCAAAAATAATTTTCACACCTTAATTACACATTTGCACATTTTCTAAAAAGCTGTCCCACATCTGACCCTTACCTTACAACATTCTAGCACTCACTCAATGGATTAAAAAATATGGACACATCTGGCAGATGGAATTTGACATCTTAAATATGAAGAAACTGCATGATTCAACTATATATACTCTGCCTAAGGCTCACAAAGGTTTGTGTCCCTGTCACTCCCCTGAAGGCCTGCAGTCTTGGGTTGCACCTCAAATCTGGAGCCTCTTTGCCAAGACTGTTACAGTTTCAATAAAGACTTTGTTACCAGATAAATGACGTGTAAGTGATAGTGTGCACTTTATAGGCTATAGCAGCATTTCTCTATGGGTTGCCAGCTGAATTCTGGTGGGTTGCAAAAGAGCACCAAATAGAGATGCCTTTACATTTTCTATTTATCTTGTCACATTTTTCTGCTTCAAGGATAGAGGTCAAATATCAGGCTATGTCTTCTGACAAATTGCTGCCTATTCTTATATCTTGGAGATTTGTGTACACTTTTCTTTCTCTGATTGTAAAGTGAGAGGAGTTTTTAAAATTAACTATATGACAGTCTTGCTGGGGTAAAGAGTGTGAAAGGAAAGGGTGTAAGATATCATTTTATTGTCACACACAAAATTAAATACCTGTAAATGAACTGTACACACATTTCAGAATATATGAGCATTTAGGAAAGCAAAATTAAAACCCATTTTTTTTTATTCTGAGGAGTGATGGAAATATAGATTTTAATAGGATCAAAACAGATCAAGACACATTTACTTGGTGATGTGTAAATGATACATTTTCACTGAAACTTGATTTCCCCACATTATTATTTGTGTGTTACATAGTTTTATCAGTAAGACTGCATGTCTGTGAAACGTTTGTGGCCATTTCAATACAAAATGTGCTGTCTGTAAATGATAGTGTGCTACCTCACAATGCTTTAGTAATTTATTATTTACCATTGTGAGGTAGCACACTATCAAAGTACTCTACCAGCTACATACTACACCCTTACCCCGCCCCTACTGAATACACCTGTTACTCTTTAATTGAAGATAGGGGTTTTCACAATCCCTATGACTTCACAATCCCTATGACTTCAGTGATGCAGTATTGATGTCAGCATCCCCTTGCTGAAATTGTTCCAGCATCAGCGGTGAAAAGGTGCTGAACTGTGTCCCTAACTCCAGTTTGAAAACAAACTCTTGCAAGTATTCCCAAGCAAGACACCAGGTGAACCTTTCAGTATTTTGTTGCAGCAGTTTTTTTTACTTCACAAAGCCTTTTTATATAGCGCATGGGCTCCCTATATTTTCTCATACATTATCATCCCACTTGTGTATAACTTTCACACATAAATTGAGAACTATGGATGTGGCCGAGCAACCAGAGCTGCCAACTTTGGATCTGTGAAACCAAGTTTGAGTCCCAGCATTGGTTCTGTGCAAAACACTCTGGGCCAGATGTACGACTTGCCAAATAGGGACTTGCAAATGACGTCGCTTTTGCAACTCACAATTTGCGACTCGCTATTTGGCATGTACAACAGTGTCTTGGAAAATATTTGCGATTACCAATGGGGCCACAAAATGTGAGGCTCATGAATATTAATGAGCCACTCGCATTTTGCGACCCCATTGGAATGGCTGGGCCTCCCAGGGATGGTGGCCTGCTGGGCTCAGCAGACCACCATGTCTGGGACTGCTTTTAAATAAAGCAGTTTTTTTTAAATGTAGCCCGTTTTCCTTAAAGGAAAACGGGATGCATTTAAAAAAAAAAAAAAAAGTTTTTCTATAATTTTTTAAGGGCAGGCAGTTGTCCCTGGGACCACTGCCTTCCCTTAAAAAATAATTTTGCATACATTTGCAAAGGGAAAGGGGTCTCATGGGGACCCCTTCCCATTTGCGAATGCATTACCACCTACTTGAAGTAGGTGGTAATTTGGGAGTGTTTTGTGACTGCAATTGCGGTCACAAAGCATTAGTACATGGCTATGGAGTAGCTATTTGGAAGTGAATGCCTCTTCCAAATGCCGAGTCGCAAAACAGTATTTTGTGAGTCACAATTTATTTGCGACTCGCAAAATACTGTTTGTACATGGGCCCATGGTTTTTAGCGTGCGCAAACAGGTCTAAGACTCTTTTGCGCATGCTAAAAACCGTCATACATCTGTCCCTTAATCTCCTCTGCTTAGAATAAAATGAATCTGAACTTCTGTAATGTGAACTGGTTCTCATGTAGAGCACTCCTTTGCTTTTAGGGCAGTGTTCATGCTATATAAAATTGCAACAAACAAACAAACAAACACTCACACACACACACAAACACAACTACACACACACAACCACACACAACCACACACACAACCACACACACACAACACACACAACCATAACCACGCACACAACCACACACACAACCACAACCACATACACACACAACCACACACACACACACAACCACACACACAGATAACCACACACACAGCCATACACAACCACACACAACCACACACAAAACCACACCCAACTGCACACACAACCACACACAACACACACAACCACACACACAACCACACACACAACCACAACCACACATACACACACAACCACACACAACCACACACACAACCACACACAACCAGCCACAACCACACACACAACCACACACACAACCACAACCACACACACAGCCACATACACACACAACCACACGCACTTAACAGACACAACCACACACAACCACACACAACTACACACAACCACACACACAACCACACACACACAACCACACACACAACCACACACACACACAATCACACACACAAATAAACACACAAACCCACACACAACCACACACACACACCAACACACACAACCACACACACACAACCACTTACACACACCACAACCACACACAGAACCACAACCACACACAACCACACACACAACCACAAACACACCCACAACCACACCCACATCCACAACTGCACCCACACACAACCACAACCACACACACAACCAAAAACACAACCACACACACAACCACAAACACACACAACCACACACAAACACACAAACACAATCACACACCACACACACAACCACACACACAACCACACACACAACCACAACCACACACAACCACACACAACCACACACACAACCACACACACAACCACACACACACAACTACACACAACCATAGACACACAACCATACACACAAACACGCACACAACCACAACCACACACACAACCACACACACAAGCACACACAACCACACACCACATACACAACCACATACACAACTACACACACAACCATAACCACACACACAACCACACATACACACACACACACACACACATGCAAACGTCACTTTTCCTTTTGTAACGTATCGGTTGCTACCTCTTGTATTTTGGTTGCTTTTGATACTTGCACAACAGCCACCACTGCCTCATGTAATGTAACTTTTGTTTTAGTGTTTTGAGTGTCTGCCATTTATTGACCTCTGTGTACTTTGTATGCTCTTGTAACCTGCACATGTTACTTTTTCCTTTTGTAACATATCGTTTGCTACCTCTTGTAGGTTGTTTGCTCCTGATACTTGCACAAATGTCACTATTGCCTCATGGCCCGTAACGTTTGATTTTGTAACATGCTCACTTGTAATTTTTCTCCTTATGTATCATTTCTGCTCCTATTGTGAAGCGCTCTGACACCTGCGGGTAAAGTCCGCGCTATATAACAACGCATTAAATAAATAAAAATAAATAAAAAACACACACACAGCTGCGGGGAGCTTCGCCTTTGGGTCTGCTGTGTAAGGCCCCTCCCCTACAGTGATGTCACCATACAGCCACTGTAGGGGCGGGACCTTGCACAACAGACCCAGAGGCGAAGCAGACAGTATCCATGCCGCGCGACGGGCCCTAAGGAGCCCCCCAGGAGCAGCGCGACCCCCATCCACCCCGGAACCAGGCAAAAGACCCCTGAGCAGCGCCACGCTGAAGCGGGCTCGGGGGCATTTTTGAACGCTGAAATAAAAAAATTTAAAAAAAGAGCGGCATACGGCCGAGAGGCAAATCCGCCCCCACGCACCATCGCAGCCCCCCACAACCCCCGAGCAGCGCCACGCTGAAGCAGGCTCGGGGTTAATTTTTTTGAGAAAAAAAAAAGCGGCAAAGCCAGCATTCGGGGCACGGAGCCCCACACGGATACCCTCGCCAGGACACCTCAGCCCCGAGCAGCGCCCTGGAGAAGCGGGCTCGGGCGACTTTAAAAAAAAAAAAAAAAAAAAACGGCAAAGACGGCATTCGGGGCCTGGAGCCCCACACGGATACCCTCGCCAGGACACCTCAGCCCCGAGCAGCGCCGTGGAGAAGCGGGCTCGGGGCGACTTTAACAAAAAAAAAAAGAAAACGGCAAAGACGGCATTCGGGGCCTGGAGCCCCACACGGATACCCTCGCCAGGACACCTCAGCCCCGAGCAGCGCCGTGGAGAAGCGGGCTCGGGGCGACTTTAACAAAAAAAAAAAAAAAACGGCAAAGACGGCATTCGGGGCCTGGAGCCCCACACGGATACCCTCGCCAGGACACCTCAGCCCGAGCAGCGCCCTGGAGAAGCGGGCTCGGGGCGACTTTTAAAAAAAAAAAAAACGGCAAAGACTGCATTCGGGGCCTGGAGCCCACACGGATACCATCGCCAGGCCCCCTCAGCCCCGAGCAGCGCCCTGGAGAAGCGGGCTCGGGCGACTTTAAAAAAAAAAAAAACAAAGCAGCAAATACCACATTCGGGGCACGGAGCCCCGCCCGGACACCAGCGCCATGCCCCCTCATCCCGGAGCAGCGCCCTGGAGAAGCGGGCTCGGGGTTAATTTTTTAAACAAAAAGCGGCAAAGACCACATTCGGGGCCTGGAGCCCCACACGGACACCAGCGCCCTGCCCCCTCATCCCCGAGCAGCGCCCTGGAGAAGCGGGCTCGGGGTTAATTTTTTAAACAAAAAGCGGCAAAGCCAGCATTCGGGGCACGGAGCCAGGCCCCCTCAACAGACCCCTACTTCTACACCTCAAAACAGCGGCTTGGTGAGTACACAAAAAGCTTTATTTTGACCTGTATGAACTGTACATCACATGTTTGTGCCCAACCATACTTAAAGCAGCAGTAGCCTCTAACATTTTATTGCCATTATATGTATAACAGTTGTTTAAATGTTTCTAGGTTCTGTAAAATATACATTACCCCTCTGCAGGTACCCTCCTAAGGCCTGCAACATTATTCCCCTTAAATACTAACCCTGTAAACTCTACCCTACAGCCAGCCCCTTTAACATTAAACACCTACAAACACACAGCTTTAAACTACGCGCCTCAACAAAACCTTTATTCACTTTAAACACATTTACATCGCATTTCACGTCTTGTAAAAAACTTCAGTGTCACCATTAAACACAACACATAGACTTAAAGATTAACAGTTTACAATCCAACCTACATAGTACTATTTAGCATTTTTAAAAGTACACCTTTTTGTTTTTAAAACATGCATATACACCCATAATACATAATTTGCGTCATCCTTTATTTACCGCATTCACATGTTGACAGGAGGCTTCAATCTGGGAGAAGTTGCTCAGATCCATTCTTGCCTTAAGTTTCAAGGGTTGGCTCTGTACCTCCAAGACAATCCAGGCCAGTCACTCCCAAGGGTTTTGAATAGGTGGTGGGGCAAAAATCCACAAGGTGTAGCAAAACAATCCAGGCCAGTCACTCCCAAAGGTTTTTGAAGGGCTGTTGGTGCAGAAATCCACAAGGTGCAGCAGAACAATCCACGCCAGACGCTCCTCAAGGGTTTTTTGAATGGGTGTTTGACAGTGTTCCTTGAGGGGGCCTTTTATACTTGTCCTAGCAGGCTAATTAGAAGCCCCCCACACCCTTTATGACTTGAGGAGTGTTTAGAACAATGTCCTGGAGGTCTTTGGATGGGAACCTTTTATTCTATCCTTGTACAGTATAACCAGTACAGCATTTATTACTTTGGGTGCTTGGGTGGCCATCCCCAAAACTCTTCACACCTGCGTGACACCTCCTCCTGGGAAGTAGGGAGCCCGGGAACAGGGTCTAGCTCCAATCCTAAACCCACCACCTGTCTTTTTTTTTGAAGGCTAGAGTTTTTTCCTGCCAGAGATGTCAAATTTCCAGCCAGCCTTATCAATTTTGGACTAGCCTGTCAAAATTGGGGACCTGGGGCTTTGGGTTTGTGTGAATTACATCCTAAAAACACAAAGATATTCCCGAGCAAGAACAAGGCAATTTAGGCTTATAGTCAGCAGTTTACAATAGCAGTAAGGCAGGGACTGGTTAAATGTCCAATTAATCAAAACAAACAGATTTCTTCTTTTATTTCTTTAATCTTCTCTGTTTCTTCTCAATTCTTCCATAGTGACATATTAGTATCTTTAGAAACGCCACAGCGAACTCAGTAGCCAACACGTGTTTCGTCTCGGGTAAAATTGCCCGGCGACTTCCTCAGGGCTACAACAATAACAATAAAAATTGTTCTGTTCAAAACATTTGTCACTTAACAAATCAAATTTTCACAAAGACTAAGTACACTAAAGGTCCACATGAATGGCACCAATGTGACTCAGAAAGGAAGCAAAGAGTGATCATAAGTCAGAAGATAGTAAGAAAATCCACCAAGTGAAAGCTAACCGAAAACAATAAAGTGCTACCTAGCACCTTGTGGAAATGTGGATTTTCCTGATCAGTTATGTCCCCTATCTTGGACCCCAACGGTTCTATATGCATGTTACAAGTACATGTATGTTCCCTCCAGTTCCAGTTTCGAAGACGCAAACATATGTGTGTCTACCGTCGACATGTTCTCTGTCAGATCCGCCATCAATGGGCTGGATATTCGATTCCTAAGCATGAAAGGCCACCGACTTTATATGGCTAAGTTACTCCATTTTTACAGTTCAGGCAAGTAGGCCCGATTCTGTCCTCAAAGCCTTTCCCTGCTCTCTGTCTCTGTCAGCTTCAGTTTGAGCTCGCATCTGTATCCATGAACTTTGTCCTACTCCCTGTGCAGCTAACGGTGCCTGCCTCGGCCAGTTTTCGCCTGCCTGCCAAGAAGCTGTATTTCACCTTCGAATTATCTATTTTGCTCTTCAGCCGATGCATTCCTGTCTAGTGATTTAGGTAAACATTTCCTTTAGCTCACAAGCAAAGGACTCAGCCTTTCCGTCCTCCTGCAAGTGATTCATAGCCCTGCTGCCACGGAAAGTTTCCTGCCTCTCGCATCTCATATAGACACTTAGGCGTTTGTGCACGTACACAGTCAGTATAGACTAGATTCTGTCCGAGAGTCCTTCCTTGTGGATAACATAGTTCTTTAAACATAGGATGTTAGATATGATTTGGGATTAGGTTGACTTGACCCCTCAGACTTCTCGTCTCCACATGTAGAGCTAAATGTCAAGTCCCCTTCACCCCCTAGTTGCACGTCAATTACACGTCATGCTGCTGCGCGCGCATCTATGCCAAGTATTATCTTATAGATCCACCTATGTCTGATAATCCTAACCAATCATGTTTCTTTTATTCCTTATTACGCCTAGTTTCGATTACGTACCTGTCATGTCACTTTTCTTATCAAATGTTACGCCTTCTACATTCGTTTCATTGTAATGTACTTATTATAAAAATGCATGTCTGTCAATAAAGAATTGTACTTCACTTCCTGAACCCTCGTGGTGACGGAACCTGAAGGCCGCGACTCGAGTCGGCCATTTTGAATGGAATAAAGCCCATTTAGAAACTCTTATACCACGGATTCTGCCTCTTGTTATTTTGAGCTATTTTACTTTATTTTAAGATTCCGTATGAAATTCAGTTCGGTAAGAAGATTTTATTTACCACATAATGGCGCCCGAACAGGGACACTTTCTCATCTCACGCGCCGGCGGTGCGTTGCAGGCCCGGTCTCCTGCCACAGCTGGACGGACCATAAACGCGTACCAGCAGGATTTCCTGTAAGCTCCCTCCGGTCAAGCGGGGGCGACTGAGGCTGCGATCAACCCAGACGAGGCGGTGAGAAGTGCGAAGTATCCCGACCAGAGCCTAGCTGAGAGAGCAAGATCCGAGGTATACAGAGGCCCACCAGTCATTTCGAAATCCCGATGTCCAGAGGGTCCGCTGTCCGCAGTCATCGAGTCCTGTCCATTCTCTGAGGCCTTTCGTTTCAAGGAGCTACTCGGTGAGTACCATCGCCGGGGAGGCGTGTTGACGCGCACATAGGTTGTGCCGGTCAAGACGGATTTGGGTACACAAATCCGGTCTGCACTGTTTAGCAGTGTATATGTACTGTTTAGCAGTATATCAAGTATTCCGAAGTATTCAGTTATTGTCAAGAATTCAGCGTGGTGATTAGTTAAGCAGACTGTCATCATTGTCGCTCATTGTTTAATGTTCAATATTTAAAGTGTTTAAATGTCTTGCATATTGTGGTATGAATGATTGTTCATTGTTCACTGTTCATTATTGTGTTTTTTTCATATTAAGTGAGTTCAAGAGTAAGTATCAGATCAGTTGTCAATATGCCGCTCTTCTCGAAGTTAAGACAGATTACTACCAGAAAAGGGGTGCTTGAAGAAGCAGTTCCTATTCCTCCTAGGGACACTCCAGGGTATTTCATGTACCATAAGCATGGCTTAGATGCCATATTGTTTCTTGATCTATGGGTAGATTATACCAAGGGATTGCCGGAAAGTCAAAGGTGGCCCGCAGCGGGAACCTGGGATGCAGAGTGCATCATGAAAGTGGAGGAAGAGTTATGGAAGAGAAAGGTCAGACAGTCACAGAAAGACGCTGTTGAGTTATGGCGTAAAGAATCTCATAGACGAACAGAAAAAGCACGTAGACAAGAAGAGAGGAGTAAAGAAAGTTCAAATAAAGTTCAAGAAAATCTATTAATTGAGGAAGGTATCCGAGTGAAATCAGAACAAGTAAATAGACAAAGAAATGCTCTTATGAATGGTATGTATCCCCTTCTAGCCGAAGGACTACCTAAGGCTGCTCCAGAGATGCCAAAAGACTTGCCACCCCCATTATTTCCAATTAAGGTACATCCAAAAGGGCATCCCAGAACCGCAGAAGATGTTTTTCTTTCCTCATATCTAGACGACGCAGCTCCCGAGTATGCTAACGCCACACCACATAGACCGTCTGGCGGAGGGGTTCAACGTCAGGATCAGGTATCTGTCCCCGTGCAACAGCAAGTCCCGATACAAGCTTCGGCAAGCACATCTGTTTCCGCATCTGTCTCCGCAGTCGATCCTACAGGGATATCGACACCCATAGTTGCTGTGTCACGTTCAACGAATCCATTCACACCCGACGCCCCAGATGGGGCCACGGGAGGTGCTAGCAGTACCTTTACACCACCCAGAATAAATAAACTTGTTTTTCAAGAGTCAGCGCATTCACGTACACCTAAATTCGTAAGTGAACGTACGCTTAAGGAACTCCTTGTAAATTGTAGATATGACCCAGTGGTTGGTAAAGAGGACGAAATGGTCCTGGCATCATTACGTATCAGGCGAGCCGCAGAGTATTTAGCAAGGTTACCAGGAATGACTACGCATCTAGATAACATATATCATTTTGTTCAAACAGGACGAGATCCAGGATGTATTAACAGAGCTATGGAATTCCAGAAAGTAGAGATACAGGGGGAACTGTTACGTTTCCTCATAAACTGTGTGATCAGAAATCAAGACCGCCCGGGGGTAGACCCGAATGCAATGCTTATTCTTACATGATGGAGTCAGAATATATCAGAAGGGAGACACGATAAGCAAAATTGTATAATAGCCATGTGCCGAAAAATCCGTAAAGAAATAGAGCGTATTCATGAAGAAAGATTGGGAACAGACGAGTTTGAGCAAGATGAAGTGTCCGAATCAGGGAATTCCGCAAGACAGTCAGAGACCATAGCCTATGTAGGCAGAGGAGGATCCTGTGATAATGCTAGATGTTTTTCTGATCCCATTCACTCAGTATGCCCAAATAATAGCAGAACGTATCCGACGCCTGTAATGAATCTGAAGTCTCCTGAACATTTGTTTCAAGCCGCAGATAAAATACTACGAGAACGAAGAGGTTACCACCTCCTCGATTCCATGGATGAGCAAGAATTAGCCAGATCAGCCGTTCACTGGATTGACAGTCCTGAAAAATACGGTGATGAGACCGTAGCACACACGTTTTTTAATCTCAGTACAGATGAACAACGTTTAGCTGGAATATATATGATTCAGCAACTCCTCATATTATATAAGAGCCAACATGCTGACCCTGGTCCTTTACCTGATATATTAACGGAACTACTCACGAACAGATGGAGAGGTTCTAGTAACAAGCTAATTAAAGAGATATTAGTGTCACGTAAGCAGTATGTCCTTTTTGTAAGTCCGGATCCTCTCTCGCTGCCCCGCAGAGAAAGAGCGCCGTACTATATGGATAGACAAAATCCCCTACGAGAAGTGCACCCAATAAAAGGCGAAGACAATGAGTTTCACCGTGTATTTGTTTACACACCCATATCAAAAATGGAATTATTAGAAATGAAAAAAGTAGTACCTAGTCATGACAAAGACCCAGCGGGTTTCCACCGAGAAATTAAAGACATGTTACTGATGGGAGAGTACACCTTTCCTGATATTATGACGATATTAAAGGTGCTTTTGCCTGCTGGCATTTATGAAAAACTGAAAGAAAAAGAGTGGGAAGTGGGTGACCAAAAGATAGACTGGACAGCATTAGCAGAGGAAGAAAGGGGCCGAACTGCAGGTTCAGGGCTCGGGGATAAAGTTAAACTGTTACCAGGTTTACTAGTACAGGTACTGCCACGTTTATTAACTACAAAAAAGGAAGATTGGGGTGCAATCACAGCCTGCAAACAAAAGCAAGATGAAGACACAAGCGATTATTATGCTCGATTTGAAAAATGTTTTGGTATAAATAGTGGTATAAAAGCAAGTAGTGACTCATATCCACATTTATTTGTGACAAAATTAGTGGAAAATGCATTGCCTCCAGTAAAGAATAGAATATTGAAATTCGAGAGTACCTGGCAAAGTAACACTCCGTCGCAAATGCTACAAATGTTACAGTATCATCACAATAGAATTAGGGATGAACAAGAACACGAGCATAGACGCATGAAGGATACAAAAATGAAAATGCTAGTTTCTCAGACAGTACCAGCAGATGGTCACAAAAAGGGTGTGACACATTCTGGTGATTCTGCAGTTCCTGTAAAAGGAACCTGCAATTACTGTAAACAACTGGGCCATTATGTACACGATTGTCCAGTCCTGAAACGTAATATAGCTACAGGTATTGCAAAGGAGAGACCACGATTAGTTAGACAAGATCAGAATGAACAAGGAACTATGCAGCATGGACAGTCCATGCCAGTTCAGCAACAGTCCATGCCAGCCTCACAGCAACCCATACAGTTTGTGCCAGCTGCACCACCGTTGCCTGCTACTACCACACAAACCACGACACGACAAATGTATCAGACTGCACAGTATGAATACCCTGAGTATCAGCGTTACGCATGAACCAGCCTAGAGAGGGAAGTTGACTTACCGCTTATCGAGATTCCTGTAGATCAAGAAGGACCTTATGTACATAGTGAATTATTAGGTCAGGATAGAAAATTCTTACTCGATACAGGGGCAAGTCGAACAACTATAAAACGTAGTGAAGTTCCAGGGGCACCCCTCTCAGGCTCTCAAAATGTTTCCCTTGGTTTTTCAGGAAAACCTATTGTTAATGAAGTATCACAGCCTCTACCACTTACGATAGGACCTTTGACACGAACTACAGATTTATTGCTTACTAAATCATGCCCAGAAAATCTGTTAGGAATTAAAACTCTGAAAGCACTAGGAGCCATAATATGTTGTTCTCCGGAAGGAGTAAGGTTGTTTTTACGTGATTTTAAAGGTCACTATGTGTCTAGAGACATGGATCCCCGACTACAGACTTTACCAGTACATCTATGGGCACAAGGCCCTACGGATGTTGGCTGCATGAACATTACACCCTATCGAGTCACACTGAAAGCAGGAGTGGTACTACCACGAATGCGACAATACAAGTTACCGCATGATGCTGTAGTGGCTTTGCTGAAAATCATTGATGAGCTGATTGCCCAGGGAGTAGTTGTAGAAACAGACTCCAATGTATGTAATTCACCGATAATTCCGATTCTTAAACGAACTGATCCTACTGCCCCACCAGTGTACCGATTGGTTATTGATTTGCGTGAACTAAACAAGTGCATTGTACCACAATTCCCTGTGGTCCCTGATATATCATCATTGTTGACAGCAATTGATTCCGAAGCAACATTCTTTACTGTAATTGATCTCAAGAATGCCTTTTTCAGCGTCCCAATAGATCCGGAAAGCCAATATTTGTTCGGATTCAGTTTAAATGGGCGCAGCTTTAAATTCTCACGCGCTCCCCAAGGATTCACAGAAAGCCCCAGCATCTACAGCCAAGCACTGAAACGAGAACTTGACAGTATCCACATGCCAGTCAATACAGCACTGCTTCAATATGTCGATGATCTGCTGATCACCGCGAGAAGCGAGCCAGAATGTGAAAAAGCTTCTCTGACAGTTTTACATTTTCTAGCCGACAAGGGGCACAAGGTGTCTCCTTCTAAGCTGCAATTCTGTGTCCAGCGAGTTATTTATCTTGGTCACTCGCTGTCCAAGGAGGGAAGGCAGCTTACACCAGATCGCATCCAGTTAATTGCTAACATGTCAATACCCCAGACACAAAAGGAGGTGCGGGCTTTCATAGGCCTCACTTCATATTGTAGGCAGTGGATCCCTCAGTACGCATTTCTAGCAAAACCACTCATTCAGTTAACCACACAGGAGGCAGCCACATCGACTGTTCTCCCTTGGACTCAGGAACATACACAAGCTTTTGAAAACCTAAAGGAAGCTTTATGTCAAGCACCTGTTTTAGCAACACCATGTTATAGCAAACATTTTACACTCTTTGTTACAGAACGCGAAGGTACTGCCTTGTCAGTACTCACTCAGGATCAAGCAGGATCACGCAAGCCATGTGCTTATTTTTCCAGTACATTAGATCCCGTAGCTCAGGCTTTGCCTGCATGCCTGAAATCAGTGGCAGCGACAGCTTTAGCAATCAGACAAAGCGATGCCATAGTATTAGGACACCCATTGACAGTACAAGTACCACATGCAGTAGAGGTTCTTGTGAACCGAACACAAACACAACACTTGACCATAGCAAGACTTACCGGTTATGAACTGACTTTGTTTCAACCACACATAGAGATCCGACGGTGTAATACATTGAATCCTGCTACACTATTACCTGTAATTGGAACAGACCCACTAGCTCATGATTGTGTTGAAATCATTGAAATAAAGACGAAACCTAGACAAGACTTGACAGACGTTCCATTGTTAGATCCAGACCTGACGTTGTATGTAGACGGATCGTGCATGAGAACAAGTACAGGAGATTTAGTGGCCGCGTATGCAGTCACAACAGACACTGAAGTTATTGAGACAAATTGTATAGATACTTTGTCAGCCCAAGCAGCAGAACTTATTGCTCTAACACAAGCCTGTATTCAAGCCACAAATAAGAAAGTTAATGTATACACTGACTCACGTTATGCATTCGGAGTTGTACACGACTTCGGCGTGCTGTGGCGAGAGAGAGGTTATTTAACTTCCCATGGTGCCCACATTCAGCACGGACCCCTCATTCATGCTTTGTTAGATGCAATACATCTACCCACTGCTATATCGATTATGAAATGTAAAGCACACACGAAGGTTACTGATACCATTTCTCAAGGCAATGATTTAGCTGACAGAACAGCTAAACAGACTGCTCAGAATCGCACATTAGACATGACAAAGCCAATAGTTCAGACACCAACACAGTGTATGACAATTAAGGATCCCGCACTTGACGTAATTGACATACAGACACATGCCACAGCAGAAGAAATAAAGAAGTGGACTGAACTAGGAGGGATCCAGACAGATCAAGGATGGATGACGAAGGAGAAATCTGTATGGTTTCTCCCTGATTCCATGGTTCAAGCCATTATAGCTACAGTTCACAGTCCAGCACATCTAGGAGAGAAGGCTATGCTAGACAGCATTCAGCACATTTGGTTCAACAAACATTTACGAGCAGCAGCTAAACAAAAAGTTCGTACCTGTATGATATGTTGTCAGTTTAATCCAGGAAAGAGTGTTCCCGTAGAGCAGGGTGGATTTCAGCCTCCTGACCATCCTTTTGAAGTCCTCCAGATGGATTATATTCAGATGGAACGTTGTCGAGGATTCAAATATGTTCTCGTAGTTGTCTGCGCTCTCTCCCGTTGGACAGAGGCGTATCCCGTATCAGATTACACTGCCCCGACTACTGCCAAGCAGCTAGTTCGAGAATTCTTCCCACGGTACGGTTTACCACGTGTTGTATATTCAGATAACGGCCAGCCTTTCTCATCCGAATTAATGAAACATGTCTCACTTTTGTTGGGATATCAGTGGAAATTCCACTGTGTCCGACACCCCGAGGCAGCAGGTCTCGTGGAACGACATAATCAACTTTTAAAAATCAGACTGTCTAAAATATGTCAGGAAAAAGGTGTGGACTGGATAGTAGCCTTACCAGTTGCGCTATTTTACATGAGGATGGTAGCACACTCTCGAACAGGGCTATCCCCTTATGAGGTGATCTTTGGTAGACCACCGAATATGTGGGGGACGCCTATACCCCGTAAAATAACTGATGTTGACTGTAATATGCTGACAGATTACCTGGCTTCCTTGATGTCTGCACTACAATCTTGTCGTTCACAGGTAGTCGCAGCTTTTCCCGACAACACCGAGGTGAAACCTCATGATGTAATTCCCGGCGATTATGTTCTCATCAGGAATTTTGATCGGAAAACCCAACTGGAGCCAAGGTGGAGGCTTCCTAAGTTGGTCCTGCTGACGACCAGAACAGCTGTGAAGATCGAAGGGAGAAAGGGCTGGGTGCATTCCAGCCATATAAAGAAATTTCATGGACTTCCTCCTGACATAAACAGTACTCCCCGTGTGTCTTCCCCCATTGACTCAAAGCTACCTTTGGCTGAAGCCAGTAGCACCGAACTCTATAAGCAGAAACTCAGGTCCAGATCCAAACTGTCGGACGATTTGATTGTTTAAGTCCTCTCCAAGGTGAAGCGGTTGAATCTGTCCCGACATGTATCCCTTAGGTCTGAATGATGTAGAGTCCAGAATGATAATGAAACGACATGCTTATTGTAAATTACTGCGTAACCACTGTATTGTGACTTTATTAATTTTGTTTTTCTTGAGTTTTTTAATAGTTACTGCAAGTATATTGTTGCATATGTATTATCCTGTTTCTAAACGTGCTTTCAATATAACTGATGAACATTCTTTTAGTGAATTACCCCCACATGAGTTGTCCTATAGACTTGCGCTGCGCAACAACACCTTCATTAGTATGTTACATCATTCCCATCAGATTAGTAATGCCACCAATTGTTGGGTGTGTGGCCGACTCCCTCCCTATCAGAATAACAAAGGAGTTCTGCCTTTCTTTCCACATCCGTTCACACACAATGGCTCCTGTGGAGCATGGTTTAGTTTATTAAATTCCATAGACCCAGACACAGCAGTTTATCAACAACATTGGATATGGGGAAATCTGAATCTAGTTTTATTCAAAGTCTGTCACCCTAATAAGGAGGGTCACCCCAGTAGAACAGGAACTGATTTAGAAAATGAAGTGTATAAATTAGGCAATTTTACGCCTAATCTTATGATTTTGAATGTCAAATCCGAAGTTGAACTAATTCTGCCCACTATGTCAGTATTTCCAGTTAAGGGTGAATTATGTGTAAGAAAAGTTGGTTCCATACACATGGGCCATAGCCAATGCGTTACTACAGTAGAATATAGTGATCAAGGTAAATCTTCATTTAGAGCTTCTCGCCATTCTTACTTTATATGTGGTCAGACTGCATATATGCGTCTGCCTCTAGATTGGGATGGTACCTGTTACATAGCATTCCTTTTGCCACCTGTTTTCCTAGCTCCCCCTGATTATTATCGAAATGTTCATTTAGTACACAATAGAGAGCGAAGAGATCTCCCAGTTGTCGATTATACTGAGACGGCATGGGACAAGTATGTAGATTTCAATAAAGGTATCTTTCCCTATATAGGTACAATATCAAATAGTAAGCTGATACGCAGACTCACCAAGACTCTTGAAGCTGTAGTAAACGAGACTATAGCCGCCCTAGGCAATCTGACAGAGGAACAATCAGTGATGAGAATTGTTGTTCTCCAGAATCGTCTTGTCCTTGACGTCATCCTGGCCGATAGGGGCGGAGCTTGCAGGGTCATCGGATCCAGCTGCTGCATATTCATACCAGAAAATTCGCCATCTGTATATAAAGCTATAACACGCCTTCATAAGATTGTAAGCCAGATACACGAGAATCCAGGCACTTGGACGTGGTCCGGGTGGTTCTGGAGTGTGATATCGGCCTGGGGATGGAGAGTTCTATCCTTCCTAGGTATTGGCCTTCTTATGCTCTTCAGTTGTTGTTTATGCCTGCAATGTGGACCAGCGATTTGTGGTCTGTGTGCCACATCATGCATTCCATATCACAGTTCTCGTTCAAAACACCGGAAGAAGAAGGAAGAAGAAATGATGCTCCATGAGCAAATCGATGGAATGATGAAGATTGATATCTCTTAAAGGGCAAGTAGGGGACAAGGAGGGAATGTGGAAATGTGGATTTTCCTGATCAGTTATGTCCCCTATCTTGGACCCCAACGGTTCTATATGCATGTTACAAGTACATGTATGTTCCCTCCAGTTCCAGTTTCGAAGACGCAAACATATGTGTGTCTACCGTCGACATGTTCTCTGTCAGATCCGCCATCAATGGGCTGGATATTCGATTCCTAAGCATGAAAGGCCACCGACTTTATATGGCTAAGTTACTCCATTTTTACAGTTCAGGCAAGTAGGCCCGATTCTGTCCTCAAAGCCTTTCCCTGCTCTCTGTCTCTGTCAGCTTCAGTTTGAGCTCGCATCTGTATCCATGAACTTTGTCCTACTCCCTGTGCAGCTAACGGTGCCTGCCTCGGCCAGTTTTCGCCTGCCTGCCAAGAAGCTGTATTTCACCTTCGAATTATCTATTTTGCTCTTCAGCCGATGCATTCCTGTCTAGTGATTTAGGTAAACATTTCCTTTAGCTCACAAGCAAAGGACTCAGCCTTTCCGTCCTCCTGCAAGTGATTCATAGCCCTGCTGCCACGGAAAGTTTCCTGCCTCTCGCATCTCATATAGACACTTAGGCGTTTGTGCACGTACACAGTCAGTATAGACTAGATTCTGTCCGAGAGTCCTTCCTTGTGGATAACATAGTTCTTTAAACATAGGATGTTAGATATGATTTGGGATTAGGTTGACTTGACCCCTCAGACTTCTCGTCTCCACATGTAGAGCTAAATGTCAAGTCCCCTTCACCCCCTAGTTGCACGTCAATTACACGTCATGCTGCTGCGCGCGCATCTATGCCAAGTATTATCTTATAGATCCACCTATGTCTGATAATCCTAACCAATCATGTTTCTTTTATTCCTTATTACGCCTAGTTTCGATTACGTACCTGTCATGTCACTTTTCTTATCAAATGTTACGCCTTCTACATTCGTTTCATTGTAATGTACTTATTATAAAAATGCATGTCTGTCAATAAAGAATTGTACTTCACTTCCTGAACCCTCGTGGTGACGGAACCTGAAGGCCGCGACTCGAGTCGGCCATTTTGAATGGAATAAAGCCCATTTAGAAACTCTTATACCACGGATTCTGCCTCTTGTTATTTTGAGCTATTTTACTTTATTTTAAGATTCCGTATGAAATTCAGTTCGGTAAGAAGATTTTATTTACCACAACCTGACAAGCAAAAAGGGAAAAAGCGGCAAAGTCACACCTTGAGAGGATGAAAAAGCTCCATACTAGAGCTTCAGTTAATTCTCATCATAGTGGATGTAAAAAGGAAAATGTGAGTATGGTAGGCCCAGTGTGTCAAAAGCTATTAGCCCAAATATATTCTCTTGAAAGAATTATTCTTTTGGACTCACCATAAAAACAAGTCTCAAACGGAATGTATGTAGTTGTTTATTCCGTCATTTGTAACACAATCTGAGTATAGATCCAATATGTCACTATGGAAGAATTCAGAAGAAACAGAGAAGATTAAAGAAATAAAAGAAGAAATCTGTTTGTTTTGATTAATTGGACATTTAACCAGTCCCTGCCTTACTGCTATTGTAAACTGCTGACTATAAGCCTAAATTGCCTTGTTCTTGCTCGGGAATATCTTTGTGTTTTTCAGTTTTTTCCTTAGTGACTTTTTGTGACGGAGGAACTTTTGGGGCATAGGTGGCTGTTCCCCTTGATTTCCCTAGAGCACCTGTTAGATATTGATCGATAAAACTGACAGAATGTTGGATGTGCGCAAGGTTGTAACCCTGCCACGGTTTGAAGTTATATTGAATTACATCCTAGCAGCTGACACCCTGCTTCAGGTTCTCATGGGAAGCTTTGGCTCTACAGGACACCTGTCTTTTTCGCATCTCAAAGCTCCTTGGTGGCTGGGGTTTATATTTTATAATGGGCTTGTATTAGCATATTTTGGCAGAACTGCCAGAGGAAGGATTGTGAGGACCCTTTACCACTTTGATACCTACATGCCATAGTCTTCCTCCCAGGCTCTGGGCTGGGGAGACTCAGGACTGCCCCGCAGCTGTTCCCCCTGCAGCTGTCTGCAAACCCCCAGTTTTAAAACATGCCCAGACATTTCCTACATGCACTCACTTTTCTGCGCCATTTTAAACATATACACAACTATCCATGTTTTTGCAGCCAGACCTGCCACTTTTAGGACTACCCCTACATGCCACCCCCTTTTAAAACCAGAGTTATTAAGGACAACAGTTTGCGGCAGGCCTGTCAAATTTAAGGCCAGAAGTTTAAGACTAGGCCTGTCAAATTTAAGACTAGACCTGTCAAATTTAAGACTAGACCTGTCACTTTTGCGGCCAGCGTTTGCGAACAGACCTGTCACTTTTGCGGCCAGGATAGTTTGATGGAAGCTATACCTACTTACAACTCCCATCTTTTCTAAAAGAATTCCTAATCCTTGTAGAAGTGGTATCAGGAGAGAATTTCTTTTACATCAGATGGTTCCAAATTACATTTTTTTCAATAGTGTGGTGAATGCATCTTGGTTGTATGAGGCCTCAACTATACCAGAAAGATGTAAACTATTAGTTTAAACAGTTTAGTAATATTTCCTGACAGTGCATTCACAAGGGATTTGAGCACAGAAGGGATAAGGAGGGTCATCAAGGGAACACATCTTAACAGAGGATAGGAGTCACATTTTCCTGTGCTAGCAACCTGAAATAGACTCTCAGTTGCATCAGAAAAACATGTGTAAACATTTCAAAGAGTTAAGTTGTAGATGAGTTATTGTTATTGCATGTAACAAATATTTTCAAAGCTCCTACTACTAGTTTATATTTTCCAGCTGCCACTATTTATGGGTATGTTGCATGTTTGAGTATCTATTCTTTGCTGTGGGGTCACCATATACACTTGAGAGCCAGTTCATGAAGCACCTTGTTTCCAACAGCAAGACAATTATCTTTTGAATTAACATCCCGTCCTACGAATACTGTAAATGTATTGTATGCTGATAGAAGCTGAGTTATCCCCAATATCTTGAAAAGATGCTCTATGCCCTATTCAACTGCCCTCAATGTGATTATAAAGCACATTTTGCTAGTGACTATCCTAGAAGCGGAATCACAAAATTCTGTTTCAAATGGACTGTTAAAATCAAACATTTAACAGTGGAGGGAGACCCTAACAGTAATTGTGACTCCGACGATAATGATGGCTCTGCCCCCAACCCCTCAAGATATTAACCCCCCCCAAAGCTTGGGTCTAGATGTGACCCTGCTAACTTATCTGATTTGTTACTGGGGTTCACTTATTGTAGTTCCTGAGCTTAGTGTTTGACCGTATCTGACTTAGATATGTTTTGTTTAGTCATCTCCCACCTAAAAGTTTCTCTGCTGTCTGTCAGTCCCATCATAAATGAACAGTGGCTGGAGTACCCCCCCTATGTACTCTGAAGTGTGCTATTGTGTTGTGTATTCCGCAAGGTAAAGTAATACTTTGTGTTTTTTGTCTTTTCTTAGAATCTTTGGAGAAGCTGCATCAATCAGATGTGTTTTTTGTTTTTTACTTTCGCATACATTTCAGTGACACACACCCACCCATCGATAAGGGCTTTTACACTTTGTCACACACATCTCAAAGTTGCACACACCCGCAGATTGAATTAGAACCATACTTCTGCCTTCTACCAAGGACAAACATTTTTGAAGGAAGGTTTTAGATAAGTTTTAGCCAATGAACAGAGATGGCATCTCGGTGGATGACTGCTGCCCAGGCTGTAACTTGGGTTATCAACGACAGCTCTGAGACACTATCAGATACTGAGACAGCATCTGAGGGAGCGGAAAATGGAGCAAAATCTGGAAGCAATTTTCAGACGGCGGAGTTCTGCCATTCTGAGGGACATGTTATGGCAGTTGTGCTATCCCTTCGTAAGCACAGTCTGTGCAGTGGAGTGACCATAACATGGTATACTAACCCAGAGAACAGGCACATGAGACGGCAAGTACAGACGGAGTGTACTCTTGACAGCACCCCAATTTAGTTCAGCCCCAAATTATGGCGTTCATTGGCGACCATACAACCATTTTCTTGTCGATTGACTACTTTCATCTCTTTTTGGATATTAACTTCCTTGCGCAAATTTTGCAGAAAACAAATGTTTGTGCCAAACAATTTCTGAGAGAGAATTGAAGCACTCTAGAGCTTGAATTAAAGTCACAACTGGTGACCCCCACTTAACTTGAGGAGTTGAAGATATTTTTTGGGCCTTACTCTCAAAATGAAGCTAGCGAACAAACCAAGCTTGCAGTCTTACTGGACTACTCACACGGTTTGGATAACACCCTTCTTCACACTGTACATTAGTAGATAGCGGTTTTTAGGTCTCGTGCCTAGCGTTGCAGTGCATAGCACTGCACGCGCATCAAGACTTCATGTAGGGGCTTCAGAAAGCTGACCAAACGCTCGTGCGTGTGCTTTTGTTATTGTTACAGGCTATTGGCTTTTGCGTGCGTCTTTTTACCAAAGACAGCACGCAATTGGGCAAAGGCGGGCGCATGTCCTGCCTTTGCTCCGCCCACGGCCAATTGGTGTCTGTTACGCGCAGCAGCGGCATCTGGTTTTAATTAGAAGCATGTGTTTATAATTAGCACGCGTTCGCTTTGCTGCTGCGCACGCTCGCCCTCGCTCCTCTGTGGTGCGCGCGCACCACTGGTTTCGATTCCGTGCTTGTTAGAGCAGCGATAGCACAGATATTCATCGGGACCTACAGGAATATCCAGTTAGACCGCAGGGTGAGAATCGACATTCGAATAAACGTGGTGTGACTGTCCCGTCACCAGTTCCTGCTTTGTTCTCTTTCCTATTTGCAATTCCTATCTGCTCTCTCACCTGAGTAGTTTAAACCCTACCCATTGTCTCCTCAGAGTTGGTTCTATCCCCTCTGCAGTTCCTGCATTTACCAGCTTCCCCCACAGCAGTTTATAATATCCACCTACCAATTCCTGCTTCTGTGAGTGGCCACACCATCACTCCAGTATTCAGTGTTGTCGCCCTCGTTCAGCTAAATACACGCTTTTTCTCTCTCTCTCTCCCCAACCCGTACACTTCCCTTTCCATTTCCCTGCTTCCTTCACTCAGTGGTTCAAGCTTCCCTGCCCTTTATGTTCCGACTCCGCTACCCGCAGTACTTTCATCCCTACTCCTGTCTCCTTTCACCGGTTCTCCTGCAACACTCCCTGACCAAACACGCCCCACTGTACTAACTGTCCGATAGTACTGTTTGATACCCCGTAGGTGTATGAAGCCCTGTGTATATTCAACTACAATGCCAATAAGGTGTTTCTGCTTTCATTCCTCTCTCCTGAGCAGCTCACGCTTCCTCGTTTGCCCTGGCTTTCTGCCGCACGCAGTGTTTACATGATCATAGTAGGTTACACCCTAAGCTGAAATGTGGCTTTTGGTCTGAGTTTAGTCCATATGAGTGTTTGAGTTTTGTAATACTGTTTTTAGTTCGATGTTCCTAGAACTATTTTCTCGGTACCAGTCATTTTTTCTACATTCCAGGGTCTGTATGTGTAAGATTGTAGGGTTTTGCTACTGATTCCCAGAATGTATGTTCTGATTCCTACGATTAAAGGTCTTGTGTTTCTACACTTCAAAATATTCATAATTACCAAGGTCTCTGTTCGTAAGGATATGTTCCAGTTTCTAATCATTTGTTTACGCCGTCTATTTTCATAGTTTTATTATTTTATAGTAAGGATTCTGTTTCTCAAAGCCTTAAGTCCGCTAACGTCTATGTTTTGGGGTAGAAAGTCTCTTATAGGGCAGTGGGGATTTTTTTGATAAACGCACATTTAACTTATTTTAGGGTCTCTCTTCTAATTAGCAGATTATCCTGTCCTGCTCCACCAATCGCTACAGATACTATAGGGATATGGAATTATTAGAGCCTCATTACCGCTTGAGATAGAAGAGAAATACATAGGATGACCCACCAGGACCCTGTCGGAACCCCAGGACGTACACAGCACAGGGGAAGTAGTGCTGGTGGGTGTGTTTTACATAAGGGGTTTCCACATTCTCAGCTCTGTGTTACTAGGTTTCTAGGATTTGTTACTAGTTGCTCTGTCTGCAACATACATGACTAAACTTTAATGTCTTGTGTTACTGGTGTGCCAGGTTCATATTCCCCGGTTTCTACGGTCTACCTTCCTACATTTCTGGAGTCTGCTCTTAGGCTGAGGGGCGCTTGTTCAGAGTTTTTGGCATCTTCATTCATAGATTTCTAAAGTATAAGTTTAGAAGCTCTACACTTCTAGTACTTGTGTTAAAATGCTTACACTAGTAATTAATACTTGCCCTGTTTTGAACCTCTAAGTGCTTTGCATTTTCTACAGCTTATTTGTGGCTTCCATCAAGAAGTTGCATGATTTACGATTGTAAATTCACATTTCTAATTCATAAAAGTTTACTTTCCATTCCATCTGTAATGCAACTGGTGCTCATGTAAAGCAGTCTGATACCTTTGGGTCGAGTTTGCACTATATAAAACAGCAAAAATACCATGCATTTGCAATGCAATAGGTCTCGCATTACTGAATGTTTGAGCTATTGGCGTTGCATTATTATTAGCAATGCCAATAGCTCAAACTTTAATAATGCGAGACCTATTGCATTGCAGATGCTTGTTGCTATTGCAACGTATGCAGCATGTCAATGACTATACTGCTACATTGCCCTGGGAACATCCAGATCACGACAGGGTGTTCAGAATTCAGCCTGTCGTGGAATATTTGTCTGACAGGTTTCTAGTGAGTTATACTCCTGGAAAGAATATAGCCATTGATGAGTCCTTGATCCTGTACAAACAGTGGCTGCTGTTCACGCAGCACATTGCGAGCAAAATAGCTCTCTCTGGGATCAAGTTGTACATGCTGTGTGAGAACTCACTCTACTGGCTATATATATAGCTTCAGAGTGTATACAGGGAAGAATTTGACTCTAAATCCTGTAGGTTGCCTTCCCACACTAGAAATCAGACAAAAGATTGTATGGTAGCTTGTCCAGCCACTCCTTCAAAAAGGTTATAACCTTTATGTTGACAACCTCTATGCGAGAGTAGAGCTGCTCAGTGAGCTGCACAAAGCTGTCACTGTGGCATGTGGTAAAGATTGTGGGCACCGCAAAAGATTCACTACTTGCTTTATGTTATATCATATAAAAGTGAAGTATTGGGAAATTGACTGATGTGGATCTGCCGTAAAAAAACCTTTCAATGACTGTGCAAGGATACCTACCTTCCACGGTCCACTACTTCACTAGGGGAGCATCTGTAGAATTTTCTTTCAATTTACTTTGCCTTCACGACAACTTTGTCCACATTCAGAATGTGGTAGGTGTTCTGTTCATCAAACAACAAGTGCATTATAGTCCCCACACTGACATTATCGTGGACAGAACATAAACCATATTGTTGCAGAGTAGCCTTTTGTGGCAAAAACATAATGCCATGACTAGTTTTTAAGGTGCTCTTTAGGGACCTTAAGAAGTCTTCCCCAGCACATTTGCCTTAGTTGTAAAGGTAGATATGCTTACTCAGTTCGAGGACTGTGTGCCTTGTATGGCAGTCTCGGACACCCCCAACTTGCATCCACAAACTGGAAGGAGATTGATTTAGCACAGTGAGTGCGCTGAACGTGCATGAAAGACAAGTTTTCTTGAGCTTTATGTAGATAGCAATGGAAGGCATTCATAAAGGCTCACTTGGCAAGTAGGCAGGTGTTTGAAGGGCAGGGGAATGAACAGGTAGGAAATGTGTTAGGCTAGGTGTACTTTAACAGGAATATCACATAGGTAGAAGGTCAATAGTCAAGGTAGTACAGATACACATGCCATCACTTCAGCTTCACCAATGTACTCAATCCCATCAGCACCAAACCCACTCAATACTGAATTACTCCCTCACTCATCTAAGAAAAAGTATCCAAACTATACAGAACACAGCAGACAGCCTCCTGCCTCATGCTCTCATCATGCACCCACCATGTAGCTCAGACAGCTTCACTGGTGCCTCATCCACAGCTTTTTTTCAAACTCCTGACACATTCAAAGCCTTTCACATCACCTGCCCAGCATACCTCATAACCGCCTCAGATTTCAGAAACATTCCAGAAACCTTTGCTCATCCAGACTCGTACTCGTACACAACCCATACATATGGAGCTCCCGAACAGGAAAAGAGACATCTCCTAATTTGCTCAGAAAGGTTGGAATGACCTGCCCCTACATGTCCGTGTCATTTCTGAAATTATTGCATTCTGCTAGAAGCTTAACACTTGACTCTTAAACTAGGTGAATCGGTGGATCATGTTTGACTGCTCCTTGGTCGGCAACAAGACACCCCCAGTGATAATGCGTACAATTCATTACAGGAAACTCTCCACCCAACGCTACACGTATGGGCGAAATGTGTCCTTCTTGCCATATTAATTATCAGTCAGAACTTAGTAGATATTCAGATTGCCTTATGACAAGTGCTTTACAGGCACAGCACTGCACATAATGGTGGATGGGGCATATACTGCATTCACACTAACTACTTTCTATGTCAAAAACATTCTTCGTACTTTAGAGTGTGCTCTTTAGGGACCTTAGGCAGTCTTTCACAACATGACTCCCTTAGATTCAAAGGTAGATATGCTCAATAAGTTTGAGGTATGTGGGCCTCGGAAGGCATTCTCTGATACCCCCTTCTTGCATCCACAAACTGGAAGCAGAGAGTGCACTAAAGGTGCATACAAAGGCACATTTTACTGAGCCTCATGTGGCTGTCATGGGAGGCATTAGTAAAGGTTCACTAGGCAAGCGTTCGGTAATTCTCAGAATATCGATGAAGGTTGATACTTGAAACGTAGTAAAAACGTAATCAAACATTTTTTCATTTGTGAAGGTTATTGATGCACCAACCGTTAGCATGTCTGGCCATACATGTGTACAGGGTTGCTTGTGGTGTGTTTGTATACAAGTTGGTTGATGACAGGTTGAGATTTAGTTTGATTGGAGATTTCATCCTGTGGCGTATGAATGTGATGGACTCTTGAAAAGCAACGATATGTTGATGCGATGGGGAATGATGTGTTGGATTAGGCCCGGGGCAGTAGGCATGAAAGTCTTGTGTGTGTTGCATGAATTACATGTGAATGGCTTATAAAGCGCTTCGAGCCCTGTTGAGGCCTTATAGCTCACCTTCAGTGGGCCTGGTTTCAACATTCTGCTACTGTGATTGGTATTTGTGCTTAGAAGCTACATCTTCTGGAGATGCCAAAACCAACCTGTGTGGTTTTACTGGTGGTTTTACTTTAAAAGTTCAGTAACTACCTCTCATGTTTTTAGACAGCCAAATACCCGCAGGTGTTTAGGGTGGTATTACCTGTATTGATCCCACTCACTTTCTCACAATGCTGTGAAAACTTGAAAGTCTGCATAAATGGCTGCTTTAGTTCCATTTTGTGATGGATATTCATGACATCCGTTACAATTCGCAAATTGCACAACCACCCAGCATTTCCACATGCATCCACATCAAAATGAAAACCAATTTTTGTGGGTGGACCATGATTGGAAAAGGCTAAAAATACAACATGGACACATTACATTTTTCATCATGTTTTCACAATGCGGGTAGCTGTAGATTTTGGGGGTTGTCTGCACTGCCACTCAGAGAAAACTAACAAACCTGCACATTTAAAAAAAAAAGACAACCAGGGGATTTCAAGGAGGTATGCCTTGCGTGGATCCCACAAGGTTTTCTTACCCACAATGCCCTGCAAACCTCAAACCTTGCCTGAAATCATTAAGCCCGGGCGGAGACCCCAACTCTGCCCGTGGAATGTTCGTAGATTTGCCTCTTACGCGTTCTGCGGAGAACGCGGAGAAGGCAAATCTCCGCACACTCCGCAACGGAGTGTAATTGAACTGCTCATGTGCACACGCCCACACGCGCATTTCTCGCAAGAAATGCACATGCGGGGGTGTAGACGCATACGCAGTTTTTGCAGAGATGGCGAGGAAGAGGAAGATGGCAGCCCGGGGAAGCCGCAGTCCAGGGAAGTGGTTTTTCTTTACTTTTACGTCATTTATAATTAATTGTTAATAGTGGGTGGAGGTGGGTGGCTTAGCAGAGTTCCACGGAGTCTGTTTTCAACTCCGTGGCCCTCCACGTAGCCCCGCTACGCCCACTACACCCAGGGCTAGAAATCATGCATTTTCCTTACCTTGGTTTGATTTGTTTCTGTTGCGGGAGCTGGGCCCAGTCACACAACTGGAGCAGTGTTTTTATTGGCACAAGTGGGGTAACGCTGAGTGGTAGAAATGTGGGGGTTTCCTGCGCATTGTGGGTAAGAAAACCATGTGGAATACATACAAGGCACACCACATTGAATCACCTGGTTGTCTAGTTTTCAAATATTTCTGTGGTTTGTAGGTTTACTTGAGTGGTGCCGCATCACAGCCCCAAATACTGCAGCTACCCCCATTGCTCATCTATCAATGTAGCGCTTTACAGCCTTTTGTGTCATGGTCTCTTGGCCCACCTACACAAGTGAGGTATATTTATTTTCGGGGGAAGTGTGGGAACTCAAGCTGGTAGGAAATTTGTGGCTCCTCACATATTCCGGAACTATCTGTCACAGAAATGTGAGTTTTTCTTACAAAAGTTTGAAGTTTGCAAGGGTTTTTGAATAAAATTACCTAGTGAGAGCCATGCAAGTCAGGCACCCCTGGATTCCCCTAGCTGTCTAGTTTAAAAAAATGTGCAGGGTATGCTATCTTTTCCTAGGTCCGACTGAGCTGCAGCCCAACATCCACAGCTACCCACTTTTCAAAAAAGGGGTCAGAGTTGAGTGGAAAACTGTGATGTATCCAGGATTCAGGGTAAAAAAATTAAACTGGTGAGAGCCACACAAGTCATCCCACCCTGTGTTCTCCCAGGTGTCTAGTTTTCAAAAATGTGCAAGTTTGCTAGGTTTCTCTAGGTTCTGGCTGAGTTAAGGCCCAAAATCCACAGTTACGCACTTTGCAAAGAAAGGGTCAGTTGTCAGTGGAAAAATGTGATGTATCCATGGTGTGTTTCATGCCATTTCCTGTCATGTGCATCAGGCCTACCCACACAAGTGAGTTATCATTTTTATCAGAAGACATGTAGGAGCATATAACAATAGAACATTTGTTATTACCAATTGGATTTTGCTGCATTTGTTTCTTCCAAATGTAAGCCAATGTAAGCCAATGTGTAATAAAGAAGACATTTTGAAAAATACCCTCTAAATCATATGCTAGTATGGATACCCACAAATTCAGAAATGTCAAAATAACAACTTCTTCCAAACTCCTTATCTTGTGCCTATTTCAGAAATACATAGGTTACCTTGATGCCCATTTTTCAGTCTACATATTTCACCAGATGAATTTGTTTATACTTAGTACACAATGAAAAACCATTGTATGAAGCAGCTCAGCTGTTGTCTCTGGGTACCTTGGGTTCTTGGAGAACCTACAAATCCTATAAATTCCTACAACTGTAATGGTATATTGCTTTTGTAAATCAGCCATTATAACAAAAAGTTGAAGATGAAAACATCACAGATGGCCAGCAGTTAAGGGGTTAATCTGAACCAAGGCTCTAAGTCAAATTCAAATTTTATTGCAAAAGTGTATAGTTAATTAAAACCACCACACTTTCCTACAAATCTGCACCAAAAGTAAACAGATATATATAAATACAAAAACAAATATTTTATCACTCCTAATCAGTAAAACTACGTTATAAAAAAACCTTAAATGCAGATGTTTTAAAACAGTATAAAAAAGCCATTTGGCGCAGTGTCACAAATGTGTGCAAGATATGCTAAAGTGGCAGTGCTGGACTGTAACAACTCTTGAAATATGGTCTCAGCTAGAGTCTGCGCTCAGTTTCCAGACACATGTGGGAGTTAAATGATGCAAAATGTGCAAAAGTGACAGTACTTGTCTATACCGTCTCTCAGAACATAGTCTCAACTGAAGTCTACTCTCAATTTTCAGACATAGGTGAAGGATAAAGGGTCAAATAGCTGGGAGCCACAACATTCTTTGGCTCTGTGTTCACTAACACCATAGTTCAAACGTATATTCTGCTCCATGGGGGCATTGACTCTTGCATCAAATATGTTAAAAACATCACCGTTAGTACATTTATGTTGGTGTACTCAGAGATGAGTGCTGTCATGAAAGCTTGTCTGCAGGTTTGTATCATGGCTTGGTTAAAGACCTCTTGCAGCATCTTTTTTTGCTCAAGCAACAAAACAGTGCAAGTACACAGGATGTGGATCAGTGACTCCTTCCCCGTGTCCAATCGACAGCCCACTACATCTGCCATTTTTAGCCAAGAGGATTTTGGATCGAATGTTGGTTAAACACCGAGCCGGAGTCACACACAATTTACCTTTGTTTGATACCTGTACCCCTGATCCAAGTATGGATGAGGATTTAGAGACTTGTAAGTGTTAATAACTTGCCAATGATCTCTTAGCCAGGCTTATCTTCTTGCAGAGATGGATTTGGGCAAGGTATTGAGTTGTTTTTTGAAACCGCTGGTTGACACCAAGGTGTTCCAGAGGTTTAATGCCTGCAGGGATTGTAATGCATCTTCAAATATACGTCTGAATGTGAAAATTGGATTCTGTTTATTTATTTTCTGCCAATCATGGTGCGTTAATGTATTTTTATTGGCAAGTTTGAGTCTGTGGCACATCCTGAGGAAAGAACCTTTGAGTGCCCAAGATTGTTTTGGCAGCCCAAAATCCAGATGCAGTTCGGCCTGTGAGGTATGGTTTGTGAGCTTGTTCACCATCTGATAGCCTTTGGCTGATAATAGATCTAGCTGTCTCTCCACCTTACCCAATGTGATTTCACATTCGTATCCGGAGGTTGGCAGAAATTTGACTGCCATGGTCTACTGTAATGGTGCTGGAAAGGAAACTTGCAGGGATCTTGAAAGAGTGAGAAAATCTGCTGTCAGAAATACGGCTTTGCATTTCACTGCCTCAGTGTGCGGGATAAAGGTGTCTCTGCTAGCGAATAATACCCCCAAAAATGTATAGTTTGTGTCACAAGTGAGCCGCATTCCATTGATGTACCGACAGTTGTTTTTAGTTTCTTACTGAACTTCACGACTTTGGTTTTTGAGGTGTTAATTTTAAGTTTGTTCTGCCATGTTAAGGTAAAGAGAGCATCTAGAAGGTGTTGCAGCCTAATGGGGATCATTTTCATTAAAAGCAGAATGCAGAATGTGAGCTGGAGTGCGGCCCAAGTTTTAGGGCATGAGAGTTTGGCATATTTAAATGCCTGGACAGGCTGGAGATGTAGACAGTGAACAGAAGGGAGACCAGAAATCACCTCTGCTTCAATCCGGTCGTGGCGTAGATTTTATGGGGGAGCTTAGTGCCATCTCTTTGCTTCACATGGAGCCATGTTTTAGAATACAATGGTTGGATGGCTTTCATTATTTTTGAAAGGATCCAGATATTTGTTAATTCCTGCCAAGGAAGTTCTCTGGATACCCTGTCAAATGCAGCTTTAAAGTCAATGAAACTAGCATTGAGGGTGGTTTTTGTAGTAAAGGCTTTTCCCATGCAAATTGTAAGGGCGGCTAGATTCGATGATGTGCCCTGTGGTGAAACCTGTTTGATTCCAAGGGATGAGATCCAGGCTATCTGCTCATGCTAAGAGATCTTCCAGTATCAAACTGATGTAGTACTTTGATTCAATATCGAGCAAACAATGAGTCGATAGTTGGCTGGATTGCTCCTATGGCCCCTTTGAAGATTGGATGCATTATAGAGCCCCACCAGGAGTCCAGGACGTCCAAATGTAAACTGATTTTTTTTACCCAAGATTCTGTGTTGGAACTGAAGGGTGCAGATTGCAGCCATTTGGGCTAGGATTTTTATTGAATAGAACAAAAGAGGGTGCCGGTGCTGCACTAAACTTTCAAAGAAATTTTAACAAATGAACTGATTTAAACAAATCCATTTTATCCATTTTTTGGTTGATTTTAATCAAAAATATTTTTATGCAATTTTTCTTATTATTTTGCACGGTTGTATTTAGAATGATTCAACCATATACACAAAAATTAATAATCAAAAGGGACAAACACAAGAATACATTTCAAAATATTTACATTACATAAACACATATGAATAACCACACAGCTAGCGTACCTCAGACATTCAGACAATAGACAACATTCAATTAACAATTTACACTTATATGTACAAAAGACAGACCATCAGTGAATAACACTTGCACTATTTCAAAAAACGTCTATTTTTAAAAAATTTTGTTTAGCAGTTATTTGGCTGAAGGCGAAGACAAGTCAAACTAGGTCAACGCGTTTCGAATCCCTTCACCGGGGATTCTCATCAGGACCAAAGCTCTCTGGGGAACAAAAACGAACAGCGCTGAGTTAGACCATTTAACCCCTCCAACAAAGTTTATAAAGGCCGCAAAACTCTACTTAAGAGCCTTACCTAAAATTTGAGGTGACGCACCCAAAAATTTAATTGGATGGTAGAAGAGCGTCCAATAAAAGGATTTGTAAACAGCAGAATAGAAGAAACAGTTTTTTGAGAACAGAGATTAGAGGCAAGAATCCTGCGTCTACCCTAGTGTCTAATGGCTGATGAGTGAAAATACTTACTGGCAGGTGTCTGCGATGTCTTATGTAAATGTCTGTGGCCCCTTATTCATCCTGGGCGATATCGGCAAGTTCTAGTCAGGAGCAGCGAGTCAAATAGTTAGCCAGCCTGAATCTGCACATCAATCGAAAACGTACTCATTAGACCATAGTTCTCCGTAATGTTTGGTGCTAGTAACACACGCAAACTCACAACCTCCTGCGAGGTCTCTGAAGCAAGATTACCTTATTAATCTCGTTGTGCGAGCGCCCTTGGATCCGACATGAACCGTGCACAAAGGCCGGTGCTTGTGTACTGCGGTGGTGGCCATTTTGTAGTTGTTTCACGGTAACCAATTACGGGGCAGTACTTTAGAGGTTTCTGGGAAATGTAGTTTGGCCGCGATTTTTGTCATTGTGCCGGTGAAGGGGGGGTGGAAAACACGACACCCTTCTAGGAATAATTTGGAAAATTAGGAGTAAGAATTGCAACAGTCTTTTTTTGAACCTAATAAAGGCGATTAAAAAGCTCCGATTTTTCCGTTATGAGGTAGCATTTTTCGGCCAGTTTTTTGGCGGCGAAAAACTTTATTGTGCGCCATTAATGGACAGTCTGGACAGCGTTGTGATCCTGAACGCTTGGTTTAGACCAACAACGAGGGTTACAACCGTATGTTGATAGTAGTCCTTAAATGGGCTCTTGATACCTTGTAGTAGTCCATATGCCAATTTATCATGACCGAGCAAGGAGTGAACCTCATTCGGCTTGGTAGGGGGCCCGTTTTTCAAAGGTGGGCAAGGATGTGTTCATCAACACTGAACCCCATATTTAGCGTGGTGTGTATGGAACAACAACACATTCGGTGTCGGCAGGACCGGACTGAATGGGAAAAAGAGCACTAGAGGTATTCTTACAGATTATAAATCTCGGATAGCTCATTCAGTCCAACCACTGATGTGTTAAACTTAATGATAAGCATCGCCTCTCTCTTCACCAATTTGCGGGAACCTCAGATACAGAACAGTTCACCGATTTTTAATCTTTCAGACAAAATGCTGACGCAGGATGAACTGGGAGTATTGGAAAAAGGTTTATCATTCGTGCCGTCCAAAACAACAAATTTCGTTCAACTTAAGACGGAATTAATTGAATTTTGTCGCAAGATACGTCTAATCACGTTCTTCTCGGATAGCCCTGCCGAACAGAACAGTGAAACAACGGGCCTGAAGAAAAAATCTACTTTCTGCCCTCCATCGGCTAAAACACCTAAGGAAGTAATACTTTTTGAGAAAGTTGTGTTATCAGCTATCACCGAAGCAGAACATAAAAGGAAGAGATTCGTGAAATCCAACATAACGAAAGCCCAGTCTCGCTTAAGAATGACCCGTCTATAGTAATCAAACAGGCCGATAAAGGCGGTTCAATTGTCATCTGGGCCACCGAACGGTATACAACGGAAGTAATGAGACAACTCTCCAATGTGCACTGCTATCGGAAACTCACTAAAGATCCTACTGCTGAACTACAAGGGAAACTATTTAACATTCTACAAAAGGGTTTTGACCAAGGATTCCTTGGAAAAAAGGAATACGATTTTCTAAGAAATAAAAATCCCCGGATACCAATCTTTTATGTCCTTCCAAAAGTTCATAAAGATCAAAGGAGTCCCCCAGGACGCCCGATAGTCTCGGGTTGTGAGTCACTGAATGAGTCAATATCCAAATTCGTTGACTTTTTTCTCAAACCTTTTATGAAGGACGTCAAATCATACATACAAGACACCACAGATTTTTTGGCCAAACTCAATGTAATGGTTTTTGAAGAAAATGTCCATCTCCTTGCCACTTTGGATGTCACTTCACTCTATACGGAGATTCCACAAGATGAGGGTCTGGCAGTCTTGGAGTTATTCCTGAATAGTAGACCTAAACCTGAAAAAGTCCCGACGAATTTCATTATGGAACTAGCCACATTTGCCCTTAAGAACAACTATTTTTGTTTTAAGGATGATTTTTTTCTGCAAACTAAAGGTGTTGCGATGGGGTGTCCTTTTGCCCCAGAGCTGGCAGTCCTGTTCATGTCTAAATATGAGGATCAATTCGTCTATAACAACAACCCTTTCACAGTCTACATCACGAATTGGGTCCGATACATTGACGATGTCTTTTTAACGTGGACTGGAGATGAAATTCAACTTCAAGAGTTTGTCAACTGGCTAAATAATAGAACACCAGACATAAAATTTAGTCTGAATTTTTCCAAATACAAGATCCCTTTGCTAGACGTGGAGATCTACCCCAGCAATGGCAGTCTAGTCACTACACTTTACAATAAAAAAACGGACAGGAATAAAGCATTACACTATTCAAGTAATCATCCACGCAGCTTAAGAGATAACCTGCCGTACGGCCAATTTTTGCGAATTCGTCGAAATTGTACATTCAAAGATGAATACCTACATCATGCCGAAAATTTGAAAAACAACTTACTCTCTAGAGGCTACCCTAAAAAACTACTTAAGAAAGCCATCAAATGAGCTTGGTGGACCCCACGCGATGTACTGCTGGAGAGAAAGGATAAATCCAAAACCAACAGGATTGTGTGTGTATCGACCTATAGCCCCACGTCAAATTGGCTCAAGAAGACCATTTCTCAAAGTTGGCATTTGATTAAAAATCTTGATGTGTCACTTAAAGAGACCCCGCTATTTGCTTTTAAAAAAGATAAGAGCAAAGCTAACCAGCTAGTCCGAGCTGCACTACCAAAAACCAAAAGTCCGGACATAAGGAGTCTTCTGAATTTACCTCCAATACAAGGACATCACAAATGTGGGACATGTGTTTGTTGCGACTCCACAATCGAAGGGAACCATTTCACCTACAAGGGTGTCCATTGGAAACATGATTCTTTCTCAAACTGTAAAACAAAGTTTGTAGTCTATGGGATATTGTGCCCTTGCGATAAACTGTATATTGGGAAAACGAACCAGGAAATAAGGACAAGAATACAACAACACAAATCGAGGATACGTAAGAACGTGCCCAATGCTCCATTGGTTAACCATTGGCATCTCAACAACCACACAGAAAGAGATGTGAGATGGACTGTGATCTCAAAAGTCATACATGATGACCGAGGTGGTGATCTTGACGCCAAATTGGTGAAGAGAGAGGCGATGCTTATCATTAAGTTTAACACATCAGTGGTTGGACTGAATGAGCTATCCGAGATTTATAATCTGTAAGAATACCTCTAGTGCTCTTTTTCCCATTCAGTCCGGTCCTGCCGACACCGAATGTGTTGTTGTTCCATACACACCACGCTAAATATGGGGTTCAGTGTTGATGTACACATCCTTGCCCACCTTTGGAAAACGGGCCCCCTACCAAGCCGAATGAGGTTCACTCCTTGCTCGGTCATGATAAATTGGCATATGGACTACTACAAGGTATCAAGAGCCCATTTAAGGACTACTATCAACATACGGTTGTAACCCTCGTTGTTGGTCTAAACCAAGCGTTCAGGATCACAACGCTGTCCAGACTGTCCATTAATGGCGCACAATAAAGTTTTTCGCCGCCAAAAAACTGGCCGAAAAATGCTACCTCATAACGGAAAAATCGGAGCTTTTTAATCGCCTTTATTAGGTTAAAGAAAAGACTGTTACAATTCTTACTCCTAATTTTCCAAATTATTCCTAGAAGGGTGTCGTGTTTTCTACCCCCCCTTCACCGGCACAATGACAAAAATCGCGGCCAAACTACATTTCCCAGAAACCTCTAAAGTACTGCCCCGTAATTGGTTACCGTGAAACAACTACAAAATGGCCACCACCGCAGTACACAAGCACCGGCCTTTGTGCACGGTTCATGTCGGATCCAAGGGCGCTCGCACAACGAGATTAATAAGGTAATCTTGCTTCAGAGACCTCGCAGGAGGTTGTGAGTTTGCGTGTGTTACTAGCACCAAACATTACGGAGAACTATGGTCTAATGAGTACGTTTTCGATTGATGTGCAGATTCAGGCTGGCTAACTATTTGACTCGCTGCTCCTGACTAGAACTTGCCGATATCGCCCAGGATGAATAAGGGGCCACAGACGTTTACATAAGACATCGCAGACACCTGCCAGTAAGTATTTTCACTCATCAGCCATTAGACACTAGGGTAGACGCAGGATTCTTGCCTCTAATCTCTGTTCTCAAAAAACTGTTTCTTCTATTCTGCTGTTTACAGATCCTTTTATTGGACGCTCTTCTACCATCCAATTAAATTTTTGGGTGCGTCACCTCAAATTTTAGGTAAGGCTCTTAAGTAGAGTTTTGCGGCCTTTATAAACTTTGTTGGAGGGGTTAAATGGTCTAACTCAGCGCTGTTCGTTTTTGTTCCCCAGAGAGCTTTGGTCCTGATGAGAATCCCCGGTGAAGGGATTCGAAACGCGTTGACCTAGTTTGACTTGTCTTCGCCTTCAGCCAAATAACTGCTAAACACAATTTTTTAAAAATAGACGTTTTTTGAAATAGTGCAAGTGTTATTCACTGATGGTCTGTCTTTTGTACATATAAGTGTAAATTGTTAATTGAATGTTGTCTATTGTCTGAATGTCTGAGGTACGCTAGCTGTGTGGTTATTCATATGTGTTTATGTAATGTAAATATTTTGAAATGTATTCTTGTGTTTGTCCCTTTTGATTATTAATTTTTGTGTATATGGTTGAATCATTCTAAATACAACCGTGCAAAATAATAAGAAAAATTGCATAAAAATATTTTTGATTAAAATCAACCAAAAAATGGATAAAATGGATTTGTTTAAATCAGTTCATTTGTTAAAATTTCTTTGAAAGTTTAGTGCAGCACCGGCACCCTCTTTTGTTCTATTTGATTACCTTGACTTGGCCCTGCTGCCTTCGAGTCAAAACCCAAGCTTGTCTTGCTAGGAGTTTTTATTGGGCATGTGTATTCTATCCTTCTGATCATTTTTACTCCCACTCATTAAATAGTTAGCTGGTGTGATGAAGTAGTGATTCATCAGGTGTTGTCCGCAAACCTCCTTGGTTATGTTTGCATTGTAAACAGTGGTGGAGTTCTTTTCCCCTTCATTAAATTTGTTCCAGAAGGTTTTACTATTTCCAGATTTGCAAGTATGGAGTATTTTGTCCCAGTACTCTTTCTTGGCATGCCAGACAGCTCTTTTATATTCAAGTCACAACTTCCTCACCTTTTCATGTTGAGCCTTATAAGGGTTGTTATTCTTGAGTTGGTGGTACTCTCTGTTTAGAGATTTTGTCAGTTAAATGGGAGGCAAGAGCACCTCCATTCCTGCATATAGTGGGGGAGGTGCTGATAACTTCCTTGCTATATTTAGTGCTGGACTGTCGATCTGGGCTTCCTTGAAGATGGCCCATAGTTCTAATAGTGCCTCTCTCCTGTCTTTCTTTTGACCTGTGTATTTAGTTTGTATGCATGTTCTCATGTGTTGAATTACGTTAGTATGAAAAGTTCCTTCCTTTGGCCAGAGAAATGTATATGCCTTTGCGTGTGCGTGCCATTCTTGGCACAACTTTTTAGCCTGTGTGGGGAACCTGGTTTGCATGTGTTTTAATGCTGACTTCATGATAAGTTTGGAAGTTTTAGAGAGGTCAAGATACCCCTTAGCTTCTTTTTTTAGGGAATCTTTGGTTTTGATCTAATCATGGGGAAAATATGCACAGGGTTACTGCTTATATTTACATTACTACAAGCTCAGCACTATCTACAGATGCATCAACAATTCAACATGAGCATTTCATAAACACAAACAGGAGTGCATATGAAGGGTTGCAACATAGAAAAAGTTTATTTGCCAATAAAAACAGTATCTGAACGAAATTAAATCTTGGCATCAAATACAATTTGTGAGAAACAGCAGCACCCTCATACGACACAGTAGGTCATCGACAAAAACACAATGCTCAAGACAAAACACAGTTTCCAGTAATTAATAGCACCACAACATCACACAAATACCTTATATCAATCTCAACAATAAAAAACTGACAGAGAAAAATAATGACTGTCCAAAAATCCCTTGGCGCTTTCTATCTTCTGACCGGGGGAAGCTCTGTGCAGCACACATAACTAAGTGAACCTGATAGTCTGTCAATATCGGCTCCGGGACAAATATAATAACAATAGCTCACAGAAAAAAGGCAATAACTCAAGACCGACATGCCCCTCTTGTCCAAATATAAGTTACACCTTATCTCCCAGGTCCAAATCTTTTTCCACAAATGTCTGAATCACACCCTGTATCACACCCAGGGGCCAACATACCATCAGTGTCACGCCCAGCGGTCCAAGCATACCGGCTGTGTCACACCCAGTGGAAAAAGCATGACATCTGTGTCGCACTCAAAAAGAACAGATGACGAATGGAATGCTGAATTAATCAAACATTCACCCCAGTCACAAATCTGGGTTAAATCCATCATTTTTTTGCATGCAACGCCATTTCAGTTTAGACCAAGCCATATGCAAACCAGTCTTGATCCTTTCCCCCATGGGAACAGTCCAGCCCGAAGTGCCAGGCCAGACCAGACCAGAAACAAGCATCCTGGGACAGGTTTCAGGGTAACACCCCTCTTCAGCCAGGCTAGCTTGAATCTGGCTGCGTAACTAGCATGTAACCCACGTCTAGGCATACCCTTCCCACTTAGGGCGACAAATGCAAAAATAACAGATGATGTACGGAATCAAATCAATCAAACATTCACCCCAGTCACAGATCTGGATTAAATCAATCATTTTTTTGAACGCAACGCCATTCCAGCAGATCAAGCAGCCAACACTTCTCACTTTTTTCAGATACCAACGGCGTTGAGAATCCGATTGCACTGGGAAACCTTTTTAGACTAAAAAATAAGATTGAGGTTCCAACTCTGCCTAATCAGTATAGCTTTACCACAAGAATAGCGTCCTGGGAGGAGGAGCCTAGCGCGCATCCAAGATGGTCGCGTGAGCACAGGGCTCCCCGGACCCTTTCTGCTCCTCGGAATATATCCTGAGACTATCCTGATTTGGTTTATGGAATCTGGGAGATGAAGACCAGCTGATCATATATCTCTTTTTAAAACTCTCATCGGACCTGGGAATCCTGAGTTGTCGTCGTCGGAACTTTTGGGACCCACCCGACGGAGGTGGCCGGGGTGAAGGTGACCCGTGGGGCCGGGCTGCAATTGAACAACAGCGGCCTCAGCGCGGTGCCAGTTGCCGATTCAGCACTTTCGGTTTCGGTTTTGGCCTTCAGGAGATCAGCTGGCGTGCGTGCTCAAGGTGGCGAGGTGCCTCCTGGGCCTCTGCCCGAGGCTTGCTTCCATTTGCTACTGGTGGGCCTAACGCCTCCGACCCCTACACCGACAGTTTGTGGTCCTTTTGCTGGCGCCCGCACACCTCTTGATCGGAGGTCCCATTGAGAGACTGCGCTCACATGGCGGGCAAAGGGGGTCCGGAGGGGCGCAAGACCAAGGCTTCTCTGCGCGGGGGAGCGGTCCAGAGCAACAACATGGACCGCTACACCCAGGGCAGGGGGTCCCCTGGCGCTGCTGGCCTCTCCCCGGATGCTGCAGGGGGAGGCACGACCGTCTCTGCGGAACTTTCCCTGCAGGACATTATGGGCGCCATCGAGGGCATCAGGGAAACCATCGCGACGCAATATGAGGCCCTGGCCCGTAAGATCGACACTGTCGCGATCGATGTCACCCTGATTCGGGCCGACCTCTCCAAAACCAACGAGAGGGTCCAGGCCCTTGATACACGGACTTCCACCCTGGGTGCGGAGGTGTCGGATCTGCGGGCCGCGCTTGGGGACATTAGAGTGGTCAACGACCATATGGCCCGGCGGCTTGAGGACTTCGAGCGACGGGCCCGACGCAACAACATCCGCATCATTGGTGTACCGGAGTCCTCCGATGGCCGCCCGGTGGACCTCGTGGTCGAGGAACTTATCCTGCAACAGCTGTCCCCGGCTGGCCTAAGCAAATTCTTCGCCGTGGAGCGGGCCCATCGGGTTCCGGGCGGCCGGCCGCGGCCGGGGGCCCCCCCGAGGCCTATCGTGGCTAAACTGTTCCACTACAGGGACCGCGACGCTATTCTGCAGGCTTCACGGACCCGTGGCCCGGTCCGCTACGAGAACTCGACCATCAATTTCTATCCGGACTTCACGCAACTGGTCCAGAAACAGCGGATGGGATTCCAAGGGGTGAAGCGCCGTCTCCGCGAGCTAGGCCTGAAGTATTCGATGATCTACCCGGCGAAACTCCGAGTGGAGCATGGAGAGCGGACAGCCTTTTTTGACTCTCCTGTGGCCGCAAGTGACTGGCTGGATTCGCTGCCGGACGTGGGTGGCCGGCCCGGGCCCTCTGGGGGCACCGCAGGTGACGGGTCCCCTTAGACTGACATTTGGTCCTTGCTTTTGCGGTTTTGCACTGTACAGTTGGGTCTTACTTCTTTTGCATACTGTGTCTTACCAGGACCCGTGAGGGGTGCGGGCGGGTTCGGGTCCCTTTCCTCCTCCGGGGTCTTTTTGTAGAATGGGGTTAGTGGGGCGACAGGCACACTGCAAGTTGGGGGGGGTCTTTGGCCCGCAGGGGTGCAGGGTGGGGGGAGTTGGACTTGGGGTGGGGTTGGGGGGGAAGAGGGGTTGTTTTGTTGTGTGTTTTTTGTTTACAGGGCGAGGTATTGATTTTTGTCCATATTTGGGAACTGTGCTGCGGGCTGGGGGCCTCTTGATCTATTGGAGGGGATGGGGGGAGACGGGTTGAGGCTTATGTCATGGAACGTCAATGGGTTGGGGGACCGTATTAAGCGGGGTGTTGTACTGCAATATTTGCGTCGTTTGACTCCTGATGTGGTGTTTCTCCAGGAGACGCATTTGGTCGGCAATGTCTGCCATGCGATGAACAGGGGGGGATACCGCCTCGTAGCCCATTCTGGTTTCACAACTGGCTCCAGGGGGGTGGGCATTCTCCTGCGAACCTCCCTTCCGGTGGAGATCACGAGGATGGTCTCGGATGACAGAGGGCGCTATGTGTGTTTGATTGGGAGGTGGGAGGGGCAGCCCCTTACCCTGGTTTCAGTCTACGTCCCCCCGGGCCTCCAGAACTCCACCTTTATTGACTTGGGTCGAATGCTGCTTGACCTTCCGGACGGCCTCCTGCTCATGGGCGGGGACTTTAATTCTGTGGTTTCGGGTGAACTGGATCGTCACCCACCAAGGACCCTCCCCGCTGCCCAGTCATGGCTGGGTGGGATGTTGGAGACCTTTGGCTTGGTGGATAGTTGGAGATTAATGCATCCGACCCAGTGTCAGTTCACCTTTCATTCGGGGGCGCATGGGAGTCTCTCCAGGTTAGACTACTTCCTTATGCCCGCGGCGCAGACTGGTCGGATTCGAGAGGTCAGACACCTGGCGCGTGGTATCTCCGACCATTCTCCGCTGTGGCTTCTCTTTGACACCGGGTCGCGGTCCGCAGGGCGGATAGCTCCCATTAACCCCTGGTACTTGCGGGACCCTGTGACTCGTGACAGCCTGGTTAAGGCCATGGACCAATACTTCAGTGAAAACGAGGGGTCGGTGTCGTCTGCGTTGTCCCTTTGGGAAGCCTTTAAAACTGTGATACGCGGACACGCCCTCGCCCAGATAGTGGTGGCCAAGAAGGTTAGGAGCGAGGCGGTGGTGAAGCTGGAGACTGACATCTCGGGGCTGGAGTCGGCCTTGGAGGCGAATGTTACTCCGGACGGGCTACATGCCCTTAGCCTGAAACAGTTCGAATATAGGTCCCTGGTCACTGACGCGGCCAAAACTATGTATAGGGAGCAGCAGGGCCGATTGTATGACGCGGGGGACAAGGCGGGAAAGTTGATTGCGTGGCTGGACAAAAAGGAGAGAGTGAATCGTGTGGTCCCCGAGTTGCGTGCTGCGGATGGTGTGTGTGTGACTGAGCCGGATGAGATTGTGGAATGTTTCGCTGACCACCTCCGGGCGGTGTACTCCCCGGTGACTGACAGGGATGAGGATGACTCTCGCCTCCTACTGAGAGATATTGCTCTGCCCGGCCTGTCCGTTGAGGACCGGGAGCGGCTGGACGCCCCCTTGTCGTCGGATGAAATAGCGACCGCGATTCGTTCCCTTCGCTCGGGCAAGGCTATGGGTCCTAACGGTCTGCCCATTGAACTATACAAATTGCGTCCTGATAAGCTTGCGCCCTTCCTCAGCCGCATGTTCCGCGACTCTCTTGCGGCGGGTTCCCTTCCGGCCGACCAGCGCTTGGCCACTATAGTCGTTATCCCCAAGGAGGGCAAGCCGCGAGACCACTGTACTTCTTACCGGCCTATTTCACTGCTCAATGCGGAGCCTAAAATCCTGGCGAAAGTCCTGGCCAATCGATTGTTGAGTGTCGTGTGCGACCTTATTCATCCGGACCAATGCGGCTTTATCCCGCACCGCAACACCGCTCTTAACTTGCGGCGTCTTCACGGTGCCCTTGCCAGGGCGGAGTTCCTCTCCGAACCGGCCGTGCTGGTTTCTTTGGATGCCACGATGGCCTTTGACACTATTGAGTGGCCATTCCTCTGGGCCGTCTTGGATAAATTCGGCTTTGGAGAGGGATTTATTGGCTGAGTGAGGCTCCTTTACACGGGACCCATGGCTCAAGTGGTGGTGAATGGGCGGGTCTCTCGGCCCTTTGCCCTCGGCAGGGGCACGAGGCAGGGGTGCCCGTTGTCCCCGTTGCTTTTTGCTCTCGCCCTGGAGCCACTCGCTGCCTGGCTCCGTTGGGAGCCCTCGCTTAGAGGGATCCGGTGGGGCCCGGGCTTTGAAGATCGGGTCTCGCTGTATGCGGACGACATTCTCCTGTATCTCACCTCACCGCGGCAGTCGCTCAACGTCCTCTTTGACGTTCTGACCTCCTTTGGGAACAATTCGGGTCTCACGATCAATTGGTCTAAATCCTGCGTTTATCCCATCTCTGGTGGTCCTCCTCTCCTGCCGCCTCGGCTCCCGATTCAAATATCTCTGAGCGGCTTTAGGTACCTGGGGATATACGTTTCGCTGGACCCGGTGGCTCGCTATGAGCAGAATCTCCTGCGTCCCCTTCGGCGACTGCGGGAGGACACGGCCCGGTGGTGCAGGCTGCCCCTGTCCCCGCTGGGTCGGGCCGCGCTGTTCAAAATGATGTCCCTTCCCAGGTTCCTCTATGCACTCCAGAACTCCTTCGACGTTATCCCAGTGGCCTACTTTCGGGAGGTGGAGAGCCTGCAGAGGAGACTGGTGTGGGACGGGCGGGCGCGTATTGCTCTTGCCAAGCTCACTCTCCCCTGGTATGACGGGGGCATCGCGCTTCCTGACATTCGCAGGTACTATTGGGCCTCGCAGCTATCTGCCATTAACCACGCCACGTATGCGCCCGGCTTGAATCCGGCGTATGAGATGGACAAGTTCCTGCTTCCCGGCGGGAACTACAACAGGGCACTTTATTCCCGCCTGGCTGGCCGGACCCTTACGGGTCCTACTAAGATTGCTGTGCGGACCTGGAGGGCTGCCACTGCGGCCATGGGCTGGAGTGAGCGATTAACATGTGCTACTCCCTTGTTTGCCTCCGACCGCCTGGGCAGCTTGTGGACCACAAAGGGGTTTGACCAGTGGGACACGATTGGTATCAGCAAAGTGGGAGACCTGTGGCACAAGGGCGCGGTCAAGACTTTCGCGGTGCTCCAGGCCGAATACGAGCTGACCGACAGGGAGTTCTTCCGCTACGCCCAGGTTCGACACGCCCTGCTCTCGGTCTTCGGGGAGGGGACCAAGATCCCTGTTTCCTCGCCCCTCGAGGACCGCATACTTGACGGACATGTCCCTGATAGTACTATTTCTTTAATTTATAAAAAATTGATTAATCACCGGGCGGACCTTTTAGTGCGCCTTCGGGAGGCTTGGACTGGGGATGGGGTGGAATTGGACGACGAAGATTGGCAGTCTGCACTGTCGTCCCCCAAGGAGGTTGCCATTCCGGCTCGTCTCCGGTTGGTACAGCTCAAGATTCTCCACCGGGTGTATGTGACGGGTCCGCGCTTGGTCTCGATGGGATTTTCCGACGACGGGCTCTGTAAGCGAGGCTGTGGGCTCAGCGCCACCTTTCTTCATATCCTTTGGGAGTGCCGCGAGGTGGCGGACTACTGGCGCCGGGTCCACACGGTTATGGGACAGGTCACTGGGGTTGTGCTACTGCCGGAGGTGCGTCGCTGTGTCCTGAATGTGTGGGAGCCCAATGACTACAGCGCGGCTCAGACTCGGTGGGCGGCCCTAGGGAACATGATTGCCAAGAGGGACATAGCGCAACTTTGGGGCGCTCAACGGCCGCCCACCGTGTCAGTATGGAAGGAGAATATGGACTGGTGTATGTTTAGGGAGAAGACAGTGTATGTGGCCCGTGGCAAGCCGGGGGCATGGGGTAGAATTTGGGGGCAATGGAACGCGTATCGCGGAGGCATCTGTACGCCCCCCCTGGTAGACACTGATATCGCCATGTCCCCCTGACCCTTGATGGCTCCTGGCGCCTTTTGTAACAACTACATATGGACGTTCATCTCCCTTGACCCCCTTCCCCCCCCCCTCCGTCCCCGGCCTCCCGGTACTCCTCTCTTTAGCGGATTGCTCAATTGTCCTGACTGGAGTTTCCCGGGGGGAGCCTGACCCGCACTGGTTTCCCTCATAACTCGCCTTTTGTTTTTTATTGTTTTTCCTTTTGTTTTTGTGATTGTTGGACTTACGCTTCCTGTTCCTCGAGAACTATCTGGAGCCACTGCGGGGCAGCGCCCTGGGAACTGATTGTAGCCTTGATATGTGTAGATTTCCTTCTGTACCTAGCGGCCGGCCCGGGTGGTTGTAGGCCCGTACTTGTAACCGAATTATTGTTCAATAAAAACTTTTTCAAAAAAAAAAAAAAAAAAAAAAAAAAGAATAGCGTCCTGGGAGCCATAACGGGCTATACAATAAATATTCACCTTTCCTAGCTTGTGGACTGTTGAAAAAAGGTGACTTTCATGGGAATGTCCAGAGGCCGCCCTGCGACTACTCAGCTAGGGCATGTAAAATAGGTAATATGCCAGATTTCTGTCAGTGGCAGGGTACTCAGGTTATCTTTTTATGCTTCTCCCTAGTTTGCCATATGCCACATGCTTTACGAAGGTTCAGATGTAGCCTCTTACCCTTCATGACTGCTGTTTCAGGATGGACCTCCATCCCATGGATCCAGCAGAACTTCCAGTAAATTGCTGTGTCTGCTTCACTTCCTAGATGCGCAAATGTGAATCAGTCTGGGCAGGGTCTCCTTCCTTTGGCTGCAGTCGGGTTCGAGGTATCAACCAGTGGAGTTCATAACGGGTGACTTTGTCAATAAAGATGCAATTTCGTTTTTATACATGAATGTATCGTTATTCATATTGATATCAACTTTCTCAATATTAACAGACTATACCTGACGTGCTTGGCCATCCCTCTGAGCCTGGTTCTTAATTAATATCGGGAATAGTTACCTTTTCATTATCTTTGCCGGCTAGGTGACTATTCTGAGTTCTCCTTTCTTTTTTTTACATAGCCTTTTGCGTTGTCTGTTGGTCATCTGCTCTTTCGGCCTTGTGTTATTTCCAGTTATGTTGTGCCCCTGTGCTCCTCTACTCCTAGAGCTATTGCCCTCGATCATTGGGGGGCCTAAGATTGAGCACTGGTGTGGACTGTTGCTTTTCACTCTGCACTAAGGCCCTTTGGTGGTCTATTTGAATGCTGTGTCCTTGTGGTTCTCTTGCTGGGGCACTGCTGGGGAAGACAAATAGGGTGTTCCTTTCGGAGTTTACACTCATACCTCTGATGAATTAGAGTTGGTTAATTGTGAGTTTAAGTCTGTAGTAACTCTAGAGATAGAAAGGATCGTCCTTGACTCTATGAAAGTTGGCTTGGAGAGGGGGATTGTGCTCATGCCACACAAAGCTGCTTCCATGTTTACTCACAGGTTGAGGATTATTTTACAGGGCTAGATGCCCCTTATTGTTATGTTGGAAATCTTGGTCAGCCTTTATGGTGATACTTTCCTTGTTGATGTGCGAATCTTCCAGCTGTTTGAAGCTTTTCTTCATCTCATCAACCAAACTGCTTGAGAAGTGTGGCGGTGTGCTCAAAGTTTCCAAGCGTGCAGTGGCACGTAATGAAATTTGCATTGGTGTCCCTCTGCACCCTTGTTATCAGGCTATTTAAAGCCTCCAGCTTGCTGTTCATTCCCTAGATAAATACTGTGATGGTATTTAAAAGGTCAACCTGTATGTAAAGTTTGGATGAACAAAAATTAATGGCGTCAGGGGTTGCCTGTAATGTGTCCTAAAGAGTAGCTCAACACTTATGGTGATTTATATGATTTATATTCTCTTTTGCTGGTGCTTTAGGGCCTTTGTAAATATTTGTTGCTTGCTTAATATCAGGATCAAGTACAGACCCATGGCCATCTTTGTGCCCTGGTACACCATTATCAACCCCCTTGCCTACTTCGATCCTCTAATCAACACAAATTCCAAGTTTCTAGGATCAACCGAGCCAGAATGGGAGCTCGATACTTTGCCTATCTGACCCCCTCCCTCTGGAACTCTCTTCTAACTCACTTATGTGTCGAACAACACTACCTTAAATTTCGTAAGGGCCTAAAAACCTGGCTTTTTAATCAGTAGTACCTATAACTCTTTTCTAGAGTCCTGCTCTTACCTCTTGTCCTTCGTGTTCTCAGGCGCCGGGATACCTCCCGGTAGCTGTGCGCCATATATAAATTTATTAAATAAATAAAAATAGATCTAGAGTCGCTTGTGGCCTGTATGATCAGCATAGGGTAAAGGTGGTTTACAAAGTTTGGCAGGGTTTTCCCCTCATTTGTGGAAGATCTCATAAAGTTGTGACATTATTGGGGGCCTTCTCTTCCCATTCACTTCCATGTGGATGTTGGTGCCCTAGAGTGGGGGTGCCCTGCCCTTCAAGGTACACAGTCCAAGCAATGAGAGTAGCTCTGGCTTGGTATATTTAATGAACTTAGAGGGCTTGGTTGTTCATTATCTGAGCTGGATTTATTGCAGATCATGCCATGACTTGGTTGAAGATAGATTTGCACTAGCCATGTTTCTATGCATACCGCATTGCTTGTTAATTGCGGAGCATTCCTTTGTAGCTGTCCAAACTTTATATGTGTATTATTTGTATTATTCTCTTGATTTGCTAGTCCCTGAGACTCTTGTTTGTCCCACTGGGCCGGGCTGCTGGTCCAGTTCCCCCATTGAAACCGCAGGTCCTGTTGGATCTGTTGAGACTGCAGGTCCCTAGCTAGACAGTCACCTGTATTGGAAAGAGTTTAAAGGAATATATAAGGGCTAGCAATAACTTCCTTGTTCAAAAGCTCTGTCAAATGATCCTCTTTAGTGCTTTTGAAGAAATTAAATATGGTAGTGGTTGTGGGTCTCTTCAAGATACTGCAAGGTTACATTTGTGTGACTCTTCTCATGGCTGACCATGACTTGAATTATTTACTCTGGTTTGATGTTTTTCTTCTTCTGGTCAATGCCCCAGTTGGGGCAGGTCTTATTCTTGCTGATCTCATGAGGTACCTCTTGAGCTCCTCTTGTGCCTTTTGGTCCTACTTTCAATCGGCTGTCCTTTACCGCCACTTACAGCTTTGTGTGGGCTTTTTTAGATTTGTTCAGCTGGCAGGGGCACCTGGCCTGCTTTGGGGGCCTGGCAATGGGGTGTTAGTTATACCACTTATATTACAGCACTTACAGTGCCACTTTTCAAATCGTAGAAGTTATTGGCCACTTGCGCCTTTTTGCAACTTGTACCATGCTGGGCCCTGAACAGGTTGAGATTAACCTTAAAAAACACTATATTTGGCCTCGGGTCAACCATTGCTGTCTGGCTGTGCCATTTTCCCAAAATGAATCTCACAGTTGCTAATAGGCTGCATAATAGGCCCTCTGTTGGTGGTGCTAGCTGGCATGTCTGTAGCTGCCAAACTCTTCAAGCCTCATCCTGGTGCTGACTTCCCAGCCTTCCAGCAAATATCCCTTTGACCCCAACCACAACATCACCCATGAAGGTGATGGTGAAGCAGACTCATATTCTGGGTATGAGCGGCAGTGAAGGATGAAGCATTGAGGCCAAAACTCTGAACAGTGGGGGCCGGAGGGTGGGACTGGAGGGCTCCAGGGCTGCAAGAGGTGTCTGGCGATGGTGACCTGGCTGGCTTTTTCTGACTTTCCACGCAGAGCGGCCGACTGCTCTTCTGTGATATTACTGGAGAAGCAGGTGAGTCAACAGGATGGCGGGAGCTTAACAGGCACAAGCCGCTCTGGCTACTAAACTGGCCACTTCGGCACCTCATGACACTCAACCCCTTCCATTGGGTGCTTATTGACTTTGGGTTTGCCTCTGAGTTGCCTCACTTTTGAATTTCCTCCTGCCTCATACCATAACCCTTGATGAGCCCATAATTCAGCCTCAGGTGGGTCAAACAATGTACCAGTGAAGCACATATATACATAGGCAAGACATTTTATTAAAAAATGGATTTATCTTATTTCATCACAACCCATTACAACTCATAATAATTCTGAGTAAGAGGACATGTATGCCATGTGAAGTGAATGTAAAGTGTTTGAGCAAGTAGTGTTTTTGCTATTTACAAACAGTATGGGCAGTTGATTTGAACATTATTTAGTAGGCTACCCATATCAAGATTTCAGAAGTTGCTCTTTATTCATAAATGCAAAATTCACTATCAGCTAGTCTCAAGGGTACAGCAAAAATATAATCACCAACATTTTGGCCCCAAACATCCAAAGTGTGTCTGACCACATCAACTGGGGTCTTCATCAGGACAACAAAGGACATAGGCCATATAGACACACCCTAAAACAGGAATATAATTACTCCTTTGTGCATCGGAAACCAGAAACAGACAATTCTATGTTTACATCAATCACTCATTCATTTCAAAACTTTATTTGATTGTTTAAAAACAGTCATAAAAGCACATGGCATCAGTAATACAATGCAATACATGAAATGATAAAATAACAATACATTCGGTTAACGATAAGAAAAATGGGGCAGGAAGGGGGGGTGAGCCAGATGGACAACATCTACGAGTATCATTTCACATGTAATTTCAGTAGATCATACTTTTCCTGACGGACACAGATTGCAAAATAAAGGTCGCTGTAAAAAAGCATACATCCGGTTCGTCAAGTGCAAAAAGAAGGCTCATCGCAGATCTGACATTAGACACTGAATATTTTTTAAAAAATGGTTTGAGGTAGGCAATTCGGAGATATAAATACAGAGGGCAAAGAACCAAAAAGTGCCCGGTACTCTGCTTCGAAGTCCCATCACAGGGACAGGGCATTGCAGTGTAATTTTTAATCAACGGAAAGGCCACTAAAATGTGGGCAATACCTAGACGTAGTCTGGTGAGGACAAACTGATGAGATTGTTTGGTGACCACTTTTAGGTACTTGGCGAAACCTAAACTTGCCTGGTTAAGGGAGTAGTGAAATTGGTGAGTAGCCATCGGGCGGGTTATGTCTCTACGCACTTTGGATTTAATCCCCAAGTAAATAAGTTTTAGCTCCTTTTTTGAGGAATCTACAGCCCTGGCAGGGTCCACCAAAACATTCATATCGAATATCTCTCTATAGGATAAGATCACGTAATTAAGCCATGGGATCTGGTTATGTTTATCCAAACGGAGGCAGTCTTGGATAATTTTCCTAGTGAAGCCAGTTTCCTCCTTTGCCCAAATCGATCTCCAGGTCATTAGTGGGCCTAGCCCCGTAAGGTCAGTCAGGTATTCCAGCCCAACCTCAAGGTGGGACAGTCCAGTGGAGGCTGAAGTTGGAAGACAAAGAAGCCTCTTTAAAAAGCTATTTTCCTCCACCTGGAGGTCTCCATGGCGACAATGACCCCAAACCCCTGATCCATAGAGGGCCACAGAAACACATCTAAGACGGTAAATGTGCAACATATCACAAAGACGCCGGCTTCCTAATTTTGAGGCGAATTTAAAAACCCATCTTGGCCTTAACGTTACAAATCTCCTGTGCCCACATGCCATTACTACTGAGAGTGATGCCTAAATAGCAAAATGTATCCACCACTTGTATCTTTTGGTCCACAAACTGGAAAGATCTCAGGTTTTTTATTTTCTTGCCACAAGCCATAATAAACGTCTTGGAGTTATTAATTTTTAATTTCCTCCCCTGGATAAAACTAAAAAAACTATCCATTAATCTCTGCAGACCCACTGGAGTTCTAGACAATAAAACAGTATCGTCTGCGTACAGCAGTACAGGAATGGCTTGGCCCTCGGCTTGTGGTGCATCAGCAGAGACCAATCTCAATTCAGAGTCCATGTCATTAATAAAAAGAGAGAAGAGCCGTGGGGCAAGGACGCAGCCTTGTCTGATACCTGATTTGACCTCAATATCATCAGTGCATTCACCCGCTTGGCCATAACGAATCCTGGCCGATAGTTTACTGTATAGTCTGGCCAGAAAATAAATAATTGCGGGTGGGGCGCCCATGTTTAATAACGTGGTCCACAGAAGGGCATGGTTCACCAAATCGAAAGCGCTGGACAAATCAGCAAAGCAGAGGAATAAGGAGCCCTGTTTGGCTCAGGTGTATTTACCTATGATAAGATCTAAATTAACACACTGCTCAACGGTACCAAGGACCCTACGGAACCCAAATTGGGAGTCAGCCAAGATACCATTGACCTCTGCCCATCCCTCCAGACGCTGTAGGAGCACCCTACTCATAATTTTAGGGAGGAGTCCAGAAGGGAGATAGGGCGGTAGTTCTTTGCCTCGCTCCTATCGCCCTTCTTATAGATTGGTATAATAATTGATTCACCCCATGTAAGAGGGGTGCTTACCATAACTGCCGCGTTGAAGACTTTGGTCAGAAGGGGGCCTCACAAAAGAGTGTCAGCTTTGTAAAGGTCTATCGGCACCCCATCAGGCCCTGGGGCCTTTCCTCCCTTGCTGTTTTGGATGGCAGTAACTACCTCGTCAGTTGTAATATTTAGGGGAAGGTTTGGACCAAGGGCTGCTGCTCTAGGGCACGTACTAGTTTCCCCCCTGGATTTAAAATGCTATTATAAAACACAACCCAGTTTTCTTCACTAACCTGGGCTGACAATACTGGGTAAGCCTCCTTCTGATGCAGAAAGGGACTATTCACAGTGCTCCAGAAGAGTTTGCTGTCCCGCAATTTGGCTGCTTTGGAGAAGTTATCCCAGGCTTCCTCCCGTAATTCATGCTTCCTACGGGACAACTGGTCCTTATAGTTTGCTCTGAGGGATTTAACAACACACTTGTCCCTGGGGTGATTGCATAGGGCTTTCTTTAGTTCCTGCAAGGACTTCGTACAAGCCCTATCAAACCATCCCACGTTAGCCCTGGGCCTGTTGGGGGCAGTAAGTATTTTTTTAGTTATGGCATTAATTTCCTCGAAGTCAACGATAATACTTGCCGCACTTGTATTATCATCTAAACAGCGCTGCAGCTCAAGGAGACTTACAGCCACAATTTCTGACATCAGCTTCTCAGAATTGCCACTGCACCATTTTATTCTACATCCATTAGGCCTATGAGGGATTAATTCAGCAACTGTCCTACGGGCAACTTGGACCTTCCTCCCCCAAATCAAGGTGGTAAAAGTAATTCCGTTATGATCACTAAGGGACAGGTCTACAATTTGCGGGACAAAACAGAGAGAGCTGATGTTCTCCGAAACCAACAGGTGGTCAATAACAGAGGCTGAGTTCCTCCCTACGAAAGTTGGGACCGGGTTGCCCTCCCTATCATTAGCGGGCACATGAACAAGTAGATCCAATTTTAACAATAAGGCATTTAATGACTCTCCGTAAGGTGTATGTACAAAATGAGCCCGGTCGGCCCCTCGGTCCCCATCAAATACGCAGGCATTAGAAAAAGAGAAAGTACATGTGGGAATATTAAAATCACCCCCCCAGATAATAACAAATGGAACCGGGTTAGCCCTACATAGTTTATCAATTACAGTTGCAAGTTCCTTGACTACAAATGAGCTCGAGGAATCAAACATGTTGTTATAGTGGTTAATCAGCAGGACGTCACGGCCCCCACTTTGCTGCAGCCAGAGGACCTGTGAATGGGATCCTACAATGGTGTGAGATTTAACTTGCACCGGGAAGCTTACGGACAAAAGGATCACAAGACCGCCTTGGCCCTACCCATGGTTGATGCCTGCGCCGGGCAGTTAAAAGAGACAAAGCCATCAAAGAGAATCTCTTCTGTGGACCAGGTCTCTTGGAGGCAGAGTATGTCCTGGCCGTTAACAGTCTCCCTCCACCCTAGGGCCTCCTCCTTTTAACGCCAGCCTGCGATGTTCCAACTCAAGATTTTAAACCCTGCACCATAATCCACAGCATCAGATCCAGGGATATCCCCCACGGGACTACTGAGGGATGTCAAATCCTTAGTGGCCGCCAAGCTACTAAGTTGACTGGCACACACGGAGGGAAATTGGGACTGGGTGTTTGGCCCTAGCCGAGCACCAGCCGTTGGCAGATACTCCGCACGGGCCAATTCTAACTGATCGGTACTTCCTATTAAAGCTTCTACACTCAGGGGTGTGCTCCCCTGCCCAAGAGATGGCTGTGTTTCCTGGGGTAGTCAGTCGACTGCATCAAGGCAGCTAAAGCGGTTGTAATCGCAAAACGTGGCTCTAGATGGCATAGGGCCTGGAACACCATGATATCTCCCATTTCTGCCCCTATAGTTGACCCTGGTCCACTCGTTACTGCCACTCCCATAGGTCGTCGGGATGGGGGGTAAAAGACAGAAAGCGGCAGGGTCTGGATAGGGGAGTCAAAAGACCTATTAAATCCGGCACAAATATGGTGGACTGTTCTGGGGTCCCTAAAATTAATTGTTATACAGTCCCCATTTATAGTTTTTGCCAGCTTTCACACCCAAGGTACCCTTCTTAGCATTACAATCTCACTAGACAGCTGGGTTGGCAGGGGTCTGTTCCAATTAAGCCATTTGACAACCTTGCTTTTAAGTGAGGTAAATGATTCATCTTCCCCTTCTTCTAGGGCTGGGACACCCGCCAAGACCACCATAAAGCGGTTAGCTTCAGGGGGAAGGTCCGGGGTTCGGGGTTTACTAGCCCTGATATCTTTCACTGACGTTGGAGGTGCACTATTACCCCTGTCTGTAACGGTAACCCCCGGGTTGTCATTGCCTCTGGCACCTGCCAGGGAGCAGGCCGGCGACTGCCTAGGAGGTACCAAGGGAAGAGGGTTAGAGCCCAGTGGTCCAGACAATCTGCCGCTGGGGATAGGCACACTACTAGCTGAGGGGGGGAGAGCACCCTCAGGAATAATTGTACTGGAAATATTGGCATGAGTAGGTCTTGCTACTAAAGTGGACGTTACTCTCTCAATGTTAGCCAATCTAGTTTCAATCTGTTCCAATTTGGCCTCTAGGGGATATAAAATAGATTTAAATAGCGCTCCCAGATTTTCAAGGGTCAGTGCAGTACCATGCTGGCCTAGGATATGGGTAACGGGAGGAGGCAAAGTCAAGTCTACCAATCCACTGCCCAAATCTTGTAGCCCTGCAGCAGGCCTTCCTGGTTTGATATTACTACTATTTTGCCTGGCAACCTTCGCTAGACTTCCCTCTTTCTTGTTATATACTCTTTTCCTTTTTGGGATAGTCCCTTCTCTAGGCCCTAGATGCATAATATTATTGGGGGCAACCCCTGGAGTGATGGGTGAGTTCACATCGTTGTCGAGGATTAAATCAATTTCTGGCATTATTTCGTTAACCAAAAGGTCCAGATCCTGAGAGTTATTCTCCTCCCCTCCAGGGGTGCTATCTTGCTCGGTTATACAGGGTGCATTATCCGCCGTAGGCAAGTGTCTATCCGGCGTTATGGCATTAGCGATTGGTCCCAGTGAAGATCTTTTAGTTGCAGTAAGTTCTTGCGACATGCGTTTTTCCAGTACTAAGATTTCTTTGGACACTATTGAATTTGCTCTAGTTTAGAATTTTTCCATGCCTCCCGCAATGGAACCCCCAACAATCGAGGACTTACTTCTAAGTTCCCTGCCAGACATAGTTCAGATGGAGATGCGAGACTTGGAGCCCAGAGGCAAGGAGGGATGGCCCGGTCCGGTCTTGACCGGTCAGAAACGGGCCCGCCCTTGGCCCGGGCTTCGCGCTTCTCCCGCGCGCGGGGGTAAGGGCTCGTTAAAGTAGGAAGGAAAATGGGCGGGTGGGCGGTGCAAGCAGGGAGAGCGGCCCGGGTGGAACAGATTGGGCTCACAGGGGCTCCTGGGAGATGGAATCCCTGCGTCCACGCTCGCGGCCCAGCTTCCACACGACACACCCCAGGTCCTCCTACAGATCACAACCCCTCTCCGTATTCCAGCTCCCGCTGATGGTAGGTGCGCTGCGGGACCCGCGTAGCGGGTCCGGCGAGCCGTGGGTGAGAAATGGGGCAGGAAGGCAGCAGCAACAATCCAGTGGCACGATCCTCACAAGGCAGTTAAAGTCACCAAGGCGTGATTTCGTGCTGATATACTGTCGAAGTTTAACGGGGAAGGCCAGTTCCACAGAATGTCCCCCGACTGCCGCTCAGCGTTGGGGGAACCGCCATTTCCTGGGTCCGGAGCTTCGCCTCCTGGCTCTACGCCAGTGCTGAGCTGTGTTTGCTGCGAGAGTCAAAGGGTTGCTCTTCCCAAGCTGCTTGTCAATCCCTGTGGAGCGCCGCCACTTTACTTTGCTTAACCCTGTCTGGGAGCTTAAAGGTAGTCACTGTTGTAACAAGAGCCTAGAAATCTGAAAGGTGAGCGCGTCACTGTGACAGTTGTGCTGGGAATCCCTCAACGAACTACAAAACAATAATTCTTCCTTGAAACAGCCAAAACAATACTGAGAGGTGTCCGCATCACCGTGAGCAGGCAAACCCTCGATGGGCTACACCATTTAATTCTACCTAAAAATCGTAAACGCATCTACTAGAATGCACTATGTTTTAAAATTGGCCACCCTGCTCTAATGCTATCATCAATCACTCACCTCAACATACAAGTGAGAGTCTTCAAAAAAGGGTGTTTCAAGAGGTCACCGATGGCCAAAAATGACTTTCTCTAAAATAAAACAACAGCACACAACTGCCGTAAACAAGTGCTATTTCAAATTTTAGCTATGTTGAGACAACATCACAAATATCTCACAGAGTCAAGAAGGGATAAATTATGCTGACACCTTCTCCTTAGTGGTTCAATTACACATCCAGCCAAGGTAGTGGCTCTGGGTATCAAGATGAGTCAGAAAAAGATATCAATACAGAGAGTTTCACCACAAAGCATAATCACAGGTCACAAAAGCAAGCAGTCCTGAAGATCAAAGGAATCCTTGGTCGAAGTTAAGCCCACAATTGTTTTAAACAATAAGGCTTTTAGTTAGCTAAGGGCATCAAAGCGCATGATGGTAAGATTAATGGAAGTGTTTAGCACAAATAGAGCCGCTCCCAGTCAGGTGACCTAGGTGCTGCAGTTTTAATTTGTGAGTACAGGTATCTCACAAAAAGTGAAAGACTGGTCTCACACACCACCTGGTGTCATGCTTCATCATTGACCAGTCCTCGCCCTCTAAAAACTTGGTTTGATAGATGGCGGGCATACAACTGACGACAGGGATGCACTTCTAAACTAAGTGGGGGCCCTTACAAACAAAAAGTGAAACTAAAAGGCCATTATAGATGTCAAACCAATTTTAATATAACTGGCATCTATATGGTAATTAAAATGAATGATCGGTATATTGGGGATTCTAATGTCCCCCCACCATGGTGTATATGGTCGACATGTTTCTGCCAGTTGGCCCAGTAGGGTCCAAGGCATTCATCAGGACCTAAATAATCAGAAAACGGGCTCCACTCTTACCAGACTGTGGTGAGAGGATTCCACTAGGTGGGGTGATCTAGGTCACGCTCAACTTTTATACGGCTAATGCGTTCAAGCCTGAAAGAAAAAACAAAACAAACAACAAAAATATACAATACAAAATAGCACCAAGGTCAATGTATTAGAAAAACTTTCAATCAGCCACATACACGTACAGATATAGTGAGTGGCTAAAAGTGCAGCAAACGTGACACTTTGGGGATTCAAGAGACGAGCAGAATGAGAAGATCAGCACAGGTCTCAAGAAGAAGTCCACGTTCATGCCTCCGACCCAAACCATTCCCTGTCACATACTAGCATTTGAACATGTGATTCTCAAGGAAGTAGAGAAGATCAACTTCAGACAAGACAAGGGTTTCCCTAACCTTATTAAACTGGAACGTATAGCACTTGAGGGACTCACGAACAATACGGACCTTACAATCAAACCAGCAGACAAGGGAGTTGCCATTGTCTTGATGAACAAAACCATGTATCAAGAGGAGTGCAATCGGCTACTATCTGACGCAACCAGCTACGAGAGACACTCGGATGATCCAACATCAGGCCTCACCATGAAGATTAAAGGTATGGTGGATGAAGTACTATGCAATAATTGGATTACGAAGCAAGACGCGGATTTCCTCGTCAGTGAAAACCCTAGAACACCAAGGTTCTATATCTTCCCCAAAATTCACAAAGGAAAGATGCCCCCCCCCCAGGAAGACCGATGGTCTCTGGCATCGGATCTATCCTCGAGCCTCTTTCGCAGTTTTGCGACTAGTTCCTCAAACCAATTGTGCAAAAGTCTTCTTCCTACCTGGAAGGCACGAAAGATGTGCTGTGCCTCTTGAGAGATTTAGGAATTAACACCACTGAGGATATCTTCTTTACCATGGATATAGAGGCCCTGTACACCAGTATCCCACAGAGACTGACATTGTCAGTCGTGGAAGAGATTCTGCTGAACATGGAATGGGATTTCCTCACTCCCCAACATTTCATCATGGAATGCGCTGAGGTTGCTCTAACAGAGAACGATTTAAAATTCGAAGAAGTGATATACCATCAAATCAAAGGCACATAAATGGGTAGTACTTCCGCCCTGAGCCTTGCATGCTTATACGTACATCAATTCGAGGAGGATTACATCTTCAACGAAAACAATCCTTTCACTGAACAGCTTAAAACTTGGAAACGCTATATCAACGTCGTTTTTGGCAACAGGGAACGAATGGGAGGATGTTTAAACCAGAGAACGTATTACAGGCTGTTTAAACTAGCCCGGTTTTCATTACTGTGTCAGGAATAATGAGATTTCCTCACGAAAGGTCTATTTTTAACATACCTTTCATACGCGCATTACGCGCATGCGCAACCAGCAGTACAGGATCAGTACTGTTGGTGGGCGCATACACTGCTCCTAAACATTTCTCCTAAACACGGAGTTGAAGACGGGACCACGCCCGCTCCCCCGGCATCGGACCCATTTGCCAGGCAATCCCGGTGCAGACACCAGATGTCCTTTTAAGGCCACTATCTGCAAAAACTCGACTCCAGGCAGGTCAGGTGGCACATTTTTATCATTTAGCAGCGGCGTCTTGTGACACCGGATCTTGACATAACCACAGTCAATTACACTTAATTAGACCGCCAATAAAACACCGGCAGCCTAGCGCGAACACTATAAATAAGCAAGCACTCTCTCCCCTCACTTATCATCGAGGAGGTGAGGAGCATACACTAAGGCGCAGACGTGGGGGATGCACCAAGGAACAGTAAGAGCTTGAAAGTGTGTGTGAATGAATGTGCATTTTTGTCTTATTGTTCTTTGGACCTCCACGCTTCAGTAACCATTGAATTTCAAGGTTGCATTTACTAAAGTCCTCACCTGCTTGTTGTTCCAATTTTTCTACTTATTTAACAGTGCTTGACCAAAGGGGTCTTCCTCCCTCACCCTCCTATGGGGCAATTTGATCCCATTTCTAGGGTAAGCAACATGGATTAAAGTTTCCACAAACCAATAAGTGCATAGATGAGTGTCACATTTGCTGCACTTTCAGCCACTCACTATATCTGTACGTGTATGTGGCTGATTGAAAGTTTTTTCTAAAATATTGACCTTGGTGCTATTTTGTATTGTACATTTTTGTTGTTTGTTTTGTTTTTTCTTTCAGGCTTGAATGCATTAGCCGTATAAAAGTGGTGCGTGATCTAGATCACCCCACCTAGTGAAATCCTCTCACCACAGTCTGGTAAGAGTGGAGCCCGTTTTCTGATTATTTAGGTCCTGATGAATGCCATGGACCCTACTGGGCCAACTGGCAGAAACATGTCGACCATATACACCACGGTGGGGGTTACAATAGAATCCCCTATACACCGCTCATTCATTTTAATTACTATATAGATGCCAGTTATATTAAAATTGGTTTGACATCTATAGTGGCCTTTTAGTTTCACTTTTTGTCTGTAAGGGCCCCCACTTAGTTTAGAAATGCATCCCTGTCGTCAGGTGTATACCCGCCCTCTATCAAGCCAAGGTTTTAGAGGGCGCGGACTGGTCAATGATGAAGCATGACACCAGGTGGTGTGTGAGACCAGTCTTTCACTTTTTGTGAGATGCCTGTACTCACAAATTAACACTGCAGCACCTAGGTCACCTGACTGGGACCTGCTCTATTTGTGCTGAACATTATATGTTGGAGGCTGCCTGCTCCTAGTACCCCGTGCCTCTGGTTCCCTTCCCTAGAACTTTTCTGGGGCTTTGGTGGTTATATATATATGAAAGATTAATGGAAGGCCACAGCGTATCCTCCCTAACTACATGGGCAGGCAGAAACAGGACTTGTGTGCAACATGTTACAATGGATGAAATGGTCGCTACATAGGCAACCCCTGGCTTAATTCCACAGCAACCCTAATCATTCAGCATCAGGTAACTCCCATTCAAGAGTAATCTGAAAGTCGGACATATAACGGCCACCGGAGACCCTTTCAAGCAGCAAGACAAGTTCGCCACAGACGCATTGCATGCCCCATGCAATGAAGCATCCTTGCATACTAGGGACCCACTTAAAGTATTCTCACAGTCTGCGCCACTGAGAAAAACTTCAGTGTCCTCATTCATACACCGAATGTGAAAGGAAGTTCCCATTGTCTGTGTATATACCGTTTACCCAACGCTTCGTATCTGCCCACTTAATGGTGTCGTAGACAGTACTGAAAGTGAAAGTTCAAGACTGGCATTGAAATATACCCATGGAGTATCCAATCTAAGGATGCTATTTCTGCAGCACTGAAAGGTAATCTCACTAGCTTCTCAATGTGTAACATGATATATCTAGCAACCTTCTGTGCCATAGCTAATTGTTGTTCTGAGAGATGACGCGGGAAAACAGATTTGTGATTCTAATGTGCCGTATGGGCACGTAGCTGGAGCGTAACTTTTGTAGTGTCCAGCTCAACATTAGAAATGACCTAAGCTGGGACTGCCCATGTTGTAATGCAGACAAGTCTTGCTGAAGCACATCTATTGTGGATACGACAATGTTACCTAGAGGATAACTTCTAGATTATAGGGTAGTCATTCTGTTGTCTTCCACCGCCAGAGCCTGTTCTAAGTTAGCCCTGTCAATCTCACGCAGCCTTTCAGCAGCTTCTTTTTATTTTCCATATCTTGTTATATACAGCATATAGGAGGCATTTTTGATGTGGTTACTGAGGACATAAGAGAAAGTCTCATATTTCCAAGTCATCAAATAAAAGGGACAAGTGATAATTCACTTGGAACAGTGTTGAGGTTTTAAGCCAATCAAGGCACAACTTCCCAACACTGTAAGTCGTTACCACCCTCGAGTGTTCACTCTACAGCAAACAGACCTGACATGCAATATGTGCAGATTCTTTGATGTTACCTAGGAAACTATCCTCCCACTTGTAATTGTCTAGTGGTCACACTAACCATCCCTTCAATTAGGATCCAATGAGTTATGTCTACTCGTACGCAGCATAGTGCCTATAGTGTTTTATCATATGGTGTTATTTGCTGCCGTTGTCAAACCATGTAAGATTTGGAACCCGTGGCATGTTCAAGTCTTTCATCTTAGCTAGGCCAAGACATGTAGTCTGTTGCCCCTTTTTGTTCTGGAAAATCATCTGTTGGGTTTCTAAACATGCCCTGAATAAAGCCTCAGGTCCCTGAACCTGCTAATCTTTAGTCCCCCAGATCGAAGTAACATCTACTGTATCCCTCCAAAAATCAAACACGTGTACAGAGCTGGGAAGGAAATGAAGCAGAATATATCACCTTAGTGTCAGTTAACATATTTTTTTTTGCAGGGGATGGTGCAAACCTTTAATAAAATGAGGCTGGGTCAGATGTGTCATAACAAGAAACATAATCAAAATTTTGTGCAAATGCTTCTGAACTATCCTTTGGTGGTGTAGGGCAATGATCCCATTGAGTAAAGTTAAAAACTTCATGCAGTGTACTAGCCTTTTGTAGAAAATGATGACCGTAAAGTTTATAACAAAAGATCTCTTCAAAATTAGCTGTACTATCATATAACTCATCAGAAGAAAACACAGTTGAATGGTCTAGAATCTAGATTTTCTAATATTTCATATACAGTATTAATGTCCAAAACGACAGAAATGGTACTGGGGTGATAATGTCATTTAAGAATATTTTCAGTTCAGTGGGCCCATACCTTGTCCAATACAATCCCATCCGGAACTGGAACAGCCGAAATGTTCACTAGACAAAAGTCTCTTTGTTCATGGTGTGATTATGCATGTGGTTTCAGAACCAAGTTCACTGTGTGTACTGCAGAGCATTCTGGGACAAAGTGTTTGTTCAGGAGAAGGAAGAACACAATCAAAAAATAAATCCATTTAATTAGGAAAAGGAATGCAATTGTAATAAAAAGTGTAACCATGGAGAAACAAAGTTTTTTTTTTTTCATCCAACGATAGAAGACAAGCACCTTTAGCTCGAACGACAGGGCGGTGGGTGAGGTGGAACCTCCGATGCATCAGAGGATAAATCATCACAATCAGTGAAGTATCCAGACACCATCCAGTCTATCTTGGGCAGCTCAGCAGGCTGGTTCAAGTGAGGTGAAGACTTGATCTGTGATGTATTAACATAGTCCTTGATCATCTCTGGATTCTGAATGTAAATCTGTGTTTATGTATTTGTAGACTGCACAGTAGTCATTTTTGAAACAGGTAGAAGGCATACCTCATTTTTGTTCATTGTTGTCTCATGTTGAAGAGAACCGGACTCCTTTACAATTAAAGCTTCCATCTGAACTTCCAGTATGGCAGCGAGAGAAGATTGGTAGCTACCCAGGAGTCTACACAGCTTACTGTTGAGAATCGGCCACATAGTGTGGTTTGATCAGATCAATCGAGACAAACCTTTTGTCTCAGCATCCGGCAAAGGGAGGAAGAAGTACTGTTTGTGTACCTTCAATGGCAAGGACAGGCACAGGCGCTCTGAAAGTCGGCCCAAACTCTTTTTTGTCCATACTCTATTCCCTGACTATAGAGCATGCACTGCCTGACCTGCCTGGAGTCGAGTTTACGCAGGTAGTGGCCTTAAAAGGACATCCGGTGTCCGCACCGGGATTGCTTAGCAAATGGGCCCGATGCCGGAGGAGCAGGTGTGGTCCCGTCTTCAACTCCGTATTTAGGAGAGATGTTTAGGAGCAGCGCACAGGGTCCACAGCCTTTTTGATACAGAGGCAGGGGCAGGGGAAAAGGAAGACAAAAAAGACAGAATAAAAGGGTACAATGGTACAATGGGAAAGACCAAACTTATGTCGCGATGGGAACAAGAAGCAAAAGGAGAGGGAACATTGTCAACCTTAGTGACCATACCCTTTATAAGGATGAGGAAACGGTCCTCTCAAAAGGCCTGGGTTTCGTTCCAACACTTGTGAATGACCCTTTCACCCTTAAAACTGAACTGGCACAATTTTTCAGGAAAATAAAACTTCGCAACCACTTTGGGGATTCAAGAGAGGAGCAGAATGAGAAGACCAGCACAGGTCTCAAGAAGAAGTCCACGTTCATGCCTCCGACCCAAACCATTCCCTGTCACATACTAGCATTTGAACATGTGATTCTCAAGGAAGTAGAGAAGATCAACTTCAGACAGGACAAGGGTTTCCAGAACCTTACCAAACTGGAACGAATAGCACTTGAGGGACTCAAGAACAATACAGACCTTACAATCAAACCAGCAGACAAGGGAGATGCCATTGTCTTGATGAACAAAACCATGTATCAAGAGGAGTGCAATCGGCTACTCTCTGACGCAACCAGCTACGAGAGACACTCGGATGATCCAACATCACGCCTCACCATGAAGATTAAAGGTATGATGGATGAGGCACTATGCATTAATTGGATTACAAAGCAAGAAGCGGATTTCCTCGTCAGTGAAAACCCTAGACCCCCAAGGTTTTATATCCTCCCAAAAATTTCAAAGGGAAGATGCCCCCCCCACCCCAGGAAGACCGATAGTCTCTGGCATCGGATCTATCCTCGAGCCTCTTTCGCAGTTTTGCGACTGGTTTCTCAAACCAATTGTACAAAAGTCTCCTTCCTACCTGGAAGGCACAAAAGATGTGCTGTGCCTCTTGAGAGATGTAGGAATTAACACCACTGAGGATATCTTCTTTACCATAGAGGCCCTGTACACCAGTATCCCACAGAGACTGACATTGTCTGACGTGGAAGAGATTCTGCTGAACATGGAATGGGATTTCCTCACTCCCAACATTTCATCATGGAATGTGCTGAGGTTGCTCTAAAAGAGAACTATTTCGAATTCGAAGAAGTGATATACCATCAACTCACAGGCACATAAATGGGTAGTACTTCCGCCCTGAGCCTTGCATGCCTATACGTACATCAATTCGAGGAGGATTACATCTTCAACGAAAACAATCCTTTCACTGAACAGCTTAAAACTTGGAAACGCTATATCAATGTCGTATTTGTTGTTTGGTGAGGGGATGAGGACACAGAAGAAGCCTTTGTAGAATAGGTCAACACAAAGGATCATCACCTTAAATTCACCCACTCCATCAACAAAGATCACACCATTTTTCTGGATCTAGACATCAGCATGACGGCAGATGGCATTAGCACAAAAGTACATAATAAACAGACGGATAAAAACAGTCTACTTTTGTATGAAAGCTATCATCCAAAAGCCCTGCGCAACAACCTACCAGTTGGTCAATTTCTCCGGGTGCGTAGAAATTGCTCAGAGACTGAGAATTTCACGAAGCAAGCGGAGGAACTCGAGAAGAAGCTTCTGGACCGACATTATCTTAAGAAAATGATAAGGAAGGCCAAGAAGAGAGCCAGTAACAATAACCGTGAGGTACTACTAGAAAATACCAACAAAGAGAAACCAGACCGGATTGTGTGCGTAACAACATATACACCAGTTTCTAACACTGTACAAAAGACCATAAAGTAAAACTGGCATATTTTGGACGGTGCGAAAAAACATTGGGAACCCCCACTTTTTGCATTTAAGAGGAGCAAAAGTATACGGGACGAACTGGTGCATGCAAAAGATCCTCCAAGAATGAGGGAAGACCTGCTTACCCTTGGGAACACTCAGAGGCCCACGGGACACTACGCATGTGGAGGTTGTGTCGCATGTCCATGTACTGTGACTTCAAAAGAAGTAGACATTGGGACCACAAACCCTTGGAAACTAAACAACTTTAGTAATTGTAACACCGTGTGAGCACTAGCCGGACCGGAAGTGGAGCGGGACTGTGCCGCTGGGCTCCGCTCCAGAAACAAGAGACAGTCTAGCGTTCACACCAACCTTGGGGGAGGAGCCATCGACGGAAGAGGAAGCGGGCCGGATGAAAAAAGGAGAGATCACGGCAGAAGAAGGATCGAGCGGTGGAGAACGGTGAATGAGGCGAGTACAGGACGGCGAGAGAGGAGATCGACGGACGAGAGGAGCACAGGACAGCGAGTTGGGAGATCGACAGACGAGAGGAGCGCAGGACGGCGAGTTGGGAGATCGACAGACGAGAGGAGCGCAGGACGGCGAGTTGGAAGACGGCGGACCCAGAGGAGACATCCTGGTCTTTAAGGCGAACAAACCCGGTGGGCTGCAGGGAGGAGAAGACGCCCCTGGGTCCCAGCGCCACGGTCCTGGGAACGGGCCGTGGCTCGAGGCAAGTGGCTCTCCGGGGGCCTTTCGGGTGGGGTTGGTGGTGAGGATTGTAAAGTGCAGTGAGGCACCAGAACAGGGTGAGACCCTCCCAGACTCCTCGCACTCCCCCCCCCTACACGATCCTACGGTGAGGGTAGCACACAGCTCACACAAGAGTAGCAGTGACTCAGACCTGTTTTTTTTTTCTTTTCTTCCCTCCCTTCAACCACCGAGCCCCGCAAGTGGCGGACTACGGATACTGAAGGCGACGTCCCCTCCCCATAGAAGACCGCAACCCCAAGAAAGAACCCTCGGACAGAGACTGTTTTATTTTCTTTATTTTGGTACCTGTGACTGTGAGGAGATAACTCCTACCTATACTTGGTTCTCCTTTGAACAACCCTTCCAAACATGTTGAAAATAAAGGCAGACTCAATACATCGGTAGTTGACGGCTTATTTGCGGTCCCGCCACCCCGTTAGGGACTATAGACTACCACAGTTTGGTGTCAGAAGTGGGATCTTCGCCGGGTGTCGACAATGACACAACCCGTGCCTGTCACTATAGAGAGCATAATAAACCAACTGGCGGAAGGGCAGAGACACCTACAGTTGGCCCTTGAAGAACAAGCCCTAGCAGCACGGAAGGATAGGGAAGTATTACATGGCGCTTTAAGAGATCAGGCAGTTATGCTTACATCAAACCAGCAAGTACAGGATACAGCCATTCTTAGATTGACCAACGCCATTGTCAGTACCAGAGTCCGTCCTAACGTCCCAGGGTCGGTCCTACAGAAATTCCAAGAGGGAGACGACCCCGATTTCTTTTTCGTGAACTTTGAGAGGGTGGCTACTACAGGGGCATGGCCCCAGGAACGATGGAGCCAATACATTGCTCCCCTCCTGGCTGGGGAATTACAAGCCGCCTACCAGGCCGCCAACCCAGCTGGAACGACCGCATACGAGGACGTGAAAAAAGCCATATTAGAACGGCTAGGGTGTGATCAGGAATACTACCGGACCAAGTTCAGGAGGGAGAGATGGAACCCTGGGGACAATCCACGTGCACTATATTATAGGATCAGAGACTTGGGGAATACCACACACATCGACAATAGAGGAAGCGACGGAGAAAGTGTTTTTGGAACAATACCTAGAAGCCCTACCCACAACTACTCGTTCATGGGTGAAACAACACCCTAACCTCAATACCACAACAGCGGTCGATTTAGCTTGCGCTTTTCACAGGTCACCTGAGTTTAGAGCCGGAGCAGCGCACCCAGGCCTGAAATAAAACCCTGTGTCCAGACTAGACCAATTCCCCCTGTCCCGAGCATAGGCAGTCAGGGACCACAGTGCTATCATTGCTCAGAGTGGGGCCACATAGCCCGAAAATGCTCCCACAAAACCTCGACAGTAGAACCTATGGAGGTAGGATATACTAGGGGACGGATATGTTTGGGTGGTCAGGGGGCCCCTAGATACAAAAAAGAGGTACTCCTGAACGGGAAAAGGCAACAGGCAACAGGCCCTGTTTGATACCGGGTGTCATGTATCAGTGGTGGATAGGTCCCTAGTGCCCCAACCACAGTTACGAGAAACAGAACAGGTACAGGTAACCTGTGTACACGGGGATACAAAGACATATCCTGTCGCAGAGGTACTACTCGATATTTCTCACGATCCCCAAATGAGGCGAGTAGGAGTAATACGATCCTTACCGGAAGCGCTTATCGTAGGTACAGACCATCCCAAGTTTGAGCAGTACTTAAATGAGTTAAAAACCGAGACCCCATCATGGTTACAGGAGGCGCCCTTTGGCGAATGTCTCCTAGAAACAAGCCCCGGCAACGGAAGGAAAAGCAAAACAGAAAACAGGAAAGCAAAACATCTGTATGCAGAGGCACATGACTCGTATCACGCTTTTCCTATCTCCCTTACAGACCCAGTGGAGACGGTCCCGATTAGCTTCCGTTCAGCCCAGAGAGACGATCCAACCCTTGTCCATGCCTGGGAACAGGTACAGGAGCTGGACGATCAGAAGGTAGGACCGTATTTTATTCTGTCTAAAGGGCTGCTATATCGCTCCGTAAAGGAGGGGGACCAGGTCAAAACCCAGCTCCTGGTACCTCTTCCCTTTAGGCCTCATGTATTGCAGTTAGCACACAACCACACAGGGGGTGGACACTACGGGAAAGAGAATACACTGAAGTATCTTTTGGGCAGGTTTTACTGGCCAGGGGTATATAAGGACGTAGCAATGCACTGTACGTCCTGTGTGAGGTGCCAATACTCTAACCCCGAAGGGATCAGAAAGGCCCCCCTACGTCCCTTACCGATAATCGATGTTCCCTTTAGGCGTGTAGGTATGGACTTGGTAGGCCCACTCACTCCCTCTGCTAGAGGCCATAAATACATCCTAATCATAATTGACTATGCCAGCAAATATCCAGAGGCTTTTCCCTTGACCTCCATGACTTCACCCGCCGTAGCTAGAGCATTGATTAGTCTCTTTACTCGGGTGGGTTTCCCATCAGAAATCCTTACGGATCAAGGGACTCCTTTTATGTCCCGACTAATGACCGAAGTGTGTAAGGTGTTAGGCATCCACCAACTCCGAACCTCAGTCTATCACCCCCAGACGGATGGCCTGGTGGAGCGCTATAATAAGACCATTAAAGGCATGCTCCGCAAGGCCATCTCCGAGACAGGGAGGGACTGGGACCAGCAACTACCACTAGTCTTATTTGCAATCAGAACCCATGAACAGAAATCAACAGGATCCTCTCCATTTGAGTTATTATTTGGAAGAAAGCCCCGAACCCTATTAGATATGGCAGCCGAACAATAGGAGACAGAGGACGAGGAGGGACAACCCATACACAAATACGCAGCCGATTTGAAATCCGCTGTTGAGAAGATAAGGGGTCTAGTGCATGAAAATATGGAAAAAGCCCAAAGTACTCAAAAGCTATACTACGACCGTAACAGCCGACTGAGAGAATTCGCCGCCGGAGACAAAGTTCTCCTCTTACTCCCCACCACCGAAAACAAACTACTTTCCAAGTGGCAAGGCCCCTATGTAATCGAGAAAAAAATCACCCCAGTCACATACAGCGTTCTCCAACCCCTCAGACCAGGGGGCAAGCAAATATATCACGTTAATCTACTAAAAAGATGGGAGGAGCCCCCTTCACGAGATGAATCCGGGCAATCCGTCCTTACAGTAAATACAGAAAAGCCCCTAGAGGTATCAACGGCAAACACACGACACACCTTGAGCGAAAAAGCCCCTGTGGGGAACATTATGTCTCCTGTCCAGAAAACCCAGTTAGCTGCCCTGCTTGACCGTTTCCCTGGTCTCTTCTCCTCCACCCCGGGACTGACTTCCCTAACCCACCATGATATCGTTTCCCTGGACAACAAGATAGGGAAATTAAAGCCATATCGAATCCCCGAAGCAAGAAGAGAAGCGGTTGAAAAAGAGGTCACAGAGATGTTGCAAGCTAACATAATAGAACCCTCCACAAGTCACTGGTGTTCACCTATAGTGATCGTACCAAAACCCGACGGAAGTCTGCGTTTCTGTATGGACTTCCGTCAAGTAAACAGTGTCACTAAGTTCGACTTCTACCCGATGCCTCGAATAGACGAACTAATCGAGAATGTCGTTAATGCCAAATATTTGACCACTCTTGACCTAACGAAGGGTTATTGGCAGATACCCCTAACACCCCAAGCCAAAGAGAAAACAGCGTTTTCAACGCCATCAGGTCTTTACCAATTCCGGGTACTCCCATTCGGCCTCCATGGGGCGCCCGCAACATTTCAGCATCTCATGGATCGCATACTAAAACCCCACACAGATTATGCAGCCGCGTATTTAGATGATATTGTCATCTTCAGCCCTACTTGGATAGATCATCTGACACATATAGCAAAAGTGTTTTCAGCCATTCAGGACGCCGGGCTAAAGATAAATCCAAAAAAAATCATTGCTAGTAACGGATACAATCCAATACCTCGGATACATGATACAAAGGGGTCTGATGAAACCACAGTTAACAAAAATAGAAGCGATCAAATCCCTCCCTAACCCAAAAACCAAACGGGATGTCCGCTCCTTTCTTGGGTTCATTGAGTACTATAGAAGGTTCGTCCCTAACTTCTCTGCTCTGGCTAGTCAGCTTACGGATCTGCTAACAAAGACATATCCCTCCCGGATACAAACATGGACGGAAGCACACGAACTCAGCTACCAAGCCCTAAAAGATGCCATATGCACAGCCCCAGTGTTACACTGCCCAGACTTCCGCAAACACTTCGTCCTACAGACTGATGCGTCCGGTCTTGGCCTGGGGGCTGTGCTACAGCAACCGGACTCAAGGGGTGATCTCAAACCTACCCTCTACATCAGTAGGAAATTGTTTCCTAGGGAGTGCCATTATTCCACAATAGAGAAAGAGTGCTTAGCGATTAAATGGGCAGTAGAAGCGCTGCAATACTATCTACTAGGGCGCCGCTTCACCATACTCACAGACCATGCCCCCTTAACATGGCTTGTGAAACACAAGGATTCCAACCACCGCATCCTCAGGTGGTTCATGTCACTACAACCTTTCTCTTTCCAGACCTTGCATATACCTGGAGCTCGACAAGGCTGCGCCGGCTACCTGTCCCGGAATCCCTCCACTGAATGGCCCCAACGTCCATTCCTAGCGGGAGAGATCTGTGAGCACGAGCCGGACCGGAAGTGTAGCGGGACTGTGCCGCTGGGCTCCGCTCCGGAAACAAGAGACAGTCTAGCGTTCACACCAACCTTGGGGGAGGAGCCATTGACGGAAGAGGAAGCGGGCCGGATGAAAAGAGGAAAGATCACGGCAGAAGAAGGATCGAGCGGAGGAGAACGGCGAACGAGGCGAGTACAGGACGGCGAGAGAGGAGATCGACGGACGAGAGGAGCGCAGGACGGCGAGTTGGGAGATCGACAGACGAGAGGAGCGCAGGACGGCGAGTTGGAAGACGGCGGACCCAGAGGAGACATCCTGGTCTTTAAGGCGAACAAACCCGGTGGGCTGCAGGGAGGAGAAGACGCCCCGGGTCCCAGCGCCACGGTCCAGGGAACGGGCCGTGGCTCGAGGCAAGTGGCTCTCCGGGGACCTTTCGGGTGGGGTTGGTGGTGAGGATTGTAAAGGGCAGTGAGGCACCAGAACAGGGTGAGACCCCCCCAGACTCCCCGCACTTCCCCCCCACACGATCCTACAGTGATGGTAGCACACAGCCACACAAGAGTAGCAGTGACTCAGACCTGTTTTTTTTTCTTTTCTTCCCTCCCTTCAACCACCGAGCCCCGCAAGTGGCGGACTACGGATACTGAAGGCGACGTACCCTCCCCATCGAAGACCGCAACCCCAAGAAGGAACCCTCGGACAGAGACTGTTTTGTTTTCTTTATTTTGGTACCTGTGACTGTGAGGAGATAACTCCTACCTATACTTGGTTCTCCTTTGAACAACCCTTCCAAACGTGTTGAAAATAAAGGCAGACTCAATACATCGGTAGTTGACGGCTTATTTGTGGTCCCGCCACCCCGTTAGGGACTATAGACTACCACACACCGCAAATGTGTTATACCTCCTCACATGTCACTGTGGCCTTATGTATGTGGGCATGACCACCAGGAAAATTAAAATCTGCATTAATGAACACCGTAGTACCATACGGTATAGGAAAACAAACACCAAACTAACAAGGCATTTCTTGGACCATAATCACAAAGACAGTGATCTCAAGTGGGTAGTGTTGGAAGTAATGAAGAAACAGAAGGCGGAACTGACCAGACCACTTCATGTCAGAGAGCAGAGGTGGGTATACCGTCTTCAGACGTGGGAAAAGGGACTCAATGATGAGATCCCTTGGTTTCAACTTACACAATAGCCAGCAACTCACAAGCACGCCGACCTTTCCTTCTTTGAACTTAGAACAAAACCCTTGCTGGTCATAATATTAATGCTAGATGCTCAGCTAGATGCTCAGCTCCTACACCTCACCTAAACATAAAGGCTTGTCATCAAGAACCCAACCAAATGGTATATGGATCTAGTCACTATGGACAGATACTATGACAACAAGGTACATGAACCCTGGGTATGTGCTATTACTATGATGGAATCTTCTTCAATAACTGAGGATTTTTCTGTTCCGCATTTTTTTATGACACTGAGCAGGATTAAAGATTGACATTCAGTTGTGTTACACAGATTAGCACTGGAACACCAAGATGAATTTTCTTACTTTTATATTTTTTCCCTTGGGGGCTACTATCATTTTGCAGAGTTTTTCTATGACTTATTGACAGTCTGCAGTAGCTAAAAAACCGCAACAGGGAACGAATGGCAGGCTGTTTAACCAGAGAACGTATGGCAGGCTGTTTAAACTAGCCCGGTTTTCATTACTGTGTCAGGAATAATTAGATTTCCAACTGAAGTACTGGGTATTTTAGACCCAGCGGTGCAGGGGCACACACCCTAAGACTTCGGGGTTTCACCCTGTTCCGGACCTACAGAAACACAGAGTCTTCTGGGTGAAGTCAAAGAATCGTTTATTGGCTGCAGACCAATGACAGATATCCTAGAAGTACAACAGCGTGTATGTTCTCAGGAGACTGCTGAAAATCATAGGAACGGACTTCTCCTTAAGTACAAAATATCATGCTCCAGGCATACATTCCTTGGTTTATGATACGGCAATATGCAAGTGTACATTACAAAGAAAAGGCAGAGTCATGATGACCATCCCACATTCCAGTTCGGCCAGCCCACAATGATTTACACCGGAAGGTTCAGATCCCATGTTTGAAGTAAATAGACCCCCCAATAAACATGAGCATCTCCTGTTTTGGGAAACAAGTAATAAAGCAAGAACAAGCAGGTGTAGAAGAGATTAGCCGGGGGATTGTGTAGAATGAAAGGGTTTTATGACGGGCCAAGCCCTGATACGAATCACAGGTGGACGGAGGAAGGGGAGCTCGTGAGACCGGTTTGACCCGGGGCAGCAGAGCCAGCTGCCCAGGTCACAGAGAAGTCAGAGGGAAAGCTCATGTACTGTGAGGCCCGTATTAACTCCATCATAGCCTATGTGAGGGCAATGACAAGATGGCCACTGCTTCCAAAATGGAACCCGCGTAGTTGAGCAGAATACGTGTACACAGTGCGTTCGTAACTAGAACGACACGCACAGCACTCGTACGTGCCGCATTTACCATTTGCGGTTCGCTAATATCAAGATAGACAGGGGTAGGGCCCTGTCCCCTACGCGGTTCCCGAATATCAAAGTACGACAGACCCTCCTTTTGCCCTTACATAGGCAATCACTATACTCATCTTAATCCGAGTCTAGGTCAATGTTCGCTAAGTCATGGAGATGTTGCTGTAGCATCATCCTATTACTTAGCTCGTCCCTCGATACAGGTTTCCTTACACATAAGGTAGCACAGAGGCCACATATCGCGGGAGCACACTGTATACACAGACAGAACAGGAAAAGAATGGCTAAGATCATTCCAATGACCATCAGAACTTTCCAACCCCAGGCAGATATCAATTCCCAGAACCATCCCATCAGTGACCAATCTCCCTTATCCACGTGTATGGCTTCAGATATTTTATGGAGTTTGGAGATGGCTTGATACACTGTTGGAGCATTATCTGGTATGAAAATGCAGCAACTGGATTGGATGACCTTGCATACCCCACCGCGGTCTGCAAGAATAACGTCTAGGACCATGCGGTTCTGCAAAGTCATAAGGCGATCCGCTTGGAGCTCAGCTGTCAAATTACTAAGGGCACCAGCCGTTACATTGACGGTGGATTCAACCACACGAGTCAGCTGTCTCAGGTTCCTACTATTGACCATAGGTCCCCAAAACGGCAGGAAACCCAAGAAGAAGTCTCCTGCTTCCTGACCGGCAGTGTCCTCCTTACTGATCACACCTCTCACAACTCTGGTCTTGTGATAATCAGAGGCGGCAGTAAATGTCGGCGGTAGCAAGTTCGCAATATAACATGTGCCCGAGAAATCAGGGGGCAACCATGTATAGGCTCGATCATGACAGATGAAATATGTGCCCTTAGCAGCCAAAAACGCAGGGGAAAACTGTGACGGGAAAGTGTACGTTTCAGTACAGTCACTTCTTCCCAGTTGAGCCCTAGGGTTCTGACCATTACCCTGTAAGCAGAACCGACCCATGTGGGGTACGACCCAGATTGGAGATGAGATTTTCCGCTGTCTTTCACCCAGACTAATACTATACCCCGTCGCGTTCCATCCCATATAAGGTCTCAGCTCTTCTTTGGGAATGGATGAGTATGCATTAATATCTCTACTCATATCGGCAACTCCTTTCATCAAAGCCTTATTATTGGTGATGGGTCTAATGGAACGCGGTTGGCGAGGGGAGTATGTATCTAGAGCATAGAGAAACATGGTTTGGAATGCCCATGACGATCCATTGTAACTGTATGGTAGCACCAGGTAGGGAATACCCTTGTTAATGGTATGTGGCATTAACCCACAGACCCAGCAATTGGTCGTATTCATTACCAGTTGGTGCTGGTGCAAGAGTTGGATAAACGAGTTATTTACGAACTCTGATCGTCGGGTCTGTTCGTGCTCAGGCAAAGGGTGAAAAGAATGAGAGGAGGCAGTAGAAAGAAGTATAGGCTGTTGAGTGGGTGCAATGGGTTTTGGAGCAGAGAAAAACACACATCCTACAATAAACATCATGATACTACACAGTGTAAAAAGGCACAAAAAGACGAAACATTTACTTCTTACAATTCTACACATCCTGGTTTGAAAGTTCATTTCTTCAATCGGTCTCTCCATCTTACAAAACTCCATCCTCTACTCGGGCCGCTCGCGGTGGATGAGTTTCTTCTGCTAAGGAGTACGCCTGTCAGTCCAGGGAAACGCCCTAGACCAACCAGAACCGTCGACCTAGCGTCTTCGGCCTGTACCCCAAAGTCTTGGCACCGCGACCCTGCGGCAGAACCCGGATGGTGGTTCGAAAAACAAAAATCAAGAAAGTCCTTCAGATGGGAGAGCAAAAAATGTCAAAAGGGAAATAATGAGGGAATCTTTATTTGTCCATGGGTCTAGGTCTTAAATTATAGCGGAGACGGCCAGGTGTTGTTTGGTCTTGAAAAAGAAGTTCAGGCTCAGTGGTGTCCAGTCGACTCGATGGCGGCACAGCTTCCTGCAGAATATTGTCACTCTCTTGGACTGAAGCTGTGTCTTTTAGGCGTGCGTCACTGAATGGTACAAAACGAGGTACAATGTCTGTCTCTGAGTCGGCGATACCCTCGTTGACCCACTGGTCATATGGCAGAGGCAAGGGGACTACCTTGCAGTGTGTACCATGGATCCAGTGCTTCTTCCCTTTCACTCGCACTGCTGATCTTGTCGAAAGAAGAACAAGATGAGGGCCGATCCAACGAGGCTCGTCGTTGCCTTTACGCTGGAAATTCCGTACTAGGACCCACGAACCAGGGTTGATGGGGTGTCCAGGAGGTTCAGAGGCTTGGGGAAGAGTATCATGTACCTGTTGGTGCAAAACACGCAGTTTAACAGTCAAATCATACAGGTAATCGAGCAGCACTGGATGCTCAATCTCGCTAAACTTAGTGGGCCTTGGCACACCCCATACATTAGCCGGGCGGCCAAAGACCACCTCGTAGGGACTAAGTCCCACTCGTGAGTGTATCGTCATTCTGGTGGACAAGAGTGCTAGAGGCAGGGCATCAGGCCATTTAAGACCAGTGCTCGCCTGAATTTTGGCCAACTTGAGCTTTAAGGCTCCATTGTAGCGTTCAACCAGTCCAGCTGATTGGGGGTGATTTGCAGCGTGAAATTTCTGCCTTATGCCTAAACCTTCACATACATTCTTCATCACTTTACCCACAAACTCACTCCCGTTATCACACCACACCATTCTCGGCATCCCAAACCTGGGGAAAAACTCCTTCACAAGGGCTTTGGCTGTGGATAGAGCAGTGTTATCTTTCAGAGGATAAGCCTCTACCCATTTGGAGAAAGCACAAACAACCACCAATACATATTTCAGGTTGTTGCATCTTTCCATGTGAATAAAGTCCAGCTGCAAAACTTCGAATGGACATGATGGGGGTGCAAAGTGACCGGCCGGAGTTGGGGTTCCCCTACCAGGGTTGTACTTCAAGCATACCATACAATTCTTGACCACATTCTCTGCACATTTGGGAATTCCAACGTTCTGCCATACTGGAGCCAACAACTTACAGATACCTTTTGTACTGATATGCGCCATTCCATGCGCCATAGTAACCACTGGAAGCACATATGCATCAGGCAACAACCATCGCCTATGTTCTGTCAGGTCAATCCAACAACCATTCTCATCCAACTTACCCATACTCTCTCTCCACTTGCTTAACTCTTCTTCTGTAGCTTCAGCCTGAAGCGACTTCACACTCTCTATTGTGTTCTCACATATTCCCACATCATTAACCCATCTTGCGGGGCCTGCAACATACATTCTAGTCTTCACATTCTGTGCGGTTTCTCTCGCGGTCTCATCAGCAAACGCATTCCCACGTCCAACATCATCGGTGACTTTCTTGTGCGCACTGCATTTCATGATCGCAACTTGCAACGGTAGGGTCAGTGACTCAAGGAGATCATTCACCAACTTGCCGTTCTGAATTTTAGCTCCATGCGACGTCAGGAACCCACGCTCCTTCCACAATCGCCCAAAATTATGAGCCACGCCAAAGGCGTACTGGCTATCTGTGTATATGTTCACTCTCATTCCTTCAGACAACACGCATGCTCTCGTGAGGGCAATTAATTCTGCTGCTTGGGCCGAATTATGTGGCACTCGTGCAGTTTCCACAACCGTATGTAAAGTCGTGATAGCATATGCAGCAGTCGTGTCACCATTAGGGAGCTTGAAACAGGACCCATCTACCCATAAAGTGCCGTCACACTCAGTCAGGGGAGTATCTTTGAGATCTACTCTCCCTTTCGTCTCTTCTTCTGTTCTGAACAGACAGTCATGTTGCTCAATCTCATCTGAGTCTGCTGGAATCGGCAATAATGTGGCTGGATTCAGTGTATTGCATCTTTTTATGTGTATGTGATTCGCTAACAGTGTTAGTTCATACCCTGATAATCGCGCACTAGTCAGGTGTTGTGTCTTGGTTCTATTCAATAATGTGTCTACAGCGTGTGGAACCATGACAATCAGTGTGTTGTCCATTACCAGACCAGCAGATTGTCGGATAGACATCGCTGCAGCAGCTGTCGCTCTCAGACAGCTTGGCAATGCCCTCGCTACAGGGTCCAAGGTGGATGAAAAATATGCGCATGGGCGCGGTCTGTCGCCAAAAGGCTGTGTTAACACTGACAACGCACATCCATCTTTCTCGTGAACATACAATGTAAAAGGCTTGCTATAGTCAGGAGTGCCCAACACAGGTGCTGAACATAATGCATTGCGCAATTCCACAAAACTTTTCTGGCACTCTTCAGACCATGGGATAGGATTCGGTGTGTCTTTGCATGTTAAGGCTAACAAAGGTTTTGCCAACAAAGAAAAACTAGGGATCCAATGCCTACAGTATGAGGTAATGCCCAAGAAAGCACGCACTTCTCTCTGTGTCTTCGGCACACTCAACTGTGCAATGGCTTGAATTCTCTCTGGGGTCAGTTTCCTTCCCTCCTTCGATAAGAGATGACCTAAGTAGGTCACTTCTTGTCGACAATATTGCAGCTTAGAGAGAGACACTTTGTGATGGTAAGCTGATAAATGGCGCAACAGTGACAATGTGGCGTCTTTACAGATCTTCTCGGTATCCGCGGCGATCAGTAAATCGTCCACGTACTGGATCAGAATAGCACCACTAGGTAAAACAAGTGCATCAAGCTGCGCTTTCAGAGCTTGACTATATATGGATGGACTCTCGCAGTAGCCTTGGGGAGCGCGTTTGAAGCGGAAGCTTCGGCCTCCCAGACTAAAACCAAAAATGTCTCTGCTCTCTTCTGCAATTGGGATACTAAAGAAAGCATTCTTTAAATCGATCACTGAAAACCATGCAGCGGAGGCTGGAATCATCGTTAACAAGGCAGTTATATCGGGGACAACCGGAAACTGAGGCACGACAATCTTATTAACCTCTCTGAGATCAATCACAAATCTGTAAACAGGTGGCTGTGAAGGGTCAGTTCGTTTTAAGACAGGTAAAATCGGGCTATTGCAAACGTTGCCTCTTGTCTCTTCAATCACACCCTTATTAATCAAGTCGCTGACAATGTCCAACAATGCTTTCTGCCCTTCATTAGAGATCTTGTACTGGGGAATACGTGGCAGTCTAACATTAGCTTTTAGAGTCACCACATATGGTGGTATTTCCAAGAGGCCCACATCATTGGGACCAGTAGCCCAAAGGGCATCCGGAAGGGATGACAATTCAGGTGGCATCGTGTTTTTAGACAAGTACATTGGGGAAACCACTGTCTTGCCTAATGTAAGTTGTACTCCTGAAGGAGAACAATACAGTGTAGCGTGCAATCTTTTCAACAAATCTAATCCCAGCAAATTCTCACCACAACCTGTTGTCAGGATCAGGGGCGCTTTCAGCTCACAAGGTCCAACAGAAAGCGACATGGGACTAGAAATCGGGTTCCTAACTGGGGCGCCAGAAAAACCTACTGAAACATTTATATCGCCAGACAAAGGTGCGCCAGGGAGTTTGGAATGCATAATTGAACTCTTTGCAGCACCAGTGTCTAGCAGAAAAGGCTCCGTTACATTTGCTGTAGTCACCTCAACATACGGTCCACTCTGATCCACTGGCACTGAAACAACTCCCTCTCTCTGTCTATGGCAGTCCTAGTAACCATTATTTTCTGCATCGCCATCTTCTGCATAATAATCATTATTGTAATACTGAGCCGTATTACCAGTCGCATTGGCTTGCTGATCAAAACTATTAATTGCGCTTTGGGGCGGAAGAGGACGCGCATTTTGGGGAACACTTCCACGCCCTCTGCCTCTAGGAGCTTGCTGACCACCTCTACCTCTTGCGCCATACGTATTACCATTCCGTTGCATTAATTTAGGACAACTATATTTAAAATGACCTTCCTCTTTGCAGTATGAACATTGGTTGGGACCTACAGGGACACGTGGTTGATAATACCCATTCATTTGCTGGTTTGTCTGAAATTGTTGGGGTTGGTGATAGACACCTTGGGGTTGTCTATAATTATTACCACCGCCACGTGGTGGATAGGCCTGCTGTAGAAGAACCTTCGTTTTTAGTTCCTTCGTTTTCTTCTCCGTCCTATCTTTCTCGTCTTTATCTCTGTTTTCATAATACTGTGCAGTAGCCAGTATTTGCGCCGAAGAGGAAACGGCCCAAGAACTCTCTGAATCTTTCAACTTTTTACACAGGTCAGGGAGTAAATTCTGCACAAACTTGTCCACAAACAACCGTTGTCCACCCTCCGTACTCATATCTTGCCCACTGTGATCAATAAACGTTTCCTCAAACCTAGTAAAGAAGTCTGACACTGTCTCATCTTTCTTTTGCTTGCATGCGGATAACTTGTCCCAATTTACGCGCATCGCAGGCATTATTGTCTTCATATACGTAATGATTCTACCAGGCAATTCAGCTACTAATGGTTCTGGTTTCGCACCACCCGTTTGTCTAGCATCAGCAGCAACAATGTTAGTCCATGTATCCCCTAGTTCTGCATTGTGATCTACATTACGAATTGATCCCCATAGAGGCTGTGGAACAACATTACCAAACAACATGTCTATGTCGGCCAGATTCATGACACATGACCCTGCCGTCTGTGACAACTCTTTATAATAACCTGCTGGGTTTTTACGGGGATCAGGTAAGGACTGCTTAAGTGCTAACACCTCAGAGCGCTTCCATGGAACGTGAACCCAAACACGTTGGAAATGCGCTGGCACAGCGGGGTTAGCACCGACAGCTGCAACCGCTTCCTTCCATACCGGGGGAACTTCTCGCATAGGGTATTGTCGCGCTTTTGCCTTACTCCCCACAAGGACCTCATGTTCAAACAATGACTGTTGGCAATCGCCATTCCTTAAGGACAGTACAATCGCAACTGCTTTGTCTACTTCGCGGTCCACAATTATACCAGTTCCAAAACCGCACCTCACTCTACACAATTCCTGCGGATTCGGATTTCTACCACTATCCTCCAATTCTTCACAGAGAATTTCGCACATTTTCTCAAATACGTATCTCTGTTTCGGGGCATCCCATTGATGGAACGTGTTAACAACCGATTCCACATCATACAGTGAAGGAAAAACGATCCATCTGCGCGCCATGTGATCTATTACCTTTTTCTCATCGGGGTTAGGCAATTGGCTGCGCAACTGCTTACGCTGTACACCAGGAGTTGCACCAGATGACCCAAAGAGAGGCGACATTAATGTAGTAACCACATTAGCCAAACGCTGTCGCGCTGAAGGAGAAGCTGAAGCAAGAACAGGGGGAAAAACAGAGGGAAGAAAAGAGGATGTAGAGACAGGTACTGGAGTGGTAGAAGGAAGAGTATTAGAGGAGGCAGTTACTGGATCAAGCAAAGTCGCAGGAAGTGCGGGGGCAGTTGGAAGCACTACTAGAGGCGCTTGAGAGGACTGCGCTACAGGAACAGGAACTGGTTGCAAAGCAACTGGCGGTTGCGGCAAGGCCTGCAGTATATGCGCTGGAGGCGGCATATTTACAAGCTGGGGAGGCGCCGTGGCAGTTTGAGCATACGGGGGTGGCGAACTCAACAAATGTGACATCAAGGGATCTTTCTCCTTCTCTTCTGACTCATCCTGCTTAGAATATGGCAAAGCCGGGTAACATTTGTCAATCCCTAACTTACGCTGCCTGTGCAATTGCTCATTCATTTGCTCCTCTTCATTGTCTTTAAATTGTACAGCTGCTTGCATTACTGACATACCTCTCTCTCTCTTATTCTTTTTCGCTAACTTAATTTCCTTCTGTTTGGCTTCTTTTCGCCATAAGCGGAAAGAGTCAAACATCGCCGGCCGGGCTTTCTTCTTAAACAATTTAATTTCCAGATTATCTAGAATATCGGTATCAAAACTACCATTTTGGGGCCATTTTAAAACACCGTCTTTCCTGGTGTAGTGGATCCACACTTCGTTATATGCAATGGGGCCTACGCCATGTTTTACATAGAGCTCATAAGTTGGAGTTCCAACCGGAGGAACCGGACATGATTCTTCTAGCTGGAAATCTTTTCCACAACCCAAACAGAATAACTTACCAAATAGTCTAGAACCAGGCATCTTCGCTCACTAGTCTAGATCCAAACGTCAAAGGATTATCGATTACGATATTCTCGTGAATACACGAGTCCTCTGGCTTTGGGGTTTGCAAACACCAAATCACCAATTACCAAATCAAACCAAACGATCCCGAGGGATACCAAAACAAATGGGAGACGCTCCACTTATACTTAACTGAATATTGCTGATCGATGACGTCACCAGAAGACTCTCTCGATTGTTTCGCTCTCTCAAACTCGTCAAGGGTCCAAAACAGGTCGATTAATCAGGGCAGCAGACCTTCGTAGCCGTCGGGACGCGGAGAACCTCGCAGAAAAGACTTTCGGACCACGTCGACATGCAGGGGTCGATGAAGTGGCGGCCTTCCTCCGGAATTTCCACACGAAGCTCCTCACGAACCTCTGGCTTGGACTGGTACCGCTGAAATCGGCCCCACGTTGGGCGCCAAACTGAAGTACTGGGTATTTTAGACCCAGCGGTGCAGGGGCACACACCCTAAGACTTCGGGGTTTCACCCTGTTCCGGACCTACAGAAACACAGAGTCTTCTGGGTGAAGTCAAAGAATCGTTTATTGGCTGCAGACCAATGACAGATATCCTAGAAGTACAACAGCGTGTATGTTCTCAGGAGACTGCTGAAAATCATAGGAACGGACTTCTCCTTAAGTACAAAATATCATGCTCCAGGCATACATTCCTTGGTTTATGATACGGCAATATGCAAGTGTACATTACAAAGAAAAGGCAGAGTCATGATGACCATCCCACATTCCAGTTCGGCCAGCCCACAATGATTTACACCGGAAGGTTCAGATCCCATGTTTGAAGTAAATAGACCCCCCAATAAACATGAGCATCTCCTGTTTTGGGAAACAAGTAATAAAGCAAGAACAAGCAGGTGTAGAAGAGATTAGCCGGGGGATTGTGTAGAATGAAAGGGTTTTATGACGGGCCAAGCCCTGATACGAATCACAGGTGGACGGAGGAAGGGGAGCTCGTGAGACCGGTTTGACCCGGGGCAGCAGAGCCAGCTGCCCAGGTCACAGAGAAGTCAGAGGGAAAGCTCATGTACTGTGAGGCCCGTATTAACTCCATCATAGCCTATGTGAGGGCAATGACAAGATGGCCACTGCTTCCAAAATGGAACCCGCGTAGTTGAGCAGAATACGTGTACACAGTGCGTTCGTAACTAGAACGACACGCAAAGCACTCGTACGTGCCGCATTTACCATTTGCGGTTCGCTAATATCAAGATAGACAGGGGTAGGGCCCTGTCCCCTACGCGGTTCCCGAATATCAAAGTACGACACTCCCGAAAGGTCTATTTTTAATATACCTTTCATACGCGCATTACGAGCATGCGCACCCAGCAGTACAGGATCAGTACTGCTGGTGGGCGCATACACTGCTCCTAAACATTTCTCCTAAACACGGAGTTGAAGACGGGACCACGCCCGCTCCTCCGGCATCGGACCCATTTGCCCGGCAATCCTGGTGCAGACACCGGATGTCCTTTTAAGGCCACTATCTGCGTAAACTCGACTCCAGGCAGGTTAGGCGGCACATTTTTATCATTTAGCAGCGGCGTCTTGTGACACCGGATCTTGACATAACCACAGTCAATTACAGTTAATTTGACCGCCAATAAAACACCGGCAGCCTAGCGCGAACACTATAAATAAGCAAGCACTCTCTCACCTCACTTATCATCCAGGAGGTGAGGAGCATACACTTAGGTGCAGACGTGGGGGATGCACCAAGGAACAGTAAGAGCTTGAGATTGTGTGTGAATGAATGTGCATTTTTGTCTTATTGTTCTTCGGACCTCCACGCTTCAGTAACCATTGAATTTCAAGGTTGCATTTACTAAAGTCCTCACCTGCTTGTTGTTCCATTTTTTCTCCTTATTACACAGCGCTTGACCAAAGGGGTCTTCCTCCCTCACCCTCCTATGGGGCAATTTGATCCCATTTTTAGGGTAAGCAACGTAGATTAAAGTTTCCACAAACCAATAAGTGCACAGATGAGTGTCACATTTGCTGCACTTTTAGCCACTCACTATATCTGTACGTGTATGTGGCTGATTGAAAGTTTTTCTAAAACATTGACCTTGGTGCTATCTTGTATTGTACTTTTTTTCTTTCAGGCTTGAGCGCATTAGCCATATAAAAGTGGTGCGTGATCTAGATCACCCCACCTAGTGGAATCCTCACACCACAGTCTGGTAAGAGTGGGACCCGTTTTCTGATTATTTAGGTCCTGATGAATGCCATGGACCCTACTGGGCCAACTGGCAGAAACATGTCGACCATATACACCACGGTGGGGGGACAATAGAATCCCCAATACACCGCTCATTTATTTTAATTGCTATATAGATGGCAGTTATATTAAAATTGGTTTGACATCTATAGTGGCCTTTTAGTTTCACTTTTTGTCTGTAAGGGCCCCCACTTAGTTTAGAAGTGCATCCCTGTCGTCAGGTGTATACCCGCCTTCTATCAAACCAAGTTTTTAGAGGGCGCGGACTGGTCAATGAGGAAGCATGACACCAGGTGGTGTGTGAGACCAGTCTTTCACTTTTTGTGAGATGCCTGTACTCACAAATTAACACTGCAGCACCTAGGTCATCTGACTTGGAGCGGCTCTATTTGTACACCCATAGTTGATTTTGTGCTGCCTTAACATGGTAGATGTAGCGCTTTATCTACTTAGGTCGATCCATTGACAATATACTATGGGTTCGTCCATGGTGGCACTGTTGGAATCTTCTTAGAAGGTTCAGCACTCTGTCCTTGGGTTTGCTGTTACTTATGCCACTTGACTTCAGTTGTGGTATTTCTTATTTAATGCAGTGGCTTATATTGAACAGACAGATTTATACATTTGTTTGGTCATGTAGTCATGATTTTTACATCTGATATTTGATTTTTATATATATATGAGGCTTTGGTTTGGCAGGGCTCTGCCATACCTTTATGTTAGACAACCCCGTTTATTGCTTCAAAAATTGTTTGGATGATTTTTGAGTGACTACGTCACTTTTTTAGCCGTATGTTGAAGCCTTGTTTTGATCATCCGAACACCTAAGACCCAATTTGCCCATCTCTTGTCTATGTACTAAGTAACTATTACTGGCAGACTTGGAGATGATGTCCTTGGTGTATTTATTGACACTCACGCTCTACAATATCTTTTTGCTTCTTGTAGAGAGGTGCTCGCCTCCTGAGCGGCTTGCTAGGTAGAGGTGAGGCTCTGTACCCAGCAATAGCGGGTAAGGTTTTTTTGTTTAATGCATTCATCCAATGCGGATTCCCTTACCATGACACATTCTGATAATGGTTTTGTTGTTCTTTACCTGCAGGTATCATGACATATGGTTATTTGCAGACTAAAGACCACATTTTGGTTTGATATCCTTTTACAATTTGAATCAATCATTCACTATATTTCAGCAGCAGCAGCATCCATTGGCTAAGGTCCTGACGAAAGCCCTATCCCAATATGGTTCATATAGGCTGAAACATGTTGACCAGTAATCATCACACCATACCGGTTCATATCCATACCGCTGGTGCACTGCATTTTTAATCCTGACAGCAGGCATATCTCTATTAAATTTGTTGTTCTATGCCTTCTAGCCAGTTTTACAATTCACTTGATTTTTCACTTTCATTTCACATTATTGTTTAATTTGCGTTGCGACTTCACTCACACTTCTAGCTAATCATAAGTGGGTTTAGGATACCCCATATACTCCAACAAAACATCCCAGAGCTCCTCCCTCACAGTGAGGGGGTTGTAGCCCTCAAAGGAACTAGGAGTTTCCTTTGGGAGGAGAATCCCTATGATGAAGCATGTCACCTCTGGTGAGTGAGGGATTACGTCCTAACAAGGGATCTGCCCTTGGATGATTTCATAAACTCATATGTTTGTTCACACACATTCTTTATATAAGGAGTATTGTTTGATTTATGTATACTATTGATACATGTTTAGACCCTAGGATTTCTTGGTATTTTTCAGTATCTCTTAGGGGAAATAATCCTTAGTGGTCTTTAACCTTCTTTCCCTTGGACCCTCCACCTTGAACTACATTGTTTTTGGGTGTGTGAGACCAGTCTTTCACTTTTTGTGAGATGCCTGTACTCACAAATTAACAATGTAGGACCTAGGTCACCTGACTGGGAGCGGCTCTATTTGTGCTGAACATTATATGTTGGAGGCTGCCTACTCCTAGTACCCTGTGCCTCTGGTTCCCTTCCCTAGATCTTTTCTGGGGCTTTGGTGGTTATATATATGTAAGATTAATGGAAGGCCACAGCGTATCCTCCCTAACTACATGGGCAGGCAGAAACAGGACTTGTGTGCAACGTTACAATGGATGAAACGGTCACTACATAGGCAACCCCTGGCTTCATTCCGCAGCAACCCTATTCATTCAACATCAGGTAACTCCCATTCAAGAGTAATCTGAAAGACGGACATATAATGGCCACCGGAGACCTTTTCAAGCAGCAAGACAAGTTCGCCACAGACGCATTGCATGCCCCATGCAATGAAACATCCTTGCATACTAGGGACCCACTTAAAGTATTCTCGGAGTCTGCGCCTCTGAGAAAAACTTCAGTGTCCTTATTCCTACACTGGAATGTGAAAGGAAGTTCCCATTGTCTGTGTATATACCCTTTACCCAACGCTTCGTATCTGCCCACTTAATGGTGTCGTAGACAGTACTGTAAGTGAAAGGTCAAGATTGGCAGTGAAATATACCCATGGAGTATCCAATCTAAGGATGCTATTTCTGCAACACTGAAAGGTAATCTCTCTAGCTTCTCAATGTGTAACATGGTATATCTAGCAACCTTCTGTGCCATAGCTAATTGTTATTCTGAGAGATGATGCGGGAAAACAGATTTGTGATGCTAATGTGCCGTAAGGGCACGTAGCTGGAGCGTAACGTTTTAGAAATGACCTAAGCTGGGACTGCCCATGTTGTAATGCAGACAAGTCTTGCTGAAGCACATCTATTGTGGATAAGACAATGTTACCTAGAGGATTACTTCTAGATTATAGGGTAGTCATTCTGTTGTCTTCCACCGCCAGAGCCTGTTCTAAGTTAGCCCTGTCAATCTCACGCAGCCTTTCAGCAGCTTCTTTTTATTTTCCATATCTTGTTATATACAACATATAGGAGGCGTTTTTGATGTGGTTACTGAGGACATAAGAGAAAGTCTTGTATTTCCAAGTCATCAAATAAAAGGGACAAGTGATATTTCACTTGTAACAGTGTTGAGGTTTTAAGCCAATCAAGACACAACTTCCAAACACTGTAAGTCGTTACCACCCTCGAATGTTCATTCTGCACATATTGCATGTCAGGTCTGTTTGCTGTAGATTCTTTGATGTTACCTAGGAATCTATCCTCCCACTTGTTAGTGTCTAGTGGCCACACTAACCATCCCTTCAATTGGGATCCAATGAGTTATGTCTACTCGTACGCAGCATAGTGCCTATAGTGTTTTATCATATGGTGTTATTTGCTGCCATTGTCAAACCATGTAAGAGTTGGAAACCGTGGCATGTTCAAGTCTTTTATCTTGGCTAGGCTAAGACATATAGACTGTTGCCCCTGTTTGTTCTGGAAAATCATCTGTTGGGTTTCTAAACGGGCCCTGAATAAAGCCTCAGGTCCCTGAACCTGCTAATCTTTAGTCCCCCCGATAGAAGTAACATCTACTGTATCCCTCCAAAAGTCAAACACGTGTACAGAGCTGGGAAAGAAATGAAGCAGAATATATCACCTTAGTGTCAGATAACATATTTTTCTTTGCAGGGGATGGTGCAAGCCATTAATAAAATGAGGCTGGGTTAGATGTGTCATAACCAGAAACATAATCAAAATTGTGTGCGAATGCTTCTGAACTATCCTTTGGTGGTGTAGGGCAATGATCCCATTGAGTAAAGTTAAAAACTTCTTGCAGTGTACTAGCCTTGTGTAGAAAATGATGACCGTAAAGTTGATAACAAAAGATCTCTTCAAAATTAGCTGTACTATCATATAACTCATCAGAAGAAAACACAATTGAATGGTCTAGAATCTAGATTTTCATATACAGTATTAATGTCCCAAACAACAGAAATGGCGCTGGAGTGATAATGTCATTTAAGAAAATGTTCAGTTCTGTGGGCCCATACCTTGTCCCATACAATCCCATCCGGAACTGGAATAGCCGAAATGTTCACTAGACACAAGTCTCTTTGTTCATGGTGTGATTATGCATGTGGTTTCAGAACCAAGTTCACTGTGTGTACTGCAGAGCATTCTGGGGCAAAGTGTTTGTTCAGGAGAAGGAAGAACACAATCAAAAAATCAATCCATTTAATTAGGAAAAGGAATGCAATTGTAATAAAAAGTGTAACCATGGAGAAGAAAAGTATTTTTTTTCATCCAATGATAGATGACAAGCACCTTTAGTTCGAACGACAGGGCGGTGGGTGAGGTGGAACCTCCGAGGCACCAGAGGAGAAGTCATCAAAATCAGTGAAGTATCCAGACACCATCCAGTCTATCTTGGGCAGCTCAGCAGGCTGGTTCAAGTGAGATGAAGACTTGATCTGTGATGTATTAACATAGTCCTTGTTCATCTCTGGATTCTGAATGTAAATCTGTGTTTATGTATTTGTAGACTGCACAGTAGTCATTTTTGAAACAGGTAGAAGGCATACCTCATTAATGTTCATTGTTGTCTCATGTTGAAGAGAATAGGATTCCTTTACAATTAAAGCTTCCACCTGAACTTCCTGTATGGCAGCGAGAGGAGATTGGTAGCCACCCAGGAGTCCACACGGCTTACTGTTGAGAATCGCCCACATAGTGTGGTTTGATAAGATCAATCAAGACAAACCTTTTGTCTCAGCATCTGGCAAAGGGAGGAAGAAGTACTTTTTGTGTACCTTCAACGGCAAGGACAGGCACAGGCGCTCTGAAATACGGCCCAAACTCTTTTTTGTCCATACTCTATTCCCTGACCAGATCCCGGATCTTCAGAATCCAGCTGGTTCTTGCCAGAACAACCTTCACTTCTCCAGTGGCGGTGCATTTTACTTGGATGCTGCTTTGTTCATCCTGAAAATTATTCAATTCCTGTAAAACAGCCAAACGTTCATTGATGCCAAAAGGTGTTCCTGCCATAACTGTGCTGATATTATCAAGGTCTGGGAACCACATCTTAACCCCGAACAGGCTCTTATAAGGCGTCTGACCACCCAGGGACTTTCTTGGCGTGTTAATAAAAGCTCTCTGAACCCCATATAGAAGAATAACCCAACTGCAACCAGACCCTAATACCTTAGCTGTTAAAGACTGCTTTAAGTCCTGTTTTTTCCTGCTAAAGACCGTGTGTTAGAAATGGGGGTCTCTAGTTGGCACAGGTATGCACTTGCGACAAGCAGGGACTCTCAATTCCAAGTCAGGATAAGGGGATCACCCTTTTAAATAACCCCTGCTCACCCTTTAGGTAGTGCGGCGCAAGCAGTCAAGACTATTCTCAGGGCGTCATAGGTTAAGCATTTGTGAACACATACAGTAATACAATGACACACCTCAAATGGACACCAGTCAAGGTTATATCAAAAGTAGGTTTCTTTATATAAGGCTTAGCACAAGACCCGAATAACGTTTAGAAATGACCACAGTATTATTTCAAAGTTCAATGTTCTTGTAAAAAGGCTTAAAATACAAAAATAGGCTTCTGTTACTCAATTCTGCTTCTTTTCAGGCTTTGTATGGTTCGTACCTGGGTGTACGACTCGTCCGAATTAAAAACAAAGAAAGTACGAGTCAAACAATCGGTGCGGACTCCGGGGTCCGGGACGTGCACGCTGCGGTGCGAACAGAACAAAGTACCTTAAGTTTGTGGGGTCCGCGACGGACAGTGCGGGACAAGTTGATGGGTCCGGGTCGCAGTTCGGCAGCGTACTCGGTAGGGTCCGGTCGCAGCGTCGGGTCGCGGCGTTGGTACGGGACCTTCAGGGATACGTGCGGATGATCCGGATCAGCTTGCAGAGTCCGTGGCGTCGGCATTCGAGCCGTACCTTCGGTGCAGATAGGCGGCAACACTTCTCGGCGCCGTACAGCGTACGGGGAGGATCAGCGTACTGCGGCTTCTCGGCTCTGAGCACGGCACGGAGCAGTACGTTAGCAGCGTACGGACCATACCTGCGGGACGATGGAACTTGGGTCCGGCAGACAGGGTTCGGCAGCCAGTGATGTACGTCTCGAATCGGCGGGGAAGGTTAGGTGCAATGCAGCCGGGAGGGATACGGTGCGTACTAACGCTTTTGGATCAGCGTAGACGTACGGTGCCGGGGGGCAAAGACACGGCTTCACGGCGGATGTAGTACGAGGCGTACTGGGGCCAAATCCAGTGGGAAACAAGCACAAATCGTCCAGGCAACTCGATTTTTGAAGGCAGATTAGTCCAATGGTCCTGGGACTCAGTTCAGGGGGCAAGCTCTTCTTCCAAGCCCTTGGAGATAGTTGAAAAACAAAGTGCAAAGTCTCTTTTAGTCTTTTCCTCTCCTTTCTCAGCAAGGCACCAACTGCAGGCCAATCCCCCAGGTCAGGGAAAGTTACTCCTCCTTCAGCTCCTTCCAGGTCCTTCTAGTCAGGCAGAGTTCCTTCGTGGTTCAATCAGGATCTGATTTCCTTCTTTTATAGCACAATTCTTTTGTTCTTTGTCGCCAGGGGGCCTGGGCCTGGCTCATTCCAGTTTTGGAGCACTTTGTTGTGGTGACTCTGCTCTTTCCTTTCAGCAGCAGGGCAGAGACATCAGCCGCTCCACAGGGGGGTGGAGTCGGCATTGTGGTGGCAGAGCACAGGTCTATTCAGAGTCAAAGGTGTACTCCTCCCACCCATCCTGGTGTAATCTCTCTACCCACCACCTGGCAGCCAGCCTGTCTCCTGGAATTTCCCAGCCCTGTCACTCAAGTTACACACAAAGAAGATAGCCCTGCCCTCCAGAGGCGGACTGAAATGGTTAGGCACGCAAAGGCTAACTTTCTAAAAGTAGCATTTGCAAACCCAGGATATTAAAATAACCTTTGCTAAAAGATGTATTTTATTATTCTGAGTTCAGGCATACTAAACATGAATTTCTACCATGCTTCCTGAGCCTGCTAGGATTATAGAGTGTTATAATCTAGCAGCCCATTCTGGCCTATGGAGAGCAGGTAGCCTTACAATAGTGAAAAACGAAAATGGCTGTAATTCACTATTAGGACATGCCACACACCTCAGGGCATGTCCTACCTTATCCTTACAATGCACCCTGCCCTAGGGCCAACCATAGGGGTGACTAACATGAAGGTAAGGGAAGGTTTAGGGACTGGCAAGTGGGGACACTTGCCCAGTCAGCATGACAGTACCAGATTGCATGCAGGTTCTGCAATGGCAGACCTTAAACATTTTACCAGGCTGCTTCTGTGGGTGGCACAACCAGTGCTGCAAGCCCACTAGCAGCATTTGGATATACAAGCCCTTGGCACCCCTGGTGCTCTCTACTAGGGACTGATAGTAAACCAAATAGCCAAACATGGAAGTCAATTCACATAATACATTTTACCATAGGGAGAGCATATGCACCTTAGCACTGGTTAGCAGTGGTAAGGTGCCCAGAGCCATAAAACAGCCAACACCAGGTCAGAAAAAATACACGAGGAAGGCAAAAAGTTTAGGGATGACCCTGCAAGAAGGGCCAAGTCCAACACTGTGTTTCCCTGGGGATGGTATGGAGATGAGAAATGCAATGTCACACCCAAATTTTCCATTGCCTCATTGTAAGCCCAAGAGCTAAACCCCGGTTGGAATGTAATGTGCCAACTGCGTATATCCCGGTAAAGAATTGCAGATCCTTCACAACAGTTCGGGCATAAGCTGATCGCTATGGCCATATCCACAGTAATCAAGAGCAGGAATCCATTGCCACCAGGATGTACTTGTAAGCCCCATCCGATGATAGGGAGCCATAGGCTTGTTTGAAATCAAAAGAGGTGTCTGGGGTGGGCCGCTACTGTGGAACCTTTCATCTGCTGACAGATGTCACATCTCAGGACAAAGTCCTTGGTCTGTTTGTAAAGAACCAGCCACCAGTAGGGTTGTCGTAATAGGGAATTCGTAGCAACTATTCCTGCGTGTGCAGAAGTCAGACCCTCATGTGCAGCCAGTATTAGTCCTAGTCTGCGGTCACTATTTGGTATTACTCTGTCCCCATGCGGGGAATCTAAGCATACAGTATGTTTTGTGCATCTAACTTGTTGGAGTACTTGAAAAGAAAGCCTTTTGGCAGGTGTTTGTCATTGCGTGCAGCATTACCGGCCACCATGATGTCTCTTCTCGTACTTGAACGAGTTATCGCAACTACTGCGGCAGTGCAAACCATCGTATTTGCGACCTCATTGGCCAATAAATTCCCTGCAATGTGCACACCAACACATTGATGACTTAATGTATGAAGGACATGTACCCATGGCAAGCATTTTTCAGCTTTGCCACCTATTCCCAAAGCAACTTGTGCTTCAGTGTGCAGCCTTTTGAATCCCTGAATCCATTCTGACTCCAATAATGAAGATACTCATTATATGACTGCACAGAATAATACGAATCACACACTATGAATGTGGGGAATCCAGCAGCCGTATTCCATAGTGCTAATACTACAGCCCTAAGTTCTGTGTGTGACTGCGTGCACATTTTTCAGGATGGAATTTTCCATCATGCATATGGCCTTTTATGACTGCACATGCAACTGAATATTGCTGTTTTCACCCTTCGGCAGGTTGTGCAGACCCATCAGTATAAATAATGTAGTCATAGCGATCTGGAGGCATGATTTCATTAGGCAGAGGATACTCTTGGTCGTCCTGGAGTAATGCTTGTGTTTGTAATGTAGAGTCAAATCTGTACTCCACGTCTCTTGCAGTGAGGGAGTTTGTCTATTGTATCCATCTCGTATGTAGACCTTTTGCATACAGAACACTAGCTCTTGTAACCGCCTCTATAGTCGGTACCGGAGTCACAACAATAATTTGTTTCCCTTGTGCCAAGGCACACTCTCTCACTACAGCAGTCTGGACTGCTGTCAGAATTGTTTTTGTCGGTGCAAACCATATTTCAGCATTTTTATAGAGATGCAATTTATATGCAATTAGTACTGTGTCACCTTCATAGAACATGACATATTCATAACCTGATGCCCCCACAATAACATGGATCAACAAGTTTGTTGTGTTTACTCATGTGCGTAAATGTTTGGAAGCTATCATACCAGCTTGAACGGAACAAATTGTTTTACCCATTCTGTGTAATCAGGAATGTATGCTCTGCCAAAATGTAGAAATCCTAATATGGGCTGTAACCTTTTTAAAGTCGTTGGTGGTTGGAGCAATGCACATTTTTTCTAAAAAATGGGTTGCCAATCTCCTGCCTTCACTTGACAGCTCATATCCCAAAACTAAGACACTGAGGTGGGCAGTTTTTGATTTCTTGAAATTTAATTGGTAGCCCATGTGAGCAAACCCCAGAATTATGCGGTCCACTCTAGTCAATGCTACATCAGGTCATCGTCTGTTAACAATTGGACTACCACTCCATATAATGTACCTAAACAATGCGTTATCCTAGTCCAATAGGACTGAATTCTGGCACATGCCCATATTATGTGAAAATGTTTTCCCTCTTGACCGCATCCTCTTTGACAAAATGAATTTGGTCGCTTGCCCATCTTCATTAATGCGGTGCATGAAATGTAAGTTCTGTAGAGCACTTTAAGCTGTATGAGGCGAAATTGGGATGTGATGGCTACCTTTCTAGGGGAGGATGAGGCGTTGGGCCAATTGTCCTCTTGCATGTCTATGAGGTCCCTTTCCCATTTTGCCTGCAGTTTTTTTAACAAATCAGGAGTATTATTTACTAGGTTTTTATATGTTAACGAGATTGCCTTTTGGGTTATGTGTACCTCAAGCAATCTGATTTCTAGCGGTGAGTATTTTGCTACCTCTTCTTGTCTGGGTATTATGGTTTGCAGGGCGTGGCAAAGTTGCAGATAACGTAATGTCTCCGTGGGTGCCAAATGATACACACTCTGCAGGTCAGCAAAGGAAGTTATTCCTGTCGATGAGTAAACATCTCCCACCCTTGAGATCCCCAACAGGTCCCACTTATCAAAACCCAGCCTCATTCTCATGTCCCCATGGAGATCAGATTCCCCTAAGGGTGTAGCTAGTGTGATCTCATTCCTCCATCCCAGCTTTTTAAGTGTAGAGTGCCAGCACTGGACTGTTAGAGCCATTAGTCACCCCTCGAGTGTATTCCTTGGTGTCCTTTAAAGCGCATATAAATATCCATTGGGTTGTAGTGTTAGTCTGTCCATCTGATATGTCGGATGCATTATTGGTTGGTGGGCCCAGTGGTTAATAACTACCAATTGTGCAGCTCTATAGTATGTTTGAATGTCAGGGAGTACGATTCCACTGTCAAATCACCCCAGAGTTAGTTTGTTGAATGCTATTCTAGGGGAGCCCCCATCCCACAATAGGGTTCTGACCTCGCTCTCTATGTCTCTGAAATAGGCATCCGATACCAGATAGGGGGTATTCTGTAAGATGTATAGAAAACGTGGCAGTGCCATAATCTTAAAAGGTGCTGCTCTTCCCAACAAGGATAGCGGCAAAGACCACCAGTGGTTCACGTCACACTTCAGTCATTTTAATTAGGAGTGGGCGGAATTTGCGAAATTCACTTTCGCAAATTATCGCGAAAATGTTAAAAATTTCTGCAAACACGTGGAAATATCGCGAAGATGCGGAAGTTTTTTTCCCGCCCGTTCGCGGTATTTTCTGCGTGGTCGCGGCTCGCCAACTTACCCATGCGGTTGCTCGCGGGCGCACCCATCTTGTTTTTACTTGTCTCGTGGTGCATGATCGCGAGAAGAAAGACGTGATAGCGTGACCAATGACGTTACTGCGGGCGCGAACTGTCCCGAGACAGCGCAAATGGCTACCAACAATCCAACATCTCGTGGAGAATGCGACCGGATCGGGAAAACTTGGCGGCGAATGCGGGGATTCAGGTAAGGGGATCGCGCGCACGCGAGAATGTATTATTTTACAGCGTGAGCAAGCAAAACATTACCGGTAAATCACGGATTGCGGACATTTTGACATTTTCGCGCTGTCCGCGGAATGCGAAAATGTCAAATTATCGCAATTTCCGCGAGCGGAACGGAATTTTAGCCCAGGCCTAATTTTAATGGAGGGAGAAGACTTTTAACTTAAAAAGATTGTAGTTTGCCGTAACAAATATCCCTAAATAATGGAATACCTCCCTTACCACCTGTGCCTCACAGTCCCTCTGCACTCGCGGTAATGTACCACATAAGGCAAATTTTACTGATTTAGCCCAGTTTATCTCATGTGCAGAATACTGCTGAAATGTGGCAAAGATGTTGAGAATTCTGGAGATGGACGTTTGTGGAGCCGCCACGTGTAGAAGAATGTCATCTGCATACAAAGATATTTTATCCTCTCAGTCTGGATTCCATCGGAGGCTGTGGATCAGTGGGTCCCCTCAAATCCAGGCCACCAGTGGCTCCAGCACCAGCAGAAATAGTAATGGTAAGAGAGGGCAGCCCTGTATGGTGCCTCGTCGGAGATTCTACCATTTACAACACATGTGCTAGTGGGGCCGAGTAGAGGAGGCGAATCCAAATGATAAACCGATGTCCAAGTCCTAGGTGTTCAAGTACTGCACATAGGTATGTCCACAGGATGGTAGCAAATGCCATGCGAGCATCAAGAGACAAAACTACTGCATCTACTTGGATTCCGTTGGTCCCAGGACTCCATGCAGGCCTCTTAGATTGATGGCCGTGTTCCAGATTGATCTGGATGGACCAGTTTAGCAATTATTGGGACAAGATGGAGGGTCTGCAATTTAGCCAGGATTTTTGCCTCAGCATTTATCAAGGAAATGGGTTGGAACGATCTGCAATTTTCAGGTGGTTTACCCTCCTTGTGGATTACCACTATTGTCACGAGGCGCTGTTCTCTGGGCAGAGGACCAATTTCCCTGCAGTCATCGTACATCCTGAGCAAATATGGAACTGTAGCTGTAGCTGTCGCCGTTAGTTGGTACAATTACATTGGGATCGAGTTAGGGCCCAGCACCTTTCCGGTTCTCAGTGCACTGATCGCCTGCCTCACTTCCTCATCCGTCAGATCACTATTTAGGGACTGGATGTCTTCAGGAGAAGCTTTAGGGAGATGTCGATCTTTAAGAAACTTGAGCGTGTCATGCTTAGTATTTGTCATTTCTGAGGCATAAACGGACTCATAGTGAGACAAAAATGCATCTGCTATGTCCTGAGGGTCGTGAGTTCATCACAAATTGTCAGTTGGACTGAGGCTACCCATCAGCTCGCCCTTTCTTTCTTGCCTAGCCAGGGGAGGAGTCACCCCACCTAGTCCCCTTGCTCATAAATGCGGTGCTGAGTCATCTTGATCCTGGCTCTGGTGTTTTCAGTAGTCAAGTTTCTGTACTCGTACTGTTTGACGCTCAAAATGTGCCTGGTATCTTCGTCGTTTTGTTGTACTAATTGTGCTTCAAGGTCTAGGATATTTTTCTCTAGATTCTCTACATCTTTCCTCTGTTTTTTCTTGTGCCCTACCATCAAAGTGAATGCCTGTCCCCTGATTCCCATTTTATATGCTTCCCAAAGTGTCACCGATGATGTCATGGACTGCTCATTTTCTTTAAAATAAAAGATTGTTTCTAATTTCAAATCTTCTCTAATCTTATTGTACTTGTAAAGATGAGGAGTTAATACTTATTGTACTCCTGGTACGCTGCTTGCTGATTTTATGTCTCGCCGATATAGTGGAGCGAATAGATTTTCACCGGGGGAAGTGCCTTGCCTCCTCATAGCTCGACAGTTGTGATGGAAGTGCAACAAGGAGGTCAATCCGTGAAAAACTTTCATGTATACGGGAATGAAAGGTGAACTCTTACGCGACCGGATTCAGAACTCTCCAGATATCTATCAGTCCCATGGCCCCCATGAACTCATTCAGTCATGTTTGTGTTTTGTGAGTCATCCTCGCTGGCAGTCGGTCTGTTGGGTCATTCAGTGTCATATTAAAGTCCCTACCCAAGAGGAGGTGATCTGCTGGGCGCTCCAATAAGAGTGTTCCCAGATCCGAGAAGGTGATGTTATGGAATGACGGTGGAATGTATAGCTATATTATTTTTATCGATTCCTCCTCCCATTTTCCTGAGATTGCAGTGTATCTTCTTTGTCCATCCATGTTCTTTCTACTTTTAGTGGAAATCGCTTCTTTAGAAGTATTCCTGTGCCCCTGGATCCCTAGGTAAACCCGGAATGGATGATCATTTTATACCCCCATCGGTCTAATGCTTTGCAAGTTTTGCCCAAAAGATGGGTGTCCTGCAGGAGGACTGCATCTTCGGAACTGAAGGACTATACCTCTTTTAATTGTATTCCCCCAAGCCATTCACGTTCCATGCCACTAGGTGGATCTCAGGGTTGTGTGTATTTGTCATGGGGCATAGGGACGGTTAAGCTGTTTTCCTATGGAGCTGGGGTTGGGCCGCCCCTGCCAATGAGGGGTGGTTTCCTCAAGGAATGTACATCTCCCCGCTTCTGGTTTGTGATATTTGTCATTATTGGTGGTGGTGTAACTGTATCAGGATCAAATGGTGTGAAGAACAAACAATTTGAAAGAACAAAACCCCTATCTAACCTATATCCCAAAGAACAACCCCCCCACCCCGCTTTCCTGCCTGGCAGATTCACAACTACCCACCTCCCCCAACGTAGCAGAGCGCCTTTCATCCCACCCTGGTTGTAGGAAATGTATGTGGGTGGCCAGAAACCCCCGAAGCCTCAGCCCTTGACACCAAAACAAAGATTTGTGTCACCCCAGTAATTATAAATATTTGTCAGAGCATTGGTTTGGGGAGCCCCATTGGCTTTCATCATCACCCATTGGAACGCTCTGGGTGGCCTGTGTTGTTGTTACATTTGAACAACATTATAGTTTATTAAATCAAACACAAGAGAAAGTTTTGTACAATGTATATCTTAAACTCTTGTATTTCAAGGTGCTCTTCTATGTCATTAAGAAGGGAAGGGAGGTAAATTGAAACTAGACAATTGCCTGGGATCGCACACTTTAGTCAAGTAGGGAGGCTGGGAGTGATGCCATTTTTTCTGGTTTCACATTTTGCAATTCTAGCTGATTTCGATTCACTAATCAAGTTACTTTTTTTTACACCTTACTTTCTCAAGGTAACAATAGCAAGCTGAGAAGAATTACCCCAAGGTGCGGTAGAGGGATAGCGATTCAGAGACAGCATAACACAATATTGTCAAATCTGTGACTTATGAGAGACCAGGGGCTTCATTTTGAGGACATTATAGAATGCAACACTCAAAATAACTTCATGACTCACTGACCACACCATGATTTACTTCCCCTACAATCATGCAAAACCCTCCCCCCCCCCCCATATAGCCCCACTTCCTGGCATCGATGTGGCCCTATGGCACATGAAAGACCATACTTTGTGGCCCTTGGGGAAATGTTTGCAAGTACCCATGCATTAGCCTAAACTTTTGGTTCTGTAATATTTTTTACCTGGAGCGGTCTTCTTTCTTTGAGTGATCCATCATCACCGTTAAGCAATCCAGTTTTGAGAAGCTGATCCAAATGTTTTATCTTTAAAAAAATACTCTAGGAATACTAGCGTATTAGTTAAAAGTGGAAAAAGTGTATCCCATGACATACACTCTAAGAGAAAGCCCTCAAATACCCAAGAAAAAAGTTTTTTTAAATGGCTCCTTTTTAACCCTGGGCGTAGTTCGCGAAGTAGCACTTCGCGAAGCTACGCAAAGTGCACTTCGCACTACGTGAGCTACACGTAGCACTTCGCGAGCTGCGTAGTACCTTGTTCGCACTGTGCCAGATGTCGTTTTCAATGATTGCACAGTACGGACAAGCAACCGGCACTGTGCAATCATTGATAATGGCATCTTGCACAGTGCAATCTGTAGTTTTCTGCTGCTCGACTAGATTTTTACTCGAGCGGCAGCTTTCTCAACGCGAACTGGTAGTTTCTCATCGTGAGCGGTCGCGAGCATACGCGACCACTCGCAATGAGAAACCTGACCTCCTCGCGTTGGGAATCTCGCCGGGAGGTTTATTTTCCATGCTCGCGATCGGCAACTTGATGTTGCTGATCGCGAACAAGGAAAAAGTCTCGCCGGGATGTCATTTTGCTTGCTCGCGGTCGCCAACTTGACGTTGAGGACCGCGAGCAAGCAAAAAATGACCGCAGCACTACGCAACACTATGCTACGCGTGTTCGCACTGTGCTACGTGCAATTCGCGTAGTGTGAAGTAGCGCGAACTTCGCAAACTGCGCGAGCGTAGCGTAGTGCTTTGCCCAGGCTTACTCCTTTTATTATGGTAAATATGTTGAAAGAAAAATTAAGTCAAGTTTAAAACTTAACACCATCCTTACACTCAAAAAGATAGCACATAAATCAGAGTCCGGTTAGGTTGACATCCAAACACCCGAATGAAGAATAACCCAAAAATAAAGAGATGCATAGTAACTTTTAGAAAGGAAAATGAACAAATTCTAATACTTAATTTTTAAAGAAATTGTAAACGGTTTAAAAAGCGAACCCCAAAAAAACATGTTAGAGCGGTATACATAGGCAAAAAGTTCAAAAAACATTCCAAAAGAACACAGAATTAACATTACTTTAATAAGCCGACCTCCCTTACTCTGTCCAATAAGCATTCCCCTAATGATGTTTAATAGTTACAAATGCAGAGTTCCTACCTGATCTAAGCTGCAGCATTCTTCCCTCAATAACTGCGAAGTATGTAGAAAAAAATGTGAAAACCAAGAAGATGGCAAAAAAAACAATGAGTGTGTTAAAAGGTTGCAAAGGACCAGTCCGCCCATGGGAAAGAATGGGAATCCAGAGGTAAATATATGTATAGATGTTATAATAGTTCAAATATAAATAATTAAAAGAACAACAAAATGTATTTAATAAAATTATATTTTTGTAAAATAAAAATATTTTTCAAAATACTTTGTTTAATAAATGTTTTAGCATTCACAACATGTGTCTTTCATTTTTTTAATGCTATATTTAAAAAAATGTTTATAATGCCAGTATATGTTTGCATATATTTTAAGTCACCTAAATGAAATGTCATCCTAGAACAAGAACGAGCCAGGACACAATCAAAAACATGCATTTGTTCACTCTTCGCAAACACAATGAGGTATAAAAAACAGGTCGAGCCCACAATTAGATCCTTCTCTCACCATGGTTTGGTAACAAATAAGATCAAAGTAAGAGATTTGCTCCAGGGGAAGAATGTGAATGAGAACATTTAACGTTGCTGAGCAGGCATCTTATGCGTTCTTTCCTTCAGCAAGCTGAATCAGAAAATTTAACAGGAAAAATCCTCTTCCCCCCACCCTGGCTTTTGGAGGAAGCTGCAGGGTGCAGTGATATACATATGTCTGAATGCCTCCCGATGGCCGTGGATGAGTAATGGTGCATATAGGGAGAAGGAAAATACTGTGAACCAGATGGACCTAACTGTTCTTGCCTTTCATAACGAATATCGATAAACTCTAAAATATACCTACGAATTTGAATGAGAATGGGTAGATGGACTCCAAAAAGTGCGATTTTACAAATGTCAATAGAGCACATGGGGATGATTTATCTAAGAACGTTTCTATGGAACCAGCACCTCAGTTGGTAGCCTAGTGTCACCTCTCTCAACTCATACACCAGTGTTGGCACCAGCCACGGCCCATGCAGTCAAGCAGGGGCGTAACACAGGTCCCTGCATCCCCCACAGTGCGGGGGGCCCCCACGCTCCAGGGGGCCCCCTCTGCACTGCACTTCGGCCGGAGAGCTCCTGATGGAGTTCGGAGAGGGCCCCTCCACGTACCTTGCAGGGGGCCCCCCTCAATTATCGTTACGCCACTGCAGACAAGAGTGGCAGGGGGAGGGGGATTCAACAGACCATGAGGGACAATTAAATATTTAATGAATCTTCCCTCGCCGTCATCTGTCGAAATCCCCCACCCCGCACGGGCCGCGGCACCATGGAGTAAGCAGGGCTGTCTCTAGGTGTGACCGCTGCAGCCACACCTGGCGCTGACTTGGGGTGGGAAGCCACTGTGTTTAGAAATAACATGGCTTTAAAATCACCTGCTGCAGAGTTCCTTGTGTGTCGACGGGTTTCAGGCAACAATTTAAATGTTGAGACAACTCTGGTGATTAATGTTCCTGCTGGAGAGAGATCGAGTTTTGTCTTGTGGCAGGTCTGACTCATCATAAATTAGCGCAGAGCATTAACATGCCTGCTGCAAAGAACGCGCAGCATGCAGATCACAGGACTGTACATTATGTAAATAACTTAATTAGCTACTGCTTTTGTCACAGAGATCCTTTTGTTACTTGCAGATCTTAAGTTACAATCCTAATATAGCAGAGTGACCTATGAACTGTGCTCAAAGAGTTTCATGTAAACTGCAAGGAATAGGGTTGGAACATTATATTCAGACACACTTTCATTATCCTAATGTTGCTAAAGAGGGTTACCTTGGGTGGAAATACATTCTTACTAGTAAAGCCAGCAGCAACCACTGACCTACGTTTTACATTCAGAGTTCATGCTTCTCCAGACCAAACACTCTTAAAATATACTGCCTACCAGTATGGATGACACGTGACTCCTACACCTTGTCATCCTCATTGTCTGATGTAACGTTTCCTGTAGATGATTTACACCCACATGATTCACTGTCTCTGTATAATATGTGTCATGTAAAGTGCCATGACACCTTAGACGGGTATGAGTAGCACTATAAAACAAACAAAATGCCTTTGACACAGAGGCTATGGAGAGATGAAGGACATTGTTGGAGGGTGGTAGTGTGGGAATCCGTGGAGCAGGGGGACATTGTGGGGGCGCCAAAAAAGATTGTCGCACTGCACTAGTGCTAAAGCCTGCCCTGTGGGTAAGGCATGGTAGGAACTGTTACTAAGGCTTGTTGTAGTACCACTGGCACTGACCTACATATCCTAGGTCTCAGGGGTTAATATGAGAACAGAGGCAAGAAAATAAGGTTAACAGGACTCTAAGAGAACATTTAGCCTTCTGTAACTTCATCAACTTACCCTGCAAATCCTCCCCATTACTAAATCGGAGGATGTTGAGTGGTAAAGTGTGAGACAAGGGGTCAAACCTGTGAAGTCATTAATGTCAATGGTGTGTGATCTCAACTCAATCTACTCCGGTATTCTGGTGAAGCCACTTCCGTGTGACCTCTGCATTGTCGAAGCACTCGCAACGGATGGCCTCTTTTTACGACCCTCAACCCATTCTTTTGGCTCAGGAGTTGCGCAATCCATTGTGGAAAAGCTGAGAAATGGATGGGTAGAAAGACAAAGCTGAATCAGAATTAGGGGGCATATTATCAAGCACGGCGTTAAAATTATCGCCGCTTTAGCGGCAGAAAACTGCCGCTAAAGTGGCAATAATGGGCTTGATAATATGCCGCAGAGAATTCCAATAGAAGCCCATGTTGACACCAGAACATGAGGTAGATCCTAAACTAGAGGTAAAAATGAGCTGGTTATTTGGTAACCTTCCGAAACATCCCAAGGTTAAGGCCTTATTCAGAGTTTGGAGGTTGGCATACTCAATCAGAAACATGAGGGATATCCTGACTGCTGTCTTCCAAGCGCATCATAGCCCATGCCACTAGTAATATGGCAAACTGGATGCCTGTCTCCTTTTAAAGGAGTGCCCCATCTACCGCGCATAAAATAGGGGTCTAAGTATTTGATGAGAAGAAGCAAGGCGAAATTCAGCTACTGTGATATAAATCTGCTGCTGGCATTGAAAACAAATGAGGCGAGAGTTCTTTAAGATTCGAGAAAATCTATGCTTAGCAATAGATTAAAAAGAGAGTTATTCTTACAAAGTCATCTGGGAAGCAGAGGAATGATGAACAGTGGCTAATGTTCAGCAAATAAGTCTATAATTGGCTACCTTGGGATAAAGAGACTTTAGGGTAATCAAATACTGAGCAGCTACTGATGCCGCCTAATGCAGAGGACTGAGCAATGATGTGAATTAGAAGTTTAATAAAATAAGTGACTGCAGTCTTTCTGGGCAAATCAACTGTCTGAAGTAAATTATTTTAATGAAGATTCTCGAGAATGTGATCCACAATGTTTAATTTCTCCCCTGTGCTCTCATTTCAGGGGATGCGGGCCAGAACAAGATGCACACACACTCACAGAGGGGAAAATGGCTCCCAGAGTGATGTGCTGTCGCTCAATGTATGAAAAAACGTGTTTACTTAAGAGGACATGTATCAAGAAAGTGGTGAAATTAACTGCGATATGCCACCGGGAAAAGCTATGGCTATGTAAATGACCTACGTGAAACTAGCTCCAAAAAAACTTTGCAGTTGAGAATTTTGCACCTCCATTAGAGCTGACGGATCAGTATGAAATAACATTTGCACCGACTGACAATTTCATGTTGCACTGTTGGTTAATGTGAAGTTAGGAGGAATAGACATTGAACTCCCTATGGCATATGTACAAGCCCTTATCGCCACAGGAACGTCACTTTTTGTGACGTTACCGTGGCGATAGGGGCTTTGCCTTATGTACAAGGCAGAGTTAAGCCACCTAAATGTGGCTTAACGCTGCCTTGTACATAAGGCACCCTTTCACGCTATGTTTAGCGTGAAAGGAGGGTGCAGTGGGTGTTGAGGTGGGCGTTCCACCGCAACACCCATTGTATTTGATGCTGCCCCCTGTGTACAATGGTGGCGTACGTAGGGCAGCGAAACGAGGAGAAATCAATCAATCAATCATGTGTTTGTAGAGCACGACTACTCACCCGTGAGGGTCTCAAGATGCCGGGGACGAGGGAAGGAGCAGGAATCATTCCTTTAAGGAGGGGGTCTGTCAAAGAGCCAAGTTTTGAGGTGCATTATTTCTCCTCGTTTTTGCTTTTTCCATGTGTGCTGCCTTGTGCAGCACACATGGAAAAAGCAAAATGCCATGGTTTGTTTATGTACAAGAAAGTGTTCCTTCCTGTACATAAACAAACCTTTTTAAAAATTCCATTTTGTAACTTTCATGTGTGCTGCATGAAGCAGCACGCATGAAACTTATAAAATGGCATTTTAGGATTGGTTATGTGCAGGAAGGGACACCTTCCTACACATAACCAATCCTCCCCTGCACACAAAAAGGGTGCCTGCGTTGGCGCTAAGTTGTGAAACTTAGCGCCATTGCAGGGGGAAATACAAGGCTGCACCACAACCTTGTCAATATGGTGCAGCCTTGCGTTTCCGAAGTGGCAGAGCGTGTCGATAAGCCCAGGAGGCTAACGACACGCTCCGCCACTTCGTCGTACATATGGCCCCTGGCTCTGCACCTCACGCAATCACCATCTCTGCCGCAGTTCAAGAAGGACCTCAAGACCTGGCTCTTCGACTGAATTGCAGACTCAGCCCCCCCACCTAGCGCCTCTGTGTTTCCCTAGAAAGATGACAACTCTGAATGTACTTTGTATTAAGCTTGTGAGCATTTTAAGAGAAACTAACAGTTCTCTAAAGAAGTCAAAATATTACAAGTGGCACAATGTCACAAGTGAAACAAGCATTTGCAATGCAACAAGTCTTGCATTACTGAAAGTTTGAGCTATTGGCGTTCCATTCTTAATTGCAACGCCAATAGCTGAAACTTTCAGTAATGCGTGACCTATTGCTTTGCAAATGCTTTTTTTTTATTGCAGCTGGTAATCTTTCACCTCTGTTGTGAGTGCATGCATTTTAAGCTATATGCCTTTGGGTTGCTGTAGCTTGTATGTGCATGCTGCAAAATATCTGTTGTTCAAGGCTGGCCTTTTCTCTTTCCTCATATGAATTTCGCTCCTTATGCCACAGTTTCGCTCTCTAAGCGTACAGTTTTATTATGTACCCATTACGCCTCATTGCAAGACACACTAACAACAGAGCTACAGGCAGCATCGGACACGGCTGCTCACACCACCAAATGTGTACTAGATCAAAAAGCTTGTTTGTAGCAGAGCATGAACAGTAGCATATAACTGACGTGATGCCACTTACTTTCCTTTTGTCTTGAATAGGTATATGGGAGCTGGCATGAGCAGGAAGGGTGCAAGGTAATACAGTGCAAGTGAAATGCGCTTCTAAAGGAAAATGAAACAAGCATTTGCAATGCAATAGGTCTCGCAGTTACCCGAGTTTAAGCTAATGGCATTGTAAATGACAATGCCTTTTATTTATGTTTTTAAGACGAAAAGAAAAATAAAAGGCATTGTTAGTTGCGATGTCAATTGCTCAAACTCGCATAAATGTGAGACCTATTGCATTGCAAATGCTTATTATTTATTAATACGAGAGTACCTTGAAATATTTGAGTTTTAGAAGTGCATTGTACACAAACCTCTCATGCTTGATCTACTAACCTATAGTGTCGCTCCATCTATAACAAGAATCTAAGCCACATATGGGGCAGACATGACCCTTGGCATACCCTGTTAAATTGTTGGCTCGCTCACCTCTAATCTGCACTATATGCATCTTATATCTCTGTCCAATGTATGCGGTTATCATGTTTCCATGCATTCAATATACTGTTATCTTCTCTACCTCTGAAAGTATTGTGACTAATTCTGTTTTGTGCAAGTAATCTACGCCTCGCTGTTAACACTCGATATATTCGACAACATTCTGCACAAAAGGATCTTCCCCAATAGGCCTGATTATGACTGAATTATGATTGTATCTACTCTCCCATTTACAGTTCCACTTCTACATTATTATACCCCAGTCCGCTCAAATTCACACAGGTGTCCACCGGAAGGTGTAACAATAATTCAGCTTCCTTTTTTCCCTATCAAAGCATTTGCGCTTCCTCCTGGGACTATGGTCCTTTTGTGGACTGCAATGGAAAAGGAAACCAAGCATTTTTTTCCGCCAAAAGAAACCTTTATCCCAAGCTTTGGAAAGCTGCAATCTACGAACTATGGAGAGGTCCTAGCCTTATGGCCAAACTTGCAGAATTTGGAACTGAGAAAGCAAGTTCGGCTCTCGGCGTCCGCTCAACATCCTGTGATTCTGGGCAAACCACCTAATCTACCCGTGCCTCAAAAATGAGTTACATTGTGTAATACAACAGGTGATTGTATAAAGCGCTCCGATACCTTCGGGTTCAGTTCGCGCTATGTAAAACTAATTGGAAAAAAAAAAGAACTCGCCCCGCCTTCTTTCACACATTGGTCTTTCAAACATTTCACCTTGCGTCCTTCATGGCCAACCCATTTCTTTACCATATCCCTTCATGTCCATAACCAGTAGCCCCAGCCATATAACTCACATCTCATCCCCGTTCCTCAACCACTGGATGCCCTCATTCCATTTTTGCTCGTTCACCCTCCGCTCTACCTACCCTGTTCATAAGCCCCCACACCCTACTCACCCCTTCTCCTCTGCGCAGCCCGTCTCTTTCAGCACTCTGAGGTAGCTTCAAGGCGCAGCCTCCATCTTGGAAAGGTAGTCGGGACACAGCGTTCGAGTCTAAAGGGACCGTGCTGGGCTCTACTTTACACACACGCCCCAAGCGTCTGTACGCCGCGCTGGTTTCTACACAGGACAACACTCTGTATCCATGAATGCGCAACGTGGGGTTTTCTACAAGGCGTTTGTGCTGCACTTGAGAACCACCATGATATAAAGCTGTGAATACATTATCTAAACCCAGGAAGGATGGAGGGAAGTTTAAGTTGGTCACAACGAGAATAAAACATATGATATAGGGAAAGAAGGCCACAAAGCTACCCAGCCAGATGCCTACTAGTAAAATAGCTTAGTGCTTTAAGGCGACTGTTGCTGCTGCAGGTGCTCCTATGTTTTGAGTGACAGCTTCCAACACCCATCTCTTTTTAGCATACAGTAGGGTGCTGCAGCTGGGTGATGCATTCTGAGTCGTGCACAGCCTCTTGGGGGTTCTGGCTAAAATCCAGACCTCACAAACTTTTTTCCCAGGGTCTGGGCCAGTGTGTTTGCTGTAGAGATGTCTGTGTAAGCTGGTCACATTATTGAGTCACCATAAGGTGGTATAGTCCAATGTAACTGTCCGCGGCACCTTGTGCACGGCACAAGTCCTTAGAAAAATAGCAAGTCAAGATAATCAGACAAAAATGTGAAATCAACATTTGTTGGTTTGTTTTACTTTTTATAAATCAAATATATGTTTTCTACACTTCCGTGTGTTATTGAACTCAGAAGAGGTTGAAAGCGCTCACCATTGCGGGAAGACAGCCACTGTTTATTTTTGCATTGCGCTTTCACTTAAAGTGAAAGCGCGATGCAAAAATAAACACGTAGCGCCCTGTCTCCTTTTGGGACGGCCCATCCGGACTGGATCTCATGGCTTGTTTATATAACACGCCTTCTTGAGATAAGAAATTGCTTCACGACAACCGTGAAGCAGGCAATCCAGTCCGGATGGGCCGGACCAAAGACCAAAAAGCAAAAGGGAGGCAACGCAAACAGCTCATTTCCAATGGCAGGCCACCATTTAGAATAAACGGTGACGCCAGCCTATGGAAATGAGGGGTGGGGCTTCAAGCCCTTTTCTGAAATCCCTCTCTCGCAATATGTCTCGCCAGCGAGCAACGCATGCGCTGCAACGCTAAGCGAGACCTAATAAAACAAAAGGGAGGAAAGTGAATGTGGTGAAGCAAAGCTACAGGCAGGGTGAGAGAGAGGCCGGGGGTGGGAGGGGTGGAGGGTAGAAGATCAGGAACCTGCAATCGTGTGTCAACGTGCACCACCTGAAACTAAATGCCGCAGAGGAAATGATCCAGCATTTCAAAACATGCCTTTAGACACATTGAAAGCTAGACTTTTGTTTATTTGATGACGTTTTTCTTAATTTGAAAGGCTTCAACAAGAAGACTTTCAATTCTTACAAAACCTTTTTTTTCAACTTGAAACAACTGAGATTTGTTTAATTGTACTTGAAGTTCGCATTACTTTAAGTGTTTTAAAAAATATATTTACAAATTTGTATGATTACCTTCCAGGAAATTTGAAATATTTATCTTATGTTTATATTTATGCATCCTATCTTTGAAAATAAGCCCCAGTACACTCACTATGTTTAATGATTGCTTTCTAACAAAGTTCATTTAAACAATTCTATATTTAACTGAGCCCTCACCTTTAAGCCTATTGGTGTGCCTTCCAAAAATGTTGTTTCGCTTTCCCTGCAGCATTGTGTTTGTGCACCCATGTCCTCCCTGTTGTTAGGCACACTAGTCATGTAAAATGATACCGCTGACTTCTGTTTATCACCAGGACAAGGCAAACAGGAAATGTTAGGCGGTCTAAAACACTGTCCCTAGTTAAGGAGCCACTTACAAATTTTTATTTCAGCACTTCTGCAATTGCACTTAAGCAGGGTGAGGAGATAACAAACAGGGGCCTTCTGACGTTTGATCTTGGTCAGGCTAATAACAACAAGCAGCCACGGACAGAAAGCAGCGATTAAAAAAAAGAAAGAGTTCATCACAAAAACACTTAAGGAATGAAACGGAAAGGAGACTGTAATCAGCCGGTGCTCCTCTAGCTTGACCGGAAGTGAGCTATCGGCTGCCAGAACAAATAAGAATACTGCAATTAAGAGGGGCACTGGCGGGGACCTATGGCAAGCAGCAGGAGGACATACAGGTGATATAAGTGATTACAAAAGGTCTTGCAGACAGTGCAAGCTCTGTAGTCTCGACCTAAAAATGACAAATAGTAGAAGGTGATAACAGAAGCATTTTCATACGAAGTCTCCAATGCACTGACAGTATGTATATCAACAGTGAAGATGGAGATCAGACTTCACTCTACATGCCATTGACTTCCATAGCAGAACCATTGAGCGGCAGATATTATAATATTTTTCATTTTTATTGATAAAGTTTTGTATAGCGTGAACATGACCCCAGAGGGTATTGGAGCGCTTTACATTAGAGGAAGGCAGGATGTAGTTGTAGGAACACAAACTCATCACATATATGGATGTAGCATAATAAGACTAACATCTATAGAGGCTCATCAATGTAGTAGTCATACATCGCACCAGAGTAGTAGGCAGGTATATAGTCAATACAACGTAAGGGGCCATATTCTCAAGGAGCTATCTCCGATTTAACGGCTCTTTAGCGCAGCCAAAGTCGTGATACATTTACCTCCCGATTCACAAGATGGTGCAAACAGCCCACAGCACCACATTTCCGGCGTTAGCATCCGCAACAAACATCGCCACGGATGACCCTGGCAACTATCGCTAATGAGATGCAGGCTAGGCGTTCCCAAGCAAAAAGCAGGGACAACATCACTCCGCAACATTCTCAACGACCAGCCAGATCTGCGATAATAAACACAAAACAGGTGATAAGGCATGTCAGCAGCAGGAAATTAACACCTGCTCAAACCTGGTGCAAAGTTGGGCCACAACCTGCACCAGACAAGGGAGCACAGCCCATAGCCACACATGAAGAACAACAGATGCCCCCGAGCAACTGAACATGCAGCACGGACACCCAAGAGGGCCACAACACCCACCAACACCACACCCAGGCCCGCAACAACCTCCCATCCCATCCCCAACCACAGACAAAGAAACACCAACACCACAAATCCCAAAACAAATATTTTGCCTGATGTCGCACAAGCAGGAAAATCAACATACATGCGTGGCCAGAAAATGGAGAATCGGTCATACAGCAATGCAATCACCAACACAAAACACCATTCAAACAAAAGCCAAAACAACCATTCGGGTCCTCACTGGACAATCTGTAGGACACAGCCTGGAAGACAAAATCCAAGAGAAGAAGGTGTGCCATGCACCCAACAAAGGAAAGAGAGGGAGAGAGCGAGGAAGAGAGACGGAGTGAGATTGCACAAGCATCACAAGGCCTCTCGGGCACCTGGCTCCACATGCCAACATGTGTGTGTGTATCACCATCCGTACACCATGAGCCCAAGGCCTTGTCCCAATCTTAGCGCCAAAGCCACATCACATTCCGAAAACGCAAGTAGTAGTCAGACAAACATCAGGGATGAAAGCTCCATTGTTCCAATGCAGAAGGCGGGAGGACACCTGCACCTCTGACCTTGGTCCAAAATGCGGCTGGAACACCCTGAGAGAGATGCCATGGCAGATTCCCACACCACGCATTGCGCAAATGAACCATCCGACTTATCCACACCCCACACACAGAAGCCCATGCCTGAGGTACCCTCGCATGGGATGCCTTTGACACTCACGGAAACAGCAACCCATTCTCCCCAACGTTGCACACACATTAGAATCATTGCTCAGAGCTGAGGCATATTCTCCACACAACTGCCGCAGATCAGAGCAGTGCCGGTTCCACGAGACGCACCAACGCAATGGCAGGCCATTCCGGGCACATGCACAACCCCCGTCACGTGGAACAGTACCGTGCACGTATGCTGCATTTACTGGGCGCACTGCCACAGGCAGTGCTGGGGATCAGTTACCAGCTGAGCTTCCGCCTTGCCTACGTCATCTGCGTCCAGCCCTGGTTCCACTGCCGAACATGCACATTCGAGTGTCCCATGGATGTCTGCCTATCCAACACAACCGTAGATGAATTGGACTATGACTTGTGTCTGCGCCCCCTGTTGGACCACAAACAGGAGTGTAACTGAGACAGCCGTGCTTGGGATGCCTTGACATACTGCATATGTATTGGCAGTTGTGCATGGGAGATTGCACAATTCCTCTTGTGCAGTGACCACATCGAGGCGCTCCCTTATTGGGCTGTGTTGCGGATTGGTGAAACGGTGTGGGCTGAGCACACCTGCCCGGACCATTTAATGTATTGGCTCACCCTGGTGTTCCTTGAACACAACAACGACGTACTATTGGAACACATTGCACATGAAGCTACACGGGCATTCATGGATGAGAAACTATGTTCCTGCTGCCACATCCGATTATCACCCACAGCACAGGTCCCAACAACTTGTTGCATCGTGAGGCATGCTCACATATCAACATATCATGAGTCAATGAGACTCAACCTCTGTGCACTTTTGCTGTGGTGAAATTACCATCTTCAAGATATTTTTCAACACTAATTTATTAATGTATGACCAATCATATAACTCATCATGTTGTTCTGTTTTCACATGAATTGAACATTTTGCTTTTAAACATCACATTGAAAACTCTTTTGTGCTCAAAACAAAACATTTATCAAATAAGGCAATTCAATACGTTCCATACACAAAGAATCTTTTAGTACAATGAAATCCAAAATTGTCATTCCAATCAACTTCAAAATGCCCAATGCATTTCGGGCCTGAATTGGCCCTTCTTTAGGGGCCTTGATTCTATAAAGATAAACCGAATTATTTATGAATAAAACTATACATAGAAATTCCAAATTAAATGAGCAAGCATCTTATTATACAGAGAAAGACATAAAACTCTCTTGTTCATCAACATTAGAAGATCATAATGGCTTTCCGTGACACATGGTTTAACAAAAACCTGGAACAAATTATAAATGTAAACGTGATGAAGAAAGTACCCGCCACCTTCGTGAAAACTACTCACTCATATACTCACAATAATCCTTCGTGTTCATGTATCTTCAATCAGATAACAACATAATGCCTTGACCGTTCTGCTTTGAAGCAAACTTAAGGTGCCGACACAAATAAACAGTGCTTCATACCTATCAATGGTCCAATCGTGCTGAACAACCAATATGCGAAGTTCGTGTCGCCTACAAAAAAAACAACAACTTTAAATGATATGGCGCGCAATGAATGGCAGTCAACCATGTTCACCCACAAGTTGCTCGCGTTCTCACCTGTGTTATGGGGACTTCACTAAGCGAAAAACTCTCGAAAGCGGCTGCCACTCGCTTCACTAACTGCTCCGATAGCCTACATTTAACGCCACAACAGAGGACATGTCTGCCTTCGTCAGGACTCTGGATGCATGTGCATGGAACTACGCGTGTGTACACACACCTGTGCAAGGTGATGCAGGTCCATGGTTGGAGTAACACAGCGTCGTTTGGCAACGTTGCCAATTCGGACAGGCTGCTGGGGGAGCGCACACACATGGCAATGTAGAACGACTTGTGAACCTGTCGGACCCTTTCAGCTGACCACTGTCAGCAGAGCAGACAATCGGCGCACTCCGGTGGCAGAGCACTATGCAGATCCCATGGACAGTGAGTCGTGCCCCCTCACACGGGGCAATGGGCAGATGCCAAACTACACATGACTCATCCAGCAAGGCAAGGTGGGCTGAGACCATTGCCATCTGTGATGATTGTTGTCCATTTTTGCCTCACCATTTTCTGAACCTCGACATGTACCCATGCTGCGTGTAAGTGTCTTAAGCATGTCCCTGCCTGTTGTGGCTGTTGCCTCGTCCGTACTGACATGCACATGCCAATAAAGTCTATGCCACTCCACTGGTGTCTAACTGTGATGTGTGTTGATTAGATTTCCACTTGTGTGCCACAATGAGCATCGTCCCTACACAGGGAGGAACTGACTGACGCATGTGCAATGGGGGTGGGTCCCTTTTGCAAGCTCCACCTCTGTGAGCCAGACATTGTTTTGGGATAGGTGCTGGCCGACCTGTGCACTTATGTGACTTCAGCAATGTGAGTATGATGTCCAACCTCTAACCATGTGGAGCAATATCATATATCATAACAGAATGTGTCTGTCCACACAGATGTGTGTAAGTAGGTATGCGACGTGAAGTTCTGTTGTCACATGTGATGTAGGACACCACTCCTGGCCTGCTACCGATTTGGTCATTCCTACACACAGCCCTATTGAACACATGGACGTGTGCCCACGTTGGGGGGTTGTGAGATTGTTGTTGATGTGCAATGGGGACACAGCTAGTACTCACCTTCACAGTCATCCTATTGGCCATGTGTCTCAGGAATACATATGCACATAGATGTCAGTTACCAGGGTGTACCTTCATGTGCAATCATTGTCTCTACATCCATCCAGCCATACTTCCATGCGTGAGTGAACATAGTCATGACACATCTGTGTGATTTAGAATGTTTTATTCACATTCAGATAATTGACGGAGCTGGAGCTGTACATGGCCATCCAAGCCCACATCACATGGAAGCCCAGTGTTGGGCCAACCAGAGTCCTTTGGGGATTGAAACGTGATTAGGAAGAGGGGGAGTGCAGTCCACAGCAGGATTGCTGTGTAATTGTCCTGCAGTGAAGATAAGGCAGTCCGTGTCGGGGTCTGGGTGAATGTCTCAGAGTGTTCCAGGGGTCAGTGGGAGGTATTGTCCCAGGGCATGATGCATAGGTCAGAACCAGGCAGGGACAGGCCATATGGCGGTGATGGATGTTACTGCCTCCTTACTCACACAGTAATTACCATCCCCATCTTACTTCCCTGATATGGGTTCTGTGTCCGGTGTTTCCGGTGTGTGTGGCGGGGTAATGGCTGCATCACTGTGTGCCACTGACACATCAGACTGCGAAGGTGATGGGGCAGCATCACTGTGTGCCACTGACACATCAGGGGTCGGAGCTGTGTGTGTCGATGTTGCTGCTTCAGCCCTCTGGGACAGGCTCAGTGGCAGCAATGGCAAGATGATGAACTGCAGGGCATTGAAGTTCCCAGCTACTACTCGCTGGTGTCCAGCCGTGGCAGCCATACTTCCAGCCTGCATCTGCTCCATGGTCTCCACTGACCTCCGCATCTGTGCCAACTCTGTGCTGTCATCGCTGGTGCCTGTCTGACCAGACAGTTCTTGTATTTGATTAATGGCCCCAGCCAGGTCAGCCAAGGTCTGCGGTGAAGCATGGTGTGTACAGGAGGTGTCCGATAGGGACTGTACGTGGTCCCTGATGGGACTCAGACACTCACGTATGGCATCGAGTTTGGCTGCCAAAAGCTCGAAACCCACCCGCAGCTGTTCAGCCAACTCCACCTGGCAACCCCACACACATTGTTGGAACTCCATGTATTGGTCGGGGGGATCCGGGGAGACAGCCGTGGTGGTGTGTGTTTCCTGCTGTGTGGTCTGTGCAGGTGGTGAGCTCACCTCGGGGCAGCTGGCCTGTCCTGCTCCTGGGGATGGGGTGCGGAGGCTGTCCATTATCCGTTAGAGGGTGTCTTGACATATGTGCAGGTTGTCCTCTTCATCATCAATGATGGGAAGTGTGGTGTGCTCTGCAGGAGGTGTTATTTGTCCCTCTGTAATGTAAAGGGGAGATGCAGGTTAACAGAGTTACACATGTATGTTGAAGATTTGCTGACGTTTACATTCAGACTGCATGCCAATGAACATTGTGACTGTTTTGGTGGAGCTGGCTATTTGATGGCAGTCAGTGTGTTTTTCGACTACATGACGGATGTGTGGTAGTACCCGTGCATTATCATCACACAGTGTCAGGCATTGCCAGATGTGAGTGGACAGTTACTACACACGTGTGGAACCTGTTGTGAACCCTGTCCTGTGGTGTTGGTGTTGCACTTTGTACCACATTGCCGTCATTGCAGATGTTCTGTGATTGCTATGTGTGTGTGCTGCTTTGTGGGGGAGTTGCCCCTGCAGCTCTGATTTCGTGTAGCCATCTCCCTTTGAGGTGGGGTGCCTTTGAATTGTGTGCTTTTCGGGGGCTGAATTGTTTTTGACTTGGGTCATATGTGCTCTCGGACAGATTTTGTGGCCTGGTGCATTGTTTGACTGCTGCGTGTATTGTATGGCATGGGTTGTGGGGGCACGTGGATATGTCAGAGTGTGACCTGCTCCTTTACTGATGTGATCCGCACTGGGTCACCTCCCTGTCAATTCGTGGGCCATGTCATGTTTTTTGACTGCTGCCATGCTATCGGGCATGCAGTGTTACTTGCATAGTCAGTGTGGGTCATGGAGCTGCTGCTTTGCTGAATTCAGCACATGTGCATGGGTTGGTTGTGATATTGGTGGTATGGAGGGGGCCCCTTTGTGCACATTGTGGACCGGGGGCTACTTGGTGTTTCTGTGTGCTGCAGTGTGCCAAGGCTATCAGGGACATGTTCCACAATCATTGTGGGTGTGCAGTGTGCTAGACATAATTGTGCATGTGTGCCATTGTGCCCATCTCCCCCCGTCCCCCCAGTCCCTGGTCGTTACTCACCCTGTTGCTGTTGGGTCAGGTCATATCGAGCTGTGTCTAGGCCCACAAATCCTGCCACCGTCTCCACACTGCTGACTGTGGCCACCATTTCCTCCAGCTCATCCAGCTCCTCCTGTGTCGCAGGACTCCCACCTCCAGTCGCCGTTGCTGCCTTCCTCTTGGCGGCGAGTTTCTGTTTGGTTTGGCTGTTCACTTCATGCCAGTGCCTCTTGACCTCCTCCAGTGACCTCCTCGACACTCCGACTGTATTGACGTTGGTGACGATGGCCTGCCATATTTCCGTTTGGGTTGCCAGTGCCGTGGTGGAGGTGCCGAACAATTGTTGATGGTGTTCTATCATCTCCGTGACGATGATCCAGTCTTCCTGCGGACTGAACCCCATCTTCTTCTTCTCCTTGCCGTTCCCCAAACACGGGGTTCCTGGCTGGACCCCCGTGGGGCTTGTGGAGTTCGGCTTGTCCTCTGCACTCGGCCCGGGTGCTTCCATGGTGCTACGCAGTTTGAATTGTTTTTTTTTTCGTTCTTTTATAGTGTATTTTCCCCCCAGATGCGTGGGATTTCCAGGCCTGTGTCTGGTTTTCATTGATTTTTGTACCGTTATTGGTCTCATCGCATGATTTTTTTGTGTTCGCGTTTCGCAGTTTTGCAGCGTGGCGTTGATTTTCACGCTGACATTTGACTCGTTATCAGGTGACTATCACATCCTACTGCCGCGTTGTGAATACTTGGTTGGCATGGCGTACTTTTCCCGCGATGGGCTACGATGTTGGGAGTTGCGTTAAGCTACTCTTGCGGTAGTTATCACACGTTCTTGTGAATATACCTAAATAGAACATAAGGTGATTATCTTAGGGCATAAAATTGTTCATTAAAGAGTTTTCACTACTTTTTTGAAGCAGAAGGTAGATGAGATGCGGCGGACAACATGTGGCAGAGAGTACCATGGCAGAGGTTCGGATTTCATGGCAGCTATATTGTCTCTGGCATCAGCCATGTGATTCAGCAGCCTGATGAAGCAGTGCAGTATCCAACAATGTATGAGCCCTAATACTGCATGGAGAAGTCCGCTCAGTTTGTAAAATGAGCGCAATAAATGCTATTGCATAGCAATCGGCTAGTTGTATCAAAATACTGAAGGCAAGTATATAGACCAAAGCTTTTATTGACTCCAGAATACTGACCGACAACAAACAATGAATACATTTTCATTATTAAATACTTTGCACATATATCGACCTTAACATGCAACACACAAACGTATTGAGAGTGCATTTTTCCACGTTTAAACTGCATCTAGCAAATTTAGGGCTGTATTTTAAAATGGCTCACGTCCGTTGCCAAGGTCCTTTGTGAAAAGTGAACATTTATTTCCTAGCTTGAAAGCTGAAGCAACTTGAAAACGTGTCATTCCTTTTTTCTAGTTTCTCATGCAAAAAAAATGTTTTGGCCTTTGAAATTGTGCTGGAATGCCTTTTAGCTGGACCTGTAAGCAGCGGTGGCCGGCACAGGTAAGCGAGGTGGGGTGGAACGGGGGAGGGCAGGGTGGAAGTGGGGTTAAAGGTGACAAACGACGGAACAGGTATAATTAAACTGCTCCGATAGCCTACATTTAACGCCACAACAGAGGACATGTCTGCCTTCGTCAGGACTCTGGATGCATGTGCATGGAACTACGCGTGTGTACACACACCTGTGCAAGGTGATGCAGGTCCATGGTTGGAGTAACACAGCGTCGTTTGGCAACGTTGCCAATTCGAACAGGCTGCTGGGGGAACGCACACACATGGCAATGTAGAACGACTTGTGAACCTGTCAGACCCTTTCAGCTGATCACTGTCAGCAGAGCAGACAATCGGCGCACTCCGGTGGCAGAGCACTATGCAGATCCCATGGACAGTGAGTCGTGCCCCCTCACACGGGGCAATGGGCAGATGCCAAACTACACATGACTCATCCAGCAAGGCAAGGTGGGCTGAGACCATTGCCATCTGTGATGATTGTTGTCCATTTTTGCCTCACCATTTTCTGAACCTCGACATGTACCCATGCTGCGTGTAAGTGTCTTAAGCATGTCCCTGCCTGTTGTGGCTGTTGCCTCGTCCGTACTGACATGCACATGCCAATAAAGTCTATGCCACTCCACTGGTGTCTAACTGTGATGTGTGTTGATTAGATTTCCACTTGTGTGCCACAATGAGCATCGTCCCTACACAGGGAGGAACTGACTGACACATGTACAATGGGGGTGGGTCCCTTTTGCAAGCTCCACCTCTGTGAGCCAGACATTGTTTTGGGATAGGTGCTGGCCGACCTGTGCACTTATGTGACTTCAGCAATGTGAGTATGATGTCCAACCTCTAACCATGTGGAGCAATATCATATATCCTAACAGAATGTGTCTGTCCACACAGATGTGTGTAAGTAGGTATGCGACGTGAAGTTCTGTTGTCACATGTGATGTAAGACACCACTCCTGGCCTGCTACCGATTTGGTCATTCCTACACACAGCCCTATTGAACACATGGACGTGTGCCTACGTTGGGGGGTTGTGAGATTGTTGTTGATGTGCAATGGTGTTGGGCCAACCAGAGTCCTTTGGGGATTGAAACGTGATTAGGAAGAGGGGGAGTGCAGTCCACAGCAGGATTGCTGTGTAATTGTCCTGCAGTGAAGATAAGGCAGTCCGTGTCGGGGTCTGGGTGAATGTCTCAGAGTGTTCCAGGGGTCAGTGGGAGGTATTGTCCCAGGGCATGATGCATAGGTCAGAACCAGGCAGGGACAGGCCATATGGCGGTGATGGATGTTACTGCCTCCTTACTCACACAGTAATTACCATCCCCATCTTACTTCCCTGATATGGGTTCTGTGTCCGGTGTTTCCGGTGTGTGTGGCGGGGTAATGGCTGCATCACTGTGTGCCACTGACACATCAGACTGCGAAGGTGATGGGGCAGCATCACTGTGTGCCACTGACACATCAGGGGTCGGAGCTGTGTGTGTCGATGTTGCTGCTTCAGCCCTCTGGGACAGGCTCAGTGGCAGCAATGGCAAGATGATGAACTGCAGGGCATTGAAGTTCCCAGCTACTACTCGCTGGTGTCCAGCCGTGGCAGCCATACTTCCAGCCTGCATCTGCTCCATGGTCTCCACTGACCTCCGCATCTGTGCCAACTCTGTGCTGTCATCGCTGGTGCCTGTCTGACCAGACAGTTCTTGTATTTGATTAATGGCCCCAGCCAGGTCAGCCAAGGTCTGCGGTGGAGCATGGTGTGTACAGGAGGTGTCTGATAGGGACTGTACGTGGTCCCTGATGGGACTCAGACACTCACGTATGGCATCGAGTTTGGCTGCCAAAAGCTCGAAACCCACCCGCAGCTGTTCAGCCAACTCCACCTGGCAACCCCACACACATTGTTGGAACTCCATGTATTGGTCGGGGGGATCCGGGGAGACAGCCGTGGTGGTGTGTGTTTCCTGCTGTGTGGTCTGTGCAGGTGGTGAGCTCACCTCGGGGCAGCTGGCCTGTCCTGCTCCTGGGGATGGGGTGCGGAGGCTGTCCATTATCAGTTAGAGGGTGTCTTGACATATGTGCAGGTTGTCCTCTTCATCCTCAATGATGGGAAGTGTGGTGTGCTCTGCAGGAGGTGTTATTTGTCCCTCTGTAATGTAAAGGGGAGATGCAGGTTAACAGAGTTACACATGTATGTTGAAGATTTGCTGACGTTTACATTCAGACTGCATGCCAATGAACATTGTGACTGTTTTGGTGGAGCTGGCTATTTGATGGCAGTCAGTGTGTTTTTCGACTACATGACGGATGTGTGGTAGTACCCGTGCATTATCATCACACAGTGTCAGGCATTGCCAGATGTGAGTGGACAGTTACTACACACGTGTGGAACCTGTTGTGAACCCTGTCCTGTGGTGTTGGTGTTGCACTTTGTACCACATTGCCGTCATTGCAGATGTTCTGTGATTGCTATGTGTGTGTGCTGCTTTGTGGGGGAGTTGCCCCTGCAGCTCTGATTTCGTGTAGCCATCTCCCTTTGAGGTGGGGTGCCTTTGAATTGTGTGCTTTTCGGGGGCTGAATTGTTTTTGACTTGGGTCATATGTGCTCTCGGACAGATTTTGTGGCCTGGTGCATTGTTTGACTGCTGCGTGTATTGTATGGCATGGGTTGTGGGTGCACGTGGATATGTCAGAGTGTGACCTGCTCCTTTACTGATGTGATCCGCACTGGGTCACCTCCCTGTCAATTCGTGGGCCATGTTATGTTTTTTGACTGCTGCCATGCTATCGGGCATGCAGTGTTACTTGCATAGTCAGTGTGGGTCATGGAGCTGCTGCTTTGCTGAATTCAGCACATGTGCATGGGTTGGTTGTGATATTGGTGGTATGGAGGGGGCCCCTTTGTGCACATTGTGGACCGGGGGCTACTTGGTGTTTCTATGTGTGCTGCAGTGTGCCAAGGCTATCAGGGACATGTTCCACAATCATTGTGGGTGTGCAGTGTGCTAGACATAATTGTGCATGTGTGCCATTGTGCCCATCTCCCCCCGTCCCCCCAGTCCCTGGTCGTTACTCACCCTGTCGCTGTTGGGTCAGGTCATATCGAGCTGTGTCTAGGCCCACAAATCCTGCCACCGTCTCCACACTGCTGACTGTGGCCACCATTTCCTCCAGCTCATCCAGCTCCTCCTGTGTTGCAGGACTCCCACCTCCAGTCGCCGTTGCTGCCTTCCTCTTGGCGGCGAGTTTCTGTTTGGTTTGGCTGTTCACTTCATGCCAGTGCCTCTTGACCTCCTCCAGTGACCTCCTCGACACTCCGACTGTATTGACGTTGGTGACGATGGCCTGCCATATTTCCGTTTGGGTTGCCAGTGCCGTGGTGGAGGTGCCAAACAATTGTTGATGGTGTTCTATCATCTCCGTGACGATGATCCAGTCTTCCTGCGGACTGAACCCCATCTTCTTCTTCTCCTTGCCGTTCCCCAAACACGGGGTTCCTGGCTGGACCTCCGTGGGGCTTGTGGAGTTCGGCTTGTCCTCTGCACTCGGCCCGGGTGCTTCCATGGTGCTACGCAGTTTGAATTGTTTTTTTTTTCTTTCTTTTATAGTGTATTTTCCCCCCAGATGCGTGGGATTTCCAGGCCTGTGTCTGGTTTTCATTGATTTTTGTACCGTTATTGGCCTCATCGCATGATTTTTTTGTGTTCGCGTTTCGCAGTTTTGCAGAGTGGCGTTGATTTTCACGCTGACATTTGACTCGTTATCAGGTGACTATCACATCCTACTGCCGCGTTGTGAATACTTGGTTGGCATGGCGTACTTTTCCCACGATGGGCTACGATGTTGGGAGTTGCGTTAAGCTACTCTTGCGGTAGTTATCACACGTTCTTGTGAATATACCTCAATAGAACATAAGGTGATTATCTTAGGGCATAAAATTGTTCATTAAAGAGTTTTCACTACTTTTTTGAAGCAGAAGGTAGATGAGATGCGGCGGACAACATGTGGCAGAGAGTACCATGGCAGAGGTTCGGATTTCATGGCAGCTATATTGTCTCTGGCATCAGCCATGTGATTCAGCAGCCTGATGGGGCAGTGCAGTATCGAACAATGTATGAGCTCTAATACTGCATGGAGAAGTCCGCTCAGTTTGTAAAATGAGCGCAATAAATGCTATTGCACAGCAATCGGCTAGTTGTATCAAAATACTGAAGGCAAGTATATAGACCAAAGCTTTTATTGACTCCAGAATACTGACCGACAACAAACAATGAATACATTTTCATTATTAAATACTTTGCACATATATCGACCTTAACATGCAACACACAAACGTATTGAGAGTGCATTTTTCCACGTTTAAACTGCATCTAGCAAATGTAGGGCTGTATTTTAAAATGGCTCACGTCCGTTGCCAAGGTCCTTTGTGAAAAGTGAACATTTATTTCCTAGCTTGAAAGTTGAAGCAACTTGAAAACGTGTCATTCCTTTTTTCTAGTTTCTCATGCAAAAAAAATGTTTTGCCCTTTGAGATTGTGCTGGAATGCCTTTTAGCTGGACCTGTAAGCAGCGGTGGCCGGCACAGGTAGCGAGGTGGGGTGGAAGTGGGGTTAAAGGTGACAAACGACGGAACAGGTATAATTAAATAAATAAATAACACCTATTCCTTCTTCTGTCGAGTCCTGTGCCAGCCGCTGCTGCCTGTAAGTGCAAGCAGCCCATATGTCTAATCTGCTAGTTTGAAGGTCACAGTCTGAACTGGCTTGTGAGAACGTTTTCTATATTTTAATGAGACAACTATATTTGTTCTTACTTCAGTTGATTAGTTAGCTGTTTGAGAAAAAACTTGTTACTGCTAATGCTAGAATTCTGTAGTTTTAGGCATGTGTTTGGAAGCATTTAGATTCCCTTCAGACTCTCTCACACTAGACATTCAGATGCCTTTTCACTTGTCTTTAGATGCAAATTCCATTTATTCTTCCTGTGAGAAAATGATTGCCACAGCCCTTCAGAGGCTTTCAGGCGGAATTCTGATATCCTGGCTTCCCGTCAGATTTGTATGACTTTTCTCCAGTTTAGCAGTGTAGGGAGTTCCTCTTTATGGGAGTACGGATTTGCTCCTTTCTATTTGAGACAACTATGTAAGAGTTTTTCTTTGCTCATACGATTTTAAATAACTTTGGATAAATTGTCTAATGCATGCATGAATTGGCTATTGAATTACAATGTATCCTGATGATTTGAGATTGGAACTTTACAAATCTTTCGATAATCTTTTATGATTTTTAAATTAAACACTCCCTGTTTCCTTATGGGGCCAAATGTGCTTCATAATTTTGAACAAAATCTAATTTGATGTCAGCCTCAGTCAGAACTAAAGATTTACAGGAGGGCACTTAATCAATTAGAATTTTCACCAGAATATGCATGGTGAAAAGTGCCCTAACACATATCGTGAGGCCACCTTGGTGTCAGATTAATATTTGATACTGTGCAATCAATTTAAGCTCAAGTCGATATACAAATCTCAATATTTTGGTTGAACAGTGAGGTGTGTGCTCCCTTTTCAATGTGTAGAAGGAAGATTTTCGACTTCTACTATGTTGGAAGACTGAGCTATTGTTATTTTTCAAGTTCTACAATATTAGTTGCACAGTAAAATTGACAGTGTTTTGTGATGTTTACTTACCTGGACATATAAGTGAGGAGGGAATAGTATGGATCATATACTGCTGGCAGATCACTCTGAGTTACAAAACTGGCAGTGTCACTGCCAGCGATACTGAAGCATCACAAGCAGACAAACATGGGGGCAGATTTACAAGCCCCTTGCGTGACTTTTGCGCTGCAGTTGCATCACTTTTGTGATGCAGCCGCGGCGTAATTGTTGCGGCCCATTTACAACGTGACGCAACTAGGCAGATGCGTCACGTTGTAAAGCCCTGCATCGCATTATATCTGCGTCAGGAATGTTTGCAGGGTGGGCGTTCCCACGCAAAAAGCCATGTAGAACTGACGCAATGAAATCTACAAGATTTCACTGTGTCACTGTACGCCTTCACTGAGTCAAAATCCCTATGCCTGCTCAGACCAGGCGTAAGGAATGCCTCTGAGCTTTTTTCATGGGACTCACCCATCTATTGTGGCGCATTGCTCGAGTTGCGTCACTTTCATGAGCAACTCCAACAATGCGTCACTTTTGTGCCAACAGCTGCATCAGAATTTCTGACGCATCTGTTAATCCTTGCGACATGGAGCACTGTATTGTTAATACAGCGCATCAATAGTGGTGCAAAGGACATTCGGCACTGACGCAGGGAAACTGACGCATCTATGCAGATACGTCAGTTCCTTGTTAATCTGCCCCTGAATTTTCTTCAGAAACAACACTCCTCACTGGTACTTTTGATAAAAAGCATCAAGTCATTATTGCCAAGATTTGTGTGCAAAATGCAATTAGAAAAAGGCCTCATATACTATTAATGTGGTTGCAATTTGCACACCGACATTTTGTGACTTTTAGATTATCTTGGAAACCAATCTCTGTCAGAAATGGTCAGTCCGATTTGAGGTCATCATAGGGATGGTGACCCTCTGGGGTCAGCAAACCACTATGGCTGGGATTGCTTTTGAATCAAGCAAACTTTTCTTTTTTTCAAATGCAGCCTGTTTTCTTTAAAGGATACAGGCAGTGAAAGAAAAGAAAAGTTTCAGACACTTTCTACTATCCAACAAGGGCACCCCTTTGTCTTTTGCAAATAGGTTACCACCTCCTTTGAGGTATCCATAACTTTTCAATGTTTTGCAGTCGGATTTCTGTCACAAAAGTTACCAAATACTGAGACAATATCCATTTCTCAGCACATTTTGCAATTTGGAAGCACTTTTCTTTTTTAAGTTGAAATGATTTTATTGAGAAAGAATTTCGGTGACCAACACAATATACAGTACAAATTGTACAACCTCATAATCCAAGCTCCATACATAGAGAGTAGAAGAATTGGGTGACTTATACAAAGAGGAAATGAAAGAATTCATATCAAAAGAAACAAATATAATTAGAATGAAACTAATGGAACCATTAGGGGATTCAAGGAGGTTTGGAAACCTCCTTTTGTGAAGGACGAGGTTGGGAATGAAGCTGAGCACTAATGTCGATAAATATCGTGACAGGCGACCATAAATCAGCACGTTTTGAGGCCATGTGGGATGGGTAAACAAAAGCAGTATCTAGTCTGTGGTTATGGCATACAGAGTACCACCAGGCCCTATATGAGATTTTTGAAAAATCTTTCCAGTTGACAGTAAATTGTTGAAATGCAATTGCTAATAACAAATCAATAATCTTGACATTGAGTGAAACATCCTTCCAGATGGATGAGAGGCTACCCAAGAAAATGTGTACAAAAGAAAAGGAAAAATTAGTATTATACATTAAATTGATTTGAGACCATACTTGTTTCCAAAAGCTATGTACATGTGAACAGGTGAATAACGTATGGTGAATAACATATGAAACATATCAGCATTAGGGGAAGAGCAAGTCCAACATGTATCCGTGCTAAATGGGAACCGCTTGCATAAAATAGCTGGTTTAAATAAAAGTCTATTATAAACAAAAAATAGTGTTTGAGTGATATTTGCTGCTCTGGAAGCTTTACGCACTTTGGTCCATATACCCTCCCAAAGAGTTAATGGCCAGCAAGGGGTGAAGTCACGCTCCCATGCCTCTTCAATTTTTGTCTTCTGTCTTACGGTGGCTGTGTCTTGCAAATATTTATAAATAATAGAAGCCTTGGGTATGGTTGCTAACAAGGCATGGAGTTTAGAAGGGGAAGCAGAGGTATTGGGGGTTGAAGGCAGAGTAAATAGTTGGGAAAAGGCCTCCATCACAGTATGTTTGAGTAAGGCATATTTATGTTTAAAAGAAGTCGGCAAATTAAATAGCTGTCTGAGCGTAGGAAAAGGTATAAATTGTGATTCTGAGAATAGTTGGTGTATCCAAACCAAACCCCTTGTTCTCCAAGCCCTCCAATAAAAAGGTTTACCATGTACCAGCAATTTTTTTATTATGCCAAATTGTTGATTTAAGAAAAGAATCCCTGGAATCGTGAATAGATTGAGGGAATAAGGCAAGTAATTTTGAAGTGTGTTTTATAACAGGAGTTGAAATGGATTGTGGTTTGCGTGAGAAAGAGAGATATTCACGAAATGTGTAAGGAGATAAAAAACAGCGCTCCGTTAGGGTCCAAAGAGGGCAGCCGTCTGTCGAATCAAGCAACCAGAGAGATGCCTGGCATAATAGGAAGGCCTTCTGATAGGCCTGAAAATCCGGGAAATTAACTCCTCCTTCTGACTTAGGGCGAATTAATTTTAGCAAAGACATACAGGGTTTTTTATTACACCATAAAAAAGAGGATAAAGTGGAGTTAATTTTTTTTAATAACTTGGCTGTGATTGGGACTGGGATATTCGAAAAGGTATATAAAACTATGGGTGATAACATCATCTTGATTGTATCCAAATGGCCCCACCATGACAGATACTGAGGATTCCAATTAGAAGTCAATTCCGAGATCTTTTAAAGACATTTATTCATGCATAATGTTACTGTCTGTGAGAGTGAGGGTGTAAAATCTAGGCCTAGATATTTAATGCTTTTTGGACTCCACTTAAATCGGGATGGGAGAAAATCTGAACTAAAAGTGTTTTTTGTCAAGGGCAAAATTTCACATTTATCGTTATTTAATTTATAGCCAGAAATAAGAGAATAGGATTGCACCTCCTCTAAAAAAGCAGGGATAGATTCTTCTGGTTTGGATATAAAAAGTAAAATATCATCAGCATATGCTGCAAGTTTGAGGTGAGCATTTGATGCATGAAATCCATAAATATTAGGGTTTTGGCGCAATTCGGACAAGAATGGTTCCAGTGCCAAATTAAAAAGAAAAGGAGAGAGAGGAAAACCTTGACGCACCCCTCTATCTAAATAAAAAAAAGGGGAGATTAAACCATTTCCACAAACTGCTGCACGAGGGCTAGAATAGAGAAGAGACACCAAGTTTATGAAATTGGGGCCAAATCCAAACCATGTAAGAGCATAAAATAAATATTTCCATTCCACCCTATCGAAAGCTTTTTCGGCGTCCAACGCTATTGCCGGCAAGGAATGATTAAGATGTGATGATTTGGATAAAACATCGAAAAAGAGCCGTGTGTTATCCGTGATAACTCTCCCTTTAACAAAACCAGATTGTTCTTTCCCCAATAGGTCTGGTAAATAGGAATCCAATCGTATGGCTAAGGCTTTGAAAAAAAATTTGTAGTCGATATTTACCAATCTGATAGGTCTGTAATTTTTACAGTGCTTGGAGTCTTTACCTTCCTTAGGGATAAGACATATGTGGGCTTCCGAACAGGAGCCAGAGGAGATATTTGATGAAGAAAAAAAGCTTAAAAGTGAGTGCAATTTGGGTATTAAAAACTTAGAGAAATGTGTATAAAATTCAACAGTAAAACCATCCGGGCCGGGCACTTTATCTTTTTTAAGGTTTTGGAGAGCATGGAGGAGTTCTTGCTGGGAGAGATCAGATTCTAATTGAGATAAATCTGGAGGTGCCTGCAGAGGTTTTTGGATATTAGAGAAGAATTGCCATAATGAATGATCCGTGGGTTGGATTGCTGAAGAGTATAAGGATTTGTAAAAAAGGAAGAATTCATTCAAAATTTCGACATCTTTAAACTTTAAGTCTGAGTGCTCATCATAAACAGAATCTATATTTAACTTATTTTGACGGACCTTCAGGTAATTGGCTAAAAGTTTCCCTGCTTTGTTTTTTCCACCATAAAATTTTGCACTAGATCTTAATAAATAAAGTGAGGCATCTTCCGTTAATTTTTTGTTAAATTCCAATTTAGCACTAATAAGGGCTTTCAAACAAGTCTCCGATTGTGATGCGTAATAAGAGTGTTCTAGGGCTTTTATATCTTGTAGCAGAGCCGTGGTAGTCGCACGTGCAGACTTTCGTTTCTTTGCAACAAAGTTTATAATAAAATCTCTCGCCGATGCCTTAAATGCATCCCAAATAATTGCGGGCGATAGGGACTCTGTATGGTTTCTTTCAAAGAATTCGGTAAAGAAAGAGATGAAAGATGCAGAAAATTTGGGGTCTAGGAGAAGAGCGTTATTGAAACTGTTGCGGCCAGGAATCCTCAGGATCGCACGTCGTATGTAATGTCCACCTCTCGACACCACCACGGTCTGATAAGATTTACACAGACTCCAAGGAGTGGTCAAGCGAGGGAAGGGTAGGAAGGGGCAGCGGGGAGGGAGATCTGAAATGACAACGAGACAAAGAATAACTACACCGATGACTAATGTGAGCCTTCACTTCTCCCCCTGCCTTTTGTGTAACTAAAGCCTCACTCCTCCTGTCTCATACCTGTAAAAGAAAAATAACACTCTGCTGATACGTCAGATAGGGACACACCCTGGCTTATGTGTTGTGGTTCTGGAAAGCAAAGAGCAAAGCAATTAGTGGTGTAACAGTTATCTCCATTAAACTGTGAAGCATTTATATCTGGACTACCCACCTCAAGCTACTTTACAGTAAACTGAAACAGGGGAAGGAAGAGCCACAGTCCTGCTCACTCGCAGTCCCTCTATCTGAAAATAGGCATGCAACAAAAGTAAACAAGCAGCAATAATCCAAATGGTTCACTTTTCATCAGCAATAACTGTTCATGATGGAGTGAACTTCTCCTTATCATCAGGAGCCACACTGAGCATAACAGATACAAGTCTTGTGCAAAATATAATCAATAACTCTCAATACCACAGTGTTTTAGCAGACTTTATACCAGGGGAATACGTCAGAAGTTCCGGTATTATCGCATCGGTTTCATTTTCAAGATTGTCTGTATCTCCAGCTAAGTGCGACCCTTTCCTTAGCTTGCATCAACCCTAAGAAGAAAAGGCCAGCCGGCCTTGTATAAGGGCCAGGACAAAATTCTTTCCCCGCAAGAGCTATATGGAAAGCTCGCCAACAGGGAAAGAAACAGTATTATAACTTGGACAAAGTCACTGCCGTCTTCCCTGCATGAGCAGCCGAGCGCTCGCCAACAGGAGAAGACCTCGAGTTATCTAGTCCAGGCAACTGTCACGACTTGAGCTCTCTCTCAGAGCGTTCTACGAAGGCTACGTCCTCCTCGTATTCCTAGGAGGGGGGAAGAACCTATCCAGAGAAATGTTCCAGGGTTCTGAAAGCGCTTTACTAGAATATGCTTTTCAATCATAGACGGGGTCTTGAAAGCGCAAAGCAAGACACCCACAACGCCACCACAAGGAGCGGAGAGATCCGCGCTGTTACTGCCCAAACAATACGGGGAAACTGAGTCGGTGCCAAGCACCCTTACCCGCCTTGAAGTAACTGCACCTCTCTCCGGACGAGTAATCGGCAACTGCTCGCCGCCATTGCTCTGCTTCATACGCTCAGACGCGACGGCGTTCTGACGTCACCAGCGTTGCGTCTCCGAGCCTCATGGGACTTGTAGTTCAGGTGTACGGCTCGAGACGCTATGATGCAGTGTTCTTCCTGGTAGCCCCTCCGTGGGCTCTGACAGGACATCCCTCTCCTGAAGAACACTGACAAAGACATGCTTTATTTGGGAAACGTTTGTGAAACCTGTGAACACACCTGGGGGCGTGAACACCCTCTGCGGGTTCCCATGAATTTTCTTCCTCCCCATACCCCTTCCAAGATATTAGATACCACAATTTGTTCTTATACAGTTTGGAATCAAGGATACCTCGGACTTCATACTCCACTTCATCGTTAACCAGAACGGGAGGCAACCCCTTCTTTTTTGGACAACGCGCTGGTTTCAATAATGACACATGAAAGGAGGGGTGAATCCTCAGAGAGGAGGGTAAGGCTAACTTAACCGCTACAGGATTAATGAGCTTAATCACTTTGTATGGGCCTATGTATTTCGGGTTGAATATACTGTATTTTTTAAAGCGGATGTTGCGAGTAAATACCCATACATGATCACCTATTTTATACTTAGGCCCAACCTGTCTATGTCTATCTGCGTATGCCTTGTAACGTCTTTTCGCTACCTTCAGCCTCTCTTGTGTGTCTTTTAGAGTGGTCTGTATGTATTGAATTCTTTGCTCTACTTCAGGCACCACCTCACTCTTAGCTGGATGTATAAGAGGAATGAATCGTGGATGAAAGCCGTAGGAACAAAAAAAGGGGAATATTTGGTGGAACTATGTATTGCATTGTTATATGCTATTTCTGCCAACCACAAATCGTCCACCCAGGTTTTTGTGGTTGTATCTACATAACATCTCAGATATTGTTTGAGTGTTTGGTTTACCCTCTCGGTTTGACCATCTGTCTGCGGGTGAAAGCTGGTGGATACATTCAGTGTGATTTGCAGAGCTCGACACCATTCCTTCCAGAATCTTGCAGTGAATTGAGGTCCCCTGTCTGAAACCATCACTTGAGGCAACCCATGAAGTCTCACAACATGCGTTAACAATGACTGAGCCACTTGACTAGCGGTAGGTATGGCCTTACAGGCAATAAAGTGGGCCATCCTGGTTAAATAATCAACCACGACTAGTATGGTGGTGTTCCCTTTATCCGGAGGCATTCCTACAATAAACTCCAAAGAAATATTTTCCCACGGTTGCTCTGGAGTAGGCAATGGATTTAAAAGACCTACAGGTTTACTGTGCAAACTTTTCATCTGCTGGCATTTCTCGCAATCCAGAACCCACTCACGGATGTCGTGAAGTACAGTGGGCCACCAAAATTGCCGTAGGACTTGTTCAGTAGTTTTCTCGACCCCATGATGACCCGCACTAGGGAGGGTATGACACCAGGCAAACACCTGCTTTCTAAGTTGCTTCAATGGAATCAGCAGTTGTTTTCCTCGGACTGGAAGACCTTCTTTCAGAATCCACTCCGGATGTTGTGATAGCCAGTTCTTCCAACTTTGGGTGCGTATGTTCTTGGCTATACTCTGAAGAAATGGCTCACTGATCGTGGTACCAAGAACGTGTTGAGGACTGATGATGGATCTGACTTCACTTTCTTCTCGAGAGGGGTGGAAGGTTTGACGAGTCAAGGCATCCGCCTTCTTGTTATCCTTCCCTGGTCTATACGTAACTCGGAAATCATACTCAGAAAAGAACAGTGTCCATCGTAGTTGTCTAGGTGAGAGATGACGAGCAGCCGTCCTAAATTGAAGATTACGATGGTCCGTATATACCGTAACCGTATGGCGAGCCCCCATAAGGAAATGTCTCCATTCCTGGAAGGCGTCCTTGATGGCCAGAAGCTCTTTTTCGGCAATAGTGTAATTGCCTTCAGCCTGATTGAGTTTCTTGGAGTGATATGCCACGGGATGCAATTGTCCGGTATCACTATGTCTTTGAGACAAGACAGCCCCTACTGCCAAATCCGAGGCGTCCGCCTCCACCACATACGGTTTGTTAGGGTCGGCATGGACCAATACTGGAGCGGAGGTAAATGCTCTTTTCAAGGCTTCAAAACCTTGTTGTGCTTCTTCCGTCCAGTGAAAGGATATTTTCTTCTTCAGTAAATGTGTAAGAGGGGCGGCCAATGCAGAAAAGTGATGTACAAATCGCCGGTAAAAATTGGCAAAACCTAAAAAACATTGGATGTCCCTGACATTCTTAGGGATAGGCCACTCCTTTACGGCTACAATCTTTCTTTCCGCCATTTCTTGACCTCTGGGAGTCAACATAACTCCTAAAAATTCTACTGTAGTTACTCCAAACTCGCATTTGCTGAGTTTGCAAAAAAGATGATGTTTCTTCAGAGTATGAAGTATGTTTCGAACATGTTGAGTATGGCATTCTACGGTGGGAGAGTAGATCAATATATCATCAATATAGACGATCACGTAGTGGTCCAAGTATTCTCGTAAGACATCGTTCAGAAAAAATTGGAACGCAGCAGGGGCGTTGCAGAGCCCAAAGGGCATGACGAGGTATTCATACAATCCAAAACGAGTTTTGAACGCTGTTTTCCACTCGTCTCCTCTGCGCATCCTCACCAGGTGATACGCTCCTTTTAAATCCAAACGAGTGTATATAACCGCCTTCTTCACTTGTACCAGCAAAACTGGAATCAGGGGTAAGGGGTACCTGTTTTTTTACAGTGATGGCATTCTCTTAAATATTTAGTCTCAGGTTCGGTTAACGCGTAGACCCGTCCAGTAGGCACTACTGCTCCCGGAACCAAATCTATCTGGCAATCGTATTGCCGATGCGGTGGGAGCGTTTCTGCCTTCGTGTCATTGAATACTTCAGCCAAATCCTGATATTCGGGAGGCAAAGTAACCGGGTGTTCTGCCGCAGTGGCTATGTGATGCAATGTGGCCAGTTCTTGAGATGGACTCTTCTTCGGAACCCCACAGTTCTTGAGACAATAAGTCGAGGTGTACTGTATAGTTTTCTCTATCCAGTCTATCAGGGGATTGTGCAATCTAAGCCAAGGTAACCCCAATATTATTCCATATTGAGGGGCTTGTATTACGTTAAATGCTAACGTTTCGACGTGTTCCAGGCCCTGTCGCACTTCCAGCACATCGGTGTGACACCGGATAGGCCCTGCTTCCAAACACCGTCCGTCCATGGCCAAAACTGCTTCGGGTATGTCTTTTTTATGAAGTGCTAAACCTAAGGCAGCAGCCTTTTGGTCATCAATAAAGCACCCAGTTACCCCAGAGTCCAACATCGCTGATACCGGACACCACTCCCCTTGGATTCGCAGAGAGAGCTCCACAATAAAATGATGTTTATCCATGTTACTTTCGTAGCTGATGGAAGGGATGTACATAGGGCTTGAGGAACTCCCTTCTTCCTTCCTCAAGCTAAGGCGTTTCCCTTCGCGCCTTCTGAAATAGCCGCCACTTGCTTGCGTGGTTCAAAGCGAGATCCTTTCCCTCTCAGAGTACATTCTTTAATAAAATGTCCTTTCTTGCCACAATAGATACAAAGGCCTTTTTTCCTCCGGTATTCTCTTTCCTCCTGGGTAAGGCTAGACCTCACTGCTCCTATTTCCATAGGTTCGGTTTTAGTGGTAGAGGGACTGTGACTGGTTTTGGAACCCTCCAAACACCAAGAAGGGCGATCTCTGCGTTTATTTTCTCCCTTCCGCTCCGTGAGGCGATGATCCAAACGCAATACTAAATTGATCAGGTCTTCGCATGTAGCCGGTTGTGGATCAATCTGTGCCAGTACGTCTTTCATCTCCTCTCTACAACCCTGTGAAAGATGGCGGTTTGTTTAGCCTCGGGCCATTCGGTCTCAGTGATTAATCTGCGAAAATCATTCAAATAGGCGATTAGATCCCGATTTCCCTGTCTTAATTCTAATAAATCCTTATCCGCCGAGAGTGTGGCGGATCTCCTGTTGAAGGTTCTTTCAAAGTCCTTAAGGAAGGAGTCCCAATCATAGATCAAGGGATCATCTCTTTTGACTAACGGGACGGCCCATTGAGCCGCATCTCCAGCAAGGTATGAAATTAAAAAGGGGACCCTAGCTTGGTTGGTTGTGAAGGCCTTGGGTCGACATGAGAAATGTAACATAACTTGAGTAAGAAATACCTGTACTTTACTACTATCTCCATGAAACCTCTCTGGGGTGGCCAACGGGACAGGGGTGGGTATTTCTACTACCAAAGGGGAAGCGGAGGATGCGTAGGGTATTCCTGCATTGAAAGGATTTCTTTGCATCCTATCCACCGTGGCTTGCAAACGGGCGGTTTCTGCCCTAGAGGCGGCCAACTCAGTCTGCACTAGTTGTAATGCCCCCATCAGATCCTCTAGAGTGGCCATATCTCAACGTGCGATCGGGAAGATAAAATCCTTGGGCCGATTACTCTGTTGCGGCCAGGAATCCTCAGGATCGCACGTCGTATGTAATGTCCACCTCTCGACACCACCACGGTCTGATAAGATTTACACAGACTCCATGGAGTGGTCAAGCGAGGGAAGGGTAGGAAGGGGACAGCGGGGAGGGAGATCTGAAATGACAACGAGACAAAGAATAACAACACCGATGACTAATGTGAGCCTTCACTTCTCCCCCTGCCTTTTGTGTAACTAAAGCCTCACTCCTCCTGTCTCATACCTGTAAAAGAAAAATAACACTCTGCTGATACGTCAGATAGGGACACACCCTGGCTTATGTGTTGTGGTTTTGGAAAGCAAAGAGCAAAGCAATTAGTGGTGTAACAGTTATCTCCATTAAACTGTGAAGCATTTATATCTGGAGTACCCACCTCAAGCTACTTTACGGTAAACTGAAACAGGGGAAGGAAGAGCCACAGTCATGCTCACTCGCAGTCCCTCTGTCTGAAAATAGGCATGCAACAAAAGTAAACAAGCAGCAATAATCCAAATGGTTCACTTTTCATCAGCAATAACTGTTCATGATGGAGTGAACTTCTCCTTATCATCAGGAGCCACACTGAGCATAACAGATACAAGTCTTGTGCAAAATATAATCAATAACTCTCAATACCACAGTGTTTTAGCAGACTTTATACCAGGGGAATACGTCAGAAGTTCCGGTATTATCGCATCGGTTTCATTTTCAAGATTGTCTGTATCTCCAGCTAAGTGCGACCCTTTCCTTAGCTTGCATCAACCCTAAGAAGAAAAGGCCAGCCGGTCTTGTATAAGGGCCAGGACAAAATTCTTTCCCCGCAAGAGCTATTTGGAAAGCTCGCCAACAGGGAAAGAAACAGTATTATAACTTGGACAAAGTCACTGCCGTCTTCCCTGCATGAGCAGCCGAGCGCTCGCCAACAGGAGAAGACCTCGAGTTATCTATTCCAGGCAACTGTCACGACTTGAGCTCTCTCTCAGAGCTTTCTACGAAGGCTACGTCCTCCTCGTATTCCTAGGAGGGGGGAAGAACCTATCCAGAGAAATGTTCCAGGGTTCTGAAAGCGCTTTACTAGAATATGCTTTTCAATCATAGATGGGGTCTTGAAAGCGCAAAGCAAGACACCCACAACGCCACCACAAGGAGCGGAGAGATCCGCGCTGTTACTGCCCAAACAATACGGGGAAACTGAGTCGATGCCAAGCACCCTTACCCGCCTTGAAGTAACTGCACCTCTCTCCGGACGAGTAATCGGCAACTGCTCGCCGCCATTGCTCTGCTTCATACGCTCGGATGCGACGGCGTTCTGACGTCACCAGCGTCGCGTCCCCGAGCCTCATGGGACTTGTTGTTCAGGTGTACGGCTCGAGACGCTATGATGCAGTGTTCTTCCTGGTAGGCCCTCCGTGGGCTCTGACAGAAACGCCATCTTCTGGGAGAGTTAGTTTTATGCAATATATCGAAGCCAATGGAAACAGGTGCGTGATCTGAAAGGAAAATAGGACCAATGTCTGCAAACATGAGAGATTGTGAAATATTATGAGAAACAAAAATATAGTCGATTCTGGATAGGGTGTGATGTGATGAGGAATAAAATGAGTATTCCCTGGTGGTAGGATTACAAAGGCGCCAGGCGTCAAGCAGTTTATGTTGAGATATAGCGTGAGCAAAAGATTTATGTGTTTAATTGGGTATAAAAGCTACTTTAGAGTTCCTATCTAGAAAAGGGTCTAATACTTGATTGCAATCTCCAGCCAAAATAAAATTATCTTCAATACAATTCGAAATCCTCTTTGTTAGGACAGACCAAAAAGAAACATATCCACCTGTAGGTGCATAAACATTAAGAAAGGAAACTGATACATTTTTTAGTAATAATTGAACAATAAGCCATCGCCCATCAGTATCAGATTCCTGCAATCGCAAAATAACTGGGAGAGACTTACGGCATAGGATTGCAACTCCGTGACGCTTACCATCCCCGGGAGAAAATTAAATCTCCCCAACCCAACCTCTTTTTAGTTTCAAGGACTCACTTTCCGTAAGGTGTGTTTCCTGTAGGAAAACAATATCAGCGTTTAACTTAGCTAGATGTGACAGAACCCTCTGTCTCTTGATAGGAGAATTTAAACCCCTAATATTCCATGAAACTAATTTAAGTGGCATGACATAATAAGTCAAAATACAAGAAACATTTCCTTACAACATTCCAAGTAAATAAAGTGAAAAGGTCAACAAAAAAAGAATCCAAACTTGTAGTATTAAAGTTCAATTCCTCGCAGAAAAGGTGAAAGATATTTAGAGAGAGACAAGAAAATAGGCTGAATGAAACGAGCTTAGGAAAAGGAGAGATGTAGAAAATAGAAAAACAGAGACGAAAATGGAAAAGGAAGTAAGTCACCTGAGAAGAAATAAGTGTAAAACCGTAATGATAGAAGTGGAAAATAAATAAAGAATTTGCAAAACAGAAAACAAAGGACAGAACAAATAATACACAAACAAACAACATACTTACAAAAGGAAGAATCAGGGAGATAAGTGAGGGGGGATGGAACCACATGGAGAAAACGACATGTCCCGGAAGAGACGAACGGAAGGCCCAGGAGAAACCACGGTGTCGGGATAAGGAATCTGTAAGGACGATGGAGAACAAGAATTAGGATAAAAAATGAAACATGCAAAAGGGCAGATATTGGACCGAACAATAACAGGAACGATAGCAGTAAACTGGTAAACTAGACCAAACGAGCTAACAATGTGTAATCCAAAAACTTAAAAGGCGGCACTAAAGGGGGAGAATAGTGAAACACAATATGAGCGAGAGAACAATGAGAACAAAGAACAATGAGAACATAGCGAACCATCAAATATCAAGCAACACAGTCTAGAAAAAGAGGAGGTGAAACGACTAAACCACATGAGTTGGGCCTTATAATATTCCAACAAAATCATAAAGTCATCTGTTATTCGAAGAGGAAGGCCGTTGAGTATCCATGGCATTAGAGTTACAAGAATTGATGACATTTTGCAACCTTGCTGGGTCATCATATGTAATTGTTCTGTTGTTGTATGTAACCTTAAACAAGCATGGATGGAAAAGACCGTAGCGGGCACCTAAAGAGCGGAGAGCTGGTCTCATGTAGAGAAAAGCTTTACGTCTGTTAGCAGTGACCTTGGCATAGTCCTGTGCGAAAAAGAGAGTTGAACCAGACCAAGTGATACGTTGAGTAGACTTGACCGCCGATAACACCATTAATAAGTCTGTATACTTCAGGAAATAAATAATAACTCCTCGTGGCCACTGTGAAGGCGACGTACTGGAAGAAGGGCGACCTAATCTGTGTGCTCTTTGAATGCTGAGAGTTACACCCTCAGCCAAGTGCAACACTTTAGGAAGAAAGGATTTGAAGAAAGCAATAGGGTCAGCCCCCTCACTCCCCTCCGCCAAGCCATAAATGCGTAGGTTGTTCCTCCTACTGCGATGTTCAAGGTCCTCGATCTGCTTCTGGAGCATGGAGACCTGCGACTGAAGCTGAGAGACACTCAAGGTGGTATCCCTGAAGGAGGAAACGGATTGTTCCACTGCAGTGACCCTTGTATCAAGTTGAGACCAGTTATCTGTTAAGGCTTGTAGTTTAGAATTAGTCTCTTCTATGAAAGGTCGAAGGGCTCTTATTTCATCCAACAACAACTCCATAGAAACCGGTGAGGTTGATTTAGGAGGTGAAGGGGGCTTTAGGCGCTTAGCGAATGTCTTTGCAGGTGGCATCACTGAGTGATCCATGGTTGTCCCCGGGGCATTTGTTGTAGGCTGCATAGAATCTTCAAATTGGGAGTATGCAGTGAAAATCTTGGAATTTTTATAAAAATATGTTTGTGTTGCAATTTTGTGGAGAGAGCGCCTCTCGTTCTGCCCATAAGGACTCAACGCAATTGCCGAGTAAAGATTAGGCGTGAAGACTGATATTCAGATGTGGACTCAAAGCAGAGGAAAAAAACATGCCCAGCTCACAGTAGATGTGCAGATAATGAACGGAACGGTCAGCAATAGCGAAGCTTAATAAACGTGACTCCGCACCTGAACACGTATAGAAAAGAAAAATATATATATACATATACATATATATATGTAGGCAGGAAAACAATGTAGCTTCAAAAGTGACAATTCGCTACAGTAAATGAAACCTGTGAGTATTAAGGATATCCAATAATATGTGAGAGGAATGCACTATGAGTGCACCAAGGAAGGATTAAGAGAAGCAGAAAATGGCCGCCAGGGACTGCTCCCAGTCAACAAAAAAAAAAAAAGCGTCACAGTTCCTTGCTCCCAACAGCCATGACAAAGGCAGGAGGATTCAGTTCAGTTGCATAAATCCAGTAAAAAGACAAGCAGGAGGGCGAAAGCAAAAAGTAGATTAAGAACGCGCTACATTTGGGGAATATTGCCGAGCGCTCAGAAATCCAAAATGGCAGCCGCGATATTGCAGCACGGCCGAAGGAACTCACTCAGTAAATAAAAGCATTTCTGAGCCGCTTCTGTGAGCGCCGAAATGCTGGAGAGGCTCAGTACGCATTCCGACGTCTTGTTGGTGATGAAAATCCGCCGGGCTCCACCTCGAAGCGCAGGAACTCCTGGTCTTGCCTCAGCGCCTCAGCCGCGGACAGCCATTTCCCGCGGGCGCCAAGCCACACCCCCCCGGAAGCACTTTTCTAAATCTCTAAGGGGCAGATGTACGACCGGGGCATTTGGCAACTCGCAAATTGCAAGTCACAATTTGTGAGTTGCTAAATGCCATGTACAACAGTGTCAGACACACTGTTTGCGATTCCCAATGGGGTCGCAAATTGTATGCTTCATCAATATTCATGAGGCACTCGCAATTTGTGACCCCATTTGGAATGGCTGGCCCTCCCAGGTATGGTGACCTGCTGGGCTCAGCGGACCACCATGTCTTGGACTGCTTTTCAATAAAGCAGTTTTTTTTTTTTTTTAAATGCATCCCGTTTTCCTTAAAGGAAAACGAGATGCATTAAAAAAAAAAAAATGAAACGTTTTCGTTTCATTTTTCAAGGGCAGGTAGTGGTCCCTGGGACCTCTGCCTGCCCCTAAAAAATATTTTGCCCTGCATTTGCAAAGGGGAAGGGGTCCCCTGGGAACACTTTCCCATTTGCTAGTGCATTACCACCCTCTTGAAGTGGGTGGTAAATTGTGAGTGTTTTGCGACCGCAATTGCGGTCACAAAACATTCTTACATAGGGTAACGAGTCGCAATTAGGAAGGGACACCCTTGGAACGGCCCTTCCTAATTGTGAGTTGCAGATTCTATTTAACGAGTCGCAAATAAATTGTGACTTGCTAAATAGGGTTTGTACATGGCCCTATTAGTTTTTGCATGCATGAAAAAATGGGTCGTACATCTGGCCCTAAATGTTTTTCGCACATTGGAAAAGGTATTTCAGCATTTGCAGATCCTTTGATTCACCAGTTCGCAGAGTTTGTCAATGCTAAAACCCTTTTTTACATGAGGCAATTGTTTTGGGCACTTTTGGTGGTTTTAAAGATGAATCTTGGGCAACACAAACCTTTATACATGTATTTACCCACTTCTTTCCACATTGTGAGGTGGCTAGATGATTGTTTCAACCTCTGACACTAGTGTATGTGCAGAGATGCATCCAGAACGGACAACAATTGAAAACTGTCAGGAATGATTTGGAAGACAAGTCAAAGCTATCTGTGATGCTGAGAGAACTGATGACAGGTTTGCGTACAGGTTCAATCCTTGTGTCGTCGATGAAGGGATGAATGGCAGTATTTAAGAATATCGAGGTACAAAATATTGGCATGCAACAATATCGACTGCAGAATAGCAAATACCACCATAAACCCAATTACGACTAGGGCAGATTTAGAGGTGGAGATACAGAGAGGCTGGAACTTATGATTCTGAAAGGTCATTCTGCAGGTAAATCTGCATATTACGACTTAAATTCTATGGATCAGGGAATGTACATGCAAACCTGGTTGGGCAGGGCACAATTCTGCCCAAACCTTCCACATCCATAGGATTAATGTGAGCAGGAGGCGGATACAGTGTTGTCGTAGTAAGGATGGCAGACGGAAGGGGAAGATGTGGCATGGAAGGGGAAGCAATACAGGGCCTATATTGTCTAGGTGAATATATCTATCACTCGCCACTGTGTAGTTAGGCCGGTTGGCATAGGAAAGACAGTTTTGTTTTGCTCATAACCTTGGTGCTGTCTGATGAATCTGTACAAAACTTTCCCCAAAAACTTTGAACCACGTTAGCTCCTCATGGAAAGTTTCAAGCCACTCTGTCAAGTGGGGGCCGAGAAAAAGAGGGTCTCCAAAGTGCTATTTCTCATGTTCATTTCCACAGGAAATTTTGCTCTGTGATTCAGAGAAAATGGCTGAACAGAGTTATATGAAACTTGACAGTAAGTTAGCGCTTTCCACAGAAAATGTGCTTCTTGTGATTTGGTGTAAATCCATTCAGCCATTTTCGAAGAGGTATGTTATTTAGGCTTGAAGTGGTTAAAAAGTTAGGTATATCTGGATGGTTGGTCCTATGGGAAGCCCACGGTGCTAAAAAAAAAATAATAAAGATAGAGCCTTCTGATTGGCCGAGGGAGCTTTTTTTCATGTTGGGCATTTTGGTACTGCAAGACAGGTCACAAACCCACGGGACAGAGTGATCTGATTGGATGGCTGCAACTCTGAACAAAATGCTGTGGCTGCCATCACAGGTGCAAGGGGCTCAGTCCCAGTGTTCTGAAAATCTTTTGAAGATAGGGTCTAAGTGGGCAGGGTTGGGACACCCTGACCCCCAAGCACTTGGCGGGGGTACCCAGAAGGACTGCGTGGGCCAAAAATTAAGCCACCTCTCCAGCTTCACCACCATTGTACCGCCATACTATGCAAGCTTCACTGAGGAAACCTGCATGGTGCTGCAGTACCATGGGGTGGAAGCTTACATGGTTGGTACCTACAAAACAATGCACAAAAAATGAAAAGAAAATGTGATTTGGACATCTGCGGGGTGGGCGCAAGGTCTGGCAAGAGGACAGGCCCTGCAGCCAACTACCCCCATGGCATATTGTCAAAGGCTGTGCATAGTGCGGGTTGGCAGGCTGCAGTAGGAGCTGGCCAGCCTTGGTGGGGTTGGGTGCAGGGCCTGGCCAGGGTCCAGGCCCTGCCGCCAAACCCCCCACTGGGAAAGTCTTTGATTGGGCCTATGGGGACATTGGCTGAATATCATCAAAACAATCCCAGGAATTATCTGCAAAGACATAGGTTAAGGTGACATTATAGATAGGTATTGAATTAAGGTAAAACCTAATGTTAAAAAACAAACAAACTCACTGAAATTGAAAAGTTATAAGTTACTGAGCTAACTATAACTTGCACTCCCACCACACACTGCTTATGACCTTGCATATTACTTCAAGGTTTTCTGCGTAATATGGGTTATTATGCTACTATATTTTGTGCAATAAATGCGCCTAAACATATAAAACGCATATGAAGATAGATAGATAGATAGATAGATAGATAGATAGATAGATAGATAGATAGATAGATAGATAGATAGATAGATAGATAGATAGATAGATAGATAGATAGATAGATAGATAGATAGATAGATAGATAGATAGATAGATAGATAGATAGATAGATAGATAATCTGACAGACTGCTAAATATAGATAAATGCATCAAGACAGATAGCAACAGTTAGGGAAAGAAAGATGGACAGAGACAGGTAGAAACAGATGGAGATAGATTAAAAAAGAGACAGACAGATAGAGATAGATTGATTATATATAGTTGGCTAACTAGAGGGAAACAGAGACAAATGCAGACATTTTTTCATCTTTTTTCTGAAGGTCTCTCTGTTATTTTCTCTCTCCCTGACCTTCTTTGCCTACATCTGTCTTTCTGTCTAGTCATCACACTTTCTGTCTCTCCCTCTCTCAATTTCTGTCTATTCTTGTCTCTCTCTTCCATCTTTCCCTGTCTTTTCCTGCCTCTTCTGCATTTGTGTCTCTGTTACTGTCTCTCCCCGTCTTTCTCTGCCTCCATCTTTCTTTCTCTTGTTCTCTGCTTCTCTGGCTATTCCGACCTCCCTCTGTCGTGTCCAATTTATCTCCCGTCTCTTGCTCCCTCAACGCCTTTCTCTGTCAATCCATATCTTTATCGCTCTCCAGATGTTTTTCTCTGTCTCTCCCTTTCTCTCTCAATGTCTTTCTCTCTATTTCTCTGCTTGTCAGTTTTTCTCCTGCTGTATTGCACTACCATACTATCTTTGTCTGCCTAGGCTTTTTCTCTCTTCTATCCTTCTCCGTCTCTTCGCCTTTTTGTCTCGCCCTACCTTTATATCCTGGTTTCTCTCTCTCACTCTCTAAAACACTCTCTCTGCCTCTCACCATCTTTTTTCCCATCTCTCCCTCTCTTTCTATGATCTTGTGACTCCCAGCCTTTCCCTTCCCTTGCTGTTTGTCCGTCTGCCTCTCTCCATCTATATCACCCTGACGTTTTCTGACTTCTTGTCCTAGGCCATTTTTAATGTCTCGAGATGGGAGTGTTTTAAAGACCACTGACTAGTTGGAACACAGGAGAAGGCATGCTATTACATCTCCGAAAGGTATACCAAAGTTCTGATATGCAAGTTCGGAATATTGTACTTCTTGATGTATAGCATTAGATAAATGATCTTTGCTCTATCCTGTAAATACTTAATGGCTTGGCCAAATTCCTTTCTTCCTACATATTCCCATATTTTTGAGTGCCCTATATTGTGAGGCAATACTTGTTAATCTGCAGCTCTTCTGACATTCCCCTTGACGTAGCAGGGTTTTCTTCATTAAGTTTCCAGGTCATTTGCATATGCATGCCTTGAATGTACCTGGTGATCATCTGTTTTATTGCTTTCTATTTATTAAAGGAAGACTTTGAGAGCAGATTGATCCTTAAAGCCTCAGCCTCGGTATTGAGAATCAATCAAACATTTGTGAAGCGCGCTACTCACCCGTGAGGGTCTCAAGGCGCTGGGGGGGGGGGGGGGGGGAGAAGCTACTGATCTAACAGCCAGGTCTTGAGGAGTCTCCTGAAGGTCAGCAGGTCCTGGGCCTGTCATAGGTGGATGGGGAGAGAGTTCCATGTCTTGGCGGTGAGGTGGAAGAAGGATCTGCCACCGGTGCTTGTTCGGTGGATGCATGGAATGGTGGTGAGGGTGAGGTCAGCAGAGCGGAGCTGGCGGTTAGGGGGTGTAGAAGGTGAGTCGCTTGTTGAGGTATGCTGGGCCTGCGTTGTAGAGTGCTTTGTTAGTGTGGGTGAGGAGCTTGAAGGTGATCCTCTTGTTAATGGGTAGCCAGTGCAGGTCCTTCAGGTGGGTGGTGATGTGGCGGGGGATGTCGAGGATGAGGTGTGCAGAGGCGTTTTGTATGCGTTGTAGTCTCTTCTGGAGTTTGGCCATGGTTCCCGCGTAGAGGGCATTGCCGTAGTCCAGCCTGTTGGTGACGAGGGCCTGGGTGACCGTCCTTCTGGTTTCGGTGGGAAACCATCTGTAGATCTTGAGAAGCAGGAGGAGGGTGTTGAAGCAGGAGGAGGAGACGGCGTTAACTTGTTGGGTCATTGAGAGCATTGAGTCCCGGATGAACCCCAGGTTGCGTGCATGGTTGATGGGGGTCGGCGCAGTTCCCAGCGTGGCTGGCCACCAGGAGCCGTCCCAGGTGGATGGGGTGGAACCGAGGATGAGGACCTCCGTCTTGTCCGAGTTTAGTTTCAGGCAACTGTTCTTCATCCATTCGGCAACGGCCTTCATCCCTGCGTGGAAGTTGGTTTTGGCGGTGGTGGGGTCTTTGGTGAGGGAGAAGATCAGCTGGTTGTCATCGGCGTATGAGACTATGTTGAGGTCGTGTGATCGTACCATGTTGGCGAGCGGTGTCATGTATACGTTGAAGGGGGTCGGGCTGAGGGATGATACTTAGGGTATGCCGCAGGTGATCTTGGTGGCTTCGGATCGGAATGGAGGGAGGCGGACTCTCTGGGTTCTGTCGGTGAGGAAGGAGGTGATCCAGTCCAGGGCTTTGTTGCGGATCCCCGCGTTGTAGAATCATGTGCGCAGGGTGTGGTGGCAGATGGTGTTGAAGGCGGCCAAGAGGTCCAGGAGGATAAGGGCTGCAGTTTCGCTGTTGTCCAGCAGGGCTCTGATGTCGTCGGTGGCGGCGATAAGGGCGGTTTCAGTGCTGAGGTTGCTGCGGAATCCGGATTGGGACTAGTTCAGGGTGTTGTTCTCTTCGAGGAATTGTGTCAGTTGTCTGTTGATGATCTTCTCGATAACCTTCGCCGGGAGCAGGGAGATGGGCTGGAATTTCTTGAGGTCCTTTGGGTCTGCCTTGGGTTTTTTGATGGACGTTTATCTCTGCGTGTTTCCAGCTTTCCAGGAAGGTTGCAGTCTCGAGTGATCTGTTGAAGATCTTACGGAGTTGGGGTGCGGTGATGGAGCTCGATTTGTTGAAGATGTGGTGACGGAAGGTGTCTGATGGTGAGGCGGAGTGATGGTGCTCATGGTCTTGATGGTGTCTTCGACGTTGACGTGGTTCCAGGAGATCAGATGACCGGTGTGACTGGGGGGCGATGAGTCTGGGGTGTCGGAGGCTGTGGACGGGGTCTGGGTGTTGAAGCTGTCATGGATGTCTGCGATCTTGCGGTGGAAGAAGGTAGCTAGGGAGTCGCAGAGGTCTTGTGACGGCGGCATGTCGTTGGAGCTGGGGTTGGTGAGTTCCTTCACGATGTTGAAGAGCTCTTTGCTATTGTGTGCGCTGTTGTCGATGCGTTCCTTGAAGGAGGTCCTTTTAGCTGTTCGAATAGGTTGGTGGTGTCTGTGGCTGGCGTTCTAGAGGGCTGCATGGTTGTCCGGTGTTTGCTTGCGGCGCCATTTCTTCTCTAGCCTTCGACAGGTCTGCTTAGATGTCTGGAGGTCGGCGGTGAACCAGATGGCTCTTCTGTCGATGTGTCTGTTTGTGAATTCTTGATCGGGGCGAGGGTGTTGATGCAGTCTTCGATCCATCACTTGAGGTTGCGGGTGGCTGTGTCGATGGGTCTCGGGCGAGGGTGGTGTTAAGCTGGTCTTCGGTGACCTTGTTCCAGTTGCGGTGGGGGATTCTTTGCTGGTGGTTGTGTGCGGTGGCTTTCTTGAAGGAGAAGTGGATGCAGCGGTAGTCGGTCCAGTGGAGTTCGGTGGTGTGGCTGATGGAGACGTGGCAGCTGGCGGAGAAAATGGGGTTGAGCATGTGCCCGGCGGAGTGGATGGGTGTTGTGACGAGTTGTTTGAGGCCGAGGTTGGCGAGGTTGTCCAGTAGTGTGGCGCAGTTGCTGTGGTTGGTGCTCTCGAGGTGAAAATTCAGGTCTCCGAGGAGGATGTAGTCTGTGGAGGCCAGGGCGTGCGTGCTGACGGCATCTGTGATGGAGTCGAAAAGGACATGAGAAGTGGTGTGAGCGTGTGGTGTTCAACCTCCCCGTTGCAAGTGGAGGAATTCAATCTAAAGATGTATCTGTGTTGTGCTCTATAGGGTCAACATTATCACCGAGGACGTACATTACAGGAGACAGTCTGTTCTTAGACCTTCTAATTGTCCATACTTTGTTAGCAGAGGATCCGCACAATGCAGCTCAATGGCTTTATATCCCTTTACGTAAACAGGTTCTCACTGAGGCCCCTTGAAGCAGTTGCAAGCTTGACACATCCAGCATAGTCTTACATTCTCCTGAGGATGATCATTTAACCTTCATGTTGTCATTACTAGGACCATGCCTCTGAAGCAAATACTCCGAGCTACAGGCCTGGTTGTCATAACAATTACATCATCCATACTCCTGAAAGGCACATCAATTACAACCTTTTGAAACGTGTGTGTGTGAGGGAGAGAGTGTGTGTGTGTATATAATAAATAGGGGGTTCACTTACCTGATATATACTTACCATTTCATCGTAAAGACATGCATGGAAAAAGGCATATGTGTGATAAAGACTTGTGCAGTAAAGGCAATGCAAGGTAAAGGAAGGGCGGTAAAGGCATGCATGGCAAAGGCATTTGTTTTAATGTCATACATCTCAAGCTGACCATACAGGCCAGGGAGCAAAGATAGTGCCAGCAAGCCTTGGAGGGCAAGACGGTTGTGCCAGGAGCACACAGACGGAAAACGGAAGGCAGTGGGAGGCGAGCAGTGGCAGAAAGCTGATCATGCAGGGAAGGTGGGAGTAGCAGTGGCAGCATAATGGACGTTGGAGAGCTGGAGGGAGGGGGCAGAGGCATTCACACAGACAACCAAAGGCATCTGGAGGGAAGCAAGGGCAGCAAATTGGCCATGCAGGGCAAGTGGGAGGGCAGTGCCAGAACCAATGGCCATGGAGGGCAGGAGGGAGGAGATAGGGGCATGGACTCAGACACTGGAGGGGAGCAGGGGCAACAAACTGACCTCAAATGACAAGCAGTAGGTTGGTGGTAGCATAACACTCTATGCAGGTCAAGGGGAATGGGGAGTGGCAGTACAGCAGACCATGGGGGCAGGTGGGAGGGGCTGTGGCACCACAATGGACCTTGGGGGGCGGGAGGAAGGGAGTATTTGGCATGGACTCAGACACTGGAGAGCAGGGTGGTGGAGACAGGAGCAGCAAGTTGTCCACTCAGGGTAGGCATTAGGGACAGATTCAGAACAATGGACCACACAGGTGGGAGTGGCAGTGGTAGCCCAAAGGATCTTGGACAGCAGGAGAGAGGGAAAGGTGCATGCATACAGAAAATGAAGTGGGGGATGGAGGCAAGGGCAGCAAGCTGCACACGCAGGGCAGACAGAAGGGTCAGTGGCAGCACAATGTGCCCTGCAGTGCTTGAAGGAGGGGTAGGAGCAGCAAAATGTGCACAGAGGGAAGGCAAAGGGGGCAGGGACATGCAGATCTAGAATGGAGGGTAAGCATGATGGAAGCACGGCAGAGGCAGCAGACTGACTGCAGAGGGCAGGATACAGTGATTTGGCCACCAGCAGGGGGTTGGCATGGGCTAATCCAGTATTGTGAATGGCTGAAGGGTGTGCGCAGTGGTCATGTTGGCTGAAAATGCTAAAATACAAACTAAGAAATTCCTGAAATAAACAAAGGTTAAATAGACATTATTGGGGCATATGTACAAGGCAAATTTCGCAGCGCCGCAATGCGTCATTTCAAAAATGCAGGGATGCACAGTATTTACAAGAATACAGCGCACCCCTTTGTTTTCCCTTGTGCTGTTGCTACAAATAGGTGCCTAGCGCCAACACTTACACCCTTGCACCATAATGCAAGGGTGCCTGTGTTGCAGGGATGATTGTTTATGTGCAGGAAGGTGTCCCTTCCTGCACATAATCAATCAATAATGGTGATGTGCTATTCTATGTGTACTGCATTTTACAGCACACATATAAGTAGCAAATTGCCATGATTTAATGATTGTTTTTGTACAAGAAGGGACACCTTCCTGTACAAAAACAATAATTAATGGTGTTTTGCTCTTTCTATGTGTGCTGCAGAATGCTGCACAAATAAAAAAAGCAATAACGAGCAGAAATAAAAGTATTTCTGCTCATTGCACCAATTTAATGCCTTCTTTTGCATTTCATTACTCTTTTGCACTGCCTCAGATTTACACATCCTTGTAAATCTGGGGCAGGGTCAAAAAGCAATGGGTGTTGCAGTGGAACACCCATGGCAACACCCATTGCACGCCCCTTTCATACAAATAACTGCTTGAAAGGGTACCATATTTACAAAGCAGCATTAAGCCATGCAAAGTGGCTAATACCGCTTTGTAAATATGGTGCAGGGCATTACACCACCGGAACGTAAAAAAAAGTGACGTTCCAGTGGCGCAATCCACTTGGTACTATATCCCATAGTGAGGAATGGCAATAAAATCTTTCCTAACAATAAAAAACAACCTGAAATTCACAGAAAAAACAGAGGTTAAAGTTACATTATTGCTAGGTATGGTATTACAATCTTAGCTCTAAAGATCTACTGAATAAACAAAGGTTAAAGTAATGTAATAGTAAGGTGCTCAAATGAGTTAAAAGGGTGCAAAATAATCACTAAAATTAGCCAGTTCTAGTTCAGTGAGCATCTTGATTGGACACAATGGCTTTTTTCAATTGGCTCTCTGTCTCCTACAGGATCACAATGGATCTGTGGGGAAAAAGGAAACTGATTTGCTTGCCACAACATTATCAGAAATGTTGCAGCTGCCATTACAGGACACGTGGACTCGGTTCCCATGTCCTGAAAATTCTTTAAAAATAGATATGAGAGGGCATGGTAGGGGAACCCCGACACCGAGCCTGGTGGGGTGTCCCAGAGGGACCCCTCCTTGACTTACATTTAAATTTAAAAAACGTATTTTAGTGTTGCCATGATCCTGCAGGAGTCCGTGAGGCTGCTGCAAGAGCACATGGCACATCCACACTTTCTCCTGGGATCAAAAACAAAACAAATCTTGTGAGCAGAAGTGGTGGAGAGCCTACTCCCTCCAGACACTCAAGTTCCATTGGGTGGCCATGCCCCTACTATGCACACCCTTCACCAGTATAGAAGTCTTTAAAGTAAAGCCCAGTCACTCCAGATATGCACTCTCCATTAGGTGACCAAGCCCCTACTGCACATGCCCTTTGCCTTGTACAGATGTCTTGTCAGAGAGCTTACTTCCTCTGTACACCCAAGCCTCATTAGTTGGCCAAGACCCTACCATGCAGAGCCTTTGCCTAGTACAGAAGTCTTGATGGATATACCACTTCCTCCAGACACTCAAGTCCCATTAGGTGGCCAAGGCCCTAATACACACATCCTTCACCTTCACGCACTCAAGCCCAAATAGGAGGTGAAACCCTACCTATGCACATCCTTAAACTTGTACATAAATCTCTACGGTTACCCTACCTGCTCAAGACCATCAAGCCCTCTTAGGTGGCCAAGCCCCTAGCATGCACACCCCTCACTTAGTACTGAAGTCTTGATGGAGAGACCACTCCCTCCAGACAAGCAAGGCCCATTAGGTGGCTAAGCCCATACTAAGCACACCCTTTGCCTTATACAGAGTTCTTCATTGAGAGTCCACTCTCTCCAGACATACAAGACTCACTAGCTGGCCAAGGCCCTAATAGGGACATCCTTCATCTATATGCACTCAAGCCCAATTAATTGGTGAAGCCCTTCCTAAGCACCTCCTTCAACTTGTATAGAAATCTTAACAGAAGGACTACTTGCTCCAGACACCCAAGCCCTATTAGGTGCCCAAGCCCCTAGTATGCACACCCCTCGCTTAGTACAGAAGTCTTGATGAAGAGAGCACACCCACCAGACACTCAAGGACCTTTAGGTGGCCAAGCCCCTACTACACACACCCTTCACCATGTAAAGAAGACTTGATGGAGAGCCCATTCCCTCAGGACATCCAAACACATATTTGGTGGCCAAGGCCCTACTACAAACATCCCTTGCCTCCAGACACCCAAGTCTCAGTAGCTGGCCAAGCCCCTACTACGCTCACCTTTCACTATGCACAAAAGTGTTGCTAGAGAGCATGTCCTCTCCAGGCAACCAAGCCTCATTAGGTGGCCAAGCTGCTGAAACACACACAATTCAGCTTGTACAGAGGTCTTCAAAGAGAAGCCAGACCCTCAACACATCCAAGCCCCATTATGTGGACAAGCATTTACTACACACACCTTTTTCACTGTAGAGAGATCATGATGTAGAGGTCCATCCCTCACCCCTCCTAGGCCCTATCACATGTGGGACTACCCGCTAAACACCGCCTTCACCATACACACTGGTCTTCACAGAGAGGCCAGTCCTCAACACACCCAAGTCCCATTACGTTGGCAGGCCCCTAATATGCACAACCTTCCCCCAGTAGAGAGGTCTTTGCAGAGGCTCATTTTGTTGAAGAGGAGGCCTCAGCATCAGCTGCTCTTATTCTGTATGAACCAGGTGGACTGGATGCTTAGATCTTATGTGCCTCCATATCCCTATGATGCCATAGCTATATTTTATGTCACTGCCTGTGGAAAACTCTTTCTTGCAAATGTTGCAAGTTACAAACATACTTGACACCTTCTTTCTGTCTGGAATGCTAAAGAATTGTCACATAATGGATTATTTTGTGGGCTGGTGAGAGGTCTCTGCCTCCTGGAACACCTGCTCCCTGTCATACTCTGAAGCTATGTTGAACCATAGAATAAAAAAGATTAAAAAAACACATAGCCTAAGGTCCACCACAAAATGTAGTCATATGAAAGTGAAAACCTGAAATAAAGTTGAAAGGGTCTGAAATCCCTATAAATGAAGCAAGACATTTATTTCAACCAATCGGATGTCTTGCATGCATGTGAAATTACTCCTGCAAGACTCTCAGGGTACTCCCACTTGATCATAAACATTAAAAAGAGAGCAATTTTTACAGAATAAGACTAAATAGATGCTTATTAACTGACCCCATTGGAATACTACTAGGCTCAAACTTTTAAAAAACGTTATCTTTAATAGTAAAGCAAACTTTTTTTAAATGTCAGAGCTCATGCAAGACTTGTGCTGGAACTAGATGGACATAAACCTACTTGACGTTCCCATTGGGGCCTTCCATTGGCTGAAATATTCCTGCGGGAGCATGTAAAATGGGAAAAAATAAGTACACAAATAAAAACTCATTCATTATTAGTATAAAAACCCAATCACTGCCCAACTCTCAAAACGCTCTGGGAGAAAATCTTTGATTTTATAAACAAAGCACTGGGGTGCACACTAACACCTGAATTTTCCTCCCTCACCACCGCATTCATAACTACAGGACTGAGTTCACTGCATGACAGAGACCTACTAGACCTCCTATTGACTGCGGCAGTGAAATTGGTCCTGTCCAACTGGAAGGACACAACTAAGACCTCATACAAAGGCTGGGTCAACTGGGTGACGTACCTCCGAGGCGCAGTTAGCATGACCCTACAAAACTCACCCTGGAGACCAGCAACCAGGGGGATGTGGAAGTCATTAGACACGTTTCTGGACTCCTACGAACCCCCGTGAGTCCACTCCGACTCCCTCGCCCCCTCCCCCCCAGTGGAGTGTCGCTTTGACACAGGGCTATAAGCTCAGATTAGGCTCATCGCTATGGAACCTTTCTTGTATCCTCTCTTCACCCTTCTTTTCCTATCCTCTCTCTTCCTATCATCCTCTGCCTAATTTCCCAGCAAGTCAAGGCAGAGGGGTTTTGCTAAATATGTATACCAAAGTACCTGTAATTACTGCAACACAAGCTAAGTTTGGCTAAACCTCGTAACAGAAATGCCAATGTACTTGTTTATAAAATGAATGAAGTACTTTGAAATAAAAAAAAAACACTCTTGAAAAGTGAATAAAAAATCAAAAAGCAACATTATTGATAAATATTAATTTGATAATTACATTTTTTGTTACATTACAAAATAAATCTAAAAATTCCCCCCCAAAAATAAACAGAGATAAGGTTAAAGTTAATTACACAAAATATATTATATCTTACATTTAGAAAAAGACAGAAATTCACTGAAAAAAGCTAAGTTTAAAGTGATGTAATAGTTAGGTGTGGCAACAATATCAAACTTGAAGTAACTTTTTTTGAAATTCACTGCAAAAAAAACAAAGGTTACAGTGACGGTTATAGTCAGGTGAAAATATCAGTCATATTGTGACGTTTCAAACCCAAAGGATACAAAAGTCGCCAGCAGCAGAGTAGTCCTCTGAACGAAAAGGGCAAGCTTCAGGTGGCAGAGCAGTCCTGGGTTCGGTCTGTCAGCAGGCACAATAGGCCAGTGTGAAGTTCTTTGTGTATGAGCTGAGGAAGTATCTTAGACTTGCACGTAGGGATGTGCACAGTTCTGCTCCATCCTGCTTTGTAGGCCCATCCACGCAACACCCAGTCCCTCTATTGTGTGGCTGCCTGAGCGGAAAACCCAAAGGGTGCCTGCCAACTATACCTAGTCATGTGACCCAGGAAACATTAACAGGCACCAAATGGTTGGGACAGGAAAATGCCACTTTCTAAAATTGTATACACAATATACAAACATCAACACTGTTACTACCAGCACAATCCCATCCAAGTCTACAATTTTGTCAGGAGATTGGTGGCAGTGTAAACACCCTTTTCACCTCAAATAATATTGTCAGCAAATGCAACAGCCCATATGCTCCAAACTTCAAATATTCAAATCACAATAAAAAAGGTTTAAATTATGATATTCAAAGGAAATAAGGGTGTGTTGCCGACGTTTCGGTCTTTCATGGCCACATGGGTCTGCAAGACCATCCTCTGGACTCAGTGTTGCACAGAAGATGACTACTGTAAATACTAACAAACCAAACTAATCAATACATCCTGTACCAAATTGTATTGCCTGCTCACAAAAAAACCCAACCAGTGGCTGACATACCAAACCGTGCACCAGTGCTAATACCACCATATTAAAAAAAGGGTAGAACACCACAAGTGCCCAAACATGTTTAACATCAATTAAACCTAATACTCAAAACCCTAAATTAATTCAACCACTCTACCTTGCTGCCTTCTCATTAAGTTTCAGTGAGATTCCAAAGATTCTATTTATCCATTACTAAAAACAACTGAAGAAAAGAAAGCCTGCGGTCATTCAAAGCAATGCCACCAATACAGACTTCCATTGAAAGTGCCGAGAAAACTGAGAGAAGGTATTAGCTCTCTGTCCTTACCCGATTCCAAGTAAAATATCTCTTATAAAAAATAGACGCAAATTGCTACATGTAACTTATTAGGTATAAAACAATCAAAATAAAAAAATCAATCTAAAACAGGTCTACAACAACTGACAAAACTTACTTGTAAAGCTGTTCCCCAGAGTGTTAACTTACTCAAAATACTTTTACCCAACAACAACGTTCAACTACTCCATATGGTCCGCACACGCTGTGCCTTTGCCTGCCTGACCTAAATCGATTCAACGACGCGTACACATAGTAAGCCACGTGATGCGGCAGCCATCTTAGTATTACCGCAGGTGTATACCAAATGCTCTGTAGTGACCCCCTAACTAACTAGGTTCTCTCCAACATGCAAAAGTTAACTGTACATTTTAAAAAGTACATATTATCCACTGCATACACCATAAAAGCGGCAGGGGACCATCTCGGACAGAATAAAACAGGATCAGAAATGGCGGCCATTTTAAAAAGGGGACCTCTGTATTTTAACCCATAATATACCTAATATGAAGTAAAAATAGAAAAAAGAATTTGAGCATCATAATCAATTAGAAAGTGAGGATTTCACATGACCACAGGCATCCAACAGACAGGGTGATAAAAAGATCTAAAATATGTACAGAACAAAAGCTGATAACAAGAATATATTGTCAACAATGGTAAACAGCATAGACATAGATGGAAGAGGGAAAGAAGGCACATAACAGTATTCGCCAAGTCATATAAAGACAACTTAACACTGCAACATTGCAATGAAGTTGCAGAGTGGCTAGTGTCTGCCATTTAACATATAGATTGAGTCCTTTCGCCACAGTTTTGGCTGACCAGATCTGCTTGTTCGCCTTCATTATGAGCAGGCGATCAACATCACGTCTCCATCTAGAACATTTAACCACTTCTAGTACAAACCAATTCATTTCATGCAGAGCATGAGTCATATTCATATAATGTTCAACAAGGGATGCAGTAGTTCTTTTACAACGTATGTGGGACTGGTGTTGAATTATACATTTTTTTACTTCTTGTGTTGTTTTTCCTATATACTACATTGAGTAACGACATTCAATGCAATAAATGACATTATTTGAAAGACAATTTGAGTGATGTTTTCAAAACTCACATTTTATCATTGAAAGTACAGGTTTTTACTACTAATGTAGTAAAGCAAGTTGCACAGTGGCCACAAGGATAATGACCCACCACAGGTGTCATGCCCCAAAGATGTTGTAATGAATTAGATTCACACTCATTTTAAGCCCTGACTAGATGATTTCTTAAAATTTTCTACATTTGAATGCAAATAATGGCTTGTCCCACTGTGTGTAAACTCTCTGTGTCAGGTGCCAATTTTTTAAAATGGTCACACAAGTTAGTCTTTTGGATCCAACTCTTGATGTTCTTTTACTTTTAGCAAGGCATCACAACCGTAATACCACGCTCATTTCAATGAGCACTTCACAAGGCGATAATGATAACCCCTCATAACTAATTTGGACTGTAGTATTTTAGCCTCCTTGAAATAATCTTCCATTTTGATGCAGTTAGGTTTAATCCTCAAAAACTGTCCAAAAGGGAGATTATCCCTTCTAATTGCGTGGATGGTAGCCTGTGTATTTTAACAGGGTGTTCTTAGCCGAAGGTTTTGTATACAGGTTTACTGCTAACAATCCTGAATCATTCAAAATGTTTAGATCCAAAAAACGTATTGACTGATTATGATAGTCAACAGTGAATTGTAAATTATGATCTTGTTTTGTAAGCCAGAGATTGAAATCCATACGTTCATCCACTGACCTGTGCCAAATCAGAAAAACATTGTCAATGTATCTTAGATATTTTTTCACATTATTTTTGAAGTGATTATTGTTGTAGATAACCTCCTTTTCAAATGAGGCAACATACAGATTGGCTGTATCTGGGGCAAAAATTGCACCCATTGCCACCCCTTTGGTCTGACCAAAAAACTCCAGATTGAAGATAAAGTAGTTCCATTCAAGGGCAATTTTTGCACAGTGAATGATAAAATGAATGGGTTCCTTATGTGGTCGGGTTCTCAATTCTAAGGTATGTTCAATTACTGATAATGCTTCATCTTGTAGAATATTTGTGTAACGACTTTCGATGTCCATAGTTACAAGGATATCTGATTGGGCATCAAATTCCAAACCCTCTATTTGTATAATCAAATCCAAGCTGTCTCAAGTATATGATTTAGTGAGGGGAACAAAGGGTTTAATAAAGAAGTCTACATACTCGGCCAGGGGCTGTAGAATAGACTGGCATCCTGCAACTAGAGATCTTCCTGGAGGATGTTTATCATCTTTATGAATTTTTGGTAGTATATAAAATGCCAGAATAGAAAAGTCTTTTTATTAAGATAGTCAAACTATTTTTGGCGAAGCCATAGGTTGTCTAGACCCAAGGTAGTAAGATCAGTAATTCCTTTTTTGATCTTTCCTGGTGGATCTTTCTATAGTCTTGAATAATGCATAGGATTACGTAGTTGCCTCAACACTTCAGTGTCATAGTCAGTTTTGTTTTGCACAAAGATACTTCCCCCCTTATCAGCGGGTTTGATTATAATATCCTTGTGATTCTCTAAGGTTATCAAAGTATTGTGTTAGACCTTGGAGAAATTAAACTTCACATAAGAACACTCTTGAAATATCTGTTCAACCTTAGTGAAGATCCCATTTTCAAAAGTTAGTAATTATTTAAGCATGAAATTAGTAGCTGGGAAGACGGTGGAAGGATAATGCAGACCAGTAGTATCTCTATTAACATTTGTTTGACTTTTTGCAAAAAAGTATTTCAATCGTAATGTTCTAAGGAATTTAAACAGTTCTATCTGTGTTGTGAATGGATGGATCATTTTTACATGTGGGTATAAAAGACAGACCATAACTCAACACTTCGATTTCCTTCGAACTAAGTTCATGTGAGGATAAATTGAAAATTGGAACAATTTCCATATTCTTATTACTAGAATCTGAGTCTGAAACTACCATTCATAATATTGCTTCCGGGTCTGTCTAAAGCCTGGCGTGTACTGGTTCCTGAACCATCCTCTCCTCGTGTTCTGAACACGTCCTCTCTGCGGTGGTAGGTCACGTTGTAAAAAAGGCTGGTTCAGGGTTACCGGACCTGACCCAAAGCCAAAATTAGATGCTCCCCCTCTGTTGTTATCACCCTCTGAGCTAGAAGATGCAGTCTGTTTCTGAAAGCCTCCAGTGTAATTCTGACCCCGTTGATACAAATCTTTTCTTAAGAAAGGATAAGTATGTTCCCTACTATCCTTTTGTATATCTTTTTGAAGTTTGTCTGTTTTCTTTAGAATACTTGTACTTTGAAATTCAGCTACTGTTGCCTCTAAGATCTTCAAAAATTCATTTGTATCAGTACTCATTTGATCTTCTAACAGCTAAGATGGCGGGCTTTTTTTAACCGCTGCATCACATGACTTACTATGTGCAGGCGTCGTCGAATCGATTTAGGCCAGGCAGGCGAAGCACAGCGTGTGTGGACGATATGGAGTAGTTGGAAGCTATTGTTGGATAAAAGTATTTTAAGTAAGTAAACACTCTGGGGAACCGCTGTACATGTCATTTTTGGCAGTTGTTGTAGACCTGTTTTCGATTGATTTTTTGATTATGATTGTTTTTTACCTAATAAGTTGCACGTGGCCATTTGTGTCTATTTTTTAGAAGAGATGATTTCCATGGAATCGGGTAAGGACAGAGAGCTAATACCTTCTCTCAGTTTTCTCAGTACTTTCAATGGTAGTCTGTTATTGGTAGCATCGCTTTGAATGACCACAGGCTTTCTTTTCTTTTCTTCAGTTGTTTTTATTAATAGATAAATAGAATCTTTGGAATCTCACTGAAACTTAATGAGAAGGAAGCAAGGTAGAGTGTTTGAATTAATCTGGGTTTTTGAGTATTAGGTTTAATTGATGTTAAACATGTTTGGGCACTTGTGGTGTTCTTCCATTTTTTTTAATATAGTGGTATTAGCACTGGTGCACGGTTTGGTATGTCAGCCACTGGTTGGATTTTTTTGTGAGCAGGCAATACAATTTGGTACAGGATGTATTGATTAGTTTGTTTTGTTAGTATTTACAGGAGTCATCTTCTGTGCAACGCTGAGTCCTGAGGATGGTTTTGCGGACCCATGTGGCCATGAAAGACTGAAACATCAACAACACACCCTTATTTCCTTTGAATATCATGATTGAAACCTTTTTATATTGTGATTTGAATATTTGAAGTTTGGAGTATATGGGCTGTTACATTTGCTGACCATATTATTTAGGATGAAAAGTGTGTTTACACTGCCACCAATCCCCTGACAGAACTGTAGAATAGGATGCGATTGTGCTGGTAGGGACAGTGTTGCTGTTTTGAATATTGTTTATATTGCATATATACTGTTAAACAAAGTGGATCTCATGCATAATGAATGAAATGCAATATAAATGAAGAAAAAAACATTTATGTTTGAATACATCCTTGAACATAATTTTCTTTCTTTCACTGTCTGGATCACACACTGGTGACCGCGAATAATTGTTAGAACCTATTTCTAATATAAATAATTCCCCAAGGGATATTTTGTGTATGAAATGTTACTTTACCCAATTCCTTGTGGCTAATTGGGTTGCCCTATTGTGTCAATAAACTTTCTAAAGGTGGCATTTTTAGAATTGTGGCTTCAAATTAGACTTTACCAATAAAGACGATTTTAAATTACAATTCCCTAGACATCAAACATGATATTTGCACCTTCTCCCAAAGAAATGTTATCACTTATTAAAAGTAATAAGGTAACCCAATATTATCATGTGGGAGAGATAGGCCTTACAGTAGTCAAAAACAAATTTAGGAGTTTTCACCACCAGGTCACGATAAACTTAAAAATACATGCCCAAATTTTTAAACACAGTGCACCCTGCCCTATGCGCTGTCTACGGCCTTTCTTAGGGGTGACCTATATGTAATAAAAAGTGAGTTTTGGGCCTGGCAAGGGGTTTATTTCGCCAATTAAAACTGGCAGTTTATAACTACATACTGGCTGTAAATGGCAGCCTGAGACATGTTTAACAGGCTACTTACCTGTGTGGGCAGTTTATAACTGCATACTGGCTGTAAATGGCAGCCTGAAACATGTTTAACAGGCTACATACCTGTGTGGCACAATAAGTGCTGAAGGCCTACAAGTAGCATTTAATTTATTTACCAGCCTTGGGTGTAACTATACCACTTTATCAGGGACTTATAAGTAAATTAAATATTGCAATCAGGTGTAAGCCAATTTTACCACATATTAAGGAATGGGCACAAGCACTTTAGCTCTAGTTAGCAGCGGATTAGTGCACAGAGTCCTAAGGCGAACGAAAAAAAACATCAGCAAAACAGGAGGGGAGAATGCAAAAAGTTTATGGTAACTCTGCAGTGAGGGCCAAGTCCCACAGACAGTCTTCACCCTATATTGAAAACTATGTGGACAGCACCCATATTTGGGCAACCAAAACATGCGGGTGGGTAAGTTACTTGTGTACCCGGTCTTCACCCTGTGAATAACTGTTCATGTTGAACCCGCACTCTCCAGACACTCAAGCCCCATTAGGTGGGCATGTCCCTACTATGCCAAGATTTGCCCACTACCAAAGTCTTCGCAGATAGTGGATCTCTTATGGGCATTGAAACACAAATGGGTAGGAAAGTACCTACTGTCAACAGTCTTTCCCCCGTTCAGAAACAGTCTCCAGAGAGCCCACTGCCTCTACAGTCCCAAAGTCGCTTGGGTGGTCAAGCACCTACTATTCACAGTCTCCTCCTTGTACCAAACACTTTACAGATAGCCAACCTCTTATGGGCAATCAAGCACACATTAGTGGGCAAGTTCCTGGGGCCCTATTACATATAGGGTGCACTTTCCCTGTTTGCACCATGGCACACCTTCAAACAGGTGAGCCATGCACAAACAGGGTGAGTGCACCCTGTTATGTTGAATGCATTTCCCTCAGGGCAGCTGCAAACTTGTGCTGTCCTAGGGGCAGCATATTCATGTGAAATACATAGTGGCTGCTTCAAAACCTGCACTTTTAAGAGGGGAGCGAGATCCCCTTGCAAACGAGTGCAGTGAGTGACTGCACCCACCTGCAAGGGTATGTCTGGGCCATCCAAAGAATCCCGGTGACCCCTCCAGAGGGCTGTCATCAGGGGGCCCACTGGCAGTGTGCCACCTTTTCTTTGACGCACTGTCAGTGCTTCTCCTGACATCTGCTTTACTTTGCTCCTGAATCCAAAATAAGGCATGGGTGCAGAGGTAAAAAGATACCTTCATTTTCATTGAGCTATGCCCCCATGCAAATAAGAGAATGCCCTCTCTCAATAGCATTGGCGCTACATGTGCACCAGTGCTATCTGCATTACAAAATGGGCTGCACAAGCTTCTGTGGCCCCTTCTGTAACACCAGAGCACACAGGGGCACACAAAGTGGGCGCACATGCCCATCATGCCCCTGGGCACTTTCTGTAATACGGCCCCTGGTGCGGACAGTTTTCTCTCCTATACATAACTTCTCATGCAGAGCCCACTCCTTTCAAACACTCAATACCTATTAGGACAGTAATTACATACTATGTACAGTCTTTGCCCCGTAATCTTGTGGACAATCAAGTCTCTGCTCTGCATGGTGTATGCGCTATGCACAACCATAGGAAGAGAGCTAACACTCTTCACACACACCAGATTCTTTAGGAGGGAAAGCATCTTGCATAAGCTTACACCCATTAGTATAAAGAGGCTATAGATTGGATAATGTCAGCAGTGAAGTTATCAATGATGTCCATAAACATGTCATGAGTGATGTAATATATGAGGTCATTAGCAGTGCATGGTGGAAGTGCAAGTTATAGCTACCTCAGTAAACTATAATTGGTGAATTTCACTGTGTTTTGGGTTGAAAACATCACAATATGACTGTGATGGTGGGGAGTGGCCCCGTGCGTGGAACAATGAAGACCACTAGTCCGGATCAAGAGCTGTAAACGTGTTTAATGATCACACTGCAGTACACGAGTGAATAACTGTCCCTCTCTCCTTCTTGGTTTCTGTTCCGCCTTCTTCGGGGTTCTAGGTCCGAATGGATGGCTCCGGCGGTCATGCAAGGAAGAGAAAGACCACTCTTAGATTCACTGTTCACCGGTTTTGATAGTGAAGGGGGGGGGGAAAGGAGTGATGAGTCACCGGGGGTCCGCCACCAACAATGCTACCTTTGGCCCTGGGGAGGTAATACGTGGGTAATGCCCTGTCAACCAGCCCCCAAAGAACCACCCCCGTGACCTCCCTGCTAATGTTACCCGGGCTACTTCCCTCCCCTTGGTGAAAGAAAACCCAGGATTCGACCCCGTACCTTTCCCAGCCACGCTCCTCCCGTGGGTGCGTGGCAGGGCGAGACGCCGTGTCGTTGGCCTCCAGGCACTCCGTCCCTCTCGTTGCTGGGGTAGCCGTCTCCTCCGCTCCCGGTCCTCCCGATTCTTCCTCCGTGCGCTTCCTCTCTCTCCTCGACTCTCGCTCCGTCTGTGTCCTTGCTCTCCTCGACTCTCGCTCCGTCTGCGTCCTCGCTCTCCTCGACTCTCCTTCCGTGTGTCTCCTCGCTCTCTGTCTCCACTCGCTTTCCGACCTCCTCTCCTCCGTGGGCTTGCGCACCGGTCCCTTCGAACACTTCCTCCTTACGTGCACTGCTCAAACCGGATTGGTGCGCCTGGGGTGACGTCAGGAGGGGCGTGTCGGCCTCCGAAACAAGCCAGGCCGTATTAAAGGGGCCACGGCTGTCCTGCAGAGATGGTGGAAAGGCATAGTCACTAAAGGTTCTTTCCGTCCCCTCCTCCTCTCCAGCGACCACGCGACACATCCCTCCCCCTGGATTTTCCCGATCGGGGGAAATCGGGTATCAGGAGAGAAAGTCGGCATTTCCCTGGTCCATCCCTTTTCGATGACGTACTTCAAAGCAATAGAGCTGTAAGGCCGGGAACCACCGGAGGATGCGCTCGTTGTGACTCTTATTCCTCTGGAGCCAAGTGAGAGGGGCATGGTCCGTAAAGAGAGTGAAGGGCCTACCCTCTAGATAGTACCACAACTTGTCCACCCCCCACCGAACAGCCAAACACTCCTTCTCCACAGTGGAATAAGCCTGTTCACGTGGAAACAGCTTTCGGCTGATGTATAGGATGGGGCGATCGCACCCCTCTGCGTCCTCCTGGGAGAGTACCGCCCCAATCCCAACCCCGGAGGCATCAGTCTGGAGGATAAAGGGTTTCTGGAAGTCAGGGGTCACCAATACAGGGGAGGAGGTGAGGGCGTTTTTGAGGGACTGAAAAGCAGCAGCTTCCTGGTCGGTGGGAGCCCGTAACCGGGGAGAGGCATGATATTTACGGAGGAGATCCGTGAGGGGCCCTGCCAGGGTTGCGAATTGTGAGATAAACCTTCTATAGTACCCCACCAGTCCCAGAAACGCCCGGAGTTCTCTTTTGGTTTTCGGGTATGGTAAGGCCTGAACGGCTGCCACTTTTTCTTTTTGGGGTTCTATGTTTCCATCCCCGAGGAGATATCCTAGGTATTTCACCTGTTTAAAAGCCACTCTGGATTTCTTTGCGTTTATGTGAAGCCCCGCCTTGCCTATACTCTCAAGAATATTGGCCAGATGTTGAAGGTGCTCGGTCCAGGTCTTACTGAAGACCACTATGTCATCCAGATAGGCGGATGCATAGGGGAGATGTGTGGAAAGGAGGGTATCCATAGCCCATTGAAAAGTGGCCGGAGCCCCGTGTAGCCCAAAAGGCAGTACGGTGAATTGGTAATGACCAGACGGGGTGGAGAAAGCAGTTTTCTCTTGGTCAGCCTGGGCTAGGGGAATCTGCCAATAGCCCTTGGTGAGGTCGATGGTTGTTATGTATTTGGCCTCACCAAGGCGTTCCACCAGTTTGTCAACGCGGGGAAGCGGGTAAGCATCCTGCTTGGAAATTTTATTAACGGCCCTAAAGTCTATGCAAAACCGGATACTTCCATCCGGTTTTGGCACCAACACCACTGGGGAGCACCAGTTGCTATGGGAAGGCGTGATCACTCCTGTTTTGAGCATTTGTTGTATTTCGGCTTGAAAGGCCACTCTTCGGGCTTCCGGTATCCTTTACGGTTTTTGTTTTACAATAACCCCGGGTGGGGTAGGGATGGTGTGTTCAGCTAAGTGGGTTCTCCCTGGTTGATCGGAGAACACCTCCGAGAACCTGAGAAGAAGGGACAGTGTTTCGTCCCGCTGGGTTGTAGAGAGCTCAGGATTGATAGGGACGTCCTTGACGGTATGTACCAGGGGTAAGGTGACAGAAACGGTTTGCGACGGTCGTGGAGGTTTTCCTAACCATTTCTTCAGTATATTGATATGATATATTTGTGTTTTGGTTTTTGTCATCTGTAGGACATACGTGGTTCTCCCTATCTTTTTAATTATCCGGAAGGGACCCTGCCACTCCTTCTTTATCTTTTGTGTGGAGGTGGGCAATAACACCAGGACCCAGTCACCTACATCGAGCTCTCTCCACTTCTTCCCCTTATCATAGAAGTATTTCTGTTTTGTTTGGGCGATGGCCAAATGGTCGTGGGCTAGGGTCCTCAACTTGTGTAGTCGGGACTGCAATTGGCGAGTATAGTCTAACAAGGCCTCGGCTTCCTGTTTCCCTACTTTTTCCCAGCTGTCTTTGGTTATTTCCAGCAAGGTCCTCGGTTTCCTGCCAAAGTGAAGCTCAAAGGGGGAGGCACCTAGGCTGGATTGGGTTTGGCTCCTTAAAACAAACAAAGCCAACGGCAAGAGCTGGTCCCAGTTCTTTCCATCCCCAGACAGAAGTTTCTTCAGGGTCAGTTTAAGACTGCCGTTGTATCGCTCAACTAAGCCATCTGTCTGGGGGCGGTACACCGAGGTCTTTATATGTTTGATTCGTAACTGTTGGCATACCTGTTTCATTAAGTTGGACACGAACGGGGTCCCTTGGTCTGTGACTATTTCTCTGGGGAAACCCATCCGTGAAAACACCTCAACCAGACGCTGCGCTATGGCGGCGGAAGTGGCTGCTCTAAGGGGAAAGGCCTCTGGATAACGGGTGGCGTAATCAACCAGGACAAGGGCGTATTGATGTCCTCTACTGGACTTGGGTAGGGGTCCTATGAGGTCCATGCCTATTCTGTCAAAAGGATTGCCTATGATGGGCAGGGGTTGCAGGGGGACCGCAGGTGGGACGTTAGGGTTTCGTCGTTGGCATATCTGACATTCCTGACAGTACTTCTGTATTTGGGCATATACACCCGGCCAGAAGAAGTGCTGAAGAATGCTCTGCCCTGTTTTTTCTGCCCCAACGTGACCCGCCAAAAGACGGGCATGTGCAAAGAAAAGTATCTGATCCCTAAAGTCTGAGGGAACAATAAGTTGAGGGTTCGCGTCTGCTTTCGCCAAACGGTATAGGAGACCGTTTTGTTCAACAAATGTGGGATACACTCTGGTTGAGGGGTCTTGGTCGGCTCGGGCTTTGTTCCAGGCATTGATAAGACTGGCATCGTTTAAATGGGCTGTTCGAAAGTGGGTATCCCTGGCCCAGGGATCGGACGTCAACAGGGAGACACGACAGGGTTTGGGGGACATGAGGGCTTCGCTCATCATGGACGTAAAGCATGGATAGTCAGTCCCTATAATGAGTGGTTCGGGAAGATTTGTGAGGACCCCCACTATGGCGTCCATGGTGGCCCCGGTGTGGGTTTGTAAGCTGATTGCAGCCAGAGGATATTCCCTTACATCCCCGTGAACACAACGAATGCCCACCCTCCTACCAGGTAGGATCCATGAGGGTTGAATAAGATCCTGCCTGACTACGGAATGTTTGCAACCGGAGTCTAACAGGGCCCGTACCCCTTTTCCCTGTATGGTTACACTCAGATAGAACACCGGTCCTGTTTCTTGAGCGAAAAGAAGGGAGTGGGGCAAGTAGCTCACGTCCATAGGTTCCTCCTCTTTCTCCCTCTTCTTCCTGCAAAACCTGGCTATATGTCCCCACTCCCCACATTCTTAACACTGAGGGCCTGAAAAAGGGGTGGGATCTGGCCGGACTCCTCGTGGTCGTACGGACTCAAAGACAGGCTTAGTGGGTTTTCTTTCTCCTTTTCCGGGGACTACAGGTCAAGCGTGGCGTTCGGGCTCTCTTGGGGTGGGTCGGCCTTGCGCTCTGGCGTACGATGTGGCCATTTCTACAGCCTGTTCCAGAGTCAAACCGGCGTGTTGCTTCAGCCATCGCTGGCTGGCATAGGGGAGAGATTCAAGGAATTGTTCGAGGTAGATTTTTTTCATTACGTCCTCCATACTGGACTCCTGGGGTTTCAGCCATAAGTCAGCCGCCTCTTTAAGTTTGAAAAAGAGAGTTTTGGGTATGTCCCCAGGGGCCCCGCGTTCTTGTCGAAAACGTAGCCTGTGTGTCTCATCATCCACTCCCAACCTATCCAGTATATACTGATTTACGAGAGCATAGGTGGCGGTTCCATCCTTATTCACGGTTTGGTAGGCCGCTTGAGCTTCACCCACCAGTAAAGGCGCCAGGTAGAAAGGCCATCTCTCTCCAGCCCAGGCACTAGCCCGGGCTGCTCTTTCGAAATTCAAAAAGAAGGCCAACGGGTCTTCTCCTGGCGTAAACTTCTGAAGGGGGACCACCGCTCCCGGAGGTGCGGCTGCTCTGGTTTGTCCTAGCGAGGCCATGATGAGTCCCTGTCCTTCGGCCACTTTCACTAGATTATCGGCTTGGTTCTGAATAGCCGAGCTGAACACGGCGCGATCGGCTTCCGCCTGGGAGGTGGTGCGTTCTATGGCCCATTCCATTTTGGCCTGGCTCTCCTTCATCTGGTGAATGAGCGTGTCCACCCTGTATCGGTGGGGTTCGCACTAAATTCTCCTATCTGGCTTGCCACTTGTGATGGTGGGGAGTGGCCCCGTGCGTGGAACAATGAAGACCACTAGTCCGGATCAAGAGCAGTAAACGTGTTTAATGATCACACTGCAGTACATGAGTGAATAACTGTCCCTCTCTCCTTCTTGGTTTCTGTTCCGCCTTCTTCGGGGTTCTAGGTCCGATGGGATGGCTCCGGCGGTCATGCAAGGAAGAGAAAGACCACTCTTAGATTCACTGTTCACCGGTTTTGATAGTGAAGGGGGGGGGGGGAAAGGAGTGATGAGTCACCGGGGGTCCGCCACCAACAATGCTACCTTTGGCCCTGGGGAGGTAATACGTGGGTAATGCCCTGTCAACCAGCCCCCAAAGAACCACCCCCGTGACCTCCCTGCTAATGTTACCCGGGCTACTTCCCTCCCCTTGGTGAAAGAAAACCCAGGATTCGACCCCGTACCTTTCCCAGCCACGCTCCTCCCGTAGGTGCGTGGCAGGGCGAGACGCCGTGTCGTTGGCCTCCAGGCACTCCGTCCCTCTCGTTGCTGGGGTAGCCGTCTCCTCCGCTCCCGGTCCTCCCGATTCTTCCTCCGTGCGCTTCCTCTCTCTCCTCGACTCTCGCACCGTCTGTGTCCTCGCTCTCCTCGACTCTCGCTCCGTCTGCGTCCTCGCTCTCCTCGACTCTCCTTCCGTGTGTCTCCTCGCTCTCCGTCTCCACTCGCTTTCCGACCTCCTCTCCTCCGTGGGCTTGCGCACCGGTCCCTTCGAACACTTCCTCCTTACGTGCACTGCTCAAACCGGATTGGTGCGCCTGGGGTGACGTCAGGAGGGGCGTGTCGGCCTCCGAAGCAAGCCAGGCCGTATTAAAGGGGCCACGGCCGTCCTGCAGAGATGGTGGAAAGGCATAGTCACTAAAGGTTCTTTCCGTCCCCTCCTCCTCTCCAGCGACCACGCGACAATGACTGACATTTTCACCTAATTATAGCATCACTTTAAACTTTATTTCTGTATTTTTCAGTGTAATTTTTTTTTATATATCACGACAGGTTTATGACTACAATAAACCTCTTTTCGTTGGTTTAACTGCGGACTCTGGTGTTTACTTTGGGACCCGAGTGCTCGATTGGAACCTCGATTTCTTGGGCATATATATATATATATATATATATATATATATATTATCTACTGGCGGTCGCCAGTAGATAGTTATAGTTAGGATCGTGTTTCCATAGGAAATCCGCAACATTCTATGACGAATAACTTTGGCGCCGATTGACGAATCCTCGCGAAATTTTCAAAATAGGTGGGGCGCTCCGCTCCTTCCCTGAAAGTCTCGGGGGGATTCGTCAAGCGGGGGCTGAGAAAAAGGGGGGGTCCCAAAACGCGTTTTCCCCATGCATTTTTCCGTAGGACCTTTAGTCCAAGCTACAGCCCGAACGGCTGAACAGAATTACTTGAAATTTGGCAGAGAGGTAGTCCTCAGGTCAGGGATGTGCCTTTTGCAGGTCTGGTGTAAATATGTTCAGTATTTCCTGAGAAAATAGCATTTAAATCAATATATATATATATATAGGCGCGCTCTGAGCGCGTACGGTAAGCTTACCGTACGCGCACGCTGCCGTGCGCGAGCTTAATTCTGATTGGTGGTTACATGACTGTAAACATTCGAATCGGTCGAAATCAGGAAGTGTCGGCTGCCATTTTGTGTGTCTCACACTGATAAACAAAGGTGGAGAACGTGAAAAGGGGGCAACGAAGAGAGTTGCAGACCCCCTAGCGTTTGTCAGGGGGTCCAAGAAGGACCCAAAAGTATGAAAAATACATTTTATATTTTTTTTTTAAATTGCGGGGTGCGCGTACGGTAAGCTTACCGTACGCGCACGGCAGAAAAAAATCATTAAAAAAAATAGAATTAAAAATCAAATTTAAGTGTTTAGATATTAGGGGGCTCTAAAAAGAGCCGTTGTGTTTATGAAGTGTTTTTTTTGTGGTACCTACAAGTAAGTACCGATGCAGAGTCTAAAGTTCAAGAGGAAGACTCTGTTGCCTTCATCTGTGAAATGTACACCGTCTCCTCTATAAATGCCTTGCATGTTGTAACGCAAGTTGTTGTGGTATATAGAACCCATACCATAGTCTCTGAGGAAAGCAGAAATAGATTTGTTGACGTGCTTTCTTGCTTTGTCAATCTGTGGACAAAATTGGTTGGACCAGTTCCACTTTTGCCTTTGGCATATATTAGAATATACAAAGGCAGATTGTGGAAAAAGCAACATCAATTGCACAAAGGTGTCCTTAACAAGCATTTCCAGAACTACCCCAGTTAAAGTGCCTAGGTCATTTCCACCACAGTGCACAATAATAAGGTTAGGCTGTTGGAGGTGTAGAAAAGATTTCACCAAAGGCATTAATTGGTGCCACTTTAACCCTCTCTGGCCAATCCATTTAATGTCTACATTTGGCAAAGCAAGGTCTCTCACCATACCTCTTTTTTCTGCATACTTTTCACTCCAGAAGGCAATATGAAAAGAAAGATAGTTGTAAAATGGAGGCTAACATACTTTTTTAAAAATTTTTTAAAAGAACTGATTGGCTGATTCAAACCATTTTACAGTTAAAACTAGGCTGTATGTTTAGATTTTTAAAAGCATGTTTTTTATTGGTTCAGAAAAATGTGTTCACACAGAACATTACTTTGGATTTGCTGTTAGGTTGGAAAAGTTAATCAATATTGCTCTTTGGATTAGAAACATTGTGTGCTCCACTTCTGACGTCTCTGCTCACACCAGTGTTCCATAATCTGTTGCTATGGTAGCAGGCAGAAGTCATGTTGGGGGAAGGGATGATTTGGAAAGGGGTTGAAAGTTGCAACCAATAGAAATGTGTGATTCCATTTGAAAAAAATGTGGGAAGCACTGTGATTTGAAATTAACATGTATATGTGTGAAAAAAGAGAGGGAAACATTGCCATTTACTGGTTCTGCTGAGAGGTGTACAGTTCAGAGATTCTGGCTCTGATAATCTGCTGTGTGAGTGGCACATTTCTTTCTCAACTAACTACTTTTAAAGGTGAGTTATGAATTTCAGAGGGGATGTATGTGGTGTAGTTGGATATGAATAATAGAAATGTGAATATTCTTATAAAGTTGTGCTTTACATTTTATTTTAAGTAAGATATTTGACTGCCTTGAACATGTCAGATATTATGGAGTATGTCTTCAACATAAGTTAAGGTATACTGGTATCACCCAGGAATACTGTTTTGTGCCTAGAATCACACCATGAGTCTGCCATTAGGTAATATATATATATATATATATATATATATATATATATATATATATATATATATATATATATATGTATATATATATATATATATATGTATATATATATATATATATATATATATATATTACCTACTGGCGGTCGCCAGTAGGTAGTTATAGTTAGGACCCCTTTTCCATAGGAAATCCGCAACATTCTATTTTGAATAACTTTGGCGCCGGTTGACGAATCCTCGTGAATTTCTCAAAATAGGTGGGGCGCTACGCTCCGCTCCTACCCTGAAAGTCTCGGGGGGATTCGTCAAGCGGGGGCTGAGATAAAAGGGGGGTCCCAAAACGCGTTTTCCCCATGCATTTTTACATAGGACCTTTAGAACGAGCTACAGCCCGAACGGCTGAACAGAATTACTCAAAATTTGGCAGAGAGGTAGTCCCTAGGTCAAGGAAGTGCCTTTTGTAGGTTTGGTGTAAATCTGTTCAGTAGATTCTGAGAAAATAGCCTTTAAATCAATATATATCTCTGAGCCCGCTTACGGTACGCTTACCGTACGCTTACGGTAAGCGTACGGTGGCGTGCGCGAGCGCGATTCTGATTGGCTCTTAGATCTTAGTAAACATTCGAATCGGCCGAAACCAGGAAGCGGCGGCCGCCATTTTGTGTATTTCACTCTGAAAAAAAAGAGTGAAAACAAGAAAAGGGGGCAATGAGGAGAGTTACAGACCCCCTAACATTTGTAAGGGGGTCAAAGAAGGACAGAAAAGTACAAAAAAAACATTTATTGATTTTTTAAAAAATCACGGGGTACGCGTACGGTAAGCGTACGGTAAAAAAAAAAAATAATAAGATAGATATTAGGGAGCTCTAAAAAGAGCTGTTGTGTTTATGAAGTCATTTTTTTAAGTGGTACTTACAAGTAAGTACCAATGCAGAGTCTAAGGTTCAAAAGGAAGACTCTGTTCCCTTCATCATTGAAGTGCACACCATCTCCTCTATAAATGTCTTGCATGTCATAACGCAAGTTGTTGTGGTAAATGGCACCCATACCATAGTCACGGAGGAAAGCAGAAACAGATTTGTTGACGTGCTTTCTTGCTTTGTCAATCTGCGGACAGAAATGATTGGACCAGTTCCATTTTTGCCTTTGGCATATGTTGGAAAACACAAAGGCAGTTTTAGGGAAAAGTGAAAACAGTTGTGCAAAGGTGTCCTTCATAAGCATTTCCAGACCTACCCCAGTCAAAGTGCCTAGGTCATTGCCACCACAGTGCACTATTATGAGGTCAGGGTGTTGGATTTGCATGAAGGATTTCACCAATGGCATCAACTGGTGCCACTTTAACCCTCTCTGACCAATCCATTTAATGTCTACATTTGGCAAAGCAAGGTCTCTCACCATATCTGTTTTCTCTGCAAACTTTTCACTCCAGAAGACATAGCTGTGCCCTACAATCCACACTGTGAACATCTACAAAGGAGAACTGGATGCACTCAGGAGGTGTCTTTCAGTAGAATGGCAATATGAAAAGAAAGACAGTTTGGAAATGGAGACATACATATTTTTTTCAAAACAAAAAGAACTGATTGGCTGTTTCATACCATTCTAGAATAAAAACTAGGCTGTATGTGTAAATTAATAGAAGCATGTTTTGTATTGGTACAGAAAAATGTGTTACCAAAGAACAGTACTATGGATTTGCTGTTAGGTTTGGAAAGTCAAGCACTCTTGCTCTGTGGAATTGAAACATTGTGTGGCGAACTTCTGACCTAACTCCACACAGCAGTGTTCCATGAGCTGTTGCTATGGTAGCAGGCAGAAGTCAAGTTGGGGGAAGGGTACTAGGCAGAAGTCAAGTTGGGGGCAGGGTACTTTTGGAAAAGGGTTGGTTTTCAACCAATAGAAATGTGTGATTACATTTGAAAAAAAGGGGGAAGCACTGAGATTTGAAACTTACATGTATATGTGTGGAAAAATAGAGGGAAAGTTTGCCATTATCTGGTTCTGCTGAGAGGAGAGAGGTGAACACAACAGAGATCCTGGCTCTGATAATCTGCTGTTTGAGTGCCACATTTCTTTCACAACTAACTAATTTTAAAGGTGAGTTATGAGTTTGAGAGGGGATGTATGTGGTAACTTAAGAAATGAATAATAGAAATGGAAATTCTTTTTGTTGAAGTTGCGTTTATCATTTTCTGTTTTGGGAGAAATTTAAATGTGAGGAACATGTAAAATAATATGGACTATGTTTTCACAATAAATTAAGGTGTACTGGAAAAAAAAAGAATCGTTTAAGAGTTTGAGGTTGGACTCAGTAATGCAAATACATTCAGCATCACTAAGGCTGGTTGCCCTTGCTGGAATGTAGGCAGCCACCCAGGTTACACATGGTGGTGGTCTGAAAAAGCAGTTTGGACATGTGCATTTAAGAAAATCAAAAAAGTGGTTTCATAATGTGTCAGTCTGTAAAAGTGATTTTCACTTGCCAAAAAAAAAAGAGCAGTAAGTGTGCTTTCAAATTGGCAAAGAAATTTCGTTTTGTGACTAATGTGAAAACATGACTCTGTGTGCAAAGAGGAATTATAGGCAGAGATTTATTGCGTTTTTTTCTGGTGATTTCACAGTTGCATTAGTAGGAAAAAGGGGGAGCGATTTTTGGGGGGAAGAAGCAGACTCTTAGCACACACCCATCTGCTTGCCATGTATAATCATGCACAGTATTTACAAGCCAGTGGGGTTTTTAGGTTTCAGCCTGTAATGCAAATACATTCAGCATCACTAAGGCTGGTTGCCCTTGCTGGAGTGTAGGCAGCCACCCAGGTTACACATGGTGGTGGTCTGAAAAAGAAGTTTGGACATGTGCATTTAAGAAAATCAAAAAAGTGGTTTCATAATGTGTCAGTCTGTAAAAGTGATTTTCACTTGCCCAAAAAAAAAGAGCAGTAAGTGTGCTTTCAAATTGGCAAAGAAATTTCGTTTTGGGACTAATGTGAAAACATGACTCTGTGTGCAAAGAGGAATTATAGGCAGAGATTTATTGCGTTTTTTTCTGGTGATTTCACAGTTGCATTAGTAGGAAAAAGGGGGAGCGATTTTTTGGGGGAAGAAGCAGACTCTTAGCACACACCCATGTGCTTGCCATGTATAATCATGCACAGTATTTACAAGCGAGTGGGGTTTTCAGGTTTCAGTCTGTAATGCAAATACATTCAGCATCACTAAGGCTGGTTGCCCTTGCTGGAGTGTAGGCAGCCACCCAGGTTACACATGGTGGTAGTCTGAAAAAGAAGTTTGGACATGTGCATTTAAGAAAATCAAAAAAGTGGTTTCATAATGTGTCAGTCTGTAAAAGTGATTTTCACTTGCCAAAAAAAAAGAGCAGTAAGTGTGCTATCAAATTGGCAAAGAAATTTCGTTTTGGGACTAATGTGAAAACATGACTCTGTGCAAAGAGGAATTATAGGCAGAGATTTATTGCGTTTTTATCTGGTGATTTCACAGTTGCATTAGATGGAAAGGGGGAGCGATTTTTTGGGGGAAGAAGCAGACTCTTAGCACACACCCATGTGCTTGCCATGTATAATCATGCACAGTATTTACAAGCGAGTGGGGTTTTCAGGTTTCAGTCTGTAATGCAAATACATTCAGCATCACTAAGGCTGGTTGCCCTTGCTGGAGTGTAGGCAGCCACCCAGGTTACACATGGTGGTGGTCTGAAAAAGCAGTTTGGACATGTGCATTTAAGAAAATCCAAAAAGTGGTTTCATAATGTGTCAGTCTGTAAAAGTGATTTTCACTTGCCAAAAAAAAAGAGCAGTAAGTGTGGTTTCAAATTGGCAAAGAAATTTCGTTTTGGGACTAATGTGAAAACATGACTCTGTGTGCAAAGAGGAATTATAGGCAGAGATTTATTGCGTTTTGCTCTGGTGATTTCACAGTTGCATTAGATGGAAAGGGGGAGCGATTTTTGGGGGGAAGAAGCAGACTCTTAGCACACACCCATGTGCTTGCCATGTATAATCATGCACAGTATTTACAAGCGAGTGGGGTTTTCAGGTTTCAGTCTGTAATGCAAATACATTCAGCATCACTAAGGCTGGTTGCCCTTGCTGGAGTGTAGGCAGCCACCCAGGTTACACATGGTGGTGGTCTGAAAAAGCAGTTTGGACATGTGCATTTAAGAAAATCCAAAAAGTGGTTTCATAATGTGTCAGTCTGTAAAAGGGATTTTCACTTGCCAAAAAAAAAGAGCAGTAAGTGTGGTTTCAAATTGGCAAAGAAATTTCGTTTTGGGACTAATGTGAAAACATGACTCTGTGTGCAAAGAGGAATTATAGGCAGAGATTTATTGCGTTTTGCTCTGGTGATTTCACAGTTGCATTAGATGGAAAGGGGGAGCGATTTTTTGGGGGAAGAAGCAGACTCTTAGCACACACCCATGTGCTTGCCATGTATAATCATGCACAGTATTTACAAGCGAGTGGGGTTTTCAGGTTTCAGTCTGTAATGCAAATACATTCAGCATCACTAAGGCTGGTTGCCCTTGCTGGAGTGTAGGCAGCCACCCAGGTTACACATGGTGGTGGTCTGAAAAAGAAGTTTGGACATGTGCATTTAAGAAAATCAAAAAAGTAGTTTCATAATGTGTCAGTCTGTAAAAGTGATTTTCACTTGCCCAAAAAAAAAGAGCAGTAAGTGTGCTTTCAAATTGGCAAAGAAATTTCGTTTTGGGACTAATGTGAAAACATGACTCTGTGTGCAAAGAGGAATTATAGGCAGAGATTTATTGCGTTTTTTTCTGGTGATTTCACAGTTGCATTAGTAGGAAAAAGGGGGAGCGATTTTTTGGGGGAAGAAGCAGACTCTTAGCACACACCCATCTGCTTGCCATGTATAATCATGCACAGTATTTACAAGCGAGTGGGGTTTTCAGGTTTCAGTCTGTAATGCAAATACATTCAGCATCACTAAGGCTGGTTGCCCTTGCTGGAGTGTAGGCAGCCACCCAGGTTACACATGGTGGTGGTCTGAAAAAGAAGTTTGGACATGTGCATTTAAGAAAATCAAAAAAGTGGTTTCATAATGTGTCAGTCTGTAAAAGTGATTTTCACTTGCCAAAAAAAAAAGAGCAGTAAGTGTGCTTTCAAATTGGCAAAGAAATTTCGTTTTGGGACTAATGTGAAAACATGACTCTGTGTGCAAAGAGGAATTATAGGCAGAGATTTATTGCGTTTCTTTCTGGTGATTTCACAGTTGCATTAGTAGGAAAAAGGGGGAGCGATTTTTTGGGGGAAGAAGCAGACTCTTAGCACACACCCATCTGCTTGCCATGTATAATCATGCACAGTATTTACAAGCGAGTGGGGTTTTCAGGTTTCAGTCTGTAATGCAAAAACATTCAGCATCACTAAGGCTGGTTGCCCTTGCTGGAGTGTAGCAGTCTGGACATGGGCTTTTTAAAAAATCTGAAAAGTGGTTTCATAATGTGTCAGTTTGTAAAAGTGATTTTCACTTGCCCAAAAAAAAGAGCAGTAAGTGTGCATTCAAATTGGCAAAGAAATTTCGTTTTGTGAGTATTGTGAAAAGAAATGTAGTAATATATTTAAATAAAATAAAGGAATTTTTTTTTTAGTTTTTTTCAGGTATTGCTGAAGAGCAGTGAACAAAATTTAAGATGCCTACAAAATCCAGAGTTCAAAAAACGCTAAAAAAAAAACTATATTTGAAGACAACTAGAGGATCAAAGTTAGTAGAAGATGCTGATGTTGGGAGGAAGAAAAAATCTTCTGGTAAGCAAAAAAAAGATTTTCTAAGGAATATATTCAAAAAAAGGAAAAATGTACAAAATGTCTGTACAGGAAAGAATGATTTCAAACAAAAAGGACAAGAAAAAATTGAGAATTTAGTTAATGCAAATATACCTTCTGCAACTAAAAAGTTAAACTTAAACAGAAAAACAGCGTTTAAAGAGATACGTAGAAAAATGTTTCAGAGAAGAGTTAGGTCCAATTTGATAAAGGATGTGAAGAAATATAAGCAAAAGGCAAAGTTTTATAAGAGAAAAAAAGAAATTGAAGCCATTGCAGCAAAGGCATTAGAATTAAAAAGGAAACTATTCATATTAATTTTGAATAGGATGCGTACATTAGACAAAATGGTTAATGTACTGAAATCACATAGCAAAAGGAAAAGAGTAGTGAACAGAAAAAACTTTTGTAAAGTGTTTTTAGGAAAGTGGATGCATAGTTCAAGTAGTGAACCTTTTTTTAATGAAGAGAGCTATTTTCAAAGTAATAGTTTGCTGCATGCAGTTGACACCAGAGGTCGTTCATACGAAGTAAAAAATGGTTGCATAATGGAGAAGGAGATAATGGTTCCAAGAGATGAGGTACAAGTGATGGCAGATGAGGCAATGGGGAGATGTCCTAAAGCCCCAGTGTACACTTGGAATTGTAGTAGTATTTGCACTGTGCGTCAGGAATCTATTGACAAATTTCGAGAGTTTCTAAGAGAATATAGTAAAAAAAAATATAAAACAGAAGATTAAGGTGCTTCAAAGTCTGGATCCATGCAGAGTGAGAGAGAATACTGGTTTGCAGGGTCATTCTCTGGCTTGTCTATCTAGAAAAGTGTGCAATAGTGTTTTCCATCATTTTAGGATGCTGGCTGTTCATCATACTGAAATGAGAAAGTTTGTGAGACGGTTGTATTTTGCCAAAAGTCCAGCAATAAAGTTAAATGAATTGAATAGGGCTCTGTTCCGAGGAACGGTATCAGATGTAGAGAAGGTTGTTGATGAAATTCAGTTTTGTTACTTTGGTCCTGAACAAAACAGTGCAGAGAAGGACACAGTAAATGAGGAAGAAGTGGAAGAGAATGTAGAACCCTCTGTAAGTAACACATTTAATGATCACATAACAAAATTTGCAATAGTCTCTAATGAAAGACCAAATTTTACTTGTATTTGTTGCCGCAGAACTCATTATAGAAAACAAACTAGGAATGTTGATCTCTACAGAAAGAGTGAAAATGAAGATAATTATAAGTGGAAGGATTTTGCCACATATATATTTCTAGAAAATTGTTTTGAATTGGGTGAAGATCAGCGTATTTGTAAATACTGTTACAACAAGTTAGAGGAAAATAGAATGCCGACCAGAGCTGTACATAATAATTTAGAATTGGATGCTATTCCTGCTGAACTTTCTGAATTAAATACATATGAGTCTATACTCATTCAATGTGTTCATCCGTTCCAGACCATAGTACGTATGGAGCCCAAAACTGGTAAATTACCTCCTTCAGATTTACTGAGAGGTTTAAAAGGTAGAGTGGTGTATTTGCCCTTGGATTTGAAAAAAAATATGGAAACTATTGATGCGGATACTTTGGAAACTGAACCATTAATTATTCTGGTTAATGGTGTACCTACAAAGAATAAGAAGATTTGGCAGGAGCTGGTAGATGTACGGAAAGTACAAAAAGCAAATTTGTATTTGAAAAGGAATAACAAATGGTATGAATCAATTTACATAGAAGAAGAAGAAGAAGAAGAAGATTTACAAGAAGACACAGAAACACCAACTGGACAAATTGAAAAAGTGGACAAGTCAAAGGAAGAAGAAATTTATGAACATTTTAGCATACATCCTCTTCATTCAAAAGAAGTTATGGGAGACAATATTGATCTCTTTCAGATGAAGAAAGCAAAAGGAACTCCCGTGAGTGTATGGGAGGAGAGCTTGGAAGCTCGATGTTTTCCCCAGCTGTTTCCTAAAGGAAAAGGAGGACGATACGATGAACGTCCAGAACAGATTCCAGCTTCTGAGTATCGGACTACAAGACTATATGCTGAAGATCCCAGATTTCGACAAAGTATTCCTTATTTGTTCCATCTTTTATTTGAAAGCGACTTGTCTGCACTGTCTTATGCAGTAAATCACATTTTAAAAAGTGGAGTACATTTACAAAATGTGTCTGCTAAGGATTTTATGGAGAAAGTGCAGCACCGAGATGATCATTTGGAAACACAACTGATCAATCTGATGGCTTGTCAGCGTGGGACAAATGAATATTGGTACCGACGCCATGGTGAACTAAAATGCATGTTACGGAATTTAGGAACACCAACATGGTTCCTTACCCTAAGCTGTGCCGAGTACGCTTGGGATGATTTACTGGATTTTCTACGAGAGGCCAATTCAAACATTAAAAACATCGAATACAAGACAGCAGGAGAACTGTGCTCATTGGATCCGGTTAATGTTTGCAGATATTTCAATCATAGATTTGAGGCTATGATGTCCTTCATCTGCAATAAAAAAAATCCACCTCTTGGAGAAGTAGTGGATTTCTTTTGGAGAAAAGAGTACCAGGCAAGAGGTGCTCCTCATATTCATATGCTGTTGTGGATCAAGGATGCCCCAAAGTTTGGAACAGATACTGATGAAGCAGTGTTATCTTACATTGAAGAATATGCAACATGTGCTATACCAAAAAGCACAGAAGAGAACAAGTTAAAGGAGCAAGTTTTACGTTTCCAAAGTCATCGGTGTGGAAAATACTGTCGACGGAAATACAAGAGCAAAGAAAAATACTACACTAAATGTCGATTTGGATTTCCTAGACCTGTTCTTTCAAATGGAAGAGTAAACAGTTTTATGTCAGCTGTGAGACATACTATCACAAGAAAATCACCTAAGAATACCTACAACCTTAAAAGAAAAGAAGAATCAAAAAATATAAATGACTACAACCCAGTCATTTTATCCATGTGGAACGCTAACATGGATATACAGTATGTTGCTGACAATTCCATTGCTGTTGCTCGATATGTAACGTCTTACATTACGAAATCAGAAAAAACAGAATTGAAGGAAATGTGGGAAGAGATTTCTCACGAGAAGACTGTTAGTAAGAAGCTGTACAGTTTCAGTTTGAAGATGTTATCGCATCCAGAAATTGGATCTTACGAATGTTCAGATAGGTTATCTTCTGCAAGTCTCTACTCGAAGTCAAGAAGAATAATTTGGGCAAGTTTAGGCCTTGCAGCAATGAGAAATCGGGTACTGAAATCTGTAGGAGAAATTGAATATTTGGCCGAGAATGACCCAGAAAGTACAGATATTTTGAAATCAAACATGTTGGACACTTATTATCCCAAGAGAAGTCATCATCTGGAGAACATGTGTCTCTATGAAGTGTTGCAGAACTACATTTATTCACGGAAAGCTGCAGAAGACATCAACAATGGAAAATATAAAGTCGTTGGTGAAGAAGGATGTTTGGTGAAGCAAACAAAAGGAAGTTTGATAAATCACCGGAAGCTGAGTTGTGACACTACTGACAAGAAGGAATTTTACTACTTGGCTCTTTTACAGTTGTTTAAACCATGGCGTACAGAGGATGAACTACTGGGAGAATTTCAAAGCTATGAAGATTCTTTTAATGCTTGCAAAGACAGCATACAATGCAGTACATTCTCAACTTATCTGCAAATGTTAAATGAAGAAATTGAACAGGAAACTACAATTGCAGCAGAAATAGCTAGAGACAGTTCTCAGGACAGCCAAAGTTCAGGAACACTCAGTCAAGATCCCCTAGGACAACCAATCGTTGAAAATGAAGCATCAATAGCCATGAATGAAGTGGAAACGGCTATGAATCAAGCTCAAGAAGAATTTATAGACTTAGAAAATTTGGAAAGACAACTGAATCAAGAGCAGCAACAAATTTATGAAGAGATCAAAAACAAAATTGATCACGGATTTCTACATGAAAAAAAAGAGTGCTCATGCACATCATTTCATCCAATCAGGATGTATGTAAGCGGACAAGCTGGAACTGGAAAAAGTTTCCTAATAAAAGTCATCAGAAGCTACCTAAAGCAAAAAACGGATTCTACTTTGTCTTGTGTGGTTAGTGCTCCAACTGGGTTAGCAGCATATAACATAAAAGGAATCACTTTACATCGTTTGCTAATGTTACCAGTGGAGCATGAGAACAAAATACAATTCAACAAGCTAACTGGAGAAGCATCCTTGGAAGTTTCAAGAGTATTGAAGAAGATGCAAGTTCTCATTATTGATGAGGTGAGCATGGTATCAAACTTAATGCTTGCCTTTGTGCATTTAAGAATGCAGCAAATTTTGAAGACAGACTATGACATGTTATTTGGTGGAAAACACGTCATAGTTTTTGGAGATCTTTTGCAACTTACTCCAGTTAAAGGACAACCAGTATTTAATACTGTCACACATGAAGACACAAAGAAGTCATTGGGAAGCATCGGAAATACAAATATTTGGTCCTTCTTTGAGTACAAGGAACTTACTACTAATATGAGGCAAGCAAGCGATGAAGAATATGGAAGTATTCTGAAAGATATCAGAATTGGACTACTCACAGAAGTTGGCAAAAAAGCATTACAGAGTCGGCTGCTACATAATTTATTTCCAAAGGAAGAAATAGTTGCAGAGAAGATATACAAGAACATTGCAGAAAACAAAAGTGTCATCTGCTTAATGCCAACTCTACGTGAATGCTCAATATTCAATGAGGAGCTTTTGAAATTGGAAAAGGAAGAGATCAGGAAATTGGAAGCAGTGGACAAAATTGAGGATGGAAGAATTACTGTCACAGTAACAGGCAAAATGAAAAATAAATTGGACTCACTAGAGAAGAACATCTCCAAAACAGCTGGATTAGAAAAAAATCTATATGTTTGCATGAACTGTAGAGTATTTTTAAGAAGAAATTTGGATGTTGAAAAATGTTTAGTTAATGGAGCTATGGGAAGAGTTGTGGGTTTTATTAATTATCAGAAAAAAGAAGGAATTGAATGTTTAAAAATAAAATTTGCTCAGATAGAAGAAGTTAAAGATATTTGTCGTTGTACAGTTCGTTTCATGCTTGTGAAAGACTTATATGTACGTAGGAAGCAGTTTCCATTTTCTCTAGCATATGCTGTAACTATTCACAAGTCTCAAGGATTGACTGTAGATTGTGCATTTGTGAACATTGGTTCAACTGTGTTCAAAGAAGGTATGGCATATGTTGCTTTGTCACGAGTGAAAACATTATCAGGTTTATTCATGATAGACTTTGATGACTCAAAAGTTAGTGCTGATACAAACTGTGTAAAGGAGTATAATAGATTAAGAAGAAGCTATGCTCCTCATTTAGGTCAGTATCCTGTGTTAGAGAAACGTGTAGTTTCTCGTAAAAGAAAAAATGACAATATCTGTAATGAAGATGTAGAGAAGAGGAAAAAAAAGAGGAGTGATGTAATTGCAAGCAAAAAGAAAAAGGAAAATGAAGAACAGGTTGTAGGATGTCATTTTGAAAATAGCTCTGGTGTCAACTGCTACGCAAATGTAGTGCTGAATGTTGCATTTTATCTGGAAAGTTTGCAAGAGCAGATAATAGTAAATCAGGGAAAAAGATTCTGTTCAGAGCTGAGTCTCCTTTTTCAAAAGCTGAGTAAAGATAAAACTCAAATAGAAAGTGCTACTGAAATTAGAAAACTTTTAGATGTATGTTCAGGACGAACACAGTTTTCTCAAAATGTACAGCAAGACGTACAGGAATTTTTGATGTATTTTCTTCAGGTAGTGGAAGAAGAAGGAGTTCCCATTGACATTTTTTTTGGTCTCTCTTATAAATGGGAACATAGTTGTGATAATTGTTATAATATATGTGGTTCTAATGTTGATAATGAAAGGTTTATTTATTTGACATTGCCAGAAAGTAAAACAGTTACTTTTGCAAAATTAGTTAAAGATGCTAATCATAGCATGAAATGTGGTGAGTGTAAATCTGACATGTTTTCAACATTATTTTAAAGGAATACGGACAGTATGTAATTTTAATGATGAAACGATGTAGAGCTGATGGTTCAAAATTGGATACTTTAATAAAGAAGTTTACAGGACAGCAATTATCAATTTCAGGAAAAACTTTTGTAACTGTTGCAATAATTTTCCATGATGGACCTACTGTTACTTCTGGACATTACACAGTTTATCTTAAATGTGAAAAAGGTTGGACACTGTGTAATGATTCCCAATTGATTTTCAAACAACGTTTGCCTTTTGATTTAGCAAATTCCTATCTAATCTTCCTGAAACCTAAATTTTAGACAGATTTGGCAAGATATGGACAAAATAATTTTACCATTTTACTGGATTACCATTGCAATTTTGTAGAAAAAAGATTTTTTAAATTATCATTTGGCCTAATGGAAAGATAACCAATTGTAATGTGGACTTTTTGAATTTTTAATGAAACTTTGAAAAACCAATAATTTAGAGATAATCGGTAACATCTGCACAATTTAAATTTTGGAATGTTATTGGACTGCCATTGGAATTTTTTTCAAAAATGATTTAAAAAATTACTATTTGGCCATGCGGAAAAGTAACCAATTCTATTGTGGACTTAATAAATTATTCCAAAAATTTTCGTGAACCAAAATGTAACAGAGAATCGGTGAGATCTGGACAAATTAAACTTTAGAATTTTATTTGATTACTGTTGGAAATTTATTCCCCAAAACATTTTAAAATTACTATTTGGCCTAAAGGAAATGGAATCAGATGTATTGTGGAGTTATTTGAGATATAATATTGTGATTATACTTCTGAAACAAACATATCAGACGGTATTTTAAAGAAATAACTATTGGTATTAGATGATATTTTTTTAGAATATTATGCATTTCTATAATGTTAAGTTTAAGTAAAAAGAGATTCTGGGCTTTTTTATTACAATCTTTGTGATTGTTATTTTTTTTTGCCCGCTGTAAAACGATGAATGCAATTGCTTTCACAATTTATAGTGAAATGCAATATATTCTGAAAACAGCAAAAATAAGGCAAAAATATTTTTGGGAAAAAAATGTAAATATGTGTACTGTATTATAAAATGTTTTAAAAATATTCATACTTTTTTCTTTTTTTTCAGATTCATATAGAAAATTTTCGAAAACTAGAACCATTTTTAAAGCTATTTTTTAAAAAAACAAATGAATAAATATTTTTTTGAGTGAGTATGGTAAGTAAGGGTGGGCGTAGTTCGCGAAGTAGCACTTCGCGAAGCTACGCAAAGTGAAGTTCGCACTACGCGAGCTACGCGTAGCACTTCGCGAACTGCGAAGTAACATGTTCGCACTGTTCAAGATGTTGTTTTCAATGATTGCACAGTGCGGACAAGCAACCGGCACTGTGCAATCATTGAAAATGGCATCTTGCACAGTGCGAGCTGTAGTTTTCTGCTGCTCGAGTAGATTTTTACTCGAGCTGCAGCTTTCTCAACGCGAACTGGTAGTTTCTCATCGCGAGCGGTCGCGAGCATACGCGACCCCTCGCAATGAGAAACCTGACCTTCTAGCGTTGGGAATCTCGCCGGGAGGTTTATTTTCCATGCTCGCGATCGCGAACAAGGAAAAAGTCTCACCAGGATGTCATTTTGCTTGCTCGCGGTCGCCAACTTGACGTTGAGGACCGCGAGCAAGCAAAAAATGACCGCAGCACTACGCAACACTACGCTACGCGTGTTCGCACTGTGCTACGTGCAGTTCGCGTAGCGCGAAGTAGCGCGAACTTTGCAAACTACGCGAGCGTAGCGTAGTGCTTCGCCCAGGCCTAATGGTAAGTCAATAATAATAATTGTAGTCTCTCAAGGACCTTGTAATGTGATAATTGATTTTTAGTGTTTTTTTTAAAAAATAAAAAAAAAGTACGCGCACCGTACGCGTACGGTAAAAAAAAAAAAAAAGTTTTTAAAAACATATGTAAAAAAAAGATGAAAGATAAGGTTGGCTCTTAAAAGAACCGTTGTGTTCATGCAGGGACAGAGGAAAGAAAGCATGGGAAAATTATTCAAACCGACAAATGTGCTGATCTATTTTGTTGTTCACTAGGGAAACACTGGTCTCCCTATGGCAAATTAGTTCTTGACAAAAGGCGCATCGAATATCAACCCTTCGAAATCGAGGGTTCATTTCCAGAGGGCCAGCAAAAGGAGATTCTCCCCCCACAGATGAAGGGCTCACCTGACCTGCAGAAGAAGGAGTCAGCTCTGCAGATGATGGTCCAGGCTGAGCTGCTGTGGATGTACTTGCTTGTCTTTCTGAAGAGTTACCTCCAAAAAGATGACCATGTGTCCTTTTGTGTACATCCTTGAGGTGTCTCTTCATGGTGTGATTCCCAAAGGAATACTTCCTGTCAGGATTACCTCTAGAAAGTACACGCTGACACAGCCTGCAAGTTACTAAGGGTGCATTCACCTTTTGCTGGCCTTCAGGAAAAGTAAAATAATCCCATACATAAGAGGGCTTTAAATTTCCTCGATCTCTGCCTCAAGACAGTGCTGCTAGTGCTAGCCTCACTCTCAGAAGAGCTCTGCTGTTCTGCCATCGTATCCCAAAGTCAAACCAGCTCCTTCTCCTAAGGGATCACAAGCAGAAATGAGGGGAATGGGTGTGGTGTAGGAGAGTTCTAGAACTGAAAGTAGTTTCAACCAATCAAAAGTTGTGTTTCATGATCACATGACCTACCGTACGCTTACGGTACGCTTACGGTACGCTTACGGCAAAAGTGCGCATGCGCGTAAAAAAGACACGCGCTTTCGCGCATGCGCATAACAGACACTACCCGACACTTCCGCGTAACGTGCGTGTGTAGCGCACACGCGTACGCGTCCCACGCGGAGTACGCGCGGCTACGCAAATTGCGTAACTATACGCAAGCAGCGTGGATAAATTACGGACGTAGCGTAAACCGTACGCTTACCGTGAGCTTACGGTACGCGTACTAAAAAAATAATAAAAAAAATAGAAAAAAAGTACTGCAAATAAATTTTACATGTTTATTTTAAAAAATATATTAAAAAAACATATTAAAGAATTTTAAAAATTTAATCATAGTCTTTATAAAAGGTAAGAAAATTAAAATAAATATATGTTAGAAAAAATAGAAGAAAAAAAAAAAATTAGCATTTAAAAAACCTTGCAAATTCACTGAAAAAACCATGGGTTTCACACACGTTATAGTTAGGACTTAGCATTTAAAAAACCTTAGAAATTCAGTGAAAAAAACCATAGGTTTCACACACGTTATAGTTAGGAATTAGGATTTAAAAAACCTTAGAAATTCAGTGAAAAAAACCATAGGTTTCACACATGTTATAGTTAGCTGGACATTTTACTCGTAAAAAACCATTGAAATTGCCACGTTATAGTTAGTTCAGCTAACTATAACTCGCGCGCCCGCAATGCACTGCTGATGACGTCACATATTACATCACTCATGACATGGTCAGTGACATCACTCATGACATCACTGATGACATCTCAAATGACATCACTGATGACATCATCCTTGTGATAGAGTGGTAGACCTCCTCTCACCCTAATATAACCTTTGATACACACATACAAAAATAGAGACTAAAATTTACAAAAGAATGGACATACCAATAACAGTTACAACAACCTCTTCAGTAATTCTAAGATCCACATACACATCCATTCATTCACCAAAAGTTCAATACAGTCACTCATACATGTACTCACTTATCATATGTACTCATACACCTATACATCCTGTTACACAATGCCACTTATCCATAGAGCTACTCACACACATAGTCACCCATGCTAATAAAGAATAAAACATACATTTACTTGCATATACAGTTATTCACACACCACCACACTTACTTCTACGGAAACTTACACATACTTAGTCTTTTAAACAATCACTTATAGAAACACATACTTATTCATACAGGAACTCTTCCAATGTCTCACTCTCACATATACTCACTTATTTACACCAATAGTCACATATACTAGTTTAAAACATATGTAGTTACTCATAAAGACACTATTGAGACAGTCATTCACTCACTAACACACCCATACACACACTCATCCACCCATACAGTCCTGCACACATGCTGTCTTCAACATATACAAAGAGTGAGCCACTCATTCATGCACCTATGCACTACGTAATACCCGCCACCGAACCATGAAGACACTCAGACTGATACTCAAAAAACCAACTAATAACCCATATAGACACCCATGTAGCTACTCACCAACCTATGCAGCCACATATACACAAAGTGAGAGACTGATACAGATATTTCCATATTTAAACATTACTCACTAAGCCATGTATTCACTATGATACACTTAATCAGTCAGCTACACAATCAATTTTTCAAAAACAAATCATCCCTTTAGACACTTATATACCCATTTATTCTTCCATCGACCTTGACATATACATAAATAAAACATATTTAATTTTCAGAAAAACACACATTCACTGGATGATGTCATTAGTGATGTCATTTGAGATGTCATCAGTGATGTCATGAGTGATGTCACTGACCATGTCATGAGTGATGTAATATGTGACGTCATCAGCAGTGCATTGCGGGCGCGCGAGTTATAGTTAGCTGAACTAACTATAACGTGGCAATTTCAATGGTTTTTTACGAGTAAAATGTCCAGCTAACTATAACATGTGTGAAACCTATGGTTTTTTTCACTGAATTTCTAACGTTTTTTAAATCCTAATTCCTAACTATAACGTGTGTGAAACCTATGGTTTTTTCACTGAATTTCTAAGGTTTTTTAAATGCTAAGTCCTAACTATAACGTGTGTGAAACCCATGGTTTTTTCAGTGAATATATATATATATATATGTATATATATATATATATTCACTGAAAAAACCATAGGTTTCACACACATTATAGTTAGGAAATAGCATTTAAAAAACCTTGCAAATTCACTAAAAAAAACATAGGTTTCACACACGTTATAGTTAGCTGGACATTTCTCTCGTAAAAAACCAATGAAATTCCCCCGTTATAGTTAGTTCAGCTAACTATAACTCGCACACCCGCAATCCACTGCTGATGACGTCACATATTACATCACTCATGACATGGTCAGTGACATCACTCATGACATCACTGATGACATCTCAAATGACATCACTGATGACATCACTGATGACGTCATCCAGTGAATGTGTGATTTTCTTAAAATTTTCAATATCTTTCATATATATAGGGAAAGGCCTGTTAAAGAATGAGTGGGTGTACAAGTGTGTAAAGGGATGATTTTCTGTGTTGCGTAACTGACTCGATAAGTGAGTCGTTTAACTGCATCTTAGTTCAGACTAGTGAGTAAACTGTATAAATGTTTGTATGTGTCTCTGTGTTGGTGTATAAGTGGCGGCATGGTTTTGTGAATAGCTATATAAGTGTCTATATGAGTTATTGATCGCTTGTCTCAGTATCTGTATGAGTTCCTGAGTGTTTCTGTGGGTAAGGTGTGTGTGACTCTGTGCATAGATGAGTGAGTGGGTGATTCTATGCGTGGATGTTTTTAAAAGTGCATCTGTGATGGACTATATGGTTAAGTGAGTGTATGTATGGCTGTGTTATGGATTGAATGTATATCTCAGTGGTACATTTGTGACTAACTACATATGTGAAAGGCAGTATATATGTGTGTAAGAGTATATAAGTGGCTAGATGTGAGAGTGTGTGATTGTGACAGTGATTGTATGGATGAGTGTGTGCTTGTGTCAATGATTCTAATAGAGCATAAGAATGTGATACTATTTTTGTGAGCAAGGGAACTTGAGTGTGTATAACTGCATAGGTGAGTAAATGGCAGTGTGATTATTTGTATGAATGACTAGGTGTGAGAGTACCTCTATGGATGATTGGTAGTGTGTGAGTGTCTATATAGGTGTGTGTATAAATTCATATGATACTTTTTTGTGGAGTGACTGTAACTATGAGTGACTGTACAGGTGAGTGTGTGGAGGTGTATGAAGACCTAAAAGTTAATATGTGGGTATGCAGTTATTGGTATTGCATTATTTATGGATTTGAGAATGGAACTCTCTAATTTTGAATTGGTATATCAAAGGTTTTATAAGGGTGTGAGAAGATGTGCTAATTTATCACATTGATGATGTCATCAGTGATGTCATCAGTGATGTCATTTGGGATGTCATCAGTGATGTCATGAGTAAGGCCACTGACCATGTCATGAGTGATGTAATATGTGACGTCATCAGCAGTGGATTGTGGGTGCACGAGTTATAGTTAGCTGAACTAACTATAACGGGGGAATTTCATTGGTTTTTTACGATAGAAATGTCCAGCTAACTATAACGTGTGTGAAACCTATGGTTTTTTCAGTGAATATATATATATATATATATATATATATATATATATATATATATATATATATATATATATATATATATCCTACTGGCGGTTGCCAGTAGGTAATTTTCCATAGGAAATCCGCAACATTCTATTTACAATAACTTTGGCACTGGTTGACAAATCTTCACAAAATTTTGAAAACTCATGGGGCGCTCCAGTCCACTCCTATCCTGAAAGTGGGTGATTCGGCAAGCGGGGGCCAAGAAAAAAGGGGTGTCCCAAAACGTGTTTTCCCCATGCAATTTTCCATAGGAAGCTTTAGCCGCGGCTACAGCCGAACTGCTGAACTGAATTACCCCAAATTTGGCAAAGAGGTAGCCCTTGGTTCAGAAAGGTGCCTTTTTTGTTAAATGGTGTAAATACGTTCAGTAGTTCATGAGAAGTTATAAAAAGAAAAATATATCGATATCTGGGCGGAGCCTAACGGCACATCTCATCGTGCGATCTGATTGGCTGTCAGCACTTCATCCTGAAATTGCTGGCAGCCATCTTGGGACCAATATGCACCCTATTGAAATGCATTGTAGTGAATATAAGGTTTTTAGGGTCACCAAAAGGAGAACTATAAAAGGTAATAACAGACTTTAGTTACATTAGAATTCATTTGTTGATGGTACTATATTAATTTTAGGAATTGTAGTATGTTCTAAGGTGATTTTACCTTGTGAAAAACCTTCTGCTGGGATATCATGAATCCTGTTTGAGAGAAAACTATTTTCTCATGCTTGTCCCATAGAGGTTTGGAAGGTGCTCCAGAAGCTAAAATGAGAGCATATTTTCTGTAAATTCGCATTATCTTTCTAAATCATGTGAGAAGGAAGTCTGACATTCTCAGTAAAACATGTGCATCCAACAAGGGCAGAGACTGTCAGTTGATTCCTTTGTGTTCTACTGCAGCTTCCAGAGTGTTCTAAAGAACAACTAGAGTGCTAACAGTCTTACTTATGACAAAATTATGGCACACCCGAAGCCATCTTGAATGGAATAAACTGGTAACACTTAAAACATTTAATTTAAAAAGGAACAAAATGATGGGGTTCATTTTGTCATAGAAATTATGGTTAGTTCTGTAGAAAGAAAAATTAGGACATGTTTTAAGTGAGATCTCAAATATCTTCCAGCTATATTTCAACAGGAGCAGCCTGGCAATTGATTCCTTTGTGTTCTACTGCAGCTTCTCAGAGTGTTCTAAAGAACACCTAGAGCGCTAACAGTCTGTCTTATGACAAAATTATGGCACACCTGAAGCCATCTTCATTGGAATAAATTGGTAACACTTAAAACATTTAATTTAAAACTGAACAAAATGAGGGGGTTCATTTTGTCATAGAAATTATGGTTAGTGCTGTATAAAGAAAAATTAGGACATGTTTTAAGTGAGATCTCAAATATCTTCCTGCTATATTTCAACAGGAGTAGCCTGTCAGTTGATTCCTTTGTGTTCTACTGCAGTTTCCCAGAGTGTTCTAAAGAACAACTAGAGCGCTAACAGCCTTACTTATGACAAAAGTATGGCACACCTGAAACCATCTTGATTGGAATATACTGGTAACACTTAAAACATTTAATTTAAAAATGAATAAAATGAGGGTGTTCATTTTGTCCTAGAAATTATTGTTAGTGCTGTAAAAAGAAAAATTAGGACATATTTTAAGTGAGATCTCAAATATCTTCCTGTTATATTTCAACAGGTGCAGCCTGGCAGTTGATTCCTTTGTGTTCTACTGCAGCTTCCCAGAGTGTTCTAAAGAACAACCAGAGCGCTAACAGTCTTACTTATGACAAAATTATGGCACACCTGAAGCCATCTTGATTGGAATGAACTGGTAACACTTGAAACATTTAATTTAAAAAGGAACAAAATGTGGGGGTTCATTTTGTCATAGAAATTATGGTTAGTGCTGTAGAAAGAAAAATTAGGGCATGTTTTAAGAGAAATCATAAATCCTCTTATATTTAATTGGAAACTTCTGACATGCAGACTGAACAATCGCTTTCAATACAAGCAGTAGACTTCAAGTTAACTCCCTGGTGAGCACTACCCCCTACACTACCCAAACACCACTGCACTACCCTAAACCCTAAAACACTACTCCCAGCACGACCCCCTACACTACACAAACACCACTGCACTACCCTAAACCCTAAAACACTACCCCCTACAGTACACAAACACCACTGCGCTTCCCTAAACCCTAAAACACTATCCCCAGCATGACCCCCTATACTACCCAAACACCACTGCGCTACCCTAAACACTAAAACACTACCCTGGGCATGACCCCCTACACTACACAAACACCACTGCACTACCCTAAACCCTAAAACACTACCCCCTACAGTACACAAACACCACTGCGCTTCCCTTAACCCTAAAACACTATCCTCAGCATGAACCCCTATACTATACAAACACCACTGCACTAACCTGAACCCTAAAACACTACCCCAGCATGACCCATACACTAAACAAACACCACTGCACTACCCTAAACCCTAAATCTACCCCTAGCACGACCCCCTACACTTCCCAAACACCACTGCGCTACCCTAAACCCTAAACCACTACCCCCAGCACGACCCCCTACACTACACAAACACCACTGCACTACCCTAAACCCTAAAACCCTACCTCCAGCACGACCCCCTATACTACACAAACACCATTGCACTACCCTAAACCTTAAATCTACCCCCAGCACGACCCCCTACACTACCCAAACACAACTGCACTACCCTAAACCCTAAAACACTACCCCCTACACTACACAAACACCACTGCACTACCCTAAACCCTAAAACACTACCCCTGCATGACCCCTACACTACCCAAATACCACTGCACTACCCTAAACCCCAAAACACTACCCCCAGCACGACCCTCTACACTACACAAATACCACTGCACTACCCTAAACCCTATAACACTAACCCAGCATGACCCCCTACATGATGAGAAATTTATGCAGTGCCTCGTTTCGTATCCTCCTTTACAAAGATGTCTGTTTGCAGTTTCACGGTTTCGCTTTTAGCATAGTTTGTTCCCGTGCCTCTAGACTGAGGAAAAGTATTTCACTAGAGCGATGTCACATAATTGAGCCCTCCATTCAGACCTATGAAAGTGCCTCAGTCCTTTTTCAAAGGTTTGTCACAGATATTTCTGCAGGCAGTTTGTGCAAATGTAGACATTATTCAGAACATGCCAAGCAGTAGCACAGTTGAACTCTGAGAGATCTCTCACCACTTAAACGGTAAGGCAGGTGTAATAAGGGGTGTGGCCTTGGACCACCTCTCTGCAACGCAGCTCTGTGGTGCTTACTGGAGGTACCTGATGGGCTAGTTGGCCGTCAGGGACCCTCAGGATTCAAGGGGACCTAATCTTCAAACTTACAATGCACCAGGGGACGCGTTTGCACAGTGGTGCAGTGAGGGGGTGGGGCCTGATAAAACAAGTGTGCAAACGCGCCCCCTGGCTTGTTGTAAATTGGGGGATTAAGTCCCCTTGAATCCTGAGGGTCCCTGGGGGCCAACTATCCCACCAGGTACCTCCAGTAAGCGCCACAGAGCTGTGTTGCAGAGAGGTGTGAAAGGGGGCGTGGCCTCAGAACACCTCTGCAACACAGCTCTGTGGCACTTACTGGAGGTACTTGGTGGGCTAGTTGGCCCGCAGGGACCCTCAGTACTCAAAGGGACTTAATCCCCCAATTTTCAACTAGCCAGGGGGCGCGTTTACACCTGTTATAGTTTGAAATTAGCAATTAAAAACCTTTGAAATTCACTGAAATAACATATAGTTATAAATTAGCATTTAAAAACCTTTGAAATTCACTGAAAAAACCATAGGTTTCAGACACATTATAGTTAGGAATTCGCATTTAAAAAACCTTAGAAATTCACTGAAAAAACCATAGGTTTCAGGGACGTTATAGTTAGCTGGACATTTCACTCATACAAAACCATAGAAATTCCTCCATTATAGTTAGTTCTGCTAACTATAACTCGCGCGCCCGCAGTGCACTGCTGATGATGTCACATATTACATCATTCATGACATGGTCAGTGACATCACTGATGATATCACTGATGACATCTCAAATGATATCACTGATGACATCACGGATGACATCATCCAGTGAATGTTGTTTTGTTTGATATTTAAATATATATTATATATATAGCAATCTGCATTGAAGAATGAGTGGATATATAAATGTCTGGATAGAGGATTTAGTAGCTGTGTGATTGACTGCATAAGTGAGTAATTAAAAGTGTCTCACTAAATACATGGGTTAGTGACTAAACTGTGTGAATGTCTCACTACTCACTCATACAGGTCTGATGGCGCTGGGAGAATAAGCTGAGCTGCTGCCGGACTGGGGGATAAAGGCGCTGAACTACTGACCCCTACCGGTCTGAAAGTGTGGGGTACAGAAATTAAATGAGGTATTGCCTAGAGTGTTATACTGCTAAATTGAGCTGCTGCTGGACTCGAGGATGAAACCGTGAGCCCAAACTGTGTGTCCTATGCTGTGAAGTCATGTGCTCTGGGCGCTGTGCCACACCTGTCCAAGTAGTGTCAGCAATATTTTATACGTAGTAGGAGGAAGTTTTGTTTGGAACACGGTAACTTGTATATGGTGCTGGTAAGTGATCCGCAGCACTTGCAAAGGCAGTGTACCCAGGACATGCAGCAGACGTGCAAGGTATAGGTGGACGTGAATGGAGTTGACCATGTGTTCGGGATGCCCTGCTATGCGTCAGTGGCTCTGCTTGTAGCTGCACTGGCTTGCCGTGTGTCAGTCTTGTGGATGAAATGGCACAGCTTGGTGCAATGAGCTGGGTCTGTATGCAATGGGTGCAGGGCAGGGTTGTGGTGGGAGTACGTGTGAAGGCCATTTCACGCATGCTAACTACAACGAAGGACTTTTGAGTGTGGGATGTCCACTCGTTGGTCTCAAATCGGGCAGTGGGTAGTGTGGGAGACGGATGCAAATATTATCGTATCTGTCAGGGGGGGCTGGCTACTTGCAAGTTCCTTCTCGGAGCAGCAGATGTGTTAGCGCAAGATAACTCAGACAAATAACCTTTCATCCTTACTGTAACTTCTCCAGGTGCATTCATACAGGATGTGTACAAAGGCCGGTCTTGGGTGTTTTGGGATGTCTGCGACCCTGGTCATCATGGATGAGATGCCCAGCACCTGGCACATGGATGGGTTCACTGTGTGTTATGTTGCCAAACAACGGCTCCTCCCTCCATCTAGCCCCCACACTTTTGTGCGCTGCGCTGTTGTATCCCGTGCACTCCTACAGCACACCTTTATAATGCCTATTGGCGCATGTCCTGCGGCATTCCAATCACACCGTGACACTGCCGTTTGGAGGTGGTGCATGCCACTTTACAACATCGACTGATGCGGCCCTTGTGGCGGCCACAGCAGAACATAGAGACACACTTACCGTACTTCTTACACACAGACATGTGTGAGACACCCCGTTGCCTTGGCCGCTTGTGCATGCAGGAGGATGCGTGAGTAGCTACACCTCCAGGCTCACTGCCAACGCTGAGGTGACATGGTAATGTCCACTGAAGACAGCACACTGTGATGTTGCAGGGCCGGTGCCTATCATGCTAACACAATGACCACACAGACATACTTGCTCAGATGCGGGTTCGGGGGTTGTTGGCGGTCCTGGGGTTGTTGCGAGGAGTGTTATGGCCCTCATAGGTATCCGTGTATCATGCTCTTTGACTCTATGGCACCTGTGGGTGTTCAGGTGTGGCTCTTGGCTGTGTTCCTTTTCATGCTGCAGGTAGTCGTCCTGCTTAACACCAACAGAAAGCAGGTGTAAAATCTCTGGTGATAATGTGGCTTATCGCCAGAATTTGTTTTGCTTTGTACTTTTTGGCTTTCGTTGTGAAAGTTGTGATGTGGTTTTTTCGTGTACAGAAAAATAAACGAACTGGGCAGTGTATCCCGTCAAGATCCAGCACCTGACCCACTATTCCCAATCAATATAAATACAATGAGGTTTCTTTATTGATTTTGTGTGTACACTGTAAATGCACCCACTACCACAGTGGAATTCAATACAGGATTTTAGTAATTAGAATAGATCGCAATGGTGCACCTCGTGTGTTTTTGCACAGGAACACCTACTCTGCATCTCATTATCAGCACTTTAATTCAACTAAAGTTGAGATAAATCTAACACACTATTCAGAAGCTGGTTCAAACTGCAGACATCACCAGTATTTCTGCGATAACTGTTCCAAAATTTAACACCATAGTGGACACCACCAAATAACAGTAATAAGAACGAGAAAGAGTGACACAGCACTTAAGTAACAACCAAAAACTTTATTGAAATTTAACAAACTCAACATAAAACAACAAGGTGGAAGACTCCTGTCGGGTCCATCAATGTCGATGACACAGCCTGAAAAATAAAGCACAAAATAAGGACGTGTGTAATGCGCATATCAGAGGAGTGAGACACAGAGAAAGAGAGAAGGAAAAAAAAGACGAGAAGGGAATCTATTCGTTTAAAGACGAGAACCCTCACTCACCCGAAGGTGACATGCTTCATCATTGGGTCCCCTCTTGCACACTGCAACCGCAAGGTATACAGTGTGGGCTACAACTCTCAAAGAAAGAGGAGAGGAGCGTGAGGTGTTTTATAAGGATACCAATTTAGGCAGCGGGAGTGAGGGGCAGAGTGCAAATAAAGAAAAAAGTGTATTAAAACTAGCTACTGGGTGACAGAAGTACATTTAATGAATGTCCCCATGGGCTAGGGTTAAAAAGGTGATGTAGGACTGAAATAATGTCCTAATTGTCAATGGTCAACATGTTTCTGCCAGGTGACTACAAGTTTGTGGCATTCATCAGGACCTCCAACGTTATCACTCTGCTACAAAATAAGTGAAAAATGGAATAAAAACCATACTTAATGTCATGGTGGTTTAGGACAGAGGCACCAGCTGCAGTCCGGTCCAGTGTCTATGGAAATAAAACATGAATAACAGATTCATTATCAATTCCAACCATTATAAACTCCCTTCAAAACAGGTGTACAAAGTTCATTTAGAACGGACAGTGGTCTTATCTACTCCAAATCATATGTTCAAAACAGAATATGTCATGGAACTATAATACATCATACCAGAGGCAGATACATATTCTCTATCAACAGACCCCCTGTTTTCTATGAGATGGGCAGCATTCATTTAACATCTGCATATTGTGGGCGATATTTATATGATGCCAATATAAACACATACACATGAGGTCTGGTTTGTGAGAAGACAGATGTCTGTCAAAGCGCATGCTTTATTGTTCCATTGTTGTTTTTCCCAGAGTTTGGTAGTTCTATCATGCTTCCAGAACTACAATTCCCTTGACTCTCCTGACCCGGAAGCGATTCATGTCACTTCCGGTTTGGACTCATCCACGGAGACGATAGCTAGAGATAAAATCGTACGGGAACACGTTGTCTCTCCCCTTTGGTTGTTGCCACTAATGGAAGGATACAGTATAACCTGAGGTAACTGTGTAGAGAGCGGTGTGGGTTTCGTTTGATAGTTAAGTATATTTCGAGCATTTAGTTTTGCTCCTAGAACTTTGACATTTTACTCCTGATATCATACATTACTACGCATTCAGCGACTTCAGTGCCTGGGGCCAATACGTAGACACTCTGAGCTGTTTGGACGTATATTGAAAACTTTGTTTTCCTGACTTTGATGTATACACATATGTACATGCTCTGTTATACTGTATCGTACATTACTACGCATTCAGCGACTTCAGTGCCTGGGACTAATATGTAGACACTCTGAGCCGTTTGGACATATATTGAAAACTCTGTTTTCCTGACTTTGATGTATATACATATATACACGCTCTGTTACACTGTATATGGATCGCATTTATACTAACCATTACAGTTCCATGACATATTCCGTTTTGAACATATGATTTGGAGTAGATAAGACCATTGTCCGTTCTAAATGAACTTTGTACACCTACAAGTAAAGAGGGTCTTTATCGTACCTGTCATGTTCTGTGCACCTTTGGAAGAGTTAGTCTGAGCTGTTTTTTTCTTGTTTCTTTTTTGTTTTGATTCTACCCTCAGTAATCTGTGATCTGAGGCAACACCCCCATAAAGGTGGAGGTAAATTAAAATTACCTGCTAGGTGAGTTATTTGATGTCTATTTAGACGTTCCATCTGGCTGTTTTAACTCACGTGTGTAGTTTGGTATCACATGTGTGCTGTTTTGAAGGGAGTTTATAATGGTTGGAATTGATAATGAATCTGTTATTCATGTTTTATTTCCATAGACACTGGACCGGACTGCAGCTGGTGCCTCTGTCCTAAACCACCATGACATTAAGTATGGTTTTTATTCCATTTTTCACTTATTTTGTAGCAGAGTGATAACGTTGGAGGTCCTGATGAATGCCACGAACTTGTAGTCACCTGGCAGAAACATGTTGACCATTGACAATTAGGACATTATTTCAGTCCTACATCACCTTTTTAACCCTAGCCCATGGGGACATTCATTAAATGTACTTCTGTCACCCAGTAGCTAGTTTTAATACACTTTTTTCTCTATTTGCACTCTGCCCCTCACTCCCGCTGCCTAACTTGGTATCCTTATAAAACACCTCATGCTCCTCTCCTCTTTCTTTGAGAGTTGTAGCCCACACTGTATACCTTGTGGTTGCAGTGTGCAAGAGGGGACCCAATGATGAAGCATGTCACCTTCGGGTGAGTGAGGGTTCTCGTCTTTAAAAGAATAGATTCCCTTCTTGTCTGTTCTGTTCATTTGCCCTTGGTTTACCTTGGTTATTAAATGTGTAGCAGTATCCCATTACTTTTTGTGAGAAATATAGTTCGGAGTGGTGATGTGGATACGCTTATTCACTCCAATTGTCATGAACCCTCTAGTGTGATATATTGAAGGGAAAAAAAGCCAGAGAGAAAAAGAGAGGGAAGGAAAGAAAGGGAGTGAGAAAGGGAGAAGAGAGAGAGAGATAGATAGAAGGAAAGGAAGTAAGAGAGTGAGAGAGCAAGTGAAGAGAGGGAAGTGAGAGAGAGAGAGAGACACTTCCACCCTTATGCAGCCATGACCAAATAATTACCTGCTGCCACCGGAGTGTCTACCAGTGGGCACTCCACGTGCCCATCAAAGCTCCGCAGCCCGGCACATCTCACAGATGTCGCTGAGTCCTGAGTCATGAATGGCGGAGACCACATCAGTTTCTGTGCGGCTCGGCAGATCTCACACGTCGCTGAGTCCTGAGTCATCAATGGCCGAGACCACATCAGCTTTTGGGGCCACTAACCCTGTGCAACGCAAGTCAGCGGCACGTGGTGGTAGGCCGCTGACGGCCAAACAACTTAGGGTGCGACTCACCCTTTGCAACTCAAGTCGGCGCCACGAGGAGGCAGGCCCCTGACGGCCACATCAGCTTCGGGTGCCACTAACCCTGTGCAAGTCAAGTCAGCGCTACGTGGTAGTTGGCCCCTGATGGCCATGCAGCTCAGGGTGCGACTAACCCTCTGCGCAACTCTTCATGGACTCTTTATGATTCATACCCGTGGAGCGTCTGCCATCCAGTCACCACCGACAATAAAGGATGTGACGTTGTCGATGAATTATATTTGCGTGGGCACATGGCCTGTGACGCATGTGCTGGATGGGTGTGGTGTGTGTGCAAACCTGCCCTCAGGGTGTGGCAGTGAGATGTTGACAACTAGAGCACTGACCTGCACACCAACAGCGAGTATGCCTGCGTCAGGTAGCTATTTGGGGGTGTGAAAACATGTTTTCTCAATGGATTTTCCATCGGAAACTTTAGACAAGGCTACAGGTCAAACTGCTGAATGGAATTACACCAAATTTGGCAGGGAGCAAGGTCTTGGTCCAGAAAGCGGGCTTTCTCGCATCGAGTGAAAATATAAAAGAAAGGTCTCGGGGGCAATTTAATATACTGGAGCTCTGTTTCTGCAAGATAACTCTTTCACGCTGCCTCTGCCCAACATCACCACTTCGCAGCTATGCCATTAGAAGCCAGTCCGTCGGTTCATAGCTCTCTACCTTTGCGAGCTACTACACGACTGTGCCTGTACAACTGCGAACTACTACGGTGCTGTTCCTTTGGGAGCAGACGGCACGTAGTACTGCGTCTGTGAGTCGGTCGGACGGGCCGCAGTTGTCCCTCTGCGAGCCTGGGTGCAAACTGTTCATAAGTCACACTACATAAGTATTGAAAAGCCATTTGTGATTCAGTCCGTCAGCTGGCATCTGTCCGAGGCATTTCTGAAAACATATTGGAGTTCTTTCTGTGAGTGATACCCCTTTCACACTGCCTCTCCCCACATCAGCAGCTAATGCACCCTCTTCCCACATTACCAACATACCCCCAACAACCTTTCTTGGGCCCAGAATTGTCCCTGTGCGGTTGGACAAACAAGAATCTTATTCATGTATAGATTTACATATAAAACATTTTATATAAACAAAACAACAACAAATAAAACTGAAGGGAGTCTGGTGCTGTGGTCGCTGCCACGAAGTTGGTGTTACTGTCATTCAGGACTCCGGACACAGTTCCACATGTGGGATTGGCTTGTATTGAGCAGGGTTAGTGGCATCACGTGTTGCGCCTTGTGTATGAGCCTGTGATGCTGCTTGGTGCGTATGGACCGCAGTGGGAGCTATATCTCTTGCCTACTGCGTCATCTGCAATTGTGACTGTATCTGAATTGTGAGTCCTGCTGACCGTAGTGTAGGCCAGAGGTAGCGGTGAGCAAGGGCCTACAGCCACATGCATAGGTTGGTGGTCGCTGCCACAGACTTGGGGTCACTGCCATTCAGGATTCAGGACACAGTTCCACATGTGGGATCGGCTTGTGTTGAACAGGGTTAGTGGCACCACGTGCCGCCGGCCTTGCATTTGGAAATATGCCTAACTGAGCAATGGGACTATGCTACTGTGGTCACTGCCACGGACTTGAGGTCACTGCCATTCAGGACTCAGGACACAGTTACACATATGGGATCGGCTTGTGTTGAGCAGGGTTAGTGGCACCACGTGCCGCCAGCCTTGCATATGGAAATATGCCTAACTGATCAAAGGGAGTATGCTGCTGTGGTCACTGCCACAGACTTGGGGTCACTGCCATTCAGGACTCAGGACACAGTTACACATGTGGGATCGGCTTGTGTTGAACAGGGTTAGTGGCACCACCTGTCGCCGGCCCTGCATATGCAAATATGCCTAACTGATCAAAGAGAGTATGCTGCTGTGGTCGTTGCCACGGACTTGGGGTCACTGCCATTCAGGACTCAGGACACAGTTACACATTTGGGATCATTTGGCTTGTGTTGAACAGGGTTAGTGGCACCACGTGTCGCCGGCTTGTGTTGAACAGGGTAAGTGGCACCATGTGTTGCGGCTTGCGTTGAATTCTGCCTGAATAAGTCCACATGGTGATGACTTGTGGTGCAGTGAGTTAGTGGCACCTGAAGCACTCAGTGTGTGCGCACCCTGCGATGATGCGTGGTCCGAGAGGGCCGCACTGGGAGCAATGTATCTTGTGTACTGCACTAATGTCATCTGCAATCGCTACTCCATCTGAATTGTGAGGCCTGCTGTTTGCAGGGTAGATCGAAGACAGTAGTCTGTACAGACATAAGTCTACGGTGCTGTGCCGCTGGTTTTGCAGGGGGCCTGTGTCGAGGAGAGCTGCGGTCATGCGGCAGCCTCTTGGCAGGGTGAGGCCCGCCGCTCTGGCACAGTTGTAGGTCTTCACAGTTCACAAGTGAACCACGCCCAGAGCCCGGGCCTATTTATTCACACTCCTACGCTGAAGTGGCGTACCAACCCACTCCTGTTACCTTTATGCTTACAGAGGGGGACGATACAGCTACATGATCGGCCCTAGTTTTTGACGTAACATGGTGTGTCCACTGTCCACAGCACTACAAGCACCAGTAGTATTTGTGCACATGGAGAGATGTGTGTTCTTCATACTGAGAAGTGTCCAGCACATCACCGCTACACTTTGCATTGTGTGCAATGTTATTCATGGATGAATTGCTTCCTTCACATGACTGAGTAGCTGTGTGAGTAACTCTATGGATCAATAGCACTGTGTGAATGTATGTATAGGTGTATGAGTGGATATTATACTGATGTAATGATGAGTGATAGCATGTATGAGTGACTGTATGAGTGTATGTCTAACTCACAATAGATAGATAGGAATCAGTGGATGGGTATCTAGTATCTGCTATTGGTGTGTCTATGGTTTCGAAAATGGTAGTCTCTATTTTAGAGTACGTGTTTTAAAGGTTATATTAGAGTGTGAGGAGGTGTGTCAGACTATCACGTGGATGATGTCATCAGTGATGTCATCGGTGATGTCATTTGAGATGTCATGAGTGATGTCACTGACCATGTCATGAGTGATGTAATATGTGACGTCATCACCAGTGCATTGCGGGCACGCGAGTTATATTTAGCTCAACTAACTATAACGGGCGAATTTCTCAGGTTTTATATGAGTCCAATGTCCAACTAACTATAACGTCCCTGAAACCTATGGTTTTTTCAGTGAATTTCGAAGGTTTTTTAAATGCTAATTTCTAACTATAACGTGCCTGAAACCTATGTTTTTTTCAGTGAATATATATATATATATATATATATATATATATATATATATATATATATTCAATGAAAAAACCATAGGTTTCACACATGTTATAGTTAGCTGGAAATTTTACTGATAAAAAACCAATGAAATTCCCCCGTTATAGTTACTGTAGGCAACTATAACTCACGCGACCGCAATCCTCTGCTGATGCTAATACTGTATTTAGACACTTATTTGCCCATGTCTTCTTCCATTAAATTTTAGCTATACATATATTACAAATATTTTTTTTTCATAAAGACACATATGTCATCAGCAGAGGATTGCGGTCGCGTGAGTTATAGTTGCCTACAGTAACTATAACGGGGGAATTTCATTGGTTTTTTATCAGTAAAATTTCCAGCTAACTATAACATGTGTGAAACCTATGGTTTTTTCATTGAATTAGCAAGGTTTTTTAAATGCTAATTCCTAACTATAACGTGTGTGAAACCTATGGTTTTTTCAGTGAATTTGTACGGTTTTTTAAATGCTAAGTTACTTTATGCCATTCGTGGCGTGCACGCCCACTTAACGCAGTTCGTTCCGTGCGCGCACGGTGCGCTTCGCGCACCGCGCGCCCACTTTACGCAGTTAGTGCCGTACACGCAAGGTGGGCACGCAGTGCGCTATGCGCACCGCGTGCCCACGTTACGCACCGTGCGCACATGGAGGACATATTATGCGCTTCCTTGTGATAGGTAATCTATTAAATTTAATTTGTAAGTGATGACAATAATATGCCATGCACAGAGAGTGGTTTTTTTTTTTTATTAAAATTTTTAGCGTAAGCGCACCGTACGCGTACGGTAAGCGTAATCGGCGAAATTTTCAAAAAAAAAAATTTACCGTTTTTGGCCTTGGGGGATCTTTGAGGACTCAACTAACATGGCTATGTGCATGGGCGCTGTCTAAACAGCCCCTTTATATGTTTTCTGCCTTTGTTTACAGCCCCCCCCTCAGAGTGCGAGAGAGAAAATGGCGGCCGCCGCTTCCTGGTTTCGACCGATTCGAATGTTTACTTAGATGTAACAGCCAATCAGAATCGCGCTCGCGCACGCCACCGTACGCGTACGGTAAGCGTACCGTAAGCTGGCTCAGATATATATGTTGATTTAAAGGCTATTTTCTCAGAATCTACTGAACATATTTACACCAAACCTACAAAAGGCACTTCCTTGACCTGAGGACTACCTCTCTGCCAAATTTCTAGTAATTCTGTTCAGCCGTTCGGGCTGTAGCCCTGTCTAAAGGTCCTATGGAAAAATGCATGGGAAAAACGCGTTTTGGGACCCCCCTTTTATCTCAGCCCCCGCTTGACGAATCCCCCCGAGACTTTCAGGGTAGGAGCGGAGCGTAGCGCCCCACCTATTTTGAGAAATTCGCGAGGATTCGTCGACCGGCGCCAAAGTTATTCAAAATAGAATGTTGCGGATTTCCTATGGAAACAGGGTCCTAACTATAACTACCTACTGGCGACCGCCAGTAGGTAATATATATATATATATATATATACACAGTTACAGTTAGGACCACGTTTCTGCAGAAAATTAATTTTTTGAATAACTTTGGCGCCATTTGACAAATCTACCTAGGGTGATCAGTCAAATTAATGCTGAGAAAAAGGGTGGTGAGCCCAAAAAGCTTTTTCCATATTAATGTTTCCATAGAAAATTTGACAAACGATATCGCAAAAACAGATTAATTAAATTACACCAAATTTGGGAGAAGAGTAGGTCTTGGTCCAGAAAGTGTGCTTTTTGTGATGTTATATAAATCTGTTCTACAATTTTTGAAACATTAAGGTTTAAAAACGTGGCATATTTTATGCCGTGGAGGATCAGTGGAGCTAACAGGTATGAGGACAAGATCGGATTGTCTGCCACCACATCATCACAAAGGTGGCAGCAGTCATTTTATGTCCGGAAGTCTTAATCCCCTGTACTACAAAAAAGTATATAAATATATCTAGTGGAGCAGAGTATTGATATCCTGCAGCCCTCAGGCCTGGGGCAAGGGTTCTAGAGGGTGCCCCCTGGGTCCAAAAACATAAAATTATATCTTTTTTATTTTGCCACTAATTTGCTGAGGATTCAAGGATCCGCAGTTAAATAAAAAATTTAAATAAAAAACGAGCTAGGTCAGTAGGTCAGGGCCCTGAAGGGTGGTGCAATTTATTTTCATGCGGAGGGGGGCATGCAGCCTCCACCTCCTTCCTTGGCCATTTCTAGGTCCCGGGGGAACCCCACTTCACAGGGCCAATTGATTTAAAAAGGTGAGGAGGGCATACATTCCCCAGGCACTCAATCCCCTGGGGCCATATTGAAAATGGTGTGGAGGGATCATTCTGACCCCTCCCAAAACCATAGTATGACCCCAGGGATCCCATCCACGTGGGCAAGCTCGGTGTCTGTGTCTCAGGGACCTCATCCCCGGCCAACATCTTTTCACTGCCCACACATGCGCGCATAGGGAAGTCTTTTGTGTGCCAAAAACTGCTCCCGCCAGATGAGTAGGACAAAAGTTCCCCCTGCCCACAATCTCATGGTAAGGGACATCTAGAAATGCTCCCGCCTGGGCGGAGCAGAAAGAAAAGCTGCTCCCTTAGGATGTGAGTAATACTGGCTAATGCTGCACGCGTGGGTGGGTGCTGGCAGGGGAGTCAATGGAGCTGGGGGCCTTGGCCCCCTATAATCCTCCAATGTAAAAAATACTGTGGGGTGCCATAGTGGGCACCGGGCAGGGCAACTGGAATTATGCATCAGGGGAGCACCAGATTATGCAACAGGGTTCACTAAATTATGAGTCAAGAAAAGGCAAATTATGCAACATAAAGCAGAACCTTTTTGGATACAATTACTTCATTATATTGTAATGTATACATATTGTATTACTGTCTGGGAAAGGATCTCACATCTTTAGTACTAGTTTAAAAACCCAAAATAGAAATCCGCAACTGAAACATGACCAGTTATCCTTTGAGAAGGTCCTTGCACAGCATTCAAATACGTCGCCCCATTTTAGTCGCCCCATTTTTATTAACATTTCATCGGTTTCAGCTAGAAACTATATATTTTTTTTTAAATCTGCAGATTTTGCAGCAGGTGATGGATTGTGCAGCAAATGCATCAAACCCATAACTATACAAAGAAGCTGCAGCTGCAGAATTGCATAATTCCAGTGTCCCTGGAACCAGGGCACCCAGTGTTTGAAAATAAAAGGTGGCTGGCTCCTGCACGGCCTGATACTATGGGGCCACATGCGGGGACTCAGAGATGCCCCTGGTGGCAAATAAAAAAATGCTGTGGTCAGCTCCTGTATCGCGCTTGCAGGGAGCCGACTAGGCCACGGAGGTCCTGAGGCTCGCTGCACTGTCCACTAAAAGGATAGAAACTGTGGATACTACAACTCTTGCCCTCGTTGGACACTTCTAATGACCACCCATATTACATCACTCATGATTTCATTGATAACATCACTGCAACATCTAAAATGACATCATTGATGACAACACTGTGCATGGCAGGGGCAAAATGTATTATTAATTGAGGACACAAGTTATAGTTGCTTGAAATAACTATAACTGGTGAATTTGAGTGGTTTTGTTCTTTTAAAACAGTATGTTTTAACTCACATTTTTACCTAATTAGAGCGTCTATTAACCTTTGTTTTTAATGATTATATTTGTGCGCATAAACATATTCGCGCACACAGTCATGACTTATCTGTGGCCCACTGTGTACTCCGTCTAAAAATCACTTCTAGACGCCATGTTGAAGGTAATTCACATATAGAGGGGAGGTAGGCAGACAAACAGACTGGCAAACAGACATTGTCCAGGTGATAATGCAAAAAGCAAGAAAAGCAAGACAGGTAGAGGGTAGTATGTTATGAATCACACCACAGGTCTAGTTGCTGAAAGAAACATTACCGCAGTTTGCTGCATAGCCCTTTCCCTCACTGCATGCAGCGTTTTTATTGCTTATATAAATCCAGCCGCTCCCTTTCGCAGTGCTCATCTCTCGTTACTCATTATTTGCATCCTAAATTCCTAACCTGCCTTGTTTTTGACCATTTACAGTGCTCAGCAATATTTACTTCCCGCGCAAATGCCCTCGGCAGCATCTTGTATAAATTCCAGGCCTGCAGTCACCGGGGTATCATTAGCAGGTGGTCTCGGGAGAAGCGCGCGCACTAAAAGTGACTTGTGGTTCCCACACCGCCATATAAAAGCGAGATGAGAAAGCCAAAAAGATTGACTTTTCCATTTCGATGGTGGGAGGGGTGTAAAAGGGGGAGGCACTGCTGCCGTTCTTTAGAGGCGACATAAAACCGCTGTCCTTGTGCATTATTCAGCAGGATAATAGGAGCTCGCAGATCTTCATGGAGATTGGCAACGCGGAACAGAAAAAAGACTTTATTTCCTGTATTTATAAAGCGCTACAATCCTCCCCATGGGATATGCTGGCGCTGGATCGAGGTTTACATGACACCATGCACAAACCATTCTATGGGGAATAACCGGGGCCCTCATTAATGGGGATTTGGCTTAGCGAAGAGCAGCAAGCCAGCTTGCTGCGCTGCCATACGCCAAAGTGAAAGGCCAGGAATGCACAGAATGTATGCCAAGTCAAATAAACTTTATTTCGGAGAATATCTCCATAAAAGATGCATAGAATTATATTATTATAAAAATATTTAAAAACATGCATAAAATTAGTTAAAAAGTGGTTTAAAATATTTAAAACATTTAAAAGACCAGGACATCTATATGGCCGCTCGTTACAACAGTCATATACAGTTTAAACCAGTACAAATTGAATCAGGTGAGCGTTTTCAGGTACCGTCTCCTTGTATGCCAGAAAGCCCCCAGAAATTTGGCCACAGCAAACACAATATGGGCAGCCATTTCACTCTTGAGGATTCTAAAGGCTTCATGACACCTAGTAAAACCCAAGTTCCTGCAAATGGGGATGATCCATTTTCTCCGCGCCTCACTATTGCCCGGACAAAAGAATATTATATGCAGTTCAGTTTCATCACTTACTCTGCATGCCGGGCAAGTGCTAGGTGCGGACTCAGTCCAGTGACTAGTGAGTGCACGGATTGGCAGGGACCCATGCCTCCATTGCAGATACAGCTTCCTTATTAGTACTGGGTGTATATTGTCCAGGGCTGGTTCCAGGCTATAAGCATTTTTAATACAAATAAATTGCTCCGTGAGGGTCCTAGGGGTTGTGCAGGGGTGGAATGTGGGAGCCTTGGAGTCATAGTACATTTTAGTGAGGGCCTTTTTTGGAAGCCTGGGGCAAGCATCTAGAGGATCATTCCATAGGGTGTCAAGGCCTACACCCACCAGACTACTCCTTACAAATTTGAGCCAACCAATATTCCCCGAATTCGGAAGGCTAAGGACTTCCTGCAAGCCCTGCCTATAATGGATCAATTCGGGGACCGCCCACAGTCTGCGCCAGTAGATCAGAGGGCGGAGCGCCAGATCTTCTTCCAGGGGTCTAATACCTAAGTCAAGTCTTAGTGACACTAAAGGTGTGCTTGGAGGGAGGGCTACTAAGCACCTGAGAAACCTGTTCTCCTCCTTTGCCAAGCAAGACGAGACTTTGTGGCCCCATAATTCACTGCCATAAATAACGGCTCCTCTGGCTTGCGCCCTATAAATGTGGAGCGGAGGGCCTATAGGTTTAAGAGTTGACCTATTCTTCCCCAACAGCCTTAATATCCCACCCACATGTTGTACTAGTTTTAGCTTTGCTTTCTCCTGATGCGGACCCCACCCCATTTTCTCATTGAGGGTTACACCAAAAATGTATGCAATACGGTGCATTCCTGCTTTTCCCCCCTGCACTCGTGCCTTTGCAGCAGCCTGACATCATCGCAGGCACCCTTACACCATGGTGCAAAGATGCTTGTGCTGTCAGCAGGATTGTTTTTGCGCAGGACCCCTTCCTGCAAAGAAACAATCCTAAGAGTTGTTTTCCTCTTTCTATGTGTGTGCAGCACACAGAGAAAAAGGTAAAAACTAGGAAAAAAGTTATTTCTCCTCGTTACGCCTCACTTCGGGAGACGAAAGGGTTTGGCAATTCCCCTTGTTCTCGTAAACCTGGGGAAGTGTCAAAATCTATGAGTGTTGTGTGGGTAAATCCCCCACAACGCCCATGGAACGCAGTAAGGCAACGCTTTGATTTGCCCTGCCTTGCATTACTGCATATCTATGTGGCTTTGCATAGCCTCATAGATATGATTTAGTGATTTGTGCCGCCAGAGCATCACAAAAAGTGACGCTCCGGTTGCGCTAGCGGCTTGTAAATATGCCCCAAGTCGGCAACTTCTTTCGAAATGTAAAGAGGTCAGAGGTAAGGCAGACATCCAGAGGTAAAGAATTTCAATGGATTGCTGCTAGATGGATGAATTACGTCCACCCATTCTGGCTTTTTTAATGCGCTTGGCCCTCACCATAGATAGATTAGCGAAGCGATGTGCACGTGTATGCTTATAGAAGGCCATTCGCTTAAGGAGTGTGACGGGCCCATTATGATAGAGAGCCCATGAACATGACATAAAAGCTTGACTTTGACCCTCTTGCGCACAGGGAGCCAATGAAGTGAGTTCAAGCAGGAAGAAGTCAAGCTGCTTTGTGTACTTTTACAGATAAACCTAGCTGCCGTGTTCTGGATGGGTTGCAGGCGAATAAATAGGAAGTCAGCCATTTATAGGTACAATTCATTCCCATAGTCCAGCTTACTCATCAGTAATGCTTGAGCAACTGGCCTTCATCAATCTGCTGGGATCCAATGACAAAGCTTGCACCACAAACGGAGGAGGCCAGAACATTTACCACATGTTACATTTACCTAATCTTGCATAGAGAGAGTATCGTATATTTAAAAAACAAGATTCTTATCTACCTTCTTTACTTTAGGTGCCGGGAGTCAAGAGCGACAGCTTTTTTCAGTGAATTTCAAAAGTTTTTTAAATGCTAATTTCTAACTATAACATACCAGTCGCGTTTCCAGAGTGGTGGAGAAAGGTGAGCGTGGCCTCCGTAACACGTTTTAGCAATCCCACTGTGTGGGATTTACTGGAAGTAACAGGAGGAGTAGTTAGCCCCCAGCATCAACCTTGGGGGGCAACTATCCCTTTTATTACCACCAGTAAGTCCCACACAGCAGGATTGCTAACTTCTTATATCAGGCCCCACCCCCTCCCTGCACCACTGTGCAAACATGCCCTCTAGCACGTTGTAAATTGGGGGATTAAGTCCCCTTGAATCCTGAGGGTCCCTGGGGGCCAACTAGCCCACCATGTACTTCTAGTATGTGGCACAGAGCTGCTTTGCAGCGAGGTGGTCCATGGCCCAACCCCTTTTTACACCTCTCTGCAACGCAGCTCTGTGGCGCTTACTGGAGGTACCTGGTGGGCTAGTTGGCCCGAAGGGACCCTCAGGATTCAAGGAGACTTAATCCCCCAACCTACAAAGCGCCAGAGGGCCCGTTTGCACAGTGGTGAAGGGAGGGGGTGGGGCCTGATGTGCAAAGTGTGGATACACGCCCTGTGGCACGTTTTAAGTTGGGTGATGAAGTCCCCTTGAATTCTGAGTGTCCCTGGGGGCCAACTAGCCCACCAGGTACTTCTAGTAAGTGGCACAGAGCTGCTTTGCAGCGAGGTGGTCCATGGCCCAACCCCTTTTTACACCTCTCTGCAACGCAGCTCTGTGGCGCTTACTGGAGGTACCTGGTGGGCTAGTTGGCCCCCAGGGACCCTCAGGATTCAAGGGGACTTAATCCCCCAACTTAAAACGTGCCACGGAGCACGTTTGCACACTTGTCACATCAGGCCCCGCCCCCTCCCTTCACCACTGTGCAAACGTGACTGTGGTGCATTTTAAGTTGGGGGATTAGTCCTGTTGAATCCTGAGGGTCCCTGGAATCGAACTAGCTCACCAGGTATCTCCTGTAAGCGCCACAGAGCTGCATTGCAGAGAGGTGTAAAAAGGGGCGTGGCCTCGGACCACCTCTCTGCAACGCAGCCCTGTGACACTTACTGGAGGTACCTGGTGAGCTAGTTGGCCCTCAGGGACCCTCAGGATTGAAGGGGAATTAATCCCCCAACTTAAAATGCGCCATGGGGCGTATTTGCACAGTGGTACAGGGAGGGAGCGGGGCCTGATGTGACAAGTGTACAAACGCGCCCTGTGACACGTTTTAAGTTGGGGGATTAAGTCCCCTTGAATCCTGAGGTCCCCTGGGGCCAACTAGCCCACCAGGAACCTCCAGTAACCGCACAGGGCTGTGTTTGCAGAGAGGTTTTCCGAGGCCACGACCCTTTTTACACCTCCCTGCAACACAACTCTGTGGCGCTTACTGGAGGTACCTGGTGGGCTTGTTGGCCCCCAGGGACCCTCAGGATTCAAGGGGGCTTAATCCCCCAACTTAAAACACGCCACAGGATGTGTTTGCACACATGACACATCAGGCCCGCCCACTCCCTTCACCACTGTGCAAATGCGCCTGTGGCTCGTTTTAAGTTGGGGGATAAGTCCCCTTGAATCCTGAGGGTCCCTGGGATCCAACTAGCCCACCAGGTATCTCCAGTAAGCGCCACAGAGCTGCGTTGCAGAGAGGTGTAAAAAGGGGCGTGGCCTCCTATCACCTCTCTGCAAAGCAGCTCTGTGGTGCATACTGGAGGAACCTGGTGGGCTAGTTGGCCCCTAGGGACCCCCAGTATTCAAGGGAAATTAATTTCCCAACTTACAATGCGCCACAGGGCGCAATTGCAGAGTGATGCACTGAGGGGGCGGGGCCTCCGGCACAATGCCACATTTAAAAAAAAATATTTTTTTATTAGAAGGGGGGCTGTGTCCCCCCCCTTCTTTTCCTATTTTTTGGGCCCTGGGGAGCCCATTCCTCAGGGCCTGAACCCTGTTTTTTCATTTTTTTTATAATACAGGAACGGGGCCGCGTAGCCCCCCCTCCTGAGGCCATTTTCGGCCCCGGGGACCCCATCCCCCAAGGCATGGCCAGTATTTACATTTTTTTAACAATATTTGTGTTGATGGTGACCTCAGCTAGGCCTACCAGTGCAAGGGGTTCGCCCTTCTCTGCACAGAGTCCTCAGACCAATAGGAAGAAGTTGGCACAGAAACTGGAATAGAAAATACAAAGTTTAATAAACCTCATGAGGTGGAACTACATTGACACAGCACCCTTCGGTGTTGAGTGAAGTAGCACACTGAACAGAAGAAGCATAGTCCTTTTATACCCACACAGGGGCTGAAAAAGGCGGTACAAGTACACATGAGAAGAGTTATGCACATAGATGGTCATACATAAACTGCACAGTCAACAAGTCGGAGGAGTAATAAGTTGCTGACATCAGTTAGAACAGCCTGACAGTTCTATACTAGGAACAGGTGCACTCTACTAGCTAAGCACATCTGCGCATGTGCAAGACTCTGGGAGAGGGAAACAGCAAATCTCCAGCACATAGCTAAATAAAATGGCTGCCAAGTACAAAATGGCTTTCAGATCATGCTAAGAGATTATTGCAATCTTCAACAGATGGTCCTTTTAGCATGAGCTAAAGACATTCCCATAATCCAGTAGGAAATATGCATATTATTTTTTTTTCATAAATTTATCAATATCCTAATTCATTGCTTGGTGGGCATTTCTCATTCTAAATATTGTTAAGCTGGTATGTAGAAGGTATAAGCAGGAGTACAAAGGGAACAGAGCATTGGGTCATACAGATAGCAGGAGAGAGTAATTACTATTATCAGAAACAGAACTATTAGCTTTCTAGTCCTAAGCAAATCCTAGAACCATCCAGTAAAAACATTATCAAGACTCCTATGCATTTCAGTGACCATCAATTTCAACTTCAAAATAGCCAACAGCACATATCTAATAAAAACATTTTCACTAGACTTTTCCAGTGTTTCCTTTATGAGGGCTAGAGTATCCATCAAGGAAAGGGTAAAGTAACATTTCTCAATTGCTCAGATGAACTTTTCTCTCGCAGAATAAACATTATTCCTAATACAATTATGAAAGCAGTCAGACATATTACTACAAAAAGGATCCTGGATCCAGAGGACCAGGAGGACCACACAGGACCATGAGAATTAGGACGAAGAGCTGCAAATAGTTGCTCCTCCTCAAAAATGGAATACATTTTCAACAAAAAAGAAAAAGAAGTCCTTGGGAAATTAAAGCAGCTGTACAACCAACCAGAGGGGAGTCTTCTCCCTGTGTCCGTTTGAGCCTCACAGGCAGGCTCTTGTTGTTCCCACGGTGGAGCTGCACAACTCACAACTCAGGAATCACGGCCCAGTTTCAAGGGAAAAGTTTCTTCTTTCAGGATAGGGCAATCACCCACCAGGGCAAATGCTCTCAGCGATCCTGTCCAGTGTCTCAGGCAGTGCACCAGTTTTCTTCATTTCAATCTAACAGGCACCAGAGACACAGCACCTGTACCCTGAACTCAAGTCCTTCCCTAACTCCTGTATTGCTCTGCTGGCACACTGCTCTTTCGTTGGGGCCATAGATTGCATTCAGTGTGCCCAGGTATCTCTTGACCAACAAAGGTGAAAACTTTACAGCCACTTTGGGACCAGGATTCAGAGGCCTGATGCTAGGATCCCTGAAGCAATCCTTGTTTCAAAGGGGGTTACCTCAAGCAAAAACTTTCTCGCCTTCCTGGTCGGTCTATGATTCTCGGCTGGGCATCAAAAACTTGATCCACGATTTCTCCTTTCTGATTTGTGACCCCGTCTTTCGCCCAAGACAGTGGCTGGGGTACACACTTCACATCCCAGTGCTTCCGAACTTCTACCTTCACTGAGGTCCTGGTTGCCAGCCATGCCTGTGCTGGTTACCTTCACTTTGACTTCAAGCTGGACTGGTGCTGACTCCCCAAGCTGGATCTGATGTCCGCGCCCCTCTGGCAATGGTTGTAAGGCAGCAAATATCTATTGGTGGACAGAACAAAGGTCTTTAGACAAGGCACAGAAATAATCTATCAACAGAGAGGATAGTCTCAGAATACTTCCTAGTCTAGGGACGCCCCATATATTAGCAAGGCACCCAAAGACCACTTTCATCTATGTGAGAGTAAAAAAAACAACAGCCTCGACCTATTGGCAAGTATAAAAGGAACTCTTTGGTGAACTGACAAGAGTAATACGTCACCCAATCCCAAGCAGCCAAGGAAGTCTTTGTTCATTTACTAAATTCTGAGGAAACGAGAAAAACAATACAGACATACTCCAAATCCTTACATCTGTATATTCCTATCTTAATCATCTAAAGACCCTCAAGAAAAAAGGAAATGTTCTACACTTTTACTCATAGACATTGCATTACTTGTACAGGACTGCAGACACTTCTAAAATGATTTCTCTTAAAAAAAGCACCTAGATTGTATGCTTAGGACCATGCTCTCATGTTATAGGAGCAACAGGAAAATCTAAAACTGCTACTTTAACAGGGATTCCTATTACATAAAGAACTAAAAACTTCAACAAATGGGTGCATTTTCTCCAGCAGAACATCTTGTGACAAACAGTCTCCTATAAAACAATATTTTCCTCAAAAATGTTTGCTAAGGATCACATGGGCATCTTCTCTGCATTCTATTTTTCACAATCCAAACTATGCAACATCAGCTCTAGTAAGGACTGTCAGTTTATTTACACAGACTAGCTAATAAAAACTAGCAATGCCCTTGAAAAACGGTATGTAGCATGAGAATAACAAACAATAGTGGTGTTATCACCTGAGAATTTTAGAACAAAAACTACCCACAGCTAATTCCCCTTAAAGATCAAATAAGGAAACGACAATCTAGACTACTCATCCTTTCATAATTTCATCAGACAGGATGGGCAGTAACATAGGAAATTTATTTATTCATTTTATTAATGCTAATAATGTTTAAAACAGTATTACTGAATAGCCAATTAAATGTCTCATGGCTATTTCACAGACAGTTTAGACAGGCTCAAAAGAAATTAGGAAAAAGAGAGAGAAAACATAGATTTGCCTACCCTTAATTTGCAGAGGAGCTAGCCTCCCCCCCCCATTTTTGACAGTAGGAAACCTGTAACAGGTTTCATTCTGTCAACACTATCAACCCCAATTTGTAGCAACTGGGCATAAACAAACTCTGAGGAGCTAAATAGCACATTGAGCTAGCTAAAGAACATATTCCTTTAGCAAATGTACAAGTGTGACACGAGGGCACATGAATTCAAACTAAATCCCATTGCTTCCTTAATTCAGCCCTGAAAGCATTAGTGCTATACATATGACAGAGCCATTGTCTTAATAAAAGTTGACATATACCATTATTATTATGCAATCTATTCATGTGAGTGAACAAAAACTTGCTTTTGCCCAAAAAAAAGCAAGCAAAACCTCTTTCTGTCCCTGCCCTGCCATTTCGTCTTTCAAATGTCGAAATGTCAAAGCAAACGTTGCGCTGAGCCCTGCAGGCTTCTAAATGTAGGACTTCGGCCTTTAACCTATGCAGCTGTCCCATCTTGCGTACAAGGTTTTCATGGGGGTGTCCTAATTCAAAATGACCCTGGAGACTGAAAGAGCAACAGCAAAACCCACTTCTTTCCTGTCTACCAGCAATTCAGAGGTAAGCTTAATAACTTCTGCCAGTTTTTTGTACATATTTATAGTTGTAAGCAGTGTGCCGAGTGCTTGTCTAGCAGTATAGATGTCTGCTATTCATTCTATGCTTACATATGTGCAGTTACTGTAGCCTGAGGCAGTTGAAAAGCTGCTCTGATTGGAATAACCTCATTTAAATAGTGAATTTTACTCAATTTCGACTTTGATGTTTGGGGCACTTAAACATGAATATCCTACAATGTTTTTGCATAATAGTTATCCCCAGAATGTCCCCTACATATCCCAGAGATGTGGCATCAGAAATGTATAATGTATACCCTTATAAAAATGAGTTTTGTACACCTGGGTAAAGTGACATTTCACATGTAAGTGACCCCCTATTGCTGTATAGCATGGCTTTAATTCAATTTGGATGCTAGGAGGTCACAGCATCATTAGTAGGCATTATAAATATTAAAAAACTAATTTAATGCACCTATTTTAAATAACATTTTTTATATAATCAAATATTTTTATTTATTTTTATAAATGCAATCATTTTGATGAGTCCACATATGAAAAGCAAGCTGCATCCCTTGCCTATCATATTTAAACGCATTCATTCATAGCCCTAAGAACAGAAACCGAACTTGAAAGTCTGCGCCACTTTTAAATGAAGGACAGTCATTATTATTTAACATCAAAAACCACTCTTATCCTTATTTAAAAAGGCATTAAGAAAATAAATCCCTACTGTCAATCTGTCCTCTGTTTATCAAAAATAATGAAACTATATTTCTAACTTTTAAAACAGCAGTCTGAAATGCAGGATTTTACACCGTGTTTGACTTCAGCTGTTCTCTGTGGCCGGAGTCAGAAATACCCACGTGCTGACACAGCTGCTTGACACGTAAAGGCGTTGAATTCACACGCCTTTCAAGTCAGCCTTTCCACAAATCTGTCGTTCTGTAATGTATTCAGGTCTGCAACAACCAACTCACTCAGATAATGTGAATGCCTGTTAATACCTAATACAGAAGGATAAATGCTGTGACATTTTGTATCTTAATTTATCTATTGCAAAACACACAATTTCATATTTTGAAGCTTTTTTTATTCCTATTAAATGTGGATTCTAATTTTATCTTTAACATTGTGGCAATTTGCACACATGTATAGTGTCTTACTCTGTCAATTTAATGATAGCGTGCAGCTATTTAGCATATGTTATATAATTAATTGCTGGATTCTTTTAAAATGTATTTTATTTTAATGATATTTGGCATAACAGAATGATGACAAAAAAAAACATTGAGCTCATTCCAGACATTTTCAAAACGGTGTCATACACATAATACAGGGCACTTAAGGCTAGCCATTCTTGCACCAAGAGCGCAATCGCTACTTACAAGTACCACTAATGACAAACCACAGACATTTAAACATACATTTAACCCACAGATCAACACTTAGGACAGAAACAAAAGACAGCCTACAGACTGTACTTAAACCAAACCATTTGTAAATACTAGTTGTAAGTCATATTCACTAGATTTGGCTGGCAGAACACCAAGAAAAAAAACGCTCTGCATATCACCACTTATGAATTTTACTAAGTGCACAGACCAGGATCCTTTCTATATACATATTTAGTTCCTCGAGGTACTAGTCACCAAAGAAGAAATACTTTTTTATACCTAAACCTAGTTAAGTATCCCCTCTAGGGGAGCCGGCTAATTATATACAAGTTTAAAAACGGTACATCCAAGAAAGCAACACATTCATAAATTCACCTGGGGGAAATCAAAAAGACCATCACGCATTTGCTTACAATTAACTGCTTTGTTCTTCAGCTCTAATGCTTTCACATAAATGTTCTTTCGCTGTTCTTTTTCAATCAAGGCTTGCTCACGCTTCATTCGTTCACGCACTTCTTTCTCCCACATTCGTACACAATCAAACATCTTTTGCCTAGTCTTTCGCTTAAACATACATTGTTCCACATACTCAATCTTTCGTAAATCAAATGACCCATTCATAGGCCAACGCAACTCGGGATCCTTACGAGTGTATTTATTCCATAATGCGCTGTACATTATAGAAGAAAGACCATACTTAATATACATATCCCTATTAGGCGTCCCCTCCGGGGGGGCGGTTGTGCTTCATCTAGTCTCAAATTGGTACCACTACAAAAGCAACACATCCTATGAAGTGTGCTAAAAACAGGCATGCCAAAAATAGTTTCAGAATATGCAGTATTATAATCAAAGTAGCACTTAAGGTACCTTTAGTACGATGTGCCGTTCAAATCAATTCAAATAGAGAAAATTCTCCTCATTACCTGCCTATATAGATTGCAATCCATATATAAATCTCATAACAAACCAAGTTGGCCAACACCAATTCCAAAATCCAAAAGCCACAGTAAGTGAAGTGTTACTAAACTACCTTACCAATCCCAGGCATCAAAACCAACAGCAAGTGCCACAGAAGGACACTTACCAATCACTTGGTGTTCAGGTTCCAACTGCCAAGTTCTAAAATCGACCAAATGGTCTCTTCACGGCGAATCAACAGAAGAGATCTCAGTCGAGGACCGGCACCACCTGGATGGTCAGATCAGAAAGAAAGAAAAAACGCCGTGGTTGCCAAGACTCGGGTCTCATCGGGCAGCGATCACGTCCAGAGCGATATTCCAATCCCTCGTCGCGACCAATCCTTTGGACATCCGAGTCACCGATGAGCCCCAGTAGTTGGGCGTCAATTTGTAGCTAGACCTACCAGTGCAAGGGGTTCACCCTTCTCTGCACAGAGTCCTCAGACCAATAGGAAGAAGTTGGCACAGAAAGTGGAATAGAAAAAACAAAGTTTAATAAACCTCATGAGGTGGAACTACATTCACACAGCACCCTTTGGTGTTGAGTGAAGTAGCACACTGAACAGAAGAAGCATGGTCCTTTTATACCCACACAGGGGCTGAAAAAGGCGGTACAAGTACACACGAGAAGAGTTATGCACATAGATGGTCATACAGAAACTGCACAGTCAACAAGTAGGAGGAGTAATAAGTTGCTGGCATCAGTTAGAACAGCCTGACAGTTCTATACTAGGAACAGGTGCACTCTACTAGCTAAGCACATCTGCGCATGTGCAAGACTCTGGGAGAGGGAAACTGCCAATTTCCAGCACATAGCTAACTAAAATGGCTGCCAAGTACAAAATGGCTTTCAGCTCATGCTAAGAGATTAATGCAATCTTCAACATTTGGAGGTGGGCCCTCCTCAGGCCATTTATGGCCCCGGGGACCCCATCCCCTGAGGCCGGCCTTTCTTTTTTTGGAGGGGAGGAGGGCCACATGGGCCCCCTCCTGGGCCCCTTCTAGCCTAGAGGACCCCATCGCCCAGGGCCTAGCCACTCTGTTGGGGACCGTGGGGGGAGCCCCAGTGCCCCCACAGTCCCGCCGGCTCCCCGCCTCCTGCGGGAGCCGGCATTGCTTTTCCACAAGGGGAGCTGCTAACATGCAGCTCCCCTTGTGGAAAAGCAATTTGCTTTGGATTTTGGAAGTGAGAGCAGGAAACCTGCTCTCACTTCCAAAATCCAAACCAGTGTTTGCTATGACAGGGCTGGAGCTGCACAGCTCCCACCCTGCTGTAGCAAACAGCAGTGTCCCAGGGCTGGGCACCCTGGGACACTACAGGAGCCAGCCCTGGGGGGTGGTGGTCCCCAGGGCCATCAAGGGCTCTAGGAGGGGGGCAGCATGGCCCCCTCACTACCAGTGCAAAGCCCCAGGGAGGTGGTGGTCCCTGGGGCTCAGGGGTCCGTAATGGACCCCCGCATTTCCATATTTAGTGCCCCAGGGAGGTGGTGGTCCCTGGGGCTCAGGGGTCCGTAATGGACCCCAGCATTTCCATATTTAGTGCCCCGGGGAGGTGGTGCTCCCCGGGGCATATGGGGGGGATTGGGACCCCCCCACGCATTTTGTTTACAGCCCCGGGGAGGTGGCAGGCCCCAGGGCTGCAGGGAGGGCCGTTTACCCCCCACAGTTGTTTCTGAAAGCCCCGGGGAGGTGGCAGTCACCAGGGCAGCGTGGGGCAAATAGGACACCCCCACACATTTTTTTCACAGCCCCGGGGAGGTGGCGGTCTCTGGGGCTGCAGGGCCCCCGCTTATTAATTGTCAGTACCCCCGGGACCTGGCCCAGCCAGGGGGCTTTTTGAAAATGAAGCACGGAAGCCCGCGCTTCATTTCTTTTTTATAATTCCGTCAGGATCCGCGACCCCATCGCGATTTCCACCAACATTATCCTTGTGGGACGCCCTGAGGGGCCTAGGGGTCAGGGTGTTTCTACCCTGCCCCCTTTTATTTTTTATTAACCTTTTTTTTTATGGCTGCCAACACACCCTGGTTTGTAGTGTTGGCAGCCAATTAGAATGAAGCTCGTTGTCGGGAGGGTTCCCGAACCCACCGCGGCCATACATATGGAAACATTATTTTTCTAATATCTCAAGAACTACTGAACTAATTTACACCATTTAACAAAAAGGGCTCTTTCTGAACCAAGATCTACCTTTTTGCCAAATTTGGTGTAATTCCGTTCAGCAGTTCGGGCTGTAGCTTTGTCTAAAGTTTCCTATGGAGACAGATATCGAACCCATTCTTTTTACAACTTCTCAGGAACTACTGAACGGATTTACACCATTTAAAAAAAAGGTCGCTTTCTGGACCAAGAATTATCTCTTTGCCAAATTTGGTGTAATTATGTTGAGCAGTTTGGGCTGTAGCTTTGTCTAAAAGTTTCCTATTAACATGGGGAAAACGTGTTTTGGGACCCCGTATTTTTTCTCGGGCCCCCGCTTGACGAAACATCCAAGATGAAAGCTGACCGGAGCGCCCCACTAGTTTTAAAAATTTCGCGAAGATTCGTCAAATGACGCCAAATCTATTGGGAAAACAAAAAACGCTTTTCCTATGGAAACTATGTCCTAACTAGAACTACCTACTGGTGATCGCCAGTAGGTAATGTGTGTGTGTGTGTGTGTGTGTGTGTGTATATATATATATATATATATATATATATATATATATATATATATATATATATATATATATATATATCAATAATAAAGTACCCCTGCTGTACATTGTTCGGATATTGCAATTACCAAGGAGTTCCTTAACCATATAGAAGAATGAGGCTGAAGGCCGTGTTCATTCCTTTATATGGTTATGGAATTCTGAGTTGACTTTCATTACCCATATCATGTACTCCAGGGGTACTTTATCCCATATATTAAATGGTCGCACCATCACCTTTCCCTCAAACCATTTAAAACCTTGGTGCATAACTGTTTCATATGAAAGATCTAGCATATTTGCACACATGAGAAGTATGAATAAAACCTCTAGAGAAAAATGTATCACATCAAAAACCTTTAAGATATTTTTTGCAAACAGATATTAGAAACAGTGCAATTCAAGTCAATTTTTTTTAAAGCTGCAGTAGCCGGAATGTGTAGAAACATTCAGAAGTATTCTAGCTTTTCTCTATCTAAGGCCTGCAAAAATAAACATTCTCTCTGCTTGTAATTGAAAACTATTAAAATAGAGCAGAAATAAAGAAACTTTCTGTTTTTGTTGCTTTAAACAGCTGCTTCAATTATGCACACTGACCTGACTTCCTTTTTACCTCAGCTGCTGGCAGCAGGCATTATATGTCAGAACTCAATAGCAATAACTTACAATAGTTCAGTTTGGTCGTCTTTTCTTTGTAATCAGCAACTGAGTGTGTCACTAGTCGCCGATTCTCAGTAAATGAGAGATGTGCATTTATACAGGGATTACAGAATCCTATGTGTATATATGTATGTGTGTGTGTGTGTGTATATATATGAATATATATACACACACATGCAGATATATGTACATCTTGAAAATATTTACATATCTTATTCAAGGCTATACTAAGAAAACACATTAACTAGGGGATATTCCAAGCCAAATCTAAAGACAATTGAATTATCTCAAAGAATTGGATTTTTATATACTTATAGAAAAACAGCTATTCAACCATGCATTTATTTGATGAAAATGATCTATTTGTTGATCTAAAATGACACTCCCCCACTCATACCCTTTTAGAATAATCTTGCCTTATTGTGCTGAAAGACACCTATAGCTCAAACACGCTTGGAGTACCTCATTGAACCCCACAGGACCCCTGCCCCCACCACACCTACTCCAGTTGACTGCAATCCATTTGTGCCATGCTCACACCTATTCTTAACCCCTTCAGTGCCCGCCCCTTTCCCCGCCCAGTGCCGGCCGTTGCATTAGCGGGCGGGGTCTATGACGAGCTGGACTCGTCATGGGCACAGCGCCACCGCGGCCCATGACGAGTCCAGCTCGTCATGGGCACTGAAGGGGTTAATGCCTCCACCTCTTCGCGACTTTCCCAGTTGCATGGAAACATGCAACTGTCCCCCTTCTGCTGAAGAAACCCTCGGCACCCTCTTAAATGCTCACTAACTACAGACCAAACTCTTTGCTACCATTCGCAGCCAAGGTCTTGGAGAAAACTATCAACAGACACCACACCAAATACTACAATGACCACCAATTTTTTAACACAACTCATTCTGGTTTCAGACCCAACCACAGCAGGGAAACTGCCCAGTAACTGCCACAGATGACATCTACATGACTCTGGACAGAGGATACATGGCAGCCCTCAGCCTCCTGGACGCCTATGCAGCAATTGACACAGTCTCCCACCTCATCGTCATCCAACGCCTACACAATATTGGAATTTAATTAATTAATTACATTTATACTTATAAAGCACACAGTTACCCTAGGGTGTCCTGGCGCTAAGCACTGATTACCTGAGGAGCATAAGGCCTAGAGGTGAGAAAAGAACCATGTCTTCAAGCCCTTCCGAAAAGAAATAAGATCTGGGGCAATTCTCAGTTGGAACGGCAGTTCATTCCATGCTTTAGAGGCGCAGTGAACAAATATAAGGACAAGCACTCTGTTGGATCTGCTCCTTCCTGACTGGAAGGACCTAGTCAGTCGGCCTAGCACGTACACCTCGGATGCGGCAACCTCATCTGTGTGGTTCTGCACAGATCCTCCCTGAGCCCAACCTTTTTAAACACAGTCATGATCCCTGTAACCAGCATCATCCACTCTCACGATATCAACGCCATCTCCTGTGCCAATGACACACAATTGCTTCTCTCTTTCATGGACAAGAGGCAAGGTAACCTGGATCAAGTTCAATGCCTGCATGACTGAAATCAGCCACTGGATGCAGACCAACTATCTAAAGCTGAACACAACAATGCCGAAATTGGGATCTTCGGGAAGAGAACATCCCTGTGGGACTCCACCTGGTGGCCAAGAGAGCTAGGACAAATAGCCACCCCCACCATCCAAGCAAAGAACCTTGGGATCATCAACAACAGCAAACTTGGCATGACCGCCCAAGATGCTGAGGAAGATTTTTAAATGGCTCCCAATTAGCACCCCGAAAACCATCAGGCACACCATTGTCACAAGCAAGCTGCACTATGGGAACACCCTCTATGCTAGTATCAACAACAAACTCACCAGAAGGCTGCAGACCATTATGAACTCAGAGGCCAAAATCATTCTTAACCCCACATGCCGCACTCACATCACAACACACCAGAAGTAGCTTCACTGGCTCCCCATTTACAAATGGGCACAATTCAAACTCCTCAACCACACTTTCAAGGCACTACATAGCACTGGCCCAGCATACCTCAACATTCACATCTGCTTTCACAAACCTTCCAGACACCTCCGCCTGTCCAGACTCCTATGTGTACAAATCCCACACATACGCAAAACCAGAGCCTTCAACCACATCACTCCTAAAGCATGGAACGACCTGCTGGTATACATAAGAGCCTCCTCCTCACTTCTTGAATTCCACTAGATTCTGAAGACCTGGCTTTCCAAGTAGTCCCATGAAGCCCTAGGTGTGGCTACACTCTCAACTGCTCAGCACCAGGATACCCTCCTAGGTGATAGTGCACTCTACAAATCTGCATAACATAAGGTTCTATAATGTCACCCACTCTATTCAACCTCAAGGTAGAGTTGTTAACGTTCTTAGTGCTGGAAATAATGTTTCCTTCCACAAGTACGAAGTGACAGCTACCATTTTTTGAGTGGCTGATTTGGAATCCATCTTCAACTAAAAGGAACATGTTGAAACCCACCCGACGGCAATATTCTAACTTAAAATGAACCCAAGAAAATCAGAGTTTCTGCTTATTGACATTGGGAACTCCCCATTACCTCTTCACTTTTGGCTGTCATAGGTGGCTTTGAAAGGCAGCTTATCTGATATAGCTCCACGGGACAGTATATAGACCATTCTCATCAAAATGTACTTTAACTTTCAAGGACCACATTGAAAAAAGACAAAGTGTTTGCTCTATCTGTTCCAGAAAGTGAATACTTGTGTACGTCAAAAAAGAGGAGTAGAATGACAATACAAGCTGTGGTACTTTTTTTACACCTTGATGGATGTAACACAATCCTAGAATGGCTAAGTTCAAGGCTATGTCCCATTGTAGCAATCCTCCTTTCAGCATCAGGTCTGTACACAAAAGTAAAAGCGTCTATCCGGCTTTTATTTTCTCCAACCACCACTGGCTCCCCTTAGAAGCAAGACAAATTTCAAAAGCCTTCAGTATTGTCTTCATGGTCTTAAATTCAGGTCAACCTTCCTTGATTCATTGTATACATTAAAAAGTCAGAAGGAGTCAATCTCTGGACCTAGTCTTCTCTTATCACAGTGGCAGATGCCAGAACTGCTTTTCTGAGAAAATTTGTCTGAATCTAAATCGGAGAACTGTAGGAAAATGCCCCTTTCTTGCTCTTTTTGCACTTTCAACCCCACTTCTTGCTGGATTTGTCTGCTGTTTTTTTGTCTCTGCACACTGTGGCACTGCTTCCAACTGTCAACCAAGAGCTGAACAGCTCCTTTATTAGGTGTGAAGTGGCTCCTAGAGCTGAGACAAAGGCCTCGAGTGGGGGTAGAAGTTGACCTTCACATGACAGTATGATCCAGAGGATGTGCCCGGTCCAGTGCATTAATTCAAAGAATGCCTATTCTGTCAGTGGAAGATGTATCCCACACCTCGGCCTGCCTCTCTTTTGTCTAAGTAGACATCCATGTACCAATTCCAGTGGGAAAGGAGCTGCCCCCAACACCAGTTTTCAGTTACCACAGGGGAAAGTTTTCTCATTTCAATGGACACACCTCTAGGGTGGGCGCAGGATCTCTGAACAAGGAAGGAATGTTTCTGCCATGTTGGATTTATGGAGGGGGAGCAATGTGGGATCATTTGCAGTGGTGCACACAGGGACTGCTGCAAAAGCAGGTAGGGTTACCCCTGGGAACATTTTCCATATTGGTCAGGGAGGGGCTAGGTGTAACCCCTACCTACGAGCTAGTGCCAAGCATAAATGTGGCACCCGTGGATACTTTCTTCATAACTCTACTGGAGCTGAAGAAGACAAAGGAGGACTGCACCTGCTGTTGAGACCTGTGAAGAGATCCCTAAGGCCCAGACCCGCTCCCACTTGTACCCCGGACAAATAATTGATCTTGTAGGTTCAGTTGGCTGACCTCCTATTAAGCTACAGGGACACAAAAGCTGCAAGAAGACCACTTTCCTGAAAGAGCCCAGCTGATCTGATTCAAAAGGAAATGCCTTGTAACTTGATGGTGGCTTCTATTGGAGTGAATCCCTGCCTCCAAGTCCTGTTCTTGAGATCCTGGAACCGTTGGCTGGAGTTGGAGTTTACTCTCCTGCCCACACTGCAAAAGGTGGGACTTAAAAACCTTGTCTGGAGAATCAATGAACACTGTTGCTGTTGAAGCCGCAGCTCTCACATTGCCGGTCTGTCTCAACTTGCTGGTTCGCCCAACTGAGGGAAATCCGGGTTCCTGAAAATTTCTACGCCCAAACATAGAGGCCTTTGAGAGGACCGTCAATTAGCAGTATCTTCTCAATGTTGAGGACTTCCTGGGCACAGATTTGGACTTTGCCCTCTCTGAGCTTTCCTGCCTTCATTGATGACTGCACAGTGACCCCGCTCTTTAATAACCCACCATCGTTGAGCCCTGCTTCTGATCCAGCTTGCCCTGGTGACGGCTCCTTGTTGACCACTTTTTCTCCATAAACATTCAGTCAGAAAGAAAAACTTCCAACCAGAACAAACTGGTTCTCCTTATCTGAACCAGCTTTAACTCACGCCTAGATACCAGTCAGATGCAACCAGAGGGCAGCGGTTGGCGCTTGGCCCGTTTTGGCACTGTTATTATTTTTCAACTTTAAAAATTCATATCTCTGGTTCCCATGATTGGATTTATTTTGTTTTGGTGTTATTTTGTCTAGTAAAATGCTCTCTGTTATAAATTGGAGTAGGACTTTAATTGTGCTGTGTTTTTGACTTTGGTGCTTCTAAATGCTTTACACATTTTCTTAAGTCAACCCTTTTTCACCTGCCATGGCTACCAAGGATTAAGTTCTGGTTTAAATTACTGAAACCTCTCCAGCAACAAATAGTTGAAGTAATACCTGTAGTGGACTACCCTCCAGCCCAACAAATCATCCACTGTCTAAGTAATTTTTGGGAAAAGCTAAAAATGCATATCTTTAAAATCTACCTTTCCAAAAATTAACGCAATTTTTACCTTTTACCAGGTTTCCAATGCACCCTTAAATGTTCTTTATTATACTTAAAATGATCTTCACTTACCTGTGTAAAGTACTTAGGGGGTAGATCTAAGAATATATATATACATTAATAGATATGGACCCTTTATTTCCAGAAATCATGAAGGCAATCTCTGATCCAAATGGTACTTGGCAACATTAAGATACCAGTGTGGAGATTCAGGAAGCAGATTGGCCATCTAGGTCCGTGTTTAAAGTAAAATAACATATGAGATGCTCAGAGCAGCTTCACAAATTTGAATGATGGTCATAATCACGGATTACAGAAACATGTATCAAGAGGAGTTTGTTCTATTGGAAACTTTACAAGAGGTCATAAGAAATGTGCGAGTACAAATGTCCCTGATGACCTACACAGCTGTATCATTGCCCCAATTTTCCTATGTCCCTGAAAAGTTCCTTGCCTTTACACAGTTTGGGGCATATTTACTAGCCCCTATCTTCACCAAAGCATCACTTTGCACCAAAATTAAGACCAGGGACAACCTGGTCTTAAAAAGGCGAAACAAGGAGAAATTATTTATATTTCCTTGTTTTTACAGTTTGTGGCACACATAGAAATGCAAATTGCCTATGATTGTTTATGTGCAGGAAGGTCCCCCGTCCTGCACATAACAATCATTTTTTTTTTTTAAATGCCGTTTTGCAACTTCTATGTCTGCTGCATTAACAAAACGGCATTTAAAGATTGTTTATGTGCAGGAAAGGCGACCTTCCTGCAAATAAACAATCTTCCCCCAAACACAGACACCCTTGCACTATGGTTCAAGGGTGTCTGCGTTGGCGCTAGGCAGCTGAACTTAGCGCCAGTGCTAGGGGAAACGCAGAGGTGTGCCGCATTCTTGTGCTTTTGGCACAGCCCTGCGTTTTCATAATGGAGAAGGGTAGCGTTAACAATGTTTGCTTAATGCCACACTTCTCCATTCTACTGTAAATATGCCCCTTTGTGTTGCTCCTGTTTCTGGTGGTTCCTCAAACAGCAAATTTGGTTTCAAAGCCTCTACTGGCCTTTCTTTCCTTGTAGTCTCAAGGCGGAAACCCCCTTAACCCTTTCTGTGGAAGCCCTGGAGGCTGCTATCAACATATGCATGTTTTTTGGGATGCATAGTTGCAACTAGGGAAGCAGCCTACAGACCTCCTCATGCAAATGAATTCTATAGACTTAGGACAGATGGGGTCCTCTTAATGCTTATTATTTTTTAGTATTTGTACCTCCCTCTTAGTTAAAGATGCCATGGAAGCGCTGAGCATATGCAACCCCATGCCACATCCTCCGGCTGCTGCTCCAGGCACCTTCAGGTCTTAGGCCTGTGTTCCCGGCTGTTCTCCCCACGGGTACCAGCATTTTCGCGATCTTTGGCAGAACTGCTGATGCTGGAGTTTCTGCCACCCACACATCCTTTGGCTATCACTGTTGCAGGGCACTGTCTCTCGCTGCCTTCAACTGTAGCCTGACCCCTGCCTAGGAGAGCTCGGGTTTGGTAAGTAGTGGCATTGGGTGGCACTCTGATGTGCACTGCCGCAGCACCCCCACAATAGGGCTGAACCGTGCTAAGGAGCAAAGATACGCAAGGCATCCTGAGCTGTGAGCTGGGCTACTGACTCACCCGACCAGAACAGCGCTGAGAGTGGAGGAAGACAGCCAGTGCATGCTGTGGCTTAAGGCGTGCCTCTGACCTTCATTTTTAGGTCTCGCCTGAGCCAGCGCATGCGCTGCTTACGAGACATTTAGTAATCGGGTTTTTAAAGTACTACCAAAGGCTTTTGCCGGCCACCAGCGTGCGGTTATGCACGCAACAGCCATCTGGCATTCCTCTTGCTCTCCCATGCCTCAACGCATGCCCCTTCCCCACCACAGAGCATGTCTCACTCCCCTCTCCCTTCTCCCCCTCCCTCCTCGTCAGCTTCATTTGCCTTTTCTGCTCTCACTCCCCCCTCCCTTCTCCCCCTCCCTCCTCGTCAGCATAATTTTGCACGCACCGCTGCTTTCATTTTTGACTTCCGCCGGCTTCTTGATTGGTCTTTCACAGCACCATCGCAGCTTTGACTTCTCTCTGCCTGGTTTTCATTCCCTGCCAGAGAAGCACTAGTGTAACTGCTACTTTTGGAGATTAAAGCAGATCGATGCGCTGCCCAGCCTCTGAATGGCTCCTCATTTTCAGAGTCAGAAAGGTTATCCGAAAATTTTTTCAGTTGTCCTTCATATTCTTCTCTCAGCTCCCCTGGTTTGCTTATATGGACTGGCGCTCAGAATACAAATTCTTCTAGCGCTGCCTGCGGCTGGGTGCCGTCTTCCTCCTCTTGTTCCCTCTGGCCGCAGTGCTCCGGGAAGCTCCGGCGCACTTGCTTCCACAGCTCCCGGTCCACCAGAGTCGTGTCCCGGCTGCGCTGCCGAGCCCAGTTTGAAATGCTTTTTCGGCAAAATCAAATTCTAAACTATGCAAGAGGTGCATGTTAATTCTGAGGAACTAATTGTGCATTCATTAATTAGCAACACCTATGTTAAATGTCCAGAAAAGAAGAAACTTACATGACAAACATAAAGAGCTTGATAACATCAACAAGGAGTTCAAATTATTAGCTAACAATACAATTTCAAATGTCTGCCTGCAGGTTTCATCAGTTTCCTTGTTAGGTGCAAGCCCTATGATGAATGAAGTCTTGATGATCCAAGTCAACGTGCCCATCTACCACCCACAATATCTAATCACACTATGTCTACCTTTGCAATAGATATGTTTAATGATACTTAAACCACACTATGGGTTTTGTTACGACTTTGGCAATCCTTCTGTAGGACTGCTATCGCCGTGCCAACAGGATGACTGCGAAGGCAGTGGTGCACCAACCTGCCGGATTCCAAGTTGAATCCAGGGGAGTGCGTCAGTGCAATGGCAGTCTCACGGCAGCAGTATATTAGGCTCGTAGGAGAGCCTAACATGCAGACAACCGCCATGAGAGGGCCGACTACACATTCCTGCATGATTTGGCATGCACCATGTCATGCATGCCACACCGTGCAGTAAGGAAGATGCAATTGTAGGGAGGCACAACATGTGCTCCCCCACACGCACCTCCATGTCCAGATGAGGCCGGGGCCCCTGTTTTCATGGAGGGCTCCCTGCAATGAATAAGGCGGTGGGGAGGCAAGTTGTAATATGCTCGGCGGTGCCAGCATTAGCACCACCAGCATATTACTTCCCCTATTCGCAATGCCACAGGATCCTGGATCCCGGAAGAGGCGGCGGGTCTTTGGCGGTCTGACCGCCACACTCGAAATGCTGCGGGCTGACCTGCAGTGGTGGCAGTGGTCAGACTCTCACCGGGAATACGGAGGTCCTTAAAACCTTCATACTCGTTGTAAGTCCCTTTGACTATTAAAGACCTACAATGGCAAAGATGTAGGTACAGCTTTAAACTGCAGTGCTATACCTCAACTCTTTGAAAAGATCTTTGTGTTAAAACATCTGTCCACCAAAGGTATTAAAGGGGTTGAGTTTGTGTTGGATAGTAAAAAACTGAAATACAACAGAGTTGACTTTGTGCCTCATTCGTCTTCGAACTGAATAAAGATGTCTCAAAACCCGCACAGAAATAGGATGTTATCTTTTGGTTCCGTGATGACTGCAGTCATTCATTTGACTGGGCTCAATCTAAGGGACCTTTAACCTACATTCAAGTAGCTTGCATGTCAGAGTTACACCAAGAAAAAACTAAAGGAGCATACCCAAATGCTCGTAATCTGAGTTTAAGCGTTTGGGCTCAATTAGAATAAATGCCACACATAGGGTGCACACCCACAATGTCGTCCCAGGGGGACCTTCAGCACTTAAAAGTCTAAACTTGAAACTCTCAGGCAGTTTTGATCAGCTCACACAAGTACATGAAGAACAGAGTGTCTAATTATTGTGTCTCACAATAGGAACTAAAGCCTGTCTGATGGAATGTGTTTGGTTTCAAAAGATGGTTAAGCTATGCTGATTAAAACTTATTAACATCAAATTACATTTTTATGATCCAAGCGACTAAGTGAAGGACCTCCTTGTCTTTAATTATTTTTTGTTATTTATTTGGAGTTTTATAAAGTATGAAAAAGACCCGAGTGCATAAGAGCAATGTGCAGAGTGAGGTAACAGTTTATTTGTTGGATTATCAATACCATCTCATATCAGTAATCCATAATTAGAAAGGTCACTTGAAAGGAGCTATATTTATCCACAAGAACTTGGCACTATGTGTACGAAGCGATTTAGCATTTTTTAATGAACGGAATCTTTATTTTGTGCCGTTAAGAAATGCTAATTAAGATTTCGATATGTCTGACATCTAAAAACGCAGTTGCAAAATGCGATTTCTACCCAGTAGAAATTGCATTTTAGAAATTGACAATATTGGACATCACAAATGGCGATTTCCTATTTGCGAATTACAAATGCATGTACAAAGGATTTCGTAATTGCGACTGTGTGAAGGTGGCCTGGTATATGCTATCCACTAGTTAAAGTGGGCACCCTGTACCAGTCCACACGACACTTATGATGTATGAGGTCAAAGATAACCTTTAGAAAGCTATCCTAGTGGTAGCTGTGAGGAGCAGCCTTCAGGCTTAACCTTGAAGGAATGTAAAGCAGCTTGTTTTACCAGAATATCACCTTCTAAATGACTAAATGAAAGGAGAACCACACAGTAGTTATATAAAAATATGTATTTATTAATATAACACTCTCTACTAGCCTCTACACGAGATTAGAACACAAAGCACACAATACTGAATCAATAGAACATTCATACGTAGCACAATACACAGCGGGCTCCAGGGGCAGACCAAACCATATACTAAAAAGATGGTATTACAATCACGACTGGACTAGACACAGTGCCTAGAGCACATAGAATCGCTGGGACTGCAAGGAACCACCTAAGGCAGTGACAAAGGGAGCCCACGGAGGACGGGTGCAATGAGGAAACACGACCGCGTGCTCCGTACAACTCTATGGGAAAGTCGCTGTTGCAAAGTTATAGATTAAGGACACTTCTACGAGGACTTCAAGCAAGCCCTTTGGAACATAGGAGGTTCTAGAGCCAACCCACCAGTGAGTACCAAGGTACCCGTGTTACCTATCCCAGAGGAGCCGGGTGCATAGGGGTCAACTGATGTCAGAAACCTTTGTCGTTTTCAATGGAGAGCCGCAAAGAAGTACTGCGGCCGGGAAGGCAAAGAGTGTCCGGTGGAATCCAAGCCTGGATTCTAGATGAGAGGAACCTGAAAGCAGAGGGGACAGAGTCTGGGTCTCTTCAGGTGACCAGGGGCTCGGTAGTCGAATGCCCACCGATGTGGGGTGCTTCAGGTGTGAAGAAGTGATGCTTGACTCTGCAGCCGCGGGGACCAGGAGAGTCAAGGATAACCAGGATCGGGAGGTGAGCTGGCCCATGAAGGATGTCGAGTACTGAGGGGTCGATTTCCGGCTGGAGCACCAACAAGCCTTGGCAAATGCAACCCATGCAGGAAGGACAAACAGATTACAGTGTAGACCAGAAAGGTCCATGGGACTCTCCAAGCAATGGGGAGTCAGGGCACATCTGGAGCAACCAGGGAAGCCCAAGAACAAACAAGGTGCCCCTCACGAGGACCCACAGGCCAACGGACCAGGGTTCACAAGGAGACCTCAAGCAAGTCTGCAAAGCACCAGCCCATGGAGGACTCAGTGCAAGGAGGCCGGATTTCTTCAGTGCAAATACAGCTCGGGGTCAGGACTACTTGGAGTCCAATGCACAAGCTCGGGGAAAACAACAAGCCTATGCACTTGCAAATGAACGCGGTGCAGAGGGGTTGCACAGGGGTTCAGGTCACGCGTCCCCATGAGGGATACTGGTCTCAGAATCACTGAGAGGGCAGATCGACCTTAGGGACCTTCGAAAACCCTCCTCCTGTGTTGCTGAAATCTTTCGAGTCCTCAGGAGCTTGGGAGATGCAAGCCAGTCAGATGTGCTTAGGTGCCTGCTGCTGCAGGGGAGTAACTCCTTTACTCCAAGGAAGATTCATCAGTCGTCCTGCGTCGTGCAGGCAGTCCAAGTACTTGGTTTCTTCTTAGAAGAATCTTTTCCAGGTAAAACCTAAAGTCCTGTAGCCAGGTAACCCACTTTATACCCACGGGAAAGGGTTGGACAGATTCAAGGGACCCTCCTAGGGGAGGGGCAGGACAGAGAGGTGGCTACACCCATGTCCTTTGTACAGTTTCGTGCCAGAGCAGGAGCCAATGGCTCCCAGAACTGGTTTGAGCTGGGACACCAAATGTGCCCACAGTGCAGACTTTCTGGCACTCTCAGAGTGCACCCACTCAGCCCTAATACACTAAACCCTGTCTGGGAGGTGGTCACACCCTCCAGTGACAGGATGCCTATTGTCATGCTTTCCTCTGCTCAAGCTTGGCTCAGCAGCAGGAGAGCAGAATCGTGTCTGTGGCTGGCAGCGTCCACTTAGTGCTGCCCGGGTCGAGAAAGCTGGTACCGGGTAGACCGGTGACCCACATAAGTGGTTTTAGAAGAGTGGAATCATACCTCCCACACCAGTTACTGGTGTGGAGGTATGATTCCAAGGTGTTTGACACCAAACACAACATGTTTCTAAGCAGCTATTTTAAAAGTTAGCATTTGCCGTGAGGTTATAATGCAACTTAACCTATATGTCTGGCTGCATTGCAGACAACTCTGGGGAATGGTCTTCAGAGGCTGCAGAGGGGCTCTGCTCATGCAGGGGCACCCTCTCACGTAAAACCCAGCACCCTGCCTTCAGGATTGATAAGGCCTGCCATAGGGTGACTGATAGGTTTTTAATTGTAGTGATTTAGATAGATATAGTGAACCTATATCTAAGTAAGTGGTGCAAGCACCAGCGTACACAGGCTGCAGTAGCAGACATTTTGTGTCATTTTGAATGGCCTCTAATGGGTGGCATAATACATGCTTCAGCCCATGGGAGGCCTCTGGGGCACCTATGCCCTGGGTACATGGTGTACCATATACTAGGGACTGATAAGGGTACCCCAGAATCCAATCTGGAGTGTACCTAACGTACATACATAGCAATTTAAGGGAGAAAGCAGATAGACTGGGGTCCTGGATAGCAGGATCCCAGTCAGACTAGTCCAAAAACAGTGAGACATCAGCAAAAAGTGAGGGTAATCATAAGAAGGAGATACTACTTTCCTACAGTGAGTAATCGCAAAATGGCTATTTAGCAAATGCAATTACCATGTGCAAACTATAAAAAGGCTCCCGAAATGCATCCGGCTCTTTCACAATGGCGCTTTATACATCCTAGCAAGGAGTATGAGGATTCTGGCTGTGAGGGACAGAAGGAGGAGGAGACAAGAGAGGATATTTAGAGTGAGCGACACCCTGTTTGATCAGACAGAGGAGGAGATCGTTGAAAGATACAGATTGAGCAGTCAGGTCATACTTGATTAGATAGCTGAATTGCGACCCCAGCTACAGGCCCCAACACTTAGGAGCAACGCTATGCCACTCCATGTGCAGGTATTGTGCTCACTAGACCTCCTAGCATCGGAAAGTTACCAGGGGCTCATAGCAGTGGCGGGCGGGGGGGAGGGGTGGGGGCGTGTCACAAAGTGCCTTTTCCAGGTTCTTCCACAAGTTCCTTGATGTATTATATTTTCCCAATATCCCCCAATCAGCCATTGCAGCAAACAAAATTGAATTTCTATAGGGTAGCACAGTTACCCAATGTCCTTGGCTGTCGCAACAACACAAATATTGCCATACCACCCACCCCCCTCAGCTGCTATATACATCTACAGGGACTGGAAGAACTCACACTCACTCAATGTGGAGGTGGTGTGTGAAGCCTCTTGTACCAACACAGGCAGTAAATACATAGGCAGCACCCCGACTCTTCATGTTCCGCCACAGTGGAATACACAACCGACTGGCACTGGCGAATTTGGCAATGGGTTCCTACTTGGTAGGAGAATCGCAAACTCAATGAATACATTGACTAGGAGTGTATGTGTGATGTGACCTAATAGCTTCCCTTCTCATGCTCTTAAGTTGACAGTACATATGTCTTACGGCCCTGGCTTCTCACACCTTACCTGACCCTGAGGACACCAAGTGAGAGACAATACAACAGGGCACACAGAACAACGCGCTTACTCTTTGAGTGACCGTTCGCATCCTAAAGTCCCACTTCTGCGGCCTCCACAAGACCGGCAGGGCACTTTTCTACAGGCTGGACACATGCTCCTTCATCATAGCAGCCTGTGCCATCCTGCATAATATTGAAACGAGGAGGGGTCTGCACGACATCAACATTGAGCCTGACTCTGACGATGACACTGACAATAGCCTATAGCCACTACAGGGGCAGTAGAAGGGTACCCGTGTGGCAGAGTGACGTGCATGACACACAGCGATAACAAACAACTATTTCTGAGGTAAGGGATAACATAACATGATAGAAATTAAACATCACATATAGGGTAGTGCTTGGTGCACAACTGAGTGACCACCTTTTATTCAAGTGGCTACCACATCATAGTAAACATACATTTAACAGGTCAAATTATGTGCGGAAAAAACAAAGGCAACTGATCCCACTGAGTTGTTAGGAAATCACTATTTGCATCCCCTTGAGTTGGGTGTTTTCTCTGTAGCACTGGGTATTGGGACAGATGCCGTGTTAGACCCAGAGGGATTTCGGCATGTACACCTGTTTGAGCATGGCTCCTGGACAGACAAGCCACTGATGCTAGAGTCCTCCTCAATCTCAGGGGCTGGGGGGAGGTTGGGGAGGCACACATTGTGTGTCACTATGTTTTCAAATGCAGTTCTGACCTGCACCAGCCCATGAACAACGTCCTGGCAGCAGTGGGGCATGTCTGTCTGTATATTTACAGTCTGCTTTGCCACACTTGCTGTAGCATTTGATAGCCCTTTGAAAGACCTGGTTTCTAAGTGGGCCAGATACTGGCTGTGCTGCACCCACTGTGAACAGTGCTACAGCTCCATCACTGATAGCCAGCGCTCCTTCTAAATTGACTTTGTCATGTGGCACAGCTGCCTAGTGACAGCGCCTATTTTCTTACTTTTTAGGCACTGTGTCCTAAGGATGGATCTCTCTGAGCCATCATAAATGGGTGGGGTATCCAATACTTCGGACACAGTCTCAGTGCGCCTTCACACTGTCCTGGACTTTGCTGTGGTGGTGTCCCTGCCACGCGACTGCCCACCATCGATGTCCTCAAAATTGGGCAGTGGTGAAATGGTGGCTCTCCTGCCTGTTGGTGTTGGAGTGCAAGCGGAGGGGATGGTGGTGTGGTTGGCTCAGGGAAGACATCACTGCCAGAGCCACTTTGGCCATACATGTATATAGTTATTGTAATTAAATGGTTAATGTTTTGGCACACTGTTGTTGTGATGCTGTTAAATGTGTTTCTGATTTGTCTGTGTTGTGCACATATGTTTGGTGTGATCATAAGCACTCAGTCCCACATGCTAATGATGTGCATTGCAACTCCCATGATGCATTGCCTGAGTTGGCCAAGCACCCTAATGGGGTATTTCATGCTGTGATGTATATTATGTGGACTGTCTAACACCAGGTTATGGATGGTACATAAGGGAAGATGATTTACCCTGTCTGGTGCCTGCTGGGATAAAGGTATTGATTTCTCCACCTCCAGTGACACTCTCCGGTTCGAGGGTCCCATTTATTAGCATCTCCATGGCAGTCAGTGGGGGGTGTTTGATGGTACTCCCCCAGTCCCATGTCCCTCTGCCATCCTGCTGGCCAGCTTCTTCTTGGTACGGGAGCACAGGTCTTACCACTGCTTTCGTATTTTGAGGATGGTCCTTTGCGTCACACCCAGGGAGTTGACCTTCTCAAGGATCGCCTCCCAGAAGGTGGATTTCTTGTCCTCAGGGACTGAGACAGAGGCCTTTGCAAAGAGTTGGTCCATGTTCCCAACGCATTGCTCCATTAGGACCTCCAACTTCCTCTCCAAAAACTTGATATTTCACTTCCTGCTGCTTCCTGCTTCCTTCCCCTCTTCAGCAGCCATGGTGTTGTTTGCTTTTGGTCTTTTGTATTGGCATCAGTGTTGCAAGCCCACTCGCTGCTTCTAAAAGGCATATTAGGCCTCTGGCTTGTGACCACACCTTGTAAATATCCTCCATCTGGACTCTGCCATCATCAAACTGCTTCCAGAAGCTTTTGGGCCTCCATTTCTTCAATTGTGATTTCGTAAAAGGAAATCGCAATTTAGCAATTTCCTAAATACTGATTTCCTACTACCAAATGTGAATCTGCAGAAATCACTATTAGTAAATGGCAGGGTACGACCATTCCAATTTGCGATTTCCAAACAGCAATTTCTATGGAATTTTGTACATATGGCCTTTGGTGTGCAAGAATGCAACTATCCTACCAGCAGTGATTCTTTTCTAGTGTGGTGTTTTTAAGAGATGTTGTCCAGCTTGGATATCTGGATATCATTTCCCTCATGGATCTCTGTGTCTTTGATAGATGATCATGATATAATGGTGCGGCTGCCAGGACCTCACCACATGGATCTTCGATTTGGGTGCCAAGACCTATTGCTTACTTTGGGTATGTATTGATGAATATTGGAAGTACAGAGAAGCATTCAGAAAAGAGTATTGATGAAAAACCTGAGCTATTTTTTGAACATTTATAAGAACTCTTCTAAAACTGTGAGTAGTTAAGTTTGAAAAGGATTATCCTGTGATGGAAGAAGAAAGAGTTTTAGACTAAATTATGTTACACAAGTATATGAATGTCATGGATAAGGTATTAGAGTTCTTGTATGCAGTACGCATTTCCAAGATTAGGGAACAACATAATATAAACATTGTCGGTCACCTTGCAGTTCTACAGAAGTTAGGAATATACTCATCTACAACGAGAGAGTGCATAGTGAAAACTTGAGGTGATATTTCAACACAAGGGTGGAAGGTCTGTTGTATCTACTTGAAGGAAGAATTCTTTCTGTGTTTAGTTTTCAGGAATGACAAATTCCATGTCACACTACAGAGAGTTGGTTACTCAGGGATACTGTTATGGTATATCCATTCAGTACTACAGTTAAGCATAGAATCGCCTGAAAATAATTACTTAAGGTACCTCTATGTCTCGTAGATGTTTCCTACACCTCTGCAGACATCCTTGATAAGCAAAAGAGATGAGTCTGAGTGGTGTAGTCTATGTCTTAGTTTTCTATATTATCCCATTCCTCATTTCGACAACTAACACTCATTAACCCCCGACTGTGCCCATTCCAAAAATGGCATGCAACCTTTTTACATGTGTACATCCAATAAAACAGCCAACACGTGTTGCATTATGGTAGTAGTTGACCACAGTTTTATTCACATGACATCCACAATTATCTCTCACTTTAAAATGCCCTGGTCATAATTCTATGACCCAGGCCACTTATAACCATTGCTGGCTGTCATACATTGCTTATCATGAATCATTCATACATCTTAGGTTTATAAACAACCCTGACATTTCGTAGCTCCGCTGTTTTGCAGGCATAACTCATTTTTTGGCACTTTTGGGGTCATACAACTGTTCTGTTGGTGTTCACGCCCCTTGAGTGCGGGGGGTAGCCTCTCCCAAGAGTTAGACCCCAACTCGCTACCTTGTTAGACCCTTTTGTACCCTGCCATTCGGCAGGCCAGGGCTGTGAGTGCCGTCTCCATTTGCTATCCCTATTTTCAGGCCTACTCACCCTGCTGTGAGGCATCCTAAAGTGATTGGTCCTCCTCCTACACACCGCCCTGCTGGTGTGCCTCCATAACCAACCATTGTACCCTCTCTTATCCACCTCACCTACCATCCAGCACTGCAACACTGCTGTTCTTTGGGTGTGGGTGGGTTGGTCTCATGAGTTTCAGTGTGTGCTGCTCCCCCAGCTCCACTATGGAGATAAGTGACCTGCGCTGTGGGGAGCGATGCCCTATGACTCCCCCATTGCCCACTTTGCCATGAAGGTGGCTTCCCTCCATTGGAGGGTTAGAAAATGACCTGCCTTCCCCATTGGCCAGGTGTCTTGGTGCCTGCTTGGCGCAACTTTCTTGCATGGGGTAGCCCCCCTTAGCCACCAGGCACTTGATAGTGGCCCAAACTAGATTTTTCAGTGCCCCGGCGGCTGTTATGGCACCGGACCTTGAGGCCCCCTTTGGGGGTGGCCTCTGCAATAACCCCCATACTGTGCAAATTCCAAAAATGGTATGCAACATTTTTACATGTGTACATCTAATAAAACGGCCAACTCATGTTGTTTTATTATGGTAATTGTTGGTCGCAGTTTTATTCGAATGACATGTGCAATTATCTCTTATCTTACAATGACCTGGTCATAATTCTATGATCCTGGCCACCAATAACCAATGTGGACTGTCATACATTGCTTATCATGCATCATTTACACATCTTAGATTCATAAACAACCCTGACAGTTCGTAGTTCTGCTCTTTTGCAGGCATAACTCATTTCTTGACACTTTTGGGGTCATAAAATTGTTCTGTTGGTTTTCACGCCCCTCACGTTTGGAGAGTAGCCTCTTCCCGGAGTTAGGCCCCAACTCCCTACCCTGTTATTCCCTTTCGTGCCCTGCCAAGTGGCGAGTCGGGGCTGCGGGTGCTGTCTCTGTTTGCAACCCCTTTTTCGGGCCTACTCACTCTGCCGTGAGGCATCCCACCCCCAGCTCCACATGGTGATAATTGACCTGTGCTGCGGGGAGCGGTGCCCTATGACCCCCCCATTGCTCAATTTGCTATGAAGGTGGCTTCCCTCCATTGGAGGGTTAGAAAATTACCTGCCCCCCCATTGGCCAGGTGTCTTGGTGCCCGCTTGGAGCAACTTTCTTGCAAGAGGTAGCTCCCCTTAGCCACCAGGCACTTGATAGTGGCCCAAACTTGATTTTTGAGTGCCCCGGCGGCTGTTATTGTGCCGGGCCTTGCGGCCCCCTTTGGGGGCGGCCTCTGCAATCACCCACATTCTGTGCAGATTCCAAAAATGGCATGCAACATTTTTACATGTGTACATCTAATAAAACGGCCAACACATGTTGTTGTATTATGGTAATTGTTGGTCGCAGTTTTATTCTTATGACATGTACAATTATATCTTATCTTACAATTACCTGGTCATAATTCTATGACCCTGGCCACCAATAACCAATGTGGACTGTCATACATTGCTTATTATAAATCATTTACATATCTTAGATTCATAAACAACCCTGACAGTTCGTAGTTCTGCTCTTTTGCAGGCATAGCTGATTTCTTGACACTTTTGGGGTAATAAAATTGTTCTGTTGGTTTTAATGCCCCTCACGTGTGGAGGGTAGCCTCTTTCCAGAGTTAGGCCCCAACTCCCTACCCTGTTATTCCCTTTCGTGCCCTGCCATCTGGCGGGTCGGGGCAGTGGGTGCTGTCTCTGTTTGCAACCTCTTTTTCGGGCCTACTCACCCTGCCGTGAGACATCCCAAAGTGAGTGGCCCTCCTCCTACACACCGCCCTGCCGGTGTGCCTCCATAACCAACAAATGTACCCCCTCTTATTCGCCACACCGTCTGGGAGGCTAGCGTCTTCCAGTGGCATCCCTCTTTCCTTGTCTGCTTTTGTTTTTTTTAATCTGCAGTCTGCCAATGCCATCGCACCTCACAGGTTAGCCCAAAACAATTCTATTCCTTCTTCCGATAGGTGAACCCCATCGTGCCCATAAAACTCCGGGCGGCCCGTGTTGATCAGGACATGCCGGTTGCTCTCCAGGTCATTCATCTCACAAAATTTGCTTACAGCGATGTTCAGCTTTCTTCTTGAGTGTTTGACTGCCTTATGTGACTCAGCTCCCCGCCAAGCCAGCCTACTAATCAATTCGGACCATATGATGGTGGTGCTACAGAAGCAACGGGCTGCCTCAATTAAGTCTGTCTGGATGACCTGGAGGAGCTCCTTTCTCGTCAGCTAGGCCAGGACGTTCCCCCCAAGGTGATTTGTCAAGATGTCGGGATGCCATGCTGCCTCCGCCTGCAATCCCTTGAGTGCCGCTGGCAGCTGGTTCCATCTCATCCCCGGGCGACCCCACCTTCGGATGCATATGTTGACTGGCTGGCCCTTATGCTTATAGCCTTATGTTTATGGCCTCCACGCTGCCACCATTTGTGCATCCTGGATACAAATGAGTAGCCTACCACCCACACCAGGCGAAGGCAGCTACCTGCTGGGACAACAATCACATTGTCATGCAGCCCGGTGCTCTTTGGGCAGTGCCCCATGCGCTCTCGTTTCAATGTCTTAAGTCTGTCTACAGTAACTGGGGTCTCACGTATTCCCAGTATTCTTTGGACTGTCACCTGCCTATGACCTTGGTCCCTGCCTCAGTCATCCCATGCTGGTCTGCCGAGGTCTCTGCCCCAATTGTAAGTGAGTGCGAGCCGAAGGCGGCTGTTGGGAGCCCTGCTCTGCTCTGGGCTCGGTGCATGACCGCTGTTACCTGAACTTTACTTAAGAAGGTCCCCTCGCTATGTTGGCCATCCCCTATGGGCCGTACTGACATGTTTGCTCGGAGGCAGCAGACGGCACAGTATCTGGGGTCCCTGATGCACTGGAGCCGTACCACTGCCCCCCTGCCAGCCTGGTCTGTTTTAGACCTTCTCAAGAACAGCTCTACCTCTGCTGCACTGGGTTTGACGTCAGCTGCCTGCAAGCAATTCACTGCCTGGCCGTTCTTTTCTGGGGCCACAAGTTCGCTGAGTCTAAATACCCAATAAAATGCAACCGCAAAGGCTGCCTTGAACAGCGTAATCTCAAACGTGCCCCTTGCTATTTTTGGAATTGTGTCCATGAGCACGGTCAATTTTGCAAAGTCTATCGGTCGACGGGTGTCCATTTTTCCTCCCTCCATGCGCTTCCACCCCTTTATTGCTGATTTAATATAGTGGGAGGCTGTGGGGCCCTGCCCAGTGACTATTTTAGAGAAGTGTGCTATCACTGACAGGTGGGCCTGTGCCCAGGATTTGGACCTTTTGTTTGTGAATGGCTAATGTTTGAACCGCTCAATGGCCTTCATTGTCTCTCGTGCGTCTCCCAGTGTATGGAGTTCCCCTAACTGCATCCCTAATTCCTGCATTCTTCTTGTACTGCTTGGATGCTTCTGGGGTGACGGCCTGGTTCACTAGTACCGACAAGTCCGTCCCATAAATCCTCTGGGAAGGGCGTCATAGCCCAATCTGCCCCTGGGTCCAGTTTCCTGAATCTGCTCATCCATGCACATGAAAGGGCATCCGCTACTGTGTTCTCCACCCCCGTTACATGGTGTGCTTTCAGATCTATGTTCCCCCTCCAACTGCAATTTAACCAATTGACACATTAATCTCAGTGTGTCTGGGCACCTGGCCGTGCCTCTGTTGATTGCCTGCACCACCCCTTTGATGTCTGACCAAAGCGTCAGCTTCATGTTCCTCAATTCCTGTTTCCAGGCTGCCAGCGCAACTACAATGGGGAACAGCTCAAAAAATGGTATGTTGCTGGTAAAGCCCTGCTTATGCCAGCTGTCCGCCCATTGCCCCGCGCACCACTTGTCACCCAGGATTTCCCCAAAGCCTGTGCTACCTGTGGCGTCCGTGAACAGGATATATACCTGGCTGTCACCAAGCCCTCTCTCCTTATCTGTAGCCAGTTAAAATCAGCTAGAGAAATGTGTCCCACATGATCAGGTTGTGCTTGACACCCGCCCCCAGTCTGACGTGGGGGTGTTTGTGCATGAGCCCGGCCGTCAGCTGTGTCAGGTGTCTGGCGAAGACCCGTCCAGCAGGGATCACTCTGGCTGCAAACTTGAGCTTACCAATCAGCCTCTGAAGCTCACAGAGAATGACCTTCTCCATGCCACACATGGAGCTTATCTCTTCTCTGAATTCCTTTACCTTATCTTCTGGCAATCTGGATGTTCCTGCAACCGAGTCTAGCTCAATCCCCAATAATATGAGTTTTATTTGAGAGACCTACGGTTTTCTCTGCTGCTAATGGTACACCCAAGTCTTCGGCAAACTCTTGGAATGCAGCCAGTGTGTTGACCTGGAGGTGCCCACAGGCAGGAAGTCATTGAAGTAGTGCAGCTTGCCTTCTGACGGGTGCCGGTCATGTAAGGCCTACTCCAGGAAGGTGCTAAATACCTCTAAGTATGCTCAGGACACCGCACATCCCATTGGCATTATCTTGTCAAAATAAGTTGCCCCATCCCAGTGGAAACCCAACAAGTGGAAGCTACCCGGGTGAACCGGGAGGAGGCGGAATGCGGACCCAATGTCGGCCTTTGCCATGAGGGAGCTTCCTGGCCCATCGCCCTTCTAGATCAATGGCATCACCTACTGTTGCGTAACCCACTGAGCATGTCTCTGGGCTGATCCCGTTCTTAAAAGACTCGACCTCCAGGAAGGAGAGGTGGTGAATTAGCCTAAACTGACCTTTCTCCTTCTTAGGTATTACTCCCAAGGGGGAGATCACTAATCCCTTTGAAATCGGGAGAGGCAGGGGGCCCTTAATCGTTCCTAGGGACTTCTCTTTTTCTATTTTTTGACAAACCACCTCTGGGTGCTGTAGAGCTGATTTCAGGTTTTTTACGTTGCCTTTGGGTAGGGGGGCTATCAAAAGGTATTTCAAAACCTTCCTCAAAACCTTTCATTAGCAGGGAAGCGTCCTTCTTGTTATGGTATTTGTTGTGTAGCCTCCTGAGATGGTGTGTGTTGATGGGGGATTCGGCTAACCGCCCGCTGATCCCTTCTTTGTATCCCTCCACACTGCCAGGCTGTGTGCTAGTGCTTCTTTTTTTTTTCTTTCTGGTCCCCTTGTTGCTTTTTACTTCTACACCCTGTTGCTGCGTGCCCTTCCCCACAAATGGAGCATATGTGTTGGAATTTGCAAGAGGCCCCCCATGTGCACTCGTTTGATTCGTACTTCCAGCATATGGCTGCGAGCCGGCTGGTGGGTGGCGGTTTCCAGGTGCAGTGTGTTTTGGGTCTATGAAAAGACTTGCCCTTCCACCTGTAAGAGGGAGCCTGAAATGGCTGTTTGCTCCTCCCTGACCATTTCCTAACCACCTTTGCTACCCACATTTTGTGGATGAACCCCGACACATCCTCTTCATCCCATTCCATTTCAGGGTGCACCTGCATTTTGAGTATTAAACCTTTATCGTACTCCAGCCACACATCCCCAGGGAAATGCCTATGTGCCCCGTGTATATTGGCTTCCTACAGCCAGAGGTCCGCTGCACTGTGTGGAAATTGTTCTACTTTAATGCATCATAACAATAAGGAGCTCCAGGGGAAAGAAAGATTGGGTCATCCCCCACTCAGAATAGCTTTATAACAAAACCGACCCAATCTAAAAGGTACAGAAATATTTTTATGTATTGTGTAACACCAGGATTTGCGAGGTATCAAACACTACCCTCTTCACAGCCACCCCCAATTATCTAAATACATGGGGTGGTTTCCCGATCTACCAATATCTGTACTATTTTTTTTTTTAAAAAGAAGAATTTTTTTTGCAAGAACCCTCAGCTTGTAATCACTTTTTTCAAATAAGGAAAGTATTTCAAAAATATGACATCCCACACCGTGATAGTTAGTGAAAACATTTGCAGAACAAGGTAGCACCTCACGTGCGCAACACCTTAGCGGGCTGAAACCGGTTCGATCATCACCAGTACTGCCACGTTTCTCATCATAGGTTGCCACCTTGTTCAAAGAAATAATGGATAACTGTACCAACAAAATTCATGAAAAAGCAAGAGGTGAAAGAAATGTGTGAAGGTTACACACCAAAGTCCTGATTTAAAATTGATAAGAGCCATGACTGTCATAACTTTATTCTCTGCTCATGGGTCAATTCAAAAGTAAAAAGTGCTGTATTTCAACAGACACGAAGCCAATACGCCAACATGTTTCATTGCCTTACTTGTACGGCAAATTCTTCAGGGCAGCAGGAATTCATTCACCATGTCAGCATATTTCATGCTGAACTATTTGTGACTACAAAACATAAAAACAGCAAAGGGTTCCTGCGGTTACACACTGAGTGCCAGGGCACAATCACATTTGATTTATAATCTTCTAATTGTATGTATGGGAAGCATGAGTTGTCATTACCCATTGTCAGCCATGGTATCTCATAGCGGCTTGACAGCGTATCAACAGGTACTGTAAGCGTTGCAGTGATCCTGTGTTTCACCAGCCCTATTATACTTTGGTGCAGTCTGTAAAACAATTTCACAAATGTCCTGTATCAGAAACCAATGTTTTGCCCAATTCAATACAACACACGTTCTTGCTCATTGCATATATGTTCAAAGATATCTGTGGAATTGTCGATTTTATCCCGCACTTTAGATTATTTTCGCCAGCTCGTATACCACATTTGCACCCACTTCTTCTTCTTTTGGAAGACAATCAATTTAGGATTGATTGGAGCTACATTGCAAACAAATGCACCCGTGATTGGTTAATTTTAATTATCAATACGGCTAAGGGATTGAGTGAGGACCTCTTAAAAGAGATTCTGGAACTAGAAGAGAACATCAAGAGGGATACCACGCTTGTTGACACAAAGGAACAATTATCCAGAATCCAGGAAGATCTCTCCGACTATAAAAACTATATGATTAACCAGAAAATAAAGGGTTTGAAACGTAATTTAGAACGTTTTACACATGAGTGGGCATTTCCATATGTGGAAGACAGCTATTACCAGCAGAGAACCGAAGTAAGACCTCGGGTGGTGCTGCCAGGGGAGGGAGACAACCCTTTAAAAGATCACCCTATAATTGGACCTTTGATAATACCTCCTCGGAGGAAGATGAGGTGAGTGGACCAGGTGGGCAGACTGATAAGAATAACAGGGTTAGGTTTAATCAACCCGAACAAACCAATGAAGACTTGGGTTCACTATTGAGGTCTTTTTTAGGACAAAACCAGAGGGGCTACAGAGGTCGAGGTGGCCAGAGGGACAGAGGACAGACTCGACCCAACCAAGATCAAACATGGCAGGGGTTTTCTCAGCGAATAACTCGAAGTCGAGGACGCAACCAACAGTGAATGATATAGTAGTGAACCTATCTGATCATAATCTTTCAGACGATGAAAGATTGGTTTTGAACAAGGGTTTGGGATTTGTGCCCACCCCATTACATGACAAGTTTAAGTGCTGCATAGAGTTTCATGAAACTATGAGAAAGATCAAAATTAAAAAATTCTTTGCCAATAAAACCCAGGACCCTCCCTCATTGTTTTCTTCTGATCTACGATGCCCCTCTGGGTTCTGTCCAGTTTCAGCAAGTTTGGGCCCCGAGGTGTTGGCTTTTGAAAACAAAATCCTTCATGAAATTGATGTTATTGAGAATAAGAATGAGAAGCATATTTTTAACAACATGAGTAAAAAGGATTGGGCAGCGGTTAAAAGTCTTCAGGATAACCCCCTTATCACTATAAAATCTGCGGATAAGGGTGGCGCGATAGTCCTAATGAACACCAGGGACTATGAGGCCGAGGTCCTCAGGCTTTTGAATAACCGTGAGAATTATCATCCCCTTACACGCGATCCGTGCAGCGAACTTTTGGGGCTTATTGGGTCAATGGTGTCTACAGCAAAAGAAAAGAAGTGGATCACTGCGAAGGAGGCTGAGTTCCTTGTGAATACCAAATCAAGGACACCTGCATTTTATATACTTCCGAAGATTCACAAGGCAGCCAGGCCACCTCCTGGCCGCCCGATAGTATCGGGAATACAATCTGTCCTTGAACCCCTTTCGCAGTTTGCTGACTTTTTTCTACGAGAATCAGTCATCAAACAAGCCTCCTTTGTGCAGGATACCAGAGACATTTTAAATGTATTGGAAAATGTGAACTTTGATACACAGTCCCAATTTATAGGGACGATCGACATTGAGTCATTATACACCTGTATCCCTCAGGACGCGATGCTGGTGGCAGCGGCGCGCGCCCTGGATGAACAGGAGTGGTTTTACGTCACGCCACAGTCGTTCGTCCTGCAATGTATTGAAATCGCATTAACCAGGAACTATTTTTGTTATAAAAATGATTTGTTCCTGCAGGTCTCTGGTACCTCAATGGGCGCAACTTTTGCGCCGAGTCTGGCCTGCATTTATGTAGGCCAGTTTGAAGACCATCATATTTACCATCCTGGCAATCCCTTCCAGAGGAATATTTTCCTCTGGAAGCGATACATTGATGACGTGTTGTGTATTTGGGAAGGCACTGAGGATGACCTGTTGCTTTTTTTGAACAGACTCAATACATTAGATCAAAGCCTTAGGTTCACTTGGACTTACAATCGTCACTTTGCAACTTATCTGGCTCTTGACATTCGGGCTGAACAGGGGCAATTGATAACGAAGGTACATCAAAAGATGACTGATAGGAATTAGTTATTATTGTTCAATTCCTTTCATCCGCGGGCCCTTAAAGACAACCTACCGGTGGGACAGTTCCTTCGTTATAGGAGGAACTGTTCCTCCACAGCGGACTTTATGCAACAGTCAGAGGACCTCTGTGACAGATTGATTCAGAGACAGTACCCCAGGAAGGTAGATAAAAATGCGAGGAAACGAGCACTAAATACACCACGTAGTGCCCTTTTGGAGACAACTCTAAAACCAAAAAGTGATTGCCTCCCTGTTGTTATGACTTTCGATCCTCTAGCGAATAAACTTAGACAGCTCATACGAAAGAATTGGGGGCTGTTGTCTACAGCAGAGTTTAAGATGCCCTCCCCTAGGTTTGCGTTTAAAAGAGCAGGCAACCTAAAGGATAGACTGGTGCACTCTTGAGTTGGAATAGAGAAAAGTACATCCAGCCTCCCGGCGGGTCACTATCCATGTGGTTCGTGCTCTGTGTGCGGCTTAACTTCTAAGAGTGACAGAGTGGCCTTATTGGATGGTAGAACATGGTACTTAACCCAGTTTACCAATTGTAACACAATGAACGTGATTTATCGCATCACGTGTGGGTGTGGCCTGCATTATATAGGTCTGACCTCAAGGAAGGTTAAGATAAGAATTCAGGAGCACCTCAGTACCGTCAGAATGGGGAAGTTAACCACTAAATTTGTAAAACATTGTGTCACTGAGAAACATGATTCCAGATCACTAACTTGGACTGTTTTAGAAAAAGTCAAGGGTGACGCTTCAAACATTGAGAGATTGTTAATCAGTAAGGAGGCTCGTTAGATTTTCTCTGAAAAGGCTGATACAATTGGGTTAAACTATGGGATAGAATGGAATAGAATCTCCTTATGATGATCAGGCTGGCCATTGTGTCCTTTGTGTCAACATGCCCTCTGGATGTTTTGTAAAATAAGTCTGTTTGCGCCTGGTGACGCTGACGTTAAGGTGATGAATATGGGTCTTGTCCCCACTTATTTAGGAACCATGAAAATACCATGACGCAATAGTATCAGAGAACTGTGTCTATACTGTGAGTCAGGGTGTATTGAATACCCTTGATATGTATATTGAGATAGGGGGGAGCAATCCTGTTCTCCTCAATAAAATCCCTGTTGACATCTACCATCTCTGAAATAGGAAATGTTCAAAGCAATAGACATGAAATTACCATGTCTTTATTAATGTGGTTGGACATGATGAGAATACTTTAGAAGCACTGGGTGATGGGGAGTTGATATTTGACAGGTTTCCATTGTCGGTGTGTTTCGAGAATAGGCCCCTTAAGTATACACATGATGGCATGTATTTGAGCCAAAAAGCTCTTGGAGTTCGAGCTACTCGCATCATGATTTAAACAGAGGGTGGTAGGGATTAACAACTAACATCGTAGGCTGTGAGGTGTGTTAAATAGAGGCGTGGACTGTGGAACCCTTTATAAACACCTTTATAATATGAGGAAGTCGGAGATTTGCCCATTCCAAAATGGCGCATTGATTTACGTGACTTGACACGTGATTTTGAATGAAACTGATGGAAGTCACGTGGCAGGTGACTGGTTTATCAGTTGGCCGGTTTGTAGTGCCCGAAGCGGCTGAGACGAAGCTCGGGATGCCATTTTAACGCGGTGAGGTGAATGAGTGAGGGAAGGGGATGGATTCACACACATTCCTCTGTTACTTTGTAAGGGATCGAAAATTGGGAGTTTTCGACTCTGGCATGATCTAAAACTCCGCTATACGCTGCTGTGTGGGTGCAAATGTGGTATACGAGCTAGCGAAAATAATCTAAAGTGTGGGATAAAATCGACAATTCCACAGATATCTTTGAACATATATGCAATGAGCAAGAACGTGTGTTGTATTGAATTGGGCAAAACATTGGTTTCTGATACAGGACATTTGTGAAATTGTTTTACAGACTGCCCCAAAGTATAATAGGGCTGGTGAAACACAGGATCACTGCAACGCTTACAGTACCTGTTGATACGCTGTCGAGCCGCTATGAGATACCATGGCTGACAACGGGTAATGACAACTCATGCTTCCCATACATACAATTAGAAGATTATAAATCAAATGTGATTGTGCCCTGGCACTCAGTGTGTAACCGCAGGAACCCTTTGCAGTTTTTATGTTTTGTAGTCACAAATAGTTCAGCATGAAATATGCTGACATGGTGAATGAAGTCCTGCTGCCCTGAAGAATTTGCCGTACAAGTAAGGCAATGGAACATGTTGGCGTATTGGCTTCGTGTCTGTTGAAATACAGCACTTTTTACTTTTGAATTGACCCATGAGCAGAGAATAAAGTTATGATAGTCATGGCTCTTTATCAATTTTAAATCAGGACTTTTGGTGTGTAACCTTCACACATTTCTTTCACCTCTTGCTTTTTCATGAATTTTGTTGGTACAGTTATCCATTTTTTCTTTGAACAAGGTGGCAACCTATGATGAGAAACGTGGCAGTACTGGTGATGATCGAACCGGTTTCAGCCCGCTAAGGTGTTGCGCACGTGAGGTGCTACCTTGTTCTGCACATTGTTTCACTAACTATCACGGTGTGGGATGTCGTATTTTTGAAATACTTTCCTTATTTGAAAAAAGTGATTACAAGCTGAGGGTTCTTGCAAAAAAATGTCTTCCTTTTTAAAAAAAAATAGTACAGATATTGGTAGATCGGGAAACCACCCCATGTATTTAGATAATTGGAGGTGGCTGTGAAGAGGGTAGTGTTTGATACCTCGCAAATCCTGGTGTTACGCAATACATAAAAATATTTCTGTACCTTTTAGATTGGGTCGGTTTTGTTATAAAGCTACTATAATGCATGCCATGATTCTGAATTAATCTAACCAGTTGTTGAAATTCCTTTCTTTCCTCTCTCTTTTTCTGTCCCTCCTATTTTACTCCTTTTTTATCACATGTGGTCAGGTCCAACCCATCTAACTGTATTTCTAATAGTGAGAAGATATAAAAAAATTACTTCTGCCACATCCGTTCCTTTACTGCTAAGGGGTTGAGGCTTGCCAACCTGGTATCCCTTATAGTCAGCGATGCTGGTCCTGGTGATGGCCTTGCATATACCTCTGGGGCTCGGCCTGTTCTTGCTGGGTTGCTCCTCGTGCTTGCGCTGGCCCATGCCACTAAGGGAACCCAGCTCCCCCACTTGGCTCCTGCATTCCCTGGCTGTTAAGATATGGCCCACTTGTCCCGCTGGCAGGCCCTGCCTGTTGCGCCTGTAACCGCCCATGTCGCAAGCAGCCTGGGTCCACCAGGTGCCAAGGTAGCCCTGATATTCCCCCTTCTGGCTGTATGTCTGTTGTGCCAAGCCCCTGCACACCTAAGCCCTTGATCAACAAAGGTGCAAAAGATTTTAAGCATTCTTGCACTTTCGCGCTAATATGCTCGCCACTTTCTGTGTTGCTGGTTTCTCTGCTGCTGGGACCTGATGTTGCTGGGGTGGTTTCAGGTGGCAGGTCGGCACTCTTGCACCCTTTTTTAGACACCGTCTGCTTTGGTGCTCCAGCTGGAGCCCTCTGTCGCTTTCTGGTTGCTGGGTGGATGCTCTCCTCCAGTGGATCTGTCTGTCGATCGCTTGCTCCTTCACCGGCGTCCTTGTCCAGGTGTGCTTGTAACCAGCTGATCCCGAGTACCTCAGATGCCACCATGATCTACTGTAACAAGTCTCCCAACTTTCCTGGCTGTCTCCCTGCTTTTCGGTTCATCCTTCTGTGTATTCTGACTACGAGGCCTGGTTGTTGCATGAAGGCTGGGTCGCCTCACCCATTTGGGCTGTCCGCAGCCCCTCTGTGCTGCCTTGAGGTTAACCTCCTTCTTCTTTCTTGTCTCCTTCTTTTTTTTTTTGCGGGGTGCTGCCGCTCACTTTATGCACCAAAATATATTGTCCTTCATCCTGCTAACAGCGATACCAATAATGATTGCCCCGACCTTTCAAACGTGCGCACAGCACATTCTTCAATCCTCAAGTGCACCCATAGGCACAGCAGTTAATAAAATAGTTTGAGCAGAATGCTGCTGCAGCGCCATGTGATTTCCCCAATGCCGGTGGGCGTTTCAGCTTCCCCCAGCGGGTCCCTTTCAATCATTTCACCCAGCCAGCTGGTGCTTTAAGGCGCTGAGACACCTGTCAGGCTCTTGCTCCGCCCCCAGCTGTCGCTCCCTCACCTCCGCTGCAGATCTCAACAGCACTGGTCACTGCTCTCAGCGGCCATCGCTTGATGTTCACAGGACATTCACGGGGCAAAGGTTGTGTCTCCCTGCGACAGCCCGATCCTCTTGGAGGTTGGGGAAGAGTCAAGAACTCTGGGGTGCCACCCCCAAAAGTAGGCTACTGCTTTGCCTCCACCTTCTCTAAGTACTCGTGACATGAGGTGGAGTCGGGGTGAACTGTAGTAAGGCCCAGCATCTCCCTGGCAGAGCAGTGTCCAAATGGCAGCATCAGCTCAGTGCTCCACACGGAGCAATTTTGGTGAGCCACTCGGCTACCTATGACGCCGCAATGACGATAGAGCTAGCTGGATCCCCAGCGCTGCCCCGACTTCGGTGCAGTGCCATCTCACCAGGGTGCGACTCTTCGTGGTCCAGTCTCTGGGACGTGGTGCTCAAGCCTTAAACTGCAGTGATGACGTTTTTGGCCGTTCAATGACGATGGAGGTGGCTCGATCCCCTGTGCTGTCCCAACTTCAGTGTAGTGCCGTCTTCCCCATGTTCAACTCCTCATGGAGGTTGAGTCTCTGGGATGCAGTGCTCCAGCCCTAAGCCGCAATGATGCCAGTGTTGGCAGGTTCCTCAGCTTCGCGACCAGCAGAAAAACGGCTAAGTGCAACTCCTCTCATGATTTTAGTGTGTGCTGCTCCCCAAACTCCACGATGGTGATGAGTGCGCTGTGCTGCGAGGAGCGGTGCCTTATAACCCCCCCATTACCCCATTAGCCATGAAGGCAGCTCCCCCCATTGGGGAGTTTGAAAATTACCTGGCCCCCCCATTGGCCAGGTGTCTTGGCACCTCTTCAGTGCAACTTTCTTGCAAGGGGTAGCCCTCCTTAGCCTCTGGGCACTCAATAGCGTCCCAAACTGAATCTTTCAGGGCCTTGGTGGCTGTTATGGCACCGGCCCTTGAGGCCCTCTTCGGGGCGGCCTCTGCAAATCCCTGTGTATGGGAAGGTTGTGAGAGACAGAAAAGCGCATTGCTGCCATTGGATTCAGAGGACAAAGGGTAGTGTACCCTTTATTGCAACTGTGATAACTGCGTTCCACAGTACATCGTCTCTGGATTGCCCTCTCCAATTAGCTGTTTTTTGGAGAGTCAAGGAGGTTGAGTGAGACATACTGTCTGTTGAAGGTTGTGTAACTTGACCCTGAATCCAAAGCACCCTTGCATTCTTGTGTTTTGCTTAATTGTTGAGTCCTGGGAAAAACGTCAGACAGGATGGTATAGGCAGAAATTATTTTAACCCACAACAGCATTTTAATCCATGGAAATAAGATCATGGATGGAATACTCCACCATAGCCATGTTATTATGATAGGTTGATATCAGAAACATTAAACAGACGTAGTTCTGCAGTCAAGGATGACTATGAAGGATAAGTGTCTGTTTGGGAACGTACAATACTCACCATATAGTTGAAATACTTAGTAGCACCTTTCCCTAGCAAATGAGGGACTCATTTACGAGTCCCAAGCGGCACTTTTGCACACCGGAGCATCACTTATTCGATGCTTCGGTGGCTCAATGTGCCACAGCATATTTACAAGGTCACGCAATGCCACTTTACGTGGCTTTTCACGGCCTTGACAATATGTGCCCCTTTCATGCAGATCACTGTGTGAAAGGGGAGAACCATGGGTGTTACTGTGGGCATTTTCACACAGCACCCATGGAATCTGAAGCATTCCCAGATTTACAAGGAATCAGATTCTAACACCACCCCAGAGGTGGTGTTAGAAATGCGCAAAGAGGAGAAATACTTTTATTTCTTCTTGTTTTTTCCTCTTTCTATGCGTGCTGCATTCTACAGCAACCATAGAAAGAGGAAAATGCCATTAATCATTGCTTTTGTGCAGGAAAAAGCGCAGGCCCCCTACCAAAATGACGCAAGGGTGCCTGCGCTGGCACTTGGAAGCCAATTGTGTGCCAGCGCAGGGTAAAGCACAGGGATGCATCATATGGTTGAAAAATTGCTTGCAGCGCCACTGCGTCATTTTCTTGCAAATGAGGCCCTCAGTGTGTTGCAAGTGGCCAGTAAATACATAACAAATGCATAGCATCAACAGTTATTAGATGACAAACGTGCTGTGCTAAAGACACAGGGATTAGTGCTCATTGCTTAATAGTTTAATAATGTAAAACAGCCTCAAACATTATATTATAGGATATAAACATTATAATCTACCAAAACGTAGTAGACAGCAGCAAAACATTATATTAAATTGAGTAGATGGGATTTGCCATCCTGCATTATGTACAGTATGGATGTATTCTACATTTAGCTTTGAAATGACCCTTTCCTGAGACAGGAGAAAGTTAAATGATTCTCTAAATTAAACACTAATTCACGTACAGGTCTTATATTATCAAGGTGCTAGCTGATTTTCGTAAAACAACGTTTCAACATTTGAATGTTTTTCTGGGTTATTTTCACCCCAACTTTTCAGCCAACCTGATCCCAATTCTATCATTCGATTTGAATGCTCTTATCAACAACATACACAGAATGAATATCAGCACAACTGGAGGTCCAGCTACCTGCAGACCAAGCTGTGCCGGGTAAACTGACATTCTATTTTTTTTTTTTTTTTTTTTGTATGAAACCGTTTATTGCAGTTTGAAAAAGTTACAGGTATGGGCCTACAACCACTCGGCCGGCCGCTAGAGTGACAAAAGCATATTGCATACATACAGTAAGAGTCTCTTGGCAGTGCAGATTAGCAAAACAGGAGAAATCAATGTTGCAGGCCGCATAGCTCCATGCCCACAGTACGGTTCCCTTTTATCAAAACAAAACAACACAAAAAACCACACCCGCAAGGCAACCCGCGATCCAAGATGACAGCACGTGCTCCATAAGTGGGGGATCCCAACCAGCAGCAGAACTCTGGAGAGGGGAATGGGAATAGATCAGGGACTGGGGGACCGCGTGCCCAAGGCCAAGGGAGGGGGGCCATCTAGGGAGACGGAGCAGGCGAGGCAGCCGGTAGCTGTGGCGGCTCACAAATACCCCCGCGGTAGGCGTTCCAGGGGCCCCAGATTTTCACCCACGCCCCAGGCTTACCCCTCGCCACATACACCACCTTTTCACGAAACATACACCAATCCATATGTTCTTTCCAGGCCAACACCGCAGGGGGCCTCTGGGATCCCCACAATTGAGCAATGTCACGCTTAGCTATCATGTATCCCAGAGTCACCCACCGCGTCTGCGGGACCGAATAGTCATTTGGTTCCCACACATTCAGCAAGCATTTCCTCGCTTCAGGCAACAGCGCGACACGCGTAACCACACGCAGGACCTCATGCACACCACGCCAGAATCGCTCCACCTTCGGGCACTCCCACAGTATATGCATGAAAGTTGCCAACGCGCCACAGCCACGCTTACACATTCCGTCACCAGCAAAGCCCATACGTAGAAGCCTTGGCCCCGTCATGTAAACCCGGTGAAGGATCTTAAGCTGGACGAAACGAAGGCGAGCCGGGATGGCCACTTCTTTTGGAGAGGCCACCGCGGAAATCCAATCCTCGTCGTCCAGCTCTAGCCCGTCGGCAACCCAGGCCTCGCGGAGACTAGTCAGCAGGCACGATCTGTCGTTGATCAGTTTTTTATATATGAGGGAGATCGTGCTGTCTGGGACATGGCCATCCAGCACTCTGTCCTCCAGGGGGGAAGACTCCGGAATGGACGCAACATCCGGGAAGACGGAGCCCAGCGCATGGCGGACTTGTAGGTACCGAAAGTACTCACTGCCCTGCAGCTGAAACTCCGTCTGCAGCGTCGCAAAAGTCTTGAATCCCCCCCTCGTCCAGAGATCTCCCACAGTGCTGATTCCGATCGTGTCCCACTTCTCAAAGCCCTTCGATGTCCACAGGGAGCCCAACCTCTCTGACGCATATAGCGGTGACGCCCGGGTCAAACGGTCCTTCCACCCCATAGCTGCATTAGCCGCGTGCCAGACACGCACCATGACACGCGTCGGTCCCGTCAGACGGGGGCTGGGCGCGGCAGAGTAAAGCGCTCGATTGTAGTCGCCACCGGGCAGGAGCATCTTGTCCATCTCAAACGCCGGGTTCAAGGCGGGCCCGTAAAGGCCATGATTAATAGCAGCCAGTTGGGTGGCCCAGTAATACCGTTTAATGTCCGGGAGGGCGACCCCCCCATCGTACCACGGGAGCGTCAATTTAGCCAGAGCAATGCGCGGCCTCCCGTCCCAGAACAGGCGCCGCTGGAGGCCCTCCACCTCACGGAAGTAGCGTGCCGGAACCAAGTCCATAGTATTCTGGAGGGCGTAGAGGAAGCGCGGCAAGGACATCATTTTAAACAAGGCCGCTCGGCCGAGCGGCGAAAGCGGCAGACGCCGCCAGCGCACCACGTCCTCCTTCAAGCGCTGGAGGGGGGGCAGCAAGTTCCGCTCATAACGGGCCTCCGGGTCAAGAGTGATATATATCCCCAGGTACCGAAACCCCTGGGAGGCAATCTGGATCGGACAGTCCCGTGGTAGGACCGGAGCCTCCCCGGAAAGCACATATACACAGGATTTCGCCCAGTTGACGACAAGGCCTGAGTTGCGACCGAATGAGCGCAAAACATCAACCAGGACGATCAGTGATTTACGCGGGGAGGCGAGATAGAGGAGGATATCATCAGCATAGAGGGACACACGGTCCTCATGCTCGGGGGTCCAGCGGAGACCACGGATGGAAGGGTGCCACCGCAGCCACTCCGCCAGGGGCTCCAGGGCCAGTGCAAACAGGAGAGGTGACAAGGGGCAACCCTGTCGCGTGCCCCGCCCCAGCGCGAACGGGGCCGAGATCGCCCATTCACCGCCACCTGCGCCAAGGGGCCCGAGTACAACAATTTGACCCAGCTAATAAAGCCCGGTCCAAATCCAAATTTCGCCAGCATCGCCCAGATGTATGGCCACTCGAGCGTGTCAAACGCCATGGTGGCGTCCAAGGACGCCAAGATGGCCGGCTCCCGCACAAATGGGACACGCGCGAGCACACCGTGCAAGCGCCGTAGATTGAGCGCCGTGTTGCGGTGTGGTATAAAGCCAGATTGGTCTTGGTGGACCAAGTCGCCCACCACGCCAACCAACCGGTTGGCCAACACCTTGGCGAGGATTTTGGGCTCCGCGTTCAAGAGCGAGATCGGCCTATAGGATGCGACCCGTTCACGGGGCTTCCCCTCCTTGTGGATCACCACGATTGTAGCCAGACGCTGGTCCGGCGGGAGGGAACCCTGCGAGTGTGCCGCCAGGAACATCGCACGCAGGTGGGGCGCCAACACATCCGGGCGTAGCTTGTATAGTTCGATGGGGATACCATTGGGGCCCATGGCCTTGCCGGATGCAACCGAGCGAATAGCCAAGGCAATTTCGTCCGAGGTGGGAGGAGCGTCCAGCGAATCCCTGTCCTCCACCGTAAGGGAGGGCAGTGCGATGTCCCGAAGCAGGGCATGGGAATCTTCCTCCGAGCAGGGGGAAACCGGGGAGTAGACTTCGCGGAAATAATCCGCAAAGCAGGAGACAATGGCTTCCGGCTCGGTGACACACGCACCATCCGCACTCTCAATCAAAGGAACAACGCGACTCGCTCTCTCCCTCTTGTCCAACCACGCAATCAATTTGCCAGCCTTATCACCCACATCATACAATCGCCCCTGCTGCTCTCGACTGAGGCCCCTGGCCGCCTCCGTGACGAGGGCCCGATAGGCCGCCTGCTTTAGGTGTAGAACATGCAGCTTGGCATCTGTTACCCCGCTCCCCAGGTCACCCTCCAGTTCTGCAATCTCGGCCTCTACCCGGGTCACCTCCTCCCGCTCGCGCCGCCGGGCATGGGAGATAAAGGAGAGGGCCTCCCCTCTAAGAACTACCTTAAAAGCCTCCCACAGGGAGATGGCCGAAGGGACCGACCCCACATTCTCGTCGAAATAACGCTGTAAGGATTTGATCAAATCGGCACAAATGGTGGGGTCGCGCAAATACCATGCATTGATTGGAGCCACCCTGCCATCCCCCCTCGGGAAGACATCGAAATGTAACAGCAATGGGGAGTGGTCTGAGATACCCCGCGCCAGATGGCGCACCTCCCCCACCCTCCCTGCATGGGCCGCCGGGACAAGGATGTAATCAAGCCGCGAGAGGCTACCATGGGCACCCGAGTGGAAGGTGTATTGCCGCTGTGCGGGATGCTTTAGTCGCCAGCAATCCACCAGGCCCAACGTGTCTAAAAGGCCGGGCAGCCACGCCTGTGCCCGGGGGAGGTCCCTGGGGGGATGGCGATCCATAGACCCAGAAGCTACCGCATTAAAGTCCCCTCCAACCACCAGCAGGCCACTCGGAAGGTCCAGGAGGAGGTGCCCCAGGTCCGCAAATGTGGTGGCTTGTAACCCAGGCGGGACGTACACTGATATCAAAATAAACACTCTACCCTCCATTCTTCCCACCAGGACAGTGTAGCGTCCCCTCTCATCATGGCGCACCTGATCGATCTCCAACGAGAGCGAGTTCTTGATCATAATACCCACCCCCCGCGAGCCCGAAGTGAAGCCAGAATGGGCCGCCAAACGATAGCCCCGCCGATTCATTGCCTGAAAGGAGTTACCTATAAGGTGCGTCTCCTGCAGGAAGACAACATCTGGTGAAATACGTTTCAAGTACTGCAGGACCACACCACGCTTAATCCTATCCCCCAGGCCGTTAACATTCCATGACAACACAGTCAAATCCCTACCCCCCATCATACGTCGAAACAATCGGTCGTCCCCCACAGAGCATCTTAAAAACAACAATATAGTAGCGGGTTTGCCTTGCGGTGCAAACAAACAACACACCCCCCCCACCCCCCCATCCCAACAGAACTCCCCCCTCCCTGCACCCCTGCATGAGCCCAGACAGCCCCCCCAAAGTGCAGTGTGCCTGTCGCCCCGTAGCTAAAAACTAACTAGTCCCCCAGAGGAGGAGGGAAGCCCCCAACAGACCCCGCACGACCTCCATAGGAGGGGAACATATGCAATCAATAAATGGGGAAGGAACATCGTCCAGAGCAAGGCCTATTCAGTCACCCCTCAATTCTGATCCGGCGGGCCCTCCTCGCCAGCCGCGCCCCCCCCGCCCCCCCGGCCCCGATCTCCAGGCAGAGTGTCCAACCAGTCCCCAGCCGCCTCGGGCCGGTCAAAGAAGTGCGTGCGACCATCCACCTCCACCCTCAGCTTAGCTGGAAAAAGCATTGAGTACTTAAGGTTCAGGTCCCGTAGGCGACGTTTAACACCAAGAAAGCTCTGTCTCTGCTTCTGAACCGCCGGAGTAAAGTCTGGGTAGAAGTGCACATCCATGTTGTCAAGCTTGACCGGTCCCTGTTGCCTGGAGGTCTGGAGGATAGCATCTCTGTCCCGAAAGTTAAAAATCCGGGCAATGAGAGGCCGCGGCGGGGCACCGGTCTTAGGTCTGCCCCCAGGGACCCGGTGAGCACGCTCCACCGCAAAAAGCTTACTCAGCCCCCGGGGCTGGAGATGGGTAAGGATCAATTCTTCCACAAAAAGATCCGCCGCCTCCGCCTCTCGTCCCTCCGGCACACCCACAATACGGACATTATTCCTCCGGGCCCGACCCTCGGAATCCTCCAGTCGCCGGTCCATCAGGGCGCTCGCCTGGCCAAGCCGGCGCACCTCCTTTTGGAGGGCCACCACATCCGTCGTGAGGCTTGTTGCGGTGTGGGCCAGAGAATCAACCCGGTCGTTCGTTTTGGACAGGTCTGCCCTCACAAGGCTCACATCCACCAGGACCGAGTCTATTTTTTGCGCTAGGGTGTCGAAACGCTGGTCCACCGAGGCCTTCATCTCTGCGATGGCGCCCATGACGTCCCGGAGGGTCAGATCCACAGGCTGAGCAGATGCCTCCGTCGGGCCCGCCGGGGATGTGCGCGATGTCTCCGGAGAACCCTTCTGGAGAGTGTAGCGGTCCATACTGTTAGCTTGGTGCGCCGTGCCACGGCGGGTCGTCTTCACCTTCGCCCGGTCGCCATCTTGTTTGGTGGACATACTTGCTCTCCCACCGTCGTGCCAATCTCCTCGAACGGGCCGCTATACCAATTCACGGGCGCCGGGGGGAGGCGGGGGCGACCACCGAACCGCAGGTCAACCCACAGCCGGCGGGTCAGCCGGGCACTCAGACAAGACCACACCACCGCACCCCGCTCCGCAACCCTACCTCGCTTGAGGGCAAGGAGGGCGCAAAAGCGAAAGTGAAAGTGCGGGGTACGCGAGTCGCCCAGCCTTGCCCGCCGCTGTTGTTCACTTTGTCCCCGGATCGCCCCACTACTCCAATCCGGGGGGCCGGCGAGGAGAAGGCCGCAACCTTCGATCGGTGCTCCCACCGGTGTCCGGGGTCCAATTCGAGCCCGAAAAACGGGTGGCGCCTCAGCTCGGGTTCCCCGACACAGTCCCCTCAACAAGGACAGGATATCGCCAGGATTAATTCAGGAGGTCGCGGAGGTCCTCGGGAGCCTCGCACCTACGCGGCCATCTTGGTTGCGCGCTAGGCTCCTCCTCGACATTCTATTTTTTAATTGTTACCCTGAAGGGCCTCACTTGAAATACCAGCAGCTGCTGGTACCTAAAGAAGGTGTCATCTTTTCTGGATCAGTATTCCAGAACACAGTCTGGGATAGGCTTTCTAGATTCCCTGACACTAAGGACTTGCCAATGTGCCAACCAAACACAGACAGCTAGTTGGACTACAGCCAACCTACACCTCACTGAACAATATTTGAATGAGGTGCACTTTAGGTAAAGATCAATACTAGAAGAAAATTAGTGGAAAACAAACCCTGTTTCATCATATAAGAGTACACTCAAGGACACTAAGATATATGGGGACATCTTTTAAAGATTTATTTTTAAATTCAAAATCCTGTCCTAGTGCATACAAGATGAATGGTAACTAATAAAAAAATATTAACAAAACAGCCGTAAAATTTACCAGATGTGTGAACAGCAAAATAAAGTAGCACATTGGTCAAGTTATAAAGGTTTCTTAATATCAATGCCTACAATCGCACACTCTCCTCTTCGGCTAATCACACTAATCTTAGCACCAAAGAAAGGGTCTAATTAGAGTTTCAAAGATAGATCACACCTACATACCTCCTCTGAGCAATTAAGTCAATGCTGAACAAAATAAAAGCAGCTGTCATTCTCGTCTATGTGAAAAAGAAGGCTGATAAACCCACAAAGTGAAAGTTAAATGTGCTCTCCCACAGCTTTCTTCAAAGGAAGATAATGATTCTGCATGGGCTCTGTTCTGAGTTCCCTCTTTATTTTCACTCTCTGTTCTTAGGGTTTATAACATGTCTATTCATTGTTGAATTGCTCAGAAAAAAGAATTAGCTTGAAAATCCATTGCCACTATTTCACTTACAATCTGTGAAACCATGCTTTTGTTTACAATAAAAAAATAAAATAAAAAAAATGAGAAACAGACATCACTGTTAATGAATCCTTGTCTATCATTCTAATCAAGCATTGGGAAAAGAGATTGGATTAATTTAAATATTATTAATATATTCAAGCAGACTTGATTATCATGATGCAAGAATGAATGTACATTTTATATTTCAACACCTATATCTAGTAATCAGCATACATAATTAATTAAAAAAAGGGGTCACCTGGAAGAAAGAAACCTAATAATCCTGACATTGGGCCGGGACGTGGAAAAGGTAAGGCATTCACAAAGTCCATTCCTCTTTTTGAATGTGAAAAAATGTTTTTGAGGACTAGGTAGTGGCCTTGAAGACCAGTGCTAACTCCCAACATTTAAAAAAAAAATGGTTAAACTCAGGATTGTTTTCTTTAAGGAAAACAGGTGGCATTTAAAAAAAAGTTTGCTTATTTAAAGGCAGGCATAGTGATCAGCTGACATTATTAGGCCACCATTGCTGTGATGGCCACCAATCAGAATGAGTCACAATTTTCAACTCGCCTCATTGTTCTTCATGTGGTGGACACATTACAATTCAGTTTGATTCGGAATGTTACAAACCAACCTATTAGTACACAGGTTCTTTCCTAAAATTCTTTACAGGTAGCGAAAAAAGTGGTCGCAAATTGTGGATAGTTTTTAATACATCAGGCACAGGATTCCCAGGCCACAAGACAGGCAGGAAGCCTACACTCCTAGCCCCTTCAGCCACCTCAATTCAAGAACAGGCCAAAAGAAAATAAGTATCTCCACCTACCACTCACCAAGGAAAGGGCCATACAGTCCAATGGACAGTACACCACACTTCAAAGGTCAGGGCCATCAACACCCCAAGGAAAGAGCTGTGTTCCAAAATGTCTTTGCAAATAGGCCCCGTTGACTGTTATCAAGATGCAGGATCAAATATCACATATCGTCTAAGAGGATACCTTACTCATTATCAGTACATATGTGGATGATCTTGTGATATTTACTACTTTACTTAAAACAGCTTATTCATACTCGGAAGAGAAACATACCTAGGGGCATATTAACAAGGCGGCGCTATAAAATTATCAATAATTTTATCGCTTTATCAGCAAGGTCACGCTATCGCTTGAATCCTTGCCTTATCGCCCTTTCCCGTAACGCCCACCTTTGCATCTCTAATGGGATGCAAAGTGAGCAAGCCCTGCCCTATCAACAAGCTATCGCCAAACCTTGTGTGATTATCGCTGGATGTATAGCGATAATCGCACATTTGGCAGCTTGCGCTAGGAATTTTATCGCTTTTGAGATAAGCGTTGCTGATAGCACGCTATCTCAGCAATAAAATTCAGCGATAGCCGGCAATAATTATCCTAGCGCTAAGTGCTCTTAGAGATAATTATCGCAGGTTGTTGCTGATATGCCCCCTAATTTGGTCCAGGATTTGAATGTGAGTTGAATGATGAGAAATGGTCAGTTCTTATTAGGTGGTCTATTGCAATGGTTTCTCTTTTGAGAGGGCAACAGCTCTTTTGACATCTTCCCTAGTAATAAACTGGAGAACCTCATTAGCATTCCTAGCACCAAAGAAAGCAAACGTCTGATAAATTGATTTTTGAATTAATCAACAATAATGTGCCGACTGCCTTAAACATTAGGCTGCATACAAACAGTCGAATTCAAATTTACTTCTTGTGTGGTCCAGCTCTTTCTTGGATTATAAATTTGCAAAGACTATAAGCCAGATGTACAAACATTAGCAATATTGTTTTTCAAACTGCTATTCTCTCCGAATTGCAATTTTCAAATTGGTATTTCTAATGTATGAAACTTATTGAGTTTCCTTTAGGGATTCCGTGTGGGTCGCACATCAACCTACCTCACGAATATTAATGAGGTAGGTCGCACTTTGCTACCCATTAGTAATCACGGACATCACAGGGATGGTGGCCTGCTAAGGTAAGCAGACCACCATGTCTGTAATTGTTTTTAAATAAAGCCAGTTTTGTTTTTAACGTAGCCCATTTTCCTCAAAAAGAGATGCATTTAAAGAAGGAAAAAATTAAAGCTTGAAGCTTCATTTTTTAGGAGTAGGCAGTGGTCTGTGGGACCTCTTCCTGCTCTTAAAACATCTTATTATTTGCATTCCAAAGGATAAGGTGTCCCTTGGGGACACCTTTCCCTTTGTGAATGGTTACCAACAGTTTTAAACTGGTGGTAAAGTATTACTGCTTTGCAACCAGAATTCAGTCTAAAAAGAGTAATACATACCTTACCAATTCGGTATTTGAAGAGACGCCCTAAACACGCACCTTCCAAATACCGAATCGCAAATGCAATTTGGGAACAAGTTACCGAATCACATTTTGTATTTTGTACATTTGAAAAAGCATTATTCTTTTCGCAAACAGCCCAATTCATCAAATTGGGCCATTTGCGACCGGAAAAATGCTTTGTACATCAGGCCCTTTGTTATTTTGATTTGTTTTGATTTAAAAATCAAACATCAGTATAGAGGGTGATCATCAACTCGCGTGCTCATGTTAAAGATTGCACCACCATGCATGATCACAAAAAACTTATCAAATACAGCTGAGTTAAAATAAAAGTAAACACTTATAATGGTGTATTAAAACACGTCAAAGAATGTTGAAAATTGCATATTTACTAAACACATAACACAATTGCTTTAAGTGATAGAAAAAGGGGATACTGTAATTGATATTTGGAGCAAACACCCTAGAATCAATCTTGGATCTATTTCAAAACAGACATGTGGGAAGTCAAAGATTAATTTACCACAATTTGTAATGACCACAGGAACTCCTCAGAATCCGGGCGATGCACAAAGGGGTCCCCCTGTTGACATCCCCAACTCTGACTTATCATACACAGAGTATTGAGGTGATCAAGCGAGGGAAAGGAATTAGGGTAGGATCAGCGGGGGAATGGAATACCTGTAAACATAAAACACAGGATTACTACAGTTCAACAGCAGTGCTACTCTCAATGATTCTCACTACAGCAACTAGTACCTGGAAACACAAAACAGCAGTCGCTGTGTTTCTTTATCTCCTAACCAGATCAGATACCTCTCTCAACCTGGAAGATCGGATACCTACAACAACACTTCCTATTTTCCTACTATAGGAAACAAAAAATTGCCTCGTACATACCCTTCCATCAGTCCCCAATACCTAAGAAAAGAACAACAGAAAAGCAGTGGAGAGAGTGTCCTACAGCATGATTCTTAAGGTGAAAACCATTGGTCTTTCATAAGGAGTACACGCTGAATAGTGGAACAGTCTTCAGCACTATATAAAGGCAGAAGCCACAGAAAGTCAATGTTTCCTCTTGACTCTTTTCTTTCCTTTCCCCCATACAAAATAGCCTCTTTGATATGTGTGTAATATCAACATCCAAAGTAATAAGAAGGAATACAAAACTATATAGCAGGCAGTAGTGGTCCAACAACAAAACAATAGCCACTTTACATAGTATCTGAATGTTAACAACACTTGGAGGTGTTGATTCTTCAGAACGAACACGCAGGGAATATCGTGATGCTTTTTGAGCAGCCCAAAGGGAAACTGGTATTGGAACTTGTCCACATTCCGCTTCCCGGGCAACGTAAGGATTCCAAAATACGCTCTTCCAACAAGAGCGGGAACTTCCCCGTCAACCGACAAGGAACGGCGGTAGCCTTTCTCTCAAAGGCGGTTCTAGAGTGTCACTCATAACAAACAGCTCTTCAGAGACATTCTGCAGACCGCCGTCTGCGGAGCAACGAGCGACATCCATGGCTCTAAACCCTCACTGGTCAAGGAGGCCTCTGTAGAGGATTACCCGGCAAGGAAGTCTTCGGGATGCACCAGGAAACACACGGAGGATCCTAATGAGCAGTGCAGCCGCATGCTACCCGATTTCCAAAACAAAGATTGAATTACGCGCACCGCTCGGTGCGCGTCCCAGCAGATAAGCGTCTTCGGCCCCTCCCAGAAGTAAGGCCTTCAGGAAATGTAGTTTTGTGGGGCAATGCTTCCAATTGCTCGTACAATGCAGGCGCCTTTGGTCAGTGCCTGACACAATTGTCCTAACCTATTTAGGAAGAAGCTACACAGTGTAAAAGAAAACAGACACTCTAGAAAGTGCATAAAAGTCTAACACATGTTCAATATAAAACAGCCAGTGAGCATCAAAATGAGCAAATCAGCAAATCAACAGACCGGATGTTTACTACCCTAGTTAGTAGAATAATACAAAGCAAAAACCCATACATTTTGCTTCTTCATTTATACACCTCATCTCAATACAATTGAATGAAGCAGGAACGCGGGATCAACTGAAACTGCAGATAGATGCTAATACTCAGGTAATGAGCTCTTCTCATTGCAAGAATGTGAGAAGACCTTGGTAGATAGGAAGATTTTTTGGGATTAAAAGTCTGACTATGATCATTTATGCAGTCCTCACTTCATTGTGTCAAAGTTATAATGAGTCTACATTTACTAGGAAGATTGAGCTAAAATGTGCAATGTACAAAACAACAGTACATTTAAACTATCTATAAGTGTGTAATAATTCTCAGGATGTATTGAACTTAAAGCAGGTATAAAGCAAAATAGCAACTGCAAATACAGTGTCACATGTGTTAACTCCTCGTTCTCAAGGTTCCCTTTTCCACTGAGAGGTGAAACCCATATAACAATCCAATAGCATACAATCAGATAAATCTAGTTTTGAATTCTACTTTGTCACATCCTTAATCATTCTCAATAATATCAAGCAGATAAGCATTGGCAACATTTTTTTTAGTGCAAGCATGTTGGAAGATCCACATACTCAATTAAAAAAGAATGTATAGTGACATTATAACAAAAAAACGCAATCATGATTGGAAATATCTGCATTCACCAAGTTCCCAAATATCCCCAACAAACAAGACCAAATGTCACTCAGGTTGACGTCAAAGCCATTTTGAATCTTGTGCAATTTCTTCACGCCATCCTTAATGTGAGCTATCTGTAAGAGGATGCTAAGGGAGATGTTAGGAAGGTGCGTGTAACATTCTGACCCTATTGTCGTACAACCTCCCCTATTTTGGTTGTGAGGACATCATCTAAACCCATTCTATTCTCTGAAACAATGGTAGTCTGAGCATCTAACTAATTGGATATCAGACCTGTGGAATGGCTGTGCCATTGGATACTTTCCAGTACTTGAGCATTGTGCCTAGTATATGATATGGCTTGTCCTACATCACATTCAGGGAAAATAATTTAGAAGAATTTGTTTTGCAAAACATGTGGCACACCCACTACTGTTGAAGAGTGTGAATGGAAGAGTATCTGATAGCAGGTACCAAATATTCGGCATCACCACCCCAGCCCATTCTCAGGGTAGTGAGGGACAGGATTACTTTCCATAGATTAAATGTGCATATTGTTTTTAATGTCAACATTTTGAAACAAAATGCCCATGGGAAGATAATACTCATATGAGGTTGTTTAATAGTGCATGGTCTCAATGTTGTCACATTCACTTTTGCTCACAGAACTACCCCTTCAGAAAAAGCAAACGAATACCATCAGCGAAATAGAGACCAATGGGATTGTTGTCTTTTTCAAGGACCTTCAATGACTATGGGGAGATGCAAGCACACAATTCTGTCAGTAACAGTCTGGCAGAACAGATCAAAGCAAGTTTTTTCTTTGCTGAGGGGTACTTCGATCAAAGGCATTACACCAGAACATTGTCTGGAAAGTACGTGCAGATGCAGCATAAGGAATGATTCATTGTCTGGTGATGTTTTTCAAGCAATGACAAGTAGGATTTGTTGTACCCAAGGACAGGTACAATACAGTTTGGTCCCATTGTCCTGTTCCACTTGCTGACTCCATTGCCTTGCCTTGATTTGTTCCTTGGTGTTCTGGTTTTGCCTTGCCCTTAGTGTGCTCTATTGGTCAGATTTATTTTTATTTTTTTATTTTGCCTGATTGTGGTTTCTATTGTTCAGTTTGTTTCCCCTATGCTGCCTAGTTGATTCCTGTCATATTTTCCTTCCTGCCATCCCACCCACAGCCTCCCAGCCACCCTCTCACCTCCCAGGACCTACCTCCCCTTGCTGCCTCCATTGCCCTGCCTTGCCTTGATTTGTTCCTTGGTGTTCTGGTTTTGTCTTGCCCTTAGTGCGCTCTATTTGTCAGATTTGTTTTTTGTACTTATTCTACCTGACTGTAGTTTCTATTGACCTGTTTATTTTCCCCCGCCGCCAACTCTATTCCTGCCTTCTTTTCCCTCCTACCGGCCCGCCTCTCAGCGACCTTCCCAGGAACAATTTAATGGAGGTCACTGTGCATCCCCATTAAGCAGCAGGAGCAGCCCGTGCAGGTAAGAGCGGTGGGCGTGTGGAGGGGGGGATCAACAGACAACGATGAGGGAAAATGTATTATTTATTTAATTTTCCCTCCTAGTCATCTGTCCAGTCCCCCCCACCCCGCCCCACCGCTCTTACCTGCACAGGTCACTCCTGTTAGGCGGGTCCTCGTGTCCTGCTCCCATTGCTGCCTCTATTCCCTTGCCTTGATTCATTCCTGGGTGTTCTGGTTTTGTCTTGCCCTTAGAGCGCTCTATTTGGCATATTTGTTTTTGTACTTATTTTGCCTGTTTCTATTTCACATGGAATCAAGCTCCAACAACAGCAAGGAACTCTTCAGGATTGTTAGAGAGTTCTCCTGCTTGCCAGCCACTGAGAACATGATCTCTCCTTCCCAGAAACTCTGCGACACCCTGGTGGACTATTTTCACAAAAAGATGTCTACTATATACAGTAACTTCAAACCCCAACCCATTGACCTCTATAACCTTCTCACATCAATGGATGCCACCCACAACCACTCACTCACCACATGGGAATAACTCACCGCACAGAACAACACAGCCATCATGAACTCCTTCCTCTCCAGAGCACACACTGATCCTGCCTCCACCGCTTCTTCAACCTGGGGAACAGGAAAATCAGCAGCAAACTCACCTACAATCTCAATGCGTCCATCCCCATGGCTGCCTTCCACGATGGATGGATACACACAGAGGTCAGACCCCTCCTCAAGAAACCCTCCGCCGACCCCAGCAAACTCAAGAACTACTGCCCCATCTCACTGCTTCTCTTCCCTGCCAAAGTCATTGAGAAGTCCATCAAACAACAGCTCACCAAACACATGGAGAGAAACAACCAGCTGGATACGTCTCAATCCAGTTTCCACGCATACCACTGCACAACACCGCCCTGATCACTGCCACTGACGACATCAGAACCCTCCTTGACCGGATTGAGACAATGGCCCTTATCCTCCTCGACCTCTCATCAGTGCTCGACACTGTATCCCACCACACAATCATCAAGAGAATCTAGGGAGACACCCTCAAATGGGTCACATCCTTCCTCACAGGACAAACCCAAAGAATCCGCCTGCCACCCTTCATGTCAGAAACAAAGAGGACCATCTGCGGCATCCCTCAGCCCCACCCTATTCAACACCTACATGGCGGCCCTGGCCGACTTCATCAGAACCCCTGGCCTCAACAACATTTTCTAGGTAGACTACACCCAGCTCACCCTCACAGTCTCTGAAGATACCTCCATTATGAGGACCAACTTCAACAACTGCATAATGAGTGTGGCTGAATGGATGAATACCAACTGGCTGAAGCTCATTTCAATGATCCAAACCGCTCGACAATCATAAAAGACATCAGTCATTTGGTCTCCCTCCTTTGAATGAAAACAATAAACTCATCATCACTAATTCAAGGAACCATACCAAAATGTTTCAAGACAGGATGAGTGACACCTCTCCTGATCTAAATAACGTCCGTCCGTCTGGGGGCAAACATCCCCTTCCTTGCAAAACTGTTGGAGAAATGTATACATAACCAATTATGTCAACACATTGAGCAGTTCAGTATATTAGACAAGTTCCAGTTAGGTGTTAGACCTGGTCTTAGTACTGAATCAACCATTCTTCCTGTCATGGACGAATTTCTTAACGTACTGGACCAGAACGACTTCTGCCTCCTCACCCTACTCGAACTATCATCCCCATTCAAGACTGTCATCCTCAACTGCCTCTTGAGTTACTGGAACATAAAACTGAGCTACCTGGAATTTTTCTTCAAAGCTACCAACAATGAGTCAAATTGGGAGGATCCTTATCTAAAGTGTGCCTGTTCAGTTGAGGAGTTCTTCATGAATTCATCTCCTCCCCCACACTTTACTACCTTAATATGGAACCTTGGGCAGAGAGCTTCAAACAAGCCATACCATACCACATGTATGGAATGACACTCAGCTGTACTTGAAGGTTTCCTCCAAGGAAGATATTGCACGACTCAATGATACTCTTATGAAAACCCAGACGTGGCTGTCACAAAACCACCTCAATCTAAATGCCACAAAAACTGAATTCTTCCTTTTTTCCCATCCCCATAGCTTCCACCTGATACAAGAATGGATGAAGTAAATGATCGCCACGCACACCTGCAACCATAGCAGCAAAGAAATATCCATTGGGTTAACCCTGGATAAGCACACCTCAGCTCATACACACGCAGTGATTTTCTCCAATTTAACATACTCAAGAGCATGAAACCTTTCATCCCACCACCAGACTTCAAGATCACAATGCAATCCGAGTTGTATCTGGACTGCAATATAGGAGTGCAACCCTAACAGGTTGACCAAAATCAAGCTCAGCACAACTAAAGGCAATCCTGAATGCAGCTGCAAGACTAATAATAGGAGTTAGATGTTTCACCCACTTCAAGCCTGCTCTTAATTGCCTCAAGTGGATCTCAGTCAAGGCAAGGATCCAGATGAAAATAGCAAGATACACGGAGTACCTCAATGACAAGTTCAAGAGATCAGTGTGCAACCACTCCCTTTGGAGGTACCAACTCTCTCTTGCTGGAACAACTTAGATTAAAAAAAAGAAGATCTATGCCGACACTTTCTCTGGAGTCACGTTGAGTATATGGAACTCTCCCATGCCAATGTTCAGTCTAACCCATTGACAAACGGTTTCAAGAAAGAGGTTAAAAAGATTTTACTAGACAGATTCTTAACATAACACAGGTTTTTAACCTGGGCTCTACCCATAATCTCTTGGAGCACAAACTCTGTCTTGTGAGTATATTGCTTATATTTAGGGCATGCTATATGCCATGTAACTGGTTTTGGGGTTTGCACTGAACAGCGCTCTGATACCTTTGAGTCATGTTCGGGCTTTATAAAACTCTAAATATATTGACAATAGGAAACTTACATGTGAGTAAATCTACACATATAAGTTTACTCTTACACTTTTGAGTAACTTTATTACTTTTGGCTATTCACCATTTACCAGTGTGGAGTTACTCAAAACTGTAAACTTGCATGTTGGTATCCTCTGAATTCAGGGAGTGTAGCCTAATTTACAAGTGTAAAGTTATAACTTGTAACTTTTCACATGTAGGAGGAAGTCTCCAAAATCAGGGCGGGGATGGTAAAATATAGAGAAAAGATTTAAAATTGAGTAAACTTACTAAAATATTTTAATTTTAAATATTAATGTACATTTATTTTAAATAACTATTTAAAAAAATGTAAACTAGTAGTTTAAAAAATAATGATACAGCAATAGTAACTTGGAGTTTTAATTATTACATTTTAATATATTAAACTAAGATTAATTTAATTAAGATTTGAATAAAAAAAATCCCACTTAAGGTGTAAAATGTATAGTAATGTAGAAAATTCTTAATGTTTATATATAGGATTAATTTAAAATAAATTATGCTTTAAAAATAAAAGTTGCATTAATGTTGGCATTTCAAAAATGTTATTAACATAATTTATACTAAATTAACTATATATCATTTTTAACATTAAATACATTTAGTTATATTTTAAATGTCAAATTAATGAATTTAGCTCAACATCCGTTCCTATGGAGTGCTAGTTTAAGTCCCTACCTTCATTATTTTCTAGCAGTGGTTGTTGCAGTGCCAGTGGTTGGCAGTGTGTGATGCGGGACGTACAACAGGTATGAGCTGGAGTACATTTGCAGCTGTGTGGGGAACTTTTTAGCTTTAGTAACTATTGAAATGCAGTTTGTGACTGGCAATAGGCTTACCCTTTGGTGGGTGGGTACATGTTTCTCTCTAAACCCTCCCTAGACCTCCGTAAACTGCTCCCATTTATTTGTAAATATTGCCAATTTTCCGGGGACTCCCCCATGCCACTCCTGCATTTACTACTAAATCTTATACCTCGATGTGCCGAAATCACTATGGAGATAGTTACAGTTGATTCATGTAAAAGGCTGACTCGACTAGTTTCTGCAATCCTCACTTCATTGTGCTAACTTCAGAATGAGGCTATGCTTACTAGGATGGTTGAACTAAAATGTGCAGTGTACAACACAGAATAGCAAAATTGGTGTGCCTTTAAAGTGTATATAACTGTGCAATGATACTAAGAGGCCGAGTACGATGTTGGTTGGAAAGCCTCCGACAGCTAGTTGGAAGCTTTCTGACCGGGGTCGGATGCTTTCCGACCGACACAGTCAGTTTGCGGTCCAATCGCCTGATTATGATGTCGGCAGTCGGAGCGTAAACCGGCTGTTCATTCTGACGCGGCTCCGACCGGCTCTCGGAGTCTTCCGGCCAGTTGGAACTGCACCATAATCCCCTATGGACAACGTTTATGCCATTGGGATTACAATGTCAATTTCCCATAACTTTTCCGTGCCTGCTTTTCTGACAAGGAAATGCTTTCGGAAAGCAACTTTCTTCTGTGGCCTACGGTTGGTTGCAAGGGGTACCACGGTTGCCCCCCTGTAAAACCCTGCACTGTGTAGCAGGCACTATGGGGTGCCTCCCACAGGGTGCAGGGCTTTCCACACACACTCATTTCTATATAGGAACCTATATTACAGCCGGTTTACAGCCCTAACACAAGCTTCCATAGAGAAAAGTGAGTATGGGACTGAACATTATTCAGTAGCATCGTAATCAGGCAGTTGGAACCGCCGACCGGAGGTCGGTCAGTCCAGAGACAAAGACGGTGTCGGTCAGAGGCAACTCTGGCCGACATCATAATAAGCCCCTAAGACTTCAGTGAACTTGTAGGTATATAAACGAAATCACAATTGTTTAAACAAACAGTGTAGCTTATAAATCCACGTTCTCCTAAAAGCTTGAAAAGAGACTTCCGGAATAAATTAAGAATGCTTATGAAATATGAGACCCAGAAATATGAGACTGTAGTGATTGACATAAGCTTGGAGAGAAGTTATATGACTGGAGGATGGAAGAGTCACTCCTAAATTGTACCACAGGGCTCCATCACAATTTCTGAATAAGAATCAAATTAGCTAGTGAAAGGGGACTTTCACACAAAATTGCAACCTTCAATTGGTTAAACCAGGACTGCACTTTAACACTCTTGTAATTTGTGTTCTATATGGTGAATTTGTCCGAGCCTAATAGACTCTCATCAGATCCTGATTGGAAAATCACATTTTGACAGTTTAGCCATTGCAGACAATTTTGTATTACTGCCAAGAACTCCAATCAGTTTGTACAGACTATTAATTACACTCAAAGACTATAATGTGACAAACAAGTTGAACATTAATGTGAATGCTATGAAAATGACAATATTAGGTAGTTCAATTAAAACTTTAAAAACCCAGGCACAATTAATAAGCTCCCAATTAAATAAGTATCCTCTAACTATTATCTAGGCTTGATCATAGGCCAGAATTTAAAGTGGAAAGAAAATATTAAAACTATAGCCCAAACATTTCATATAACAAGTGCCACACTCAGATGTTTTATGCACAGTTATGGATTTAGAGCTTTAGGGAATACCTTAATAGCTTACCTTGTAGCTCACAAATATCTCACCGAGATGGTTCAGATCTTTTACATGCACCCACTTTCAAATGTCACCATGGAGAATCCTAGGGGCTCCTGAGAGGTCAGTGGACCTTTTCCACATTTTGGAGGATTAAGAAAGTCATTAAACATCATAAACATTTAGAATTCGTGATAAGTCAATGATGAGATATTGGAATAGTTTAAAACATGTATTTTATCTTAAAGTTATAGAGTTTCTAAATATCTTTATTCAGTTTAGAAATTTAAAACAAATAAAAGAAGAGGTTAGAAATCAGCAATAAAGACATGTGTCTATAAAGAACCCCAATGAACTAGTTAAGGGACCTATTCTAAATAAGAACTCATAAAGAGTCCAATTGGAAAAGAACAGACAATGAGGAACAAACTTCTCATAAAGAGTAGTTCTGGAAAACTCAGCTGAGTTTCCCTCAATTGCAATGCAACTGTATTTAGAATAGCGATCTGTGCAGTAGCTTAGATCACAAGTTAATAAAGGCAAAATCACCTCAAGAATATCCACTGAGGTTCAACTCTCTATAAAGAAAAGTCTTGGGCAAGGAGAAATCAAGCAGCAGGACCACCGGGCGGTTTAAGGGAATGAAGAGAGGTTTGTCTAACTAGCTAAAAACACTCATTATTATGGTTTTCTCACACAAGTATTGGTTTCTGAAGGCGTCTCCACTTGATGCCCAATCAGAACAGTTTGCAAGGTGGTGTTGTCAGTTATACGATGAGTCTTTTTCCGATTCCCACAGTCTGCACTCTTGTCATCCGGGTTGATACAGTTTTCTTTCATAATTGTTACATGAGGAAAGGTTCCTATGACAACCCTCTTACCTAAGCAAAAAGATGCACTATAAGATAATTGCATAGACAAAGACTAGTCAGTAATATGAAAGCATATATCAAGTTATTCGGAATCAACATTTATAAAGTCTATGTCACCACTTATTCCTTACAGTTTCAATACGTCTGATTTATTCTAGTGAAATGATCTATCACGGGGTGAGGAACTAAATAAACATGACATAGAGTCAGCACATTTCTAAAGATGATAATCAATGCTAAGCAGTTCCACAGAATGCGTTACTATGAACAAAGGTTAAAAGAAAAGCTTTGGGCCTAGTCACTGCACAGTCCAAAGTATAGTTACTTGGTGCAAACGTTTGAAAAAACATGCATTTTTAAATGAAGCATTTCTAATGACATCTTTCACTTCTACATTAGTTATAATGCAATATATTTTCAGTATACTTACTAATATTTCAGCAAAATGTATATGTGTTTTTATTTGTTAGTTATTTTCTAAAATGAGTATTTCAATAGCATTTAAAAGTGTTCAAAAATGCAATTACAGCATAGTGATTATTGAGTTTTCTAAATATATGGTAATTTTTTTTAAACTCCCGCCCGTTTGATCAAGTATATCATCATAATAATTTGGTTTCACTCTCAAAGCTGAATCTAAAATGCAGTTTCATCTTCCAGTGTATCCTGTTTCTTTCTTGTTATCCCCCTTGAGTGTTGTAGTGTCTTCATGTACTTATCATTCATTATTCCCACTAAACCCATGTCTTTTTGGAAACGTTTTTGCTGATAAGCATCATGACTTTTGCGGAGAACATATCTACAGGTCAAATATAAGACATATAGGAATATTAGGCATAATTCAATAATTAGTATGGGCATTAGTATAGCTTTTATTATTCCTTTCTCAGCTGTTGAGAACCAGTTGCCAATTGTATTTAAACCGTTCCTGAAATTTTTATACAGACAAAAGGGGCGACCGACCTCCAGTTGGCAGTCCCAACCACCTAATTATGATGCGACTGTGAGCTATGGGCCACTCCGGTTGCCCTGCCCTCCCATTATTAGAAACACCGGAGTACTGTCAGTTCTTTTATTAATGCTCTTTTACTTTTTATCCAGGGACACGGGCACATCTAGGTGGTGCTGCGCGCATAGGGGAGCGAGTTCCTGACCAAAGGCAGGTCAGAGGAATAACACCACACATCACACAACCTCCAGTCATACCATACACGACCCAATAGAACAAAACACAAAATAGGAATAACACAATAACTTGCAAAAGACAAAAACTATTACATAAACATTATACAAAGACAATAATCATATACAGAACACATGAAAAAATTGTGAGACTGAGAACAGCGCCAACGCGCATTTCGGAGTGGAACCTTGTCCACCTGTTCCTTCGTCAGGGCGCAACTGATACGATCAAATTTCCGTCAAAGGATCAGAAACAATGTATCATATGATGGTGGTGAGGGGTCTTTGTAACATATCGTTCACATGGAACCGATTCTGTAATTTAACAATCCACGCAAACTCGAATTCCAAAGGTCATAAATCAGATGATAAATGCTGAAGATGGTGGGCTTCACAATTCCCACAAATATAGTGCCAGTGGACGAAGAGAACACCACATGGGGGCTTCTTCCAGTAGTTAAAAAGGTGCCAAACCTGGCTGAGGACCCGATGAAAAAAAGAGAATCTTAAAAACACGAGAATACGTAAGAAAAAAGTGTAGGGTGTAGTACAGGTGCTGCTAATGTGTATATCCTGGGCTGTTCATCAATAATAATACCAACACAATAAGCCTCTGGGATAAGGCCTGGTGAAGCTTAGTTGGCCTCATGGATTGCTTGAGCGGGGAAACGCATCCTTCGATGTACTTCACCTTCACTGCTTCAACCTGATGGGACACAGAACGAACCACGTCAGCCAATCCTTTACAGTAGTCAAGGACCAAATCATCTGAAATTTCAGAAGCGCGTTGGCAGGCATGGTAGGAAAACGCATAAAACTCCCCATGAGAATTTCGTGGGGCGACAGCCCAGTTCTCCTGTAAGGGATGCTGTGCAGATTCATTAGCACTACTGGTAGAGCCTCAGGCCTCTTCGAAGATGTCGAAGCATACACTTTAGCTAACCTCGATCTCAGGTTACCATTGATCTGCTCCACCATTCCAGATGCCTCAGGCATTTAACTACAATGTAGTCTCTAAACCACATTCAGAGCTGTACAGAGTAACATCATGACTTCGTTATGGAAATGGGTGCCTCTATCGATTCCAATCTAGTTGGAAATCCAAATCTAGGAATGAGCTCTCTTAGCAATAGCTTAGCTAGTGTGAGGCTATCACATCTCCTAGCCCTGTAAGCCTCGACCCACCAGGAAAAAATGCACATGACAACCAGTATGTACCTTAAACAATTAGACACAGGCATCTCAATAAAATCCATTAGGATCTGATTAAAGGGACCCCCTGACCTGCCAATGTGGCTCAAGGCAACTTCAGTCTTTTTCCCAACATTCATTTGTTGGCAGGTGACACACCGATGACAAACAGCTTTGGCAACCACTCAAAACTTCGGCTTGAACCAAGTCTGCCTGAACAATCTCACCATCACATATCTTTCTATGTGGGCTGCTCCATGAATTTGCCTCGCCATTGGGTGCAGCAAACAATCCGGTAATACTCTCTTGCCATCAGCTGACACCCACATGTCATCCTTCCCTTTCTCGCAGCCTGCTCTGACCCAACCCGCTTGTTCTTCCTCTGTAACTTCCATTTACAAACGCCTCACTTCATCCAATGTGTCATCAGCTGCTAGCATCATATTGAGCTTGGTCTTCTCTGTACTCTCACCAGTATATTCTCCATTAAAGACACACGCATTAAAGGCAAAATAGTGTGCGACTTCATCAGCATACCAATTACCAGTAGCTACAAAATCATTCCCTTTCTAGGGGTTCCACACTTGACAGCAGCCACTTTCCTTGGCAATTGTAACACTTTCAACAGTTGTCTCACATACTCCCCATTTCTTATTGGAGAACCAGATGACTTTAAGAATCCTTTCTGTGACCATACTGTCCAAATCATGATTCACACCTAAACCATATTGGCTATCGGTATAGATTGTGGCTCGGATTTGTTCCGAAACTCTACATTCACATGTTAAGGCAATGATTTTGACCACTTGTGCAGAGTATACTTCCTGTAACCCAGCTGCTTACAGCACTCCAGAAATGGTACAGACAGCAAACACTGCTCTCAGGGTTCCTTCATTGTCTCTTAAGCATCAGCCATCAACAAAAAGGACTTGATCAGGATGAGACAATGGCTCATCGACAATGTCAGGCCTTGGTTTCATATATAGATCAGTGACATTCAGACAGTCATCGTCTTCATATTCTTCCCCATCAGTACTTGGAATGGGTAACAAGGTAGCAGGATTTAACACAGAACACTACTTCAAAGATACATTCTCAGCGCCAAAAAGCACCTGCTCATACCTTGTCAACTTGTTATTTGTCAAATGCTGTGCTTGGTTCTTGTCATCAGAAGCTTAACTAAGTGTGGTACATACACTGTAAAAGTATGACCCATCACAATCCTCTCACATCGTTCAATACTGACACCTGTTGCAGCAACGGATTTGAGAAATCCGGGCAATGCTAAAGCTACAGGATCTAGAGTAGCTGAGAAACAGGCCACTGGTCTACAGGCACCCCCATGTGTCTGTGTGAATACAGGCAGTGCACAACCTTCCCTTTCATGGCAGAACAGCGAAAATGCTTTGTTGTAATCCGGCATTCCTAAAGCCGGAGCATGCCACAGACACTCTTTAAACTCTAGGAAAGCAAGTAGGCAATCATTGTCCCAAGGCACCAGATCATATACATCCTTGTGAGTCAGCAACTGGAAAGGTTTTCTTCAACAGGGAAAAGTTGGGAATCCACTGTCGACAGTAGCTAACCATTCCCAAAACATTCTGACCTCCTTATTTGTCCTAAGCAGGATCATCTTCATGATCGTCTCCACTCTTTCTGGATACATGATCCTCTTGCACTTTTCTATCCAATGGCCCAAATACTGTACTTCATTTAGAGAGAACTGAAGCTTACTTGACAACACCTTATGCCCATTCTCAGCCAGGTGGTTCAGTAAGGCAATAGTATCATCCCTGCAAGCATCATGCATCTCGGACGCAATGAGAAGGACATCGATGTATTGGACCAGTACTGATTTTCGGGGCAGAATCAGACTGTCAAGGTTCTTTTTCAAGATCTAGTTAAAAATGGATGGACTTTCAGTATACCCTCGAGGGAAAGCAAATAAGAATTCTCGTGCAATGGAACAGAGAAAAATGCCGCTGAGGTCAATCACACTAAACCATTCATCTTCACAGGGAATCTGGAGTAGGATCACAGATGCATTCGGTACCATGGTAAAACATGGAATCACTATGCTTTTAACCTTCCCAAGACAATGCAATATTTTCCACTAGGTTTCTGCAACCCATATTAGGAGAGCTGCACGTACTTCCCATGATCTCTTATAAGATGCCCTTTGCAATCATGGACTCAATTACGCATGTAATCCCTGCCACCGTTTCTGGAGTCAGATTGTACTGGGGTGTTCTTGGCAATTCTGCATTTAGCTTGATCTGTATGCGGACTGGCTCGACTCATCAAATCAGTCCGATCTACTCTCCTAAGAAGTCCCACACCACTACTGAGACAGTGTCTCTGAGACCTAGTGGCATGTCTTCCACTGTCAGTAAAGGAAACATGGCAATGCAAAGGTTCTGGTTCACCAATTTGAAAGCAATGTCCTCATCATTGATGTGCAACTCAATTCCTTTGGTGTGAAGTAGAGGGTACAATTCAGTTTACATAACAGATCATGCCCTAACAGACACACTGGGCATGAATCACACACCATGAACTGATGGTGACCCTGGAAGGATCTGATTTTCACCGGCACCTCTTTAGTCAAAGGGTTCGTCATCCTTATATTAGCGACTCCTACAACTTAGATTGATTCTCCCGATCTTACAGTGGAATGGGGAGCACCAGTATCAATCAAGAATGTAATGGGATGACCACCCACATCTGCTTCTACAGGGGGTCCATTCTGGTCTACCTCTAAGGCTGCGCCAAGTGTACAGTCTTCCTGTCCTCTCAGGCACTGTCATAAGGACGGGTCCAGACCAAATCCATCCAGAGACTCCATCAAGGGCATCTGGCGGTATGTCCGATTGCCCTGTGGAATTCTCGGAGGCTGAGGCACTTGCACTAATTGGTCCTGATTCCTCCCACATTAAATTATCTTGGCCTGATCATTGTCTGTAACTGGTTCACACCATCTGCCATCTGTGTGAGTTCTCATCCCTGTTTTTGGTTAGCAGGATTGAGGTGACGCTTGCGTTTCCAATGCCGGATCTTTTGACATAAATGACATGCAGTGGACTTCCTAAGGGTGTCGACATCCATCCATGTCTTCAAATCTATAGACATACCTCTCCCTTTTCCCTTACCCGTTGACCCTCCAACTTGCACTTGTACACCTCCTGGGGCACACCCCTGACCTCAATTTACAGCTCCCATCATCCCCTGCACCTGCTCTCCTTTTGCGGAATTACGCATTTGGATTAACATTAATTTCTCCTTTATCCTCCTATGTTTGGAGTCCAGCTCATCACTGCAGTACCTGGAATACTATAGGATTTCGTCCACGGATTTGCTAGCAAATCAGATGCTGTTGGATCATAAGGCTGATCTCCGGCCTCAGTCTAGTCACAATTTTGAGCACAAATTGTCCCATGTCTTTGGGGTCCAGAGTATCTAACCCACTGTACTGCCTGAAGGCTTGTAACAGCATTTTGTAATAGGCATGCACCGATTCTTTAGGCTCCTGGGTGTTTCGATCTCCCTTGACCCAATAGATGTCCTGTGGGGCTATTTTGGATTGCAACCATGTGATCACCTAATCGCACTTTTTCATGACTAACGTTGAAGTGCCATGAGTTACCGAGTTCCCCTCTGGCTCAGCACTAGTCCCCTTGACAGCTATCTTACAAGCAGACCATAGATCAATAGGGACCACAATTTTGAAGAAGGTGTTTAAATCACTTCACAACACTTTTGAGATTCTAAAAAAGTGATCAACTTGCTTTTAACACCACTCAGCAGGTTTCCCTCTTAATCTTGGGAAATCGTTTGTGAACAAAGCAAGTTTAACCTGACTCAAAGGGATGTGCAGATACCCTCCACTAGGTACTTCCTGCAACGGGTATGCCTCTACTCCCTGTGTTTCCTCTCCTGGAGGAGGCGTCTCTCCTGTCACCTTACTGGCACTCTTCTTCCTAGACCACCTCCAAGCCCTTATTCCTATCACCAGTTCCTGAATGTGCGTCTTCAATACAGGCACTCTCTTTTCCTCTATCACTTGGTCAATGTAAGTAAGCCCTCTTTTTCAGTGATTGTATGCCACCTCTGCTAAACCAATTCTAGATTCCTCCCTTACTTCATGTGTAAACCATCCTACTCTGCTACCAACTGAAAGGGCCATTTTAAATTGTTCTGGAACCTTTCTAAAGACACTCTCCGATGGGTCTTTTAAGCATTATTAAAGTGTGATGGGGAGAAAATCATTAATGTGCAGTTAAGTCAATTCAAATCAGCTTTATTCAGTGTAGTATGTACAACCATAAAAGCGTACTAAAAACAAACATTCTTTAACAAAAAAAAAAAATCAAGAAAGGCAATGTACATGTTAACAATAAATTCAATTGATATACACGTATTTTTGTAAAATACCAATGATTCACTGCTAGAAAAAAAACATACTAATAGATCAGGGAGTACAATACAATTTAAAAATGTCCAACTGACATACAATTATTTTACACATTCTATATAGAATTATAAAATACACAACAATACAATAGAACCAAGTACAATATATCCCATGTACGAACAGATACATAATGTGCAAAATTGCATATTAAACTAATTCATAAACAAAGCTAGTTACTCTCACCAAGCTTCTCATATAGTAATGCATCTAGGTGTGATAAATCCTTTCTTTTCCTGACTGCCCTTACTATGAAACGAATGACGAAGTACACAGTTTTCATATTATCCAGGCTGCATAAAAATTCAAAAGCATGTTTATAGTCAAAAAGCCTATTCGTTAGAAAAAGTGGTTTCAAAACAGTTTTCTGAATGTCACTATAAAAGGTACAAAATAGTAAAAAGTGCGAATGTAGATTGGGGGGTATTTCCATTGCACGGGCAGTTTGGTAAATTGTAAGACCACTTTTCCTTATTAGAGAATGCAGTTATATAATGTAATGTACCAAGTCTAAGCCTTGTGAAATAAAATCTGTGTTGAATGTTTCTTACCAAAGTTAAATGTTTGTGCAGCCTCCACCAAGGGGATTTCACAATAGGTAGTAACACTTTGCTGTCTTGCATCGTCAATTCTATCCTGTTCTCTGGCAGATGTATATCTTGACTTCAAATCATTTTTACTAATGTCTTGGATAGATGCCGGATCCGTTTTATTAAAGTCTATTTTCAACATTTTAGTAAATTATGGATATGCTCTAGCCAGTGGATTTTTTTTACTATGGTCAAGGGCCAGACAGTCCTTTATCAGGTCCGTGGTAAGTTTGGTCTCTTCTTCTACCCACAACCCTAGCCAGAATGTAAGTCCCGCAATATTAATGAAATCACTTATATACGATACTGACAGTTCTTTATGTATTATGTAGTTGGCTGTAGAATTTGGGACTGCCAATACTCTTTAAAAAAAAAAAATGTTGTGTTTGTAAGGACGTGGTATTTGCTCTCCCCCATATCGCTGACCCATAGGCACCCATCACACCTTCTATACAGGGTAAGAATTTCCCTTACAGGTTTATTTCCCATTTTAGCCGAAAATCTAATAATGCGCAGTCAATTTAGAAGCACCGTTTCATGATACCTAATAACCAAAGATAATTGAGGAAGGTACGAGGGAGGGGGAAAGCAGATGGCGGCCGCTTGAGGTCGAAGGAGCGGACATGCCGATCTAAACACCGTGAATCAAATCTTTGTGGGAACTGGCCTAAGGAAGAAGTAAAGAAGAACTAAATAAAACTCACCATGTAATGTCTGCCAATCTACTCAGCTGGGACGTGGTGGTGAGCCCCGGTCTGGGAGTCCGGAGCGGCTCTAAGGAGGTTCAGCTGCGGGGGAATATTGCGGCGTTGGCTTCGCTGGTTGAACGTGTGCTCGCATTTGCCGGCTGCCGGCGCTGCCGGCGAAAAGTATCGACACGAATGGCTCCGAAAGTGGCGGCCTCCTCCAGGGGAAGGACTGGAGCAGCGATGGACTTTCCGGCCCCCGAATCAAAGCGGGGCGGTCGGCGGACGCCGCATACAATTAAACAGGCTGCAGAGAAGGACCGGGAGCCGGTCTCAGTCAGGGGAAGAGGCGGGGCCTCGCTGGGACGACGGGCGCCGGGTGGCTCTGTATTGGAAATGCTGCGTGCTTCTGCTCTCGAGGACAAACAGCCTGACAAACAGGCCACAGTCAAAATCACTGGAGGTGCCGAGGCTGAAGGCGAGGCGGTCCCACCGGACAAGGATATTGTAGTAGCTGAGGGAGAGGCTCTGCTGACTAAATCGTCTGTTAGAGGAGAAGAAGTAAGTTCTGAACCCATTCAGAATGCAGATGTATTACAGGGTATAGCGGGGGGTGAGCAGAGGTATAGCAAGACATCAATGGGGGATAATAGTCAGGAGAAAATTCATGAGGTAGAAACAGATATGGCACTGACTATTACTAACATAGAGTTAGCAGATTTGGCGTCATATAGGACTCCAACCAAAAAGGTAAAACAAAACCCTCAGGGAGGATCACTAATAAATTTAGAAGCAGAGGCAGACCCCAATGATTGCTTCTTCTCCCTGTCCGATGGCCCTGAGTGGTCAGCCAATGACTCTGGATCCTCAATTATATCAACTGATGATGAAATTGAAAATGAAAGTGATATGGCGAATACCGGAGATCCTCTTTATATGACTGCTCAACTGACTAGTGGTAAAAAATCCGGTCATCATACACAAAGGCCAGCAAACTTGAAATGGGATTATTCTCTCTCTGATCCAGGCAAACTTACCAAAAGTATAGTACCTCAAGAAGCTTCTGGCTCACAAACCCCGACACTAGAGACTGTCTTACAGACAATAATACAACATCGCGATGAAACGAGGGCAGATGCTCGTAAAGCGCAGAATGCCGCACGGAAAGTTCAAGGAGCAGTACGGAAGCTGACAAAAGTATGCAATACTATAGGTGAGCAGCTTACGGAACTCGAAACTCGAGTTAATTTGGTGGAGACTGAAGTCGCTGAGAAACTTGGCCAAGCTAAGGAACAAGAGGAACGTATTACGGACATACAATGGAAACTGGAAGAAAGTGAGAATCGGCAGCGGCGCTACAATCTGAGGGTCCTGGGAGTCTTACGTGTTGGACCTCTTTCAACGAGCATTTCCGGAACTTACAGGATGGAATTGGCAACTAGAGATCCAGCGGGTTCATCGGACACCGTTTACTCCCAGAAATCCTGGCAGGGAAGGAGCTAAGCCTAGAGCCATTTTGTTTTTTTTCGGTAATTATCTTTTAAGACAGGCCGTGTTTGAAAAAGCCAAACCTGAGGCCAGGAGAAATGTGGATGATGTTTCTTTTTTTGTAAGACCTGACTTTTGCCATGTCACTGTGGAAAGGAGGTGGCGTTTGCGCCAGCTGATAAAACCCTTTCAAGACAAGGGGGCAAAAGTTTACTTGAATAACCCCACATCTCTGAAGGTAGTCTGGCAAGAGGGAACAACAATTTTCACATGTGAGATAAAAGCTCAAAAATGTTTGGCCGAACTGAAGTCGTAGGGAGGGGCAATCATGCTTCCTTTTCTTTTTTTTTTCTTTCCTTAAGATGGATAATTCTGGGAGTATGGGGGGGAAAGGAAAACTGACTATAATTTGTATCTAAAGGGGCTATTCCCACCTAAGAGGGACCTTAGGGTATAGTTTTGTGAATGATTCACGGTGTCGGCTAACTGCTCTCCATCTCCGCCAACAGACCGATGTGTGGTCTGGGCAGCCCCCGAAGATGGGAGAGAGGGAGGGGAGGGGGAGGAGGGGGTGGTAGAGGTGGTGTAAGGAGGAAGGGGGGGGTCAAGAGGTCTGGGGTGGGGTACACTAAACAGGGGGAAAAAATTCAGAGAGCTTACGAAAAAAGAATTTAAAAAATGTGTTAAAACGTTGAGAATAATAAGAGAAATGAGAGCCAATCTTACATATCTAGATTTATATCTGTATGTCAGGGGAAAAAGAAATAAAATAAAAGTAGATGGACACCATTTTAGTCTCTATGGGTAAGATGACAATCTGTTCAGCCAATATATGTGGCTTAGGAGTTAGGAGTAAACAAGATAGAACCATGGAAATGGTTAAATATATCAATCCTGACATAATTGCCTTCCAGGAAACACATTTACCGTGGGAGGAGAGGGGATTAATTATGATTAAGGGATATTCGTTATTGGCTTGCTCTATGCAAACCTCCAATATAAGAGGGGTGGCTATCTTGGCTAAAAATCGAATAGGATCTGCTAGGCGTGCAATGGGAGACGCCGGAGGGAGGTGGGCTCTGGCTGAGCTTGAATGTGGAATAACAATAGCCACGGTGTACGGATCAAATCAAGATGAGCCTAAATTATTTGAAGATCTGGAGATGGAGTTAGCAACTTGGCCCACACCTATTATAAGGTGTGGGGATTTTAATATTCATTTAGGAGCAGGCAACTGGATGCTTAATAGATATCAAGGGCAGAAGCCCAAGGTATTTTGAGCACTAGTATCACTGATCAAAAGCCACAGGTTGATTGATGGGTGGCCCGCTAAATTTCCCAACGACCCAGGATATACATACTTCTCTTACCCCCATCAGAAATATGTACGGTTGGATTATTTCTTTATTTCTAATCCCATTACAGGAGCAGCTGAGGTCGAAATACTTCCCAAACTAATATCTGATCATAATCCGCTGATGCTTAGGGTAAGAGTACCACAACTCTATAAGTACCAAGCACAATGGACATTTGATCGAAAACTGTTGGTTGATCAGGAGTATATCCGTTACTTTAAAGTCTGGATAAGGGATTTTTTTGACTTGAATAGATTTAGTGCTCCGCGTAACGTGGTTTGGGACGCATTCAAGGCTGGAGTAAGAGGGGAGATGGTAAGCTTTGTATCTAGCCAAAGATTACAACAAGAGAAGAGGATTAAGCAACTATATGCCAAACTCAGAGATCTGGAGAAAGAGCATCTGGGCAAAATAGTGCGTGGATGGAAGTAGCAACAACTCAACTAGATATTACGGTGGTCAAAACTGAGATAGGCTCCTATCACTCCCAAAAAGCTGCGGCAGGGTATCAGACTCATAGGGCAGAGTGTTACGGATATGGTGAAACTGTAGGGACGCTACTGGCCTTGAAGACAAGACAAAAAACAATGAAGAGCCAGATATCCTCAATATGTAATCAGGGGATTTTATATACTGACCCAGGGGATATAGTAAAAGTATTTCATGAATACTATCAAGATCTTTATATGGAGGCGAAGCAAGGCCCCCGCAGTGATATTTATGTGTGGGCTAGTAAAGAATATAGGACATTAGGAGAAGATGTTAGTGAGAAACTCGAGACTGAATTTACACTTGAAGAGATACGAATAGCAATTCAGCAGTTGGTCTCGGGGAAAGCAGCTGGCCCCGACAAGATTCCATCGGAATTTTATAAAATCTTTCAGGAAGAGTTAACCCCCCTGATCTGGGATCTCTTCTTGGGAGTACAACATCTTGGGAACGCCCCAGATTCTTGGAAGGGCACAAATATTGTCATCTTCCCCAAAGTACTAGGCAGGGATGCCCCTGCTCACCAATTTTATTTGCCCTTTATATTGACCCACTTATCCAAACGATAATTGAGAATAAGGAAATTGTCCCAATCATGACTCAGGGGTATGAAACTAAAATACTTGCTTACGCAGATGACATTGCGATATTAACACCTAAGCCTGAGGAGGTTGTAAGGGAAATTGAGAATATTGCAATTGTATTTGGGAAAGAATCAGGGTACTTATTGAATAAATCAAAGACCCAAATAATCTGTACCGACAATATCACCTTTATGGACAACTGAAGAGTAAAGACTGCTACGTATCTTGGAGTTAAGATTACACCGGATATTAGGCAGATTGCTCAAATAAATGTAAACCCTGTGATCAGTAAAATAGCCCTAGATCTTAGGCGAATAAATTCACTTCATTTAACTATTATAGGGAGGGTGAATATTCTTAAAATGATAATGTTCCCCAAGGTTTTATACTTATTTAGGTCACTCCCGGTGGAAATAGAAGAATCTATAATTAAAACGCTAGATTCAATATTTAATAGATTTATTTGGCAATATGGTAAGGTTAGGGGATCTCTTAAATTTCTTACTCTACCACAAGCACAGGGTGGGTAGGCGGCTCATAATTTAACCTTTTACTCCTGGGCTGCTCTGCTACAACGAATGAATATACTTTTATTTGAAAAATATGCTAATAAAGTACAGGATAAAGAGCTTCCAACAATTTACGAACTGGCACTAGGGGAAGAGGCGAAGGCATTATTTCTACGTAAAGTAGAACCAAGCTATTATAAGAAAGTACGATTTAAGATTATTCTCAGTGCTTGGAAAAATTGGGTCAGAATACAAAAACATATGAACATTGAGAAAAGAACCAAATATACACCTATCTGGAAGTCAATTTTGTCTCCGCCTGTGTACTATGATGTAATAGCTAAGCGGTGGGAACAATTAGGATTACGGACGTTGGGGGATATTCAGCTAAACGGACAAGTATATTCATTTAGCGAGCTACAAAAAAAAGTTGGAATCTCGGACGGACATTACCTTAAATATCTACAAACTAAGGGGGTGGTTGGTAAATTGAGACCGACGATATCTAATGTTAAAATCGCACTGTTTGAAACTATGGTGAAATCTGCTTGTAAAATCAAACATCTATATAGTTTGATGATGGAGCAAGCTCAAGATGATATGGACAAAACTGAAAGAAAATGGGCCAATAAACTAGAGGATGGAGATATTGACGTTGATATGACATTACAATTAGGGAAAAAAATGCTCCTATCAGCTAATTTAAAATCACAACATTATAAGACGATCTATAACCTATATTATACTCCGGCTAAACTATTTCAATGGGGAAAAAGGGAGGATGACAAATGCCCTAGATGTGGGGTAGGACCAGCAGAGGACATCCATATGTTTTATGGGTGCGTGCAACTGGATCTGATAAAAACTGAATTGGTAAAGTTTTGGGTAAGGATCCTTGATAAAACTGTAGAATTAACCCCTACGCTTATGCTGATTGGATATGATAGTAAGTTTCTACTCCTATCTGGATCTTAGCTGCTGGTTGCCTTGCTGTCGCCCTAGGAGGGGCTCTGCCTGCAGTTTGGTACCGTGCGAGGTGACGCTATCGTGGGGAGAACGCACCACACGGGACTCCGGTTCCCAGGAGCCCGTGCGTCGCTGCACCTGTGCCTCTACACGCCCACCCGCCACAGAAGACTGAAATAACCTCGCGGAACCCGCTGGCGCGGGTCCCGCTTCGCTTCTACTCCTATCTGGATCTTAGCTGCTGGTTGCTTTGCTGTCGCCCTAGGAGGGGCTCTGCCTGCAGTTTGGTACCGTGCGAGGTGACGCTATCATGGGGAGAACGCACCACACGGGACTCCGGTTCCCAGGAGCCCGTGCGTCGCTGCACCTGTGCCTCTACACGCCCACTCACCACAGTCTCGTGACGCCCTGTTAAAAGACGTGACAGCAACCGCTACGCGGTACGCGGGTGGGACGCGCCGGGCTAAGCCCGGGCAAAGGGCGGGCCGTCTGTGGCCGTCCGGGGCCGGTCAAGGCCGGGCTGGGCCATCCTCCTTACCTCAGTAAGAGCGACTTGTTGGGCGGGGTTTGCCTGTAAAAATGTGAACTTTGAGGTACCGACTTTTGTGGACTATTGGTGATTTTGTCGTTGCTGGAGGTGTATTTGTGACATTGATCTGAGAAGGTTATGGCAACAAATATCAGTAGGGGTTCTGTTGTTATAGGGGGGTCCGGGACATTAGAAGCCTACTTAAAAAAAGTAGAACATGCCGTTTCTAGGGAAATTGAAATGGTGGAAAGGAGGCTATCTTTAGAGCCCGTAACCCAGCCTAACCTGGAGTTACAATCCAGCGATCCTACTTTAGGTTTAGGCGTAGAGCAAGCTATATATCCGCTCCCGCAGGACTCTGTCCCAGAATCCTCCCCTGTTATGACGCCCCCTCTCACCAATGTACCGACCCCAACTTTTTCTCCTCCAGTGACACGCACCAGGCAGTCAAAGATCCCTCCGGTTGTACTGGTTAAAACTTCTAAAGGAAAGAGAAAAGCAAATAACATTCCTAAGGGAAGCCGACAACAGGCTAAGTTACCCAGGCTTAAAGATTCTGTACTGGGGATGGACTGCCAGGAAAGTAGGGCTGTGGAACAGCAAACGAGGAATAAGGGAAATGGTTGTCATGTGCATTCTGTCCAAGGGGAAGTTGCCACAATGGGGGATAAGTCAGATGATTTGATTAAGCTTATGGATGAGCGTCTGGGAGCGATTATTTTGCCTGTCATGGACAGACTTAATAAGATTAATGATAGATTGGTTCTGATCGAACGTCATATAGCAGGGCAGAATGTTTCGTCGTTGAGGTAAAACGCACCTGAACTCCATTCTCTTAATGGAGTCACTTCTAGAGTTTCGGAGTTGGTTGAGTCCATGACGGCCCCTACCGTCGGTAACATAAATCCACCTCCATTGGTTTTGGGATCAAACAATGGTATTAAAGCGGGGATGAGGGGGCAGATTGAAAAACCATGTCCTCCGGTAGAGGGCTCACGAAAGGAATTTCCTTTGCATTTGCCGCCGGAGGCTTGCCCTTATACTGTCATTCTAGCCAACGTCCCAAAAATTTCTGATTGGAGGGAAGAGCACTGGTCCTCATTAAAAAATAAAGCCCTTCATTATTTGGCGGGCAAGACTGTCTTGGGGAGTCGTCTCTTTGAATGTTTCAAAATGGTTAGAAGGGTTTCATGGGTAGGGAAGTCTAATAAGTCATTCAATGGTGATTGTGTCGTAGTGAATTTTAACTCTCCCGACATAGTAGACCTTATATTGAGGCAGGCTGGGTCAAGTAGACTGCATCAGGATTATGTTAATGTTCTCCCGTTGTTTTTTTTTTACCCACCTCACATTCAAGGGCTGGTAAGACCTGGAGAGCATATTTCTCAGTTTATTCCTGCAAGTAAATCATTGGCCTTAAGCAATAGATATGAGATCCTTAGTTCTTTGGACATCAATGACTGACTTAGTCTGGATAATACTCATACCTCTAATGATCCAGCTAGTACAGTTCCATCTAAACACCTTGGTCTGTTATTACTAAGGTCTAGTATGGTATGTGGGGTGGACGGTGGTGATTTGATGGATACCCTTGTACCTGACCAGGTTGTTAATCAGTCAGGAATTACTCAGGGGAACTCCGACAATGTCCCGCTGGCTGGGAGTTATATAGTTCCTGCTGATGTTACTGGTGATCTGAATGTTGTTGATCCCAAACATAGTGGGGAAGTTGATTCTCATTTCCTTCTACCTCATTCAGATAAGATCCTAACACAAGAGTTAGAATGCGGGGGAGGTATTCCAGAGACAGATAAAATCACCACCATGGAACATAGCTGGTTTGCGCTCGAAAAGAGAGGATCAAAATTGGAGGGACTTTCTTTCATCGTATCATATTATTGCCCTTCAAGAAACCTGGGAGGCGAATGACCCATATTATCTGGATGGGTACCAGTCTTTTATTAAATATGCAGTCCCTTCCTCTATGGGGAGAGCTCGAGGGGGTCTCTTGTTACTATTTAGTTTAAAGCTTTTATATAATGTTGAAATGATAGTGACTAATTCCCCACACATTTTGGCAGTAAAGCTTGAAGGGCCCAATTTGCCCTCTTTTTTAGTGGTAAATTTTTATAATTCATTCGTCAGGTCTGAAAGCGCTGAACATATTCCTGGACGAGTATGATGCAGGAAACGTCACACCTTATTCTCTTTTACTTTTTGGCGATTTTAACATTCATGTATGTCCTCTTAATTGTTATGGTTTTAGTAATTATGATATATGTGGGCAAGAGGCTATTCACTTTGAACACTCTAAGGGTGGGATATATCTGGAGAGTATTATCTCTGCTCTTCATTTATATACGCCGGACCAAGATTCCTTGTCTTGTGTTCCTACATTCACTGGTCAAGGTCATTATAGTACGATTGATTATATTTTTTTACCTTATCCGCTGAGGGACTTGGCAGGTTCCTTTTGTGTTACTGAAAATCCTCTTAGCGATCACAACCCGCTTACAATGGAAATTAAAGTGAATGCCTTAGTAAAGGAAATTTTATTGCCTTTGACATCCAATATAAACCTAGTCTCTACTAGTCAGGGCAGGCGCTTGAGATGGGACGTTATTATGCCGGTTGCTTTTTTTGAGAATCTATACAATAACAACACTGAGGATTTTAGTTTATGTCTGTCGTCGGAGGCGCTTCCTACGGAAGTTCTTAGTGCCTTCGACAGGATAACCAAACAAGTATCAGGTAATTTGTTAACTTATGGGAAACCAAGGCCTAAGAAATTTAAAAGTTGGTTTGACCATGCCTGTTCTAGTGCCCATTCCGCGCTTATGTCGGCATTGAAAGAAAGAGACAAAGATTTAAAACAGATTGCAGAGGCAAGAAGGATGTATAAAAAATCTATAAAGCTCAGGAAAACCCAGTTAAGAAATCTGGCATGGGATGAACTGTCAGACGCTAGTGTTCTGACAAGTAGTACCCAGTTCTGGAAGGTGATTAACAGCTCCCTTTTCAATGAGCTGGAGATTACTAATAAGGATTGTTTCATCCCACCAGAGAGATGGGTGGCCCACTTCAGTGGTCTTTATTCGGAAATTGATGACCCAGATCCAGTGAACTACGCGGATAGCAATTCAGCCTCAAAAATTCTTTTTAATGAAGAAGAAGTGACAAAGGCCATCAATACAATGGCAAAAGGTAAAGCCCCAGGCCCGGACGGCGTTCCCGCGGACCTCTATCGGGCAGACCCAGGGTTCTGGGCAAAACTTCTAACTGCTGTTTTTAACGCTGCTTCTAAGGCCGGTGCACCTAAATCATGGGGCAAAGCTGTGATTGTTCCATTATTTAAGAAAGGGTCAAGAGAAGACCCGGCATGTTACCGGCCCATTTCTCTTTTGGATTCCACCATGAAAATAATGGGTAAAGTTGTCCTTGCTCGCCTAACAAATTGGTTGGAAGATAAGTCTATAATTTCCGACCTTCAATACGGGTTTAGACAGGGAAAGGGCACAGTAGGTCAATGCCTTAACTTGCACCTTATTATCGGGAAATACACAGTCGCGAAGCAGGGGGACCTTCATTTAGCATTTATGGATTTGTCCACTGCTTTCGACCTTGTTAACCGTCAAAAATTATGGGCTTTTTTAGTTGCCTTAGGGCTTGACCCAGTTTTGATATCCTTCCTGGCCGTCATGCATGAGGACACGACCGCTGTCGTCCGCTATAGTGAAGATGGGAGTTTATCAAATGCTTGGCAGGTAAGGCGAGGGGTTAGACAGGGGTGCATTCTTGCTCCCTTGCTTTTCTCGCTTTACATCAATAATTTGGGTGAGGTTTTAAGTTCGACCAGTAAAGACATCCCTAGAGCCGGCACAAAATTAATCCCCGCATTACTATATGCCGACGACACTGTTTTACTGGCGAGAACCGCTAGAGGTTTGCAAGCGCTTTTAAATGGATTTAATGATTTTATGGTCTCTCTAGACTTATTAATTAACTTTAAAAAATCACATTCCATGTCAATAGGTGGGGGGAGGGCTAAAAGGGTTACATTCTATTGTAATGGGCAGGAACTTACAAAAGTGCAGACTTTTCCATATTTGGGGATCTTATTTGATGATAAAAGTTCCTGGGTTATGCAACGCGCCCAGAAAAAGAATATTTTTGCTAGAGCCACAGGAGCGTTGTTGGGTTTCGCAAAGCGTCTGGGGTGTGGACCACTACCCGCACTATTAAACATTTATAGAGCTAAGTGCGTACCCATGGCACTATATGGTAGTGAGGTATGGGGTTATAAGATCTCGGCAGAAATGCAAATAGTGGAAAATAGTTTTTTCCGTAAACTGCTGTCCCTTCCTCCTTCCACACCAATTTTTAACATTCACGAAGACCTCGGGATGGGCTATCTTACTGATGAGATTTCTGTCGCGCCGTTATTAGGTTGGCTTAGAGTGTGGGCCCAGCAACCCCCAAACTTAAGCCAACTTATTGTACAAGATTGCTTGTCCCTTGATGAAGCTATGTCTATCCCTTGGTTTAGTGACATTAGAAATAATTTGAAGTCACTTGGTTGTTCCGAATTGTTTGATAGGCCATTCGCATTGAGTAAAACGAAAATAAAGACCTTGAAGAGTCAATTCTTGAGTAAAGCCATGTCACTAAGGGAAGAAGAAGAATTGGAAAAGCCGACAGTTAGGAGGTTTGTCATGCTAAGTGCAGGTAGAGGGATTCAGTCTTACCTGACCTTTATAAACAAACCTTTTCATCTGTTTCCGTTAATAAGGTTTAAGCATGGCATGCTTCCCTGGCTTTTGGCTTACCCTAAGGGTTTTTTCAAAGAAGGAACCCTAGGGCCTTGCCCCTGTGATAATACTTCCGAACAAAATTTGTTGCACATGGTTTTCTTTTGTGAATTTTACTCCATACTCCGTAAAAAATATATTGTGCCTATCCTCAAGAAGCATAACTTTGTACAAGTGAGACCTGCATTGGTATATTTGCAAATGCTTGACTCCCCGGTGGTATGTTTTGGGGTAGCAAGCTTTATTACAGGTGCTATTAGTCGCAGAAATAGGGTTTTATCCCATTAGTAATGTTCCCCAGGCCCTTGGAGTATCGTCTTTTAATCATGATATTTGGAATGTGAAGCAGAAACGTTTTTAGAGATTTGTAATTAATTAGATTTATTTATTGGACATACTTTTATTGTGTTTTGCGCCAATGTTTTGTATTATATTTTCTGTGAATTTCTTTTTGTATCTGCCCGTACCATGAATTATTGTACTGTGCTTTGATGGTTTTAAATTTTAACCGAATAAAGCAAATTTTTGACTTTGACTTTGACTTTGATAGTAAGTTAGAACTGGATCGAGCTCAGACCAGCATCATATTCATCTCGGTTACCATAATTAGATTACTTATTGCTACCAGATGGAAGGATACACTGCCCCCATCTTTTCATGATTTTTTGGCTCGCTTTATAGCGGTCTATAATCTTGAACAGGCTCTGTACACCTGTAAGGGATATCAGGTTAGAAAATGGGGCACTAAATTATGGGCTCCTGTAACAAAATGGTTAAAAGGGTAAGGGCAAAGTTTGAAAGACTTTTTCTTATGCTTCTATGAATGTTTTTGGCTATATTATTGTCTTTCTGTCACTTTCATTATTCATTTGGATTAATTAGCAAGCTTTGATAAATTGTTTTAAAAAAAATGAAATGACTTCTTATATGTATTTAAATGTAACATCTCTCTGAATGCTGATAAATAAAAAAAATAAAAAAAGATAATTGAGGAAGGTTAGTTAGGTTTTTTACAAAGCCAAAAATAACTGAACATAGACATAACTCAACACAAGGGTATAGAAATACAAAGGAAACAGCATTAAGCCAACCTACGCACCCAATTCAGTTTGTGCAACATGAACAGAACTACTAGCTCGAGATGGAGGATGCAGACAATTAAGAAGCAAGAGTTCAAATTCCCCAAAATTGTGAGTTGATCAATGAAGAGCATCTAAATCTATCCCTACACTAGCGCTAAGGTGACATCCCTATGTTAATGAGTAAGCATTTCGAATCAGGAGGAAAGGCGTCAGTTTTGCAGTCTTCCTCAGTACTCTCTCAACCCTTAAGGGGGGTCAAGCAGCATAAAGCCACTATCAGAAGAGGAAAAGCTTGTTCCAAGATGCTCCCTCTCCAAAAAGCAAGAAAGATGGGCACTATCCCTAATTCCAACATCCAGTTATTTACAGGTAGAATTCTCATGATACACTTCTCACGCGTACTCCACAAAGGTACAATCATGAGCGTCCTTTTCCACGGTGTTCTCTATGTACATCCTTTGCAACAATTCGTCCTTGGCTCTCGTGTCTTCTCACGTGTGAAACCAACTCTATTCCTTATCGCCTCCAAGCCATGTCTCCACTTGCCTAGCTGCTAAATCAAGAACTTTAATTTGCCTAAAGAGTGCTTCTACACATACAATGCAAAACGTTAGAAAGAACGGCTTCCACAGTGCACATGAAAGTTAGAACATTAATCCAAAGCGAGAGTTGTCAGGTGTTTATATTTCAGACCTACACCTTTGGCTAACATAAGAATGTATCACTTAAGCATTACGAGTTACATAACTATTTTACATTTTGGCTAACCCAAGTACCTAATTATGGAAAGTATCATTATCAAACACATCTAGTACATGGGTAGTGTCAAACTTCACAAAACGTTTTCTTCATGTTAGCGTTTTCTGCTAGTTACATTTATTTCCTATGCTAACTCTCCATACTACTTGTCAGTAAACTAAAATATGTCACGTAGATACATCAATGCAGTTCACAATTCTAACATTCACGTTTACACAAGACACAATTGTATGCGGGTGCGCTCTACACATGATTATGATGCACCACTACAGATTAATAAAATGCAATATGAAACTTCCACTCTATCACTATTGACATGATACATTTTTGTAATAAGTATGCCCAAATAACAGGTTTCTCCCCAGTCAGCAGGTAATAAAAAGTAATCATTTTGTTCACACATGTAATAAACCCCAGGAATGACATCCTCAGCACCTTGTAAAATGTGCCTAGTTCACCCTAATAATTCAAAGGTATGGTCACAACTACTAATGCCTATTTGTCTGATTCATTTTTATGTCTGTCTTTTATAAAAGCAGATCCTCCCCTTAAGTCAGCTATCCAATCTAAGCTTTGGATATATCAGTTTCTTCTTAAATTAATTCTCCTCCTTTTTTTACACATTTTCTAATACATCTCCCTTTTAATCAGTCATCTTTGTCATGTTCATGTATCTTTTTTCTAGAGTCATAATATAGGCCTTCTCTTCGTGATGCATTGAACATGTTAAATTTCTCTTGTAAACTTCTACAGTGTTGATAGGCAAATGCGGGAAGAAATAATACCAAGCTGTTTCCATTGTTTTTCTTTCCAGGTGTAAATTTATACTTTCCTAAAGAGGCCCTTGTGATAGCACTAAATCATAATTGGAGTAAAAGTATTCAAAATGTTCGTGTCTATACATTAATGAAAGCAAAATTCTACATGAGATTGAATAAGATAGAGGTAGGCGACTTCTTCTGAAACTGAAGATGGCAAATTTGCACAAATATAGCAATCCTTAACATCTAAAGCAGACAAGTATTCTTGCACTAATCTAGAACAGACATTGGTAGAGTAATCCTCTCCCTTAAAATGTTTGAAGTTTTTAGTAAAGGTGGTGTCACTAAAATCCTGTACATAAACATTAGTAAGGTTACCTTTAGGGTTTTCTGGATCAGGTGTCAAAAAAAATCCTATTAGTACCATGGACATCATGATACCTGTTTACAGTTACTATGAAAACCACACACACAATGCCTTCTAATGCAACACATCCTTTTGAGTCAGGAATTAGAAATTGTTTACTTACATATGCATATATTTGTCTTTTTTTCTTCTTTTCTTTTCTTCATTGACTTCTGGACAGTTCCCTGACGGACACTTCTTAACCCTACTCTTCTGTAACTTTCTTCTCTGGTTTGGGTTAGTCTCCTGTAAAACAAATAACTAAAATAACAACCACCTTTTGATGAGAAACTAAATTTTAAACATATGTGTGAGGGGAAGCTTTTGGACATGAAAAGATCACTGGGAGCAATTGCATATTACGCACATAGATTAGTTACACGGTCACTGGAAATCATTTTAAAGTTATATAACTCCTACTGTATCCCCATGGTTTTATATGGAAGTGAGGTATGGGGGTACATGGTGGCCAACAAATTGCAAAATGAAGAAAATAAATATCTTAGGCGAATTCTGAAAGTTCCCCAGGGTACCCTCTCGTACTCGGTACATGATGACCTAGGTACTAAGTACATAATGGACTCGTGGCTGTTAAACCTCTGCTATGTTGGGCAAAGATTTGGTCAAATGATGACGCAGATTTTAACCAATTAGAATACCAGGACTGCCTCTCACTTGACCATGTGCTAAAAATCCCATGGTTAAGATATATTAAGGAAATCTTCATTGCCCTAGGTAGAGCAGACATGTTTTTCAGACATTATAACATGAAGCCACAGGACAAGAATATCCTCAAAGAATTGTTGTTAGGTATTTTAATGATGTTAAGAAAACCAGTGGTGAACAATGACCAAATGGACATTTGCGATTTTCCACACTCGGTTGATATGTTGCTAACAAATTATTTTGATGTTTTTTACTATTGTCTCTTTTATGGCTGCATCTACTGCTGAATAAAGTTTATTATTATTATTTTTATTATTATTACGAGCATTATTATTAGCATTACTAGCATTATTAACAGTATTATTATTATTATGATTATCATTATGATTATTATTATTATTATTAATAATAAAATTATTAATAATAATAATAATAATAACATCCATCTAATAGACACAGTTCAATTATGCCCTTGTATGATTGGACTCCTTCTGTATTTTTTTTATCGTTCTTAATAATAAAATATTTTTCTTTCAGAGAGACTCTAGTAGTTCAGAATTCACCTTGCATAAATATTCCAGAATCACATTCAATGCTGAGTTCACTTACATAGACAATTCAGGGACTGAATATCTTCTGTAAGCTATTTGAGTTCTCTTGGATTTTCTTACAATGTTACGATTTGAGTCAAGTGAACTATCGTCCTCCATCTCACTTTCTTCAAGTACTATTTCTGGAATACTAGCTATTGATAGACTTCTTTTTATCTCTTTCTTACCTGAACTCTTTTCCTGTGCAGCTTATCAACACTGTCTCTTAGTTCCAGAGCTTGTTCCTTCAGTAATATATTGTTTGTCTCCTAATTCTGTTTCAGATTCTCTGCTTTCACCACTGGAGACTTTGATCCCACTATGAGATATTTCAGGAACTTGCACTTGTCTTTCATCTTCATCCTTTACTTCTCCTTGCACTCATGCTTGTTCTGCTGCTTGTTCTCCTGCTTGCTCTTTTGTAGGTGCCACAGGTCAGTCTGGTCTCTCCACTGGTGGTGCAACCACTACTAATCTTCTTTCAGGATCATAGACTAACAATCCTTCCTCTGGATTGCTCACTCTCCATGTGTGTGTGGCATGAATCCAATTTGGGACATTTAACAGCAGTGTTTGTCATAAGCAGAACTTGGTGGAGGCCTTTCCATCTGGGTTCAAGACAAGTCATCCCAACGTGCCTCTTGATGACTTCACAATCTTCAGGATTGAGTTTGTCGCACTGTTTTTGATGGAGATCTGGTGTGGCAGCTGACACCCGATGAGAGATAGAATGAACCACATTAACAAGGGCTTTGCAATAGTCCATAATCATATCATCAGTGATGTTTACCAAGGCATTAGCTGGAACAGCAGGCAAACTCATAGGCCTCCCCATGAGTATCTCATGCAGAGATAGCCCAGTCTTCCTATCTGGAATACATCGGACACTTATCACTACTAGTGGTAATGCATCTGGCTATTTCAATGATGTTGAAGCACAAACGTTTGCAAATCTGGACTTGAATGTTCCATTCATTTGCTCAACTATGTGTGATGCTTCTGGTCTGTAGCTGCAGTGTAATTTCTGTTCACTCTGTAATGCAGCACACAGCCTGTTCATCACTTTGTTTTTAAAGTGTGTTCCTCTATCTGACTGAAGAAGGATCGGCATTCTGAATCTAGGGATGATTTCTCGTAGTAACAGTTTAGCTTCAGTGAGACTGTCATTTCTCCTCATCGGGTTGGCTTCCACCTACTGGGAGGATGCAAAGATAGTCCCAAGGAAATATCTCAGCCCGTTTGGCACAGGCATCCCGATAAAATCCATCTGTAATCTTTTAAAGGGACCACATGATCTCACTAGGTGTCTTCTTGTGACTGGTGTGTTTTTTCACTACATTCAGTTGTTGGCATGTGACACATCTCCTTCAATTTTCATCAGCAATTATTCGAAACCTTGGATTAAACCAACTTTGTCTGAAAAGTCTTACCATTGCATCCCTCCCCAAATATGTGTATTCATAATAATACTTAGCCATTGGAAACTACAAACTGTCTGGCAACACTGGTCTCCCAACTTCTGAAATCCAAATGTCATTTGCATTTTTTGTACAACTTACAGTGAGACACCCATTTTGTTCAATTTCTGATACCGTTTCCTGTACTCTTTTCAATTCTTCCCAAGAGTCAGTTATTTCTATCATCATTGCAAAAGCACATTCTTCATCAGTTTTGTGAGTAAAACCATTCTTTACTGGGAAACCTCCAATTATTTTGTATGCTAGCATGTCACAATACCTAGCTACTGAGTCAGCATATCTATTGCCAGTGGCAATGTATCCACTGCCTGTTTGATGCCCTGGGATTTTCACAACTGCAATTTCCTTGGGCATTTGTAATGCTCCCAGTAGATTCTTTACATTCTGTCAATTTCAAATAGGTGATTCTCTAGAAATTAAAAAAAAAACTTTGCATCCATAATTGCCAAAAGTCATGAACTACACTGCATCCAAACTGGCTGTCTGTAAAGATGGTGTCTCTCAGTTGTGCAGTTAAACTGCAGGCTCAGGTAAGGGCAATTAGTTTAGCAACTTGTGCAGACAAAACAAATTGGAGGCAGGAGGCTTCAACCACGTCCTTTATAGTGCACACGGCATATGCTGCCCTTAGTGTGCATTCACTACTTCATAGGCATGAACCATCAACAAATAGGACAGAGTCAGGCTCAATCAGGGGTTCATCCTTGATGTCTCGCCGTGCATAGTTCAGTGACACTTAGGCAGTCATGATCAAAATCATCATCCTTGTCTTCTGGCTCATTCATAGGCAAAAGAGTAGAAACATTTAACATATTACAACACCTGATTGTGACATTATCTGGTGCAAGCAGACTCTGCTCATATTTACTGAGTCTATTATGGGTCAGATATTTGGTTTTTATTCTGGTAAGCAATAACTCACCAGAATGAGGAACCATCATGATCAAAGGATTCCCTATCACTTTGTTTTTGCTCTTTTCCAGACTTAATCTCACCTCGGCCACTGCCTTCAAGCAGCTGGGGAGTCATGACGCTACAGGGTCAAGGGTAGTTAAAAGGTAAGCCACAGGTCTTCGGGCTCCTCCATGCATCTGTGTTAACACTGAAAGTGCGCACCCATCTCTTTCACTGCAAAATAAAGTAAATTATTAGGTATAGTCTGGCATTCCTAGAGCTGGGGTGTGACAACATTTATGCTCTGGTGCATTTCTTATCCAAAGGAATCAGATTAGACACATCTTGATGTGTCAGCCTCAGAAGGGGCTATGCTCTAAAAAAAAAATAGGTTTCCATTGTCAACAGGGGCCAACCATTCCCAAAAACATTCTGAGCTCTCTCTGTTTGTGATGGATTCATCTGCAAGATGGCTTCCACTGTCTCAGGTGTCAGCTTTCTGAATCCATTTATGATAATGTGTCCCAGAACTTCTTTTTGACAGTACTGCAGGTTACCTGGAGATACTTTATGTCCATTTTCTGCCAGGTAATTCAATAATGCAATGGTGTCATTTTTGCAAGATTCTTGTGTTTCTGAAGCTATCAAAAAATCATGAATGTATTGTACAAACACAGACTCACAGGGCATTTGCAAAAACTCAAGCTTTTTCTTTAGGGTTTGATTAAATATAGAAGAGCTCTCTGTATACCCTTGAGGGACATGACACCATGTGATTGTTCTCTGTTGGAACAACAAATAAAAATAAGAACTGGCTATATTCATGCAGGGATACTGAGAAGAAAGCATGACACAATCAATAACTGTAAACCACTCTGCAGTACATGGAATTTGGAAAAGAACAGATGCAGGATTAGGCACAACAGGACAATAAGGTACCACTAGCTCATTAATTTTGCGCAAATCCTGTACAATTCAATTTGTTTTTTCAATTCACATTATGAGAGAATTACATGGACTGCCAATTAATTCTACCAATATGCCTTTCTGAAGCGTATCTTCAATTACAGGTTGTAACCCTGCAATCATTTCAGTGGGCAATGGGTAAGAGGGTGTTCTTGGGAAAACTGCATTTGGCTTTATATGGACATGGACTGGTTCTACCCCTTTTACGAGTCCAGTGTATTTTCCCAGAAAATCCCAGACTTCAGTATTCATTGTAGTTCTGAGATCCTCTGGCAATACTGCAACTGTAAACAAAGTAAACATTCCTGCCTCAGTATTTTGTTTTGTTAATTTGAAATCAAATCCTTCATCATGCGTCTCAAATGCAACACCATCCAGTGCACAATAAATTGTACAGTGTAATTTGCACAACAAATCCCTTCCTAATAAATATAATGAACTTTAATGGACTGGAATCACAACCCACTAATTATTGGTTTTCTTCAAAGGTTTTCTGACTGGAGCCTCTATTGAAATTGGATTTGAGATTTGTTTATTTGTAACTCCAACTACTTGGATTGTTTTTCCTGAGACAGGTAATTTTGGAACTTCCACTGTTCTAACTGTGGATTGGGTAGCTCCTGTATCAATTAAAAATGATACCTCGTAGCCAAAGACATTTCCATCTACATATGGGCCACTTTGGTCTACCTCTAGGACTGGGCCAAGTACACAATCCTCTTCCACTCACAGGCACCGTCATTGGGAATTTTCAGAACCAAACTCATCCATTTCAAACAAAGGAAATTGCCCTAACACATCCTGATTCAAATGTTGTACTTGTGGCATGACATGATTTGGATTAGGGTTTAATTTTGGTAACTGGTTAATATTCATTCGGGGATTTCCTATTTGTCCTCGTACAACAGATGTCATTTGAGTCTTGCCATGCATTTGATTTTGAAACTGGGGTATCAGCATTCTTTGACCTGTAATTCCCTGAGAATTTATATCTTGCCCTGCATTATTTTCAGGATTAAATTGACATTCTCGCATCCAATGCCCATCCTATTGCAAATGTGATAGGCGGAAACTTTCTTTAAAGCAGCAATGCTGGTCCCAGATCCCACACCTGTAGGAACACCTCTACCTCTTCCCTGAAACAGTCCCATTCGGTTTGGGATTGCTGCAAATCTTCTTTGTGGGACAACAACTCCCTACATCATACCCTGACCTCCACCCAACGACTGAACTTGAAACCCTTTCTGAGCTACATGAGTCTGAGCCAACATTAATTTTTCCGTTAGTCTTTTTCTGCTTCATGTCCAATCATCACTGGAAAATGTTGCATATCGCAGGACTTCATCTAACGATTTTGACTGCCGGCAGATTACATTATGTGTAATGTGTGAACAAAGCTCAGGCGTTAATCGCAGAACAAACTGTGACACGAAAATCCCCATATCCTTCTCTTCAGGATATTCACTTCTTCTATGCTGTTTGAGAACCTGCAACAACCTTTCACAGTATTCATGAAGAATTTCTTTTGGTTCCTGAGAATCATTCTTTTAATTTTCAACCAGTCAATGGGTTTAGGAGGAATTTTCCCTTTCAGGACATTTTTACTGCCTCGTATTTCTCCATCACTGTAAGTAATTGGGCACCTATGCCTTTTTCTCTCTGGGACTCAGCTTTAAGCCATTGTACAGAAATGTTACACTCAGACGACAACTAAAACCACAATGTCAAAGAATGTATCCAGGTCCTTCCACAACACCTTTGAAATGTTCATAAATCTTTCCACCTTATCATACCACTGTACAGGCTTGTCTCTCAGCTTCGGCAAATTGTTTGTTAATGTAGTCAAATCACCTTCTATTCCATGGAACATGTACATACATATCCCCAACTACTTCTCGCAATGGATATTCTGCTGCTTCTCTGACTTAATCCTGTCTTGCTTTCTGTAGGACAGTAGGATCCTTCTGCAAGGTTACCCCCACTTTTTGCCTGGTGCTAAGCTGTTATTGACTAGTCTGACAGGGATCCTGCTAATCAGGACCCCAGTCTCTCTGCCTTCTCTCTTAAATTGTTATGTTCAGTACTTAGGTACATCCCAGATTGGATACTGGGGCACCCTAATAAATCCCTAGTATATGGTACTAAGGTACCCAGGGCATAGGTACCCCAGAAGTCCCCCATGGTCTGAAGCATGTATTATGCCACCCATGGGAGACCATTCAAACTGTAAATACAGGCCTGCCATTGCAACCTGTGTAAGATGGTGTTAGCAGAAAGTACGACAGATATAGGTTTCCTATATCTGGAGTCACTGCACTTAAATCATATAAGCTACCCCTATAGCAGACCTTATCAATCTTGAAAGATGGGTGCTTGGTTCTAAGTGTGAGAGTGCTCCTGTATTAGCAGGACATCCCTGCAACCTACGGAGCCCATTCTCCTGGGTTGTAAGTGAAGGAGCCATATACCATATAGAGGGGCTCCGCGTAATTACGTGACGACCATCTTGAAACTGGCTGCAACGAATCCTATCATGTTTCGTATCAAACATGTTGGAATCATATCCCGACACCCTAAACGAATGTGAGAGGTATGATTCCAACCACTGGAAGAGCCCTCCGTTAGGCTCTCGGTGTTCCCAGTACCAACCTTCTAGACCCGGAAAGCACAAAATGGTTGCTGCCGACAAGAGACATGATTCTGCCCTCCTGCTGCTGAGCCAAGCTCGAGTAGGAAAAGGCAGAACAACAGGTATCCTGTTACAGGGAGGTGTGACCACCTCCCAGGCAGGCTTTAGTGATTAGGGGATGGGTGGGTGTGCTTGCCAGCACCACTCAGTCTGCATGATGTGCATGTTTGGTGTCCCCATGCATAGTCCAGTTCAATCCAGCTCTGTGAGCCGTTGGCTCCCGCTCTGGCACGAAACTGGACAAAGGACATGGGAGTAACCGCCTACCTGTCTAGACCCTCCCCTGGGAGGGTCCCATGAATTATCCCAAATGTTTCATTAGGGTACTTAAGGGTTTATCTGTGGGTGGGTCCCTAGATTTGTCGTGGGACAAGATTCAGATCAGACACCACTTCTTCTTCTAGTGCCTGGGCACTGTGGACTTTGCTGGACTTTGTTTGGGCTCGACCTCATCTCCCTTCCAGTCTGCTGCATCGTCTGCACCTGTACACCATACAGGAACCTTCCAAGGCCTGTAGACATCCAGGACTCCTGAAGGAATCTCCTTGAGGTGAAGGAGTCACTTCCCCGTATTCACAGGCACCGCAACTAAGTCGATCGCTCTGCTGATCCTGAGCTCCTCCGGACTCCAAAAGGTTCTGCAACACATGTGGTGGTTCTGCACAGCTCTGGAGGCCTGCCCTGCCCTCTCACCAAGTTTGAGGCCAGTATCCTTTGTGGGTGCTGCAATAACCAAACTCCTGTGCACCATGTCAACTTGCAGTGCAAAGGCTTGTTGGCTTCCTTGAAACAAGATCTTCGAGCTCCAAGTAGCCCCAATCTAAAACATCTACACTGACCAGAATCATTGGCCACACCGCATTGTTTTGCATCGTGGCCTGCATCTTTTGGTGAGCTGCTTGAGGTCCTCTCACTACTCCAGTGCCTCCAGCTTGTGAGTCCATTTGAGGGTCACCTTTGCTTCTTTTGGGCTCCTCTGATTGCTTGGAGCCTGACCTTACTCCCCTGCTTGTGGTGAGTCCCCTGGACCTTGCTGGTCCTGACATTGCACCTTCTTAGACTTCTGTGTTGGTTGCCTTTGCCAAGGCTTGTTGGTGCTCCCGCAGGCCACTGACCACTCAGCACTCGATATCTGACATGAGACAGCTTGTGCACAGTTCCTGGTTTCCTCAGTGTCGCCTGGTCCTCACAGCTGCAGAGTCAAGGTCACTGTCAGCTCTCCTGCAACTCCCAACATTGGCGGCCATTCGTCTTCCAGATCTCCTGGTCGCTCCTGAGTGACATAGACTCTGTCCGCTCTTCTTGCAGGTACCTCTCAACTAGAATCCACCTTTGGATTCCACCAGACACTTTCTCCTTCTTCTGCAGTGGCATTTTCCTGAAGTCCTCCATTTGGTTCGACGGCGGTTTCTGACACCACTTCACACCTATGAACCCGGCTTCCCTGGTGTAGGTAACGTGCATACTAGGGTATCCGAGGGTGGGGTGGCTCTCCAACCTTCTGTCTTCCATTGGGTTTTTTCAGGGTCCACTGAGAAGGGTCCTTAATTTTAAAAATTCCAACTGCGACTTACACGCTGAGTTGTACGGAGCACGCAGTCGTGTTTCCACACTGCACATGCTATCCGTGGGTCCCTAGTCACTCACCTTGGGTAGGTCCCCAGCACTTCTACGTTCTCCTGAGTCATGGTTCTTATACCACTTTCTTAGTATATGGTTTGGTCCCCCCCTGGGGCCCGCTGTGTATTCTGTGCTATTTAATGTATTTCTATGCAAAGTATTGTGCGCATTGTGTTTATCTACGTGTTAGAGAGTATTATATAATAAATACATACTTTTATAAATACCTTGTATGGTTCTTTTTCATTTATTCTATACTATAAGATCGCATTTTGGTAAAACAAGCTGCTTTACACTCCTTATGGATTAAACCTGAAGGCTGCTCTCCACAGCTACCACTGAGAGAGCTTTCTAAGGTTGTCTAAGACCTCTTAAATCACCATATGGGTTGTCTAGACTGGTGCAGGGTGTCCACTTACATTAGTGGTACAAAAGGGGGTGGTGATGGACGGAGCATCAGAACCAATCAAACACTCACACCCAGTTAAAAGATCTGGGTTTGATCCATCACCGTTCTTTAGCCCACTCTGCCACCCCAGTTCAGACATGGCCATATCCAAATCAGTCTGACCCTGTGCCTCATGGGAACAGTCCAGCCCGAACTGCCAAGCCACGCCTTCCCTGGACCGGAAACAAGCTTCCTAGGACCGGTTTCTGGCATTTCAGCCGTCTTCAGCCAGGCTTGCTTGAATCCAGTGGCAAAGTGAGCAAGGGACTCACGTCTGAGCATACCCTGCCAACTTATGGCGCACAAAGCGGTACAAAAGAGGGTGGTGATGAATGGAGCCTCAGACACAATTAAACGCTCACACCCAGTCAACAGATCTGGGTTTGATCCATCACCGTTCTTTAGCCCACTCTGCCACCCCAGTTCAGACATGGCCATATGCAAATCAGTCTGACCCTGTGCCTCATGGGAACAGTCCAGCCCGAACTGCCAAGCCATGCCTTCCCTGGACCGGAAACAAGCTTCCTAGGACTGGTTTCTGGCATTTCAGCCGTCTTCAGCCAGGCTTGCTTGAATCTAGTGGCAAAGTGAGCAAGGGACTCATGTCTGAGCATACCCTGCTAACTTATGGCGAACAAAGCGGTACAAAAGGGGGTGGTGATGGACGGAGCATCTGAACCAATCAAACACTCCCACCCAGTCAACAGATCTGGGTTTGATCCATCACCGTTCTTTAGCCCACTCTGCCACCCCAGTTCAGACATGGCCATATGCAAATCAGTCTGACCCTGTGCCTCATGGGAACAGCCCAGCCCGAACTGCCAAGCCATGCCTTCCCTGGATCGGAAACAAGCTTCCTATGACTGGTTTCTGGCATTTCAGCCGTCTTCAGCCAGGCTTGCTTGAATCCAGTGGCAAAGTGAGCAAGGGACTCACGTCTGAGCATACCCTGCCAACTTATGGCGAACAAAGTGGTACAAAAGGGGGTGGTGATGGACGGAGCATTAGAACCAATCAAACACTCACACCCAGTCAACTGATCTGGGTTTGATCCATCACCATTCTTTAGCCCACTCTGCCACCCCAGTTCAGACATGGCCATATGCAAATCAGTCTGACCCTGTGCCTCATGGGAACAATCCAGCCCGAACTGCCAAGCCATGCCTTCCCTGGACCGGAAACAAGCTTCCTAGGACCGGTTTCTGGCATTTCAGCTGTCTTCAGCCAGGCTTGCTTGAATCCAGTGGCAAAGTGAGCAAGGGACTCACGTCTGAGCATACCCTGCCAACTTATGGCGAACAAAGCGGTACAAAAGGGGGTGGTGATGGACGGAGCATCAGAACCAATCAAAAAATCACACCCAGTCAACAGATCTGGGTTTGATCCATCACCGTTCTTTAGCCCACTCTGCCAGCCCAGTTCAGACATGGCCATATGCAAATCAGTCTGACCCTGTACCTCATGGGAACAGTCCAGCCCGAACTGCCAAGCCATGCCTTCCCTGGACCGGAAACAAGCTTCCTAGGACCGGTTTCTGGCATTTCAGCCGTCTTCAGACAGGCTTGCTTGAATCCAGTGGCAAAGTGAGCAAGGGACTCACGTCTGAGCATACCCTGCCAACTTATGGCGCACAAAGCGGTACAAAAGAGGGTGGTGATGATGGTGTAGGTAACGTGCATACTAGGGTATCCACGGGTGGGGTGGCTCTCCAACCTTCTGTCTTCCATTGGGTTTTTTCAGGGTCCACTGAGAAGGGTCCTTAATTTTAAAAATTCCAACTGCGACTTACACGCTGAGTTGTACGGAGCACGCAGTCGTGTTTCCACACTGCACATGCTATCCGTGGGTCCCTAGTCACTCACCTTGGGTAGGTCCCCAGCACTTCTACGTTCTCCTGAGTCATGGTTCTTATACCACTTTCTTAGTATATGGTTTGGTCCCCCCCTGGGGCCCGCTGTGTATTCTGTGCTATTTAATGTATTTCTATGCAAAGTATTGTGCGCATTGTGTTTATCTACGTGTTAGAGAGTATTATATAATAAATACATACTTTTATAAATACCTTGTATGGTTCTTTTTCATTTATTCTATACTACAAGATCGCATTTTGGTAAAACAAGCTGCTTTACACTCCTTATGGATTAAACCTGAAGGCTGCTCTCCACAGCTACCACTGAGAGAGCTTTCTAAGGTTGTCTAAGACCTCTTAAATCAACATATGGGTTGTCTAGACTGGTGCAGGGTGCCCACTTACATTAGTTGGCAGGGTATGCTCAGACGTGAGTCCCTTGCTCACTTTGCCACTGGATTCAAGCAAGCCGGGCTGAAGACGGCTGAAATGCCAGAAACCGGTCCTAGGAAGCTTGTTTCCGGTCCAGGGAAGGCATGGCTTGGCAGTTCGGGCTGGACTGTTCCCATGAGGTACAGGGTCAGACTGATTTGCATATGGCCATGTCTGAACTGGGCTGGCAGAGTGGGCTAAAGAACGGTGATGGATCAAACCCAGATCTGTTGACTGGGTGTGAGTGTTTGATTGGTTCTGATGCTCCGTCCATCACCACCCCCTTTTGTACTGCTTTGTTCGCCATAAGTTGGCAGGGTATGCTCAGACGTGAGTCCCTTGCTCACTTTGCCACTGGATTCAAGCAAGCCTGGCTGAAGACGGCTGAAATGCCAGAAACCGGTCCTAGGAAGCTTGTTTCCGGTCCAGGGACGGCATGGCTTGGCAGTTCGGGCTGGACTGTTCCCATGAGGCACAGGGTCAGACTGATTTGCATATGGCCATGTCTGAACTGGGCTGGCAGAGTGGGCTAAAGAACGGTGATGGATCAAACCCAGATCTGTTGACTGGGTGTGAGTGTTTGATTGGTTCTGATGATCCGTCCATGACCACCCCCTTTTGTACCACTTACATTAGTGGACATGAGATACAAGGCCAGCTTCTCACACTTTTTTTTCCCTCTTTTTCTTTTCATGCTTTCTTTCCCACCTAAGTTCGAGGTTCTCCACATCCCTCCATCAGCAGATGCATTTTATCAGTTCCATGATATGAGCACCGATCCCTTGAATCCTCAAATTCTCAATAGCTTGGTCAACCAATTCATCTCGGTAATTTCTATGCAAATTCACATTATTTGTAAGATCCACATGGTATTTCTTTGCTATTCCTGTGAAATAACTGTGTGTAGTAGCTGCTCTGCAGGTTATTTCTTTACATAAAAAGGTAAGTTCAGGTCTTTCGTATTGATTTAAAAGATCAAAATCTGAACATGACCCTAATTAATTCCTCCAAATGAATTTTTAATTTTGGAATTTCCAAAGGTTTATCCTTTTTAATTCCTGCACCCTTTGAGGCTCTGTAGATTCCGGCCTTCTTTCCCCAGTCAGTTCCTCAATCCAAGCTGGTAATCCACCTTCTCCACTTCGCTAGAACACAAAGGGGTCGTAAAGACCAAAGTTCCTACTCTGCCTATCAGGGCTTGTAAATTCTGTTGACGTCTCCACAGCTCTAGCTGTCTTTTCTGTGTAGTCTGTACTTCGACAACTGGGGTCGTCGCAACCTCTAGACTTCATTCGATTTGTGGTGGTGTAGTAGGGATTACCTGTGACACAACTGGGTTAGTGTCAATAGGGACCACAGTTATTAGTCGCCTCATTATTGATGGGGCAATTTGTAGAACCTGTAAGGGTTGTTCAATTGAAGGTAACTCTGGTAGTACTGTAGCACCAAGCACAGTCTGACTCGCACTAATACTTATCTCTCCATGATCAGCATAGGTTACAGGAAGTGGTTGGGATGACAGCATTTCTTCCAGTATCTTATCTCCTGAATCAGTATCTGATTCTTTTCCTTCTCTCTTAACTGCATCTTTAGCCTTCTCCTTAACTTCTGATGTAAAAAATGGATACAGTCTAGTTCCCTCGATAATTTCCTTCCTCTATCTACGCTGTTCTTCATCCATTGGGTGTTTGCATAATTATTCATTTTTCTACCTGCTCGTTTGATATTTTTCCTTCTCTTTCTCTCTTGCAGCAATAGCCAAATCTGTAAATCTTCATATTGCATGGGTTTAGGTGGTGGCTTCATCTCATACAGTCTCGCCCTCAAATTATCTAAAATCCTGGAGTTAAAAGTTCCGTACAAAGGAAAACGTAATGCACCCTCATCCTCAGTAATTCTCCTCCACTGTTTCAACCACAAGCACAAATTGAATCCATGCTTAGTTCTCATTCTGTAAGCTGGAGCCCACTCAGGAGCCGGCTCCTCACCTTTCCAACAGGAATGGTAACATTTCCCCTCACAAATTTCTTAACATCCTTTGAACATTCCATTTTAGCAATTCAATTGACCGAATCGTTTTTGTGAAACCAAATATTTAGATTTTTTTTCGCATATGTTACATTTTCAATGACCAATCAAATAACAGTTTTAAATTTCGGTAGCCCTTTATCTAATCTGTGATCCAAACTCACAATGTCCAATATGCAGGGCTGCTCGAAACACCAACTGACCAATACCAACGCAAACCACACCAACCAACCAAGCTCAGAGCTGAGCACCTTGGTGATAACTTTGCCAAGTGGTGGAGACATGAGACTGATATTTTAAACATGGCACTTGAATTTTTAGTGTTGCTATTACCTCCATGCTAATTGATTTTAATAATTGAATATTTCTCACCTAAATAGCCGCAAGCGTCCTATTGAAATTAATTCACACAATACTGATTGTGATATCACAAAATAATTATAATGTGATGTATAGGGGCATGTGAGAGGGATAAAGTATTTTGTTTATGTTTACTGAAATGAAATCACGTGAGGTGGGAATACATAAAAATGGTGTAAAAAATGGCGCTTTTGAGTTGGAAAAAGGCTGATTGAACAGCCGAAATGCGTTCTCAGAAATTAGTGCCGTTTGATTAGAAAGCAGTGATTTCTCATGTTTGCGAGTGCAGGCCTTTTCTCTTGATGGAGAGGAGGACTTCTTAATACTTTTAAGCGGTTAAGGTAGTGCTTCAGAGCCAGCACCACCAGCAAGCAGGAAGCACCCTAGCTAGCCACCTCATTGTTGTTTGTTTATGTATATATATATTTGACTAAAAAAGCATGTGATAGCCGAAAGTTATATATACATAAACATATATTTATTAGTGTCAAAAAGCACTACTCTTGCTTCTACTCGAGCGCTCTACTCCCGTTGGACGTCGTCAGGCCGGGAGGCTCATGGCAGCGTGACAGTGCTGAGATCACGGGCATCGCGGGCAATGCTGCGAATCAGCAGATCGGCCCTCGTTATCACCCAGACACCCACCCGCCGGCCCACCGGCCCGCCGTAAGGACCTGCACCGCACAACCTACAGCCCGCACCCCGCAAACCCTGAAAAACCAGCAAACCCTGCCAAGTCCCATACAGCTACCGCTACTACCACCAGTCAAAAAGCTACGCTGTCCTGCTCTCCACCCGACTCCACCCGATCGACTGTCAGGGGGGTGAAGTCAGCTGTGGTAGGCGGAAGGTGGAAGAAGGTGGGAGAGGAGACCGGGACGATGTGGGGGGGGCAAAATCCCAAATCCCAAAGCAATGGCGGCAAGGCAACGGCAGAAGGCCTCCCACTCACTCCTTGATATTTGCACCAAAAGACATCAAGGCATCAAGGCTTGGGGGTACAAAAACAGGAGGCACCAAGCCCGAGCAAGAACTCACTGGACTCACCTGATTTGAGCTGCCGGTTAACTGATTCATCGCTTAGGTGAGAGGTGAGAGGAGGGGAGTGATTGGGAGACCCCAGGGCCGAGGCGGTCTGGAGCCCCCTGAGAGGGCCGAAAGAGGTGGGTCCGATCAACGGCACTCGAAAGGCGCCACCTCCAAATTAGTCATACAATGGAGGGGAGCACAGTGAACAGACTGAACATACTGAACTAGCTGAGCAAACTGAATAAGCACCACACGTCCCAAGCACCTTCAGCAAAAGACAGTTAGAACCAGTAAGACCAGAGTGACACAGAGCGATGCAGAGCCCAGGTATAGGGAAAGACACAGGGCAGAGAGAGATTAGGTGGTTGGTGTCTGTGGTTTTGGGTACAGAAGCGGCCATGGTTAGCCCGGTGTGGCTTGCCCCCATCCCACAGCCTGCTACCTTGCCTGCCCCCTGGTACTTCTATTCACAACCATCACTGCCCAAAGCCACATGTCAACTCACACAGGCTACATCTGTCATCTAACCCCATACACCAACCCCAACCTAGACCCGCCGAGAAAAAAAGGGACAACGGATAGCTACCGACAGCTAAGGGCAATCAAGAATAGGCAAAGGCATCCAAGGAAACTGCGTGGAACAGTGTGGAAGACAAGTCAACCAGGCACTAAAGGAATAAAGACAAAAAAGCCAACAAAGGCAGCCACTGTCTGTCAAAGGATCCAAGAAGGGAGAAAAAACTTAGGGGGAAAAAAGCAGAAAGGGGCACTGACAACAACCACAATAATGAGATCAGGGAAGGCAAGGTAGCAGGCGGCAGCAAACCCTAACAAAAGAACACGCAGGACAAGAAAGAAGGCACCTACTAAAGAAAGCAAAGAAGAACAGATGAAGAAGAAGGAGGAGGAAGTCCCCCTGATCTCACCACTCCTTACCATCCCACAGGCTCGCCAACCAGAGTGTTCACTTCAACCATTCTGACCAAACCAAGCCGCCAACCAAAAATATGCACCAGATTTTCCTTTATAAAAGACGCCGGGCCGCTTCTGTGCCTGAGCAGCAACAAAGTAAGGAATCTCCCGTCTCCTCTCCAACCAATCAAAGCACACCAGATAGTGCAACAGCAGCTGAAGACAGACTGTGGAGAGCCGCAGATGCCATGAAAAGCTCTTGCACAGCAAGACTAATAGATGCAAGCAAAGAAGAGAAGACTAAAGGAAATGAAAAAAGTGGGCAAACAAGCCAAGTTATATGGGACCACCCAGAGCCGGCCACGCTCCAAAACAACGAAAAATTCAATGGGAGCGAGAAAGACAGCCCAGGACTGGCTATGAGTTATGCAGCGGTGACGAAAAAGATATATCCAGGAAGAAACCCTGGACATGTGGCTAGCACACCAAATGAAAATAGAGGAGGAGGAGCCACAACATGCAGACACATCCTTCACAACAACACCATTTTAAGGGGAGAAACAGGACCCCCAGATCTCCATCAACAGCACAAGGCACAGTCAGAGGCGGAGTTCAAACCAGAAAAGCAACTCAACCTCTCAACCGCAACTGCGCATGAGTTCATGGAGGCCACTAAATGCAACAAAGACCCCCACAACACATCAATTAATATGGCAGTGGGAAAACTACAAGCTACTCCTTAAACAACAACGATAGAGCCGCCTGACCAGCCAATCCAGGAACAACTGCACGGCCAATTCTTGCAAGGCACCGCACAAGCCCAACCAAATAAAAAGACGCAAGGGCCACACATATCAACAACCCAGGATACAGAACCAGAGTCATCCTACCTCACACCAGAGGAATGGGAGGAACTGGTAGCCTCATACTCCCTCGCCCCTCAAGACAAACCACAGGAAGAAACAATGGCTCCCTAAATTTAATGTTGAACAGGACAAACTGCAGGAAAAAGAAGACATCTGGACCACACTGCTGCACACAATGCAAATGTTCGTAAATGCCATACAATACCAATCTGACAAGATGGATATTCAATTGTCAGTTCTCAATTCACTCTCCATCTTCGTTGCAAACATCGATGACAAACTGGCAGATCTCAACAACTTGATTAGGGGGGCTCAATCGGAGACACAGATCGCACAGGCAAGCTGCACCTGCATAACAATTGTGGACAAGCTGGCAACACTACCAACAGTAATGGACAATCTCTTTTCCAACATAAGAGAGGCCGTGACAAACAAATCAGCGAAAAGAACAGCATCCATGAGAAACGAAGAGCAACGAGCAACAAACTCAATAACCCAGGATCAGGCCCAGCCAACTTCCAGTCTGACACCAGAAGTAAGGCCTCCCCAGAAGGCCGTGGACCTGACAAGAATAGACTCGAACATGCTATTAAACCAAAGAGCCTCAACATCCCCAAAGAGTAACATAGCACTCAAAAGCAAATCCCCTCAAGAAGCTGACTCAACAACAAGTGTGCAATCCTCCAAACAGTGGCGGAAACAGAGGAGGAAGGGGCAAAACCAAAATCCGACACAGACTATATCACCTAGCAGGGGCAAGAGCCATCGCTCTGGAAACAAACCAAGGAAGACCCACGAGACATTTCAACCATGGTGGGCGAACCGATCAAGCCAGATCAAGAGTCAGGAGAAAGTTCACTCAGAAAGGGGGGATAGAAACAAAAGGAAGCATTTCCTCTAACAAACCTACAAGGGATGGCATTGATCCCAAGAACGAATTCCGGAAAGCAAGAGGACGCATACAAGGAGACACAATTACGACAATAGGCTCATGTATCGAGATAGACCAGCCATGTGAAAATTGTCCACTAGGTCTGGCAACAGCAAGTAAACCTACTGAGTCAGTGGGTGAACAAACAGCCAAACAGGGCATACCAACTGAACAAATAGCGCATTTGGGCTTCACAGCAATTGTGTTCCATCCTGAGTACAAATCAAAGGGACGGGTCGCACACATTAGAAAGGGGAAACATCTTACGCCTACTAAGGTCCATCAGTAGTTTGAAGAACTTAAAAACCAATGAATTGAAGTCAATTGAATTTGTGGAGTCACTAGACCAACCAGGAATGGAAGCAACTAAACAGCCTGGGCCACACCAGGCCTAGCCGAGAAAGTCCTAAAAGAGCACACCAAACTCAATGCCTGGGGCATTAAGCTACGGCCCTTCACCAAACCAAGATATCTGAGCCCCTAATAGACGACACAAAAAATCAAAAAGAACCCGGGCAGGTCCTATTGAGCACGCAATCATACTCAGTGCTGCAAGGAGCCCGCAGTAAAAGCCCCGAGAGCAAAGAATTCAAAGAGCAGCAGACTCATAGGACAAATACAACTAAAAGCACAGCCTCCTAAGAGTGGAGTTGGTTATCCAGGACTATAAACACCAAAAGTCAAAGCCCGTGACATACTAAGCCCACGGCACCAAAAACAAAAAACACTTTGAAACACTGCTCCTGGAACATCAACGGCATGGGAGATAAGACTTTGGACCTGGAACTGCAATCCTATCTTCAAAAATTAGATATCATCTCACTCCAAGAAAGTTGGTGCGAATCACCAACAGCATTGCAAGGATTTACCTCGCACTACTTAACAGCTGTAAAGAGTGCCAAATTTAGCCATAGCAAGGGAGGCCTTACCACATACAACTCTATAAGGAGCATCTATGCAGTGGAGCCAATGACGCACAATTAAGCACCCCCCCCAATGCACTGCAAGCGCTTAGAATTACCATGCAAGTGGTGGACAAAAACAAGCAGATAATACTAATAAATCTCTACTTACACCTGCGCGACAAAATCAAAGGCAGCCAGCAGTTGAAGGAAGAACTGGTGAAAATATTAACGGAGGTGCAATTGAACAGCTTGATTATCACTGGGGATTTCAATTTAAACATGTTCAGTAACAAAGTCGAAGCCAACCACATGGAGGAGGACCCATTCGCATGGGACATAACATCACAAGATAACAACTCAAGTGAAAGACGCTCGAAAATAGCTCAGAAGCGTCTAGCGACCTTAGAGCAGCTGGGCTTTCAAACATTAAATGGTAGATTTCCAGGAGATCACCCACAGACAGCAACATTCTATAATGCAGTAGCAAGTACATAATAGATTACACATTTATTTCCCGCTGCATGTTCCCAAAAGTAAAGGATTACCACATCAGAACCTTGGACTACAGCCATCACCTGCCACTGGAAATCACGTTAGAAGCATCATCAACAACTGTACCACTGCCAGCATTGCCTAGAGTATACAACAAATGAGAAAAGAGTAAAATGCAAAACAGACTACCCAAAAGGCCTCTTCTTTCTTGCAAAGCAAATTCTCGGAGAAGCATAAGTGGCTGAGCAGGATAGAATAGGAATCTGGGAGACATTCACAAAAAATCTAGGAAATAAATATGGGGCAAAAAAGGGAAACCATCAAATCAGGAGAACAGTTTGCCCTCAAAACAATCGCCCCTACTCCAACATTGGAAATAACATAGAAGTAAAAAAGCTCAAAGCATCGATAAACCGCGTGCTCCGGAGCCTGAAGAAAGGTGGCCCAGACCCCACGGCCCTGCAAGAATTGAGGCAATTAAAAAGTACTTGCAGGAAACTAACCTGGTGCCTAAAAAAAGAAGTTGACGAGGCTCTCTGGGCAAAACATTTGCACGTCATTAAAAACAACAAATGCTCACAATTTTGGAAAAAGATTAACACTCTGGCCAATATGTTGAGCCAAGGTATCAACTCCCACTTGAAAGAAGAGGCAAGGACAATCTTCCTCCAATCCCAGTTCAATAAAGACCTAGGAACCCGAACTTGCACAAACAACCTCTCGCTCGAATTGGGAAGCACCATCACTCCAAACTGATTCTAATATAACACCGAAACAGGTTCTTACAACCACGAATACCTAAATCTGCAAACAAAATTTCAAGGGCAAGCGAGAGGGAGCTCCAGGTCCAAATGGGATCCCGCCAATAGTGTTCAAACAAAATCCAGAATACTGGGCCAAAGTACTAAAACCAATTTTTGAATCAATCCTGCAAACATCAATGATACCACTATCGTGGAGGGGCTTGATCATCTCACCTAGTTATAAAAAAGGTAATAGGAATGACCCAAAAAGCTACCGATTGGTAGCTCTATTCGATAATGAAGCCGAATATTACGCAGGATTACTACTTCAAGAATTAACGTCCTGGGCTACAGAAATTGCAGCAATACAATTAAAACAAACAGGTTTCTACAAGAATATGGGGACCACTACCAACAACCTAATCCTCTCATTAATGATTGACACCGCTCTTGCAATAAAACAGCCCCTGTACTTGTGCCTTATTGACTACAGCTTAGCGTTTGATCATATAAACTAAAACCTAGTGTGGCAAAAACTAAAAAGGCTGAATATCCCATCACTACTCTTAAAACAGCTAATCCTTTTACACAGCAACACTTGGGTGCAAGTAAAACTGAGCGCAGGAGACCACCTAACAAAGCAGATCCCCACAACCTCCAGACTGAGACAAGGCTGCTTGCTTGCCCCAATACTTATTAACCTCATTATGGCAGAGCTATCAGCCACACTGAACAAAAGCCACTCACACGCCCCTAAACTAGAGGGCCTCCAGCTATCTAATCTATTCAATGTGGATGACTTGGTGCTCATTAGTCGGACACCCATTGGCCTACAGCTCTTGCTCGACATTACAGCTCGGTACTCGGAGGATAGCAAACTCAGAATTAACCAAGAAAAAACAAAGTCATAAGCATGAACATTCACAAATCAAAGTCAAACCACCACTGGCATCTGACAACACGCAAGCTGGAAACCGTACAAGACTACAAATACCTGGAAGTTATCATCGAAAACAAAGGGAACTACACAGCTCAACGTGAGGCCATAAAAAGGGGTATAATGACAGCAGTGGCACTAAGAAACCTAAAAAAAACTAGATTTCTGGCCCAAGTTTCTCCCCCCTAACCAGGGTGATCCATTCGAAACCTATACCATCTATCACCTACAGGAGCGAAGCCATGAGAGGGAGAGATGCTGAAACACTGGATGGCACTTTAGCAAGAGCACTGAGAATGATCTGTGGGTTACCAGGATATACATCCCCCGCACAATTGAGACTAGAGTTCGGGATACAAAGACAAGAGCTGACCCGTAAAGGAGCATTCATCAAAAGCTGGTACAAAATCAGAAAGGGGCAGCCAGAATCACTAAACGCCTACCTGTGGAAAGAACTGCAAGCTAAGGAGGCATGGCCAGCCAGTCGCTACTTGGAGAGCTCACTCGATCAATTGGGGCTACGGCATCCTTGGGAGATATCAGGGACCTATGCAAGCTTCAAAAAAATAGTAAACAACACTGTTCAAAAAGAATCCCTAATACAAGACAAAGCTACTCGGTCAGAGCACGCACATGGCTGGTTCACCATACCGTCTTACCGCAAAGCCTCACCCCAAGCACACCTCCACACTGGCTTCTCAAAAACACACCAAAGAGAAGTTCCTAAAACTACGCCTAGGCATATTGCCATCCGCATACCACATGCCGCCGTGGCTACGCCCACCGAAGCCTGCAATCTGTTGTCTCTGCGGGGAAGGGAAGGAGGACATAGTGCACCTCCTAACTATTTGCAGGGAACTAATATGGGAGTGCTGGACCCTACTTAGACCCTTTTTTAATAAGAAACATGTAAGGACCTGTAGGCAAGCGGTCCTAGCAAGCTTCCCTGGCGAGGATGTCCAACTAAGCTGCCGCTTGGTAAAATTCCTAACCGCCGCGGAATCAAGTATTAAAAGACAAACTAGCCAACAAATGGCTGCCTATATGACAAGACCGACCAACCATATAGGCGTCCTCGGGCGGAAGCGGCAATAACTAAAAAAAAAAAACAACTTTTTTATTGATGAGCCTCAACAGCAACCGCTGACTTCAAGCTACAATGGAAGGCGCCTGAAAGGCCCGATACGACACACACAACTGAATCAGGCCCACCTCGGATTCTCCGAATTGAATGACCTTAAGCTGTCCAGGGAGGACAAGGACATCAAAAACCTAGCAACAGATGATTTTTGTGCCTCAACTACACCGGAAACTTCTCTATTTGCGATTTGTGCTCACAGAGTTTGCACACAACTCTCACTCTGATTTTTTAACTCTGCAATAGAACCCGTAATTTAACTTTCCCCAGTTAGGGAATGGGGCCTGGCTGAGCCATGATCCAAAATCTACTTCAATATTTGAGTCCTAACAGCCTTGGAATCCCTTTCTTCTGAGAACTTGGCACACCGAACTTGCACTTTACTCCCTTCTGGATCAGAGAGTCTTTGCAGTTAGAACTGGCTCCTGACCTCAATCAAGCCAGGGACTTGTAACCAGAACACACCACTGATGTTACTCTGAACACTCCTTTTTTAACTGTTCTTTTGAATCTTATATGTAAAGTTAACACAACTTTACATACAACTATGGGAGTAACACAATTCCAGTGGTGAGGCCTGGCCATGCAAACCCGCATAGTCTCCTTTTTTTGAGCTCACTTCTGACCCCAGTGCTGGTTACCGTAGCAACGGCGCTATAGGCCCAACGTGGGCCTCCCTGTCAATTGGTTGTAAAATATAGCCATAATTGTACTTCGGTGGGCCCTGACACCACTGGGCCCCGGTGCTACTGCACCTGCTATACTATTGATAGCTATGCGCCTTTGGGTAGAAGCTGGTGGGAGGGATGGTGGCACTATTACTGGCCTCTGAAGCGTAATGCCAGTACACCACTGAACATAACAAATATACACACTCCCTGAGGCCCCCCGAAGCCTGTGTCTGCCAGGCTCTGAGTGGTGTGTAAATGCTGCGAGTTCTGCGAGGTACAGAAATGTATGTGGAGTGACTGTGCAGATTGCTTACATAGTTTCCTACGTGTTACTTTCCTTATCTTTGAGTGTGAAATAAATGCTATTTTTTGAACAGTGAAGGGTTAGAGAGGGAGGGGGGGGTATGAGGTGAGGACAGAGGAAAACGAGGAAGGTCCTGGTTTTAGGGAAACCTATTCCCTCCTCTCGAGGAACAACTGCTATATTCATCAGCGGCGTCTCGAGCTACAGCGCCCCGAGGGAAGCGGACGTGGAGTCAGCGCGCTCCTCGACCAACTTTAAAGTGCCCACATGGATCCCCCGGCTGTCAGTGCCACACTGCCCGCGCCGTGCCAACAAAGATGAGGAGTGCCATCTGGTTCTTGGTTGGACTTTTTCTGTTGGCTGGACAGGGCTGCAGCCAGAAGTCGCACGTAAGGTGAGAGCCGCCCTTGGGGGTCACGAGCAAAGGGGGACAAACCATACCTCTCTGGTCCTCAGTTGGCTGATCTGCTGTAGGTGCGAGGGTGCCACCAGCCGCATCCTTACTCCTTCCTAGTTGCTCCCCCTTCGGCTGAGTTTCCAGCTCTAACGGCCATATTTCACGAGTGTGTTTATGGTTTTGCTTTGGAATTCTGCGAGCTGTGACAGCGTTGCGAGTCCCGGAGCACGGAAAGCGAGCTGGCCGAACAGGTGAGGGTGCAGCCCAGCATGCGGGCAGCCCAGCATGCAGGCAGTTTCTGTGACCGAAGATGCCAGGCACCATCCATAATAAAGAGGGCAGAGGGAGTGCGTGGAGGAGGAAGGAGAAATCTGCAAGAGGATGAGAGAGCGGGCGCTGTGATGAGACATGAGAGGCGGGGGCGAGGATGGGGGGCAGAGAGGAGCAGATGAGGAGATAAAGTGCCGGTCTGAGTAAATGAATGAGGAGAGCTGGAGGTGGTGGGGGAACGGAGGTATGCCTTGTGGCGTGTTAAGAAACTGTCGTCATTACGCTGCCGACCTTTCTCCTTTTCGGACGGCCCATCCGGACTGGATCCTTTATTGCTTCATGGCTTGTTTACTAGCGATTAGAAATTGCTTCACGACAGCCGTGAAGCAGACGATCTTGTCCAGATGGGGCATCTGAAAAGGAGAAAGGGCAGCGACTACAAAACCCCATTTCCAATGGCAGGCCACCATTTAGCATAAACGGTGATGCAAGCCAATGAAAATAATGGGCGGGGCTTCAAGCCCCCTTCTGAAATCTCATCTCTTACTATATGTCTCGCCGAGCAAGCGGCGCAAGCGCTACAACGCAAGGCGAGACATAATAAATAGCAGGATACTCTACCATTTCAATATTATAACGAAAGTTATGTCACAAAAATAACTTATCAGCTGATGTTCACGAATTTCTGTGCCATCCTGTTCGAATGCATAAATATGTAAACAGAGACAAGGGCTGCATTAAAGAAATTTATCTGCAGGAATGTGCAGCTTTCCAGAAATGCATGGCCTCTGAATTGAACTTTAAGAGTCATCTTAGAAGCTACGCAGATGCCTCCGAAGGTTGCTGGAAGCTATTTGCAAAAAGCACATTTTGGAATTAGTCAGTCATGGGAGTTCGGAAAAACAGATACGAATATAATTCTATTTCATTTTAATCTTGTAATGTGGAGTTTGCACGCTCCAGTAGATTGCTTTATACATACTTAAGCATACTACATTATCCTTCCAATTTTTTATGTTTTGTCCATCGTGCTCCTTTCTGAGCCTATTTAGCGAAGGATGTATTTTGCCTTGGGGGCATCATAAAATAATAAAACGCTGCCTTAGCGAGTGCCTTCATTCCAGGGACTTGCAGCTTTCCATTTCTCCTACCCCTGCTTTTGAATAGGGTCCTACTTCTGTTTAGCTAGCTTAAAAGCTCACTAGAGTAGGAAGATAGAACTAGCAACATTTAGGGCTGGATCATAAAACATTTTTATTGGCGCTATTTCATGTCCTTGGTGGCACGTTGGTAGCAGTATATATGTAATTAGCAGTGCCCTCGCCATGCCCTGCTAATTATATATATACTGCTAACCCCATGCCGCATATGGCCTTTGCCCGTGCATGGTGGGGGGTTGACTACAGGGCCTGGCCTGTTGACAGGCTCTCCATCCAACTCCCCCATGGACAGCCAACTCCATGCCGTGAACGACTTTCAGCCATGTGGAGCGTGGGGTTTGTTGCCAGCCAGGCCCAGCACCCATCCCCTGCTGGTGACCAGCGCCCCCACTGCACACAAGTCATGCGCAGCGGGGAGTTGGGCATCTGACGTGGCGCCCAAACCCCCGCTTGCGTGCATGGCTGAATATAAGTGGCAATGTATATAACCAAACAGGGTACTTGTTCCTATGTGATAAAGGGAGGAAAAACAGCAGAGTACTGCATGATTACTGTGTTTCTTTAAGTCTTTTGCATGGTGTATCGCCTGCGACCTACCCCTCTCACTGCCTTCCTGGAACTCAGGTACCGCACACACCATCACGGCTGATACAAAAAGATCTCCATTAAAGAACAATCTTGTGGGGCCCTTTGGGCATTGCAGCACTGGCCCCATGAGGATCAAAAAGCCTGATGATGCAGCATGACACCTGCATGGGTGTCTGAGGGCAACACTTCCAAATAAGAAAGGTTCCCCTCAGAGCTATGTACTCCAACCGTTTTTCTTCCCTTTATCACATAGGATCAAGTACCCTGGTTAGTTATATACATTACCTTAACTAAGGAGCGTGGGTACTGGACCCTTATCTTGCTCCTAGTGCCTCTCTATGTGATTTATGAATATATGTGGTGTCATTTTATGTAAGGCAGACCTACTGATTTTCTCAAAGAGTCAGAATGCTAGTATATAAAAAGTGGGTCTATTGGCTTTATGAAGGGACAGAATATAACATATATAAGGTATGTGTAGTGCCTTTGCCTAAAAAATGACCAAAGAGTATAATGTTATATATATTTCATTAATTCACACAGTTCAATGTTTAATAAAAGTGATTGTCATTAAAAAAAAGAATAGAGCTTTATTTTTAAAAAAAACATCAACACTGCCTCCGAGTCATATTTAAATATCTTTAAAGCTAAAAAGTGCAGCCATAGAACCAACCACAAAGGGGCTCTGCACTCCAGCTGAAGAGCATAGAGACCCATCCATGAGTGGTTTCAACAAATATTGTATGCTCTTTATGGGTTATGGATCTAATGACCCAGGAGACGGCAGTTTTATTTTTTAATGTAGCTGAGGGCCTGCTATTATCCATACAACCATCCACAATATAATAAAATGCTTACTGATGCCCCTGCCCCTCATAGGAACACCATCAGGCTCGAAGAAATATGGTAAAAAGCCTTCACAGCGTATTATGGGTCACTCTTTGCCAGGAACAGTGAATATTTGCAGGTAATTTATTATTCATTTTTTAATGTATATTTTGAGTGTCTCAGTGCCTACCCTGGACACTATGATCTTTATTTTTTGTTGGGGGCCAAGTGGGGGAGCACCAGGGTTCCAGTAGCCCGCCAGCACCCATTGTGGGTGTCAGCGAGAACCTACAATCCTTTTCCTTTTTTAATAAAATTATTGAGTATGGGGGAATGTGCACTTCCCTTACCAAGCTAATACTGTTATGTTATGCAAATCTGAGGCACGCGCTATCAGCCGGAGTTGAACATCATTTAAAGGGGAAGGGGCGTGTGGCTCAACACCCTTGGCCACAATGGCCCTGGTTTCAAAATTTTAAAACTGCTTAATAGATGTAAACCAAATCACAAAAAGCACAGTTTCTGTACCAAGGTCTAGCTTTCTGGCAAATTGGTGTAAATCCATTCAGCTATTTGGGCTGCAGCTGTTTCTACATTTCTTATGGGCTAATGTATGGGGAAACTCGTTTTGGAACACCCCTTTTACTTGACCCACGTTTGAGTTATAAGGAAACCGGTTTTCCTGTGGAAACATAAAAGCAATTATATCTACCCAGTGGCAACTGCCGCTGGGCGATACACACACATATATATATATATATGTACTGTACTATACTGATGAAGGATAGAGTAATATACTCAAACATCCTCTAAGGCATCTGGTTTCGCGAATTAGGCCTTACTATCATTGCTTTGTTAGATTTGTTTTAACTTTCTCTGTACTACATAAATAGAGAATCAAGTCACCTTGGCCCATTAATGGGCAAAAGAAAGACCATGGAGGGTGGGGGGGGAGGGGGCAAGCGGTCCCATTGGTGGGACAGGAAAAGAGAAAAAGGCTAGGAAACTAGCCAAGAAAGTAGCCATGAACAATAATTGTGTTATGGATAGAATCGACAATCTTATTACAGAATGCGAGGGGGTATTGGGAGTCGATCTTCCGGTTAATACCGATTCCGTCAACTTGACATCCCCAAAAGACCCCTCGCCTCCACGTCTTACCGTTGTTCCATCAATGTTCCAGAAACTACAACGTAAGGGAACAGCTGTTCGCGAAGAGATATCACAACCAGAGCCAGTCTCCTAAACGCCCGGTTCTCCATTCCAACTGCCTGTCGTTCCTGCTCAGGATACAGTGTGCCACACAGTTCCCCCAATCACCTGTACAAATCGCTTTGCAGTCTTAGCCGGGGAGTTTGATCCCCATGAGGAAGTGCAATTCACATACCCTACTGTAACTCAGAAGAAGAGCCAAAATTAGTTAAATAATATAGGCTCTCTATCCCCACAGTCCCTCTCCCACATGGTCAAGTTACTTATGGAGGAGGTTGGGTCTCTGAAAGCAACAATTGAGGAGTTGGTGGCTACTGTCACACTCCTAGTTTCTAACAGTGCATTGCATACACCAACCACCTGTGCTTCATCTAACTTGCATCGCATGTCATCGCTAGGAAACCATTTAGATAGTGTTGTGCCACCAGCTTCCGTCGCCCTTCCACAGTGTCTTAATAAGACCCAATCTATCCAGCCCCTAGGTTCTCTTGGACTCCCTCCCCCTAACACTTCACAAAAACAATCCTACTCACAAGTAGTAGCAAACTGTAGAAGATCAACCAACGCCCCATTTATTCCTTCTTTAGGTGGTTACACATCCCTTCGAAAAAACGCAGAATCACCTTGTTTTACTAATCAGGCCCAGACAGTTTACATGGTCAATGTCCCCAAAATAGGCACAACAAATGACAACACTGATTCCCTGATAAATAAGTCCATCCACTGGCTGCGACACGTTAGGGGTTGCCGCTCATTGATCAGGGAAGACATAGCTAGAGCAAGGAGACGTACGTCCATAAGCCAACTATCGGATTGTATCGAGCTTACCCTGATTAACTCTGACCTAGCGGAAAACCTCTTGGCACTGGAGTATAGAACCTGCTCTCCCGATTTTTCATCTATCCAGGTCAAGCGTTTTCCCACAGCTGCCACGGCCAGGGCCAATGATAGTGTTCAGTTATCATCTATCCCTAGTAGGTCCCTGCTTGAGGCCGTGGACTGACTAGGGCAGCCCGTTCAGTTTAGACAGGAGTCACAACATACTCCATCTCCTAACACTTTAAATGTCCGTGGCAATCTCGGAATGAATGCCACCTCTGATGGCCTCCAAACTTCTCAAAAATTTAGTATCAATAGTAATAATTTGACCAATGGCTCAAGAGTCCAGGGGGTGGTAACATCTACTCATATTCTTGCCCAGTCACTGGCCCAACCCCAATTGAAATGTCAAAATGTTATCTGTAATAAAACCTCACTTTCGCAGTTTAAGATTCTTTCATGGAATATTGCAGGCTTTCATAGGAAAATGTCCCTACCTGATTGGAATGATTTGATCGAGGAACACCATATTTGCATGTTCCAAGAAACATGGAGTTTAGTCCCATTGTATAAATCAGGCTACGTTTGTTTCTTTAAACCTGCTGTTTCCAAGGGGAGGGGAAGGCCTTCTGGAGGCCTTATTGTTTGGATTAAGATTGATATGGGCTTTCAAATTACTGAACATCATTGTGATAACTTAGATATCATGCGGCTCATGATCAAGGGACATAGATGTGGTAAAACCGTGGAGCTGTTCAATGTATATATAAGAGGTACACCTGGGGGCAAATCGTCAAATATTGTACTGTCTTTAGAACAGGAGTTAGCCAATTGTGCACCAAATTCATGTATTATGATTGCAGGCGATTTTAAGTGCACTTTCGAGCCATTAGACTCAGAGGATTTGATGGGGTCAGACGAAGTGGATACCAAGTGGGGTGTCCCAACGTTAAATCTACCCCCCATTAAAAAATGGTCTCAAATTGCAATCCAGATTAATGCGCTAACACGGGAATTTGGTTTAAGGGCTGTGAATGGAAGAACCCCCTCTGATATTACAGGAGCAAATACATTTAATAGAATTAATTGCCCCTCACGAATCGACTATATATTAGTAGATGTGAGGTTATGGAAAAAGATACTGGATATGGAAGCGCTCCCCTCCACTGACAGTGACCATAACACACTAAGTATGATTATAGCCAATCCTTGGGTCTCCATCTCTTCCAGTAACCAGCCCCTAGATCCCCTTATGATTACAAAAGATCTAGTGCCTTCTAACTCTAGAAGGACCCTCAAACGGCCCAAAGTTCTCGCCCAAGAATCATTGATAGCTGGCATAAGCCAAGCCTTGAGCGAAAACACCCGTTTGCTACTAGAGGCCATGGAGGAACCAGGGGGACTAATGAAAATACCAGATTTGTACGACGGTATGACAATTCAGATAGGAGCATACTTTATAGCAGGTAATCCAGGTAAGGCAACCAGAAGAGCTAAAAAGCGCCATACTTGGTTTAATGGGGACTGCAGATTAAAAAAAAGGACTTGATCTTGGTAATAAAAAGTAAAAACTGTCTTTTAATTAGAGAAGCCAGAAAGGCCTATAAAATTGCAATATACCAAGTGAAATTAGACTGGGACAAGTCATACTGGCAAGATCTAAAAGACGCAAGCATAGCCAGAGACTCCAAGCTTTTCTGGAATAAGGCCAGACAGGTCGGTAACAAAGACCCTGATGTGATTCCTAATCATATCACAGGCGAGGATTGGTTCATTCATTTTGAGAGCCTTTATTCTGAATTAGATTCTACTGACAGTGGAGGGATATACAAACAAACAAATCTCTATTCTATCCCAAACTCCACTGACCTTTTTACACCAGAAGAAGTCGAGAAGGCCATAAAGAAAATAGTCCCAGCAAAAGATCCATGACCCGATGGTCTTCCAGGAGACCTTTTTCTTGCCGACTCTCGTAACTGGGCAAACTATATCATGCTTTTCATTAATTCAATTGTAAGAGGGAGTTCAGTACCAGAATCATGGAAAGGGGCAGAGGTGGTACCAATTTTTAAAAAAGGAGCAAGGGATGATCCCGCCAATTACCGCCCAATTAGCTTGATAGATGCCATGCAGAAATTAGTTGGTAGGGTGCTATTACAGCGAATCCACCAATGGGTGGAGGAAGAAAACATACTCTTCCAATACCAAGCTGGATTTAGGGCATGTACAGGGACGGTGGACCAAGCTTTTAGATTGTTTTTAATATATTGGAAGGTAGTTTTGATTGGCAAGGGCAGCCTTTATCTGGCATTTATCGATTTAAAGACTGCCTTTGACCTAGTTCCCCGTGACCGGCTTTGGCACCTACTGGAAGAAATGGGGATGCCTTCGCTACTACTGAACATCTTGATTCGCCTACACGAAGGCAATTATGCCCAAGTGAGGTGGAGGTCCCAGGGACAAAAAACAAATAGGATCCCAGTAAATAGAGGAGTCCGCCATGGCTGTGTTCTGGCACCCACCCTGTTCTCTCTATATATGAACGGAGTGGTGAGCTATTTGCAGGAGTTTGCATCTGATACACCAGCCCTGGCAGGAGATAGGGTTCCCACTTTACTTTTTGCAGACACCACACTGCTTTTCTCTAAAACGCCAGCAGGGCTTCAAAAGCTCCTAGATAGATTTTATACTTTTTGCGAATCTAGGGGCTTGATTGTGAACACCTCTAAGACTAGGCTCATGGCGCTCAACCCTTATAAGTAGGGGTGGGCAGAATTTGCGAAATTCACTTTTGCAAATTATCGCGAAAATGTTAAAAATCTCCGCAAACACGCGGAAATATCGCGAAGATGCGGACGTTTTTTTCCCGCCCGTTCGCGGTATTTTCTGCGTGGTAGCGGCTCGGCAACTTACCCATGCGGTTGCTCGCAGGCGCGGCCATCTTGTTTTCACTTTTCTCGCAGTGCATGATCGCGAGAAGAAAGACGTGATCGCGCGACGCATGACATTACTGCGGGCGCGAACTGTCGCGAGACAGCGCAAATGGCTACCAACAATCCAACATCTCGTGGAGAACGTGACCGGATCAGGAAAACTTGTCGGAGAACGCGGGGATTCAGTTAAGGCGATCGCGCGCATGCGAGAATGTATTATTTTACAGCGCGAGCAAGAAACAAATTATCGTTAAGCTGCGGAATGCGGAAATTTTGACATTTTCGCGCTTTCCGCGGAACGCGAAAATGCCAAATTATCGCAATTTTCGCGAACGGACTGGAATTTTGCCCAGGCCTACTTATACGCCTTACAGAGACAACTTTAGCTTATATGGAACACGCTTGGATAAAGTCCCAATGTTCGACTACTTGGGAATAAGACTAGATGACAAAATGCGACGGAGGCATCACATTGACAAGATGTTCCTAAATCATAAGCGTGTCACGGGCATATTAATTAAAGAACATCGTCTCTCGTTGAGCAGACCTGTGGCTCCTGCCCTTACAATCTATGCAGCTAAAGCGGTCAGCTCAGCCCTTTATGGAGCCGAATTGTGGGGCTTTGAGAATACTGAAAGCATTTGCAGGTCTGAACACAAGTTTTTAAGAGATTTAGAGAGTTTTTAAGAGATTTAGTGATGTTACTCAAAAGCATGCCATTGAAACCTCTGTTAAAAGATACGGGTAGGCACTCTTTTAAAGATTTATCGAGATTACGACCCCTGTTATTCTGGGCCCGCCTATGTCGGACCCCCAAACTAGCCAACTACACAGCCGCATTTATAGAAATTATGGCCCTAGATGTAAATAAAAGAATCAGCTGGCTAGTAAGGCTGATCTTAAAAGACGTTATTGGGCCTGGGTTGACGCTCAAGAACATAACAACCCAAGAGTAGGAAGGCTGACAGAAGAGTTTTATCTTCACAAGCAACGCACACTTTTAGAACTAGATTTTATAAAAACACCACGCGACAGAGCACTCTAAATTCAGTTCAGGGTAGGTTCACTGCCGGTCAGAGAGCTAACAGCGAAATGGAGCACCCCACATCAGACGCCCTTAGGGTGCCCCTGTTGCAAAGTACCGACAGAGAGCATAGCCCATCTTATGTTTGCCTGCACTGCTTATAAAAGTGCAAGGAAGAAATGGCTTAAACCTATCTGCAGAGAGTTGAGCATGCGTGAACACTGTACTGCTCTACGCATTTTAAAGGCTGACCCGCGGACCCTCTTTGCTTGTGGTGTAGCCAAATACCTTGGCTGTGCTTCGATTGTAAGGTTTAAATTCTTGCGCGAAGACTTGCAATGAACTACTCTCTTATTTTTAGTGTTATGATTTACCTGTGATATATTGCACTGCCACTTTACTCTCGAGAAATAAACCAAGAATAACTTAAAGGGGAAAAAGGCTTTCATGACTAGAAGGGCCACAGATGAATTTTGTAAATATTGATCTAAGACTAGATTATCTTTACAATAATTATATTACTTAATATTGGTGGCAATTAGAATTTGATGTGTTTAATGTCTGATTGTATTTTATATTTTTAAACTGATGTTTTACATTTTTTTTATGATCTATAAAAATTAACGGATGTAATCATGGAAATGCTTTTAAGATATCGGATATCGAAATAAAGCTACTTTGATTGATTGATTGATATATATATATAGATAGAGAGAAAGAGAGAGAGATGGATAGATAGATAGATAGATAGATAGATAGATAGATAGATAGATAGATAGATAGATAGATAGATAGATAGATAGATAGATAGATAGATAGATAGATAGATAGATAGATAGATAGATAGATAGATAGATAGATAGATAGATAGATAGATAGATAGATAGATAGATAGATAGATAGATAGATAGATCTCTTTTATCACTCCAGCACTTTATGTGTGGACCAATCCGGCACTCCAAGCCAGCTGCCAGCTTTCCTTTATCCTGTACTTACAATGATAAAAACAAATATCTAAGTCCTGATTCATTTATTAAGTTGTTTGTAAAATACTCAGTTACTCATAGGATGTCTCAGCACTAGCCAACATGAAAATTGCTCTTGCCTAAAAAGCGGAGAATGGATCAAGATGTTGAAGCGCACCCCATTCTATTTGTTGTGTGAGGTCAAGTCAAGTCAAGTAAAGCTTTATTCGACTGTTCTTAGCACAATCATAAAAGTACATAAAACACACAGTTAAAATTCATTATAAACTGTAAACATTACAAATAGCAAAAAAGTAAAAACAAACATTTTTCACAAATTTCAGATAGACTAGCAAATATTATAAATTTAAAACCACCATCCTCAGTCAATAAAAACTCAGCTATTAACAATCCTCAAATATCATAGTTTTCCTTAGCCGGAGCACTTTCTTCAGATACAGCACTATCCTCCAGGCAATATGTTCATTCTCCAAAAACTGGAGTCGGATTAACGCTGGGCGACACTGTCTAAAACCGTGATTTTTTAAGGGGGCCAAGTATCCAAACTTTCCTTAGTGACACATAAAATTTACAAAAAAACATTACATCATTACATGAATTGTGGACTGGGCAGATTGGGAGTCACAGAGGCAGAGCAACAAAATTCGTTACCAATCATTCAATTTAGGGATAGACCATAATCTGTGGACAGTGCCCAATCTAAATCTAGTTAAAACCATTCTGTCAAAGCCACTAGGTACAAAAGTCAGGTATGGCTCCGTCCCTAAGCAAGTAAGTGTTAATTGATGTTGCGTCACGCTGCATTTAGATGTTTCATCTGCTGCTCTCATCTCTCCCAATAATAAGAGACCCTCGGATTTTAAGCCCTTTCTAGACGTCGATAACATGGAACTTGGGTTTGTAAAGTATTCCGGATGACCTAGATCAATCAAGAACATACTTGACCCAGGGAATCTGCAGAGCCCCTTCAAGTCGCAGAGTGTCTAACATGATCTCTCTATTTAACTGAGTCTGTACCTTTGACCTTATTCTATGCCAGAGAAGTACTGGTTCAAGTTTAATAAGGTCCGATAAATAAGGAAGACCCAGCTCCTCATGGCAGGCAAAGGAAGGTGTACTTTGGGGGACAGACAAAATATAACACAAAAACACATTTTCCACAAGTTGTAGAGGGAGGGTCTTAGCAAAACCCCACACCCCTGCCCCGTACATTGCCACTGATGTACATTTTGCCGTATAAATTTACAGGAGCTCTCCTGGCGGCTTCCTACCCAACTTCTTTGCATAGGTGGCAAGGGCACTAGTTGTTCTTATAAACTCAAGCTTTTTAGTAGCTATCATTTTGGTCCATGTATCATTACAATTAAATAAGATGCCTAAATATGTGAAGCTTTTTGTTTGGGCTATCTTCCTACCCTCCAAGAAGATCTCCCTTACCCTACTCCTCTGAGCCCCTTGGCCACAGCTCATAACAAAGGTTTTAGAAATGTTGATACTTAGGCCCAAGTCCTTCATAAAGTCATTAAAACTGTCTAAAACCCTTTGAAGCCCATTTTGTGTGCGTGCCATTGAGTCTGCGTCGTCCGCATACAGTAACGAGGGTATCGAAAGACCGCCAACTTGTGGAAAATCTTGTCCCGTCTTAAGCAGCTCGTCTCCCAGTCCATTAATATATAAATTAAAAAGGAAAGGGGCCAGGACACATCCCTGCCTGACCCCCCTCCTAATGGGAAAAGCTTTAGTGCACTCCCCATCCACGCCATAATGGACCCTGGCTGAGGCACCGCTGTAAAGTTGCTGCAGGAAAGCTACAATGTTGAGGTCCACCCCCATGGCTACAAGGACCTCCCAAGGTTTACCATGTCTCACCGATTCAAAGGCCGCTGTGAGGTCCACAAAGGCCAGGTAAAGTCTTCCCTTCTTCACTGTGGTGTATTTCCCAATTATAATTGCTAAATTTAGACTCTGCTCTATAGTCCCTAATCCTTCCCGGAACCATATTGTAGGTCAGACAAGACCTTGGTGTCTTCCGCTCAGTCTTGTAGACGTTCCAGGACAATCCGTCCCACCGCTTTGACCATTGAATCCAACAGGGAAATTGGTCTAGAGCACCCTGGATTTTGACGCTCCCCCTTCTTAAAAATAGGGATTATTGTGGATTCCGCCCAGGTCTTTGGTAATAGCATCCTAGCACTGGCATGAATTACCTGAGTTACTAAAGGACCCCAAAGTTGGACGTTAGATTTAAACAGGTCAACTGGGACTCCATTGGATCCCGGGGCTTTACACCCCTGGCTCCGAGAGAGGGCTCTGTTGACTTCATCCAAGGTGACTTGCAAGACCTTCTTTGCCTGAGAATGTGGGACGATAGTGGTCAGGCACAAATCAGAGTCATCTTGGCCTTTATACACATTAAAGAAAAAGTTTACCCATGCATCTTCTGAGATTGCAATCTCGATTGATGGTCTCTCTCCCGAAGAAAGAAACGGAGATCTAACTACACTCCAAATACAACGTTGTTTTTCTGTCAGGCCGCGGTTTGCAGTGTTTCCCATGCCTCATCTCTCAGACAGCGTTTTCTCTCATCGATAGCCCTCTTATGTTCCACTCTTGCCAATCTGAGCTTGAGCGGAGATCTGGCTACCTATGTAGCTCAACTTTTAAGATTGAACGCGCTTGGGTAAATTTTTTATCAAACCACCCTTGATCTTTTCGTTTGTTGCGGGTTTGCACCCGAAGTAAGTTCCTTACCTCCTTTGATAATTCGAGAAAAGATTGTACAATGCTTTCACTGGGGGAGAGCTCATTCAGGCAAATGTCAATGGCGGGTTTGCTATTAGTAATTAACTGCTTCATCAGCCAGTCGGTGGCCACGTTTTACCACCGAAGTGAGTAGCAGTTGGTTTTTTTCAGGTCTAAATGACCTATAGTTGAATTTCTATTTTTAAGCTTATTAGGACAAAGCATGGGCTGGGCAATTGTGAAACAAAGTGGGAAGTGGTCACTCAAAGATATCTCCCCCACCCTGAAAATACTCACCCTGGATGCATAAATCCGAGAAACTAGCATAAAACCAATGGTGGATGCGAGACCTCTGCCATTGAAGGTATGGGGCATAGGTTCGGGGTTAGTTAAAAGATAATTTGCAGAGCCCAAATCATACAGATGTAGGAGTTCATTAAAAAGCTCCCCCACCCTTGAATAGCAGAAGTGGGTAATTTGCTCCCCTTCCTCAAGGGGAAGGCCACACATTCTGATATCGAGGAGGTCAAATCTTTAAAAATATTTGCAAAGAGGTTGTATAAATTGTAGCATGCCTCCTGCTTACTTCCACTGGTCTGGGTAATTCCGCAGTACATGAAAGAGAAAAACCTTTATTCTTATGAAGAACAAACTATTGGACCCTGCGGCTAACTACTATGCCCCAGAGGAGACTCAATGACTAACTCAAGATGGTTTGATTATACGAACCTAAACTTTTGTTTTTTCTCTCTAGTAGTTGATGCATCTATGAATGTTATTTATCCCAAAGGATTGATTACATACTCCTGTAATTTTGAAATCATGATTGGGGGCACCTAAACGGGGGGTTCTGTTTCATGTGGAAATACAAGTAAGGCTTCAAATTTGTACGTTGTTGGTAGGTAGGTTGATTAATATCATATTAGACACTCACTCATTGATATGTACAGATACATTAGGAAGAATGTGCTCTTTTGCTTTCCTTCTAATTCCTTATTTACTAAGGGCGTAACTATATGCAAGCTAATTCCTTATAGACCTGTGGGGAGAACTCTAGAGAAAGGGGAGAACTTCTAGTTTAACTTGTTGGTCCTTATAAACACAGGTATTAGCAGATTAATTTAAATGAAGAGATTCCTCCTGTCTGAAGGGCATGGACGTACACTGCCTATTAAGGCATGCAATATTTACTGTTCCACTCTACTGGATAGTTTTCGATTTAGTAACCCATGTGCTTTCCCGCTAAAGATTCTTTACAGTTTGGGTAACCACCGGAGCCCCACAATATATTTTATTTTAGTATGGGTCCCTTTTATCCATTTGGGTGTTACCATTTCCAGCCTGAACACATGTTAGAAATGTGGTTTCAGGTTAGCAGAGGTATACACCCTTTTCAAGCAGGAACCACCACTCTAGTCAGGGTAAGCTACATACACAATAAAAGATAACCTGTGCTCACTCTCTGGTAGCTTGGCACAGAGCACTCAGGCTTTTCTAAAGAAGTATGTGTGCAACACACACACACAGTAACACAATGAATACACCACACAAAGACTACACACAGGTTTAGAAAAATAGACAATCATTTTTTTAATAAATTAAAACGAAAACAACAAAAATCCAATGTGTCGAGTTATGAATTTTGAAAGATTATAAACAGTTCTGGCACTTAGAAGCAAAAAGCGCCTATGTGGCTATCTGGTCGCGCTGGGCTGGGGCAAAGTCAATAGTTCAGGGCGACTGTGATGGAGTACAGGCCGGCTACAGGACACACGCAGGCCCTGGTGAAAAATGTTCTTTATCCTGGTCACAACAGCGAGATGCAGGGTGCAGTTAAGCTATGCATGGAGCGATGCGTAGATGTCAATCCTACAGGAGTAGCAATGCGTCGGTTCCTTAGACTAAGCACCGAAATGCATTGATTCCGAACTGTGATGCGCAAGGTTTCTCCACTCAGTCGAATAATGCATTCATCTCTCCATACTGCCACCAAGGCCATGCGCGGATCAGATGCGTTGAAGCTCTCAAGGCAATGTGTTGGTTACGAGACCGATGCGTCTATTCCACTCCCGTAACTTGGTCGATGCACCAGTTCTGCTAAACACAGACTGGAGATGTGTCGATTTCTGTAATGCAAGTATCTGGGTCCACTTCCACTGAACCAGGCACTGGAGCAGGGGAAGAGACTTTGATATTTCTGAGTCTCAAGGAACAGGAGACAGGCCAACAAGCCCTTGGAGATCACTTCAGTGCAAGGCAGAGTCCAGCTCTCCTCAACAGAGTCAGAGAGCAGCAGGCAGCAGGGCAGCGCAAGAGAAAAGCAGGCCTTCCAAGTCAGCAGTCCAGCAGAGTGTCAGTCCTTGATGCAGCACAGCAGTTCTTCTGACATCGTCCAGTTATCGGTCCAGAAGATTTTGATTTGGTGGGGTCCGAGCTCCAGTACTTATACCCAAACGTACCTTTGAAGTGGGGGTGACTTCAAAGAAGAGTCTTTGAAGTGCACACTGGTCTTTTCTTCCCAGCCCTGGCTCCAGATTATCAGTAGGGGGTTATCACCCCTTTGTGCGGGAAACAGGTGTAAGTGTCAGCTCCCCCCTGACACTTACACTGAAAGTGGTATTTCAAAAATTGTAATGTTAAATCCACTTTTACCATTAAAGAGGATTTATCATTACCATTTCAAAGATACAGAATGTGATGCAGCTCCTTTTTCCAATCAGGAATTACAGGTTAAAAGAGTTTTAAGGAATTACCAATGTTTACCTATGGGAGGAGTAGGCCTCAAAGTAGTGATAAACAAACTTGGGGGTTTGTCAATTCTCAGGACATGCAAAACTTAACAGTACATGTCCTACCTTTTACTTACACAGCACTCTGCCCTATAGGCTACCAACTTATGTGTAGTGCTCCCGGTTTTATGGCATTTATTTTTTTAACATTTCCATCTGTATTTATCCATATTTATTTTCGGGACATTTTATCTGTATTTATCCATATTTATTTTGTGTTTTGTGTATAAATGAAGTTGTAAAACTGTACATTTGAATATTTAACTGATGGACACCCACTCATACTTTGATGTCTGTCGTGATTTAGCTATTTAAGCTGCCTAATATTACGTAACAATACATCCACTAAATATTAGCATTATACCACAAATATATGTTGACATATGCCATTATTTAAAGAAATTTCATCCTGTATTTGAATTTCCCATGCTGTCCATCTGCTGAGCTGTTGGGCTACAATTCATGAAAGAAAGCATGGAGGGTCACTTAAAACAAACACAATTTTCTGTATTTATCCACTTTTAAAAATAAATGAAGACAGAAAACAGACTGTTTTCTGTCTGTATTTATCTGTAAAAATCCTTAAAAATGGAAAACAGGGAACCTTACTTAGGTGTAATAAAAGAAGAGTTTTAGGCTCAGCAAGTGGTTTTAAATGCCTTGTCAAAGTGGCAGTAAACTGCACACACTGGTCCTGCAATGGCAAGCCTGGGACAAGTTTGAAAGGCTACTTGTGTGGGTGGCACAATCAGTGCTGCAGGCACTTAGCAGTAGCAGCTACTGCCAATAACACTTGGGGTGGCGGAAGGGGGAAATAATACAAAAAAAAACATATAAGAACTTACCTGCCGCTGCTGTTGCCAGGCGCCGCCTAGGTGCTCCTCTGCTCCTCCCTCCTCAATGCTTCTCTGCTCCTGTCCCCACCCTATCGGCACTGCTCTCACATGAGAGCAGCATCGTGCAGTCGTGCAGTCGTGCAGTCGGACAGTGCATTTTCAAACACATCACAATTGTATGGTTGACTGTCTGCTCTGCAGTAGTGCACGTCCTCATGTCCATTGCACTAGAAACAAATTAAGAGATTGAGTGTGTGCGATGCAAAAAACTTCAGTAACCACTATTCAATGGGAAATGAAGAGCTACTAATGAGCATAACTATGGTAAACATGTTTTACCTCCGCTGAGTCTGTACTAATCTAGTTAAATATTCAGATTATGGTTTGTTTAGAATGGGAGTATGACCCTATCACTTGTGAATAGTGCTCCCTCTGGTATGAGGTGAGGCCTTTTTCAGAGTGCAAGACCCCTCTTTCCTGCTTCTGCATGGGGACAAGTGAGGGTAACTAAGCCTTCTCAGCCCAGGTGCCCGAGGTCACAGAAACTGTAGGTTTCCAGTCAGTCAGATGTTTAGGGACCGGCTACTATTGGAAACTGTGCAAAGGAAGGGGAGCTTTAATGTGCAGTGACCTGCCAGGCTGAAGTGTTTGGCGGCTACAAGCCAGACTGGGGCATAAGGAGGGCGAAGAGGCACATGCCAGACTGGAGCGTAAGGGGCTACAAACTAGACTGGGGCCCAAGGATGTTCAAGCACACAGGGACTTAAGGAGGTGGTAGGAGCAAGACTGGCGGGTGATACGGTTGAAGCCAGACAGCTGAGTGAGTGCAGGCCAACCTGGAGTGTAAGGGAGGCACATGCAAATCTGAGACATACTTGGGGCAAGGGTCAGACCGCAGTGTGAAGGGGTTCAGGGCATAGGGTACTGGCCAGGCTAGGGCATGTGGGAGGGGGACTCAGGGCAACCTGGGAGGGGATAATTTAAAAAAACATAAAAGAACTTACCTGGCGCTGCTGGATGCTGCCTTGGTGCTTCTCTGCTCCCGCCACCTCAATGCTTCTCTGTTCCCATCCCCACTCATTCATGACGCTGCTCTCACATGAGAGCAGATCCACGATTGGCCGTAAACACAGCCAGGTGGAGAAATGCTAAGTGTGCATGACTGTTTGGCCAGACTAAGACGGCCAGCCAAACAAACGTGTGCACTTAAAGTGCACCTACCACTCTTCCTCCCTACTTGACGATACTGGGATAGAAAGGATGGCCCTGCCCCACCCTCTACTCGGTGGACTGGGGAGAGAATTAAAAAAAAAATGATTATAAAATAGTTTTATTATCTTTTTATTTTTATTCTGCTGCCTTTCAGCAGGAAGGTGACATGCCATCGCCATAGTGGAGGAGCCGCCCCTGCCTACTAGCAGCATTGAGGTTACAGGTCCTAGGTATATTGTATACCACTTTACTAAGGACTTAGAAGTAAACTAAACATGCCAATTGTGTATACACTAATGTTACCATTATTAGGGTAAAAGCACATAGACTTTAGCACTGGTTAGCCGTGGTGAAGTGCTCAGAGTCCCAAGGCCAACAAAAAGAATCAGCAAAAGCAGGAGGTAAGCAGGCAAAATGTTTGAGAAAGACCATTCTAAGGCTGACATGTCTAACAGCACTCATGGTATATATAATATTTTTCTTGTGAGTCATAGGCATTTACCTGTGAACACTTATGCACACCTCAAATACCTCGACAATATTTCTGTTTTTCATTAAGGTTTCATTTGATCCACTTCGGGTTTTACCAGTACGAATATGAGCATTAACACATACACATTTTTTTCTTGCTCTCCTACCCTGAACTCGTATAGCTAACAACTGCCTCTGTATCCTATATACCAATAATGAAATGTGTCAGGTTGAGGGGTAGGCCATTTAAATTTTAAGACCTCAAAACGACATAGTCCTTAATGCAATAGGATGCATCGCTCAGTCCTTCCTCCATCCCCATGCAGGAGGTAGCCATTTTGAAGATTGTGGGGCAGATTTACAAGCCCCTTGCGCTGCCGGTGCATCAGGTTGCGTGACGCACCGGTGGCACAGCCTGCTAAGTGATATTTACAAGAACAGGTAAAGTCACCCTGCGTCACTTAACCTGTGCTTGTAAATACCGCCCCTGTTCACGCAACACTTTGCATGTTAGGGGAGTGACATGGGTGTTGCTGAGGGTGTTCCCACGCAACACCCATGTCCACTGATGAATCTTCCGATTTGCGAGAAATCGTATATCTGGAAATGCATCAGAATGCTACGTCAGCCTAGAGGTGGCGAAGCGAGGTGCAACGAGGAGAAATGTTTTCATTTTTCCTCGTTTATTTCCTATTTCAATGCGTGCTGCATTCTACAGCACACATTGGAAGAGGAAATCATCTCAATTGATTGTTTTTGTGCAGGAAGGTGCCCCTTCCTGCACAAAAACAATCTCCCCACGACGCAGGCATCCTTGCACCATTGTGCAAGTGTGCAGGCGCATGGGAGCAGTCTGTGCACCAGCGCAGGGTGAAGCACAGAGATGCGACATGTTGTTGTAAATATGTTGCATCGCTATGCTTCGAAACTAACGCAGCACGGCGCAGCAAAATAACTTGCAGCACCGCGCTGCCTTAGTTTCATGTCGATCTGCCCCGAAGTGTTTTTAAGCATCCTTATCGAGATCGCATTGTTTGCTACGTAGGTCTTTCACGCTGACGACGGTTGGCATATGTTAGTCTTGCTGTGTGCAATCTACACCACTACTCTGACAACATTGCTCGATGGGCATCTTTACATTATTCTGCGTAAAACTTTATGAACTGTGGATGCATCGCCTGCTCAAAACAACTTTTCAAGAGAGTGAGTTTTAAACGCACACTCGTTTGTACTCACACATTAGTTTCCCGATTATTTTATTGAATCTGTACCAGAGATTTAGAGGTGGACAATACCTGTATGCTCAAATGCTACAGAGGTCATGTAACGGTCACATGCAGAAATAGCATTTGTTTTCTGTGACATCTTTAAAGACCAGATTTCAACAGTGTAAGAGAACAGCTCTTCAAGACTGTGGAGATTCGTCTAACACCTCTAATAACTCCTGGGAAGAGATTAATGTTCTAGTTTGTTTACAACCACAGCCTATGAAAGATGCAATGAGTACCATGCCTGACTCAGAGCCTGGCTTAATGTTCATGTATCATAAAGATACATAATTATGTTTTTATTATGTTTTCCTTTCTATGATATTCTTTAATTTAAAAATGCCACTTTGTTGACGTGTTTTTTCAGAGCCTATGTTTCTGTCCTAAATTAATTGTGCTGAGGGTAACTGTAGTGGTTCAGACTTTCTGTTACGTGACGGTCATTGTACAGAAGTACCCCAACCTACGTATTTCATTGTTAGCTTTGTGTTTTTTGTTAGCAAGGTGGGGTTGTTAACAGCAATATTTACAGCATGTAAAGATTTATTTTTACTTTGTTCAGAAGCGGGGTTCAGAGGTAGAGAGAGCAGACCTTTTTCCAAAGGAGAGGAGACCGGCATGTGGTTGTGTTTAGGTTCTTTAATGTTTGGTTAATTTGGTGTTTTTGGTGTTTCAATTTGCAGTTGTGCTTCTTTTCCTTGAAGAAGGGCTTTGGCCTAAATGAACTGAAAGCAGTATCAACTTGAGTCCTTTTTAGGAAATTGTTGGAAAATAAACTGTTTGGCTTGGATCTTTAATGGAAAACGTTGTAAGTACTGGAAATATGCGATGTTGGATATTTTACAACTTGCACATAAAAACGATAGATACTTTCAGCAAAAAGGAATTTCTGAAGTAGGAATTAATTATTATAATGAATGTTAATGAAGCCTAGCTTGACGCTCTAAATAACCCGGTCTGTTTTTTATGTACTGGTTCAAAGTGTCATTTGACAAGAGGAACTTGGCAGCCATAGTCCTGTTTAAGGCAGTTCCAAACTAAAGATGTGTGTGAAGTTTAACACTGACAAGTAAAAATTAACATATTCTATAACTGTTTACTGTGACATCACTAGACTATTTTATTTCTTCTTGCAAGTTTTTGTGTTCAGGTTTATTGGCTGAATGATGCAAATCTAGGGCTACATTCCAAGTCTCTAGATACCAGGGGCATCTGTAACTTTGTGGTGGAGGGAGGTGGCATAAAAGATGAACCAGTAAATGAAAGCCCACTCTTGGTGAAGGTTTTTGTGCTTATATGCAGAACTATCATGCACTACCAAAGCTGTCATAAAAGAACTAAGAAATATCTAACAATTGTTTCGTACAAACTCAGGCAACTTGCTGACTGTAGACATGGGATCTCAGCAGAATTGCTTTGTCCTACAACAGTGATCCTACCTATTGAGAATTGCCGTAGTCTGTGCTTAGATAAACTTGATGGAAAGTGCTTAAAGACAAACCATACGAATGTGATGGGTCCATGCCCGGATATCCATAGTCGGAGAGGGTACATTTTTAACTGCGTTTGCTGAGCTGAAGAGAACTTATTTGATGCGTTAGGAGGGTGTCCAATTTCTTCTCAATACCCATTCACTGTCAGCTCTGCCAATTTTCTGTTCTATGGTGTCAAACGGTGGGACATTCTGGAGCAAGAGAAGACCTGGAGAAGACCGCAGCCTCCCATGGGGCACCATCTTTAATACTCACTTGATATTGCAGAGGGACAAGGGCAATGGAGGGTCGCAGAAAGGATGCTGGTATTCGGGTCAATGGGAAGGGTGCAGCATTGCCAAGGGAAATAATACAAAAGGGCATGAGGACTGGCTGTGAAATTCATTTTTGAGAATGCCCGCTGAACAGGAGGTCTCACACCAGGGGATGTGGTGGATGGCTGCCAATAAGCACCAATTTCCAAATAGCCCATAATGATTTTTCTAAAAAATAATAATAGCTACCTCATCAGAGATAGCAAGCAGGGCCGGACTGGCTGTAGCAGGCACCAAGCGTTTCCCAGGTGGGCCACCAGAGTAGGGGCCAGTTTTGGGCCCCTGGGCGGCTGTTTTTGTTACAGGATAACGGATTTGCAGCATAGCTGCAATACAGGCCCCCTGCAACAAAATCGGCCGGAACCGGCCCTGGCGAACAGCTTGGCCAAATCCCCCCTCCCCCCAGGGTCGGCCAAGCAGTTTGCCAGGGCCGGTTTCAGTTCCTAGTCTGGCCGTGATAGCATGCGCTATATAAATGCAAACCTTTTCCCTCTTCTATCCCTCCACTATCCTACTCGGTCCAAATAACTGACTAACTTATCCACTGCTCAAATTACTTTCATACATTGCTATACTAATTCACCGCTAACCCTTTATGGGTTCCGAAGTAGCGTGATACTCGCTGAAAAAGAGCTTCAACACCTCATCAGCGGTAGCAAGCGCTATATAAATGCAAACCTTTTTCCCCTCTTCTATCCCTCTACTATCCTTCTCAATCCAAATAACTGACTAACATATCCACCACTCAGATTACTTTCATATTTCACTATACTAATTCACCACTAATCCTTTATGGGTTCCAGGGTAGCATGCTACTCGCCGAAAAAGTGCTTTGACGCCACATCAGGCGTAGTAAGCACTATATAAATGCAATTACAATTATGCACAGGTACAAAAAGTATCAAATGCTTATTTTGTACCTTTTAGGGGCATGGTTGAGAGCACATCGTTCCTCCGCGCATGCACAGCAAGCACAGAGCTGTGCATGGCATGCTCCACTAGAACTAATTTATGAGTGAGAGGGTACTCTACAGTTACTTGTTCTCCATACTCACCTCCCAGGCCCTTTCTTTTACTACCCCATTGACTCACCTCTCCCTCCTTTCACAGATCTATGCTTTCCTTCCATCTGCCTCTCATTTTCATATAAGTTTGTTCAGAAGCAGTAGGATGAGTGCTACTGCAGTTCACTGTTGGAGTGCCACCACAAGAGAAAACAGAAAAGTATGGATTAATCAAATACTTAAACATTTTACTCTATGGGTTATACAGAGAGTAAACAGGCCTGCGGATTGCAGCTGAACTCTGCCTGCTCTAGTTTACCTAGTGTTGCATCCTGCCAGCCCAAGTACTTGTCAATAACCACGCCACAGACAGAGAGTAGTTTATCACATCTTTATTCCGCTGTGTGTAAGTCAGAACTCAACATTCTAAGACTGCCTTAAACTGATCTCTGCAACGCTTACGTCACAGGCCTATGGTGTACAGTGGGAACCAAAAGAGTTCCAGCGTTCTTTTATTTACAAGTGTCTACATCTCCTGCTTTGTTAAATGAAAAGTTACAACTTTTTCAAAATAAATAAAAAACTGTAACTCAGAAAAGACTATAGCGTATAGATGGGGCTGGACTTGCCGTAGTGGGCTCAGGGCGTTTCCCCGGTGGGGCCGCCAGGTTGGGGGCTGGTTTTGGATCCCTGAGGTGCTGTGTTTTTTCACCGGGGCGTATTTTGTGTTGCAATATCGGCCCCATGTAACAAAAGCAGCAGCGGTGTGATGAAAGTGGTGCTTTCCTTTAGCACAACGCCCCCAGGCCAGCTGAGCTGTTTGCCAGGGCCGGTTTTGGTTCCCAGTCAGGCCGAGGGTATAGAGCAGTGCTGGGGCAACAAAACAAAAGTACCAAAACGATGCACTGTCAGGCAAATCACTGAATAGACAAATATATGGGCAAAGATATACAACAGACGTCTGCAAACCAAAAGGGTGTATTCTGTCAAAACCTTGTTTTTGGCTCACACATCAACCTAAGCAGTGCACTGAGGTCAAGACAGCTAAAATCATTTTGTTTATTATTCGAGTTCTAGTTTATTACTTTATCCAATTGTCAGGACAAAAAACGGAATACTGCACCAGTCCTTTTTTAAAAGCCCCTAACATGTTTAAACATGAAAGGACTGGGGATGATAACAATATTCAGACTTTCCACACTCAAATATAAATTGCCTGCCAAAGTGTCACCTATCCATTATTCATGGCCTTGCATTAGTGCCCCCCTAAATTTCGTCTTCTCTTTACAGCCCTAGCAAATGTGCCATCCCAATATACAAATGTCTTTAATTAGCGCTAAAAATAATGCAGAGCTTACAGCATCAAGTATAGGTCGCCACATTTCTCCCACAGTAACAATAGAAACCCTGCCTGCTCATTTAACAACTACTACAGTTAAACAACAGTAAATAAATTCCATCTCCTATTTTTACGAGTGAACCCATCTTTCACTTTGCAGAATCCCACTCCAATATTCAAAATGATTCCTTAGCACACAGGTATGAAAAGCAGAAACATTTCTATCAGTATTTCCGTTTTTTCTTCTAACGTGAAAGTAAAATCACCCTTCAGAAAAATTAATTGTCAGTAGCACGGATTTGACACATGGTCGACCTCATGCAAATTCAAAAAATGTAAACTGTGAATACTGTCTGCTTTAGAAACAATGCAACACCACTTTGGGGCTTGTGATAAAATCCCTCTTTTTGTTTCACCGCCTCCAAGTTTTTACCTCTCTTCAGGTTTTCCTGACAGCGCGCATGCGCTGCCAGCGAAAGCCAATGTACTAAAAAAAAATCTTAGAAGGGGCTTTGAGCCTGTCCATTAGCATTAATTAGCTCCCACGTCACTCTCACTTTCTTGCTCCTTATTGAACAGTGCCTCCTCCTCGCCTCCAGCTTCCTCTGCGGGCTCTGTGTGTGTCCATGCTGTTGAGCTTGGACCAAGTACTGCTTCCTGTCAGTGCCTGTGCACCTGCAGAAGTTTTTTGTTTTATTTTAAATTGTAGCACTCAGTCAGGCTGCCCCTACTCATCCCTCCTACCCTGCCCACATTTGTTGTTGCTTGCTCAGTTCCCCTCACCACCTCCCTCCGTCGCTTCATACCTCCTCTGACCTCCTATTTCTGTCCATAGTTCCCCGACTGAATTTGTGATGAAACCTCTGAAATTCTAAACGTTTTACATATAAAACTCCTGTAAGAGAGAACTTTAGGATTTGTCTAAGTTCTTCAGACGAATCCCCAGAAACCTTTTTATTTAATGCAACAGATTGTGCATGTTCTCAAGCCTGTGAGTCATGGATCGATCCAAAGTAACTAACGTAGTAACAACTCAGAGTGACCAAGATAGATTTTTCATTTTCATGGAACTAAACTAATGTGTTTGTATACATGAACAAAGCATATGCACTTCTGGTAAAATGCTCGTTGTGACAACAGAGTGAGTAAAAGTGTATTTTTGCATAATGACTTTCATTCCAACTTGGTCACGTCGGCATTGCAACTGCACGCATTGTCCAACATTGTGTATGTTTTGGAGGTGGCCCACATCTCCCAACATCACAGAAGGCGCTACAGGGATTCGATGAGTAGATGCAGGAGCATCTGCCCTTCTTGAAACATGCGCTTCGAGCAGATTCCTACTCTGGTCAGTGCTGCTCTTTGGGCATTTGTTTTAATTGCTGTTCGCCTCAATTGCACTAAATACAAACAAGAAAATATACACTGTATATTCGAGGGGCTTTTTAGGTCTCGCCTGAGACAGCGCTTTAGCGCTGCTCTGGCGAGACTTATAGTAAGCACTTTTGGAAGTGCAAACGAGTGCTTTCAGGCCGCCAACTACTGTGCATGTGTGCCGGGCGCGCGCACCATTTGGCAGCCTGAAAGCACTCTTAGTCTTTCACTTTCGCGGCCGCTCGGCCGCTTTGATGTTTTATCGCGATTGCGATCACTTTCAGTTTCGCGCCGCTTGTTCTGGTTTTTATTGCAGCTCGAACACAATGGACTTATCCACAGCTGGTGGAGCGAAAACATCATGTGACCCGTGGCCTTCCTGCAACATGCCCTTTCACGCTTCGCAAATGGCCATTAACTCAACACCAGCCACGTCCTACCATGGCAACCGCACTCCAGGCATGCTACGATACTCCCCATGCATCTCCAGCGAAACCAAGCCCACACCTCTTAAAGCAGCTGCCCTGGCACAGAACCCCCCCCCCCACACACACAACTCCCCCATGCCAGGAGCAGACGCGCTACAGCTGCTTTATTCCTTCATGGCGCAAACAAGGCCACAAGGCAAACTCTGTCATAACCGCCGCCCATGGCCCCCTGGCAACACAACACCAGCAGCACGCTTCAGCAATGCCCATCAACTTCACTTTAAACCCACAGCGCCTGCCTTCCCACCCGTGTACCCACAAAGCTCCATCCGCTCCGCTCCTCCCCTGCAAAACCATAAATGTTTTATTTACACTCGTCTTTCTGACAATTGACTGACATCTTGTCTTTAATCACACTGTACCCGCAAGCTATTTTATTTGTCCAGTGTTTATGAAGCTGCTGCAGCCTGCTGATAAACTCCCGCCTGGTTTGGACATGCTCTTGGGACACCAAGTCTACGGCGTCTCTGCACGTGACTACATTTCTTATCAGTCACACTGTTTACACGCTCCAGTCGGCTCTCTGATTGGGCCTCTATTAAAATCACGCTGCTTTCACGCCGACGTTACTGTCCCTCCTCCCCGCTGCAACAGCTGTGAGGCAGCACCATACGAGGGGGACTTCCGGGGACAGAGAGCCGTGCGTGTGCCCTCCTGTCTCGGTGTGCTTATTTTTAATCAATTAGCCGAATGATTTGCACGCGGGCCGCTTTTACTTTTGCGGTCCTCTGATTTCTGCCTGCCGTGTATTGCCACGAGGCAGGGACAGCCCATGGGCACACAGGGAGCGGCAGAGCTGCAGCAGCCAGGCCAGCTAAGCAGGCACGGAGCTCAGAGGTGCACACAGCCTGACTGATAAATAATTGCTAATTCCAACCACGACCTGCTTTTGGGGACCATATGACATGTAGGGGAAGAAAGACATGACTAGCCAGTCTGCATTATACATAATTTGTCTGCACCGTGCTTCCGTTTGTAAATTGTCATTTAACATTCGTGTTTGTGTTGCATATTTATTCTGTTTAGTAGTCAGATGCCCATCGGATAACTGCTTCCCAGACTAGCAAGAACATATTTGCAGTACCACACACTGCTGCACGCCACACACTGCTGCACGCCACACACTGCTGCACGCCTCACACTGCTGCACGCTTCACACTGCTGCATGCCGCACACTGCTGCACGCCGCTCACTGCTGCACGCCGCTCACTGCTGCACGCCCCACACTGCTGCACGCCACACACTGCTGCACGCCGCACACTGCTGCACGCAGCACACTGCTGCACGCCGCACACTGCTGCACGCCACACACTGCTGCACGCCACACACTGCTGCACGCCACAAACTGCTGCATGCCACACACTGCTGCACGCCGCACAATGCTACACGAAACACTGCTGCACGGCACACACTGCTGCACGCCACACACTGCTGCACGCCACACACTGCTGCACACTGCTGCATTACTCACTGCTGCATGCTGCACGACACTGCTGCACGCAGCACACTGCTGCATGCCGCACACTGCTGCACGCTGCACACTGCTGCACGCCGCTGCACGCCACACAGTGCTGCATGCCTCACACTGCTACACGAAACACTGCTGCATGCCACACACTGCTGCACGCCGCACACTGCTGCATGCCATACACTGCTGCACGCCACACACTGCTGCACGCCGCACACTGCTGCACGCCGCACACTGCAGCACACCTCACACTGCTGCACGCCACACACTGCTGCACGCCGCACACTGCTGCACGCCACACACTGCTGCACGCCGCACACTGCTGCACTCCACACACTGCTTTTATGCGAGTTTATGCTACTGACATTGTAAATGACAATGCCTTTTATTTGTTTTAAAACCAAAGCATAAATAAAAGGCATTGTAATTTTACAATGCCAATAGCTCAAACTCTTATAAATGCGAGACCTATTGCATTGCAAATGCTTGTTCTATCTTGTTTTCTGCCGGGAAATGTGAATATTTTGGCATATTTTACACCTCAAGCTAATTATTTTGTGTTGTTTTTGGTAGACGTGCTACTTTTTGGTTCGCGCCGCGCAATACTGTTTTTCAGAAACTGATTCTGCATTGGTTACAAATAGCACAGGACTTGTAGTGTACAGCCATAAACCACAGGAGGCGAGGTAAAGTTCAGCTGATTTATCCAGGAGGGCATGCAGTCAATGCTTGCTCTTGATCTCTGCTCTCTTACAACTGTCACGCCCTCACATTCTAGAATACCCAACTACCATGGCAACAGTTGTCTATGGTATATGGCTACCCCAGATACCACACATCTTCCACTTTCACAAAACTAATACAAAATCATTACCCATAACTTTAACTTCAAGAAGAACAAAACCGTGTGGAAACAAATATACTATAAAATCATGTTACTGTAAAAAAGTTATCTTATTACTATAGAATCGCATTCCTATACATTAATATTAACTATACATGCTAAATAATCATATTATTGTAAAACTGTTATCACGCTACTATAGAATGGTATTACTAATAAAGTCCATCCCTTTTAACAATGGGAGAATGTATATTTGTCTTAGTGAATGATAGACACAAAACATGACAACGTGCATGGTGTCTTCAGGTGAGAAATTTTCACAACTGCCCGGGCCCGGGAAGGCTACAGTGTTCCAACCCTGAGGCTTGGCTAATAGCCTGTGAGGTACAACATGAGCAGGAGCCTTTTGGCACCCACAGATGTAAATGGGGGGTTAGACAATGCTGCATATTAGAACCACTCCTTTTTACCTTATACATTAACAAGTTGGGGTCAAAGTTATGTACTGCCAGTAAAGACATACCGCGCTTGGGCTCACATTTAATCCCGTTCTTTTATATCAAGATGATGCTCTGCTACTGACTAGAAGAGGGATAGGGTTGCAGAGTCTCCTGAATTTCTTTGTGGATTTTATTACATCTCTCAATTTAAGCACTAACTACATAAAAACTCACATTATGCTTATGGGCCCTGGAGAAGTGTAATCTTGATCCCATCTGAGATATTGTAGGAGTGCATCATATTCATGAGTAGTCAGCACTTGAATATATTCTGTGCAATTAATGTTACTAAGGAGAGTGGAGTATAGCATATTTAAGGAATGCCACACGAAGTGTTGTGTATAGAATGTGATTAGTAAAGGTCTATGTAACATTTATATATTAATGGGATGGGAGAAGTTAACATAAAAAGTGTCCCACTGTACGGCTACTAAATTAGAATGTGTACACTGTTTAAACAGTTATACATGTAACAAGAATTAATTTCATACAGGTGCATTTGGAATGACATCTCCGTAATTTATACATGAATTTAGAAGCTGCATTTATTATGTGTGTAGAAAAGTGCACGTATTCTGTAATCCTGCGCAGTGTTAAAGTTGACTAGAGTGGGTCTCGAGAAACCAGTTCAGTTCATAATCATAGTTAGAGTCTAACATGTGATTCGTATTTAACCTTCACTGCAAGAATGGGCTCGCTTTTATTTTGTTTCTACTGCAGGTATGGATGGATCCTCATTAGTTAGCAAATAAGGGTTTTGTTTTCATTAGCTAGCAAGGTATGAGAAGATGAAGTTGGCAAGGAGAAGCGCAGTAACGACCAAGGAGGCGATTCTCATGTGAGAGAAGAGGAAAGGTCAATGACGATCGAAGTTGCAACTTACCGATGTGGAAAATGTGGTACAAATATCTAGCTGTGCGAGAGCCATAAAAATCACTGGCAAGGATCATGTGGGATTATCTAGTCTGAATGCAATTGATATTTTATGCTGAACGAAGTGAGGGGCAGGAGAGTCATTTTGGGATTTGACAGAAAGCCGACCTATGCTTCTGCTTGTTAGGCTTTATTCTACCCGACACATAGTTGGAGTGCCTTCAACTGAAGACTCCGACAGCTGACACCTGACACCTTTCAGATTTCACCTTAACCAAATGCTTCTTCGTGAGGGCTGCCCTTTTCAGGTAGTGAAGGGAAAGATAGCTTGCTCATGCTTACTTTGGAGAATCATCTAATGAAATATGATACTCAGTTCTTTATCCTGGTCACCTGAATCATCATCATCGAGTTAGTCACTTGCTTTGTATTATATAGGGTAAATATCTTCAGGATATTTGGACTTATTTTGTTCTTTCTGTATTACTACATGATCATGTTGAGAATGGTCTGCATTGATTTGTTTCTGAATTTATATTTAAACCCTACTAAACTCAGATTAACTTGTTGAGCGGGTTATTGTGTGGCCACATTGGTTACGCTGTACTGAGATGTTTACATGGGATAGATCTTACCCTTTACCTTTTATGCTGCAATAAAGGCCGTTGATCTTGAGATACATGTTTGAGTGGGCCCGGGATTAAGCAGCACTAAACGGAAAAATAAAAGCTAGAAGAAATGTTTTGGGGTGGGTTTCAAATAAATTCTTAGAAAGTGTGTTCTTTGAGGAGGGGTTACCTGATACCCTTATAACAGACAATGGAGTACAGTTCACTTCGGACAATATGAAAGAGTTTCTGTATCACCGGGGCATCACTCACCTCAAATCTGCATTGTACTGTCCCCGTGCTAATGGGTTAGTGGAAAGGATCAACCGGTTGTTCAAAGAGTGTTTGCAGAGGGCAGAAGTAATGGGGACTCCAGCTAATTCAGCGTTAGTGGAAACAGTATGGGCCTATCGCACTTCTCCAAACAGTGTTACTGGGGTTTCCCCGTTCACCTCTCTCAAAGGAAGGATCCCGAAGACTAAACTTACTCCACCTGTAGGGTCAAGAAAGGACACTGGTGTAGTAAACAGAGGTGAGATCTCAAGAAAAGTGGAAGAACACCAAGCTAAATACAAAGTCAGATACGACCAGACCAAACATGTAAAAAAACAAATGTTCAAAGAGGGTGATTGGGTCTGGGTGGATTTACCTAAAGCACGCAGGAAAGAAGCGTCAAGATTTTCGGATCCGTGCAAAATATCTAGTGTTGGAAAGAATGTAGTCCATCTCGACAATGGCCAAACATGGAGCATGGACAGAATCATTCCTAATTGACAAGGGGGTGGCGTTGACAACGATAGTAACCCAGAGACAGAGTCTCAAACTCTCAGTCCCAGAAGATCTCTGAGAACAAGGAGCTCACCTATCTGGACCAGAGACTACTGTGTTAAATGTTCCTTGGGGTTCCCTCTCAAGCCTTGCTCTTCTACTGCTTACATTGCTACTGCAGTGACCTCGTCGCTGCCTGTTGATACTGCCTTCTCCCCTGGCTCTTTCTTTCTCTCTCTCTCTCTCTCTCTCTCTCTCTTTCTCTCTTCGCCCTATGCAGGGAGGTGTGTTGTAATCTACTACTTGGTACGTTCCTTCCCCCCCCTGCTTTCTCCTCCCATTGGTTCCTCCCTCTCCCTGTCACCAACATTCCATTGCACCCTCCCTCTGTTCTGCTGGATCCTGTGGTGGTGAATAGACGAATAAAGAAGAGTTACTCCTTACCTGCATTTCGTCTTCTTTATAACAGATGGGTACTGCATTTTCACAGTGCTCTTTGATGAACAGCGTTGTAGCCACCGGGGGAGTCCCAGTGGGGCCCCGCCAGGCCTTCTTTTGACGTGGCCCCCCCAAGTGAAAGGTCAGAAATTGAGTTTCTGTTGTTTAAAATGTAGTTAAGTTTTACAGTGCACATGAACCGTGGCATCTGTCCTGCCTTTGCACTAAAGTGGGTCAAGAGAAATGTCATGGCCAGAGCCGCAACAGCTGTTTTTGACCTCGCCAGCAGATTGAGTGGCAAAACCCTGCTCAGGCCCTTCTGAAAGTGTATTACCTCTCCTCTCCAAATTTAGTAAAGATTCTTCGTTGCCAGTGTCCAGGATTAGGAAAACTGTTGTGCAAGATGAAAACCTTTGGATTTATAAGTGCTTATTGCTTGTTCTTTGTAACACCGTCTTCCTCGTCTCAGTTTCCCTCATCTCATCTTCTACTTCTTATTGTCCCTATACAAAAGTTTTCCATTTCATTTAATTTTCTCACCTATATCTGTTTTTAACCCGAATAAACGCCCTTTTCATAATTCCCATGTATCCCTTCATGGCCTCGTTGCCCTTGTCTATGACTACTACTCCCGTCCGCCCTTGTCGTTGTTTCCCTGTCCGTTCCTTCCTTCAACTCACACCGTCCATTTCTTTCCTTTCACACCCTCTTGTCCTCAAGCTACAGCGATGCATGGATCTCTGTCAGGCGTGAGGTGTCTTGGGTGCTTATTAGCCAGCCGATGTGCCATGGCATGTTATCGTCTTGGTGTTCAGAGTGACTGCAGGGATGTGTTCATTAAAACGTGATAATGAACTCTCATTGCAGAAACCCTGCAAGCGATCACGTTAGGAAATGTGAGGCTTATGTTCGACTAGAGACAGAAAGTGCTGTTTGAAGGAAAAAAGATTTTTATTTCTACAAATCACGCGTGTCCTTGGAAATGGAGAATGCATGTGGCTGCTTATTAAAAGGAGTGGCTGAACCTATAAAAGCTGTTTGAGTGAACGGTATGCGATTGTGAGGTCTAAAGTCAAAAGGACTTGCATTATAAGGCTGGCCGAGTGAGTCTACGGTTTCTTACACTCTTGACAAGTGACTCCAACCACCAGTAGGGATGTGGCAAGTAGCAACGGTTTTCCAATAAAAACTTCTCATAAATCTAAGATTACTAAAATTACGACCCATAGTTTTCAGCAGGTGGATTTTCACGTGAATATTGGAACGCTTGGCAAAGTATATAATCATGATCCATAGGGCACACCCGAGGGGCCCTTCTATGGCATAATGTTTGAGGATGTTAATAGCAGAGGAGATAAGACACACCATGGTGTGGACGGATGACTGAACCCAGGAAGACATCCATCGCTGGAGTATGAGGACTGATGGCTGTTAGGGGTCGACTGTGCCCTGGAGGCGGGGACCTCTCAAAGTGTAGGGTCTCCCCAACCTGACCAGCCTGCCTGAACTGCGACTGGGAGGGAGGTGTGTTGAAACATATCAGTGGGAACTATTGTACGGACCTAAAATGCCGAATGATATGATGTATGAGGTTACATGAAGATGGAAGCATCTTTGTGTGAACGCTGCTCCTGTTATTTTGATGGATAAAAAGATTTACAAAAAAATTTCGGAACTTTTGCAGTTTTTGTGAGGAAAAACACAGAGAACCTAATTTGGAGTTCAGTGGACGGCTTTCTACATCACAAACGTGATGGATATCCCATTTGCCTTATTTCAGGTGCCACAGTATACAATTCACTTGTAATAAGGCAGATGGGATCTCTACAATGTTTGTGACAAAGGAACGCCGGAGTAATCGAGTCATTTCGGTAATTCCTCTTTACTCTTTGATGCAAAATTAACAATAATTATAGTTACTCCTGCTTGAGTAATTAAGGGGCATATTTACAAGGAGGCGATGGAAAATTATCACCGCTTTTGCGACCGTTTTCGGCCGAAAAGCAGCGATAATTTTATCGCCTAATTAGCAAGGTCACGCTAACGCGTGAAACCTTACATTAGCGCAAGAATTCTTAATGCCCAGCTTTGCATCTCTAATGAGATGCAAAGTGGGCGTTCCTGACCTGACATGACAGGAGAAATGTCGCTAAGCGACATTTCTCCTATCATCAAGCCCCACGCTATGAAGCATAGCGGCAAGAAAAGTAGCGATAACCCCTGTTATCGCTACTTTCCTTACGCCTGCTTCAGGACTGACTTAGCCATGATATCCTTTGGAAGGTGGATATCATGGCTAAGTTTGTGGGGCCCTATCAACAAGCTAACGCCACATTTCGTGAGATTATCGCTGGGTTTCCAGCGATATTCTCACGTTAGGCAGTTAGCGCTAGGATTTTTATCGCTTTTGAGATAAGCGTTGCTAATAGCACGCTATCTCAACGATAAAAATCCACGCTAGCCGGCGATAAATATCCTAGCGCTAAGTGGGCTTAGCGATAATTATCGCCGGTTGTTGCTGATATGCCCCATAGAGTAATTTGGGCGGAAAAACCCTACAACGAGAGAACTTTTATCTGTGATCTGGAGAAGAAATACCTGCAATTATTGTAGGAGACATGGAGCAATATGCACCCAGAGTAAGTGCTGTTGCAGAGCTACATCACTTTGTATTCTGAACACTCATACTTTATCCTAGTTTAAGGAGACAAATTACACCCCTGAAGACTCCTTGCTGGTTGGGGAAATCTGATCATTGGTTAACTTAACAACAAATGTACCAGCTAATGGTAGCACCAATTTCAAAGTCGAAAAGCTCATTTTTACTTGTGTGTGTACAGTTATAGTTTTAACCAGGGATCATTATGCTAAGTACCCTGTAAATGCCACCTCTATGGAATGTGACATATTGTGGCATTTTCTTAAAAAAAATCATGGACCTTGAATTTAGCATCATACTCCAACAGTTCTAATTTAATAATCATTAGCATCTAGGAGTTACTGTAATGGCCACAGGAATCTCTGGTGAGGACACGATGTTTATTAGATTCGTCGAGTACAGCATTTCCCTCAAAATGCTGCCAACTACCTCCCTTTCCAGCTGTCAAAACCCAACATTTTATAAGTAAAAACTTGATGAAAGATCATTCAGTACAAAAGGCCAATAGAGTTTACATCTGTTCCCTTGTTTGGAAAAAGGCTAATGCATAATATAATCCTTAAATCTAATTGGAACACCATCAAAGATCTGCATTGGTTGCCGGTCAAGGCAAAGGTAAAATTTAAGGGACTGACCTTCGCCCACAAAGCTTTCTATAGACTGGGCCCCAGATATCTGTTCAAGAGGCTACTGCACTATCAGTCTCCATTACTAGAGAGGCTTTACTGACAGTGGTGCCCAAGACAAAGAAAAAGATGAGGTGATTCTTCATTTCTCTCATTCATATATCCTCTTGCGCTTTACTGACCTGTTAGTGCCGGGACACTCTATTTAGTAGCCGCGCATTTCATAAATATTTTTGATTTGATATTGTGTGAAGGCCTTCTGCTTGACATTTTCTGGGCATCAACACAAGCCTCTTGGAGGCAAGATCCTGTGGAGGCGACACATTGGAAGGTAAAAAAGCAGACTTCTATGGCGTAGAACATGCACCTCCTTCAGTTTTCCCCTCATTCATACTATTGGTGACACCCGAGGAAGGGCTAGGGATTCCATGGAGGGTGTTATACGGATGGCGCATGAGACTTTCCGCTACCTGGCGTTTTTCGGTTTAATGGCAGATCCTGTAGTTTTACCTACCCTCATGGGGTTGCCAAATTTGTAGCTCCCTGTTTAGACTGTGGACATCGGAGTTTCACAACATCACCAATATTTATGTCTCTTTTGACCACACCTTTTCTATGGTCATAATGCTGTTCCATTTTTAATTGTTTTATTTTTACAATGTCTCGCAAAATATAATTTTTCTCAGACATCGCGTCACTTCCCACCCTTGTCGTCCCTGTGAACCAATGGGTATGTGGTTTAATCAAAGGTGGTCTGTCCCTAGAATTCAAATTCCGTTACACCTGTTACTTTGTAGTAGTAGTATGGTATGCCCACAGGCAAGATCGTAAAACATTCTTTAGTGGAACCACCAATTTGGCATTTCTCACAGCTACATAATCCATAATGGACAGATCATCCATAATTTTCCAACATGATTTCAAATTGGTATCTAATTGTTTTTCTTTTGACCATCCCTTCACAGTGAGATCAGAAATCATGACATACTCAGAGTCACCAGCAATGGCATTCTTCCACTGTACCTTACTTAAGACTTTTGCCATCCCCCTTTCATCTGAAAAATAAGCAACAGCAACATCATCATTATCCATATCACATGTATCATCCCCATTACTATCATCATCACATTGCATACATTACAAAAAAAAAACAGCGACATTGTGGAATTTGCCAATTGAATTTGCTATTCTACATTGATTACATATTCATGTAGTTTGCATGCAAGTTTAGTGATGCGGGGTGATTCTTTATCTGAATTGCACTAGAGGAGACCGGGGGAGGACTACCAGTCCCAGCTGCACCGTGGCAGAGCGCCACTGCCGTGACGTCGTTCTCGCGCCCGGAGGCGCAGAAAAGGAGCCGGTCTTCCCGTCTGAGCCCGTCCAAGACAGGAGGAGGCAGTGCCATCCCCCTTGGTTCACCGCTCCACTAGACCGACGCTCCAGTACACAAGTAGGTGATTACCTTGGTCTTGGATCACGGTAAAGTCTACAATGTTCTGCACAATTTGCATTTGTCCAGACAAGGGGGATTGGGCTTATGATCTACATCTGCATTGACTGTTGCATTGGGCCATTTATTATCTACTTTTGGAACCTCAGGCACTCAGTCTACGGCACCTCGACTACATCACACTTCCCCAATAGAAAAGGGCGAAAGAAAGGCTACAGACACTGCTACAGGGAAAAGCAAAGCCCCCCAAATTGCTAAATATAAGAAAACAGCAGCAGACAATTGCACTTTATCAGCAATGGATGACTTAATTGAGGAGGTGGAAACAATTCTATCCAATGGGAAGAAGCTCACTAGTGAAGGCACAAAAAGGATATCTGCCTTCCATAGGAAACAGGTCAAGGACAGTAGTGGGGAAATTCCTGCACGGAACATTATTGTTCACCATGCCCCTGATGAGACTCAGCCGCAAGACTCCGCTCCTATACCTCTTAGGTCCCCCTCATGTAATGGGAAGGGGAGCGTGGCAGAAATGTATGCAGCCATACATGCTATTCCAAATGTAACCACAAATGGGATTACAGAAAGTGATAGCAAGGTTATAACAATTGAATGCACAAACAGATACGCACCCTTAATTCAAATGGAAGACCAAAGTAGTTTGGGACGAGGGAAACTGATTCAGAAGCACACACCCAATTTGTGTAGCGGTGTAGACAAGGCGACACAAACTCAGAGTCCAGGAAGCAATAAACCTTTTGTCGAGCTACGCCAAAAACTAAATAAACTAATAGGAGAGCTATGCGACTTAAAAGAGCTAATAGAGGCATCTAGCCACCTTAATAGTGGAAGTGATAATAAAAACTTAAGAACACAAAAAGACTTTTCATCTGAGGGAAATAATCCCACCCAGGCACACAACACATGCACAGGGGGGGCATCTAGATTGCCTCACCGAGGACACCCTAGAACATGTACAGGGAGAGTAATATACCCAGATAATCCTAACCTCCTCCCAGTAGCACTCGGACTTGATACCCGCATTTGCCGATCTGAGGCACCTGGCAGACCATGGGGAGTGGAAAACTGCAAAACAATTAGGGAGGATGTAACGTATTGGGCACATCCAACCACTCAAACCCCAAATGATTTCAACTCGACCTTAAGTCTAACCCTGGGCATAGTTCGCGAAGTAGCGCTACGCGTAGCTACGCAAAGTGCACTTCGCACAACGCGAGCTACGCGTAGCACTTCGCGAACTGCGTAGTACCCACTTCGCACTGGGCAAGATGTCGTTTTCAATGATTGCACAGTGCGGACAAGCAACCGGAACTGTGCAGTCATTGAAAACGGCATCTTGCACAGTGCGAGCTGTAGTTTTCTGCCGCTCGAGTAGATTTTTACTCGAGCTGCAGCTTTCTCAACGCAAACTGGTAGTTTGCATGCGCGACCACTCACAATGAGAAACCTGACCTACTCACGTTGAGAATCTCGCCGGGAGGTTTATTTTCCACACTCGCGATCGCCAACTTAATGTTGCTGATCGCGAACGAGCAAAAAGTCTCGCCGGGATGTCATTTTGCTTGCTCGCGGTCGCCAACATGACGTTGAGGACCGCGAGCAAGCAAAAAATGACCGCTGCACTACGCAACACTACGCTACGCGTGTTTGCACTATGCTACGTGCAATTCGCATAGTGCGAAGTAGCGCAAACTTCGCAAACTACGCGAGCGTAGCGTAGTGCTTTGCCCAGGCTTACTTAAGTCACCATATATGGCGAAGCCAGGCTATAACCCAAGAGGACTTGATAAAATCACAGGCAGGCAGGACTAATAGACCCTCTTTCACTTACCGACAAGCCATGCATTATAATAAAAACAGCAGTGGAATCTACAAGGTACTTATGACAAATGTCCCTAAATTAAAACAGGGTGACAGAGAAGATGAAGACTCTTTAAAGAATAAAGGTGCCCACGGGATTAGGCACTTGCGCCACTGTTTATCTATCATAAAACCAGACATAATCAAAGCGGTCAACTGGACAACATAGAATTAACCTTTCAGTCCAAATTCTTTGTAGACAGCCTAATAGGCCTAGATTTTCGTACATAGGGCCTGGTGGAATTAAGAATTAGATTTAAACCACATAACACCATACCCGAGAAGAACAATATTCCCTCACTAGATCATTCGTAACTAGAAATATTGGATCAAGTCGACTGACTGTCGAGGGAGGGGGACGCAATAATAAGGTCTGACCCTGTAACTAACAGACCCAATAGTATCTGTAATCACACATTGATTGGTCAAATAACTATAAATGGCACACAGAGGCATAGTACGATGCCTGTGGGTGTTACGCCCTATGGAAATAGGCCCCTGGAACAAGCGTCGAGCACAGTTCCAGGGGGCATTGGGATTATCTCTTGGAATGTCGCCGGGTTAAAGAAAAAAACTTCTAGACCCCAGATGGCAAGATTACATACCAAACTTTGTTCTTTGCCTATTTCAAGAAACCTGGCTAACTGAACCTTCCTTCAAACCCGGATACAGGACTTTCAGTATAGAAACCCTTCCCTCTAAAAAGGGTAGACCATTGGGTGGGTTGGTCACATGGGTAAAGATTAAAATGAATCTAACCATAGAAGTACTGAATACCAATTCTCCAGATATACTTGGCTTAATGTTGAAATCCACAAATAAGACCAACTTTTATGTTTTTAATATTTACATAAGGCCAAGGCTGCTTTCGAAAGAATCTTCAATAATACACAAGCTGGAGGCAGTCTTAGATTCTATAGATCCTGAGGGAGTCGTCCTTGTGGGGGGGGGGGGGGCTTTAATTGTTGCTACGAACTGTAATTAGGGTTAGAAACAGATTTTGAGGATGAAGATCTAGCTAGAGGGATTTGCACAATCAACACAAATCACCCAATGCCTAGCTCCGTAGCAGCTATGCAATTAGTTCACTTCACTGCAGAACGAGGGCTGAGGGCTTGTAATGGCCGGCTGCCCTCGGATATACAATGTTCAAATACTTTTAGTAGGGACAGGTCTAAATCCAGAATAGACTACATCCTGTTGACCACAATACACTGGGGATACATTGGTGATTTGAAAGTAGACAATAGAGAAGGGAGTGACTATTTCCCATTATGTCTTAACCTAACAGGGAGTCTGATTGCTACTCACACTACTGTAGACAAGAACATTCCCTCGCAACCTTCTGTGAGTAATAACCGTAGATCAATTACATGGTCATCTGTGATAGACCAAACAGAGCCCCTCACTCGCATCTATAATGCGTTCTGTGACGCCTTTACCCCCTCTGTAGAGGTCCGTTTGGACCAGATACCCATAACACAAATACATCTCCATTTGGCCGAGATTATTGAGATGTCCTTAACGAAACCTTATAAATTAGACCTAAATCAAGGACGCAGGAACCATTCCAACGTCCCCTGGTACAACAAAGACTGCTCTCTAGCTAAACGTAGATTATTAATGGCTCTTAAAGGTAAAAACATGTCACAAATTAGGCAGCTGTGGCTGGATTATAAAAAGGCGCAAAAGCAAGCATTAAAGAGCTGGGATGATGCCAATTGGGATGTCCTTATAATTGCAGCAAAAACAAATGGTCATTCCTCATTTTGGAGTATTATGGCACATGGTCATAAAAAGGGCAGGACTGGCCCAGATCACTACCTGGACGCTGCAACATAGACCAGGCACTTCTCAGACTTGTACTCAAAGACTTCTGAGCCTGATCCAATCCCTAGTGTATACCAAGAGTGTCTTGCAGACAAACCAGTGGATCAGACTCTTCAATTTACTATCGATTACACCAGACTGGCCATAGGAACCATCAAATTAGGGAAGACTCCAGTCCCAGACAAAATACCGGGCAATCTCTTGAGACACGCCCCAGAGATCTGGGCACCATATATAAACCTTTTAACCAATGCAGTGGCAGCAGGGGCACCCATCCCAGAGTCATGGAGGGGAGCCGAAATCTTCCCTATTCACAAGAAGGGTAGCAAAGATGATCCAGCCAACTATCGGCCCATAAGTTTGATAGACATCCCTCAAAAGGTTTATGCAAGACAAATCCTGAATAAACGAAATGATTAGATATTAGATAATGACATCATCTCACCATATCAGGCAGGCTTTAGGCCTAAGACAAGCACGATAGATCAAGTCTTTACACTCACATGTATAACCTGGAAATATGTAAAAGTTAAGGCCGGGCACCTATATGTTGCTTTCATAGATCTGAAAGCAGCGTTTGATTCTATACCAAGGGCCGGCCTATGGGAAAGATTACGGCAACAAGATGTCCCTGAGGAGATCCTGTCCCAGATAGTCAGACTCCACCAAGACAATTTCGCCAAAGTGTGTTTGGGCCCTGGACGGGAAACTACAGAAGCCGTCCCTGTTAGGAGGGGTGTGAGACAGGGTTGTGTCTTGGCCCCTACCCTTTTCTTACTATATGTGAATGAAGTTGTCCAATATCTGCAGAAATGCATTCACGACTCGCCAAAATTGAGTGGGGCTTACACATACACTTTAACGTTTGCAGATGACACAATCTTACTATTGCAGACCCCTGGAGGGCTCCAAACGCTGCTAGATTGTTTTAGTAATTACTGCAGAACAAAGGGCCTAGAAATCAATCCCACTAAGAGTAAGTATATGGCCATTAGACCACACAAATATTTTAACAACAAATTGGTCTTAGATGACACACCACTAGAGTGTGTATGACATTTCTGTTATCTTGGGATGATACTGGACTCAAAACTCTCCTGGAAACCACATAAAAACAAGGCTAAGACAATCTTAATACAAAATACAATACAGATTGCCAAGAGACAGCTTGTAACGGAGTCCAAGGCAATCTCCCCGGCTCTGGAGGTCTAAAGATATAGAGCCAAATCCTCTGCAGTCTATGGGTCTGAACTATGGGGTGGAGAAACCCTCATTCAAATATTAGCCACAGAAAACAAGGCTATGCGAATGTTTACAGTACTTCCCCAGAATACCCCATTGCTTCCCCTATTTTATGACATCGGTTTGGTATCAAGAAATTGGAGCATTTAGCAGCTTTGAGACCATTACTCTATTGGGTCAGAATTTGGACCACTGAGAAACTACATGTGTACAGGAATGGTCTAAGAGAGTTACTGGCTTGTATTCCCCACTTACATTCCCCTGGCTCATCCACGTCCGATCTTGGCTTTTTAAACTGGACTTGAGCAGATTTTAGTTAAACCCTAGCATAGTAGTGACAGAAGCAAAAAACAAACACATCTATTGGAATTTTATCATAAACAGGTCCACATCTAATGGTGCAGTGGGAAGACTTATGACACAATTTCTAGCTTTTAAGCCGACTCAAGCTTTGAACTATTCCTGGACGAAATCCAGCCACAGCTAGCCAAAACCCTCTATCTAAAATTCTGATACGAAACCCTCCAGATCAACACAATCACATCTAAGTGGTCATGTTACCTAGCCGTGGGTCCAGAAACTAAATGCCCCCTATGTTTTCAAGGCCCAGTAGAAGACATTGTACACATATTATTTTTTTGTCCAGCAAATGCCAGTCTCAGTAGGAAATGGATAAAGCCACTGTGTCTGAGACTGATGACCAGGAAATATCTCGAGGCTCTAAGAATATTAAAAACAGACATCTCACAAATAATTGTCTTTGGAGTCAATAGATTCCTACTGGGGGTAGGCTATCTAAGAAAAAAGAGAGGGTTGAAGCTCCAATGCCTTCTCTTAAACATGTATATTATGCGTTGACAGAGCAATTCAAGTATATTTTATTGCCAAATCGCTCCTTGATAATGATTCATGATTTTCTTCCTTTTTAAACTCTCCTGAAATAGTCTTACATGTCTTACCATAACAAACTGTTTGAGTTATTTAGCTGCTCACTATGCACATGCACTTTAATGAATCCACACGTACATTTTGATAGTGAGGACAGAGGATGACAAATCATAAATTCTATGAAATTGTTTTCACGTAACTCTACTGAAAAACGAATCTGCTTGATGTGACTGTTCACTATGCACGTGCAATATATATATGTAATCTATCTGTAAACATGGGCAGTGAAGACAGACCTAAAACATGACATACCCTATGCAAATCTTGCACATAACATTTAAAAACACATGCATAATGGGATTGCTGAACTGACAACTTTTTTGCAAGCATCGTATTTTACTGTATTTTTTATTTTACTGTGTTGTATTATACATTTTATTTTTTATGATCTTTTATGGTTTGCGAACCGAAATAAAGATGACATGAAATGTACTTCCAAGTAGCTTACGATCCATCCCAATGACAAATGGACTGCCCCATAGAAAAAACTTTACATCTGGCCACAGCTCACATGCCAATAGCTCACACACGACTGAGTATTTACATTCTAGTCCTCTCAACTTGCATGAAGCAAATGCAATAAGTTGATTATTGTCATGGCTGTCTTGACTTAACACTGTCCCATGACCGATCTGGCTAGCATCCACACTTACAATAGAATGGAACGATCCGTCAAAAGGTTTCAGAGAATGGGCTTTCTGTATTTCTTCTTTCAGCATTTTCAAAATTATTCGTCCCAAAGAAACTCTACGTCTTTTTTTCATAAAACGCATTGGTTCTACCTTGTCAGAAAAATTTCATATGAATTTTGAGTAAAACTCAAATAAACCAGGAAGGATCTCAGTTCATCCTTGGAAGAGGATTGAAATGAGTTAACAATTGCAGAAACTAGACTTGGTTTAGGTCTCACTCCATCAGCACTGATGACATGGCCCAGATGTGATACTTCATCCTTGAAAATTAAAAATGTTGTCTTTTTAGCATTAATCCACTCACTTGTATTCTTCTGAGAACTTCTTTCAATATGATTCGATTACTTTCATAGTCATGGGAGAAAACAAATGCGTCTTCTTGAAAAGCTATAACACTACTCAGACCCTCTACCAGTGTATTCACAACTTTTTAGAATACAGTGGAAGTAGAGTTGAGACCGAACGGCAAGCTGCGAAATATGAAAGAACCTAGGGGAGTTATGAAGGAGCTGCGATCACATGAATCGTTGTGTAGCAGTATCTGGTGAAGCGTGACTGTGAAATCAAGTGTTGAAAATCCATCGGTGTTACCCAGGGTTGCCATCATTTCATACACATGGGACGAAGGCTGGCTTTCGACAACCACTTGGCAGTTAAGTTGAAGTAAGTGGATACAAAGTCTGACCCCCCTCATGTTCATGCCTTTGCACCACACCAGGGAGCTACTCATCCGACCTTCACATCACAGACGCACCACTGACACCAGTAAAAAGAAAAGAGTGTATTTGCCAATCTCAACGCCCCCACCCCAGGTCAGAGTAGCAACGGCCTCCTTCCAAAACAGTACTTCATAGCAAATCCTGGAATCCTCATGAGAAAGGGGTATTTGCGAGGGGCAGTTGGCGCCATAGCTGCAAGAGAGGGCCCTCCCGTCTCCAATCCTGCACGGTCCCATCCCTGGAGGACTCCGCCCAGTAGCGAGCATGGAGCTGCCAGGAACATTTTCCGCTGCTCAAGCCAAACCCATGCCTCAGCTACGCTGCTGAAAAACATGTCTTGGTCATCCACAATGAGTTTGAGTTGCACTGAGAAGAGGAGCACATAACATACCAGTCTTCCCGAGCTCCTTTTTAGGTCTTGCCTAGCTATTGCGTAGCAATCACTATGCGAGACTCTAGTAAGGGGCTCCCAAAAGTGCTCCCAAAAGTGGATTGCATGGCGAGCACGCACACAATCACGTGCATCGTGCCGCCATACAATCCGTTTGGCATCGTACTTCAAAGGGTCCGCTCCCCCACCTGGAATGCGCTCCCCCGCCAAGCGTGCGCGCCACGCTCCGCCGGGCTTGTCTTGTTCTACAATGGAGTCCAGCTTGGTTATTTTTGCCTTTTCAGATTATCCTAAACTTGAAAATGGATAGGCCACGTTTAACTCGAGTTGTTGCTAACCTCTGTTTTAAGTTCTTTGTCTGTCCCAGAACTCTTTAAATGAAATGTAGCTTCCTGCAGAGCGCTATGTCGAATGTTGATTTTTTTGTTACTTATGTATTAGCTGTAAACAATAGGGAACCTGAGTGTTTATTCATCTGGAATCAGTGCGAGTTACGATTAAGTCACATTTGCTTGGATTTGTAGGGGGTTTTAATAAATTGGTGCCTTTGCCCATTATATTTTGGTATCCTGTATTCCCTGTTTTGCAGTCCTAATTTCTACATGATTTTTTAAAATTGTTTCTGATTTGAATTCAATTTAATTGAAGTAATTCACTTTGAAATCGCACTGGGCTTCCTAGAGCAGCTGGAGAGCTACAGTAGCAAGAATGGCAGTCTCAGTCGCCTCCGTTTTATAATACAGCCCCCTGCATTCTTTAACAACCCAAACTCTTCACAGTATCGTTGGTGCCGAAACTGAAAACGGACACAGCTCTTGCTGTGCTGCTCTCTTTCACTCTCCCCCTACCACCCCACCAGTGGGTAAGGACAGAACGCTCTGCCGGGACCATAGTGTTTTTTCTGGACTCCACCAGTATGCAGAGGGAACCTTTAATTCTCCTTTCTCTTGTAGGCACTGCACTTACACATTTAAATGCATTTCCTGCTGGCTGTAACACAATGTGTGCATCTGCTGACCTCCGAATCTTTTTTTTGATATAAAAGGAAATCACTGATGTCAATAATAAAATATGACGGGAAGGAATTATGGCCCAGTTCGTAGAGGGAGTCAAAGTGTAACTAGAACCCGAAAGAAACTTTGGCTGATTGGAGATCTTTAAATCTGTGAATTCCATCTGCATATTTGACGTTATATCTTTTTCTAGCAATCCAGAAGGAACGTTTCATTTCTATTAAAGACTGCATTTAGGATTATGCATCATCACTTTATTAATTTATTAACTCAACAACCATAAAAATCCCCAAGACTTCTTTTCCCAGGAACACATTCAATTAGTGAACCAAAACCAAATGGAGTCTATAACACACATGACGTGGCTCCCACGTTCTCTTTTTCTCACGACAATAGATTCCAGGTTTCATTAGTTTGTGTGTTTCATTCTTCCTTCTGTGCAGACCCTCCTAGGAACAAATAAGACAACCACAGGATACTGTCTCGTGTACACAAAAATGCGAGTCGACAGAATCAAATGTAGCTATGTCTCCTGAAGTAAACAAACTTGTACAGAAAAATGTAAGTTGACAAAATCAAGCGTAGCCTTAAAACCATCACACAAGATAATCAAACCAAAGCTGACTCTTTACTTCCAAAGCATTACAATCCCTAAAGGTGGGCAGAACAGAACCTCGTATGTAATGCTGGGCGGGATAATCCTTACTTCCATGTCCTCAATGGAATTGAAATTTCGTTCTCGGTAGTTCTTTAGTCTGTCTGGATTGAAGATGATGATAATGCATGTTTAGAGCTTGTGGCCCACCAGTGGAGCCACTCCAAGTGCCGGCTTAAAGAACAAGCATTGGCATAGCCAATAGGTCTCGCCTTTGGGACATTATAAGTGTTTAGCCATGCAACAGTTGATGTTGCACCAAGGATATTGTGCTGCATAATTAAATACTGATAAGGTCCCAAAGGCGAGATCTATTGGCTATGCCAATGCTTGTTGATCTCTAGGAAAGAAGACCTTTGTTGCTGGACCGCCAGCGCGTAGTCAGAGAAAATAGCAAAGGAGACTTTTTCTAGGCTGAAGCATGTAGTCTCCTTGGCTTGTTAAAAATGGAATTTCTGTCTTTATAGTGCAGCAAGCTGGCTACTACTGGGCACAGAAGTGCCCTTGGGGGCAGCAGCCGCGTAGACTCTGTGCACCCTTTTCAGAGCAAAGAACGGTGACAGTCCTCGAGGGTGACCATTCGGGACAATCAGTTCTCTAGAAAGGCAACCATACCTGTCTCTTTCAGCTTTTAGGGAGACCCACGATCCTGATGGGGTTGCACCTAATACTCCCCTCTGCATCCTCTGTCTGTCTGTCCAAGATCTACACCCTCCTGGTCAGGTTGGATATTCTGTTCAGCAACCCTTGCATGTTTGGGTGCATCTCTCCTATGGCCACTTCAGTTCCATTCACTTTGTCCACAGGTTTACTATGATCATTGCGGATAACCCCCAGGTACACCAAGACTTTATCAATCTCAGTCTCCAGGATCTCTCAGAAGGCATTCACTGCATTGAGGATGAGGTCTAGATTGTCCTGTGGAGTCAACAGTCGAGGCTGCGCATTGGCCAACTCCTTCTACATCACATTTCTGGTCTTAGTCTGCAGAGTCCCACGTGGCTCACCTTTCTCACCCCAAGAGTGCACCTAGTCACTTTTGTGTGGCCCAAGATGCTCAGAGGTGCAATCACAGGGGCCACAGATGTGGGAGGCCTGCTTCTAGCCTCAGCTCACTGCTCCATTATTTCCACACCACTGGACCATTGACGATAGGCAGTGCAGGAGTACGCCGATCTTCACTCACCAGATGGAGCACTGTCACTTCCGCTTCTCTTCCACACTACCTTACAGGGAAGTACACTATCTGCGATCTCAGCAGTAGCCTCCTTGAAGCACCTGCAGCACCCCAGGCCATCAGGTCCTCTCCATGTGGCCCAACAACTGAAGCCTGCTATACAGTCTGATTCCAGCCCTGCGCCAGACGACTCCAGTCACCAGGCAGCACTTCTCTCAGTCCTCCCCACCAGGACAAGTCTGTTGCGGCCACTCATCAGCCAGCAGTGAGATCAGCGACCCCCGATGGAGGGCAGGACAGCTCCGCACCCCCCACTTGCTTCCAGCTCTTCCTCTCAGCTCAGGGAAGGGGTACCATCAACATGGTTGTAGTTACCCCCGACAAGCAGTCGCCACCTTGTGAGGTGCCTATCTCACATGGGGCCTCTCGCTTCCACAGGTCCTCACTCCACTGCACCAGTTGCCAACTCCCCCCTGGGTGTTGCACATATCTCTCGGCTCTCCCTCCAGGACAGGCTGAGACAACTTCAGTGCGGCCATCTCTATACCCGCACTATCTTGCGGAGCGCTCTCCCTGGAGACTCCCGCCGTGTTTGGTGGGTCGTCAGAACTCTCCCAAGTGTTGCCCAATTCTGTAATTTATCATCATGCAAAGGTTCTGTTGTTCAGACCTCCCTAGAATAACTCCGTGATTGACAACAAACTTCAGCCTTGGTTGCGCCACCTTTAAAACTTAGGGTAGCAGCAAAGACCCTTTGAAGATATTTCTTATACCCGCCATAAGTACCAGGGGTTGCAAAGCTTCTTTTCAAGGAATCATGTCATACTCTTCTTTAGAGAGAATAGTGATGAGCAATCCTGTATCAGCCAACAATTCAGTGTTTTGTTGATTATTTGGTAGTATGCATTTGAGTTGGTCTTTGACATCAGCCTTGTACAGCATTGCAACCATTATAATTTCGTCATCCAGTTGTTCATCAATATTTGAACACATACTGTCTTCTTCTTGATTAGCAAACACCTTCCTTGGGCATACATTTGCTGTACACACCTTTGCTAAATGGTCTCTCTTGCCACATCTGTGACATTCCTTGCCTAAGGCTGGGCATTTCGTGATAGAAGCTACATGATTATTTGAGAATTTGATTATTTTGATAGAATTCATTCTTGTTAGATTCCTCTCATTTGATCATTGGCAAATTAGGCTTGTCCTTTGCTTTAAGGTTTTCGAATTTGTTATGACTATTATAACAACAGATTTATAGAATTAGATGTGGCTTCTGGTTTCTTAAGCATTCTGGTGCCTTTAGCTGAAAGTTTGTGGCTGATAAATGGTCAAGAGTGGAAATTTTGTGGCACAACAATCTTTCTTGAGCTTTTTCACAAGTAGTAGTGTATCATTTCCCCAGTGCTCTGGAAAGGACATGAAGAGACCAACATACACATTGTTCCGTCATACACTTCAATGGATTCAGTTTGCACCTGGTACCTATAATAGAAATTGTGAAGTTCAATTATAATGCTGAGGAGTGTAACAAAATACTTTTTCATACTTTTCTATGCTGAAAGTATTGGTTGCAGTTCTCTTTGCCTTCAGGTTTCTCTACAGGGCTCACACAGTCAAACAAACCACTTCATTCAGTGCATATGGACTTGAAACAAGGAGTTTTTTTGCACTCTTCACTATATTGCACACCTTCAGTAGCTGCAAGACACACTTAAAAACTTTCTATCCACTGTCTCCATCTCTCTATGGGTGCACCCGGCAAATCTAAAAAAAGTAGCTGGCAACTATACAGGTTTCATCACTCCAGCCATGGTAAATACACAATAATAGACAAGAGGAAAACAATTAAGTTGCGGCTGAAATAAATTCATAATGTGGCACTAAACAATGTCATGTTTTAAATACAGTATGATGAACACAGCAAGCAATGGTGTAAATTGAAGAAAGTGACACCAGGTTGCATTAGCACAACAATACTAGAGTGAGATGCAAGTCGACTTTGAGGACTCTAAATTAGGGTGAATTAGCAGTCTTTCCATTGGATCGTGGGCAATGTAACTCTTGGCAGGAATTCAGATGCAGGCACATGGCATGGTGATGAATCATACATCCATAAAGGAATCACTACGTTTTAGCAATAACTAAGCATGGTAGAAGCCTCCAATCAAGTGGTTTGGGGTAGTGATTGCTGGTAGGTGGTAAAGCACAGCTACTTCCATTTCAATCAGGGGACAATCAGTCGAGGTGGGGGCAGTTTTCTGGGGCAGGACTGCCCAGACACAGCAGAATAAAAGAATAGAGCAGAAGGGCGGACTCAGATGCAAGGCCTGGTAACTAGAGAGGCAGGTTTGGCTGACTAGTGGGTGGACCGCCCAATCACAGCAGTGAGAGGAGGAGAGCTGTGCTGAAGAGTTAGCAGCTGCTTGTAAAGCCAAATGAAGGCAGGGAAGAGTGGTGTCATCAAACTGGTCATAGCAGGTAGGGACATGAGTGCAAGTGTAGGAAGAAAAATACCTGTGAGATAAGTTCTGGACCTGTTCTAGAAACTCAATTCCATGCTTCTTTTTCATAGCATGAAAGCATTGATGGGAAAAAAGTAATTAGGGAGCCAATTAATTAATCTATAATCCACTTAGACACATAGTAACTAGAGACAACTACTCAAGCTTAGTTTAATTTATTACAAAGCCAAAAACAACTGAACATAAAGACACCTCAATCTGAGGGTATAGAAATATATCAGAAACAGCATGAAGCCAAATCTGTGAATCCAGTTCAGATGATGCAGCATGAATAAAACAATTAGTTCAAGAAGTAAAATGCAGAAGATCAGAAGGCATGAGTCCAATTTCCCTTGCATCGAGGGTTGGTGAGTGAAAAGCATTAAATCTGTACCTACACTAACTCAAAAGTGACATTCCTAGTTAAGCATTGTCAGGAAGAAGGATAAAATGTGTCAACATGTGGAGCCTTCCTAAAACGTCTCTCCACCATCAATGGGTCATTTAGCATAAAGCTACAGAGACAGAGCTTGCTCCGAGGTGCTCTCTCTCCAAAGGCAAAAGAAGAAGTGGGGACTTCCTCTAATCCCAACAACACATTATTCATAGGTGACATTCCCAAGATCCATTGCAAGTCACGCCATCCACTTCAGGTACGATCCTGAAGGTGTTTTTTCCACGGGACAACTGTGTTCTTTACTCACTACATTTTGTGCTTGGTTCCCAGGCCTTCTCCTGTGTGAAGCACAATGACCTTCCTTTCTCGACTCAAGCTACAAGCCTCCTTTCCTGACTACAAAAACAAAGACATTATTCTAGCTAACAAGAGCGCTTCTTTCACCTGCAACACAAAACGTGAGAAAGAACAAATGCCACAGCAATCATAAATTTCAACGTATTAATTCTAAAGCAAGAGTTTCCAGGGAACTGCAATTCAGGCCTATGAAATTCAGCTAACATAAGAAAACATAATTTGAGCTTCACAAAATTGCATGGAAATTAAGACACTTACAGTGAATATACCTACCTACATGTAAATCAACAAAATTAAGAAACACATTTAGCACATGAATATTAGCCAGTTTCACAACACAAGTTCTTCACGTTAATGGTTTCTGCTAATTACACTCACTTTCAAGGTTGATTCTACATGTTACCCTTCAATGGCCTAGAATACGTTTCAAGTTAATGCATTTCAAATTCTAACACATCATGTTACTACAACAAGGATTGTATCCGAGTGCGCTCTACACGTGTGATTATAATGCACCCCTACAAATGAAATGCGATTTCCACTACATCACCTGCAAGAAGGAAAAACACCAATGACCTACTGAGCCCTGAATGGGGAAGCCTACAAGCATGACGTGATCCTGCACTCATCGACCAAAATGGGCCTGTAATGACCATTGAAACCTCAGGTGAGTACACAAGATTTATTACACTTGTGAGTACATTTCCTTTAAAATGCCGCCAAACACCTCCCTGTCAAAACGCAACATTCCATAAGCAGTGCGTGGGGGTCCACGGGCACAGATACACAAGGGAGGGGAAAGGAGAACAGGGTACACAAACATCAACACGTCCACATAGTAATAACTTGATGAAAGACCATTCAGCACAAAATGTCAATAGATATCACAGTTACTGAGCCATAAGATCAAAAATAGGAACTAAGGGGCATATTATCAAGAAACGGCTTTAAATTTATCGCCGCTTTAGCGGCAGAAAACTGCCGCTAAAATGGCGATAATGGGCTTGATAATATGCCCTTGAGAATTCCCATAGAAGCCCATGTTCTGGTGTCAACAAGGGCTTTTATGGGAATTCTCTACGGCATATTATGAAGCCCATTATCGCCGCTTTAGCGGCAGTTTTCTGCCGCTAAAGCGGCGATAATTTTAATGCCGTGCTTGATAATATGCCCCTAAAACCTTTTATTTTCTCCTTATTTCCAAAAGTCAGACTTTTCAAGCATTTGTATAGATAATTCTAGACTTTTGGTAAAAATTGCTAACCATAGTTGGAAATCCAGAAACCTTTGAAATGTGCCTAAAGTCTAAACTTTCATAATAATTCATTATAAGTGCCATTGTGAGAAAGATGTATTTCAACACAAATAATAATCTCACAATTCTTATTAGGTCTAGTAAAGGTTTCAGTAATTTAAACCTGAGCACAACCCTGGTATCTATGGCACAGAGCAGACTGGCTCAAGAAAATGTGTAAAGCATTTAGCAGTATCCGAACTGTTAAAAAGTAGAAAACACAACACAATAAAACTCCCACTCGATCTTATAAAAATAGAGCATATTTTAATGAACAAAACGGCACCACAACAAAAATTCAATAAGGGAAATCAGAGATATGAATTTTGGAAGATTTAAATAAAAATAGTGCCAAAACGTGAAAAGCGGTGACTGCTGGGAACTGGTCACAGTAGACAAAGGTAAGTTTTAAGGCCAACTGCGATGGAGAGGGGACGGATACAAGGACAAGGTTGGTCCCAACCAAAGACTTACCTTTGGACTTTCTGAGAAAGTAGAGTCATTAATGGAGTAATACTGCAGGCTTGATCCGAAGATGGGCTTCTCGATGGGTGGACGAAGGCTGGAGTCTCAGTGAAGCCGTCGACAAAGACGAGAAAAGCTCTAAGCAGAAAAGGTCCTGAGATTCACTCCCAGTAAATCATCAATGTTGATTGGATGCTGCTCAGTGTTAGACCTGGTGAAGATTTATACATTTGAACTTGGATTCTTTTCTGGATCTCAGATTTCCTCAGTAGGGTATGGCTGTAGCTAGAGAAGTCTCTAAATCATCAAATTCCGATCGGTGTCAGACCCACTGAACCAGATGTGCTGCTTCTTAGAAGGACGCAGCAGGAGCTGTGGTGAATCCAAGCCTACCAGCAATGCATCCTCGGCAAATCAACTTGATAAGTTGCTCCTGGTCTTTTCTCGGTTCTCCAGGCAAAAACACCTGAAAAGATTTTAAAGTCCCTCCTTTTGGGTTTGTCAGGAGGAGTACACTTCAGCACTAGCCAAGGATTCCAGGATCTCAGTTACAGCATATTGAGGGTCAGGACTCACTCCAACAGAAAACACCAGTGGGGTCCAAGGCAGGTCCAGTAGAAACTGGTGAGCTGGGCTCTTCTCGGAAAGTGGAATTCTTGCAGCTTTTTTGTCCCTGTATCTTAACAGAAGGTCAGCCAACTGTCCTTTGAAGTCCACTTCTTAGTCCTGGCTATCAGTGGGAGCAGGTCCAGCCCTTAGAATTCTCCTCAAAGGCATCAACAGCAGGTGCTATATTCTACAGGTCCAGTGGTATTCTGAAGAAGGTATCCAGGGGGTGACACGTTTATGCCTAGCACTATCCTGTATATGAGGTGGCTTCTGCCCTGTCCCAAGCAGTAGGTAAACAGTTCTCAACTGTAACCCTAGCCACTTTTGCAGCAGTTCCTGTGTGGGCTACTGCAAACAGTCCCAGAGTGCCGCTCTCTACCTAAATCCAACATGGCAGAACCTTTCTCTCCTTGTGCAGAGCTCCTTTGCCCACTATTGAGCTGTGGCCCAGGAAATTAGCAAACCCTTCCTTGTGTCCACACTAACCGGTTCTGAGTTTAGCACCTCTCCAACTGGGATTAGAGCCTGGCTTGCTATAAGGACATTATAAGGGACAGGTCTAGGTGTGAGCTACATCTACTTGTGACAGAGCAGGCCCCTGTGAGGATAATTAAGTTTGTGGGCACTGCCCAGACATTCATCCTGTCAGAGGAATGGGACATCTCCCCTCACCCAAGAATTTTTTCTCAGTCACGGAAGCCAATTCATACCTCATCAAGGAGCTATTCAGCTCCTGATGATAGTTGGAAGCTCATGCAAATGGTCTTCCAGAGGCTTCATTCAGGTAAAGTTTTACTTGTTGAAACAACCCTTAGTAAGATGTGTTGCAAATCCAACTTTACCAATGGATTGGATTTGTAGTAATTCTTTTTTTAATTACAAGTACAAACTTTTTAACTAGTTCCTAGAGGAGAGAACTCTATTAAAGTTAATATTGTATCCCAATGCTTTCCTACGGAATGACTAACGCTGTTACAGTGCAATTATCTTTTAGGGCATTTTCACTGTAAGGACATGTTCAACATTACGCTTTAAAATATCAGGCACCCTGCCTTATGGACATTAAAGGCCTACTTAGGGGTGACATATTCATATTTAAAAGGAGGGTTTAAGCTTGAGAAAAGGGGTAATTATGACAGATCGAATTTGCAGTTTAAACCTGCTCAGCCAGGTTACTGGTGGCAGGTCTGTCATGTTTTGCATTGTCACTTTAGTAGTGGCATAACATGAACTGCATTTACTGGTGATGATATTTAACTTACAGGTCTTGGTACACTTTGCACCATAAACTTGGGACTTATTGGTAAGTAAGTTAAATATGCTAACTAGGCCAGTAGCCAATTTCCACATGTTTTTGATCAGTAGATGATCCCAAGTGTATCTGTTATTGGGTCTGGTATTAGCACAGACCTTTTTCGTTTTACTAAAGTTATATGTATAACATAAGTGCTGCAAAAAAATGAAACTAAAATGAATGTCATAAGAATGCAAGAGTGACTGAACAGTGCAAATTGCTGTTAAACGTTACTGTAAAAAAATATACATGATTAAGAGACAATTAAAAAATCAACAAGTACACAATGCAAGTAACATGTCACCAGAGTGCATGTTGGAGAAAGTCAAAGCAAAATGGAGTTATCTCCCTCATAACATGGGAACCTGTTGCTTGACTTATAAGCTCAGTTTCATTAAAGCTGCTGTTTTCAATAACAAAAAGGTCCATTTGCTTTCTTCTAGAGATAATGTTGTCTTAATTTCAGATAAACAACCATTTGTAATTAGCTTCGCTAGCAGCCACTAAAACATATCATATTGACTGTGATAACATAGATTAAAATGTGAGGGTTTTCCGTTTTCCTACTGAGACACAATCTGAGTTCAATAACTCAGGATTTCACTGGGTGTCAAATCTTACCAACATATGGCAGTCCACAGGCCCAGATAACTACTTATACAACATTTTGGCTGTTGTATTTATAATATTGCTTGAGTGTGACATTCCATGTGGATATATAGATTGATACGCATATTAATAAACAAGGAAACACAACAAAATCTAAATTTACAATGTCCCAAAACCTTAGGAGGTCCCCACTACTCCTCTAGTGTGATATTAAGGGGCCGATTACGATGTCGGTCGGAAAGGCTCCGAACAGCATTCGGTTTGTCTGAATGCATGTTGGAAGCCTTGTTTCAGACCGTCTCAGAAACATTTCCCACCGACTGATTACAATGGTTCGAAACCGTTCTGACTGACCGACTCGGGTTCCGACTCGCGTCCGAATGGCATAGGGAAAAATCAAGTCGGTCGGAGCCGACTCGTACCTCTCTACACAGCGTGTTTCCGACCGAGCGATTACGATGTCGGATTCAGACAGCCTTTTCTAATTGGTCTGTCTGACACGGATCGGCTGTCGGAATCCAACTTTGGGGGCCCGTAGCAGGCCCCCCTTCACCCGGAGGCCTCCAGTTGGAGCCTGTGGGGGTACCCATGGGACCCTTCTTTACAACCATGCACAGTGTGGCAGTCACCATGGGGTGCCTGCAACAGGGTGCAAGGTTTTCCACGCCCACCTTTTTTTTTAATGGGAGCCTGTGTTGTCAGTCAGAACACACGCTGTCGTACTTTAATATTCGGGACCGCGTAGGGGACAGGGCCCTACCCCTGTCTATCTTGGTATTAACAAACCGCAAATGGTAAATGCGGCATGTACAAGTGCTTTATATATCGTTCTAGCTATGAATGCACTGTGTACACGTTATTCTGCTTCACTACGCGGGTTCCATTTTGGAAGCAGTGGCCATCTTGTCATTGCCCTCACATAGGCTATAATGGAGTAAATACGGGCCTCACAGTACATGGGCTTCTCCTTTGACTTCTCTGTGACCTGGGCAGCTGGCTCTGCTGCCCCAGGTCAAACCGGTCTCACGAGCTCCCCTTCCTCCGTCCACCTGTGATTAGCATCAGGGCTTGACCCATCATAAAACCCTTTCATTCTACACAATCCTCCGGCTAATCTCTTCCACACCTGCTTGTTCCTGCTTTATGACTTGTTTCCCAAAACAGGAGATGCTCATGTTTATTGGGGGGTCTATTGACATCAAATGTGGGATCTGAACCTTACTGTGTAAATCATTGTGGGCTGGCCGAACTGGAATGTGGGATGGTCATCATGACTCTGCTTTTTCGTTTGTAATGTATACTTATAATGGCCATATCGTAAACCAAGGAATGTGTGCCTGGAGCATGATATTTTGTACTTAAGGAGAAGCCCGTTCCTATGATTTTCAGCAGTCTCCTGAGAACATACACGCTGTTGTACTTCTAGGATACCTGTAATTGGTCTGCAGCCAATAAACGAATCTTTGACTTCACCCAGAAGACTCTGTGTTTCTGTAGGTCTGGAACAGGGTGAACCCAGAAGTCATAGGGTGTGTGCCCCTGCACCGCTGGGTCTAAAATACCCAGTACTTCAGTTTGGCGCCCAACGTGGGGCGATTTCAGCGGTACCAGTCCAAGCCAGAGGTTCGTGAGGAGCTTCGTGTGGAAATTCCGGAGGAAGGCCGCCACTTCATCGACCCCTGCATGTCGACGTGGTCCGAAAGTCTTTTCTGCGAGGTTCTCCGCGTCCCGACGGCTACGAAGGACTGCTGCCCTGATTAATCGACCTGTTTTGGACCCTTGACGAGATTTGAGAGAGCGAAACAATCGAGAGAGTCTTCTGGTGACGCCATCGATCAACAATATTCAGTTAAGTATAAGTGGAGCGTCTCCCATTTGTTTTTGGTATCCTTCGGGATCGTTTGATTTGGTAATTTGGTACTTTGGAGTTTGCAAACGCCAAAGCCAGAGGACTCGTGTATTCACGAGACTATCGTAATCGATAATCCTTTGACGTTTGGATCTAGACTAGTGAGCAAAGATGCCTGGTTCTGGACTATTTGGTAGATTATTCTGTTTGGGTTGTGGAAAGGATTTCCAGCTAGAGGAATCATGTCCGGTTCCTCCGGTTGGAACTCCAACTTATGAGCTCTATGTAAAACATGGCGTAGGCCCCATTGCATATAACGAAGTATGGATCCACTACACCAGGAAAGATGGTGTTTTAAAATGGCCCCAAAATGGTAGTTTTGATACCGATATTTTAGATAATCTGGAAATTAAATTGTTTAAGAAAAAAGCCCGGCCGGCGATGTTTGACTCTTTCCGCTTATGGCGAAAGGAAGCCAAACAAAAGGAAATTAAGTTAGCGAAAAAGAATAAGAGAGAGAAAGGTATGACAGTAATGCAAGCAGCTGTACAATTTAAAGACAATGAGGAGGAGCAGATGAGTGAGCAATTGCATAGGCAGCGCAAGTTAGGGATTGACAAATGTTACCCAGCTTTACCACATTCTAAGCAGGATGAGTTAGAAGAAAAGGAGAAAGATCCCCTGATGTCACATTTGTTGAGTTCGCCACCCCCGTATGCTCAGAATGCCACGGCGCCTCCCCAGCTTGTAAATATGCCGCCTCCAGTGAATATACTGCAAGCCTTGCCGCAACCGCCAGTTGCTTTGCAGCCGGCTCTTATCCATGTAGCGCAGCCTTCTCAAGGACCGCCAGTTGTGCTTCCAACTGCCCCCGCACTTCCTGCAACTTTGCCTAATACAGCAGCTGCCTCCGCTGACACTCTTCCTTCCACCACTCCAGTACCTGTCTCTACATCCTCTTTTCTTCCCTCTGTTTTTCCCCCTGTTCTCGCCTCAGCTTCTCCTTCAGCGCGACAGCGCTTAGCTAATGTGGTTACTACATTAATGTCGCCTCTCTTTGAGTCATCTGGTGCGACTCCTGGTTTGCAGCGTAAGCAATTGCGTAGCCAATTGCCTAACCCCGATGAGAAAAAGGTAATAGATAACATGGCGCGTAGATGGATTGTTTTCCCTTCCTTGTATGATGTGGAATCAGTTGTCAATGTTTTCCATCAATGGGATGCCCCAAAACAGAGATATGTGTTCGAGAAAATGTGCGAAATTCTCTGTGAAGAATTGGAGGATAGTGGTAAAAATCCGAACCCGCAGGAATTGTGTAGAGTGAGGTTCGATTTTGGAACTGGTATAATTGTGGACCGCGGAGTAGATAGAGCAGTTGCGATTGTATTGTCCTTTAGGAATGATGATTGCCAACAGTCATTGTTTGAAGAAGATGTCCTTGTGGGGAAAAAGGTAAAAGCGCGACAATACCCTATGAGAGAAGTTCCCCCGGTATGGAAGGAAGCGGTTGCAGCTGCCGGTGGTAACCCCGCTGTGGCAGCGCATTTCCAGCGTGTTTGGGTGCATGTTCCATGGAAGCGCTCTGAGGTGTTAGCGCTTAAGCAGTCATTGCCTGATCCCCGTAAAAACCCAGCAGGTTATTATAAGGAGTTGTCACAGACGGCAGGGTCATGCATTATGAATCTGGCCGACATAGACATGTTGTTTGGTAATGTTGTTCCACAGCCTCTATGGGGGTCAATTCGTAATGTAGATCACAATGCAGAACTAGGGGATACATGGGCTAACATTGTTGCTGCTGATGCTAGACAAACTGGTGGTGCGAAACCAGAACCTTTAGTAGCTGAACTGCCTGGTAGAATCATTACGTATATGAAGACAATAATGCCTGCGATGCGCGTAAATTGGGACAAGCTATCTGCATGCAAGCAGAAGAAAGATGAGACAGTGTCAGACTTCTTTACTAGGTTTGAAGAAACGTTTATTGACCACAGTGGGCAGGATATGAGTACTGAGGGTGGCCAACGGCTGTTTGTGGATAAGTTTGTGCAGAATCTACTCCCTGACCTGTGTAAAAAGTTAAAGGATTCGGAAAGTTCTTGGGCTGTTTCTTCTTCAGCGCAAATACTGGCTACTGCACAGTATTATGAAAATAGAGATAAAGACGAGAAAGATAGAACAGAGAAGAAAACGAAGGAACTAAAGACAAAGGTCCTTTTACAGCAGGCCTATCCGCCACGTGGAGGTCAGAATAATTATAGGCAACCCCAAGGTGTCTATCACCAACCCCAACAGTTTCAGAACAACCAGCAAATGAACGGGTATTACCAACCACGTATCCCTGTAGGTCCCAACCAATGTTCATACTGCAAAGAGGAAGGTCATTTTAAATACAGTTGCCCTAAATTGATGCAGCGTAACGGCAATATGTATGGCGCCAGAGGAAGGGGTGGTCAGCAAGCTCCTAGAGGCAGAGGGCGTGGAAGTGTTCCCCAGAACGCGCGTCCTCTGCCGCCTCAAAGTACCATCAATAGCTTTGATCAGCAAGCTAACGCGACTAGTAATACGGCCCAGTATTATAATAATGATTATTATGCAGAGGACGGTGATGCAGAAAGTAATGATTACTAGGACAGCCATAGACAGAGAGAGGGAGTTGTTTCAGTGCCAGTGGATCAGAGTGGACCGTATGTTGAGGTGACTACAGCAAATGTAACGGAGCCTTTTCTGCTAGACACTGGTGCTGCAAAGAGTTCAATCATGCATTCAAAACTCCCTGGCGCACCTTTGTCTGGCGATATCAATGTTTCAGTAGGTTTTTCTGGCGCCCCAGTTAGGAACCCGATTTCTAGTCCCATGTCACTTTCTGTTGGACCTTGTGAGCTGAAAGCACCCCTGATTCTGACAACAGGTTGAGGTGAGAATTTGCTGGGATTAGATTTGTTGAAAAGATTGCATGCTACACTGTATTGTTCTCCTTCAGGAGTACAACTTACATTAGGCAAGAAAGTGATTTCCCCAATGTACTTGTCTAAAAATACAATGCCACCTGAATTGTCATCCCTTTCGGATGCCCTTTGGGCTACTGGTCCCAATGATGTGGGCCTCTTGGAGATACCGCCATATGTGGTGACTTTAAAGGCTAATGTCAGACTGCCACGTATTCCCCAGTACAAGATCTCTAATGAAGGGCAGAAAGCATTGTTAGACATTGTCAGCGACTTGATTCATAAGGGTGTGATTGAAGAGACAAGAGGCAACGTTTGCAATAGTCCGATTTTACCTGTCTTAAAACGAACGGATCCTTCACAGCCACCTGTTTACAGATTTGTGATTGATCTCAGAGAGGTTAATAAGATTGTTGTGCCACAGTTTCCGGTTGTCCCCGATATAACTGCCTTGTTAACGATGATTCCAGCCTCTGCTGCATGGTTTTCAGTGATTGATTTAAAGAATGCTTTCTTTAGCATCCCAATTGCAGAAGAGAGCAGAGACATTTTTGGTTTTAGTCTGGGAGGCCGAAGCTTCCGCTTCAAACGCGCTCCCCAGGGCTACTGTGAAAGTCCATCAATATATAGTCAAGCTTTAAAAGCGCAGCTTGATGCACTTGTTATGGTCTGAAGAGTGCCAGAAAAGTTTTGTGGAATTGCGTAATGCGTTATGTTCAGCACCTGTGTTGGGTACCCCTGACTACAGTAAGCCTTTTACATTGTATGTTCACGAGAAAGATGGATGTGCGTTGTCAGTGTTAACACAGCCTTTTGGCGACAGACCGCGCCCATGCGCATATTTTTCATCAACCTTGGACCCTGTAGCGAGGGCATTGCCAAGCTGTCTGAGAGCGACAGCTGCTGCAGCGATGTCTATCCGACAATCTGCTGGTTTGGTGATGGACAATACATTGATTGTTATGGTTCCACACGCAGTAGACACATTATTAAATAGGACCAAGACACAACACTTGACTAGTGCGCGATTATCAGGTTATGAGCTTACACTGTTAGCAAATCACATACACATAAAAAGATGCAATACGCTGAATCCAGCCACATTGTTGCCAATTCCAGCAGACTCAGATGAGATTGAGCAACATGATTGTCTGTTCAGGACAGAAGAAGAGACGAAAGGGAGAGTAGATCTAAAAGATACTCCCCTGACTGAGTGTGATGGCACTTTATGGGTAGATGGTTCATGTTTCAAGCTCCCTAATGGTGACACGACTGCTGCATATGCTATCACGACTTTGCACACGGTCGTGGAAACTGCACGAGTGCCACATAATTCGGCCCAAGCAGCAGAATTAATCGCCCTCACGAGAGCATGTGTGTTATCTGAAGGAATGAGAGTAAATATATACACAGATAGCCAGTACGCCTTTGGCGTGGCTCATAATTTTGGGCGACTGTGGAAGGAGCGTGGGTTCCTGACGTCGCATGGAGCTAAAATTCAGAATGGCAAGTTGGTGAATGATCTCCTTGAGTCACTGACCCTACCGTTGCAAGTTGCGATCATGAAATGCAGTGCGCACAGGAAAGTCACAGATGATGTTGGACGTGGGAATGCGTTTGCTGATGAGACCGCGAAAGAAACAGCACAGAATGTGAAGACTAGAATGTATGTTGCAGGCCCCGCAAGATGGGTTAATGATGTGGGAATGTGTGAGAACACAATAGAGAGTGTGAAGTCGCTTCAAGCTGAAGCCACAGAGGAAGAGTTAAGCAAGTGGAGAGAAAGTATGGGTAAGTTGGATGAGAATGGTTGTTGGATTGATCTGACAGAACATAGGCGATGGTTGTTGCCTGATGCATATGTGCTTCCAGTGGTTACTATGGCACATGGAATGGCACATATCAGTACGAAAGGTATATGCAAGTTGTTGGCTCCAGTATGGCAGAATGCTGGGATTCCCAAGTGTGCAGAGGATGTGGTCAAGAATTGCATAGTATGCTTGAAGTATAACCCTGGTAGGGGAACCCCAACTCCAGCTGGTCACTTTGCACCCCCACCATGTCCATTTGAAGTTTTGCAGCTGGACTTTATTCACATGGAAAGATGCAACAACCTGAAATATGTACTGGTGGTTGTTTGTGCTTTCTCAAAATGGATAGAGGCTTATCCTCTGAAAGATAACACTGCCCTATCCACAGCCAAAGCCCTTGTGAAGGAATTTTTCCCTAGGTTTGGGATGCCAAGAATGGTGTGGTGTGATAATGGAAGTGAGTTTGTGGGTAAAGTGATGAAGAACGTATGTGAAGGGCTAGGGATAAAGCAGAAGTTCCATGCTGCAAACCACCCCCAATCAGCTGGATTAGTAGAACGCTACAATGGAGCCTTAAAGCTCAAGCTGGCCAAAATCCAGGCGAGCACCGGTCTTAAATGGCCTGACGCTCTGCCTTTAGCACTCCTGTCCACCAGAATGACCGTACACTCACGAGTGGGACTTAGTCCTTACGAGGTTGTTTTTGGCCGTCCGGCCAACGTATGGGGTGTACCGAGGCCTACGAAGTTCAGTGAGATTGAGCATCCAGTACTGCTCGATTACCTGCATGATTTGACTGTTAAACTGCGTGTTTTACACCAACAGGTACATGATACTCTTCCTCAAGCCCCTATCAACCCTGGTACGTGGGTGCTAGTCCGAAATTTCCAGCGCAAGAGCAACGACGAGCCTCGCTGGATCGGCCCTCATCTTGTTCTTCTTTCGACAAGATCAGCAGTGCGAGTAAAAGGGAAGAAACACTGGATCCATGGTACCCACTGCAAAGTAGTCCCCTTGCCTCTGCCATATGACCAGTGGGTCAAGGAGGGTATCGCCAACTCTGAGACGGACACTGTACCTCGTTTTGTACCATTCAGTGACGCACGCATAAAAGACACAGTTTCAGACCAAGAGAGTGACAATATTCTGCAGGAAGCTGTGCCACCATCAAATCGACTGGACACCACTGAGCCTGAACTTTTGTTTCAAGACCAAACAGCACCTGGCCGTCTCCGCTATAATTTGAGACCTAGGCCCATGGACAAATAAAGATTTCCTCACTATTTCCTTTTTAACATTTTTGCTCTCCCATCTGAAGGACTTTCTTGATTTTTGTTTTTCGAACCACCATCCGGGTTCTGCCGCAGGGTCGCGGTGCCAAGACTTTGGGGTACAGGCCGAAGACGCTAGGTCAACGGTTCTGGTTGGTCTAGGGCGTTTCCCTGGACTGACAGGCGTACTCCTTAGCAGAAGACACTCATCCACCGCGAGCGGCCCGTATAGAGGATGGAGTTTTTTAAGATGGAGAGACCGATTGAGGAAATGAACTTTAACGCAAGGATGTGTAGAATTGTAAAAAGTAAATGTTTTGTCTTTCTGTGCCTTTTTACACTGTGTAGCATAATAATGTTTATTGTAGGATTTGTGTTTTTCTCCGCTCAAAAGCCCATTGCACCCACTCAACAGCCTATATCTCCTTCTACCGCCTCCTCTCACTCTTTTCACCCTTTGCCTGAGCACGAACAGACCAGACGATCAGAGTTCGTAAATAACTCGTTTATCCAGCTCTTGCACCAGCACCAACTGGTAATGAATACGACCAATTGCTGGGTGTGTGGGTTAATGCCACATACCATTAACAAGGGTATTCCCTACCTAGTGCTGCCGTATAGTTACAATGGATCGTCATGGGCATTCCAGACCATGTTTCTCTATGCTCTAGATACGTACTCTCCTCGCCAACCGCGTTCCATCAGACCCATCACCAATAATAAGGCTTTAATGAAAGGAGTTGCCGATATGAGTAGGGATATCGATGCATACTCATCCATTCCCAAAGAAGAGTTGAGACCTTATGTAGGATGGAACGCGACGGGGTATAGTATTAGTCTGGGTGAAAGACAGCGAAAAATCTCATCTCCAATCTGGGTCGTACCCCACATGGGTCGGTTCTGCTTACAGGGTAATGGTCAGAATCCTAGAGCTCAACTGGGAAGAAGTGACTGTACTGAAACGTACACCTTCCCGTCACAGTTTTCCCCAGCGTTTTTGGCTGCCAAGGGCACATATTTCATCTGTAATGACCGAGCATATACATGGCTGCCCCCTGATTTCTCGGGCACATGTTATATTGCGAACTTGCTACCACCGACATTTACTGCTGCCTCTGACTATCACAAGACCAGAGTTGTGAGAGGTGTGATTAGTAAGGAGGATACTGCCGGTCAGGAAGCGGGAGACTTCTTCTTGGGTTTCCTGCCGTTTTGGGGACCTATGGTCAATAGTAGGAACCTGAGACAACTGACTCGTGTGGTTGAATCCACTGTCAATATAACGGCTGGTGCCCTTAGTAATCTGACAGCTGAGCTCCAAGCGGATCGCCTTATGACTCTGCAGAACCGCATGGTTCTAGACGTTATTCTTGCAGACCGCGGTGGGGTATGCAAGGTCATCCAATCTAGTTGCTGCATTTTCATACCAGATAATGCTCCAACAGTGTATCAAGCCATCTCCAAACTCCATAAAATATCTGAATCCATACACGTAGATAAGGGAGATTGGTCACTGGTGGGGTGGTTCTGGGAATTGATATCTGCCTGGGGTTGGAAAGTTCTGATGGTCATTGGAATGATCTTAGCCATTCTTTTCCTGTTCTGTCTGTGCATACAGTGTGCTCCTGCGATATGTGGCCTCTGTGCTACCTTATGTGTAAGGAAACCTGTATCGAGGGACGAGCTAAGTAATAGGATGATGCTACAGCAACATCTCCATGACTTTGTGAACATTGACCTGGACTCGGATTAAGATGAGTATAGTGATTGCCTATGTAAGGGCAAAAGGAGGGTCTGTCGTACTTTAATATTCGGGACCGCGTAGGGGACAGGGCCCTACCCCTGTCTATCTTGGTATTAACAAACCGCAAATGGTAAATGCGGCATGTACAAGTGCTTTATATATCGTTCTAGCTATGAATGCACTGTGTACACGTTATTCTGCTTCACTACGCGGGTTCCATTTTGGAAGCAGTGGCCATCTTGTCATTGCCCTCACATAGGCTATAATGGAGTAAATACGGGCCTCACAGTACATGGGCTTCTCCTTTGACTTCTCTGTGACCTGGGCAGCTGGCTCTGCTGCCCCAGGTCAAACCGGTCTCACGAGCTCCCCTTCCTCCGTCCACCTGTGATTAGCATCAGGGCTTGACCCATCATAAAACCCTTTCATTCTACACAATCCTCCGGCTAATCTCTTCCACACCTGCTTGTTCCTGCTTTATGACTTGTTTCCCAAAACAGGAGATGCTCATGTTTATTGGGGGGTCTATTGACATCAAATGTGGGATCTGAACCTTACTGTGTAAATCATTGTGGGCTGGCCGAACTGGAATGTGGGATGGTCATCATGACTCTGCTTTTTCGTTTGTAATGTATACTTATAATGGCCATATCGTAAACCAAGGAATGTGTGCCTGGAGCATGATATTTTGTACTTAAGGAGAAGCCCGTTCCTATGATTTTCAGCAGTCTCCTGAGAACATACACGCTGTTGTACTTCTAGGATACCTGTAATTGGTCTGCAGCCAATAAACGAATCTTTGACTTCACCCAGAAGACTCTGTGTTTCTGTAGGTCTGGAACAGGGTGAACCCAGAAGTCATAGGGTGTGTGCCCCTGCACCGCTGGGTCTAAAATACCCAGTACTTCAACGCTCCCATTGAAGTCAATGGGAGTCCGACCAAACGGTGTTCGGAAACTTCATAATCAGTCAGTCGGACTCCCTGAACCTGAGTCGGTCGGAAACCATTCCGAAACCGATCGGTCGGAATGTTTTCCAACCAACATCGTAATGAGGCCCAAAGTGTCACTTTTGATGTAAAAGCATAGAGCAATTTCTTTCTGATGTTGAACCTACATGTGGAGACCATAATAGTTTTATATAGGTGAAGTTTAATTCTCACATTATAAATATGCCAGTTCTGTTTTTTTAAAAATTGCAATTGCTTGATTTATAGGATCACACATGGTAATAAGCAAATGTTCAGTGTCACTTTTATCAGTTTTGGCTTGGTCTATCCCATCTTGGCCAAAGGATTTTGCATCCCATTTAACATGACGTATATTCCATTTTTGGTAGGCATGCATAATGACCTTTGCCTATAGATTTCACTCTGATATTCATAATCCGACAAAAAATAATAATTTCTCTGAAGGATCGCTTTCACATGGCATGAAAGTTCACCAAAGCATTATAATAACAAATTCCCAGGATTCATGCAAATTAGCATATTAAAGAAGGACATCTTATCCCTGTCAATCAAAGCGATACGGTGCAGGTAAATATTGCATCTATTTACCGCTGAAGAAACTATGCAATTTCCTTTACAAACCATTTCCTTTACAAATACAGAAACTAAGTAAACATGAATTTACCCAGAGTTGGTGATACGTCACCCCCATACTGGACCACTGGTTCTGCAAATAAAATGTGTCATTAAATTTGAAAATAGGATGAGCAAGTGCCAGCTTGGCTGACGAGGTTAGTGGTAGGGGGATTCAGAGAGCATTTAGGTACTCCTGCTGCCTCCCGCCAATAGCACATCTTTTACAACAAAAGTTGCAAAATCTTTCAGTCTGTTTATCCTGGGGTCTCCTTCTAAGCAAAACCGATTTTGTGGAGGCCTCGCTGGTACCCATGCACCTTCACTCCACTTGATCTCTGTTAGCTTCAACAACTGAAACCTGGGGTTTAGAGAATAGCAACTGAGCAGCCAAGCACTGTGATGGTGAAGGTCAAAAATCCAGCTGAGCCAAAGGATCCGACTCACAGAGTGAGCCTTTATGTCATGGCTTTTATGTAGGTAATGTTGTCTGTTTCAGATTGGGTTAAGGCACCTGGGGCCATATGTATGAAGCTGTTTGGCGATCGTAAACACTGCGAATCGAAAAAAACGGTGCTTGCGAAAACATAACAAAGTATTAAAGTGTTCTGGTGCTCAAAAACGGTAATTGCAAATTTAGCGATTAGAAATTTTGCGAGGGTTTGAATCTGCAAATAATTTTGCGAACTCGCAATCAGCGACATGTCATTTGCGAAATTCGCTAATAACGTGCTCGCAAATTGGGAATTCGCAAAATTAGATGCATGAAAAACTCGTAATTTGCGATTTTGCAAAATTTGCCATTTTCAACATCGCAATTACCGCCAACTCTGAGCAGGTGGTAACCAGGTGCAACCTATTTAAACAGGCCCACAATGCCACAGGGGTTTTCCACAATGGCTGCGTTGCATGTGATAGCCAGGAGGCTGCAAATCAGATCTGCTGCACAGAGAAGGAGACGCCAGGAAAGGATCTTCAGAGCGCGCGTCACCCTGTTCCAGCGGACTGTGGAGGAGATCCATGTGAACTACAGGCTGGACAAAGACAGCATCCTGGACTTAATAGAGGAGCTCAGACCCATACCAGAACACCCCACAGGCAGGACACACACCATTCCCACCCACGTACAGGTCCTGTGCTCACTGCACTTACTGGCATCAGGGAGTTTTCAGGGAGTGATAGCCATAGCAGGAGGGGTCTCTCAGAGTGCACTGTTGCGCTTCTTCCACGCTTTCCTTGATGCAATGGTACAGAGGCTGCTTCACCACATCGAATTCCCCAGCACACAACAGGCACTAGATCAGACCAAGCAGGAGTTCTACCAGATAGCCCAATTCCTCCACGTAATTGGCTGCATAGATGAGACCCATGTCGCTATCCCCCCTCACAGAATGAGTATGTGTTCCGGAACTGCAAGTCCTATAATTCCCTGAACATACAGGTAGTGTGCAATACCAAACATGTCATCACTGATATTGTTGCTAAATACCCAGGCAGCACACACGACTCACAGATGGGGAGTTTGGTGAGGGCTACCTGCTAGGTAAATGCATGGCTTTCAAAGACACAATCAGTAAAGCTCAGAAGTGGCAGGACAGTGTTTAACCTGATTCTTGTCGCCCTGCAGGCGACAATGCGTATGCTGTACGTGACTACATCCTGACTCCGTACCTGAATCCAGTCACTGCTGGGGAGCGGAGGTATAACAGCACCCACAGAGCCACCCGTTATGCCATTGAGAGAACATTTGGAATCCTTAAGAGCCATTTCCGCTGCCTACATAAGAGTGGAGGAGATCTACAGTACAGCCCCGAGACATGCTGCAAAATCGTGGTCACATGTGCCATGCTACACAACATTGCCACCAGGAAAGGCACCCCAGTGGAGCTCGCAGATTCAGACTCATCAAATGAGGAGGGGCCAGCTCCACGATGCAGACCAGCCGGTGGTGTTGGTGCGGCTGCCGGCCGCCAGAGACAAGATGAGATCATACAGAACTATTTCTAGGTGAGTAATGATGACACAATGCTACAGATTGGTGCAAAAATGTGTTTTTATTTCCTTGAGTGCAGGAGCATATCCATCACACAGCCTGACGTGCACACAATGTGAGTCCAAATTGCTTGCACATGTTAACCACACAGGGCAAGTCTGTTCCTCAAACATGAGTCAAGATGCAATGGGTTACCTCACCCATTGCCATGTGCCATTCATGACACTTCCTCTTCTGCGGGCACAGCCTGTTGCCCCTCGCTCGGGGTGCCCACTGCTCTACCCTGAGTCATCGGCAGTTCTCCCCTGCCGCGCACTCCGACGTCTGTCCTGGGGAATGAGGGGTTCTGTGCCACCTGTGGCTGCTGCCCGCAGCTGGTCCACGGCATGTGTGACCTGCACCAGGCCCTTGCCTACATCCTGGCAGCAGTGTGCCATCTCATGCTGCATGCTGACACAGCGATGTGCCAGCAGTGATGTGGCAGTAGACAGGCAGTTCACTGCTTTGGTGTATATGTTCAGCCGGGTGTGGAGACGTTGTCTCACCCTGCGCCTGGCTGCCCAGTCTCTCCGCATCTCTGAACACAGTCCTTCCAGTGCACCAGTCATGCCCATGAAACCCTCCCTCATCTGGGTCATGTTGTTGTTGTGTGCAGCACACTGATGCTGTATTGACTTTAATGCCTTTTCTTGAAGGTGCTGGACTTTTAGCATGTTGCCTTCAAGCCCTGCAAACAGGGACGGCTGTGCCCTGCGCCTGGAGGAAATTCCTGCACAAGGATGGACAGGGGACTGTGTTGTGTGCCGTGCTGCATGCTGGCCCTGGACTGGCTGATCTTCTCCACTTGTGTCCAGTGGCCCTGCCTCCAGCGGTGGTAGTGGTGGTACTATGAGGCGCCGTCTGCGTGTCACAGAGATTGCTGGGCTGCCTTCCTCCTGCTCCTCTTGCCTTGACTGGCCTTCGGTGTGGGATGCATCCTCCCCTTCTGCCATTGATTCCTGTGTTTCAGGTGGTGCTGTGAATGTAAATGCACTCATTAATTTGGTGTCCTGCCTCACATTGGTTATGCAATACATTTTCAGATTTCGAGTTACATGGGTACTATCTGTTTTTTGCCTTTCCTGAATTACTCATTCTGATTCTACCTTGCTGGGTATCACTGCTCCACTGTTTGGTGCATGTGACTACATCTCCCATAATGCATTGCTGGGTGTGCTTGTTAACATGCACTGGAGTTGCATTCATCTTTAGTGCCTGGGTCTTTCCTGAGTGTGTGAGTGATGTGGTGATGTATCAGGGGAGTAATAGCATGCTTCTTACCTTGTCTGGTGTTTGGAGGTTCAGAGCTGTCCAGGTCACCCACTCCACTGACACTCTCCGGCTGCAGGGTGCCCTCCACCAACTCCTCAAGAGGCGTAGAATCAGTTGCAGTGGACGTCCCACCACCGGTCTTCTTTGCCTCTGCCAGCCGTGTTGCCACCTTTTCTTTTGATCTTTGGCGCATATCGTACCACCTTTTGCGGGGAACAACCTTTACAACGCAACTTTTACAACGCACTACCATTACAACGCATTTTTTACAACGCATAATCCATTACAACGCATGACATTACAACGCATGACACTACAACGCATTTTTAAAAACTACCTTTACAACACATTCCATTACAACGCATACTACCATTACAACGCATACCATTACAACGCATAATATTACACTACACTATCCAACACTTACCCTACTGTTGCACCCCCTGGAGTTAGAATAGTAATTTTTACCCCTACACTATCCAACACTTACCCTACTGTTGCACCCCCTGGAGTTAGAATAGTAATTTTTATCCCTACACTATCCAACACTTACCCTACTGTTGCACCCCCTGGAGTTAGAATAGTAATTTTTACCCCTATACTATCCAACACTTACCCTACTGTTGCACCCCCTGGAGTTAGAATAGTAATTTTTACCCCTATACTATCCAACACTTACCCTACTGATGCACCCCCTGGAGTTAGAATAGTAATTTGTACCCCTATACTATCCAACACTTACCCTACTGTTGCACCCCCTGGAGTTAGAATAGTAATTTTTACCCCTATACTATCCAACACTTACCCTACTGATGCACCCCCTGGAGTTAGAATAGTAATTTTTACCCCTATACTATCCAACACTTACCCTACTGTTGCACCCCCTGGAGTTAGAATAGTAATTTTTACCCCTATACTATCCAACACTTACCCTACTGATGCACCCCCTGGAGTTAGAATAGTAATTTTTACCCCTATACTATCCAACACTTACCCTACTGTTGCACCCCCTGGAGTTAGAATAGTAATTTTTACCCCTATACTATCCAACACTTACCCTACTGTTGCACCCCCTGGAGTTAGAATAGTAATTTTTACCCCTATACTATCCAACACTTACCCTACTGATGCACCCCCTGGAGTTAGAATAGTAATTTTTACCCCTATACTATCCAACACTTACCCTACTGATGCACCCCCTGGAGTTAGAATAGTAATTTTTACCCCTATACTATCCAACACTTACCCTACTGATGCACCCCCTGGAGTTAGAATAGTAATTTTTACCCCTATACTATCTAATACTTACCTTAAATGTAATTTAATATTATGCGTTGTAATGGTATGCGTTGTAAAGGTAGTATGCGTTGTAATGGTAATGCGTTGTAAAGGTATTTTTTAAAAATGCGTTGTAGTGTCCTGCGTTGTAATGTCATGCGTTGTAATGGATTATGCGTTGTAAAAAATGCGTTGTAAGTGCATGCGTTGTAAAAGTGTGCGTTGTAACGTCATACATCCCCTTTTGCAGAGGTCCTCTACGGTGCGGAGGGTCACGCCAATGGCATTAACCTTCTCCTGAATATCTGCCCAGATTTTCCTTTTGCGTGCCTCTGGCACACATAGGGATTGCTTCACAAACAGGAGCTCATGGCACCTCCAGCTCCCTTTCACTGAACTTTTGCTTCATTTTTCTGATATTCTCCTCCTGCTGCTTCTCATTCTCCTGTATATCCATTTCTCCTTCTCCCAGTTGCAGTGCACAAGTGTCTCAGCTCTCCTCCCAGCCTCTGACTCAGCTTCTGGCAATCAGGTGCAGCATGGGCAGTCACACTTCCTGGTTGTGATGTCATCATGCAGCACCTGAATTGCCGATTCTCAGATTTGCGATTCCTTATTTGCGAATTCGCAAATAAGGAATCGCAGAATAGGTATTTGCATCAAAATTCTGCGAATTTTTGAGAATTGGTAAAATTTTGCAATCTTTTATTTACATCGGGTTTTGTGATTCTCAAAATGCGATTCGCATTTTGAGAATCGCAAATTCCGATTTTGATACATGTGGTCCTTAATGGGCCTTGCTATGTATTCTTTATAATGGGGTTCTTCAATGTTGTGAGCTCTGACATGATTAATCATAGTTGTGAGAGTCTCATTAAAGTAAATATATCACAAACACTTCTAATACTTGGTCTGTTCCTTTGGTCCCACAGGGCACACAGTATTCTGCATGATATCCTCCGAGTGAAATCATCTGTGTTGCTGTGGATCCTGCGAGACACTCAGCACAATTTTTTATGAACGATTTCCATTCCAAACACTTCAATTAGTTGACATTTCCACAGTTGTAGCCTGTCCTGTCTCATGGTTTCATGGGAACACCAAAATATTGGGGCTACGAACCGTGCCAAGAGCCCAATTTAACCAATGTGAAGGAGGAAGTAGAAAAAACAGATGGTCATGCCCTCAAGAGATCAACACCATGAAGATTAGAGTCTGGAACCGATCAATAAAATGCACATGGGATACAAAGATAGAAATTATGAAGTCAAAATAGGGAGAAGGAAGGTTAAGTTGGGGAAATAATAAGGTGATCCGGGGGCACACAGATAGAGGTGACTCTAAGCATTAGTACATAGAGTTAGGCTGGAGTGAGTGTAGATTAAGATACACATAGCCACATATTCTGATGAATGCTCCACTAATTGGTGAAACTGCAGGTGAAAAAAATGACAAGAAACGCTCCTCAGGTATAACTCAAAATAACTAATCAATAAGCAATCACTCACCAATTATACATTCATCCAGTTTATAAAACAACTATGAATCGTGAAAACTCTATTCCAATTCCAGATGTAGAGAAAATATATATACATTCAACTAATAAAAATTTATCATATATCATTACTAAAAAAGATGTACATACAATTAAACATCATAAGATATAATAAACCATGGCATAATTAAAATCATTGACAAATTGATCCTTCAGTAAGAATATCATACCTATCACTATGCATCACTGTAAATTTATGAACTAATTCATCATATACAATCATTCAGTGCAGTCAGATTTAGAAGATAAAATCAACAACTAATTTCAGCTGGAAGAATTTATATTACTCATCTTCTTCAGGACAGTCAAACTTTTTTTTCCCCTCAGTAATGTTTTCATATGTCATTAAATACAACATAGAGGACACTTTAAACTCAAATTCGAGGTTTTTCACTTGCAGGACATGTAAAATGTATAAGCATATGTTCAGCTTTATACGTGCACAGCACCCTGCCCTATGGGCTAAACTATACGTAGTAAAGGTGAGTTTAAGGCTTGGCAGGGGGTTTTAAATGCCAAGTCAATACAGCAGTGTAACCTGCAACCACAGGCTCTGAATTGGCCAGCCTGAAACATGTTTTAAAGGGCTACTTATGTGGGTGGCATAATCCGAGCTGCAAGCCCACTAGTAGCATTTAATTTACAGGTCCTGGGCACAGCCAGTGAACTTCACAAGTGAGTAAATTGAATATATCAATTCTGGACGAGTCAATCAAACCATATTTAGGGGGAAAGCACATACACGTTAGCACTGGTTAACAGAGGTAAAGTGCCCAGATTCCGAAAGGCAAAAAAGACCGATTTCAGCAAAAAGGGGAGGAGAAAGGAAACATGTTTGGGGGTGACCCTGCAGAAAGGAGCATTCCAGGCATGACCCCCCTCCAGCCTTAAGCCAGGTTAGACTAATTAATACCTTGATGGACTTTCATGCTTAAGCGATAGCACATGGACAATAGCCTACTACTGCAGGGGCACTTGTCAGTTCTACGCCTCACTGATGTCAGTTGGATCCCACTATCTATACTCTCAGGGGCCACTAAGCTGACCCATGGAGAACCTCTCTCCTCACCTGTGGACCCCATCTGCGCAGCACCTAACGTTCACTTACTCGCAGATACATCCCAGTAGGCAGAGAGTCCCACCATGGCAAACAAAGTGATGTAGTCCATTCCACTCCTTGGACCAGACATCTGTCCCCATCCCAAGGAGAATTCTGTTCATAAGAGGCCACTGATTGCTGTCAATGTCAAGAGCCAGACCCCAGGCCATGCAGGGGTCTCTGACCTCTGGGGTTTGTCAAGATGGGGGGCAGTAGCCCCAGGTGCCTTGCCCCTCTTTCCCACTCCACCTACCACCAGTGCAGGGGTGGTATCCTGAAACAAATACTTTCTTCACCACTGGACATATAGTATTGCTGCAGCCATTTCTGCTAGAACCTACCAGTTGTTCGGCCTTCAAGACCAGCTCTGTGAGTCTCAGTTTATGAGCCAGCAAGCTCTTCTTCTCTTCCAAGGCTCTCTCAGCCCTTCTCTCCTCTTCAGATAGCTGAGCCAACTGCAGCCTTAAGTCTCTCTCAGCCTGTCTGTCCTTTAACTCTTCAGGGGACATTGTTTGGGGTGAGACACTGCTTCCTGCATAGGATCCAGCAGGGGAATCCCTCTCTCTGGGATGTCCTCTTTCCTCTTGAGCCTTTTCCCAGTCATCTTTCTCTTCCTTCTCATCCTTCTCAGGGCTATCGCCCTCTTGGGGACCTCGTTCTAAGATAACATATAACCAGGGTCCTGCATTCTCTAGCGCAGTGAAGTAGCCCTTTTCAGATGCTTCCTGTGGTGCAGACTGCATTCTGTGGACCTCCTCCCAGGCTATAAGTGCTTAAACTTTCGATACCCCTTAGGGATTTTCAGTCCTCTCTCCCTGCACAACTTCCTCAGATCAGCCAGACAGTATCTCTCAATGTTGCTGGGGTCCTAATCTATTGGTTACAGACCTTTGTAGATACACTGCTCCCTTCCCCATCCTGAGCATCCTGAATGCTCTTCTGGAAGCAGGGGGTGGTCCTTCCTGCAGCTCGGGGTTCTCCTTCTCTGATGTTGCTTGCAGCCTCTGGACTTCCTCATATGCTTGGAGGGCTATCTGTAGGTCCACCTTGTAAGCTTCCCTACCCCCATTCAGCCCCTCTTATTAAAGAATTCCTTTATCTCCCCCACAGCGTAGTATGCTAGGCAGTTAAGATCCATGGACTTTCTGACAAGGTATCACTATTGCAAAAACAAAAAAGAATCCCAAGCTGATGAATGTGAAGCAGGAGTCAAATTTAGAAAAATGACCAATTGAAAGAAAAAGGAGAATTAAAAAACTTTGTAATGGTCTTAGGTTTGAAGCAATAGTGTACAGCAAATCACCGTATGGCATTGTAACAACACAAGTCCTATCCTTACTGCTGATCACCAGTGTTAGAAATTGGGGTTCTGGATGACAGGTAGGTAGGTAGAAAACAAGTTTATTGGAACAATTGTCCAAAAAACATTCTAAAACAATTAAAACAGCTATATAATACAATATTTACTTAAAACCCACCTGTTCCTCCCATATACCTTCCGCCAAACTATAGCCCATCCTTAAAGCTCGAATTGACAGTACGTATAAAATGAGCGATTCCAACTGCCACATCTAAATAGCGCATTTCAGACAGCAGCTCTATTTCTTCTACCCTTTGTACTGTTCTATATTTTGAAAAAAAGTCTTAAAAAACTTGATCCAGATAGAGATATAAAAAGCACAATCCATAAATATGTGTAACAAGGAACATTATGCATTTAGGTGGCAAAGGAAGAGACCGTTGTTATCTTGGATCATACCACATCAGACATGGGATGAGTAGATACGGTTACATCCCACTCTTACCATCAAAATTGAATTCCGTAATCTGGGACTGGGTAACTGCGCCAGGTAGGAGAAGACCATGTCAAGGCCATGTTTGCTTAATAAAAAGCTAATATACAGTTTCTTTCTCGGGCAGGCCAAGTTAAGAGACCTGGCCGCCTTTGCCACAGACTCCTTCAAAACTGGTTTATTGGGAAAGGGGTACCAGGTTACAATTGTACCGCTCTCTGAGTGTAAATTCTCAAGGTCCCTAAATCTTTTCCTTACTTATAATAATAATCCACATTTGTAAAGCGCGAACAATCACCTGTAAGGGTCTCTAGGCACTGGGGGCCGTCGGGAAGATTAAGCAAGCTATTGCCCAGAGTCACATGGTGCTGGGCTAATCTGCCGCCGGCGCCGGGGATCGAACCGTGATCCCCAGATTCCGGAGTCAGTCGCCCTGGCCGCGGCGCCACACCTCTTCCTTACTTCCCTTACCCACCTTCTTACACTACCTTGGATCTCATCCCAACTTGGGGGTCTATTAGGATGGCGGGCGGTGGTGGCAGAAAATGCCTTTTTCCGCATGCCAGCAGCGGGCCTCACTCCCGCCATATTTGTATGGCCAAACACAGCCCATTTCCCATCTGCCGCGGTGCGACGCGCACCTCCATTAAAGTACGCCCGCCACCGTGGCAGTGGGAGCCAATAGAGACTCACCGCCGTGCGGATTGACATCCCATCTGCTGTACAAATCAGGATGCCCAAAAAAGCCAGTCTCACCGCAGGCGAGAAACCGCCCAGCTAGAAACGGCGGAAGCTCGACAGCAGAGCGCAAAACCTGATTCCCGGTCCCTACTGTAATGGATCCAGATGTTCACGTCTTTCCGGTGCTGTACCTGATACATCACCAGCAACTCATGGACCGCCGCGGACGCCGCCGCAGGTACGCAACAACACAATCCCGCACACAGCCACAACACACAACTCATTGGATGATACAGGGTCCCTGGCTACACCAGACACCCTGGTGGGAACACAAACACATCCACAAGTGTACCCACACATGTCCTACCTGCCACCAAGTCACCGCACCGCAGCCAGGTCACACATCACCGCGATCTCCAAGTAATGTCCAGGTTACGTCACCGCAGCGGAGAAGACAAGGGAAAACATGCGCACAATGGAGAAGGCATGGCCTGCAACAGGCATGGGCAGGGCATAAAGTACACAAGGCCACATCTCCCCACTCCACACACTGCCCCCCATGAAGCGACATGCCATGTGCACCCCCCTTTGCACCCCCATGCCCAATACCAAGCTAGGTGAATCCACACCCTGCACCACACAACAAACAACCAGGGAGACAGCCACAGCAGGAGTGGCTGCAGAGAAACACAAAGCACAGAAGCACAGGCCCAGGGCAACCCACACACCACAACAACACAACACCCATGGCAAGAACGCTGAGTACAATTACAAAATTAACACACACACATACAATGAACAAACATCCAACTGGACACACAGCCTGCCAAGTCACACAGACATACCCCACACTGACACACAGCTACATACACAGACCACATGCCACCAGCAATGGAGCACAACATATAGGAAAGCCAAAGTGAGGTGCACACACATGGAAGGCCAAGGAGACAACCAACAAGCATGAGTACATCGCATGCAAGACAAGGAACCGAGAACAACACCCTCACCCCATCAAAGCACACATGGCTGGCACAGTGAGTGAACTCAAACCACAGTCACCTCAGTGCAACAACTCAGGGAGACAGCAAGGCAACCCATGTATAGGCACAGGGATGAAAGGAAGGCCCTGAAGTAAAACTGTGAACAGCCACACATATGCACACAACTACTTCACAGGAGTATGCCAGCAGCACAACACACAGGGCACATTGACACACTCCATGACTGTCAAACACAAGTAGGAATCTTCACACAAAACCCCTCTCACACCTGCAGCACACAACCCCAGTGTCAGACACACAGAAGGGTGTCAATAATGTCCAGTCAATACACAGACAAACAATCACACTCCCTGGGGGTATCCACAAACATCACACACACACACACAGGGATGCCAGAACCAATGTCTGCAAAAAAACAACAGCCAAACACGTAACTCAACAGAAACACACACAGAACCACAACAAGACCACACATGACCTGTGCAGCAAAACTGTGGGAAGGCAATGGGAGCACAGACACTACAGGAATGTACAACTTCATCAGTCAGGAACAATACACAGACAACATACCACGACACAGATAAGAAGTGCGCCATCACAGAACAACACAGCCACATTAAACACACAACAGATGCACATGACAATAAATCACATAGGAAACACAGCAGGACATCAGGGGATAAACGCCAGGACAAGGCAACATACACCCACAGCACTGCATGCACACCAAACAGTGTGCGCACACAAAACATAACAGTCCCACACAGCCATGAGTGACACACCATGAACACCCAATACAACAAGCAAAACAGCACACTGACAACATCATACTCAGGAAGTCAAGCAGTACCCCAGCATACACACATACATCTAACACAACACCCACAGATACACAAGTCTGGGACACAAAAGTGGAAACAACTTGACCAGAGGACTGGCCAGCACAGACAGTTGAACTGCACACGAGCAACCATGACTGCTGAACAGTACTACAACAACACAGATAACTAAGACAAAGATCTGCACCACAAAGCACAGTGTCACAAATTAAGTGATGGGGAGGCACACACACAGGCAACACAAGGGGACAGCTGACATCTAAGTAAAGTGGTGTGCACTTCTGTAGTGGACCTGGCAGGAGTGCACCGTACACAAATAGAGGGAGTGCTGACTCACAATTTCAAGGCATCTGAAGCTCAGATAGGGGATGGTATGACACCGCACACCACATGCCACACTGGAGGCACTAAAGCACCATGTGACAGAAATGCATGAGCACATCAAACCCACAATGTCAGGGTGGTTGAGCAGGTATGCACAGTGAGTACAAACAGTATCAAGACACACGGCTGTTCAACAAAACAAAACCCTGACTTGCCAGTCACACACTCTCCATACTCGTAATTGGCAAATGCAACAAGTAGGAGTCAGCCAGAACTGCAAGGACACACCAACACACTGCACAGTGCACAACATACAACTCACACATGTGCACACAATCACAGGCCTGAACAATCACACAAACAGGCACTCTACTCCTGGGTGATACATGTGTGTAGTTGACATTGCATAGGCAAACACACATCAACACTCACGACAAACACACCCCCTTCACACTGCTCACTTCTTGACCACCCAAGTGCACACATTGAAAGTAACCCATGTGACTAGGATGACTGACCATCACAACATGACCATACACCTACACTGCTGGGCACACAGAAAGTAAGAACATACATACATGATGATCCTGGCCAGCCTGCCTGCAATCCTGTGGAAAGAATCATACACTGTGCTGGCAGTGCCCCCAAACCTGACATGTGTACAATATTGCTAACATGAAGAAAGAATGATAATGATAATGGTATTTCATCGTAAACCACCATCATTGCACCCACAAGCATCAGAGTCAGGAGGAAATGAAGTCCCTATCACACCTGTGAAAACTAGAAAAAGTGAGACAAGCCATTGGCAATGTTGAAGTGGCATACAGAGCATGTGGCACAGTAAACCATATACACACAAAAAAGACTTTATTCAGTAAGGACACTGACAAAACAGACCACATGACTTTCTGTCTTTATTCACAAATTGCACAGATAGGCCCCATTAGAGAAGAGCAAGGCACAAAATGCAAAGCTTGTCCATGAGAAGCTGCACAGGCAGGGGGCACACAGCAATGAACGACAAGGCCAGTGGCCAGTCCAAGGTGCAGACTGAGTCCATGAGAAGCTGCTGAGGCAGGGGGCGTACAGCAGTGAACGACAAGGCCAGTGGGCAGGACAAAGTGCAGAGCTTGTCCATGAGAAGCTGCACAGGCAGCGGGCAAACAGCAAGGCCAGTGGCCAGTCCAAGGTGCAGACTGAGTCCATAAGAAGCTGCACAGGCAAGGGGCAAACAGCAGTGAACAGCAAGGCCAGTGGGCAGGACAAAGTGCAGAGCTTGTTCATGAGAAACTGCACAGGCAGAGAGCACACAGCAAGGCCAGTAGCCAGTCCAAGGTGCAGACTGAGTCTATGAGAAGCTGCACATGCAGCGGGCACACAGCAGTGAATGACAAGGCCAGTGAGCAGGACAAAGTGCAGAGCTTGTCCATGAGAAGCTGCCCAGGCAGGGGGCAAACAGCAAGGCCAGTGGCCAGTCCAAGGCGCACACTGAGTCCATGAGAAGCTTCACAGGCAAGGGGCAAACAGCAGTGAACAGCAAGGCTAGTGGCCAGTCCAAGGTGCAGACTGAGTCCATGAGAAGCTGCACAGGGAGGGGGCAAACAGCAGTGAACTACAAGGCCAGTGGGCAGGACTAAGTTCAGAGTGAGTCCATGAGAAGCTGCATAGGGAATGTGTGCGACTGTACCCTGCCATGGTCAGCAACACAGTCTGGGGTGTCACTGGGCAGCACAGGCCACGCTGTGGGAGAGACAGGTGTGTGAGGTTGACCAACATTCAGACTTGGCTGTCAGTCAGACTGGGAGCTGGCTGTGTGTCGGGCACAGTTGGAGCACTTGACTGGGGACAGAGAGGCCCAGCTGAGGGAGAGCTATCAGTGGCTTGGAATCCGGAGGGCTGCTTGGACCAGGTGGTGTAGTGGCAGACGTGAGACACAGTGTGGGTGGGAGATTGTGGAGGGGTGCCTTTCCACTTCTTGGGGATTCTAAATGGCTTGCCTGACTTTGGATCCATGGGAAGTGATGTGGACACAACAGGCACACTCAACACCAAGGCTGCAGCAGGTGCAGATCGTAGGCCTCCCTCTGGGGACGTGCTGGATCCAGCAGTACGCTTTGCCTGGCCTTGCCTTTGCCCCTCCATCCCCTGTTTACTAGGTGTTCCCCCTACAGTGCCCTCCCTTCACTGCTTCACTGGGCTTGGAATGGGAGTTGAGGTAGTGGGTGAATCCGCCTTGGAGCCCTTCCTATGTGTACCATTGGCAGGTACCACCCTCTCAGTGGGCACAGAATTTGTCTGCTTGTCTTTGCGAGACCTTTTGGGACAGGAGAGTCCTTGGCTGGGGATGGCTCTGAGCCATGTGACACTGAGGTCTGCTTCTTGCCCCTGGTGTCGCATGACGGGCTTTTGTCTTTGCGCTCTGGGGTGGTTTTGGTTTTCTGTGGGGATGGTGTCTGCAGCCTGAAGCGCTTGGGCTGCTGCTGCTGCTGTGTGCTACGTGTGCTGCATCGTGACCTTAAGGTCTGTGGAGCGTGGTCACTATCGTCAGATGTGGCCACTGGCATGGGGGTGGACAAAGGGACTGGAGCTGTACTCCGAGATTGCGCCAGTTGAAGGGCTGCCGTCACTGCGGAGGACAAAGACTGGACAGTCCGGTACAGCCCACCCATATCTGAATGTATGCCCTCCATGAAAGCAACCACCTGAGCCAATTTTTTGTTGTGGTCTATGAATGTATTGAGGAGAGATGTCTGGCCTACACACAGCTGGTGCAAAAGGTCCACAGACACAGCACTGATGGCAGCAGGGGGGACAGGGGCAGTGGCTGCAGTGCCTGGGGTGAAGGAGACTCTTCCCTTCTTACTGGTACGAACACAGTCAGCACCAGAAGAAGTGGCTGGGAGGGTGGGCACTGTACGCTGTGTGATGGAAGATGATGCAGAGTCCCCGTTCCTTGTGCCCTCAAACATGGCTGCGTCACCGCTGGCATCAGATGACGTTGAACTTTGTGTCTCAGGCTGTGATTCCTCCAGCAGACTCCTGTCCCCCTCCAAGGTGCTAGTCACATCTTTGTCACTGGGCTCCTGTGAAGCTGTTATGCTTGTTTCCCCACCACTAGTGTCCGTCCCCTGTTCCTCCGTGACCACAGGAGATGTTGCATGAGAGAGAGAGATGTAGGGTCAATTCAGTGGCAGCAACAGAACAAACATATGCAAGCAAAGCAACGATGAAGATGACTAAATCTACATGTTGCACGCCATCCTGTGCATTAACATTGTGCAAACAGACTTTTGTTACTCAAACAGTGCGTTTAAACAAGAAAACCAGGCATAAGTGAGCCATGTGATGACCACACAGCACAACATCCTGCATGTGGCTCCGTTCAAACAGTAACACAAATAGCTCAGACCTGAAGCCCACCACCCAGAATGCTATTGAAATGCCCAGTACTCGAATTCACTTAGGAAGCACAGGTAGGACAAATGCATGACAGCTGCACCCAGCACAGAGACCACTTACAAGCCACTGCAGCACACAACCAACATCATATAGCCCAGCGCTGGCACAGGCTGTGTACACATGCAGCCACACACAGCCAAAGTCACCCTTCCCAGAATACTCACCCCTAATTTGCTGCTGATGCTCCTTCAATCGTGCATCCAGCTCAGGGTGTGTCACGGCCAAGATGCGGCACATTAGTGGTGTCATGTGGTGCCGTGCCAACCTGCCAGTGCGAGGGAGCAGCCCCAGTGTCATATCCGCAACGTTCTTTGCCAGCATTGAGATGTCATCCCACCTCTTGTGGCAGTGGGTGCGCCGTCGGTTTGAGACACCCAGAGCCTGCACCTTGCATGCAATGGCTCTCCACATGGCCTTACGCTGGTGTACTTTGAGCTGCAGGCATGGGAGACAAGAGGGTGAAAACATCAGTGACACAGTGTCATGTAACAAGATCAGTCAGGACAGTAGCATGAAACTGACTCATCCCAAATCCACAGATATGTCTTGCAGAGACAGGAATGCATCTCACATGGTACATCTGCATGTGAGAAGCACATGTAAATGCATGCAGGTATGAGGGGGGACATAGTAACTGCACATCTCATATACAAGCAGGATTCCAGCATAGAAAGCCATGTGTACTCTGCCCACATCTACTGTCCATTTCTAGGTTGAACAAGACATACATCACATATCAACGTGTGTTTGGGGGGAGAATCATTGTGTCCAGCACTGTGCAGGCCTCAACGACCTTGCCCTGTGAATAGATCACTGTGTCATGTATGTCACATTGAGGGACATGATCTCACAAACCCACACCCTTCTCACAGGGCCAGTCGTGTGCAATCTACAGGGCTGAGATGGCTCATTGATGGAGAGTCCTGCAAAAAACACACATGTGACACTCTGTACATTCAGTGATGGATTCTTGTCAGATTGGGCGGTGACTGTGCAGGCCTGGTGGGCTCACACTGAGATGGACAACAGGGACCCACACAGCCATTCACACAAGCAATCACTGTCATGACTCCTGCATTACCAACTTGCTGTGTCACTGTATGGCTGACAAGACAACACATGTCCCTCCAATCTTGATGTGCAGGCAGGGAAACGTGTGGAGTAGGGTACACCCCCCTTCACCCTAGGAAACAGCATGACACAACCCCACACTCTCAGGCACATACTGCATCAGACCGACTACATGTGTGCCCCCCTGCACTCTCACCCCACTGTTGAAGACTTACCATGGCATTTGGGGCACCATATAGCCTTGGGTACTGTGTGAGCACCTTGTCCAGCCTGACCTCCAGCTCCTCGCTTGTGAAGGGACTGGCACGGATCTTCTCAGTCCTTGCCATCACTGTGGACATGAAACAGCAGCAGCAGCTGTGGGTGGTGAGGGGTCTCAGGCAGCAGTCCCTGGAGGCAGCAGCAGGTGAGGGGTCTCGAGCAACAGTGCCTGGCCCTGGAGGCAGCAGCAGGTGAGGGGTCTCAGGTAGCATTCCCTGGAGGCAGCAGCAGGTGAGGGGTCTCAGGCAGCAGGTTCTGGGAGCAGTGGAAATGTGGGGCTCTCTCTCACACATATATAGCCCACTCGTGTCATTTCAGTGGTTCTAAGCTGCTGCAATTGGTGTTCCAGGTCAGCCTTTTTCAAATGTATCCAATGACCGGCTCTGCGGTGGCGTATCACGCCTACCGCGTTTTTTAAAATTGCATCATGCTACCGCAATAGCAGATCCCATTGGATATAAGGGCATGGTCCATGATGGTGAACGTGGCTATATCCAGATGTGCATTCTCATATGGCGAGTATGCTTTGGAGGTGCTTGCTGTGTGTCAATTGACAGGTGTACGATCAGTGTAGCTGAAGGAGTCCCTACATGCCAGCTGGTCTGTAACACAATTTTGATGACAGTCATTGTTGGCGTTGTGTCCACCAAAACGTGAGATGCTGTGCCCATCTCATGATGTATTGCATTGACATGTGTCCACTTTAATCTCAACTAGGAGGAGACCAAATGTGCATCGTCCCTTCACAGTGCTGGCAGACATGGAGAATGAGGAGATCATCCGGAAATTCTGTCTGGATAGAGCCACCCTACTGACCCTTTATGCTCAGTTGGAGCCCCACCTGCAGTCTCGCCGAACATATCCAACAGCTTTCACCCCCACATCTATGGTGATGGTGGCCCTCCATTTTTTTGCCACTTGATCATTCCAGCACACCGTGTCCAGCGCCGGTGGAATGTCACAACCTATGTTCAGCATGGTGCTGCGTGATGGTCTGTCCGCCATGATGATCTACAAGGACACATATATCCATTTCCCCAGGGGGCATGAATTGGCTGCTTTGAAGGGAGATTTTTATCCCCTTGGACACATCCCCCATGTTGTTGGTGCCATTGATTGCACCCATGTTGGGCTTGTACCACCACTGGCACGTGAGCACATCTACAGGAATCTGAAACATTTCCACTCCATACATGTGCAGGCGGTGTGCCAGGCAGATATGATTATCTCGCACGTGTGTGCCAAATTTCCAGGCTCGGCCCATGACTCCTACATCCTGCAGAACAGCATTGTACCACAGCTGATGGCTAATCTGCTTCCAGAGCATGCATGGATTGTGGGTGAGTATGCTTGGTCAAATAGTGTGCTGTGTGTGTGACATGCTGTCCACTGACCCAGCAACATTGCAATGTGTATCTGTGTTTGTCACACATAGGTGACTCTGCATATCCCAACCATCCTTGGTGGCTGAGCCCACTGCGGAATCCCAGGACACCAGCTGATGTCCACTACAATGATGCCCATGGGAGGACACATCGTGTGGTGGAGCGTACCTTTGGTTTGCTGAAGTCACGTTTCCGTTGCCTGGACAAGAACGGAGGTGCGCTGATGGTGTGTCAGATTGTAGTACAATTGAAGGCAAAAACCCTAGGCAGTCAAAAAATGGTCACTCAGATTAGCGAGTCATAAAGAACAGACAAGCATGATAGAGAGAACTCAGTGTTTACAAATAAAGGATATATTAAAACATATATAATTTTATTAAGTTTGTATTAAAAAAAGGGACTTTTTCCACAAATAAGTAGACAATACATGATTACAATACAACATGATGCTGACAATTCATATAGATCATATAAAACACCAATAAACCATAGAAAAAAGATAAGGCAAAACATCAATACATTAATATAAATCTAAAGTCAAAAGAAGTGGCTATGAGATGGTCTTCTCAACGTGCGTTTCAGCACTCAAGCGCCTTCATCAGGAGGGTCACACCCTTATCCTACAGGACAGATAAAAACTAAATAAAACACAATTCTTAAAAGGACCTTTAAAAAGTCACACTGAGTTCTATAATAAAGTGAATTAATTATTTTACAGTGAATTGCCATACCAACCCAATCATGAATAAATGATTCAAATGTCATTTTATACCAAATGTGATTTTTTTTTTCATAAACCAAGATTATCTTTAACAGTTACTTTGATAATATCAAATTATAATACTGAAACAAGAAGAGAAAAGACAGAAAAATGAAAATGAAAAGAGCTTTAAAGGAGCAAGGAGAAAGAGAAAGAAACACAAAAAGAAAAGAAACAAGGAAGTTATAAAGATAGAATGATACTAAAATATCTACAACTGATATGGGTAGCTGTCTGTTAGGTATACAAATTAAAGTCAAGTCTTACTTTAAATATACTTGTATGTATGTCTTTATTAACTGTACAATTAATTTAAATCATTACAGTAGAAGTGCTCAACATATTGCGGCTAAAACAAAAAGTTAAACACTGTTGTTTGTAACAGAAGTTTTAAACATATTTTGATAAATGAATTTGCCACCCCTTCCCAATTCCACCAAAGTCAAACCTCCCCAGGGTTTGTGTTTATGGAGGTGTGGCTTTGGTGGCAGTCCAGAATCCTGTGTTGGTCTATGGGTAACATTATAGAGCTATGATTCATTCCCATTGGTCTCTGATCCATTAACCATGAGAGGCGCTTTCCTGGAGGGGATGCTAGAAGTGCAGACAGGCATCAATACACGGTCAAGACCAACTCAACACCCTTGCGCTGGTATTGTAATGTACTTCTCCAGAGTTTTATTTTGTTCATTTGCCGTTTTTAGGGCAGTCCTGATGTGGTGGATAAATTTCCCGAGTCTGGCTAGGGTGATCGTGCTAGGCTTGGAAAAACACATGGCTGACACTACGCTACAGGATTTTGGTCCATTGATGGTATAAATCGGATGCAATAGTCACCTTTGTTCCTTGATAAGATTGGGGCAACAGCATAGAACGTGCAGCCACGATTCCCTCTTGTATGGACAGAGTCTACAGTTTGTGGCTAACCCCCTCCGAGCCCATGCAGGGTTAAAATCCGCGATTCCTAAGGTGATTAGTCTCATGGACAGAATTTTGCTTCGGGCTGATGGAGTGATAGCGTCACTTAGGTAAGCCTGGGCTTTGCCTGCTGTGTTAGATCTATTCAGCGGGTCTAAGAGTGGGCATGAACGGAGGGATTTAAGGTCCAGATCAAATGAAATTTCACTCACTTGTTTGTTTATCACTCTTTTCCATGTGTTCAGAGGGATCTCCGGCCTCAATATGCTCTCTTCCACTATATTCAATGTTTCGATCGCTTTATCGAGGGCGGAGTGCCAGGGCGTACTTGTCTCTTCGAAGATTGATCTTAATTGGTGTTTTAAGGTGTTAGCTGGGGCTCTTAAAATACTGAGATAGAGTTTTATGATGTCGCCCTGGCACATCAAGTCCAGCCTCGCCACTCCTAGCTCCAGCCTTAGCCTTGCGTTCCTTGCTGACCTTGGAATTTGAAGCACTGTTTTATATGCTTTAGATTGTGCTGAGTTTAAGCAAGTATGCTGTGACCCGGGAAGGCCTGATGGCCATAGCTGATTGCTGGTAGCAGTTTCACTTTTAAAACTTTCAGTATTGGGCCGGCAGTCGGGCTGATCAGATGGTGGCTTAGTTGCTTGAGTAGATGTATGACCCTGTTAGCCTTGATTCTCTGATGTTTCAAATGGGCAATCGCCTTCCCCCATTCCGTCAGCCAAACCCCTAGGTAATTGTATGACTCCGCCATCTTGATTTGCAAGTTGCCCAAATGCTATTGTGCTTTCTTTTTCCGATGGTAGGTCCCAAAGATGACAACCCTGATCTTTCCTTGGTTTACTGTCAGATTATTGATGTTGTTAGAGCTCTTTGTAGGCCCACCTTTGTGTGATCCATTATGGCGATATTGTCGTCGTATTGAAGCACCGGCAGCCTCGTATTTCCTAGTCTTGGTGTTACTAGGCTAGCTCCTTTTAGGGCGTCCCCCAGATCCGCTGTGTATAGATTGAAAAGAATGGGAGCCAGCATGCAACCTTGTTTCAGCCCATTCTCCGTGTTGATTTTCGGGGACACTGTGCTGGCGCTAGTTTTAACTCTTACCCAGGCTGTGCTGTAATCCACGAAGCAACAGAAGAGTGGAGGGTAGTTCTTCCGGGTAGCCTGGGTGGATAGGTAAGCCAATGCCAGTACGTTATCCATGGTCGATGCCTGTGACCTGAAGCCAGTTTGATAAGAAGGTATAAAGCTATTCTCTTCTGCCCACCCCTCCAAGTCCCTTCGTAAAAGGCAAGCGTAGGCCTTGGCTTCAAGGTCAAGCAGGGCAATAAGCCTGTAATTTGATGGTGTTAAACGGTCTCCTTTTTTGAAAATAGGGACCAAAATGGAGCCCCTCCAGAAATCGGGAGTTGTTGCTGATTGGAAAGTATGGTTGTATAAAGGAGTTAGCAACGCTGCCCAGAAGTCGGGGCCTTTTTGATGACCCGTGCTGGAATTCCATTTGGTCCAGGGGTCCCATAGTTCTTCATGTTTTTGATGATCTTACTGACCATTTGGGGATTTAGCTGGGCTGGTGTTTCGCCATGTGTTTCCGCTGGCAATCTGTTACCCTCAGGTCAGTTCCATTGGCTGACTTTCATGTCTCCTGGAATTATTTTTATTTGCCAGTCTGGGCCCACCCTGTCACTTGATCCTTCTGGACTGACTTTATGGGCAGGGGCGGTTGCATAGAGCTGTTTGACATAAATCAGCCAGTCCTTTTCTGCTACTCCGCTCTCTCCCTTCTCTCTTGAGATTCATCTACTGCTCAGTTGAATCATGTGTCTCCACAGGTGGGCTGGGTTCTTCCGCTTTATCAGGGCGAAGACTTTTAGCCATTCCATTTCCTTGATGACGTTTTTATGTTTCCCGATTTTCTTCCTTAGTGCTGCCCTCAATGATGCGACCGACGGATATGTGTCCATATAGATGACATATATTCGGCATTCAGCAGTGTGAGACCTATATTTGATGTTAAAGAATAAACCATCAGCCAAAACACCCTCAGTAATGTGTGGGATATTATATCTAAAAAATAGACAAGAGAAAATCAAATGAATCCATCCTTCTCACTTTATGTGGATATCTCATATTATTATCTGATGGTTGCTCAATATTGATTTAAAAATATCACAACGTTAATATTCATTCAGACGTGGCATAAGGAACTGATAAATAGCCACACTGTTAAATATATGGAGTTATGTGTATGACTCTGAAAGATAAAAAAATTAATGGAGAGAGTGTCAGATTGTAGTGGCATGCTGCAAGCTCCACAATCTAGCCATTCGCAAGGAGATCCCCCTGCTCCTGGATGCGGATGATCAGCAAAGTCCCCCACCTGCAAACCAACCTGTGTCCAGTGATGAGGACAGTGGAGAGAAGGAAGGTGCATTGACAGCTCACCACCCGCTACTTCAGTTGAAGGTGAGTGACTATGTACAACGGATCCATTGTCTGATGATGTTGCTGTTGTTGTGAAGGTGTATGTGGGCTTTGTGACTGCAGCCGATTGTTGACTCAGTGGTGGTTGACAATGTTTTTGGAACAGGTTAGTTTTGTACATCGACAGGATGTGTATGTTGGCACTTGTTGCCCATTGGGATGTGTGCATGTTGGATTAGCTTGATGGTAGGTGTTGTGTGATGTCTGTGATGTCACACCCGACTAGTGAATGTTGTTCTGTTGTGTTTTCCTAGGTGCGTTCAACCTCTCCTTGACTACATACATTCCATACTCCTTGTACATTGTAATCATGTTGAAGACTGTACATCCTGGAATAAAGAGGGAGCAGACACAACCACATGTGTGTAAGGATTTATTATTTACAATGGTGACATGTGAGGGGGTAAACATTTACATTGAGGTGATTAGAGGAGCAGTGAGTTGACAGTTGAGGAAAATGAGATAATCAAGTAGTCACAACATTGATGTGGTGACCAGCCGTGGTCGGTAGTAGGAGTAACTGCAGGGCGGTGACGTGGGGAGGGGGAGAGACAGGGTGGGGGTAGTAAACTATGGATTATGGAGGTTTACAGGTAAGTTAACATATAAATTAATAAAATGAATTTTGTAGCGTGCACTGCATCGCATTTTGGGATGCAGTGCACGCAACTAAATTCGTTTTATTAATTTATATGTTAACTTACCTGTAAACCTCCGTAATCCATGGTTTACTACCCCCCACCCTGCCCCTCCCCCTCCCCACGTCACCGCCCTGCTATTACTCCTATTACCGACCGCGGCTGGTGGTGACCCAGTCCAACCGACAGATGCCATTCACAAGGCAGTGTGGGGAAGGACAGTCCATAAAGACAATGCAGTGGTGAAGATTGTTGCCATCATGGCTGGCTCCATGACTGGCGTTTGGCAGGTGCTTTGCCTCCTGTTACCCCCAGGGTTTTCTTCGGACGGCCCCTTCGTCGCTTGGCAGGGGGGCCCTGCTGTAGGGCCAGTGGGGTCTGAGGACTCACCCCTCTCTGTGGCCGCACGGGAGGATGGTGAACTGTCATCATTCAGACCACCAGAGGGGGGTGGAGGTGTTGGTTGTGGCGCAGGCCTGTCCCTCAGTACCGCCACTTGTTGGCCCAAGAAGTCCACAATTTGTCCCATGCGGGTGTCGATGGACCTCATCAGCAGGATGAGCTTGTGGCACACTTCTTCCGACCGGCCCGTTTGTACCTGGGCACGTTCATATGGCCCAAGGACTCTGTTAATGTGGTCCAGGGATTGGGTCCCAGCCTCTTGGTGTCTGTGGGTGACCCTGCCCCTCCCACCTTCCCTGGTGCCACAGACCTGTTGCCTCACCACTGTAGGCACCCGCATCTTCTCCCTGCCCTCCTCAGTCGGTGGGGTGGTCATTCTCTGGGACAGGGGTAGTGTTGCAGGCAGCACTGGTGGTAGTGGTGGTGGAGTCCATACAGGCTGTGACAGCAGGGGTCTGCAGAGACGTTGGTATTGCAGCAGATGTGGTGGGGGGACAATGGGGTCCTGGAACCTGTTGCGCCCCGGCACACCAGATGGGCCAGCTTCGAGCTCATCGTCCAGAGAATCCCGGGAGTCAACATCCGAGAGTCCATGTACCGGGGGAGAGACTGGCTCTGCAGGTTGCTGATGTTGTCCTCTGCAGTGAGTTCTTGGTCACCTGTGGGTCAGATGGGAGATGGTCATTGTAGTGCACCCCATGAGCTTTCTGCTACCTGTATATCATTCACTGTTTGTACACCACACAGTTGACTAATCATCACATTTTTTTCTATGTGCACTACTGTGCCTCCTGACATGATGCTGCGGTACATGCATTACTTGTCCATGGTGTGAGTTGTCAATACCTACCATGCGCAACGTGTATAATTTGTGAGTACAGGGACATGTTGCCATCTAGGGACTGCCGCAACTGAAAATATCGGTGAGGACTATTTTTGGCTTACTCTGCCTGTCAGACGTTACATCTGGCTATGAACTGGCCATTGTCATCTCCTGCATATCTTTATCTTGTCATGTGCATATCTGGATTTTTTCCACCAACCATGCTTTCTTGTTTCTCATTTGGTCCTTGCTGCTCTGGCCCCATGGCACTTACACATGGAATTCAGTGCTGTGCATGATTGTGCCCAGACTTTCTTCTACATGTGCATTGGTGTGTCACACTTTGGTTGCTGTGACAGTTTCATTTGCTTGACTGTGTGCACACTGTGAGTGGCAATAGGATCTGTGTGTATGTGTGTGCAATGAAAGGGCTGGTGTTGTTATGTGGCACCATGATTTTTTAGGAGAATGGCTGTGTGCACATATTGGCTACTTACCTGTTATGTTTTCTCATTTGGCTTTGACTTGACACATCTGTGTGTGTATGTGGTGGAGGCTTGCATCCTGCTCAGGGGTGGGACAAGCAAGCATGATATGTCTACCTACCTGTTATTTTGTGTGTAGTGATACAATGGCTGACACATGCATCTGTGTGGGAGGGAATGCTCCATCGTGATGGTCTGGGGGACGAGTCGGCCTGGGGTGAGTTGTTGTTCAGGCATCCCACCCCCAGAAAGACCTCCCAGGGAAGATGTCTGCCTGACTGTTAGTTTGTTTGTAGCGAGCCAATGGCTTAGGACTGCTTCTGGGTGTGGAGTGCTCCATCCTGCTTGTGTTGGGACAGGGCTGCCTGGTGAGAGTTGTAGTGCAGGCCCCCATGACCTCCCGGTGAAGATGGCTACCTACCTGTTAGATGACAGACAACAATTTAATGGCTGCAACATGCTTTTGTGGATGGTGATGCTCCATCGTGCTCAGGTGTGGGACAGGGTGCATGGTGGGAGTAGTAGTGCAGGACTCCCAACCCCAAACGGTACTACCTTGGTAACTGGCTACCTACCTGTTAGTATGTTTGTAGTGATAGCATGGCTGCAACATGCATCTGGGTGGGAGGGAGTGCTCCATCTTGATGAGTTGGGTGACAAGGGGGCCTGATGGGAGTTGTGATGGATGCCTGTGCACATGCCCCCATGGTGATGTTGCTAGCTACGTTTGGGGTGGATGGGAGTGAGGGAATATTTGATCTGTGAGACATGTGTTGGGGAGTGTGTGGTGCATATTAATGTACTTGGGGCTAGGGAGTGTAGCTTTGTAGTTGTGTAAGACAGTACATATCAGTGTGGTGGTAGTCATTTGTTTGTACTTACCAGCCTCCACTCCCCCGGCTACTCCTGTGAGACTCTCTGGATGTAGTATGGCAAGCACCTTCTCCTCCCATGCAGTGAATGGTTTTGGTGGGATGTGATGGCCACCTCCAGTCCTGTCAGCCAGCTCATGGTTCTTGCTCCTCTTCTGTTTGACCCCCCTTTTCAGGTCATGCCACCGCTTCATGATTTCATTTTTTGATCGCGGGGTGGTCGCTACTGCATTGACCTTATCGACTATCCTAGCCCACCTTTGAGCTCTTGTGGCTAATGGTGTCTGTTGGACCAGGCTACCAAACAGTTGGGGTTCCACTCTGACTATCTCATCTACCATAATCTTCAACTCACTCTCTGTGAATATTGGCATTTTATGTGCTGCCATGGTGTGTGATGTGCAAAGGAGTAGTGGGTGCAGGGGTGTAAGTGGTGGGGGTGGGGGTGATGTGTATGGTGTGTGATGTGCAGGGGGTAAGAGGTGCAGGTGTGGAAGTGGTGGTGGTGGTGCTGTGTGTGGTGTGAGTGGTGCTGGTGTGTTGCTTTGCCTATCCTTTGTTGTCAGGGTTAGTGGGCTTGGAATGTTGCAAAGGATTGTGGTAAGGGAAGGGGCTGGTTTTATACTCAGCTATGTGGGTGTGTCCAAACAGGGTTTTGTTGTCAGGTGTGTTGTGTGGGTTGTCCTGGGATGTGTTTTTTTGTATTTGCCATGTGGTTGTGTCATTGGGGGTGTTCTGTGTTCTAGGTTGCATGGCTAGTTTGCTGTGTGCAATTTGTGGCCTTGTTTTGGGTTTTTTCTTTCGTCCGCCATATTTGTCACGGAGCGTCCGCAGCGGTGGCTGTGCTGCAGCTCTTCCGCCAGCTCTCCCATTCATCACTGTTTGCGACCGCAGTGGTCGGAAACTGCGAAACGTACCGCGGGGGCATCGGGTTTATCCTAATTTCATGTGCAGTGTCTTCGCTGTCCTGGCGGCGGTTTGATTGTTTACCGCTGCGAATGGGACCGCCGCGGATGGGTTTTGGCATCGTTCCGCACCGGTCGGTGTTTTTTGGCAGTTGATCCTAATTTGGATGTCGGTTTTTTCACGGTGCCGGCGGGTGGTTGATTCCCGGATCCATGGGGGTCGGGGTCCTTTCCGCCCGCCATCCTAATAGGCCCCAAAGTTTGGAGACATTTCTCACTTCGCTATCTTCCGGAAGCTTATTGAGAAATCCTCAAAACCCGTGAAAATGCCAGCAGGTTCCAGGAGGTTAGATTCAGTCCTCTCCTTATACCCTGGACCATGGTCCATAGTGGTGGCGATAGAAGTCTTCTGATAACCACTCCCTCCAACCAATTCCACTCACATAAAGGGTCAATGGCAAGAACTTCAGCGCCATACCGCTTCGGTGGGGGGGGGGGGGTTATTTTCCCTTCATAGGCCTTCATTAAAGGAGTAAGGGCCGACCCTCCATATTTCCAATTAAATCTAGTCAGACAAATAGCTTGCAGCAAGGATCTCTGCTTGATACTATCCATATGTGTGTCCCTTTTTAAGTTCTTCGTGATGGTCAGGACTAGCTATTTATATGAATTCACTATTTCCACCTCCTGAGCATATAAGGATCAACTAAAACTTTTTACCTTTTGACAGAAGAACATCACCTTGGTCTCCTCTAGATTAATAGTTATCTGGTTTTGCTTACTGTATGCTTTAAGGGAGTGTAATTTCCTCTGCAAACCAATTGGGGTGTATTCTAACAGCACCAGGTCATCTGCATAAAGCATGAACAAAATATGCTAATTCCCAGCTTTAGGGGAGAAAGACTTTACTTGAAATATAGATCTTTGGAGTTCAGCTAGAAACAAGCTAAAAAGCAGGGGGGCTAGGACACACCCCTGCCAAAGTCTATTCTTGATGGAGATTTTCTGAGATAGCTGCCTGATTCATCTAGCGCAAGCTGAGCCCAATTGTCTGTGTGTTAAGATTGCAATACACTAAGAAGTCTAAACCATACTATGTGGGGCAACATTCATGCCCCCAAACCAGTCGCACAGCTATTAGGTTGAGAATACCGCATTTCTCCATCCATTATAATCCATTTAAATCCAAGTATTACATGTACTCCATATCTGTATTCCACTTTGTTTATTGTAATCCCATTCAGTCCACACATGGAATGTCATGCTATTTTCCAAAGTTTCTCATGCTCGAGATGTGCCCATCCGGACCTCTGTCAAGAACACGCACTGAAGCATAATTCGTCCAAATAGCAGTGTTCATTAAAACCCAATGGATTTCGGGCTGATAAAGCCCTTCTTCAGGGGTAACTGCAAATGACAGTAAACATATATCATTACTACATTGTCCACTGTTTAACATATGAAAATCACAATTATTATATCTAAACACATCCGTGCTGGCCATGTGATATTTATTTAACCCAAAGAAACCTGAACAATCATTTACAAAATCATATTAATCTCTTTAAACCATCAGCAAAAACGACTTGAAGTGAAATTCCAAATACCTCCCCTGAATGTTCACCATAACATGGTTAACTCCCCCCTCCTCCCTTTGGCTGACTGTGTCTAAACTCCTCCCCGACTCTCACACAGCACACTGTCACCGCCATTCAACAAAGCACCCTTACTAATGAACTGGCCGTATCATTTCCACTCGCATCCAACCTATATCTCAAATCAATCATTCTCGCACTGTGTTCACACTTTCATTCCAGCTCCTTCAGACTTCACTCTCTCTCTGAGTCTCACAATACAAACAACCCCTGTCATTCCTGCATCTTCACACACTGCTAACACCTGCTCCTTCCACCTTCACTCTCTCTGTGAATCACGCGATACTAACGTGTCCTTTTGTTCCTGGCATATTCACATGCTACTCACACTCATTCTTTCACCTCTTGCAAACGCCGACATACTCCACAAACTTCTATCATCGTGTCCACGCAACTTCACATACCTGCCAAAAATTCCTTAGCACTTCCGTCCCCGTGTCTCGTTCTCAAAGAAATAGTTTCTTCCATAGTGCAACCACCTGCATTTTAAACAGAAACGCACTCTCAAGTCCCTCCCTTAAATCACATTGCCTAATTACACCACCTGGTGCCCTCTAAGAAGGTCAGAAGGAAGCTTACTGGCGGCATTTTTCCTCCATAGGATTTCCCTGTCCAATGAATCAAAAGCTGTAGAGAAATCAATAAAACAACAGCAGAGCATTTGGTTCACTTCCAGGGCCTTCCAAATGATGGCCCGAAGAGCAAAACTATGGTCTATGGTTGAGTGGTCCTCCCAAAATCCCCCTTGCTCAAGAGTTATTCACCATGTACAAGCAGAAACCACAACTCTAGTCAGGGTAATTCAGATACACACCATAAATTAATCTGTGCTCACTCTCTGGTAGCTTGGCACAGAGCAGTCATGATCATCTTAAGAGGCAATGTGTAAAGTATTTGTGCAACACTTCAGTTAGTAACACAATGAAAAACACCACAAAAATTCTCCACACCAGGTTAGTAAAACAGATTTTATTTTTATGAACAAAACAAGACCAAAAAGACAAAAGTCCAATAAGCAGAACCGGAGTTATACATTTTTAAAGTCTATACTGAAATGTAGTGCTTGAAAGCTTAAAGTGCAAACCGGGGCTATGTGGTCGCACAAGATCGGGGTCAATCTAAAAGCTCAGGTCAACTACGATGGAGCTCGGGTCAGACACAGGGATCAGACGTGGCCCACTGCAGAGTACCTTAGATGTGCCATCAACAGAGTCGAGATGCGCGAAGCATGGAGGCGATGTGTCATCGTCGAACCGCTTGGTTGAATTAGTTGCTTTAATGCTGAACAAAGCAAAGTCAGAGATGCGTTGGAAATTGGAAATGATGTGCTGCGCAGTTGGCAATGTGAAATCCGCGGTCCGTGCGGCATCAGCGATGCGTTATCATTGTCGTTGATGCATGGATTCTGGCAGTTGCAGATCTTTATACCCATTTCCAAGAGCCCAGGACTGGATTGGCACCACGTGGCAGGCCAAGACTTGCAGCAAGCAAAGTCCAGGTGCGGTTGCAGGTTGATGCAAAGTTTTTGATGTCCCTAAGATGTAGAACTGGGGGCAAGCCAGGATGCTGTTGGAGTCACTCTGGGTTCAAGTGAGATGGGTGCAGTCCTTCCTTAGTCAGGGCAGAGAGTAGCAGGCAGCAGGGCAACACGGCAAAAAAGCAGTTCTTACAGAGCAGCAGTACAGCAGAGTGGCAGTCCTTGTAGCAGCACAGCAGTCCTTCCTCCAGGCAGAGTTCTTCAAAGGTCCAGTAGTGTACTGAAGTGGTGGGGTCAGAAGTCCAGTTCATATACTCAGTGGTGTCTTTGAAGTAGAGGAGACTTCAAAAAGGGGCTTTGAAGTGCACAGAGGTCCTCCCTTCCTGCCCTCGCTCCAGACTCACTTCAGGGGGTTAGGCAGTCCTTTGTGTGGGGACAGGATGCATCCCATTCAGGTGTAAGTGTGAGGCTGTGCCCAGCGCCTCCCTCCCATCCTAACTAGGAGGCCCATTAATGTGGATGGCCCACCAGTCCCTTTGTGGTTGGCTTTCCAAAGGGAATGCACAAGGCCCAGCTCTTACCCTCCTCAGATGTTTATTGCAGACAGGCAGCAGACAGAGGGCTGAGAGCAGAAAAATGTAATCTTTCTAAAATGGTAATGATAAATTTGACCTTTACCATCATAGAGGATTTATCATTACAATCCCATAGGTAGTAAACATGACAGCTCTTCCGTCTTCCAATTGGGAATCAAAATGATTTGATGTAACATGGAATCCACAATGTTAACTTATGCAAGGGGTAGGCCTCACAGTAGTGAAAGGAGTTTTTCACTTCCAAGACATGTAAAACTTAAAAGTATATGTCCTGCCTTTTACTTACGTAGCACCCTACCCTATGGGCTACCTAGGGCCTACTTTAGGGGTGGCCTATATGTAATTAAAGAGATGTTTAAGGCTTTGTAATGGGTTTTAAATGCAAAGTCAACATGGCAGTGTAAACTGCACACACAGACTCTGCAGTGGAAGACCTGAGGCATGTTTCAAAGGGTTACTACGTGAGTGGGTGACACAATTAGTGCTGCAGGTACACTAGTAGTATTTAAGATACAAGCCCTGGGCACAGGTAGTGTCCTATAAGTAAATTAAATATGCCAATTGTGGATGAGTCAATCACACCTAATTTAGGGGTAGAGCACATGCACTTTAGCTCTGGTTAGCAGTGGCAAAGTGCCCAGAGACCTAAAGCCAACAAAAAATGAATTTAGCAGAAAGGGGAGGAGGAAGGCAAAATGTTTGGGGCTGACCCTGCATAAAGAGCCATTTCCAACAATAATGACAATCCAGAGTTATGGGATCTTTAACTAAGTGCAGGTCATGCTTAGATACAATTAAGTCTAGTATTGATCAGTACATGTGGGAAAGACTGTGTTGTATCAGATCATTTCCAAAGAGGACTGAGGACCGAGGAGAGGAGATTTACTTCAGAGTCATCCGTGTTGCCGGAATAAATATTGAAGTCTCCAAGAAAAATGACATTGTCATATTGAATGGACATGAACTCCATGAATTCCTCAATAAAAGCTGAATTATCACCAGGAGGGTGACAGATGACATTGAGTTGAAAAGGGAGGTTGGACTATTTGTGTAATTCAAGTGCCTGGCATTGGAAAGAGAGAAATGAGCTATTTGTATCTCTTTACGATGTATGGATTTCTTGTGGATGGCTGTAACACGTCCTACAATGCCCCATCACTGTTGTACCTAATGATTGAGTAATTCAGAAGCCTCAGAAGGTCCATCACGTTGTTGGAAATGTTGTTGGACCTGGTCTCGGTATGGACTAGATCAAGGTTGTAGTGTGAGATTGTGTGAACAATTTCCAGATTGTGCTTCACTGCTCATTTACAGTTATGTAGCATGCCTCTAAGAACTGAAGTGACTGTTGGTGCAGGAATTGTCTAGGGGTTTGGTCAGAATAGGAATAACTTTCCTGTTAACCAATGCCTCAGTTGAGTAAAATTAATTTACAGTCTCACACAATGAGTTAGTCAATATTCTGTTCTTGTCAAGTGGAAGGGGTATGTACAACGTGTGATGGCAATGGTAGAAAAAGTGCTATATTCTGCCAGTATCTTGGCAATGTCAACCTGCGAATTATATGGTAGAAGTTTGTGTGTTGTTCCTAGGTATAAAGTACTGGGAATTATCAGTCATCCCTGGTGGGAATTAAATAATAAAAAAAGAGAGAACATGGAGCTTAGGTAAGCCATAGTGTCCTGTATTCGGAATAATTTTGAGTTGAGGAGATACACCTTATGTTAAGAGGGGATCTTGTCTGTAGAATTGAGTAAATGTTGCTTGCTATGCTTCTTAGAAAATGAGTTTGGATAGTGCTCCTGATTTGTAGGGCTGAGCCAATGTTTATAGGTGCGTGTGCTTCAGTTAATTAGTCTGGGCAGGAACTGTCATTGACAGTAGACAGGAGCTAAGAACCGTCATAGACAAATGTCTTGTAGTGAGTTGCTGGGTTTATGATTCACATCTCTGGACTGATCCATCTGATCCTTGTTTTATACTTGGTTTAAAGGTCTAATTGAAGTGGCAGTTGTGTCAGCTATAGCTTTGGTGCAGAAGGCTGGGAAAGGAAGGAGTGATGGGGGAGCTGATGGGCTTAGTGAAATTGGGGTTGGGATTAGGGAAGAGTTGGGAATGATATGTGGTAATTATAGGATAAAGAGAGTTTGTGGCCCAAGTTGTGGAACAGTATGGAAGAAGAGGAGTATGCCTGTGGATCATCTAGGATTAGTATGGAGAAAAGGTAGAGATAGGAGAGTGAGACTGGGAGCCTGTTAAACATACAGTCGGTAAGCTGTGTCTCATGTAGGTGATTGAGGTAGGTATGATTGCAAGAGAGGTGGTTGTTGTGTGGACTATACAACATCAGTTATATGTGGGCTTTGCGTGTTGCATGATCTAACAAAATATAAGGGGAGCAGAGTTCACTCGGTGTGGCTTTGAAAAGTAGGGCAAATTCTGCTTGATTGTTCTAGAGAGGGTAGAGGGAGGCAAGGAAGGCATTATCTCATATGGCATCAAGTGGAGCAGGATATTAGGTAGTGGAGACTGAGATTGGGAGTTATCAAAGACGGTCCAGAGAGGCTAATTGAATATGTGGTGTGTTCTTATTCTACCCGAAGCATTCCTAAGGGAAGCAGCTCTCCAGAGCCTAGGTAATATTAAGTTCCCTGAGGAAAATGTCAAACCAAGAAACAGTATTTTGGATGAAGAAGATGATGTCTGTTTTTATCTTCTCATAAGGTCTAGAGCATGGGTACTTGCAAACATTTCCCTGGGGGCCACAAAGTAATGTGCTAAGCCTTTTTTTGGCTATTTGGGGTAGTTCCCGCTTAGGCCCCTGTAACATTTTGACCTCATAAGGTATCCAAGCTTCATTTGTGTCCTTTTCTTCCAACATCTTAGGGATTTCAAACGTACCCAGGGTTTGTTGATTCCCCTGGAGGGGACTCAGAAATTAGCCAAAATACAGCTAAACTTTGTTTTTTGGGGGGAAACACAGGAAAGAAGTGCTGCAGAAGAAAGCATCTGTTTTTTACCTGCAAATGGAATCAACAAAGGGTTTGTGGTGTTGAAATCCCCATCTTCCCAGCTTTCAGGGACTGACAGACTTTTGTGAGAAAACCAAAATATTTTACACAGTTTGGGCATTTTACTGGGACATAACCTATTTTTGCTATTTTCTGTGCTTTCAACCACCTTCCAGTTAAGGGTAGAAATGGGTATGAAAGCAATAATGAATTCTGGTAAGCTATACATTTCAGAAAAGTAGACACAATTCTAAATTGAGCAAGGGGTCATTTGTGTAGATCCTTCAAGGTTTTATTATAGAAAGTAATAGCTGAACATAGGAATAATTGAAATTGAGTTGGAAAAAAACAGCCATTTCTGCCAACGTTTTCCCCTATAACTTCTTTTAAGTAAGACAGATGTTTTAAAGCCATAACCTGTTACATCCGCTGGACCCTTCTGGTTGTGGGGATAGATAGGACTTGTACGTTCACCTAGAACCTAAGGAACCAAGACCCAATAACTGAGCAGCATCTTGCAATGGTTTTTTATTGTGTACCGGGTAAATAGCAATTCATTTGGGAAAATAAAACCAGTGAAAGAATGGTATGAAGGACACCTATGTATTTCCAAAATGGGAACAAAATATAGAGTTTAGAAACAGTAGATATTTGCACATCTACGAAATTGTGGGTACCCACACTAGCATGTAAATTACAGGACATTTTTCAAAGTGACTTCTTTTTTGCACATTGTCTTACATTGGGAAGGCAGAAATGCATTGAAAGTCAATAGGTAATAACAGTTGCTCTACAATTCTGTGTTACCCTAAGTCTCCCGATAAAAAATGGCACTTGTGAGGGTAGGACTAGTGCCCTCGACAGGAAACGGCCCAAAACACAATGTGGACACTCCACATTTTTACAGTGAAAACAGACCCTTTTTTTACAAAGTGCCTAGCAGTGGACTTTGAACCCTAGCTCAGCCGGCACCTAGGGAAACCTAGCAAACATATACATTTTTAAAAAAAAAAAAATTTTTTTTTATTGTTTTCATTCAGAACAGTACTTTGCATTAGCAGTTGATTACATATTCGTTTTCCAGCATATAACAGTGTCGCACATGACCCAACATCCAACCCTCCAGTAGTGTTTCTGCAGTTTTCCAGGTCCGACATGCACACTCCACATGTTCGCCATAAAGTCCCTCTCCTCAGTCCGCGTCAGAGGTGTCATCATCTTGCGTTGGTGGTGGTTCACATATGTCCCTTCTGTATTTATTCCATGCCCCCCACACTTTATTCCATTTTTGAGGACACCCCCGCCTGATGAACACTGATCGATCGGCCAGCATAGCCATATACATGTCCCTTCCCCATACGGACAGCAGCGGCGCCTCTCTCACCCCCCATTTCTGAGCTATGTTCCGCTTAGCTAGCACGATCCCCAACGTAGCCCAGCTCTGAGCCTGCCGGCTAAGGTCATTGGGTTCCCACACATTTAGCAGGCAGCGCCTGGGCTCAGGCACCAGTGACACTCCCCCCGACTGGGACAGCGTCCGCATCACCCGCCTCCAGTATTCTTGGATTATGGGGCACTCCCATATGGTGTGGTAAAAGGTAAAACATATACATTTTTAAGAACTATACACACAGAGGAATCTAGGATGGGGTGACTTGAGTGGCTCTCACCAGGTTCTGTTAATTAGAATCCCTTACAAACCTCAAACTTTGTAAACAAAACCCCAAATTTTCCTCACTTTTCTGTGATGGAAAGTTCTGGAATCTATATGGATCCACAAAATTCCAACCACCTGGCATTCGTCAAATTCTTCCGAGAGAAATGGTGCCAAACTTGTATGGGTAGGCCAAGTTCCCGTGACAGGAAACGGCCCAAAATACAATTTGGACACACCACATTTTTGCAGTGAAAATGTACCCTTTTTTTGCAAAGTGCCTAGCTGTAGATTTTGAACCTTAGCTCTGCCTAGCAAACCTAAACAATTTTAAAAACTAGATACCCAGGGAAATCCAGAATGGAGTGACTTTTGTGGCTCTCACCAGGTTCTGTTACCCAGAATCCCTTGCAAAGCTCAAACTTTGTAAAAAAAAAAACAGATTTGCCTTACCTTTCTGTGATGGAAAGTTCTGGAATCTGCGTGGATCCACAATATTCCACCCATCTCGCATTCCCCAAAGTTTTCCAATAAAAATGCTATCTCACTTGTGTGGGTAGGCCTAGTGCCAGCGACAGGAAACGGCCCAAAATGCAATGTCGACAGACCACATTTTTACAGTGAAAATGGACCCCTTTTTTGCAAAGTGCCGAGCTGTAGATTTTGAACCCTAGCTCTGCCGGCACCTAACAAACCCACACATTTCTGAAAACTAGACACCCTGGGGAGTCCAGTGAGGTATGGCCTGCGTGGATCCCCCAACGTTTCCCTACCCAGAATCCACTGCAAACCTAAACTTTAGCTGGGAAAAATCTAATTTTCCTCAGTTTTCTGTGTGGGAAAGTTGTGGGATCAACGAGCTGACACTAATTTCCTACCACTCAGCGTTCCCCCAGGTCTCTCAATAAAAATGCTACCTCACTCGTGTGGGTAGGCCAAGTACCCGCGACAGGCTAGGGCCCAAAACATATTGTGGAGACATCAAAATTTCCTATGACAAAACAAACTGTTTTTGCAAGGGGAGCCACCTGCATTTTTGGTCCCGAGCTCGACGGCCATCTAGGAAAACCTACCAAACCCAGACATTTCTGAAAACTAGACTCCCGGAGGAATTCAGGGAGGTATGGCTTGTGTGGATCTCCAAATTTTTTCCTACCCATAATCCCCTGCAAACCTCAATTTTAGCTAAAAAATCACATTTTCCCTTACATTTTTGTGTTTTCAAAAATGTATAGCCTTGCTAGGTTTCTTTAGGTGTCGGCTGAGCTAGGGTCCAAAATCTACAGCTAGGCACATTGATAAAAATGGGTCAGTTTTCACTGGAAAGATGTGATGTCGTCCATGTTATGTTTTTAGCCATTTTCTGTTGCTGGCAATAGGCCTACCAAGATAAGTATGGTACCATATTTATCAGTAGTCTTGGAGGAATGCTTGGTTGGTGGAAGTTTGTTGCTCCCCTTAGATTCCAGAACTTTGCATCACAGAAATGTGAGGAAAATGTTTTTTTTTAACCAAGTTTGAGATTTGCAAGGGATTCTGGGAAAAAGAACCTGGTGAGAGGCACACAAGTCACCCTATCCTGGATTCCCCTTGGTGTCTAGTTTTCAAAAATATACAGATTTGCTATGGTTCCCCAGGTGCCAGCTGCGCTATGACCCAAAATCCACAGTTAGGCATATTGCGAAAAAAAGTCAGTGCCTAGTGGGCTTTCTGCCGCCCTGGGGAGGGGGGAATCTGGGGCTATTGCCTCAATGTGCCCCCGAGGGGGGCAGAAAGACCGCAGCCAATTTTTTGGGAGGGTGGGTGCATTGGGATGCTTACTCTGGGCAGCCTCCACCCCTACTTATAAAAAAGCCAGCATGATCGCTGGTGCCTAGTGGACTCTCTGCCCCCTGGGGGCAGGTCAGAGGCTACTGCCCCAATTTGCCTTCTGGGGAGGGGCAGAAAGACTGTGGCATTTTGGGGGGGGCATTTGCATAACCATTCTAGGCAGCCCCCGCCACTGAATTTTGAAATATATTTATCCCTGGTGTCTAGTGGGCTTTCTGCCCACCCTAGGGGGCAGATAAGGGGCTATTACCCCATCTGCCTCCCAGAGGGGCAAAAAGACTGTAGCAATTTTTTTGGGGTGGGGCATTGGCATGCCCATTCTGAGCAGCCTCCACCCCTACATATAAATAAATCACTGGTGCCTAGTGGACTTTCTGCCCCCCCCCCGGGAGCAGATCAGGGGCTACTTCCCCCAGCTGCCTCTTGGGGGCAGAAAGATTGTGGCATTTTCTTTGGGGTGGTGGCATTGGCATGCCCATTCCGCGCAGCACCCATCCCAAACTTTGGGGGATATAAACCCTGGTGCTTAGTGGGCTTTCTGCCCCTCTGGGGCAGATAAGGGGCTATTGCCCCATCTGCCTTCCAGGGCGCAGAAAGACTGTAGCATTTTTTTGGGAGGTGGGGGTATTGACATGCCATTCTGGGCAGCCACACCCCTACGTACATATATAAAAAAAAAAAAAAAAAAACCTTTTGCCTAGTGGACTTTCTGCCCCCCGGTGGCAGATCAGGGACTAGTGCCCCATCTGCCTCCTGGTGGGGCAGAAAGTCTTTTGCCTTCTTTGGGGTGATAGGGTGAGGACATTGGCATGTCCATTCTGGGCAGCTCCCACCCCGGCCGATAAAAAAATAATCCCTGGTGTCTAAGGCAGAAAGACTGGCTGTAGAAAAATGTCATGGGGGGAGCAAAGGCCCTTGCCCAAAGGGCCTTTCCCCTCTCCCTGGTGGCTAATGGGTGGATCCCTGCTTAGAGATCCCCTAGGGAAGGGTACAACTGGAAAGGGGAGATTCTCCCTTTTCCAATGATACCTCTCTCAAGTGTCTCAGTGCTCGGGGGCTGAGATAGCCTCACGAGTACCGAAACAATGAAAGTGAAACTAAGTTTCAGTTTCATTTTCAATGCACTGACATCAGCGCACCATACGCATGATCGTCATTACATTGGAAATATAAAATATGGCCTCAGGAGGTTGGGGAAGCTCTTGCCCACCTCCCGAGGCCAACAAAAAAAAGGAAATCCCTCTGCTGTCTGCAGCAGAACGATTTAAGGCCCCTGTACTCATGACGGAATGGTTCCGTCATCAATAAGTCAGGGCGATGAACTCCACTCTGCTTGCGGAGTTTGCGGAAAATTCCACACTCCGCATTATGCGGAGTTTGTGGAGTTCTGAAAAACTCAGCTCCGCGTAGCAGAGCAGAGTTTATTTCCCGGCTCGCGATTCTCAAAGTCAAGGTTGGCGAGCGCAAGCGAGAAAAATCCACCTCCCGGCAAGATTTGTCCTTGTTCGGGATCGTCAACATAAAGTTGGCAAGCGCGAGCGTGGAAAATCAACCTACAGGCGAGATTTCTCAACAGTCTGTCAGATTGCTCATTGTGAGTGGTTGTGTATGTTGCGACAGCTCACGTTGAGAAACTGTCCGTTGGCATTGAGAAAGTTGCCACTCGAGTAAAATTCTACTTGAGCAGCAGAAAGGAAGGAGCACACGCTTGCGCTATGGATGAAGCCGTTTGCGATCATTGTTCAGTGCAGACAAGCACTTCGCACTGAAAATCCCCACGAACAGCATCTATCCAACTCACTCCGCTGCTTACGGAGCTCTGCGTAGTCCGGCAGAGTTTTTTTTTGCACTTCGTGGAGCTCCGCGTAGCAGAACTCCGCCAACTCTGTCCAGACTTAGTCATGAGCACAGGAGCACTGGTGCTCATGACGAAAACATTCCGTCATGAGCACTGAAAGGGTTAGGAAACTATAATGCTGTTCCATTTATATAATAACCAAGGCTACACATAAGGTGCATCTGACAAATTACTTGCCACTTGGTTCACTAATGGCATTGTTTTCAGAATGGAGGTGGCATGAATGTTTCCAAGATCATGTTTGAAAATATCACTGCTAATTATTGCCCCATAATACAGTGATAGAATCTGATCTACCAAGGTGAAACGCTTATGCAAGTTAATTAAATACACTTTTTTCAGGCGTGTAGAGAGTTTATCATGTTTTTACATGTTTAGTGCAAGTTGTCTTTAAAACTAATGGTGTTCGAAAGATAAGCTGCCTAGGACACCTTCTTTTCTTCTTTACAGTTACTTTAGTTAACATGTAAATAAAGTATGCCTGTTTGTTACACAGCTTTCTAAATGATCCTACTCTATCAAGAGAACAGCAGCCCAGTGTTGCTGTTCACCATGGGGCAACAATTGAAGGTCAAGAGGACCGCATTCGGCTCCCAGGTCGTACTTTGAGTATCCCTTGTCTAGAGTGTAAGGGATCCAAAATTAATCTATCATGGAACTCTTCTAACCTTCCGTGTTTTGAAATGTTTTACCGGTGCTTTAGAAAAGTTTGAAGGGTGGAATATCTTGAATGAGTTGGTGCCTACTTTTATAAGCTTAATCGAGAAGGTTATTTAGTTAACCGCTTACTCAGGAGTTGTATGGAAGAATGAGTCTTTGGTAGTAGAATAAGTGATAGGAAAGGGGCAATTGCTAAACGTAGTTTGGACATTTGAGGTACTGTGAAAGACCTGACTCAGAGTGAGCAAGTGAAACCAAGTTAAACCACACCTATTAAGAGTAATTGCGAAATCAGAAGAGTCATCGACAGTTTCATAGTGAGTCTACCTTGTCCAACGTAAATTGCATTGGAGTATTTTACCTTGCAGTTAATGAAAATTGGTAAGATGATATACAGATGTGTAATGTAGTCTACTTAAAATAAATATAGCTGATGACTGTTGATATCCAGAATAGTATGTTAATTATATGTGAGACTGATTAGAAATCCTATTTGATGCCTGAGCACATTTTTCACAAACTCCAGTTGTGTCAATGAGAGAGGGAGGAACTAGGTGTGGGACCACTAAGGTGGTGGCTAGGCTCTCTTTATGTCAAAGGAGGTAACACTGAGAGAGAATGGTTCTTGACATTTTGAAGCAAGATTCTAGTTAAAGAGAATTTGCACTATCCAGCATTGAAGACACAGGAGAGGAGCAAAGATCTCTGCCTCCATCTGCCAGAAACATAAATTAAGTCAATGGACTAGTTTTGATATTGATATCATGGTCCTCTTTTACATTCACTGATTTCCGTTTTTAGGTTTCGCCTCCTCAGTGTCTGAGCTGTGCTTGTGATATCTCTCTTATTTATTATATCTTAAAAGGGGCCTCTCATCAGTTCCCATTTCTGAATTACTGTTTTCATTCACTTTTGTGTGAGACTTTATTTTTAACTTCCCCTCGCTGCGCACATTTAATATACTTCTACTAAAGCTGTTCACACTGTTTAAGCCCCATTCACTGTCAAGATAAGTTCTCTTCCAACTGAAAAGGCACACAGCTTCTAACATTTTTTTGGAATTCTTGCTTTTTATTACTTAGTTGTGTAAAGCAGATGCTTTAGCCTTAGAACGTTTGTGGCATTTCCTATTCATGCCTCAGTAAATTCCTTTGGACTTTGTAAGCGTTATCAGATTGATTTTTTCAACTTAATCTATTTGGTTATTATGATCAAATTCTAAAGGTTGTAATAAACTTTGTGCATTCAAAATAAAGTTACTGTACACGAATTATGCTATATTTTACTACTAAGCATGCCGCCACTTGTGCAGCTACCTTGCAGACAACAGGATCATGATTTGAATGGTGCAGCAGGTGCAGTAGCACTGGGCCCAAAAGTTGTCAGGACTCCTCTAAACACATAATATTGCTATGTTAGACTGATAAACAGAACAGCCAGTCATAATTGCCGTTACCTTGCAGGCACTAGGGTTATGATTTCAGATGTGCAGCAGGTGCAGTGAAACCGGGACCCAAAGCTCTAGGAACCCCTCTAAACACCAAATATCGCAATATTTTACTTCCAAACAGGCAGCCACAAGTGCAGTTACCTTGCAGGCACTAGGGGCATAATTTGAATGGTACAGCGACACTGGGCCTAAAAGTTGCCAGAACTCCTCTAAACACATGATATTGCTATTACATCAATTAATTCTATTATTTTGCTCTTTCATTTTTCGAAATGTTGCTATTACTTACCCACACTATACCACTAGTAACAGCACAATATATTGCCTTTTTGTACATAAACAAGTTATAACACTTTAAAAAACTTTCTTTAACTGATATTGTGCAACTACTTGGCAAGCTACAACTTACAACAAAAAACAGCTTATTTTTAATCACATAGGTGACACCTAATGCATTTACTAATGCTTGTTTTTCTAGCTGATGATGGGCCTTGAATCATGGCCAGTTGTCTTTTTCAGGAGAACTGAGGAACTGGCCTCATATTTAAGGTTGGTAGGCCATTCTTTGGGGACTGAGAGAGAAGTAACCTAACCAAGAAGGCCACCTTCAAAGAGGGAGTCCTCTTGTCTTGCCTAAGGTTGCCCCCCCTTCATTATAAGATAGTTGTAAAAGTACAAGTTAGCCTCTACCCTAGACTACCTCTCACATTGAAGAGTGTCCTGTAATTATTTAACATAGAAATATGTTATGGTTTTTCTGAAAAATATTTGCTCTACAATACAATGATTTTAAACAGATTGATAAATTAATTATCAACACTCAAGTATACATATTTTTACTGGCTGTCTGTGCACATGTGCAAATTAAGTTTGTGCATGTCTCAATAACACTTTTGCCCCTGCAGATACAACATTTGTTTTTGGTGCTGTGCATTTTTTACTGTGCACCATGTTTTTACATTTGGCTCGTATGTACAAGCTGTAAACACTGAAAACATTGAATCAGCAGATGTGAAAAATGAATACATATTAGTGCTAATGTGAAATTGCACTTAAACGAACAGTGCATTTCAGCAATTCTGCATTAGCTCAAATTCATTTTGTGCTCATGCACAATGTAAATATGTGACACACATGAAAAAGTTAAGTGCCAATAATGTATTTTTTTCATATAGAAAGGCGAAAATGCAACCACTAAGATGAGTGCACCCACTGTTTGCACATTCCGGGCCTCATTTATGAGACCCTACCGGCACTTTTGCGCCTCCAGAATGTCATTTTTTTGACGTTCTGGTGGCGCAATATGCCACGGCATATTTACAAGGCCACGTAAAGCCACTGTACGTGGCTTTTCATGGCCTTGTGAATACGTGCCCCTTACATGCATCACAGAGTACTGCGTGAAAGGGGCGTTCCATGGGTGTTGCTGTGGGCGTTCCCACGCAACACCCATGGAACCTGAAGCATTCCCAGATTTAGGAGGCATCGTAAACCTGGGAATGCATCAGAACCTAAGGCCACCCCAGGGATGGAGTTAGAGAGGCGCAGCAAGGAGAAATATTTTCATTTCTCTTCATTTTTTCCTTTTTCAATGTGTGCTGCATTCTGCAGCACACATAGAAAGAGGAAATCTCCCCTTTCATCCCCACAACGCAGGCACTCTTGCACCATGGTGCAAGGGTGCCTGCATTGGCACACGGCAGCCAATGTGCGCAGGCGCAGGGAAAAAGGACAGGAATGCGCCCTACCTTATGGAAATGGCACATTCCTGTCCTTTTGTTTTGACGTAGGGCAGTGCAGCAAGATTCCTTGTGGCATTGCCCTACACCAAAACCTCATAAATGAGGCCCTTAATCTTCTGCACAACTTTCCATGATGCTGCGCCATCTTTTAGGAGAAATCCAGACGAGGTGCCATGGCTTATACTGCTTTGATTTGGAATCTGTATATCAATGTTAAGTCAGAATGTTCCATTCCACTTTGGAAGGCCGGCATTCTCAAGTTCAGATTCTCATTTGAAGAATTCTTACCTTTTGCTGAGGGCCAATTTGTTCTCCGATTGTTAAAAAACCTCCGGCCCAAATCAACAAAACTTTAGCGAAGGTGGTCATACCAAGCAGAGTGAAGCCTCAATCAACTTTCAACCACAAGAATATTCCTGCTCTAAACATTGACGCAAGCTCGGAGCTAAATAGCATTACATTACATAGCGCCAAACTTAAAGAAATCATGCAGGGCCTCATTTTTGAGGTTTTGCCGTAGGGCAGTGCCGCAAGGAATCTTTATGCGCTGCCCTACGTCGAAACAAAAGGGCAGGAATGCGCAGTATCTATAAGATACGGCGCATTGCTGTCGTTTTTCCCTGCGCTGGCTCACTATGGGCTGCCGTGCACCAACGCAGGCACACTTGCTGCAGCACACATAGAAAAAGGACAAGCATTGGCATAGCCAATAGGTCTCGCCTTTGGGACCTTTTAAGTGTTTAGTTATGCAACAGTTGATGTTGTTGCACCAAGGATATTGTGCTGCATAACTAATACTTATAAGGTCCCAAAGGCAAGACCTATTGGCTATGCCAATGCTTGGTTACCTAATCCACAGCAAAGTACCCATTGCCCTTTCATTACCAGAGTGCAGGTACAGGCTGGATATTGCTCTAGGATGCGCTACGCCACAGCTACTATCCAATCACGTGCCAGGCTGCAGTGCCTGAGCTGCAGTTCTATGACGCACAATGTAGGCGCTGCCTTCCAGTGGCATGCAACAAAGTCATTGTTCTAGAAACACTGCTGCTGTACACATGTTACTCTACAATACACAAGTATTTTAATGTTTATAATTCTATACTTCAAGTATTCATTACAGACGGTATGTTAGAATGTAGCTGATGCCCTGGGAAGGTCCAGGACATAGCCCAATCCTGTGAGGTGGTACACTGTAGCCACTGCCCTGTGGTATACTGCCACGTAGCCACTGTCCTGTGGTGTGCTACGACGTAGCCACTGCACTTCAATGTGCTGTGATGAAGTCCATTCTTTTGTCATGCCAGAAAGAAGCCACTGCCTTGTGCTGTGCTGCATTGTAGCCCTGTTGTACTGCCCTCTGATGTGCTACAATGTCCCAGTACTGCTGTGGTTTGCTGTAATGTATCCCAGTCCTGTGTCTGTGAGGCGCAAAGAGGGATAAGAGGAGCAGCGAGGACCGGGGGCAGTACTGTGTAGAGGAGAGGGGACATGGGTCTGCAGACGGAAGGTGGCAGAAGTGCGTAAAGAAAAGGCTACATTGATGGATGAGGAGAGGAGCAGTGTTCTCTAGAGATGAGGGGAGGGGCAGAGGAGTAGGCTATGACGTAGCCCCGTCCTGTGTCTGTGAGGCGTGGAGAGGTATCAGAGGAGCAGCGAGGGCCGGGGGCAGTACTGTATAGAGGAGAGGGGATAGGGGTTTGGAGACGGAAGGCGGCAGAAGTGTGTAAAGGAATGGGACAGTGATGGATGAGGAGAGGTGCAGTGTACTGTAGAGATGAGGGGAGGGGCAGAGGAGTAGGCTACGACCGAAAGGAGAGAAGTTTGTAAGTGAGAGGGGCAGAGAGCTTAAACAGGGTTCTCCAAACAACAAGCATTGGTCTTGTGGCCGTAAAAGTAACGCCGTGAAAGCGAAAGTCATCGCGATCGTGATCGCGGTGAAAGCAAAAGTGATCGCGATGACGCGCTCTGATTGCAGAGGCGGAGCGAGGCGCGTACGCTTGTGCGCGTAACCGAAAGCTGGTGGCCAGCAACAGCCTTTGGAAGCATTTCCAAAAGCCACACTGACTAAATGTCTCGCAGCGCATGCGCTGACTCAGCGAGACCTACAAAATGAGGAGAAATGAAAACATTTCTCCGTGCTGCGCCTCCCTAAAGCCACCCCTGGGGTGGCGTTAGGTTCTTTTGGTTCTGAGGTTTTGCGATGCCTCGTAAATCTGGGAATGCTTCAGATTCCATGGGTGTTGCATCGGAACACCCACAGCAACACCCATGGAACGCCCTTTCACGCAGTTTTCTGAGTGAAAACGACACATATTTATAAGGCCATGAAAAGCCATGTAAAGTGACTTTACGTGGCCGTGTAAATATGCTCTGGCACATTGGTCACCAGAACGTCAAAAAAGTGACGTTCTGGCCATGCAAAAGTGCCGGTAGGGCCTCATAAATGACGCTCGGAATTTGCAAACAGCGGGATGCACTCATCTTAATAGCTGCTTTGCCCCTAACCCCCTGCAGAATGTTTTGAGGGTGCGCTGATTCAATGCCTTTAATGTGAGTGGGGGACCCTTTTTATTATGGGGACCCCATTGCACAGCAGGGGGCTCGAATTACGCCCTTCGAAGAAGCCCCTAGCATTCTGCGTAAGTCAAAGAGATCACTTAAAGTCACTCAAAGAAAAGTGATTTTTTTTGCGAAATAAAATGTAAAGTGACGAGAGACTTTATTGACGGAACATCCGATAAATTGCATGATTTTCTCACACATGTTATCTATAATTTTATTCAAATCATACACATTTACACGATTTATGCTTCATAATTTCCTGTGCCATAGAGACTAGTACTGGAGGGTGTACAGATAATGTTGCGCAGACAGCATTTTTAGTTCAAGCGTGGTCGATGACGTCATCCGCACGGCACGCTCTTCTAAATATAGCACTGCGCAATGCGCTGCAGGTTTCCAAGCAGTGCTGCACGAATATTCGTAAGTCTTGACATTCATGTTGGAGTTTGGCTTTTCCCTAAGGGTTAGCATTATCCACTCTCCTTGAAATAAGTATTCCAAACGTGTTTACACTCAAATCAATACAGAGAAAAAGAAATTACAATCGAGATAATGTATGTGACACAGACAGTTTGTATGCTACTCCTGCAGTCCCTGGGATTAAATGTAAACAATTGCACAGTGCACTCACACCATAGAGGATGCTATGTAATTCCGAAATATCCATTTGAACAGGGCCTTGGCAAAGAAAGGCATTATTGGGAGGGGCTGCTCGAGACGAGGCAAAATGTGTAATCAATCTTGAAACAAAATGCAAATGCTTTAGTATTGATAGCCATAAAGTTTTATTGCTCATCTCTTACAAGGCTAATTTAAAGCGATAAAATGTAATCACCTCTCCGGTCACTCAGTGTTTCTCCTCTGGTGCATTACTTAGAGGCCCAACGCTCTGTTAAGCATACACATTATATAGCATCATGCAATGGGCATTGACGCAGCCAGACATGTAAACCCACAAAAATGCGTGATGCAATTCTACTGCAGTGTTCCACACATAAAAGCGTACCACAAGGTGACAAGCATTGGCAAAGTCAACCGGTCTGGCCTTTTACGTCGCCGCAGTACCTTAAGTAAATACAAGGAGGTCTATTTACTTAATTCACACGCAGGGCAGCGCAGAAGCCAAAATGCTGTGCTGCGTTCCGTGAGATGGAGAGAGCAGGACAGCGCCATATTTACAGAGATATGGGACTCTACTCCTTTCTCTCCAGCAGCGAGCACGATCAGGCTGCCGAGCGTCAGGCACACACATTTGCACCGTAGTGCAAAGGTGTCTGCATCAGTGTAGTGTAGGTTTTATACTGGAAGTGTACCAGTACAAAATACTATGCTTACTTTAACTTTAGAACTTTTCCCACTTTGTATGTGTGCTGCAGCACACTTGCAAGGTTGGAAAAAAAGGAGAAGTAAAAGCACGTCCCCTTGATAGCGCCTATTTCAAGAAGGAGCTATTTTTTTGATGAAAACCCCTGTTTTTTTTTAAGTAGATAGGGTTTTGTATCAACAAACATGGGTGGGTGCATGGGAACACCTATGCAACACACATGGAACGCTCCCTTGGTGCTAAGCAATGCAAATCAGTGATATGCGCGGCTTTGAGCTACTTTCAAATGAATTTCCAGAAAGTAATCTGGAAAAACAAGATTTTGCATCGATTTGCACTTACAGTGATTCATTGTTTTATAGCAAGTTTTGCGCTGTATAAATCCCCTTTGAAAACCTTCTAAAACCTGTTTACAATGGTATAAAATGGCAAACTATTGGTGTAATGCACATTTACATAATATGAATGCTAACAAAGCTAACAATAATAATTATTTCTACCATGTGATCTTTTTTACAACGTTAGAGGATTAGAGAAAGTGGACTTTTTCTTTGAGCAAAAGCTGAGAAGTCTACTTTGGGGTTCCCATGAACCCATAAAGTCCTCACTAAGCATTGAATTGGGCCTACACTGCCAAACACTGAATTGGGCCTAAATTAGCTCTTGCAAGTTGGGATTGTTAACCACAGATTTTGATTCCTATGTTGAGGCATATCTTCCTTTCTGAGCCTTTGTTTGTCTTTGTTGAATAGGCAACAATACCCATGTGTATAGTTCTTACTGCTGAGAAGAGTGTTGGTTGATGGTAGCGTATGATATCGCGTTTATTAAAAATGCACTTAGTAGCTGTCTCTCTTGTACAAAATTGTTGTAATCTAAACTCTGAATGGCCAACTATGTATAATCCCATACTATGTATCCTTGTAAGTCTTCATGTACTGAGCAATGTGCTTGAAAAGATAGTGAGCTGCCATTTGCAAGATGACCTTGTCAGGTACCTGGAATTCAATGCTGGACAGTCAGGTCTTCAACATCCTTAATGGCACAGTGACAGGACCTGTGAGTAGCAAGGACAGATACTGCTTTCACCGACTTAGGTAAACACCTATATCTTACTGGTGTTTCTGGATCTCTCATCAACTTTTCAGACAGTGAACCCTTGAGTGCTGATCCAGAGGATACAATCAGTGGCAATTGTTAATCTTTTTTCTAACGGGTCATGCTATCCAGGAGAAAACTGCGACCCTTTCTGTCACCTGCCCTGAGAATAACTTTTAGAGTCCAACATGTCACCTTGTCAAGTAAAGATATATTTCTGTGCATTTTTTTCACGGACTCAACACTGCAGCCTTTTCTATCAGTCTTAAGTAGGCGACACTTAGAAGATGGCTACTCTCAATGGTTTTCCATAACAATAGGGCATGCTCATTGGCTGGCTCAGTCATATCAGGGACTTGATGGATAAATGAGGTCGCGACCTTGACCAGGATAAGACAGATGTAAATCTTTTTCCATCATTCTCACTGAAGAAGAGTTCAACATCTGTTCTTGCCTGTTCTTGTATCTATAGTAGATGGTCCATTGTTGAGCTTCAGTTTACACTATGCCCTTTGACCGCACCTGGGGGTCGCTAGGTCCCTCACTCAATTTCAGCCCTTCCGGAATGCTGAATGCAGAACAGGAAGTGGTTTATAAGGAAAGGAGCATATTTTCAAGGCCAGACCTGAATTTGCTGAAAATTACAGATTGCTTTATTTCAAAAGCTTGTGTCTGGTACTCACATTTTTAGTAGTACTGGCAACACTTTAAGGGCAAATTGCTGCAACCTCTCACCTTTTCTAGAATCCTATTGTTTTCAATCTAAATATGTGTTGAGAACTCCCTTGTTACCCTAGTTTTTTCCCCTAATATCTGTTGGAGACGAAAGGGGCCCTGGTGCCTAAACTGACCCTTTGTTCAATGTAATACTGAAGAGCGAGACTTATGGACGAAATGCGTATGCCCGGTATCTGCAGATGTGTTGTTAAGGACTATGTATGTTTTAAATGACTCAACTTTCTTGTAAGAATCGACTGTTGAAATTCTGGATCTAACTGGTTTGTCCATTCATAGTGTTACAGATTAATAATTAAATATAGAACATGCATTTTGGAATCCATGGTATAAAGAATTACAGTCCCTCCATCTGTGCCGTGGTAACAGTTGGTTATTCGGGATTAGTGCATTCTTTAAGCCCCTAAAGTTATCTACCAAGGATTCACATGATCTAGGGCCACAAAATATGAGTTAGGCAGCAATACAAGAGACTCTTTTGGTGGAGCAAAATATCAGAACTTTGCTAAATCCAATATAGCGCTAAATAGCATCTGATTCATGGTGTTAAACAGCGCCTTTATTGCTATGTCGCTCCTTTTCGTCATCAGAACATGAGTGCACATTTATAGCAGCAGAAATCAGTGCTCATGTTTTGCACACAAAACTAAAATACGACTAGTGATTTTTTTCTGTCCCAAAACTGCACAGATGGACAAGAGTGAGCTCGCTGTCACCTTGTTATATCGATATTGCAGATCCTCTACTAGGAGGTGAGCTGTCTGGAAGAATAGATGGCATCAATTCTTCAAAGCAATGCAATAAGAAGTACACAGAGGTTTTTATGCGTTTTTCCCTTTTAATCATTTTTTTATCTTTTTACATTTTTTAAAATCATTATTCTTTATTGATTTTGAATGACAACACAGTGAATACAATGAAAATACCAGGGCCAATCCCCAATTAGGGTTTAACACCAACAACAATGCCCAGAATCCAAACATGTCTCAAGAAACAAAAGATGAGCTTAACAAAAATGGTTTCCCCCTCAGTGATGGGAAGAAGCAATCACAGTAGTCTAGAATCCGCTTTGCATGGGAGAGGGAACATTAGCACATACAATCATCCTCCCATAGTCGTCTCGCAGGTAACATACAATGAATGAAGGGGCTACAATGAGCCACAAAGGCAAACAGGCCAATAATCAAAGGAATAACGGGAGAGTAGCAAAGATCTAGGAATAACCAATGTCTTATTGGAAGGTAACATGTAACTGACATCTATACAATGGTCTCTGTGGTAGTTGCAGCAGTCCTTAATAATTGAGAAACAGATTTCTTCAAAATCCTACATTTTGTCATTAAGTTTATAGAAAGGTCTCTCGAATGGATGCTTTTTCATACATGTGCTCGAGCCATGACAAATGTTGGGGTTTGTTTGGTTTTTCAGAGGCGACTAAATGCCAGCTTAGCCACACCGAGGGCAGTGGAAAGAAATTCCTCTAGGTAGGTAGCCACGGGTGTCATAGAGTAGAGCCAAAATGGCTGTTAACTGGGTTGTCACTGCATCTCAGCCTTGAAATAGGCCCAGATCTCTTGCCAGTAACTACTGAGTGATCTGTATTCCCGTGGCACGTGAACTGTGTCACAGTTTGGCTCACCACACCTTCATCAGCTTGAGTTAATGCTAAGTTTGGCTTTATATATTTTTGCTGGTGACCAATGGCAAAGGATTTTGTGAAAACTGCATTTTATTTGTGAGCAGCATTATAGTCCACAAACAGAATGGCCCATCCATTCTCTATACATTACGTTTAGTCATCTCTCCCACCAAAGTGCATAGAAAACAGCTGGGGTGGCTCATCCGTAATGGCAGAGGAGCATCGCCGCACTGCCAGCAGAAAATACATAAAACCATAATAAAACATTGTTATTAACATTCTATCTGTGTCTGAGCTGTTTACGTCCAACACAGATGGAGTGGGTGCGGTGGGGCCGGGCCATGGCAGGGAGGAGTAGTGTCCACTTATAAGTGCGCATGTCAGTTTGGCCAACCTTTGACGGCTGGCCAAACTGACATGCAAACTTATGTTTCTCCAACCCAGCTGGGTTCCACATCCGGGTTTGAGAAATGCCGCAGGCTTCCATATACTGACAGAGAAGCTATCAGGCCGCTCAGACCAATCCTGGTGCTGCAGAATCTGGATTGGGTGGGGAGCCTGTGGCTTCAGACCCATCCACTACCAGGACGAGAGCCGCATCCGGCAGCGGGAGCGGGCAGCAGGTAAGTGATTTTTTTTTTTTCATTTCCCACCGTCTCTTCTCTACCCCCTCCACCCCCATGCCCCAGCACCGCCCTACCGGTTGAGATTGGCGGCAGCCGCCACTGGAATAGAGACTGTGTCTATAGAGAAGCAGCGATCGATCAGTGTGGCATAAAGCCCCGATATGGTCCTGCAAAAATCCTTTTGTGTGCAATGCAATGTGCGATGGGACAGCAATCCAGTACAATCTGGGAACTTCCTAATCTAGCTAGCAGGGCTTGTGACAATAGAGTATCTGCAGTTTTGTGAAACAGGAATGTCAAACTCCAGTTTCAGGGTGTTGTGGGAGAGAACATCATCAATACAGAAAATGTTATGAGTGTTCCAGAGTGACCAACTAACCTCTTCCCCTCCCACTGTGTTGTCAGCATTGCGCCACAATGGCACTTTGGAGGGGAGATGACTGGAGGTGTCTATCAGCTTGTGGGCCCTCCGCCCCACATAATGAGATGAATGCACAGTAGGATTGGATAAGGGGTTAATCAGAGGATGTGAGATGTTGTATACAGCCAGATTCCTATATGCGCACAAAATGTTGCGCTCTATTATAACCCAAAGGGGTGTCATCCTGTAGGGGGGTATCATATAGACTCAGGGAGTGAGTTGGTGGGATAACCAGTAACTCTCTAGGTGTGGTATCCTAAGATCTCCCTTCTCCATGGATGTGTGCAGTTCCCCCCCCCTTTATTCATAATTTATTTGATCCCTATATAAACTGAGAAATGTCTGGGGATGTATCCTTAAAGGTAGCTTGTGGGATTGAGAGGTAGCATACCAAAGGCATAATTTAAGTTAGGTGAAATGGGCCACATGTACAAAGGTAAGTGTTTGCGATTACTAAATAGCAAGTTTCTGCAATTCACTATTCCGTAAATGCAAAGACCCATGTACCCATGTGTGTTTTACACATTTTGCAATTCCCAGTAGGTCGCAATTAAACCTACATCATGGATATTAATGAGGTAGGTCTCGGTTTGCGACCCATTGGGAATCATAAAAATCACAGGGATGGTGGCCTGCTGGTGTCAGAAGACCACCATGTCTGTGATTGCTTTTCAATAAAATAGATATATATTTGCTAAATGCAGCTCATTTTCCTTAAAGGAAAATGGAATGTGCAAAAAAAATAATACATTTTTCTTTTCATTTTTTAAGATGCAAATGTTTTGTCACCGCATTTCGGTCACAAAACATTCACACATACCACTGCAATTTAGAGTTACGAATGGATGCCCTAAACATGCTGCTTCCTAATACCGAATCGCAAACCCAATTTGCGATTCGGTAATAAGTTACCGAATCACAAATATGGATTTGTACATTTCAAAAAGCCTTTTTGCGTTCGCAAATGGGCCAGTTCTGCAAATAGGCCCATTTGCGAATGCAAAAAAGGCTTTGTACATGTGGCCCTATGTTGATTTTTATAACCTGGTCTTTTTCCCACAAAGAAGGGTACAGATGAGACCACTTACAGAACTCTTGTTTCATCCTGTTAATGATCGGTAGAATGTTATCATTAATCATGTTGTAATCTCCAAATACTTCAGTTTGTTGAAGGAGCCATTGAAACAGCAAACCACCTAGCTTTTGTGGTGATTGCTGTTAGATTCAGTTCTTTGCACTTGGATCACTTTATTTTATAGCCCGAAAATCAAGAAAAAGCATTCACTTGGGTCATCCGAGAAGATGCTGAATCTGAGGGTCATGATAGGGTCAAAAGGATATGGTCCGCATAGTAGAATGCTTTATTCTCCCCTACTGCTGCCATTATTCAATTGATGTACTTATAGGACGGAATGGCCATTGCCAGTAGCTCCAAAGTCAACAAGAACAGTAACACGGATAAGGGGCAACTCTATCGGGCACCTCAGTGTATTTGAAAGTATAGTAAGGCAAATCCTCCACAATTCACCTACGCTGTGGGGTTACAGTACATGTCTTTGAATAATGTGAGGAAGTTTCGACCAATCCTCATCCTTTAGATGGACTTAAAAAGATGGCCTAATTCCACTCAGTCAAATTCCTTTTCTACTCCCAAAGAAAAGAGAAGCTTTTCATCCAGCTAGTCCCTCACTTGCCAGTTCATGTGGGAGAGGGTTCACAAGTGGGTGGACGATGAACAACCAGGCACAAAACCCAAAAGAGAGACATTTTTCAGAGTAGAGATCACTTTGTTCATGCAGGTAGCTAAGATTTTAGCAAGTATTTTGACATCTGCATTTGTCAATAAGATAGGTATGTAACTAGGACATTCAAGTGGGTCCTTTCCTGTCTTAGGGAATCACAGAGATTCGAGCTCTGAGAAAGTCACAAGATAAATGTATCAATTTGATAGCCTTGATGGAGCAGGTAACACAAAATGTTGTATACCTCCTCTATTTTGCATGACATTAATTACTTAACCATATTAAGTATTAACTTGTACTAACTAGTGTGGAATGGAAAGACTAATCAACTTTTGCACCTTGATAAACATGTGATACACGTTGGACTAAAATGCTAATTGCATGGCAAAACAATGAAATAATTAACTGTGGTACGCAAACTAACTTTAGAACGTGACAAAATAGAGAATTGCATGATTCATGTCGCTTTTGTGATGGTTTGTGCTTTCAGCAATGCAGAATGGTGAGTAGTATTGCTTTAAATGTTGCTATAAGCTAGGAAATAGTGATATACATTGGGATTAGTGTGGGTTTAAACATTAGAATCTTCATTTCTATATTCAAATTGCTGTTATGTGTGTTTTTACTTAAGTTGGCATTCAGGCCTACTAGGCCGCAGTACTTAAAATGGAGCTCCGAGGGTGCCGCCGTCATGTGAGCGCGATGTCTACTGCGCAGAATCGGATGACTCTGGAGATCTCCAAGTGACCTCAACCACGAACCAGAGTGTTCCTTGTCAAGGATAGGAACATGGAGGACTGGCAAACAATGAATGGTGTGAACAATCGAGGGGACAATGACGGACCTGTACGAGGAGGCTTGCTAGTTGTTACTTCAAAACTTTTGCCTGTGAATTACCAAAAAGATATACAATTGAGCGCTGTCATGCCAGGTCTCATGGGAAAACAGGCGAACATGAGAATACTCGAAGAACTTACAAATTGAATTGGATTAGCCAATCAGAACACTTTCTACCTCTAAATTGTTGCACATTGACCTAAAGTTAAGAAGGAAAAGGGTATAAAAGACAGTGATCTGTCAGAGGGGGGTTGGTTTGTTGGGATGATCGTTTTGGCGTTGGGTCTGCGTTAAACTGACGGAGATTTCCATGGTTTACCTGGGGTTCTTTGTATACGAGAGAGCGATTCTATCTGAAGGGTTTTGATTATTTCCGTGGGCTGAACAGTTTATTCTGGAAATTGTATTTTTGAAAAAGAGGGGACCCCTACATAACCAATAGGATTGCTATACGTAGGGAATGTTAATAAGTTTAGGAAAAGATTATAGCAACCTTGAAAAAAGAGTGCCACTCATTACCAGGTGTATATTTATATAGAATGACTAATATCAATTCATAAGTGCAGCTCCAACAAATTGAGATATTTAAAATCATTTATTGAATATTTTCATAAAATATAGTCAATGATAAAGTGTCTATATACAAACATATTATTATCAAATTATATCATTAATTCCAACTGATTGAGGATATGATACAACACATATATACACATAAGGAAAATGATACTAAATTCAAATCAAAATTGATGAAAGCAAAGCGGTGGATGGAGACTACGTGCGTTTCGGCAAAGATGCCTTCATCAGGACACCGTCTTATTGCATTGTCGCTCTAAGAAACAGAAATGATAATTATACATAAAAGCAGGGAATAAATGTACATATTGAAGGAGCATACACAATCATATTTACATGTAGTTTTTCTTTGAAACAACTGGAAACTCCGGTCTATTATGTACAACATAACTACACTTTATATAGACAGATATTTACAACAATTACAAAGTAAAGTTCATACAGACCAATTTATTATTACTAAATATAAATGCCAACACAACAGATAATTACTTAACAAGTCAGTTAAATAGATAGGAACAAACTCCAAACATCACCAAACAATGTGTAATAGAATAATACTTTTTGTACATCATTATATATCAACGGAAAGAGAAATTAGAGAATAGATAGAGCAAGAAAATAAATGAATAGATAAAAAAACAAGTAGAGAAAGAAATACTAACTAATAGCTTCAATAGAAATTTTCATTGCTTATTTTACTTTGTACAATTTTAGGGTATCAAAGCCAATATTGTTCTAAATTTGTTTCCTATAATTTCATAAAAGTTAGAGACTTATAAATACCTGGTTGGATATAATAAGTTCCAATGGTGTACCCAGTTTCTGTGGATGTTATTAATTTCTAATTGTACTTACTTAATTGCTATCAGGTAACGTTTTTTAGTACAAAGGATGCAGTACCAACATCTCTTTTTGTCCAGTAGCCTGTATATACTGCAAGGAATTTATGTCCTAAAAGAAAATATTTGAATATTTTAATCATTTTTGAATAACTATTTAATGAACAGTAACAATTGCCTTATTACTAAACTAACTGTGAAAAACTAGAACGAAGGCTTAAAATAAAGTAGGCCCAAGGTTTAAAAACAATCTGGTTGTTGAAGAAATTCCGGATAAAGAAGATCTTATCTGTAAAGCGATAACCTTTAGTCAGTGAAGTAATGCTGAGTACAACTACTCTGACTATTCACAAATCGCTGTCACTCTACATTATTCGCCCAAAAGGGACGAATATGAAAATGTTTCTACATTTTAAAGGCTGCGGCTGTGAACATACGTCTATCGCATTGTAACTCTAATGACCCAAAAGGAGAGGCATGAGAATGGTTTCTTCATGCTAGCTTATGATATGAGGATTACTGATCTATTTTGTCGAGATGGAAGGGGAGAGTACGAATAATACTGGAAAATAGATGCAGAAGTACATCATTAGTTTGCATGTAGTACTAATAGCTCGTTGTTTTAATCAAAGAATCAAAATTACATACAGTTTCCAGATTGATTACCTAGAATATTTGCCAAAAACAATCAGTACTTACTGAAAACAATAGAGGATAATATTTTAGAAAAGTAGTTATGAACGTGCGTACTGTCACGAAATATGTCGGTCTCTGCGAAAAGAGATGCAAAGAAATTTATATAGAATATTATACTCTTCATTAACAATATTCCTTAGTTCAAATAAATATTCAGTTATATTGAAAAAAGATCGTTCAGCCAATTATTGTCATTTCCGTGCTTGGGTCATAATATAGTGTAAAATTACAAGGCTGTTATAGCAGAGATTTCAATAATTACGTGAAGCTACGATATAATAGTCGAAGAAGACCCAATCAGATAACGCTATATCTCAACTTAAAATATTGGATCTGCCGGAATGAATGTTGTCCTGACATGGGGTGTTATATAAACCATGTCTACAGTTTGTGTGGGTAATATTCACAAAAGGTCAGCCAGCCTGAATCTACTATAAAGGGACCAGCCTCAGTATACTTACTGAGAGTGTAGTAAAGCCGCTCTTACTCCAAACGGATGATTCTAACTTGTATGCGGGTATATTCTCTGATGGGATAATATCTAAAAAAGATGAGACCAAACGGGCGGCAATATAACTACAATCTCTATATTTAGGGAAAAGACTACCTTCTTTTAAAAAACTAACTTATATTCAAAGTCTCACCTGGTGGATAGAGTAACGCCGTATATCATGGGGGGCCTGTTGCAAGAAAGAGCTTCGCTAGTCAACTGGCGATCGAATTGATGGTTTCAAACCATAGAGTTGACCGCTGATATTTAAATAACATAGAGTTGGCGCGCAAATTAAACCACGTGGTAACATGAGCCTATAAGGAACACGACATCAGGTCCACCATTTTGGAGTCAGGCAAGTAATAAGTGAATCGATTTTTTAGAAAGAATATACGTGCCAATTATCATATCTGAACTGAACATAATTTTAAATGTAATCTTTGTAATAATGTGTATCGGTACAGATTTTCTTTCAAATTTACAGTAGCGACAAATGTGTGAGTTGGACATGGAATCGAAATCACGCTACTTGAGGTCTAAAAATTAATAGCGAAGGCTCTAACTGATAGAGCTACGTGATTAGGACGTGATAAAGATCGAAATATGCTAACATATATACTTACTAGAGAGACAACTTAGATGAAAAGGCGATAATAATGTCTCTAGATAACAAAGTCAGTCAGTGAATGTAAATTAGAAGTACATCCACTAATTAGACAAAGGTGGTAGTATGTAGGTTGCAAATCATTGGTACGTCTACCTTTCAAAACTAGAAGCCGAAATTGTTAGAAGAGGGGCTACTAATAATCAAAACAAGAGAAAGTACCTGAATATAATTATAGAAACCAACTATGGGTAGGGATTCCAGGGCAGCATGACACAGATTATAAGACTGAACCTTGTACTTTTATAAAAAGCTCTGCTCCCATGGAATTTCTAAATTGAGTCCCTTGTTAACAGTATCCAAGGAAAAGATCCAAAAGACCTCACGTTTTTTCCTTATTTTATCGGAACATTGTCCTTGCTTGGTTTCTATTCTTTCCAAGATAAACCAGCGTATTTTCTCTGGAGTATGGTTCTTATCCAGGAAATGCGGTACTAGAGGTCCAGTGTATTTATTAATTTTTATAGCTGATTTATGCTCCGTAAGGCGAGTGTAAAGTGAACGCGATGTTTCACCCACATACCCTTTGTCACATGGACAAAGCAGTAAGTAGACAATATTTTTGGTTTTGCAATTGTTGAGGTGTTTAGATGTTATTAATTGTCCGTTAAAGTGTAATTCTTTTTTCTCAATTGCTTGCGGGCAGACTTTGCATATACCACACTTAAAGTTGCCCTTAATAGGGAGCATGCCGTCAATACTTCGCTGTATTGGTTCTTTTTGTTGCGGCATGCATGATCTGACCACTAAGTCTTTTAGATTTTTATTTTTGCGGTAGGCAAAAAGTGGCTTGGGTATTTGTTCGAGTTTGGGTATGTTGACATTGAGGAGATGCCAATTCGAACAGATAATTTGACGAATCTGCTCGTTCATCAAGGAATGTCGTGTGATGAAAACTAATTTAGCATCTTCCTTTTTTTGCATATTTTTTAAGAGATGTTGTCGATCATAATATCTGGCGCACTTGTATGATTCTCTAACCAATCTTGGTGGATATCCACGTTCTACAAATTTTTCCTTCATGTCAACCGCTCTTGTGTCATAGTCTTCTAATCTTGTGCAATTCCGTCGCAAGCGTAAAAATTGGCTAAACGGAATGCTGTTCTTTTGTGTGGTTGGATGGAAACTATTGTAGTGTAACAAAGTGTTAAGGGCAGTGGGCTTAGTATAGAGATCCACAAATAAATGGCTATCTTCATTTTTTTATCTGGATGTCCAGGAATTCTAGTTCGATGTTACTAATATGCGAAGTGAATTTAAGATTAATATCGCAGCAATTGAGCCAAGTTAGAAATTCAGTTAGAATGTCTTCGTTATCGTCCCAAATGAATACAATATCGTCTATATATCTAGACCAATGGAGTATTGATTCATAAAAAGGAGCCACTTCGTTGAAGATAAATTGTTGTTCGAAATGGGCGACATAGATGTTAGCTTACGTTGGGGCACATGATGCGCCCATGCTTACTCTTTTAATTTGTTTATAAAGGGTGCCTGTTAATTCAAAAACATTCTCTTCTAGTATAATACTTAAGCGATCCAAGATAAAAGTGATGTCACATTCGATGTTATACGTGTTTATAAACCATTCAACTGCTGTGATCGCTCCAGCACATGGTATATTGGTATATAAACTTTCTACATCTAAAGTAACCATCCATTGTCTATTTGCATTGAATGTTGTTCCTTCCAAGAGATTGATAATGTGTCGTGTATCCTGTACGTAACCCGGTATTTTTGTTACGGATGGACGTAAGATCTTATCCAGATATTTAGAGATTGGTTCCATAACAGACCCTATGGTGGTTACTATTGGTCTGAAAGGAGGGTTAGTTTCATTTTTATGAATTTTTGGAATACCATACAGGCTCGCTAGTTTAGGGAACTGTTTATTCATGTATTCAAATTCTTTGTCACAAATAGAACCTTGTCTTAACGCTTTTGTGGTCAGTTTTTTAATTTTATTTTTAATCTTTTCAGTCGGATTTCTGTTAATTTTTGTATAAAAGTTAGTATCACTGAGCATATCATCAATTTTACGGATTTAGGTAGTAGTATCCAGAATTGCTATTCCGCCTCCCTTGTCCCAACTTTTTATTGTTATGTCACTAGTAGTTTTTAATTTTTGGAGGGCATCATACTCATCTCGTGAGATATTGCAAGGAGTTTTAGGAACATATTTAGTAGCATTAGTTGGTTTATTATAGACCACATTTTCAAATATTTTCACTTCTGGTGCAACTTGGTCCAGAGTGGGAGTAAAGGTAGATTTTGGTGCCAAGCCTGATCTATTGGTGTTCATAGCCACTGTATCTAAATTAAAGAAATAAGATTTTAGTCTAATTTTACGAAAAAATGCTTGCAGATCATTGAATAGTTCAAATTTATTTAGTCCCGAGTGGTGTACAAAGGATAATCCTTTGGATAAAAGGGAATAGATTGATTCATTACTTTTTAATGAGCTCAAGTTGAAGATTGGTATAGTTTTCATTGTCTCCAATATCGTGCATTCCTGGTCTCTAGGAACTGGTTCTGATTTGTCTGTTGATGGCCCTGGAACTGCGTCTGGTATTGGGGACGAGGCTGGTATTGTTGCTGAGGTTGATACTGAGGCTGATTTTGTTGTTGGTATCGTGCTCGCCAATGTCCTCTGTTTTGGCTGCGTCTCCCTAAAAAAGGGCGGTAACTCTGATTTTGACGTGGAGTGTATCTACTACTTCTATTGTCAAAATTAGGTGATGGACCATCACCATCAGAGTCTGAGGTGTCAGAGAACGTAACTACTTTTTTGGTTTTGAATTGTCTGGAGCCCTGTTGATAAGAAAGATTATCTTGACCGAAAGAATCAGATTGTGAATAATATCCCTCTGAAAGATAAGGATATACACTTTCTTTACTGAAGAATCTCATGTCTTTTTTAAGTTTATCAGTGTTATGTTTTGTGAGATAATCATTATATGAACTTAATTCCAGATCTAGTTCATCTAATTTCTTTTTTGCATCCTCTACAGCCGTAGACGATTTTATTTTGTTTTCTAATTCCAAAATTTCATTTAGTAGTCGTGCAAACATTTCTTTTGCGGTTTCGACTATCAGCATCATTAAATCTCTCGAGCAGCGATTTGCAATTTGAGACCATTTCTCAAGGAACTCTTTAATGTGAATAAAGAGTCCTGGAATGTTTTTAATTTGCAAGCCTTGCGGGATGACACCAGCTCTTAAATATTCCAGCATAAACTGGCCATGTAGCTAAATCCTTTTTGTCTTCTTCTTAAGAGACAATAGTTTAACTAGATCCCCATTACCTTCTCCATTGGACATACCTCTATTATCAAAATTCATGGACGCACCCACCATGGAGACAAAGTCGTCATCTGTAAAGCCAATTTTTTTTAAATTGGCCACGTCTTGCTCTAATTGGATTTTGTATTATACCAATACGTTAATCAAGGACCTAAATACCAAAAAATGAAAAAGAAACCAGAAGAAATGAGGTAGAATATAGTTATAAAGAAAATATAGTTATATAAGGAACAAAAGATATAAAATTATTAGTCAAAAAGAAAATAGCCATTGAAGAACAAACAGTTATTAAAGCAATACAAAACTTAAGATTAAATGCCTTATGTATGAATATATACAAAACCACATATAATAATGACAGTAATTACAAAAATTACCATCCCCTCATAGCGTGGCTATGAGAAATATATATTTTTGAAAAAGAGGGGACCCCTACATAACCAATAGGATTGCTATACGTAGGGAATGTTAATAAGTTTAGGAAAAGATTATAGCAACCTTGAAAAAAGAGTGCCACTCATTACCAGGTGTATATCTATATAGAATGACTAATATCAATTCATAAGTGCAGCTCCAACAAATTGAGATATTTAAAATCATTTATTGAATATTTTCATAAAATATAGTCAATGATAAAGTGTCTATATACAAAAATATTATTTTCAAATTATATAATTAATTCCAACTGATTGAGGATATGATACAACACATATATACACATAAGGAAAATGATACTAAATTCAAATCAAAATTGATGAAAGCAAAGCGGTGGATGGAGACTACGCGCGTTTCGGCAAAGATGCCTTCATCAGGATCCCGTCTTATTGCATTGTCGCTCTAAGAAACAGAAATTATAATTATACATAAAAGCAGGGAATAAATGTACATATTGAAGGAGCATACACAATCATATTTACATGTAGTTTTTCTTTGAAACACCTGGAAACTACGGTCTATTATGTACAACATAACTACACTTTATATAGACAGATATTTACAACAATTACTAAGTAAAGTTCATACAGACCAATTTAGTATTACTAAACATAAATGCCAACACAACAGATAATTACTTAACAAGTCAGTTAAATAGATAGAAACAAACTCCAAACATCACCAAACAATGTGTAATAGAATAATACTTTTTGTACATCATTATATATCAACGGAAAGAGAAATTAGAGAATAGATAGAGCAAGAAAATAAATGAATAGATAAAAAAACAAGTAGAGAATGAAATACTAACTAATAGCTTCAATAGAAATTTTCATTGCTTATTTTACTTTGTACAATTTTAGGGTATCAAAGCCAATATTGTTCTAAATTTGTTTCCTATAATTTCATAATAGTTAGAGACTTATAAATACCTGGTTGGATATAATAAGTACCAATGGTGTACCCAGTTTCTGTGGATGTTATTAATTTCTAATCGTACTTACTTAATTGCTATCAGGTAACGTTTTTTAGTATAAAGGATGCGGTACCAGCATCTCTTTTTGTCCAGTAGCCTGTATATACTGCAAGGAATTTATGTCCTAAAAGAAAATATTTGAAAATTTTAATCATTTTTGAATAACTATTTAATGAACAGTAACAATTGCTTATTACTAAACTTACTGTGAAAAACTAGAACGAAGGCTTAGGATAAAGTAGGCCCAAGGTTTAAAAACAAGCTGGTAGTTGAAGAAATTCCGGATAAAGAAGATCTCATCTGTAAAGCAATAACCTTTAGTCAGTGAAGTAATGCTGAGTACAACTACTCCGACTATTCACAAATCGCTGTCAATTTACATTATTCGCCCAAAAGGGACGAATATGAACATTTTTCTACATTTTAAAGGCTGCGGCTGTGAACATACGTCTATCGCAGTTCATTATGCATTGTAACTCTAATGACCCAAAAGGAGAGGCATGAGAATGGTTTCTCCATGCTAGCTTATGATATGAGGATTACTGATCCAACTCACACATTTGTCGCTACTGTAAATTTGAAAGAAAATCTGTACCGATACACATTATTTCAAAGATTACATTTAAAATTATGTTCAGTTCAGATATGATAATTGGCACGTATATTCTTTCTAAAAAATCGATTCACTTATTACTTGCCTGACTCCAAAATGGTGGACCTGATGTCGTGTTCCTTATAGGCTCACGTTACCACGTGGTTTAATTTGCGCGCCAACTCTATGTTATTTAAATATCAGCGGTCAACTCTATGGTTTGCAGCCATCAATTCGATCGCCAGTTGACTAGCGAAGCTCTTTCTTGAAACAGGCCCCCCGTGATATACGGCGTTACTCTATCCACCAGGTGAGACTTTGAATATAAGTTAGTTTTTTAAAAGAAGGTAGTCTTTTCCCTAAATATAGAGATTGTAGTTATATTGCCGCCCGTTTGGTCTCATCTTTTTTAGATATTATCCCATCAGAGAATATACCCGCATACAAGTTAGAATCATCCGTTTGGAGTAAGAGCGGCTTTACTACACTCTCAGTAAGTATACTGAGGCTGGTCCCTTTATAGTAGATTCAGGCTGGCTGACCTTTTGTAAATATTACCCACGCGAACTGTAGACATGGTTTATATAACACCCCATGTCGGGACAACATTCATTCCGGCAGATCCAATATTTTAAGTTGAGATATAGCGTTATCTGATTGGGTCTTCTTCGACTATTATATCGTAGCTTCGCATAATTATCGAAATCTCTGCTATAACAGCCTTGTAATTTTAGACTATATTATGACCCAAGCACGGAAATGACAATAATTGGCTGAACGATCTTTTTTCAATATAACTGAATATTTATTTGAACTAAGGAATATTGATAATGAAGAGTATAATATTCTATATAAATTTCTTTGCATCTCTTTTCGCAGAGACCGACATATTTCGTGACAGTACGCACGTTCATAACTACTTTTCTAAAATATTCTCCTCTATTGTTTTCAGTAAGTACTGATTGTTTTTGGCAAATATTCTAGGTAATCAATCTGGAAACTGTATGTAATTTTGATTCTTTGATTAAAACAACGAGCTATTAGTATTACATGCGAACTAATGATGTACTTAAATGTACATTTATTCCCTGCTTTTATGTATAATTATCATTTCTGTTTCTTAGAGCGACAATGCAATAAGACGGTGTCCTGATGAAGGCATCTTTGCCGAAACGCGCGTTGTCTCCATCCACCGCTTTGCTTTCATCAATTTTGATTTGAATTTAGTATCATTTTCCTTATGTGTATATATGTGTTGTATCATATCCTCAATCAGTTGGAAGTAATGATACAATTTGAAAATAATATTTTTGTATATAGACACTTTATCATTGACTATATTTTATGAAAATATTCAATAAATGATTTTAAATATCTCAATTTGTTGGAGCTGCACTTATGAATTGATATTAGTCATTCTATATAGATATACACCTGGTAATGAGTGGCACTCTTTTTTCGAGGTTGCTATAATCTTTTCCTAAACTTATCCTGGAAATTGTCGCAGAGACTTGAATAATCCTCTGTGTGATCGGATGGTCTCTAATTTATGAGATTTGGTATATATAATGCCATGAAAATTTATGCGGATGTTCTAAAGATTTATGTCTCCTTACAATAAAACAAATTATGTAATAAACTGTAGATCTTAAATGCTAATGCAGAGCAAACTAAATTAGATAAACAATATGTGGATTAATAAGAATTAAGTTTGTGGTTCTTTAATTAGGTACTGATGATTTATCAAATGTTTCCGAGACTTTAATTGTGTTTTAGCTGGTTCTAAATCACCATCAACCAGTCCAACTAATTGGTCCATCGACCAAGTGGTGGAGTGCCTTGATGTCAAAGTTAGGATTCTATAGGTGCAGATGTATATAATGTATATAATGTAAAGGAATTACTCCTGATAGGTAAAAAGGCACCCCCACATGTCCAGCGCTTTTTCTCCTGTGCACAGATTCGAGTGAAACATATGAGTGTTGGTGTTGTGGGCCCCACCAATGAATGAATGAATTATTAGTGTGATGACGAGTCTGTGACATAGGGAGAATATGTAAATTTGCCTTTTCCGCTGGTTTGGTGAGTATTGACTTATGATTAACACTTTATGTTGAGTTGTGTTGCTTTTTATGTTGTGAAATGTTTTGAAGACTTCCGGGAAGTAGGAAGTTGGTTGCCCTGTATGTAGATGGGGGGAAATGTGTGGCAAGTGAAGTCACACAGCGCATTGTCTGGTTTCAAGTTGATAACATCGTCGTGTGTTATCGGTAGGGACATTTTCCATATGAATGTGTGTGGGTGAAATAGCAACAGGTTCTCTTGTGAAACTCTGGCCTTAATTCTCAGGAGGATTGTAGTCTCCATATGTGTTTTATCCCCAGAGAAACAGTTTGCCTTTTTGCTTGTTAGAAGGGTAAGGTAGAGGGAAGTGCTACTTTATCGGCGAAACAGAATAATTCTGTGGTAGGGTAGAGGTAAGCGCTGCCTACTGGAAATACAGAATTCTTGTGTAAGTGGACAAAACTATCTCTTTGGTTTAGCGAAACAGGCAATGGAGATGTTTTATGTTGTTCCTAACAGATTTTAATTAAAGAAAACGTAAGAAAAGTTTGCCGCTAAAATTTTTAAAAGGTGGGGTCCGCAAGAGCAGGAGTAGTGAGAAAAGCTGACGTCGGAAAGACCGCGCTGGGATTGGTCAGCTGTAGAGAGACGAAGCTTTCACTGATTGGTGCGCTAGTGTGAGCCGCGCTAGGAGTGGAGAATTGCTGGTGTGACGTAAACGCCCCGGATTGGTGCGTTAGTGTGAGTCGCACTGGGATTGGACAGAATACGGAGACGTCGTGAAAGAAGTAATTTGCAAAGCCTAGTGATTAAGAACTTTGAAAAATAAAAATGATGTGCTATGATCAATCTGAGAAAGAGAAAAAATCATGGTTTGGGAAAATTAAAAATCTATTTAAGAAGGATAAGCCGATTGTGACTAGGGAAGGACAGATACTTCCTCCACTGAAATTGCCTGCATCCTTTATTGTAGCGAAATATGGGTATCATACATGTATTTGGTTGGAGAATTGGGCAAGGTATAGCAAAGAGGATGGAGTACTAGCGTTTCCAGAAAGTGGTTCGTTTAGTTTGGCTGTATTAAGAAATTTAAGAGAAAGAATGATGAGGTTAGAACCGCAACCCAGACCTACTGAGTTTGAGGCTTTGACGGAGTGGGAAGAAGAGATGTATGACCGGGAAAGGCATAGGAGTGGAAGAAGGTATAATTACTTGTTTGGTAGACATTGTGGTCAGGAAAGTCATGATGACAGAATGAGAAGATGGCGGAATGCGAATATGACTGATGGTATGTTTCCTCTGAGAAATACTGAAGACACAAGTGGCAGAAAATGTACAGAAAAGAGAAATAACACAGGGTCAGAAGGTTATAGATATGGAGTGAGTGAATCACAGGATGAAGTGCTGGAGGACATGTTTTATAAAAACCCTCCCCCGTATCAACCGAATTCTACGTTGTTTTCTCGGAGTGCACCGGTGAAAGAAACCTTGATGAGTAAAAATCTTGAGCAAATGCCACCTTATTTGGGAAAAATTAATCCATTTAAAGATTCTGAAATGCCACAACCCGTTAGAACCGGAAATGAAAATTCAGTTGAGTTAGCTGGAACCACTCTGGAATTAACTGAGAAAATTAGAGAATTAACTAAAAATATGGAAGCAGTAACCGTACCTGTAACTATAGGACCAGTGATGCCTGTCTTTGATAAACAGAAAGATAGTGAGCATTGTTTAACAGTTCCCTGCAATTGCGGTAGAAAAATAAAGACAGAAAGAAGTGGATCTGGGGGGAATGCATGGAAAAATATGGCAGTAACATCAGGTTTAAGTACTCCTACAAATTTGACTGTAAATCAAAGTCCAGCAAGTAAGACACTTATGACAACAGAATCAGCAACAGAAACCCCAGAGAGAAATACGGATAAAATAAGAAGCGAGACAACCCCTGTAGGTCCCAATTCTGAAGAATTAAGTGATTGGTTAAGAAGTTTACAGCAAAAAGATACAGAACCACAACCTTTAGATGTAGTGAAATTAAAGGTAACATTACAAGAGTTAATCGTAGGAACCATTCCAACTGAGAAATTAAAAGCATATAGGGATGAGAAGCTAATGTTCCTCTGCAAAAGTAGAACTTGGAGAGCAAGAACATTGCATGAGAAATTGCAAGAGACAGCAAGTAAAATGGGTATTGACTTTGAGAAAATAAGTTCATTACAGAAACCATATAGGGTAGATTTTTCCGAAAAGGATATTGAAAATTTGAATACTACAGGGAGATTGACTCAAATTAAAGAACTGATTGCCTTGCTAAGGAAATGGGGTGATGGAAATAGGTTGAAAAGTAAATGGTTCCGAAAGAGAGAGGAAACGACAGATAAGGATTTTTCAGCATTTCCAGTGAGAGAAAAAGAGCCAGTGGTAACCGAATGTCCCATGAGGGAAATATCAGGAGGAGGTTATGTACATGTTCCTTGGACTAGACAGGATATTTTGTCATTTACTAATGATTTTCTGAGGTTAAGAGAAAAACCAGTTGAATGGTATCGACAGGTAGAAAGATTTGTTAAACTGGCAAAAGTGCTGTGGATAGATCTGAACGGTCTTTTTGATATAATTGTACCTGCAGATTTATGGGTAGAATGTAAATTTACAATAGATTGGCCAACTCAAGAGTTTCCTAGGGACCCTAAGACGGGAGCCCCTGATCCAGAAGTAATGAAAAAATATGATCAGGTAATTACTTTTTTGAAAAATAAAGTGCCTCCAAAGGAAACGGACAGGGTAAAAATTGACAGAACTCACCAAGAGGCTAAAGAATCGGTTCATGCATACTATGAAAGGTTGCTGTTGGCTTTTAAACAATATAGTGGGGATGAGAAATTAAGTGAGAAGGATCTGAGTAATTTTGTGTATAGATTTGTCTATGGTTTAAGGCCTGAGGTTAGTGAAATGATCAAACAACATACAGTAGATTGTCAGAATAAAAAGATAGATGAAGTGTTACGACATGCAAAATATTTTAGTGATGAAATTGAAGCTAAACAACGTAAACTGAAAGAAAAGACAACGTGGGCACAAGTTAAAGTAGCCGAGAGACAAGAAGCCCAGCTGATTGAGCAAGCTAATGGCATGGGCCAAGCTAAACAAAAACCTAATATTGGGAAAGGAAAGGGACAAATCAGCCTAGAGGAAGCTAAAAAGAAGTAGCCATGTCATAATTGCGGAAAATTAGGGTATTGGAAATCCAAGTGTAAATTGCCACAGAGCGCTAATGGTGATAATGCATCATTGAATCCACAGGTGCAGAATGAGGTAAGTTGTCAACCACCGTGACAGCAGCAGGTTGTTACCCAACAGTGTCAGGTGCCAAAGCCACCTTTTCCACAGAGTGTAAATCCTCAGAGATACAGTAATGTGACAGGATTCTACACCGAGGAACAGGTAACAAAGCTACCGCGAGCTAGTGCTGTTTCGCAGTATTGACTGCAACGCGATGAGAGTGAGTCAGAAGAGAGTTATTGACGGTGCCTAGGAGAGGAAGAGGAGGGCGTACTTGGCGCAACTCTAGAGGTAGACCAGACAGGACCCTTTGTGGATGGAAAGGTAAATGATGAAAACATTACTTTCCTAGTGGATACTGGTGCTACTCATTCGACTGTTAGATCAGCTGACGTTAAAATCTTCCTCTCTCTGGTGAAACAATCCAAGTAGTTGGAGTCTCAAATAGATAGATAAAAGTTTATCCTACAGATCCTTTTAAGGTTAAAATAGGGAAATTCACCGACATGCATCGATTTGTCATGTGTGACACCAGCCCTGTGAATCTGTTGGGGAGAGATTTGTTGTGCAAAACGAATTGCACTATTTTCTGTACCCCTGATGGCATAGCTTTGAAACTCCTGATGAAGATGTACTGTATAGAATGACAATGGCAAACTTAGAACCTGAAATCACTGAGGCATTTGTTGTATTTGATCCGGAGGGATTGCCTCAAGAGTTGAAGAAAACAGTAAACCCCTAAGTATGGGATTAAACAGGAGAAAATATTGGATGGATGAAAAGAGTAGATCCTGTGAAAATAATTGTAAAGGAAGGAGTAAGTTACCTGAATATTCCTCAGTATAAACTGACACCAGAAATAATTAGAGGAGTAACGCCTGTAATTGACAGAATGATTGAACAAGGAATTTTGAGAGAAATAATGAGTAGTCCATGTAATTCTCCGATCATGGGTTTAAAGAAACCGAATGGGACTTTTAGGATAGTGCAGGTGTTGAGAAAAGTGAATAAAATCGTTGTTCCATGCTGCCCCATTGTACCAAACCCTTTGGTAATCCTATATCAGATTCCCCTTGGTTGCGGAATAGTATACAGTCATCGACTTGTGTCATGCTTTCTTTTCTATCCCATTGCACCCCGATAGCCAACAAATCTTTGCGTTCCGGTTCGGGGAGCGTATTTTGGCGTAGTGCTGTATCCCACAGGGGTATACACAAAGTCCATCGATATTTAATCAGATTCTAAAGAAGTCCTTGGAAGATTTAAAAATGCCCGAAAGTTCAGTGCTCGTGCAATACATCGATGACCTATTGGTGGCATCGAAGACACGAGAGGCATGTGGGGTGGACACAGTTGCCTTGTTGAATCATTTGGCGGATGGAGGACTCAAAGTATCCCCATTTAAGTTACAGTTTTGTCAAAAAGAAGTACAATACTTAGGTCATAACTGATCGAAAAGGGTCTGAGAAAAGTGACTGTGGACAGGATCCAAATAATAAAAGGAATGAGAGCACCAATGGTGCAGAGAGAAGTTAGAAAGTTTCTTGGAATGGTGGGATGTTGTCGCCTGTGGATCAGCAACTTTTCGCTGATTGCGAAACCATTGGTACGCTTGACAAAAAGTGATGTGAAAGATCTTCTTGAACTGAATAAAGAAGAGATGAAGGCTTTTAGACAATTGAGAGACAGCTTGTGTGAAGCACCAGCTCTTGGAATGCCTGATTACGAAAAAGAATTCGAGCTCTATTGCAGTGAGAGAGATGGATGTGCACTTTCTGTGTTGGTACAAAGGCATGGAAAATTAAGACGACCAATCGCATATTTTTTGGCTGTACTAGATCCCGTAGCCGTAGCTTTGCCTGGTTGATTGAAAGCTGTGGCTGCCGCATGTAAGAGTTTGGAACAGAGTGAAGGAATCGTGATGGGATATCCTGTGAGAGTGTTTGTGCCCCATGATGTTGCCATCCTTTTGACCTGGAGCCGAACACAGTTTATGACGCATAGTCGTCTAACTAAATATGAAAAGGTCATTTTAGGTGCCACAAATGTAAGCCTTGTAAGGTGCCTTAATGTAAACCCATCAACATTACTACCTGTTGCTGTGAATGTGGAAGTGAAGGAGGATGTGGATCATGACTGTTTGGAAGTGCTTGATTTCTGCACCAAACCACGTCCGGACATAAAAGATGTCCCTCTGAAAGAAAGTGACTATGTGATGTTTGTGGATGGGCCATGTCTGAGAACTAGAGAAGGGATTTTGAGTGCTGCATATGCTGTATGTACTGTAGCGGCTGTGTTAGAAGCATCTTGTCTGAAAGGAGTAAGGTCCGCTCAAGTTGCTGAGTTGTTTGCACTGATTAGAGCATGCAAGTTGGGAAAGAATCTGCGAGTCACTGTAGTCACTGACAGTCAATATGGGTTTGGAGTGGTGCATGACTTTGGGCAGATTTGGTCCCAAAGAGGTTTCTCGACGTTGAGTGGAACTCCAATCAGAAATGCTGAAATGGTTGGAAAATTACTTGAGGCGATACAGCTGCCTAAGCAAATCGCAGTTATAAAATGTGCGGCACATTCAAAGGGAATGGACTATGTGTCAGCTGGCAATGAGTTTGCAAATGACATAGCGCAATATTGTGCGCAGAATCAAAATTCCTTAAACAGAAATCGGGAAAGGGAAATGGAGTCATGTCCCTGACTGAGTTTGGGTTTATCGTGATGGAAGACCAGTAATGCCTGATAGCATAATCTCTACCATGGCACGGATGTACCATGGGCAGGCTCACATAGGCAGGGATGCCATGAATAGACTTTTTAAACAGACCTGGTATAATGCAAAGTTTCGGCTTGTCGCTGAGAGCCTTTGTCAAAGATGCCTCATATGCCAGCAATATAACCCAGGAAGAAAAACGGTGGTAAGCTTGGGAACCATAGGACGGGAGGGAGGTTATTTTACTAGATTGCAGATTGATTTTATTGAAATGCCCCCATGTAACCGGCTAAGATATGTCCTAGTGATTGTCTGCCTATTTTCACGTTGGGTGGAGGCTTACCCGACCAGAAGGAGTGATGGAGTTACAGTTGCAAAACTTCTATTGAGAGAGTTCATTCCAACGTTTGGTTTCCCAGTAACGATTGAATCAGATAGGGGAAAACATTTCCAAAATGAGATTATAAAATTGATTTGTGAAGCATTGAATGTACAACAAAAACTACATTGTGCCTATCGACCAGAGGCTTCTGGAGTAGTGGACAAATTAATGGCACCATAAAGAACAGATTGGGAAAAATGTGTTTGGCCACAGGTCTAAAATGGCCGGATGTCTTGCCTCTTGTGCTCATGACTATTAGGTCAATTCCTGATAGGAGCACCGGCCTGAGCCCCCATGAAATTATTATGGGTAGAGCAATGAGACATGTTTTCATTCCTGTCAACAAACTGCTGCCTATATCTGATGACTTCATTTTGGATTATTGCAAGGGGTTGGCTGATACAGTTCATTCTGTGTTTCATCAGGTTGGACCAGGTGCGACCACCCTTGAAAAGAAACCAGCTCATGACTTGAGTCCTGGAGACTGGGTATACATCAATGTACACAGAAGGAGTAATTGTCTGGTTCCACACTGGGGGAAACCATGTTAAGTGATTTTGACCACGATGACTGCTGTGAAGTGTGCCAAGGTAAAGAATTGGATTCATGCTAGTCACACTCTTCGAGTCCCTGGTCCTGTAAATCGATCTGAAGAAGAGCATTTGGAAGAGTCTGACACCAGTTCTGAGTCAGAATCAGAAGAAACAAGAACATGACAAACCGCAAGAGCAGGAGAAGCGGATTTGAGCCAAGTTGTGGGGCAGGAGAATATAACACTAAGGAGACGACTGGAAATTTCTGATACTAGCTCTGAATCAGAGACAGAACAAGTGGGAATACAAGAAAGGATAAGTGAAAATACTGGAGAAAGTGAATAATAAATCTTTGATAGAGAAGCACCAAGTACAAGCACAAGACAAAATAGAAGGTGAGGCATTAGATACAGAGAGTGAGGGTAAAATCATTGCGGAAGACCCCCGAGGAGGTGTAGGGACGACACACATCCAGGTAGAAAAAGGGACAGTTAGTCAGCAGGAAGATTGCGTGGAAGAAACACAAGTAGGGATAAATGCAGATAGTGAACCTGAGGTCCTGAGAGTAGAATCCAAAGAAAGTAAAAGCAAGACCGGTACTGAATCTGAAGAGAGTGAAGAAGAAAGTAAAGGATGAAGGGGCATATTATCAAGCACAGCGTTAAAATTATCACCGCTTTAGCGGCAGAGAATTCCAATAGAAGCCTATGTTGACACCAGAACATGGTCTTCTATGGGACTTCTCACGGGCATATTATCAAGCCCATTATCGCCGCTAAAGCGGCGATAATTTTAATGTTGTTTCTTGATAATATGCCCCGAATAACTTTTAGGAAAAGAGCTTGGAAAACGGAGCGAGAAGAGAATGGGACAAAGTTAAAGAGGCTGTCAAGAGAAGAAATTTGGCCTAACAAACTTAAAAGAATGAGATACTGATTAACGAGAAAAAAATCTTCCAATGCTGAACTAGTGAATGAAGTGTCTAGTCAAGAAAAATCAGAAGACACTGATCAGACACACTTGCAAGGAGCAAAGTGGATAAAGAAACCGCACCAGAAGTACAAGTCACCGGAATGGACGTATGTGGCACTTCCTGATATACAAGAGGAAGCAGATAGCCAAGAAAGTCTAGGAGTGACTGTGCATGAAGTGGTTGAAGAAGCAGATTCAGAAATCCTGAGAGTTATCTTATCTGATATCAGAGAAGAGATGGATGATCAGGAAGTTCTGAACCAAGATTGTGAAAACAGAGACAAAGATGATCCATGTATGGATTAAAATGACAAAGCAACACGTAAGGAAGTAAAACTCTGGACAAGACGCGTGACCCGAAAGAACCGAGTAGGCAATTGAAGCCTTAGGGTTAGACAAAAGTAAATTGTGAATGAAAAGAGGTTAAGTCAAAACACACTGATCATTTCCGAAATGGCAAACACAGAAGGTAGAAAACCTACATGTGGGTTTCTTCAAAAATGTGTTTTTGTTGTACAGGATTACTAATGCTTGTCTGGATCATATTAGCAATAGCCGTTTCATTTAGATTAACATTTGAAGACGTAGAAAAACACACTGAGAACAGGACTAATAAAGGAAAGATTGACGATACCCATGTTACTAAACTGGTAGATAGAACCGAATTTCACACAAAGATAAGTCCATAAATGATTTTTCTAATAATGTTTTTTCAAAGTTACTGTACGAATATGTAAAGACTATGGAAGTTAGAGACTGTTATATTTGCATGCAGTTACCTGCATCCGTGTCAGAAGGTGTCACCTATCATCATCTTCCTTTGACATATGGGATAACTTGTAGTGTATTAGCCAGTTTGTTCTATAAAACAGGGAAATTAGAATACTATTATACTGATGTAAATAATGTTTTCTCACAGATAACTGTAGTTCCCGAATTAAACAAGGTGATTCCTGGTAGAATCTTAGGTGAATTTTTCTTGGAAACAAGGGAATTAACTTTAGAAGAAGTGTTTAAGAATTATCTTACTTGTAGTCTGAGAAAAGAAGAGAAAATATTCCTGAACATGGTAGAGGAGAGGAGAGTTAAGATGTAAAGAAAAGTGTCTGGGGAAAAGATGGAAACAACATTTTGGGATGCTGGAAATGAAAACCATTTAAAGGGAGGAACAATTGCTTTAGACTGGCCTCAGAGAGGGAAATTGTGCATCAGTAGAGATAACACTAGTTATGATAATTATTTTGTAGGTGCAAGTGAATGCCATGACTTATATAAAATCATGGGAGGATGGGGATTTAAAGGAGGAAATGATCCGGTATTCCCTGGAATATATTACATCTGTGGGAGCAGGGCTTATTATAGGTTACCGGACCACTGGTATGGCACATGCTACTTAGGCCTGGTCTTCCCGAAAATATTTCATGTAGGAAGGGGAGAGGACGGTTCACACGCAATAGGTAGACAATTAACACGTAAACCGAGGAAGAGTTGGTCATCGACAAGCACAGCTGGAGGGTTCTTAATGGTAAATACGGAAATGGTTGCCATGAGAGCTATGATAATGCAAAATCGACTTGCCCTTGATATTATATTGGCCAAAGAGGGAGGAGCCTGTGGAATGCTGAAGGTACAACATTGCTGTACTTACATTCCTGACGAAAGTCAAAACTGAGAGAAATACATTAAGAATATAACTGATTTGCATGAGAAAATTGTTCCAGTGGAGGTTGAAAGTGTTTGGGAGAAACTTGGTAAGAGTTTTTCTACTATAAGGAGTTTATTAACAAAATTAGGTAGCTCTTTTGTGGGTAAAATACTGATACCAGTGACTTGTGATAATAGTGGTATTGATATTAAGACTAGGATGTGTGTGTATAAAAAGAAGAAAATTACAAAATAAGATAAAATGAGAAATTAAGAAAAGAAAAGAGAAGGAAATAAGAGAAAGAGAGGTAGAAGATATAGAACTAGAAGAATTGAAAGACAACATGTACAAGAAAACGAGAGAGAATGATATGGGAAACACTATGATGTAACCTAACCAATGCAAGGGAATTGAGTAATCATTTCCATAGAAAAAGTTTGACATTTTATTGTGATTTGTGGTGACGTTAAAAATCACCAAAGGGGGGATTGATGGAGCAGGTAAAACAACATTTTGTATACGTACTCTATTTTGCATGAAGTTAATTACTTAACCATATTAAGTATTAACTTGTACTAACTAGTGTGGAATGGAACGACTAATCAACTTTTGCACCTTGATAAACATGAGATACACATGGGACTAAAATGCTAATTGCATGGCAAAACAATTAAAATAATTACCTGTGGTACGCAAACTAAGTTTAGAATGTGGCAAAATAGAGAATTGCATGATTCATGTCGATTTTGTGATGTTTGTGCTTTCAGCAATGTGGAATGGTGAGTAGTATTGCTTTAAATGTTGCTATAAACTAGGAAATACTGATATACATTGGGATTAGTGTGGGTTTAAAAATTAAAATCTTCATTTATATATTCTAATTGCTGTTATGTTTGTTTTTACTTAAGTTGGCATTCGGGCCTACTAGGCCGCAGTACTTAAAATTGAGCTCCGAGGGTGCCTCCGTCATGTGAGCGCGATGTCTACTGCGCAGAATCGGATGGCTCTGAAGATCTCCAAGGGTCCTCAACCACGAACCAGAGTGTTCCTTGTCAAGGATAGGAACATGGAGGACTGCCAAACAATGAATGGTGTGAACGATTGAGGGGACAATGACGGACCTGTACGCGAAGGCTTGCTTGTTGTTTCTTTAGTCTGTGAATTACCAAAAAGATATACAATTGAGCGCTACCATGCCAGGTCACATGGGAAAACAGGCGAACATGAGAATACTCGAAAAACTTACAAATTGAGTTGGATTAGCCAATCAGAACACTTTCTACCCCTAAATTGTTGCACATTGACCTAAAGTTAAGAAGGAAAAGGGTATAAAAACAGTGATCTGTCAGAGGGGGGTTGGCTCGTTGGGATGATCGTTTTGGCGTTGGGTCTGCTTTGAACTGACGGAGATTTCCATGGTTTACCTGGGGTTCTTTGTATACGAGAGAGCGATTCTATCTGATTTTTTTTTATTATTGCCGTGGGCTGAACAGTTTATCCTGAAAATTGTCGCAGAGACTTGAATAATCCTCTGTGTGATCGGAGGATCTCCAATTTACGAGATTTGGTAAATATAATGCCATGCAAACTTATGCGGATGTTCTAAAGATTTGTCTCCTAGCAAGAACACATATTATGTAATAAACTGTAGATCTTAAATGCTAATGCAGAGCAAACTAAATTAAATAAACAAAATGTGGATTAATAAGAATTGAGTTTGTGGTTCTTTAATTAGGTACTGATGATTAATCAAATGTTTTTGAGACTTTAATTGTGTTTTAGCTGGTTCTAAATCACCATCAACCAGTCTAACTAATTGGTTCATCGACCAAATGGTGGAGTGCCTTGATGTCAAAGTTAGGATTCTATAGGTGCAGATGTATATACTGTATATAATGTAAAGGAATTACTCCTGATAGATAGCAAGGTACCCCCACATGTCCAGCGCTTTTTCTCCTGTGCACAGATTCGAGTGAGACGTATGAGTGTTGGTGTTATGGGCCCCACCAATGAATGAATGAATGATTAGTGTGATGACGAGTCTGTGACATAGGGAGAATATGTAAATTGGATCAGCCTCATTGAATATCAAAACAGGATAGGGAAGGTTAAGGTCTTAATTATTTGATAACATTCCACCAGGGAGCCATCCTCCACATGAGCCTTCAAGACTTCTACCAGGGATATTTTCCTTTCCAACATAGCCATCCTCCCCAAGAGCCTTCAAGACTTCTACCGGGGATGTTTTCCTTCCCAACATGGCCAATAGATTTAGAGTATGTCTCAGAATATTTAGGCGGTCAAAAAAAGATATTTCATCAGTCAGGTCTGGGGTGGGATGTCAGAGTATATAGGGTTTTGCAATATTCCTGAAATTCCATTATTGTAGCAGTTGGGAAAATCAAATGTTGCCTATCAGAGCCGCAGAGAGCCAGTATAGTTCTAGATAATCATGTTGATGGTGCTGTGAGGCACACATTCTTCCCTCGATCGTAATGCCTTTGATGAAAATGTCTATTTTGTATAGTGTATTGAGTTTAAATGTGGCTGCCAAGAGCTCCATCAGAGTCTCTTGCATTGGAGAAGCAGAAAAGGTGGAGGTCAGCGCCCAGAACAATGGCCTCCAAGTGAAGCCTAGATTTGTTGGCCTGCTGTCTGGCCAGTGCCAAATCCCTCATTAACATTCCCCAAATGACAGCCTTTCCAGCCCCACAAAGTCTGCACAGACGAAACTGAAGATTGATTTTCCTCTAAGACCCACTCTACCTGGAAGCAAGGACATCATTTAGCACATGGGTCCTTGCATTGATAGAGTTGAAGACACCAAGGACTTCTCGGGGCTTGTCCCAGGTCCCTGTCTATTCATAAATCTATGAGCTCATGGTCCAACACAGTGCATGGAGTTATGGATGCAGCAATTAATTCCTGGAGAAGAGAAGGTGACAATAAGAAAAATTCAATCTGGGTTCAGATGTTAGGGGCACGGTTGGTGAAGGCAGATTCTCTCTCCCAGAATTGTAGCAGTCACCATGGTTTTTGTAAGGCATGGTCCTGAATGAGATCAAGCAATGCCCCTCTTTCTCGATCGTGCCTTACATACAGTTTACTAGATCTGTCTATGACCGTATCAAGTGTCATGTTCCAGTATCCGAAAAGGATAACCTGGATGGAGCAAAAAGAGGTAAGCTATCTGCTAATACAAGAGAGGAAGGTAGATTTAGCCACAAGCGGTGCATTTATCGAGCCCACAATGATATATGTACCTTGGACGAGAAATGTCTTGAAGATGTACACGCCTTTGATGTCCATTCGTGTGCAGTAGTTTCAAGAGTAAATTTTCATGCAAGTGAATGGTAACCCCAGATATCCTGGGAGAGTGTGCTGTATCCCTCTGGCCTTGAAGATTATTTAGGACATGGGCATGGATGACTCAGCCCACCCAGTCTCTCTTGAGTTTGGCGCTTACTTCTGGGGAAAGGTGGGTCTCCTGCAGAAGGGCTATATCTGGTTTGTAATGGCCTTTATAAGTAAGAATTTTCCTTTGCCTGTTGGAATGTGTCTATCCATTAATGGTGAGGGATGTGTTAGACCTGTCACCATTGGCATGGGTCTCCCTTCCATTTTTCGCTTTTTCCTCCTCTGTGTTTGCTGGTGTAAGATGCTCTGGGCACTGTGCCACTGCCATTCAGTGCCACAGCGTGAATGCTCCCTATTGTAAATTGACTGTATGAATTGGTTCAATCCTAATTGACCCAAGGAGCATGATAGGAAAGTCGAATTTAGTATGCCTGTGCTCCAATTATTAAAGCGCATCTTTTAGTGACACTTATTTTTATATTCTGTGTTTAAAACTACCACTTTTGGGAAGTAGGTATTTTCTTGCTTAAGCCTTCTCGTGTGCTATGCTGTTATGTGTATTGGCTGTCTGGTTTCGGAGGGTCAGGGCAGGCTGAGACCGACCTGGATTAAATAGAGAGATCTGCAATTGGAGTATGGGAAGGGGTGACCCTTTGATCTGAGCAGGGCTGTGCCTGGCAAGGTGAATGATGACTCCACCTCTCACTATGCATCTGATGGCAGACCACCTCTCCCTGAAAAGCAGGATGTAGCCTTGTAAATAAAGTGCTCCAGGACGACACCAAACTGGTTCTGGCTGGGTTCAGTGATTTGTGACATTTTGAGAACAAAGACTTTTGGGGTATAAAGATCTGTGCTAAAACCCCTACAGGGTGTGTTACTTCTGGATGTCAATATGAACCTCTGTCCGTGTAACGAGAGGGAAAGGACTTTGAAACTTTCATCCATCTTGCTGAAGCAACTACCCAAGGGCCTGATTTGAGCTTGCCTCCTGCTGAAGTCTCAGGGACATTAGACTTCACCCATCAGTCGTCCGGATTCCTATTTGAGAGGGATTGTGGGCCCGCCGCAGCTGAGAAGCTGTTGCCGCTGAGAGCCCACATTTGCCTGTGTTACCAAAGTCATTGTGATTGCTATTGTGGGCCGCCGCAGCTGAGGAGCTGTTGCAGCTGAGAGCCCGCATTTGCCTGTGTTACCAAGTCATCACGATCGCTATTGTGGCCCGCTGCAGCTGAGGGGCTGTTGCCGCTGAGAGCCCGCATTTGCCTGTGTTACCAAAGTCATTGTGATCGCTATTGTGGGCCGCCGCAGCCAATGAGCTGTTGCCGCTGAGAGCCCGCATTGCCTGTGTTTCCAAAGTCATCGTGATCACTATTGTGGGCCGCTGCAGCTGAGGAGCTGCACCGCTGAGTGCCCACATTTGCCATCCTACGAGAATCATCGCTATCACCATTGTGGGCCACTGCAGCTGAGGAGTTGTGCTGCTGAGTGCCCGCATTGGCCGTCCTACGAGAATCATCGCTATTGCGGGTCGCTGCAGCTGAGGAGCTGTGCCACTAAGTGCCCGCATTGGCTGTCCTATGAGAATCATCGCTCTCGCTATTGTAGGCCGCTGTAGCTGAGGAGCTGTGCCGCTGAGTGCCCGCACTAGTCACCCCTTCGAGGATCTTGCCATCACATGTGGGTGCCGCTGGGAGCCCGCCTTTAAGCCCCGTCCCAGGATTATCGTGAGTGCACGCCGCGGACCTCTACAGCGGGGAGCTGTGGCTGCTGCGAGTTCGCCTGTCATCACCGCGGCTTCCTTGTGAGGCTGTGTGCCGTGCCCCTTTAAATCTCAGGTACATTGTGCATCACCGGGTCGTGTGGACCCCGGCCTCGAACTAAGTTCATTCCACACACTTTTTGAGTGCCTCTATTGCTTTGAAGTGAATCTGTAATTATGTGCATTGTGGTTTCTTGATCGCTTTTGAGCCTTGTTTTAAGCCTATATGAAGAGACCTATTTTTCTATAGTCACTTGTGTGGTGTCCCTTTGTAGTGTCTTCACTGAGTTATTGTGTATGGTCATAAATGCTTCACACACTGCCTCTGAGATAGGCCTGACTGTTCGTGCTACATTACCACAGGGTTGAGCAGGGGTTATCAAAGGGTGTAGCCCCCTTACTCTGACTTAGGAAGAAGGATCCCTAATTGGACATCGGCGCCAGCCGCTGCCAACTGGAGATCCCCATTTCTAACATTGGTGGCAACGTTGGGATCGGGACTTGCATTTATGATCCACATACAATAATTGGTGTACGCTAATAGTGAGTGTAGGCCTAGGCGCAACCACATATGGTTTGATTTTGTTCTATTGTTGATTATAATTGCAAGTTATGTCTACAATGGGTAGGCCAACGTCCAATGCTTCGGAGGATCTCATTTTTGAGGAAGACAGTTTAGAAAACTATACTGCCAAACTGCTAAAGTCTTTTTGCAAGCGATTCACAGTCCCTGTTGCGGGTCTCTCTAGGAAGGAGGAGTATCAGAAGGATTTTAAGGCCTGGTTAGAAGCGAGAGAGTTCGCTAGGAATGAGGGAAAGAATGCTGGAGGGCAGCAGGATGACGAAGTGGATTTAGTGGGAGGTAAAGCACCTTCCAATCCAGGTACTAGTGTGTCCTCAAAGGGTCTATCTCCAGAAGAGATGGAGGACAGGGAGAGAGATAGGAGGCATAGTTTGGAGATGGCCAAATTGGAAGGTCAGAAGGACCTAGAGAGTAAAAAGTTGGATATTGAGAATAACAGGTTGGCATTTGAACTTGAGAAAATGAAACTTGAGCATCAGAGAGTATTGAGGGAGTTGGAGATCAAGGCTAAGAGTTTAGAGATCGTCCCCTCTGTTGGCAGCATACCTTTAGTACCTACCGAGAGTACAGTTTACATACCTAAGGATGTCATCAAGGATTTCCATGAGAGTGAGGATATTGGGCAATGGTTTGCCGCATATGAGATAGCCATGGTGTCCCACCGGGTCCCTGAGAAGGATTGGGAAGCAGGGCTGTGGGGACGCTTTGTGAGTGATAGGAGGGATACCCTGTTGGATCTTCCTGAAGAGACCAGGATGGTGCATGCCCATATGAAAGAGGCCTTGATGATGAAATATGTTTGACCTCAGAAATGTACAGGCAGAGATTTAGAACCTGTAAGAAGTTAGAGGGTACCACTTGGGTTGAATATGTGTCATTTTTTTGCAGAGCAATGGATCTCTGGGTATAAGGTAGCAAAGTGGAAACGTTTGAGCAATTGTATGATTTGTTTGCATGGGAGCATTTATCTAGTAACTGTTTTTCAGAGCTACGCCAGAACCTTAATGATAGCAAGCTAACTCACCCAAGGAAGCTTGCTGATGAGGCAGACCACTGGGTGAGCACCCGAGTTCGCAAGGGTCTGGTGGGAGACTTCGCCAAAGGTAGACAGGGTCCCCAGCAGAGAAGTGGGGGGGACAGGGGTAAACATAGGAAGTTCCAGAGAGGGCCCCAAAGTAATTCCCAAGGGAGCCAAGGAGTGGTGTCCCAGCCTCCCCCTGAGAAGACGCCAGTGCCCCCGACAGGCAGGCCTGTTCAGAGGAGGCCACTTACTTGCTTTAAGTGTGGTCAAGTGGGCCACCGGTATTACGATTCCCAGTGTCCCCAGAGGGACTCCAGTGCACCACCCCGTGCGCCCCCGCCAGATTGCTAGTGTAGCCCTGGGAAGGGAGGAGATGGGTGCCCAAGGTGGATGGGATCCCGTAGAATTGACCCTTGTCTCGCTAGGAGACTTTAAGAAGGTCCCTAACCCTGCACTGCCTGCTAACACTAAGAAGTACAGGCAGTGGGTGACCATCAATGGCCATAGGGTGAAGGCTCTGAGGGACACAGGAGCTAGTGTGACTGCTGTCAGCTCCCGGTTGGTGTTCAAAGAGCAGGTTGTTCCCCATTCATTCTGCCCAGTAGTGTCAGCCGACAACTCTGAGAGCCAGTGTGAGGTGGGCAAGTTCCCTTTGAGTGGGGGGGTGTCAGAAACTCTTCAAGTAGCTATGAGGCCAGCCATGCTGGTAGACTGTCTGTTGGGCAATGATTTAGAGAACTTCCCGTGGGCTACGGTGGAGAGGAAATCTCACATTGAAATGTTGGGTCTGCCTGAGTGGGCGTGCACGACCACATGGTCCATGGCAGCCAGTCAGGATGTTCAGAAGGACCTGGAGCCTAAAAGTATGGCCCAGGCCCCTGCCTTAAAGAGAAGGGGTAGGGGTGCGCGGTAAACCAGCCCCCATAGTTCCCCCGGTCCAGGAGGGAGCAGACCTTGAGGGGTATGCCCTGGAGCCTACAGGGGAACAAGTAGCCAAACTGGGGACCTGCCTGAGCTGACCCAATGGCAGCAGGAAGGAGGGCCCACCAGGGAGGAATTTTGTGAACAGCAGAGAACGTGCCCTTCTCTTGAGGGGCTGCGGCGACAGGCTGCAGCCCAGGCAGCAGGTGATCAGTCAGGGTCACATCTGATCTATTGGAAGAATGACCTTCTTTACAGTGAGCCCTAGGTTGTGAGCTTGGGTCACCCTGTGCGCTGGTGGTACCCCAGCGCGTCAGAGCCTTCCTACTGGGGTTGTCTCACAATGTGCAATTGGTCAGACATCTGTGGCAGACCAAGACCTTTGAGAGGTTGGTCACCCACTTTTATTGGCCCCAGATGCGCAGGAGCTCAGATGCTCACTGCAGGACATGTGAAACTTGCCAGGCAAGTGGGGAGAGTGGGGGGAAGATCAAGGCCCCACTCCAGCCTTTTCCATTCGTCAGTACCCCATTCGAGTGAGTGGACATTGACATTATGGGGCCTCTGGACCCCAAGACAGCCATAGGCCACAGATTCATCCTGGTCTTGGTGGACCATACCACCCGGTACCCTGAAGCCATCCCACTCAGGACAGTGAGGGCCCCCGTGGTGGGACGTGCACTGAAGGGGATTTTCTCCCGTGTGGGATTCCCCAGAGAGGTGGTGTCTGATAGGGGTACTAACTTCATTTCCAAATATATAAAGTCTCTGTGAGAGGAGTGTGGGGTGACTTACAAGTTTACAACTCCTTATCACACCCAAGGTAATGGGCTGGTTGAGAGATTCAACAACACCCTTAAGGGCATGATTAGGGGCCTGGAGGAGCCCGTGAGGTGTCAGTGGGATGTCCTGTTGCCATGCCTGCTGTTTGCTAACCATGAGGTGCCACAGAAGTCCTTAGGGTTCAGTCCCTTTGAACTGCTCTATAGTCACCCGGTAAGGGGACCTCTGATTCTGGTCAAGGAAGGCTGGGAGCAATCTCCCAGGGTACCTCCCCAGGATGTGTTTAGTTACATGCTGGCCTTCAGGAACCAGACTCGGCGTTTCAGAAAACTTGCGGAGGCAAATCTGGAAGCCAGCCAGGAAGAGATGAAACGCTGGTACGATCAGAATGCCACTCTGATTGAGTTTCATCCTGGTCAAAAGGTTTGGGTCATGGCCCCAGTGGAGCCCTGTGTGCTCCAAGATAAGTGGACCGGCCCCTTTGAGGTGGTTGAGCGCAAGAGTCCTGTTACCTACATGGTGGACTTGCGGTCTCCCAGGAACCCCTTGCGTGTCCTGCCTGTTAACCGCCTGAAGCCCCACTTTGAGAGGTCTGAAGTGGGCATGCTTCTGGCCACCGATGCTGGAATGGAAGAGGAGAGTGAGCCTCTTCCTGACCTGCGTGCAGAGGAGCAAGATGGGTTGGTGGAGGGTGTGGTCCTCTCCACCACACTGACCCCTGAGCAGTAGAGCGATTGTCGCCAACTGTTGGGGCAATTCAGTGACCTGTTCTCCCTGGTGCCTAGTGTCACTGATTGGTGCGCCCATAACATAGACACTGGGGACAGTCCACCTGTGAAGCACAAGGCTTACCGAGTGACTGACCAGGTCAGAGCATGCATTAAGAAGGAGGTTTTCAAAATGTTTGTTTTAGGGGTGATTGAATCCTCTAGCAGCCCTTGGTCCAGCCCCATGGTCCTGGTACCAAAAGCTGCAGCACCTGGTGCTACCCCAGAACTTCGGTTCTGCATGGACTACCGAGGTCTCAATTTAGTCACGAAGACTGACGCCCACCCCATCCCCAGAGCTGATGACCTCATAGATCGGCTGGGGGGTGCACGGTACCTCAGCACATTTGATTTGACATCTGAGTATTGGCAGATCTCCTTGACTGGTGGGGCAAAGGAGAGGTCAGCATTCTCCACCCCAGATGGGCACTACCAGTTCCGGGTGATGCCCTTTGGGATGAAGAATGCCCCTGCCACCTTTCAGAGGTTGGTCAACAAGGTGTTGCTTTGGCTGGAAGATTTCAGTGCTGCCTGCCTGGATGATATTGCAGTGTTTAGTTCCTCATGGGAGGACCACCTGCACCTCCTCTGGGAAGTGCTGATGGCCCTGCAAAAGGCCTCACAATCAAGTCAAGTAAGTGCCAGATTGGCAGGGTTCTGTGGTGTACTTGGGACACCAGGTGGGGAGCGGCCAGGTGGTGCCCCTACAGCCCAAGGTTGAAACCATCCTGGTTTGGGAGCCCCCAAAGACCCAGACACAGGTGAGAGCCTTTTTAGGACTCACGGGTTATTACAGGAGGTTTGTCAAGGGGTATGGCAACATTGTTGTACCCTTGACTGGGCTGACTTCTAAGAAGCAGCCAAAGATTGTGAACTGGACTGATACCTGTCAGAAAGCTTTTGACGCCCTGAAGACTGCCATGTGCACAGCACCGGTACTTCAGTCGCCCAAGTTTGCTAAAGAATTTGTTGTCCACAAAGAAGCTTCCGAGCATGGTGTGGGGGCCATTCTGTCACAGATCAATGAGGAGGGCCTAGACCAACCTGTAGCCTTCATTAGTAGGAGGTTACTTCCACGGGAACAGAGGTGGAGTGCAATTGAGCGTGAGGCATTTGCTGTGGTCTGGGCACTGAAGAAGCTGAGACCATACCTGTTTGGGACTCACTTCCAGGTTCAGACAGACCACAGGCCCCTCAGATGGTTGATGCAGATGAGGGGAGAGAATCCAAAGTTGTTGAGGTCGTCCATTTCCCTACAGGGTATGGACTTTATGGTGGAACACCGCCCTGGTACAGATCACACCAATGCTGATGGTCTGTCCAGATTTATCCGCCTTGGTGATGAGAACTCCCAAGTGGGTAATTCTCCCCACATTTCAGCTGGAGGGGATGCGTGTTGGACCTGGCACCATTGGTGTGGGTCTCCCTTCCATTTTTCGCTTTTGTCTCCTCTGTGTTTGCTGGTGTTAGATGCTCTGGGCGCTGTGCCACTGCCATTCAATGCCACAGCGCGAATGCTCCCTATTGTAAATTGACTGTATTAATTGGTATAATCCTAATTGACCCAAGGAGCATGATAGGAAAGTCGAATTTAGTATGCCTGCGCTCCAATTCTTAAAGCACATCTTTTAGTGACGATTATTTTTATATTCTGTGTGTAAAACTACCACTTTTGAGAAGTAGGTATTTTCTTGCCTAAGTCTTCCCACGTGCTCTGCTGTTATGTGTATTGGCTGTCTGGTTTTGGAGGGTCAGGGCGAGGCTGAGACCGACCTGGATTAAATAGAGAGATCTGCAGTTGGAGTATGGGGCGGTGACCCTTGGATCTGAGCAGGGCTGTGTCTAGCAAGGTGAATGATGGCTCCACCTCCCACTGTGCGTCTGATAGCAGACCCCCTCTCCCTGAAAGACAGGATGTAGCCTCGTAAATAAAGTGCTCCAGGACAACACCAAACTGGTTCTGGCTGGGTTCAATGATTTGTGACTTTTTGAGAACAAAGACTTTTGGGGTATAAAGATCTGTGCTGAAACCCCTACAGGGTGTGTTACTTCTTGATGTCAAGACGAACCTCTGTCCGTGTAATGAGAGGGAAATGACTTTGAAACTTTCATCCATCTTGCTGAAGCAACTACCCAAGGGCCTGATTTGAGCTTGCCTCCTGCTGAAGTCTCAGGGACATTAGACTTCACCCATCAGCCATCCGGATTCCTATTTGAGAGGGATTCTACTCACGGGTGAGGCCTCTGTTGAGAATTCCAGAGCCTCTGGTTCTACTGCGGGGAACGCGGGCTGAAAGTCATCACATCGCTATTGTGGGCCGCCGAAGCTGAGGAGCTGTTGCCGCTGAGAGCCCGCATTTGCCTGTGTTACCAAAGTCATCGTGATCGCTATTGTGGGCCGCCGCATCTGAGGAGCTGTTGCCACTGAGAGCCCGCATTTGCCTGTGTTACCAAAGTCATCGTGATCACTATTGTGGGCCGCCGCAGCCGAGGAGCTGTTCCCGCTGAGAACCCGCATTTGCCTGTGTTTCCAAAGTCATTGTGACCGCTATTGCAGGCCGCTGCAGCTAAGGAGCTGCGCCGCTAAGTGCCCGCATTTGCCGTCCTACGAGAATCATCGCTATCGCCATTGTGGGCCGCTGCAGCTGAGGAGCTGTGCCGCTGAGTGCCCGCATTGGCCGTCCTACGAGTATCATCGCTATCGCTATTGTGGGCTGCTGCAGCTGAGGAGCTGTGCCGCTGAGTGCCCGCACTAGTCACCCCTTCGAGGATCTTGCTATCACCTGCGGGTGCTGCTGGGTGCCCGCCTTTAAGCCCCGTCCCAGGATTATTGTGAGTGCACACCACGGACCGCTACAGCGGGGAGCTGTGGCCGCTGTGAGTGTGCCTGTCATCACCGCGTCTTCCTTGTGAGGCTGCGTGCCGTGCCCCTTTAAATCTCAGGTACATTTTGCATCACCGAGTCGCGTGGACCCCGGCTTCGAACTAAGTTATTTCCACACGCTTTTTGAGTGCCTCTATTGCTTTGAAGTGAATCTGTAATTATGTGCATTGTGGTTTCTTGATCGCTTTTGAGCCTTGTGTTAAGCCTATATAAAGATACTTATTTTTCTATAGTCACTTGTATGGTGTCCCTTTGTAGTGTCTTCACTGCGTTATTGTGTTTGGTCATAAATGCTTCACACACTGGGCCTGTCTGCTCGTGCTACGTTACCACAGGGTTTAGCAGGAGTTATCAAAGGGTGTAGCCCCCTTACTCTGACTTAGGAAGAAGGATCCCAAATTGGACATCGGCGCCGGCCGCTGCCAACTGGAGATCCCCATTTCTAACAGGATGTTACTGTCAACAGTCTGCATATCATTACCTTCATGGGGGCACACATTGTCCATGAGATTCCAGGTGGTGTAATCAGTAGGGTCAGGGGTAGCAAACAGTGAGAAGTTCAGATGAGGGGTGTCAAGTATCGGCTAAGAGTGAAAAGGTTGTGGTATTCTTCAAATGGACAGAAAAGCAATGCAATACATTTTTGAGGAGATCACAAATGGGAGTGATCTTAAAAGGGAGTCACTGTATTGATGGTGGTTAGACCAAAGCAGGACAGAAGCCCCACAAGCTGCACCACAAGTGTTATAAAACTGGTGGAATCATGATCCTCTGACCTGGGTAAAGATTGCGCACCACTAGCAGCAGTAGCAGGGCCGCTGCTTGTTGACACAGAGACAGCAATTCGCAGACAGGTGGTTGTACATGGCATATTGAATGGAAGGTGAACTAGTATCCCCTTAATGGTCAAACCATACTATTGTAACCTTAATAGAGAGTAGGGAGCCATAAAGGAGAAAATTAAAAAAAAACACCAGAAACTACATCTAAGTTTCAGACTTCACCATATGGAACAATAAACCCTTATTTCAGCTGGCACTCAACCTGTAACGGACAGAAAAGGATGAATGAGGTAGTAGGCAAATATTTACAAATGTCTAAATCTCGACAGTCAAAGATGATTCATTACTGTTTAAGTCTTGAGGGATGGTCTTGATTTGTCTTTGGTCGAGGCTGATTTCCATAGTCTCAGCTTAAAATTTTGGGACCATTTCTGCGTAATTTAATTCCATCTCCAAAGTTCTTCCAGGTCTAAGGGGTCATTGCTATTTAGATCTGGGTGGAGTGATGCTTGTGGCATGGTTTTGTATTTGTCCTGGGTGATATCTATTGAAGTGCCCTTCAGTTCATCCAGGAAAGACTCCAGTTCCCTGGGTTCTTGGTATTCCATCATGCGGGCTTGAATTGTGATGATGCCATGCTGCCATGTTCAAGAGGGCCATAATTGACGCCTTTTTTCCTGAGTCTGGGATTCAGGGCCAAATCCTTTTCAGTTTGATATTGGTAGGTAGGGATAAATCCCCTATTAAGATAACTTTGATGTTTTCATAGTGGTATGGGCCATGTTTATTCACTTCCAAAAGATTAATTTAGGTGTGTTGGTGTCTTAGGCAATACACTAGAACATGCTGCGGGTGGGAAGTTTGGGGTGCATTTCTAGAGCAGAGCTTGTGCGTTCTTTGGAATTCAAGAGGCGGGGTGAAGGTTAGGTTCTTAAGAGTTGGGATCAATATGCTCAGAAAGTTAGCCATAGCACCCTTCTCAGATTGTTCCAGAAGTCCTATGTTCCTTTTATTTTCCCTTCAGCTACGATCTTCCAGAACAATAGTTTTCTGCCGAAAGTGCTACATCGATTGTCCCCAGTCTATCTAGGGTTTGCAGGTATGGCTGGAGAAATTTCACTTTGGAGCTGATTGTAGCGTCTTCAGGATTCACTTTGGAGATAGAGACTTTGATTTCCATCAGTTCCTTCATGAGTGTCGCTAATGTCATGCTGGCTATGTCCGGGGTAGGCGCCCCTATACAGCTTTTGTCTGGTGACTGTTTGCCATGGTTTTGGGAAAGGAGAATTCTCATGTTTAGGCCTCAACATATGGTGGTGCAGCAGAGGGGGACTTATTGGACAGCCACAATGTAGGGCTGCAGATAGCAGAAGTAGGGAAATTATGCAGAAGGTGTTGGCCCATTGTGATATCACTCATTAAATGCACAATCCCAGGAGCAGAAGATGGCGTCTCCAATAACTCTCTATTTACCCACCAGTTCACAGCTGACCCTGAAGTATAAAAGGTACATGTCAAGGCAGCTTGGAACCAGTATCGGAGCCAACACAAGCATGGATAGCACAGGACCACTGTCCATAGCATGTGACCCATTTGTGACTGTTCTCAATACAAATCTGCAGGACTTCACAAATTACCCCTCAGGAAGGACAGTATTTATGAGGCTTATATATCAGCCAACTTGGCTCCAAGACCATCCATTAAACCCAGATTAACATGGCTGCCATTGCTGCAGTTCCTTTCCATGGCACCCACTATCAGAATTCACATGCTCAGTTGTTGGAGGTCAAGTTCCTGACTGCTTTTCAAGCTCATCTCATCAACCTCTGCCCCGCTGCCAACCGCACCAGTAAGTTCGGGATGACTGGGAGAGGATACTTGCAAGCAGGCACTCGGACAAGGACATTAAGGCAGAGCTGCCCACCATCAGTACTTGAATGATAGTCTGGCATCAGGCAGGGGGACTCAAACTGTTGGAGGGTAAGGCACATCTAACTATTGAGCAGAGTAGCAAGCTATAGACTCCCAGCATGATGGAGGTCACTCTAAATCACTGAGAACGATACGATCCCGCTCCAGCGAAGGAAAGAAGAAAGCTGGTCCATTCCACTGCTCAGAAATAATGATTCAAATATATTGGAGCCTTCGCTAGTGCCCCTTCAGCTTAGTATCCCCCCTGAGTGAGATTGGTCACTGGTATGGGATGGAAACCGGGCTTGTGGCCTTGCATCACTGTGGAGAGCTGCCATACTTGTTGACACCTAGATCTGCCCCTTTAATATCTTTTTCATGATTTGCCATTCCTTGGATGGGCTGTCCATCAAGGCCATGTCATTTTGTCGATTAATATGTTGTCACATTTGTGGTTCATTTTATTTTCTGTTGATATGGCTGTTTTTATTAATGAGGTATTTCTGGTTTGTTTGGCTTAGTCTTATATAAATGCACTTCAATTCATTAATTGTTCTTACACATTCGTTTTTGCAGTCTCGCTACACACAGCTCCAGCTGTCTGACACAGATATCAGTATATAAAATGCTTCACAGAGCCCATCCTTTTTCAAGACTGGATTTTTACCATGGCAGTCTCAGTTGTCTTGCTCCTATTTACAGCTTTTCTCAGTTTCTTTGTTTGACACTCCATTCGAGTTTTTGGGTTTTACCATTTAAAGATTGTATCAAAGCAGAACCAAATGTAAACAATATCAGTTTGCTGCATTTCAGTGCCACCTGGATGTCACTAGGAAAATTACAATAGAAATGTGCAAGACACAACTAGAGCTTGACATACATTGAAGATTGCAATAAATAAGCATTTTCAGTACCAATCTGCCTTACTTGTATGTAAAGCGAAACTGATTGACAATGCATGTTTTTACTTCACAATCATGATAACTTGATGTTGGATATACTACATGCATGCCCATAGGCTTTCTTAAAGATGCAGCAAAAATACTGTCCCTTTGTCAGAAGTATCTATTTTGCAATATTTGTGCCTTTTCCTTTTAAGTTCACCACTCGCAATGAAAACATTAGATTCTAACTTCTATTCATAACACTCTTCTTTGAGGGTACAGATTAATCCTGAAAATTCAGTCTGTTCAGGAAAGCAGCACTACTTTGAGGTTCCATGTTATTTAGGCCGCTACGCAGCTTAATTATATATATTTTTTTATAATGAACGACTGTGAGCAACACAAAGTATGCAGACTATTAATAAAATACAACGGCAAACAAAAAGCCAGACCTTTTGACTTTGGCAATGCTTGTTTTACTTTTTCATTAAACATGTAGAGCAAATAAATGAATCAATAAAGATTAATGTTTTAATCAGATTGATAGTTTGTTTGGTACTTGGTTATTTCAGTCGTTTGCTCTTTAATTTATCGTGATTGAGTCCATAGTTTATACTTTGTGTAGTGAAGCAAAATCAAATGTCCAGTAGTTCTAATACATTACTAATAATCTGCTATAAGTATTACAATCGATTCACAGCAGGTAATAATAATAAGTAATACTTTTATTTTGCATAGTTAATTAAAACCACTGCATACATACAAACAAACTAAAAAAGTGTGATAAAATAAAGTAAAATTCAATAACTACATATATGTTAAAACATGTTTAGCAGCAGTTTGTTGATGAGCGGGCATTGTCAATGTTCAGGGTTTGCATATCACAAAGTGCATAAGTGCAGTGCATTTCAAAACAGGATGCAACACGTTTTCTCTTCGTCTTGGCAGTGAGGAAATTTGGCGTTAGAGTTCGGAACACATGGCACGGGACATGGATGGTATAGTGCAAAGTTGCTGCCCTTAATTAAAAAAGCATTTAGCAGCAGTTTTCTTAGAAAGGGAGCCAGTTTATCGGTGCTCGGGGCCTTACTTGCTTAGTAGTATGTGCATAAGTGCAGTACATTCATAAGCAGACTAAGTACACCACTTTGTCTTGTAAATAGCAACGTTTGATTTAAAAACTCAGTTCAAGGGGAATAAAGTATGATGGTTTCAAACCCAGCTTTAATTTATGGGTTAGAGGCCGCTCTCCTCCGTAGAAGCTTTGCCTGCTGCTTGTGAAGTGCATTTGCTCGTTCTTAGCATTTTTTTCCAACAGCACAAGACATCTTACCAGCCTGCAGTTGAGCTGCGGGTCCTATGTGTTGAGGCAAGCCATAACTGCTTGTCTCTGGGTGCAGATGCCTCTTGAGTTAAACTGAGTTTTGAGCAGTTGGATCTGTTAGTTCTTCAGTTTTCTGCAGATGCAGAGCAGATGCAGGAGATCTTCTGTTGCTAAACCACACAATCGACAACCGTTAGAGAATTGTGCCCTGTGCCATGGTGGGAGATGCAGAATTGAGGGAGTATTCCCACACGGTATTTAAAAAAGATTCCTTTGCCTTTCTTGAGTAGCCTAGATTGAAATATGTCTGAGGGTGACCATGTCAATTGTCATCCAGGCATGGCTGCGGGCTGAGAAGATGGCCTTGTCTTCTACCAGTCATTGGCTTTTTATCGATTTCCAAACATGTTTTTTAAAAACGGTGTGACTGGTTGGAGTATCCCAGGCCTGAGACAGTTCACTATTTAAGAGAGATTCTTGAAGAAAGTTCCTGACAGGTGACATGCTTCGGTGCTGCAGCTATTGCGATAAGAGATAATTCAGGGTGTTGGCAGCTGCATTCCTGATCTTATGCCAGCAGATAATGAATGCACCTTGCCTTGGCAAGGATTGTTTTGTTAGATGAAACTGTACCCAAACCTGTGCTGCCAAAGAGTAGTTTGGAATACTGAATACAAATCAGTAAGCCTTAACTAATGTGTTGTGTAGAGTCTTAGCATCTCTGCCTCTCAGGGCTTCAATTCCATAGGTAGTTGCTGGTAGGAATTTTGGTCGAGCCACCTCGAGGAGAGATGTGAGGATGGACATGTTAGCAGGGCCGGCTTTAGCCTGGTGGCGCCCAGTGCAACAATGTTAGTTGGCGCCCCCAATGACCACCTCCACCACGGATTCTCTCACTAACACCCAAGTCTCCATAACCACTTTCTCTCAGATGCATGGAATTAGTTAGATAGCGCCACTCATACCAGTGTAGGTTGTTAGAGCACTTTGCATCACACACACATTACACAGAGACACTTAATCATACGTGTGTAAATCAGTGCATAGGAATTGTTACATAAGCCAAAGGACTACAAGTTTAGGAGTCACTTGTCATCCATACTGGTAGGCAGTATAATTTAGGAGTGCTTGGTGTGGAGAAGCACACACTCAGAATCGAAAAAGAAACAGCATACTAGGGAGTTTTCTTTAATAATAAGAATTGATTTCTACCCAAATTAACCCTTTTGCAACATTAGTCTATGCTCTAATGTATACTTTGCAGTGTGTATACAGTTCTATGATAAAAGTTAATAGCTCACTGTTCTATATTAGGACTTTGTTATAAATTGCTAGTAACAAAAATATGTTTCTTTTAAAAGCAGTAACCTGCTGACCTATTTACATGATATGCAATCTGTAATCTACATGGTACACGTTCTCTGCAGCAGGCTTATTAACCCTCTGAACTACCTTCACATAAGCCGAAACGGCAACTATACTAAACTCCGATCTCTGTCTAGATAGAACATTAATCACAGGAGTTATCTTGACGTTTTTGTGATGCCTGTCAATTGCAGGTGGAAAGGAACGTGGCAGCTGGTGCTTTAAATACATAATAAACTTGCAAACACGGCGCCCCCAGGAAGTCAGCACCCGGTGCGGCGGCACCGGTCACACCACCCTAGAGCCGGCCCTGCCTGTTAGCTTCAATTTAATGTTTCACAGCATTACTGCCATTGCCATCTCTTTTCTCTTGATTGCTTGCTTCTGCATGGTAAAATGCCCCCCCCCCCCATTTCTATGCCTAGGCATTTGTAGTTTATTGTGGTTTGGATCAGTGTTTTCCCAAAGTACCAGACAGGAAATATTTTCTTGCCACCATCGGTGGTCAGTGTTTTTGTTTTCTCAAGGTCTATTTCCAGTAGGTTCTCTATTGAGTAATCCTGCATTGCACTGTAGAGATGTTGCAAGGCCACCTGGTGTGGCTCACCAGGACCACATCATCTGCATATAAAAAAACTGGGTAGTGTTGTGCCGCCCAGCCTAGGGGCATGCAAATTACTAGAGGGGAGACACTGCGCCAGATCTGCCATCTGGAGGTTAAATACTGTAGGGGGAAACACACACCCTTGTTGTTATCCTTTGGTGCTAGGAACTCATCTGGAGAGATGTGAGCCTTTGCCCAGCTTCACCTGTGCCCAGGTATCAGTGTGGAGTCGAATCAGCATATCCAGCAATGACTGCGGTGCATTCCAGTCCACCAGCTTCCTCCAGAGCATAACTCGGTCTATTTTATCAAAGGCAGCTCTGAAGTCTATAAAGCACAGATGGAGAGGCTGTTTAATTATTGTTGCTACGTCTATGTGCATTGACATAATCAGGGTGTTGGTGCTTGTGCGTGTATGTTTAAAGAAACCGGTTTGGTTGAGTGAAATGATGGCATTTGCTGATGCCCAGCTCAGAGTTCCTTTAGTAGGCTCCTGTGAAGTACTTTGCCTCATTGTCAATTAAAATGACCAGGTGGTAGTTTTTTGATGTAGCCTTGTTCCCACTTTTATGTATAGGGGAAATGACTGAGCCGTTCCAGGGGGCTGGGATTGTCCCAAAGGTTCTTACCGCTCAAAAAAGAGGGTCACGGATCTCTGCCCAATAGTTCCTGTCCTGTTTAAAGAGGAACGCCAGGATCCCATTTGGTCCAGGGAACCCCTCTCTCCTGCCTTTGGCAATTTGTCGCTTAATGGCCATGATATTAGTGCCTTCGGAGACACACTGATAGTGGCTGGTTCAAGGAGGGGTTCTGCTGCATGGTTGGTCAGTAGTCTGAGGATCTATCCTCGCTTTTTTTGCTGGCTGGCACAGAGATTGATGGTGAAAGTGCGCTTCTAGAAGGTCAGCCCAGGTCTCTTCTGGGATGTAAGATATTACACCTTCTTGGGCTGGGCTCGTTATTTTAATTACTGTTCCCCAGAATTAAGTACTGTTTTTGGATTTGATGTAGTTGAAAAGGTTTGCCCAGAGTTCATCTTCTTGAATCTGTTGATGTTCCATTTTAATTTTATCAACAAGCCTCTTTTTTCATGGAGTAGAGAGGCAAGATGGGAGTCCCCAGGTTCGTATCTTAGCAACCTCAATGTACTGTTTATGGACCTTTTCAGTTGTTTCAGTTTAGTGCAATTGCAGTTGAGCAATGGAGAGCCACCCTGCTTCCCTGGTGTTTGCCTGGTCTTGCTTTGATGGTCTTGGAGAAGGAGTTGGCTAAGTCTGCAGTGATGCTGTTGAGAAGGTGAATGCAGAATAGAAAGAAGCCAGCTGCGGCAAATCTTCTGTTTAGTGCTCTGTGGTTGATGTGCTCCAGGTCATCCAATGGGCATCTAGCTATTTTGCTTGTTCTGCCATGGAGACTCCTGCTCTGGAATATTCCTGTATGAAGACTAACTTTTCACATCTTCTTCCTCTGAGGATCCCAGATGATGTAAATTTAGGATCCTCAGAGAGAATGAGGTTGGGGGTATTCTGATTGCTTATATGTGCCAGAAGCTGAGCCACAAGTTGGTCAGAGTCTTGTTTTTTTCTGCTTTGGGTGTATGTAGGCATTGAAAATTGTGACCTCCTCATTGTGCCCATCTACGTTAAGGGTAATTTAACAGCTATAATAACAGCTGGAGGAGATGGAACTACTTCTGCCTTGGTTATGCATGTAAGTGACAAGTATGTTGTCAGGCCTCCTGATGGGTGGCCATGTTGCGAACGCTTAACTGTTTGTGTGCTGAAGTGCACAAAGTCCTCTAGTTTGGGAGGGTCAGCTAACCATGTTTACTAAAGCAGGATAATGTCAAGATTTAATGTAGCACATGATATTGGGGTTCACGACTTTGCTTGCCAAACTATTGACGTTCCAAGTGCACAAGCGGAGGATAGATTTGGGCTACCAGAATGGAGCTGCCCAGTGTGGGTTTTGTCATTGGATATAGGTGGTCCAGTTTATGGTTCTAGATATCCACCTGAAGTCTGAGCGCCAATTTGGTGTTGATGGAAAGTGCTGCTGTCGGGGTTGCCTGTTGTTGGGTGCCCTTCCCCATATGGGTGACTCTCCCTAAGTCCCCTGAGCAACAAACTGGTGATGAAGCATGGTTTTTCTGTCCAGCATCGGGAAGCAGTGAAGATGGATAGCCGATATTGTGATAAAGAGTGATATTTATGCCCCACGCCTTGAATGTTTTTTGCTCCAAAAGTACTTTATGGGCAATTAATGCTGATTTCCATATGGTCCTGGTGACTTCACGATCTGATGTCCTTTCTGGTTTAATAAAATTGATTCCAAGCAAGTCTGTTGATCTTATGTTGGTTGGCTAGAGCTGGGGTGTTTGCCATCAAAGTAAGATATTGCCTCTATTTAGCACTTCACAATTTCCCCTAGACTTGTACTCTAGCTTAAAGAGCAGGATGAATGGGTCTGTCTGTAAATTTGAGGCCAAGAGAGCTGTGTGCCCCTGCTCTCTCAAGTGCTCAGTGGCTGATTTTGACTCTGTTGGATGGAACTGTTCCCGTTCAGTTGCAAACGTTGCTGTAGCTTGTCCTGCCAGTGGGATATGCTGATTTACTTTTGGAAGCCTGGCACCAGCTATGTCTTGGTAATTTCAGTCTTCTGTGCTGACCACCCTCAATGGAAGGCTCCAAATGCTCCTGGGCAGTAAGCAGGGGCCTACGATTAAAACAGAGGCATCTTCTGTTAGAGTAGGATAGCTGGTGCGAATAAAATATGACGTTACAATGCATGCAATTACAACATAATTGCAACTACCATTGCATTGCATGATTTTACAACGCATGCCATTGCAATGAATTAAAAAAAACTACCATTACAACGCATTCCATTACAATGCATTTAATTACAATGCATACCATTACAACGCATAATACTTTTAGGGCAACAGTAGTGTAAGCATTGGATAGTGTAGGGGTAAAAATTACTATTCCCACTCCAGTGAGTGCAACAGTAGGGTACGTTTTGGATAGTGTAGGGTAAAAATTACTAAGTGTTGGATAGTGTAGGGGTAAAAATGACTATTCCCATTCCAGTGAGTGCAACTGTAGGGAAAGTGTTGGATAGTGTAGGGGCAAAATTTAGTAATCCCCCGTACCCACGCTAATACTAAAATAATCTCCATTACTTACCTTATAATGTTGTAATGGTATGTGTTGTAATGGTATGCGTTATAATGGCATGTGTTATAGTGACATGCGTTGTAATGGCATGCATTGTAATGGCATGCGATGTAAAGGCAGTTGCGTTGTAACAGTTGCATTGTAATGGTAGGTCGTTGTAATGACTGCTTTGGTATGGATGTTTCCCAGTGGTGCACGTTGCCTGAGGCTCGCTGCTTAGTCTTGCCCCTGCCTCTGTTCTGTTTTTCCTTCTGGTTGCTATTCTGTTCCCTTCTGGGACCCCTCCTGTGTTGGTTCATTTTGGAGAGGTGCCGGAGCTGTTGTCCTGCCACTGGACATGGAAGAGCTCTTGGTGTCCTCTGAGGAGTGACTCATGGAAATCAAGTGAGCCTTATGTGTGGATAGCAAGATATTTTGTTCCTTTTGAGTCGTTTTCATCTTCTTCCCATGTGTCTGCCCTCCCATGAAAATGGTACGGGAAGAGGGCTTTCATTTGGGTTGAATGATTCGGAGTTTCAGGGGAGTTCACAGGCGGGGCAAGAGGAGGTTGTTTCAGATGGAAGACGGGATACATAGCTGGATGATTCCTAACTGTTCTTTTGTTCTAACCCTGCCACCTTGGTATCCGCCTTTGTTTGGCATTCTGCCTGTCAATTTGCTCTGAAGCTGCCTCTGTCATGGATGCAGTGACGGGGGTCCCTTCTCGATCTGTCATATGAAGATGTGGAGGATCAGCATGTAAGCAGCTGGGGTTTGGCATCAGAGTGTTGGTCCACCCTGGGGCCTCCAGGTCAGGCCCCCTTGCTGTGGGGTTTGGGAGGGTGGACAGTTTATCCACGATTGGGCGGCAGCTGCAGATCAGCTTTGCTTCCAATTGTGCCCGCTTTATCAGGGAATTTAGATCCCCCACCATCTCATTTATACTAGCAACATAGAGAGCTAGTTGGCCTCCAGGCTCAATCTTATCTCAATTGCACAATCAGGAAACTTGCCTGACCCAGATTTTGGCAGTAAGGATGCTGGCATTACACATTAACATAGACTTAAACCCCAACTGGCCAATGCTTTCCAAGATTGTCAAGTGCAGACTTTGTGGCTTCAAATCTGAAACCTTTTTACACCTACTTTGCAGCTGTCCGACGTTGCTCGATCTCCGGCGAACACTATTAAAGCCGCTTTTTTTTAACTCAAGGCATAGGAACATACAACAACGCAATGAACTGGACTTTTAGTACCATGGTTCCCCTCGAATTGGCAAGAATAGGCACATTTTTCAAAGCAGAACCTTCTTAAAAACACACAACAAAGCATAGAGATGTTTGTGGATTGATAATTCCTAGTTCCTGTATCCTGGACATTAGGCATTGTAATGTTTGACCCCCTTGTAATTGAGTTTTAACATTTGCTATGTATTTACTCCATTTTGTGGTTGATTGTAAACTATTTTTACTTTCATTATAACATATCCAAACCGGCTCTCTCATAACAGATTTTAAATAGACAAACACCCTAAATTTAATTAAAACTGCTTGCATACCTTGAATGTTATCTTTGGGCACTATGTGCCAGCTACTGCAAGGACCCATCGTTCTCCTTTTTTCTCAGCCTAATATGCCTTTTAAATGTTATAAATTGTCTTGGTTTTTAAGTAATCTACACAATAAACTTTGTATTGACTAGGGAGCCAGGGTACTGAGTAAGGTCAGCTGAATATCCATTCTTTTTGATTGAAACTGAAGGGCTTCCAGGGACCGCTGCATGGTGTTTAACCCTGATTCCCATGCATTGTCCATCTGTGACACAGCCATTCTTCCTGGACTGGCACTCTTCATGTTGTCCAATTCTGCCCCCTTGGGGCCCTTAGGAGCCTGGGCTTCAGCTGTGGTGGGGGACCTCCCTGAAAGTCCAAGGTGTAGGAGGCCAGAACTTCTGCCCATTCCTGAGTGCCCAAAAATGAAAGTGTACACTGCTTATCCGCTAGGTGTTCCAGATGTTGCTGGACCTCTATTACTTCATGGAGTTGACCTAGAGACTCTGATGGTGGCTGGGTTGGGATGATTTTAATTGAAGGTGGGTCTGGGCAGAGGGTTAGCCAGTTGATTTGGCATCTGGATCGGTGAAAACCTCCTGCACCTTGGCCTTGCTGTCCTCCAAGGAGGGTGTTGGCAAGGCTCCCTGATGATGTGTCCGATGTCCGGCTGATGATATCCAATTGGTCGACTCCAACGCCGACCCTCGATATCACATAGCATGGATGATGTCCTGAATGTTTTGGTGCTCTTGGCATGCCTGCCTTGGTTGGATAGCTTGTACTGGTGGTGGTGTGCTGTCCTCTCTGACTTTATTGGTGGGATTTTTAAGGTCTTTGGAGTTTTTGAAAGCCACGTCTGCCTGGGCATTTGCCGTTTTGGCAGCTGAAACCTGTAGGGGCTCAAGTGGCAGCTGTAGGCTTTGGATTTCACTGCTGGTTAAGAAAATGGCGGAGCCTGCATCTTTCAGGAAGCAAAACTTTGACAAGATTTTTGTCTAAAAGGAGTAGGTGAGGCCTCTCTTGATGCATGCCACCAATTTGTCTGTGCTCCTGCCCTGCATGTCCATGTCGTGAGACCCTGAGTCAATTACTACTAGGGGGCTGAGGATTGCATTTTCTCCCTGCTTTTTGACGAAGCAGTCTTCCTCCGCTTTGACTTTCCTGCACTCAGGGGCAGACCCCTTGTCTTTCCTAACCTCCCTTGCCCTTTACTTTTTACTATTATTGTTATTACTGTTGTGCGCTTATTGCTGTTGTTATTTGTTGTTCTTACTATTTGAGAAAGTGCAATCCTTGTGGAGGAATTGCTTCACCAGGATAGGTAAACCAGTCCGTTCAGCACTCTTCTCTCCCTGCAGGCTTCTGTGAAGTCTTTTTAGCCTTGTTAACCAGGAGGTGGCACAAGCACGCCCCCTTATTGCTGTCTTGAGGCTCCCAGCAGGGGTATAGTCTAGGTGGGTAGTTTGAGCCAGCCCTAGCAGACTTGTGCATCAAGGGTGTGAAGTTGCAGGTGCAGAGACAGCAGTAGGTTTTATTTTATAGGTTTATAGTTTGAGGGTTTGGGGAGTTTCAGAAGGTCACAGGTCCACGACTAAGCTCACAGGTTGGGACACAGCCAACACAGCATAAGAGTGCATAAGGTGGCAGGCTGCACTGAAACCTAGCTCGGCCACCTCCTCTGCTTCAGTGTAACTCCCTGGCAGGGACCTTCCCTACTGGGGGTCCGTCCATATTACTCACTGCCTGAGCTCCCCTTCCCCCCACCCAATTTCCTGCACAGTCCCCTGGGGACCCGTCAGTCCACCTCCTGGTGCCTTCCCTCCAGCAGGCGGAGGAGATGGTGTGTGCTTCATAGCGGGCTCGAAAGTGGGCAGGCGTGCAGGCAGCAGAGAAGCAGAAGAGGACATGCTGCAGGACGGTAGTGTGCCTGGAGGGAGGGAGTTCTTCACCCCTTCAACCTCCTCCTTGAACTCTGCAGGTATCTTCCCCCTTGCCCCTAGAGCTCGCACCAGAGGCCTTCGCAGCTCGGAGCTCAAAACCTGCCATCCGCAGACACTCCACGGTTGAGCTCCACCCCCTCTCAGTCCATGCAGCAACCCTTGCGTTTATTCGCTGATTCCAAAAACCAGCTCACAGGAAGAGCTACTAGGTGCTCACAGGTGTCCACCTGTCCTGTTGTTAAATCATGTCGGAGGTACTAATCGAGGGCAGTGCTGGATAGGTCTGAGGTCACACATGCCTCATTGCACTCTTGTGCACACGAATGTCACTGCAGAATTTCGCGTGGCTCTTTTAGTCACTGTGCTCCAATCACAGCAGGTGATTGGGGTATCCACTATCCAGCACAACTGTACCAACCATGTAAATGGTAGTATTAAAATCCAATCCCAAAATGAGGTGCATAGATCAAATTGGAGTCAAACACCACAATCCCTAATAGAGAAAGCCAACAACCCTACTACAATATCAGTTCCAAAGTGGCTGATCAGCTCCTTCACAAAAATATTGTCTTTTGTCAGTACATTCCACAAGAAAAATTCAAGAGTGAATAGTTTCAAATAATGGTATTTTCTTCTCAAGAAACTCAGTAATAATAGAAATATTTTCACTAAAAAAGTTTCTTTGTAGCCATTTGCCAACGAATTTCATTTGCCACAAACTTCTTCGGGGCACTGAATCAAGTGGCCAGTCATAATGAGAGTAATCGTGTCAAACAGTAAAATAATACCCAATGTGTCCTTTCTTGAAATATATACACTCATACCCTCTTCCATGCTTGCATGTGTTGATGTAGACTTTTAGATCAAGTCTTCCAATTGGCCTTTGGTGTTAATTGTCCTTTCCTTTGTGGTTAACTCATCCTGGGCTACCTCTTGAGCGATACAATAAGTCATATTGTGGATCCAATCCGTAAGGTGTGCTTAAAAGATAGCCAGCAATATAAACTCAGGGTTAAGGTTATCAGTGTTTGACATGGCCATCTCTGCAGGTACACCTCGTATTTTTACCTTGCTTTGCTGAGCCCATTTTTGTTGGCTTTTAGGACTCTGTACACTTTACTCATGCTAACTAGTGGTAAAGTGCTTGTGCACTCCATTCTAAACATGACAACCTTGGTATACACCTGATTGGCCCATTTAATGTACTTATAAGTCTCTAGTGTATGGTATAACATACCCAGAAACTGGAATTTAAATGCTACTAGTGGACTGCTGAACTAATTGTGCCACCCACTAAAGTACCCCTGCAAAACGTGTCTACATGCCTGCCCCTGAAGCCAATGTGTGCAGTTTTAAACTGTCCTTTCGACCTGTCAAAATAAACCTTTTGCCAGGCTAACCTTTCTTTTTTTATAATACATTCAAGTCAGCCCTAAGGTAGACCTTCAATGGTCTATGGTATTTAAAAAGTAGGACATGTGCTTAGGTTTTACATGACTTGTCAGTGAAAAACATTCTAAGTCATTTTTCAATGTAGCAAGGCTAGCTCTCCCATACACTAACACTGTCTACCCTAATACGTTTAGTAAGTGATGACTTCAGTTTGGGAGCAGATAGAGAGTGTAATCCTTCAATATGCAAACTGCAAGAACTGGGCTCCAGGTGAAAATCCAGATGTTCCGGGCTCTTCACATCAGCAATGAACACCTGTGTCTCTCACCAATACGAAGCCCCTGCTCTTCATGTCAGCCACAATCTCCTACATCTCCTGTCAATGTGAAGTTCCGACTAGCTACTCGCACCAACACCAATCTTCTTGTGGTCAAACTCCAACCAGCAACCAGCTCTTTGCACTAACAATGATCTCCTCATGGCCCCACCAATGAAAATCTCCAGCTGAGGCTCCTCAGGTGGAACTAGACTGAGTTAGAAGGTAAACTCTCCACCGGGATCAACCTTGTCACTTTATCTGACCCACCCTCCATTGCGGTCACCCTGAACTTATGACTTTGAACCAGCCCATCGTTTCCAGATAACCACAATTTGCACTCTGCTTTTTGTTGCTATTTCAATCTGAATCTTTAAAGATTCATAACTTTGGTTCTACTCATAATATTTTTATCATTATTATTTCATTTTAATTATTAAAATGGTCTTAGTTTCTAAATTGGTTTATGATTTTTCTTGTGTTGTGCTTTCACATAATTACTGCTTGAGTGATGCATAAATATTTTACGCATTGCCTCTAAGTTAAGCCTGACTGCTTTTGTGTCAAGCTACCAGAGGGCTAAGCAATGCTTTATTTAGTGACTTTTGAGGGTCACCCTGACAAGTGTTGTGTTTATTATTTTAGTGGGGCTCGCACCCCTTTCAACTCATAACTTAATTTCTTACAATCAGTGGTGCTCATCATTATCAGAGAATGATTGGAATTAACAGAGAAACAACCCACAAAGACAGCAATTTTGCTAAGGATGGCATCAAAATGTGGAATCATTACTGGACAGGTTGGAAACATATGCGCCAGTTTGGCTGTAAATAGGTGACACCCATACGAGACCTGAACATGGATAACATTTGAACATTTTAGGGCAACTGTCATAAAAATCAAATACTATCTTGTATTATTGAAGTCTAAGTTTAGATGAGGTGGAATTTTTTTTTAGTGAATGAGTTGTCAAATGAGTGTTCAGTAATTTTGGTTGTTAGCCATTTTGATCATTTAGTGGCCCATTTAGCTAGTTGATTTTCTAATTACCTAGCGAATTAGAAAATATTTGATAATACACAGACATTTTGTTTTGCAGAAATATATAAAACTCAAACAGATGTTGGGCTTTTCTATGTGATTGAAATGAAAATTGTTTGTTAGATCACGTATCTGCAAATATTTAAAAAATCCATGTTGCAGAGCCCCAAATTCACTGATAAAACTCTGAAACAAATCTTAAGGTCCCCTGGTGGTATAACTGATGAAACAATTCTAGATATGATTTTAAAGAAGGAGCGCTACCAACCATCAAAAAGATCTAAGGTAACTGTAGGTTATTCCAAATTTACAAGAATCTGGGAAGGCAATGGACTTTAAAGCTTAGATTTATGAAGTGATGCCCCGGTTACTTATCAGTAATCTTCATTACTCCGAGTCCTGGTCTTCCTCGCCACAGTAATTACACATGAGCATTCGGCTCCCACAGAAACTCCAATCAAAATTTAGCAGACTAGTCTCCCTATCCCTCCAATATGGCCCCCAGTGGCAACCACCAATCACGTAAAAGGATACAAGGCCCAAACCATGACCTGTAAACCAAAGCCAGATACATGAAGCCACAACAGATGGCCAGACTATACTGTGGCGAAGAAGACCAGGACTCGGAGTAATGAAGATTACCAGTAAGTAACCAGGGCATTACCTCCTCGCCCTCTTCCTTGCCACAGTAATTACTCATGAGCAGATACCAAAGCAACATCAGCTTCATGGGTAATTAAACACAGCCCACACACAGAAGGCAGTACAAAAAAAACTTTATTGACAACAATTGAGAGAGACACACATCTCAAGAAACCACAGGGCCCAGAACCGAAGAGGAAAAGGCAGGGGAAAGAGACGGCTTCAGGCCCTGCCGGGCCACACCAAAAGTAAAAAACAAATTGTCCACCTTACAAAAAGAAGCCGTGCAGCACAAGAAAATCAACAAAGCATGCTTCACATCTAAAAGGTGCAACTGAGACTCCTCTGCCGAGGAAGGAACAGGAAAGAAAACAGGGAGGTTACCTTTGCCGACCGATGAAAGAAAGAATCCACCTTAGGCACAAAAGTAGGATGAGCCTGCCAGATCACCCTATCCTCCAAAACCCTCATAAAAGGAGCAGACCGCAGGAAAACCCCCACCTCCCCTACACATCTGGCAGAGGCAATAGCCACCAAAAACACCACTTTCAAAATCAAAAACGTCAAGTCCACCGACTCAAAGGGAACCTCCTGCAAAGCCCTCAACACCAATGGAAGGTCCCACTGAGGGGGGGAGACAACACAGGATATGGGTGTTGAAAGGCCAGAGACTTGAAAAGACGAGCTAGAGCAGGACTCGGTAGGAGACCTCCATTAAGCGAGGCATGAAGTACAGCACACTCCGGTAGTCCAAAACAGCAAGACCGAGGAGGAAGTGCAAAAAGGGGGAAAGAAGACAAGCAAGGAAAGTCCCAAACCCCCTGGGGCATGAGTCTGCTAGAGCAGGTTCGCCGCCCACACCTACCTGAACACAGGAACAGCACTCGGTGTAGTGCAGAAACATTAAAAACAGTTTCTGGTTTGGGTCTTGTATCCTTTTATGTGGTTGGTGGTTGCCACTGGGGGCCATATTGGAGGGATAGTAAGATTAGTATGCTAAATTTTGCTTGGAGTTTCTGTGGGAGCAGAATGCTCATGAGTAACTACTGTGGCGAGGAAGACGGACGAGGAGGTAATGTACATTACCCACATCTGCTAAATCCTTAAATTTAATATGATAGAGAGGCACCTGGGATTGGTACATGTGAAAACGAAAAACTAGGGAGGGGAAGAGCTAAAATAAACGAGCATGGAGGCAAGCCTACAGGAAACATCTTCAATTAGTTTAGCTAAACGTTTAGCTGACTACTTCCAGCAGCACATCTGTAAGTTTGGAAGGACCCAGGAGGCAAGCCATTTCAGTTAGCCACTACTGATCTATAAAGTGCACTGACATTTGGTTCATAGCCTCACTTCTATGCATCCTCAGAGCTGTGCATTTCCTTCAATGACTGCGATCCACCTCAGTGACCGGACTTTCTTCTCCACTTTAGTTCTCGTTAAACTGCCTTCATTTTATGGGGAGTTTTATGCTCAGCACTTGGAGTTGGAGGATGCTATGCATATAAATAGAGTCAGGCATCGAGGCAGGTTAAAGAATTGTCACCTTTTGCTAACTGTCAAATTGTTCAATGCTTGACGGCACTGGTTGACGAGGGAGGGCTTTAAGACTGGCTGCAGTACATTGCCCTTCATCTCATCAATCAGTCGATCCATATAATTGACTAGGGGGAACTTCACATACACAGAATTGACAAAGTCAGCTGGACTGAGCTGTGCACTGTCGCATGGATGCTTTGCATTCTGCAGGGAAACATAGGAGCTGCACAATAGAGAAAGACATGGCCACCTATCCACTGAAGTTGAACTGTGTGTGGGCAAATTGATGATAACTACAAAGTTAGGCAAAGTTCAATCTTCTTTCATAATCACAACCAGCATATTCGGACTTCACAGTAGAGCACATAGCAGTGGCGTAATGCAAAATGATAGGGCCCCCTGCAATATGTAATGATGGACCCCTGAATCTCGCATATCTCACAGATATTCATTAACCTTGACCTGATTTGTGGCCCCTTGAAAGGGGGAGGGCTCCCTGCACCATAGGCGCTGCAGGGGTCTATGTCACGCCCCTAGCACATGGGCAAAAGAAAATGAGCGCTCAGGGAGAGGGTGTGGCCTAACGGTTAGAGGTGTCGACTTAGAAGTTGGCGAACTGGGTTCGGCAGGGATGCTCAACATCCTGCGTATCTGGGCAAATCACTTAATCTCCCTTTGCCTAATAAGAATGAATGTAATGCAACTGGTGTTCGTCTAAAGTGCTCTGATACCTTGGGGTCGAGCTATTACTATATAAAATTTCAACAACAACAAAAATTTGAGCAAGCAATGGTTAACATTGAACAAAAAGAGCTTTTAAGGCATTGAGGTAAAAGTTGGAGACAAAATCAGAGTGAGAGAGGATGGCAAAATGAACAACAAAAAAATAATAGACATGGAAAGTGCGGAAGAACATACTCATTTGGAAAAACACTGCCCAGAATTTGGAAAAGTATGCACACTTCGTGGAAAGGGGAATTATTTTGAATCAGTTGGTGGATTTACACAAAGAATAGGAAGAGGATTGCACTACACGCAAATGAAAAGAGTGAAATCACTTTTGAAAACAATACAAAAAAAAGCTTACAAAACTACAAACCTGAAGTCACAGTCAGTTAAATCAACTTAAATATTTCCCTGAATACTGGGTTTAGTGCATCACTGAAGCACAGAAACCCCCCAAGGTTAAAAGCTAGTAGCCAGTAGGTAGTTATAGTTAGGACCAACTTATTCCTACAGACAAAGCGTATTTTGTTTTGCTAATAAACTTTGGCACTATTGGACGAATCTTGACAACATTTTCAAAACTAGTACTCAAGTTAGTTTAGCTGCTGTCTGAAAAGTTTCTGATTGATTCCTCAAGCAAGTGCCAAGAAAAAGGGGGGGTCACAAAACACTTTCCCCATGCAGTGTCTATGGGGATTCCGCAGTTTTTGAACATGACTACAGCCCGAACCACTGAACGGAATTACACCAAATTCGGAAGAAAGCTAGATCTTGGTCCAGAAAGAGTGCTTTTTGTAATTTGCTGTAAATCTGTTCAGTAGCTTTGGAGTTATTAAAGAAATGAATATTTGTATATCGATCTTTGAACATGTTGTAGCAGCTTGGTGGGTGAAAATCTATTTTAGGGGGAGGCTCCCAATCTCGTTTTTAATAAAGTATGACATTTAACCACCTGTGAATGGTAGCTATAATAAACAATCTAGGCTAAAACATCAGGGGAACAATATGTTATTGAGATTTGGTGTGCCATGAACAGTTGACTTTAGAACCCGCTGGCATCGGGTTGAATCCCAGCTTCGGCACATTGGGTGAATCTGAGTGACTAACTTAAATTTCTTTATGTCTAAATATAAATGGCAAATATCTCAAATTCTAGGGTATGATGTTCAGGCCTCAGCACAATTTAAGTATGTACTTAATGTGAATGGTAGATATCTGAACTCCACCTCAAGTAATTGTTTGCTTATATAGCACTACTTTTAGATAATGTACTAATTGTTTGTTTTTAGAGTACCACTGTTAGATAAATGTTCTATTTATAATGTTTATTATTTTTATCGAATGGCACACGTGCACTTTATCCCTGAAATCTGCCATGTCCTGTAAACTATTTTAAAAAATGAAATAATAATGTTTAATTAGCCTGACTGACTGGAAAAAGTTAATTGATTGTGATCAACTTTATGCATTGTATCCTGGAACGTTCAATTAGGTAATGTGTTTTGGTCTGTATTTATTTCTGTCCTTTCTTGTAATGGTTTTAATTAATCAACAAATAAATAAATAAATAAAAATAAAAAGAGTCCACCTCAAGTAACAAAAACAGATTTAGGTTAACATCTCATCAAGTGGATAATTGTCCTATTAAGTGAACTACCAACTTAAAGACCTATTAATGTAGGCTTGAATCCCAGCTTTGGAACATCCTGTGTTTCCAGGTCAGTCTCTTAGTGTCTGTATGCCTAAGTGTGTGTGAATATGAAATATAATATCAGTAATGCGCTTCTGCTGTTTATTGTGATTTGAAGTTCTGTGCAGAGGTAGGGATTTAGTCATGCCTGAACATCCTTTCTGGTCTCCGTTGCTTTCTGGATTCACCAGAGGTGCGCAGCAGGAGGGTAATTGATTACTTAAGTAAGCACACCATTAGTGAATCCACTAGTCTGCCTGCAGATGCTGATCCTGTTTTTCCACAGTGGTGGGTGAAATGGAAAAGGCTTCTGAGTGAGTGGGTAAAAGAGGGGGAAAAGCATATGACACCCGCCATTAGTAGATGAGTTGAGTGGTATACAGTGACATTTCACAGACATGTAGGGCCCATGCAAGATACATTTTGGAGCCTCTATTTGAAGTAAATCTGAATTATTACCCTGTTTGTGTCATTCATAAGCCGTTGTGATGCCAAAAAATATTGAACTATATGGTAAACCTTCAGAAAAGGGGGCACACAAAAACAGACAAAAACTCGAGAGGGTTGGTGTCCACCAGCACAATAGTATCAATGGAAATCTTAAACAAGCATTGATAAAGCCATTTATGTTTTAATTTGGATGTTTTTACTTGCAACATTATTTAATATGGAGTTCAGGGTCTAACAAACTAGTAAAAAAAATATGCCATGGGCGACTTGTTACAGATTTATTACACTGGTGCGTGATATTAAAGTAAGACATATGCACATTTCGCTTGAAATTGTAGTTGTAGTTGCTGAATATTTGTAATGGCTAAAGAATCTATTGCTGCAGCATTGAAAATCAAAGCTGTACAGAACTTCACAGTTTTACCATTCTACTGGTGTAAGTCTAAAAACGTTCTCTTAATTTATCTTCTCCTGCTGTGTCCCTCTTTTATTTATGTGTGTGCACTTCTCTGGCTAGACAGTTACCTGTGACCCTGCTGCATAAGAGAAATGGGACAGGGCAGGATACAGAAGATGAACAGAGACATAAAGAGAACAGCATAGCAAGAAATTCGAAGAAGAGGGAGAACAGGATAGAGACAAAGATGATGTAGAAAGATATGTGAGCTAGGGAGAGAAATTAAGTAAATAAAGAAAGATGAGACACAGAAGGAAAGATGAGAAGAGTTAGAATTAGGAAGATGAAGGTAGAGAGGAGAGAAAGAGAACTAGGTATGGTTTTAGAGTGTAGTAGAGAGACAAAGATCGATCTAAGGAAATTTAGCGAGAGGTAGAGGAGTACTGTAGTGCAAGCGGTACGGTAGAGAGAGAGAGGTAATGTAGAAAAAGAGGTGAATTTGAGAGAGGGACAGGCAGTGAGATGTGGACATACAAAGAGAGACTAAGGAAAATGGAGATGCAAGTTTAAGAGAGCAAAATGAAAAGTAGCAACAAAGGTAAAGGGAGTAGTTGGGAATAGACAAAGGTAGAGAGAGGGGTAGAAAAAGAATTATGGTGGAGCCCAGAAAGAAAAAGTTGAGAGATGTTAAATAGGAAAAGTGGTGTGGTTAATACAGAAGGAGAGAGTTGTGAAATATTTGTGTGTGAGAGAGAGAAAGTGATACAAATGAGTTGATAAAAAAAAGAGGTAGAGGTAGAGAAAGAGAGGTAGACAGAAAGGAGTACAATATTAAGAGAGGTGAAGGAAAGGGGACAGAGGTAGGAGAGAAAGTGGAGGCAGAGAGGTGAGGCAGTGACGTAATGATGATTGGGGTGAAGTCGAGTGAGGTACATTGGGTAAACTGAGAGAGAGCTGAGGTTAACCATTGGGTTGTTTGAGAGTTGAGACAGAGGATGAAGGTACAGAAAGAAGCAAAGATAAAAACAGTGTGCTGCTCTGATGTTGCAGAAAGTCAGGAAAAAAAGCAGCGCAGAGCCATATTTATTAATAAAAATGGCCTGATGCTGCTCACTTGTCCAGCAACAGGCTGTCTAGACCACAGGGAACCTTTGCATCACAGTGCAGAGGTGTGTGTGCTGTTGAACGTAGGATTTGTACTGGAAGCATGATCTCCCACTAGAAAATCCTTTGCCTAGACAAATTCTTAAACATTCCATATGTAGAAGAGTAGGATCTGCACTTATGTTGCCCCCACTTTTTTCTGATGTCAACACTGGTTTCTGGCTATAGTCTGGCTGGGTACCTGCTAATCAGGGCCCCAGTCTCTCTATTCTCTCTAAACGACTTAGAGTGCATATTAGATGCACTAGTGATTGGTTACTGTGGTGCCTTATGAGCCCCTAGTATATGGCACCTTAGGTACCAAGGGCATAGGTACTTTACAGGCCTAACAGGGGCCGAAGCTTGTATTATGCCACCCCTGGGAATCACACTAAATCTGACACCTCAGGCCTGCTACTGCAGCCTGGGTGAGGGTGTGTTAGCACTCCTCACAGAGGTATAGGTTCCTATATCTCACAATACACACACATATAAACCTATCAGTCACCCCTACAGCAGGTCCTATCAATCCTGAGGGCAGGGTGGTTGGTTTACAATGTGAGGGGGTGCCTCTGCCTGAGCAGGGCCCCTCTGCAGGTAGCAGGGTCTATTCCCTGTGGCTGTTTGTGGATGTGGTTAAACCATATACTCTTAAGTGCATTCTAACCTCCCGGTTAATGCTAACTTTGGAATGACTGCATCAAAACATGTCGTGTTTGGTGTTAAACAACTTGGAATCATACCCCCCACACCAGTAACTGGTGTGGGAGAATGATCCCACCCTTCTAGAGGCGACGACATGTACCCACTGTGGAAACACGGTAGAAATCTGAAAGAGCCCTGGCATCACAAAATAGATGCCACCAGCACAGACACTGGGCTGCCCTCCTGCTGCTGACTGAAACTCGCAGTGGAGGAGGCCCAACAATAGGCATCCTGTCACAGGGAGGTGTCACCACCTTCCAGACAGGATTTAGTGTATTGGAGCTGGGTGGGTGCACTCTTAGAGTGCTTTGATGTCCTGCACTGGGAGAGCAGTAGGCTCCTCTGTGCATATGCCAGCTCAAACCGGTTCTGGGGCCACCAGCCGCTGCTCTGGTGCGAAACTGGACAAAGGGAAGTGGGTGTAACCACCCACCCCCCTGACCCTCCTAGAGGAGTGGTCATAGAGCTAGTCCCTCCCTTTCTTTTACTATAAGATAGGTACACCTTGCCATTGCAAGTTAGATAACCCTGGACGACGCTTTACAAGAAGAATCCTGGCCCTTCGGCGTTCCACTACCTTTGGAAGACAGAAGAATCTCCCTTGGAGTCAAGGAGTGACTCTCCTGCTTGGCAGGCACCAGAACTTTGAATCAAACTAACTAAGTCACAAACTTTCCCCGCTCCCGCCGGAGTCTGAAGTCCCTGCAACCCCAGAAGTGAATTTCCTGCTGACTTCTCAATGGCCAATGTGAGTCCCCAGCAGAGCTGAGGCGAGTGGACCCCACGAGTGACGAGGAACTGCAGTAACTGGGTACCATGCACTATTGTCAAGTGCAACCCCTTCACGACGCTCTATGAACTTGTGCTTTGGACCATTTGTGGCCCAAGCCTCCAGCAGGTTTTGCAGTGAAATTCAGAGGCCTGCCCCGTCCAGAGTGACCGTGGGCTCCTGTGAAGTATTTCCTCAAGAGGCATCTTTGTGATCCCTTGCCTGTTGGCTGGCGGTCCCCCGAAGACTTTCTTATCAACTCAAAGGATTCCTCTGGTTGCTCCAGGCCTGCCCTCACTCATCCTTGCTGGGTGAGTTCCTCAGACCTTGCTGGTCTGCACCATTGACTAAATTCACTTTCCACAAGACTTGCTGTTACCAAGGCTTGTTGGCTCCAATCCGGTTGCTGACACCGCAGTCAGCTGCAGACTTTGTGGGACACTCTGAATCCAGCTGCTGGTCATCGTCGATCCCTCCTGGTCCTCGTGAGTGAAGAGTCAAAACACCCTTGATCACCTGAAACACCCGACTTCCGTGGGCATCCATCTTCCTGGCCCCGGGTCACTGGCAAGTGACTGTGAACACTGTCCCTTCAATTTTCAGGTCATCTGCATCTTGAATCCAGCCTTGGATTCCACCGGACACTTCTCCAGTCTTCACAAGCAGCAAATCTTCTTTGGTCTCCATATAAAACAGCGACCCGACCCGACACCAAAAGACACCTATGCACCCGGCTTCCCTGGGTGAGGTAACTCATGCACTCCAGTGCCCTAGTGTGTGTTGGCCCTTGAATTACTTACCTTGTAAGTGGCTTGCTTGTAGACTTCCTCCAAGTACCCTTAAACTTTAAAAATCAAACCGCGACTTGCTCCATTGTAATCAATAGGGAACCCGTGGCTGTGTTCTCACACTGCATGCGTCTCCCGTGGGTCTGTTACTTACCTGCTTTTACTGCATTAGTGAAGCCCCAGCGAATCTACAGACCCTAGGCCTTGTCATTCTGCAAGTCGACTTTCATAAACCTCTTTTTTAGTATATGGTCTGGTACGCCCCTAGAGCCCCAGCCATATATGTGCTTAACTTATTGTGAAACGTTGATATTTGAATGTGTTCCTGGCTTCTAATCTCATAAAGAGATTAGTAGAGTGTGTCTAGAAATAAATACATATATATTTGATATATATACCTGTGTGGTGTCCTTTCATTTGGTAATTCAAGAGATTATAAGGTAAAACAAGCTGCTTTACATTCCTCTGAGACTTAGCCTGAAGGCTGCTCTCCACAGCTACCACTAGGATAGCTTTATTTAAAAGGTTGTCGTAAACCTATCTACCATAAGAGTCGAATTGGACTGGTGCAAGGTGGCCACTATAACTAGTGACCAGCATATGCCAGGCCAACTTCTCACACCATACATTTTGGATGTGCTGTACAGTGTAGCACCCATGCAATGAGTGGATTGTTGCAGATATGAAAACATTTCTCCATATTAGCACCTGCTTTCATTAGGTGTTATATTTTGTTGCAAAGCCGGTCAGGCAGACTCAGTAGATTGACCTTAACTTCAAAAACGATGGGTGCTTGTGCGAACCCACCCAAGTAATACCCATGTGATGCTCCCTTCACGTAAAGTGCTATAAAGCACCACACAGCACTGTTTGCGCAGACAAAATTACCCCTTCCCAGAGCACAATAACTTTTGCACTACTATGTACATACACCTACAAGAGTTTGCTGCTTTGCTTCACTTTTCATCACTCGGCCTGGTGCTAATATGTTTTAAATGTAGCCCTAAGTTTGTGGTGAGCACGCTCCGCTGACAAATTAGAAAAATACGCTGTTTTTTATGAGCAATGCTATTGTGGCAGGAATTTTGGGGTATATCATCAAGGCCATGCGATAATTATCGCTCAGCGCTCTTAGCACGAGGATAATTATCTCCGGCCAACTCAGAATTTTATCGCGGAGATAGCGTGCTATCAGCAACGCTTATCTCCAAAGCGATAAAATACAGCGGTAATCGTACAAGGTTTGGCGAAAGCTTGCTGATAGGGCTACACATACTTAGCCATGATATCCACCCTTACATAGGATATCATGGCTAAGTCAGTCTTGAACCGGGCGTAAGGAAGGTGGCAATAACAGAGGTTATCGCTACTTCGCTTGTCGCTCTGCAGGTTAGCGTGCCCATTGATAATTGGAGAAATGTCGCTTGGCGAGCGACATTTCTCCAGTTATGTAAGGGCAGGAACGCCCACTTTGCGGAGATGCAAAGATGGGCGTTGGGGTAAAGGGCGATAATTCAAGGATTCACGCGATAGCGTGACCTTGCTGATTAGGTGATAAAATTATCGCCGCTTTCCGTCCGGAAACGGACGCTAAAGCGGCGATCATTTTATCTCCGGGGCTTGATGATATGCCCCTTTGAAAGTCTCACGCACTGTAATAAGGGGACCCTTGGCAGGTGGTGATCCTGGGCAGCTGTCCTCTTTGCCCTTGCTTAAAATATCTATGGAGGTATGTTTTTGTACATCATGTATGTATATGCGGAGTTAAGTATAGTAAACCTACATGTATTTAAGTAGTCAGTATTTTGGCTTCGATGTTTTTGCAGGGCGACATTAATTCCATGATATTCTGGTTCCATTCCAGGGAAAACACTCAATACAAAAATAGGGAGAGATAAGTGGTCTTTAACCTTAGATAAGAATCATGCATAATCTTTCCTTAGCCGCCTCCATCCCTGCTCGACATGGAAGACTTGAAAGTATGGGAGGGGGGGTCAGGTGATGGAGACCCTGGCTCTAACGCAAAAAGAGGTGGGTTCTATAATGAGATATTCCGTGCCCTGATGGCAGTTTTCTCTGGTTAGCAGATAAGATAAGCGGAAATGAGGGACTTAAGTGAACATCGCCCCCTCAAGGTCGCGGAGATTGCCACTTTTCAAATTGGATATGGCTCGGTTTAACTATCACCTCTCTCCAGGCAGCCTGTGTGTGTGTTTTTATGACGGACACAGACTGAGAATAATGTAGGCGCGCTGGGTTCTCGCCCTCCCTGTAGGTATGGCGTAGTTAAATAATTGAGCATCTCGCCATTTGTCTGTTCGGAGGGCCGAGCTGTTTGTGCGGTTACAGGACCCAGAGAGGTAGTTAATCACGGATAAACGCACACTGAATGTCCACAATGCACAGCTCCTACATGCCTATAAAAGCCCCGCAGCCGAGGAGAGAGGCCGGCGTTGCATTGACGTCTCTTCCCGAGCGAGATTGACTTTTAACCTGACAGACTAGTCCTTGTTTATTGCTGGGAAATTATCCTTTTATTTTCCCCAGCGTGACAGTCAACGAAGCCACAGATCACTTTACTTCACTCATGGCTCTGCGGCTGTAAAGAGGGAGGTCAGTCACCTCCTTTTGCAGGGAGACAACTCCGAGTGACATCACCGTGTCAGAGAGGAGTGAATATAAAGCGCGTTATAAATGATGCAGATCGAGGCCTACCCAGGAGCGGTGCTGCGGATGCCGAGAGAGCGGGGTAGCTGGGGGCCTGGGGGTCACTTAAAGTTTAACATGACTTAAACATGAGCCTGTATTACGCATTCAGAATGATGCTGATATAGGATGAGGGTCGTCTGACAGCCACACGTTTCTTGGCTTCACAAGCCCCTTTGTAAGATTGTTTTCTATTTTCTTAAGAAACCTATTTTGAGATGTTGCCCCTCCCCCCCCCTCATTTGTTCCACTTCGCCGCTCTTCCTGGGCAGCTGAATTGTTCAAGTGGTCATGTGGATGACAGATATGTCCCTCGTATAAAGCTGGATAGATCACTAGGTGGTGGTGCCTGGTTAACTCTTGATATTGTCATAGATCACTGTTCCTACCACGGCCCTTGTTCTGCTCCCCTAGGTTACATCTCAGGCAGCAGCGGGTTATTCAGCATTGTATCCAGAGGGAGGCCAGAGGGGCTGGTGCAACAAGGGGTTTATATGAGGCTGTCCCTGCCATGCTAAGAGAAAGATCCTGTTCATGACTAACACTCTCTGAGACCTCTATCCAGGCATAACTATTAGGCTGGAAAGCAGTGGTGAGACCAAAGGTGCGGATGCTCTCTTCTGTTGCGTCCAATACTTCTGATCCCAGATGTTTCCTGCTTTTGACTGCGGAGCACTACAGAGAGAAACACGAGATGAGAGTGAGTGCTCCTCCTGAAGGGGACCAAGTTCTGAGCCACCATCAATGGAGGGCAGCAGCCACTAAGACTCACATTGGTGCCGAGTAGGCCAGTGGGCAAGGGGTCCATGCCCTATCTATTTAGAGAGCCGCACCGTTTATCTCACTGGCTGAGATGAAGGACCCACTAACCTGTTTATTTTATTTGGGATTATTTGTAAAATGCACTGCCACTCATAGGTAGGATCTTTTGCCTCTAATGATACCTGATACAGAAAATCGTAAACGAACATGGCCACACATCAGAGGGCATATTGCGATTTTTAAGAAGCTTGCGGAAGTTGCTGTGCTAAAGTTCAGATGAGATAGGTAATGGTCACAAGTTCAACAAAAAAGGTCCTGGTTGATGCCAGGTGACAGATCGGCCGTGGTGTGCTCAGTCCTTAATATGCCATATTGATTTAAGAACAAACATGGGAATGCTCACCAAAGCTCAAGTTGAGGTTTGTCACATTCTTTGCACAAGAGACCTACCAGTCTACCACATTACTAGACCACCTCGGCCTGGTGGAGCTTGCTAACTCATCCAGGCTAGTACAGGGTTCGCTTACATTCAGGTAGGACACATCCTTTTACATATTTAATGAGACAGGGGCCAGGAAGCTTGACAAGTGACAATCTGGCATCACACTGATGCTCCTCCAGGGAAGGTTCTTCTTAAGGTTGGTACCCACTAGTCCATGCTATCATTTAACCTCAGTGTGTCAGGTCCGGTCGGCCTCGGCGCCAACAAACCCCGTGATGAAGAAATAGCACGGAGAACTACAACTTCCATGAGGCCTAGGTCAGAGCTCATGGGTATTTCTGGCAGCCACGCACACCGGCGTGCGTGCGTAATTCGTTGTTTCAATGGAGTCTGGGCTTGAAGCTGGAGCAGGTATCGGCGGCGTCCTAGGGCACCGGTGCATCCAGATCGCGATTGCTGGAGTGTAGCAGGGCTTGCCTACACTCACAGTAGGACAGAGAACCCGGCTGCGGTGCGGCGATACTCGGAGGGTGATTCAAGGAAGCCCTCAGGTACTTTTGTTTCTCTACGCGCACAAAGGATTGGAGTGCGCCATATTGCGGTCAGAGGAGAAGAGTGAATCTCCTGGAAGACCGACTTTGTTAGTTTTGGACAGGCAAGAAGGATTGCCTTTTTCCGTTATTTGACTGTTAGCAGGAATAGGTGTTTTGCCTCATTGTTTATAGACCTTGCGCTTTAAGTGGATTAACGTTCAATGTGAACGAGAAGACGTGCAGGACGCACAAGTAACTGCAACAAGAATCTTGGTTGTGTTGATTATACTTTCATTGACTGAATAAGGGACACTCTTCCGCTGCAGCACCTCGTTGTTCCCTAATTCGGAGTTACCCTTTTTTGTTCTTCTTTACGTTTGCCATCAGGGATATGTATGAGAGGTTATGACCTGGTCTGGTGTATAATGTATGTATGTACAGACTAGAATAGATGACTGATTACCTGTAAACCTTTGTTTTGTTAGGTGTATGCAAGAAGCCAATCACGGAGTGAGTGTAATTCTGAGGTTTACCTGGAGAACATCTGCTATATGTTTGTCACAGGTATATGATTACGCACGTAGTGAGATATTTACCGAGTGTAGGCTTGTGGTGGTTTAGTACTCACACTGTACCCTTTTTGTTTCTTGCCAGGTTCTATTCTCTGCAGTACCCTTCCTATCCCTTATCCCCCGCTTGATCACTTCATTATTCCGTATGTATTTGCTAGCGGAATTGGAGAGATCAGGAGGTGGAATCATTGCGCATCGTTCCAGTCCTGAGGAGCTGTTCGGAGCGTGACACAGTGACAGACCAGTACTTAGTCATTTTTTAGGGGCAGTACGACCAATCATATCTTTTGCAAGGTTTGAGAGATCTGACAAATCCAGCAAATCACTCAAACATTAGACATCCTGTGAAATGTCTGCATCACTCTTTTGCTGGTCAACATATCAGAGGCCACCGGGAGATTTAAGCAGATTTCCTGGCACTTCAGTGGTGACTCAAGACTCTGTAAAGGCCCCTATTACTTTCCATTTCTTTCTGGCTAATGCTAGGCTACAGGAGAGTGAGGCAGGGCATATGGGTGGGTAGTTATAGTTAGGACCTAGTTTCCATTGCAAAAGCATTTTATGACTTGCCTATCTTTGGCTTTGTTTGACCAATTCTCATGAAAATTTTCCCAAAAAGTGTCAGGGTGGGTTCTGTTGTTATGGCCAGTTTTGGGGTGATCCATGCAGTGGGGACCGAGAATTTGGGGTGTGCAATAAGGTTGCGTTTGTCATGTTAATTCCCGTAGGAACCTTTAGCCACACCTACAGCCTGAACCGCTGAACGGACTTACACCAAATTTGGCAGGGAGTTGATGTCGGTTCATAGAAGTGCCTTTTGCTTACTTGGTGTAAATCAGACCAGTAGTTGTTGAGAAATGTACGTTTAAAATTATAGTGATATCTCTGGCCGCGGATATTTTGCCGTGGTTTTGCGATGAATAGTTTCGGCCCCCATTTTATTGTTGGGAACAGTTCTCGGGGCTGAAAACTTCTGAAAAAGTTAAATAAGGGGTCAGAGTAGAGGTACTCGACCCCATGTTTGAGAAATGGGAGTATTAATGACACAAGTTATGTGTCAAAATTGACGCCACGACCGCCAGCACGGGCCCCGTGTACCATAGTTGGGACATTGCGACTAACAACGTCATTGCGAATATTGGTGAAAATATAAAAAAATCAGTGAATCATTAATATGGAATCTTATATGGATATTGAGATTTTGATAAATGTTTTTATGGATTTATTTATATAGTGAGTTATCTACTGTGATGGTTAGAATTAATTATAAAGGTATAATTTTTGGATGTGTTGGTGGCCATTGAATGTCTGCTTTTGTTTTCCGTTTTCGCGACGTGTCTGAGGGGATCGAGATTACCGACATCATTGCAGTCTCCGGAGTCCCTGTGAAAATGGAAAATAGGTTTTTGAGATGGTTTTTCTAGAAATACACTGAAAAACATGAGACTGAAGTGTTCAGTTATAAACCCCTACTGTGTAAAATACTGTAATATGTGTGCATATATGTGTTTCCACTTTATGGAAACGGCGCGATCGTCTCGGTTAACGATGTCATCGCAACATCCCAAATAACAGCGAAAATTAAAAATAGGTCTGAAAGATGGTTTTTAAAGAAAATTAGTAGAAAAATATGAGTTTAAACATGCTTTGAAAGAAGTATGTATAAAGTAATATGTGTAGGGCAATGTTCAGAATGGATTCTTGTACATATTATTTTTGGATGTGTTGGTGATCATTGAATGTCTGCTTCTGTTTTCTGTTTTTGCGACCTATCTGCTGAGATCGCGACGTCATCGTGAATATAAAAATTGTAGAGAACAAAAACAACGCTTATTAATCATAAACAGAATGGTAGTGTGGAAGTTGGAGGGAGTGTATGTAAGGTTATATGGGGGTGTGAGAGGGTGCATCAAAGATTCTGTGGATGATGCCATCAGTGACGTCATTTGATATGTCATGAGTGATGTCATGAGTGATGTCACTGTCCATGTCATGAGTGATGTAATATGTGAGGTCATAAGCAGTGCAAAGCGGGGCCATGAGTTATAGTTAGCTCAGCTAACTATAACTGCTCAATTTCTCTGGTTTAGTACAAGTGAAATATCAGACTAACTATAATGTCCTTGTAACCTTAATTTTTTTTCACTACATTTCTAAGGTTTTTTAAATTCTATTTCCTAACTATAATGCCCCTGTAAACTTTGTTTTTTCAGTGAATATATATCAAGGAGGTCCGAAACGCGTCATGAACTTGCACTTATCTGAAAATTAAATAAATAAAAAAGTAATACTGGTACTAGCAAAGAAGTTGTCTGCTCCCGTTTTGTGCGTGCAATGCACATTGGAGAGTAACTGGATATTACCTCAGGAAGCAGGCTTGTTTCCTTGTTGTGGACCCCTCACCCGGAAGTCGGCTTGTCTTTCCACAAGCCACGAAGGATTTTGCTCCGTTGGGAGCTTTTTGGACCAGCCCCCTGCATGACCGTCATACCGTGCTTGCAGTGCTGAAGGTTTTTCAGCGAGTTGGAGGACTCGAAGAGACACCTAAACGACACGCAGTAAGTTCACGGGTCATTAGGTGCAGGTGGGGAGATGCTGATTTTGCCTTAAACATTTCAGTGGTAGTAATTCACGACACGACACAACACAACAGTAAATAAAAATACAGATATAACCACAAGTGCAATGTCAGAGGACGTGTTACGCCAAAGAGAGAAGGCAGCAGAGGATTTGTTCACTAATTTGCCTAAAGTACCTGACAGTGCGGGTTCGTGCAAAAATGAAATTAACCACCATTTGGATGTTAAAAGTCTATTGAAAGCACTTGAAAGAAACAGTAGGAGCGAACTCACAAAATGGTGGGAAGTAAAGTCATTGGAGAAGTACCACGAGGCAGGCAGGATCCCAAGAGGGCACTGTATCATGTTGGCCCCGAGTTTTGAAAGCCCAAACACGCTCCTATTAAAGGAGTGGGCAGAAAGTAACTTGGAGGCTTCAATGAGCTTAGTATGTCTGTTAATCAAATACGCCAAAATTGATCGGGACACCAATTTAAAAGAAATGAGAAGGATTAACAGCGAACTGAGCAAAATTGAAAATTCTACTAACAAGAAGGCTATAGAAAAGGGCATTCAAGAAATGAAGGATTGTTTGAAGAAGCAGGAAGAAGTCATTAAGAACAGAAAAACATACAAATTTGCATGAGATAAAAGTGATTATGAACGGGGCAAGTTTTTTCATTCGTGCGCAAATTTGATTACCTGAGGAAACTAAAATCAGGCCGACAGGATCAAAGTAACAAAACACTTCCTGCAACTAGTGTCAATACCCATGCTTCTACATCCGATGTCAGTACCATACTGAGTGACTCTGAATCTGACGTCAGTGGAGATAATGCCTCAGGCCAAAGAACAGACATGGGTCATTTATCTTACGCAGAGGAAATTGATTTTTTAGCCGAACACCGGAAACAGTCCCTACGATCACGGAATGTGAATGTAACATAAAACAGAAACGAAACCTCCAAAGACAACAAAGGAGCAAATGCCTCAAAAGGCAAAGGAAGGGGGCAGCAGAAAAAGAGATGGCAACAACACTAGCCTCCTTGGTAAAAACAATTGTAAATATGGCTGACATCGAACTCAGTAAAGCAGAAAAACAACTACTTGCCCTCGGGCTTAGCTACTGTCCAGAGAGCAATTTTAATTACAGCGAAACCCGAATCGATGTCTAAAAATTCATTCGAAAGTTGAAACTTACCAAGTATTACAGCATCAAAAAACAACCAGGAAATGACCAAGAACCACAAGGGGCTCTCAGAGTCAGAAATACAGACCTAATAGCAGGGGACCCTACACAATCTAGGTAATGAATTCAATGATAACAGACCTATGAGTTCAAATACCCAAAGTATAGCGGGGATAGAAGAGATCAACATATCATCCCCCGTACACAGTCCCTTTAAAGCTCAGTCTACATTTGTACCCACCATGCCCCCCGACGCTCTGGATATTTTCCACGATCGAGCAACGGATGAGCTAAAAAAACTGTATAAAACAACAAAAAATCACAAGAAAAGTTCTAATCATCAAACATCCCAATACTTTCAATTAATGACTAGACTTAACACCAATACAGATGTGGTAATAAATAAATCGGACAAGGGAGGCAACATTGTCCTGTGTCGAAAAGATAAATATAAAGTTGAACCATTTCGTCACTTAAACGACCAAGAATGTTATCAGAGAATTAGTCCTGGAGAGGTCAGGAAGATCAGCAAAAACTATAGGGATGACCTCACTCTGTGGAAAAGGGAAGCTTTAATCAGTAAAGATGAGTTTACATTTTTAAATAATGAATTTCCTATCTTACCCACAATGTACTTTATACCTAAAGTTCTTAAAGGTATTAATCCAGTACCTGGCAGACCAATAATTTCAGCCAGGAAAAGTATTTTCGAATGTAGATATGTAGATTATTACCTTCAGGAGATCGTTGCCAGTCTACCTACTTACATAGGAGACAGCAATGACTTTTTATACAAATTGAGCAGGCAAATATGGTCTGAAGAGTATATGTTTCTTACACTGGAGATTACTGCCCTATATACAAGCATCAGGCATGTAGATGGATGAAAGCTGTGGAGTTTTATCTAAACAAAAGATCTGTGGAATTTTATACTCATGATAGAATGTTGCTTTCTATGATTAGATGATGTCTGCATAACAATGTGTTACCGTTGATGGAATTACCTTTCAACAACTACAGGAAGTGGCTATGGGGGCATGCTTCTCCCCCAGCTATGCGTGTCTTCACGTGGGCTGGTGGGAGGAGCATGTCCTACAAAGGGAACACCACAACACCTGGTGCAGACACATTGTTCAGTGGTGGCACTACATTGATGATATTTTTGTAATATGGCAAGGTACACGAGAAGAGGCGGAGGAATTCATCAACAAAATCAATGTCAATACCATGAATTTACAATTCACTGCCCACATCGACCAAAGTACCGCCAATTTCTTAGACATCAAGGTATATACCATCCATAACAAAATAGACACCTGTCTATATCGTAAGCCCACCGCAAGCAACACTCTATCGCATTCTAAGAGCTTCCATCCCTCACACACCATCACTAGCCTTCCCTATGGTGAATATTTGCGTATCCGCAGAGCCTGCAGTTCTGAAACTGACCTAATATTGCATCAGAATGCAGCCACACGGAGGTTCATAGAGAGAGGCTACAGTCCCAAAAAACTGGAAACAGCAAAGAAAAAAGCCAATAGCAAAGATAGACAGACATTGTTGATAGGATATGACCATACGACAAGTGATGCATCCAACTATGATATTGACAACAGTAAACAAAACAAGGCATCATGTAGGCTTATCACCACATATAGTAAGCAGGCCCAAGATATTAAATCTATTATAACTAAGCAATGGCCTATAGTCTTGACGGACGCTAAATTGAAGCAAGTGCTTCCTGAAACACTCAAAATTACTTTCCGTAAAGCTTATTCGATGTATAATGACCTTGTCAAAACCAGTCCTGAACTTGATAATAAGAGCAGCTGGTTATCTCCCAAAAGAGGGTTTTATAAGTGTAGCTCTTGCCGTGCTTGTAAATTTGGTATAAACACTACATCATACACGTTTTCATCAGAGAGCATAGAAATCAAAGATCATTTTACGTGTAGATCGGAATACGCGGTCTGTGTGTTGCAATGTAATTGTCGGCTACGTTATGTAGGAAGCACAAAACTACAAGTATATGCCCGCATATTACAACACTTGCGGGCCGTAGTAAATTCCAACCCAACGTACCCCGTAGCAAGACATTTCAAATTGGAACATGCCAACAATTTGAATTGTCTTGAATATTTTGTATCTATATACAGTGCCCATCAACAAAAGAGGGGGAAATCATGAAAAACTATTACGTCAATTAGAATCTCGATACATCATCGAACTTGACACCAAATACCCCAGGGTCTGAATATAGGAGAAGACATGCATAATTACTTGTAACTTATGACCAGGACTATATGCACATGGTGGTTTCAAAATTCACACTGCCTAGTTATACATTATGTAGATCATATGAGAGTAGGGTCTTTCCTTCTCTATGTCCCACAATATTTTCTATAGATGTGCCTATCATGTTTTTAGTAACCATTATGTCAGGTTCTCATTATTTTTTAAGGGAACTCCCTATTGCTTGTGCTTGAAGGGCAAGTCAGGATATAATCAATTATTAACATCATAGATTTCCTGTACCTGCCGCTTTCAGTAACATTTTTCATTTTTATATTTGCACCTTTTAGACGCCATTACGTTTTTGCACTTTAGCACACATTTTGCACACAGGCCCGGCACTTTGGAGCTAATGGACTGAGAACTTGTAGAATAATTAAACCCTCTGTGGTCACTTAATTTGCACTAGCAGTATTTGCACTTGTGGTATTTGCACCTGCAATATATGTAAGAAATCATACTTATTTATTTATTCTATTTATGTGGCTTCAATTCAGAGAAAGCATGTTGGCAACAATTAATAGGATATGACAAAAGGTAGGGGAAGACAAGGATCAATTGTGATCCAGTAGGGCATTAATTACCATTCACAAGAGAATGGAAGGTCCGGCCACAGTCGTAGCCCCAGATATGAAAGCAACAAAAAGAGATGACTGGGCTGTTCCTAAGGAACAGCCCAGTCATCTCTTTTTGTTGCTAACAATTAATAGGAACCATCGGGAAGAAAAGCAAGACAAAAAATATTTTTGCAATGTACAGCTGGTTTTATCTAGTCTATTTATTAACGCACTACCAAAAAATGAATGTTCGGTTGATATATTTGCACTAGCAGTATTTGCACAGCTAATATTTGCTCCAGAAAAATATTTATGAAACTATATTTATATATTTATTCTATTTATATGGTTTTTAAAAAGGTGGTATTGTCTTAGTCAAAACCATTTGTGGCTAACCGGAAGAAATGCATAGCTACCAGCATTTGTGTTATATATATTTCGTTTTGTTGTATCTTCTGTTATCTGAAATTATACTATCAAAAATGAATTTAAAAGTATTCTTAAATAAATACAGTGTTTTCTCTAAGAAAAATAAATATTTAGCCACATGCTGTAAATGTCAATATACTGCCGAAACATAGAAAACTACTAAATGTAGTATGTTGTCTAGCTCCATTGAAGTGCTGCTAATGTGTCAGGTGATGGGTGGTTTTTCATCCAATAAAATCAGGGGTATAGCGTAACGCGATCATGTGATCAAGGGCCAGGAGGCCCGAAACGCATCATGAACTTACACTTATCTGAAAATTAAATAAATGAAAAAGTAATACTGGCACCAGCAAAGAAGTTGTCCGTTCCCGTTTTGTGCATGTAATGCACATTGGAGTGTAACTGGATATATATGGATATAACATAGGAAGCTCAAGCCTCAAGTAGAATAAGATTTCTAGAGAGGGGGTACCACAGGAATGTGATTAACAGTGCTATTTCCAAATCCATGCGTAAGAATAGATATGATCTACAGTCCAGGGTTGGTCCTAGTGAACTAGACTCTATGATTCAACAGCCAATACATACTAACAAGGAGGATTTTAGATGGATTCTGTAATTCAGTCAACAACATAAACAGATCAAATCGATCATTTCATGCAATTGGACAATGGTGCTAAGTGACCCTATTATAGGGAAAACATTACCAACTCGCCCCTCTATTACATATAGTAGAGGCTTATCGATGAGAGATGAGCTAGTAAAGACGAGCCCAGAAGTCATTGACAGCACCAACTGGCTACAAACACATAGGGTTTTTTTCAGGTGCAAAACCTGTAAAGCATGCCAACAAGGGGAGAATCGCATAACATATGTGACACCGTTCAGCACATTGAAGATCAAAATATCTAAACTCATGACGTGCAAAACTGAATATGCGGTTTATGTTTTAATTTGCCCCTGCAACGTACAATATGTGGGGAGCACCAAATTACCGGTGCATAAGAGAAATTTGCAGCATTTAAGGGCACGCCACTTTAAAAGCAAGCATAACTCTAGAAGTCAGGATTTGAAATATTTTGTGATCGATTCAGTACCACTGAGTAGACGCGGTGGGAACAGAGCACAGCAGTTACGCCAGCTTGAGACTAGATACATACTGGAACTAAACTCTAAACATCCAAATGGTCTTAACATAACAGATGACATGTATACATGCTTTTAATTGATTTTCTCAGGGAAGTCTTCAAAACTTAAAACTTCAATCTTTAAATTTTGTTATAATGAAGTATTTTTTATGGGCTTTTAGAATTTGATACTCTGGTTGTGAATATATAAATTCCTTTTAAAAAAACAGCAAAAAGGATTTTTATCTTGAACCTGAGAGAAGAGATTGCCACAATGTATCTAATATATTGTAAAGTTTTCAACCTAATGCACGTCTTTATTTTTGACGTCATCTATATATATAAAAAAGATGTGGACAAGTCTTTGAAATCAGGCAACCAAATTGGTAAAATCCGAGATAGAATCCAGGAATATAGTGCCACATTACTACCTGATTTCACCTTTCAAGCTGCCTAAATGGCATTTAGGCCAATATTTCTAATATTTTTTATTAATTAATAAATATTTAATATTTAACATTAAACATATCAATTCTGATATTGACAGCTTATGAATTTATTCAACTTTACGACACAAGGACAGCAAGATAACGGGTTGGTAAAGTGAGAAATATAACACATAAAATCTTTCCACTATTGGATAAGAGGACCATGAGTATCGAAGTCAAAAATCCAGATACTTCAAAATTCAAAATTAAATCGCAAAACAAATATTATAAAATAATATTCAGGGATAAAGAATTTGAAAGCCTCCCATAGTTAGTAAAGTTATATCTGTAGCAGATACATTAGATCTTCAATGGAGGGTTTTGGGGCACCAATACCACATTAGTGCAAAAAGTTTCTGAAAAAATCAACGGGGCATCTTAAGTATATGAAATATATGACTTTGTTGGAATATTCTAGTCTATTTGATTTTATCGCTATATACTTATGGAGAATGAATTAATAGCAAATTCACTGCACTGAGGGTTTTATTTATTAACACATTTTGCACATTATAGGGATACACAGATACAAACCCGACATTAGAGGTGTCTATATATAAAAAACAAGGAGACAATATACAATAGGAGGTTCTTTGCGTTAAAGGAGTAGAATGAATGGATTACCATGATTTTACAAAAACAGTTGGTTTGATTCTTGATTTTATGTTTAGAACCCAAAAAAAATAAAAAATGTATGTATATATTTATATTTATACCTATATTTATATTTATATTCATAAATGCACTTAGACATTTGTTTAAATTAACCGTTCAAGTATGAATTTTTGTATCCTTTTCGCGTAATTGTCTCATATGAAAGAAAATGTATTTAAACAGGATAAACACCAATGTAACTTCTCTATGTCTATGGCGAAAGTTTGCACAAGTGAATTCAATCTTGTTTGTAATTACACAGGGCACTTTAAAAAGATCGAGATGAACATAGGACTCTGTCATGTGATCAAGGCTCCCGCGTGAGCTGAAACGCGTCATGCCGATTTTGCACAAGCAACAATAAAGGAATAAGCACGATTATTGGGTCCGTTTCCGCTACTTGGACATACCTGGGAAACATATTGAGGGATATATATATATATATATATATATATATATATATATATATATATATATATATATATATATATATATATATATATATATATTATATATATATATATGTATATATATTCTCACTGAAAAAAACATAGGTGTTACAGAGGTTATAGTTAGGAATTAGCGTTTAAAAAGCCATAGGTTAGTTGAGCTAACTATAACTCGCTCGCGCCCGCAATGCACTGCTGATGATGTCATATATTACATCACTCATGACATGGTCAGTGACATCACTGATGACATCACTGATGACATCTCAAATGATATCACTGATGACATCACTCATGACATCATCCAGTCAATGTGAGTTTCTATAAAATGTAAATATGTTATATATATATATGCCAAGGTGTATTGAAGAAATAATGCATTTACAAGTGCCTAAAGGAAAATATTTTGTATGTGTGTGACTGACTGTATAAGTGAGTGATTGAACGTGTCTTACTGAATGCATGGGTTAGTGACTAAACTGTGTAAAAGTCTGTATTAGTCTCTCCATTGGTGTGTAAGCAACTGCATTGGTTGCTGAATACCTACATGAGTGTCTATATAGGTTATTGATTTGTTGTCTGAGTATCTGTATGGGTCCCTGAGTGTCTGTGTGGGTGGGTGGGTGGGTGTATGAGTCTGTGCATAGATATCTGAGTGGGTGATTCAGTGGTTGTATGGATTAAAAAGTGCATCTGCAAAGGGCTTTATGGGTGAGTTAGTGTGTCTATGGGTATGTTGGTGAGTGAATAAATGTCTCAGTGGTATATCTGTGACTAAGTATATATATTTTAAGCCACTATATGTGAGTGTTGGAGTATATAAATGAGCATACGTGAGAAGTTATTTCAAGAGTGGGTGTATAACTAAGTGTCTGCTTCTATCAGTGATTGTATAAGACAGTAAATATGTGTTAGTGTATAAATAAGTGATGTTGTATGTCTAAAAATAACGAAGTTGGTGTGTATAACTGTATACATGATTAAATGGGTATGTGATTCATTCTTTGCATTACTGACTAGGCGTGTGAGTAACTCTATGGATGAGTGGCAGTATGTGACTGCATGTATAGATGTATGAGTGCATATTATAGTCCTCTATTGATGAGTACCTACATGTATAAGTGACTGGATGTGTGTGTAGACTTAGGAAATAGTGAGTGCTATGAAGTATATGACATTCTTCTATGTATGGTTTCAAAAATAGTAGTCAGCATTTTAGAATGGGTGTATCAAAGTTTATATTAGAGCATCAGTATGTGCATCAGATTGTCACGTGGATGATGTCATGAGTGATGTCATCAGTGATGTCATTTGAGATGTCATCAGTGATGTCACTGACCATGTCATAAGTGATGTAATATGTGACATCATCAGCAGTGCATTGCGGGCGCGCGAGTTAAAGTTAGCTCAACTAACTATAACAGGCAAATTTCTCTGGTTTTATATGAGTCAAATGTTCAACTAACTATAACGTCCCTGAAACCTATGTTTTTTTTTAGTTAATTTCTAAGGTTTTTTAAATGCTAATTCCTAACTATAACATCTGTAAAACCTATGGGTTTTTCAGTGAATTTCAAAGGTGTTTTAAATGTAAATTTCATATTTTAATGTTTATAAAACCTACATTTTTTCTATTATATTTTTAAATATTTTGGAACTCTATTATACTTCTTGTTTTTAACTTTAAAAATCATGTAATGTTTTATATCTTCCCAAAAAAATATGTATATTTTTATTTTTTGGGGGAGAAATCTGCACTCCCATACCGGTAGCGTACCTAGCTCCATCACCACATAAATCCTATCCGCCATATTGCTAAACTCGTAAATGATGTGCATTTCATATCCGATGAGTTCGTGGCACCGAGTCCCGCGTAACATCATATACGCATGAAGTCACCCCAGGTACTACTTTGGTATCAGACGGGTATGCAGTACCAAGCCACGGGTTACGTCATGTATGTATGGGGTTGCGCCTGCTGCGCGTTGCGTATTCGATGAGCACACGCTGCCGGGCCCTGTGTTACGACACATATGTATAGTATCGCGCCGGGTACGCCATTCCCTTTTTTTTTGTCTCAAAAGTATATCTAAATACCTTTAAACAGTATATGAGAGCACACGAAAATCTAAATTATTTTAAACATTTATATATTTCTAACTGTAATAAACTTATATTATGATAAATATATTTTGTCAAAATTGCGTCGGGTGCGGCCTCCTTGTGTGCTCGGTGCGCGATTGCCATGTGACCTTAAAAAAAAGCATTTGATTGGTTCATAACATTTCCCATTATAACAATTGTACGACCCCACCCATTTTACTCATTCTCTCTACAGCGTTTGATTAGAGACACCTCTTCTGCTTAGAAAGCTTTTTTGAAAAGTGTTTTCCTGTATACACATATCTTATACTACACACAACATGCAACGATCATCTTGATCAATATTCATGCTCTGTACATTAGCCTTCCACGTGTGATTGCCATGCATCTCAAACATTCCATCAAAAAACAAATATGTGTTACACGATGCCCCTGGTGTGTGTGTCTGCACATTATTGTGCTGGCTTTCGACCTGGGTATTGCTGGCTCTAAGGAGCATCATCAGCCACGGGCAGACTGCACATCCTAGATCACATGCCATCTCATTAACGATAGTTTCCGCCCTCCCGACACATGCTACACTAATCTAAATTGCACACTCTGCGAGGTCAAAACTACAATAGAAACACACATAAGTACACTTCCTGGCCAGGCAGGAACTGAACAATGCCCAAGTCCCCAGAATAATTATTCACACCCCTACGCTGGCCTGGTGTACGCAAGCCCAGCCCACTTTCCATACGTATAAATAGGATAACCATGACGCCACATGTCCCTCTTCTTCCACACTACCTCAAATGATTTGCCGCATCCACCTCGCATATCACAATGCGCAATAAAAAAAAGAAATGGATCCATGAGGTGTACTCCATCCTGGCAATCAACACGGGCTCTAAATTGTGAGCCCTACTGCCCGTCGTCTACGAAAGGGATCCATGAGGTGTACACTCTCCTGCAGTCAACACTCCATCTGAATTGGGAGCACTGCTGCCCGTAGTGTTTGCTCACATAACAATGACAGCAGGTAAGCAGAGCGGTCTCGGTGCACAGGGCTTCCAATTGAGCGCGCTGCAGCGAGAGGGGTGGGTGATTCAGCCTAGCTGCACAGGTCAGAACAAACGATATTGCCATGTGTTATGATGTGATCTTTGACCTCATTCAGTCACATCTCTGTCTCCTTTTAAAGACCTGTTGGACTGTACTGTAGGCCTGAGCCAGCGGGCAGCGCTGCCCTACAGACACCTCTTCAACGCGGTGCTGCAGGAGGGATGGGTCGCATCAGCCAGACTGTGCACATGCGAATAAGCGATATTGCCTTGTGTTATGATGTGATCTTTGACCTCATTCAGTCATGTTTCTGTCTCATTTTAAAGACCTGCTATACCATAAGGTAGGCCTGAACCTACGGGCAGCATTGCCCCACAGACACCTGTTGAGGGCGGTTCTGCGGGAGGGGTGGAGTGCATCACCCTGAGTGCGCATGTGCCAAAAAGCGATGTTGCCGTGCGTAATGATGTGATCTCTGACCTCATTCAGTCGCATCGGTCTAATTTTAAGGACCTGCTGGACCGTACTGTAGGCCTGAGCCAGCGGGCAGTGTTGCCCTACAGACACGTGGCATTGGCTTTTAGGACACTGTAGTGAGCTCCTTACTAAGTGTACATGCACACAGGCTCCCATCACTGCATTACACGCGCACATTATGCTTCTAGCATGCGCTCTGTTCCTTTGTATGTGAACGTTGGCATAACATATTATTAATTAACCTTGTGTATTATCGTGCACTCCAACTCCTCTTTGAACCACGATTACTAAAAAAGTGGCTGCTACTTGTTTTGGTATTTTGCGTGGGCTCAGGCCAATCCTGAAATTTTTTGACGCCCCCACTAGACAGTTGATAATACAGGCCACCATACTCTCGCGGCTTGATTATGCGAGCTCACTCCTGTTGGGGGCCAATCAGGCGGAAGTTATCCGGATGCAGCGCGTACAGAATGCGGTGGCCAGAGCCCTAGTGGGCCTACCTAGGTTCTGCTCTGCGAAGGAAATCATCCGGAAACTCCACTGGCTGCCCATGGCTCAAAGGATTGAGTTTAAGACTCTATGTCTTTCCTACAAGTTTCTTAAACTGTCCTCTCCCCTGATCCTAGAGCATCTTCTCACCCCCTATGTCCCTTCTCGTTCTGTGAGGTCATTGGGTCAAAATCTGGCTACAGTTCCACGGTTCAAACGCTGCAGAGCGGGAGGGCGTTCCTTCCGCTTTCTAGCGGCTAGGCTTTGGAACTCATTATCAGCTCACATTCGCGCCCTAGATGATTTGCTTACGTTCAGGAGGGCTATTAAAACCTATCTTTTCCCCCCTGGACCTTAATATACTGCATGGACCTTAATACACTGCCCGTTGCTACCTTTTTCTGGTTTTACTCTGTTTTGTATGTATATTCCTTCTGCCAGTCAAAGCGCCGGGACGCCCCTTTGCTGGGGCAGCTGTGCGCTATAGAAGATGAGATAACATAACATAACATAACAGTTGGTAGATCGTACTTCAAAAACAAAGGATGCACTCAACTCCTATTTTCTATCAAGCTTGAAATAGACCTTCATTTACCTCCAGACGTTTCCAACATTAAATTATTTCTCCCTTATTAGACATTCCATTGATTGCCACAAGAAGGGCAGAGCGGGAGCTGACCCCGCAATGATGCCCTGGCATTCTGACACCTTCCATCGTGGTATAAAGACACCGTCCACGACCGGAGACCTGGTCTAACGTAAAAACATACCCCGGACTACGAGCTTGCACCAACATGTCATGGGACACACCAGTGGTGGCAGGTGAGCAGTGAAGACTCGGTGTGCAAGACCTACAATTGAGCACAGTGCTGGGGAAAGGGTTGGGGTGCAGCACCCTGGGTGCACAGGTGCATGCAAGCGATTTTCCCGTAGCTAATAATGTAGGACTATATTATCAAACAACGGCGATAACATTATCACCACTTTAGCGACAGGAAACTGCCGCTAAAGCTACGATAAAGGGTTGATAATATGCCCTTGTAAATTCCCATAGAAGCCCAGGTTCACACCAGAACCTGGACTTCTAAGGGAATTCACAAGGCATATTATCAACCCCTTATCGCCGCTTTAGCGGCAGTTTCCTGCCGCTAAAGTGGCGATAATGTTATCGCCCTTCCTTCATAATATGGCCAATAATCTCCGGCCTCGTGTATTTAATTTTAAGGACTTGCTGAACCACACTCTTTCTCGCAGACCCCAGCATCCTAGACAAACGGGTAACGGAGGGTAAACACTAAGTGCTGGGTGCAATAGGCCGACGCTCTGTCTCCTCCTCCCTCTCTTCTTTTGACTCTCCCTCCCCTTCTCCCTTCCACCCACTCCCCCTCTCTTCCATTCTCACTATGGTCCTTTCATTCAGACTACCTTTCTTTACCTCTTCCACATAGCACACATACTTATGTTTTAATTTTGTCTTACAGGTTTCCTACGCTGCTTCCATTGGAGTCCAACCCATGTTTTTTTTATTATACTGTTCTATTAAAGTTACATTTCAATTTATTTCTGTTTTAATAAAGGTTACTTATTTTTTCAAATAAAAAACTGAGTGTATAGGTCTTCTTTTTCTGAAGACACTTGTCTATTGTTTATTGTGAAAATCATCTGTTTATAGGAGATTTTAAGGACAACATTATTTAATATTAGGGTGCACCTACCAAACATAATCTAACTGACTATTAGACAAATGAAGCCTGGGTAATTGTACAACTGCAAGAGTTCTATTAGTGTATCACTTTATAACATCATAAGTACTGCCCGTGTGATTACAGAACAAATAAGGCACTGCCTAGGACCACCAAGGCTTCAGGGACTGCCGAGGCCCACCCTGCATATTTAAATAAAGACCCAAAGGTGCCGATTACGATCCGGTAAAAACCGGGTACGAACCGTCGGTCGGAGCGTTGTCCCCGTCCGACTCGTACCCGGTCGTAAAACTTTACAAACATGGAATTACGATTCGCACGGAAACACCATTTCCGTACGAATCGTAAAAAACACCGACCGACGCAAATATACATACGAATGTGATCCGGGAATGCTGCGACGTGACGTCGGGACGCTTTCAGGCAGCGTTTCACGACCCAGGAATTACGATTCGAACCGACAGCAGTCCGGACGGCAATATTTTCACGGCACCCAAAAAGTGCCGGAAAAGCGAAGTACGGCGCGAATCGACCAGAGTAGGTGGCCCGGTACGCACCGTACCCCCCCCAGCCCCCGTACGTACACGCCGAGCCCCCCCCATCCCCCGTACGTATGCGCTGAGCCCCCCCATCCCCCGTACGTATGCGCCGACCCCCCCCATCCCCCGTACGTACGCGCCGAACCCCCCGTGTATGTACACCCGTGTACGTTCGAGTCGTACCCCCACCCGTGTATGTACGGTGCGTACCCCCAGCGCTTACGTGCTGGGGGTACGCACCGTACATACACGGGTGGGGGTACGACTCGAACGTACACGGGTGTACATACACGGGTGGTTCGACTCGAACGTACACAGGGGGGTTCGACTCGAACGTACACGGGGGGTTCGACTCGAACGTACACGGGGGGTCGACTCGAACGTACACGGGTGTACATACACGGGGGGTTCGACTCGAACGTACACGGGGGGTTCGACTCGAACGTACACGGGGGGTTCGACTCGAACGTACACGGGGGGTCGACTCGAACGTACACGGGTGTACATACACGGGGGGTTCGACTCGAACGTACACGGGGGGGGTTCGACTCGAACATACACGGGGGGTTCGGCGCGTACGTACGGGGGATGGGGGGGGTCGGCGCGTATGCGGGCACGTCTCCATGGTTGCTATGGGAGTTCGGTGCGGACGGTGTTTTTTCCATCCGGTTGTGACATCGGACGCACGGGATGGATCGTGATTCCGCGGTCGGACTTCACTTTTCACATTTGTACGGTAAATCGTCCGAGGACGTGTCGGACACATTTTCCGACCCGAGGACGTGTGGGGAATAATTCCCAATGCGATTCGTATGGACTTTTTACCATGCGAATCGTGATTGCCAGTTTGTACGGCACTTGTACGATTCGTACGGTAAAAAGACCGGATACGAGTCGTACGGGGAAATTTTTTACCGGATCGTAATTGGCACCAGAGTGTGGCGATCCCCGGACTTCAGTTGGCCCCGAACCCCCCGAACAATTAGTAAACAATACCCGGGAAGGTGGCGCTCCCCTAGGCTGCAAAACGTCTCTGTGCCCTTCCGCGCCTAATTTACATGTGACATTAAGATCCCCAGTCCTACAGAGACCCCGCAATATAATAATTGGATTGGCCACAGAACATTACCCACCTACCAGGGGCCTCATTTAAAAGAACGGGTGAGATCCCGCTTATTTATTTTCTCCATTTTTACCATCCGCATCCCCTCTATTACATCGATACGAGGTTTTCCTCCTCTCGCTTCAAGTAGTCGAACAAGTATTTGCTATCACAGGGTGGAAGCCATGCACCACCCTCTAATAGCAAACACAAATGTCCAGCGAATGCACACCCCGGGACATTGTATGAGCTGCGCCTGAGAGGTCGCCCTCCCTACTACCATGATGCATTTGTTAGTATAAACGCATACTAACACTACTTACACACGTGTAGTACAGCCACCAGAATGTAGTGAAGAAGCAGAGGAAAGGTAAAATCTAAAAATATAAATCCCACCTGAAGTCGGATGACAGTTCAATGAGCCGACGACCCTGGCATGAGTAGAAACAGCTACATGAACAAAACGGGTCTTCAGCACAACACCAGCAATTTTGAAATATTGCTGAGTGGTGCCTTCTTTTGCCTTCTCCCACTCATCGCCAAATTTATGTAGTGAAGGGGCAGACAGCAGTGAATCCAATAAGTAGATTTATTACAAGAAAAAAAGACACCTGAACAACCCCCACACGGAGCAGGCAGCAAAGCAACCGTCTAATCCAGCACCGTGTACAAACTCCACAAGGTATCCCTCATGACAGCCCTACATTCTAACATTACATACTGAGGGCCATATTATCAAGGAACGGCTTTCAAATTATCGCCGCTTTAGCGGGAGGAAACTGCCGCTAAAACGGCGATAATGGGCTTGATAATATGCCGTAGAGAATTCCAATAGAAGCCCATGTTCTCGTGTTAACATAGGCTTCTAATGGAATTCTCTACGGCATATTGTCAAGGCCATTATCGCCGTTTTAGCGGGAGTTTCCTGCCGCTAAAGCGGTGATAATTTTAACGCCGTTCCTTGATAATATGCCCCTTAGATTCTAGTAGAATTACATACTAACATTCTGCTATGACTTACAATGGAATACTACACAGAGCACATGACTTTACAGCAATGAGCTCATAGTTTCATCCACTAGTTTCGACAACGGTAGGGGTAAGACTTTCGCTTCCCATTCCCTATATTGTATAAACGTAAACTAACATTTCTTCCACAAGTATGCTACAGCGCCCAGAGCACATCACTTTACAGCAATGAGCTCACAATTTAGGCTCACAGTTTAATCCCCGAGTCTTCACACCAGTAGGGATGAGTAGTTCGCTTCCCACTCCCTATATACTATAAACGCATACTAACACTACTTTCACACTTATACTACAGCGGCTAGTATCCTACACCGCCCAGAGCACTTCACTTTACAGCAATCAGCTCGGTTTCATCCCCAAGTCTTCACACCGGTAGGCGTAACTACTTTGCTTCCTGCTTCCGGTATACTATCAACACACAGTAGCGGTCAGTAGTTCGCTTCCCACTCCCTGTATGGTATAAACGCCTACTAACACTACTTGCACACGTATGCTACAAGCACCAGACCACAACACTGTACAGCAATGACCTCACGGTTTAGACTCTTGGTTTCATACCCGAGTATAGCACCATATCATATCACCACCATGCCACTCTGAGCAACACCGCACTTTCAGACCGTTAACAGTGATAACTACCTACTGGTGACTGCCAGTAGGTAATCACGAACAAATTACAATAGTTCCTTGATTCTTTTAGCTTTCAAAAATTCTCCGTAATACTGTCTTTCTACTTTTCCATATAAATAGTTTTTTAATATTCAAGTACACATCGAAGTCAGAAATGCAACGTATTCTATCAACACACTTTCTAGAACATTCTACAACACGTGGACGGTAAAAGTTCATAAATTTTTTTGAACCTAATGATATTTTTTTGCAACATTTTCTCAAACATTTAACGGCACGTGCAGGTTAAAAGTTCACAATTGTTTTAAGTTCGAACAGTGCCTTCCAAATGCAAGTAGCAGGTGTGGTTGAGTTGAGCAAACTTTATCCTATAATATGTACTATATTATGTACGTGCAAACTGCTTTTTCTTAACCAATCACAAACATACTTTTCCACAAAATGAATGTGCACCCTACTTTTATAAAACAATACTTTTCATCTCCCAATCAGGTACCGTTTGTATTCGAAAATAAACTAGTTCCCCATCTTTAAACATATCTCTTATTCTACGAAGGAACAGCATGAGCTACAGACATCTTTCCATACCTCCCAGACATACCTTCAAAATGCTAGTGTGGATCGTAGGACATAGCTATGTTTTCTGGTGCAAGAGGTATGCAGAACAGAGATGTATTGACTTAGACCTAGGTTTACAAAATGTGGACATTAAATGGTTTGGACAGAGAGGATTGAAGTGGCACCAATTATTGCCTTTGGTTAAAACCTGTTTGCATCTCCAACACCCTGACCTCATGATTGTGCACTGTGGTGGAAACGACCTAGGCACATTGACTGGGGTAAATTTGGAAATGCTTATGAAGGACACCTTTGGACAATTGATGTTACTTTTGACTCAAACTGTCTTTGTATATTCCAATATAAGACAGAAGTGGAAATGGTCCAAACAATTTTGTCCTCAGATTGAAAAATCTCGGGAAAATATTCAACAAAGCTGTCTCTGCATACCTCAGAGACCACAAAATGGGGTCCATATACAACAACAACATATGTTTTGATATGGCGGATTTATACAGAAGTGATGGAGTACACTTCACAGATCAGGGAAACCGAGTTCTCCTGAATAACTGGAAGCTGTGCATCCGCACTTATATATAGCTCCAAATAATGAACACAAGGGCTCCTTTTAGAGCCACCCTATAACTTCCAACGTAGGCCCCCTATTTTAGGGCCATATAATGCCAACTCCCGCACCCTTTCCAAAATGTATTCTCCACACAGCTGTGGCACAGCGGCCAGACCATCTCACTTTGCAGCACAGACCTCTCGCTTTGATCCCCAGCTCTACTCATCCATAGGGGTGAATAGTTTGCGCTCTACAAATACCATATTGATTCACCTTCGCACTCCCTATACAACACCACCTAAGCACCATACACAAGCTACAATGTTCTAAACAAAAGTTCATCCAAATACCAATAACTACATGCTGACACTACTTGCACAGATGGGGCACAGCGGCCAGAGCACATGACATCACAGCATATGACACACAGTTTGGTCTCACGCTTTAATCCCCGACTCCGGCAGCAGCTCAGCTTAGCAACATGAGAATCTAGACAATACCTCACATATATTCCGTACCCCAGGACTTTCATACCAGTACGGGTCAGTAGTTCGTCCTAGTAGTTATGAACACATTTGGACACTACTTCCACAACTGTAGTGCAGCTGCCACGACACATGACTTCACAGCATAAGACACACAATTTGGGCTCACGCTTTAATCCCCGAGGCCCGCACCAGCTCTCCTTACCAACATCAGACTCTACCCAATACCTCACTTAATTTCCATAGCCCACCACTTACACACCGGTAGGGGTAAATACTTCGCTTCGCACCCCCTCTATAGCATATATATATATATATTCCAAATGCAAGAACCCGACACTTGGAGGCCCACTCTCAGCGTGTTCACATCTTTATTCTGCGAAGCAGCAACGGTCAACAGCATGGTAGGTACAGCATAAACTTAAGCCATCAATATGGTTTACACTCATTATAAACTACAACTACCATAGTGCAATGAATGTATATGCCCACTGGGCGGAACATGGTTACTTATGAGAACTGCCAGCTGCCTCTCTTCATTGCCATCCCGTGAACAAGGGCTAGAAGAAGCCCGAAACGCATTGGGATATTGATGGCTTAAGTTTATGCTGTACCTACCGTGCTGTTGACCATTGCTGCCTTGCAGAATAAAGATGTGAACATGCTGAGAGTGGGCCTCCAAGTGTCGGGTTCTTGCTATTGGATTATGTGGCGGCCTGCCAAGGTCGCGGAGAGCGCCTCCCCGCGGGTCTCGCACCGCCATGAGTGCGGAGCAGCAGAGAACAGTGTGTTGTTCTGTCGGGAGAGAAAACGACATGGCAGCGGTATCGAGTTGATGCAGCAACCCACTGTGGCTTAGAAATATTACTAAGAGACTGGCAGCAGCTCCCGCTAGAGGTTTACACTCATTATAAACTACAACTACCAGAGTGCAATGAATGTATACGCCCACTGGGCGGAACATGGTTACTTATGAGAACTGCCAGTTGCCTCTCTTCATTGCCATCCCATGAACTAGGGCTAGAGGAAGCCCAAAATGCGTTGGGATATTGATGGCTTAAATTTATGCTGTACCTACCGTGCTGTTGACCGTTGCTGCCTTGTAGAATAAAGATGTGAACACGCTGAGAGTGGGCCTCCAAGTGTCGGGTTCTTGCGATTGAATACATATGAATATATATTACCTACTGGCGGTCGCCAGTAGGTAGTTATAGTTAGGACCACGTTTCCATAGGAAATCCTCAACATTCTATTTTGAATAACTTTGGCGCCGGTCGACGAATCCTCGCGAATTTTTCAAAATAGGTGGGGCGCTATGCTCCGCTCCTACCCTGAAAGTCTCGGGGGGATTCGTCAAGCGGGGGCTGAGATAAAAGGGGGGTCCCAAAACGCGTTTTTCCCATGCATTTTTCCATAGGACCTTTAGACAGGGCTACAGCCCGAACGGCTGAACAGAATTACTAGAAATTTGGCAGAGAGGTAGTCCTCAGGTCAAGGAAGTGCCTTTTGTAGGTTTGGTGTAAATCTGTTCAGTAGATTCTGAGAAAATAGCCTTTAAATCAATATATATATCTGAGCCAGCTTACGGTGCGCTTACGGTACGCTTACCGTACGCGTACGGTGGCGTGCGCGAGCGCGATTCTGATTTGCTCTTAGATCTTAGTAAACATTCGAATCGGCCGAAACCAGGAAGCGGCGGCCGCCATTTTCTCTCTCGCACTGAGAGTTAGGTTGTAAAATAAAGTCAAAAAACATGTAAAGGGGCTGTTTAGACAGCTCCCACTCACATAGCCATGTTGAGGGAGTCCCCAAAGACCCCCCAAGGCCAAAAATGCAATTTTTATTTTTTCGCTAATTTTGCCGATTACGCTTACCGTACGCGTACGGTAAAAAATTATTAAAAAAAAAAAACTATCCACACTCTCCCCACCCCGTGTGCAATTGGTGGCCGCAGGCCACCAATTGTGCATGTTTTAACAGCGGTATGTGATAAACTAGAACATTTTAAACAAAAATAATAAAAGAAAAAATTATCCACACTCTCTCCACCCCGTGTGCAAATGGTACCCGAAGGGCACCATTTGTGCATGGCTTATAAAAATTACGAAAAATTAAAATATTACCTTTCAAAACGAAGTGCATCATATGTCCTCCATGTGCGCACGGTGCGCGAAGCGCATCGTGCGTACATGGCCCATCTAGCGTAACGTGGGCACGCGGTGCGCGTAGCGCACCGCGTGCCCACCGTGCGTGCACGGCACTAACTGCGTAAAGTGGGCGCGCGGTGCGCGAAGCGCACCGCGTGCTTACTGTGCGCGCACGGTGCGCGAAGCGCACCGTGCGCGCACGGAACGAACTGCGTTAAGTGGGCGCGCTCGCCACGAATGGCGTAAAGTAACTTAGCATTTAAAAAACCGTACAAATTCACTGAAAAAACCATAGGTTTCACACACGTTATAGTTAGGAATTAGCATTTAAAAAACCTTGCAAATTCACTGAAAAAACCATAGGTTTCACACATGTTATAGTTAGCGGAAATTTTACTGATAAAAAACCAGTGAAATTCCCCCGTTATAGTTAGTGCAGGCAACTATAACTCACGCGACCGCAATCTTCTGCTGATGACATATGTGTCTTTATGAAAAAAAAATATTTGTAATATATGTATAGCTAAAAATGTATGGAAGAAGACATGGGCAAATAAGTGTCTAAATACAGTATTAGCATCAGCAGAGGATTGCGGTCGTGTGAGTTATAGTTGCCTGCACTAACTATAACGGGGGAATTTCACTGGTTTTTTATCAGTAAAATTTCCGCTAACTATAACATGTGTGAAACCTATGGTTTTTTCAGTGAATATATATATATATATATATATATATATATATATATATATATATATATATATATATATATATATATGAATATATATATATATACATATATATATTCACTGGAAAAAATATAGGTTTCAGGGGCGTTATAGTTAGCTGGACATTTCCCTCGTACAAAACCCTAGAAATTCCCCTGTTATAGTTAGTTCAGCTAACTATAACTCGCGCCCCCGCAATGCACTGCTGATGACGTCACATATTACATCACTCATGACATGGTCAGTGACATCACTGATGACATCTCAAATGACATCACTGATGACATCACTGATGACATCATCCAGTGAGTATGTGTTTCTGTACAGTTTTAATATGTTTAATATATATAGGGAAAGGCCTGTTGAAGAATGAGTGGGTGTACAAGTGTGTGAATGGATGATTTTCTAGGTGTGTAACTGACTCTATAAGTGAGTCATTACATGTATCTTACTGCAGACTAGTGACCAAACTGTGTGAATGTCTGTCTGTGTGTTGGTGTATAAGTGGCTGCATGGTTTTGTGAATAGCTATATGAGTGTCTATATGGGTTATTGATTGGTTTTCTGAGCATCTGTATGGGTGCCTGAGTGTTTGTGTGGGTAGGGTGTGTGTGACTTTGTGCACAGATGTGTGAGTGGGTGATTCTATGGGTGCATGGTTTTAAGAGTGCAACTGTGATGACAGTATGGTTGGGTGAGTGTATGTATGGTTGTGTTAGTGATTGAATGTATATCTCAGTTGTACATGTGTCAGTAACTACATATGTGAAATGCAGTGTATATGTGTGTAAGAGTATATAACTATCTATATGTGAGAGTGTGTGATTACGGGAGTGGCTGTATGGATGAGTGTGTGCTTGTATTAGTAATTGTATAAGAGCGTCAGAATTTGTTAGTATTTTTATGAGTAAGTGAACTTGAGTATGTTTAACTGTATAGGTGAGGAAATTGGACTGTGTTTAATTATTTGCATGACTGACTAGGCGAGTCAGTACCTCAATGGTTGATTGGCGGTGTGTGAGTGTCTATATATGTGTATAAATGCATATGATAGTCTTGTACGGAGTGACTGTAAGTATGAGTGACTGCACAGGTGAGTGAGTGGAGATGTATGTAGACCTAAGAGTCAATGAGTGGGTATGTAGTTATTGGTATTGGAGTATCTATGGTTTTCAAAATGTCCGTCGTAAATTTTGAGTCGGTGTATCAAAGGTTATATTAGGGTGTGAGAAGATGCACTAATTTATCACATGGATAACGTCATCAGTGATGTCCTCAGTGATGTCATTTGAGATGTCATCAGTGATGTCACTGACCATGTCATGAGTGATATATTATGTGACGTCATCAGCAGTGCATTGCGGGGGCGCGAGATATAGTTAGCTGAACTAACTATAACAGGGGAATTTCTAGGGTTTTGTACGAAGGAAATGTCCAGCTAACTATAACGCCCCTGAAACCTATGGTTTTTTCAGTGAATTTCTAAGGTTTTTTAAATGCCAACTCCTAACTTTAATGCCCCTGAAACCTTTGGTTTTTTTCAGTGAATTTTAAAGGTTTTTTAAATGCCAATTCCTAACAATAACGTGCATGAAACCTATGGTTTTTTTCTGTGATTTTCAAAGGTTTTTTAAATGCTAATTCCTATCTATAACTTATCTCTAAAGATATCATGTTTAATGATTTTCATTGGATTTCTATATTTTTCAAATTCAGTGTGTCAATTTCATTAATTATGGTTTTTTTAAATACTTTTTTATCACCATTTTTTAAACTTATTTTTTCAATTAATTCTTTTAAAAATTAAAAAATATTATTTGTTTTTATTGGGTTTTTCAAACATATTTTTTTATATTTTTAAAAATATTTTTTTAACTATATGTTCAAAACTTTATTTTATATATTTGTTTTCCATGTTTTTGGATCCGCGCACCCTATGCGCACCGTTCTCGATCCCTACGTGTTAGCATTCGCGCATGGTATGCGTTGGGTACGTGTTTAGTGCGCGATCGCAATACGACCGGTACGCGACTCCCAGCCTATACGCGACACGTTCGATGTACGTGACGCGGTAGGTGCGCGGATCCCGCGAAATATTTAACATTTAAAAAAACATATATATGTATTTCATGTGAATATTAATTGAAGACAAACTCTAAACTAGTCTTAAAAGTAATATATTTTTACATGTAATCCTATTTTTTTTTATTCAATTTCGCGGATGTGCGCTGGGTGCGTGATGCGTAAGCACAGGGTGCGCTGATCCCATGTGACCTGCAAAAAAAGAGATTTGATTGGTTCATTACACTTCCTGTTCTAACTATTGAAAGACCCCACCCAATTCAATCATTCTTCTTTCACCTTCTTTGGAGGAGCATCTCTTTGCAGAGAAGAAGATTTTTTAGGTTACACTTAGCTCTAACTTTTTTCAACTAAAAATGGCTTCAGGGCAGCAGGCATCACCTGCATCTCCTCATTCATCTGAGGATGAATTTTTGGAGGAGGCACCACCCACACCACGTTTTTCATCTGTGGTGTGGAAATGTTTAACGTATCCTGAGGGGCAAACTAAAACCAATGCCACCTTGGTCATGTGCAAGATTTGCAAAAGAGTGCTGTCGCGAGGGGATCCTAACAAGAAATACTCGTGCGGCACGGCAAGTATGATGAAGCACCTAAGGACCCTTCATCCGAACAATCTTGCACGAGAAGAGTGCAAACGGATGAGAAACACTCCTGCTCCTGTGCCTTCCACCTCATCGCAGTCGAGCACTTCAAGAGTGCATCCATCGGCCCAAAACTTAGACATCCGTCCTCAATTTCAATTTTTAAAAGTGCTCTGCACTAAGTGCAATGCGACTTTGTGCTACGGTGAGCAGTCGATCGATCTGAACTACCGCTGGCAAGAAAGTCACAATTGCTAGGTTTTTTTTTTTTGTTTCCCTGAAGTTCATTGTTTGGTTCCTCCTGTTTTGTTTTTTGTTTTTTTTTGGGTCCAGAAAAACAAAAAAAATCACAAAATTGTTAGAAAACCCCCCAAAAAATATAAAAGAAGAAAGAAGAAAAAAAAAAGGTCTTCTAAGAACTAACTTTCCTGGTTTAAAAAAAGAGCTAAATTTCTTTGTTAGTCTGTGAAAGTTTAGATGAATGTATGTGTCGTACGTAATTGACTGAATGAATGCATTAGTAGCGTATGGTGAATGTATAAGTGCAGAACTATGAGGAAGTGCTGCAGCATCACACAGTAACCTCTTTAACTGCAGTATGCTATAGCACTTCCGAAGCACAGGGATGCAACATATGTACATAAATATGTTGCAAATCTATGCTTCTCTTTGCACGGCTGCTTAAACTGCAGCCATGTGGTGACACAGGCACCCTTGCACCATAGTGCAAGGATATCTGTGTCATATGCTGTTTGTTTTTCTGCAGGAAGACACACCTTCCTGCACAAAAACAATGAGAAAATGCATTTTTCTCCTTCAATGTATGCTGAACATTTCAGCATGCATTGAAGATATAAAAATGTGGAGAAATGAAAACAATTTTCCTTGTTGTGCTTTCCTACACCAATTTTAGAATGGTGCAGCATTCACACACATATCGAGATTTATGATTTCTGATAAATCTAGACATGTGTCTTGTTCTATGAGTATTCAGTGCAATCATGCACAACAACACTTATAGAACACCCTTTCAACGCAAAGTGCTGTGCATAATGAGGTTGTATTTACATGGAGTATAAAAAGTGCACAGTGCCTTTTCCTCTCTTTGTAAGTATGAAAGAGTGTCTTGCGCAATAACTATGTTACAAAAAGTGACATATTTCCGGTTTTAAAATTCCTTGCGAATGATAGAAGGTAAGCACAGAGTTTTGTCTGCAAAGATGTTCAAAGAAGAATGATTGAAATGATTGCGGTCCTTCAATATGTACAATTGGAAATATTATGAACCCCTTAAATCTCTTTTTTTGCAGGTCACTTGATATCTGATTATGGTCAGATTGCAAAACCACATAGGTATAAACAGAGTGTTTTTAGAAACGTATTTCAACTTTGTAGCTTCTTGCAGACCTCCTCATTCTGCATATTGAGACTTAGTTAAACTTACCTTCACAATAATAGGAATAAAAAATTGTATACATTTTTTTCAGATTTTCATTGCAATCTAAATTCATATAAATTGCTCATTTTAAAATTTGGATCTGTGAAAGAAAAGAAAAAAACACAGCATAATTTCCACAAAGTAATTTGTTTGGCTTTTTTGCTGTTCTCAGAATATATTGAATTTCACTAGAAATAGTGATTTCAATCGTACTCATCACTTACCAGCGGGCAAAAAAAAAAAACAATCAGAAAGATTGTTATAAAAAACAACAACATGCTATTCTCAGTAAAATACCACAAGATACAAATCACACATATATAAAATGCTTATGGCTAACAAAATTTTATAAGTTTAACTTACAAAAACTGTAAATGTTGCCGCTTTAAAATATTCACCGAATCTAATGATGAATTTTTGGAGGAGGCACCATGCCCACAACATTTTTCTTCAGTGGTGTGGAAATTTTTTACTTTTCCCGAGGGGTAAACAAAGACCAATGCCACCTTGGTTACGTGCAAGATTTGCAAAAGAGTGCTGTCGCGAGGGGATCCTAACAAGAAATACTCGTGCGGCACGGCAAGTATGATGAAGCACCTAAGGACCTTTCATCCGAACAATCTTGCAGGAGAAGAGTGCAAACGGATGAGAAACATTCCTGTTCCTGCGCCTTTCTGAGTTTCTTTTCTTTTTCTTTTATTTCTGCCATGATTTCTCTATTTTAACATTGAAAAACAGTATCTGTAAAAAAGAATCACAAATAAATGTATATTAATAACTTTCAAATTTATACTATTCCATTACTGTGCAAACACATTTTATATAAAAACTGACTAAGAAACAATAGCCCTGAACCACAAGTGTGACGATGGTTAAAACACTACATGCATAGTGCATACTACTTTGAAGCAGTTCATGTCCTGATGCCTACCTCACTTAAAGACTACATGCTAACTGACTGAATGATTACAGTACTATAAGGAGACACACTGGGTGAGTAACAGGGTGTTTGATAGAAGTGTATGAATACTGACTGGGGAATTGAAGGTGTGAAAGACAACTGTGTAGGTGGTTAAGAGGACTGCATACATAGTGGATAGGCATTTGAAGCAGTCCATGTGCTAAGGCCTGGCTCACTGCATGAGTACTTGGGTACTGACTGAATGATTAGAGTACAGCAAGGAGAGTGCCTGGGTGAATTTATAAGTAGTTGGCTTTTGGCACAGTGAACGGATTAGTACTTGGTACTGAATGGGTGACTACAGGACTGCAAAGGGAGTGACAGGATGTTTGCTGGACTGTATGGATACTGACTAGGGAATTGAAGGTGTGAAAGACAAGTGTGTAGTATGTTAGAAGACTGCATGCATACTGCATAGACATTTGAAGCAGTCTATGTGGTAATGTATGCTTCACAACATGAGTACTTGGCAACTGACTAAATCATCAGACTACTGCTAGGACAGTGCCTGGGTAAAACTTTTACATTTTAAGTTCTGGCGCAGTGAAGAGAATAGTACATGGTACTGCACTTTAGTGTCAAACTCCTTTTATCAATGCATAAGCAAAGACCAGCTTCTAATGCTACTAAAACTTGACAACATTACCGGTTTTAAAACAGTTATCTGTCAGCAAATACACGATGTTACCAAATGCTTCTCTCACAGTGGTTCCCAAATGCACACAGACTCACAGTGTGATTGTAGACAAGCACCACTATCCCTAGGAGTTTACCAAAACTCATTCACTACAGTGGAAGTGGTAAGGGAACTGCACACAATCTACATATTTCAGGACTGCACTTTTGTGTCAAAGCCTGACTCATTTAATCAAACCATAAGAAAAAACTGCCTTTTAATGCTACTAAAACTTGATAACAAGACAGGTTTTAAAACAGTTATCTCTCAGCAAATACACAATGTTATCAATTGCTTCTCTCACAGTGGTTCCCAAATGCACACAGACTCACAGTGTGATTCTAGACAAGCAACACTATCCCTAGCAGCTTACCAAAACTCATTCACTACTGTGCAAGGGGTAAGGAGACTACACACAATCTACATATTAAAGTACAGCACATTAGTGTCAAAGCATGACTCATTTTATCAATGCATAAGCAAAGACTGGCTTCTAATGCTACTAAAACTTGACAACATGACAGAGTTTAAAACAGTTATCTGTCAGCAAATACACAATGTTACCAAATGCTTCGCTCACAGTGGTTCCCAAATGCACACAGACTCACAGTGTGATTCTAGACAACAACCACTATCCCTAAGAGTTTACCAAAACTCATTCACTACTGTGGAAGTGGTAAGGGAACTGCACTCAATCTACATATTTCAGGACTGCACTTTTGTGTCAAAGCCTAACTTATTTAATCAACGCATAAGCAAAGACTGGCTTCTAATGCTACTAAAACTTGACAACATGACAGTTTTAAAAGAGTTATCTGTCAGAAAATAAACGATGTTACCAAATACTTCTCTCACAGTGGTTCCCAAATGCACACAGACTCACAGTGTGATTCTAGACAAGCACCACTAACCCTAGGAGTTTACCAAAACTCATTCACTACGGTGGAAGTGGTAAGGGAACTGCACACAATCTACATATTTCAGGACTGCACTTTTGTGTCAAAGCCTGACTCATTTAATCAAAGCATAAGCAAAAACTGCCTTCTAATGCTACTAAAACTTGACAACAAGACACGTTTTAAAACAGTTATCTGTCAGGAAATACACTTTGTTCCCAAAGCTTCTCTCACAGTGGTTCCCAAATGCACACAGACTCACAGTGTGATTCTAGACAAGCAACACTATCCCTAGCAGCTTACCAAAACTCATTCACTACTGTGCAAGTGGTAAGGAGACTACACACAATCTACATATTAAAGTACAGCACATTTGTGTCAAAGCATGACTCATTTTATCAATGCATAAGCAAAGACTGGCTTCTAATGCTACTAAAACTTGACAACATGACAGGTTTTAAAACAGTTATCTGTCAGCAAATACACAATGTTACCAAATGCTTCTCTCACAGTGGTTCCCAAATGCACACAGACTCACAGTGTGATTCTAGACAACAACCACTATCCCTAGGAGTTTACCAAAACTCATTCACTGCAGTGGAAGTGGTAAGGGAACTGCACACAATCTACATATTTCAGGACTGCACTTTTGTGTCAAAGCCTGACTCATTTCATCAAAGCATAAGCAAAAACTGCCTTCTAATGCTACTAAAACTTGACAACAAGACAGGTTTTAAAACAGTTATCTGTCAGCAAATACACAATGTTACCAAATGCTTCTCTCACAGTGGTTCCCAAATGCACACAGACTCACAGTGTGATTCTAGACAAGCAACACTATCCCTAGCAGCTTACCAAAACTCATTCACTACTGTGCAAGGGGTAAGGAGACTAAACACAATCTACATAGCAAAGTACAGCACATTAGTGTCAAAGCATGACTCATTTTATCAATGCATAAGCAAAGACTGGCTTCTAATGCTACTAAAACTTGAGAACATGACAGGTTTTAAAACAGTTATCTGTCAGCAAATACACGATGTTACCAAATGCTTTGCTCACAGTGGTTCCGAAATGCACACAGACTCACTGTGTGATTCTAGACAAAAAACACTATCCCTTGCACTATACCAAAACACATTTCTTCATCTAGAAGGAGTACTATATTTTAGTGTAGAAACATAACTCATTTCACAAATTCATAAACAATGACTGGTTTCTAATTCTACCAAAATATAAAAACAGCACAGTTATCTGTCTGCAAACATTTGAAAAACACAAATGCGTATCACCGAATGGTTTCTACATGCACACACACTGTCAATAAGATTGTAGAGAAAAAAAGTACTCCCTACACTTTAGCAGGAGAAATACATTAGTCTGATTAAAATCAAAATAGTCTACATACATCCCCTTACAATTAAATAACTCACCTTTCAAGTTGTTTTGTAGATTAAGAAGTATATCAGTCACACAACAGATTTTCTTTTACAGAATCTCTGCACTGTGCACCTCTCAGCAGAACCAAAGAATGGCAACGTTTCCCTCTCATTTCCCACACATATACATGTAAACATCAAATCACATTCCTTCCCACATTAATTCAAAAGCAAACACACATTTCTATTGGTTAAACATTTCAACCCTTTCCAAATGACATACATTTGAACCCTTCCCCCAATCTGCCTTCTGCCCATTACCATAGAAAACAATCATGGAACACTGTACTGCGCACACAGGTCACAAGTTCAGCACACAATGTTGCTAATCAAGACAGCAAGTGTGCTTGACTTTTCAACATATCAGCTTATCATATATAATGTTCCTTACAATCAGTTTTTGTTAACCAATAAGAATCATGTGTTTAAAAAACAGAAATATACACCCTACCTTTCAGTGTAGAAGGTTGTCAAACAACCAATGATTTCTTGTCTATTTTCAAAACTGCATCTTAGCCATCATTTTAGAAACATCTTACTTTCCAAACTGCCATTTCATTTACAGAGACCATCTGAGTGCATCCAGACCTCCCTTCAAGATGCTTAGAATGTGGATTGTGGGACACAGCTATATTTTCTGGAGCCAAAGGTATGCAGAAAACAAAGGCATTCACAAAGACCTAGGTTTGCCAAATGTAGACATTAAATGGATTGGACAGAGAGGGTTAAAGTGGCACCAATTGATGCCATTGCTAAAAACCTTTATGCATATCCAACACCCTGACCTCATAATAGTGCACTGTGGTGGCAATGACCTAGGCACTTTGACTGGGGTAGGTCTGGAAATGCTTATGAAGGACACCTTTGCAGAATTGCTTTCACTTTTTCCCAAAACTGCCTTTGTGTATTCTAACATATGCCAAAGGCAGAAGTGGAACTGGTCCAATCATTTTTGTCCACAGTTTGAGAAAGCTAGGGAACATGTGAAGAAATCTGTTTCTGCTTTTCTCAGAGACTATAGAATGGGGTCCATTTACAATAACAATCTGCGCTTTCATATGCAAGAGATGTATAGGAGAGATGGAGTACACTTTATTGATGAAGGAAACAGAGTCTTCCTCAACAACTTTAGACTCTGTATAGGTACTTACTTACAAGTACCAAAAACTCTCAATGAACACAGCGGCTCTTTTTAGAGCCACTCAAGAACAAAACACTTAAGCTTGATCTTTATCTCCCAAAAATTTCATTTTTTTTTCCCTTGGATCCGCGCACCCAACGTGAGAGAATCCGTGCACCCAACGTGTTAGGATGAGCGCACCCTGCGCGCATTTCGCCGTTTAAACAAAAAATAAAAAGGGGGCCCCAGGGGGTCCTTCTGGGACCCCCTAAGCACCTCTAGAGGGTCAGAGTATTTCCACTCTGCCCCCTTTGTATGTTTTACACACTTATTCCCCTTGCTTCTTCAGCCTCGCTTCTACCGAGGCAGAAAATGGCAGCCAACAGTTCCTGGTTTCGAATGTAGATAGACACTCGACAGCCAAATAGCATTCAGCGCGCGATCGGGGGGGTGCGCACTCTGTTCAGGGAGGATGCGCTTACGGTGCGGGTAGGGTGCGCGGATCCTCCCCGGCCATAGATATCACTAACTTTTTTACCCTTTTATGCAAAAGGCACGAGTCTAAACTGAGGACTACCTCTTTGCCAAATTTGGTGTCATTCCTTTCAGCAGGTCAGGCTGTAGCTGCAACAACAGATACTATGGGAAATTGCACGGGGAAAATGCGTTTTGGGACCCCCCTTTTTTGTCGGCGCCCGTTTGACGAATCACCACGAAACTTTCAGGGTGGGAACGGAGCGGAACTGGCCAAAAGTTTGGGATATTTTGCAAAGATTCGTCAACCGGCGCCAGACTTATTGGGAATAGAATGTTGCGGATTTCCTGTGGAAAATAGGTCCTAACTATAACTATCTACTGGCGACCGCCAGTAGATAATATATGTAAAACTTTGTTTTTTCAGTGAAAAAAAAAAACATATATATATGTATATTCACTGAAAAAACCATAGGTTTCAGGCACGTTATAGTTAGGAATTAGCATTTAAAAAACCTTAGAAATTCACTGAAAAAACTATAGGTTTCAGGGGCGTTATAGTTAGCTGGACTTTTTACTGTCATCCTTGATGTCCTGAGTGATGTCACTGACCATGTCATGAGTGATGTAATATGTGACGTTATCAGCAGTGCATTGCGGGCGTGCAAGTTATAGTTAGCTGAACTAACTATAATGGGGGGAATTTCAATGGTTTTGTACGAGGGAAAAGTCCAGCTAACTATAACGCCCCTGAAACCTATGGTTTTTTAGTGAATTTCTAAGGTTTTTTAAATGCTAATTCCTAACTATAACGTGCCTGAAAACTATGGTTTTTTCAGTGAATTTAAAAGGTTTTTTAAATGCTAATTTCTAACTATGCCTACAGAGATAGGACATGTGAAGAAAGAAGAAAAAACGCACAGAAAGAAAAAAAAGAAATGCAGAAAGAAGCAACAGAAGTCCTCAAAGACGAAGAAAAGTGCAGGAAGAAGGATAACGTGCAGAAAGAACAAACAGAAGAGCAGAAAGAAGCCTTTTTGCAAAATCATCCTGTACCCTCAACTTTTTCAGACGGAAACTGGTGGTAACTGAGTCTGACTAACCAGTCCTAGAGCCAGTGCTATGTTAAAAGGCACTCAGAATACAGTGAAAACACCTACATACAATAGGGAACACTATGCGTTGGGGTCCCCTGTGATCAGCATGACCTCCTCTGTAAGCCCCTAGTATATAATAGGGCAGGGGATTTAAACTACCTCTTAAAACGCGCCACAGGGCGTGTTTGCACACGTCACCTCAGGCCCCGTCCCCTCACTTCCCCACTGTGTAAACACGCCCTGTTGCCGTTTTAAGTTGGGAGATTAAGTCCCCTTGAATCCTGAGGGTCCCTAGGGTCCAACTAGACCACTAGGTACCTCCAGTAAGCACCACAGAGCTGCGTTGCAGAGAGATGTAAAAAGGGGCACGGCCTAGACCACCTCTCTGCAACGCAGCGGAGTGGTGCTTACTGGAAGCACCCGGTGGGCTAGTTGGCCCCTAGGGTCCCTCAGGATTGTTTTTTTTAATTTTTTTATTTTCCAATGCATACGATACATAAATTTGAGTTATACCAACTCCCACCCCCCACCCCCCAACCCCCCCTCACTGTCAAATGACAAATTTCAAGGACACAGAAAAAAGGTGTACAGCTTGAGAATAATAAGAACGAAAATCGTTAAGGAAGCTTTAAGTAAAGTGAAAAGAAGAAGCACAAAGAAAAATATGAAAAGGAAAGAGAAGGCAGTCCGATTAAGCATATGAACCTGACTGATCTGATTGTACCAACCAGGTGGAAAAGGGTCCGCAGATGTCTAGTCCTTTTTTTTGCCCTTTGCGTCCTTTTTTAGCGTATATGGCCTTTTCGAGATGGTAAGTCGCAACTAGCCTGGCTAACCATTGGGGGAAAGAAGGTGGGTCAGTCTCAATCCATGCCAATGCCACACAGATCCTCCATATTGTCATAGCAACGTAGATGAGCGCCCCACCTTTCTCCCAATTAATCTCTTCCTGGGTTCCCAGTAGTATGGTTATAGGGGTCAGAGCTATAGTCTGTGTGATGACCCTTCCCAGAAAATCCTGAATTCTGCGGAGAACTGGAGTAAGCTTGGGGCAGACGGCAAACATATGTACTACATCGGCACCAAACTCCGAGCATCGGGAGCACATTGTCCCCCTGCCTGTCCCCCATTTTGCAATTTTACTGGGTGTAATATATAGAAAGAAAATAGTCTTGAAATGTTGCGCCTGTAGTTTTGCTGACAATAAGTCGCTTTGAGAGAGCGCCAGTGAGTTGTAGAACATACTGTGCGGGGCCTCTAATTTAATAAGCCACTTGTCTGCTATTTTAAGCAAGTCATCTGGGGTTTGGCTATTTAGAGTAGAATAAATGAGACCTATTCGAGGAGTCGTTGGGGTTCTCAGTGTATTAATGAGTTCATTCTCCAAGAATCCTGCAGGCCCCCCGACTTTTCGAGCGAGAAAGTCGTGTATAGCAAGGTATTTGAAGGTGTCATGATTTTTCAGTCCGTATTTGCTTTGTAGCTCTGGAAATGGCTTAACTCCTTTATTGGAGATTAGGTCTCCTAGCTTAGTTATACCAGCCGTATACCAATTCAGTAGATAAGACCTGTCAAAAATGGCATGAAGGTTGGGGTTCTCGGCAATAGGAGTATAATAGTTAAATGTTCCTAGCCCATAGGTTTTGTGGATATTGCGAAAGACCTTAAAAGAGTTCATCAATGTCTTAAACCTAACATGCTTATAGTATCCGAAGGATATTTGTCTAAATAAGCAGCCGCGGGTCTCTTCTCCCAATAGAAGCCGAAATTGTGAAGGAAGGCCGGTTGGGAAAGGGATGGAATGTTCCTTCAACAGTTCAGTACTGTATTGTAGAACTGTGGCCCAATAGTATAGTACTATATTAGGAAGTGCCCAACCACCTCGTTCCCTGGGGAGAGACAATTGTTTTAGTGCTCGTCTAGGTTGTGAGTAAGCCCAAATAAATTGCGTAAAAATTTGTTGGAGTTTCTGGAGCTTGGCCTTGCTGAATTCCAATGGGATGGAGCGGAAATAATATAACAATTTCGGGAAATAGGTCATTTTGATTACATTACATCTGCCTACAAGAGTCAGGTGTAAGTTGTCTATTTTTTTCAGCGCTTTTTTGGTTTCGGTAATCAAGGGGGATATATTTTCAGTTACAATTTCATCTATATTAGCTGTGATTATGACCCCCAAATATTTAGCCTGAGTCACGATCCGGGGATCAATCCAATTGATTTTCCTGTTTATAATTATCTGGGTTTTATTTTTATTCAGCGCATATCCCGAAATTTTCCCGAATTCTCGAGCCTCTAATTCCAATGCCAAAATGGCCCTCTTAGGTTCAGAAGTGGTTATGGCCAGGTCATCGGCATAAGCCATGATTTTAGTGTCGATTCCCTGCATGCTTATTGCCAGAATTGTTGGGTTCTTTTCAATCCTCTTGGTTAGGGGGTCTATATAAAGGGCAAAGAGTAGGGGGGAGCAGGGGCAGCCTTGCCTGGTTCCCCGAGAGATATTAAATTGCTCGGTCAGTCTCCCATTAACCAGCACACAGGCCGTCAGGCTTTGGTATAGAGCTTGTACAGCCTGCATGAGTTTTGGCCCAAAGCCCATTCTCTTCATGACATAACACAGGAACCGCCAGGAGACCCGGTCGAATGCTTTCTCAGCATCTAGTAAGATCAAAGACATCGGGTCTCCTGTCACCTGTGCTGCGTCAAACAGAGTAATGGCCCGTCTAATGTGTTCAGTGGTGCCTTTCTTGGGTATGAATCCGTGTTGCCATTCTGACACCAGGGATTCAACTACAGTAGAAATTCTTGAAGCAAGTATTTTGGAATATACCTTGGAATCGCAGTTTATAAGTGTAATTGGTCTATAAGAGCCCATTTCTAGAGGTGACTTGTCTTTTTTAAGAAAGATAGAGATTTTGGCATTTGACCAGGAGGCCGGAGGGGAAGCCCCGTTAAATATGGTGGTTATCACAGCAAGAAAGATAGGCTTAATTTGGGATGCGAATATTTTATAGAACTCCACGGGAATGCCATCCATTCCCGTGGCTTTCCCGTCTGGGAGGCTGATTAGGGCTTCCAGGATATCATCCCAGTTCGGGATAGTTTCCAGTTGTTCACGATGCTCCTGGCTAAGCTGTTTTAACTCTATCTCTTTTAGATAATTGGTAGTCTCAAGATCTTCTAAATCGACTGGTGTGTTATTCTCCTCTGAATACAGTTTAGAGTAAAAGTCTTGAAAGCTTTTTTGTATTTCACTAGGATCACTAGTTTCAACTAGTATTTGGCTTTCTATGGTCTGTTGTCTAGTTTTGACAGCAAGGTGATGACCAATGCGATCGCTACATTCATAATTTGTTTCTCGCGTTGCTGCCCATTTAGCTGTGGTTTTTTCAGCAAATACTGTCCCTATCTCGGCCTTGATTAATATAACCTCATTTTGTAGGTTCTCGACATCCTGACCAGTGTGAACCATTTGGACTAGTTTAATTTCTGATTCTTTAAGCCTTTCCTGGAGATTGAGTATTTTCAATTTGTCTTTCTTATTTTTCCTAATCGAGAACCTTAAAGTTTCTCCCCGAATACCCGCTTTTAGTGTATCCCAGACTACCATAGTTGAGGCCGTTCCAATGTTTATCTCCAGAAACTCCTGAATCCAGGTTTGCATGTGAGTTCTATAGCCTATGTCTTGTACAAGGGCTTTCTCAAAGCTCCATCTTGGGGGTTCTTTCCAGTTCTCTAGCCCCTTGATTTCCAAAATAAGTGGGTTGTGGTCTGACATAAAACGCGGCGCTGTGTCTATGGTACATTTGCCCAGTAGGGATGAAGAAATGAAAAAATAGTCTAGTCTAGCAAATGACCGGTGGGGTGCAGAAAAGTAGGTATATCCGGGTTGGTTGGAATTAAGTTTAGACCAAACATCGCTCAGCCCATGGGTTTGGGCTAAGCTAATGATTGCTTGATATACTAGCGGTTTTCTGCCTTTATATTTCCACCTAGTATCGGTTTCCCAGTCGCAGGGCAAATTAATGTTGAGGTCAACACAAATAATTATTGGGGTGGGCCAGTGAGCTAACTCTCCAGAGATCCAATTGATGACCCCTGGGTCGTCAGAGTTACAACCAAAGATAGAGCATAGAGTAAAAGGGGGGTTAGAAAAGAGATGGCATTCAGTGATTACCCATCTGCCTAGTGGATCAGATTTAACACGTGGGTTTTTTAAAGGAAGTCTCCTGTCAACCATAATTCCTACCCCCTTTATTCTAGCTCCTTGTGTAGTAGCCTCTATAATTTTAAGCCCTAGTGAATTCAATAGGTGTTTTTGTGATCCCTCTATATGTGTCTCCTGGAGACAGATGATATCACCCCCTAAAGACCGTATGCCTTGCGTGACTTTTTGCCTTTTTACGGCGTCGTTTAACCCACAGATATTTGCGGAAATAAGCCTGAGAGTATTTTTTTTAGCCATTTGGGTATTTGAAATAGCCAGAAGTTTTTTGATTGATTAGATGGGTTCCTTTGCTAAGTTCTTTAGTTGTGCTTACTAAATGAGTGAGTAAAAAATTGTGTGAAAAACTGTGTCCTTGATTCCATTGTGCTAATCTAAAAGTGACCCTTGCCCCGCCCCCCCACCCCCCCCCCCTTTCTCTTGAGCGATCAGGAATGACCTGAATGATGGTAGTCATTAGTGAGCCTCCGCCGCTGATCACGCCGTACGAATTTAATTGTGTGCTCGACTAGTCTACTCTTGAGAGTTTAGTGTAGGACATTGCTACATTACTACATTGATAGAGTTTTTACTTCGTCTGTAGCAAAGCTAACCCTAAAAAAATTAGGACATTAAAAAAAAATTGTTTAGCCCACCCATCCACCCGTTGCGTTAACCATTTTCAGTGTATGTGTATATGTCTATACTTGTGCCGGTGGTGCTAGCTCTAGCTCTCTATCTTGGACCCTTTTTGGACTTAATTTCCTCTAGGTATTCCCCAGCCTTTATTTCAGACAGAAATATTTTAAATCCCCCATTAAAAATCACTTTCAGTCTAGCAGGGTTCATGAGATAGACTTCTGCTCCTAGCTGCTGAAATGGGGAAATTAGTTGTCTTAAACGCCACCTGCGCTCCACGGTCTGGTGGCAAAAGTCAGGTTTTGCGAAGAAAGTTATTCCGTTGGCCCCCTTCTTGGAGTTTGAGCGAGCCTGGTCATAGATCAGTTCCCTCAGCAAGAAGTTCCCAAAGTATACCAGGAATACTCTTGGTTGATCATCTGTAGCCCTGCTACCACCACGCTGTCTTCTAATGTTGAAGGGGTAGCGATGTGCCCTCTGCACCTCATGGTCCCAGTCCCAGCCTGGATGTTCAGGGAAGGATTCTTGAAGGAGTTTGACAATGAACCGCCTGGGGTCTTCACCTTCTTTCCCTTCCGGAATGCCTAATAAACGTAGGTTGTTTCTGCGTTGGCGATTTTCCTGCTCCTCTATCTTTGCCATGATATCTATTAGACAGGCAGCATTGCTCTCGCTTTGTTTTTAGTAGCAGTGGTCTCTGATTCAAGGTATTCAGTGCGCCCCTCGACCATGGAGACGCGGTCGCTTATGTCGGTGCATGTTTTATTCAGTCGCCTCAGACCTCCTTGTAGTTTTTTAGCTGCCCCTTTGGCTGCTCGGTTGTCTGACCGAACCTCTTCCTGGAATTCTTTAATTGAGGCTAGGATTGACGCTAGTGAGGGCTCTGTAGCGACCATTGGTAAGTTCATTGTCTTTTCCCAGGTTGCAGGCTGGGAGTCGTCTTCGTCCAAAGGACAGTCAGAGTAATCCCATTTGAGTTGACTGCGTCTCTTTCCTTTGTTTTTAGTTCTTTTGGGTTTTTGGACCGTACCGGTGTCTTTGACTGACTCCTCACTGCCATCTTCACTAGAGTCAGTACCTCTCTCATCAGAGGTAGTTTCTGTGCCGTCGGAAACCGAGTAAAATTTCTCGGGCCCAGGTTCCGGAGTCCAAGGTGCTTGTGCACCAATCGCGGATCCCAGGCCCTGAATGTAATTAACGACATCGATATCTGGGGCTATAGAGGGAGTATCAGGACAGCTCAGATGGGTGCAGTCTCGATTACTTAGAGCTATGCCAGCAGGGGTTGGGTGGATATCAAGTTCTATAGTCTTCTTATTTGTTTTATCATTATCATCTTTAGGCAAGCAGAGGGAGTTGCTCAATGTTTTGGCTAAATCTGGTGAATCCGTAATAGTTCCTCCGCCAGATTGTGGCGCACCTACTGTCTTTAAATCTGCCAGGTTGGTCTCTTGACATAATTTTAGTGTAGGTGATTGGGGGGTTAGTGAATCTAGGGAGGGGGCCTCCGGGGTATCTAATAGAAGGGTCTTGGCGCTTGCGGCAGGTGGTTGTCCCTTGGAGCACAAAAACATTTTGGCAAGTGGTGGCTGAGCACCAGCTGAGTCTCTAGATACCCCTGCCCCCCCAGTCGCCCCAGCACTTTTCTGTTGCCACTAACCTCTGGTCTGGGCCTTGAAATGTTCTCAGGGGCCATGTCTTTAAGATCATTGTTGACGGCAGCCTTCGGTTTAGTTCCCTTCTTGGGCCCTCTGCTGCTCATTGTCAGGAGGCCTCGATAGAGCTGTCGCTGCCGCCGGCGATTTTCTCCGTGTCCAGAGATGCAGATCGATGCAGTGGGTTCAGAAGGTTTAAATACCAAAAATAGTATAAACAACAGGAGCCGGGTTAGCTGAGTTAGCAGCCTCCAGGCGGGTAGCTTCTGGTGATTTATAGTGATTGCGATGTTGTAAAAGTAAGTTGAAACGTTTTTACAGGAACGCGAGCCCAGCACTGGCAATCCTCTCCCTGTCAGTCTGCGCGTTGAGCTGAGCATCGTGGCATCGCAGGGCGTCTAGTCGATCGGCTACGCAACCAGCGTGAGCAGCGGATCGCTCGAGTCTCACACTGACACCATCATCGCTCCGGGGACGGGTCCCTCAGGATTGAAGTGGAATTATTTCCCCAACTTAAAACGCGCCACAGGGCTTGTTTGCACACGTTAACTCAGGCCCCGTCCCCTCCCTTCACCACTGTGTAAACACGCCCTGTGGCCGTTTTTAGTTGGGAGATTAAGTTCATTTGAATCCTGAGGGTCCCTAGGGTCCAACTAGCCCACTAGGTACCTCCAGTATGCGCCACAGAGCTGCATTGCAGAGAGGTGTAAAAAGTGGCACGGCCTGGACCACCTCTCTGCAACGCAGCTCAGTGGCGCTTACTGGAAGCACCTGGTGGGCTAGTTAGCCCCCAGGGGCCCTCAGGATTGAAGTGGAATTATTTCCCCAACTTAAAACGCGCCATAGGGCGTGTTTGCACACGTCACCTCAGGCCCCGTCCCCTTCCTTCCCCACTGTGTAAACATGCCCTGTGGCTGTTTTTTAAGTTGGGAGATTAAGTCCCCTTGAATCCTGAGGATCCCTAGGGGCAAAATAGCCCACTAGGTACGTCCAGTAAGCGCCATTGCAGAGAGGTGTAAAAAGGGGCACGGCCTGCACCACCTCTCTGCAACGCAGAGCAGTGGCACTTACTGGAAGCACCCGGTGGGCTAGTTGGCCCCCAGGGTCCCTCAGGATTGAAAGGGAATTATTTCCCCAATTTAAAACGTGCAACAGGGCGTGTTTGCACACGTCACCTCAGGCCCCGTCCCCTCCCTTCACCACTGTGTAAACGCGACCTGTGGCCATTCTAAGTTGAGAGATTAATTCCCCTTGAATCCTAAGGGTCCTTAGGGTCAAACTAGCCCACTAGGTACCTCCAGTAAGCGCCACAGAGCTGCGTTGCATAGAGGTGTAAAAAGGGGCGTGGCCTCAGAACACCTGTCTGCAACGCAGCTCCCTGGCGCACACTGGAGATACCTGTTGGGCTAGTTGGCCCTCAGGGACCCTCAGTATTGAAAGGGAATTAATTCCCCAACTTACAACTGGCCAGGGGGCACGTTTGCAGAGTGCTGCAAGGAGGGGGCGTGGCCTCCAGCGAGATGCCGGTCTTTTATTTATTTTCTTTTTTTAAGAAGGAGGGCTGTGTAGCCCCCCTTCTTTTTCTAATTTACTGGCCCTGGGGACCCCATCCCCCAGGGCCTGCACCCTAATTTTTTTTTTTGTTGAATAAAATAAATTTGGGCCTCCCAAGGCCTTAATCGGCCCCGGGGACCCCAACCCCCGGGTCATGGCCTTTTTTTTATTTAAATTCTTTAGGAGGGGGCTGCGTTGCCCCCCTCCTCAGGCCACTTATGGCTCCGGGGACCCCATACCCTGGGGCCAGCCTTTGTTTTTTATTATTTTAAAAATATATATATTTATAGAAACACCTAGGACATGCTGGACAAACCGTATGTACCTATCACCATGACGATTTGCGTGATATTCATTAAAAGGCGACTATGCATAGAATGAATCCACATGGAATGTATTTACACCGCTAGTGAAGCTCTGACGTGTCTGATGCCCCATCATGCCTAATCCCGGCGCCCCCGCCGGTGGGTACTCTCCAAGTAGACAACCTTGTCGTTTATTTATACAAACATGGGTAGCTATTGATGGGCACATTTAATATACACGCACACCAAGCCATTCAAAGGGGATTCGACAAAAATTCGACCAAACTATGCAAGAAACCCCCTCACGGTTAATAAAAAACACATCCACCGCCGTGTCGTACTTTAGAATTTGGGACCGCGTAGGAGGCAGGGCCCTACCCCTGTCTATCCCGGTAATAGTGAGCCGCGAATGATTAATGCGGTATGTACAAGTGCTTTTTGTAACGTTTTAGCTATGAATGCACTGTGTATACGTTATTATACATCACTACGTGGGTTCCATTTTGTATCGGTGGCCATCTTATGGTTGCCCTCACATAGGCTATATAGCATGAAGCGAATACGGGCCTTTTAGAGCACATGTGCCTTTCTTTGACTTTTCTGTGACCTGGGCAGCTTGGCTCCGCTGCCCCAGGTCAAACTGGTCTCACGAGTTACCCGTCCTCTGGCCACCTGTGATTAGCATCAGGGCTCTACACACCATAAAGTCTTTTCATCCTACACGAGCCTCCAGCTAATCTCTTTCGCACCTGACTGTTCCTGCTTTATGGCTTGTTTCCCAAACAGGAGATGCTCATGTTTATTGGGGCCTATCGATATCTGATGTGGGATCTGAGCCTTGCTGTGTAAATAATTGCAGGCTGGCTTAACTGGAATGTGGGATGGTCATCATGACTCTGCCTTTTCGTTTGAAATGTATACATGTAATAGCCATATCGTAAACTAAGGAATGTATGCCTGAGGCAGGATATTCTGTATTTAAGAAGAAGCCCGTTTCTGTGATTTTCAGCAGTCTCCTGAGAACATACACGCTGTTGTACTTCTAGGACGCCTGTAATTGGTCTGCAGCCAATAAACTGATCTTTGACTTCACCCAGAAGACTCTGTGTTTCTGTAGGTCTGAAACAGGAAGAACCCCGAAGTCATAGGGTGTGTTTCCCTGCACCGCTGGGCTTAAAATACCCAGTACTTCAGTTGGCGCCCAACTCGGGACGATTTCAGCGGTACCGGTCCAAGCCAGAGGTTCGTGAGGAGCTTCGTGTGGAAATTCTGGAGGAAGGCCGCCACTTCATCGACCCCTGCATGTCGACGTGGTCCGAAGGTCTTTTCTGCGAGGTTCTCCGCGTCCCGACGGCTACGAAGGACTGCTGCCCTGATTAATCGCCCTGTTTTGGACCCTTGACGATTTTGGTAGAGCGAAACAATCGAGAGAGTCTTCTGGTGACGCCATTGATCATCGATATTCAGTTAAGTATAAGTGGAGCGTCTCCCAATTTGTTTGGTATCCTTCGGGATAAATTTGGTTTATTTGGAGTTTGCAAACCCCAAAGCCAGAGGACTGGTGTATTCACGAGAGTATCGTATTCGATAATCCTTTGACGTTTGAAACTAGACTAGTGAGCGAAGATGCCTGGTGCTAGTATATTTGGTAATTGGTTTTGTTTGAGTTGTAGAAGGGATTTCCAGTTAGAGGATTCATGTCCGGTTCCTCCAATTGGAACTCCAACTTATGAGCTTTATGTAAAACATGGCGTGGGCCCCATTGCATATAATGAAATATGGATCCGATACACCAGAAAGGACGGTGTTTTAAAATGGCCCCAAAATGGTAGTTTCGATACAGATATCTTAGATAACTTGGAAGTAAAATTGTTTAAAAAGAAAGCCCGGCCGGCGATGTTTGATTCTTTCCGCCTGTGGCGAAAGGAAGCCAAACAGAAGGAAATTAAGCTAGCGAAAAGGAATAAGAGAGAGAGAGGTATGTCAGTGATGCAAGCAGCTGTGCAATTTAAAGATAATGAGGAGGAACAAATGAATGCGCAATTGCACAGACAGCGCAAACTAGGGATTGATAAATGTTACCCTGTTTTGTCACCCCTTGTGCAAGATGAGACAAAAGAGAAAGAGAAAGATTCCCTAATGTCCCATTTGTTAAGTTCACCACCCCCATATGCGCAAAATGCCACAGCACCTCCACAGCTTGTAAATGCGCAGCCTCCAGTAAATATGCCGCAAGCCTTCCCGCAGCTGCCAGCTCCTCTTCAGCTGGCTCCTATCCCTGCAGTGCAGCCCTCTCAAGGGCCGCCAGTTTTGCTACCTGTTACCCCCGCGCTTCCTGCGACTTTGCCTAGCACGCCAGCGGCTTCCTCTGGCGCTCCTTCTTGCACTACCCCGGTACCTGTATCTGAATCCGTTTTTCTTCCCTCTGTCTATCCCCCCGTTTTCGCCTCAACTTCTCCTTCAGCGCGACAACGACTAGCTAATGTAGTTACTAGTTTAATGACGCCTCTCTTTGGGTCGTCTGGTGCGACCCCTGAGTTGCAGCGTAAGCAATTGCGCAGTCAATTGCCTGGCCCTGAAGAAAAAGAGGTATTGAATAATATGGCGCGTAGGTGGATTGTTTTTCCCGCACACTATGACGTGGAGTCAGTTGTTAATGTTTTTCATCAATGGGATGCCCCAAAACAGAGGTATGTTTTTGATAAGATGTGTGAATTCCTCTGTGCGGAATTGGAGGATAATGGTGCAAACCCAAACCCACAGGAATTGTGTCGAGTGCGATTTGATTTTGAGAAAGGTACAATTGTGGGCCCCAATGTAGATAAAGCAGTTGCGATTTTACTGTCCCTCAGAAATGGTGATTGCCAGCAATCATTGTTCGAACAGGAACTCGATGTGGGGAAAAAGGTAAAAGCGCGCCAATATCCGATGCGTGAGGTTCCCCCGGTTTGGAGACCTGCTGATCCAAATGCTAATCCACCAGTCTTAGCACATTTTCAACGTGTTTGGGTGCATGTCCCATGGAAGCGTTCTGAGGTCTTAGCGCTTAAGCAGACATTTCCTGACCCCCGTAAAAACCCTACCGGTTATTATAAGGAGTTATCACAAACTGCAGAATCATGTGTAATGAATTTGGCTGACATAGATATGTTGTTTGGGAATGTGGTTCCACAGCCTTTATGGGGATCCATTCGTAATGTAGATCACGCTGCAGAATTGGGTAACACATGGGCTAATATCATTGCTGCAGATGCTGGCCAAGTTGGTGGCGCGAAACCTGATCCTTTAGTAGCAGAACTCCCTGGTCGAATGATTACCTACATGAAAACGATAATGCCTGCGATGCGCGTAAATTGGGATAAACTATCCGCATGTAAGCAGAAGAAAGATGAGACAGTGTCTGATTTCTTCACCAGGTTTGAAGAAACGTTCATCGACCACAGTGGTCAAGACATGAGCACTGAAGGTGGCCAACGGTTATTTGTTGATAAATTTGTGCAGAATCTACTCCCCGAGTTGTGTAAGAAATTAAAAGACTCAGAAAGTTCTTGGGCTTTTTCCTCTTCAGCGCAAATACTGGCTACTGCACAGTATTATGAGAATAGAGACAAAGATGAGAAGGATAGAACAGATAAGAAAACCAAAGAACTAAAGACAAAGGTCCTTTTGCAGCAGGCCTATCCGCCACATGGAGGACAGAGTAATTATAGGCAAACACAAGGTATCTATCAGCAGCCCCAACAGTTTCAGAGTAATCAGCAAATGAACGGGTATTATCAACCACGAATCCCTGTAGGTCCCAACCAATGTTCATATTGCAAAGAGGAAGGTCATTTTAAATATAGTTGCCCTAAATTAATGCAGCCTAACAGTAATGTGTATGGCGCAAGAGGTAGAGGTGGTCAGCAAGCATCTAGGGGTAGAGGGCGTGGAAATATTCCCCAGAACGGGCGTCCTCTTCCGCCTCAAAATACCATAAATAGCTTTGATCAACAAGCCAATGCGACTGGTAATACAGCTCAGTATTACAATAATGATTATTATGGAGAAGATGACAATGTAGAAGATAATGATTACTTGGACAGCCATAGACAAAGAGAGGGAGTTGTTTCAGTGCCAGTGGATCAGAGTGGACCCTATGTTAAAGTAACTACAGCAAATGTAACGGAGCCCTTTCTGCTGGATACTGGTGCTGCAAAGAGTTCAATTATGCATTCAAAACTCCCTGGCGCGCCTTTGTCTGGCGAAATGAATGTCGCAGTAGGTTTTTCTGGTGCCCCAGTTAGGAACCCGATTTCTAGTCCTATGTCACTTTCTGTTGGACCTTGTGAGCTAAAAGCACCCCTCATTCTAACGACAGGTTGTGGTGAAAATTTGCTGGGATTAGATTTGCTAAAAAGATTGCATGCGACGCTATATTGTTCTCCCTCAGGAGTACAACTTACATTAGGTAAGAAAGTGATTTCCCCGATGTATTTGTCTAAAAATGCAATGCCACCTGAATTGTCCTCCCTTTCCGGATATCCTTTGGGCTACTGGTCCCAATGATGTGGGTCTTTTGGAAATACCGCCATATGTGGTCACTTTAAAAGCCAATGTCAGATTGCCACGTATTCCCCAGTACAAGATCTCCAATGAAGGTCAGAAAGCATTGTTAGCAATTGTAAGTGATTTGATTAAAAAGGGTGTAATTGAAGAGACAAGAGGCAACGTTTGCAATAGTCCTGTTTTACCTGTCTTAAAACGAACGGACCCTTCACAGCCACCTGTTTACAGATTTGTGATTGATCTTAGAGAGGTTAATAAGATTGTTGTACCACAGTTTCCAGTTGTCCCTGATATAACTGCCTTGTTAACCATGATTCCAGCCTCGGCTGCATGGTTCTCAGTGATCGATCTGAAGAATGCTTTCTTTAGCATCCCAATTGCAGAGGAGAGCAGAGACATTTTTGGCTTCAGTTTAGGAGGTCGCAGCTTCCGCTTTAAACGCGCTCCACAGGGCTACTGTGAAAGCCCATCAATATACAGTCAGGCTTTAAAAGCGCAGCTTGATGCACTGGTTTTACCCAGTGGCGCTATCCTCATTCAGTACGTTGACGATTTACTAATCGCCGCGGATACTGAAAAGATTTGCAAAGAAGCTACCTTGTCATTGTTGCGTCATTTGTCTGCCTTTCATCACAAAGTGTCTCTCTCAAAGCTGCAATATTGTCGACAAGAAGTGACCTACTTAGGTCATCTCTTATCGAAGGAGGGAAGGAGACTGACCCCAGAACGAATTCAAGCCATTGCACAGTTGAGTGTGCCTAGAACACAGAGAGAAGTGCGTGCTTTCTTGGGCATTACTTCATACTGTAGGCACTGGATTCCCAATTTTTCCCTGCTAGCAAAACCTTTGTTAGCATTAACATGCAAAGACACACCGAATCCTATTCCATGGTCTGAAGAGTGTCAGAAAAGTTTTTTGGAATTGCGTAATGCATTGTGTTCAGCTCCTGTGTTGGGTACCCCTGACTACAGCAAGCCTTTTACATTGTATGTTCACGAAAAAGATGGTTGCGCATTATCAGTGTTAACACAGCCTTTTGGCGACAGACCGCGTCCATGCGCATATTTTTCGTCAACCTTGGATCCGGTAGCGAGGGCATTGCCAAGTTGTCTGAGAGCCACAGCCGCCGCAGCTATGTCTATTCGACAGTCTGCTGGCCTAGTAATGGATAATACATTGATTGTTATGGTTCCGCATGCTGTGGACACATTGTTAAACAGGACCAAGACACAACACTTAACTAGTGCGCGATTATCTGGTTATGAGCTGACACTGTTAGCAAATCACATACACATAAAGAGATGCAACACGTTGAATCCAGCTACATTATTGCCGATTCCAGCAGACCTAGATGAGATTGAGCAACATGATTGTCTGTTCAGAACAGAAGAAGAGACGAAAGGGAGAGTAGATCTCAAAGATACTCCCCTGACTGAGTGTGATGGTACTTTATGGGTGGATGGTTCATGTTTTAAGCTTCCGAATGGTGATACGACTGCTGCATATGCTATCACGACTTTGCACACGATTGTGGAAACTGCACGTGTGCCACAAAATTCGGCTCAAGCAGCAGAATTGATTGCCCTTACGAGAGCATGCGTGTTGTCTGAAGGAATGAAAGTGAACATATATACGGATAGCCAGTACGCCTTTGGCGTGGCCCACAGTTTTGGGCGATTATGGAAAGAACGTGGGTTCCTGACTTGGCATGGAGCTAAGATTCAGAATGGCAAGTTGGTGAATGATCTCCTTGAGTCGCTGACCCTACCGTTGCAAGTTGCGATTATGAAATGCAGTGCGCACAGGAAAATCACTGATGATGTTGGTCGTGGTAATGCGTTTGCTGACGAAGTCGCGAAAGAAACAGCAAAAGATGTGAAGACTCGAATGTATGTTGCAGGCCCTGCCAGATGGGTTGGTGATGTTGGAATGTGTGAAAACACAATAGAGAGTGTAACGTCCCTTCAAGCTGAAGCCACAGAGAAAGAATTAAGCAAGTGGAGAGAAAGTATGGGTAAGTTGGATGAGAATGGTTGTTGGATTGATTTGTCAGAACATAGGCGATGGTTGTTACCTGATGCATATGTGCTTCCAGTGGTTACTATGGCACATGGATTGGCACATATCAGCACAAAAGGAATTTGTAAGTTGTTGGCTCCAGTATGGCAAAATGCTGGAATTCCTAAGTGTGCAGAGAATGTGGTCAAGAATTGTATGGTATGCTTGAAGTACAACCCTGGTAGGGGAACCCCAACTCCAGCTGGTCATTTTGCACCTCCATCATATCCATTTGAAGTTTTGCAGTTGGATTTTATCCACATGGAAAGGTGCAACAGCCTGAAATACGTATTAGTGGTTGTTTGCGCTTTCTCAAAATGGATAGAGGCCTATCCTCTAAAAGATAACACTGCTCTGTCCACAGCCAAATCCCTTGTGAAGGAATTTTTCCCTAGGTTTGGAATGCCAAGAATGGTGTGGAGTGATAATGGGAGTGAGTTTGTGGGCCAAGTGATGAAGAATGTGTGTGAGGGACTAGGTATTAGGCAGAAGTTTCACGCTGCAAATCACCCCCAATCAGCTGGATTAGTAGAGCGCTACAATGGTGCTCTAAAACTCAAACTGGCCAAAATCCAAGCGAGCTCAGGTCTTAAATGGCCTGACGCTCTGCCTCTAGCACTCCTGTCCACCAGAATGACCGTACACTCACGAGTGGGACTTAGTCCTTACGAGGTAGTTTTTGGCCGCCCGGCCAATATATGGGGTGTGCCAAGACCGACGAAATTCAGTGAAATCGAGCATCCAGTACTGTTTGATTACTTGCACAAATTGACAGCTAAACTGCGTGTTTTACACCAACAGGTGCACAATACTCTTCCCCCGGCCTCTGAGGCTCCAGGATACCCTATCGACCCTGGCACGTGGGTTTTGGTGAAAGATTTTCAGCGCAAAAGCAACGATGAGCCTCGTTGGATCGGCCCTCACCTCGTACTTCTGTCTACAAGATCAGCTGTTCGAGTAAAGGGGAAAAGGAACTGGATCCACGGCGCCCACGTGAAGAGGATCCCTTTGCCTCTGCCGTATGACCAGTGGGTCCAAGAGGGTATCGCTGACTCTGAAACAGACACTGTACCTCGTTTTGTGCCGTTCAGTGATGCACGCATAAAAGGCACAACTTCAGCGCAGGAAAGTGATGATATTTTGCAAGAAGCTGTGCCACCGTCAATTCAATTGGACACTACAGAGCCTGAACTTTTGTTCCCAGATCAAACAGTACCTGGCCGTCTCCATTACAATCTAAGACCAAGGCCTATGGACAAATAAATATTCTTTTCCTTTTACCTTTCTATTTTTTGATAACCAGAGCTCTCCCATCTGAAGGATTTTCTTGATTTTTGTTTTTCGAACCACCATCCGGGTTCAGCCACAGGGTCGCGGTGCCAAGACTTTGGGGTACAGGCCGAAGACGTTAGGTCAACGGTTCTGGTTGGTCTAGGGCGTTCCCTGGACTGACAGGCGTACTCCTTAGCAGAAGATACTCACCCGCCGCGAGCGGCACGATTAGAGGATGGAGTTTTTTAAGATGGAGAGACCCACTGAGGAAATGAACTTTAAAGCAAGAATATGTAAAATAATGAAAAGCAAACGTTTTGTGTTTTTATGCCTGTTTGTATTATGTAGTATGATAGTGTTTACTGTAGGATTTGTATTCTTCTCCTCTCAAGAGCCCATTGCACCCACTGTACAGCCTATACCTCCTTCTACTGTCTCCTCACACTCTTTTCACCCTCTGCCTGAACATGAACAAGCCAGACGATCAGAATTTGTAAACAACTCGTTTATTCAGCTCCTGCACCAGCACCAACTAGTCATGAATACGACCAATTGTTGGGTGTGTGGTTTAATGCCACATACTATTAACAAGGGTATTCCCTATCTAGTGCTGCCGTATAGTTACAATGGATCGTCATGGGCATTCCAGACCATGTTTCTCTATGCACTAGATGCGTACTCCCCGCGACAACCGCGTTCCATCAGACCTAGCACCAATAACAAAGCTTTAATGAAAGGAGTTGCTGATATGAGCAGAGATATCGATGCATACTCATCCATTCCCAAAGAAGAGTTGAGAGCTTATGTAGGGTGGAACGCGACGGGGTATAGTATTAGTCTAGGTGAAAGACAGCGGAAAATCTCATCCCCAATCTGGGTCGTACCCCACATAGGTCGGTTCTGTTTGCAAGGTAATCGTCAGAATCCTAGAGCTCAACTGGGGAGAAGTGACTGTACTGAAACGTACACTTTTCCGTCACAGTTTTCCCCTGCGTTTTTGGCTGCCAAGGGTACATATTTTATCTGCAATGACCGAGCATATACATGGTTGCCCCCTGACTTCTCGGGCACATGTTATATTGCAAATCTGCTACCGCCAACGTTTACTGCCGCCTCTGACTATCACAAGACCAGAGTTGTGAGAGGCGTGATTAGTAAGGAGGATACTGCCGGTCAGGAAGCGGGAGACTTCTTTTTGGGTTTCCTGCCGTTTTGGGGACCAATGGTTAATAGTAGGAACCTGAGACAGCTGACTCGTGTGGTTGAATCCACTGTTAATGTTACGGCTGGTGCCCTTGGTAATTTGACAGCTGAGCTCCAAGCGGATCGCCTCATGACTTTGCAGAACCGCATGGTTCTAGACGTCATACTTGCAGACCGCGGTGGGGTATGTAAGGTTATCCAATCCAGTTGTTGCATTTTCATACCAGACAACGCTCCAACAGTTTATCAAGCCATCTCCAAACTGCATAAAATATCTGAGTCCATACACGTGGATAAAGGAGATTGGTCACTGGTGGGGTGGTTCTGGGAACTGATATCTGCCTGGGGTTGGAAAGTTCTGATGGTCATTGGAATGATCTTAGCCATCCTTTTCCTGTTCTGTCTGTGCATCCAGTGTGCTCCTGCGATATGTGGCCTCTGTGCTACATTATGTGTAAAGAAACCTGTATCGAGGGACGAGCTAAGTAATAGGATGATGCTACAGCAACATCTCCATGACTTCATGAATATTGACCTAGACTCGGATTGAAATGAGTATAGTTATTGCCTATGTAAGGGCAAAAGGAGGGTCTGTCGTACTTTAGAATTTGGGACCGCGTAGGAGGCAGGGCCCTACCCCTGTCTATCCCGGTAATAGTGAGCCGCGAATGGTTAATGCGGTATGTACAAGTGCTTTTTGTAACGTTTTAGCTATGAATGCACTGTGTATACGTTATTATACATCACTACGTGGGTTCCATTTTGTATCGGTGGCCATCTTATGGTTGCCCTCACATAGGCTATATAGCATGAAGCGAATACGGGCCTTTTAGAGCACATGTGCCTTTCTTTGACTTTTCTGTGACCTGGGCAGCTTGGCTCCACTGCCCCAGGTCAAACTGGTCTCACGAGTTACCCATCCTCTGGCCACCTGTGATTAGCATCAGGGCTCTACATACCATAAAGTCTTTTCATCCTACATGAGCCTCCAGCTAATCTCTTTCGCACGTGACTGTTCCTGCTTTATGGCTTGTTTCCCAAACAGGAGATGCTCATGTTTATTGGGGCCTATCGATATCTGATGTGGGATCTGAGCCTTGCTGTGTAAATAATTGCGGGCTGGCTTAACTGGAATGTGGGATGGTCATCATGACTCTGCCTTTTCGTTTGAAATGTATACATGTAATAGCCATATCGTAAACTAAGGAATGTATGCCTGAGGCAGGATATTCTGTATTTAAGAAGAAGCCCGTTTCTGTGGTTTTCAGCAGTCTCCTGAGAACATACACGCTGTTGTACTTCTAGGACGCCTGTAATTGGTCTGCAGCCAATAAACTGATCTTTGACTTCACCCAGAAGACTCTGTGTTTCTGTAGGTCTGAAACAGGAAGAACCCCGAAGTCATAGGGTGTGTTCCCCTGCACCGCTGGGCTTAAAATACCCAGTACTTCAGCCAGATGTGTAATACTTTTTATTTTACTCTCTGGAAAGGAGACAAACCTCACTTAAGAGTCACAGCGTACTACTGGCTGAGCCCAATGCTGTGTTACACCCACCAGTGCCCGCCGATTGCCTCACACCTCTGTGTTGTATTCCACAAGCTAGTTCGTATGCTATGACACCCTCTAGCCCATGTGCACTGTAACTCCATGCCGTGAATATGTCATGCCACACTTGCCTTCGCACGGGTTATATTGCCTCATCTAACGTGCCTTCCTCGATGCCTATGTTATAATGCACAGCGCTATGCCATACATATTACAATCTGGGATCCATATCTTTGTCACAGTGCAGATGCAACGTTACACTCCCCAGCACATATTTTATATTACAACTTTAGAGACTAGTTATGTTACACAACACTGCCCTGTGCATATTACACTCCAAGCCGCATATCGCATAGCACGCGCTAGTGCCTGTGCTATCTCGCGCGCTCCAATGAATCTGTCATTGCGCATAATGGATTGCATATTATATTTCACGCCCCGGTTCATCTTATATCACACTTTTTGGTGCATGGTTTATACCATATACTACATCTAGTTTCCATTTTCAATCGTGCTCTCAGGACTATGTTCTATATAACACTGCGTCCACCTACCCTTTTCACGGGCATTACATTTGGCGATGGGGTGGAGGGTCAGGGGGTGTTTCTGCCAAGTGAGCCCGGAGTCACAGTCACAAACGTCCTCTTCTTCCTGAATAAAAGTGAGATTATGCTGCATACTTGTTCATATTTTAAGTAGTTGACACAGACACACATTTTAAAAACAATAAAGTTCCTAATACCCACCTTCTCTGAACAGTTAGCTTGCTGCCCCATCCACCTCCTACCTATCCTCTGTTGTCTGAATCCATGGACTGTCCTCCTCCCTCCTGCCATGCATGGTCTGATGTGCCGCCACTGCCCTCCATTTAGCACGATGTACCTGTCCACTCCTCCTGCCCTCCATTGCCCAATTCTATGGCCCATCATTGACCTCCTGCTAAGCCTCTGTGCTTAGCTTGCTGCCCCTATTCTCCTTCCCCCTGCCCTCCGATGTCTTTGTGCATGCCCCTGCTCCATCCTTTTTGCCCACTATGTTCCATGGACCTGCCACTCCTATCTACTCTGAGTGTTCTGTTGAGCTGCCACTCCCCTCCCACCTGCCTAGCATTGTCAGATGACTGTAACCTGTCCCTGCCACCTCCACCCTGCCTGTCCACATGCCATGCCCCTATCCCCTTCCTCCTGTCCTCCATGGTCCATTTTACTGCCACACCCATCTGCCCTCCCTGATCTGTTGTGCTGCAACTGCTCCTCCTGCCTGCCCCGCGCGGTCTGTTGTGAGGCCCCTTCCCCTGAACTCTCTTGTCTGTGCCCAGGTCCTGACCCTCCCTTCTATCCTCCATGGTCCTTTGTGCATGCCCCTGTACCCTCCTTCTTGCCCATCATAGCCATTGTGCTGCCACTAACCCTCCCCCTTGCCATGCATGGCCTTCTGTGCTGCCATGGCCCCTCCCACCTTCCCAGTGTGGTCAGCTAGCTGCCCCTGATCCCCTCCCACCTTCCCTCCATGGTCTGTGTGTATGCCACCATAGTCTCATTGTTGCTCTCCATGCTGTGTCTTGTTTCTAGTGCCCATCCTGCCTGACCTCCATGGTCATCTTGCTGCTCCTGCCCTGCCACCTTGCCCCCAGCCCTCTGTTTCCATGTGCAGACCCCCTATTCCCTCCCTCCTGGCTTGTCTGTTCCTTTGTAATGCCCCTGATCCATCCCTCCTGCCCTTTATGGTCTGTTATTCTGCAGCTTTCTCTCCTGTCTGTCCATTATGGTCAGCTAGCTACCATTGCCTCTTTCCATCTGTTCTCTGTTGTCCATGTGCATAGTCCTGTCCCCTCCCTATTGCTTTCTATGGATTGTTGTGCTGCACTCCCGTCCCACATGCGCTGTGTGGTTTATTGTGCTGCTGCAAACCCTGATGCCTGCCCTGTAGGGTTAGTTTGGTGCACCTCTCCATGTCCCTCCTGTCCTCTGTTAGCCGAGTCCATGTCCCTACCCCAATTCCTCTTGCTTACCATGATTCAATGTACCATACTTGCGAACATTTTGAACTTGGTAAGAAGGAGATTTTGAAAAACAACTGGGGTATTGATTTTCCCCTTTGAGTTACATTGAAAAAGAGGAGATTGTAGACAGGAGACAGATCAAATAAAGCCCATTTGAGCTAAAAAACATTGGACGTTTCCTGGCTGAAACGGGTCTGTTGGCATGTATGGTTGTACTACCACTGCCTCTTCCTTCTGCCCACAATGGTCTATTATATTGCCACAGCCTCTCTTGCCAGTCCTGTATTGTTGGATTGTTGCCCCTGCCCCCCTTTCCACTGCCCTCCATAGTCTGTTGTGCTGCCACTGCCCTTCCTGCCTGCCCAGTGTGGTCAAATTGTTGCCTCTGCACTCTCCTACCTGCCTTCAATTTTCAGAGTCCGTGCCCCTGGCCTCTGCCTCTCAACAGTATCCCAATGAACAACTAGATTGCTAACATTCTATATTTATTACAAAAGTGTGGAACGCCTGACGTCATCTTGATGTAATCAAAACTTTAATACCTAGAGTATTTCCTTTAGAAATTACATATATGAGAGGGTCTTATTTGCATCAAAATTATGGTTAGTGCTCTAAAAAACTAAAATGAGGACATATTTTCTGAGTTTTCAAATAGCGACAAAGAACTTTTAAATTATTTGTAATCTTTATGTTTTTTTATCCAGTTGACCACTTGATTAAATGTTGCACCTTGGCGAGAGGATGTGGTGTTACTTCCAGAGCTGCAGACTTTGCAACTGGGGAACCAGGTTGGAGTTTCTGCTTCAGCCCAACATTCTGTGACTGTGGTCAAATCACTTAATCTCCCCACGTCTACAACCAAAATGAATTTGATCTTGTGTGATGTAACCAATGCTCATGTAAAGCATTCCAATACCTGACAAGTCTGCACTATATAAAACTGCAAATACACAAAAATAAGTGTTTTGCACACTTCTGTCATTGGGCTACATGTGGGCTACATCTGGGTGATATTTGTGCTGCATTTAGGCTCTTTTGTGTCTGGTGGCCATCTTGGGAGATTTATTTGTTATGAAGTTTCCTAATTTCCTCATTTACTGCAGTCTCCTCAGTAGGAAATGCTTTTAGTTTTTTACTTTGATTCCATCAAGAAGGTATTCAGATATGTCACACATTTGCCATAAATTCTGAATGTTAGTACTCTAGTTGCTCATTAGATCACTGTAGTAAAGCTACTGCTCACCACGGAAGTCTGCTGCTGGTATTAAAAGTCCATGTTTCAGTCTGCATATCAGAATTTTTTAATGAAATAGAAGAGGATTTGAGAAGTCACTCAAAATGTGCCCTAGTTTTTCTTTCTTTAGCACTAATGATAATTTCAATGGCAAAATGAACCCCCTCATTGTGTTCCTTTTTAAATTAAATGTTTTAAGTGTTACCAGTTTATTCCAATCAAGGTGGCTTCAGGTGTGCCATACTTTTGTCATAAGTAAGACAGTAAGCACTCTAGTTGTTCTTAAGAACACTCTGGGACATTCTGTCATTAGGCTATACTTGGGCTACATCTGGGTGATACTTGCGCTACATTTGGGCTCTTTTGTCTCTGGTGGCCATCTTGGGAGATTTTTTTGTTATGAAGTTTCCTAATTTCCTCATTTACTGCAGTCTCCTCAGTGGGAATACTTTCAGTTTTTTATTTTGGTTCCATCAAGAAGGCATTTAGATGTGTCACACATTTGCCATAAATTCTGAATGTTAGCACTCTAGTTGCTCATTAAATCACTGTAGTAAAACTACTGCTCACCAGGGAAGTCTGCTGCTGGTATTCAAAATGCATGTTTCAGTCTGCATGTCAGAATTCGTTTATGAAATAGAAGAGGATTTGAGAAGTCAAAATGTGCCCTAATTTTTCTTTCTGCAGAACTAATCATAATTTCTATGGCAAAATGAACCCCCTCATTTTGTTCCTTTGTCAATTAAATGTTTTAAGTATTACCACTTTATTCCAATCAGATGGCTTCAGGTGTGCCATACTTTTGTCATAAGTAAGGCTGTTAGCGCTCTAGTTGTTCGTTAGAACACTCTGGGACATTCTGTCATTGGGCTATACTTGGGCTACATATGGGTGATATTTGGGCTACATTTGGGCTCTTTTGTCTCTGGTGGCCATCTTGGGAGATTTATTTGTTATGAAGTTTCCTAATTTCCTCATTTACTGCAGTCTCCTCAGTAGGAAATACTTTCAGTTTTTTACTTGGTTCCATCAAGAAGGCATTCAGATGTGTTACACATTTGCCATAAATTCTGAATGTTAGCACTCTAGTTGCTCATTAGATCACTGTAGTAAAGCTACTACTCACCAGGGAAGTCTGCTGGTGGTATTCAAAGTGCATGTTTCAGTCTGCATGTCGGAATTTTTTAATGAAATAGAAGAGGATTTGAGGAGTCACTCAAAATGTGCCCTAATTTTTCTTTCTGTAGCACTAATCATACTTTCTATGGCAAAATGAACCCCCTCATTTTGTTCCTTTTTAAATTAAATGTTTTAAGAATTACCACTTTATTCCAACCAAGATGGCTTCAGGTGTGCCATACGTTTGTCATAAGTAGGACTGTTAGTGCTCTAGTTGTTCTTTAGAACACGCTGGGAAGCTGCAGTAGAGCACAAAGGAATCAACTGACAGTCTCTGCCCTTGTTGGATGTACTTGTTTTACTGAGAATGTCAGACTTCATTCTCACATGACTGAGAAAGATAATGTGAATTTACAGAAAATATGCTCTCAGTTAGCTTATAGATCACCTTCCAAACCTCTGTGGGAAAAGCATTAGAAAATAGTTTTCACTCAAACATGATTCATGATATCACAGCAGAAGGCTTTTTCACATGGTAAAATCACCTTAGAACACACCACAATTCCTAAAATGAGTATGGTACCATCAACAAATGATTTATAATGTAACTAAAGTCTTAAAACCTTCTATTAACTGCAATGCTTTTTAATGAGGTGCTCTCATGTATATTGGTCCCAAGATGGCTGCCAACACTTCTTGGATGAAGTGCTGACAGCCAATCAGATCTCACGATGAGGCATGCACAAAGACATCGGAGGGCAGGGGGAAGGAGAATTGGGGCAGCAAGCTAAGCACAGAGGCTAAGCAGGAGGTCAATGATGGGCATAGAATTGGGCAATGGAGGGCAGGAGGAGTGGACTGGTAAAATCATGCTAAATGGAGGGCAGTGGCAGCACATCAGACCATGCATGGCAGGAGGGAGGAGGACAGTCCATGGATTCAGACAACAGAGGATAGGGAGGAGGTGGATGGGGCAGCAAGCTAACTGTTCAGAGATGGTGGGTATTAGGAACTTTATTATTTTTAAAATGTGTGTCTGTGTGAAGTACTTAAAATATGAACAAGTATGCAGCATAATCTCACTTTTATTCAGGAAGAAGAGGACGTTTGTGACTGTGGCTCCGTGCTCACTTGGCAGAAACACCCCCTGACCCTCCACCCTCCATCGCAAAATGTAATGCCCATGAAAAGGGTAGGTGGACGCAGTGTTATATAGAACATAGTCCTGAGAGCACGATTGAAAATGAAAACTAGATGTAGTATATGGTATAAACTATGTACCAAAAAGTGTGATATAAGATGAACCGGGGCGTGAAATATAATATGCAACACATTGTGTGCAATGACAGATTCATTGGAGAGCGCGAGATAGCACAGGCACTAGCGCGTGCTATGCGATATGCGCCTTGGAGTGTAATATGCACAGGGCAGTGTTGTGTAACCTAACTAGTCTCTAAAGTTGTAAAATAAAATATGTGCTGGGGAGTGTAACTTTGCATATGCACTGTGACAAAGATATGGATCCCAGATTGTAATATGTATGGCATAGCGCTGTGCGTTATAACATAGGCATCGAGGAAGGCACGTTAGATGGGGCAATATAACCCGTGCGAAGGCAAGTGTGGCATGACATATTCACGGCGTGGAGTTACAGTGCACATGGGCTAGAGAGTGTCATAGCATACGCACTAGCTGGTTGAATACAACACAGAGGTGTGAGGCACTCGGCGGGCACTGGTGGGTGTAACACAGCATTGGGCTCAGCCAGGAGCACGCTGTGACTCTCAAGTGAGGTTCGTCTCCTTTCCAGAGAGTAAAATAAAAAGCATTACACATCCGGTGGTGGATGTGTATTTTATTAACTGTGAGGGGGGTTTCTTGCATAGTTTGGTCGAATTTTTGTTGAATCCCCTTTGAATGGCTTGGTGTGCTTGTTTATTAAATGTGCCCGTCAATAGCTACCCATGTTTGTATAACTAAACGACAAGGGTGTCTACTTGGAGAGTACCCACCGGCGGGGGTGCCGGGATTAGGCACGGTAGGGCGTCAGACACGTCAGAGCTTCACTAGCGGTGTAAATACATTCCATGTGGATTCATTCTATGCATAGTCGCCTTTTAATGAATATCACGCAAATCATCATGGTGATAGGTACGTACGGTTTGTCCAGCATGTCCTAGGTGTTTCTATAAATATATTTTTTTTTTAAATAAAAAAACCCATCCTAAAGATTTTTTTTTTTAAAAAGGCCATGACCCGGGGGTTGGGGTCCCCCGGGGCCAATTAAGGCCTTGGGAGGGCCAAATTAATTTTTTTCAACTAAAAACATTAGGATGCAGGCCCTGGGGGATGGGGTCCCCAGGGCCAGTAAATTAGAAAAAAGAAGGGGGGCCACACAGCCCTCCTTCTTAAAAAATAAAATAAATAAAAGACCGGCATCGCACCGGAGGCCACGCCCCCTCCTTGCAGCACTCGCGCCCCCTGGCCAGTTGTAAGTTGGGGAATTAATTCCCCTTCAATACTGAGAGTCCCTGAGGGCAAACTAGCCCAACAGGTATCTCCAGTATGCGCCAGGGAGCTGCGTTGCAGACAGGTGTTCTGAGGCCACGCCCCTTTTTACTCCTCTATGCAACACAGCTCTGTGGCGCTTAATGGAGGTACCTAGTGGGCTAGTTTGACCCTAGGGACCCTTAGGATTCAAGGGGACTTAATCTCTCAACTTAGAATGACCACAGGGCGCATTTACACAGTGGTGAAGGGAGGGGACGGGGCCTGAGGTGACGTGTGCAAACACGCCCTGTGGTGCGTTTTAAGTTGGGGAAATAATTCCCTTTCAATCCTGAGGGACCCTGGGGACCAACTAGCCCACCAGGTGCTTCCAGTAAGCGCCACTGCTCTGCGTTGCAGAGAGGTGGTGCAGGCCGTGCCCCTTTTTATACCTCTCTGCAATGGCGCTTACTGGACGTACCTAGTGGGCTATTTTGCCCCTAGGGATCCTCAGGATTCAAGGGGACTTATTCTCCCAACTTAAAAAACGGCCACAGGGCGTGTTTACACAGTGGGGAAGGGAGGGGATGGGGCCTGAGGTGACATGAGCAAACATGCCCTATGACGCGTTTTAAGTTGGGGAAATAATTTCCCTTCAATCCTGAGGGCCCCTGGGGGCTAACTAGCCCACCAGGTGCTTCCAGTAAGCGCCACTGAGCTGCGTTGCAGAGAGGTGGTCCAGGCCGTGCCACTTTTTACACCTCTCTGCAACGCAGCTCTGTGGCGCTTACTGGAGGTACCTAGTGGGCTAATTGGACCCTAGGGACCCTCAGGATTCAAATGAACTTAATCTCCCAACTAAAAACGGCCACAGGGCGTGTTTACACAGTGGTGAAGGGAGGGGACGGGGCCTGAGTTAACGTGTGCAAACAAGCCCTGTGGCACCTTTTAAGTTGTGGAAATAATTCCCCTTCAATCCTGAGGGACCTTGGGGCCCAACTAGCCCACTGCGCTGCGTTGCAGAGAGGTGGTCTAGGCCGTGCCCCTTTTTACATCTCTCTGCAACGCAGCTCTGTGGCGCTTACTGGAGGTACCTAGTGGTCTAGTTGGACCCTAGGGACCCTCAGAATTCAGGGGGACTTAATCTCCCAACTTAAAACGGCCACAGGGCGTGTTTACACAGTGGGGAAGTGAGGGGACGGGGCCTTAGGTGACGTGTGCAAACACGTTCTGTGGCACGTTTTAAGAGGTAGATTTAATCCCCTGCCCTATTATATACTAGGGGCTTACAGAGGAGGTCATGCTGATCACAGGGGGACCCCAACACATAGTGTTCCCTAGTGTATGTAGGTGTTTTCACTGTATTCTGAGTGTCTTTTAACATGGCACTGGCTCTAGGACTGGTTAGTCAGACTCAGTTACCACCAGTATCCGTCTGAAAAAGTTGAGGGTACAGGATGATTTTGCAATAAGACTTCTTTCTGCTCTTCTGTTTGTTCTTTCTGCACGTTATCCTTCTTCCTGCACTTTTCTTTGTCTTTGAGGACTTCTGGTGCTTCTTTCTGCATTTGGCAAACCTAGGTCTTTGTGAATGCCTTTGTTTTCTGCATACCTTTGGCTCCAGAAAATATAGCTGTGTCCCACAATCCACACTCTAAGCATCTTGAAGGGAGGTCTGGATGCACTCGGATGGTCTCTGTAAATGAAATGGCAGTTTGGAAAGTAAGATTTTTCTAAAATGGTGGCTGAGATGCAGTTTTGAAAAAAGACAAGAACTCATTGGTTGTTTGACAACCTTCTACACTGAAAGGTAGGGTGCATGTTTCTGTTTTTTAAACGCATGATTCTTATTGGTTAACAAAAACTGATTGAAAGGAACATTATATATGATAAGCTGATATGTTGATAAGTCAAGCACATTTGCTGTTTTGATTAGCAACAATGTGTGCTGAACTTGTGACCTGTGTGCTCAGTTCAGTGTTCCATGACCTGTTTCTATGATAACAGGCAGAAGGCAGATTGGGGGTAGGGTTCAAATTTATGTCATTTGGAAAGGGTTGAAATGTTTAACCAATAGAAATGTGTGTTAGCTTTTGAATTAATGTGGGAAGGAATGTGATTTGCTGTTTACATGTATATATGTGGAAAATGAGAGGGAAACTTTGCCATTCTTTGGTTTTGCTGACAGGTGCGCAGTGCAGAGATTCTGTATAAGAAAATCTGGTGTGTGACTGATATACTTCTTAATCTACAAATCAACATGAAAGGTGAGGTTTTTAATTGTGAGGGGATGTATGTGCTCTATTTTGATTTTAATCAGACTAATGTATTTCTCCTGCTAAAGTGCAGGGAGAACTTTTTTTTGTCTACAATCTCATTGACAGTGTGTGTGCATGTAGAAACCATTCTGTGATACGCATTTGTGTTTTTCATGTGTTTGCAGACAGATAACTGTGCTGTTTTTATGTTTTGGTAGAATTAGAAACCAGTCATTGTTTATGAATTTGCAAAATGAGTCATGTTTCTACACTAAAATGTAGTACTCGTAGATTAAGAAATGTGTTTTGGTATAGTGCAAGGGATAGTGTTGTTTGTCTAGAATCACACAGTGAGTCTGTGTGCATTTAGGAATTATTTTGAGAGAAGCATTTTGGTACTAATGTGTAGTACAAAATGTTCTGTAATGTGTGCAGTCACCTTAGATCTTGTAGACTAGTAAATCTATTTTGTACAAGGGATAGATGGCTGTCTACAATCACACTGTGAGTCTGTGTGTATTTGGGTAAGCATTGTGAGAGAAGCATTTGGTAACATCATGTATTTGCTGACAGATAACTGTTTTAAAACCTGTCATGTTGTCAAGTTTTAGTAGCATTAGAAGCCAGTCTTTGCTTATGCATTGATAAAATGAGTCAGGCTTTGACACTAAAGTGCAGTACTGAAATATGCAGATTGTGTGCAGTACCCTTACCCCTTCCAGAGTAGTGAATGAGTTTTGGTAAACTCCTAGAATAGTGTTGCTTGTCTAAATTCACACTGTGAGTCTGTGTGCATTTGGGTAAGGATTGTGAGAGAAGCATTTGGTAACATTGTGTATTTGCTGACAGGTAACTGTTTTAAAACCTGTCATGTTGTCAAGTTTTAGTAGCATTAGAAGCTAGTCTTTGCTTATGCATTGATAAAATGAGTCAGGCTTTGACACTACAGTGCAGTACTGAAATATATAGATTGTGTGCAGTCCCCTTACCCCTTCCACAGTAGTGAATGAGTTTTGGTAAACTCCTAGGGATAGTGTTGCTTGTCTAGAATAACACTGTGAGTCTGTGTGTATTTGGGTAACCATTGTGAGAGAAGCATTTGGTAACATCATGTATTTGCTGACAGATAACTGTTTACAAACCTGTCATGTTGTCAGGTTTTAGTAGCATTAGAAGCCAGTCTTTGCTTTTGCATTGATAAAATGAGTCAGGCTTTGACACTGAAGTGCAGTACTGAAATATGTAGATTGAGTGCAGTCCCCTTTCTCCTTCCAGAGTAGTGAATGAGTTTTGCTAAAGTACAAGGGATAGTGTTGGTTGTCTAAAATCACACTGTGAGTCTGTGTGCATTTCGGTAACCACTTTGAGAGAAGCATTTGGGTACTTCATATCTTTGCATACACATAACTGCTTAAAAACCTTTCCTGTTCTCAAGTTTTGGTAGAATTAGAAGGCAGTCATTGTTTATGTATTCACCCAGGAACTGTCCTTGCAATACTGTAAACATTCAGTTAATATCCAAGTAGTAACGGAGTGAGGCAGGCCATAGCACATGCATTGATTCAAACGCTTATCCACTATGCATGCAGTCCTCTAACCATCTACACAGTTCTCTTTCACACCTTTAATTCCACAGTCAGAATCCATACACCTCCAGCAAACACCCTGTCACTCCCCTTGTCTTGTACTCCTCTAGTGACCCATTCAGCACCATGTACTAATTCATTCACTGTGCCAAAACCCAACCACTTATAAATTCACCCAGGCACTCTCCTTGCAGTACGCTAATCATTCAGTCAGTATCCAAGTACTCATGCAGCGAGCCAGGCCTTAGCACATGGACTGCTTCAAACCCATATCCACTATGCATGCAGTCCTCTAACCACCTACACACTTGTCTTACACACCTTCAATCCCCCAGTCAATATCCATACACTTCCAGGAAACACCCTGTCACTGCCTTTGTACTACTCTACTGATCGATTCAGCACCATGTGCTAATCCTTGCAGTGTGCCAAAACCCAAACACTTATAAATTCACCCAGGCAGTGTCCTTGCAGTACTCTAATCATTCAGTCAGTACCCAAGTGCTCATTCAGTGACCAGGCCTTAGTACATGGACTGCTTCAAACCCCTATCCACTATGCATGCAGTCCTCTAACCATCTACACACTTGTCTTTCATACCTGCGATTCGCCAGTCATTATCCATACACTTCCAGCAAACATCCTGTCACTCCCCTTGTACTCCTCTAGTGACTCATTGAGCACCATGTACTAATCTAGTGCATGCACCAAACCCCAACCATTTATAAATTCACAGAGGCACTCTCCTTGTAGTACTCTAATGATTCAGTTAGTACCCAGGTACTTATGTAGTGAACCTGGACTTAGCACATGGACTACTTCAAACGTCTATCCACTATGCATGCTTGCCTCAAATCACCTATACAATTGTCTTTCACAACTTCAATTGCCCAGTCAGTATCTTTATACTCTAATAAACACCCTGTCACTCCCCTTGCACACCTCCAGTGATTCATCCAGCACCATGTACTAATCTATTCACTGCGCCAAAACCCAAAAACTTAAAAGATTCATGCAGGCACTCTCCTTGCAGTACTCTAATGATTCAGTCAGTACTCGGGTACTCATGCAGTGACCCAGGCCTTTGATAATGGACTGCTTTAAATGTCAGTCTAGTATGCATGCAGGCCTCTAACCACCTACACACCTGTCTTTCACACCTTCAATATCCCAGTCAGTATTTGTACAGTTTCCACAAACACCCTGTCACTCCCCTTACACTTCCCCAGTGACCCATTCAGCACCATTTAGTAATCCATTTACTGCACCAAAGTCAAACACTTATAAATTCACTGCAGCACTCTCCTTGTACTTCTCTAATGATTCAGTCAGTACCCAGGTACTTATGTAGTGAACCCGGTTTTGGCACATGGACTACTTTAAATGACTATCCACTATGCATGCAAGCCTCTAACCACCTACACAATTGTCTTTCACACCTTCATTTGCCCAGTCAGTATCTATATACTCCAATAAGCACCCTGTCACTCCCCTTGCACAACTCCAGTGACTCATTCAGCAGCATGTACTAATCTATTCACTGCGCCAAAAGCCAAAAACTTCCAGGCACTCTCCTTGCAGTACTCTAATGATTCAGTCAGTACCCAGGTACTCATGCAGTGACCCACGCCTTAGCCCATGGAGTGCTTCAAACGTCTGTCCAGTATGCATGCAGGCCTCTAGTCACCTAAACACTTGCCTTTCACGTGTTCAATTAACTAGTCAGTATCTATAAAGTCCAGTAACCAAAACACAAAAACTTAAAAAGATTAACCCAGGCACTCTCCTTGCAGTAGTGTAATGATTCAGTCAGTACCCAGGTAATCATGCAGTGTCAGAGGTCTTAGGTCATGGACTGTTTAAACGTCTATACAATTTGCCTGCAGGCCTCTAGTCACCTACACACTTGTCTTTGACTTCTTTAATTAACTAGTCAGTATCTATATACTTCAATAAACACCCTGTCACTTATCTTGCACTCCTCCAGTGACTGATCCAGTACCATGTACTAATCTATTCCCTGTGCCAAAACCGAAGAACTTAAAAGTTTTACCCAGGCACTCTCCTAGCAGTAGTCTAATGATTCAGTCAGTTCCCAGGTACTCATGTAGTGAACCATACATTACCACATGGACTGCTTCAAATGTTTATGCAGTATGCATGCAGTCTTCTAACATACTATACACTTGTCTTTAACAGCTTGAATTCCCCAGTCAGTATCCATGTACTTTCAGCAAACACCCTGTCACTCCCCTTGCACTCTTCCAGTGACTTATTCAGCACCATGTAGTAATGCATTCACTGCGCCAAAACTGAAACACTTATGAATTCACCCAGGCACGCTTCTTGCAATAGTCTAATCATTCAGTCAGTACCTAAGTACTAATGGAGTGAGGCAGGCCTTAGCACATGGATTGATTCAAACGTCTGTCCAGTATGCATGCAGGACTCTAAGTACCAACACAATTGTCTTTCAGACCTTCAGTATCTATAAACTCCAATAAACACTCTGTCACTTCAATTGCACACCTCTGCGGACTCATTTGGCACTAAGTACTAATCTATTCACTGCACCAAAACCCAAAAACTTAAAAAGATTCACCCAGTCACTCTGTTTGTAGTACTCTAATGATTCAGTCAGTACTTAGGTAGTTTTGCAGTGATTCATGTGTTACTCTATGGACTGTTTCAAACGTCTATCCACTATGCATGTAGGTCTGTAGCCACCTACACGCTTGTCTTTCACACCTTCAATATCCAAGACAGTATTCATACAGTTCCCGCAAACACCCTGTCACTCCCTTTATATTTCTCCAGTGACTTATTCAGCACCATGTACTAATGTATTTACTGCACCAAAATACAAATACTTATAAATTCATCCTGGCACTCTCCTTGCAATACTCAAAACATTCAGTTAGTATCCAAGTACTATTGAACTGAGACAGGCCTTAACATATGGATGAATTCAAACATGTATCCACTATGCATGTAGGTCTCTAATCACCTACACACTTGTCTTTCACACCATCAATATCCCAGTCAGTATCCATACACTTCTAGCAAACACCCTGTCACTCACCCAGTGTCGCTCCTTATAATACTGTAATCATTCAGTCAGTTAGGTTGTTGTCTTTTAGTGAGGCAGGCTTTAGGGCATGAACTGCTTCAAAGTAGTATGCACTATGCATGTAGTGTTTTAACCATCGTTACACTTGTGCTTTAGGGCTATAGTTTCTTAGTCAGTATGTATATAAAATGTGTTTGTACAGTAATAGAATAGTATAAATTTGAAAGTTATTAATAATCATGTATTTGTGATTATTTTTTACAGATACTGTTCTTCACCGTTATAATAGAGAAATCATGCCAGAAAAAAAAAGAAAAAGAAAAGAACAGAGACAGGAGAATTACTTGAAGAAACATCAATCACAAGTATTGAATGAACAACATAATGTGGCTAAAAAGAAAAAATCTTCTGGTAAGATCACAAAGCAATTTATTAAAAATGTTTGTATGACCAAACGGAATGTACAGAATGCTGAAACCTCTGAGAATGCTTCAACTAGAAAAAAAATTCAAAATAAGAGGAAAAGCAAAAAAGCAAATAAACAGTCAAAGGAGACAAAGTATGGTAAAAGAAGGCAAAATCAATTTGAGGAAATACGCAAAAAAATATTTTACAAGAGAGTAGTACATAATTTGCTGAAAGATGTGAAGAAATATAAAAGCTCTATTTTATAAAAAGAAGAAGCATATTGAAACCATTGTTGAAAAGGCTTTTGAAGTAAAAAGGAAACTATTCATTTTAGTATTAAACAGAATTCAATCACTAGATAAACCAATCCATTTAATGAAGGCCAAAAGTAGGAGGAAAAGATTAATTAATAGAAAAATAATTTGTGATTTTTTTTGGGAGAATGGAAACACAGTTCCAGTTCAGAGCCTTTCTTTAATGAAGAGAGTTATTTACAGAGCAATACATTATTGTATGCAGTTGACAACAGTGGTCGAGGTTATGAGGTTAGAGATGGTTGTCCAATTGACAAAGAGAAAATGGTTGAACGAAATGCAGAAGTGATAGCTGATGAAGTTCTAGGGAGACGTCCTAAACACCCTGTGTACACTTGGGATTGCAGTAGTATTTGTAGTGTACAACAAGAATCTATTGATAAATTATGTAGTTTTTTACGAGCATATAGTAAAAAAAAGTGTTAAACAAAAGATTAAGGTGTTGCAAGGACTAGACCCTTGCAGAGTGAGAAAAAATACTGGTTTGCAAGGTCATTCTCTGGCTTGTCTTTCTAGGAAAGTTTGTCAAAGTGTTTTTCACCATTTCAGGATGTTGGCAGTACATCATACTCAAATGTGGAAGTTAGTGAGAAGAGTGTATTATGTAAAAAGTCCAGCACTAAAGTTAAATGAGTTGAACAGTGCTCTTTTGCGTGGGTCAGTATCAGATGTGAAGAAGGTTTGTGATGATATTGAGTTTTGTTACTTTGGTCCTCAGCACGAGAGTGCAGAAACTGACACATTAGTAGAACAAAACGTTGAAGACAATGTAGAACCCGTGATTACAAAATATTTTGAGGATGAAATTACAAAGTTTAAGGTAATTTCAGGTGAAAGACCAAGGTGCCGATCACGATCCTGTAAAAAATTCCCCCGTGCGACTCGTATCTGGTCTTTTTACCGTACGAATCCTACAAGTGCCGTACGAACTGGCAATCACGATTCGCATGGTGAAAAGTCCATACGAACCGCACTGGGAATCATTCCCCACACGTCCTCGGGTCGGAAAATGTGTCCGACACGTCCTCGGACGATTTACCTTACAAACGTGAAAAGCCAAGTCCGACCGAGGAATCACGATCCGTCCCGTGCGTCCGAGCGTACAACCGTATGGAAAAAACACCGTCCGCACCGAACACCAATAGCAACCATGGAGACATGTGCCCGCATACGCGCCCATCACACCCCCCAGCCCCCGTACGTCCGACACGTACCCCCGTATATGTATACCCCCACCCGTTTAGGTACACCCCAGTACGTTCCAGTCGTACCCCCACCCCAGTACGTGTCTTACCACCGTCAATGTACACCCCAGTACATTCCAGTCGTACCCCCACCCCAGTACGTGTCATACCCCCCGTGTACCTACACCCCAGTACGTTCCAGTCGTACCCCCACCCCAGTACGTGTTGCACCACCGTGAACCTACACCCCAGTACGTTCGAGCCCCACCCCCACCCCGGTACGTGTCATATCCCCCGTGTACCTACACACCAGTACGTTCCAGTCGTACCCCCACCCCAGTACGTGTCATAGCCCCCGTGTACCTACACACCAGTACGTTCCAGTCGTACCCCCACCCCAGTACGTGTCATAGCCCCGTCTACCTACACACCAGTACGTTCCAGTCGTACCCCCACCCCAGTACGTGTCCTACCCCCCGTGTACCTACACCCCAGTACGTTCCAGTCGTACCCCTACCCCAGTACGTGTCGTACCACCGTCAATGTACACCCCAGTACGTTCCAGTCGTACCCCCACCCCAGTACGTGTCATAGCCCCCGTGTACCTACACCCCAGTACGTTCCAGTCGTACCCCCACCCCAGTACGTGTCGTACCACCGTCAATGTACACCCCAGTACATTCCAGTCGTACCCCCAGCCCAGTACGTGTCATACCCCCCGTGTACCTACACCCCAGTACGTTCGAGCCCCACCCCCACCCCAGTACGTGTCATACCCCCCGTGTACCTACACCCCAGTACGTTCCAGTCGTACCCCCACCCCAGTACGTGTCGTACCACCGTCAATGTACACCCCAGTACGTTCCAGTCGTACCCCCACCCCAGTACGTGTCGCACCACCGTGAACCTACACCCCAGTACGTTCGAGCCCCACCCCCACCCCGGTACATGTCATATCCCCCGTGTACCTACACACCAGTACGTTCCAGTCGTACCCCCACCCCAGTACGTGTCATAGCCCCCGTGTACCTACACACCAGTACGTTCCAGTCGTACCCCCACCCCAGTACGTGTCATAGCCCCGTCTACCTACACACCAGTACGTTCCAGTCGTACCCCCACCCCAGTACGTGTCCTACCCCCCCGTGTACCTACACCCCAGTACGTTCCAGTCGTACCCCCACCCCAGTACGTGTCGTACCACCGTCAATGTACACCCCAGTACGTTCCAGTCATACCCCCACCCCAGTACGTGTCATAGCCCCCGTGTACCTACACCCCAGTACGTTCCAGTCGTACCCCCACCCCAGTACATGTCGTACCACCGTCAATGTACACCCCAGTACATTCCAGTCGTACCCCCAGCCCAGTACGTGTCATACCCCCCGTGTACCTACACCCCAGTACGTTCGAGCCCCACCCCCACCCCAGTACGTGTCATACCCCCGTGTACCTACACCCCAGTACGTTCCAGTCGTACCCCCACCCCAGTACGTGTCGTACCACCGTCAATGTACACCCCAGTACGTTCCAGTCATACCCCCACCCCAGTACGTGTCATAGCCCCCGTGTACCTACACACCAGTACGTTCCAGTCGTACCCCCACCCCAGTACGTGTCATAGCCCCCGTGTACCTACACCCCAGTACGTTCCAGTCGTACCCCCACCCCAGTACGTGTCGTACCACCGTGAACCTACACCCCAGTACGTTCGAGCCCCACCCCCACCCCAGTACGTGTCATATCCCCCGTGTACCTACACACCAGTACGTTCCAGTCGTACCCCCACCCCAGTACGTGTCATAGCCCCCGTGTACCTACACACCAGTACGTTCCAGTCGTACCCCCACCCCAGTACGTGTCATAGCCCCCGTGTACCTACACACCAGTACGTTCCAGTCGTACCCCCACCCCAGTACGTGTCATAGCCCCCGTGTACCTACACACCAGTACGTTCGAGCCCCACCCCCACCCCAGTACGTGTCATACCCCCCGTGTACCTACACCTCAGTACGTTCCAGTCGTACCCCCACCCCAGTACGTGTCGTACCACCGTCAATGTACACCCCAGTACGTTCCAGTCGTACCCCCACCCCAGTACGTGTCATACCCCCCGTGTACCTACACCCCAGTACGTTCCAGTCGTACCCCCACCCCAGTACGTGTCGTACCACCGTCAATGTACACCCCAGTACGTTCCAGTCGTACCCCCACCCCAGTACGTGTCATACCCCCCCGTGTACCTACACCCCAGTACGTTCCAGTCGTACCCCCACCCCAGTACGTGTCATAGCCCCCGTGTACCTACACCCCAGTACGTTCGAGCCCCACCCCCACCCCAGTACGTGTCATACCCCCCGTGTACCTACACCCCAGTACGTTCCAGTCGTACCCCCACCCCAGTACGTGTCGTACCACCGTCAATGTACACCCCAGTACGTTTCAGTCGTACCCCCACCCCAGTACGTGTCGTACCACCGTCAATGTACACCCCAGTACGTTCCAGTCGTACCCCCACCCCAGTACGTGTCATAGCCCCCGTGTACCTACACACCAGTACGTTCCAGTCGTACCCCCACCCCAGTACGTGTCATAGCCCCCGTGTACCTACACCCCAGTACGTTCCAGTCGTACCCCCACCCCAGTACGTGTCGTACCACCGTGAACCTACACCCCAGTACGTTCGAGCCCCACCCCCACCCCAGTACGTGTCATATCCCCCGTGTACCTACACACCAGTACGTTCCAGTCGTACCCCCACCCCAGTACGTGTCATAGCCCCCGTGTACCTACATACCAGTACGTTCCAGTCGTACCCCCACCCCAGTACGTGTCATAGCCCCCGTGTACCTACACACCAGTACGTTCCAGTCGTACCCCCACCCCAGTACGTGTCATAGCCCCGTCTACCTACACCCCAGTACGTTCCAGTCGTACCCCCACCCCAGTACGTGTCGTACCACCGTCAATGTACACCCCAGTACGTTCCAGTCGTACCCCCACCCCAGTACGTGTCATAGCCCCCGTGTACCTACACCCCAGTACGTTCGAGCCCCACCCCCACCCCAGTACGTGTCATAGCCCCCGTGTACCTGCACACCAGTACGTTCGAGCCCCACCCCCACCCCTGTACGTGTCGTACCACCTTCTATGTACACCCCAGTAGTTCCTGGCGCACCCCCAACACAACCTCCTAAGTACGGAGCGCACCCCATGCCCCAACATCACAACCGCATGTACGAGTCGTACAAAGCCACACACAAGGACATCATCGTACAACCAAATGGCCCCTGTACACACCGTACACACGCTCAAAACGCACGTACACAACCAGGACAAAACAAAACAACACAAGAATACACCATTCGAAAGGCACAAAGCCACTAAACATGGCCAACAACCACTAAAATAACACAATCACTGACCTGCAACTGCCAAAAACAAACAGAGGCCCAATACAACACCACTCCTTATAACACACCCACCCAAACTTCAAACCCTGCCACACCCACCCATGGACCAATAAAAAGGGCCCACACACACAAACCATGAGCCTTTGCAACAGACTCACTGCTGCCAGACACCACAGAACCAGACTACAAGCTACACCACACCTTACACTTGCACACCTTCACACAACCACCCTCACAAACACCCTCTCATCACATTCACACCCACACACCCACAACCATCCACACACCCCCCCCAACATCCACACACCCCCCCCACCATCCCCACCCACACCCCTCACCATGCCCACTACCAAGAATCCAAAGTTCAGTCACCGAGAGTTGGAGGTCCGTGTTGATCAAATCCTCAGAGTCGAGCCACAGATCTTTGGAACATTGGTCAGAAGCACCAGCCTGGCAGCCAAAACAGCCATGTGGCAGACCATTGTCGATGCTGTGAATGCAGTTGCGGACACCAGGAGGACCAAGCAGGATTGCCAGAACAGGTGGTACGATCTGCGGAGGAGGGTCAGAGCCAAGAGGCAGGAGGAACACGACCAGGCCAATGCCACAGGAGGAGGGCCCTCCCGCAGACCCGTACAGTACCATCCCTGGGAGGAGAGGGTGATGGCCATACTGCCGGTGGAGGCAGTCGAAGGATTAGAAGGACTCCGAGACCCGGGTGAGTACACAAACAACGCACCTCACATGGGGGGAACTGCAACCACAACCAAAATTACTAACAGGCACGCAACCACCACAAGCCATCGCATGACTCAACCACACTCCATGAGCAGGCACATGCCACTGCTGCCACCATGCCCCATGCACCCAGCTGGACAATGTCAAGTCACAGGCCACAGAAGACAACAACACATGACATGGAAACCCGGATGGCGGGAGGCTGGGCACCAAAAATCACATAGTGCGACTCCAAAGCAGACAACAATGCCCTCTGCCCATATGGCCTAGGTCACAGCCAGACAAACAGTGTGTCCCAACACAGGAATGACTTGCCAGCAAATGGCGGACGCCTTGCATTAAAACATGGGGGTGAAGGCACTGGTTTAAACATGACGGCAGCTAATGAACAGCCAACATTGTGAAAGAGTGGCAGCACACACCACCACAGCAGCAGCGCAGACACAGACACTACACCCAATGGGTGCCTGGAGATCAGAAACAAACTCACATCAACAAGCAAAGGGCCATTCAAAGTCTGTGCCCAGGAAGCTGGGCCGAGGTGACAGAGGGGGACACACAGAGGGAGGGAGAGGGGGACAGAGAGGGAGGGAGAGGGGGACAGAGAGGGAGGGAGACGGACAGAGGGAGGAGGCAGACACACAGAGGGAGGGAGAGGGGGACAGAGAGGGAAGGAGAGGGGGACAGAGAGGGAGGGAGAGGGGGACAGAGAAGGAGGGAGACACAGGGAGAGCAAATCAGTCCTTTGGTGTGTGGGAATGTCTGCTCGTCAGCAGGTGGACTGCGTGCATGTAGACAAGGGTGGCCAGTGCCAGAACCCCCCCTCTTCATCATGGCAAAACGCAGGGCCATGTCACAACCTGTACACGAGCACAAGGACAGCTACCTGCATCATATAAGTGTGTGGATCCACTCCATGTGCACATGTACAGTGCTACAAGGAAGGCGCAAATGCATGGATCGCCACACCTGCACACTCCACTGCTGACTGCAGTCACACGTGACGCAGCAAGTAAGACTGTGCCACACATAGTTAAAGGGGCCAAATTGGTGCCCAAGGGACACACCCATGCACAAGTGCACTGTGAGTGGAATGCAAGACAGATCCTAATTCCAAGAGGAAATGTGCCAAGTTTGAAACGGATGAAACATGGATGTTGCATGGACCAAAATTAACATTGTCTCTCTCACACACAGGTCAACGTCGTGCTGCACCCCCCAACACTGGGGGGGAAGACTCACAGGACCCGGATCTGCAGGAGACCGATCCCACCGGCAGCGACCACTCTAACCACTCTGCGGACGACCCCGACCGACCTGGCCCCTCTGGTGTCCAACCACCTGCAGCACCTGCGTCAGGTACAACCGTGCCAACCACCACCCCCACTCCTGCCACATCCCAGGAGACACCCAGGATCCCTGCCCCAACACCACAATGCAGCCAGGCTCGCCAGGAGGGACGCGGTGTCCCGGGCACCCAGGAGGAGGCAGGCGACAACGCCAATGCCACCCCTCAGGGGTCCCGGAGACCCCATGTGCCCACAAGTGCAGGCCAGGCGCAAGTGGGCAGGGGTGGTGGGAGTGGAGGACGGCGGGGGCGCGAGCCTGACCAGTTGGCTGGGGATCCGGTATTTGCCCATGTCCGTAACATCCTGGACTCATACCGGCAGGACACCACGGGCATGGCCCAGGTTGTGTCCGTCCTCGAGGGGATCAAGACCCAGCAGGCCCAGCAACATGCGGACCTAATAGCCTGTCTACTGGTACACCAACGGAGGATGGAGGACAGACAGGCTGAGCAAGTGACGGCGTTCCAGGGGATTCACGCTACACTCCGTCGGATGGCCGACACCATGGCCGACCCTCCCTGTGCCAGAAGGCGGAGAACATCACCACCCACAGGGAGGGATCAGGAGGAGGAGGAGGAAACATCCGACGGAGCATCCCAGACGTCGTCACGGCCTGCTGGTGATGTTCCCCGCAGGAGGCCGGGTCGTCCACGGAAAGGACCGTGAGGGTGGCTGCTACATCACCATCTCCCAGGACACCTGGCCTGGCACCTGGCCCACTGTAGCAACAGCATCACAGCATCAAGAGACATTCTCTACCACATGGCCCTGCTGGTCACTGGCTGACCAATGTTGACAAAGACTGTGGCATGGACTCTGAGGATTTCCAATGGCAAGGACACCAACTCCCCTACTGAACTTTGGATTCCCTAATCCCGGAAAGCACCTCACTTTGCCCCCCCCCCCCCCCCCCAATAATAAATCACACTATCAAGAGTAGATGCCTGCTGGTAGCATTATTACCTAACATGTGTCTTGTAAAGTCTAAACATGCCTGAGTCATCTGTTCTCTTCAACCATCCACACCCTGGGGCCTGAGTCTGGCACAGGACACATGGGTCACAGTTTATTAGGCAAGACAGACATGGAGCACCATACACACCCGTGATGGGCACAACCAGCTGAGGGGGTGGCCGAACAACCGTCCTGACAGACACATTGAGTACAGCAACAGTCATGCGCAGAGGTCAGGGATCCTGGCCAGTGTCCTGGGGGGCACCCAGGTATGTGTAGACAGGTGGCAGAACCATGTCCTGCAAGCTTGAGTCCGGTGGATGCAGAGAATGGGGTCATGGACAACGTTGGATGCATGGGGATGGCACATGTCACAATACCCACACAGTCATGGACATCATGCCCAATACACAGTCCCAGCACACACACACAGCTTGCATCTTGCCACTCGACACATTGACACATAGCCACAATCAGGGAATACCATGCCAGACATGCAGGATGCACCGTGCCAACACACCAGCATTGACTGAGAAGAGGCACCTTGGAGGCATAGGGACACCTTTATTAGTCATGTTTTTGGGATTGCAGAGGCAACTTGAAGTACACATGAACACATCATGTGGAGTAACATGTGGGTCCAACACTGGCATCCCCCTTCTGCAGCACAAATGCGTGATAGCCATGGAACTGGCACACAAGTGTCGGCTAACAGCTAAATACCCACAGCTGCACACGGAGAGCCTGACATACACCATAGATCCGCTGATGTGGAAGTCCCACGCCATGTCAAGCCAATGTTAACCGTATGTGTCCGAGGGCAGTGTCACACACATTGATGCCATCATCACAATCCACTATCCCATCACTGATGACTGACAACCAGGCAGCCCATCTATTCAGGTGTACCCAGCTGCATGTCGTGTCCCATGGGGATGCCACATGTCTGCAGAGGAACCAAACCCCGACCGGGGCAGTGTGCACACATCGTGAACAACTGCCACACCCAATACACCCCAGATGCATCCCTTACCCCATGGAGACTTCCAAACGTGTCCGTGCCTGTAACGCTGAGTCAGCCCACGATGCCATGTCCATGAGGAATAGCAGTGCCACAACAATGCAACCAGAAGATGGCATGCACAGGTACCTGGGGAAGATGGACACACAAGAAGTCAGCCACAAAAAGCACAGCCACTTGCATGTGCATTGACTCGACACATGTATGGATGACAACATGCTAGGTCACAATTATGAGTGGGGAAATACTACCATCACTGCCACCATCACTCCAGTGACACACCCACACACACCTCTGACTCACGTGCCATACATGCAGGTGGAGACAGACATCACAACACATGCCACACGGGGACCAAGGCGTGCACACTCAGACACTGGTACTCACCACTAAGCAAAGAAGTCGCGTATGAGCCGAGTCCGGATGTCCTCTTGCGGCTCCACATCCTCCACATCACTAGCCCCATTGCCAAGCCCTTCGTCCTCCACGGGTGGATGGTCCTCGTCATGTTGATTCAGGATGAGTGGCACAGCTCTTTCAACTGCCATGTTGTGCAGCATGCAGCAGACCATGAAGATCTTGCAAACCTTCGCCGGGGCATATGGGAGTGCGCCGCCGGTCTTGTGGAGGCACCGGAATCGGCTCTTCAGCATGCCAAACGTCCTCTCTATCACTCGCCTTGTCCGGCCATGGGCGGTGTTGTAGCGGAGCTGGGCCGGCGTGATGGGGTTGCGGAGAGGTGTCAGCAGCCAAGGCATGTTGGGATAGCCAGCGTCCCCTACATGGAAAGCACATGGATATCGTTAGAACTGGCGAAGCGTTCGTGCTGCTCGGCTATACAGAATACAGGACAGACAGACTGTACCCACCAACAACACATGCCCGTTCGTTGCGCAGCTGCATCATCATATCAGGCATCCCACTACGCCTCATGATGTAGGCATCGTGTGCTGATCCTGGGAAACGAGCACAGACATGTGATATCACCATGTTGGACAGACACACCACAAGGGCATTGATGGAGTGGTAGTGCTTCCGATTGCGGTACGCCACCTCCCGTGCGTGTGGTGGTACCAAAGCTACATGTGTCCCATCAATGGACCCAATGACATGGGGCATCCCTCCCAGGGCATAGAATCCACGCTTGACCTCTGTCATCTGTTCAGGGGTTGGGAACTTGATGAAGTCATCCAGGTGAATCAACATGGCCTCTAAGAAATCATGCAGCACACCACTGAACGTGCTCTGGGACATGCCACCAACATGAGCTATGGTATTTTGAAAGGTACCCGTGGCAAGGAAATGTAGGGCAGCCATTACCTTCAGCTGGGGTGTCAGTGCCGTGGGATACCTGTGCAGCGGTTGCAGGTGTGGTGTCAGTCTCGCCGTCAACTCCAGAATCAACGGTTGGGTGAAGCGGTAGAGCCGGATGCTGTCATTCTCCTGCATGGCAGCCAAGTCTGGAATTATCCGGGCAAGAGGCGGTGCTCTGCAGTAATGAGGAAGTGACAAGGAGAAGTGAGTGCACTACGACAACAACTCATGTCTACTGAGCACATGTAAATCTGGCAATACACACATGCTACATAGGGAGTGAGGTATGTGCTACATGCCCAGGACACGTATGGATGCAAGGTGACACTCCTTCCAAGACCCAGCTACACACGGTGATTGAGAACCTCCCCATGCCACGCCATGGGAATGGCTGTGTCCCAGTGCAAGTGAACAGCCCGACGCAAGACAGGAGTGACATACACCCACACATCAGCAGAAGTGGGATGCCGATTGCAGAGACTGGTAGCGGAACACTGGAGCCACAGGTCACATGACATTACACTAGTCCAGCCCACACACCTTGCCATGAAGGTGCACATGTCATGACTCACCACACATTCCTTGTGAGGATGCTGACATGGCCTTGTCACGCTACTCCGTGTCCCATGCATACATGTGCACCTCACATCCGATAACACATGTGGCATGGTGTGCGGAACAGTGTGCAATGACAATCTACACACAGACACATGTTGGTTGCTGCAACGGCTGCAGCTTTTGAGGGTGCTACAACATCAACCTGATGTAAATCCCGGACACATATATGACATAGTCACATTGTGCACTGTGGGTAGTGGCAAGTCATGTGTCATGACCCCTGTTCCGGGCATCATGGGACACTTCCGTGTGTTGTTGTCCGTGCCATGCCAGTGACGCTCACCCCAAGTGCGCAGTCCGACATGCACACATGTCAAAGGAATCAAGGGCATGCCTGGCACACATTGCACCCTCACACAGTACACCTGTACACATCTCATCATACATCTGGTGCCTTCTCCACTCAGGAGGCATGTTCCACATCACAGCCTGTGACACCTGTGCCCCACACATGTAGTAATGCACAGACGATGCCTTGATGTCCATTCCTGGACAAGTATGTCCATCCATGGACAAGTATGTCCATCCATGGACAAGTATGTCCGCCCTATTCCTACCTGTGTGTCGCCTATCACCACAGTGATGTGTAAAAACCGCCGTACTGCTGCTAAGAGGGCCTGTGTATGTTCCCAAATCACTGTGGGAGTGCTGCCGTATGTGTACCCATCGTGATGGCGAGCGTACAGGCATTTGTACGGTCCGTAGCACTACGAGTACGCATACGCGTGCAGACCCATAGTGAACGGGCCGTACACACGCATGTACGCTCACGATCACTATGGGTCTGCACGCGTATGCGTACCCGTAGTGGTACGGACCGTACACACGCATGTACGCTCACTATCACTATGGGTCTGCACGCGTATGCGTACCCGTAGTGGTACGGGCCGTACACACGCATGTACGCTCATTATCACTATGGGTCTGCACGCGTATGCGTACCCGTAGTGGTACGGACCGTACACTCGCATGTACGCTCACTATCACTACGAGTACGCATACGCGTGCAGACCCATAGTGATAGTGAGCGTACATGCGTGTGTACGGTCCGTACCACTACGGGTACGCATACGCGTGCAGACCCATAGTGATAGTGAGCGTACATGCGTGTGTACGGTCCGTACCACTACGGGTACACATACGCGTGCAGACCCATAGTGATAGTGAACGTAGGCATGCATGTACGGGCCGTTGCCATGCATTTAGGTTGCCCTAGGGCCCGGAAACGCACCGTACCTGTGTGTGATTCTCCAAATTACATAGGGGACAAGGATTGAGGCCTACATGCATGCTGGTTGTCATGGAGACCAAGTTCAAATTTCGAAATTGTTCTGGAAGGTGCACAGCAGAAGTCAGTTGGAATTCTTCTACTTTGTTGCAATGTGTTTGTGGGGCTGACATCATGCAGGAGAATGAAACAGATAGAGAACCCACAGACTGCTAGGTTTGAAGGGATTGGTGGAAACATAGGATGCAAATGTGAGTGACCAATCACTCTGTACTCCTGTGCATGAGACTGGGCAGAAGGGCACATATAAGGCAGCCAGGTCCCATGAGGGAGTACTTGCCTGCACATCTTTGCATTTGTCGACCAAGCTGCTGCTACTGATTCCCTGGAACCATGTCAAGGGCTGTGGAGAGGACACAGCCATTCACTCTGGAGGAGAACATGGCTCTGCTGGATGTGATCCTCCCACAGTACCCCATGCTGTATGGGCGACCAGGGTATCAGGTGAGTGCATAGGCCACTGCCACAGACTGTCCCTATGTTGTGACTGTGACTTCAGGCATTGTGTCCTGGTGTGACACACATGCCATGTACTGTCGGGGGGGTAGCAGGGGGGGGGGTGCCTGATGTCTCCCAGCAGTGCCCTGAGACAGGAGGGGTGGGGCCCTATCACTAACAGCAGTGCCCTGAGACAGGAGGGGTGGGTGTGGAGTCCTCCCAGCAGTGCCCTGAGACAGGAGGGGTGGGTGTGGAGTCCTCCCAGCAGTGCCCTGAGACAGGAGGGGTGGGGCCCTATCACTAACAGCAGTGCCCTGAGACAGGAGGGGTGGGTGTGGAGTCCTCCCAGCAGTGCCCTGAGACAGGAGGGGTGGGTGTGGAGTCCTCCCAGCAGTGCCCTGAGACAGGAGGGGTGGGGCCCTATCACTAACAGCAGTGCCCTGAGACAGGAGGGGTGGGTGTGGAGTCCTCCCAGCAGTGCCCTGAGACAGGAGGGGTGGGTGTGGAGTCCTCCCACCAGTGCCCTGAGACAGGAGGGGTGGGTGTGGAGTCCTCCCAGCAGTGCCCTGAGACAGGAGGGGTGGGTGTGGAGTCCTCCCAGCAGTGCCCTGAGACAGGAGGGGTGGGTGTGGAGTCCTCCCAGCAGTGCCCTGAGACAGGAGGGGTGGTTGTGATGCACAGTGTAAGCCCTGATCATTGATTGTGACATTGCCATCATTCCACCTGTGTACCCACTATGGCACGTACTGCCTTTTCCCTCACCAGAGGATGATGTCCCTATGACAAAGGTGCAATGCGTTGGCTGCATGACATGCCTTGTTGTAACCAGCTAATTTGTTCTCATATGTCTCTCTGTGACATGTGGCTGGTGTATTGATGTGGTGTCACTTGTTCTTCCTCACAGGTAGGCGCCACTGCCAAGGAGCAGATCTGGCTGACCGCCGTCAGTGCCGTGAGGCGTGTGGATGGTCGGAGGCGGAGCCTGTCCCAGGTGAGGAAACGCTGGCAGGATATCCGGTGCTGGACGCGGAGGATTGCACGGCTCCTGCTGGGGGACTCACCTGACAGCCACAAGAACCGCGGCCGCCGCCGTCTGAGCCACCTCCACAGGATTGTGCTGCTGGTGGTCTTTCCAGACCTGGAGAGGCGCTTACAGGCGATGCAGCAGCCGGAAGGGGGTAGGTACATGTGCGTTTGTTGTGTGTCACCGGCATTTGTAAGGGCACAGTGGCATGAATTCACTGGCAGGGTTTAAGGGTGCTGTGCAGATCCAGTTTGCCCCAGTATAGCGCTGCGCCCCTGCCACCCTTCCCCTCCTTGCAATGTGTTCCCTGGTCTGTGTGTAGTCACTCCTTCACAAGGTAATGTAGGCTGGCGCTTTGTCCACGAGAACAATGACTGTAGCATCATGTGTGGGGGTGGTGTGTAACAGGTTGTGGGACCTTGCCTGTGCACTGTCAAGTTCACTGCATGTGGGTTCCATGTCAGTTGGCACTGATGCTGACTCCAGACATGGGAGTTGGTCTCTCATGTGTCATGCCTCACAGCGCGCATGTCCTATGTAGTGGCCTGTGACATGATGTGCATGAGTGTGCGATACGCATAGTGCAGGGATGGTGACGTGTGTAGCAGTCATTACCATTCAGTAGCATGTAGTTGCGTGCCCACTACTGTCCCCTGGGGCACCTTATCCTCAGTGTTGTTTGTGTCATCATCAACGTGGACACTCTCACTGTCTACAGCGTAGGTTGTGCTCTGTGCCATTGTCCCCTGTCACCATGTATATAGACGTGCTATTATGTACAGGTGTCCACTGTGCAGCCTGACCTGATTGTCCTTCTTCATACTCACAGTTGTCAGTGCCTGTGTGTCTTGTTATACTCATCTGAGGATGTGCACTGGTACCTCATTATTTGTACAGGCGCACCTTGGCTGTTTGGCGTCCAATCTTGCTTTTTGCCTGCCCCTGTGTTCATCACCCAGACTCTGAGATGTTGGTGCCACCTGTGTCTCAACAATTTGCCTCGTGTGGGGGTTTGTGGGGGCGGCCAATGCCTATGTGTCAAATCCGGATTTCTACTTGCTGGGTCTGGCCAGTGTGTGATGTTACTGGACACACACGCAAGGTGCAGTGACCGAGTCATGATGGGCATGTTTGCAGCATTACCTATGCAGCATGTGTCTCAAGTTCATGGATATGGTCCCTGGTCATCGGTATTTTCGCCAAAGCTGTGTGGTGCAGATGCAGTGCTGGATTGTCCCCAGGGCCTGGGTGCTATGTCAGACTCCGTTTCCTGTCTTTAGCTATTGTCTCATGCTCTCCATGGTATTTCAGTGGCATGGTGGCTCAACCAACTGTGTGTTTCATGCCCTACATCGGTACCTTGTTTTGAAGATGTTAGGGATCTTTCTTTTCAGGCTATGCAATGTTACCTATGTCGATTGGACTCATGTGACTGATGTGTACAGCTGTCTGATTAATTTCTGTCTCTCCACCCTGCCCACAGCATCGTCGGGGGACACAGAGGGAGACATGGACACAGGCAAGGCGGAGGGACCGAGCACCAGTGCCAGCCGTGACATCGGGGCTGGTACATCGAGTGGGACAGAGGTGGAGGATAGTGCTGCCGAGGACCTGTCGACTGGCACGTCAGAATACGAAGCTGACAGGTCCGAGGAGGAGTTCTCCGAGTGGGCGGTGGCTGCACCAGCAGCTGACTGCGGAACAACACCTTGCACCGCCCCCTCAGTTCCCATCAGCCGCCTCCCACTTGCTCGTGTCCCTTCCCAGCGTGCCCGGTCACCGCATGTCTCCTTCCTGCCAGGCACCGCACCCCCTGCCCCTGTCTCCACTGCTGCCGCCAATGCTGAGTCTGTGGACATCCAGCGGCAACTGCAGATTGGTCAGACTGCGATCCTTAATGTCCTCCATGCCCACGGGAAAACCCTCACCAACATCGAGGCTTTCTTGGAGGGCATTCATTCATCGCAGGCTGACCAACGCAACTTGCTGAGGTCCATAGACTCCACACTGACTGCAGCAGTGGGTCTCCTGCAGCGCGACCTCCCCCCACCTACCCCTGCCCCATCCACACTTCCCACTCCCATGCCTGTCCCACGTACACCCAGACGTCGGCATGCACCCACCACAACAGACACAGGCACCACACCAGCAGGGAAGGTCCACCGCACTCCTCCTGACACGCACACACAGGGTGAGATAGGCACACCCACTGGGTCGGGGGGCAAACGTGTGACCCGCAGCCAGAGTGGGAGTCCGCATTCAACACAATCCACTCCCTCCAAATCCCCTCCCCTCAGCTCTCCTGGCCACATCTCCCCCAAGGACTCCTTCATGGCCGCTCTGTCCCTGAGCCCCACAGTTCCACCACCACGCAAGCGGTCAAGGAAGTCCTCGGTCAGGGTGGTTGAGTCTCCCCCCCTGTCTCCACCCTCCCCCGGTGGCGCTGCAACCCATCCCTCTGACCCCCCCCCCCTCCTTGGGGCCTGAGGTCACTTCGGGTGCAGGGGAGTCCCTGGAGGACCTTGCTAAGGTGTGTAGTGCCATCCTGGCCTCCGCCTTTGGCCATGACACACCCCCTGTGGTTGAGTCCTCCATCCCTGCACCCACAACGCCGCCCCTTTGCCCTGATGTCCCTGCGGTGCCTGTTGCTTCCCCCCCCCCTGATGCCCTCACCAGTATGGAAGACGATGCCATTTGACTGTGCAGGCAAGGTAGGGGACACACATCCCACTGTGTCCCCCATCCAGCTGGGAATCATTGACTGCCCTATGGCCTTTGTAAAAATTGAACTGCCTTTGATCCACGGACATTGTGCTCATGCTGAATAAAGCTTAATTTTGTTTTCATTATCACACTCCTGCTATGGTGGTATTGGTGTTGGTGGGGCTGCTACATTGTTTTGGGTGGTGTTTAAGGCTTTGGGTGTGTGGGATTTGTAGTAGTGTTCTGCTCATTGGGGCGACCCTGGGATCTGTGTGCCATCACAAGGTGTTGGCTAACTTCCTTAGGTCATGTCAGCAGTTACTGCATGGTTCAATTGTCCAAGGGTGTATTCCTTCCTCTGTGTACCCAGATTTCTTCCCTGCAGGGTGTTCCCAATGTTTAGCGCAGAGCTGTGTGTACATGAGCTGTGTGTGTGACGGAGCCCTTCTACTTTGGCCATGCATGCATGGCCATGTCTCCACCTGCAACAATCGTGGCATCCTTGGTGTTCACTGTACTTGTGTGTGGAGTCTGTTGACATGAGTTCATGGGGACATGTTCCCTTGTAGGCAGTATGGATGTGGGTAATTCCGGCCTCACACACATGTGTTACACCCCTCCTGTCTCAGGGCACTGCTGGGAGGACTCTGCACCCACCCCTCCTGTCTCAGGGCACTGCTGGGAGGACTCCACACCCACCCCTCCTGTCTCAGGGCACTGCTGGGAGGACTCCACACCCACCCCTCCTGTCTCAGGGCACTGCTGTTAGTGATAGGGCCCCACCCCTCCTGTCTCAGGGCACTGCTGGGAGGATTCTGCACACACCCCTCCTGTCTCAGGGCACTGCTGTTAGTGATAGGGCCCCACCCCTCCTGTCTCAGGGCACTGCTGGGAGGACTCCACACCCACCCCTCCTGTCTCAGGGCACTGCTGGGAGGATTCTGCACACACCCCTCCTGTCTCTGGGCACTGCTGGGTGGACTCTGCACACACACCTCCTATTTCTGGATATGTACGCTTGGAACATACACGGTGTGGGTGCGCTCCATGCATTCGAGGTGAGGGTACGGGTCGTACTTACACTGTTGGGGTGGGGGTACGGTACGTGAGTCCGCGGTTGGGGGTAGGAGTCGTACTTACACTGGTGGGGGTGGGGGTACGGTCCGTACGTCCGCGGGTGAGGGTTCGAGTCGTACTTACACTGTTGGGGTGGGGGGTACGCTCCATGCATACGCGGGTGAGGGTACGGGTCGTACTTACACTGTTGGGGTGGGGGGTACGCTCCATGCATACGCGGGTGAGGGTTCGAGTCGTACTTACACTGGTGTGGTGGGGGTATGGTCCGTGTGTCCGCGGGTGGGGGTAGGAGTCGTACTTACACTGGTGGGGGTGGGGGTATGGTCCGTGTGTCCGCGGGTGAGGGTTCGAGTCGTACTTACACTGTTGGCATGGGGGGTGCGCTCCATGCATACGGGGTGGGGGTAGGGTGGGGGTAGGGTCCGTACATATCCGTCCCCACGCTATGTGATGCTTGTGCGGCCCGTACCCAGGCCTTTGCCACGTGGGTACGATCCGTCCCGCCATTGTTGGGGTGACGTGTGTGTGGGCGTGGTACGACTCGTACCCACGCTCTTCAGGCGTGGGTACGGGACGTACCTGTCTGGTTGTGTTGCCGGTTCGCGTGGTGACGGACTTCCGTTGTGGCGGTCGCTGGCTTATCAGGACACGCCCCCACCCCCTCGTGGTGACCAGGGCATGGGAGTCAGGTATGTCCAGGCCATGTGTGGTGTGTGACTTATGTGGTTGTTTTGTGGCCTGCCCTGGTCGTGCCACCCCCACCCCACCCCACTTTCCCCCCTCCCTTGGTTATTCTGACCTTCTGCGGCGTCTGCGTCGTAACCTGTAGAGGAGGTGTACTGCTATGAGGGCAGGGATGACTCGTAGGTTCGGGTCCATGTCTGTCCGTCGCGTACTGGTACTCCGATCGCGTCGTCCTGTCGCGTACGGGTCCTCCTTGATCGCGTCGTCCTGTCGCGTACGGGTCCTCCTTGGTGGCGTCGTCCTGTGTGTCCGTCACGTACTGGTCCTCCTTGTTCGCGTCGTCGTCTGTCCGTCGCGTACTGGTGGTCCTTGTTCGCGTCGTCCTGATTTCCCGGCAGTTTTTGGCTGCCGCAAAATATTCACCGTGCGGGGTGACGTCGGTGCGAATCATGATTCCTGGCTCGTGAATGGCTGGCTGCGAGCGTCCCGACGTCAGGTCGGCGCTTTCCCGGATCGCATTGGTAGGTGTTTTTTTGTTCGGTCGGGCTTTTTTACGATTCGTACGGTAATGGTGTACCCGTGCGAATCGTAATTCCTTGTTTGTACAAATTGACGACCGGGTACGCGTCGGGCGGAGATTGTGCTCCGTCCGACGGTTCGTACCCGGTTTTTGCCGGATCGTGATCGGCACCCAAATGTTTCTTGTATTTGTTGTCGGCGAAGTCACTATAAAATTCAGACTAGGGGTGTCAATCTGTATTTAAAAAGTGAAATAGAAGATACTGATAAGTGGAAGGAATTTGCAACTTATTTATTGGTAGAGGATTGTTTTGATTTGGGATTTGAGCAGCGTATTTGCAAATATTGTTATAACAAATTAGATTAGAATAAAATGCCTGCTAGAACTGTTCATAATAATCTAGAGTTGGTTGCTATTCCTCCAGAGCTGATAGATTTAAATACTTATGAGTCTATTCTCATTTAATGTGTTCACCCGTTTCAGGCTATTGTTCGTATGGGGCCTAAAACAGGTAAATTACCTCCATCAGAGTTACAAAGAGGATTGAAAGGAAGAGTTGGGTATTTATTGTTAGATTTAAGGAAAAATATTGAAACTATTGGTGTAGACCATGCAGAAAATGAGCCACTAGTCATTCTAGTTAATGGTGTTCGTACTAAGAATAAGAAAATCTGGCAAGAGTTAGTGGATGTTAGAAAAGTGCAAAAGGGATCATTGTATCTGATAAAAAATAATGAGTACTATAGAAATGTGTTTGTAGGAGAAGAAGAAATAGATTTAGCAGAAGATACTGAAACATTAAGTGGACAAATTGAAAAAGTGGACATGTCCAGATGTGAAGAAATCTATGAACATTACAGTGTACATCCACTTCATTCCAAAGAGGTGATGGGGATTATGATTGAGTTGTTCCAAATGAAAAAAGCAACAGGAAGTCCCATGAGTGTGTGGGAAGAGAGCTTGGAAGCTTGTTTTTTTATCCGGCAGTTATTTCCAACAGGAAAAGGTGGACGATATGATGAACGTCCTGTGCAGATTCCTGCATCTGAATATCGGACAACAAGATTATATGCAGAAGTTCTAAGATTTCGACAATTTATCCCTTATATGTTTCATCTTCTGTTTGAAAGTGACTTGTCTGGACTTTCATATGCAGTAAATCACATTTTAACAACTGGAATGCATCTGCAAAATGTAACTGCAAAGGATTTTATGGATAAAGTGCATCGGAGAGATGATCATTTAGAATCTCAGTTGATTAATCTGATGGCATGTCAGCGTGGGACTAATGAATATTGGTACCGTCGTCATGGAGAACTGAAATGTATGCTACGGAACTTGGGAACTCCTACATGGTTTGTTACACTAAGCTGTGCTGAGTATGCTTGGGATGATTTACTTGAATTTCTTCGAGAGGCAAATATCCAATATAAAAAATATTGAATACAAGACACCTGGAAAATTGTGCTCTTTGGATCCTGTTAATGTATGCAGCTATTTCAATCATAGATTTGAAGCTATGATGTCTTTCATCTGCAATAAAAAGAATCCTCCTCTTGGAGAAGTTGTGGATTTCTTTTGGAGAAAGGAGTATCCAGCAAGAGGTACTCCTCATATACATATGTATTTATGGATCAAGGACACCCCTAAATTTGGAACAGATTCAGATGAAACTGTTTTGTCTTTCATTGAAGATTATGCCACATGTGCTGTACCAAATAGCAGAGAAGATAAAAACTTAAAACAACAAGTCTTACGATTCCAAAGCCATAGGTGTGGAAAATACTGTCGACGAAAGTACAAGTCAAAGGATAAGTTCTATACCAAATGTCGTTTTGGATTTCCACGTCCTGTATTATCCAAAGGAAGAGTGAACAGTTTTATGTCAGCTATGCGACATACCATCACAAGAAAGTCTCCAAAAAATACCTACAACTTAAGAAGAAGCGAAGAATCAAAATACATAAATGACTACAATCCAGTTATTTTATCCATGTGGAACGCTAACATGGATATTCAGTATGTTGCGGACAATTCCATTGCTGTTGCTCGATATGTAAAGTCCTACATTACTAAATCAGAAAATACGGAATTGAAAGAAATGTGGGAAGAGATTTCTCACGAGAAGACTCTAAGTAAGAAATTATACAGTTTCAGTTTGAAGATGTTATCGCATCGTGAAATTGGAGCATATGAATGCTCAGATTGGTTATCATCTTCAAGTCTATATTCCAAAAGTAGAAGAATCATTTGGGTGAGTCTAGGTCTTGCAGCAATGCAAAATCCGGTACTGAAATCTGTTCAAGAAATTTAATATTTAGCAGAAAAAGAACCAGAAAGTACAGATATTTTGAAAAGGAATATGTTGGACACATATTACCCAACAGAAGTCATCATATTGAGAACATGTGTCTCTATGAAGTGCTGCAAAACTACACTTTTAAACGGAATACTACAGAGAACATCAATGATGGAAAATATGCAGTGATTGGTTCCGAAGGATGTCTGGTGAAACAAAGGAAAGGAAATAATTAATCACAGGAAACTGAGTTGCGACACTGCTGACAAAAGGGAATTTTACTATTTAGCCCTTTTGCAAATGTTGAAACCATGGCGTTCAGAACTGCAATTACTTGGAGATTTTCAGAGCTATGAAGATTCATTTAATGCTTGTAAACATACCATACAATGCAGTCATTTTGCAAATTATGTGAAAATGTTGAATGATGAAATTGATCAAGAAGCTACAATTGCAGCTGAGATTGCTAGAGACAGTTCTCAAGACAGTCAAAGTTCTGCTGCACTGAGTCAAGATCCACTAGGACAACCAATTGTTAAAAATGAAGCAGTGACTGCCATGAATGAGGTGGAAACAGCAATGAATCAAGCTCAAGAAGATGTAATACAGTTAGGAAACTTGGAAGAACAACTAAATGTTGAACAGAAACAAATATATCAACAAGTGAAAGAGCAGATTGACCATGGATTACTTCATGAAAAGAAAGGGTGCTCATGTACATAATTTCAACCTATCCGAATGTATGTGAGTGGTCAAGCTGGAACAGGAAAAAGTTTCTTAATTGAAGTAAATACAAGTTATCTGCAGAAAACAACTAAGTCGCATTTGTCTTGTGTTGTCACTGCTCCAACTGGGTTGGCAGCACATAACATTAAAGGAATTACTTTACATTGTTTACTAATGCTACCAGTAGAGCAGGAGAACAAATTGGAATACCACAAGCTATCTGGAGAAGCTTGTTGTGAATTTTCAAGAGTCCTGAAGAAAATGAAACTTCTCATTATTGATGAGGTAAGCATGGTTTCAAACTTGATGCTTGCCTTTGTGCATTTAAGAATGCAGCAAATTCTTAAAACAGAGTATGAAGTGATATTTGGAGGAAAACACGTCATAGTTTTTGGAGATCTACTGCAACTGACTCCGGTAAAAGGACAACCGGTATTTAAAACACATGAAGATACCAGAAAGTCTCTTGGTAGTGTTGGTAATGTGAACATTTGGACTTATTTTGAATACAAAGAACTGACAACAAATATGCGACAGGCAAATGATGCTGAATATGGAAGTATTCTTCAAGATCTAAGAATTGGAATTCTGACAGAACATGGCAAACAAGCTTTGGAGAGTCGATTACTTTGCAATTTGTTTCCAAATGAAAATGTAGTTCCTGAGAAAGTGTACATGAAAATTGACGAAAATAAATCAGTGATCTGCTTAATGCCAACACTGCATGAGTGTTCTATATTCTATAAGAACTATTGAAACTGGAAAATGAAGAAATTATAAAAATGGAAGCCATCGATAAAATAGAGCATGAAGGAATCACTATTATGTTGACGGGAAATTTGAAAACAAAACTGGATTCTTTAGAAAATAAAATACCTAAAACAGCTGGTTTAGAAAAGACACTATGTGCATGTGTAAACTGTCGGGTAATTTTAAGGCGTAATTTGGATTGAGAAAAAGGTTTACTTAATGGAGTAATGGGTAAAGTGGTGGATTTTGTTAATTATCAGAAAAAAGAAGGAATTGAATTTTTAAAAATTAAATTTGATCAGATTGAAGAAGTTAAAGAAATTGGTTGTTCAGTTCGTTTGTTGCTTGTTAAAGATTTATATGTCCGTAGGAAACAATTTCCATTTTCTCTGCCATATGCAGTGACTATTCATAAATCTCAAGGATTAAGTGTAGACAGTGCATTGGTGAACATTGGATCTACCGTATTTAAAGAGGGCATGGCATATGTTGCTTTGTCGTGAGTCAGAACATTATCTGGTTTGTTTTTGATTGATTTTGATGAGACAAAGGTTACTGCAGATGCAAACTGTGTAAAAGAGTATAATAGGTTAAGAAGGGTGTATGCTCCCAATTTAGGTCAATATCCTGTATTTGAAAAGCGTGTGGTTGGTCGAAATAAAAAAGGTTTGGGAATATCTGTACTGAAGGTGTAGAGAAGGGAAAAGAACAAGCTAATGTTGTGATTGCAAGTAAAAAGAAAAAGGACACTATTGAAGAGATTGTTGGTTATCAGTTTGAAAATAGTTCAGTTGTCAACTGCTATGCTAATGTAGTGGTCAATGTTGTTTTTTATCTTGAAGGTTTACAAGAACAAATTATGCAGAATCGGCAAAAAAGATTTTGTTCTCTGTTGCATTCTGTTTATGAAAAATTGACAACAGATACAAGTAAAATACAATCTGTTTCAGATGTTTGTAATCTTTTGGATGTGTGTTCTGGTTCTACACAATTTACACAAAGTATCCAACAAGACGCTCAGGAATTTTTAATGTATATGCTTACCATTTTTGAAAATGAAGGTGTAGAAATAGAAAATATTTTTGGCCTTTCTTACAAATGGGAACATCATTGTGGAAATTGCATGTATACATTTACCACTAATGTAGACACTGAAAGATTTCTGTATTTAACATTACCAGACTGTAAATCAGTGTCTTTCAATAAATTAGTTAAAGGTGCAAATTAAAACATGGAGTGTAGCCAATGTAAATCAGAAATGTTATTCACATTATTTTTAACAAAATATGGACAATACATAATTTTAATGATGCAACGTTGTACAGCTGATGGAAGAAAATTGGATCCTATTGTAAAGCAATGTGTAGCAACACAACTATCAATATCAGGAAGGACTTTTGTAGCAATTGCAATAATTTTCCATGATGGTCCTTCCACAACATCTGGACATTACACTGCCTATCTAAAATGTGACAAAGGCTGGACACTTTGTAATGATTCCCAGTTGGTTTTCAAACAACGTTTGCCTAGGGAATTACCAAATTCCTACCTAATATTTTTAAAGTCAAAGTTTTAGGAAGATAATTCACTCTCTGAGGAATTTATTATTATAATTTAATAGGATTATCATTGGACAATTTACATAAAAAGGAGTGCAAAAATACCATTTGGCATCAAGGAAAGGTATATGTTTGAATTATGGACTTTTTCGTGCTCATTGACTCAGTGAATATTTTAAAGAGACAACATTTACAGTTTTTATAAGTTAGAGTTATACAATTTTGTTAGCCATAAGCATTTCATATATGTGTGATTTGTATTTTCTGGCATGTTACTGAGAATAGCATGTTGTTTTTTTTTAAACAATCTTTTTGATTGTTTTTTTTTGCCCGCTGTTAAGTGATGAGTACGATTGAAATCACTATTTCTCGTGAAATTCAATATATTCTGAGAACAGCAAAAAAGGCAAACAAATTACTTTGTTTAAATTATGCTGTGCTGCAAAAAAATGTATTATTACATGTTATAACTATTTTTTCTTTTCTTTCACAGCTCCTAATTCTAAAATAAGCAATTTACCTCAATTTACATTACAAAAAAAATCTGAAAAAAATGTGTACCATTTTTAATTTCTATTACTGTGAAGGTAAGTTTAACTAAGTATTAATATGCAGAATGGGCAGATCTGCAAGAAGCTACAAAATTTGAACATGTTTTTAAAAACACTCTGTTTATACCTATGTAGTTTTGAAATCTCTCTGTTATCAGATATCATGTGACCTCCAAAAAAACAGATTTGAGTGGTTCATAATATTTCCCATTGTACCTATTGAAGGACCGCAATCATTTCAATCATTCTTCTTTGAGCATCTTTGCATACAAAACTCTGTGCTTACCTTCTATCAATCGCAAGCAATTTTAAAAACAGAAATATGTCACTTTTTGTAACATAGTTATTGCGCAAGACACTCTTTCATATTTACAAAGAGAGGAAAAGGCACTCTCTGTACTTTTTCTACTCCATGTACATACAACCTCATCATACACACCACTTTGTTTTGAAAGGGTGTTCTATAAGTGTTGTTGTGCGTGATTGCACTGAATACTCATAGAACAAGACACATCTCCAGATTGATCAGAAATCATAGATCTCGATATTGGTGTAGGAAAGCACAACAAGGAAAATTGTTTACATTTCTCCTCATTTTTTAATCTTGAATGCATGCTAAAATGTTCAGCATACATTGAAGGAAAAAAAAATGCGTTTTCTGATTGTGTTTGTGCAGGAAGGTGTGTCTTCCTGCACAAAAACAAACAGCACATGACACAGATATCCTTGCACCATGGTGCAAGGGTGCCTGTGTCACCACATGGCTGCAGTTTAAGCAGCCGTGCTGAGAGAAGCATAGATTTGCAACATATTTATGTACATATGTTGCATCCCTGTGCTTCGGACGTACTACAGCACTCTGCAGTTAAAGAGGTTACTGTGTGATGCTGCAGCACTTCCTTATAGTTCTGCACTTATACATTCACCATACGCTACTAAGGCATTCATTCAGTCAATTACATACTACACATACATTCATCTAAACTTTCACACACTAACAAACAAATATAGCTCTTTTTTTAAACCAGGAAATTTAGTTCTTAGAAGAACATTTTTTTTTCTTTTTTCTTTTTTTTTTTTTTGGTTTTTTGAACAATTTTAATTTTGGGGGGTTTTTCTTGAAAAAAAAAGGAAAAAACAGAACTGGAGCAACAAATCAATGAACTTCAGGGAAGAAAAAAAAACTAGCAATGATGACTCTCTTGCTTTCGGCAGATAAGATCGATTGACTGCTCTCCATAGCATAATACAGCATTGCATTTTATGCAGAGCACTTTCAGGTATTGAAACTGTGGACGGATGTCCAAATTTTGCACAGAAGAATCCACCCTTGAAGTGCTTGGCTGTGATGGATCTGATGGAGCAGGAACAACTCTCATTCTGCTGCAATCCTCCCAAGCAAGGTTCACCGGATGGAGGGTCCTCAGATGCTTCATCATACTTGCTGTTCCGCAGGAATATGTTTTGTTCAGATCCCCACGGGACAGCACTCTCTGGCAGATCTTGCAGGTTACTAAGGTGGCATTGGTTTTCGTTTGCCCCTCAGGCAAGGTGAAAAATTTCCACACCACAGATGAATATCTTGGTGGGCGTGGTGGTTCTTCCAAAAAATCATCCTCAGATGAATGAGGAGATCCTGGAGATGCCTGCTGCCCTGAAGCCATTGTTTGAAAAAAAAAGTTTGAGCTAAGTGTAAACTTAGTCCAAAAATGCTTCTTCTCTGCAAAGAGATGCTCGTCCAAAGAAGGTAAAAGAAGAATGATTGAAATGGGTGGGGTCTTTCAATAGTTAGAATAGGAAGTGTAATGAACCAATCAAATCTCTTTTTTTCAGGTCACATGGGATCCGCGCACCGTGCGCATAGGCAGCACGCACCCAGAGCGCATCCGCGAAATTGAATTTAAAAGGAATATAGGATTAGAAGTAAAAATATATTACTTTTATGAGTAGTTTAGAGTTTGTCTTCAATTAATATTCACATTCTCAATGAAAACCAAATAATATTTTTTTATTTTTAAAAGAATTAATTGAAAAAACAAGTTAAAAAATAGTGATAAAAAAATATTTTAAAAAAACCCATAATTAAAGGAATTGACACACTGAAATAGAAACATTTAGAAATCTAATGAAAATCATTAAACATCATAGCTTTAGAGATAAGTTATAGATAGGAATTAGCATTTAAAAAACCTTTGAAATTCACTGAAAAACCATAGGTTCATGCACTTTATAGTTAGGAATTGGCATTTAAAAAACCTTAGAAATTCACTGAAAAAACATAGGTTTCAGGGATGTTATAGTTAGCTGGACATTTCCCTCATACAAAACCCTAGAAATGATGTAATATGTGACGTCATCAGCAGTGCATTGCGGGGGCGTGAGTTATAGTTAGCTGAACTAACTATAACGGGGGAATTTCTAGGGTTTTGTACGAGGGAAATGTCCAGCTAACTATAACACCCCTGAAACCTATGTTTTTTTCAGTGAATATATATATATATATATCAATGTTTTTATCAGTGGTTTTTTAGCTCATATTTATGCTCATGTGTATATTGCCTAGATTTGTTTATCTTGCAAAATAGCACATACTGCATTAGAGGGTGGCCCACCTCATACAATGGCATTCATGCTCCTATATTCTCTGTATTGTTCAGACAATGAGATCGTCTACTTTGCACTAATTATTTCATCCTATGTGTGGGCTAGGCACCAACAGTATTGGCATTTATGTCTTTTATTGTACTTTTCATTAAGAGCGTAATATATTTCGTTAAACATCGAATTATCAGGTTTATACATAGACTTTGACATTATATTTTTTTGTAATGTAATTGAGTTGCCATTTAGTCTGTCTTTACATTCAAAAACAGTATCGCCAGCCAATATAGTATTGTTTCCATGTCTACTAATCACGTGATACGGGTGCTATTCATTTAAATGACACTTCTTGTAAAGCAAGCCTTATGTGATCAAGGCCGTTTTCTGGTCGAAACGCGTCATGGCAAGCAGAAGGGAGTGAACAATAAAAAAGTTTCAAGTACCGACGAAGAGGAGTTCGTCCATTCATTTTCGCCGCGCGTTGTGCGCCGGAGGTCTCTGAATGCTCTAGACTCATATATATATATATAAACAAAGACTAAACACAAAGCTGGCAATGATTAAGGCATTCGCCGAAACGCGTCTGCCAGGTGTTTTTATTCCGGATGGTGGCAAATAAATTTCCCCTGAAGAGGTTCCAAGCATGTGTCGGACCCGTTTTTTAAGGAAGGCGGGATTGGTGTTTCATATATATATACATATATATATATATATATATATATATATATATATATATATATATATATATGTATGTATATATATATATATATATTACACATCCACTTGTAAAAAGAAGCTGCACTGAAATCTCTGGTGAAAATTCCCCGAATATTTATTGCAGGTAGCAAACACCTACGCTTTTCAACTCTTCCGAGTCTTGCTCACAGACCAATCCAAATACTGTAATACTGTGCCTGGAGTGGTAAAAGGCTTTCGTCATTTTACAGCTCGGCATGGATAGCACTGTGTTAATACTGTGCATAAAGACTTTGCTGTAGAAATGGCAAAATACTTTGTCCCTTTCTATCTCATCATGGATGGCATGGTGCTAATCCTATGCCTAAAAACTTTGATAGAAAAGCAGACAAATGAGGTGAGCAAATTTCGAGTGTCACTGGTGTTGAGAGTGTTCTGTACTGGAGCTGGCTTCCACCTAACTTGAGAACTAGCCAGAGTTCACTGCTTCTATATATATCACACTGTTTTCCTGCTGCCATCTAACCGCATTCACCTTGCGGAGTCGGTGTGAGATAGTGGGAGCAGGACCCACTGTATAAGAGAAGCAAAACCCTGTGTGTAACGGAAGGAAACTTGCACTCAAAGGATTGTTGCCATTGAACAAATTACTTACCTTTGGTAACAATGTATCTGTAAGAGACATAGGTCAGTTATAGATTCCTTACCTTAGAATTACCCCCAGGCATCAGACTGTATACGTAGAATTTTTTCTTATAAGTACCCCTGTGCGTCGGTAGGTGGCTTCGGTCGACTTCGCATGCGTCAAGGGCGTTGTGGTTGCCGGGATGACGTTGCGATGACTACTTAGATGCCACCCCTGTGCGCTGACGTCAGTTCTGACATGACTTTCAAAGCCAGAAGCGCAGAGCCATGAAAGACACTGACCACTGGTGCGCCAAAACTAGGGCCCTGTAAAGGAGTTCCTATCCCTAGAAGTCAGTTCGCAGAGCGGGGAGGATGGGTGGGGTGGTAAGCAATCTACAACTAACCTATGTCTCTTACAGATACATCGTTACCGAAGGTAAGTAACTTGTTTATCTGAAAGAGACAGTTAGTTGTAGTTTCCTTCCCTTAGAATAGATAACCCAGCAATACCATCCCCAGTGGTGGGTCTGCGAACTAAGTTCACACCAGAAAGTCCTGGAGGTCCCAACAGGCAAAATAGCTGTCCCTCCGGACTTGGCTGTCCAGGCAGTAATGTCTGGTGAACGTGTGCAAAGAAGCCCACGTAGCTGCCTGGCAGATGTCAAGAAGTGGAACTCCACGTGCCAATGCAGTGGTTGCTGCCATAGCCCTAGTAGAATGAGCACGCAGTCCCCCTGGACATTCCTTTTTTGTAAAAGCGTAACAGATTTTAAAACAAAGAACAGCCCATCAAGAGATAGTATGCTTTTGAACAGCCTGACCTTTCTTAACCAATGAAGAGTTAATCATCCACCTGGAAATCTTTTGTGCAGTCAAGGTAGAAGGACAGTGCACGTTTAGGGTCCAGACGGTGGAGTCTCTTCTACTCCTTCGAAGTGTGCGGAGGTAGGAAAAAGGTGGGCAATGTGATTGTTTTTCCTATGTGAAATGGTGTAACCACTTTAGGAAGGAACGAGGGCTTCGTCCTAAGCTCCACTTTATCCGGATGCACAGAGAAGAAAGGGGTCTTGGAAGATAGAGCCTGAAGCTCACTCACCCTGCGAGCAGAGGTGATGGCAACAAGGAAGGCAGTTTTCAGACTGAGGAGCTTGCGAGGACAGTTGTGAAGGGGCTTAAAGGGAGCACACATAAGATAGATTAGAACAGTGGTTCCCAAACTCTTGACTCCTGAGGACCCCCACTGAATCACTACTGGAGTCCGGGGACCCCCAAGCAATTTTTACAATTTAAATGTCAAAAAATTAAAACAGGCCGGCTTTAGTGCTGGTGGCGCCCTGTGCGACAATGTTTGTTGGCGCCCCCCCAATGACCACCTCCACCAGGGAGTCTCTCACTAGCACCCTTTAACAGTGACGAAGTCTCCATAACCACACTCTCTCAGATGCATTGAATTAGTTATATAGCGCCACTCATACCAGTGCAGGGTGTTCGAGCACTTTGCATCACACACACATTACACAGAGACAATCAATCATACGTGTGTAAATCAGTGTATAGGAAATGTTACATAAGCCAAAAGACTAAAAGTGTAGGAGTCACATGTCATCCATACTGGTAGGCAGTATAGTTTAAGAGTACTTGGTGTGGAGAAGCCCAAACTCAGAGTCGAAAAAGAAACTGCATAGTTGGGAGTTCTCTTTAATAATAAGAATCGATTTCTGCCAAATTAATCCTTTTTGCAACATTAATCAATTTTCTAATAATGTATTCTTTGCAGTGTGTATGCAGTTCTGGGATGAAAGTCAATAGCTCACTATTCTATATTAGGAATTTAAGTTATAAATTGCAAGTAACAAAAGGAGGTTTCTTTTGAAAGCAGTAACCTGCTGATCTGTACATACGCACTCTGTAATCACTTGGTACACGTTCTTTGCAGAAGGCATATTAACCCTCTGCACTAACTTCACATAAGTCAAAACCTCAACTATGCAAAATGCTGATCTGTCTCGGACGATAATTAATCACAGGAGTTATTGTGACATTTATGTGAGCCTGGTAATTGCCGGGGAAAAGAAACGCTGCAGCAGGTGCTTCAAAAGCGTAATAAACTTTCAAGCACGGCGCCCCCAGAAAGGTGGCACCAGTGGCACCGCCCTAAAGCCGGCCCTGGCGCTCCATGCTTCTTAAAGTTATAAATTGCAAGTAATAAAAGGAGGTTTCTTTTGAAAGCAGTAACCTGCTGATCTGTACATACGCACTCTGTAATCACTTGGCACACGTTCTTTGCAGCAGGCATATTAACCCTCTGCACTAACTTCACAGAAGTCAAAACCTCAACTACACAAAAGAGCCCTGCGCAGCTGCGGGGCTCTTAGAAGGGGTGAAACAGTAAGGCCACAATAACGTGCAAATGGGCTTTTAAATACCTCTGAAGTGCTCGGGTGAAGTCTCATTCCGGGCTGAGGGCCGACACACACAACGGGAGTACAATGGGTGTTTCGCGACTGGTACACCCGGCCTACACACGACGACCTAATTCCCCTGGCCTTGCCCAACAGGTGTAAATGTAACATTTTTAAAATTAATGATAAAGAAATAAACACTCACGTGCTCTAGTAGTGGTCCGAGGTGCCGGAATGCAGGTATTTAGCGAGGCGAAGCGGAGACAGGGCATTGGGCGGCAAAATGCTCCTGGGCTGGCTGCAGACGTGAGGGAAGACGCACTGCCATGGGAGCGTGCGCGTCTATGAAAAAATAAGCCAATCACCCTTCAGCTTCCCCGGCCTAAGCTGAAATGGTGATTGGCCCGATTTTTTTTGGTCCCGCCACCCCTGCGCTGTCATTCACAGTGCTTGTATGCATAAATGCTTCGTAATATTTAAAAATAGCTGACTCGAAGGCACTCCAGTTCGCGGACCCCCTGGGAATGTGTCACGGACCCCTGGGGGTCCGCGGACCACAGTTTGGGAAACGCTGGATTAGAACAAGGTTCAAGTCCCACTGGGGCATTATGAAAGGAGATGGATGAAAGAGATGAGTAATGCCCTTATACAATCTTTTTACAATATGGGACTTGAAAAAAGAATGGTGATCTGGCAGCCGAAGAAAAGCAGAGATAGTTGCAAGATAGCCTTTAAGAGTGCCCAGAGCAGAGCCCTGCTGGGCCAAAGAACGTATGTACAAGAGAACCTCTGAAAGAGGGGCAGAAAGGGGATCCACAGCCTTTTCTGTGCACCATGCCACAAACTTGTTCCATCTACAGGCATATACCGTTTTAGTGGAGGGACGCCTCGCTGCCAAGATGACATTACAGACTTCGGGTGGAAGGTCAAAAGCTGTCAACTGTCGGCGCGAAAATCTCCACGCAAGGAGGTGGAGGCTGAACAGGTTTGGGTGAAGAACCTTACCCTGTTGCTGCCACAGAAGTTCCTCCCAAAGAGGCAGTTGTATTGGAGGATCGCTGGCCATGCTCAGGAGCTCGGGGTACCAGACTCTTCGTGCCCAGTCCGGAGCCACAAGAATAACTTGGGTCCAGTAGTGATTGATCTTCTTCAGCACTTGGGGCAGAAGAGGTACAGGCAGAAGGGTGTACAGGAGGCCACAACTCCACTTGCACTACAAAGCATCGCCAAGCAAGTGCCACCTTGGAAACTCCATTACGCAAACTGCTGACATTGCGCATTCTCTTTGGTGATGAACAGATCTAACCAAGGCTCTCCCCACCACTGAAAGAGACCATGCACCCCCTCTGAGTGAAGATACAATTTGTGACCTATCAGGCACCGACAGCTGAGTTTGTCCGTCTTGGTGTTCAGAGAACCTGCCAGTTGTTGAACCACCGGGTCATGTCCTGATGATCCAGCCATGTCCAGAGGCAAAGAGCCTCTTGACATAGTATCCACGACCCCACCCGCCATGTTTGTTGCAGTACCACATGGCGGTGTTGTTGTCTGTGATTACCTGCACCAATTTCCCTTTGAGAGTGGGAAGGAATGCTTTCAGTGCCAGGTGGATCACCCGAAGCTCCAACAGGTTGTTATGGAGCCCAGACTCCGCCAGAGACCAGACACCTCTGATCTCCGCCTCCCCCATATGGCCACCCCATCCCAGGAGTGACGCTGTTAAGTCTGGTTGGGTAAGGGAGAGGTATCTGCCCCTGACCCAAGCTGGGTTCATTAACCACCACTGCAGTTGTTGCCCAGTTTCCTCTGAGATCTGGACGTAGTCGGAAAATATTGCCCTGATGCTGCACCCACTGGAACTTCAGGTCCCACTGCAGAGCCCGCATATTCCATCTGGCATGATCCACCAGCAGGATGCAGGAGGCCATGAGGCCCAGCAGCGTCAGGGTCATTCTCACCGAAATCCTGGATAGAGGCTGAAACATCGGTATCATAGCCTGAATATCCCAGACTCGCTGCTCTGGACCAATGGCCCAAAACTGCACTGTGTCCAGAACAGCTCCGATGAAAGGGAGCATCTGAGAGGGAGTCAGGTGTGACATTGGCACATTGATAGTGAACACCAGCGAGTGCAGGTGGTCCGCCGTAGTCTGGAGGTGGGAGACAACAGCCTGGGGCGAGCCTGCTGTTGCACCGCGAACCGTGATTTGGCGTGCGATGCTGCCCGCTTCTCCCTCATAGGCCGCGAAACAGCCCTCCCTCTTTTCTTTGGGCGCATCGCGGTGCTACGCGGTGGCCTGCTCTCTTTCTGTGTCAGGCACACTGCATACCCATGCGGTGGCCCGTTATCTGACAATTTGAATGACAGGTATGCTGAAGCTCCAGTTTTGGAACTATGGCTTCCTATTTTCACATGTTGGTACACTGGTATATTCTTACCTTCCTTTCACTGGATATATATTTCTTTCATGAATTCTTTCTTGGGGCCATCTTGCCTTCCCATGATGTCATAGTCTTCTTCCCAGAAGGCCTTGGGAAGTATCTGCTCTACCAATTCAAGATGGTGACCTTCCTATTCCGTCCACTATCCTTTTCCTTATCCATGATGGTGGTTACTTACTTCCTGTTTGGTCACTTCCTGTTCCTGTTTGGTCACTTCCAGTTCCTGTTTGGTCACTTCCTATTCATGGGTATTTAAAGGGCTGAATCCTTCATTTCCTTGCGTTGCAACACTTTGCTCCTGCTGGTGTGTCCTCGCTCCTGTTGGTATCCTGTGCTCCTGCCTGGTGTATCTGTGATTCCTGCTGGTGTACATTGTTCCTGATTATAGTCTTCTATTCCGGTTTTGATTCCTTGCCTACAATTTCCTCCTTACTGCTAGCTTCTATCCTTTCTTTTCATTCCTGGAGTCCCCACTTCCATCAGAGGTTTTTCCCTATGGGTTTTTTTCCTCTTGGGACTCCTTTTTGGAAGGCACGGTCTGCTTTGGCCTTTTTCCTTGTCAGCAGCACGTGGCTACTAGAAGGGGTCGCACTTACCTCGGACAGTCCAGAACCCTCAAGAACCGAAGTCAAGGATCTCTACAACCGTGACAGATTGCAATGCTCAAAAACCCATTTTGATCCTGATGCCATTGATCTTCCTCAAACATCACCCCTGGAAGGGTCAGTAGAAGTGACACAGGCATCAGTGCAGACTGTACAACAACAAGGTCAAGAACTACAACAGTTACGGGAAGAAAATGTAGCTTTGCGTCAAGTGTTGGCTACTAAGACATCTGATATACCCACAGTCTCTACCACCACTCCTCGTCATTCCAGAGATCCCAATAAGTTGAAAGAGTTTCTGGATTCCTTAACAGTATTAACAGTATTTTTTGCCTTCCACCCAGCCCAGTTTTCATTGGATAGAACTAAGGTTGGGTATCTGATTAGTGTCTTGTCTGGTCCTGCGTTGGCATGGGTGACTCCCTTGGTAGCCTCGGAAGATCCACGGGTTTTAAATTACATTTCCTTTCTTGCTGCCATTAAACAAATGTTTCAAAGACCCAGCTTGGAGATCTCTGCAGAAGAAGCCCTGTGTGACGTTCAACAGGGAAACCAGGATGTCCTGCAATACATGACACTTTAGACAACTGACTGCAGAAACCACTTGGGTGTAACGAACATTAGTTACTCTTTTTCGCAGAGGTCTATGAGAAGACATTAAGGATGAGTTGGTACATTCTCCTCATGCTGAAACCATAACTGAACTAATGGATTTAGCGTTGTCTATTGAACATCGTCTCAAGGAACGCCGATCGGAAAGACGAAAATCACGTGTCCATCCACATTCAGGAACAACACAACCTAGTGCTCATAGAACAGAAGTTCCTGTATCTAAAACACTCCCTTCATCAGGAGAAAAACAAATGCAAATAAGTCTGACCAGAGGACACCTGTCCAAGGCCGAACAAGAGTACAGGAGAAAACAGGGACTGTGCCCATATTGTGGTGTTTCTGGTCATATGGTTCTCAATTGTTCTACCCGTCCACTAAGTCAGTCGGAAAACGCCAGATCCCGTCCTCTGTAAGAAGTTAAAGGACGGGATGGTCTGAAATACCTTAAATCTGCACATCAAAAGAGACCTCCAATTCTCTTTTTCTTATTTGTCTGATTGCACTAAAGAAGGCGTATTGGCACTTTTAGATTGTGCAGCCAGCAGTATCTATTTGGACAAAGATGGGCTACAGAGAGACAAATATGCTGTGTTCCGAAGGACACTCCGGAACAAGTACATGCAGTAGATGGCACTCCTCTTGTTTCCGGATCGGTCAAAGAAATTACATTGTCATTACAATTGACTTTTGGAAGACACCAAGAGTATTTATCCTTTGACCTGATAGCCTTAACCAATCATATTATGATTTTAGGAATACCCTGGCTGATCACACACAATCCTTACATCAACTGGGAGACTAGGACCATTGCTTTATCGTCACATTTTTGCCAACAATTCTGTTATCCTACTGAGGAATACTGGTCCCAAAAAGAGATGCCTGTAGTAAAACAGGAAGCATGTACCTCTGTTAACACAGTCCAAGGTGTTCTTAGACACTACCAAGGGTATGCAAAAGTGTTTCAGAAGCCGAAGAACCTGACACTGCCCCCTCACCTGGAGTTTGATTGTGCTATCTCTCTAGAACCAGGAGCAACAGTACCTTTTGGAAGAGTATACTCTCTTACTGAGCCCGAGAAGGAAATCTTTAGACAGTATCTTGAAGAAAACCTTCAAAGTAGTTTGATCATCCGGTCATCATCACCTGCTGGGGCACCTCTTTTCTTCATACCAAAAAAGACAAAGGACCTTAGGCCTTGCATAGACTTCAGAGGTCTCAACAAGATCACTATCAAAGATCGTTATCTTTTACCCTTGATTAAATATATCTTGGAGTCTGTTAGAGGAGCACAAGTCTTTACCAAGCTAGACCTTATGGGTGCCTACCATCTCCTTTGAGTCAAAGAAGGATATGTGTGGAAAACCGCTTTCAGAACACCCTTGGGCCATTTCGAATATCAAGTTATGCCCTTTGGATTAACCAATGCTCCCTCTATCTTTCAAAGATTCATGGATAACGTGTTCTCCGACCTCCTAAATCAAATTGTTGTAATATATCTAGACGACATCTTGGTGTACTCAGCTGCTCCTGAGTTACATTATGCACACGTTGCCCAAGTCCTGGAAAGACTACGTCAAAACAGCTTTTCTGTAAGCCTGAAAAGTGTGAGTTTGAAAAAACTGAAGTGGAATATTTAGGTTACCGGATCAACAAGGCGGGTATTGCCATGGATCCACAAAAGGTAAAAGCTATTTTAGATTGGCCTTCACCTTCGACAATCAAAGAAACCCAATGTTTCTTAGGCTTAACAAACTTTTATCGCCAATTCATCGATAATTTTGCCCACCATAGTAGTTGCATCTCTCAAATCTTAAAGAAAGAAAATCTCCAGCCAGGATTAAAATGGACTGAAGCAGCTGATAGGGCCTTTCAGTCACGAAAACAAGTATTTACTCAAGCTCCTGTTTTACGTCATCCAAATACAACAAGGAAGTTTGTTGTAGAAACAGATGCTTCAGACAGAGCAATAGGTGCTGTGCTTTTCCAGTTTTTTACTTGTCCCACGTCCTATCAGATTCTGATAGGACCTACTCCATTCTTGAGCAAGAGCTTTTGGCCATGAAGTTAGCCGGTCATGAGTGGAGACAGTTCTTAATGGGTACCAAGGAACCGTTTGAAATCAGAGCGGATCACAGGAATCTACCATGCCTTCGCAGCCTCTAGTGTCAGAGCAGCCGCCAGGCCCGGTGAGCTTACTTTTTTAGCCAATACGATTTTACCACTACCAATATACATGGGTCTCAGAACAGTCTGGCAGATGCCTTATCCTGTTGTTTTCCGGAAAGTCCAACACTCCCACAAAAAAACATAATTGAGCCATAACAGATTATTAGCGCAGTTCAATCATTCCTAGACAAAGTCCAATAAGGGTATATATACCTCCCTAAACCAAGAAGAATGGAAGAAGCTAAATGGTCAGATCACACAACGTGGTCAATTCTACTATCATGAAAGGGCATTATTCCCCCAAACGCAAAAGGTACAACTAGAAGCCCTGCTGATGTGTCATGATTCTCCTGTTGCTGGTCATCGTGGTGTTAAAAATACTCTTGAATTATTGCTTTGTTCTTTTTGGTGGCCATCTGTAAGAAAGGAAACTGAGACCTATGCATCCTCTTGTCCTGTCTATGCCCTGGCCAAGACGCTTCACACAAAAACAAGTGGGGTTAGATCAGCCCTTACCTGTTCCACCAGCTCCGTGGCATACCATATCCAATGATTTCATATCCTCTCTGCCTCCTTTTGCAGGTAACCAAGTAATTATGGTGACAGTAGACTCCTTTTCCAAGATGGCACATTTCAGTGCTTTATGGGAGTTGCCTACTGCCAAAGAACTTGGAAAATATCTTCATACAGGAGATTTACCCTCTTCATGGTCTTCCACAGATCATTATATCTGATCAAGGACCTCAGTATATATCACGGCTCTGGAAACATTTTTGCAAATCCCTTCATAGTGAAGTAGCCGTGTCCTCAGGGTTTCGTCCCCAGACTAATGGTCAAACCGAACACCTTGATCAGGGACTAGAACAATAACTCAGTTGTTTCTGTAACTCTACCCAAAGTGATTGGTCCTCATATCTACCAGTAGCAGAAGATTCCTATAACTACTCAGTCCATAGTGCCTCCAAGACCACCCCATTTTTCTGCTGGTATGGTTACCATCCTAGGGCCTTTCCATCTGTTTTAGACAATGCCACTTCAATTCCTACAGCAGCCTCTTTTATACAACATATCTGAGTGGTCAAACAAAAAGTACATGTCAATGTTCAGGCAGCCAAGAAGAAAATGAAAGACACCACTGACGTCCTTCAATGTCAGTCTCCATCATACCAGGCTGATGGTAAAGTTTGGCTTTCCTCAAAGTTCTTGCCTCACCACTTGTCACGAAGCAAATTCAAACCACGCTTTTATGGACCATTCAAAATCACTCAAGTGGTGAACCCTGTGTCGTTCCGACTATAGCTCCCACGTGCATGGAAGATACACCCTGTTTTTTATACTTCACAGCTAAAACCCCATGTGTTCTATCCGTACACAAGGGTTTTTTCTCACCCACCTCCTGTTTTGGTCGACAGGACATCTGTGCCTCCCGGATTTTTAGAAACCGCCTGCAATTCCTTATCCATTGGAAAGGCTACCCTCCCAGTGATAGCTCCTGGGAGGATGCTGACTCAGTCCATGCCCCTGCACTTGGCAGCAGTTTTTTTTGGCTTTTCCCTAACAAACCCAGTGCTTTGGGAAGGGGACTTACTGTTGCACCACGGACCGTGAATTGGCTCGCAATACTGCCCGCTTCTTCCTCGTGGGCCACGATACAGCCCGGGGCACCTCCCTCTATTCTTCGGGCACATCGTGTGCTGCGCGGCGGCCCACTGTTGATGTTTTGGCTTTGCGGGTGCGTCCCACGGCACCTGCTCTCTTTTTGCGTCGGGCACGCCGCATACCTATGCAGTGGCCCGTTATCTGACTATTTGCATGACAGATCTGTGCTCCTGCCTGGTGTATCTGTGATTCCTGCTGGTTTTTCCTTGTCTGCAGCACAGTGGCTACTAGAAGGGGTCTACTCACAAATCTCTTTCTACGAAGGGGGAGTCCAAGAGATACATTTAAATACCAAAACAGTATTAAATCCCCAAGTCAACTTATAATATACAAGAATACTGTAGGTCTGCTGTTCAATACGGCTCAAAAAACTGATGCACAAAAAGAAATACAGAATTGAAAAACAGAGCAAACTTGTGTAAACTCAAAAAGGATTATACTTAGAAAGATTTGGTTCCCATCACCCACCAACGGTGGCTTGCTTCATCATCTGGGAACACTGGGAATTGACATGGGTACCACACACCTCTGAGATTGTGGTGGTTACACAGTTGTCCCAGACGTGAGTACTAGTGTGTTTCTATTCTCTATGATGATGACTTTAGAGGGTGATGGTTGCAGTGCAAAAAGTAGTGAGTGAAAAGTGCTACTAAAAATGGCTACCAAGACACAAAAACTTTTATTCTGACGCTGCCTTGGTACCAATTTAAAAACAGTGCATAAACAGCTTTCACAAATAACTGTCAGATTTTTGGGTCTACATGTTTCGGCTAGTGGATAGTGGAATCCTAGCTCTCATAGGGACCTTGATTTAATGCTACTGCAAAAAGTGTTAGTGTGTAAAAACATTCAACAATATCTAGGTTGGTAAAGATACAACCTTGATGGTCTTGTAAAGCCCGAAGGGACTGCTACCGACAATGGTGTGTCAAAGATACCTAGACGGGATCAAACAATATCAAAAATAATAATAATAAATCCAATCTGTAACTCTTAAAGCATCAGTATGGTCTTAGAACAGTTTTGATGTATAGATTTCTTTACAATATGATACTCTAATTGTGTCTAACACCCATTGGTGTGTTGAATGGCGACAGTCAATTTGACACTCGACAATGCACTTACCCGGCTTGCTGCGGGTACACCCCTCGCCTCACCTGGCATCCGCTCAGGATTTGTGGCACCGCTCTACAAGAAAATGGAAATTTACAGAAAACATTTACCCCTCTAACCAAGACAATGCTTCATCTGTGGTGGGTGAAGTTACTTTCCGTGCACTCTAAATGGTACAGTCTAAAACAGTATAAAACATGGCAGAATGGATGTTAAAAATAGAATATTTCAACAGTTTATCAAGTTAGAGTATGTCACGTCTATATGAGTCTTTGGTTCAAAAGGCGCAATCTCACATATCCATAAATCACTTCTTAAAATGGATTTGTCCAATAGTTGGTGTCTAGAGCCTAAATTCAGCAATGCAACTCATCCCTGCTCCATAATTTTAGCCCAATCTCTCTGCGTGCATGCCCCTAAGAGTGAATCTTTTAGGCTATTTTGCTGAAAGAAATATGTTCCCTGGTAGTATCATCCATATTAAAACAGTGAGAAACACTGGCCAGGAACAACTTTCAACATTAAAACCAGGTCATAGGAACACATTTTGAGTCACATTTTGTTGCCCAATTACGTGCGTAATCTAAACAGCTTTCTTTATGGATTTTACCGACTAGAAGACTGCTGAAAACTATGTGGAAGGCAAAATAAAAATAAGACATTGAAATGGGCAAAAGCGTGCTCCAGCTTACCTATCCGTCGGTACCCCTCTCTAAAGGTTGAGCTGGAAGGGGAGGTAACCGGCGGGGAAGCAATCCGCTTTTAAATAAGCTCCGTAATGAACGCCGTTCAAAGCATTTCACTTCCGTGATAGTGTCTGAGAGCACGGCGAAGCGCAAACGTAACGTGATTACGTCGCGCATATGGGACTGCTGGGAATAGCCGTTTTTTGAGAATAGTAGTTCATTGGGGAAGGAAAACATCGGGCACATTGGTTACTATCAGTACCATTGATCTCTGCTAAGGTGTGCGTAATGTAAAAGGAAACCAGACTCATAGACGTATATTACAGTATGCACGCTGTGAAAAACAGATAAACAGATGAATACAAAACCTCGCTCAATGGCTAGAACTATTTGAACCTAGTGCGATCACGATTACAAAGAAGAAGAAAAAGGCAGGTTAGCAGAGTACACAAAAGGTCTCTTACTGTGTCTCACAAAAAGGTTGACCCTAAAAGGGCCTCATCATTCCCAAAGAAAATCTGCATTTCCATATCTGCAGTCCAAGTCATCATAATTGGACACTTATTTTACACAATAGTACAATGTCCATTTGAGAAAACACATTGAGTTGGAAGGTACTACAACGATTAATGATATCAGTGATAAATACACCTGCTTGTTCCCTTATAATGATGACCAAGGTATCTCGTCATTCAATCCATGTTGGTCACTCTGCAATTTGAACACCCACTTCTGTTCTTTTATGAACAGGAATTTTTTTATGTCCTTCACATGTGTTGGAATGAAAGGTTGTTCCAAAACCACCCATCTAAGATCTTCCGGCTTGTGCTTAAACGTCAAGAAATGATTGGAAAGTCTGGTGGCCTGTTTATTCCGTCTAATGGTGCTTTTGTATTCATTTATACGTACTTTGATCTTACGTGTGGTCATTCCGACATATCTCAGAGAACAAGGACAAGTTATCAGATAGATGACCTTTTCTGTATTACAGTTAGTATGTTTTTTCAAAATCCATGGTGTATCTGTCCCAATGTCTACTGTTTTGGTGGATTGGGTCTGGGGATATGCTGAGCACTGGCCACATGGAAAGTGGCCTTGTACTGGTGGTAGATCCCACAGGGTGTTGGTTATGGTTACAGATTTCGTTTTGGGTCTAGTGTGTATTAAGCTATCTCGTAAACTCGTGCCTCTCTTGAAAGAAAAAAGTGGAGGTGGAATATCAACATTACCTACATTGAGAATCCGCCAATGTTTATGCACGGTTTTTTGTATTTGATTGGACCACGTACTAAACGTGTTCACAAAAGTAATTCTGGACAAAGGAGGCTTAGGCACAGGCGGTTTTAAAAGGGCTCCCCGGTTGTTATTGGAAGCTCTTTTCCAGGCCTCCCTTACCAGGCGTTTGGGATATTGTCTATCTTTCAATTGCTTCGACAATTCCTCTGCGTGATGGTTAAAAGTAGTTAAGTCAGAGCAGTTTCTGCGAATACGCAGGAACTGCCCGACAGGTAGATTATCCCGAAGAGATTTGGGATGGTGCCTGCTAAAACTAAGTAGTGCATTTTTTGATTGTGGTTTCTTGTACAGTTCACTACCAAGTCTGCCCTAGATAGGGCAAATCACAATGTCCAAAAAAGGTAATCTGTTTTTGTCATAGACAACTGTAAAGCGCAAGAACTTGTTCCTGGTGTTCAACCATACGTGGAAATCCAACAATGAGGCAACTGTACCATGCCAGACGACAAAAATGTTGTCAATGTATCTCTTCCAAAGCTTTATCTGATCCCGGAAGGGATTGAGTTGGTTGAGTACATTATTCTGCTCAAAGAGATGGACATAAAGATTGGCCAGACTGGGCGCAAAAATGTTGCCCATCGATGTACCAGAGATATGAAGATATATTGTCTCCTCAAACTTAAAAAAGTTTTCCATCATGGCCAATCTGGCACATTCCATTATAAACTGAACAGGTGTTATCGTGTCCATCTCTCTGGCGTCTAAGAGCCTTTTGATGGCTTCCAAAGTTTCCCCTTGTGGAATACAGGTGTAAAAAGAATCTACATCAAAGCTGACCAGCAGGTCAGTTTCGATGTCGTGACTGGTATCTGGAAGTATTCTAAGGACATCTTTAGTGTCCTGAAGGTAACTGGGCATTTCTTTTACTAAAGGTCGTAAAAAGAAATCCACAAAAGTGGTTAAAGGTTCCAGCAAAGGTCCTATGCCTGATATAATAGGTCGTCCCAGTGGTGGCCTTTGGCTTCTGTGTATTTTTGGAAGAACATAAAAGTATGGCATAATAGGATATTTGGTAATCAGAAAGTCAGACTCCTACCCTGTGATCCACCCTGCAGCTTTGGCATCATCTACGAGATTTTGTATCTCTTTAGATAATCTCGAAGTGGGATCTTCAGTGAGAGACTTGTACGCTGTTGTGTCATTGAGTTGTCTCAAGCACTCTGTGCGGTAAGCCTCCGTGTCCAAAATGAAAAGGGACCTTTTGTAAACTCTGCTAACCTGCCTTTTTCTTCTTCTTTGTAATCGTGATCGCACTAGGTTCAAATAGTTCTAGCCATTGAGCGAGGTTTTGTATGCATCTGTTTATCTGTTTTTCACACCGTGCATACTGTAATATACGTCTATGCGCCTGGTTTCCTTTTACATTACGCACACCTTAGCAGAGATCAATGGTTCTGATAGTAACCAATGTGCCCGATGTTTTCCTTCCCCAACGAACTACTATTCTCAAAAAACTACTATTCCCAGCAGTCCCATATGCGCGACATAATCACGTTACGGTTGCGCTTCGCCGTGCTCTCAGACACTATCACGGAAGTGAAATGCTTTGAACGGCGTTCAATACGGAGCTTATTTAAAAGCGGATTGCTTCCCCGCCGGTTACCTCCCCTTCCAGCTCAACCTTTAGAGAGGTGTACCGACTGATAGGTAAGCTGGAGCACGCTTTTGCCCATTTCAATGTCTTATTTTTATTTTGCCCTCCACATAGTTTTCAGCAGTTTTCTAGTCGGTAAAATCCGTAAAGAAAGCTGTTTAGATTACGCACGTAATTGGGCAACAAAATGTGTCTCAAAATGTGTTCCTATGACCTGGTTTTAATGTTGAAAGTTGTTCCTGGCCAGTGTTTCTCACTGTTTTAATATGGATGATACTACCAGGAAACATATTTCTTTCAGCAAAATAGCCTAAAAGATTCACTCTTAGGGGCATGCACGCAGAGAGATTGTGCTAAAATTATGGAGCAGGGACGAGTTGCATTGCTGAATTTAGGCTCTAGACACCAACTATTGGACAAATCCATTTTAAGAAGTGAATTATGGATATGTGAGATTGTGCCTTTTGAACCAAAGACTCATATAGACGTGACATACTCTACCTTGATAAACTGATGAAATAGTCTATTTTTAACATCCATTCTGCCATGTTTTATACTGTTTTAGACTGTACCATTTAGAGTGCATGGAAAGTAACTTCACCCGCCACAGATGAAGCATTGTCTTGGTTAGAGGGGTAAATGTTTTCTGTAAATTTCCATTTTCTTGTAGAGCGGTGCCTCAAATCCTGAGCGGATGCCAGGTGAGGCGAGGTGCGTACTCGCAGCAAGCCGGGTAAGTGCATTGTCGAGTGTCAAATTGACTGTCGCCATTCAACACACCAATGGGTGTTAGATACAATTAGAGTATCATATTGTAAAGAAATCTATACATCAAAACTGTTCTAAGACCATACTGATGCTTTAGGAGTTACAGATTGGATTTATTATTATTATTTTTGATTTTGTTTGATCCCGTCTAGGTATCTTTGACACGCCATTGTCTGTAGCAGTCCCTTCGGGCTTTACAATACCATCCAGGTTGTATCGTTACCAACCTAGATATTGTTGAATGTTTTTACACACTAACACTTTTTGCAGTAGCATTAAATCAAGGTCCTGATGAGAGCTAGGATTTCACTATCCACTAGCCGAAACATGTAGACCCAGAAATCAGACAGTTATTTGTGAAAGCTGTTCATGCACTGTTTTTAAATTGGCACCAAGGCAGCGTCAGAATAAAAGTTTTTGTGTCTTGGTAGCCATTTTTAGTAGCACTTTTCACTCACTACTTTTTGCACTGCAACCATCACCCTCTAAAGTCATCATCATAGAGAATAGAAACACACTAGTACTCACGTCTGGGACAACTGTGTAACCACCACAATCTCAGAGGTGTGTGGTACCCATGGCAATTCCCAGTGTTCCCAGATGATGAAGCAAGCCACCGTTGGTGGGTGATGGGAACCAAATCTTTCTAACTATAATCCTTTTTGAGTTTACACAAGTTTGCTCTGTTTTTCAATTCTGTATTTCTTTTTGTGCATCAGTTTTTTGAGCCGTATTGAACAGCAGACCTACAGTATTCTTGTATATTACTAGAAGGGGTCGCCTTTACCTTGGACAGACCAGAACCGTCAAGAACCTAAGTCAAGGATCTCTCCAATATGCCAGAACCAGTAAGAACACTACAATTCGTGACAACCAACTCCGACAGCCAGTCTTCGAGATGGGGGAAGACAGGAACCCTTGATTTGCGCAGATGAGATGTGACCACCGCCATCACTTTCGTGAACACCCGAGGGGCACTGGTAAGGCCAAAGGGGAGCACGCTGAACTGAAAATGCTCGTGGCTCACCCTGAACCATAAATAACACCTCTGGGCTGGCAGGATGGGCGTCATGCAAGTCCAGCGCCACCATCCAGTCTCCAGGGTTGAAGGCAGACAGGACCTGAGCCAACATGAGCATTTTGAACTTCTCCTTCCGGAGGAAGCGGTTGAGAGCCCTGAGGTCTAGGATAGGATGTAGGTCTTTGTTCTTCTTGGGCACCAGAAAGTAGCAGGAATAGCAACCACAAACTGCTTCTGGCACAGGGACCCTCTCAATAGCACCCTGGGCTAAGAGAGCTAAGACTTCCTGGCGGAGAAGCGCCAAATGATCCTCGGACATGCGATCGAAAGATGGTGGCATAGAGGGAGGGGTAGTCTCGAAGGAGAGGGAGTAGCCCCTTTGGACTATTTATAAAACCTACCTCTCCGACATGATGGATTGCCAGTAGAGAAGGTGATGACAAATCCTGCTGCCCACTGGCTGTTGATGGGCCTGTAATGTTGGACTAGGAGGGTTTGGAGGCTCCATGACACAACTGACATCCCGGCATTGCCCACCCAGGAATGCAGTTTTATTTCTACAGCATTAACTGTGACTAAACTCTGCATGCTCTGGCACTGGCTCTCCTCGCATACACCCCCACATTCAGAATGGATGACTGAAATATTCAAAAGGGCCCCCTATGAGAGACTCATACAAGCTACAGGACAAATTTGAGACTTACCTTCAAGTTCAAATCTGGGTCCCATTCATAAATGAAAACACCTGACAAGTACCACAATACGGGGTTCTATAATGAGGACCCGTGACTCTACATTGGCCTCGCCCTATCTCATCTGCCCATGACCTACAGAATCGCTATGACACTACCACATCTCCTCCTCTGCCATATGGTGAGGGCTAATTTCTGGTAGCGAGTCCTTGAGTAAGACCTAGCCGACTCTGGAAGGGTTGGAATGCTTGCAACCGTGCCCTAACACTCCGACAGGGCGCCGTCATGGTGGACACAGTCTCCTGCAGCTGAGTTTCACCCCCTCCAATGCCAGGAATGCTATTTCCCAGCCAACTACCCACCATTCCCCCCTCACTGGCTCTAATGCACTGCCCCAAAAACTGACACCCCTTCCCTTCCCTTTCTATATTGCTTCCCTTCCGATGCAGACCCCACCCCCCACCTCCCCAATTAGCGCCCTAACTCAAGAGACCCAACATATGGCTAGTTCTCCATGTCGAACAGACGAGAGGGTATATGTACTGTCAAATGCCTTCCTTGCCTTAACATGCCTTGTCTTATTTCCTCTTATCATATGCTGTTTTGAAAATGGGACTCTCCTGGTGGCTTGATATCTGTATTTTGTATTGCCTCTCCAAACTCGAAAAAAAGCTTGCATTTAAAAGCTAAAAGATACACATTTTCAGAAAATGATAAGCCCATGTTTGGAAACGAAAAGATTCCAATACGAAATATGTTCGTTGCAATCCACGCAGACTCCCTGAGATAGATAGCTGCTGAACAACACCCGTTTTTTACGCCACTTGTTTTATAAAAGAGAAATTATTATTTTAAACACCCTTATTGTGAATTAGGAAGCAACCCGGAGTACTTTAGGCATTCCAATTACTTTTCTTAATGTGAAAATGAAGCAAAAAAATGAAACAAATCCATGGCAGCTGCTAAGTAAAGTGGGCGCCAACACCAGCAGCTACCCAGTCTTGTCCTTGATGGCCGCAAATCCTCTTCCTCAGAAGTCTCTCCAGCACTACTCCTTGAGGGGACATTTATGTTTCAATCCAGTCAGTTAATGAGGACGCAGATGGTGCCCTGTGTCAATTGCACTCATTTGCCTCATATATTTTTTTGTTAAGCTTCTGACAAATATTTCTGATATTAGATAGAAAATATGCCTTGTAAGTCAGATATTTATTTTAACAAGACAATGAGGAATAGCAACACGGGGAACCCAATTGGTTATGAATGTAAAAACTCCAAATATGCTGGATCGCGTCAAATTTTCATTTCATTCTTCGATGCAAACAGGTTTATTTCTATATAATAATCGATCTAAATTTGATTTAACCGACGTACACGGATATACTCAATTTGTTCAAAATCACAGCAACTGTGAGTGGAGGTAAGATGGCTAAAATGAAAAATACGAGAAAAGTTGTCCATGGTTAACTTAGCATGGTGGAAATGAATTTGATACAATTTCAACTTTTGTTAGGGGCAACCGTGTGGTTTTTGGGATGCAAAATGCAGCAGTTCTGCATGGGGGGTTGGCTGAGTGTAAGGCAATATTAGAGGGAGGGGAGACTAGAAAATGTAACAAATGGCCTTGAATTTAAAGGTTTACCACAAATTGTATTCTAAATCAGAGAAGCCTATTCTAGTAATTCTTTATTATAAAATACTTCACAAAAATCGGTACTACAGACTCACGGAATTAAAAGAACTATTACATTCTGAGTAACAAACTCTCTGGGCGATACTCATAACACAATACTGAATACAGAATAAAAAATACGTAATCAACGCTATTGGTCATGTCTTACCTGACTGACCCAAACTGACCACTTAGCTGGGCCGACATATAAATCCACCTTGTTGATATAGAAGATAATATTAAACAAGCATTGGCAATGATAAAAGATCTGGCTTTAATGTGATTCGCCCTGAACTCTCAAAAGCACGCTGCTTACCGTGTATGGGCAGAGTTTTTTTTTACCTCTGGTGTACTGGGCACAGAAGCCAGTATCAAGAGAGAGTGTCTGCCTGTTCTAATGTAATGGAACAATGGCAGAACCAAGAGTGCAGGAGAAGAGGAATAAAGAATGTGAGAGAGCACATAGGGCTGAAGCAGTGAGCTGAGGTATGCACAACAAGTGCAAAGCAAACACAAGGAGATGATGGACGGAGCGCTGAAACTTTTCAGGCACTCACCCTCAGTCATAGCTCTGGGTTGAATCCAATGTTGTTCTTTAGCTCACTTCACCACCCCAGTTCAGACCCAGCCATATGTAAATCGCGACAAGTGTAAGCCGCAAGTGCTTGTGCCCCATTGCAAAGTGTTTTAAAAAGATTTGTTTATTCACTGGTAACCTCTGAAGGCAGGCCAAATGAGATTTCACAGAAGCACACTAAGTTAAATTAAGTAACAGATGTGGCAACTGAACCTTGCACAGTCTGAAGATATTTAGGTAAGCCTAGGAAGACTGCATTCCTGTAATTAAATCAAGATGAAATAGAAGCTCTATTAAACTCGGAGGCAATGAAAAGGTTCCTTAAAGCTCTTCAAAGAGTAATACCATGTACATATGATCTTGTTTAAATACGGGCAGAAGATAAGACTATTATTTTTAGTAGCATCAGTATTTTAGGTCACAGTAGTAGGGGCAGTGTGGTATCCAAAAGCCGGTGACTACCAAATGGAGGCCCCGATCTAGGGTTGAATTGGTAGAACAATCTCCTCCATTTTATCAAAATCAAAATGTTATTGGTCACCCAACATACGAGTGAAGCAAAACATTTCCGAGATTTAGTGGGAAAGTGTGTTATTATTATTTCAGGAATTGAGTATAAATGGCAAGCTTTAAAACAAAGCCAAAAGAATAAACTAAAGGGATTAAATACACATTTAAGGACTCCACACATTACACAGCAATTCATAATAAAACAATGTTTAGTGTTTTAAATTTAAGATGAAAACGCACGAATTCTCACACAATTAAACATAACGTTACAAAGGTGCACAATGAAAATGAGACCTCTGTCTTGCCATCTGTACTATAGAGCTGTGTCAAAAGTCCTTTTAGTGTTGAAGAGAGTAAATAGACCCTCTTGAGGATGTTGATCAAGGAGTTCACAAAATGACTTGTCTCTGCCTAGAAATTTGGAGATCCATCAAACAATTTATTTAGACCTAAAGTAGACATTTACATGAACTCTAACTCTCCTTCTGCATGAATCAAACATTTACTGTGGCTAGACTCAAAAGGTGATATATGTACCAAACCCAGTCTTATTGCACTTGTTGAAGAGTTAAAAATGTAAAGCCTCTTCCTATGATCTTTGTAAGAAACTGTCAAAACAAAGCCCATTCCGTGTGCTTTTTTAGGGGGTTCACAATGTATTTTAAACCCTCTTACTTTTACAGTTCACAATGTAAAATCCCTTCTAACCTCATTTGTGAGAGATTTCTCTATGTAAATCCCCTGCCTGTTGTGTTTTGCATGGAGTTCACAAAGCAAATATCATTTCCATCATTTTTGTCAGAGGGTTCACAATTTAACTCACTTTAGGTATTTTTGGAAAAGATTCAATGTAAAATTCCCTGCTCAATCATGTATCACAAACTTCACAATGTATAACCCCTTCCTAACATTTTAGTCTCGGGGCAACAGCATGGGAAGCTACTTCCTACTACATTTGATCTTAGGTTTGCATTAACAATGTTTATATCAGTAAGAGAAATGGAAATACTTCTTAGGTGGACACAACTATTTTGCAATCAAATGCTTGTAGTGAAGATTAACATGTGGACAGAGCTACAGAACTTTCCTTAGTAATGCTTCTTTAAGCTAATTTTCCGGTAATCCCCAGCTGTGCTATTTTGCCAAGCTCAAAAACCAAAACAGTTCTAAAAAAATCATGTTTTTGTTCTCTTGATCCCACCTAAAAATACTCACACCTCATCTACACATATTGAAGGTTTCTAGATCTAAGGTGCCATTATTTTATCACTCTGCACTGGAGCATGCTGCACACATGTATTCTGGCCCCTTGTTCACCTGTGCTCCGCGTAACTCTACATACCCTAATCATTAAAAAATGATTTTTCTAAAGCAGCTACCATTACATCTATCTTATTCACAAAAATATATAAAACCTTCTTGCACTATCATATTGTTTTCTAGGAACCGAATGGTCTCAGAAACACCCGTCTTTCTGGTGAAAGGACACTACATAGTTCTAAATTCTGCTCAACATTTCTGCACTGTTTATGTATATGTCAGGGACGTAACCAGAGCTGAACTTCGGGGTGGGCTAACACACCAAACAGTAGGGTGGGGCTAACACACCAAGGGATAAGGCGGAGTTAACATGTAAAGCAATTGGGAGGAGCCACCACATTCTTTATCTGGTAATAGTGAGAAAGCATCCATTTATCCACTGCTGAGTCAATCTTGCCTTCACTAGGGAAGGGCAGTGAACTCTGCTCCACTGGCGGACGTCGCAGAGTTTTCCCACTCTGTGCTCCGGCTGGAGAGTAGAGTTCTGAAAAAACTCCACGATCTGCCACGTGATGGAGATTTTCTGGCACGCTCGTACCTTTCCTTGGTAAAAAATTATTTGGAACCACCTTCTTCAGGACCATAAATATATTTATTTATAGATAGAGGCAGATAGCAGGGGTATGGCTTCCAAGTGAGAAGATAACTCTAAGCCACATCAAAAAAATGCCTATCCACAATTCCAGTATGCCATAGAAATATCTTCTCACTCGGAGGCCATACACCTGGTACCTGCCTCTATCTATTAGTAAATATATTTGTGGTCCTGAAGAAGGTGGCTCCAAATAAAATTTTACCACCGAAATGTATGTTGACCTGGATGACTGACACCCAACCCACAATACTGTCACAGAGACTTTCTGTACACCTGTCTTAAGGGTGACCAATGCATTGGATGTTATCTTTTTAAGGGGGGTGTGATATAGGAGTCTGAATGAGAGAGTATGATTGCTGGTGTAAGAGGTCAGTGTGAGAGTATGGGCAACTATTAAGGGGTTCTTAAATGCTATGAAATGAAAGAGACAAACTGTCCATGCTAAAGAATCTTGTACATGTTGACTCTGAGCACTAGACGAAATTATTGACCCATCTATAGGCAAGAAATGTTAAAAAGAAAAATATTATAGAAATAAACAATGTTTTTTACTCTTTTGGATACAAATAATAAAATAAAGATTATGAATAATTTCAATGTATATTTAAAAAAAATATGTATATATAAAAAAAAAAAACATGAACCTAAAAAATTGTAAAGTTGTGATGTTGTTATGTGGTCATAGCGACTAGCCCTATAGAGCAATAGTCAATTTTCAACAAAGAAATATAGGTCTAGTGGAAGTCTCTTTGCATTAACCTATGGGCAGAAGGTGCTTCCTTCCCCACTCTCCCAGCCAAGCAGAGCTCACACCGCGTTCTGCCTCTGCGGCCCACTTGGATGCATCTCTGCAGCCGCTCCTCCTACAGGCTCTTCCTTTCCTGAGCAGAAAATGCTGCTCCTCCGTGCCACCTCCTCATGCTACCCCCGGCTCTCACTCAACTGTGCAGCTGCAGCACTGCTTCCCTGGGTGGCATCAGTGTCCATGGGTGAGTGCCTAACAATCCCTCTAGTGATTAGGATTAGGGGGGGGTACAAATGTGTTGTCGTTAACATTATTACTAGGCCGTCTTGAGGAGCCCCAAAGTCTGCCATGCACAGGGTATCCGTCTCTCCTTCAGTCTGGACTCCTGTGTAATAAGGTGACCCAAGTTAATCCTAGAATGTCCCTAAACATGCACCCGCATTACTGCAGGGCACGCGTATTGTTGTAAGCCCTGTATCCTTGGAACACACATCTTAGTGCAACGACTCTGCCGAAACACAACAAAATAAAACCTATCATGTCTCACTTCTCCTGCTTTTCCATCCCCCCTCCTGTTGCTGCCAGCTCGTGGAGCCCCTGTTATATATTTTTAATCTGCCCATTATGCTACCACGGTCATTGCATGGAGGACTGTTTGCCTTGTTGCACACATTTCCGATATGCAGCGACCTGAAACCAAGTTGTATAAGACAACACATAAACAAATACATCTGAAAAATTCCATTTAGAAGTCAAAGGGTAGAATCCCGTTAGTCAGAGGTCATGCCCTTCTGTTGTGGTATGTGATGTACTTGTTTGCCCATAATATGTGCGCTGCCCACTGTGGCCGACTCTACAATGACCTGACCTGACTCCAGAGAGGTTCTGTGGTCACACTATGTCCCACATGACAAAGCATGCCCCTCTCTTCTCTGTAAGGTTACACTCCTGTTCTCGGCATCAGCCTGTGTGGGAGGGGGGAATGTATGACGTTACAACACATACATTTACAACGCATGACTTTACAATGTAGTTTTTACATCGCAACATCCTTTACAACGCATACATTTACATCGCATGCCACTACAACAAATTTTTTAAAACTACATTTACAACGCATTCCATTACATCGCATTATACCTTTACAATGCATACCATTACAATGCATACCATTACATTGCATTTAAGGTAAGTATTGGATAGTGTAGGGGTAACAATTACTATTCTAACTAAAGGGGGTGCAACAGTAGGGTAAGTGTTGGATAGTGTAGGGGTAAAAATTACTATTCTAACTCCAGGGGGTAAAACAGTAGGGTAAGTGTTGGATAGTGTAGGGGTACTATGCGTTGTAATGGTATGCGTTGTAATGACATGCGATGTAATGCCTGCGTTATAGTGACATGCGTTGTAGTGTCATGCGTTGTAGTGACATGCAATGTAATGACTGCGTTGTAGTGACATGCGTTGTAAAGGATGTTGCGATGTAATGACTGCGTTGTAAATGTAGTGCGATGTAATGACTGCATTGTAAAGGTTGTTTCCCGGAGGGGGCCTCTTCCACAGCAGAGTCTTTACGGCTGCCTGCACCTTACATAAGTCTGAGTGGTTTCCTGGCGGGTGGTACATTCAGTGCCAGGGAAGACTTCAAATATGGAGTGCGTGGGACAGCACATGTCCCTGCACATCTAACTGTGAGCAGAGTCTGGGATAAATGTGCACTTTAGATGTGGGCAGAACCATAGACAGATGCACACTTTACTGCACGCTACCTTTGGGCACAGCCTTGGACAGAGGCACACTTAACAGCACTCTACCTGTGGGCAGAATCAAGGACAGATGTTAACTTCACTGACTGCACTCTATTCTCCACCTGCTCACGGAACTACGTGGAATCTCGCAGAGTTTTTCGGTAACTTCAGAATTCTGCAGAGTGGAGTTCTGCGAACTCTGCCCAGGCCTAGCATTCACCCATTTACCCCTTCGGCAATAAAAAAAGACAGAAAGTCAGCGAGCAAATGCAGAATAAATTATAAGAATGTAAGTAAGGTGAGCAGCCCTGTAGGACTGCCTGGGGAGCTGCCAAACACCAAAATACTTGTAATCTAGAGATTCTGTGTAACAAAAACTGTGTACAGTCTTGAACGCAGTCTAATAAGAATCTACCCTTAAAGGTCTATTGGCTTTAACATTTGATTCTCACAATAAGTCAGGCCTATTGCATCTGGATTTTTCATAATAAACAGATTGAACCTATAGCACTGGGCATTACTTTTTCTTACTGAGCCAATAAGGCTATAACCTCTATCTTTGGCTCATCACTAAAACCAACGCAAACCTACCATTGCAACCATAAATAACCCTTCAGATAAGGTAACCATTAGGCAAAGAATCAGCAAAATCACAAATCCATATAAAATGAATGTTGGCAGAACTTCTCTTAGGAAGGACTAACAATGAATATCATAGTGCAAATATACTACCCAGCGGATAATTCATGGGGAAAACCAATATCAAACCCTTGCATACAAAGGTAATCTGTGAGATTCCTAACAAAATACCACTCTCCAGCCTTCATCATAGTGCAATACGAATCCACCCTAAATACCTATTTTCTTCGATAAAATAATTTATATTAGGTAAGTCAGGTCTCATTCTTTTGCAATAGCTTTGACATAAGCTTTTACAATAAGTAAGTCATGCATACTGTCTTTGTTGTACCTTAATAAACAGATCAGACCATATTATTTCTTAATGAAACAGTCACGCCCATAGCATTTATCACTTGCTTCTCACCATAACCAACTGAGGACTAATGCATTAAGCAACCATCAGCCACTAGGTTGTAAAAGTAAAAATATGTACAAAGTTAGGAAAGGTAACACAATATAGAACCTATCCTATGAGGGTCTAGCAGGTATTGTAATAGTTAAAATGTTCTCCAGCCAGGATTTGACAGATGAGGGTAACCAACACCAAAATACTTGTCTATGCAGTAATCTGTGAGATTTCATATTACAATATACCTGAAATACCTATCTCTAGTCTTTAATAAAGTGTAAAGCTGACCCATCCTTAAAGGCCTGTTGGCTTTAATATATGTGTTTCAGAATTAATAAGTTAGATCTACTGACGTTGTCATCTTTTCATAATAAACAGATAACACCTATGGCATTTGACATAAATTGTCCAATGAACTAGCTTTCATCAGTGGCTTGTTACCATAACCAAGTGAGGTCTCTTATATTGCTCATAAACTGGTAGCCATCAAGTATACAGTCATACAATTACAATAGCATACAAAAATTCATCTGGCAGAAAAATATACAACCCCAATGAACATGCCCTAGCAAGGGGTATCCCATTACAAATCTTCAACACCAAGGTGCCGATTCCGATCCTGTAAAACCCGGGTACAAGTGGTCGTAAGGAGCGTTTTCTCCGTCCGACTCGTACCCAGGAAAAACACCTTACTAACTTGCAAGTACGATTCGCACAGAAATACCATTTCCGTACGAGTCGTACAAAAGACCGACCGGCAAAAAAATACATACAAATCTGAATATGGATGGCGCATACCCGACGTCCGGATGGAGTCAGGCAGCGTTTTACAGACCAGCAAGTACGATCCGTGCCTACGTCACTCCGTACCGCTATTTTTTTACGGCAGCCAAAAACTCCCAGGAAATTGAGGACGACGCGAAGAAGGAGCAAAAGGTACGCGACGGACAGCGATGGACCCCAACCTACGCGTCATCCCGGCCCTCATAACCTACGACCTCGTGTTCAGAAACCACCGCAGAAGGTCAGAAAAACACCCAGGGGAAAAGGGGGGTGTGGGGGCTGGGGCAGGAAACATTACCTCCACCCAATTACAAATATACATATGTCCTGCACAGAAATGACCTCCAGGCTCTGGTCACTGGGGGGGGGCGTGTTCACCAATCCCGGGCCGTACCACGCGTACATCACCACCACAATGGTGGTACGGCCCGTACCCACACCCCCCAGAGCGTGGATACGGGCCGTACCACGTGTACCCCTACGTCACCACCACAATGGTGGTACGGCCCGTACCCACGCCCCCCAAAGCGTGGGTACGGGCTGTACCACCATTGTGGCGGTGATGTAGGGGTACGCGTGGTACGGCCCGTACCCACGCCCCCCAGAGCGTGGGTACGGGCCGTACTACCATTGTGGGGGTGACGTAGGGGAAGCGTGGTACGGCCCGTTCCGACGCCCCCCAGAGCATGGGTACGGGCCGTACCACCCGTACCCCTACAGCCCCATTACATGATGGATACAAGGCGTACACACGCCACGGATGTAGGTGTACGGCTTGGTGCAGCACATCAGCTGTAAATTGGGGGTGGTGTATGCCCAGGACAGCAGTGTACCACAGCAAGGGCGCAAGTGGGTGGGTGGGTGGTTGCAGAGGAATACCAGCAGTGGACAGGGACATGGGGGTGGGTGCAGAGGAATACCAGCAGTGGACACAGACATGGGGGTGGGTGCAGAGGAATACCAGCAGTGGACAGGGACATGTGAGGGGTGGGTGCCCATCACTCCCAGCAGTGGACAGAGACATGGGGGTGGGTGCAGAGGACTCCCAGCAGTGGACAGAGACATGGGGGTGGGTGCAGAGGACTCCCAGCAGTGGACAGAGACATGGGGTGGGTGCAGAGGACTTCCAACAGTGGACAGAGACATGGGGGTGGGTGCATATCAACACCAGCAGTGGACAAAGACATGGGGGTGGGTGCATATCAACACTAGCAGTGGCCAGAGACATGTGTGTGGGTGCAGAGGACTCCCAGCAGTGGACAGAGACATGGGGGTGGGTGCAGAGGAATACCAGCAGTGGACACAGACATGGGGGTGGGTGCAGAGGACTCCCAGCAGTGGACAGAGACATGGGGGTGGGTGCAGAGGACTCCCAGCAGTGGACAGAGACATGGGGGTGGGTGCAGAGGACTCCCAACAGTGGACAGAGACATGAGGGTGGGTGCATATCAACTCCAGAAGTGGACAGAGACATGGGGGTGGGTGAAGAGGACTCCCAGCAGTGGACAGAGACATGGGGGTGGGTGCAGAGGACTCCCATAAGTGGACAGAGACATGGGGGTGGGTGCAGAGGACTCCCAGCAGTGGACAGAGACATGGGGGTGGGTGCATATCAACTCCAGCAGTGGACAGAGACATGGGGGTGGGTGCAGAGGACTCCCAGCAGTGGACAGAGACATGGGGGTGGGTGCAGAGGACTCCCAGCAGTGGACAGAGACATGGGGGTGGGTGCATATCAACACCAGCGGTGGACAGAGACATGGGGGTGGGTGCAGAGGACTCCCAGCAGTGGACAGAGACATGGGGGTGGGTGCAGAGGAATCCCAGCAGAGGACAGAGACATGGGGGTGGGTGCAGAGGACTCCCAGCAGTGGACAGAGACATGGGGGTGGGTGCAGAAGACTCCCAGCAGTGGACAGAGACATGGGGGTGGGTGCATATCAACACCAGCAGTGGACAGAGACATGGGGGTGGGTGCAGAGGACTCCCAGCAGTGGACAGACATATATGAGTGGGTGCAGATGACTCCCAGCAGTGGACAGAGACATGGGGGGGATGTACATCATTATCAGATGACCACAACTCCATGGATGTATGTACGCATCCCTAACTTTGGACAATGATGATAGTGCCATAACAACACATCACTGACAGCAGTGTCCCACTCCCAGGAGGATGGATGTCTTTCCCCCACTGCATGACACACCACATGTGGGTGTGAGGACAAATAACACATGCATACCCACCCCTTGCAGATGCAGCCCAATACACACACTGAGAACATGCCACAAGACTGTATAGTCATGTCACTGCCTACTAAACTAAGAGAGCCAAAGAGAACACACACTGTCACGCACATCCCCGGACTGATAGGAATGTTCAGGTGCTGGGCCAGCCACCAAGATGTTGTCTGTCATGGAAGGAATAGGGTGGAGTTCCCACAGATACAATGCCCACAATTGTGAGTCAGGTGTTCAAATACCCAGCAGAACAAGTACCATATGTGTGCTAGGCTGGGATTACACACATGCATTGTGCGGAAAAGGGACAATTTCTCCATGAAGGCATGGCAAAATACTCTATACACAAGTACAGTGAGTACCAAGGATGGCACAGACGATGCAGCCGGAGACATTGCTGAGCAGGCATGGCCAGAGTTGAAGGGATCCATCACCAACAAAGGAAATGTAGACACAGGTCAACACAACAAGTGTGCAACTCTCTGCAGGGAAGATGTCAGGTGCCACAGAGGAAGGAACACTCCTTGGGACAATGTCTCCAAACACAAAGAGCATACACGACAAAGAATCTTTGCAGAGACCTTGTGATGGCACGCAGATACCAGGTTCCACCCCATGAGCAGCAGACTACAACATTTCCCTGAAACATAACACATGCCCTCAACCCCAACTCCTGTAGCATCAGCTCCAACATCAATACCTGAAATGCAAGACTTTTCTAACGAAAATAGAAAATGCTTTATTCAGCATGAAAATAATAATGTGTAAACGAGACTTTTCACAAAGGCCCATAGCCAGTCCATATCATCAGTCCTCGGGGGGGGGGGGGGACATGGCCATGCGTCTCCCCTAGCTTGTCTGCACATCAGAAGACTCTGTGTCGTCGACTGGGGGGGGGCATCATGTGGGGAAGGACCAGGCACCGCAGGGACAGGAGGGGGAAAAGTAGGTGTGGTGGGTGCAGGGACGGACGACTCCACCACAGGGGGTGGGGCAGCGCCAAAGGTGGAGGTGAGCTCGGCGCTGCACACTTCTGCCAGTTCTTCCAGCGTCTCCCCTGCACCCAGAGAAACAACAGGCCCCAAGGAGGAGGGGTGGTCGGAGGGATGGGTTGTAGTGCTACTGGGGGAGGTGGTGGACAGGCTGGGGGACTTAACTCCCCTACCCGTGGAGAGAATTTACCATTTCCGGCCAGGTGAACTAGTGGGGCTGAGACCCAGCCCAGCAAAGTAGGCCTCCTTCTCTGAATCTGGGGCAGGGGAGCCAAGGGGAGTGACATCGGAGGGACTGGGGAGTGAGTCATGTGGACGAGGACTGTGGCTGCGTGCCTGCCTGTGTGCCCCAGACCCAGTGGGTGTGCCTGCTTCCCCCTGAGTGTGCGTGTCAGGAGGTGTGCGCTTGCCCTTACGTGGTGGTGTGCTGCTTGTGTCTGGTGGGGTGCGTGTGTGTGGATGACTTGGTGTGCTTGGGACAGGCATGGGTGTGGGACTTGTGGATGGAGCAGGGGTAGGGGGGGAGGCAGCGCTGCAGGTGACTCACTACTGCCGTCAGTGACAAGTCCAGGGACCTAAGCAACATCCGTTGGTCAGACATCGCTGATGACATGCCCTCCATGTACAACACCATCTGGGTCAGCAGTCTGGTGTGGCCATGGAGGACAGGATCGATGTCTGCCCAACTTGCAACAGCCGCTGAATGTCCACAGACTTGGCAGTGAGGGCAGCAGGGGGGACAGGGGCAGGGGGTGCGGTGCCTGGCACGAAGGAGACACGGTGTGGACTAGCACGGACAGAAGGGACCCGAGCAAGTGGGAGGGTGGTGATGGGAATGGAGGAAGCGGGTACGGATGGAGTGCTGCTGCCAGCTGTTGGAGCAGCCTCTGCCCCCTCAGGGAGTTCAGCCTCGGACCAGTCAGCCTCGTAGTCAGTGTTGGTACTGGGCAGGTCCTCCGCCTCACTCCCCTCACCCTCGGTGCCACTTGAGTCCGCCGACTCCTCAGCAGTGGTGGCACCACTGCTCGATCCCTCCTCAACGTCCGTGCCGGTGTCTCCCTCAGTGTCCTCTGATGATGCTGTGGGCAAGGTGAATAGACAGGAAAAAATCAGTCACCTGTATACATCTGACACATGAGTCCAAACAAAATAGGCAACAGTGCATTTCAGGAAAGGCATCATGAGTAACATCTAGAATACTCCCCACATATGTAAGCCCTGCACTCCCCAGTTGGTTGACCCACCATGCCACTTGGAAAAAATGAAAATTAGGACACAACAGCAAATAACTTGAAATCACAAGATCATGAGAAGCTAGTGTCTGGGATCAGTTGAGCACAGCAAGACTATGAAGGCATGCCACCTCTTGTTCACTGTGAACCAAACAGTATTGTCGCACCCAAGGCCAAATACCACATGCCAATGCAGAAGGTGTCCCCACACTCAGAGACCTGTGAGTACTTCTGAAACCCCAAAGAAATACATTGTGACTCCTGGAGAATCACAACCCTTTACACAATGGACATGTCTAGAATGTGTGAATGTGTCTGTATAGCAGAAGTCACACAAGGAGGTGCACACCAAACTACATGACTACACAGTCATTGTCTGAGCTGCCAGACTCATTCAAATCAGCCACTGTTAGGCAGAAATGGCGTATCAGTAAGTACATATACATGGCACCACGGTGGTCTGGATGACTTGACACTCGTAAGTTGGTATCAGCAACAACCAAGGACTAACCCAAATGCTACCACACTGTGGGAACATGTATATGTATGAACTCCAAACAAGTTTTGTTCAAACTGTGCCCTACTTTAAAATGTGCCAGCGTGTCCCTGGAAAGTGTAAAGGTGGTGTCTTTTGCACTTCCTTGGGAGACATCTGTCATGCAGGCACATCATTGTCCTTCACAACAAAACAACAAGGTCAAGCATATGAAACATTGAGACATGTTGACAGGTGTAGTGAGTGCCAATGGACATTTTCTCTGAGTAACAACTTGAATAATGTCATTTGTCACATGGCTATCCGTCACCTGATCACACAGTTGGCTACACATATGACCTACTGACTGTCATCTGGAGTGGCACACATGTCCACACCCAGGACAATGCATAAGCTAATGGGCCTGCAATTGTTTAGCAAAAAAGCCTAGCTGTACTGTGGGTTCCCCCTCATGGCAAGCCAGAATGTACCCACAGATGTCAGCACACAAAGTCACAACTGAGTAGCATCTGAACCACACACAGGTGCAAAAAATGTACAAGCAGGATACATGATTGTCAAAAACTGACACAGGCTACGAAGCACGAACATTAAGCACTGGCCAACATCATGGGGGCACTGCACGATGACTTTCTGTACTGCGAATTATCACACACAAGTCAGAACTGGCAATGAAACATCAGGGTTGAACATGTATGCCCCTCCCGCACACACCCACCCATACCTGAGTCAATGTGACTGATACCGATCAAGAAGTGACACCTCTTATTCAGGGTTACAATAATTGTGCTTGAAAACTAGCTTCATTAACACAACATCACCTTGTAGGGCTGACAAAAAATATTGGTCACAAACAAACATCAACAGATTGTTGTGAATAGCCACACAGGCAATGCCCAGTGTGGGTATGCACAAGCAAACTGGTGTATCCCTGTCCAGTGGACAAATGTATCACACATGTGAAAAATACTACCTAGGCCAGGGAACAATGCCACAGAGGCAGAGCCGTGCTGAACCCACAGTGAATGTGCACAGTGTTGGATGACACACATGAGTAGGAGGGCAGGCTGTGTCAGGGGACTGTAGTGGGCACACTGCTCCATGGTCCTGGAATGAGCTGACTGTAACAGGAGCAACCGTCCCGGCACTATGCATATATCCCACTCATGCACATCATGTCTGAGGCCACAACATTGGTAATGCATGCTGCAAGTCTGTTCATTTGAAACCTCACACTCCTATGTTGAGACTCAGCATCAGTGCCAACAATTAAGCACCCCCAAATGATTGAACAGGACAGGGCACAGGCAGACCACCCCCACACATGATGCTGAAAGCAGTGTGCACCTTGATAAACTGGCAGCCTAGATGACCATGTGCAATAGAGATAACACACAGACCAGGTAACACATGTCAAGGAGGGGAAGGGAGGAAGAACAGCACAGGTTGACTTGGGGGAACAGGATATGCACTGCACATATATAGCCTGGCAGTGTATCCAGGCGACTGAGCAGCTACAAAAGCTGGCGACACACAACAAACACACATGTACCTACCCCCTTCCTGCTGCTGTAACTCCTGTATCCGCCTATCCAGGTCAGGGAAGACCACCGCCAGGACACGCTTCATCTGGTGGGTCAGGTGCCAGCGCCTGCCATGCTTGCGAGGAGCCTCCTCCTTCAGCATGACCCGGGCGATTCTCCGGGTCCAGCACCGGATGTCCTGCCATCTCTTCCTCACTTGTGGCAGGCGCCGACTGCGAGCCTCCACCGATTGCACGGCCTTGACAACATCCTTCAAGATCTTCCCCTTGTGGTAGGCGGTTACCTGTGTGGATGACAAAGTGGGACAACATCACTACACCTGCACCATGTCACAGAGACACACACTTGAACATCTTTGATTTGTTGAACAGGGCATAGTATGCTGGCAAGTAATAGCACCTTAGTCATAGGGACTTTTTCCACTGGGGACGCACCAATGCACTATATGGCATAGTAAGTACACAGGTGGCATGAGGGGTGCAAAACAATCCCTGATCATGGCACACACTGTGCATCCCAAGCAACACAAGGCTGATGGACAGCACCGCAAAGCAGTCACATGCCCCAGGCCACTGACGAAACCTCAGCAGAGTACACAGACACACACAGGCACACATCAATCACCTGTCATTGGCAACAGCGGATGCAAACCTCACTCTGCACATGTGCCACTTGCCAGGGGGGGCACAATTTAGAAAAAATTGGTAAGGAGGAAACAATAGAGAAATATTTTTAACAAGGATACCTTTAACTATCCTGTCTTATGTGTATATATTCACATTTTCTTTTTTCTTTTTAGCCATTTTATAATTGAGCATATAAAAGGAACATATATTTACAAATAACATCTCTAAAACAAAAGCAAACTAAGGCTACTGTCCACCATGAAGTATTTCCTATTGTGAAGCCACCTTTAAATAGTGTGGACTACCCAGAAGGTTCATACATTGCGTATAGGAACATCACTTTCCAAATAATTCAAAAGAAGCAATGTGAGACTGTTACATCCACAAATAATTAAATTAATTTGAAGTCCTTCTGTAAAATACTGTCGACGCGGTCGCGTTTCAGCCGATATATTTCTTATGGCCTCTTCAGGACAAAAACAACAGCAGCATTCTACATGAAAAAAATAATGAACTCTAATGACATATACAATACAATATGGCCAAACGATTATCCTTGCCGGTATAAATACAGGTCTCGTCCCCTGTGAAGCATGCAGAAAGTACCACCACCACAACAGAAACACCGAATCAGCAGTGACGTGGATAACACAGAAAATACAAATTCAAATTCCTCACCTAAAGCAGGTGTGTATGTACACGCAATGAAACGGACAACCTATTCTACACCCGTGTGTCTGCTTCCCAAAAACAAATATATAAAAGCGTATTAAATCTACAGACTCTCTCATTCTGCAATCGGATAGAATCAACACAAACCTTAGCTATTGTCCTTTATTCCGGACATCCTGCATGGAATAAACTTGCTAGTAGGCGTTGGAGTGTGGAGGGGTTTATTTGGTACTGCCCCTAGCCCGACTATAACTGCGGGAGAAGAAAACGGAGGTAAAGAGAACCTCACTAAAACTAGTGAAATACAATAATTCCAGCGAAGGACTACCTAATCACCAAAAAATGAAAAGGAGTACCTGGCTTAGAGGTAATATCACTAAGCTAACGTCGAGTCCACTGTGGGGAATTACATCCACCGTCGTGTGCACGCTGCAATAAGGAAAAACGCACAAATAAACACGTGGGAATAAATAAATGAATCTGAACTAAATCTAAATTTAAATTTAAACGACACGCGCCTAAGCACTAACTTATCTTACCTAAAGGCTCTTCTCTTTTTCTCTTTACGGTCTCCGTGGCATCTCTCCAAATTCGCTGTCCTCCTTCGAATCGAGGTACACAGGAGTGTACACGGAGCCATATATCAAACAATCAACAACGACAAGGGACTAACGCGTTCACCCACCATTGGGAGAAATGTGTCAGCCATTTTACAGTGGAGTGGGAGCCCAGGCCCACAAGTTATATACGTGGCTTTCTGCGTGAGGGACAACACTGTCAGTCGATTTAGGTAATTAAAAACGAAAATGAAAGGTGAAAAACAATTAAGTGCAAAGTGAATGAAATTAAATTAATAAAAGCAAAATTGCTTAAACGAAATGTAACAACGGTCTTAACTAGAAACGAGAAATAACTAATGCGTGAAGTGGCTAGTTCGTAACGGCAAGCCTAATCTAACTTACAACGAATCTACTCTAAATGGAACCAAATAATAATGAATAATAGAAAATAATTGTAAATGTTAAAGGGGACCGCCACTATTATACCCCATATGTGAAAAAACAGAGTTAGAGAACTTGTAGACATCGCGGCTCACATTCTAACAGAACATATAATTATACATATACAATTTTTACCCAAGTACATATTTACACAGTGACTACACCAATCAGGTATTGGCAGACTGAGTCAGATAACCCTGCCTAAACTTACATGAAAATATTCAACTCTACCGGCCTTATTGTATCAAGGACCATATTTCGTCCCTGTCATTTAAACCATCAATAGCTGTGCGGTACTTCTCAATTAACCGTGCTTCAAGGCGATTGAGGGTGTTTTGTAACAAAGCTTTATTCATGGGACGCATGACCGTTAGGACGGTCCACCTCAATTCGTCTTCCTCGTGTCCCAGTTCCAGAAAGTGCTGGACCAGTGGGGCACTGAGAATTTTACACCGTATCCGTGATTTGTGTTGCTGAATTCGTAATTTAACTGCTTGAGTAGTTTGGCCTATATAGGTTTTTTTACATGGGCACTCAATTGAGTAAATCACATTCCTCGAGTTGCAATTTGAGAAGGTCAGTTGCACATGTTTTTTATCTCCAATAGTTGTAAATTTGGAGTCATTGGTCTGCGGGCATACCACACAGCTCTGACATCTGAAATGTCCCTGTACTGGTGGCAACCCCATCATAGCTCTTACATCTTTAGGAGGTGTTGGTCTAGAGGCTTTAACTAGATGTTCCCTAAGGTTCTTTCCTTTCTGGAAGGCAAACAAAGGTGTGCCAAGGTTCAAGTGTTCAACCAACCGCCAGTTTCTCTGAATAATTTGTCTCACTTTGTTGGCTTTTGGATTATATGTTAGCACACAAGTGAGCAAGTCATTCTTAACCTTACTTTTTGGTACAAGTAGGGTTTCTCGGGGTGTAAACCACGCTCGTTTGAGGGAATTTCTGACTAATTTCTTCGGATATCCCTCATTACAAAGCTTGGTCTTCAGAATAGCAGCATTGTCAAAAAAATCACTTTTATTTGAACAATTGCGACGAATTCTAAGGAATTGCCCGTAAGGCAAATTATCCCTAAGGTGTCGGGGATGTCCTGAGCTGTATGCCAATAGTGTGTTTCTATCGGTGGGTTTGGTAAATAAACTCACTTGTAGAACTCCTTCGTTGTTTCTTATCCACACATCCAGGAAATTAACTTGGCTGTTACTTACATTTTTTGTGAATTTTAGATCTTCTGTCCGTGTATTCAGCCAATTGTGGAATGATTCCAGCTCTTCTGCATGTCCATTCCATATCAAAAATATATCATCGATGAATCTGACCCATCTTCCAATGTGAGCAAAGAATGGGCCAGATTCATCGAAGATAAATCGGGTCTCGAAGTGATCCATAACCAAATTCGCTATCTCAGGGGCGAAGCTACAACCCATTGCTACGCCTTTTACTTGTAGGAACAGGTCTTCCTTAAAGTTAAAGAAATTATTTTTGAGACATATTTTGGCTAAGGAGATTAAAAAGTCAGTCGGAACTTGATGTGGTCTGGGTCTACTATTTAAAACCACCGTCATGATCAAGAGTGCCTCATCTTGGGGGATGTTTGTATAGAGACTCTCGATGTCAAAAGTAACCAAAAGACTTTGGTTACCATCAAACATCGAGCCCTCAACCTTAGCAATAAAGTCCATAGTGTCGCGTACATATGCTTTTGTCTCAGGGACAAGTGGTTTAAAAAAATGGTCCACATATTTAGCCAAAGGTTCCAGGATGGAACCACAGGCTGAAATAATGGGCCTCCCTGGTGGTTTCGTGGCATCTTTATGTATCTTAGGTAAAACATATAATGTGGGGACTTTTTGAGTTGTGATGTTCAAGAACTCGAATTCCTTTTTGCAAAGAAACCCATTTTCAAATGCTGCATTGGTCAAGTGCAATATTTCTGCTTTCAGTCTCGCTGTGGGATTGTTTGCCAGAGGACGGTAATGTAATGGATTACTTAGTTGTCTGTTGATTTCCTCATTGTAATTTACCGCATCCCATAACACAATTCCTCCGCCTTTATCGGCGGGTTTTACAACCACAAGGGGATTATTGGCCAAATCAATGAGTGCCTTTTTTTCGTCTCTAGAGAAATTAGGTTTAAAGAAAGATCTTTTTGAGTGCAGACCGTCTAGCTCCCTAAGTATCTGATTTTCAAACACAAGGATTTGCTCAGGCAGGGCTGCATTTTCAGGACAAAAAGTCGATTTATTTTTTAAACCACTTATATTGCTCTCAGAGGATTCGCTAAATTCTGAAAAGAAAATTCTTAGTCTTACTTTGCGGAGGAACCGTAGGACCTCTTTTTTGGTGTCAATTGGGTACTGTATGGCGTGTGGAACGAATGACAGCCCTTTGTTGAGCATTTGGGTCTCTATTTCAGATAACTGGTGTTTAGACAGATTGTAAATCGGTATTACCTCATGCATTGTTATGGAAATAGTAGATGATAATGGGTCTATCTCCGATATGCTCTTTGTCTGGTGCGAAAGTAATTCTGTTCTTGAATCTGCTGAGGGGCTGGGGGTTGCCATATTTGTTGGCCTCGCCAGTTGCCTCTGTATCCTCTCCCCCTGCCTCTGCCTAAAAAAGGAGGAGGTGCACGTGGATATTGGTAATATTGAGGATACGGAGGAGGATAGGGCCCAATCCCCTGGTCTGAATCTGAGGAAGAGTCCGACAAAGTGATGAATCTGGATCGTGACCGTGTTCTGTATTGAAGGTTCAATGTGCTTGGATTATTGTTTTTATAAAAGTCTTCCTGAAGGTAAGGGTAAACTGTTAAGTTGTCAAACCCCTTTATATCTCTAGTGACTTTTGATGTTTTTGCACTTATGGTTTGATTTTTAAAGTCAACAAGTGTTTTTTCTATAGAATCTAGGAGTGTTTTTGCATCCTGGATAGTGCTGTCACCACTAATTTCTTCCTCTAAGTTTCTTATTTCTTTCAGTTCTTCTTCACTAATTGTTAATGCTGTATGAATAGATAACACCAGCCAATCTCTGGAGCACTTAGTCCCAACTCCACTGAAATCCAAAAGATAGATTTTATCGTTTACAAAAATAATCGGGATGTTTTTTACTTGCAGGCCTACTGGGATAGTATTAGATTTAAGGTATTCAAGTAGGACCTGTGCATGAAGTTGTGTCCTGGTATTTTTCTTTCTCAGTTGTATTAGCTTTTCTCCTTTGTCTGTAGTGATGTTTGTGGAGTCACTTATCTGTCCTCCTAATAAAGAAGGAATCTCAATCAATTTATTAATCTCATCTTCCGAGAAACTCACCATATGAGGAAGTGCCATACCCCCAAGTGGATATCAATTACTAACCTCCTAAGGTGCAGTCACTAAAGCAAAAACACAAAACTTTACAACATATATATAATATATAATGCTCATTCATTACTTATATTTTTGCACCAAGCGTATTCGCTGTATTTTGAACTGCAGCCCTCACACTTGAAAAAGTGTAAAAATACAATTCGATTGGTTAGGGGTATACCCATCAATAACCCTCCTATTACCTGGGTATCTGAAACACAATTTAGAAAAAATTGGTAAGGAGGAAACAATAGAGAAATATTTTTAACAAGGATACCTTTAATTATCCTGTCTTATGTGTATATATTCACATTTTCTTTTTTAGCCATTTTATAATTGAGCATATAAAAGGAACATATATTTACAAATAACATCTCTAAAACAAAAGCAAACTAAGGCTACTGTCCACCATGAAGTATTTCCTATTGTGAAGCCACCTTTAAATAGTGTGGACTACCCAGAAGGTTCATACATTGCGTATAGGAACATCACTTTCCAAATAATTCAAAAGAAGCAATGTGAGACTGTTACATCCACAAATAATTAAATTAATTTGCAGTCCTTCTGTAAAATACTGTCGACGCGGTCGCGTTTCAGCCGATATATTTCTTATGGCCTCTTCAGGACAAAAACAACAGCAGCATTCTACATGAAAAAAATAATGAACTCTAATGACATATACAATACAATATGGCCAAACAATTATCCTTGCCGGTATAAATACAGGTCTCGTTCCCTGTGAAGCATGCAGAAAGTACCACCACCACAAAAGAAAAACACCGAATCAGCAGTGACGCGGATAACACAGAAAATACAAATTCAAATTCCTCACCTAAAGCAGGTGTGTATGTACACCCAATGAAACGGACAACTTATTCTACACCCGTGTGTCTGCTTCCCAAAAACATATATATAAAAGCGTATTAAATCTACAGACTCTCTCATTCTGCAATCGGATAGAATCAACACAAACCTTAGCTATTGTCCTTTATTCCGGACATCCTGCATGGAATAAACTTGCTAGCAGGCGTTGGAGTGTGGAGGGGTTTATTTGGTACTGCCCCTAGCCCGACTATAACTGCGGGAGAAGAAAACGGAGGTAAAGAGAACCTCACTAAAACTAGTGAAATACAATAATTCCAGCGAAGGACTACCTAATCACCAAAAAATCAAAAGGAGTACCTGGCTTAGAGGTAATATCACTAAGCTAACGTCGAGTCCACTGTGGGGAATTACATCCACCGTCCTGTGCACGCTGCAATAAGGAAAAACGCACAAATAAACAATAAATAAATAATGAAAAAATAAATGAATCTGAACTAAATCTAAATTTAAATTTAAACGACACGCGCCTAAGCACCAACTTATCTTACCTAAAGGCTCTTCTCTTTTTCTCTTTACGGTCTACGTGGCATCTCTCCATATTCGCTGTCCTCCTTCGAATCGAGGTACACAGGAGTGTACACGGAGCCATATATCAAACAATCAACAACGACAAGGGACTAACGCGTTCACCCACCATTGGGAGAAATGTGTCGGCCATTTTACAGTGGAGTGGGAGCCCAGGCCCACAAGTTATATACGTGGCTTTCTGCGTGAGGGACAACACTGTCAGTCGATTTAGGTAATTAAAAACGAAAATGAAAGGTGAAAAACAATTAAGTGCAAAGTGAATGAAATTAAATTAATAAAAGCAAAATTGCTTAAACGAAATGTAACAACGGTGTTACACCTGTCTGCTTCTGAGAGTCCCCTCACACCATGATTTATTTTGTTCCCCCGTGCCTCCTAAAATTTGTCGCTTTTTATTTGTCTACCAGGACCTTTTTGTGTGTTGTCCCATGGGGTTAGATGCTCCTTGACGCTCAGTTGCTCACCAAGTTCCTGGCACCTATGTACAAGGCGCCTGACGGAACCGGTGGCATTACACACTGAGGTTGTCAACCCTAAAATGGTGGACACCATTGTCCCCTATGAGAGTGACTCCCATTGGAGTCCTTCTGACCTCTGACCCTTTGGAGGTTTTGGCGCACTTTGTGTAACCTGCAAACCTGACAGGAATCCCCTCAGAAGTTACAAGTACACAAAATGGCTGCCTTAGGAAGCCCAGTATGGTGGCTCCTAATGACCAAAAAGACACCTTGGAAGGGCCATGTCATTGACACAGCCAGGGAAGGTTCTAGAACCTTCTGGCTCGTGCTGGCACCCCAGGGCACTGGCTATAAAAGGCCCAGTCCCTGGCGGCCATGATGAGAAAAAGTGGAGAAGAGGACTTGACACCAGATTGACACCTGCCCTGTTCCCCCCCCCCCTGAGGCAGCTGATAGCGCAGGCAGAAGTACAGCCGAGGTTGTTGGCGTGGACCCTGACTGGCGTTCCAGTCAGAAGCGCAAGCAGTGACCTCTCGCCTTCAGCGCCTGGCCAGCGAGTGCCCAATTGCCCCTCAGAGACTTTGGCCATAGTTAGAGCCTCCCCGCCTCCCCCAGTGGTGAGATCGCGACTGCGACCCTTGACAGGGCCCCTTCAACTTAAGTGCCTCCTGGCGGGCGTTCGGACGTCTCCGAACCCACCGCCGTCGAAGCGCTGATCGTGGACAGAAGGTGAGGTGCTGCGCTGGGGCGGGGAAAGGCTGGCCTTCATTTGGGCGAGAGTACCGTCTCTGCCCTGCCCGAGTGACTTGGGGACTGTTGTTGTGGGCGGGAGCCCCCCTGTGAGTGAGAACGGAGGGAGGATCGCGGAGCCCCTGGAACCCCCCTTCGCCCTTGGGAGAAGGGCCATTATGACTGGAGCGCTTACCGGCGCAGCTAAAGTGAGGTGGGACCGTCTCTTCCCCTGAAGTTGCCGCATTGTTCCGGGACTGAGGTGCGGCTCCAATTTTGAACTGTGCGCGCAGGTAGTTTGACCCCTCCGGCAGCCCGTTCAACGGTCTGAGGACTCGTAAACTGAAGCCGCCTTCGGAGACCCCGCCTGCGTTGACAGAAGCGCACAGACTCCTCCGGCCGCAGTAGTATTAAACCGGCTGGCCGCGGAGTGTAATTGCCGTAGTCATTGTATGTCTTTATCTTCCAGATACACGCGCAATATGCTTAAGTGCAAACCCATGTAAGAAAGGTGAATGTGATTAACTAATTGAACTTCTTCCAACCCAGAGAACTTTTACATAAACGAAACGTATTTTTACATAACAGTGGTGTGGTGTCCTTCTTTTTATGTGGTGTGCAGGGAGTTATTATTTGGTCATAGCCGGCTTAACACTACAGCCTTCTACCGCCTTGTCACTCGAGCCAAGCTACCCCCCTTTGTGCCGGGCTTGCCCATCGCAGGTCCAACATAAAATTGGTGGCAGCGGTTGGGATTACGAGCCGTGCTGTTGTGAACCTCATAATAATTCAGTGTGCATCACAGGTACACACCCGGAGTATTCTCCCAGCGGCCTTCTAATTCTGTGATTTTGTTTTTTTTAAATTCTTTCCTGGAGGTGGGTGGAGGTGATCCTCAGAGAAAGTTCCTATCTTCATAACCTACTTCGGGGTGGTGGTCCACACTTTCAACTGACAAAAATGGAATTCAAAATGTCAGAGCTGGAGACCTATACTGTGGCACAGCTCAGGGAGTTCTGTCAGGAAAGGGGAGTGTTCGTTAGGCGAGGAGCCAAGAGAGAGGAGCTCCGTACTAGTCTGCGAGCCTGGGTGGAAGCACACACGGAGGGAACGGTAGAGGAGGAGGAATCAGACAGGGAAACTGTCATGGAGATGATTACAGAATGTCCCCTGGGGGTGGGTGCGATGTCTATCAGCCCCAAGGTAGCCTCACGGGAGGGCAGTAGTGTGTCATCAAGAGGGTTTTCAGAAACCGAGTTAGCCGACAGGAGAGAGGAAAGACAGTTAAGGTGGGAGTTGGCCAAGCTGGAGATGGAAGGGAGGAGGATGGAACATGAGTTCAAGTTACGAGAACTCGACCTCAAGACCATTAACAATACTACGGGGGGTGTCGAGTCCAAGGAAATTGCCAGGGAGCCCAGGCCCCATTTACCAAAGGACGTAGTCGCCAGTTATTCCGCTGGGGACGACATAGCCAAGTGGCTGGCAGCCTATGAGGTCTCCTTAAGAGCCCATGGGATCCATGAGAAGCACTGGGGTGGTGGATTATACCGGTACATGCCTCCGACAGGAAGGGATGCCCTATTGGCCCTAGACCGGGAGGAACAGGTAGACTACCCCGCCATGAAGGTGGCGCTCATTAGGAAGTTTGGGTTGACCCCGGAGAAATACCGGCAAAGGTTTAGGGGTAGCCACAAGCTGAGCTCACAAAATTGGGTTGGCTTCCTGGATTTTGCCAAGAAAGCCCTGGAAGGGTGGGTCCAAGGTAGTGAGGTGGAGGACTATCAAGGGTTGTATGACTTAATCCTCAAGGAGCATCTACTCGAGAAATGACTTCCCGAGCTGAGGCAACACCTGGTAGACAGCAAACTTACTTGTCCGCGTAAGCTTGCTGAGGAGGCGGACATTTGGGCAAGTACCCGAGTGTCCACGAAGGGGACTGGAGGAGATTCTCAGAAGTCCGGACAGGGCGCTCCCCTAAGGAAAGAGGGGGGAGATAACAAGAAACAGGAGTTCTCCAAAGGCCCCCAAAATAACTTTAAGGGGAAAAACACCTTTTCCAACTCTAAGGCTAACCCGCAGAAGAACCCTAACCCTGGCCAGAGTCAGCAGCCAAGGGTTGTCCATTGCTTTGAGTGCGGTGGTATTGGACATTACAAAGGAGACCCGAAATGCCCAAAGAGACCACCCCCTCCCGCTGGAGGAAAGGCCCCGGGAGTCGCTAGTGTAGCGCTCGGGGGGGAGATGCCCTTAAGTGAGGGAAGGGAGTGGGCGGGAGTCACCTTAGTGTCCCTGGGTGATCGGGAGATGGTTCCAAAGATCCAGGTGCCCTCGAATACTACCAAGTATGGGCAGTGGGTCACCATCAATGGCCATAGAGGGGAAGCTCTGAGAGATACAGGAGCCAGTATGACTATGGTAAGGAGTCATCTGGTGTCCTCGGAGCAGGTGGTTCCGGGCGTACTTCATCCAGCCGCACTGGCTGACGGCAGAATGGGCCACTATCCTGTGGCCGAGGTTCCCTTTGAGTGGGGAGGGGTTGCAGGTCCACTTCGAGTCGCCGTAAGCCCCGCCGTGCCAGTCGATTGTTTGCTGGGCAATGATATGGAGCACAATGCTTGGAAGGAGGTGGAATACCGGACTCATTCGGAGATGCTGGGTACACCTGATTGGGCCTGTGTGAGTACCAGGTCGGCGACTGCTCGGGAGGAGAAGTCGCAGGGGTCGGAGTCTGGAACAATGGCCCACCCCGTAGCTGCTGATGAGGGAGCATGCCGAGGACAGGAGGAGCCTGCCTCGACGTCCGTGCCCCGTGAGACGGATAGGCCACCTACGGAGGTGGACCCGGAGTCCACGGAGGAGGACATGGTTCCGTTGGAGAACTTACCTATCCCCGCTGATTGGCAAGTGGAGGGAGGTCCGTCCAGGGAGGAACTGAGCAGGGGACAAAGGGAATGTCCCACCCTCAAGGGTCTGAGGCAACAGGCTGAAGCCCAAGCAGCGGGTAACAAGTCTGGGAACTATTGTATTTACTGGGAGGATGGCCTCCTCTATAGTGAACCCAGGGCGCCAGTGCACGGATTGTCAGGGGCCCTGGTAGTCCCACAGTGTTACCGAGCCTTCCTGTTAGAGTTGGCTCATGAGATTCCCTTGGCAGGACACTTGGGTCAGGACAAGACCTTTGCCAGGCTTGTCCCCCACTTTTATTGGCCTCGAATGAGGGTGGCGTCCGACGCATATTGTCGGTCGTGTGTGTCATGCCAAGCCAGTGGGAAAACAGGGACGAAGCTGAAGGCTCCCCTGGAACCACTTGCCGTCGTTGGCACCCCCTTTGAAAGGGTGGGCATCGACATTGCTGGGCCCTTAGATCCACCGACAACATCCGGTCACAGGTTTATCCTGGTACTGGTGGATCATGCCACAAGGTATCCAGAGGCAATTCCTCTGAGAACCATCACTGCACCGGTGGTGGCAAAGGCCCTGATGGGGATCTTTACCCGAGTGGGTTTCCCCAAGGAAGTTGTGTCTGATAGGGGGACCAACTTCATGTCAGCATACATGCGGGCAATGTGGAAGGAGTGTGGAGTGACCTACCGGTTCACCACTCCTTATCACCCACAGGCCAATGGCCTTGTGGAAAGGTTCAACAAGACGTTGAAGGGTATGATCAGAAGTCTACCCGAAAGCCTGCGGAGGAAATGGGACGTCCTCCTACCCTGCTTACTTTTTTCCTACAGGGAAGTGCCACAGAAGGGAGTGGGCTTTAGCCCCTTCGAGCTTCTGTATGGGCACCCTGTACGTGGACCTCTCAGCCTGGTGAGGGACTCATGGGAAAAGTCTCCCCGGAAAGTTCCCCAGGACGTGGTGAGCTATATGCTGGCCTTCCGGAGCCAAATGGCTAAGTTGTGGAAGCACGCTTCTGACAACTTGGAAGCCAGCCAGGCAGTGATGAAAGCGTGGTATGACCACAACGCTCACCCAGTGGAGCTGGAGCCTGGACAGAAGGTGTGGGTGATGGAACCGGGAGAGCTAAGCGCTCTTCAGGACCGTTGGACAGGCCCATATGAGGTATTGGAAAAGATGGGTAAGTCTACCTACCTGGTGGACGTCAAGACCCCACGGCATCCACGTCGGGTGCTGCATGCCAATCGCCTCAAGCCCCACTATGAGAGGCCCGAAGTCATGTTGATCCTGGTGACTGATGGATCGGAGGAAGAGGACACTGAGCCTCTCCCCGACCTGTTGGCGTCTCAAGAAAAGGATGGGTCATTGGAGGGAGTGAAACTCTCACCATCCCTAACTGCGGAGCAGCAGGAGGAATGCCGCCAGGTCCTGGGGTCATTCTCTCCTCTGTTCTCCCTTGTCCCGGGTAAGACCCATCTGTGTGTTCATGACGTGGACACCGGCGACAGCCCACCTGTGAAGTCTAAGTCTTACCGGCTGTCGGACAAGGTGAAGGCCAGCATCCGAAGTGAAGTAGCTAAGATGCTGGAGCTCGGAGTTATTGAACCTTCAAATAGCCCTTGGTCTAGCCCGGTGGTTTTAGTTCCTAAAGCTGCACCACCTGGCACCACACCAGAATTGCGATTCTGCGTGGACTATCGAGGACTTAATTCAGTCACGAAGACCGATGCTCATCCGATCCCTCGGGCGGATGAACTAATTGACCGGTTGGGAGCTGCCCAATATCTGAGTACCATTGACCTCACAGCAGGGTACTGGCAGATTCCTATGACTGGTGGAGCGAGGGAAAGGTCAGCCTTCTCCACACCTGATGGACAATACCAGTTCTGTGTGATGCCCTTTGGGCTCAAGAACGCTCCTCCAACCTTCCAGCGGCTGGTGAACATGATCCTCACTGGGAAGGAATCCTTCTCTGCTGCTTACCTTGACGACATTGCTGTCTTCAGAAGCAGTTGGGAGGATCACTTGCAGCACCTGCAAGATGTTCTCCAGGCCCTGGAACAAGCTGGTCTGACGATCAAGGCCAGCAAGTGTCAGATTGGGCAGGGGTCGGTGGTGTACTTAGGTCACTTGGTGGGCCGGGGAACGGTGCAACCCCTTCAGGCAAAGATTGAGGCAATCGTGGCCTGGGAACCCCCCAAGACCCAGACTGAGGTCCGAGCCTTCCTGGGCCTCACAGGTTACTACAGACAGTTCGTGAAGGGGTATGGCACTATCGTGGCTCCCCTTACTGAACTCACGGCCAAGAAGCAACCCAGGAGAGTCATCTGGACCGAGGCTTGCCAACGAGCCTTCGACACTCTGAAACAGGCATTGTGCAACGCTCCAGTTTTGAAGGCTCCAGACTTCTCGAAGGAATTCATTGTCCAGACAGACGCATCCGACATTGGCATTGGGGCGGTGCTATCGCAACTCAATGAAGAGGGTCTGGATCAGCCCGTGATCTTCCTGTCACGGAGACTACTTCCCCGGGAACAGAGATGGAGTACCATTGAGCGGGAAGCCTTTGCGGTGGTCTGGGCACTGAAGAAGCTGCGACCATACCTGTTTGGTTCGCACTTCCTGGTTCAGACAGACCACCGACCCCTTCGTTGGCTCATGCAGATGAAGGGGGAAAACCCAAAACTGTTGAGGTGGTCTATCTCCCTACAGGGAATGGACTTTCGGGTGGAACATCGGCCCGGAGCTGACCACGCCAATGCAGACGGTCTCTCCAGGTATTTCCGCCTTAGTGTTGAGGACTCCCAAGGGGTTGGGTAGCTCTCCCCACTTTCAGCTGGGGGGGACGCGTGTTAGACCTGTCTGCTTCTGAGAGTCCCCTCACACCATGATTTATTTTGTTCCCCCATGCCTCCTAAAATTTGTCGCTTTTTATTTGTCTACCAGGACCTTTTTGTGTGTTGTCCCATGGGGTTAGATGCTCCTTGACGCTCAGTTGCTCACCAAGTTCCTGGCACCTATGTACAAGGCGCCTGACGGAACCGGTGGCATTACACACTGAGGTTGTCAACCCTAAAATGGTGGACACCATTGTCCCCTATGAGAGTGACTCCCATTGGAGTCCTTCTGACCTCTGACCCTTTGGAGGTTTTGGCGCACTTTGTGTAACCTGCAAACCTGACAGGAATCCCCTCAGAAGTTACAAGTACACAAAATGGCTGCCTTAGGAAGCCCAGTATGGTGGCTCCTAATGACCAAAAAGACACCTTGGAAGGGCCATGTCATTGACACAGCCAGGGAAGGTTCTAGAACCTTCTGGCTCGTGCTGGCACCCCAGGGCACTGGCTATAAAAGGCCCAGTCCCTGGCGGCCATGATGAGAAAAAGTGGAGAAGAGGACTTGACACCAGATTGACACCTGCCCTGTTCCCCCCCCTGAGGCAGCTGATAGCGCAGGCAGAAGTACAGCCGAGGTTGTTGGCGTGGACCCTGACTGGCGTTCCAGTCAGAAGCGCGAGCAGTGACCTCTCGCCCTCAGCGCCTGGCCAGCGAGTGCCCAATTGCCCCTCAGAGACTTTGGCCATAGTTAGAGCCTCCCCGCCTCCCCCAGTGGTGAGATCGCGACTGCGACCCTTGACAGGGCCCCTTCAACTTAAGTGCCTCCTGGCGGGCGTTCGGACGTCTCCGAACCCACCGCCGTCGAAGCGCTGATCGTGGACAGAAGGTGAGGTGCTGCGCTGGGGCGGGGAAAGGCTGGCCTTCATTTGGGCGAGAGTACCGTCTCTGCCCTGCCCGAGTGACTTGGGGACTGTTGTTGTGGGCGGGAGCCCCCCCCCGTGAGTGAGATCGGAGGGAGGATCGCGGAGCCCCTGGAACCCCCCAGTCAGGGCCATACTGACTGGAGCGCTTACCGGCGCAGCTAAAGTGAGGTGGGACCGTCTCTTCCCCTGAAGTTGCCGCATTGTTCCGGGACTGAGGTGCGGCTCCAATTTTGAACTGTGCACGCAGGTAGTTTGACCCCTCCGGCAGGCCGTTCAATGGTCTGAGGACTCGTGAACTGAAGCCGCCTTCTTAGACCCCGCCTGTGTTGACAGAAGCGCACAGACTCCTCCGGCCGCAGTAGTATTAAACCGGCTGGCCGCGGAGTGTAATTGCCGTAGTCATTGTATGTCTTTATCTTCCAGATACACGCGCAATATGCTTAAGTGCAACTAAAGGATTATCACGAGTATCTTGTGCCCAGAGAGCCCGAACCCGTGAACACTTCAAAAACTGTAAGAGCGCGCATTCCGCATTAAATGGCAATCTAAATGTGTTTACCCTGAAAGTGATTAATTGGTGGCAGCGATACCAGTATGACCCTGAGATATTTATGTGAAACGATCGGTATCTAACTTGCTATGCAACTGTGATGTTTTGCTGATATTTATTCCAGTCATTGCTGATATTTATTCCAAATGTATTGAATCCTGATATTTATCCAGTATATTTATTTATTAGAGTCCAACCATTTATTCCTACGCAACCAGTACACAGCTAATCAAACCCATGTAAGAAAGGTGAATGTGATTAACTAATTGAACTTCTTCCAACCCAGAGAACTTTACATAAACGAAACGTATTTTTCTATAACAGTGGTGTGGTGGCCATCTTTTTATGTGGTGTGCAGGGAGTTATTATTTGGTCATAGCCGGCTTAACACAACAGCCTTCTACCTACTTGTCACTCGAGCCAAGCTACCCCCCTTTGTGCTGGGCTTGCCCATCGCAGGTCCAACAAACGGTCTTAACTAGAAACGAGAAATAACTAATGCGTGAAGTGGCTAGTTCGTAACGGCAAGCCTAATCTAACTTACAACGAATCTACTCTAAATGGAACCAAATAATAATGAATAATGCCAGGGGGGGGTCACAGGTGTGGGGCTAGCTCAGCAAGTCAGACACACAGCACGGCTTACTTCTCACATCAGATGGATTGAGCAGTTGCCTCCTCCATGCAGCTGTGGTGCAACACTCCACATAGACACTCACCCACATGACAAGAAACATTCACACACATCAATGTCCAGGGGGCGTACACTAGGCCTGGGCGGCAAATTCCGTTCCGTTCGCGGAATTTGCGGAATTTGGGTAATTTCGCGTTCCGCGGAGAACGCGAAATTGCCCAAAAATCTGCGTTCCGCGACTTCGCGAAATTTTTTGCTTGTTCGCGTTCTCAATTTGCGTGTTTGCGAGATATTTCACCCCGAGCATGCAAACAGCGATCGCGAACATGAAAAAAGTATCGCGAACAAGCAATTCCGCGTGTTCGCGGAATTTCTGCGTGTTCGCGGAGATTTTTTACCGTTTCGCGGAGATTTGCGTAACGCGATTACGCAAATTCCGCCCACCCCTAGCGTACACATCATTTGGACACTCTCACCACTCTCACCACAGCTCCACTCAACTCTCACACACATCTGTGGGTGCAGTCACCTGTCACACCGGGGTGACCACTGAATCACCGCAGGACAATAGAACAAGAATGCCCAAGAGGATGAGGCTGGCTGAATGTGCCATGCACTGTGCAGTGAATGTCACAGTAAGCACAATGCAAGTGAGGAGTGCACACATGAACTACATCAAGCCCTGCTGAATAGAAGACAGAAGCCATCCACCCCCCCCTGGACCCACTCCAACCAACATTGCATGTCTGTCACACCTGGCCACAATGCCAGAAGTGACAGACACAATAAAGGTGCACAGGCAAAAGGTAGTGGAGTCAGCACTCACCTGCTCCCCTGGTCTACCATACAGCATGGGGTACCGTGGGAGGATCACATACAGCAGGGCCTCGTTCTCCTCCTGGGTCAAAGGCTGGGCCCTCTCCACAGTCCTTGACATGGTGCCAGAGGGAGACAATACAGCAGCAGTGGTATCGACTGACATGTTGTGCAGGCAAGTGCCCTCCCATGGGTTCTGCCTGCCTTATATGTGCCTTGCTGGCCTATTTCATTTACAGGAGCACAGAGTGATTGGTGTGACTCATTTGCATCCTACGTTTCCTCCAATCCCTTTAAACATACACCAGTGACAGCCTTAGCATCTTTCGAATTTGCAGCATCATGTCAAGTCAACAACCACTTTGCAACAATGTATAATGTGGCCAACTACTTTCTCCAGACCACATGATGTTAAATTTTGAACTTGAAACTCGGTATCCATGACAACCAGTGTGCATTTAGGCCCTAATACTTGTCCCTCATGTGTCCCCATTCTTAAATCCCCACACAGGTACGGCGTGTTTCACACGTACCCCTAGGGCACCATCACTAGAGTGATTCGGGCCGTACTCACGCGTGTACATGCCGTACACGCGTGAGTACGTGCCGTATCACTCAGACCTACGGTACCCCAACTATAGAGATAGGCATGTACTCACGCGTGTACGGGCCATACACGCGTGAGTACGTGCCGTATCACTAGCCCCTAAGTTACCCCCAACTATAGTGATACACACGGACTCACGCGTATATGTGCCGTACACGCATGAGTACGTGCCGTATCACTAGGCCCTACAGTACCCCCATCTATAGTGATAGGCACGTACTCACGCATGTACGGGCCGTACACACATGAGTACGTGCCGTATCACTCGGACCTACGGTACCCCAACTATAGTGAGAGACACGTACTCACGCGTGTACGGGCCGTACAGGCGTGAGTACGTGTCGTATCACTAGGGCCTACGGTACCCCCAACTATAGTGATAGGCACGTACTCACGCGTGTATGGCCCATACACGCGTGAGTACGTGCCGTATCACTCGGACCTACGGTACCCCAACTATAGTGATAGGCACGTACTCATGCGTGTACGGGCCGTACACGCGTGAGTACGTGCCGTATCACTAGGGCCTACGGTACCCCCAACTATAGTGATAGGCACATACTCACGTGTGTACGGCCCGTACACGCGTGAGTACGTGCCGTATCACTCGGACCTACGGTACCCCAACTATAGTGATAGGCACGTACTCACACGTGTACGGGCCGTACACGTGTGAGCATGTGCCGTCCACGCATGAGTATGTGCCGTATCACTAGGCCCTACGGTACCCCCAACTATAGTGATAGGCACGTACTCACGCGTGTACGGGCCGTACACGAGTGAGTACGTGCCGTATCACTTGGACCTACGGTACCCCAACTATAGTGATAGGCACGTACTCACACGTGTATGGGCCGTACACGCGTGAGTATGTGCCGTATCACTAGGGCCTACGGTACCCCCAACTATAGTGATAGGCACGTACTCACGCGTGTACGGCCCGTACACGCGTGAGTATGTGCCGTATCACTCGGACCTACGGTGCCCCAACTATAGTGACAGGCACGTACTCACGCGTGTACGGGCCGTACACGAGTGAGTATGTGCCATACACGTGTGAGTACGTGCCGTATCACTAGGCCCTACGGTACCCCCAACTTTAGTGATAGGCACATACTCACGCGTGTACGGGCCATACACGCGTGAGTACGTGCCGTATCACTCGGACCTACAGTAACTCCAACTATAGCGATAGGCATGTACTCACGCGTGTACGGCACGTACTCACGCGTGAGTACGGCCCGTACACACGCCCTCAGAGTGTGTGTACTGCGTTTCACAGCTTACACTGGTGATAGGAGGCGCACACGAAAGGAATGGAGGTGTCAGACTCGCACAAGGCTGGACATCAAGTCATTGTCAGTGCAGTCCTTGAAGTGCAGGGCCTAGGTGTGTCAGGCAGTGATGTGGCACAGGTCTCATCATGTTGTGGCACAATAGATGTGTGATGAGCTGTTTACACATGTCATGTGTGATGGGGCACTACGTGGCACACTTCCCCTTCACACTTTGCACATGTGTGCATGTAGGACACACGTGTCAAACACTGCATCACTGGTATGGCACAGTCACCAACAGCCACAACTGTCCCCTGATGCCAGGTACACGGATATTTACACCTGACATGTGACTACCAGCGTGCCACGATGTGACTATGTCATGTGTGTGTCATGTGTTCCCATGAGCTTGCCAATGGTGGTCCGTCAACTCCATCTGCTGTTGCAGCATCCAACATGTGTCTGTGTGCATATGTGCATGACACACATATACGCACACCATGCCACATGTGGACTCACACGTTACATGTGTCATGATGGTTCGAAGATGACTTCCTGACATGAGACAATATCTGCGTTGTCTCAATGTCTGTGTCATCAGTGTTTGACATGTACCCCTTCATGGAAATGTGTGTTATCTGTCCTTTTTCAGATGACATGTGACCTGTGCGTCTAGACTCCCGCCAGCTGTCTGTATGAGATAACATCCTTCAAATGCTGATATGTGGATGTCTGTCACTCACGTAATGTGTCTGGCTTGTCACTTACACTGGCCCACAGCTATTTTAATGGCATGTCACGTCAACATTTCCATGCAACTATTGTGGCTGGCTCTTCGTAGGAGTATCACCTGGCTGGCCTACGTGTCCTGGATGTATTGCACAGACCAGACTCTGTCTTAAGCAGATGTGTATTAGCTGTTGAACATGTGCTCACCTCAGTGACATTGGTGTGGTAATGTACTCACTCTTCGTTATTCCTTCCAAATCTCTGCAGGGCACCGCCTCTCCCCAGACGAATGCCAGACCTGGATGCCATGCGTGAACATGACTGCATACGCAGATACCGCTTCTCGCAAGAGTTGATAGAGGACTTGACCCGCCGGCTTGCACCACACCTCCAACCACAACACAGGTATCCTACAGCTCTGACCCCCAAGATGAAGGTGATGGCAGCCCTACATTTTTTGCCACCGGCACGTTTCAATTGACCATAGCTGATGTTGGTGGCATGTCCCAGACAATGTTCAGCCGTGTCCTGCATGATGTTTTAGAAGCCATGTTGGTGCACCTGGATGAATTCCTCCATTTTCCCACTCGTGAGCAGTTGACACGTGTCAACGGTGAGTTCTATGCCCTGGGAGGGATGCCTCACGTAATTGGGGCCATTGATGGGACACATGTGGCTTTGGTACCACCACAGGCACAGGAGGTAGCCTTTCGGAACCGCAAACATTATCACTCTATCAATGCCCTTGTGGTGTGTCTTGCTAACATGCTGATTTCCCATGTCTGGTCACGTTTTCCAGGGTCCGCACACGATGCTTACATCATGAGGCGTAGCATGGTGCCAGAAATGATGCTGCAGCTGCACGCGGAACGAGCATGTCTTGTTGGTGGGTATACTCTGTTAGTCCTGTGTTTAGCGCTATCTTTGTATCTTACGGCATCTCCTGACCCACTTCTTCACATGATGTTTCCATGTAGGGGACTCTGGCTATCCCAACATGCCATGGCTGATGACGCCTCTCCGCAACCCCAGAACAGCCGCAGAACACCGGTACAACGACACCCATGGGCAGACGAGGCGCGTGATTGAGAGGACGTTTGGACTCCTGAAGAGCAGATTCCGGTGCCTCCACAAGACCGGCGGCGCCCTCCCATATGCCCCGGTGAAGGTCTGCAAAATCTTCATTGTGTGCTGCATGCTGCACAACATGGCAGTGGAGAAGGCCGTGCCACTCATCCTTGATCCGGATGAGCAGGATCATCCACCCGTGGAGAATGAAGGGCTTGGGCACGGGGCAAGTGAGGATGAGGATGAGGATGAGGACATCCGGAGTCAGCTTATCCGCAACTTCTTCTCATAAAGTCCCTGTGTCTGAGTGTGCACGCTTTGAGCCTTGTGTGGCATGTGTTGCAATGTGTGTGTCCAGCTGACTGTGTGCTAAGTGACTTGGATGTGTGTTCTGATGTGTCATTCAAGTGATGATGTCATTCCACACATTTTAGCTGGGACACTAAATTTTTTAGGAGGTGACAACATCATTCCTGTAGAGTACATGTACATGTCTGCGGATTACTAGCTCTTTGCTGACTTGTTGTGTGTCTGTCCTCCCCAGGTTCGTGCGGCTGTCGCCTGCTCATGTCATCATTGCCCTCCTGCTATTCCTCATGAGTATTGCAACGTGTGCTGGATCAGAGTTACATGCACAGACATGGTGAAAAGTCATTGGGGTAAGGAGTGCAGCTAGGCATTTTGTGGGTGGTACGCTCCTGTGCATGTTGTGTTACCATGCATACATGTGGACTCACCATGGGGCACATGACGTGTTGCATGGCTCCAATGAATTGATAGTCACCCTTCCTGACAGTCATCTGTAATGGTTTGTGGATTCTGATGAAGGCATCTATGTGTGTATAACGTCCCTCAGGAACATACGGGATGCTAATGGTGGACATAGTGTGGGACATCCCCATATAAGGCTCATGGGGAATTGCAGACTCTCCGTGTGCAGCAAGGGGTGTTAGGCTCAACCCCTTTACTTGTTTGCCAGCTCAGTAGGATTTACCACATCTGTGTGTTGAATGGGGTGTCCAGTGTAGGTCACACATGGTCAGCCAAATGACCTGTGAGTCTGTTCCAATTGATGCATTTCCCTTAGTGTGAGGCTGAGTAATAAAGGTGTTCATCACACTCCAAGGTGCCTCATCTCTGTCAATGCAGGTCTCTTGCCACTTTGCATGCGGCATATCTGGCATAGTTGTGGAAGATTTTGCATAGGAGTCCATGTGTAGTTTAGCAGCATGCATGCAGTTGCTCATGGATTAGGCTCCCTATTGGGCATGAAGTACATGGTCGTGTATGTTTTTTGGCATGTTGGTCCACACAATGGGCCATCAACACCTGCTGAGGGTGTGTCTCTTGTGCGCAGGTCGGCCTTCAGTTTCCTGATCCGGTGTCATGCTTCTTTGGTGATTGTGCATGCATTGTCTCTGGGTGTGCCATGTGACACTGGACACTCCTTACTTTACACACGCGCCTGTTGCAGTTGTCCTTCTGACATCCTAGTCTTTGTGTGCAAATTCTGGCATTTTGCAAGGAGATGCCGCCTGCTGCTGCTGCGGCCCCTGCAGCAAGGGCCCACAGAGTATCCAGATTTGGCAACACACATGCTTCCAAGATGCTCCTCACTTCCTCCCTCCACCCATTCATTTGGCTGTCCTCAGCTTGTCTATGCCACTGTTGCCGCCACGCGGTGCCAAAGGCTGGACCATCAGCACATGCAAGGTGCACATTGCACCACCATCCTGTCCTTGCATAACCCACATCACACTACAGTCTGATGTAGCAGCCACACTCCGAGCTATGTCCATCCACACATCTAACGCCTGCTGTCAGACATACCCTGGGCACACACACAACACCTTTGCATGCTGAGTGTGCAACTCCAACTGCCTACACTGCGCTGCCCCGCCTTCCAGGCCCTGTCACACCAACCAGGTCACGTCCCTAATACTCCCCACCAGCTCTGTAGCCCAGCAAGGGCACGGGAGTTGAAGAACCAGAACCTTTTGGGCCTGGTGGCGCAGGGTACCCCTTGATCTCCTGGATTCACCTGCTCAGCTACACAGAGACACGGGACACTCTGGCGGCGTTAGAAGATCAGATTTATTAGCTGCAGCTAGTACAGTTATCCCAGAAGTACACAAGGTAGGTTCTCAGGAGACTGCCACTTCACTCTGTGGCGCACAATCTTTTATACCATAGAGAAACACATACATTAACCAAATGTACACCCAGAACATACAAGAAAGAGCCAATAAGGAAAGTTGGAAAACATGAGAGAACCAATAGGAGAGATTGGAAAACAAAGTGTCAGATGACTCGAAGAAACCTCTCCTCCAACTATGTTTGTCACCCCTCCCTCAAACTAATTTATTAACGGATTCGTAACTAACTTGCAGGTGGCGAGATACGTTTGTGTGTGTTGGAGGACAGTTGTGAAACGAGAGAATGCTAGCAGAGGACAGTGAAGGCCAGACAATAAGATAAAGTCAGAAAAGAATAGTGTGAATCAACAGATAGTTGAGATGGGGATTAGAAAACCAGACGGGGATTAGTGTACTCGGCCAGTCCTAACACCAGCTTTGCAAATAGAGGCAGAAAGGCTGTTTTTAACACGAAGCTGCAGAAAGAGCAGAATAGACTTTGTTCGCCGTGCTGCCTGAGTGATGGCAACACAAAATGGCGGCAGAGCACAAAATGGCGGGTCGATTCGATCGCGATCGGAAATCGAAGTTCCACAGAGTGGGACTCAAGGCTTCAGCATGTAGTATGGTGTCATCGTCTGGGACATGGCACAGGTATCATCTCTCAGCATGTCAATCTACAGAGTGTCCAGGACCCCCCTCTCCACCATCACATGCGCACAGCACCTCATCATCAGCTCGTATGCCATTGACAGCCAGGTGCTCCTCACCCTCAATAAAGACACAGACATTGGCAGTTACATCATTCAAGTATGCATGAGATCCATTGATGAATGGCTGAACACGAGCCACCTGAGGCTGGACTTGTACAGGACTGAGGTGATCATCTGAGGATTGTCCCCTTCCAGCTGGGTCAAGTGCTTGTGTCCCACCCGCAAGAGCCCTGCACAAGCACCCAGTGACCAAACACACAAGATGGTGTGCATCATGTTTGGCTCGCTCACATTTGCCATGCTAGTCCACAGCATCTGTACCTCATGCTGCAACGCCCTCTGCATTATGCACATGATCCACAGATAGATCCACTCCAAGAAAAGACAGACCATCCCCCAGGTCCATGACAACATCCGTGTGAAATACTGCCCTGCCCTCTATGGAGCAAGCACATCCAAACTCCCAGGAAACTTGTCCACATCCAGGGTGCATCAGCACACCTCAGCTTCAACACTCTGCGCCCCAGCCACCTCACCGTCCACCATAGATAGCTGCAATGGATCACTGTCTGCTGCAGGATGACCTCCACACTCCCCACCCACTCTCAGGAGGCAGTCCACAACCCGACCCAAAACCAACCTTGTACGTCTGTCATCCTAGATCCCGTTGGGCCATCTCCGTGCATCCAACCTTGCCCTGGCCACCGTTCTTCACATCCACCGTACTCCAGCATACAGGACATTGTTCTCCCACCTGGCCACACATACCTGGGACTCCCTCCCCGGGAACCTCCACATGAGCCATGACCTCTACGCCTTGATGATAATCTCCCAAATAGGTCTGTCCGCACAGTTTAGCAAGCCCCCCCTCAGCAGCCAGAGGCCATCACAGGTGAGTGTTGTGCTCCATGCCTACATTGAATGATACCTTGTGACCCATGTGTGTCCTGTACCAGACTCTGATCCCAGGGTATGGATGCCTGGAGTTAGTTCAACACTCAGGCATAGTTTGACATTTCCACACACATATGTTGTTGAATAATGCAAAATGACAGGAACGTCTCATGACCAAAGTAATATATTTATTTGCGGTGGGGTACATGTTTTGGTAGATGAAATTAGGTGCTCTACCGGGGGAATAGAATCCAAAGTTCACAGGGGGAGATGGTATCCTTGGCATTGGAAGTCATCAGAGTCCAGGGCACAGTGTTGGTCATCATTGGTCAGACTGTGACCAGCAAGTCCAGGTGGCAGAGAATGTCATTGGATGAGGTGCTGCTGTTGCGCCAGAGAGCCAGGTGCCAGGCCAGGTGACCTGGGAGATGTGGATGGTCCACTGACTCTCACGGTCTTTTCCGTGGACGACCCACCTTCCTCCGGGGACCCTCAGATGCAGGCCATGACGATGTTTGGGATGCTTCGTCAGACAAATCCTCCTCCTCCTCCTCCCTCCCTGTGTCTGGTGCTGGTCTACACCTGGTGGCACAGGGAGGGTTGCCCATGCTTTGGGCGATCTGACGGAGTGATTGGCTCATGTCCCTGTGTACCGCCAGGAGCTCGGCCAGTCTTGCCTCCATCCGTCCTTGGTGTTGTTGATGACTGGCATGATGCTCGACCTGCAGGTTCTTTATCTCATCGAGGGTCCCCTGCATCTCTGAGAGTCTCGACACGACCTGGTTGATGCCTCTGGTGTCACGCCGGTATGTGTCCAGGATGTTGCGTATGTGTGACATACCGGTGTCCTGAGCTGGCTGGTCAGGTTCGCGCCTCCGCCTGCCTCCACTCCCACCACCCCTGCCCACTTGAGCCTGGTCTGCCCTTGTGGGCACATCGGCTCTACGGGACCCCTGAGGGATGGCATTTGCAGGTTTGCCTGCCTCCTCCTGGGTGCCCGGAGAACCTTGTCCCTCCTGGTCAGACTGGCTCTGTTGTTCAGTGCGAGCAGGGCTCCTGGGTGTGTCCTGGGATGTGGCAGGAATGGGGGGGGTGGTTGGCACAGATGTACCTGACGCAGGTGCTGCAGGGGCTTGGGCACCAGAGGGTCCAGGTTGTTCGGGGTCATCCACGGAGTGGTGAGAGTCATCGCTGCCGGTGGGATCAACTTCACGCGGAGCCTGGGACTGTGATTCTTCCCCCCCAGTGTTGGGGGGAGATCGACGACGTTGCCCTGTGTGTGAGAGAGAGACAATGTTAATGGCGTTTCATGCGACATCTATGTTTCATACATATTCAAGTTGACACAGTTTCTCCAGGTAGTTGGATGTGCCTAGCATTCCTCTCAATGTCCACTTGGGGATGGGTATGTTGCGGGGGACAGATTGGGATGTTCTCCTGAGTGTTTGACCTGTAGATTGTTGGCTATGATGCTTATTTGGCTATGGATTGGTCTTGTTGTGTCGCATGTCCATTGTGGGAGTGTGTAAATCCGTTGCCTGCTCCGGGGGTTTGTGCTTGTGTTAGGGGGGGGGATGTGACCGGGCCTGCTGTTGTGTGTAGTGTGAGTTGTCATTGGGTCTCCCAGGTGATGTGTCTGTCCCCTCATGGTGCATGCTGGCATGACAGTGAGTGTGAGTTCCTGTGCTCGATTCCTGTGCTTGTGGAGTTGGTGTTTGAGTGTACAGTGGTCCCAGGAGGGCCTTGTGCTGCATACAGCAGGGCCAAGTGTCAGCTACCTTGTCAGTACTTTGCCAGTCCCTGCGCATTGTGCATGGGTATGTACCTATGCCATATGGGCTGAGGGCATTGGTGTCTGCGTCTCATTTTCACAATGTGTTGTGTGGGGCCCACCCTCCCGGACATCCAGTCTTGTGTTTGTGGTTGTTGTAGCCTTGGACATGGCCTTGCCTTGCTTTGTGAAGGGTGCATGGAGACTTTAGTGGCATGGGCGTGGTTTTTGAGTGTGGTTGTGTGCAGTGAGTGCTTGGGGGAATTTGCGTGCATTTGGTGTATATGTGGTGTGGACCCCATTGCCCCCATGTTACGTAAGTTGTTTGTGTACTCGCCAACCTCTGCGACTCCTTCGACTCCGTGTACTCCCACCGGCGGTAGCAGGGCCATCACCTTCTCCTCCCAGGGATGGTAGTGTACCGGTCTGCGGGGCGGCCCACCTCCAGTAATGTTACTCTGGGCATATTCTTCATTCATTTTCCTCTTGACCGCCCTGCGCAGATTGTACCACCTGGCTTGGCATTCATGCCTGGTCCTTCGGATGGGCGCAACAGCATTCACCTTATCGACAATCCTCTGCCACATGGCAGATTTTTCAGCTATGCTGGTCTGTCTGACCAATGTTCCAAACAGCTGTGGCTCGACTCTGATGACTTCGTTGACAAGGAGGTCCAGCTCCGCCGTTGTGAACTTTGGATTCTTGTCTGTGGGCATGGTGTGGGGTGTGGGTGTGGATGGTTGTGGGTGTGTGGGTGTGAATGTGACGGTGTGTGTGTGAATGTGAAGAGGGGGATGTTTGTGAAGGAGGTTGTGTGAAGGTGTGTGAGTGAAGGTGTAGTGAAGGTATCAGTACTGTAGAGTTGTTTCTCTGTGGGGTCTGGCAGCAGTGGGTCTGTTGCAAAGGCTCATGGGTTGTGTGTGTGGGCCCTTTTAATTGGTCCATTTTTGGGTGTGGCTGTGTTTGAATTTTGGTGGGTGTGTTATAAGAGGTGGTTGTGATTTAGGGCCTCTGTTTGCCTGTTTGGATGTGCCAGGTCAGTCATTGAGATGTATTTTGTCATGTAGACGTGTTTTGTGGTGTTGTGCGAGTCGAATTGACCCTCCTTGTGCTGTTTTACAGTGTCCTGGTTCTGTAAGAGTCTTTTTCGCGTAGGTATGGTCCGTACATACGCGATGCTGGGTGAGGGTGCTGGGGTACGGTGTTGGAGTGCGGCGTGTACATGCGGTGGGGGTACGGTGCGTACACGTGCGGGCCTGGGGTACGGCGCATACATGCGAAGGTACGGCGCGTACATGCGGGGTAAGGCGCGTACATAGGGGGGTACGGCGCGTACAGGTGCGGGCCTGGGGTACGGCTCGTACATGCAGAGGTAAGGCGCGTACATGCGGGGGTAAGGCGCATACATGGGGGATACGGCGCGTACAGGTGCGGGCCTTGGTTACGGCGCGTACATGTGGAGGTACGGCACGTTCATGCGGGTGTATGGCGCGTACATGGGGGAAGGCGCGTACATGGAGTGTACGGCGCGTACATGGGGGGGTACGGCGCGTACAGGTGCGGGGCTGGGGTACAGTGCGGACAGGGGGGGTACGGCGCATACATGCGGGGGGAAAGGCGCATACATGGGGGGTACGGCACGTACATGGGGGTACGGCACGTACAGGTGCGGGGCTGGGGTACAGTGCGGACAGGGTGGTGTACGGTGCTGACATATTGGGGGGTGGGGGGCTGTACGGCTCGTACACGGGCATAAGTTTACCCATGTACATGTGTGCTACTGCGTTGGCTCCGTACGGGCCATTTTACGTGCGATTGTGTATTCGGACGGACGGTCGGGATCGTACTTGCGCGCTCGGACTTGTGTTTAACGATTTGCACGTAAAAATGTCCGTCTCACTCTCGTACACTTTTCCCGACGATATTCGGACGTAAAAACTTTCCGACGCCCCCTCGTACTCTTTTCCCGACGCTATTCGTAGCTATTTTTCACATACGAATCGTACTTGGCCGTTTGTACGGTACTTGTACGACTCGTATGTAAAAAAATACGGATACGGGTCGTACGCAAATTACTTTTAACGGATCGGAATCGGCACCCAAGTGTTTGTCGGAGGGGATAACCAATGTGAAATCCTTTCTTAATAAGATAAACTTTGAGATTCCATCCAACAAAGCTGTTGTTTATTGTCTTTAATGCACCCAAATGGCAACCCACTCTTAAATGTCTATTTACCTTAACAACCCCTTTTTACAATAAATTGGCCAGGCTTCCTCCTTTGTTGTAGCTTTTCAAATAATAAAATCAGATATATGGCATTTGACATAAATGTTCCCAATAAACCAATATGTCATATAACCTTTATCACAGGCTTGCCACCATATCTTACTCAGGCCTACTGAATTTTGTATAAATGTTCCCATAATGCATCCCTCAGGCATACAGTCAGAAAATTATAAATATTCACAAAACAATATTCAGCCCCCCTACACGGTTTATTAAGAATTATTAAAGTGTAAATCTACTTGCAAGGTTTGTCGAAGGATAGAACCAGCACCAGAACCCTTGCCTGCTACAGTAATCTGTGAGAATCCATGTAACGCAGTACATGTCTATAGGGAATTTAACACAATGGAATAACAATCCATCCTTAATCCACCCCTCCTTAGAGGCCTTTTGGCTTTAACATTTGATTTTCACAATAAACAAGTCAGGCCTACTGTGTTTTGTCAGAAATGTTCATAATACAAAGATTAGACCTATGGCTCTCAAAATATATTTTCCAATGACCCAATCTTTCTATAATTTAAAGTATTTCTCCTCAGGGTGCTGTTCACCTATTTGCTCTCCAAGATACTGCTTCTGTCTTGTGGCGGTGTCATTATGTCTCCAAGTATGCCGGTACATTCCTCTCTCCTAAGTGTACTGCCTTCTAACTCCCTAGTATGCTACCCACACTTTCTTTTAGAGAGTACCCCTCTCAGTGTGCTGTTTTTAGTCTCTCTCTCTCACTGTTGCTCACTGAATCTGGGTGTTTCCTCCACTGGAGTGCTGCTCTCTTGTTTTCAGGAAGTGCTTTTCCGTCACGCTCATGGTGCAACTCTCTTTTAGGATGTTGCCCCCTAAATAGGGTGATTGCCCACTCTCTGGCTGCTACCTCTGCCTCCTCATAAGGGTGGCATTCTCTCCTTTCCAGGTGCTGTCCGGTTACTCTGAGTAAGCTGCTATTTTTCTGTTACACCCTCTCACGAGGTGGTGATCTCTCCTCTGGATTCCCACCATTCCTCATGAAAACACACATACTCTCAGAGTGCTGCTCTTACTCTGAGGTCTTACTTCTAGTACTGCTTTCTAAGGGTGGTCCTGCCCTCTCACACTGTTCTTATTCCATAGTCACTGCCCTTTCCCCGTGAACCCTTAGGGCCAGATGTACGACCCTTTTTGGCCGCAAAAAAGGCATGATGCAAAAAAGCATGTACAAATGCTATTTTGCGAGTCCCTGACTCGCCAAAATAGCATTTGCGACTCTCGCTATTAGGAAGGGGAGTCCCTGCCTAATAGCGAGTCAACATGCTATGTACTAGTGTTTTGCGACCGCATTTGCGGATGCCAAACACTCGCAGTTTACCACCTACTTCAAGTAGGTGGTAAACCACTTGCAAAGTGGAAGGGGTCCCCAGGGGCAGTCCCAGACATGGCGGTCTGCTGAGCTCAGCAGGCCACCATCCCTGGGATTGCTAGCCATTCCCAATGGGCTTGTAAATTGCGAGAGGCTCATTAATATTAATGGGCCTTGCAATTTGCAACCCCATTAGGAATCGCAAACAGAGTGAAATACACTGTTGTACATCGGAAATTGCACCTCACAAATTGTGACTCGCAAAAGCGTCACAATTTGCGATGCGCAATATATCTTGGTTGTAGATCAGGCCCTTAGTGTTATATTCCCAAGTTAGGCCCATGTAGTGTAGCAGCGTATTTCTTACACTTTCCTCACAATAAAATTGTCGCTGTGACCTTTTGCACATATTTGTGTGCATGACAATTTGGGAATAGTTTTCTCTGAAACTAAACTTGTTTACACATCTAGCTTCGCACAACATTATCACAATGGCCTGAACATCATGCACAAGGTCTTGTTTCACACTATGTACAAATGTTATCTCTATCTTCATCCACAGGACGACAGGGCTATCTACATATCTATAACATCACTAATCTATAGGCACATCGCAAGGCTGCTTTCTATTATAAAAGATGAGCAGCCTAATAGATTAGCAGAGGAGGCACTTCCGTTGATACTGTGGGTCCTCGCATGGAGAGAACTCACCATGCAGTGGTCTGACATCTCATGAGGTGTCCGGTTCGTGATCAAGACGGGGTCCTTCATTCTATTCCATCAGGTAATGGTGTTGGATCCTCTCTGGGGGGAATTCATGGGTTTACACCTACACACACTCTAGGTACATTTAGAGTAGGGCTAGATTACTGCTTTGTTTTATATGCCTGCATATATCCATTGTTTTAGCACCATGGTAAAATTATATCTATTATTTAAGCTTTTAGTGCTTGTAATCGCGTTTATCTCCTTCTGTCTATTAATCATTGCAGCACATGTATTTTAAGTAAGAATAATGATGGTTCAATACATTTGTTGAAAATATCCCACTGTGTATTTTCTGTATACTTCTCTGCGAATAAGTGATCATGAATGACTGAGCGAAAGGTTCTGTACTGTTTCTGTAATAATAATAATAAGGCATTTATTAAGCGCACAGCTACCCCAAAGGGGTGTCCCTGGGGGGTCAGGGTTGTCATGTTCAGTGGCTACCACAAATCATTCTCTCCCTGGTAGGTTATGGGGGCTTAAGGTGGCACTGTGAGCTAGCTGGTCTATAGGCAAACATATCCTGCGGGGGTGTCCGGAATCAGTCTTGGCACCAAACCCCCTAGTTTATGTTGTCAGAACAATGCGCAGGTCCTATGGATTAGTAGTAACTCCATCACATTAGTGCTGGTGTCTCTTTATGATACTGCCCTCTCTTAGGATACCACCTTATTTCATCTGTCTCTCAGGCGGCTTTCTCCCGTCAGTCTGCTCACCTCTGTATATACTGTTTTGACTTTCTTCTCAGTGTGTTGCTCTCTCTAGGGATGCAGTCCCATCCCTGAAAATATCCTCTCTATGTGCAGCTTTCTTGAAGTGTGCAGCTCCATAAAACTGACAATCCCCTCAATACACAACAATCCCTTTGAGATGCTGATGCAGACTTCCTGTGGTGCCCTTTTCAGTGTGCTGCTCAGGCTTCCTGCTTAGGGTACTGCTCTTTTTGTGCCACTGCCTTCTCCTGTGCTATACTTCATGGTGCTAAACCTCTCTCTGTATCCCCTATGTGTGCTGCCTTTTCTCAGGGTACTGCCCCATTCCTGTGAACACCTCTCCGGTAGCAACTCTCCCTCACGGTGCTTCTCCATCAGAGGGATGTTCCTCAGTGCACTTTTGTCACAGGTACATCTTAAGGATTGGGGGGGCCATGGACCAAACGTATTTTGGGGGCCCTTGTTTGGAACAGCTTTAAATTTATGATCCAATGTCAGCGTTTTCATGCCCTCTTAGGCCAGGTCACTGATGCTGCATGAGCACACTGAGTCAAATTCTAAGTGTGTTTCCATTAATATTCAGAGATAGTGATATGTGTTTTCAATATTGTAATTTAGTAGCAGCTCACTAATATTATTGCAAATAATGTTTGCACCCCACTGCCATTTCTCATGTGTCAGGTCCAGTTTTGATCAAAGAGGAACATTTTTATGGATGTTACATGGTGTTAAAAAACATAAACACCACATTTATCTGCCATATGTCTGTAAAAGACTCCCTCCCACTCATCACCCATATTACAAATAAATTAAAGGAAAATAGTATTTCAAACAATCTATGTTTAAGAATCATTCAAGGTCTTCAGGGCAAGACTGAGTGGCGAACAGAGCCTGCGTTATTAGCCCTTCCATACCCCCGAAAGGCTGGGGTCCTGGCCCAGAGTCAGCTTTGCCCATGCCTTAAAAAATCTCTGAGCTGTCACTCGAGGTGTGACTCTCTCAGGGTGCTGTTGTCCTCTCTCTTTTGTGCTATTTGTCAGAGTGCTTTCACCTCCCTCTGCCTTCTCATCAGGAGGCCTCACGCCCTGTGCTACCTTGCAGATTGCTGTCCTTTCCATCTGTAACTCTTAAGTTTCTGTTCCCTCAAACACACCCAGCTGACTGTCCCAAGCACTAAGGTAGCTCTACCTTTCTACCTTTCTGCCTTGCTCCTGACTACCTTCAACAACAGACCTGAACCCATTCAAATTGACTATTATTTTGTGTATACAGCTCTTGAAGCCTATTCTACTAAGCAATTTTGTTACTCTATAGCTACTAAGTTTCTCGTTGTTCTTTTTCTCATTTTGTATGCTTTACTTGTTGTTATATATACAGTAGTTACTATTTGCATGTCTACTTGTCTAACATGTCTGCTTCGTTTGTACACTGTGATACCCAGAAGGGTCACGTTTGCACTATATAAAACTTCTCAAATAAATGAATAAATAAACCTTAGGCAAGTTATACACTTTGTCCTTGTTTGTCCAACAATCTCACTCTTTTACAGTTTCACTTTCATGGAGTTGGCTTCATGTTCCAAAACTATCATTGTTCTGCCCATCCGTCTAACAAGGAAAGCCCAATTGTAGCTATTCTGAGCCACTCATAATCACAATTAGCCTTTTATTCGTGAAAAACAAGCATGTGATTTACAAAAATCTAACATGTTCTTTTCACATTCTATGTGTGATTCTGTTCATTTTAAGTGTTGCTTTTGACCTTGTAATTCTTCAACCCTGAGCACTGTCTTCCTCTTTCAATCCATTGGCTTTGTTTTTCTACCCATTTGTTGACTGTGTATCTCCTTGCTTTTTCTGCTCAACTCACTATCCACCCTTGGCATTGTCTCTTAGCCTATCCCCTGTCTAGCCACCCATCTTTTGTTCTTGCATGCCCATTCATTCATTCACCGTGTAAATCATTCTTCCCAATGCCCTTGCCTCTCCACCTTACCTTTGAACCTCACTTTCCAACTTTGGCCTGTCTCTTCATCCATACCTTGATCTTGTCTCCAAAAGTAACCCTTCATCTTGGTCTCCACCCTCGTGTATCTGCTATCTCCAGTTTCCCCACTATCATCACTGATCATCACGACATTCAAAACGGGGGATTGCCCCGAGACTGCTGCTTCACTGAAACACAATTGAAACTTATATTTTCATTGGCTTGAAAACCGATGCAATATATATCATGTACAGTCTGAAGAAAACTGCATATTATCATTATGAATATTTGTGAAGCCTTGAGAAAGCCCTGGTCCAATAGACCATTTGGGGCGAAACATGTGTCGGCTGTTTGCACATTTAAAACCCAAAATACTACAAAAAAATAACGATATAATCAATAAAGATTTTTATTTAAAAAAAAGAAGAACATAAGCAAATTGTCCTTCTTACAAACTCAATATTACACTCAAACAGAAAATCCTTTGGGAGAACTAAATAAATGAGGAGACATCACTCAAATTCTTCGAACACTCCCCACTAATCTGTGTCTCGCCACTCCTCACAAGTCATGACCACACCTCTCCCGTCTTCCTTCAGCCCATACTTTGGATTTGCTTTTCTATCCATATATTTAGCATAGCCATCCACCCATTCCTTAACCCTGGTTTCTCCACTGGTTGCCAGTCTCCACACAGCCTGTGTCCCTCTATCCTCATCTACCCTGTCCCGCAAACTTTCCCTTGCCCTTACCTATAACAAGATTCCATGTGATTTAAAGTCACTAAAAGAAAGCAGGTTTAGCTCCTGGGATAGCACAGTTGGGTAATGTGCTAGCTGCGGTGATCAGCATTTTCCTGTGGGTTATGTTTACATCCTGTCAAGGCTGGCTTGGCTAAGTATTTCCTCTTTCTGAGGTCGATGAAGTGAGTCTGACCTATGAGGATAACAAATACATCTGCTTAAACTTAGAAATATTGTGCTGCACTTGATCAAGCCTCCAGCTCCCTCTCTGCTGCTTTGCAGCGCCCAGTGTTTTCCAACTAACCCTCCAAGAGCCTCCTGTCCCTGCTGGCATCCCAAATGCACTCACTTCCCCTCCCTTCCCTACTCCCACTACTCACCACCTCATTCAGTTCCTCTGCCCCAACGTATCAACGTTTAGGCTTGCGCTTTCGATAGTGTTAATCTCTGGTGTGGGCCAAGCCCGCTCCTTCTTAAAAGAAGTAGCGTCGCAGGTCAGATTTCCAGCCCATCCCGTCAGGTCACCAACTTTGGTTGCTCAGCTGGTTAGTGGTCTCCTTGGGGTCATCTGAAATAGGTGTGCCCATTTTCTTTACTAATCTTGCTGGGGCCAATGACCATTTAAATGGTGCCCAGTCCTCTAGATGTATATTGAAGGCCATGAATGTTGGGCTCCAGTGACAGCAGGAATTTTGGGAATAGAAACTGGTTCCCAGAATCCTCCCACCTGGCATCCCTTGTTGTCCCCCTATTGAAATCACCATTTTTCCACTCCTTGTCCTTGTTGCACGGCAGTCAAATTAAGGTCAAAGGCTGAAAAAGGTGATGGGGGGGGCGATGCCCTTTTGACCTAATGGGCATTGCTCGCCTCGTGTTTGGTAAAAACATAATAGGAAATAACAACTTCCAATTTGCACATTTAATTCCTTCCTATGAACCGGTTCACACTAGTGAAGAATCGTAATGAAGATATTACACTTTGACACTAACCATATTGTAATTTACTAGGTGTCTCCAAGCTGACTACAAAACAGTTCATAGAAACTGATCATTTGATTAATTGTACTAAACTTCACTTTTTAACTTTGGGTATATTCTAAAAGTGAATAAGACACCTTTCCAAAGGGTACATGTAATATACAAAAGCAAGAAAAGTGGTTCTCCTTCCCTCCTCAATTTCTCTCGGGTTACATTATCTATATTTCACAATGTCAAGCATTTGAGCAAAGATCCTGGGGTAATGCATTAGGAGACCAATGCTACCAATATTCTTTTTGCGTTCCTCCCTCGTCAGCTGAGATAATCCCCTGTGCTCCTGACTTATGTCCTTGTGTCAGGCTAGCTACAAGGAATGGGTAATTATAAAGGAATCAACGCTCTCTCTAAGACAGGGAGCTCAGGGTCTCCAGCACTCACTTTACGAACTCTCAACCGAAAGTGAATTCCAATTATGTGGTCTTAACTCTCCGGGTAGATGTGAGTGAGCAGTTCAAGGCCTAAATCTAGAGAGGGCCGAGGGGCCCAGACAAGACAGAGTGCAACATTTTCATCAGAGTAAAGTATGGCTCTCCGTCAATGCTCACAACACTTTTTAAAATAACAAGATATATAAGCGATATAGTCACTAAACAGGATTAAGTCACTGGTAAACACAATACAGGTGAACATAGCAATATAATAAACACATAACTAAAGTCAGTTCATTTCCAAATCTTTATTCGACACTTAAAAATGTCATAAAAGTATACATTTATTATTCACGTGCAAACATAAGACAAATCCAATAAAATGGTAAAATATTTTAAAACTACATCTCATTAAAATCTTAAAGAACGGAACAATAGAGTCTGATGCGTGAAGCTAAAAGGATCCATTTTAAAGTTTAGCTGTTCATAACGGTTTCTTATTATCTTATTTTCGTGGGGTCCTTAATAAAATTCAATATTCCAATACATATTTCCACCGAAGATAGCCTTTTAAAAAATTGATTTGCAGGCAGATAATGTGTTTAAGCAGCTTGGCGCAGTAAAGGCTTTAAAATACCCATCTAGAGCTTGCATACAGGACACAAAACAGGATAGAGTGATAGTCATTGTAAATAAATAATGAACAACTGTCTTCTCAACCAGTGGCATAACACAGGCCCCCACAGTGCGGGGGGGGGGGGGGGGGCAAGCTCCTGGGGGCCTCTGGCAGAAGAGCTCCTGATTGAGTGAGGGGGGGTCCACATTCCTTGCAGGGGGGCCCCCTCAAGTTCCGTTAGGCCAGTGCTCTCAGCTGCCCTCTCATTGAGAACAGAGCTCTGAAGTGGAGACCAAACACAATCAGAAGAGACAGATCACCATGCACTTTACAAAACCAGCACACCTGGTTAAGCACACTTCAGTTTGTTAATGCTAGTATGTTATTGAGGTGTTAATATTTGTGAGCTCTAGCCTTGGAAACCTTAGAACAAGCCTAGAAAAACCTGAAAACAGGGAAGGCACAACATAACGCAATATAAATACTGTATCAGTTGTTTGGAAACAGCCAGTGTTCGTCAACGCTATTTGATGCTGTTTACCAAGATGGCGAATCATGAATTCTTACAGCCTAAAATGGCTACTTTGTATCACTTTAGTGTACTGAAAGCTGGTCCGCAAGCCTCGTTATTTGGAAATACCAAACTTATGCACTGAAACAACAAACACAATAGCATAAAATGTTCATACAATAAACATCTGTTATTCAGCGCCTTGAGACCCACGGGTGATAAGTGCACTTTACAAATGCACATGTTATGTTATGTTATGTTATGTTATGTTATACAAGGCCAGGGGTACAGTCTCAGAGACTCTACTTGATAACGAGGACCACAGTGGAGGTACACAGACTTCAGAGGTGACAGCGGCCATACTGGGACAACTGCCCCGGAGCACATTTGACTGAGCGTAGACCAGACATCCATTGACCCATCTACCTGAATGACTTTGGAATTTCCACACGCTGCAAGTCAAAGGAAGCAAATAAACACATTGGATAACAATAAGAAAACTCAACGATAAACATGATAAAAAGGTTGTGCGAAGACAAGTGTGCTTGCCTGGCTGAGTCACAACAATTTCAACTTCTCTTCCTGGATTGATCTGATGGACACCTATCTCTGTGACTGGTGTTTGGTTTGAGGGCCTCAGCAGATGTTCACGATTATCAATGGACCAAACATTAGCCTGTCAGACTGGCCATTTGGGAACTGCGAGATTGCCCTATAGGCAACGTGACCCAAGATCAACAACAAACAGAAGTCCATACAGGAACTTGCTGCTTTACTTTAAAGTTCAATCACTTGTGTGTACCAACACATTGAAGAACCAACATCAAATGGCTGGTAGAAAGGTGAATCATATTCCCCACAGCGGTGCCTGAGAAGGCACCGCCTCCATTGTGGTGAATGCAATATCGTCAGAAGCTGCCGGTCGATCCCTGGGGCATTGCGGTGACTGACCACATCATACTGCGGCGATCTGACCGCGGCTGTAGATGTCGGTGAGACCGGCAGCACGTTGGTGTTGGTCATACCGACATCGTAATCGGCCACTTAGTTTCCTTATATTGAATGTTAAGACATTTTCATGTTACAGAAATGGAGAGGGTAAAAAGTCAGTGCAGCCCTCTGCAACTACAGTCTATCAGCAACAAACTGCCTATACACTCAGGTATAGGTTGAAATTAAACTGTGAAAGAAAGCAATCACCTACATTAGTTTACTGCACTGGGTCTCAAGTGTAAAGTTTGAAGAGCATGAGTATGAGAATGCAGTCCTGTTTCAGTCTGTTTTAGCGCTGGTGGCATTCATCTCCTATCTCAGTGTCAACCATTTCTGTGCGGAAGAGTGTTATGAGGTTATAGAAAGATCTAAACCAATTTTCATTTTTTCTACCCAACCTCATTTATCTGGTGGTTTTCATTAATGCTAAAAAAAAGACAGTACCATTTAGATGCCAGCAGTATAAGCCTTCTTCCTCAAAAGATTTAAAGCCGTGATGTTGGCCACAATATTGGCGCCTGCTTTACATCTTAGTTTTGCGAAGTAGAATATTATTTTAACTGGCTTATACAGACACATGGTTCAGCAACATTTTGGCAGGTGGCAACAGTCTTAGGTTCTGACCCGAGAAAGATCATTGAGTTTTAAATACTGAAGTATTAAATTATCGTGACCAATATATCGATTGATTAAAGATAGTGAACAAGAACCAGAGCAGGCGGAAGAGCCTTCTCCTACGTCGCAGCAAAGTCCTGGAACGAGCTCACAGTCAACATCAGACGCTGCCCCACTCTGCACACCTTCAGGAAGAGCCTCAAAACCTGGCTCTTCGACTGATCCGGAGCTGCACCCCCCCCCACCCAGCACCTTGAGATCCTCACCGGTGAGTAGCGCGCTTTATAAACCCCTGATTGAGTGATTGATTGATTGAGTGAGTGAAGTATACATAGGTATGTGTAAATTTACAAAACGTAACTCCACATATATGTACCTTGGTGATCTATGTATCTTCAAGGTATGCAGTAAAGAATAATAAGGCCATAAATAGCTATTTGTACGATATTATGATAACTGATATTCTGGTCATTATAATTATGTAGTTCAATATTTTTCTGTCCAATCTCGTGACGTAGAATCCTCCTCATCGGTATGTTGTAGTAACCCGGTTATTTTATTTCCTAAAAAAGAGAACTCTATTTATGTCCATTCTTTGGAAATTAACATGAAAACTGCAGCTCGCTTAACCTTTTACCCTGGTGCATTGTACGTTTTGTTTTATTTGTAACTTTAATTAAGCATGGTCTTGGTTTCAATGTGTATTACAGTCGTTACCTATGGCACCTCCTATTGAAAGAAGAGGCTTTATATCATTAATCAATGAGCTCAGTCCAGGCACTTAAGTAATAAAATATTATGTGAATACTATGTAACTATTCAGTTGGGTTTGGCCCCATGTATCAAGGGACACAATAGCCCTACTGTTCCTCCTCTTTAGTCACTTCAAGTTGTCTCCTCATTGGCATGAAAGTTGTTGCTTTCTTTCTGAAAATATGTTATTTAAATAACAAATACAGAAAGCAAGAATGAACAAAATTAATGCTCATACAACCATCTTAGTGACCCATTTATGTAGCGTTTGACTTGCACGTAACTGCATCAAGTCAAACCTCAAGCAACAATCGTCAAGAACCTGGGGTCAAAGGAGAGAATTTCACATAGCAGAATTCAGGTGTTCCCAAACCTGTTCCAAAGTCACAATGCCGGCTTTTGTGCTGGTGGCGTGACCAGTGGCGACTACTGCCAATAACACTTGGTGGTACAGTGAGGGGGGTGATAATAAATGAATATATGTCGTTACTACGCATTCCGTTGCAACGCATGCCTTTACCACGCATGCGTTACAACGGAATGTTTTTTCTTCGCATTGCCCTTACCTCGATTTCGCCTTTCCCCGCTTTTTCTTTTTTGGGGGGGGAGGCCCCCCCAAGCCCCCTTTCTTCTTTTTTTTCCCTTTTTCTTAGGTCTTCGCCGACACTAAAGAAAGACTGACGCTTTTTTTTCCGACCAGGAAGACGTTTTTCCGCGATGACGTTGCTTGCGTGTTGAAGACGTCGTTGAAGCAATACGCGTTGTGAAGACGTTTACGAGGTAAGTGTACCGTTGTAAACGTAACGCGTAGAAAATGCTTCGTGGTAAAGGCTGTTTCCCATAATAAACACAGTATGCTGCCTCGGTGCTCCTCTGCTCCAGCGCCACCTCGGTGCTTCTCTGCTCCCCTCCCCACCAAATCCAGATGCTGCTCTCATGCTATTACCCTGCACGAGAGAAGTGCCAGGATTGGTCTGAGCAGGCTGAAATGCTGCTCATTTAAGGCCTGGGAGCTTGCGCTGGTTCTCCACCACACTGTGCAACGCAGCTTGGGTAGAGCGATCTAAGTGCGTATGTCGGTTTGCCCATCCTAAGACGGCCGGCCAAACTGAAAAGCACACTACCAGTGCCCATCACTCCTCCTTCCTGGCTGCTGCTGACACTGTGACGCAGAGGATGGCCACGCCCCATCCTAGACTCGGCAGACTGGCTGAATAAGTGAAAAATAAAACGACAAGAAAATAGTTTTATTATCATTTTATTTTTCAGCTGCTGCTTTTCAGCAGTGGGGCGACGCTCCTCCGCCATAACGGAGGAGCTGCCTTTATGGGCGCCCAGTGCGATAATCTTTTTGGAACCCGCCAATGACCTCCTTCTCCACGAATTACCACCCTGCAGCAGTGCCCCTCGTCTCTCCATAGCGCCTCTCTGACATGCATTTAATTAAATATTTTATAGCACTATTCACATTTCACTCACACTCGGTTCTGTGAACTGCATGGTACCCTCTGTGCTTCTTTAGGACGAGTAAAAAAGGCCACTAGGCAAAACTCTCATCTCTATCCGGCAGGAGCATTAATTACCGGAGTGGGTCTGACATTTTTATTGTCGCCTGAAAACCGAATTCTCCTCAGCACATCCTTTTTGAAAAAAAAAGTTATTTATAAACACAGCACACACCCTCTCCACTAAAAAAAAGAGGTCAGCGCCAAGGGCGGCATCACAGATCGTACCTAAAAGCCAGCCCTGAGAATAAACAAGTATCAAGTAGCTCATATATACCCAGGATTCTGTTCCCATTCCCACCACATGCTCGCTCTGTTGCAGATGCTGCAGAGGGCAATTTCATTCTCCTGTTCAGTTAGTCAGAGAACCAGCAGTTGTTGAAAATGGGATCTTAAATAGACAAGGACTGCATTATCAAAGTGCTCTGGTACAACGGGCAGGTGTGTCTGTTATTTGTGCTAGTCTGGTAAACGGGATCATAGACCTTTGGGGAGCTCTCTTGTCATCTCCATTGTGCTGGAAAATTGTGAGATAGGTGGCTACCTTATTTACTTGGGGTTGTAGCCCTAGACAAATGAGAGGATGCCTTTTTTGCTGATGCATTTCACAAAAGCAGATACCAGCAGCGGTCAAAGTGCCAAAAGAAAAGTATGGGAACTTTAATGACCCTGAGAACAATGAAGGAAGGGGGTGTCCAGAGAGCGTGGGGGCGGGGCCACAGATATGGCAAAAAAGAACAACATTTTCTGTAACTTTTTTGTTAGCCTTTCTTCTACAGCTAACTGCCCATAAAATATAATGCACTCACTATCAATGAAAAATAAATGCAACTCAAATGTATCGGTGGGGAATTAAATTTTCTGGTAGGATAGCTCAATTGATTAATACAATCCCTTCAGACGTCTGTGGGTGTAACCAGCTGATCACTGATTTGAAAAGGGGTAGGAGCACTGAAGAAATAGTGATGTGTATTTATAGTGCTAAGTGGTCTGAGCCTGTGACAGAAGGCACCATGAATAAGTAAGTCAATTAGTTATATAAGACAGGTTGCACACAATTCAATAGGCTGTTGCAAAATATGTAAATGTTTACAGTGCTTTCAAAAGTTTTGTTTTTAGTAAAACCCTAATTGTACAAACCCTGTTTGTTTCAATTAAAAGGACAAACTCCAAATGCTATCAATTAAAGCCTATATTTTTACTCAAGTAGCCTTTAGATTTGCAGATCAACAGATTGGTCAGGCACCCCCGCAATTTGAGGACGGGGTGCCATTATTCACACCACGGCCAGGAGCCCCGCCTACTACTGGAAATTCAGGCATCAGAGAGCTGGCCTGTGGGGTGAATTCATTAAGCCTGGGCAAAGCACTACGCTACGCTCGCGTAGTTTGCGAAGTTCGCGCTACTTCGCACTACGCAAATTGCACGTAGCACAGTGCGAACATGCGTAGCGTAGTGTTGCGGAGTGCTGCGGTCATTTTTTGCTTGCTCGCGGTCCTCAACGTCAAGTTGGCGACCGCGAGCAAGCAAAATGACATCCCGGCGAGACTTTTTCCTTGTTCGCGATCAGCAAAATCAACTTGGCGATCGCGAGCATGGTAAATAAACCACCCGGCGAGATTCCCAACGCGAGGAGGTCAGGTTTCTCATTGCGAGTGGTCGCGTATGCTCAGGACCTCTCGCGATGAGAAACTACCAGTTCGCGTTGAGAAAGCTGCCGCTCGAGTAAAAATCTACTCGAGCAGCAGAAAACTACAGCTCGCACTGTGCAAGATGCCATTTTCAATGATTGCACAGTGCCGGTTGCTTGTCCGTACGGTGCAATCATTGAACACGACATCTGGCAAAGTGAGAACAAGGTACTACGCAGTTCGCGAAATGCTACGCGTAGCTCACGTAGTGCGAAGTGCACTTTGCGTAGCTTCGCGAAGTGCTACTTCACGAACTACGCCCAGGGTTAGAATTCATCAGTAGACGCAGAAGATTCAAGAGGCCATTGTTAAACGGGACATCTTTTGGTGTGTTTCCGCTGTCTTTTTGCTTTCTGACCTCCTGGTTTTGACTCTGTTTTTGCTGGTTTAGTGTCTCTGCGCACTTTCTCACTGCTGTGCAGTGTTAAAGTGCAAGTGCTCCTATTGTAAATTGTATTATGGATTGGTGTTTCCATGATTGGCATATTTGATTTACTGGTAAGTTTCTAGTAAAATGCACTGGGAGTACCTGGGCTTGTAAATCAAATGCTACTAGTGGGCCTGCAGCACTGATTGTGCCACCCTCAGAAGTAGCCCTGTAAATGTATCTTAGACCTGCCACTGCAGTGTCTGCACACAGTTTTTACTGCTATGTAGACTTGGCAAGTGCACCCACTTGCCAAACCCTAACCTTCCCTTTTATTACATCTGAGTCACCCCAAAGGTAGGCCCAAGGTACCCCTATGGGCAGGGTGTAGTGTATGTGAAAGGTAGGACATGTCCTGTGTGTGTGACATGTCCTAATAGTAAACTACAGTGTAATTTGTTTTTCACTATTGAAAGGCTATCTGGCCCATGGGATAGAATGGAGAATACTTGGTAATATTTTACGAGTATATCTTCCCAGTGGGACAAGATAAAGAAATGAAGTTTAGTATGCCTAGGCTCAGGATGTAAAAATGTATCTTTTTGTAAAGATGATTTCTATGTTTGAAAATACCACTTTTAGAAAGTGGGTATTTATTTGCTTACCCATCGTGTGCGCCTCAGCTGGGTTGTGGACTGACTGTCTGACTTTGCTTTCTCTTAAGACAGTCACTGGGGGGGTCGAGGTGCGTCCTGCCTTTCCTGGATGAGTCAGGGCTGGGATGAATAGACCTGGGCTGCATTTAGAGTAGTGGGAGGAGATTCCCTTGCACCTGAATGGGCCTGGTTTGCCGTGGACAATGCTGTCTCCACCTCCTGCCATGAAGCTGGGCCAGAGAGGATAGAACTGGTTTGGACTAAGCACAGACACTCTGCCACAAGAGAACAAAGGGAAATGTGGTATAAATATTGGGGCCCAGACCCCAGGATTTTAGCACTCGCTTGGATCAAGGACCCTGCCAAGAAAAAGAGCTGGAAGAACTGCTAGGAGGAGTACTGCCCCTTTGCTCTGTTGTTGTTTTGCTGGGTTGGCCTGCAGTTGCTGCTTCTGCCTTGGGCAATGAAAGGACTGGACTGAACTTTCTTCACTTGTTGCTGAGAATCTCCAAGGCCTGAGATAGAGCTTGCCTCCTGTTAACGAAATCTCAGGGACAGCAAAGACTTCACCTGCCTCCGGGTACCGCCTCTGGGACCGTGTGTTTCACTTGCCACAGAGGGAAACCACAACTGGCCGCCGCCAACAAGACCGCCGGTGGTTCCGTGACCTGAAGGCACCACAGAGGGCACTGCCGCACTTTGCTCCGCAATCCTGGTCCCACCTACGATGATGACTGCCATCAAGACAATGCTTGCACTACGACCTGTGGGCACTGCACTCCGCACTGCCTCACTTCAATCCACCACTCTGGACTCACTACACCGTTGCCAGCTGATATTGCTGCTGTGGTCTGGGGGCACCGCTCGTAAGCTACACGCAGCACCGCCTCATCCCACACCACAGCTGCAGCCCACCAATGCCAGCCCCATTGACCACTGATCTGCTATGGCCACCGAAGCTTGCAACGTGACCGTCAGCACCACAGAGGGCACTGCCGCACTTCGCACCGCAACTCTGGTCTCACCTACGACGATGACCGGCAGCCAGCCACTGCGTGCACCGAAACCTGTGGGCAACGCACTCCGTATCGCTCTGCTTCACACCGCAGCCTTGATAACTGCCGCCGCTGGAGCACACTGCCGCAGTCGGTTGGAACAAAAAGGTACTGTTTACAAGTCTTCTGACACCCACGACGGTCCACACTGACACGGTCAATTCAATTCAATTCAATTAAAACTTTATTCGGATACAAATTTTGTGTCCATAAAAGTATACAAAAAATTTAAAACAGATTTTTTTTAAAAAAAGCTTTAAAAGAATTAATATAAATCACAGTAAATCTTATATGTGAATAATAGGAAAAACAAATTTTTACACATTATTTCTTTCAGTTTGGATCCCAATCCCACTCAAACATTTTATAGTTAATCATAGTTTGCACGGTATTTAACACAAACCTTTAAAAAACGGGCTATTGGCAAAATGCTACACTCAGTGTCCAAACATTGTAAAGCAAGAAGGGCCGGGCGACACTGGCGTAAACCTATGAGTTTTAATAAGGGAATGATCCACTTCTTACGTGGGAATTCATAATAGCTACAAAAAAAGAGTACGTGCAATGGAGATTGTTCTGATTGTCCATTACAAGGACAAAGGGTTAGGTTACTAGACCAATCTTTTGTCTTTGGGAATGTTATCAGCCGATGGAAAGTATTAAACCGAAATCGTGTTAGGAGATATTTTTCATAAGAGTTAACACTAGATAGTAAATACGGTTGGATCCCAAATGAGACTTGTACTGAAACAAGATGGAGGTTTGTGGGTTTGAGAATCTCAGTTGTTAAACGAAGCTCACGTAAATGTGATAAGCACACATTTTTCAGTTTTTCACGTGACATTTCAATTATAGTCTCAGGGAACTTGAAAAAAGACTCCAGGTTTACGTCTTTCAAAAGATTATGGACATAAAGCAACCATGGAATGTTTTTCCACTTTTCCAGAGTAAGACAATCAGAGATAAGCAAACGGGTCATTTTACACTCTTTAGTTTCCCAAATGCGATGCCATAGGAGAATTGGTTGGATAGCAATAAGGTCGGAAATGTAATCCTCCCCCAACTCCATATGGCAACCATAGGTTGGCGAACTTTTGGGAGTAGCCAAAAGATACCGGAAAAAGCCATTTTCTACTTTTTGGATAATTTCCGTGTTAACGTAGCCCCAAACCCCGGCCCCATACATTGCCACTGAGCGGCACTTAGCCCTATAGATCTGAATCAACTCCCGCGGGGGACGCTGGCCTAGTTTTTGCGCAAAAGTGACCAAGTCTGTTGTAGTTCTAAGAAACCCCATCTTTCTGGCCAGAAGGGCTGGACCCCAACTAGAGGAATTGTCTATCAAAATACCTAAATAGGGATAGGAAGTTGCGGTCTCCAGGATGGTATTATTTATCTGGATACCGCCGGAATATTTGAGACGTTTCCCCAGATGCATGACAAACGTTTTCTTTATATTTACTTTTAGATCTAGGCTTGCCATGAAGTCACAGTATCTATCAAGAAGTAGTTGGAGTTGACGCGGGGTCCTGGCCATGATCACCGCGTCATCTGCATAAAGCAGCGCGGGTATTGGACGATGATCAATCATGGGCAAATCCTGGCTTCCTACCAACATCGCAGCCTCCAAACCGTTCGTATATAGGTTAAAAAGAAAGGGTGCCAGTACGCATCCCTGTCTGACACCCTTAGCTACTGGAAATGATGTTGTGACTTCCCCCCCAAACCGTACTGTACTTTTGCTGAGGCCCCTGTATAGAGACTCTGAATGAAACTCACCAAAGTGGGATCAACCCCCATAGTTAGAAGGAGTTTCCAAAGTTTGGTATGGGAGACGCAATCAAAGGCCGCCGAAAGATCGACGTAGGACTCTGGTGGGCCAATTTTGATGGCTGCTTCGAAAACCTTTGTAAGAATGGGGGACCATAATTCTAAGTTGTTTTTAAATAGGTCCACGGGAACCCCGTCAGGGCCTGGGGCTTTGCCACATTTAGAGGCTTGCAGTGCCGTGAGTACCTCGGTATGGTCAAAATGAAGGTTAAGGTTAGAGGAGAGGAAGGGTCTTCTATGATTTTGAGTGGCCAGCATCTCCAAACTTTCTGGGGGGGGGTTCTGTCGAAGGATCCTCCAGGATACCAAAAATCCTAGAATAATGATCAACCCAAGCTGCCTCACCCACTGCTACCTCAATCCGTGGGATCTCTTGTTGGTCGGTTAAAAAGGGTGTTCTTAGTGTTTTCCAGAAAGTGGCTGAGTCCTTAAGTGAACAGCTCTGATGTAGCTTAGCCCATAGTTCCTTCTTGATATCCACCTTACAGGATTTGAGTACTTGCTTAAAGCATTTTCTTAGTCTTATCACTTCCCCTTTGTCCCTTACGGTATTGGTCAGAGCTTTCTTTAGTGAGAGGTAGGCGCTCCTTGTTGCGGGATTAAACCAGCCTTTTTTTGTTTGATTAACACCCTTAGTTTTACGGAACAACTCTCTCTTAATTTCGGATGTAATGACAGAAAAGCTGGCCAATACCTGTTCGGGGACAGATTGTAAGTTTAAACATACTTCGATATGTGGGAGTGTACGACTCAGCACTGCTGAGGAAATCTTTTCGGCATCCACTTTATCCCATTTAATTGCGTAGCCATTTAGTTTATTTACCCTTAGTGTTTCTTGTGTTAAAAGGGTACGCTTCATGGGGAGTTCAAATCAGGAGTGATGATCATGAGGTTGTTGGGGAAATGATCACTACTAGGATCGGTACCTGTTCGAAAGCTACGTAGCTGCTCCTTAGAAGATTGCGAAACCAAAACAAAGTCAATCAGACTGAATAGTCCCCTGCCGTTAAACGTGGGAGTAAAAGGAACTGGGGGTGAGACAAGATCGTTTGCAAAACCGAGATCAAGATTAAATATTATCTCAGTCAAAGTGTTCCCTAGTTTTGTATGAGGAAAATGCGTTATATTGTAACCCAGATCATCAACAATACCACAATTATTTGTATCACCTCCCTTACAGAGATTTAAATTGAAGTCCCCTCCCCAGACTTTGCTAGTACTAATTCTGGGGTTATTTTAGAAGTAGGGAAATATTTTCCAAGACTGGGAGTATGTCCTTTGATGTCAGATTATTATAAAAATTAACTATATAGAACACATGTGTTTTAGTGAGTATTAACTTAAGGATCTGGGAATAGGGATTGCTGCTAATGATTTTGGTATCGATGATTAAAAGTTCATTAGAGAGCTATATTACTAAGCCCCCTTTCGCTCTCCCACATAATGAGGGTTGGGCAAATGAGTTGAAGGTTTTATAACCTTGCAGGTGGATAGGAGTAGTTAGCCATGTTTCTTGTAAACAGATAATATTATGATCTTTGATGGTAACGAGCCATGATGGATAATCTGCCTTAGAGCGCAAACCTGCGACATTCCAGAATATTAATTTGAGGGATAGGTCTGGTTTAGCCGAACCCCCCCCAGTTATGATATCGTCAGAAAGGGATTGTGTCATAGGCCTTGGAGAGCCTAGGTCTAATTGAGAATTTAATATAGCCTGGAATGAGGGTTGGGGCTCTTCCATGGCCCTACAGGGGTAAGGGAATTGGGGTACTTGTTTCTCTATTTCAGGAGATGAGCGAGGCTGACAGATTGAAAACTGCGGTGATTGAACCAGTCAGTCATTTGTGTCCAGACCTGATAAATGGTCAAATCCGTAGGGAGCTTGGAAGGGTTTGGGGCAATAGAATGAATTGTAGCCCCTATAGCCATTCCTGTTAAACAGACAGTTGTTATGGGTGACCATAAGACGCTCATTAGGGTAACTAGTTAGTAGTCCCAGATTAGGTACAAATTCTACTGCGGATCTCGGATAGAAAAAAAATCAAATCGCGTTGTCATAATACCCCCTGACCCAAAATCCTGAAATTCGTCTAAGATGTATCTTACAGTTCTACGGTCTGAAAAATTAACAATGATAATGTCACCAGATAAATTTTTCCTTCGACAGACCAGCCATTGCAGTCGCCTGACATGAATAATTTCACCATTGAAATACGGAGGGAGCGGCCGGTTTTGACGGAGCCAGAAGAGCACTTTGTTATTTAGTTGTGTAAAATTTTCCGTCTTACCTTCCTCTAAAGGTGGAACACCTGTCAGAATGACTACGTACGGAGCTGCTTCCGGGGGGAGGTCTACTAGCCTAGTCCTCGGCTCTCTTGATACATCTAGTTTTGTTTGAACACCTAGATAAGGGGCAAATTTTAGGTTTATAGGGTTCCCACCCCCCTGTGTGTTATTCGCCCTGGATTCAGATGGTAGACGTGATACAGGGGATGGACTTAGCTGGGAGGATTTTGGTTTAGAGGAATTAGTGTTCTTTACCCCTCCCTTTTGGGGGGGGGAAGATCGATTATTGTTTTTTACACATCTTCTTTTCCACGGGGACAAGGGCAGGCTTTGATGGGGCAGATGTCGAAGATGGTAGTAACCCTTTCTTTGGAGTGACAAATGTAGGGGTTGGTACTGCCGTTACCAGGGATACAGATGATGGAACACTATTAGGTTGAGCCTTATGTGCTACTATGTTCTCCCTGACTACTTGGTCTAGGGAGCCTAATTGGACAGTGAGTCTGTCCAGTCTCTCTAGTACTGGGAGAATAAAAGAATGTACTATTTGCTCAATAGTCCCAGTAATATTGGTAGTAGGAGTCTCCTTTGATGGAATGGGTTGAGGGGTAGGCAGGGCAGATGTCGTGTGCAATAATGGGGTGTATTGTGCGTGGTTATTAACAGGATCAGAAGTTTGGTTGGAATTTAGATTTGGAGTTTGAGTAGGCCTACTTAGTTTGCTCCTTAACGTTCTACCTCCCCACTTTCTCCTTCTTTTTGTTGGCGGGGGACCTTGGAGAATATCAAGATTGAGCTTCTGGGTGCGTTTCTTTTTTTGGGCTATCTCTACCACAGGAGGCGAAGTAGGGGCTTGAGGCTCAACAAGCGAGGGAAGATTACAGGGAGAGGTAGGGATAATGACACTTATTTCATTTATTTCATTAATAGAATCAGCTATAGAATCAACAATAGAGTCTATTAGATTGGTTCTGTCCCGGAAAAGCAATGGAGTGCTTTCAATAGTAGAAGAATCACATACTGTTGGGGTGATATAGATGCTGTCATGGACCGACGTGCTTGGTCGTGTTGAGTGCGGGGACGTGTACATATTCTTAATATGGTCAATCGAACGTCGCCTGTCAGCACGCCGTTCAGCGAGAGAGTCCTCCTTGTCCATGTCCGTGACGGTTCTAATCACAAAATGATCCAAAGTGCCTTTAACAGTCTTTTTTACGAGGGGAGTTTTACCCGATATACTCATTGTTCGTAGTATTTGGAAAAAAGAGGGACAAACAAATTGGTATAGGGGGAGTAATGAAACACCCTCGGAGCCTTGAGCAAAACTGTAGCAGGTAGCACAATTTAACTAAGTCACAATCATTAAGGAAATATCAATACCAATACGGAAAGTTCGATTTGCCTTACTTGAGGAGACCGTTCCGAGGGTGACAGGAGGGGGGCCCAGCCCGGCCTTTTCCGGCCTAGGGCTCCGCCCGGCACCGCCCGCGCACGTCCGCGAGGCGGAGGTAGCTGCCTCCTTTTAAGCGCCTCCAGGCGCGTCGAACCAGGAAGTGGTCTGTGTCCCTCGGCAGGCTGGGAGCCATAGTCCACCCCACTCCGCGGCTGAGCAATGGCAGGTGCTCAGCGGCGGGGGCGACCACAGCGTCGAGGCTCCTGTCAGGTCAGTGAAGTGAGGTGAAGTCAGCTCTGCCCTCTCCTTGACTATGTCCGCAGAAAAAGCATCCCAAAGCACTCACAAAAGGGCACCACACCGGTTTTTAGATAAAAATAAAAGAATCTTTATCTGGGCGAGATCCAAAAATATGGCAAGAATATTCCACGTACAGCAATAAGGTTTCCAAAAAGTAATGTGTCTAAGATTGTCACCAATACCTGGTAGTCGCTGTCTCTTAGGTGGGAAGTACTGGGGCAAACAACAGTTCCTCAAGCGTGGTAGGTTATGTCCTGCTCAAAGTATTGATGAGCCTATTCCGCTTTGGAGAACAGTACTTTACATTTAGGGCAAAACAGTGCAGAAAACGCCTCTGGGCTCCTACTAGGGTTAATACGGTAATACGGTAATTCTCGGCTCCGATGTGGGGTGAACAGGTACGGGTCGTGATAGTCACTCAGAGTGGGGGCCTGTTATCGCCTTAGTGTTCCACCCATCTCCGGCCCGCAGTCCCAGTGCAAGCAAGTTCCCCCAAACCAAGTAGGCTCCAAGGGAACGGCCTGCAATCATGCAGCACAGTCCCCAGCAGTCGAGTACAGTATGCCGGTTATCGCTGTCCCGCTATTACTTGAAGGGAAGTTGCCCCAGCCTTCAGTGGGCCGCTAGTAAGTTGCGGCAGTCCCCCGCAGCCTTATTACTACGTGCCGGCAGTCTCTGACCCTCACACCACTGCCCGGCTAGCCTGCAACCCGCCTGAGGCGCCCACGCACACAGCGGCTTAGCGCACACCGCTACGTGTTACCTGGGGTTGGGGGCGAGGCAGGCACCGGCGGGGAGCTCCTCTGTCCTCCGGGCACTCGGTTCCAGGTGCGGCTGCACGGCAGAGGAGAGGGAAAGCCCTGACCCGGTCAACCAATCCTGGTGGATTTGGTTGTCTTCAGCACCCTGGTAGCACCGGATAGAGCTACTGCCTTCAAGGATTTGCATTTTTAAGGTTATTCTTGCAGAGTACAAATTCTGATCATTGTGTGTTGGACATTTATTGTTTTGGTCTTGATTTGCCTAGATAAATGTTGGTTATTTTTCTAAAACTAGTGTGGTGTCCTTTTGTAGTGTTTTCACTGTATTACTATGTGTTACGTGCAAATGCTTTACACATTGCCTCCGAGATAAGCCTAACTGCTCATGCCAAGCTGCCAAGGGGTTGAGCAGGGGTTATTTTAGAAGGTTATCCCCCTTATCCTGACTAGAAGAAAGGTCCCTATTTCGACAAAGGTGCAAACCATTGCCAATTAGAGACCCCCATTTCTAACAGCCATTTCATCGACTCAGCCCTGGAGCGGTCCTCTTTTACTCCCTTCATTGTCCGCTGCTGTTGGAGTTGCATTCACTTGTTTGGCTGGCTGTGAAGCTTCATAGTCGAGGCCTGTAGCTGTGCTTATGAGATCGGGCGTGGGATAGGGGGTCGCCGTTGTGTAGCCACCGTACATGGAACATTGTTTGTAAGCTAGCGGTCTGTTTAGTTTGTTGCAGTTGCACAACTGGGGTTGGTAGGTTCCTCCTGGGTGCAGAATACCTTGCTCATGTCCATGTTTTGTTTTGCATGTTTAGCTGATTTGTATCAGCCCTCCGCTTGGAGTGGGTGAGACTCTAGGCGGCCGTGGCATAGTTTTCATCGTTTCTTTGTGTTGCATGTTGTTTTTTGTGAGGACGGCATGAGACATGCCGCTGGAGTGGATGAGTCCCCGGGTAGCCACGGCATGACTTTTCCACATTTCTTTTGGCTCGCACGTGGTGTTATGTGTGTGGATGGCAAGCATTTGTAATAGCTGCGGGAAACAGGTTCAGATCCAACAATGACCAGTCTTTTGCTGAGGGTGATAAAATGAACGTCACTGAGTTTTGCACAATGATGTCTATTACTTACAAAGAGTGAGCATTAATAAGCTTATGAGGCACGATGCTTAGATCGGGTGAGGTTTGAAGTACTGGGTTTTTAAAACCCAGCGGTGCAGGGGAACACACCCTAAGACTTCGGGTTCTTCCTGTTTCAGACCTACAGAAACACAGAGTCTTCTAGGTGAAGTCAAAGATCGTATTTATTGGCTGCAGACCAATTACAGGTATCCGAGAAGTACAACACCATGTATGTTCTCAGGAGACTGCTTAAACTTACAGAAACGGCCTTCTCCTTATATACAAAATATCATGCTTCAGGCACACATTGCTCGTTTTACGATATGGTCGTTCATATGTATTCATTACAAATGAAAAGGCAGAGTCATGATGACCATCCCACATTCCAGTTAAACCAGCCCACAATTATTTACCCAGCGAGGCTCAGATCCCACATCAGATATCAACAGACCCCAATAAACACGGGCACCTCCTGTTTGTAAAACAAGCCATAAAGCAGGAAGAGTCAGGTGTGAAAGAGATTAGCCGGAGGCTCGTGTGGGATGAAAAGGCTTTATGGTGTGTCAAACCCTGATGCTAATCACAGGTGGCCGTAGGACGGGGAGCTCGTGGGACCGGACTGACCTGGGGCGGTGGAGCCAAGTCGCACAGGTCACAGAGAAGTCAAAGGAAGGCACATGTGTTCTAAAGGCCGGTGTTTGTCCTTGATGTGTAGCCTATGTGAGGGCAACCATAAGATGGCCACCGCTCCAAGATGGAACCCACAAAGTCAATGTGTAATATCGTATACAAAGTACATTTATCGATAAAACGTTATGCAAAGCACTTGTACATACTGCATTGGCCATTCGCGGTTCGCTAATACCGGAATAGACAGGGGTAGGGCCCTGCCTCCTACGCGGTCCCAAATTTTAAAGTACCACAGACCCTCCTTTTGCCCTTACATAGGCAATACCTATACTCATATCAATCCGAGTCCAGGTCTATATTCATGAAGCCATGGAGATGTTGCTGTAGCATCATCCTATTACTTAGCTCGTCCCTCGATACAGGTTTCCCTACACATAATATAGCACAGAGGCCCCATATCGCAGGAGCACACTGTATACACAGACAGAACAGGAAAAGAATGGCTAAGATCATTCCAATGACCATCAGAATCTTCCAACCCCAGGCAGATATCAGTTCCCAGAACCACCCCATCAGTGACCAATCTCCTTTATCCACGTGTATAGATTCAGATATTTTATGCAGTTTGGAGATGGCTTGATAAACTGTTGGAGCGTTATCTGGTATGAAAATGCAACAGCTAGACTGGATGACCTTACATACCCCACCGCGGTCTGCAAGTATGACGTCTAGAACCATTCGGTTCTGCAAAGTCATGAGGCGATCCGCTTGGAGCTCAGCGGTCAAATTACCAAGGGCACCAGCCGTAACATTAACAGTGGATTCAACCACACGAGTCAGTTGTCTCAGGTTCCTACTATTGACCATAGGTCCCCAAAACGGCAGGAAACCCACAAAGAAGTCCCCCGCTTCCTGACCGGCAGTATCCTCCTTACTAACCACGCCTCTCACAACTCTGGTCTAGTGAAAATCAGAGGCAGCAGTAAATGTTGGCGGTAGCAAGTTTGCAATATAACATGTGCCCGAGAAATCAGGGGGCAACCATGTATATGCTCGGTCATTGCAGACAAAATATGTACCCTTGGCAGCCAAAAACGCAGGGGAAAACTGTGATGGAAAAGTGTACGTTTCAGTACAGTCACTTTTCCCCAGTTGAGCTCTTGGATTCTGACCATTACCTTGTAAACAGAACCGACCTATGAGGGGTACGACCCAAATTGGGGATGAGATTTTTCGCTGCCTTTCACCCAGACTAATGCTATACCCCATCGCGTTCCAACCTACATAAGCTCGCAATTCATCCTTGGGAATAGATGAGTATGCGTCGATATCTCTGCTCATATCGGCAACTCCTTTCATTAAAGCTTTATTATTTGTGCTAGGTCTGATGGAACGCGGTTGTCACGGGGAGTAGGCATCTAATGCAAAAAGAAACATGGTCTGGAATGCCCATGACGATCCATTATAGCTAAACGGTAGCACTAGATAAGGAATACCCTTGTTAATGGTGTGTGGCATTAAACCACACACCCAGCAATTGGTTGTGTTCATGACTAGTTGGTGCTGGTGCAGGAGTTGAATGAATGAATTGTTTACAAATTCGGAACGTCTAGCTTGTTCGTGTTCAGGCAGGGGGTTGAAAGAGTGTAAGGAGGCAGTAGGAGGAGGTATAGGCTGTTCAGTGGGTGCAAATGGCACTTGAGAGGAGAAGAATGCATAACCTACAGTAAACACCATCATACTAAATAATACAAACAGACATAATAATACAAAACGTTTGCTCTTCATTATTCTACATATTTTCGTCTTAAAGTTCATTTCCTCAGCGGGTCTCTCCATCTTGAAAAACTCCATCCTCTAATCGTGCCGCTCGCGGCGGGTGAGTATCTTCTGCTAAGGAGTACGCCTGTCAGTCCAGGGAACGCCCTAGACCAACCAGAACCGTTGACCTAACGTCTTCGGCCTGTACCCCAAAGTCTTGGCACCGCGACCCTGCGGCTGAACCCGGATGGTGGTTCGAAAAACAAAAATCAAGAAAGTCCTTCAGATGGGAGAGCTAAAATATCAAAAAAAATAGTAAGGGAAGGACATTTTTATTTGTCCATAGGCCTTGGTCTCAAGTTGTAGCGGTTTCTGCCAGGTACTGTCTGATCTTGAAACAAGAGTTCAGGCTCCGTGGTGTCTATCCGAGTTGACGGTGGCACAGCTTCCTGCAAAATATCGTCACTTTCTTGTTCTGAAGTTGTGCCTCTTACGCGTGCATCACTAAATGGTACAAAACGAGGTACAGTGTCTGTTTCAGAATCAGCGATACCCTCCTGGACCCACTGGTCATGTGGTAGAGGCAAAGGGATCCGTTTGCAGTAGGCGCCGTGAATCCAATTCTTTTTCCCTTTCACTCGAACCGCTGATCTTGTCGACAGAAGTACGAGGTGAGGGCCGATCCAACGGGGCTCATCGTTGTTCTTTCGCTGAAATTCTTCACGAGTACCCACGAGCCAGGATCGATATGGTGTCCTGGAGCTTCAGAGGCCTGGGGGAGAGTATCGTGCACCTGTTGGTGTAAAACACGCAATTTAGCCGTCAATTCATACAGGTAGTCAAGCAGTACTGGATGTTCGATTTCGCTGAATTTTGTCGGTCTTGGCACACCCCATACATTGGCCGGGCGACCAAAAACCACTTCATATGGACTAAGTCCCACTCGTGAATGCACAGTCATTCTTGTGGATAGGAGTGCTAAAGGCAGAGCGTCAGGCCATTTATGACCGGAGCTCGCCTGGATTTTGGCCTGCTTGAGCTTCAGAGTGCCATTGTAGCACTCTACTAATCCAGCTGATTGGGGTGATTTGCAGCGTGGAATTTCTGCTTTATACCTAATCCTTCACACACATTCTTCATCACTCGACCCACAAATTCACTCCCATTATCACTCCACACCATTCTTGGCATTCCAAACCTAGGGAAAAATTATTTCACAAGGGCTTTGGCTGTGGATAAAGCAGTGTTGTCCTTTAGGGGATATGCTTCTATCCATTTTGAAAAAGCGCAAACAACAACCAGTACATATTTCAAGTTGTTGCACCTTTCCATGTGGATAAAATCTAGCTGCAAAACCTCAAATGGATATGTTGGAGGCGCAAAATGACCAGCTGGAGTTGGGGTTCCCATACCAGGGTTGTATTTCAAACATACCATACAATTCTTGACCACATTCTCTGCACACTTGGGAATTCCAGCGTTCTGCCATACTGGAGCCAACAACTTACAGATTCCTTTCACACTAATATGTGCCATTCCATGTGCCATAGTAACCACTGGAAGCACATATGCATCAGGTAACAACCTTCGCTGATGTTCTGACAAATCAACCCAACAACCATTCTCATCCAATTTACCCGTACTTTCTCTCCACTTGCTCAACTCTTTCTCTGTGGCTTCAGCTTGAAGGGACTTCACACTCTCTATCGTGTCTTCACACATTCCAACATCACCAACCCATCTTGCAGGGCCTGCAACATACATTCGAGTCTTCACATCTTTTGCTGTCTCTTTCGCGATTTCATCAGCAAATGCATTACCACGACCAACATCATCAGTGACTTTCTTGTGCGCACTGCATTTCATGATTGCAACTTGTAACGGTAGGGTCAGTGACTCAAGGAGATCATTCACCAACTTGCCATTCTGAATTTTAGCTCCATGCGAAGTCAAGAACCCACGTTCTTTCCACAATCGCCCAAAACTATGAGCCACGCCAAAGTCGTACTGGCTGTCAGTATTTATGTTCACTTTCATTCCTTCAGACAATATGCATGCTCTTGTAAGGGCAATTAATTCTGCTGCTTGAGCCGAATTATGTGGCACTCGTGCAGTTTCAACAATCGTGTGCAAAGTTGTGATAGCATATGCAGCAGTCGTATCACCATTCGGAAGCTTGAAGCACGAACCATCCACCCAAAAGGTACCATCACCCTCAGTTAGGGGAGTATCTTTAAGAACCACTCTCCCTTTTGTCTCTTCTTCTGTTCTAAACAGACAATCATGTTGGTCAATCTCATCTATGTCTGCTGGAATTGGCAATAATGTAGCTGGATTCAACGTATTGCATCTCTTTATGTGTATATGATTTGCCAACAGTGTCAATTCATACCCTGACAATCGAGCACTAGTTAAGTGCTGTGTCTTGGTCCGGTTTAACAATGTGTCCACAGCATGTGGAACCATTACAATCAATGTGTTATCCATTATCAATCCAGCAGACTGTCGAATAGACATAGCTGCTGCGGCTGTAGCTCTCAAACAACTTGGCAATGCCCTCGCTACCGGGTCCAAGGTTGACGAAAAATATGCGCATGGACGCGGTCTGTCGCCAAAAGGCTGTGTTAACACTGATAATGCGCAACCGTCCTTTTCATGGACATACAATGTAAAAGGCTTGCTGTAGTCACGGGTACCCAACACAGGAGCTGAACATAATGCATTTCGCAATTCCCAAAAACTTTTCTGACACTCTTCAGACCATGGGACAGGATTCGGTGTGTCTTTACATGTTAATGCTAACAAAGGTTTTGCCAGCAAAGAAAAATTTGGTATCCAATGCCTACAGTATGAAGTAATGCCCAAGAAAGCACACACTTCTCTCTGTGTTCTTGGCACACTTAATTGTGCAATGGCTTGAATTCTTTTTGGGGTCAGTTTCCTTCCCTCCTTCGATAAGAGATGACCTAAGTAGGTCACTTCTTGTCGACAATATTGCAGTTTGGAGAGAGACACTTTATGATGAGAGACAGACAAACGGCGCAACAATGGCAATGTAGCTTCTTTACAAATCTTTTCAGTATCCGCGGCGATTAGTAAATCGTCAACGTACTGAATAAGGACAGCGCCACTAGGTAAAACAAGTGCATCAAGCTGCGCTTTTAAAGCCTGACTGTATATTGATGGACTTTCACAGTAGCCCTGTGGAGCGCGTTTAAAGCGGAAGCTTCGACCTCCTAAACTGAAGCCAAAAATGTCCCTGCTCTCTTCTGCAATTGGGATGCTAAAGAAGGCATTCTTTAAATCGATCACTGAGAACCATGCAGCGGAAGCTGGAATCATAGTTAACAAGGCAGTTATATCAGGGACAACTGGAAACTGTGGCACAACTATTTTATTTACCTCTCTAAGATCAATCACAAATCTGTAAACAGGTGGCTGTGAAGGGTCCGTTCGTTTTAAGACAGGTAAAACAGGACTATTGCAAATGTTGCCTCTTGTCTCCTCAATTACACCCTTTTTAATCAAATCACTGACAATTGCTAACAACGCTTTCTGACCTTCATTAGAGATCTTGTACTGGGGAATGCGTGGCAATCTGACATTGGCCTTTAAAGTGACTACATATGGCGGTATTTCCAAAAGACCCACATCATTGGGACCAGTAGCCCAAAGGACATCTGGAAGGGATAACAATTCAGGGGGCAATGTATTCTTTGACAAGTACATCGGGGAAATCACTTCCTTACCCAATGTAAGTTGTACTCCTGAGGGAGAACAATATAGTGTTGCATGCAATCTTTTTAACAAATCTAATCCTAACAGATTTTCACCACAACCTGTCGTTAGGATGAGGGGTGCTTTTAACTCACAAGGTCCAACAGAAAGTGGCATAGGACTAGAAATCGGGTTCCTAACTGGGGCGCCAGAAAAACCTACTGAAACATTCATTTCGCCAGACAAAGGCGCGCCAGGGAGTTTTGAATGTATAATTGAACTCTTTGCAGCACCAGTGTCCAGCAGAAAGGGCTCTGTTACACCTGCTGTAGTCACCTTAACATACGGGCCACTCTGATCCACTGGTACTGAAACAACTCCCTCTCTCAGTCTATGGCTGTCCTAGTAATCATTACCTTCCACATTGTCGTCTTCTGCATAATAATCATTATTATAGTACTGAGCTGTATTACCAGTTGCATTGGCTTGCTGATCAAAGCTATTTATCGTATTTTGAGGCGGAAGAGGACGCGCGTTCTGGGGAACATTTCCACACCCTCTACCTCCAGGAGCTTGCTGACCACCTCTACCTCTTGCGCCATACGCATTATTAGTACGCTGCAACAATTTAGGACAACTATACTTAAAATGACCTTCCTCTCTGCAATATGAACATTGATTGGGACCTATAGGGATACGTGGTTGATAATACCCATTCATTTGCTGGTTATTCTGAAACTGTTGGGGTTGCTGATAGATACCTTGGGTTTGCCTATAATTATTCTGTCCTCCACGTGGCGGATAAGCCTGCTGTAAAAGGACCTTCGTTTTCAATTCTTTCGTTTTCTTGTCTGTTCTATCCTTCTCGTCTTTATCTCTATTTTCGTAATGCTGTGCAGTAGCCAGTATTTGCGCTGAAGAGGAAACAGCCCAAGAACTCCCTGAATCTTTTAATTTCTTACACAACTCGGGAAGTAGATTCTGTACAAATTTATCAACAAATAACCGTTGGCCACCTTCAGTACTCATGTCTTGACCACTGTGGTCGATAAACGTTTCTTCAAACCTTGTAAAGAAATCGGACACTGTTTCATCTTTCTTCTGCTTGCATGCGGATAGTTTATCCCAATTCACGCGCATCGCGGGCATTAAAGTTTTCATGTATGTAATAATTCTACCAGGGAGGTCTGCTACGAGGGGCTCAGGTTTTGCACCACCAACTTGTCTAGTGTCTGCGGCAATGATATTAGCCCATGTGCCCCCTAGTTCTGCAGCATGATCCGTATTACGAATGGATCCCCATAAAGGCTGTGGAACCACATTCCCGAACAACATATCTATGTCAGCCAGATTCATGACACACGATTCTGCAGTCTGTGATAACTCCTTATAATATCCTGTAGGGTTTTTACGGGGGTCAGGCAATGTCTGTTTAAGTGCTATTACTTCAGAACGCTTCCAAGGACAGGCACCCAAACACGCTGGAAATGAGCTGGAACAGCAGCAATACCTCGAGCGGCATCAGCCTCAACGGCTTCCTTCCATACCGGAGGGACTTCTCTCATAGGGTATTGGCGCGCTTTTCCCTTTTTCCCCACAGGGAATTCCTGTTCGAACAGTGATTGCTGACAATCCTCATTCCTGAAGGACAGTAAAGTCGCAACTGCTTTATCTACATCGGGACCCAGAATTGTACCTGTTCCAAAATCAAATCGCACTCGACACAACTCCTGCGGGTTTGAGTTTGAACCATGATCTTCCAATTCCTCACAGAGGAATTCACACATTTTCTCGAACACATACCTCTGTTATGGGGCGTCCCATTGGTGAAAAACGTTAACAACTGACTCCACATCATAGAGTGAAGGGAAAACAATCCACCTACGCGCCATATGATCTAATACCTCTTTCTTTTCAGGATTAGGCAGCTGACTACGCAACTGCTTACGTTGTAGACCAGGGGGCATCCGTCGAGAAAGACTGTGGTGCTGGAGAGTGAGCTCCAGTATGGTATTTCTACTGCTCTCTCTTCCCCGTTTCCCCCAGGGCCCTGCTTTATGTGACCCTTGACTTCCCTTCCTGTCTGTGCCCCGGACCCACCCACCCACCTCCCGTAGGCTCTGGTGGAAGCGGAGCTCTCTCTCCCTTCACTGCAGCAGCGCAGGTGTTCTGAAGCAGCACGCTGCTGAAGCGGGGACCAAACTGCAGCTGACCCCGGGCACGAGGGCTTCACGGGGAGTCGCCGTCTCCCGGCACCCCTGGCTCGTGCCGTACAGAAGCAAGCAAGCTGCTGAAGCGGGGACCAAACTGCAGCTGACCCTGAGCTAAAAATAACGCCATACCTCATAGACATCGTTGTGTACATCGGTCACTCCACCTAGGCTCACCTGACCCCCAAACAACCTCCTCCCTGCTTACATCAGTGCAGTTATCAGTCTCACCAGACGCCACGGGACAAAGAGCCATCGCCGCATCGCACTGCCCGGGGACTAGTTGTTCCAGGATTCAGTGCTCCAGCGGGAGAGGCTGGGTCCAGCTGCTCACACTCAAAAGCGCACCTGCACTCCCGCGATGCGGGACGCCACGGGACAAAGAACCATCGCCGCATCGCACTGCCCGGGGGACTAGTTGTTCCAGGATTCAGTGCTCCAGCGAGAGGGGCTGGGTCCAGCTGCTCACGCTCAAAAGCACGCCTGCAATCCGGCAACGCGGAACGCAGGGCCACCCCATTTGCATTTTTGGATCCAATGCAAGTCAGTTTCAGGCACTAAAGTAACTAATTCCAAAGTGTTAGACCTGGCACCTTGGCGTGAGTCTCCCTTCCTCTTTTTGTCGCTGTGCCTCATGTGTTTTTATGGTGTTGGCCGCTCAGCGCGCTGTGCCACTGCCAACCAGTGTCACGGTGCGAGTGCTCCCTATGTAAATTGTATATGTTGGTTGGATTCCATGATTGGATTGTTTGATTTACTATCAGACCCCAGTAAAGTGCGCCAGGAGCGCCAGGGCATGTAAAGGCAAACACCGCTGGTGGGCTTGCAGCACGGGTTGTGCCACCCACAGATGCGGCCGGTAAAATACGTCTAAGGTCTGCCATCGCAGAACCTGCGTGCAGTCTGGTACTGACACGCCGACCGACAAGTGCCCACACTTGCCGGTCCCTGAAACCTTCCCTTAGCTGCATGTTAGTCACCCCTCTGGTAGGCCCACGGGCAGGGTGCATTGTACGCCTAAGGTAGGACAAGCCGGGATGCGGGGCATGTCCTAGTAGTGAATTACCGCCATCTTGGTGTTCACTACTGCAAGGCTACCCTGTTCTCATAGGCCAGTATGGGCGGCCTGGATTATTACACCCTATGATCCTAACCGACCCAGGGAACATGGTAGGAGATCGAGTTTAGTATGCCTGAACTCGGAATAATAAGGTACACCTTTTCGCAAGGTTTATTTTAATATTCCGGGTTTGCAAATGCCGCTTTTAGAAAGTTGGCCTTTGCTTGCCTAAACCTTTCAGCCGCCTCTGCGTGTTGTGTATCTGATGTCTGGCTGGTGTGAGTGACAGGGCTGGGGGAACCCAGATGGGCAGGGCTAGGTAGCCTGGTATGAATAGGACGATCGACAGGTAGATGGGTGGGAGGAGTGCTCCTAGGTTCTGAATAGGACAGTGCTCCGCTACCTCGATGCCGGCTCCACCCCCTGTGGAGCGTCTGATGACTCTGCCCTGCACTCTGAAAGGAGAAGCCTGCATCACGTAAACAAAGTGCTCAGGAACCGGACTGAACTAGGCAAGGGCCCCCCTGGCCTGGGAGAACAAAAGATTTGTGGTATAAATGGAGGAGCCCTGCTCCTAAGAAACTAGATCCGCTTTTGACCAAGAAGAATCTCTGCCTGAGGAGGAGGCACCGGGAAAGCTGTAGGAGGAAGACTGTCCCTATCCTGGGGGATTGGCCTGCAGTGGTGACCTTGCTACCAAAGGAGAGAAGAGAAACTGTTGCTGAAGACTTTTACTTTACTTTTACTTTCAAGACTTGTGCTTTTCCAAAAACGATCTCCAAGGGCTTGGAACTGAGCTTGCCCCCTGAACTGAGCCCCAGGACCATTGGGCTCTACCTGATCTTCACTCGCCTGCTGCTGGACTGTGGTGTCCTTTCCCTCGCCGGAGCTGTGACCCTCGTGCCCCAGTCCCTCCTTGAGCCGTGACCAGGACTGCTTAGCCGCCCCCGCCTTGGGAAGAGCCTCGCTCGATCGGAGCCGCTCCCCCTACGCTGTGCTGGGCTGCCCCGTCACCTCGCTCGTTGGAGGCTTGCTGTGCACCTTCACCCTCCTCGCCGGAATCGGCGTTTGTGAGCATCTCCAAGCCTCGGACGGCCCGGACGTATCTGCGTGCCCGGCTGCCCCGCTTTGTTCACACGCCACCTGCAACACCCCGCTCTTGTCGTGAGCCTGAAGATCAGACACCCTCGTGAAGTGTGGGAGCCCCGGACGCCGCCTCGCTCTTCCGTCAAAGAGCCGCTGAAATCCCGCACCCGCCTTTGCGTCAAGAAACAAGGTACTGTACTTACGACCTCGACCGCGAGCTCGCATCGGATCCAGGGTCCGCAACGTTCTTATTTCCCTGTCATCTGCTGTGTGCTCCCTGGGCGCTGCCTCAGCACGAAGTGCGCTGAGGCCTACAGTTACCTTGGGCCCGCCTAAAGAACTTTCCGTAAAACCAAGAGAACTTTACCGTATTCCTGCGAATTGTGGCCCCATCAGTTCAACGTTACTGGGCCTTGTATTTGAATCTGCTGAATCTACATAAAAGCTTATTTTTATATACCTCCTGATTGGTGTCCGTTTGTGGTGCATGCAAGGGGTTTACTGTATGTGTAATTGCATTTGCTTAACCGTGTACGCCTGAGACTTAGCCTAGACTGCTCGCGCCACGCACCTAGAGGGTGAGCAGGGGTTATTCTGGGGAGTCATCCTTCGCCCTGACAAGAAGTAAAGGGTCCCTGCTTGTTGTGGGTTCACACCTGCGTCAACCAGAGCCCCCTCATTTCTAACATTGGTGGCAGCGGTGAGGATTTACGGATTTGCATTTGTGGTTTGCGTATAGTGAATCACTGATCACCACGTAGTGAGAGCAGACCAGTAACACAGCCACAAGGCTAGCATTTGTTTTTGTTTTGACAAGAGTCTCCGTTGTTAGAGCCATGCCTGGTTCACTTTCCGCCGGAAGGGCGGCTTCCATAATCTCTGGATTTGAAGACGTAGATTGGGAAGAAGGCGCACTTCTGGATCGTACCAATGAAGACTTGAAAGGTCTTTGCTCCAAGTTCAGGATTGCCCAAACTGGATTGAAGAAGAAGGAGCAATTTGTGAAGGCGCTGAGGGCCTGGTATGAGTCAAAGGCACCAGAGAATCAGGTGGAAGTGGTTCCACCAGAAAGTGTCCATGAGTTTGGCAGATGCCTGTCGCCAGAAGAGTTGGCGGACAGGGCAGCAACCCGGGCACACGAGGTGGAAATGGCAAAACTTCATGGGCAGATGGATATGGAAAAACAAAGATTAGCCATGGAAGAAAAGAAACTACAATTAGAGCATGACATGAAGCTGAGGGAGCTGGAGCTGAAAGCAAAAAGTTTGGAGCTTAATCCCTCTGGTGGCAGCACACCGCCAGTACCGGCGGAACCAAGAGTTTATATTCCCAAGGATGTAGTGAAGGAGTTCTTCAGGAATGACGACATCGGGCAGTGGTTCAGAGCCTACGAGGTAGCCATGTCTTCCCACCGGGTCCCTGAGAAAGATTGGGGAGCGGGGTTGTGGGGAAGGTTTCTGAGTGAAGGGCGGGACACACTGTTAGATTTACCTGTGGATGTTCGTAATTCTTATGCCCATATGAAGGAAGCATTGATGGCTAGGTATGGGTTGACCCCTGAGTTATATAGACAGAGGTTCAGGGGTTGCACTAAGATTCCCAATAGTACGTATGTGGAGTATGTGACTTTCTTTTGCAGAGCGCTGGATGGTTGGGTAAAGGGTAGTAAGGTAAATGATTATCAAGGGCTTCTTGATTTAATGGCATGGGAGCACTTGTCCAGTAATTGTTTTCCTGAGCTACGCCAGCACCTGATCGATAGTAAGCTGACTAACCCGAGGAAGCTTGCTGAGGAGGCGGACCGCTGGGTCAGTACCAGGGTCCACAAGGGTACCGTGGGAGATTCCGCCAAAGGTGGGCAGGGTCCCCAGCAGAAGAGTGGGGGGGACAGGGGTAAACAGAAGCAGTTCCAAAAAGGGCCCCAAAATAGTCCCCAAGGGAACCAAGGGAAGGGTTCTCAGCCTCCCCCACCCCAGAAACCGACCGGGGCCCCGACAGGTCCTCCTGTTCCAAAGGGGCCCGTAAGATGTTACAGGTGTAACAATTTGGGGCATTTTGCCTCTGATGTAAAGTGTCCATTGTTTGGTAAACCAGCACCCACTGGTGCTCCACCCCGGCAGGTGACTAGTGTAGCCTTGGGGGAGGAGAGGGATGTCCAAGGTGGGTGGGGTCCCGCAGAGATGTCCCTGGTCTCGCTAGGAGACCGTGAAGTGGTCCCTCCAACCCAGCTGCCTGAGAACACTAAGAAGTACAGGCAGTGGGTGACCATAAATGGCCATAGAGTGGAAGCTCTTAGAGATACAGGAGCCAGTGTGACAGCTGTCAGGTGTCACCTGGTGTCTCAGGAGCAGGTGGTCCCCAATGCATTCTATCCCGTTGTTGCCGCTGACAACACAGAGAGACACTGCAAGGTGGCTCAGGTTCCCTTTGAGTGGGGGGGGGTCTCTGGTACTCTTCAGGTAGCTGTGAGGCCCGCCATGCCTGTAGACTGTTTGTTAGGGAACCATTTGGAGAGCTCACCTTGGGCTAAGGTGGAGCGGAGTGCTCACCTGGAGATGTTGGGTATGCCGGATTGGGCGTGTGTCACCACACGGTCCATGGCAGCCAGTAGAGGTACTCAAGAGGTCCTGGAGCCTGAGAGGGAGGCCCAGGAACCGGCCTCAGAGAGAAGGAGCAAGGGGCGCGGGAAGCCGGCCCCTGAAGTTCCCACGGTCCAGGAGGAAGCAGACCTTGAGGGGGATGCCCTGGAGCCTACAGGGGAGCAGATAGCTGAACTGGGAGACCTGCCGGAGCTGACCCATTGGCAGCAGGAAGGGGGTCCCACCAGGGAGGACTTTTGCAAGGCACAGAAGGAGTGCCCTTCTCTCGTGGGTATGCGGCAGCAGGCTGCAGACCAGGCCGCAGGTGATCAGTCAGGATCACATTTCGTTTACTGGGAGAACGACCTCCTATATACAGAGCCTAAGGTTGCTGAGCCTGGGTCAGCCCGTGCGCTGGTGGTACCCCAGGACTTCAGAGCCTTCCTACTGGGGCTGGCTCACGATGTGCCATTGGCAGGGCATTTGGGGCAGGACAAGACCTTTGAAAGGCTTGTCACCCACTTTTATTGGCCTCAAATGCGCAGGAGTTCAGATACTCACTGCAGGACATGCCAGACTTGCCAGGCAAGTGGAAAGAGTGGAAGGAAGCAGAAGGCTCCACTCCAGCCATTCCCTGTGGTCGGTACCCCATTCCAGCGAGTGGGGATTGACATTGTAGGGCCACTGGACCCCAGGACAGCGATGGGCAATAGGTTCATCCTGGTCCTGGTGGACCATGCCACCCGGTACCCGGAAGCCATTCCTCTAAGGACAGTGACGGCCCCCGTGGTGGGACGGGCACTGATGGGAATTTTCTCCCGGGTGGGATTCCCTCTAGAGGTGGTGTCTGACCGAGGTACCAATTTCATGTCCAAGTACATGAAATCTCTTTGGCAAGAGTGTGGTGTAACCTACAAGTTCACCACACCTTACCACCCCCAAGGAAACGGGTTGGTTGAGAGATTCAACCGAACCCTCAAAGGCATGATAATGGGCCTAGAAGGAGCCATGAGGCGTAAGTGGGACGTCCTCTTACCATGCCTTCTCTTCGCTTACTGTGAGGTGCCACAGAAGTCTCTGGGGTTCAGTCCCTTTGAGCTTCTGTATGGTCACCCAGTCAGAGGACCTCTAAGTCTGGTCAAAGAAGGCTGGGAGCAATCTCCCAGGAAGCCTCCCCAGAATGTATATAGTTACATGCTGGCCTTCAGGAATCAGACTAGGCGATTCAGGCAACTTGCTGAGGCAAATCTGGAAGCCAGCCAGGAGGAGATGAAGCGGTGGTACGACCAGAATGCCACTCTGGTAGAGCTTCAGCCTGGACAGAAAGTATGGGTCTTGGCCCCCGTGGAGCCGTGTGCGCTCCAGGATAAGTGGACCGGTCCCTTTGAGGTGGTGGAGCGCAAGAGTCCTGTTACCTACGTGGTGGACCTGAAGTCTCCTAGGAACCCCTTAAGGGTCCTACATGTCAACCGCCTCAAGCCCCACTTGGAGAGGTCCCAAGTGGGCATGCTCTTGGCAACAGATGCTGGAATGGAAGAGGAGACGGAACCTCTTCCTGACCTCCTGTCAGCCAAGGAGCAAGATGGGTCAGTGGATGGGGTCATCCTCTCTTCCACCCTGACCCCTGAGCAACAGGATGATTGTCGCCAGTTGCTGGGACAGTTTTCTGACCTGTTTTCCCTGGTCCCTGGTGTCACTGATTGGTGCGTCCATGATGTGGACACTGGGGATAGTCCACCTGTGCGGCACAAGGCCTACAGGGTGACTGACAGGGTGAGGACCTGCATCAAGGAGGAGGTCTCCAAGATGTTTGCCCTCGGGGTAATTGAGTCTTCTAGCAGTCCTTGGGCCAGCCCCGTGGTCTTGGTCCCAAAGGCTGCAGCGCCGGGAGCCACACCCGAACTCCGGTTCTGTGTGGACTACAGAGGACTCAATTCGGTCACTAGGACCGACGCACACCCCATCCCCAGAGCTGATGAGCTCATCGATCGGCTAGGGGCTGCCAACTACCTCAGCACGTTTAATTTAACGTCTGGGTATTGGCAGATCGCCTTGACCGAGGGGGCCAAAGAGAGGTCAGCATTTTCCACCCCAGATGGGCACTACCAGTTCCGGGTCATGCCATTTGGGATGAAGAATGCCCCTGCCACCTTCCAGAGATTGGTCAACCAGGTGTTGGCTGGGCTGGATTCGTTCAGTGCAGCCTACCTGGATGACATCGCAGTGTTCAGCTCCACTTGGGAGGAACACTTGCGTCACCTCTGGGAAGTGTTGATGGCGCTGCGCAAAGCAGGCCTCACGATCAAGGCGAGTAAGTGCCAGATCGGGCAGGGTTCCGTGGTGTACTTGGGACACCAAGTTGGGAGTGGCCAGGTGGCACCCCTTCAGCCCAAGATAGAAACCATCCTGAATTGGGAGGCGCCCAAAACCCAGACGGAGGTGAGAGCCTTCCTAGGTCTCACCGGATACTACAGGAGGTTTGTCAAGGGGTATGGCAACATGGTTGCCCCCTTGACAGCGCTGACTTCGAAGAAGCAGCCCAGGAAGGTGATCTGGACTGACACCTGTCAGAAAGCTTTTGAGGCCTTGAAAACTGCTATGTGCACGGCGCCCGTGCTCTTGGCTCCCAACTTCTCCAAAGAGTTTATCGTTCAGACAGACGCTTCAGAGCATGGTGTGGGGGCTGTTCTTTCACAGATTAATGAGGAGGGCCTAGATCAACCCGTAGCCTTTCTTAGCAGGAGGTTACTCCCACGGGAACAAAGGTGGAGTGCTATTGAGCGTGAGGCATTTGCTGTGGTCTGGGCGCTGAAGAAGCTAAGACCCTACTTGTTTGGGTCTCACTTCCGGGTTCAGACGGACCACAGGCCCCTCAGATGGTTGATGCATATGAGGGGTGAGAATCCGAAGCTGTTGAGGTGGTCCATTTCCCTACAGGGTATGGATTTCACGGTGGAACATCGCCCTGGTACAGATCACGCCAATGCTGACGGTCTGTCCAGATTTTTCCGCCTTAGTGATGAGGAACTCCCTGGGGTAGGGTAGTTCTCCCCACTTTTCAGCTGGAGGGGACACGTGTTAGACCTGGCACCTTGGCGTGAGTCTCCCTTCCTCTTTTTGTCGCTGTGCCTCATGTGTTTTTATGGTGTTGGCCGCTCAGCGCGCTGTGCCACTGCCAACCAGTGTCACGGTGCGAGTGCTCCCTATGTAAATTGTATATGTTGGTTGGATTCCATGATTGGATTGTTTGATTTACTATCAGACCCCAGTAAAGTGCGCCAGGAGCGCCAGGGCATGTAAAGGCAAACACCGCTGGTGGGCTTGCAGCACGGGTTGTGCCACCCACAGATGCGGCCGGTAAAATACGTCTAAGGTCTGCCATCGCAGAACCTGCGTGCAGTCTGGTACTGACACGCCGACCGACAAGTGCCCACACTTGCCGGTCCCTGAAACCTTCCCTTAGCTGCATGTTAGTCACCCCTCTGGTAGGCCCACGGGCAGGGTGCATTGTACGCCTAAGGTAGGACAAGCCGGGATGCGGGGCATGTCCTAGTAGTGAATTACCGCCATCTTGGTGTTCACTACTGCAAGGCTACCCTGTTCTCATAGGCCAGTATGGGCGGCCTGGATTATTACACCCTATGATCCTAACCGACCCAGGGAACATGGTAGGAGATCGAGTTTAGTATGCCTGAACTCGGAATAATAAGGTACACCTTTTCGCAAGGTTTATTTTAATATTCCGGGTTTGCAAATGCCGCTTTTAGAAAGTTGGCCTTTGCTTGCCTAAACCTTTCAGCCGCCTCTGCGTGTTGTGTATCTGATGTCTGGCTGGTGTGAGTGACAGGGCTGGGGGAACCCAGATGGGCAGGGCTAGGTAGCCTGGTATGAATAGGACGATCGACAGGTAGATGGGTGGGAGGAGTGCTCCTAGGTTCTGAATAGGACAGTGCTCCGCTACCTCGATGCCGGCTCCACCCCCTGTGGAGCGTCTGCTGACTCTGCCCTGCACTCTGAAAGGAGAAGCCTGCATCACGTAAACAAAGTGCTCAGGAACCGGACTGAACTAGGCAAGGGCCCCCCTGGCCTGGGAGAACAAAAGATTTGTGGTATAAATGGAGGAGCCCTGCTCCTAAGAAACTAGATCCGCTTTTGACCAAGAAGAATCTCTGCCTGAGGAGGAGGCACCGGGAAAGCTGTAGGAGGAAGACTGTCCCTATCCTGGGGGATTGGCCTGCAGTGGTGACCTTGCTACCAAAGGAGAGAAGAGAAACTGTTGCTGAAGACTTTTACTTTACTTTTACTTTCAAGACTTGTGCTTTTCCAAAAACGATCTCCAAGGGCTTGGAACTGAGCTTGCCCCCTGAACTGAGCCCCAGGACCATTGGGCTCTACCTGATCTTCACTCGCCTGCTGCTGGACTGTGGTGTCCTTTCCCTCGCCGGAGCTGTGACCCTCGTGCCCCAGTCCCTCCTTGAGCCGTGACCAGGACTGCTTAGCCGCCCCGCCTTGGGAAGAGCCTCGCTCGATCGGAGCCGCTCCCCCTACGCTGTGCTGGGCTGCCCCGTCACCTCGCTCGTTGGAGGCTCGCTGTGCACCTTCACCCTCCTCGCCGGAATCGGCGTTTGTGAGCATCTCCAAGCCTCGGACGGCCCGGACGTATCTGCGTGCCCGGCTGCCCCGCTTTGTTCACACGCCACCTGCAACACCCCGCTCTTGTCGTGAGCCTGAAGATCAGACACCCTCGTGAAGTGTGGGAGCCCCGGACGCCGCCTCGCTCTTCCGTCAAAGAGCCGCTGAAATCCCGCACCCGCCTTTGCGTCAAGAAACAAGGTACTGTGCTTACGACCTCGACCGCGAGCTCGCATCGGATCCAGGGTCCGCAACGTTCTTATTTCCCTGTCATCTGCTGTGTGCTCCCTGGGCGCTGCCTCAGCACGAAGTGCGCTGAGGCCTACAGTTACCTTGGGCCCGCCTAAAGAACTTTCCGTAAAACCAAGAGAACTTTACCGTATTCCTGCGAATTGTGGCCCCATCAGTTCAACGTTACTGGGCCTTGTATTTGAATCTGCTGAATCTACATAAAAGCTTATTTTTATATACCTCCTGATTGGTGTCCGTTTGTGGTGCATGCAAGGGGTTTACTGTATGTGTAATTGCATTTGCTTAACCGTGTACGCCTGAGACTTAGCCTAGACTGCTCGCGCCACGCACCTAGAGGGTGAGCAGGGGTTATTCTGGGGAGTCATCCTTCGCCCTGACAAGAAGTAAAGGGTCCCTGCTTGTTGTGGGTTCACACCTGCGTCAACCAGAGCCCCCTCATTTCTAACACAAAGGTACTGTGTTCTTTTATTTTGCCTATTTTCAATTTTGAACCGTGTCTCGCTGTATGTGCTGATTTTTTAACAACCGTGGACATTTGTTAGACTTTGTCCTGCTCTCTTATGAAAACAGCCAATGGGAGTTGCTTTCTTCAACCATCTTCAACCATGTTGGGACATTGGGACAACAAATTGTTTTAATGGTCAGCTATCCTTTACATTCTCAACTCTGAGGACTTTAGCGGCGCCTTGCCTCGCCTTACCTACGTGTTGCTCGTCGCTCTTGGGTCCTGTTGCCTGTGTGGGTGTGTGTCCCTCGCCATTGCTGCGGTTGCCACTGCGGGAGGAGGACTTCAACTCCCAGACGCCTGAGCGCCCGGTGACGCTACCCACGCGCCCGGAGGCGCACAAAAGATCGCGGCTCCCTCCGCGTCGCGGGACGCATGCGGGCGGCGCTGGGCTAAGCCCGGGACAAGGGCGGGACCGTCTGTGGCCGTCCGAGGCCGGAGGAGGCTGGGCTGGGCCTCCCCCCCTTGATATTTGTCTTTTGGTTATCAGCTAGATCATATTCTCTATTGTAATCAGCTGCCTATTCTTCTGCTAGGAGGCTTTGATTGAATTCTTTAACGGCCTGGTCCCGCACTAGTAATGTCAACCCGCTCAGGCAGAAGTTTGAGGGGGAGTGGGGGAGGTACGGTTGGCACTATGGACCAGTTTATTACCCGTGTGGCCAATGTTATCGACAAAGAAATTATCATGGCTGAGCGACGGTTATCCCGTGGCCCACCTGGGGATAGACGATCTTCGATGGGCCCGATAGCATTGATACCCTCCCCGGAGCGAACACTGGATCCACTCTTCCCTGTCCCCTCTCCCCTGGACCACCCTCGGGTGGCTGCCCTTAGAGCCAATATAGAAGGGCTGGAGAATTTGACTGCTATGGCACTCAATGCCCAAAACTATGAGGCCCCAGACCTAGTAGTATCCAAGTCAGCCACCTCCTTCTTGCCCCCGGTTAATCCCATTACCCACCCTATGTCGCCCCCCCGGCGGCTATTATGGTGCAGGCGGAAACCCACCCAGCCCCTTCTAAAAGGAAAAGACTAGACACCCCATGGAAAAGTAGACTGTCTAAAGACCGTAAGAGACAGAGGCGGGTGGGTGTCAGGAGGGGTGGTTCCATTAATGCAGTAGGGTGGGATCCTAGCTCATTACAGGGAGATAAGGACGAGGGCCTAACTGAGGGGCTAGCGACTAGTGCTTCCAATGATCAGTCTGGTAGCAGTGCAGTGACTCTTACCCCAGATTCTCCCCTATTCGCAAATATGGAGAAAATAATGAAATCTTTACTCCTTCCAGTATTAGACAAAATTAAAGGGCTAACTGAGCGGGTGGACAAATTGGAGCAGGCAACCCTAGACAACTTTTTTCCCCTAAAATCTTTTATAAAATTGCAGTTAAGAACGAGGGATGTTGGATTAGGGGGGGGACCCGACAGTAGGGCGACGTCTACAGTCCACCATAGCACTGCCATTACAGTAGATAACATTCCAGTTGCACTCGAGGTGACCGACCGCAATCCGCACCCTACTGCGTTGGCTGCAGGCATTCCCGCCATCCCTGGCCACCCTGTACCTAAGCCTGTAGAGAAACTCAAGTCCCTTAAGGCCTCTAATAATATTCCAGACAGAATGATGGCATGTTCCTCAGCCCTAGCTATTTCTGGCGAGGTAAATTCCACTACTAAAGCTATCTCTCCAGTAGCCCATAGTGCACCTGATATCTCAATATCCAATCTAGCTGGTACAGCAAAGGCCCACGCGCCGCAGCCAGGTGAGGGCTTTAAACGTGGGAGGGTTCACACTGTAAATCTCCCCCCTGATTGTCAGCCTTATGTGGCTGTGTTGACTGGGGTGTCCGTGCTTAGCCCGGGCAGGCGCGAGTCTTACACTGAACTGTTTAATAAGACCCTATTTTGGCTCAAACAGAATAGACCGTTGCCCGAATTTTGGGAGGGCCGGATTATCCACGTACGAAGAGTTGGCTGGATTGGCACTAGGGAAAAAACTATAAGTGGGGATTGCATCATAGTGAACTTTGAAGATCCAAGGATTGTTAGCTATGTATGCAGAGGATCCATGAAGGAGCATAGTCCAACAGGTAATGGGGGCTCAATTGGTATCTGCGATCTCAGTTATTTCAACCCCCCAAACCCGACTGTGAGGCCAGCTGGAGCCCCTATGTGGGAGGGCCGGGACGGCAGACAGACACATGATAGCCTCTCCCAATTTGGTCTATTTAATAATACCCCCTGCCAGTTGCATGGTCGATTCTGGCAAGGCTATTGACAGGCAATTTGTCCTATATGGGAGTCGCACATCGATGTTTCCGGGGAGATGCAAATCGACAGCTTACTCTCCGGAGTGCAGCCGGTGAGGTCAATCACCAGTACCCTCTCCCCTTTAATCAACCCTAGGGGGTATCCACAGGTGGTGACTCAGCTTAGTAGGGAGTCGACTGATGGGGGCATTCAAACTTTACATGCCATGGTATCACCCGCCGGCGAAATGGACACTGCCATTGCCATTACCCCTACTGCCAGGGCACTAGCATTGGGACAGGGAGGGGTCCGCAGTGTGTCCCTGAAGGTAGCCAGATGGAATGTAGCGGGTCTAGCTCGGAACATAAGCGTTCCTGATTGGAATGTGTTTATAGAATCATTTGGGATCTGTCTGTTCCAGGAAACCTGGTGTCTGGAACCACAGCATAAATTGGGTTACACCACCTACTTTGTACCAGCTGTACGCTCGAACGGAGGGAAGGGGCGCCCTTCGGGAGGATTGATAACCTGGGTAAGCATCTCCCTGGGGTACTCCATTAAATGCACAGCCACTAACTCACCGGACCTTCAGAGATTATCTGTGAGAGGCCCGTGTGGAGGAGGAGTGCTTGAAATTTTTAATATCTACGTTAGAGGCACTAGGGGCGGTTTATCCACTCTCTCATTAACCGGCATTGACGAAGAACTCAGGAAGTGTGGCCCAGATTCCCTCGTTCTACTTGCCGGGGATTTTAACTGTACATTTGAACCCCTCGCTGTGGATGATGTGCTGGGTGTCAGCGACGACGATGCAAGGAGAGGCATCCCGCCGCTGCAAACCGCTCCAATTAGAAGATGGACCCAAAATGCAATTGACCTTAATGCCCTTTGTCTGGAGCATGGCCTTAGAGCAACCAATGGTAGATCCAACTCAGATCAAATGGGGGCCCATACGTTCAACAGAATAGGCCACTCCTCTAGGATTGACTATATCCTGCTGAACTTTTGTATGTGGGCTTATCTGGTGGATATGGAGGTCCTGCCATCTATTGACAGTGACCATAACCCTTTATTTCTGTCTCTGTCCCCCTTGTGGAAGGGCATCTCCCCACCCTCAACCCCACATGTGTGGAAATCAACACATGAAGTGTGCCCCTCCAATTGTGGCAGGCGCCTGAAATGGAAGAGTATCTCCGGGAATGAGGGAAAGATGCTGGAGGTACAATTAATAATGGCTAATATCATACCTCGCCTAGACTCCCCCTCTATCAGTGCGCAGGAGGTATCCGCAGTGTTTGCCCAAACCACGAAGGCAATAGGTGAGCTATTCGTAGCCCATAATGCGGGAAAAGGGGATATCAAGAGAGGTGGAAGGAAAGGTACTGCTGGGTGGTTCTCAGCTGCATGCCGCGTGGCCAAAAGGGAACTAATAAAGGCAGTGAAATCTAAAAATGGAGCCCTGGTACACGCCACAAGGGGTAATTATAGGAAGGCTATAGCAAAGGCAAAGGCTGATTGGGAGGATCAGTTTTGGTGTGACCTGAAGGCCGCTAGCCTAAGGAAGGACGCCAAGGGTTTTTGGGACCTGTTAAGAACCAGGGAGAAACCTGTGGACACAATGATCACATGCAACGTACCGGAGTGTGCGTGGTTTGACCACTTCTCCCAGCTCTACTCAATGGTCCCGGATGAGGGGGAAAGTCTGACAGTATGCCCTCCTCATGCATCCTGCCAGTTCAATGACGAGCTTCTGTTTACACCTAAGGAAGTGGTGGGGGCGATCAAATGTCTTGTCCCCAATAAAGCAGCAGGCCCGGATGGCATACCAGGAGACTTGCTACGTACCAATCCAGAAGAGTGGGGAAAACTTATCTCTGCCCTATTGAATTCCAGCTTTGATGGGGCAACTTTCCCGACCTCATGGAAGGGTGCTGAGGTCGTCCCAATCTTCAAGAAAGGGTGTCGGAATGACCCAGCCAACTACCGCCCAATAAGCCTCTTAGATACCTCTCAAAAGGTGGCTGGAAAAGTGGTTCTGGTCAGGGTATTGCAGTGGGTTGAGGAAAAGGGTATTCTTTCAGACTTACAGGCTGGCTTTAGATCGGGTATGGGGACGATAGAGCAATCCTTTCGGCTCATGATGTTATACTGGAAAGTGGTTGTACTGGGCAAAGGCAGTCTGTATCTCGCTTTTATAGACTTGCGGACTGCCATTGACCTGGTCCCCCGCGAGCAACTTTGGAGTGTGCTTGACCAACAGGGTATTCCATCTTACTTATTAAGCATGTTGATAAAACTCCATGCTGACAATTTCGCACAGATCAGGTGGGGTAATCAGGGGCAAAAAACACCATGCATACCCGTAAATAGAGGGGTACGCCAGGGATGTGTCCTAGCCCCCACTCTGTTCTCACTGTATGTCAATGGAGTGGTGGAGCACCTGCTACAACATCCTGCAGATGCACCATCCCTGGCTGGTAGAAGAATACCAACCCTTCTATTTGCAGATGACACCCTCCTGATCTCTAAAACCCCGGTAGGTTTACAGAGCCTACTATCCAATTTTAAGTCTTTTTGTGATGCTAGGGGGTTAGTTATCAACACAGCGAAGACCAAGTATCTGGTCCTCAACCCTCCGAAAAAGTTGGCCAAACCACCGACCCTTGATTCCGTTTCCCTCGAGAGGGTCTCAGAGTTCGACTACCTCGGTGTTCGTCTCTGCGACTCTATGAGTTGGAAATGTCACCACCAAAAGATGTTGCTGACCCATAAGAGGGTGGTGGGTGCCCTTCTCAAGGAACATCGTGCCTCAACCCTCAAACCCATTGCTCCCGTATTAGACATCTACAGGGCAAGGGGAGTCAGTGCTGCTCTCTATGGGGCCGAACTCTGGGGGGTTTATAATGTGGACCACCTATCCCGCTCAGAAAGCAAATTCCACAAAGATTTAATGGGGCTCCCCTATAGTACCCCAACCCTCCCACTGCTTCTAGACATTGGTACTCGGCCGATCAGCGATCTGGCTAGGCTCCGTCCCCTTCTCTTATGGGCGAGAATCTGGAGAACTCCAGAACTGTCCAGCTATGCGGACGGTCTAATCGATGTGCTGGGGTCACCAGGCTGGACCAAGATTTATTGGTTGAGGGAAGTCAAGCGTCTTCTCGTCAATCTGGGCCTTGGCGAGGCCTGGAATAATATATCTGCACCCCCAAAGTCTGAGCTGAAGAAGATATATTGGAGATGGGTAGCCAATGGTAGAAACAGCAATGCCAATTTGTGCAGGTCCACCATGGATTTTCTTTTGGTCAAGGAGGTGCATTCTTGTGAACCATACCTGGATGTCATCTCTAATCGTAGGGATAGGGCACTATACTTCCAATTTAGGATAGGCTTACTTCCCGTTGGGGAATTGACTTCCAAGTGGAAGGCCCCGAACCAGACAACTTCCTTCTGCCCACTATGTGAAAAGAGGTCTGAGTCAGTTCCCCATTTGCTGTTCGAATGTCCGGCCTATGCAGCCCCTCGGAGTAGATGGTTAAATCCACTCTGTAGAGAACTTGGAACTAGACACTACCAGGAGGCCCTACGAATATTGAAAAATGACCCACGGCCCCTTTTTGCTTGTGGCTTAGCAAAGTTTCTAGAATGGGCGTGGCGCATCAGATCAACTAGGCTTTCGCATCTTGTTTAATCAAACTATATATGGTTCTTATTTAACTTATTGGTTCCAGTTGTAGTATGAAATGTACGATTACCTCTCTATGTATTGGCTCCTTTTTACTATTTTAATGTTTTCTTACTGTATTATCACTTTTTAAGATATTATCATATCAAAATAAAGCCTTTTGACTGACTGACTAGATGACCCAAAGAGAGGCGACATTAAACTAGTAACTACATTAGCTAGTCGTTGTCGTGCTGAAGGAGAAGTTGAGGCGAAAACGGGGGCAAAGACAGAGGGATGAAAAGCGGATGCAGATACAGGTACCTGGGTAGTGTAAGGAAAAGCGCCAGGGGAGGCAGCTGATGTACTAGGCAAAGTCGCAGGAAGCGCAGGGGCAACAGGTATCAAAACTGGCGGCCCTTGAGAGGGTTGCACTGCAGGGATAGGAGCCAGCTGAGGAGGAGCTGGCGGCTGTGGGAAGGCTTGCGGCACATTAACTGGAGGCTGCACATTTACGAGCTGTGGAGGTGCTGTGGCATTTTGCGCATACGGGGGTGGCGAACTTAGCAAATGGGACATTAGGGAATCCTTTTCTTTCTCTTTTGTCTCATCTTGTACAAGGGGTGACAAAACTGGGTAACATTTATCGATCCCTAGTTTGTGCTGTCTATGTAACTGCTCATTCATTTGTTCCTCCTCATTATCTTTAAATTGCACAGCTGCTTGCATCATTGACATACCTTTTTCTCTCTTATTACTTTTTGCTAGCTTAATTTCCTTCTGTTTGGCGTCCTTTCGCCATAGGCGGAAAGAATCAAACATCGCCGGCCGGGCTTTCTTTTTAAACAATTTAACTTCCAAATTATCTAAGATATCTGTATCGAAACTACCATTTTGGGGCCATTTTAAAACACCGTCCTTTCTGGTGTATCGGATCCATACTTCATTATGTGCAATGGGGCCCACGCCATGTTTTACATAAAGCTCATAAGTTGGAGTTCCAATTGGAGGAACCGGACATGAATCCTCTAATTGGGAATCCCTTCTACAACCCAAACAAAACAACCTTCCAAATACACTAGAACCAGGCATCTTGTGCTCACTAGTCTAGTTTCAAACTTCAAAGGATTATCGAATACGATAGTCTCGTGAATACACGAGTGTTCTGGCTTTGGCACTTGCAAGTTCCAAATCAAAGCGATCCCGAAGGATACCAAATTCCCGAAGGATACCAAACAAACTGGGAGACGCTCCACTTATACTTAACTGAATATCGATGATCGATGGCGTCACCAGAAGACTCTCTCGATTGGTTCGCTGTACCAAATCGTCAAGGGTCCAAAACAGGGCGATTAATCAGGGCAGCAGTCCTTCGTAGCCGTCGGGACGCGGAGAACCTCGCAGAAAAGACTTTCGGACCACGTCGACATGCAGGGATCGATGAAGTGGCGGCCTTCCTCCGGAATTTCCACACGAAGCTCCTCACGAACCTCTGGCTTGGACCGGTACCGCTGAAATCGCCCCGAGTTGGGCGCCAACTGAACTACTGGGTTTTTAAAACCCAGCGGTGCAGGGGAACACACCCTAAGACTTCAGGTTCTTCCTGTTTCACACCTACAGAAACACAGAGTCTTCTAGGTGAAGTCAACGATCGTATTTATTGGCTGCAGACCAATTACAGGTATCCGAGAAGTACAACACCATGTATGTTCTCAGGAGACTGCTTAAACTTACAGAAACGGCCTTCTCCTTATATACAAAATATCATGCTTCAGGCACACATTCCTCGTTTTACGATATGGTCGTTCATATGTATTCATTACAAACGAAAAGGCAGAGTCATGATGACCATCCCACATTCCAGTTAAATATTTACCCAGCGAGGCTCAGATCCCACATCAGATATCAACAGACCCCAATAAACACGGGCACCTCCTGTTTGTAAAACAAGCCATAAAGCAGGAAGAGTCAGGTGTGAAAGAGATTAGCCGGAGGCTCGTGTGGGATGAAAAGGCTTTATGGTGTGTCAAACCCTGATGCTAATCACAGGTGGCCGTAGGACGGAGAGCTCGTGGGACCGGACTGACCTGGGGCGGTGGAGCCAAGTCGCACAGGTCACAGAGAAGTCAAAGGAAGGCACATGTGTTCTAAAGGCCGGTGTTTGTCCTTGATGTGCAGCCTATGTGTGGGCAACCATAAGATGGCCACCGCTCCAAGATGGAACCCACGAAGTCAATGTGTAATATCGTATACAAAGTACATTTATCGATAAAACGTTATGCAAAGCACTTGTAAATACTGCATTGGCCATTCCCGGTCGCTAATACCGGAATAGACAGGGGTAGGTCCCTGCCTCCAACGCGGTCCCAAATTTTAAAGTACCACAGGTTCCGGGCGACCGCGGCAGGGTTCTGCTTATTTGCTTTTCTTGCCCTGCCAGTGAGGTCGTGTGGTGAACGAGCCCCACCACACAGCTTGCAATATGTTACTTCCGACATTTTAGACCTCGATAAAGCATGCTGGAATAGTTTTAAAGCAAACAGAACTTTGCATTCTAATATTTGTTGTTTTCCATATAGCTATGAGGTAAAAATATTCAGGTGCTGATAATGTTGTAGAATAAAAGACCAGGCCCTGCAACGTTGCCTCAGCTAGAACCCTTAAAGCAGTAATAATATAATAAAGTTCTTTGTGGGTGAGGACCCTAAAACTGGAAAACCTTGTTTTCATGCCACAAGCTTAAGTCAGCTACTTTAGATTCAGGAAAGTGTTTCATCATTCATTAATTTGTTTAATTAATTGTAATTGTATTTATTTAGCGCTTACTACCCCTGATGAGGCGTCGAAGTCCTTAACGACTTTCTCTAGTCTGTCTACATAGCAGGTGGAATAGAGGGAAACATACATGCCAACAACGCAAATATGGTAAGAGGGAGATGTATTTTTTTAATTGAAAAATATCTGGATTTGATTTTTTAGTGACTTACATTGAAACAGAGAAGATTTTAGGCGGGAGACACCTAAAATGAAGCAATTTAGGGCATGAAAAAAACAGGGGATTCTCATCTTAATTGGGTCTGTTGGCATGTACATTCATGTCAACATTTCAGAAGAGGAAAGTGGGAGATTTTCAAAAATAATCAGGAGAATGTATTTACCTCATTGGCATCTGGTGAACAGAGGAAATTTTAGGTGGGAGTCACCCATCGGGTCATCCTTGTTCAGTCTCCTGGAGAGAGTGGGTGGCATCCAGGACATGGGAGGGTTTCATGTGGTGTATAACTGCCTGCACACCTGGTGGTGCGGATTATATCTTGGGTGGTACTTGCTGTTGTTTTTTTTCCTTTTCTGTTGCGCCACTCTAACATGTCCATGTTTTGATATCCTATGCAGTGTCCTTGGGCGGCATTCTAATTCTGCGCTAATCTCAGTACCCCTTGATCTTTGGGCTCGCAGATAAGGGCATGGGGCTCAATATTAGGGAGCAATTGCATACACCCCTGTGTATATTCCTGAAAGGGTTTGCGGACGCCGGCCACATAGGGTCCCACATTTTGTCTTCAGCACGGCGAGGGTTAGGTGAGCCTGTTCTGTCTTTGTTTATGTCACATTCACTTTGCCTTCCTTCCCACTTAGCATGGCCCCAAAATTCATGTGCTCTTTCTCAGACACATGCAAAAACAACAGTTGATTAACAGAATGCAGAACAATGTCATACATTCACCCCAGTACAGAGATCTAGGCCTAAATCCATAGTTTTTTTTGCTCACCATGCCGGTCCAGTTTGAACCCAGCCATATGCAAATCAGTCTTGACCCTGTGCCCCATGGGAACAGTCCAGCTCGAACTGCCAAGACAGGTCCTCCCTGGACTGAAAACAAGCATCCTAGGACCGGTTTTGGGGTTTCTCAGACACCCCCACCACACAGGAGGAATTCCACTCCCTCAGTGAGCTCTGGAAGGTGGAAAAGCTCCATGGCATTGCCTAGGCCCTCCAGAAGTTGACTGAAGGACCAGAGAATGAGCAGCACCCGTACACGCCTCTCCCAAAATGTCAGAAGAAGATCCTGGCATGCTACGGGGGAGCCCTCCCTAACCAACAGAGTAAGGCCAGTTCACAGCCACAGACTGCATCAGCAGAGGGGGGTGAATCATCAGGGCATCCGCCTGTGTCCTGCCATGGAGGACAGGCCCCCATTGGGCCTGTGTTTAGTGCAAGTGTGGGAGTGGTGGGTCAGAACAATGTGGTTATCTTCCCCACATCCCAGAGTGATGGTCCCACCTGGAAGGGTCGGCCCCTATTCTGGGGCAACTGGCAGCGGTGGTCCTGTCCCTCAGACCCCAGCCATAGTCACCACACCTGGCATTCTTTTGGTTGGCACAGCACTGGTATGGGGCAGAGGCAGCTCCGTCAGCTGGCCATGTTATCCCAGAATGTGGGCAGGGCAGCGCAGCTGGGCAGGTCTGGGCCTAGCCAGTGGCCTTTCTTTCTCCTCCCGTTACCAGCTCAGGGCAGTTGCCACTCACGGTCAGTCCCATGCTTTTTGGGTTCACCTCATCTACCCTAGCACCTCCTTTAGCAATTGCTTGGCATGTTCCAGCTGAGACAAAAGAAAAGATCCATAAAGGGGCAAACATTGATGTTATTGACTTTATTAATGAGGGTGTAGTTACAGGCAAGACTAGAACAGGGAGACAGGGTGAACAAAAGCCAAAGAAGGTTTGGGTTAAATGGTCCCTTAAGAATTGGGTGATGGGGTTTTTCATTTACTCAGTGCTCTTGTCTGAAAAGCTGCTGTGTTGATGCCCCAATTGTTTATCTACATATCCCTAATGCATAGTGCAGCTTCAGAAATTCACGCCTTGCTCCAATATGACATTAAATTTAAACGAATGAAAGCGGTCAGGCCAGAAATTGCATGGGATCAGAGGAAAATTAACATTTGGCATTCTGAGTTCAACATGGCCCCCTCTTTGGCGAAAATGTCTCAGTCCTTTTAGACTGGAAAAGATTCTGGTGATGAAAAGTTGTCCTGCTGACGGGACCAAAAGAACAATGTCTCAGGGGCACTGATTGTAAGTTCAAACACCTTTGGTCCTTTTGCAGCACCCAAGGTCACTCGGAAAGTAAGAATTTTAAGAAGCATGAGAAACCAAAAGAGCAGCCTGCCACCAAAGGTCATTAGCCCCTTCAGCCTTCTGCTAAGCCCCCTCACCCATTTGTCTGCATGTGCTCGCTGGACCCCTCAGCAAATACAAAACCAAGCATGAAGCTCATCTGCTCCACTATGGTTTCAGGGACGGTTTCTGCAATCTCTCCAAAGCTGCCCCAGTCTCATCAAAGAATCAATTGTCAGTGTTGTGGCAAGCAGGGGTCGCTAGAGTGAAGATTCTGAAGGAAGTGCTGGCAGGGAGGGTTGCGGGCCCATTTGACACCTTTCCATTTGCGACCCTGGTCTGTTCCCCACTCAGTCTGGCCCCAAAGCAAGGGCCCAGAAATTCCTCTTGATCCACAATTTATCCTTTCCACCAGGGTCATTTCTCAATGACGGTCTGGATCAGGGTTACCTTTGATGAAGCAATCTCTAAGCTGCAGAAGTAGGGACAGGGGGCGTTGATGGCCAAATCGTACATAGAATCAATTTTTTTGTCTCCTGATGGTATATCTGGAGGATGCACGGCTCCTTGTTAGGTCTCGCCTGACCCAGCGCATGCGCTGGTCTGGGGAGACTTTTTGAGAGGGCTCCAAAAAGTGCTACCAGGCCAGCCTAGAGGTACAGTGCATGTGCGCGGACACGCGCACTGCGCTTGACCTCGATTACTTTCACTTTTGCGGCCGCACCGCCGCTTTGATGTTTGATCACGTTCGCGATCAGTTTCGCTGCCGCTTGTTTTTGTTTTCCTTCAGTTTTCATCTGCTGAAGTGATTTAATGTGGTTGCTTGCATTTCACTCGTGATCATCTTGACTTGCGTCATTCTTAGCCCACATTTTCCTCGCGTGTTGAAACAGTGTAAGTTGCACGTTACGGAGCCAAGTTTTGCAATTCTGACCTTATCAACTGCACTGACAATCTGAACGTCAGAGGATAAGTCTTCTGCAATTACCGAAGAGCACAAGGCCTCTTGTGGATTCGAGTTTTATTGAACACCTTTTGCATCTCGTCTTGTGCCTGTATTTCTTCTGTCTGGAGTTCTGCTATACTTTAGGTTTACAGTGATGGCCATTGACGTTGTACAAATTTTATGAGAAAAAAGGCTTCTAAACAGATTGACCAATGTTTTACAGAGCTAACAAGAGACCACAAAACCAGGAAATAGCTGTGGTCTGCTTTTTGAATACATGATCGAGGGCAGAGAGTGAGACTTCCAAACCATAATGCTGGTGTTGACTTGGGGGAGCGCCAAGCTATTTCTACTGTTTAGAACTGGGAAACAACGCTAAGCTTACATGTGCCACAGTTCCAAAACCGAAAGGGCAAATGGAGACGAAGGAGCACACCAAACAGAATTTTGTGCAACAAATTCATGACATGCAAGACAAGTAAATTGTGTTATTTTTTCCTGCAAAGTTACTTGTCGCATTCACTTAGTGAACAAGAAGGCATAAATGGATTATAGCACACTGAGAAGTGTGCACAAAAGCCCACCGGCATTGACTTGTTCGTTGGATTGTCTTGTGCTGGGTAGGTATTGTGCCCCGAAATAGGCCTCTGCAAGCCATGCCATCGCATATACAGAGTTCATTGGTATGTGCAGCCTGGTGTACGGGGCATTACTCAAACCATTCTTCTGTTGGACACTTCTTTCAACCAGAAGGCCTCTATGGAATGTCAAACCAAGGCTGGTGGCGCCTGCCTCTGAATATACTGTGCCCTGGTAATGCTCCGGAGAGGACACGTCAGGTAAGGAGGTTAATTCAGTGAAAACTCTGTATGCGAACAAAACCTGAGTGTTAAAAGTAATCTTGCCCTGGCCCACGCAGGTGATATAACCTGCTGATCTATTTAGTGGTGGGCATTAATTAGTGCTGGCATGGCCTGTTTAAGGGTATGGATATGCGAGTTAAAATCAAAAGTAACTCAACAAACCAGATATTCCGTTACGTATTAACCCACATCTGCCTGCCTAAAAATGCACAGACAAAGCAGCAACTGCACTGCAAGATTCCCTCTCACACATTGCTAATGTATAGCATAAGAAGGAGCAGTGCAAGCTTCCATAACACACAAAGAACAGGTAGCGTATGGGCAGCAGCAATGCAAGCATTCCCTCTAACACAGAAGATTAACAGCAGAGGTAACAGCAATGCAAATATATTATACCCACTAAAGAGTGCAATGAGATTCCAGATCCAGAAAGGTGAGTAGAAGAGCTTTATTTCACACAGGCCAAACAATTACAACTTTAATTTGATACAACATGAATCACGCGGTGTGACTCGGGACAACAAGAGAGGGAGGCAAGCCGCGAGTCACACCGCCATACCCTACGCTACACCACAAAGAGATACAGCATGGACAACAGTACTAGCAGAGTACCTTCAAACAAAATAGGTTTAGCTCATCTAGAACAAAGCCACTCTTTGGGGCAGGACCTACTGTGAGGAGTTCCTGACCACAGCAATGTATTCATGCGAGTTTTGAGGGTGAGATTGTCTCCATGGGGTCTTCTCGCTCTGAAACTGTATGCCAGAGAGAGGGGTCTCCTCTGAAGGCAGAGGGGTCTGCTCTGAAGTTTTCCTGACTCAAGAGCGTACACTGAAGGGCGCTGTAGGACGAAGTCTCCTCAGTGTATGATCAGGAGCCTCCTGCTGGTGCTTCTGCCTTCCTCCAGAGCTCTTTTGACATTCCACGCAGACTGCAGGCCATTCAGCCCCTTAGAATGTGCCTACTACTCACTTTCAGTCCTTCAGCCTGCGCTCACTAGCCCTCAGCTGGTTGTTAAGACAGTCCACAACTTTCCATCACAGGTCACATGCCTCTCAGGGGCTCCTAGATGGCCTTTCAAAATGTCACCTAGTTCTCCCAAACCCCTATCTAGCCCTCATAAATCCTCAGGCAACTTTAAGATAACAAACACCACTAGTTAGTCGTCACCCATCATGTGCCACTACTGAGTCCCCTGAATCAACCATTGAACAATCCCCAGGGACCAACAGTCAACCATTAAAAATGCTAAGCTGGGAGTAGCTTTCAATAACCCTGGTCTCACCATTAGTCTCACCCTATTAGAATTCAGACCTACTAATTTACCAGGCACATTCTCTCTTACCTCTTATACTTGCCTTTCGACTTCCTGTAGACCCCCCTCAATGTGCTCAATCAATCATTTTGTACCCTCTGCTTGTCTTCAGATGGACAAATGTACATTTGGCTGGAGTGAGAAATCATTCCCTAACCCTGAAAAATACTTAGTTGGCCCACACATTCCTAGCTCAGCCCTCACCAAACCTCAGCTGCCCCTCATTGTTCTTTGGCTGTGCTCAGAGAGCCTCTGTGTCAGCCACCATAGACCATGAGACCTCTTTATTGGCTCTTGCGGGGAAATCTTAACTAGAGTCACTTTCCCAGCCCTATAGACCTTGCAACTACCTGCCAGCCCAATGTGCTCCAAGGCACCTGTATTCATTGTGCAGCTGAGCACTTTGTGAATTTGTAAATGCTAGAGGACCAGCTTTGCTTCAAGCAAAATGCAGACTTTAACTTCTTCACTGCTAAGACTTTCCCACTCCTAGGGGCTTATTTACAAGCCCTTGCGCCACCTGTATGTCACTTTTTCCCACATTAAAAGTGACGCAACACGGCTGTCCCCCCCCATGTGAGAGCAAGTCCCTGATTATATAGTTTTCATGCCTGGTTTTAGTTTTGTTTTGTTGTTTCTTTTCCATAAAATGTTAATTCAAAACCTTCTCGTTGGATGGAGTTTAGTTGTGGGCCGGTTGGCCACCCCCCGTGCAGGTTGCTCATTTGCTGGCTGTATTGAGTTTCCTTTTTGCATACTAGCGGCCGGCCTCGGAGGTTGTAGGCCCGTGACTGTACATAACTGCTGTGTCAAATAAAGGTTTAAAAAAAAAAAAAAAAAAAAGTGACGCAACAGCGGCACAAGCGTTTTGTTAGTGGATGGCTCCCTTCCCTGCACAGCTCTGCCTGGTAGCTGCTGGCCCCGTTGCTGTGCTGACTCTCTGGTCAGGAGTTCAAGGCCCTCCTCCACCCTCCACCTGTGCCCCACCCCTGGTGGTCTAGTGGTAGAGCGTCACTGTTCTGCTTCTGTACTGCCCTCTGTCTCTCTTTTTATGCTTTTTGCTGCTGTTTTTGATTCTGATGCCTTTTCTGATTCTTTTTCTGTCCCTTTTTGCACTTTTGTACTTTTCTTTTCTCCTTTGCTCTTTGCTTCGCCGGCCTTGCCCCTACAATCCCCGCAGCCTGCCCCCTCCAGTGACTCTTTCCAGCTCCCCACATTTCCCATCCCTAAAGCTGTCCAGCCACATGCAAACTACTTAATAGCGCCCGCTGCACAGCTCTACCTGGTACTTGCTGCCCCAGTTGCTGCTACTGACCCTCTGGTCAGGAGTTCGAGGCCATCCTCCACCCGCAGGATCCTGCCTTCGTCTCATCCATGGTGGTCTGCCCCGCATCCCTGGTGGTCTAGTGGTAGAGCGTCACTGCTCTGTTGCAGGGTTGCCCTCTGTCTCTCTCTTTCTGCTTTTTGCTGCCTTTTCTGATTCTTTTTCTGTCCCATTTTGTACTTTTCTTATCTCCTTGGCTCCTTTGCTTCCCTGGCCTTGTGATCTCCGCTACCCCGTTTCCCTCCAGTGGCTCATTCACGCTCCCTGCGTTTCCCGTCTCCCAGCTGTCCAGCCCCCCCCGCACACTGCTTAATGGCGGCCGGTACGCGGTGAAGGTACAGTCCACTGACCTTATTAATGGCCTGCTCCCTTTCCTGCACAGCTCCACCTGGTAGCTGCTGCCCCTGTTGCTGCTGCTGACCCTCTGGTCAGGAGGTTGAGGCCCTCCTCCACACGCAGGCTCACACCTGCGCCTCATCCCTGGTGGTTTAGCGGTAGATCGTCACTGCCAGTTGCTGGGCTGCCCTCGGTCTCTCTCTTTCAGCTTTTTTCTGCCTTTTTGATTCTGTTGCTTTTTCTGATTCTTTTTCTGTCCCTTTTTGTACTTTTTTGTCTTCTTTGCTCTTTGCTTCGCCACCCTTGCCCTCCTCCAGTGACTAAATTCCACTCCCTGCTCTTCCCGCCTCCCAGCTGTCCCACCCTCTCCCACACACTACTTAATGCTGGCCTCTGTGCGGCGAAGGTGCAGTCCACTGACCTTTTTAGTGGACTGCTCCCTTCCCTGAACAGCTCCGCCTGGTAGCTCGTGCCCCCGTTGCTGTTGCCGACCCTCTGGGCAAGAGTTTGAGGCCCTCCTCCACCTGTAGGCTCCCACCTGTGCCTCAACCCTGGTGGTCCAGTGGTAGAGTGTCAGTGCTCTGTTGCTGGGCAGCCCTCTGTCTCTCTCTTTCTGCTTTTTAGGTCGAGCATTTGAGACCTCTTCTATATACTGTAGCATATACTTATATATGTATGTACTTTGTGGGCTCTGGAGATCAGCCCTAGGACTTGTCTTCTTCCGCTTAGGGACTTTTTTTTCTGTTCAACTGCCTCTATTTAACCGTCTTGATAGAAAACGACCATTAGAGGTCAGTAAAATACCTGTATTGCTTTCTGCTTAGGGGCTTTTTTTTTCGCGCAACTGCCTCTATATAACCTTCTTGATAGAAAACGACCAGCAGAAGAGGTCGGTAAAATACCAGATTCACTTTAGCATTCTTTAGATTCAAATCCATAGAAATTGTCTTCCACAAGCACCCATAGATAATAATTTTTTTTCAAATATTGTTTTTTCAGTCATATGACCACCACAGACCCTAATTTTATATTAAAAACAGAGCTTTGGACTATACCATTTCCCGCTGAAAGACAAAATTTCTCTCTATGTGTTCCCATACCTGGCATGTCACGCCGTTTGGTGCTTACTTTCCCTCCATGTTAAAGAACAGTAGATGTTTCAGCACCACGGCTAATGTTCTGCATTGCTAAATACATATAAGGTCCCAAAGGCAAGACAGCTTGCATTGCAAATGCTTGTTTCTGCTTTTTGCTGCCTTTTTGATTCTGCAATATTGAATAGGGGTCAGACCCAATATACCCTTGAGGGCTTGGGCAGATAAATACGGAAAGGTCAATGTGCCAACAAGGGATTTACTTTAAGGTGATCAGTTAATTCTAAATTTAAGTGATTTGAATCAATAAGTATGTTAAGATGAATTAACATCAATATGAAATCAATTCCATGAACTAAACATCATAAATATCTAATGATGACAACGCACACGGGGATTTCTTTTTTTCACAAAAAGAAATCCCCGTGTGCGTTGTCATCATTAGATATTTATGATGTTTAGTTCATGGAATTGATTTCATATTGATGTTAATTCATCTTAACATACTTATTGATTCAAATCACTTAAATTTAGAATTAACTGATCACCTTAAAGTAAATCCCTTGTTGGCACATTGACCTTTCCGTTTTTGATTCTGCAGCCTTTTCTGATTCTTTTCTATCTCTTTTTGCACTTTTCTTATCTTATCTCCTTGGCTCTTATGCTTCGTCACTTTTGCCGCTGGGATCTCAGCTGCCCCGCCCCCTTCCAGTGACTCTTTCCCACTCCCCGTGTTTCCCGTATCCCAGCTGTCTAGCCCCGCCAGCATACTGCCTAATGGCGGCCGGTGCGTGGTGAAGGTATAGTACACTGGGCTTATTAGTGGACTGCTCCCTTCACTGCACAGCTCCGCCTGCTAGCTGTTGCTCCTGTTGCAGCTGCTGACCCTCTGGTCAGGGGTTAGAGGCCCTCCTCCACCTGTAGGCTTCCACCTGTGCCTCATCCCTGGTGGTCTATTGGTAGAGCATCACTGCTCAGTAGCTGGGTTGCCCTTGGTCTCTCTCTTTCTGCTTTTTCCTGCCTTTTTGATTCTGCTGCCTTTTCTGATTCTTTTTCTGTCCCTTTTTGCACTTTTCTTTTCTCCTTTGCTCTTTGCTTCGCTGCCCATGCCCCTGCGATTCCCCACGGCCATGGCCCACTCCAGTGACTCTTTCCCGCCTCCCTGCATTTCCCACCTCCTAGCTGTCCAGCCCTCTACCGCACACTACTTAATGCCGGCCGCTGCGTGGCAAAGGTGCAGTACATTGACCTTATTAGTGGACTGCTCGCGTCCCTGTACAGCTCCGTCTGGTAGCCGCTTCCCCGTTGCTGCTGCTGACCCTCTGGGCAAGAGTTTGAGGCCCTCCTCCACCTGTAGGCTCCCACCTGTGCCTCAACCCTGGTGGTCCAGTGGTAGAGCGTCACTACTCTGCTTCTGTACTGCCCTCTGTCTCTCTTTTTATGCTTTTTGCTGCTGTTTAGGTCTCGCAAGATCCAGCGCATGCGCTGATCTGGCCAAGACATTTAGTAACTGCTTTTGAAAGTGCTACCAAAGCGGCCACCAGCTTACTGTCACGTGCAGAAGCACGCGAGCTGCTGCGTGCGCATCCCTAGTGTGCTTTAGCGCGTCATCGCGATCACTTTCGCTTTCAGAGTTATCGCGATCCCGATGACTTTCACTTTCACGGCCGCACGGCATTACTTTTACTGCCGCGCGGCCAATGCTTGTTTTTTTAGCAGTAGGCCTGGACATGCTTCCACTTTAATAATGGGAGCCGTGTGCCTTTTTGTTCTGCATGTGTCACGTCAAGGGATGCGACTTACAGCACTGCTTTAACTTCAATAATAGTGGCAACGCCTTTCTTTGATTCTTCACAGCTCGCGTCAGAAGATGCCGCTTATAGCAGCAGGACGACAGCTACACACTTCCTCCTTAGCATACGCTGCTTAGTGAGAGTGCCTGGATTAAAACAATCTATGTTTTATTTTTGGCAGTGCGCCATGCCGCACTTAATCTTTAATAATGGCGTCCACGCACCTTTCTTTGGTTCTGCACAGCTCTCGTCAGAAGATGCCCCTTATAGCAGCAGCCACAAACGTGGAGCCAGAACTCCCGATAAGCACCAGCCGGAAATCTTATCCACTTCCACCCAATAGCAACAACCGGTATCTGACGACAGCTACACGCTTCCTCCTTAGCGTGTACTGCTCAGTAAGAGTCCCTGGATTAAACCAGTCTGTTTTATTTGAACATCGCGGCACACCGTGCTTCATCTTTAACATGACAGCAGGGCTTTTGGTCTCATTTGTGCGGCGCGCCCAACTCAACCTTTATTTAAATAAAATAGAATTTTTGGCAGCACGCAATGCTGTGCTTTAACTTTATTATCGCCACGCACCTTGCTTTTGTTCTGTGTGGCTTGGTTCACGAGATGCCGCTTATAACACCGCTTTAACTTTAATAATACTGGCAGCGCACATTTCTTTAGTTCTGCCTGGCTCGCGTCAGCAGTAGCCACAAATGTGGAGCCAGCACTCCCGCTGAGCACCATCTGGAAATCCTATCTGCTCCCACAAAACACCAACAGTTGGCATCCTAGCAAAAACAGTATACAGTGGGAATACCAATCCTGTCTCCGCTCTCTCCACTACCCTACCCATCACTTTCTGTCACCCACCTCCATATCTCATTTAATAAAACAAAACAAAAATGTTAAAGGCCCAACAGCAGCAGATTGCTGCTGGACCACTCTGCTGTACAAACAAGCATTGGCATAGCCAATAGGTCTCGCCTTTGGGACCTTATAAGTGCTTAGCCATGCAACAGTTGATGTTGTTGCACAAGGGGTATTGTGTGCATAACTAAATACTTATAAGGTCCCAAAAGCGAGACCTATTGGCTATGCCAATGCTTGCTTTTTCTTTGAAGGGCAGTGCTACATCAACCTAAGTTTGCCCATGGGTTGCTCCATTGCTTGCTCTTTCTTTGGAACCTTCAGTATGTTCTTGGAATTAGCTGTCAGGGACCTAGTGGTTTCTACTGATGTGGTGCATTCTTATATGAACTTTTTTTCATGAGGCCCCCAGGCTCTCTGAGGCCCTGCTGGCTTTCCACAGGCTGAAACAAGTGCTGGGGGTACTGTTAGCTGAGGCCAAGAGAGAGGGCCCCAAGACTCACATCTCCTTCCTGGGCATTGAAATAGTTTCAGTACTAGGGATGTGTTGATTTTTCCAGGACAAGGTGTCCGTACACTGCATCAATTTCAGAAGTTGGTTGATCAGCTAAACCTTGTTCTATGGGTGATCCCTATGAGGAGTGTCTTCTCTAATAATATTGCCAGGCTATGGCTGGTCTTCAGGCCAAAAACCACCACACCAGGCTCTCACCTGAAGTCAGAGAGGACCTGCACTTATCGGAGGACTTCCTGGCTAATTTTAATGGCACACTTTTGTGGCACCAGCCAGTGCAGTCCAACGCAGAGTTGGCCTTCCACACGGACACTGCGGGCAGTGTGGGGTTCGGGTGGTGTTTGGCAAATAGTGGTGCATGCAGCATTGACTGGAAGATTGGGTGTCCTCTAGGCTCACACGCAATGTTATCTTTCTGGAACTGTTCCCTATTATAGTGGCCTTGCAGATTTGGGGTGGCTCCCTGGCCAGTAGGGGAATCATCTTTTGGTCAGACAGCATGTCGGCAGTGATGATGATTAACAACCAGAGCGCTAGATGCCCTTTTGTCTTGCGGTTGCTCAAGACCCTGATTCGGAGCTGTCATGCACAATGAAAATGAGGGGTGGGGCTTTGAGTTCCCTTCTCAAAACTGACTTCATTACTATAGCTCTCGCAGGCCAGGAGCGCATGCGCGCTCCAACGCCAGGCGAGACCTAAAATGGAACAGTGCCAGTCCTACATCCAGGTGCCCCTCTGCAACAATCAATCAATCAGGATTTATAAAGTGCGACTAATCACCCGATAGGGTATCCAGCCTCCTAGTTCCACACCACGCAGCATCCATTGTTCAGGTTGGAAAGCTTAGTTGGTTAATGCAATCACTTCAGATGTGTGTGTCCTGAAACTAAGGGTCACTGATCTGAATCGTGTTTGGTGAACTCAAGAAAATGACATAAATGTAGTGCTTTGGCCTTCTAGCTTCTTTCTGACAGAAAGTACTTTGAATTTTGGTCAATATGTCAAAAATTAAGAATTACCCACACTATGAGAGTTAGTTGCAGTTTAGTAAAATAAAGAAACATATATACATACAAAGTACAAGATAGGTTTCCCAGCAACTTTTAGATTTGCTGATGAATTAATTAAACACCTTTACAGGCACCCTGGAGAGAAGGTGCGTTTCTTCTTTTACTGTATGTTCCTCCACCGCTTCACTGTACAGGTGACCCTCTCAATCCCTTTCAGCCTGAACCGACTCAAGATCAGCGTTAACCAGGAGTCGTGGTGTGTTTTTTTAACAAAAAGTATGCCAACTGTTCTGACACAATAAATAAGCTTGAGAACATTGTTCCCAGTAGATCCTGTCCACGTGGACATCTGTGAGGACCATCATGAAGAGTTCTGCATAAATACCAACAACAATTGCACTATCCCTCCATCCTCTTGTCTCAATTGTTTCTTCATTTCACACTCTTACTCCTCCTTAGCTTCTCATCCCTCGTCTCCTTTCTCTCTTTCCTGTTTCACACACTGTTTGATGTTCCTTCATCACTTTGGTTCGCTTCCTATCCTAGGATGCTCTAAACTACAGCTCTCTGGTGGTCAGAGTAGAAGGAACAGCCACTGGTGAAGCTAAAGTACCCTTGCTACTGTCTTGTCACTCTGTCTCTCCAGTGACATAACAAACCCCCCAGCACCCCCCACGCTGCGGGTGGGGGGGCGCAAGCTCTGGGGGGCCTCTCTGGCACTGGCAAGACCCTGGCCTGAGAACTTCAAACTGGGTCCAGAGCGTGGGGGGGGAGGGGTTGTCCTGCGTGTACTTTGCAGGGGGTCCCCTCAAGTTTCCTTACGCCACTGAGCCCCTCTCCTCTCGCTATCCTCTGCACACTTCTGATTTTAGATGTACCTACATGCTAGCTGGAATAACCAAACGCTCTTTGTAGCGAATACTGAATTTCAGCCTTCTACCCGAGCAGGCTGGGTGTAATTGTGCAAGTATGTTTATGTTGTGGGGCGGGACAAGGAGTCAAAGTCTCCCTGCACACTCATGAGTATACAATCAAACCTGTACATTCACACCCAACACGAGTTCGCAGTGGGGGTGAGGGATTTTGGGTGTAAGATCTGTAAATGTTGCATTGTGTGCTCTTACAGCAAAAGCATTTTCCGTCATCCAACACTTTCACAATATTAGAGTGCTCTGGCATCCAACACTCCCGCCCATGGGAATAGGAAGTGTGAAGGATGTGGGGGATGTATCCCCCCCAGATTTTGGAGTGGAGAAGAGAGACACGGGGACAAATGTTAGGGTAAGTGGGGTGGGGGGACAAAAAAAATCTCACGTTCACTTCCACTGTTCGAAGGCCATTGGAGCATTAAAATGCTCCGTATGACGGACCTATGTTTGGCCTGCTAACCTGCCTGTAATCAGGATCAGATTTAGAATGGGGGCTATTCGTTGGTGATAGAGGACAAATTCCTGAGGCCAGATGTAAGGCGCTTTTTTCAGGTTTGGGACAGGCTCCCCATTTAGCACAAATTGTTGGCCAGCCATTGTCATTCCATATAGAATGACATTGATCAGCCTGAGCAGGCAGAGCATGTGGCGCTTTTCCTCCTATCCTGGGCTAATAGCACAGCAGGGAGGCCTCTGCATACTTCTGATTTGGAGAGTTGCCACCCCCTGACAAAGGGAAGTGCTGGGGGCTATAGAAGGAGTTCTTCTTTGATCCCCTAAGTGAGTGGCCACCCCCACATTCACAGTGGTCAGGTGAAGCATCTTTTTAATGCAACCCACCTCAAATTCAGAAATAAATGGAAAAGTAAACCAGTTCCTTACCTGTTTATTGTAGATTTGACACTTAATGAAAGGTCATTGCCAACAGATGCCCTAAGTACCTTAGGGCTAGTGCAGTCTAGCCTTTCAATTACTTAAGTCCCACAGGAGGCCCCAATAAAGCATTTCAGGTTGGTCAAACAGATACCATGTTTTATCATGTAATACTGCTTGGGAAAAAAGCCTTTCCAAACCAAACAAGTGAAACTAAAAGTGTTTATGCCCTGCAGTTTAATAGCTAAGAAATCACTCTGATTTAAGTGTTTTTTGCTGTGTTGTGTTGGCAGGGTCGGACTGGCCTGTAGGGCAATATGGTAGTGCCAGAAGGGCTGCTCCAACAGGTCAGTGTTCTTCTGGTTTTTTGGTTGTTTATGGGCCAGTTTTGTAGTCTGGTGGGCTGGTTTTTACTGTTGATTTCCCTGATATTACCACAAACGCTGCGTGTAGCAAGCACACATGCATGTGGTCTGCCATACCAGGGACAGTGGAATTATGCGATTGTGCAGCCGCAGTATTTTGCGAATAATTATGGATTTGCCACATTTGCCACATAAGCCACCATCTGTAGCATAATCTGCAGATTTTAATGAAAAATAAATTTGTTTGTAGCCCAAACGGTTCAAACGTTACTAAGAGTGCAGTGACAAGTGTTGCCGCGTGGTGGAAACTTCTTTGCAAAAGTTGACTGGTCATCTTTCTGTTGCTTATTGCTGTATTTGGATATACATTTGGTACTAATGAGGGGCATCCAATGCCCAGACAGTGTTAACAAGTGTAAAAATGACAAAATGATGAAGTAATACTATTACAAAATGAGCTTCATTATGCTGCACAATCTGCTTCTTTTTGCCACATAATTTACTGAATTCTGACACATAATTTGACCCTCACCTGCCGCATAATTCTAGTGGTCCTTGCCATACCGTGCAGAATGTCTATGCAGTGTGTCTTTATAAGTGCAGTCCTGCCCCGATTTGCAAATCTGGACCACCTTTTTAGCTGCCTGATTCACTACTAGGGCCACTTTTATTTTGGTGTCAAGGCCGGTTTTCCGTACCAGTCTGACCCTGCTTCCAGTACTCAAGACTACCTTGTGGGTCAAACAATGAGGCTTCTGTCACAAAGGTGTCCTCCCAAAGGTACAGGGATGCAAGTTTGTTCATAAGAAAACTATAGGAACTGCGATCGGGAGTATGGGAGGCAGGGTCAAACATGTGACTACAAAGGGCTTGACCCCCAATTTCGGCAGAACCAGAGAAAAACAGACATGTTCTACCATACACCTTCAATGGGCCTTCTATTGCACTTCAGAAAGGCATGTGCATTTTCTATCTACACATGCCCAGGGCTAGCCCCACTATTCTTCAGCAGCCTTTGAAAGGAACAAGCAGTTGGGTCCAAACCACCTCACTCTTTCCCAATCCACACCATAGTGGCATGAAACACTGCCTATCCTTTCCTGACTGCTCCTCTTCATGATGCACAGACCAGACTGCCCCACTCCATTTGTAGCAGACTTGTGAGCAACATTAGGCGCTGCCTTCCATGAGGAGCCCAGTCTGTGAGAGAAAAAGACCATAGAAAGCAGAAGATATATACAAGGCTCCCAGCTCCAGGTAAGGCTCAGACACATTTTGTACCCATGCTGCCTGTCTGCTTTGAGCCATATTTAGTACACGTTTTGTTTATTATCCAACAACTCTTTTCAACCTCTTCACAGCACTTTGACACTATAAATTTGGATTATCAGTCTGCAGTCATGCGAGTTAGATGTATTCTTTTGACCATAAATCCGGTTAGCAGAGCTACCTGCTTCTCAAAATGCATTTTGTTGTATTTTATCTAAGGCAGAGGATGTTGCATTATGGCCAGAGATGCCGACTTTGGAACTGGGGTACCAGCTACAAGTCTTGGTATCAGCTCAACATCCTGTGATTCTGGGGAAATCACTTGGGGCATATCATTATAGAGTTGCATTGCCCTTGCACCACACAACGGGGTGCAAAAGAGACACAACCCTTAAGTTTGACTTATCAAGCCACGCAAGTCCCCCTTGCTCTGCCCTGAATGGCTTGATAAATCCAGAGTAATGCAACACAGCACAATTTGCCGTGTGTTACTCTACCCTGGGAAGGCGTTCTTTGGGTGAAGCGTGGGTGTTCCCACACATCCACCCATGGATTGTGGCGCATTCCCAAATTTACCATAAGTGGTAGACCTAGGAATGCGTCAGAATGCTACACCTTCCCAAGGGAGGCGTAACGAGGAGAAATATCTTTATTTCTCCTCATTGCTTCCTATTTCCATGTATGCTGCATTATGTAGCACACTTGGAAAGAGGAAAATGCCTTAGAGGATTGTTTTTGTGGAGGAAGGTGTCCCTTCCAGCACAAAAACAATCCTGCTACAATGCAGACACCCCTACATAATGGTGCAAGGGGGCCTGTGTTGGCGCTAGGCAGCACATTGTGTGCCAGTGCTGGGAAAAGACAGGAATTAGCCATATTATGATAATTATGACACTTCCTGCCCTTTTCCTGTCACGCAGCACTGCTGGGTGATTTGCTGCGCTGCACTATACTGCGTGACTTTTTGTTAAATATGCCCCTGTATCTTCCTGTCCTGGAAAAAAAATGTGGTCTTGGGTAATATAACTGGTGCTCATCTATAGATCTCCAATACCTTTGGGTCGAGTTCCCGCTATGTAAAACTGCAAAACAAAAAAAAGAGTCCTATCTCTGATTATGAAGCGCTTCCAGCCATGTTCTCCTACCCTAATAGAAAATAAAATTACAGGGATTAAAATTATCCCAACCCAGTACCACTCATCATGTTATGAACTTTCAAAGGATTAAAAGCAGATTCTGCAGAGATTGAAAGCATGATCTACAGGTTGCGTTTGGCTTTTGGCAGCGGACTCCTTGACTCCCTGACCTACCATGTATTAGGCTGTATATGACAAAACTGCATCAACTCCGCATCTAAACCTTGTATAAAAAATAGCTTCTTTTAATACCACTATTTCACTTCAAAACTCTGAGAGTGTACATGTTTATCAGAGCCAGCAGCCTGAAGGCCACAGGCAATTTGTATAGGGTCCACGAGGCGGACCCAGCTCCCTCCCAGAAGGTTTGTGTCTCCTACCACACCATCAGTCTATTACACTTACACTTCCTCGCACTCAACATGCTCACAACTGCACCACAGCTCTCGCATCAGCCACGCTCACCGCGCCTGAACTCTATGGCATGCAACTTCTCTTGGGATAACTGATTGTTATAAGTCTGCCAACTATTATAAAAGGTACACCTGGAGGGAGACAAATTAAACCCAATATTGCTGCTGCTAATGCCTTTGAGCTCTGTCCTTGATCAGCAGCACTGCTTCTGGCACTATCATTCATGATATAGGGGGAGAGTTGTGATAACTGTCTCTGATGTTGACTGCCAAATTCTGCTTGGAGAATATGTATATATGTTTTCTAGTTTTTTCATCTTTAAATAAGCCATCCTATATGTGAGTGTTTGCTTCACAATCGTATGTGTTATACAAAGCAAAGAACATAAACCTAGTTTGATTTGTGCTTCTCTTGGCTGTCGATTTTGCAATTTCAGGATCTCCTTAGATGTGTCCGTAAAACTGACGTTTTGTTCTGAATTTATGTCCTAAATTGTTTACCCCTCGTCCTAAATCTTTACAGTCACTGCCCCGAGTTTGCCTTCTTGCCAGATGGCAAGAAGGCCAAGAGACATTATGGTGAACGTGCGTTGTATAAAGGGCCTATAACATAACAACAACAGCATAACATGGTGGTGTGTGGCCTCACCGTGACCAACCTTGCACCTGTACTTATCTGGCCGGATCATTACTGCCCTTGCATCACTGGTTCTCTGGTGCAATGAATTGGTAGTGAAGCTTGGAGAGTCACTGATGATAGGACTACAAAGAATTTCAATTGTGATTGTCAGGGAAGAGGAGCTGAATTGTTCAATTTGTTCGCTTGCTTGAGGATCCTTCAGTCGAATGTTTAACGCCGCCACACTGAAGTGCAGCATTAAAGTGCAGCACTGAAGTAGTGCACTTGATGCACTTGTTTGACATCAGTCTGGTGTATTGGCACTTGAGTTTGATTTCTACCTTACTTACATTTTACTTGGCCTGATGCCTGACATTGATGCCTCCTTCAAAATGTGTAAACATGTATTAATTTAGTGCGGGGGCGAACTTATTAAAATTGCAGGTGTATGCTCTAGGATATTGATTCTACTGAAATTAATTTCTACCTGTTGATTGGTATTTTGAAGGCACTGCATTTTACCAGCTCCTTTTTGTGACCGGTCTGTGTGTGTTGACGGACTCTCCAGAGTAGCTTTAGCTGCCAGACCACAGGGGCATGGGAAGAGAGAGCAGGGGTGTAACATTTGAGCTAAAGCACCTAAAAACTGTTTTTTTGCATCAGTAGGAACATTAGGACAGATTTTAAAATATTTCACATAACACACTGCAGAGGCCGCAAATGCTGTGCTGCGCTATGTTGATAGAGCAAGGACTTGTATAAAAGGACAATTGCTCGGAAGCGATTCCCTCAAATAACTTGTAACTCTGTAATAATTGTGTTTGTAAATACTAATTCGCACTATAAATTTGTACATTTGAATCTAGGGGAAGCTTGCCTATGTGTTTTACTAACAAGTAATCCATGTGTCACTAAAGATGGCTGCTAAACGAGGGACTCTGCATTGCGCATGCGTCTACTGCATCTACGTAGTATGACGTTCTGTAGCTTGGAGGGAAATCTTTGCAGCTGCGCAGTTGCTCTTAAAAATGGCCGCTTGAAACCCACATGATAATACGCATGCTTTGCTGAAACTAAACCATGCAAGTTTATTAAAATGCTAATGCGAAAGATTATTATAGGTAAATGGGGGTAGAGTAGAGATAGGTGGTATACAGTGAAATCATTTATTTTTTATTTTAATATTCTTTTCTTTGACCTCTCTATTAGTTCGTATATGGGCCTCCGAGAGGGACCGAAGCTCGTGTACCATGTGATTAGTTCACATGCGCAGTAACCACAAGCCAGGAACCGCGATGCAAAGCCTTGAATGCCATCCAAAAGAGAACAGTAACATGTCCTGGGAACAAGCATGATGATCTGTGACCGGGAACCAAATTGCATACAATGTATTGATTAAGATGTGAATACGGGTGGGAAATAAAGCTTGGGAAAGTAAATTAAGGGGTGGGAACATTGAACAATAAGCTTTAGAAAATATTAAAACTTAGCATGGTGTGATGATCATCTCCCCTTGCTTGTCCAATTAGAATTAGGCGTTTGATGAATTTGAAACATTTAGAGGTGGTGTCTACCATTAGAAGAGTATAATTGAGGTAGTTTAGTTAGTTAGAGGGGCTTACCTGATCGCTTGTGCTGCAGAGATGCTGAGAGACCGAGATGATGTCCGAGAATTGAGCAGATCCTAAGCTTAACCGAACTTCAGAACTCAGAACCAAAGCTAAATTAGAAGAACATCGCAGAAGAATCGAGGAGGGAACTAGGTAAAGAACTAAAAGAAGATCGCGGAAGAATCGAGGAAGAAGAGAGTATCAGAGAGGGGTGCGACACAGGTGTCGGATCTAGAAGAGGTCACCTATGCTGTCCTGAATCTTGTCCTGAATCCTGTCCTGAATCCTGTCCAGAATCCTTTGGTCTCCTGACCTGTCCCAGGGGATCCTGTCCAGCTCCTAGTCCAAGGGGTTGGTTTCCACACCATTCTAGGTAACTATAATTCTGTGAAGTATGACATTGTACTACTTTTTCTGTTTTCTCCCTTTTCAGGTACTGTCATTATTATAATTTAGTCTGAAATTTCTGACTTAATTTGATTTTCCTTTTTTAAAAAAACGGTGTTCGAGCTTCACTTTGTATTCATTGGTTCACTTGAAATTGACTATATAAACACTTAAAACTTTCTCGAGTCAGTGGTCATTTAAAGTATTTACTTTGATTATATTACACCTATACTGCTAACAACTAGGACCACTGATCAGGTGAAATTAACTATGAACAAAAGGGCTTGCAAGAATTGGTGAGGTAAATTCATCTCGCAGGTATAATCACACTGAATTGATACGAGCGGAGCTTACTAGCTTATGTATGAATGTTTATGGGCCCAGGTGAGTATGTGAATTGTGTGTATCTCTTGCTGGTAACCATCCGCTCCATCACTATGTGAAAAGGAGAGAGGAGGAGAGCGCCCTATTTACTAAAATAAGGCAATCTCCTCGTTTTTCACTAGCCCCGGCTGAAATCAGCTGCCGTGCGCCATGGAGACACCTTTGCATCCTTCCAGTACAAAATAGTATGCACAGACTCTCTGTAACCATTTTCCACTTTGTGTGTGTGTTGTAAAGTGCAGCACACATGCGAAGCCGGAAAAGAAAGGAGACATGAAAGCATTTCTCCTTCCTTGAGTCTACTTGAACAGGGCATAGTTTTCTCAAGCTAATCCCAATCTACTTTATTTAGTAAATTGGGTTTAGCATGAGAAACCTTGGGTGGTTACATGGCCACCCGTGATATGCCCCCATGGCGCAAAGTAATGCAAAGCAGCGCATAGTGCTGCTTCTCATTACTTTTCTGTTATTCCCAGCATTAAACAAGTTCAGCGCTGGAAAGTATAGTGGGAAAAAAAGATTTTGCGCCGATTTGCGTCACTTTTGTGATGCAGACACGGCGCAAAATCTTAGTAAATCTCCCCCATTGTGTCTACTTGTATTATTGCAAAATTGCAAAAAGTCTGTGTTTTATGCAAGTGCAGCTGAGATTCTCCTGCTATGTTCAATTAACTTCGGGGTTTCTTAAAATGTGCAAAGAGGACTGGCTCTCAAAGGATAGTAGAGGTTATTCGAGATCTGCAAAGGTGTGACGAAATGAGACCAATTACCAAGCTGCAGTCCCAGCAGTAAAACTGTAGAAGAACCGTTGCCTCCACCCTCTTAACTGATCCAGATTGTTACAACTTTTAAACAAGCACTTGCAAAGCCGACAGGTCTTGCATTTGGGACATATTGGCTTTGCCAATGTATTTTGACGATGTTGTACAGTATCGGTAAGATGCTGTGCAGCATGGCCAAAAGATCAAATAAAAAATATTAAAAAGTGTGATGACGCGACCGTAGTGGCTGTGTTAGCTTGAAGGTACACATGTGTGAAGATATACGTGTGTGTGTGAGTGTCATTTTTTTTTTTAAGGCGGGGGGCCCACAGCAATTTTCTAACTAGTCATCCACACAAAATCTAAATAGATATAAAATATTTTTTTTTAAGAAGACAGTGGGCGGGGACAACAGAGGAGCGGGTGGGGAAAGCAACGGGAAGTATGCAGGGGAAGGAAAAACAGCACTCCTGGAAGAGCAACACGGTGCTATGGGAGAAGCACAGAAGTTGGAAACAAAAATGATGTGCTTGAGAGCGAGTTTGGTGGGTGGACAAGAACGAGAGACAGTTTGCAAATGAAAGAGACTGTGATGCAAAGAATGGGGTAGACCAAGACATAATCACTTTATTTGTTTGATTAAAAACCACAAACGTACACTACAAAAACCATATAAAAACAACAATAAAACATAAGCAAAATTCATTCAGGATATACCTATACACCATAAAATCCGAGAACAAGAACAACCCCATCTTTATGATATTTAAAACAAAGTAATCTTGTAGCAAATCCAATAAAAATTAATCCTATACACATAGAATGACAGAATATGCATTCATTACCTTGTAATTATAAAAAACTTAAGATATTTCATATCATGGGGTCCCTTTTTTCCTTTCTCTGACTGCCACAACTAAAAAACTAGCAATGTTAAAAGGTTCTATACATTGTTCAACATCTGTAAATATGCTAAAGCAGGCTGTACCTGCATAACACCTTTACTCTTTAATATAGTTACTAAAACACGTTTGCAGATATGCAGATAGTGGTCGCAAAACATGATAAAGTGCAAAGTGTCTTGGGTGAAAAAATTATCACAGGAGCAGGGACCCAAATCTTCCACCCTACGCCACCCCTGTGGTTCTACCAGTAGAAAGTGCAAGTAGTTAAATCTAAATCTTAGTAGAAGGAAGCAGTGATAGGGCTTTGTTACTTCGTTTAGGATCTATTGCTTGGTTTGTTTTCAGGAGGAAATGGGCTCGTACCGTTGGTTTCATCAACTCTCCAATCTCTCTTTCTGCTTGTTTCCGACATAAGAAAAAATCTTAACCCATGATAAATCCTCCTTTGACAGCTTATTTGGTAAATCAAACAACTCTGGGCACCCTAATTTCTTTGTTAACTTCTTGAAATAACATAACCAAGAAATACTGCTTGCTCTATCCAGGGATAAACATTCCCGGACAATCTCACGATTCATCCATAATTCGGGGGGTGCCCAGATCATTACCATTTGAGTAGCAGAGCCAATCCGATCAGATCTGACACAAAACCTGTACCCAATTCCTGATGAATGATATAGGAAGGTGTTGATTGCGGGACTGATTACAAATTTCTAAGAAATGTATTCTCTACTATTTGGAGGTCCTTAGCCTCCTTATATCCCCAAATCTCAGACCCATAGTTAGAGATAGCAATGCATTTCGCTCTGTGTATGTTGAACATGGCTTGAACCAGCTTAGGCCCTAACCTGCGTGCAAAATCAAGAACCGCTACTGTTGATCTTACCATAGCATTTTTTTAACTTTCTTTTGCGGTGCCCATGTCCCCCTTTCATCAAACAAGACCCCTAAATACGAAAGTGTAGTCACCCTTAATATTTTGTTTCCTTCACAGAAATACGTTTTTAATTTTTTGGGTCTGGAACCCATAATCATAGTATGAGATTTAGAAAAATTAAAACTTAAATCGAAAGAGCCCATCAAATCTGCAAGGAACTTAGGACACTGAAGCCCAACCGCTGTGCGTGCTAATAAAACAACATCATCTGCATATAAAAGTGGTGGGATTAGCCACTCCCCCACTTGGGGCAGACATTTGGCAGAGGTGCACACAGGAGTCAGAGCTGTAAAACACATGCACACTCTTATAGAGTGTTTAAGCAAAAAAGAAAAAGTAGTTCCTTAAAACTGATAATGATTTCTGTCAATAAGGTTATTAATGTACACACAAAGTAAATGTAGACAATGAAATCAATTTTTCCTTGTAACTAGGTGATGTAATAGCACCCTTCAAAGACAATGCTTATTAAGTGAACTAATGTATTTAAAATATATTGCTACCAATAGTGAGCAGTGTCATTATTGCAGTACCAGGGAAGGTATTTATCTAAAATCGCTCTAAGGAACCATTTTGTCTTTTTATGTATAGCCCGGGTTCACAGAGATTTCTGGGCTCCTCCTTCTTTTTTTGTGTCCACCACACCCTTCAACGGGTGAAATTCATTATACCATCAAACAATCACATGCAGCCTGCCCACATAAGAAAGTTACGATTACATTTATTTTTACAATGTCGGTGAATGTCTTTGCCTTGCCTTTCCTGTTGAGGAAGAATTACTTAAGGGGAAGACAGAGAATATACAAGCAATCAACAGTATGGCCTGGGAAGCAGTACTGGCAATGTAGCTCTTCTCTCATGATGTGATTCTTGACATGGTTGTAGACTGGAAGCAAGACCTCACTTTGTGTCAGCCTGTTTCCAGACCATCCCTTCACATGTCAAGATTCTAGATGAACTGCACTTCTTGACCACTGATCATTCGAGAGGGTTAATGGGGACATGATGGGCATGTCACGGGCAAGCCTGTCATGCTGCTTGTACCAGGTACTGAGCTGCACCATCATGCATGTGTATCAGGATATTACCATGCCACTGTCACTGGTGCAAAGGTAACAGGTGTCAATGTAATTCTATGCTATTGCCCCCTTCCCCCCTGGCGCCATTGATAGTGCTCTTACTTCATCCACCCCAGCAATGGGGTGTCTGTGATGCCATGGGCTGCTTCATCGATGGGCACGCTGCCTTGCGTTGGTGCACACACAATACCTACATTTTGAGACAATTGCTTCTTGCATGTATGCTGGTTGCTGGGGATTTTGGAGACGTGGCTTCTAGAAACGTTTACCTAACTCATCCGGAAACTACATTCTTACCTTGGGAATGGCTTCAGAAACATAATCAGTTATTACTATGACCTATCCCAATAAACGCATGCAAGTAACTTTCATTGTTTGCATGTATAGAAGGTGTGCAGCATTCTCATTTTAACCAAATTATAACAGAAACCACATGTTTTTGGTGCAGCTAATGCCTGTCCCGTCGTCTCAGCCCAACTCCTTACTTCCTTATGATGTCCAACCATCATGCCTTAACAGAAGTACACTAAGCCACACAGACATACACAAGCAAGCACTGAGCACACATTTGGCCCTCCTCAAATCATGCTTCCGATGTCTTGATTACATGGTAAAGTGAGGGTGCTCCAGTACTCACCAAAAGTGGTGTCCAAGATCATTTCAGGCTGGTGCGTGTTGCATACCAGCCATGCACATGGTTTAAATGTCGACGTTACCCCGGAACTAAGATCCCTCTCAGGGTTGTGACTGGGTCACAAACCAGAGGTCATGGTCTGCAGGCATGTGTCCAACTGGTGACCCCACTTTTTTATCCTTTTCAGAAGGCAGTCAAGAAGAAAACAGAGAACTAATGGCATAAGGGGTAAATAAGCAAAAGGGCCTCACCCACTGGGTGGGTGTAAATGTATGCCACCACAAATGAGGAAGATGAGAGTACCAGAACAGGCAGTACACCCATCCATAGAGGGACAAAGTCACAATACACAAGATTAAGGGTGGAGGCTGAGGATATCACAGAGAGGGAGTAGACTCAGACTCCATATGCCAAGAGGAATGCAACGATGGAGCTGGAGGTGGAGCTAACCCAGTAGAGCAAATATCTGAGATACACCAGGGACAAGCTCCTTGATCATGTGGGCCAGAAACTTAAAAAGTGAGGCAGCCCCACTACTCAGCTGAAAGAACCCCAAAAGAGAGAGCGCCTGCATGAGGTGCATGACCATGAAATGGCACCCTTTATCCTCTTCCCTCAACATCTGGAGATGTTTCCAGTGCAGCTTCATAAGGATGGGTGACCTTTATCTGTGTACTCCAGATTACAAATTTGTCCCCCTGGCAACTTTGGCAAGTCTTCGAAGTGTGTGGAGATGTGCATGTTTCCCCAGTTTCACTAATGTCTCCTCCACACTGGTGAGAACTGACCTTCCCAGAGAACAGCATGTGCGAATGACACTTGTGAAGGAGTTTTTTTGGTTGCACAAGGTGAGGCTTTCCATATGAAATTATGAGGACCCCTACTGTGGGGGGGGGGGCTTAGTGCTCAAGGCCAAACAAGCACTCTCATGAAGTACATCTACAAAGAAAACAAGCCCGAGAGTGGTGCGGGAGTGGTGCGCGAACACGCTCTTAAAGGAATTTTTTTTTTAAAAGCATGGCGAAGGTGCGTGCGTGCGCGCCTATGACCCGCCACGCGTGTTGACCAAGTGAAGCCAGGAGCAGCGTCAAAGACCCCGCACTTCTTCCACGGTTCACAATGGTGAGTTGTTTTACTGTAATGAGTGTTACTAAAGGTGGGCGCTGTGTTATTCTGTGCGTTGCCTTTCCGTGTTGTCAGGGACGTGTAGGGTCAATATCCCAGGATATGAGGGTCCGTATAGAGTTAATATCATATGTTAAGAGGGTCCACGAGAGGGGTGTAAATGACCAGTAGTGAAGTAGGGTCTACGTTTTAAAAAATGCATTTATAAAACGTCACCCAGTGGAACGTAGCTTTTGAATGACTCTCTGCTGGTTGCATGGTTATTATCAGCTAATAGCCTAGGCCTCCGTCAGTTATGTCCTCGACGAGTGCATGTGTTGTACATTCACCATAGACCTCACGTTTGTGTCTAGTAATGGCTTTGAGTTGTAGTCGATGGGAACGTGCACCATTGGTATGAAGAATGTCCTGTGTGTTTTTTATTGACCCAGTGGCATGTTAGCAGTGAGTGGTTCTGCTAACCATGCTTCACACATTGTTCTCACCCTTACGGACCGGACTGGTAGTGCTCAACACTGGGTTAAACAAGCATACGCGCCTCACGCTGGCAGCAGGGGGAGGGGAGAGAGGTGGGGGTAGGCGCCTGTTTCCCTTGAGCACACAAAGCGTTTCCCTTGCGGGAGCGAGCCACGGGCATCATGTGTTTGCAAGTTAATTACAAACATATGGTGTCAAGCTCGCTCCCGCAAGGGAATCGGCAAACGTGCATGCGTTGCCATTGAAGGCAATGCAACGCGTGCACGTTTTTGGGAAAAAAAACAAAGCGTTTGCTACAGGTCTTTTTCCTACGCAGCAGGCGAGACCTAAAAAAGTAGTGGGGGGACTAACCTAGTTATTCAGAATGCAAGTGGCATCACTGCGCATGACATTACAGCGCGTGACATCACAGCAGGTGACATCGCGGCACGTGACATCACGGCACGTGACATCACAGGAAGTGGCATCTTAAGCTCTCACATATATGTTTAACATGTCTATCATGAGTACATTGGAGAATATTTCGAGTATATAGAGAAACCCTCCTGATTTAGGCAGAAGATTCACACTTTTCTAAGCTACACATAAAACAGTGTTACCTTTTGTCAGCATAAACTTCCTCTACCCATAGTGCTTTAAAAGAAAAAAAAATGGTACTTAAATTATTTCAACGCCTCCTCAGGGGTAGTAGGCACTATATAAATCACATTTATTTTGGGTAAATACAGAGAAAGACCAACACTTCTGACATTCTTACAGTGCTTGCGTATCTTGTAAACAGGGACTGAACAAAGTGAAAAGCTGCCTCTCTTAATTATGTGTGAAGTGCTAACAAGGTGTGAGCCTTTGTTTCCCCTCTGCTGCATGCACATCAAGGTGTGAGGCTCCTGACTGCTCCCAGCCAGGAGACTCAAACAAAAGGAGGCCTGATGACCCCATAGATTCGGCCTTTGCTATGGCCCAGCAGGATGCCGAACTAAGGAAAGGTCCCTCCCGCCTTCACCTTGTTGCGGATCTAAAGCAGACAACGTGCAGGCACTGCTGAAAGTGTCCCGGTGTTTGTAAATTACACCGGGACGAATTCAGCATATTTTTCATTTTGGCCCAACTTCTTGGCAGGGTGGACGGCATCCACCCTGTGAAAATAGTGGGTGGAAGCCATCCACTCGCGTGTACCCCGACTCGTGCCCTGGATGGCTGTGACTAATATACTGATGTTATTTTTTGTGACGCGGGCTAGCTACTTCTATCTTATTCATTCATAGGTCCAGTTTGGCACATACCTAATCCTTCTTAGTGACTCTATGTTGGTCAGCTTTATTTAATTTATTATTAACTTGAGTATCAACTGAGCATGTTAATGCCTTTATTATCCATTCCAAGTCCTTCTAAACTTCCAATAAATCATTAATACCTTGTCCAATTTGTATATTAAGTAGTAAATCTTAAGATTGCCATGTGTGGCTTGAATCCAAAGCTCCATGCATTACACAAAATTTACAAATTCCACAAATTTCATAAGTGTGAAATTTCTGATACTTTTACTGTGAGGAACTGGTTCTTGCAGAAATTAGGTAAAGGTATACTGGTTTGAGAAGAATATGTCATGAAAGGGATATTTTCTGCGTGAACCAGTTTTGTTACCAATATCAGGCCGCACAATCAATTTTCACGTATTATGTCACAAAGCGACTGTTGTGAAATCTCAACAAATTTTTCCATTAGATTTTTTTAGAAGGATTTTAGTAGAAATTGCCCTGAAATGTATAACTTTTATTTTTATCAAATTCTTGTTACAAAAGATTGAAGGATAGTGTTTAACTGGATCACTATAGTGGACTACCCAAACTGCGAAATGGTTCAGACATTAAGCATAAAATACTAAATTGTAGGTGAGGCCTTTAGTGGATTGTGTAAACTGCATGGACTAGACTTAATGTTTTCAAATTTCTGTATAGATAAAAGGTGAGCAGCACATCCCCTAATTCAGAAAACTAGGGTATCCTCCAAATAAATGTATAGAAGTAAATTAAAGCTGCTTCCTAGCCGGCAGTTAATGTAAGCGGATAAGAGAGCTGAAGCAGCGTTCCAATCTCTTTATTTTAAAGGGCATTGATGCAGGACTCATAGAATCAATTGGCTAGAGTTTTACTTGTTGCCATTTAAAACATTCTTATCATACAATATGCTTTTAATTATGCAATTTCCAATACAAATACAAGTCAAAATGAGTGTGAGGGGTTAACTTCATATGAACATTAATAAGTAACACGCCAATTAATAAAAAATAGTTCAACCCATCTACAATGCTGCAATTCTGTAATACACTTGAATAAAGTGTCTCTTATTTGAGATGGTTTGGCTTGGGTGGGAGGCTGCTCCCCTCGACGCCGACGCATCGCTGCTGCCAGTGAGGACAAAGACATCGCATCGCCGGCAGTGTGGCTCGATTATGATGCATCATCTACATCCAGTGCTTCGCTGAAAAGACACATCTCCGAGTACGCGGCTCAACAACAACGTATCACCTACGAATCCTAAGGATCGGAACCAACGCATCGCCTCCCTGCTCCACATATCTCGCCCTTGACGCATTCTTCAACCAAGGTACTTTCTCAGTGGGACAAGGTTAGTCCCTGTATCCAACCCATGATCCATCACGATCTGCCTGAACTTTTGGATTCACCCCGGTCAAGCGCGACCAGATAGCTGTGGTTGGCACTTTATGCTTTTAAGCATCATAAATCACAATATTCTTTAAAAATACATTACTCTGGTTTTCAGTAGCGGTCCGTGGAGGGAGTTCGGAGGGGCAGTGAGGCAGGGCAGGGGAGGAGCAGGGTGGGGAAATGTTAACACTGGAATATGGATGAACGGAGGTAAGTACATATTTAAATAAATAAAAAAGGAATTTGTTTTTTTTATTTAAATGTGTACTTGCCTCGGTTCATCCATATTCCGCTGTTTACATTTCCCCACCCTGCCCCTCCCCCGCCCCGCCTCACTGCCCCACCCCCACCGAACTCCCTCCACGGACCGCTACTGCCGGTTTTACTTATTGCAATATTGTCATTTTGGTCTTGTTTTGCTCAATAAATTAAGCTATATCTTTTTATCTAGGCCTAGTATATTTTTGGGTGGTGTCTGCACAGTTATTTCTGTTATGAGTGTTGCTCAAATACTTTACACATTTCCTCTTAAGTTAAGCCTGACTGCTCTGTGCCAAGCTACAAGAGGGTGAGCACAGGTTAATTTAGGGGGTGTATCTGACTTACCCTGACTAGGATTGTGGTCCCTATTTGGACAGGGTACATACCTCTGCCAACTAGAGACCCAATTCTAACAATGGGAATTGACAGAGTTATAATTTTCAGGTCAAATTGTCAATTATTTTTTAAGTGGCGCTAGGGAAGCTTTGACGATCAGAAAGTCTTCACTTCTGAATGGAGAGTTTCTTTTTTGTTGTTTAGGAAGTTAAGGGCATCAATTTTGTGGAGTGATAAAAAGAGAACAATGATACTGTAAAAGGGAGATATGTTTTTATGGTGTCACAAGTTAGAGGAGAGATGTGGTGGAAAGCAGCATAGATGCCATGAGAGTCATTTACTTTTTGGGCTCAGGGACAATGAGGATGGAAGTAAAAATATTTTTAGAGTACACTAGGGACCATTCATCAGAACCATCGGGCGTATCTGCACTATTAGACAGCAGTAACAATCTATAAAAAACACTGTGTACATGTTTAAAAGATCAGAAGAGTAATATGCATTAGATAGGGAATTAGAAAATAAATTAAATAGCATGCCCAGCAAAGACTGCTGACACAATGTCTGTTGGGAGAGGAATGTCCCCTGCTTGGTGTACAAGTGTGTTCCCCTGCCCTGACTGAGTGTGTATTCTATGCTGACTTTTGATATTTAGCCCAGGTTTCAAGCTAATGTAGCATGTGCACAGAGGCCCAGGCCAGTCTATGAAATTAGTAGGTTCTAGACTGATGTGGTGCCCTGGGGGGGCACATCAAGTGTTCCCTCATGGACTGGTATTAGACTACTGTCCCTTTCACTGGCTTAGCACATACAATGGTAGTGACAGTGTTTTGAGAAGATACTGTCTGACCAGATCCTTTAGGTCTGGCTTAAGCCAAGAACTTTTGATATCACTAAATGTATATTTATAATATTCTTACTTATAAAGTAAGGGCTTTCTGCCATCCACTTCATCCATTGGTCTCCTGCTTCATTCACATATTTCTTGCATCCACTACAGCATACAGCTTGGGGCAAGGGGCCAGCCCACTTCAGCCACTGGTTAGCAGCAATGTGAGTAACAGCATTCAGCCCATTTACTATCAGCTTTCAAATTCATAAGGAGCAAATGCAGGCATGCAAAATTGTTTATTTCTGCAGTTACAATCATCGTGTCACAGATCAGCCCTACAGCGAGCTCAATTTGCGTGTTGGTGAGGTTACTAAAACGACTACAGACTCCCACAGCACAGCAGCATAATTGTAGTTTTAGTTATTGTGCTCAACATAGAGTGTCTTCAAAGGCATGTTCCACTGACGAAAGCTATCCCAGCTGTACCAAGTCACTTCCAACCTACAAGCACATCTCCAAGAAGGATATACAAAACAGTATAGCACGAACTTGGCGCAAGGACAATAAAGGGCTTTCTATGAGCATCTGATTACATTAGACGTGGTCAGATACATTGTTAATTCCTTTTTTGCACTAAAGATTGTGATTTCACCAGAATCACATGTTCAGCTGACACTGGGACTCAAATTTGGCTCCCCAGTTCTCAAGTTCAGAGCTCTGACTGTTAGGCCACATGTCCTCCCTGACATGTTTTATTTTTTCTCCCCTTGAAGTGCCACTTTCCGCATGCTCATTCGCACTGTAATGTTCTCTCATCACATCCCATCAGCCTCCTTCTGCCTCCATGTTTCTGAACCCTAGATGGAAAGCAACATGATTGGCTTTAAATCCTTTCTCCTCCTACTTCTGCTTGTCCTCAGAGTCTCCACAAATGTTGTTTTTGCCCTTCCCTAGGGCAGCACCCATCTCCGGCACCATTGTTTTCTCCTCAGTAGATTATTAGTTTTTGGTCTCGCCTGCCAACAGCCCATGCACCATCCCTGCAGGTGGAATTATTTACTATAGGGGCTTGAAGCCATTGCTCACCATTCATTCTCATCATTGTCACTCTTATTTGCTGCCTCATAATTGGCTAGTACTTGCCGGGTGTCAATTCTTTTTTTTCGGTGAAGCATGGACCAAGCACAAATCGATTCATCTTAATTAGTGTCCATTCGCTGGTCACGCTTGTTGGGCTGAAAATGTGTCTAGTTGACTCCTTATAGCATTTTGCTACTTAAGTTAGCATTTGTCGCACCATTTTGTATTCAGCCGCTATTTTGTGCCATGACTGATATAATATGCTCCTGCCTCATAAATCTGTGCCTTCTCAGCAGACAAGCAGCTGCAAATTGTTTCTCTTTAGTGTAATCCAAGGTTGAGTTACACTGCCTTAATGAATAGATTGTTCTGTCTCTTGCATACCTTTCCTCTCAAGTCAGCCCTGCTCCCACCCTAGAGAGACGAGCACAGGCAAAATAACCTTGAAGCTAAGATAACATGTACCCGTTCTCAAGATGGTAACTGGCCCTTCTGTACTCATTTTGTTTGTTAGTGCCCAGGCTGGAAAATTGCAGTCTGGGTGGGGTTTTAGAGGTGTTGGAAATGTATATTTTGTGTTACATTGTGGACAGGGGTCAGTCCCTCGCCAGCTGTCTAAGGAGGCTGGTCAGACTAGACTCCGCTCGAGCGAATACTAATGAAATAATATAGTTTGTATTGTCTATTGTCTGACCGACTCTTCATTTGTGTGGAAGGCTGAGAAGTGGTCGTGAGTGATCCAGGTGGCCCTAATCGGGTCAATTCCTTCGGTTGGCGCCGAACAGGGACTCCATCAGGCTGACCCATCCTCACCCGCGGACGGGTAAGGAGGACAGGGCCACATTGGGTCAGATGGGAGGATCGGAGATCCCTGCATGATAGAGTCTTGATCTCACAGCTGCCCCGTCTGTCTGACCGGGCGGTGCCTTGGCCAGCGGTCATCCCGGCTGTGGTCCTGAACAGTGAAACCCTTGGATCTGACCGTTAGGTCTGAAGAGTCGGCAGTGGAGAATAACTTTGTTTGACCTGTGTGCACCAGGTGAGTTTGTTTTGTTTATGGCTCTGATGCTACTTTTGTTCATATTTGGTGTGGTCTGAGGAGCTTCTTTGGACAAGCGCTTGAATTTGTTTGGGTTCTTTGTGAACATGGTATTGTTCTGATCTGAATTTGGTGAGGTCTTGGACCAATTTTGGTGAGGTGTTTGAAAATATCTGTTTGGCATCAGTAGAGGAAAAGTTTTGCTTCTAGATGTCATGTTTTAGTAGAATATTTTGTGTGAGTTGCCATTGTTGTTCTAGTGATGCTCTATTGGAAGAGAGTCAACCTGCGCCTCCAGAAGACACACCGAACATTGAAATGTACGTTAAGCATGGCCTTGGCCCTATTATGTTTAGTACATTATGGCACAAATATACGAGGGACAACGCCAAGTTGCAATGGCCGGTGACGGGCACTTTTGATGAAAAATAGCATAATTTCCTGCAGGATAAATTGTTTGCGAAGAGAAGTAGACAGTCCATGTTTGACTTCCTTAGAACGTGGCAAAACAAAGCTAAACGGAGATAAATGAAAGCAGAAAAGGAGGCTAGGAAGGGAAAGATGCAGACACTGACTCAGAAAGCTGTGGCATATGATAAGGAAAAGACTGAGAAGGGGATAGAGTGTGCTTACAGGAGATTTCGATTGCAATGTGAAAAGTCTTATTTGGCTCAAGAGGGCGATGATGCATTTGTGGAGGAGTTGTTGGAAGCCTGACCTCCGCCTCCATATACACCACAGAGAATGCACCCTGCTGTGCCACAGCCACAGTTGACTGCTTCTCCTGCTTCTGTTATTTCTGTCTCTTCTGTCACTGACCCCGCTGCTTTGGCTGCCGCACTTCCTGCAGGTTCTGTGGCTTTGCCTTCTGTGCCTAAGATGACTGTTGGTCTCCCTGCTACGCCTATTGTGTCAGTGCCAGTTCTCTCTCCAGCCCATACCCCCATTATGCAACCATTGGCGACTTCAGGACCTGTCCCTTCTGTCACCACTCCTTCCCTTATCCTCCATTCCACGTCAGCATTGGGTTGTGGGATAACTTTACGGGGAGCGGGGGACAGGGACTGGGCGACTGCTAGAGAGCGACTGGGGCAGACGTTGATACGATCAGATGTTGGAGAAGAGGAGAAAAAGACGGTGGCCAATCAGGCAGCTCAGTGGGCTCATAACCCCATTTACAGTGTAGAGGATGTGTCATGTCCAGCAGCATGCCCTTAAGCAAATGTCGGCTACTTTGATTGGGCTTAGGGCACAAGCCAGGGACAGGGTGAGGGACCAGTTCAGATGCCTGTAAATCAGCGTGGTACTTATATCACCACAGATTTGCAAGGCTCGGTTAAGAAATTTTTGGTGGATACAGGTGCAAGGAATAGCTCTGTTTCTCGTTCGCTGGTCCCCGGGGCAGCTCTGTCTGGCCAAAATAATGTTTTAGTAGGCTTTTTAGGTGTACTGGTTCTGAGCCCCATTTCCAAACCACTTACTTTGACCATTGGCCTCTTTACTGTGGATTCGCCCTTTCTAATGGCATCCAATTGTGGAGTAAATCAAATGGGCTTAGATTTATTGAAGAAGCTTCATGCAACCATTTTTTGTTCTCCGGACGGTGTCTATATTACAATGGGACCAAATGTAGCAAGTTCCAACCAGTGTTTATTCAAAGATGGCCCCTTCCTGCTGAGTTTAAAGATGTGCCAAACACCTTGTGGGCGATGGGTGATACGGATGTAGGACTCTTACAAATTTCCCCAGTTTCCATCAAGGTTAAGGACAACACCATTTTGCCTCGTATTCCCCAGTACAAAATACCACAAGCGGGGTAGCAAGCTTTATTATGCATTATACAGGATCTGATCGAGTCCGGGTAGTTGAGAGACAGTATTGAATGTGTGTAACAGCCCTATTCTCCCTATTTTAAAGAAAACATTCCCGAATCCTACCTTGATGACAGATGTTCATCATTTTGTTATTGATTTGCAAGCAGTGAACAAGATAGTGGTCCCTCAGTTCCCAGTGGTCCCTGCCATTACTGCCCATCTCACAATGATTCCTTCCTCCGCCAAATTCTTCTCTGTCATCGATTTAAAAAATGCATTCTTCAGCATACCAATTCACCCCGATAGCCGTTATTTGTTTAGCTTTACGCTAGCTGGCAGAAGATTTCAATTCTGTCGCGCTCCTCAGGGCTATACTGAGAGCCCTAGTATATATAGCCAGGCCCTGAAAGCTCAATTGGATTCCCTTATGCTTTCTTCAGGTAATGTATTGCTCCAGTACGTGGATGACATACTAATTGCTTCAGACACTGAACAGGGATGCAAAGACAGTACGGTTAAGTTGTTGCTACATTTGGCTCACCACGGACATAAAGTGTCCCTTTCTGAATTTCAATATTGTCAACAGGAGATCACTTATTTAGGCCACATACTGTCGAAGGAGGGTAGGAGATTGAACCCTGAGCACATTAGCACCATTGTAAATATGCGCATCCCTAAAACTCAAAGGGATGTACGCACCTTCATTGGCATCACTTCCTACTGTCGGCATTGGATCCCTAACTACTCAATACTATTAAAGTGTTTGTTAGCATTAACCACTAAAGATATGCATGAGCCTTTGCCTTGGACGCATGAATGTCAGCAGTCTTTTGAGCAACTAAAAATTGAGCTTTGCTCTGCTCCTGTGTTAGGCTCCCCATACTATGCGAAGCTGTTCGTGTTGTATGTTCACGAGACGGCTGGTTGTGCACTTTCTGTCTTAACCCAGGCCTTTGGAGGTAAGCAACAGCTGTGTGCTTATTTCTCTGCTTTGCTTGACCCCGTCGCCAGAGCCCTCCCGAGCTGTGTAAGAGCGGTCGCGGCTGTGGCCATCTCTATAAGGCAATCGGCTGGGCTCGTACTTGAAACTGACCTCACAGTCATGGTGCCCCATGCTGTGGACATTCTTTTGAATAAGACCAAGACACAGCACCTTAACAGTGCACGTCTGACTGGTTATCAGCTAACTCTCTTTGCCCCGCATATTACGATCAAAAGATGTGCCTCTCTAAACCCTGCCACGTTACTACCCCTCCCTTCTGAGAGTGAAGAAATAGACATACATGATTGTCTATTTCGAACGGAGGAAGAGACAAAGGGATGGGTAGACTTGACTGATGTTCCCTTATCTGACACCCAAGTGGAACGATATGTTGATGGCTCTTGTTTCAAATTACCAGATGGCACCACCACCTCAGCATATGCACTCACTGCAATGCACACGGTAGTTGAAAAAACACAAGTTCCTTATCAGTCCGCCCAGGCAGCTGAGTTAGTGGCCCTTATTAGAGCTTGTGAAATGAGCGAGGGACTGGCTGTCAATATTTATACTGACAGTCAGTACACCTTTGGGGTTGCCCACAAATGTGTGTGGCTCTGGGCAGAGAGAGGGTTTCTTACATCACATGGTACACGCATACAACACGTCCCTTTTAAACATAGGCTACTGACTGCTCTGACACTCCCTAAGAAATTGGCCATTATCAAGTGCAGTGCCCACAAAACAATTACTTACGATGTTGGAAGAGGAAATGCATTTGCAGACAAGACAGCTAAGGAGACAGCTCGAATGAAGATGATAAGAATGTTTGTAGCGGGTCCTGCCAGGTGGGGACCCGAGGCTGCAATGTTTGTGGATACTTTAGGCAATGTGAAGTAGATTCAAAGCAAGGTAACGGTTGAAGAGTTAGGAGTATGACAGGAGACCACAGCACGTTTAGATGAAAATGGGTGTTGGACAGACAAGTGAGAGAAGCAGAGATGGATGTTAAATGTAAATACATGTAAATCCAGTATTTGTAAAGCGCGAACAGTTACCCGGAAGCATCCCGGCGCTGGGGGCTGTCGGGAAGATTAAGCAAGCTATTGCCCAGAGTCACATGGTGCTGGGCTGACCTGCCGCCGGTGATCGAACCATGGGCCCCAGATTCCAGCGTCAGTCGCCCTGGCCGTGGCGCCACACCTCTTCCCTTGTTACCAGATGCATATGCCCTCCCTGTGGTCACTATAGCCAGGGCCGGCTCTAGGGCGTGTGACCGGTGCCACTGCACCGGGTGCTTACTTGGCACGGGGGCGCCTGTTTGGTGTTTGATAGTTTATATTGTGCCTAAAAGCACCTGCTGCCGTGTTCCTGGCCTCTAGCAATGTTCAGGCAGCAATTAAAATGTCTTGAAAACGCAGGAGATTAATGTTCTTCCAGGCAAGGTGGAAGCTTTGTCTAATAGAAGTTTTGACTCGAGGAAGTTTTGATTAATGGTAAGGTAGTGCAGAGGGTTAATATGCCTGCTGCACAGAACATGTACCATGCAGATCACAAAGTGAATGTAACATAAACAGGTCAGTGGTTTACTGCGTTTGTCAGAGACTTCCTTTTGTTAGTTGCAGTTTACAGTGAGCTATTAACTGTCATCAAAGAACTGCTGCAGACTTCAAGGTATAGATTAGAGCATATGGGTTTTTTCCCCGACTTTAATTATTCTAATGTTGCGAAAGGGGTTCACTTGGGTACAAATCAGTTTTGTCATTAAATCCATTGTGTTACATTTTAAATTTAGAGTTTGTGCTTTTCCAGACCAAGTACTCTTCAACTATACTGGCTACCAATATGGATGACATGTGAATTCACCCTTTGTTATACTTTGTCTTATGTAACATGTCCTATACACTGATTTACACACCTAAGATTGATAGTCTCTGTGTAATGTGTGGGTTATGGACAATGTTCTGACACCCTTCACTTTTGTGAGTGACGCTATAAAATGTATTAAATGCATCTGAGAGAGAGTGGTTATAGAGACTGTTAAAGGGTGGTAGGGAGGGAATCCATGGCAGAGGTGTTCATTGGGGGGGGGCGCCAACTAAAATTGTCGCACTGGGCGCCACCAGTGCTAAAGCCGGCCCTGACTATAGCGCACGGGCCAGCCCACATTAGTGCGAAAGGTATCTGCATGGTGTTAGATCCTGTATGGCAGAACGATAATATCCCGAAGGTTGCTGCTCACTTAGTAAAGTACTGTATGATATGCATGATGTCTAACCCTGGAAAAGGTACCCTTCACCCCCTGGTAATTTTGCACCACCCTCCTTCCCTTTCGAGATTCTTCAGATGGATTTCATCGAAATGGAACGAGTCAACAATCTGAAATATGTGTTAGTAGTCATTTGTGCATTCAGTAAATGGATTGAAGCTTATCCCACTAACGAGAACACAGCCATGGCGACTGTGAAGAGCCTCTTAAAAGAGTTCTTCCCGTGTTTTGGTTTGCCCCGCTTGATTTGGAGTGACAATAGAAGTCATTTCAACTCAAAGGTTATCCAGTTGGTGTGCGATGGTTTGCACATGAAGCAGAAGTTCCATGCTGTGAACCATCCCCAATCAGTAGGTTTGGTTGAGAAGTACAATGGTACTCTCAAACTGAAGCTGGCAAAGATCAAAGAAAGCACAGGATTGCAATGGCCGGATTCGTTACCATTAGCCCTGTTGTCTACAAGAGTGATGGCCCACTCTAGAACAGGATTGTCACCGTACAAGGTTGTGTTTGACCGCCCGGCAAATGTCTGGGGGGTCCTGTGACCTCGTCCCTTCTCTGGGATAGAATACCTTTTACTACTGGACTATCTGTATGAATTGACTAAAAACTTGCGCTCTATTCACCAACAGATTCACAAGGCTCTTCCGCCAACTCCTGAGGGGCCAGGCCATGACATCCGACCTGGTAATTATATCCTGGTGAGGAACTATCAGAGGAAAAGGCAGTTTGGAGCCGCGCTGGAAGGGGCCTCTTCAGGTCCTCCTTGCCACCCGGACGGCAGTGAAGGTAGACGGCCGAAAGAATTGGATCCATTCTACCCACTGCAGGAGGGGGCCACTACCGTTGCGTTGCCCTATGACCAGTGGACCCTTAATGGGTTCGGTGACTCCGAAACGGAGCAGGTGCCGCGCTTTGTTCCCTTCTCAGATGCCAACTGACGGGGGCACCCCACAAGGAGGAGAGCAGCGCAGTGTTGAATGAGGCGGTGCCACCTGAAACTAAGGCCATCCAGGAGCCCCAGCTTGTTGGCCCATCTGTGTTTGAGCCCTTGCCCACTGAGTCCCAGCCTGCTGGCTCATCTGTGTCTACACCCCTGCCCATTGGTCCCTCTGAACATGAACACCTTTTTGCTGACCCCTCTGTGCCTGGAGTAGTTAGGTACAATTTGTGCCCTGACGGAAGAACAGTGCACCAAAGGAGAAGTCAGATTAGTAGGGATGGACTGCGAGGATAAAGAATAAGGTGTACCTTGCCTGTGGTACCAATGGTAGTTTAGGGAAAGAGAGATTGGTGCATTGTTCAGACAATGGACAGTGTGAATTCGACGTGCTCCCCTGGGAAAAAGGGGGGGTACACTGCCCTGGACAACGTTGGATTCCCTCAGAAAGGGCTGCGATCACGCAGCTCCAGCGAAAAGTGCTAAACAGCACCACCGTAGATAAACAATAGGTGTCTGCCAGCGAGGCTCTGACAGATGCTGGGAACGTTCTCCCTTTTCTTTGTTTTATCATCTTTGGCTCCATTGTATGCCCTTTCCTCTGATAATAAAAATGTACCCATTTGGTCGCCCCATTATGGTGGAGGAGCAGACTTTTGCGACTCCATGTTTTAGACCGGTTGGCTCTGGATGCTCCAGCTGATCAATGAAGAGTAAAATAATTTTTGTGGCGATTATCCTGATCTTTTTGATAACAGTATTTGGAATAGTGTGGTTCCTTGAAGATAATTATCCTGTGCATTCTTAGATTGGTACAACGCCTGTCCCCCCCCCCCCCCGAGCACATATTTGTCACTTTGGCTCCTCACAAGGGTGAGCACAGAAAAACATATGTAGATAATGTCTTCCTGCAGATGCTCCACCAGGCGCATCATACCTTCAATATTACTAATTGTTTGGTTTGTGGCTTGCTCCCTTCTGTGATGCATAAAAATGATATATTACTGTCCTTACCGTTCTCCTTTTTAGGGAGCTGTGAGGCAGGGTTCCAACTGTTTACCATGGTGTATATCCATTTCCATACTGATGCTATGAATATGACGTATGCTAATTATGATACTGTGTTAGAATATATTAGTGTACACCAAGGGTTTACACCAGGAGAGGGAGGGGCCACTTATACACTGTCTCCGACAGCCTGTATGAACATCTATGAGAACAAACAAAATGTAACATGGCTCCAAAATGAAATGTTGGACTTCCAAGGTTTTAATGTCACTGAATACTTTAGGTTCTTTCAGATGGGTAATATTACTCAGGATGAAGCAATGCCAGTGCCGGTAGTTAACATAACAGTTAGTTTTTGCGTCCAAGGCTTTGGGAATGTTAACGTGGGAAAGAGTATTTGCAATTATACTGATAAATTGAGCATGACCAATAGCCCACCTTTACTTCCACCCAATAACGTGTATTTTTTTTGTGGGTCCCAAGCTTTAGTGTGGCTTCCTAGGGGGTGGTCTGGCATATGTTATGTCTCCTTCCACCTTCCTCCGGTGTATATAGCCCCATCCACCTACCATAAGGACCATAAAGATCATCGATGGCAGCGCATGGATATCCATCTATCACGTGTTAGAAGAGCCATCAATACAGAAGACATTGATCAGAAAAACACTACTTTGCAGCAGTTTACTGATGCTATGAAGGGAATTGTTCCTTTCTGGGATCCTATGTCCAATAGCCTTCATATTCGTCGCCACACCAGGGTGGTGGAAGGAGTAATAAATACAACGGCTGGAATTTTGACAAATATTACAGCTGAGTTCCAAGCTATGAGGCTTGTTGTCCTTAAAGAGCGGATGGTGTTAGACGTCATCCTTGTTGATCTGGGTGGAGAATGCTGGGTCATCGGCAGTAGTTGCTGTGTATACATACCAGATCAAGCTCTGAATATATATGCTGCAATACAGAAGTTGCACAGGCTTGCATCTGACATTCATCAAGAGAATGGTACCTGGACTCTCTCTGGTTGGCTCTGGGGTCTAATAGCATCCTGGGGAAGGAAAATACTCCTCGTCCTCATTTCCATAGCAGGTATACTTTTTACATGTTATCTATGCATACATTGTCTCCCGGCTTGCTGTGCTTATTGGGTTGGGAAAATAACTCCTACTCCAAAAGCCACAACATCTGATGCTAAGTCCTCATCCATGATAGCACAAGCTGTCCATGATTTGATGTCCATCGACGAGGGCATCTTTGAATATTAACAAAATCCAAATATTCCTGTTATTACTAATGTTTCTATTGTGTGTGAATAACTTTATTCGGTTAAATAACCATCAAAGTACACACAACAAATATAAAACAAACTCAAACAGACAATCAATTCACGGAAAAAAAATACTGGGTCCTGTATACACCAATACAGCCTCACTACAAAAAACATATCAATCAGTTCATTAAAATATTCATAATAGCAATAATATACATAATTTTAACATTTCCCTCCAGGCAGTTTAAATATATTATAAAAACACAATAAACCATCCCATAAAAAGTACAACAAACTAAAATATATATATTACTTCAAGTATCTACTGCTCTGACCATCAGGTTCACTTTACAGTCATTTGTTTGAACCAGCAACAATTTCCCTCCTGTGCATAAGCAAATCTATCTTCAGATATCATATAAGGGCTGTGCAAATATAAGAAAAAGTGACCGTGCATAGTGCGTAAAGTGCATGTAATTAACTGCAATACATAATGGAAATAATCAACCAACGAAACTCGTTATTCCAGACCCTTTAGGATTTTTGCTCTCTGTACCACATTGCTTCTAAAAATTTACTTACAGCAAATATTGTTTTTTGTGATGTATCACTTTTCAGGATCCTAAAGGCTTCTTGTTGACTGCCTGTGGCCATGGTACGACAAATGGGAAATAGCCATTTACGGCGTATGTAAAAGTACTCCTTGCAAAAAAAACAGTACATGCTTTTCGTCTTCAGGTGCCAGGTTGCAAATAGGGCAGATTTCAGTTTCTTGGTTTGCCGACCATTTGCTTGTAAGGATTCTCAGTGGTAAAATTACATAACGAAATCGTATATACAAGTTTCTGGTTGGAGATGGGAAAATTAAATCTAACAATTCTTCAAATAGTGGAGAGTGCTTATGAGCCAAGAACATAATAGTTGCCGGGCCATTGTGGGTATTCATAACAGATTGGTCATTTATATAAGCCTTAATACCTATATTTAAGTAGTTTAATATCAGACTTTAAAATAGAGTTGGGCTCATCCCACAAGTTCTGCATACCGAGTTTGGAAAACCATCCAGAAACAGATTTAACCCAAGGGATTTCCCTGGCTCCTTGAAGGTTCATTACCTCTACCAGAGAGTCTTTAAAGACTATAAGTTCTGGTGTAGACCATAGTCGGATCCAATATATTAAAGTTTTCAAAATGGCCCGGTGAGCAACTCACACACAGCCCTTGCGAACTCCTCGCTCTATGGGAATATGATCTGTCAATTCTCCATTTGGACCCCAGCGGACCTGTGCAAAATTATTCACATGTATCTACTTATTAAATGCACTAGGTTGGCAGGAGCACCCATGTTTATCAGGGCTTGCCAAATGGCCAATCGTGGTATGAGATCAAATGCTGCTCTAAGATCAATAAATGGCACGTAAAGTTGTTGTTTCTGAAGTAAAACATATGTCAAATATAAACCAATAAATCTAAAAATGTGATCTGTTGTACTAATTCTTGGTCTAAAACCTGCCTGGAGGGGAGATAAAATCTCTTGTGTATCAACCCAATCCAAAAGTCTCATCAGGATTTGTTTCGAAAAAATCTTTTGGGCATTATCAATGAGGCTGATAGGCTAATGTTTCTATTATTATGTGGAATACTGGTACACCTTCTAGCATTATACAAAATTGTTAGCAAATGCTAAAAGGAGGGTCTCTGTTGGACTGAAAATGTGCCTAGCCGACTCCTTATAGCATTTTGCGAGTTAAGTTAGCATTTGCGGCACCATTTTGTATTCAACCGCCATTTTGTGCCATGATTGAGATATTATGCTCCTGCCTCATAATATGTGCCTTCTCAGCAGAAAAGCAGCTGCGAATTGTTTCTCTTTAGTGTTATCCAAGGTTGAGTTCCACTGCCTTAATGAATAGATTGTTCTGTCTCTTGCATACCTTTCCTCTCAAGTAAGCCCTGGTCCACCCTAGGGAGACGAGCACGGGAAAAATAACCTTGAAGCTAAGATAACATGTACCCATAGATGGTAACTGGCCCTTCTGTACTCCTTTTGTTCGTTAGTCCCCAGGCTGGAAAATTCCAGTCTGGATGGGGTTTTAGAGGTGTTGGAAATGTATATTTTGTGTTACTGTGTGGACGGAGGTCAGTCCCTCTGCATCTGTCTAAGGAGGCTGATCAGACTGGAATCCAATCGAGCGAATACTAATAAAATAACTTGGTTTGTATTCTCTATTGTCTGACCGACTCTTCATTTGTGTGGAGGGCTGAGAGATGGTCGCGAGTGACCCGGGTGGCCCTAATCGGGTCACTTCCTTCACGCTGCGATTGAGATACTATTTCTTCTTCTCCTCCAATCCCCCCATGTGCATGGTGCTTTTTCTCTCTCGCACCCACACCTTATCCATGTTACTTTTTCCCATCCTACCATGACCCCACACCAACATCTGAGACAGTAGTCATAGAGACACCAATTTTTCAACTTTGGAATATCTTTTGTTCAAATCTTTGACAGTCTGTTCTATTCGCCTCTTCTGACAACAAGTTGATTAATATTATCATTCTCTATAATGATGTAGCGCTGAGCAAGTCTGCTGCTAAACCTGTTTGGAAAAGGTTTTTAACATTTGTAACTCAACAAGGCCACTCCACACTGCTCCACACAATGCCACTTTACTCAATGCCACACTACTCAACTAAATGCCTATCCACGCCACACAATGCCTCTCCATGTCGCACAATGCCTCTCCAGACCCCACAATGCATTCCAATCCACTCCATATTACTCTCCATGCCACTCCATTACACGTCACACAATGCCATTCCATTCCATGACAAACAATGCCACTCCATGCCACACAATGCCACTCCATTCCACATTACACAATGCCACTCCACCACATGTAACAAAATGCTGTTCCACTTCACACAGCACTGCTTCACTCCACTCAAAGCCATTCCACTGTACACAAACAATGTCACTCCACTTAATGCCACTCCACTCCATCTCGCTCCATTGTACTCCACACAATGCCGCTTCACTCAATGCCACTCCACACCACACAATATAACTCCACTCCATTCCAATCTGAGCCACACAATGCCACTCCATGCCAAACAATGCCACTCCATGCCACACAATGCCACTCCACAGTAATTGTATTTATATCAGTGCTTTGCAGAATGCCACTCCATTAAACACCACTCCACTAAATGCCACTCCGAGCCCCACAATGTCACTCCACACTACACAATGCCACTCCACTCAATAACACTCCCCTCCACTCAATGCCACTCTACTCAATGCGACTGCATGCCACACACTACCACTGCAGTACACGCCACACAATTCCACTGGACGCCACTCTAACAAAGCCAATAGAATATCGCATAGGCAAGGCCTATTGGTTTTGTCAATGTTTGCTTGTTTTGCTTTCCTGGAGTGAGGTCTGTATTATAGGTATTATTTAAGTTCTGAAACGTGGCTGATATGACGGTCAGGGAGACCAAGCACTTTCAAATAGAATTTTATTTTTCTGTTTTCTATGTTCACTGACACAAGATATAACTCATCAGAGGTGAAGAGAAAGCAATCATGATTTTCTCTTGAAAGCATCTACATGGGGGATAACATTTTACAACACTTTTCATTCCTCATCTGATGCAAGCAGAAAAAAATGTGACTTGTCAATTCGATGGAACTATGCTTTTTCTGCATAATTTTGGGCACTTACACTTCAGAAGCAGTTGGAGGCTTCACGTCTGCCAGTGAAATGGGAAACTGCATATGTTTTGAAAATCTTATCACACAGTCTGTCAGAGTGCAGATCTGAGAGCATATTTGCTGGGCACATATCTAAGAGTGCACATTTATTATCTGTATAGGAGTAGCCATAGTAAGCCTTAACGTGCGTGGGTGTCTGTACATATGCCAATGCGAATATACATGCATGTTAGAGCTTGTCTGTAGGTGTACCAGTATGCGAGTGCATATGTGAGAGTATGTGTATAGGTCGTAATGCAAGAGTGTGTGAGTGCTACTGTGTACATCGGCAAATGTGTAAGAGACTCAGTGCCCAGGAGGTGTAGGGCCATGTGTATGTCCATGCATATGTATTTATCTTATAGACTGCAAACATTTTGTTTGTGAATGCTTATGAAAGTATGGTCATGCAAGTAGTGCAAATGCATGAACAAGAATAAGCAAATGTGCTCTTCCATGTTCGCACCTTACCGCATGTATTAACATGCATGTACATACATATCTATGTGTATGCAATCCCTTTCCTAAGTTTCTGCACATTTGAAGGAAGTGGCCCGATGAGGGTCGCCCGGGTCACTAATGACCACCTCTCAGCCTTCCATACCAAAGGAAGAGTCGATCAGACAGTAGAGAATACAAACCAATATTTGTTTATTCAGGTACACTCAGAGTGGAGCCCAGTCTGCCCTGTCGCTAAGAGTGCTGCAATGGGACTGATATCGACAAGCATAAACATTCATTATGTACATTTCGTAACTGGGCTAGAACACACCCATAATGGAATTTTCTAGACAGGTGCTACAAAGCAATGGAATACAGGAAATAAGTTTTGAATCTAAGGCCGGGCACACACTGTCTACTACTCAAAGTCACTCTGCCGGTGCCTGCCACTAGACTAGTGAGAGAAGGCCTTATCTAGTGGCAAAGGTAAGCGCTAATAAAGACAATGTATTCATTAGTGAAGCAAAACTCAGCCTTGGAGAAACGCAACTCAGCAGAGGTCGTTTATCAGAAATAGCAAACGATCAGTTTCGATCGTGATTCAAAATGGCGCCCAAATGGAAAATGGTGCCGCGAATGCTATCTTACATATGATAATACATGAACAAAATCATTTCTATTCTAACAGGCTCTCCTTTTAGCGTGAGCTAAAACATTTTCTAATAATAGTGAAGAACAGGCAAATCAATGAAACAGAAAATCACGGGTACATTACTTAGGAACACTCCATACTTTCAGAATCAGGAAGGGAGACTGTAAGGGAGAAGAAGTCTCAAAAATGCCCTAATCTATCTGCATCATGTAATCTATCTCTATTTGGACCATAAATCCAGCATTGGTATCATGAATTGATATTTTTCTCTTAGGGGTGAGAAAAGTGGTACAATAGGAGCAACAGAAGGGGAAGCACTGAATGAGGGCACAGCAAAGCACCAATACCAGAATGAGGTAAATCACCTTTTCAAGTATCCAACCCCAACCACCAAAAAGAGACCAACTCCAGTTTCCACTTTCCATCCCCTTGACATTTTCTAGAATATCTAAAAATATGTTTGGTAATGTTCTTTTCCATATTTGTTATCCTTTACTAAGCACTGTTTGCCAACTACTGCGCACACACTGCCATTCTTAGCCAAAATAAAGTCCACTGCATATCGAGTCTGTTCGGAATAAATCTGCATACTTTCTAACTGAGTGGTGATATCACGCAGAGCCGCCACAGTCATGTTGGATAAAATTTGTAACTTACACCCAAAGTATTCTCGAGCCTTTTCACCTCTTGCCATGGCAGTTTAACCTAATGTAAAAATAGAAGACATAATATATCCGAAGTTTAATACCATTACTGGTTTGTTTATCTCAATATCTGTCACTCCCTCACAAAACTCCTTCGTCAACGTTCTTTTTCATTTTACCCATTTTACCTTAGGTCCTGCACTTTTACAGGGCACGCCCAAGGGTAACACCATCCCTAGGGCTACATCATTTGTACCGTTATGAATATTAGAGTAAGTCCATTAAACAAAAAGAAAAACCCTGGGTGTGTATAAATGGGCCTATTATAATCCACTGCAGAATATGGAGTATTAATTCTGAAATGACTTGGGTTATCTGCTCTTACCAAAAGGATTGTCTCTTTCTACATCACTAATCCAGAACAATTGATGTACAATGACATGTCCGTACTATTGATAATAGGACAACAAGTAGGATAATAACCAGCTTGCCGGGGGATTGTCAATTCTTTGTAATGCCAAATGTTTTGTTGTTCCATATAGAAATTATCACAATAGTAGTTGTTATCACAGCCAGTATAACCCTTCCCCAGTGGCTTTCGATGGTACAAGCATGGTCCTGAATAACCTGATCCAAACACTCCTTTTATCTCTACAAAGTCAGGGGGCTCAACAGATGTATAATTCACTAAAGACAATGGATATGCAGTCCATAAACTAGTGACAGAATCAGTGGGGTAACATGTTCTTCCATTAACGAAAAATCTCTTATGCATCTCCAAGAATTTATTACTCGAAGCTACTCTCTAATTTCTTTTTGGAGAGAGCCCTTTACCTCCACTGTGTTAAGGTACACTATCAGCATTTTCCTAAACCCACAATACCACACATAGAATTGTCATCAACAAAACTTCAAAAATCACATAAATCAATTCTCTTTTACGGGTCCACACTACATTACGTTGAGCAACAAGAACCATTGGCTGCTCTTCCTCGGCTACCAACCTACCAAAGGGATGCATAATGAATGATAGAATGGGGGCAACAAAAATGCAAAGGAAATATATAAGTTCCCAGTGTCCGTCAGAGCCCCACCGGTACAGGCTCCTGTTGTCCATCAATACGTTGGCACTCTAGAGCACTGGCAGTGGAGCTTGCTCTGTCCTCAGCTCATATCTCATGTCGATCACGGTGGTATACCTTCATGGGATACTTCGATCTATCCTGGTCAATGGTCAAACAGTGCACAAGACTCCCATCAACCTGAACTAACTCAGTTGGTACTATAACAAAGTACACCCTGACTTACACAGTCCATCCCTAACTAATCTTTCTTCTGCTTTGCTGCATCGTCTCTCAGCCGAGGGCGCAATTTATACCTGGTGGCCCAGGGCCCAGAATGGTTAACGAATAGGGGATCCTGGATAGCTCGTATTTCAATAGGAATCACTGCATTCAACACGTAATCATGTTCCTTATCTGTCTGTGTCTACGTCAGTTGGGCATAGCTGAAAGGGACAGACCGTGGCACCGTCTCACACTCTGAGTCCCTGATGCCGTCTTTTACCCACTGGTCGTAGGGCAAAGGCAAAGTAACCCTGCAACAATGGGTCACATGTATCCATTTCTTACGGCCAGCGACTTTCACTGCGGTGCGTGTTACTAAAAGGACTTGTTCTGACTCCATCCACCGCGGCTCCAAACTCTTCTTTCGCTGAAAATTGTTAAACAATATGGAGTCTCCAGGCTGGATTTCATGGCCGGGTCCCTCTGGCTTAGATAGAAAGTAAACTTTCTGTTAACTGGGCAAGATGATCCAGCAAAACAGGGTACTCAATATTAGAGAACCGACGAGGTTGCGGAAGGCCCCAGACATTCGCTGGGTGTCCAAACACGACCTCATACAGTGAAAATCCTGTTCAAGAATGAGCTGTTGTTCTTGTTGACAAAAGTGCTAACGGTAAAGCATCTGGCTATTGTAACCCTGTTGTCTCCTGAATTGTTGCCAATTTCAGTTTGAGAAAACCATTGCACTTCTCAACCAAACCCGCTGACTGTGGAGGATTGGCAACATGACATTTTTGTTTAATCTGCAGACCTTCACAAATCAATTGAATAACTTTTGCATTAAAATGACTTCCGTTATCGCTCCACATCACTCAGGTCAATCCGAAACGAGGAAAGAACTCCTTCAGGAGTACCTTTGCAGTCGTAATGACCATATTGTCTTTAGTGGGGTAAGCCTCAACCCATTTACTGAATGCACATACCACCACCAAAACATACTTCAGATTTTTGTATCTCTCTAATTCAATATAATCCATTTGAAGGACCTCAAAAGGAAATGTGGGTGGTGCAAAGTTACCGAGGGGCATAGGGGTACCTTTCCCAGAATTATGCATCATGCATACCATGCAGTACTTCACTAAGTGTACAGCTGTCTTAGAGATATTGTCATTCTGCCATATGGGATCTAACAATTTACAAATGCCTTTAGCACTAATATGAGCTGGACCATGAGCCATAGTGACCACAGGGAGAACATATGCATCGAGCAACATCCATCTCTGCTTCCCTGATTTATCAATCCAACACCCTTCATCATTCAACTGTGCTGTACTCTCCTGCCACACCGCTAATTCCTCTGTCGTTGCTTCACTCTGTATTTCTTTTACGCTTTCAAGAGTATCTTCAAACATGATAACCTCAGGGACTTATCCAGCTGGACCTGCTACAAACATCCTTTTCATCTTTGTCCTGGCCGTTTCCTTAGCTCAGCTTAGATCAGCAAAAGCATTTCCCCTACCTACATCATTGGTGACCTTCCGGTGGGAGCTACAGTTCACAATCACCAATTTCTTGGGGAGTATCAAAGCAGACAAAAGCCTCAATATAAGGTGCCCATGTTGGATACTGGTGCCATGCGAAGTAAGAAACCCTCTCTCTTCCCAGAGTCACCCAAAATTATGCGCGACCCCAAAGGCGTACTGACTGTCAGTATAGATATTGCCAACAAGTCCCTCACTCAATTCACAAGCTCAAATAAGGGCAGCTAGCTCAGCAGCTGGAGCCGACTGATAAGGGACCCGTGATGTCTCTACGACCGTGAGCAGTGTAGTAATAGCGTAGGATGCTGTCGTAGTGCCATCTGTTAACTTAAACCAAGAGCCATCGACATATAAATCCCCTTGCGGATCGGATAAGGGAACATTAGTCAAGTCTACCCGTCCTTTTGTCTCTTCTTCAGTCTGGAAGATACAGTCATGTTTGTCGACATCATCACTCTCGGAATGGAGGGGTAGTAACGAGGCTGGATTCAGAGTAGCACTTCCTTTGATCGTGATATGTTTTGCAAACAATGTCAATTCATAGCCAGTAAGAAGTGCACTGGTAAGGTGCTGTGTCTTTTTCTTATTCAAAAGTGTATCCACAGCATGATATACCATGACTGTGAGATCAGTATCAAGTACAAGTCCAGCCGATTGTCTGATCTAAGTGGCCACGGCCGCGACTGCTCACAGACAACGTGGGAGGGCTTTCACGAATGGATCAAAAACTGCAGAGAAATAAGCACACGGTCGTTGCTTACCCTCAAAGTTTTGTGTTAGAACAGAAAACACGCAACCAGCCATCTCATGGACATACAACACAAACGGTTTGCCATAACTAGGTGTGCCGAGTACTGGAGCTGAACAAAGCACAGTTTTCAATTGCTCAAAAGAATGCTGACATTCAGGCATCCAAGGTAAAGGCTCATGCACTTCTTTAGTTGTTAGTGCAAGCAAGGGTTTAATTAGTAAGGAGTAGTTAGGTATCCACTGCTGACAGTAGGAAGTGATACCTATAAAAGCACACACATCTTTTTGAGTTTGTGGAATGGGCATTTTAACAATGGTAATGATGCGCTCAGGGGTCAACCTCCTACCCTCCTTCTACTGTAGGTGACCTAAATAGGTGACGTCCTGTTGACGAAACTGAAATTTAGAAAGGGAAACTGTTATAATCTTAATGTCTTAGCATAGTTGGTATGTTCCAACACCCCTTTCCCCAACCAGTATATGGTATGACCCCAGGGAGCTCACCTTAGAATGTTCAGGTGAGCTCCAGCCAGTCTGAGAGCGGATGGCCAAGAATAAAGACTGTGACCTTCTACTGGTGTGCGTGAAGTTTTATTACAACACTGGCGACGAACTGCGAAGGGGGCAGCTGGCCATCTCCCCTCTGTTTTATTCTCTCAAGGCAGACTAATTGGTGAAGTACTCATCGTGTTCAATTTAATGAGAAGTGCACATGTAGGAAAGTACGGCGCTGAGGAGGGCAAGCACTGTGAAGAACATCGCGCTATCTACCAACTCGTAGTACATGGGAAGGAGTTGGTGGAATTGGACTAACAGTTACCCAGAGGCGTGACACCTGTGAAGGAGGTCTTGTGCTTGGCCATCCTTTGGATTACGCGGTGTGTGTGCTATAGTTTTTATAGTGCCCTGTGGATCACCGATGTACAACGGACGAATACACAATGAAAGCACTTACTTGATCAACGCAGATCCTGTCGCGAGGCACGTATGTGTGGCAGTGCTGAGGCAGACACTTACGTTTTGGAGCGCTCCGTGAGGAAGGTTTGCTAAGGGACGAGCGTCGATACAGCGGATCGCAGTATCCGGGAGAGTGCTATGGTTCGCTGAGGAGATTTCCCTTACATCGGACAGATCTTGGGTGTGACGGCGGGTGGAGCAGCGCGCTACAGAAGCAGCTTCGTGTGGCAGTGCTGAGGCAGACACCTGCGTTGCAGCGCTCCGTGAGAAAAGTTCGAGGAGGGACGGGCGTCGATACAGCTGATCGTGTGACGGCGTGTGGAGCAGCGCGCTACGGAGGGAGCTTCGTCCCAGAGTTTCTTCAGCGAGCGGACGTCCTGTGAGGTAACATCCTCCCTGAGGAGCCGGCGCGCCAGCCGCTGAGGACCGGTCCTTGACAAGAACCTGTCAGTGTTGTCGGCGCTTCAGCCGCGTTGAGCTGTTCGTTCCATTTTACAAGCGGTTTCCTTGAATTAAGGTTAAAAAGGTTCAAGAGGCGCGGGAGATAGTGCCAGGTTTCAAGTATCGATCCTGTCCTGCATCGTGACTGGGGTGAGTGCATCAGTTTATCTGTATCAGAGGGCATAGCGATCCTGCCAGTGTGTAAGAGAGACCCTGGTACCCAGAGCAGTAGGAGGGGAAGCTGTCAGTGCGCAGGTGGTGGCCACCCTTAGGCATCTTAGGAGCTGTAAGGACACTCACCCCGCCTTTCATCTGGTCCAACACCTTATCTGTGGTTGGGGGTTAGCCATTTAAGTCACCATGGGAACACCTGGCATGAGTCAACCCCCGTCCTTTTTGAATGACTGTGGGGATCCAGAGATTCACTGGAAGGATTGGGCCAAGCTGTTCGAATCATACCTTATTGCGATGGGAGGTGAAAGATTTTCAGCCCTGAGGAAACAGCATATTCTACTGCATAATTTGGGCGTACATGGTCGCAAAGTTTACGAAACCCTTCCGGAACCTGAGCTGGAGGATGATGAGGGCATTGATGTTTTTGATGTTACACTAATGAAGCTGGAGTCACACTTTGGGGATAAGGTCAACGTGGTGTTGGAAAGACACAAGTTTTTCACCAGAGTTCAAGGAAAGTGCGAGTCGATCAGTAACTACATTGCAGCGCTAAGGGGTCTAACGCAGTTGTGCGAGTTTGGGGATTTGAATGATTCTCTCATACGCGACCAACTGGTTAGATGCACAAACAATAGCAGGATTCAAGAAAAACTGTTAGCTAAAAATCCCACTTTGAAAGATGCAGTGGTGATTGCGCAATCTGTGGAACATACTGCAAAATGTGTAAAAGAAATGAAAGTTAAAGACGATGTAGTAGCACAGGTACAGGTAGAGGAGCAGAGTAAAGAAGTCTTTAAAGTGTCCGATAAATGGAGCACGAAGGAAGTTCAAGCCACAAAAGCTAGTAGAGATGGGCATATTGCAAAGTGCTATAGATGTGGTAGCAGTAACCATCTTGCCAATAACCCTGTGTGCACTGCCAGAAGTGTCATGTGTAAGAAATGCAACAGGAGAGGACATCTAGCTAGAGTGTGCAGAGAAGGGTTTAATAACACGGTGAGCGTGGTTAGTGGTGGTGAGGAATCTCATGCTAAGTATGTTTTCCAAGTGAGGAGCACGGCGGTGGGGGGAAAACAGAATTACCCTAAATGTATTGTGATGTTCAATAACAAACCGCTGGAAGTGTATGCGGATTCCTGTTCCCCTTTCACGTTAGTGAATGTGCATGATTTCGAAGAGTCATTGGGTGGGTCCAGAGAGATTTTAGAGACCCCCGATATCAAACCTGAAGGGTACACGAGAGATCCCATACCCCTGGTGGGCATTCTGAACAGCAACATTGATTTCAAAGGAAGGTCCACAAAGGGGAGTGTGTACATTGTTGAGCATGGTGCCAATCTTCTGGGGTGGCAGCACCAAAGAGAATTAGGTATCAGGTTAGATCCCAACGGAGAGAATCAGGTGAATATGGTTGACAGAGCTAGCGATGAAAGAGGTCTACAGATGAGGTTCCCCAAACTTTTCACTGAGGAATTGGGTAAACTACGTGAGTTTCAGCACAAAATCAAAATCAGACTTGGAGCCAAACCGGTGGTACACAAGACACGGTCAGTACCTTTCCATTTGAGAGAGACACTCAAAGAAGAGTTAGATAAGCTGTGTGAAATAGGGGTCATACAACCCGTCGAGGCTACTGAATGGCTTGCGCCCTTAGTTTTAGCATCTAAGGGTAATGGGAAAGGCATTCGCCTATGTGTGGATCTACGCTCCTTAAATGAAAATATTTGGGTGGAGAGATTCCCTCTCCCCAATATAAATGAGATGATAAGCACCATGGGCAAGGCATGTTATTTTTCAGTTATTGATCTGTCTAGGGCTTATCACCAAGTAGAGCTGCATCCTGAGTCGAGACCATTGACGGCATTCACGTCGCCGTTTATGTTTGTGAGAATGCCTTTCGGTCTCGCCTCAGCAGCCTCAGTGTTTCAGAAAATAATGCAGCAGGTACTAAGAGGGGCCAAGAACACACTCTGCTTCCAAGACGACATCCTGATGTATGGGAAGACGGAGGAAGCACATGATGCCACCCTTCATGAAGTGTGTCACAGATTAAGTGATGCAGGGTTAACAGTACAACTGGACAAGTGTAGAATAAAGGTAACATCCGTGGACTACCTGGGGCACACCATCACCAAAGAGGGGTTCAGACCCAAGCATAGTCTAATCCAAGCCGTCAGTGAGGCCCCACACCCAACTAATAAGGAGGAGCTCAAATCCTTTTTGGGTTTAGTGGAGTACATGTCCAAATTTGTCAGGAATTTTGCTGATTTATGTGTGGGCCTACGTGAGCTCCTGAAGAAGAATACAGCATTTGTGTGGGAAGAAGAACACAGTAGGATGGTTGAGGTGATAAAAAAGTGCATATTGGATTCACCAGCATTGGGGTCTTTTGATCCCAAAAAGAGAACCATTTTAACCACGGATGCCTCTAACAAAGGGTTGGGGGCCATGTTGTCCCAAAAAGGTGACGGGGAAGAAAGAGTGATAGCGTTTGCTTCACGCACTTTGTGTGAGTCAGAACGCAACTACTCGGTCATCGAGAGGGAGGCGTTAGCATGTTTCTGGGCGGTACATCATTTCAAATTCTATTTGTGGGGTACCAAGTTTACCATTCACACAGACCACAAACCCCTTACTTTCATGTTTTCGCCTAAACAAGCACAAAATATGTCCCCTAGGATAAGCAAGTGGGTGCTAGGGCTGGAAAACTTTTGTTTCAAAATGGAGTACTTACCGGGGCCAGAAAACGTGATTGCAGATTGCTTGTCGAGGTTACCCATCAAAGGCAATCACAGTGAGGAAGTGTTAGATGTACCCATTTGCGCGGTGCATCTCCCCTCGCTAACTGATGCAGAATGGAACAAGGGCATGGAGGGAGACAAGGCCATGGGTATGTTTAAAGAACTCATTGTCAAGGGGTGGCCGGACAAATTGTCGGAAGTCCCTGACATAGTTAAAGACTTCTGGGAAGTTAGATTTGAACTTTCTATCATAGCTGGTCGCTTGCAAAGGGGGGAGAAAATTGTCCCACCGGAAGGGTTGAGAAAAAGGGTTATAGATCTGGCCCATGAAGGGCATTTGGGCAGGAGCCTTACAAAGAACAAAGTGAGGAGTTGCTTTTGGTTCCCTAGAATGGATTCTGAGGTGGAGAGCGCAGTAAAAGAGTGTATCAGCTGTGCGAGAAGTGACAAGAGCAAAATTATCCACAGGGCTCCTTTGGCCCCTGTCAATGTACCTATGTCTCCGTGGACAAAACTAGCCATGGACATAGTGGGTCCCATGGACATACTGGGGACACAGAAAAGGTTTATGTTTGTATTGGTGGATTACACTTCCCATTGTGTGAATTTTAAGTTCACAGCGTCCACCACAACTTCCAATCTCATTGCATTTCTAAAAAACATCTTTGTGTATGAAGGAATCCCGGCTACTCTGGTAACGGACAATGGAGTGCAGTTCGTCTCTGAAAACATGAGAGAGTTTTTGGAGGAACACAATATAAAGCATGAGAGGACTGCTCTCTATTGTCCAAAAGCCAATGGATTGGTGGAAAGGGTGAATCGGATGATCAAGGAGCAGATACAACTAGCCACCACCAACGGGTTGAATGTGGAAGAAGCGTTGAGAGAAGCCTTATGGGCATATCACACCACGCCCAATGGGGTCACAGGAATATCCCCGTTTGTGTTTCTCAGAGGAAGGGAACCCAGCACCAAGATGAACCCGAGGTGGTTGGGTGGAGGAAGAAGTGTTGTACCAGACCTAGGTCGAGTGGAGAGACGTTTAGAGTCTCATCAACAGAAGTACAAGTCTTGGTACGATGGGAAACATGGAGCTAAAGAGGTGGAGATAAAACCCAACTCCCCAGTGTGGGTTAGGAAACCTGGTAGGGTGCAACCGGGAACGAGCAAATTCGGAGTACCTCAAAGGGTGGAAAGCACAAGTAAGAGTGTTGTTCGTCTGGACAACGGACAGACATGGAGCAAAGACAGAGTTGTAAACACTGAGTGAACCAATGTTGTTTCCTAATGTTTTGTTGTAATCCCTGCAAGGGGAGATGTGTTATAATCTTAATGTCTTAGCATAGTTGGTATGTTCCAACACCCCTTTCCCCAACCAGTATATGGTATGACCCCAGGGAGCTCACCTTAGAATGTTCAGGTGAGCTCCAGCCAGTCTGAGAGCGGATGGCCAAGAATAAAGACTGTGAACTTCTACTGGTGTGCGTGAAGTTTTATTACAACAGAAACCTTATGTCCATGATGAGCTAAATGCAGCAAAAACTGTACTGTACTGTCTTTACAACCTTGTTCGGTATCAGAAGCAACGAGGAGGTCATCAACATACTGCACCAATACATTACCTGCAGGAAACGACAAGGAATCCAGCTGACCTTTTAGTGCCTGGCTATAAATGCTCAGACTCTCTGTATAGCCCTGAGGAGCTCAACAGAACCCAAAGCTCCTAACAGCCAGCATGAACCCAAACAGATATCTTCTATCTGGATGCATGGGAATGCTGTAGAACGTTGTTTTCAAATCAATGACAGAAAAGAAGTGAGCGGTGGAAGGAATAATTGTCAAAAATGTGATAATATCTGGAAGCACTGGGAACTGGGGAGCCACTATTTTATTAACTTCACGCAACTCAATCACAAAATGATAAACATCCCCATGATCATCAGAGGAACCTGAGGGTGTCCGTTTAAGAGTCAGAAGAATGGGACTATTGCAAATATTTTGGCAGACGTCTCTTCAACTACTCCTTTGCATGTCAAATCCTGAATAATTTGTTGAAGGTCCCGTTCTACCGCCTGAGGTATTTTATACTGAGGAATATGAGGCAAAACAGCATTATCTTTAACCTGAATCAAGACCGGTGGTACATGCAGCAGCCCCACATCTGTATCACCCGTCACCCATAGAGTGGATGGTATATCAGCAAATTCAACAGGAAGCGGATGAGACAGACACTGTTTAATACTCACATTTGGGCCCTTTGTCACTTAAACACCTTTTGGAGAACAATAAATAGTAGCATCCATTGTCTTCAACAAATCTAAACCCATCAGATTCTCACAACAATTGGATGACAACAAAAATGGAGAATCAACGGTAAAAGGACCAATAGCCAATGCAAGGGGTCGTGAAATTGGGCTTACAACGGGTACACCTGAAAAACCTACCGAAACATTATTATGACCAGACAGAGCCACCCCAGGGACCAAAGAACGAGAAACATAACTCTTTGTTGCACCTGTAGCCACCAAAAATTCCTTAGTCCTGCCATGCAAATCTGTGGTGGCATAAGAACCACGTTGATTTACAGGTATCTGAACTGGTCCCTCACCCTGTTCCTGGCTGTCCTAGCTGTAAGACATCCCTGTCACCTCATCCGTATCATAATCATCATGATAATACTGTCTATCTTGAGGGTCATCAAAGTAATTGTCATCAGAACAACCTGTGAAACCGCAGCACCTTGAGCTCCATCAGTCTCATGACCTCGTCCACGAGAACCTCGTCTTCTAGGAACCGCCACCTTTTGCAAAAGAACTGGACATTTGCTATGCCATAGGCCCTCCTCCTTACAATATGCACATGTATTCAGCCCAGAGGTATCATTGTCGACTGTCTGCTAGTGTGAGGAAGCTGCCTGGCAGAACCACCACATCCTCTATCATTGCCTCTAAATGTTTGCTGCAACAGTACCTTTGTCTTGAAATCCTTTTTCTTTTTATCGATCTTTTCTTTCTCTTCCTGATCACGATGCTCATCAAATTGAGCCTTATTCAAAATAACAGAAGGGGAAGAGGTGGTCCAGGTACTCTCACATGCCTTCAAATGAGTTGCAATTTCAGGAAGTAGGTTAGAAACAAACCTGTCGACAAACAAGCGAACACCCCCTCAATAGACATATCCTGTCCACTATAGTCCAAACACGTATCTTCGAACTGAGTGAAAAACTCAGAGACACCTTCATCCTTCTTCTGTCGACAAACAGTCAACTTGTCCCAAATCACTTTCTTCAGTGGAATAAGAGAATGCAGGTATGTGATAATGCGGCCTGACAAAGCAAGTATCTCGGCTCGGAGTTTATCACCTGGCTTTCTTTCCTGTACCCATCCCTTAATCACATCCCATGTACCACCCAGCTCCGCAACATGGTCTTGAGGTTGAACCTGTCTCCAAATATCAACCGGAACAAGAAGACCAAAGAACAGTTCAATATCAGCAAGAGACATTACTGTAGAAGTGGCAGCTTCGGTCAATTTTTTATAATAAGCAGTAGGATTGTTCCTAGGGTCGGGCAAATGAGCTTTAAGGGATGAAACCTCACTCCTCTTCCACGGAGTATACACCCATTGCTCCTGAAAACGGGCCACTACACCCGGTCTGGTAACGTTTGCGCGTTGGTCTGTTAACTCTGGTAATTCTGGGTGATAAAGGATGGATCTCTAGCATTGGAAACTGAGATACAAGGGTGGGACTTTTCTCATGCAACTTACCCCTATATGTAACTTGATAATATGCCCTTGAGAATTCCCATAGAAGCCCATGTTCTGGTGTCAACATGGGCTTCTATGGGAATTTTCTGCAGCATATTATCAAGCCCATTATCGCCGCTTTAGCGGCAGTTTTCTGCCGCTAAAGCGGCGATAATTTTAACGCCGTGCTTGATAATATGCCCCCAATATTTGTTTATTCAGGTACAGTCAGAGTGGAGCTCAGTCTGCCCAGTCCCTAAGAGTGCTGCAGAGGGACTGAAATCGACAAGCATAAAGATACATTATGTACATTTCGTAACTGGGCTAGAACACACCCATAATGGATTTTTCCAGGCAGTTGCTGCAAAGCAATGAAATACAGGAAAAAAGTTTTGATTGTAAGGCTGGGCACACACTATCTACTACTCAAGGTCTCTCCGCCCGTGCCTGCCACCAGACTAGTGGGAGAAGGCCTTATCTAGTGGCAAAGGAATGCGCTAATAAAGACAATGTATTTATTAGTGAAGCAAAACTCGGCCTTGGAGAAACACAACTCAGTAGAGGCCGTTTCTTTGAAATAGCAAACGATCAGTTTTGAATGTGATTCAAAATGGCGGTCAAATAGAAAATGGTGCCGCGAATGCTAACTTACATATGATAATACATGAACAAAATCATTTCTAATCTAACACATGCATGAGTGCCTGTGTGAGTTTGTTCATGTAAATATACATTTACACAAACGGGTGTGTATCACTACTTATGTGTGCGTGTGCATTCTAAACTTAATATTTTTGTCAATTTGTATGTCTCTATTTGCATTGATTATGCAGATATGTCTGTGTCCACCTAGTTTATACTATACTTGATTTTAAGCCTTTAGCTATGACCTTTTCATTTTTCTAAACTTGTGTGTGCAATATAATTACTTTAGGGGCTTTCAGCCAGCAATCTTTATCAGTTGGTTTGTTGTTGTGTGATTCACATATTTCTTCTGTCCACCACAGTACACAACAGAAGCAGGGGTGGCTCCTCCGGATGTATGACGTTACAACGCATACATTTACATCACGGTACATTACATCGCGGTTTTGACAACGCAAGTCGTTACAACGACTTGCGTTGGAGGGCGCTGGACTTAGGAGTAGTATAATTTACTATTCCAACTCCAGTCTACGTACAGTAGGGAAGGTGTTGGATAGTAAATTATACTATTCCTTGTCCTAGAGCGCCATCTAGCGCAAGTCGTTGTAACGACTTGCGTTGTAAAAACCGCGATGTAATGGCATCGCGATGTAATCCCCGCGTTGTAAACGATGTTTCCCGGCTCCTCCGTATGGTGGAGGAGCGTCACCCTACTTCTGGAACCAGCAATGCATGTAAAATAAAATGATCATAAGGCAATTCATAAAACTGCTTTATCATTTTCTTTTACACCGGAGCTGTAGCTTATTCTTGAGGGTGGGGCCATCCTATGAGGGACAGCAGCAGGAATAGAGGTGGGCACAGGGCACTGCAAGTGCACATGTCGATTTGGCTGGCCGTCTTAGGGCGACCAAACCGACACACACACTTGGATATCTCCAGGCTCTTGCTTGGAGATATCAGCAGGGCTCAGGAGCACAGGTTCCCACTGCCTGCTGAAGCATGAAACCTGTCAGTTCTGCCCAATTCCCGGAGTTTCTCTCATGCTGGGTAATACCAGCATGAGAGCAGTGTCTGGATTGGCGCAAGGGAGTCTGGGAGCCTTTGTGTGCATCATCGGGAGCTGAAGAGGCAGTGAGGCTGTGGGTGGCACTGCCCCATCACTTTTCCCTTCTAGCGACCACCACTGAACACAGAGAAATAGGTCATCCCTTTTCAGCCAATGGCTAACTTCACAGTGAGTAATTTAGTTCTGCTGTTTCATAAAAGCAGAATATAAAACCTCTACTTTTTATCCAATATACTCAAAAAGTACAGTAAAATTAATCTTTGGTTCATTTCTTAAATACAATTCTTGGAGAGGGAATGACTCTTCCACAAAACTCTTGTGAAGGTCCGGGCTTGGTTTTTGTGCTCACTTAATGAAATGTGGGGATGGTACTGCACTTGTAAGGGTTGCTGCTAGCTTACCATTCCAATACCGTAGACAAGAGATAATATAGTCTGTAATGACCAATACATGGGACAAAGTATCCCCGCCACACATTATGTGTTAAAATTCGTAGCACAGGGTCTGTACAGATTCTTCGTGTCACAAATGAACAGGAAAGAGCAAGACACCAAGGATTTTAGCAGTTTGTGGGACGGGTGATAGTGTGACTATATATTATAAAACAAAAAATACTTGCTGCTGAACATTAAAAGTATACTGCAAGTCACCTTAGATATCGATGAGAAATGAGGCAGGAGGCAGAGTTATTTTATATGGTTATGGAACTCTGAGTTGACTTGCAATATCCTTGTAATGTACAGTAGAGAGCATATTATTTTTATAATACATAGTCAAACCATCACCCTTCCCACAAACTTCTCAAATCCTTTATGTCTCACTCTTTTGTGTTCATTTTAGACCTAAAGAATCTGTACAGAACCTAATCTACGAAATCTAACACACCAAAAGGCAGTTAGTGTTGTTTGCCAAACGTTATTGGCATCAGTTTCATGTAAATCAGTTTCAAAAAATATTGTGTCGAAACATAGAGAGGTTCTCTCTTTCCTGTAATGACATATAGTGTTGACATAAACATTCTGTCATAAAAATCTCCTATCTTGTGAATGCTTTTCATTTTAGAAAAACATATCAGAAGAAAGAAAAGCCAGTTCCCCTTTTCCATGTTTAAATTGTAGCTGCACTTATGCTCAGTGATTTTGCTGCTGGCTCCAACAGCGGGGATTGTGATGTCAGAACTCAACTGTAATAATATATTACATTTGAGTGGCTGTGACATTTCTTTATTAAAAGTGACTGAACACATCGCAAGTCATCTATAATAAGGAAATTAGAGACTAGACACACCACAAGTCCTCTATAATACGGAAATTAGAGATGGGCTTTTATAGCCGAAACATATTTTTTTCTTAGAGGACCCCATATATTGTATCTAAATTGTCATCACTGATATGCTTCTCAGGACAAGGGCAGACAGGCTTACAAAGGTAATTATTGAAAGTTTTTTAAGGGACCCGACCCTGATGTTTTTGACAACAATCCTCTCAGGCCCCAGTGAATGGGTATTGTAGTGTCCTGCTGGACACGTTCTAGTGTTTTTCTCGGTGTTAACATTCACATCATCACCCACCCATCACAGCGGTCACCAGTCAGGTGACCTTGCTAATAAGAGGGTCCGGGCGCACATGCCCAGGGCCAGTTCCAGTACCCTGCTGCTGAGTGTCTGTGTCCATCATTATAGAGCAAGTGGGCCTAGTGGCCCGAGACACCCCAATGGCCAGGAGCCCAAAGCTGCCCCAGCCCAGGAAAGCATCAAGAAGCCAAGAACAGTAAATCCCAGGAAAGCAGCAAGCTCCACATGAATCACAAGAAGACAGGGTGCATTGCGCTCCCTCTGTGGCTGTCTGACCCACCACCAGAGAAGCATCAATTGGCCAAGAATGGTCCAGAGAAGGCAACAAGACTGAAAGCAGCCAAACTCCATGAAGACGCAACTCCCACTGGCTGCCCAACGCCACCGCAAGCAAGGATTTTGCTACACACGCTCCAGTGGTGACCCGACATCACCGCAAGCCAAGGAAATGGGCATGCCCAGCTCCAGAAGAGGGTGCCCTAAAGAAGGTCCAAGAGCGCAAAGTCTAAGGTGCACCGACACAGGCACCCAGAAGCTGACAACACAGACAAGTGCCCAGAAGAGAGAGACACCTCCACACAGATGCACTGCTGAAGACAGAAGAGAGATCCTCTACATCTCCACCATGCCAGCGAAGCCCTGCAGTGGGCAGAAGACAGCACAGTGTCCTCCCTCACACTGCCTCAAGACAGAGTCCCCAATAGCCCAAGACAGGCAAGTGGAGAGTCGCACACTCCATGTAGTAAGCTGCCACCACAAAATGTGCTCCAACGACAGGTGACAAGTGGTCGGACGCTGCATCGCACAGCAAGAAGGAGAATGTCACACGAAGTGACCAACCCGCCAAGCATGCCTGCATAGAGGCATGAGCAGGCACCATGATGGCGTTGGCTCGAGGTGCAAGCACGACGCCCTCGAGAGAAGAGGTAACCTGCCATCCTGGCCGAGGACCACCATGGAAATCCCTGAGGAGGGGATGGTGCCTGTGAAAGGTTCTCAAGAGAAAGAAGCAAGTCCTAATGCCAGGAAAGACCTGCGATAGGTCCGCAGAAAAGGAAGCCCGTCACAAGCACCAGACATGACCAGCAAAATGTCCATGTGAGCAAACATGAGACATGTGGCAGGCTGCCAAATCCGAGTGATGAACCTGGTCAGAAGAAGGAGAAGAGTGTGGCATGACGCCACTCTGCAAAGAAAGGAAGGAGAGTGGCACGACGCCACAGGGCAAACCACCACAGGTGCGTAAGAAGGAAAGGAGAAGAGCAACAGGACAGAGGACTCACACGGGCACTGGAGAAGGTGTTCATCAGCACAAGCCAGCCACCGGTGTGCAGAGATGTCACTGGAGACAGCTTTGTAGGAGGACCAACCGTAAGCCGCCAGCAAGCGCGATCTGCGTCTAGGTCCCAATCTGCGTTCAGGCCTCAAGCTTCGCAGTTCGACCGTCCTCTCACCTGTCACCGGCTGCTTGGCATCGATAGCACCATGCCTAGCCAGTGCACCTGCTGGAAGACAACTGCAACTGGCCACGAAGTCCCTTCAGTCCTCCTCGCTCCTCGAGGTCACCCGAGGCAAGTGATCACCGCCTATTGCCCAACTGAAGGAAAATTACTGTGTTCGTCATCCAGGTGCATCATCACCAAGGACGTCAAAGGAGCATCGCACCACCAGAGGTGATCCCAACATGCCAGACAACCTGAGTCCAACTAGGCTCGCCACCCAGGAACTTTCTGTGTGCCCTCTTCAACCTGAAGCCTGCCGAAGTAGAGCATACCCGACCACTGGAATATCCACCCTTGGGGTTACACGAGGCTTGTCTGTAGCCCTGTTGGGAGTTCTGCAGCGACCCGTCAATGCGGCCTATGAAAGGCCCGCACAGCCCACGCGGTCATGTGGCAATCCAGGGGCAAGGGCCACAATGGAGCTCCTGTGAGAGGGGAATCCGGATCAGAGAGATGCGTCGGCAGCAGCTCCATGACAGGCACCAGGAAACACAGTAGTCCCAGATGAAGACTGGTCACCCAAAGTCCATCTGAGGAAAGCGCAGAACCTGAGCCCTGATGGCGAGAACACCCAGGCTGAGACACCTCCCTCTGCGGTACATGATCGACTTGGCTGTGGTCCTGTTGGCTGTTCCTCAGCGAAGCCTTCGCGCAGCTTACACGAAGCCCACACGGTCCCATGGGAGCCCGGCAGGAAGGCCCGCCAGGAAAACTCCAGTGAGAGAGGAGTCCAGGCCAGAGAGGCAAGTCTGAAGTTGCTCGGCTGTCAGGAGCTGGAAAGATCATCAAGTACGTCGCCTCCAAGGAAAGGCCTCATACACCAAGTTCATCCTCAATAGCTGTAGGTTTGTCGCCCACCGGAACCTGAGCCCCTGCAAGATCTCCAGAGTAGACTCCACCACCGCTCCAGATGCACCTATATTTGAACTTTGTTAAATAGACTCCAACACCACAAGACCAGGCCAGTCTGAACTATATCGCTGAGGTGGATTAAAGCTTCCTGACCGTGTGGTCCAGAACTCCAACACCGCCCAGCAGATCACCTGAAGAGACTCAGTGGTGATGTGTATTGTTGTTTTGTCTTCTTCATAGTTTGGACTTTTGTTTGTTTCTTTTCATTAAAGTTTGGGAGGGATGTAGTGTTTGCTGGACACGTTCTACACCAACACCCACCCATCACAGGCGTCACCATGCAGGTGACCCTGCTAATAAAAGGGGCCGGGGGCACGTGCCCAGGGCCAATTCCAGTACCCCACTGCTGAGTGTCTGTGTCCATCATTATAGAGCATGTGGGCCTAGCGGCCCAAGATACCACAGGTATGACACCTCGATAGGTGTGTTCGCCACGGTTAAGGAAACTTGAGAGGGCCCCCCTGCAACGTGCATGGAGGGGCCCCCTTCCGGACGTACTTGGTAGCTGTCAGGCAAGGGTATTGCCTTGATGGGGCCCCCTGGACCTCGCCCTCCACCCGCACTGCGGGGGGTAGGGGGGCCTTTGTTACGCCACTGGTTCGCCAGTTCCGCCTACGTGAGCGGTGTTAATGAGGCCGCCGATCAGCCTGGAGTGAAGGCCGTAGTTATGATATCAGCGTCACTTCCGTAATAGGTACAGTCAGGCGCTGCCCTCCGGCCTGCAGTGTGAGGTGCAGGCTCTAATGAAGATGCCTCTCGGAGTGAATGCTTTGGACGCTAATGTGCAATGATGAGGACGCACGGCAGTGAAAGGGTTTACGCGCGGCGCCATTCTCGAGAAGAAATGCTGGTTGCGAGCAGCCCCTGGGCTGTGAAATGCACCGGTCGTGCCTGCTGAATACAGAGTAGCGCGGGGCTGCCTCCAGCACCCGTCAGCACTTAGGAGATCCATCTCTCACTGAGAAAATGGAGGGCTGCTGACTGCTAGCAACAAAAGGGGGTTTTAGGATCAGAGAATAGTCTTGGTTCGCATCATATGGATTTTCTTGGGATAGGTCGTTACCAGCCCCTTAAAATCACCACCTTTCTAAGAAAAATATACTGCCTTTTGTTTTCATTTTTCTGTTCTGAAACAGCCAGGAACTGGTAGGTGTAAAGTCATAATATGGGTATTAATGTCAGTAATCTTCTATAACATGGGAATTATGTCTCAGTTTACTCTAATAATCATTCTGAAAGGGAGTTAGACAGCTTTCAAATACCTTTTAACTGATTCCTTTATAGGTTTATTGTTTTAGGTTTAAGTTTCAGGAGGATAAAAATATTGCATTTCGCTCTTTTTGCCAGAGTTGTTACAGGCTTGGACCAGGCAGAAACTAATAAAAGGCCAGGTGTAAACCCTACACTTCGAACGGAATTGTCCATTCCCAATAAGAGCTCATTTGTCTTCTAATGTGCAGCATTTGAAGCTCCACTCAAGATGCTGTTCTAAAGCATGAAACTTCGGTTTACATGGAATGTAATCAGATGAATGTTTCCAGGGCCACAGGAGGAAAAATAGTGTTCATTTTTAACAGAAGATGGAGGCATGACCTGCATACTCCCGTGGATAACTCTTTCCAAAACATACTTTCGAGGGAACATTCGTATGGTTGTCTTTACCTGAATCAAACGTCAAGGTGTACCCATTCCACTACTAGGCCTGCAGCACCTACAATGCCCCCTGTTGAATGCATGCAGATAGCAATCCCCTTTCGGGTTCCCTGGAAATGTCAAACCTTCAACGGCCACTATGGGGCACTGCTGCTTCAACAACCTAAAAAATGCATTAGACAAATATATACTTGACTGTTCTCTCCCTCCACAACACCTCCCCCCACCCCAAAGTATAGTATAGGTCACCGGCTGTGATCTACACACTATGAAACGCACAGCCAGCATCTGGCTCCCTTCTTCAGGGATTTTTATGCAAACTATCTGAAAACCACTGAAAATACCGCACTCTCTACGATCCTTCCCCATGCAAATTTCACCTGGTAAGACCTGAGGAAATCGGAGCAGGGAAAAGTGGCTGAAAATACTTGCTGGGAATAGCGGCATCTGCAGCCATCGTGTGCTGAAACTCCAATCCCACAGGTTATCCCTTAACCTCTGAAGTACATAACCAAGTGTTAATGCCACTCGGTGGCAATACTACACCTTGCCTAATACTACACCTTGCCTAATACTACACCTTGCCTAATACTACACCTTGCCTAATACTACACCTTGCCTAATACTACACCTTGCCGTATCAATACTTTCTCCAGCATTGTTACTGCCCAGAAATACCACAATAAGTCAGAAAGAGGTTTTCCTCTAGTTTTAGATTTGATAAAGTGCCACCCACATATGGAGAGTTGCGACTCAATGTACAAATCTTCCGCCACATCCCCGCCTGTATGCTGTTAGCTTTTACGCCCCACCTCCAAAATCTGTTCCATTCTCCAACTTCCATTAGGCGAGCCACAGCCTTCCTGTAAATCAAATAATTTTTTTGTCTTCTACCCGCTGCACACATGCCACTTTATGTCCGTCCCATTGTCATTGGACTCGCTCTGGACCTGATTCACAAAGGTAAACGTACACATTTGTGTACGGTTTCTCTTTTTCGATATACGCAAACAGGGCTGGCTTTAGGGCAGTGCGCCCGGTGCAGCCGCCCTGGGCTCTGACCTTGGGGGCGGGCGGGAGGGGATGGGCGGTGCTGTGTTTAGCAATAACATATGATTGGAAAGATGAGGGGCACTTTTGCCCGGTGGTAGTGAGAGAATCCGAGGAGGCGGTCTTGGGGTATGGGGGCCCCAAAAATGATTGTCGCACCGAGAGCCACCAGCGCTAATACCGGCCCTGTTCACAAAAATGCAAATTCATTGTAAATTTACAATCGCTGAATCACTGCTGTCAGGGCAGAGAGCTCTGCACATAAAAAGATCGGTAAGGCCTATCTTTTTATTTGTGGAGTTCTCCGCCCGACTGCCGAGTCGCTGAAGTCGTAAACTTACTATCAAATTGCAGTTTTGTGAATGCTGAAAACACAAACGTGTGAGTTTACCTTTGTGAATCAGGCCCTCTGTGTCCATCAGATGAATGCATTTTGACAACCGAGACAAGTGATCAAAAACAGCATTGTCAAAAAAAAAGTATAATGATGAGAGGAAATACCAGTAAAATAGCACCTACACAAGAATGGTCTCCCATAACAAGGATCCTTAAGTCATTGTCCTAGAGTATCAGGAGATGAATCACAGATGACTATCAGTGAAATGGACATCCACCTGTCAATCATGATGAATTATGGATGACAAGTATTTGAGGATACATTACTATTTCAGTGATATTACCGGGAGCAATTTCACAATGCCAGTTTTGACCCATCAGGCCCAAGTTGACAGGGTAAATTAATTTTGCTCCTGCTATCTCCAAATGCAGGCAACACTGTATGAAAGCATGTTTTCGGTTCCAATGCACATATTACAAATATAGTTTTATCAATGGTTGGTGATACCAACAGTCGCTCATCTTGGGTTAAAGAAAAGTTTCAGATGCACAACATTCACTGGTTGGATACTCAACTGCAATACTGAAATGAGACACTAGGGGACACATTTACTGCTTCATGCAACGCAGTGCTGCAATGAAATGTGCTCTGCTGTAGTGCACAAGAGGGGAAAAAAAACCAGAGCCATATCTACTACGAATGGCTTGATGCTGGTGTCATCCCCTCTGCTGGTACACAAACAGTGTTTTTGCTAATTCCTATGGTTAGACAAACTCAGAAGAATTTCCTGCATCTGATTTGTGGTATGCACCACAGCACACATGCACATTTAAAAAAAAAAAAGAAATAACCAAATTTCCCTTTGTTATCACCCGTTTCAAGAATGCGTTAGTTTTTTGCACAAAGCCTGCTCTGGCTATTCTATTAGTTTGCGCTTTACATCAAAAGATATAGGTATTTGCGCAGATACTTCCCAGTAACGGCCCTTTGACACACAGCAACACAAGAAGCACAAATGGTATTTTTGTGCAGAGAAAATGGCACCTTTCAAGGGCAAAACTCCTTTTGCTTTGGATAGGAAATATACTTTCAAGACTTTAAGGGGCATATGTATCAAAAAATGCCGTTTGCGATTCTCAATTTGTGATATTTAGCGACTTGCAATTTGAGAATCGCAGGCCGCAATGTAAACAAAGAATCGCAAAATGTTTGCGATTTCTTAAAATTTCCAGAATATGTTTGCAAACTCCATAATAGCGAATCCTTATTTGCGAATTCGCAAATAAGAAATCTCAATTTTAGAGAATCTGCAATTCAGGTGCGGTATGATGACATCACAACCAGGAAGTGTGACTGCCCATGCTGTTTCTGAATGCCTGAGGCTGTGTGAGAGGCTGGGAGGAGAATCAAACCACTTTGGACTGAAACACCACCAGAACCAAATGAATCCACAGGAGAAGGAGAAGGAGGAGGCTGGGAGAAAAAGAAGCACAAATTCAGTGAGAGGGAGCAGGAGATTCTCATTGAAGATATCGTCCATAGCCATGAGTTGCTGTTTGGGAAAAAATCCCTAATGTCCCAGAATCTCAGAAAAGAAAAAAATGGCTGGCTATCGGTGTAACCCAGCGCTCCATTGCTGACCTGCGCAAGCGCTGGTATGACATGCGCTCCAGGTCTAAGGATAAGGTGGCAACCAGGCTTGCGGAGGCGAAGAAGACTGGCGGGGGTATAATCCACTGAGACCGAATCCATGCCCCTTGAGGAGTTGGTGGAGTCCACCCTACAGCCTGAAAGTATCAGTGGTGTGGCTGACATCGACAGCTCTGACACTCCCAACACCAGACATGGTAAGATGCATGCTAAATCAGCCCTGACACATTGCCAACTCAATCACACACTCAGGAATGCCTCAACTACAAAGTCACAATGCAACTCCATTCCACATTTTCCAGCACACCCAGTAATGCATCATGGGAGATGTAGTCACATACATAATACAGTGGAGCAATGACACACAGCAATGTATAAGCAGTTGAAGCGAATTAGGAAAGGAAAAAATGCTAGACAGTACTTAGCTAACCTAAATTCAGAAAACTTTATTCAGTGAACAATGTGAAGCTGGACACAAAATAAAAAGTGCTTTCTCATTTACAGTTGAAACATATTTTTATTGAATTTATGATACAGGACAACACACAAAAACTAAGTATCAGTGTCAATAGTAACTGTATATTACAAAATGACAATAATGAAAAGCCAATGTGTACATAACATAAGTCTGTATAGCTACACAGGAGTCAGCGATAGGCAAATAACCAGTCCGTGCAGAACTTTGGCAACATAAGATATTCACAAAGTACATAATACCAGCATATAATATAGGTAACAATTGTAGAATAAGCAAGGGTGAGCTGTACATTGTCTCAACAAACCTAGTCTATATTACACAAAAAATATTAAGATTACCAACTCCCCCGACCCCCCATGTTCTCTGGTTCGGAAATACTTAATAATATCCTAGACTCCTATGGGACTATCCCTTGTACCCATAAAACGTATGATAAATAATAGTGCACAAAGACATTTGATGGCAACCCTGGTGGATACGCAAAGGACTGTCGCGTACCCATGCACCATAACCATAAAGCTGACAGTGGTCACAAAAGTGCATGCAGGTCTTTCAGGGAAGTACGGGAGTAATGGGGTGGGTCGCAGCTGTTGGTGATGCCAGGGTTGTAAAAGAATCTTTAGCTCTAAAAACTTCCAGCATTTGATTCCATTCTAATGAAATAGGAGTCTTACGCAAGCCCCGAAATTCCTCCTGTCGGAGTATAGTACTTTCAGCTATTCCCCATCGTATAAATTCCATGTGCCGGTACAGCGGCGTGGGAGAAGAAGCAGATACCATCACATCGTAATCGCCCGTTTAGCAATAAGTAGTGCCAAGTCAGCAAACCTCAACTGTACCTTCTGTCTCCTAGGGCGCCCGTGGAGGCCCAAGAGGCAAGCCTCTGGAGAGAAACAGTCAAGGGCATTAGTAACGTGTCGAATGGTATGAGTGACGGCATGCCAAAATAAACTAAGTCTAGGACAGACCCAAAGCATGTGAAGGAGGTTTGCATCTGCTTCCTGACATCTAGGGCAGGAGAGTTGGGCATCCGGGTATATATTATTAACCAATGTGGTGTAAGGTACGCTCTATGTAAGATCATTGATTGAATATATTTAAACCGAGCATTACGGGAGACTTTCTTAGGGAATTCCAATATCACGGCCCATTCTTTATCTGTAAAATCCCTGTTGAGGTCTACTGACCACAGAGTGCGAAGTAAAAGTAAGGGTGTGCTGAGATGAGTCCTAATACCCGTGTACAGCCAACGGACAAGATGCCGGCCCTCCCCCATTAGGTGTATTGCGTGAACTAAAGCATATGTAGGAGGTTGAGACCTGTCAGGGGCCCAGTGTTGTTTAATATAACGAACAAATGTTGCATGTAAGAGGAATTAAGTTTAGGCAACTCCTTGAGCACGTTGAAAATTGTTATGGTCAGGGTGGCCTCAATAAATAATGCTCCCACTGTTGAGAACTCCCCGGTCGTCCATGAGGATAACCTTTTAGCGGTGGCTATCCCAGTAGCAGTAGGGATTTCCATTAATGGTATATTACCGGAGTATGGAATTGCTTTTTTAGTATATTTGAGTGTTTTCTTCCAATAGAGGAGCGCCGTGTTGAGTAAAGAAGGGAGCGTATGGGGAATCCTACCATTGGGTAAAAGCATATTGTGCAGAGTGCCCTGGCACAGGAGTCGAGGAGTATATTCTAATTCAAGCAGTTGGCAACCTGCTAACCAGTATGAAAGCCATTGTAATTGGCTAGCCCGGCAATACGCCTTAAAATCAGGCACTTCCAGACCGCCCTCCTCCGGTCGCAATTGTTATGACAGGTCTGATCAATAATGTATTCAGAGTTTTAAAGATGGAAGACGGGATCACGACAGGTAAGTTAGTAAAAAAATATAAGAGACGAGAAAGCATCACCATTTTGGATAATGCAATTCTTCCCATCACGAACAGCGGTAAGGAAACCCAAAAGCAGACCTGCTTCCGAAGGGAGTCGATCGCCTTCAGTATGTTGTCCTCGATTAGATCTTGTGGGGATCTATAGATTTGGATACCTAAATATTTGAAAGTGTCGTACATTGTCTGGTGTGTTTGTTCACCAAACAAAACAGGATCTGGATGTTCCCGATAACGCATAAAAAAGGTGTAAGACTTGGTAGTATTAATTGCCAAACCGGATACTAATTCAAAGCGTTTAAAAATGGTCGGGATGGGTTCCAAATCAAGGTCAAGGTCTTTGAGAAAGAGGATCAGGTCGTCAGCATAGGCAGAGACTACGTGTGAGGTGTTGTTAAGCAGAATCCCAAGATCTACGGCCGCACTCGGAGTGGGAGAAGGAGAGGTTCTATTGCCAATACAAATAGCAAAGGTGACAGGGGGCAACCTTGGTGGGTACCTCTGGTTATTGAATAGGTTGCGGAAATATGTGCACCAGTATGGGCACGCGCCGTTAGGGCGCTGTATAGGAGCTGCACCCATTGTAGATAACCCTTGGGAATACCATACTGCTCCAGGACGGCCCACATGTACTGCCAAGAAAGGGTGTGAAAGGCTTGTCGCATATCAAGGGAAATACATCCTGCCATGGGGGACGTGACCGCAGCTGCTTCCATAATATAATGGAGCCGCCGTATATTGAGTGAAGTGTTGCAGCCCGGAATGAAGCCACGCTGATCTATCTATGTGAACCAGTTTAGAAATAGAGATAGGGCAATAGTCGGTTGGCCAACAATTTGCTGAGTATTTTAAATTCTGTGTTCAATAATGAAAGCGGGCGATAGCCAGAAATATCACAGGGGTCTCTGTTGGGCTTAGCAGAGAAGTCACCAATGCTTGTATGGTCGTTAGGGGTAAGGCAGATTTGGGCAAGGCCCTGTTGTAAAGAGTCTTAAGGTGGGGGACCAGTGTGTCGACATACAGTGTATAAAATTCCACGGGCAGGTCATCAAGCCCTGGAGTCTTATTTGTGGGCAAAGCCTTAATGGCTTACTTAATTTCAGCGGTAGTTATAGGGCCTTCCAATTTAGATTGAATGGCAACCGACAGCTGGGGGAAGGGCTTTCTGTGGAGAAAGGCCTCAGTATCAGTAGATGAAATAGTAGCAGTGGCAGTGTACAAACTTCGATAATATGTAAAGAATGCTAAATTAATGGTCGCTTGGGTAGACGCAATCGTTCCGTCAGGGAGAGAAACTTCAGTAATGGGCACTGGGGGGGAGAATCTATAATTAGGCGAGCTAGGAGAGTCCCCGACTTGTCAGCGTCTTTGTGACTATGTTGTGCATAAGACGCATGATCCATGAGCCGGAGTTGTTTCAACAGGTCAGCATATTTGATTCTGGCCTCCTGAAGGGTCAGTCAAGCCTATTAAGAGAGGCCTCCACTGTGGCGAGATTTTTATGAACCTCCCGCCGGGCTTCCACCACAGCCCCAATAGCCGCACCCGGATGACGGTCTTGAAAGCATCCCACTCCACCAGCACAGATGAGGCCGTCCCAGCGTTTTCGGTGAAATAATTTGTGATAGTGGTGCCCAGAATGTCATGAAAAACCGCATCCTCCAGCAACAGTGGCCAAAGCCGCCAAGTGGGGACCGGGGTGGGGATTTTACCCCAGGCCATTGTCACCTCCATAGGGTTAAGATCGGACACTGTTTTCCCCAGATGTGTGGATGCAGTAATTTGGGACATCAACAATGTAGCACAGAATATGCGAGTAAAATGAATATTCTCTGCAGCCAGGGTAATGAGCCCGCCATATATCTTGTAAAGACCAACCTGTAGCCCAGGCGTGTAAAAACTCTGCATATTTAGTGGGTACATCACCTCATAGTGGGGGATGTGATCTAGGTGAACATCTAGGACCGTGTTACAGTCACCCCCAATAATCCAAGGCATATGCGCCCAGTCTGATAAGATAGTGTTAAGCTTGGTCAGGTAAGTATTCTGGTCAGTGTTTGGGGCATACACACAGCCAAGGATCACCGGGGAACCATCCAACCTTACAGATAACAAGACACAACGCCCGTCAGGATCCACCCGCTTTTCGATTGAGGGAAAGGGCACCCCACTTCGAATCCAAATTAAAGACCCCCTAGCAAAAGCTGAATAAGAGGTATTAAAAAACTGCGCCCTCCATTTCTTACGCATTTTGGAAATTTCTGAATTAGTCAGATGGGTTTCTTGAATGAAAGTGATATGAACCTTGCATCTATTCAGTTGAGCATAAACATGGTGTCTTTTGTACACGGACCCCAGTCCCCGAACATTCCATGTCAACAACTTACATTTACCCAAAGCAGTCATAATATACGGAGATATCGTACCAGTGCACCCCGTCAGAAGCTGTGGAGCACAATAGGAAAAAAAATGTGGCCCGAACCAGAAACAAACATCCCATTATTAAACAAAACCCCCGAATACTAGGGCCAACAGACAAACATGGGGGCATATCAACAAGGGTTTTATCTCTGCTTTTTTGGCTTTAAAAGCCAAAAAAGCAGAGATAAAAATAGCACCCTATCAACAACAGGGTGCTAACATGCAAATTTGCATGTTAGCACCCTTTTACTCTACGCTTCCCCTTGCATCTCTAACGAGATGCAAAGGGGGCGTTCCAGAGTAAAATAATAGGAGAAATGTCGCTAAGCGACATTTCTCCTATTATCAAGAATATCACTAACCCTGTTAGAAACAAAAAAAGCAGCGTTAACCGCGGTTAGCGCTGCTTTTTTTACGTCTGGTATATTTCTGACTTAGCCATGATATCCTATGGAAGGAGGATATCATGGCTAAGTTTGTCTGTCCCTATCAACAAGCTAACGGGAGATTAGCGATAATCTCCCGTTAGCCACTTAGCGTGAGGATTTTTATCGCTATTGAGATAAGCGTTGCTAATAGCACGCTATCTCAGCGATAAAAATCAACGCTAGCCGGCGATAATTATCCTAGCTCTAAGTGCGCTTAGCGATAATTATCGCCGGTTGTTGTTGATATGCCCCTAGGTTGGTCCAAACTAACACTGCAACACATTACATTCAAACTGCTATATACTGCAGAATCTGCAGGGGGGGCGTGCACCAAAGAGAGCATGGACAAGCCTGCAATGTCGAAGCTACACCCTAGGCCGGACCCTATATTAAAGAGAAAGTAAAAGGGCCGAATCTGGGGGAGAAAGAACAAGTTAAACTCACATTTGCATAACATACTTCTCCCCACATATACGGCAGGCGCGGTGGCACATATAAATAAAGATAGAACCTGGAAAGGCAAGGTCAAGTCTGCACGAGCTACTGAAAAAAGTGAGAATTGAATTAAGAATAAGCATAATTATTTAAACACATAGGATCATACTGGCGATACCAGCAATTCACCCATATCAGTCCTTCACAATTTGAGGAGTTATGGAAGGAAACAAGTCCTCGTTGCTTTCTGAGTCAGAGGGCAATGGGTTGTCGTCGGATTGCTCTGGGGACATGACCTGTGTAGGATCCCGGGAAAGAAGCAGCAGCCAGTAGTGCAGATTCCTGCCCCGTAGTAGTTTGGGCCGGAGTAGGCCTCTGAGCCGAGGCCCGTCGATCCGCTCTGATGCGGCGGGGTCGCAATTTAACTGGCTGTGATGACAATTGTCGTATCCGCTGGGCTATGCCGTCCAAGGACTAGGAGGACAGAGTAGACTCTAACCATGCGTCAGCTGCTTCAGGATATTAAAAAAAAATGAGCCTTCTGTTGGTAGATAATTTTAAAATGGGAGGGAAACAACAAAGCATAGGATCACTTGAGGGCTTGAAGCTTTTTCTTGAGTGGCTGGTAGGAGGTTCTTTGCTGCTGCACCTGGACGGTGTAGTCTGGATAAAGGGAAATACTAGAATTTTCATACCGAAGAGGTGCGTTTTTGTGGGCTTTTTGCAACAAATGATCACGATCCCTATATTTGAGAACACAAACTATGAGAGGTCTGAGGGGAAGCCCCGCTGTCGGCCTGCCAGTGGGAATACGATGTGCGCGTTCAATACAAAAGAAATTGGAAAGACCCTCCGGGGCCACATGATCTCGAAGCCACTGCTCAGCAAAGCTGGTCGCATCCGACCCCTCCGACCGCTCGGGCATACCTATGATGCGAATGTTGTTGCGTCTGGCCCTTCCCTCCGCATCCTCCACCCTATCAAGAAGGATGGCAAGCTGGTTTTGCATTTGCATCATCTGTTTGGAGTGTACTTTTTTTTTGTGGGACCAATTCTGCAAGGGTCTGTGCATGGTCTTTCACAGAGTCCGAAAGTTTGGCATGGTCTGCCCTTAGGATGTTGAGGTTGGTAGTGATGGTGCCCATCTGGTGTTCCATAGCCTGGCGCGACGCCTTTATCTCAGCAAGGATTTGGTCTAGCTTGTCCGTAGAGGGTGTCAGGGGCGTCGGCGGGACACAGATGACCGAGGAGTCCTGGGAGGCAGAACCATGTTCTTCCTGGGGTGGAGTGTTATCCACGGACATGTCCAGTTGTTTGCCCTTTGTATGGCCCATAGCAAGAATAGAGACGAGTGGTGCCAAAAAGGGGGCCCAGCGGGCGCAACTGTAGAGGACCTCAGCGAGAAAACGCCATATAAAACAGACAGGGAGGTACGTAGTAGTGCGAGTCCAGGGGAATACAAATGTGCAGAAGAAGGAGGCAGGCAAGGGTGTCTTGTGGTGTGCAGGCCGGGGGTCTGAGGCCGCGGTAACACTGGTCATAAGGGTGTTCAGCATCTACATTACACCCCTCGTCCCCACCTCAAGAGCTTGCAGGCGGTAGAATGTCATTCATAGGCAGTGGTTCTCAGGATGCACCTTGGGGCTAGAAAAAACCATAGTGTCCAAAGCAATCACCAGCCCAAATGGGTTCCGGTAGACCACCACCGGCCAGGCAGCAAGGGACCAGGCAACAGACTCAGCAACACAAGGCAGATGGCCACAGGCAATGCATCCACCGAAGCTCCGCTGCTAAATCAGACAGAAAGTAAGCAGGGGAACAAGGAGCCGCCTCAGACAAGAAAGGACAATGGAGGACAGAATCCGGATCAGGAAGGCTATAGCAATGTGTCCAGGAGCAGGGCCAGCAGCGACAATAAGAACAGCATTCACAGATAGGTAAGTGCATCACATGCCATTCCATAAGCCGGTCCCATAAATCAGCTTAGCAATCCAGTCCATGCCATATCAGAGGTGTCCCAAGTCCGTGTCTGCAAATATGAAGGTACAGGGGGCCCCGCGAGCAACATCAACACCCCTTCGAACAACCAAGGATGCGGGATCTGCGGTGCAGGGCCCGCCCGCCCTGGCCCGGTGTGCCAGCCCAGGGCACTGAATATGTAGGTACAGGGGGCCCCGCGAGCAACATCAACACCCCTACGAACAACCAAGGATGCGGGATCGGCGGTGCAGGCCCGGTGAAGAGCACCTCACTCAGCCAGGAGATGATATCCTTATCGCACTCCAGAGGCCTCAGTCAGTGCCGACACGGGAGTACTCAGGCCTCAAGGCCGCCCGCACAGGAAGCACCAGACCTCTGGCTGAAGCAGTACACCGCCGTCAATATCCGCTCGGTGTCAGGGCAGACAGTAGCAGGAATCGAGCGTCCAGCACGATGAGCAGGCCCTCAGCGCCAGATCCTCCCCAGGGGCAGCCGGCTTGCAGCCACATTCCAAAGAATGCCCCAGAACCACGCCTCAGAAGAACAGTGGCTACCGGCGGGGCAGGGCCGAAGCAGCCGGCTGCAAAGTCAGATGGCAGAGCCCCGCTGTCACAGAGCCTACGAAAGCCCTGCGCAGAAATGAATATGCCCAGAGGGGTCCGCCACACGCGGAGAGGGAGTTAGGGTGATGTTGCTGGAGCAGAGTTTTCTGTTGAAAATTTATCGGGTTTTTAAGCTCTGGTTTTGTCTATATGTCGAGAATAAAAATACTAATTTGTAATCAGTAATTATTTGTTTTGTGTGAAAATTCTGATTAACCAACATGATTAACAAGAGAAATTATACGTGGGAATGCATATATGTTGCTTAATAATAATGTGCAGGTGTTATTAAATGAATGTTGCTAAGTGCTGATTGTTTTAAAGCACAAAACGCTTTTGAAATAACGTGTACTAATGCTTAAATATGTTGCAGATGGCTAGTTAATTACATACACATAAGGGTATTAGTGGGAATTAACACTGTTTAATCATTGCGATGATGTAGTAACGTTGTTTGTATTTCTTTCGATTAAGATGGTTCGTTTTGGCCTAAGAGAAAATGGCTGCCGTTTACAGCCTGTGCTCGAGTGAAATGGATGACGAGAGGCCTTGTTGAAAGTCATCTGACTATGGCTTCTGCTGGAGTTTTGAAAGTTTCCGTGATGACAGCGACTCCAGGCAATCGTCCAAGTAACCTTGGAGGAAAAGAGAGCCACAATGAACTTTGTGATTACAGTAGTGGTTTTCATGATGGTTCCGAGGAAGAACATTTGTAAAAGTTACATTTGCAAACTCGAGTTTCCTTCTTCCGTCTTTTTATTTTTGTGATTTTTCTGAGCGGAGATTTTCCAAATGTAGCGATGCTACATCCTTTCCTGTTCGCTCTGCTCAGCGGCTCAACGGAAATTCAGAACATTTTATGTTGCGTTATTTTTTGAAAGATTTCCTATAAGTATTGTTAGACTAGAGAGGGTCTAAGGCCACTTCTTCCCAAACCTGCGTTGGTGAGGATCGATGCTGTGAGGACGGTGACTTAGGAGACTTCTACTGAGAGACCTGTCCTGACCCATTTATGACATTTAGCTAGAATAGGTAACTATGAGAATAATGATTTTATTTTGATTGCCTTTCCTTTTGAACTAATTTTAGATAAAGTACCATTATTTTAAAAATACAGTGTTGGTGGTTATTTCTTGTCCTTTATTGAGTACTCTATTGATTATTGTTGTTTAAATCATGACTCAAGACAGTGTCAATTTGGTCTCATTGACCTCACTGTAGATGCAGGGTGTTTAGGAGGTGTTCTCTTCTATGGTTGGTACTGATAGAGTAATCTGAGTGTATGTTAATGAAATGGGCCCAAGCGTATGGTGAGTGTATGTGCGTGTATCTATGAAATTACTCTATCCGTGGAAGTAGGGAGAATTTATATGCCCTGATCTGGAACAATTTCCTGGTAGCAGAATTTGATGGTTTTGATTATTGTCTTGATCTGATTAGATTGCTTGTACATTGGCTTTTGATTTATTGATTATTGATTGATGCTGGTATATGTACTAATACTATATGTTGGAGTCGTCGTGTTGAGTTTTATGTAGTGCTTCTGGAATTTGGGAGCTGGTAGCAGTTCCGTAGTAGGGCAGAGGGAAGTATATACTGCTCTCGGGAAAGACGGGATTGTTGGTCCTGTACGTATGCAGGAGAAACGTGTGACAATTGAAGTTGCGCGTCACATTGTCTGGGTTCGGAATCAGTGACATCGTCGTGTGTTACTATTAGGGATATATTTCTAGTATAAAAGGAGTGTGTATGATAGCGAAGGTTATCTGTGAAACTCTGGTCTTAAGTCCCAGGGATCCGTAAGGTTCGCCGTTAAAGCTTATCGCGGGAGAAGTAATAGGTATTCTCTGAGCTTGTCTGAAGGACTGGGCAGAGGAAAACACTGCTTGGTTAATGCGTGTTATAATTCTGTAGTAGGACAGACTGTTCGCTGTTCTTGGGAAGGCAGGATTCTGTGTGTAAGTATTATATTTTCTTGTCTGATAGTGCGTGAATGTATGAGCATTTAGTTGATAGTAAGACTCTTTGGAGCAGTCCTAGAGGAAACAGTTAATGGATGCATGTTAGAAGGGCAGAGTAGAGGGATGTGCTACTGTGTCAACGAGAGTATTAATTCCGTAGTGGAACAGAAGTGAGTGCTGTTTCAGGGAAAAGACGGGATTCTTGTGAAAAAGATTTTCTTTACTATTCTATGGTTAGCGAAGCAGACAATGGAGATGTTTATATGTTGTAACTAATAGATTTTGTAAAATTTGACACGAAGTCTACTGAGAAGATTTTGTAAAGGAGGGGTAGACGAGTGACAGGAGACAGGAGCAGGAGCGACTGCAGCGACTGCTGACGTAATACAGACCGCGTTCTGATTGGGTAGTAGATCAGAACAGTGCTCGCGCTGGGATTGGTGTGTTGGTGTGAGCCACGCAAGGATTGGAAGGGGTACGAGGTGACGTAGACGCTCCAGGATTGGTGCGTTGGTGTGAGTCGCGCAGTTATTGGGTGAAATATCGTATTGTACAGTAGTATTGCGGAAGGGATTAGAAAGTTTGGTAAACGCAGAAATGTATTACCAAGAAGAGAAAAAGAAGAAATCCTTGTTTGGAAAAATAAAAAGATGGTTTGACAAGGATAAAGATGTTAAAACAAGAGAAGGTGAATTGTTACCTCCAACAAAAACGCCTGCATCCTTTATGGTTGCGAGATATGGGTATCATACCTGTATATGGTTGGAGAATTGGGCTAGGTATACTAAGGAAGATGGTGTCTTAGCATTCCCAGAACATGGTTCATTTAATCTGGCCGTGTTGAGAAATTTGCGGGAGAAAATGATGGGTCTAGAGCCTAGACCAAGGCCGACACAGTTTGAGGCTTTGGTGGAATGGGAAGAAGAAGTACATGAGCGAGAAAAACAGAGGTCTGGAGGCAACTATAGATACATGTTTGGGAGGAAACATGATCGTGAAACTCATCATGACCGAATGAGGAGATGGCGAGATGCTAGTATGTCAGAGGGATTATATCCTATGAGAACAGTTGACGAGAAGGAAGAAAGGAAGGGTACGGAGAGGGTTCCTGAGGCAGAAGTGAGAAGATATGGAGTTAGCGATTATGAGGATGAGGTCTTGAATGACATGATTTACAAGAGACCACCTCCATATAGACCAGAACCAGAAGAGAGCACACCAGTTGCTACTCCGATAAGAGATACATTGCGTATCATTGAGACAGAAGTTGTGACACCTGAATTAAGAAGTGGTAACCCTTTCAGAGAAAAAGAGAGAAAAGATGTGGTGATGAGAATACGAGAGAATTAGCCAGAACTACATCAGAACTGACTGAAAAGATTAGAGAACTGACGAAGAATCTAGAAGCTGTTACGGTGCCTGTAACCATAGGTCCGGTTATGCCTGTTTTTGATAAGCAGAGGACGGGTGAAAATGGTTTGGTGGTTCCATATGTTGGGAATAAGATAACAAGTTTGGCTGGTCCCTCAGGAGACTCAGGAAAAAGGACAGAAAGTAATGATGATGTGAGACAATCCAGACGTGACACATGCAGTGGAGGATTAGAGGTACAGTCTAATTCGAGATTGGATACTAGTGATGCTAGTTGTTCAGGGATGCCAATTTTAGAACCACAGAGGATGCCAGAAAAGGTGGTTCCAGTGAAAAGAACTACTGAAATAACAGCTGAAGATTTGAATGATTGGATGAGAGTCCTTCAAAAGAGGGATAAAGATTCCCAGGCAATTGATGTGGCCAGGTTACGCATAGAATTAGAGGAGCTTGTTGTAGGGACAATTCCTACAGACATTCTAAAAAATCATCATGATGGAGAATTGTTATTCATGTGCAAAAACATTACCTGGAGAGCTAAAAATACGCATGACAGGTTAAGAGCAATAGCGAGTGAGCAAGGAGTTGACATTGATAAGGTGAAAGCATTGCAGAGGTCTTACAGGATGGATTTTACGGACAAAGATATTGAAAATCTGAATGGTGCTGGTAGAACAGGACAGATTAAGGAAATGATTGCATTGTTGCGAAAATGGGGTGATGTAGAAAAATGGAAGGATAGATGGTATAAGAAAAGGGAAGAATCAGTGGACAGGACTTATTCAGCATTTCCTGTGAGAGAAAAAGAGAAAACAGTGGATGCTTATCCTATGAGAGAAATACCTGGAGGAGGATATGTACATGTTCCATGGACCAGACAGGATATTTTATCATTTACGAATGATTTCCCTCGACTGAGAGAAAAGCCTGTCGAGTGGTATAGGCAGGTAGACAGGTTTGTGAAATTGTCAAAAGTGCTGTGGATTGACCTGAATAGTCTGTTTGATATAATTGTTCCAGCAGACTTGTGGGCTGAGTGTAAAATAGTTGTAAGTTGGCCTACTGAGGAATATCCAAGAGATCAGAGAACAGGAGCACCAGATCCAGAGGTAATGAGGAAGTACGATCAGGTGATTGTATCCCTGAAAAGTAAAGTACCTCCAAAAGAGACAGACTGGGTTAAGATAGATCGAACACATCAGGAAGCAAAAGAATCAGTTCATGCTTTTTATGAGAGGCTGATACTGGCTTTTAAACAATTCAGTGGGGATGAGCACTTGGGTGACAAGGATTTAAGTCATTTTGTATACAGATTTGTATATGGCCTGAGACCTGAGATTAGTGAGAGAATTCGTGAGCATACAGTGGACTGGCAGAGTAAGAAAATAGATGAGATTCTGAGACATGCGAAGTACTTTAGTGATGAAATTGAAGCAAAACAGAGAAAGCTGAAAGAAAAGGCAATGTGGGCACAAGTGAAAGTTGCGGAGAGACAAGAAGCACAGTTGGTGGAACAGGCAAATAATTCAGGGAATAGGCCCAGATATGCCGGGAAAGGAAAGGGGAATCTGGAGGAAGCCAAGAAAAAGTTCCCTTGTCACAACTGTGGCCAACTGGGACATTGGAGATCTGAATGTACCAATCCACCATTAGCGAATAATGAGAGTAAACCCTTAAATCAACAGGTGTAGAACGAGGGGAATAATCAACAGCAGCAACAACAGAAGGTTGTGAGACAGCAGAGCCAAGAGCCAAAACCGCCCTTGCCGCAGAGTAGAGGGTCACAAAAGTACAATCAGGATTCAGGATTCTACAATGAGGAGCAGGTAAACAAACCAAGGCGTTCTAACCAGGTACAACAGTATTTGTTAAAGAATGAAGGGAGTGAGTCTGAAGGTGATTATTGACGGTGCCGAGGAGAGGAGGAAGAGTGCATACTTGGTGCAACTCTAGAAATAGACCAGGCAGGACCATTTGTAGATGGGAAAATAAATGAAGAAAGTGTTACTTTTTTAGTAGATACAGGTGCGACGAGATCAACTGTCAGGTCAGCAGATATTAGAAATCTTCCTCTCTCGGATGAAGCAATCCAAGTAGTTGGTGTAGCCAATACACAAATCAAGACACGTCTTACTGAACCAGTAAGGGTACAAATAGGGAAATTTTCGGACATGCACAGATTTGTGGTCTGTGACACTAGTCCAGTGAACTTGTTGGGCAGGGATCTGCTATGCAAGATGAATTGTACAATTTTTTGTACTCCGGATGGAATAGCTTTTGAAACACAAGATGAGGATGTTTTGTACCGAATGACTCTAGATAATAGAGAAAATGAGATGGTTGGTACATATGCTGTGTTTAATCCAGAGGATTTGCCTCAAGAGCTGAGAGACACAGTGAAAAAGACAGTTTGGGATTTTACTGGAGAGGATGTGGGATTGATGAATAATGTAGATCCTGTGAAAATTTCAGTGAAAGAGGGAATTATTTATCCTAACATTCCCCAGTACAAAATGACACCAGAAATAATTGAAGGAATAACTCCTATTATTGAGAAAATGATTCAGCAAGGAGTTTTGAGAGAACTACTGAGTAGTCCGTGTAATTCGCCGATAATGGGGCTAAAGAAACCTAATGGGAAGTTCAGGATTGTACAAGATTTGAGAAAAGTTAACAAAATTGTGGTAGCATGTTTTCCCATTGTGCCAAATCCGTCAGTGATTTTGTATCAGATTCCACATGATGCTGAGTGGTACACAGTGATTGATTTGTGTCATGCTTTCTTTTCAATTCCATTGCGTCATAACAGCCAGCCGATTTTTGCATTTAGGTTTGGCCAGCGTATTTTAGCATGGTGTCGAATCCCACAGGGGTATACGGAGAGTCCTTCGATATTCAATCAGTTATTGAAAAAGTCATTGGAGAGTTTGATCATGCCTGAAAACTCAGTACTAGTGCAGTATATTGATGACCTACTTGTGGCATCAAAGACACGTGAAGCTTGTGAAGTAGATACCATAGCTTTACTGAATCATCTGGCAGATGGAGGGTTAAAGGTATCTCCAGCCAAATTGCAATTTTGCAAGAAAGAGGTGCATTATCTTGGACACAATATTGAAAAGGGTCTGAGAAAGGTGACTGATGACAGGATCAAAATTATCAGGGGAATGAGAGCCCCAAAGACCCAGAGAGAAGTGAGGATGTTTCTGGGGATGGTGGGTTATTGTCGTCAGTGGATAATTAATTTCTCCCTGATAGCAAAGCCACTGATTAAGCTGACAAAGAGTGAGATGAAAGACCCATTGGAACTAGATGGAGAACAAATGGCAGCATTTGAGGAATTGAAAAGCAGAATGTGTGAAGCCCCTGCTTTAGGAATGCCAGACTATGAAAAAGAGTTTGAGTTGTACTGCAGTGAGAGAAATGGATGTGCACTTTCAGTGTTAATCCAGAAGCATGGACAATTGAGGAGGCCTATTGCGTACTTCTCATCGACACTTGACCCTGTAGCTGTGGGTTTACCAGGTTGTCTGAAATCTGTAGCTGCAACATGCAGAAGTCTGGAACAGAGTGAGGGAATAATAATGGGATATCCTGTAAGGGTATTTGTACCTCATAATGTGGCAATTCTTTTGACAAGAAGCAGAACTCAGTACATGTCACATAGTCGGCTGACTAAATATGAGAAAGTCATTCTGGGAGCATCAAATGTGACTCTTGAGAGATGTGTGAATGTGAATCCAGCAACATTATTGCCAGATAATGAAGGTGTGGGTATAAAGACAGAAGATGATCACAATTGTTTGGATGTGCTGGATTACTGTACAAAACCGAGACCAGACATAAGAGATCTTCCATTGCCTGAGAGTGATCATGTGCTGTTTGTGGATGGATCATGTCTGAGAAATGATGATGGTGTGCTGAGTGCAGCATATGCAGTGTGCAAGGTTTCAGAAGTTATGGAAGCATCACCATTGAAAGGAGTGAAATCTGCACAAGTTGCTGAATTGGTGGCATTGACGAAAGCTTGTGAAATTGGGAAGAATCTGAGAGTGACTGTGATGACTGATAGTCAGTACGGATTTGGAGTTGTGCATGATTTTGGCCAGCTTTGGCTACAGAGAGGTTTCTTGACGTCGAGTGGAACTCCAATAAAGAATGCTGAGGTGATTGGAAAATTACTTGAGGCGATACAGCTGCCTAAAGAATTAGCAGTTGTAAAATGTGCTGCTCATGGACAAGGAGATGATTTTGTGACAATTGGAAAACGTTTCGCGAACGATATAGCACAGTATTGTGCTAAAAATAATCACTCGATTAATAGGGAACGAGAAGGGGAAATGTCTTTTTGTTCTGTGATGTTTACTAATGTCCTAGAAACATGGGATGAGGTGAAACAGTTGCAGGATGAGGCAGGAAAGGAAGAAAAGAAAGACTGGATCAAGGCAGGTTGTGCCCCGAGAGAAACAGATCATGTCTGGATATATAGAGATGGTAGACCAGTCATGCCAAACTCTATGTTGTCGACAATGGCTAGGATGTATCATGGCCAGGGACATTTGGGAAGGGATGCGATGATCAGGTCTTTTAAACAGACTTGGTACAATGCAAAGTTCAGGATGATTGCAGAAAGCATTTGTCAAAGATGTTTGATTTGCCAGCAATTTAACACTGGGAAAAAGACAGTGGTGAGTCTAGGAACAATAGGCAGAGAAGGTGGTCCTTTTACAAGAATGCAGATTGATTTCATTGAAATGCCACAAGTGAACAGATTGAGGTATGTTCTAGTGGTAGTCTGTTTGTTCTCAAGATGGGTGGAGGCTTATCTGACTAGGAGAAATGATGGAATAACAGTGGCAAAGTTACTGTTAAGAGAGTTGATTCCTAGGTACGGGTTTCCAGTAACGATTGAGTCTGATAGAGGTGGGCACTTCTATAATGAGCTCATGAGTTTGATTTGTGAAGCATTGAGCATACAGCAGAAGCTACATTGTGCTTACAGACCAGAGGCTTCTGGTGTTGTGGAGCAGATAAAGGGCACAATTAAGAACAGGATTGGTAAGATGTGTTTAGCCACTGGAATGAAATGGCCTGATGTCTTGCCTCTAGTGCTAATGACTATTAGATCTACTCCAGATAGAACTACTGGTTTGAGTCCACATGAGATTTTGATGGGACGTGCAATGCGTCATGCATTTGTGCCTGTCAATAAGTTGATGACAATAACTGATGACATGATTTTGGATTACTGTAAAGGCCTGGCTGACGCAGTTCATTCTGTGTTTCACCAGGTTGGAGAAGACGCTACTACACTTGAGAAGAAGCAAGCTCATGATCTGAGTCCAGGGGATTGCATGAGGATTAAAGTGCACAGAAGAAGAAATTGCTTGGTTCCAAGGTGGGGAAGGCCAAGACAAGTCATTCTGACTACGACAACTGCAGTGAAGTGTGCTGGTGTGAAAAACTGGGTACATGCAAGTCATACTCTGAGAGTTCCAAACCCAAAAGATGGGACTGGTAAGGAGTATTTTGACGAGTCAGATTCCAGTGATGATGAAGAAACAGAACCAGTGAGAAGGAATCAGAATTTTGAAAGAGCTGAAGGAGAAAGAGAGTCAGGTGATTCTTTCTTTCCAGGAGAAGCTTCAAGAGAAACATTGAGAGTTTCAAAAGGGAGATCAGATTCTGTGAGAGAGCCTGAAGTTCCAATAAGCAGTGGAGAAGAAAGAAGAGAAAAAAACAGTTCCACAGAGACTACTCCTGAATCAGATGAGGAGGTTGAAAATCCACTTGAGATTACATCTGAAGAAGCAGGGTCAGAAGAAGTTAGAGAGGGACAGATTGCGGAAGACCCCCGAGGAGGTGTAGGGAATATTCCTGATGAGCTAGGTGAAGGGACAAGTAGACAGCAAGAAGATTGCGTGTCGGAGACCCGAGGAGGGAAAGAAATAGGGAAGTCTCAAACAGTGGTGAAAAAGACTGTGGAGCGAAAGAAAACTGCTGAAGAACAAGAGGCATATGAAACAGAATCGGATGAAAGTGAGAATGAAAAATCAGAGGGTCGAGTTTTGAGGAAAAGAACTTGGATTGGAGAAAGAAATAATAAAGAAACAAGACCAAAAAAGGTTGTAAGAGGAGATCTTTGGCCTAACAACAGAGTAAAGAGGCTGAGATACAGACTGATAAGAGCAAATACATCGAAAGCTGAACAAGTGAATGAGGTGTCGAGTCAAAATGAAGTGAAGAAAAAGGAGCAAAAGAAATCAAAAGAACCTGAGGAGATAAAGAGAATTAGAAGACCCAACCAAAAGTACAGATCACCGGAATGGTCTTATGTGGCACTGTTTGAAGGAGAAGAAGAAGAAACAGTGAATCAAGACAATCCGGAGGGGATCTTGAGAAAAGTGGTTGAGGAAGAGGAAAAGTCTGTTGGAATCTTAAAAGTTATCCTGACTGACATTGGAGAAGAGTCGGATGCACAGGATGTTGTTGATGATTTGATACAATTTGATGTTGCTGAAGAAGAAGTGAAAAGTGATGAATATCCAAATTGAGTGAACTGAAGAAATCACTTGGAGAAAAGTGAAAAGGAGAAAGTCTGAAATTTAGCTGTCTGAAGTAATCCAGAAATAAAGAATTGCAGTAGTGGAGTAGTAGAGGCTAAGTCAAAAGACACGGTCAAAGTAGTAAAATGGCTAACATAGAGAATAATCAAAGTAGATGTGCCTTCTTAAAAAGATGGTGTAGAATGTGCTGCTGCTGTACTGGATTATTAATGCTATTATGGGGAGTTTTAGCTTTATTAGTTACTTTTAGAGTTATAATAGGTACATTTGAGATACATACTGAGAATGAGACTAATGTAGAGAAGAATTCACAGAAAGTAGTCCCAACTAGAATTAGTAATACTTACATGCATAAAGATAGGTCAATTAATGATTTTTCTAGTAATGTTTTTTCAAAATTGCTATATGAATATGTGAAGACAATGGAAGTAAGGGATTGCTACGTATGTATGCAGTTACCTGCATCCGTTACAGAGGGTGTTACTTATCACCATTTACCAGCTACGTATGGAATTTCATGTAGTGTGTTGAGTAGTGTTTTTTATTTGTTAGGGAAAATAGATTATGTGATGTCTAACAAAGATAATATTTTTGGGCAATTGCCTATGAACAAAAGGCTGAATCCAGCTAAAGAAGCTAACATTTTTGGTGAGATTTTTATTGAAAAAGAAGAATTAACATTAGATTACATTTTTAAGAACAATTTAACTTGCAGCTTGAAAGAAGAGGAGAAGGCTTTTCTAAACATGGTAGAGGAAAGGAGAATGAGCATGCATGAAAAGGCAGGGAAATACAAAGTGAGTGAGACAATTTGGGACATTGAGATGGGAAAAGAATTGAGAAATGGGGCTAGTCCAATTTTAGCTCTAGATGCACCACAGAAGGGTAAACTATGCATTACAAGGAAGAAATCCCAATATGATACATATTTTGTTGGGACTAGTGAGTGTCATGATACATACTTCATTGCAACAGGATGGGGTTTCAAAGGAGGAGAGGATCCAGTTTTCCCAGGAGTGTATTATGTTTGTGGGAACAAGGCTTATTACAGGTTGCCTGACCATTGGTATGGCACGTGTTATGTGGGCCTGGTCTTTCCAAAGATCTTTCATATAGATAGAATAGAAGATGTAGAACATATTAATTTACTAACACGTTTTAAGAGAGAAACTTGGTCTGAAATTGTAGGTGATATCTTTGGAGCTTTAATTCCAGCAGTGGGAATTTCTTTAAATGCATATGGAATTCGGAAATTGTCAACAGTGGTGGATCGCTTATCGGCAAATACCGCTGGAGGGTTTCTTTTGGTGAATACGGAAATGATTGCCGTACGTGCCATGTCTATGCAAAATCGACTTGCCCTTGACATTTTATTGGCCAAGGAGGGTGGGGTTTGTGGAATGCTGAAAGTCCAACATTGTTGCACTTACATTCCTGACGAAAGTAAGGACCATTAAGGTCTATATCAAAAATATTACTGATTTGCATGAAGTATTAGTACCACTGGAAGCTGAAAGTATTTGGACCAAAATAGCTAATAAGATAGTTGCTGTTAAGAGTTTTATTGCAAAAATAGGTAGTACTATTATAGGTAAGATATTGTTTCCTTTGACCTGTGTAATTGTTGCTTTATTGATACTAAGATTGGGGTGTTTGTGTTGTAAAAACAGGGGAGGGAAAAAGAAATTAATCAAAAGAAATATTGAAAAGAGAAATAAAAGGTCAAAAAGAGATCCACAAGAAATAGAATTAGAAGAATTGAGGGAGAGTGTTTACTTGGAAACGAAGAGGGATGATGAAAGGGAGTCTGGTGTGTAGTGTTGTGAAAAAGAAAAAAGACATTTTCAATTTCTCCTAAAATGGGACAAAATTTTTTTTTTTGGGTTGTTTATTTGGTGATAATATCACCAAAGGGGGGATTGCTGGAGCGGAGTTTTCTGTTGAAAATGTATCGGGTTTTTAAGCTCTGGTTTTGTCTATATGTCGAGAATAAAAATACTAATTTGTAATCAGTAATTATTTGTTTTGTGTGAAAATTCTGATTAACCAACATGATTAACAAGAGAAATTATACGTGGGAATGCATATATGTTGCTTAATAATAATGTGCAGGTTTTATTAAATGAATGTTGCTAAGTGCTGATTGTTTTAAAGCACAAACGCTTTTGAAATAACGTGTACTAATGCTTAAATATGTTGCAGATGGCTAGTTAATTACATACACATAAGGGTATTAGTGGGAATTAACACTGTTTAATCATTGCGATGATGTAGTAACGTTGTTTGTATTTCTTTCGATTAAGATGGTTCGTTTTGGCCTAAGAGAAAATGGCTGCCGTTTACAGCCTGTGCTCGAGTGAAATGGATGACGAGAGGCCTTGTTGAAAGTCATCTGACTATGGCTTCTGCTGGAGTTTTGAAGTTTCCGTGATGACAGCGACTCCAGGCAATCGTCCAAGTAACCTTGGAGGAAAAGAGAGCCACAATGAACTTTGTGATTACAGTAGTGGTTTTCATGATGGTTCCGAGGAAGAACATTTGTAAAAGTTACATTTGCAAACTCGAGTTTCCTTCTTCCGTCTTTTTATTTTTGTGATTTTTCTGAGCGGAGATTTTCCAAATGTAGCGATGCTACATCCTTTCCTGTTCGCTCTGCTCAGCGGCTCAACGGAAATTCAGAACATTTTATGTTGCGTTATTTTTTTGAAAGATTTCCTATAAGTATTGTTAGACTAGAGAGGGTCTAAGGCCACTTCTTCCCAAACCTGCGTTGGTGAGGATCGATGCTGTGAGGACGGTGACTTAGGAGACTTCTACTGAGAGACCTGTCCTGACCCATTTATGACATTTAGCTAGAATAGGTAACTATGAGAATAATGATTTTATTTTGATTGCCTTTCCTTTTGAACTAATTTTAGATAAAGTACCATTATTTTAAAAATACAGTGTTGGTGGTTATTTCTTGTCCTTTATTGAGTACTCTATTGATTATTGTTGTTTAAATCATGACTCAAGACAGTGTCAATTTGGTCTCATTGACCTCACTGTAGATGCAGGGTGTTTAGGAGGTGTTCTCTTCTATGGTTGGTACTGATAGAGTAATCTGAGTGTATGTTAATGAAATGGGCCCAAGCGTATGGTGAGTGTATGTGCGTGTATCTGTGAAATTACTCTATCCGTGGAAGTAGGGAGAATTTATATGCCCTGATCTGGAACAATGTCTCCCCCAGGAACAGGCAGTGGAGACAGGATAATGAAGGTCCCAGCCGGGAGCTCCGCTAAGGTGCAGCCTTCATTTACAGTTGAACCAGAAACACAGACTGACAATACTGAAGCTGAGGAGGCAGCACACACCGAGGACCAGGCAGGGCAAGAGGACACAGAGAAGACGACACTGCCAACACCTGTCCCACGGAGACACCGTTAGATTGTGCCTCCACTCCCACTGTTGGGGGGAGAGCCAGAGTCCATAGGGGATGAGGCCCAGCCAGGACAGGAACAGCATGCACAACAGCTCCAAGATCAGACCCCTGTGCACCGTAGGGAAGAAACTTGCAGGAGACGCAGGCCATGGGGACACACCAGCGCAGACGCTGGAGAGGATCCAACTGTGTTTTCCGGCCTGGAAGGCACCATGGATAAGGTACAGCGCCTGCAAACAAGAATCATGAAGTCAATACACAGGCAGCTGGTGTCTGTGACCCATAACCTGACTGACACGAAGGAGGGCATCAGAGAGCTGAATGTTAAAATAGATGAGGGACATAAGGCCTGTGCGGACAGCATCAGGGAAATGACGGGAGCAATAAAAGAACTCTGTGTCACCATGAAAAGAGACCAGGCATCCAGACGCAGGGGGAAACAACGTCTCTACACACATCTAGACACTTATAGCAAGGTGGTCAACCGCTTAACAAATGCTACTTCCGTGCTGTCACGCTGCACAGTGACCATGCAGTTCCAAATGGCACACTGCAGCCAGGATGTGGCCAAAGGGTTGGTGCAGGTGACAAATGCAGTAGACCAGCTGCAGACAGATTCCATTAGTGGCACAGGTCTCCTGGGCTCAGATGACAGTGAGGAGCTCTCAAGCCGAAGCAGCATCACCCCACGAATTGCCGAACACAGACGGCGTAGTGTGAGGCAGGGAACACCATCGGATGCCTCAAGGGAGAGGAGTTAGCACCCTGAGCGTTCAACAGCAGGACATGCATGCAAAAAATAAACTGTCACCACAGCAGAATGCCAATGGGTGAAGTAATCCATGGCATATGGACTTTTGTTTACCCTTCATCCATGCACTGTGGACATAACATGTGCAACAGATTGCGCCACGCATACAGTGTGTTTGTAGGCTGTGTGACTGATATTTACCTGAAGCTAAAGGAAAAATAAAACACAGTCATTGTCAAAACATAATTTGCATTGTGTCATCATTACTCACCTTGAAATAGTTATGTGTTATCTCATCACGTCTCTGTCGTCCCGCAGCTGCCCCTACACCACCTGCTGGTCTACAACGTGGGCCTGGTACCTCATCCTCATCTGATTCTGTGTCTGTCAGTTCCACTGGTATGCCTTTTCTATTCGCAATGTTGTGCAGCATGGCACAAGTAGCCACAATGTTGCAGCAGGTCTCTGCTGTATTGTAGTCCTCCTCCACTTTTATGTAGGCAGCGGAACGTGCGCTTCAGAATACCAAATGTACGCTCACTTACACAGCGCGTTGACTTGTGTGCACGATTGTATCTTCGTTCTCTTAGATTAGTCAGATTAGTGTACCGTGATCAGGATGAATTTGCGGACTGCATATGCACTGTCGCCTGCAGGATAAAAGACATATGGTTATTCACTGTCCTCTCACTTCAGCCCTTAACTGTATGAAAGAGTGCTTGACATGCGTTTACCTAGCAGGTAGCCCTCGCCAAATTCACCCCCAGTAAGACGTCTGTATATCCCACTGTGTCTGAAAATGAAGGAATCGTGTGAACTGCCAGGGTATTTTGCCACTATATCAGTTATGATATATTTGGCATTTCAGATGACCTGTATGTTGAGGGAATGGTATGATTTGCGGTTTCTGATTACATACTCATTGTTGGAGGGGGTGAGAGGGCTACATGGGTACAATCTAGGCAACCAATGGCATGGGGAAATTGGGCAATCTGGTAGAAGTTCAGTTTGGTTTGCTGTAATGCCTGTTGTGTGGAGGGGAATGTGGTGTGATGATGTAGCCTCTGTACCATTGCATCCAGGAATGCATGGAAGAAGCGTGACAGGCAACTCTGGGAGACCCCTCCTGCTGATGCTATCACCCCCTGGAAGCTCCCTGATGCCAGTAAGTGCAGTGAACAGAGGACCTGCACATGTGGTGGTATGGTTTGGATCCTGCGGGTGAGGTCTTCAAGCATAGGTTTTAACTCTGCAATCAAGTCCAGTATGGTAGCTGAGTCCAGCCTATACTTCCCGTGTATCTCTTCCTCTGTCTGCTGGAACAGAGTAATGCGCACTCTGAAGACCCGTTCCTATCGCCTCCTTCTCTGTGCTGCTGCTCAAATCCGCATTCTCCTGGCTTTCACATACAGCGCTGCCATTGTGAAAAGCCCTGTGGCATTGTGGGCCTGTTTAAATAGGTTGCAGCTGGTTAGCACCTGCTCAGAGTTGGTGGTAATAATCATGTGCAAAATTGCGAATTTCGTGAAATCGCTACTTGCAATTTTTTGATACATTGATTTGCGAATTCGCAATTTGTGAAAACGCTATTTGTGATTATCGCAAATAGCATGGCTGTATTTGCGATTTCGAAAATCATATTCGCAGGATGTGATCCTCGCAAAATAGGTATTTGCAAATTTTGGCAATACCTATTTTGCACTGCGAAAATCTGTTCTACATAGAAGGAGGCAATTTTACGATTGCAAACACTGTTTTTTTGCGAATCGCAGTGTTTGCAACCTCAAAATAGCTTGATACATATGGCAAGTCCTTTGAGTCACTTTGCACTAAGGCAAAGACTTAATGAGTCTGGGACAAGATTTTCAGAATGTGTGGCCTTATGCTGGAACTTATCCAGAGGTTCATCAAGTTGTCCAATTAACGGACTGCTACCTCATTTTTAGTTTTCCACCTTTCCTAACGTAGATCCACATTTCAAATGAAGCCCATGCAACAATGTCCCATACCCACCACCTACTTGAAGGCTGGCTGATCATGCACTTTGAGGACATGGGCATCTTCCTCTTACCCAAAATCATTGCTAGGACAAAAACATGTTGATAGTCTTATCTGTTATCTATCTTTTATGCAAAGCACAGGTAATGGAAGAATAATTTCCTGTGCTACAAAAGACTTTTCTTCTACTTCGTGGATGCACTAGTGGGTGGCAGAAAGGTCTGGCACTGGCAGCAATAAGTGGTGGCTACTGGGTAGGGATGGAATTGTTGACATATATAAATGTGGCTGCCCATTGGATAATGATGACCCTGGATCAATGGTGCTCATCCTTGACTCCATGGGTTACTGGTCTATTAGGGCCTGGGCGGTAGCTGCGCCTAAGCACTTTACAGCTACCCCTCATGAGACTCGTTGGCAAATGAAGGGCAGTACTCTAGTGGTCAGCTTAGCCAATAACTCCTTTGCACATGCACACAGCATGTGGTCAAAAGACAGTTGAATCACTGCCCTCATTCTACATACACTATACCTGTAAAAGCATACTGCTTCACAACTGCTAAGCGCCAGGATACCCTCCTGGGTGATACTGTGCTCTACACATTTATCTAATGTAACATAACAAAAGCAATGGGGAGTGTGAGCATCAGGCTTCTCTGGAACATAGACCTTCCTTGATCATCCGTCCTCTCCTAATTGCCAGCGAAGGCGGGGTCCTAGGTAGAACAAACAGAACCAGTCAATCATGATATCTTCCACCTATCCTTGCCGCCATGCCTGCTACAGGCATTCATCAAAGAGAGATGAGGGCAGGAGGATTACCTGCACAGCTGGCGGTCTTAGGAAGGTAAGTTAAGAGTTTGGTGACGAGTCTCAGTGTTTATTTCCATGCATCTTTGCACGTTTGTAAATAAATAGGTGTGTGATTTCTCATATATGTGAGAATAGATGTCAGAGAGTATACATGTGTGTTTTCTGGGGTGACTTGTCAAGAATCTAGCTAAGTTTGGAACAAGCTGAGATCATGGCAACACAAGGTAATGTGGGTGCTTGCTCTCTGCAGAGATAAAGGCTCTCTAGAGAAGAGGTTAGATAGAACCAAGAGAGCACCTGGAAGTTGGGACGGAAGCAGTACAGAAACTGCCTGGAACAGGCAGAGAATAGGGAACTGGATGCCTGTCGGGGAAACTATGAAGCTAACACAAGTACAAAAAGGAAGATAAAAGCAGGGAAAAAATAGACACTATCAACAATTATAGTTTGTCTGCTCCTCAAAAGTGATCTCTCTGTGAGGTGAACAGGATCTTACAAGAAGGCAAATAGCAGATTAAGCTCACAGAGTTCAGGGAGACTCCCAGCAGCTTTTAAGGAGAATGAGCGGTGGGTGGTTTTCCGTGACAAAGGCACAAACCTTGAAGTTTTTCAGGAAGCAATGAAAATCAGGATCATCATATAAACACACAGGATGACTAAAGAGAACAGTGGAAGATACACAGAAACAGGAAGTGGGCTCAGGAAAAATCTGGACTAGAATATGGGTGAGGAACAGGAATGGAATACACAAAACTGAAATACGCCGGAAACCTGCACACTAACTAGGATAGGACAGGAATATCCAGTCAGAACAGGAACACAGAAATACAAGACTAGGAATCTGCATATACAAGACAGGGCTGGAGGTGTGCAGTCAGAACAAGGCAAACACAAGAACAAAGAGTCAGAAAAAACAAAAGAAAGGCAACAGACATAATAACTAATCAGAATATGAACTTGGAATCAAACAACAATGAAAACAGAAATTAAAACGAAAGCCTGGTGTATAGTAGCAGGATCAGCAGAGTTCAAGGAGGCTCAGCAGCAAGGCCAGTTGAGAGCCGCTGCCTTCTAGGGTCACCAGGCACAAATAGCAGAAGGCGTAGGGGAGGAACACAGGTGCAGAGAGTGAGTCAGGTGCAAAGACTCGACCAGGTGTAAGGAATCAGGGAACCACCAATGAGGAGACAGCAGAACTGGTACTTGGAATGGGAAAGACAAGGGAAGCCATTAAACACAAGATAGGACACATAAAATCTAGAAACGGAGTATGGGTCGGAGTCAAGAGAGAAAAACAGTCCAGAAAGCAGGTATAGAGAGGTTAAAAATAGAGAATAGAATACCACCACCACCAGTATGTGACCAGGGCAGGGTTCGGAGACAGAAAGGACCTCAGGGACCATGAGGCACCAGGAAGGAAGTGCAGAAGCCCAGACTGGAATATGAAGTGGATATGGGAATGTAGGGTGTAGAAGTGTATATAATCCTATTCAGGGGTAAAGGCACGACACCACCGGCCTTTGTGAATGCCACCTCGAGGGAGGCCAGATGGTAAAATCTTAACTTGACTGGGGGTGGATTCAGGAGTAATTGGGATGTAGTCCAATAGTGGAGGATTAAACCTGGACTAGTAATGACCATAAGAGACATTTGGTGTACATTCTCTGTGACACTCTAGTCATGACTGGGATGATATTGAACAATTATTGACATAGACTTAGTATTTGTGGTGATATTCTAGCTACTCCTGTCATAATATGGGCTCATTCTTGCTCTATTTTGGAATTTTGTGATAAGATTTTATTTACAGTGTGTCAATTCATGACAACATTCTGGCTCTCCCACACAATATTGTGGCCCATCATTGATATGTGGGCTTTCTTGACAACATGTTGGACATACCTACCATAAATGTCCCCTACTTTAAATCTATTGTGGACATTCTAGACCATGTTCTGTTTGTCACTGAATAATGTGGTGTTTATTTGACATATTTTAGGTATTTTTCACGACATTCCATCTTCCATTTGGCTAACATTAGAATATCGATAATATTCTTCTAGCTATCCCTGGCTAAATGGAGGGTTATCCTTGGCATCATGTGGGCATTCCTAAAAACATTTTAGCTATGTCAAGCATAATAGTGCCCTACACTTGACAAAGTGCTGCCAGTCTTTACAACTTTCCATCTATCCTTAGCATAATGGTTTCCATCTCTTGCATATTGTAGGAACTCTTGACATAACTGAGGCTATTAATTGCCTAATTATGGTCCTTTCACAATAGGTCAGAACATTTACTTATCGTGGCCCTTCACTGCATAATTTTGACAATCTTTGGCAATATAGTGGTAAAGAAAATGCCTGTCCCAGTGAGGAGTTTTACATCAATATTTAGGAGTGAGATTGGTCAATAATATGTGCATTGAGAGGGATCCTTCCCTAGCATGTGAATGACAGTTACAGCTGCTTCACACACTGTGTCAGTGAGGCAGACAGTTTGCTCTGTCATTAAAGAGGCACACTAGCATTGGTGCTAGAGGAGTAGATCTTGTAAAAATTACTATTTTGCCCCTTCTGGGCTCTGAGCTTTCCCAAATGTAAGTTTTACTATGGCTGTTATTACTTTCTCTGCAGATATAGGGCCATTCAATGATTGTTACCATGCTTGAGGGATCAGCCATCTGACATGGTGTTCCAGGTATTGGGAGACCCCAGCTTGGTTCCCCTTGCTTTTTGAAGTATAGGTGCTGGTACAAGTCAGAGAAAGCATCTGCTATGGATTCATCCTCTTGGACTGATGTCTCCTCTGAAGTTGTTATCTTATGGACTCTTTCTAGGTGACGTTTGGCCCGTAGTTGCCTTGAGAGTAATCTTCCCACTTTCTTTTTCTTTGTGTTTATTATTGAAAGATATAATCCAGACTGGGGAGCAAAACAGGTTAAATACCAAAAATGCAATACATATAAAGAAAAGTAACAAGGTGATCAATCTCTAAATTAGACAAAGAAAGGGAAGCATTGTGGAAGGAGGTAGAGGCTAAATATCCATGTTATGGCCAATAAGTGTTACGCCTAGCCAAATAAAAAATAATTTTATTCAGAATCTTTTTTATCGATCCATAAAAGTACATGGAATAAAAACGTCATACAATAAGAAGATTGTTTTTTTCTTCCATGATACCATACATTACAGCTTAAAAACTAAGGGGCATATTTATAATAACTGACGCATCCCTGCATATCAGCAGGGATGCGCCAGTTATTTTGCGCCCCAGCTCCGCCATCATGGATGCGCCGCATTTATAATGCGGCGCACCATGGGGCAAAAACGGCACAGATGCGTCACGCATCTGTGCCGTAAAAGTGGCGCATTGCTGGAGTTGCATCGCAAGCGTGACGCAGCTTCAGCAATACTCTGGGGGGCCCTATCTGCACAATGCTGCGTCAATCCTTACGCCTGCTTCAAGCAGGCGCAGGGTTTTGACGCAGCATGGGCTCAAAAGTGACTGAGTGAAATGTTGTAGATTTCACTCAGCCACTTTTAGGAGGCGTTCCTGCGCCGGAACGCCCCCACCTGCCCTGGAACGCCTACATGTGGCGCAGGGCTTTACAACGTGACGCATCTCCCAGATGCATCACGTTGTAAATACCCCACACCATGGCGCAGGATTTGCGCCGCTGCTGCGTCACAAAAGTGACGCAACGGCGGCGTAAATGAGGCGCAAGTCAAACATAAATCTGCCCCTAATTCCTTAGGTTATTAAAACTCCATCATAAAAAATCACCCTACTGTCTCATAATTAAAAATATAATCAACATAAGTTCATCATTCAGTCATATTCATAGACTAGATTATCCAGAAGTACAAGAGATTTCCGTCTTTTAATAGCCCTCGTTATATATCCTGCACAAGTTCAACATGCTAGTTCGTTATCAAGGGTGCATATAAAATTCAAGGCATCCTTATAAAAGAAGAGTTTCTTTGACATAAAAGTTGGTCGTAAAAATGTTCGCCTGATATCTTGATAAAACTTGCAGAACAGCATAAAGTGCATCGTGGACTGAGTGGTTTTCCCATCACATGGGCATCTGTGGATTATTTTCTGCCATTTTCCTGTTTTGGGAATGCCACCAGTTCATGAATTGTGTCCAGCCGTAGCCTAGTCAAGTAAAATCTATCTTGGGTATTAGTGACTTTGACTAGGTATTTGGGTAGACCAGACAACGTTATACTAGTCATGTATCTTGACACACTCAGTTTTTTCTTTTCTATACTGGCTCTATCTTGACTTTGTTTCTCAATATAAATCTTTCTGATTTAGTTTTTACCATATTGCAGTATTCCAACAGGTTTTGTCACTGATAGATCTTTATCAATTTCTTTCAGTAGCTTATCCATATATGCTAGCCATGGGATGGTATTGAAATGTTCCAATGGTAAACAGTCCTTAATTATATCCCTAGTAAACTTTGTTCTCTCCTTACACCAGATGTTGTGCCAGGAACATAGAACTCTGGCTTGTATTAAATCAGCGACACATGGTGTATCCAATTCCTTGTGTAGGAGATATGCAGAAGGTGACCTTGGTGCAGCCAGCATGCGGCAAAAAAAAGAATTTTCACAATTTCGTAATGTATTAGCGTTAGCATTACCCCACACTACAGAGCCATAGGTTGCTACTGATAGGCATTTGCTTCCATATAGATTAAGCATATCACGTATAGGTCTGCTACCTATTTTATTACAGAATCTGAAAATAGCCTTCATAGTTCGTATTAATTTAAATCTTGTCTGGTCATATGAGAGCCCCAATTACTATTATAGGAGAATAGAATGCCTAAATAGGAGAAGCTTTGGACTTCAGTCAGCTTAGGTTCCCTCACCCAATGGTTCTTTTTGACAAGAATGAAACAATGTCAACTGGGGTTCCCATATCAGTCATTATTTCCCACAGTTCAGCATGGTTTATGCAATCGAAAGCAGAACTCAGGTCTGCAAAGCATTGCTGGATATGCTCTTCCTTGGCCAGCGTGTATTTACCAATAAGTAGATTCAGGTTAATGCACTGTTCCACCGTCCCCATCTCCCCCATTCGCCTATCCAGAGACTAACCGGGTCCCATATCTGACTCAACATCCAGCTCAGTGTATCGTTCTCTAGCAATGTCATCTCCAGCTCGCAGAGATTCAGAAATTCCCACTACCAAAAACAGGGATCCAGGGCATCACTTGAAAGCCAAGAGTGAGCCAAGACTAGTTTTAGCCAAAGAAATAGAGGAGAAATATAAGCCAGCCAAGTGTTGAGGGATGGCCGACGAATGCCCCAATATGAACAGCTTCGAGTCCAACACAACCAATAAATTTGAAATACTGTTAATTTTTCCCAAACATAAAAATCCAGAGTAGATGAAGGGTAGGTCAAGAAGGGAAGACATGAACCCCCTTGGTCCACTCAAGCCCACAGTGGAACGATCAATCATCGGCTTGAAGCTGCATAACCTAAAGGCGGTAAGGAGTGTAGTAAAAATCATTAATGCATTTAATTTGATGCACCTTAATGTGTGACACATTCAAGACTGTTTGCACCAGAAGATTATTAAAACATATGTCCCCGACCGTTACCTCGCATTTCAGAAGTTTGCTCCATTTTGCTGCCCGCAGCTGAAAGGGATCAACCTCATGAGTGCGAGAAAAGAAATAGATTACCTTATAAACCAGACCGATGTTTCTCTTCACTAGGGCTTTCATAATGAACTCTAGGAGGGGATTGTCAGAGCAGCTGATCTTGCCTTTATTAAGACTGGAAATAAAATGTCGTACTTGCATATATCTATAAAAGCCGGCACAAGGGAGAGAAATCTGCTGGTACAAATTCTCAAAAGAGAGGAGGACTTTCCCCTCATACAGTTCACCCATAATCAAGAATCTGCCCTTCTCCCAGTTGTCCCCAAAACACCCATGGACACACAAGGGTAAATTAGGGATATACCCTAAATAAGTAAGTTGGTTAAACAAAGTGGTTACATGGAAGATTTAGTGAGGGAGCCTCATATGAGATGAAAGAACTTTAAGGTATTAACCTGAGTTATTTTAAAATACACTATGTCCACTATATCAACACCTGGAGCAATCAAATACCCTAACGGCAGTAAGTTGTAAACCAAATGCCCCTGCTGCCATGTCCCCCAGCCAAGAATCAAATGGAGTCAAGATAAAAATTAAGCAAGACAATAAAACCACAGGACCGCTAGATAAAAACAACCATACTCCTTGGGCTACTGAAGAAACTCTGTCTTACAGCGAGGCTTCTTATAGCACTAAATTAACTTTTTCCATGCACACTCTACCCTGTCAAGGAATGCCACAGGCAGAAAAAGAGGAATGCAATGAAAGCGATACAAGTATCTCAGGACGCCGATCATTTGATAAGGTTACACCGGCTTATCAATCCCAGATGAAAACAATTCCACTTTGTAAAAATACTGACCGCTTGCTGATATAACTTCCCATAATTATTTTCCATAATTTCCACCATGCACACCTATAGTTTGACCCCCAAATAGGCCACCAGCTGTACCCATCTCCTATCCAGAACTGGGGAGTGACATTAGACAGGACTTGAGTTTTATCCGAATTCAGCTAATAGCCTGACACTTCCCAAACGAGTGGGTGACCTCCTATGCCCATAAGACTCTAACTGGGGTAGGAGTTAAAACTGCCACATTGTCCATGTAGGAAAGTAGTATCTGCTTCCTATGGTTACCCCCACTTTTTGCTGATGTCGCACAGTTTTTGGACTACTCTGGCTGGGATCCTGCTATTCAGGACCCAAGTCTATCTGCTTTCTCCCTTAAATTGATATGCATGTACACTCCAGATTGGATTCTGGGGTACCCTTATCAGTCCCTAGTATATGGTACACCATGTACCCAGGGCATAGGTACCCAAGAGGCCTCCCATGGGCTGAAGAATGTATTATGCCACCCATGAGAGGCCATCCAAATTGACACAACAAGCCTGCTACAGCAGACTGTGTAAGCTGGTGCTTGCACCACTTACTTAAGATATAGGTTCACTATATCTATCTAAATCACTACACTTAAATACCTATCAGTCACCCCTATGGCAGTCGTTAACAATCCTGAAGGCAGGGTTCTGGGTTTTATGTGAGAGGGTGCCTCTGCATGAACAGAGCCCCTCTGCAGCCTTCGGAGACCATTCTCCGTGGTTGTCTGTGATGCAGCCAGACATGTATGTTTAGGTGCATTATAACCTTGCGGTAAATGCTAACTTTAAAACGGTTGCTTAGAAACATGTCGTGTTTGGTGTCAAACACCTTGGAATCATACCTCCACACCAGTAACTGGCGTGGGAGGTATGATTCCACCCTTCCAAAGTGACATATGTGGGTCACCGGTCTACCCGGTACCAGCTTTCTCGACCTGGGCAGCACAAAATGGACGCTGCCAGCCACAGACATGATTCTGCTCTACTGCTGCTGAGCCAAGCTCGAGCAGAGGAAGGCATGACAATAGGCATCCTGTCACATGGAGGTGTGACCACCTCCCAGACAGTATTTAGTGTATTGGGGCTGGGTGGGTGCACTCTGAGAGTGCCAGAAAGTCTGTACTGGGGGCACATTTGATGTTCCTGTGCATAATCCAGCTCAAACCAGTTCTGGGAGCCATTTTCTCCTGCTTTGGTGCAAAACTGTACAAAGGACATGGGTGTAGGCACCCCTCTGTCCTTCCCCTTCCCTAGGAGGGTCCACAGAATCTTTCCAACCCCTTCCCATGAGTATAAAGTGGGTTACCTGACTACAGGACTGTAGATTTTACCTGGGCAAGATTCTGCTAAGTAGAAATCAAGTACTTCAACTGCCTGCACAATGCTGGACGACTTAAAGAATCTCCCTTGGAGTAAAGGAGTTACTCCCCTGCGAAAGCAGGCACCTAAACGCATCTGACCAGTTTGCTTCTCCCAAGCTCCTGAGATTTCAGCAACACAGGAGGTGGGTTTCCGAAGGTCCCTGAGGTTGATCTGCCCTCTCAGTGATTCTGAGACCAGTATCTCTTGTGGGGACTGTGCAACCTGAACCCCTGTGCACCATATATGTTTGCAGTTGCATATGCTTATTGACAATTCCCAAGCTTGTGCATTGGACTCCGTGTAGTCCTGACCCCGAGCAGTATTTGCACTTAAGATTTCTGGCCTCCACTCCTCAAGTGTCCTGTGGGCTGGTACTTTGCAAACTTGCTTGAGGTCTCCTTGCGATCCCTGGTCCGTTGGTCTGTGGGTCCTGGCGAGGGTCACCTTGTTTATTTTAGGGTTTACCTGGCTGCTCCAGACGTTCCCTGACTCTCCATTGCTTGGAGAGTCCCCTGGACCTTGCTGGCACACACAGTAACCTGTTTCCTCAGACCGCATTGTTTGCATTTGCCAAGGTTTGTTGGTGCTCCAGCCGGACTTTGACCCCTCAGCACTCGACATCCTTTGTGGGACAGCTCACCTCGAGACCCTGGTCATCCTCGACATCTCCTGGTTCCTGTGGCTGCAGAGTCAAGCAACCCTTCTTCACTCCTGAAGCACTTGACATCGGTGGGCATTTGACTACTGAGCCCCTGGTCACCTGAAGTGACCCAGACTCTGCCCCCTCTGCTTTCAGGTTCTTCTCATCTCGAATCCAGGCTTGGATTCCACTGGACACTCTTAACCCTCCTGGCAGCAGTACTTCTTTGCAACTCTCCATTGAAAACGATGAAGGTTTCCAACACCACTTGAGCCCTATGCACCCAGCTCCTCTGGGATAGATAACACGGGTACTTCGGTACTCACTTGTGGGTTAGCCTTAGAACCTCTTATGTTCCAAAGGGTTTGCTCGAAGTCCTCTTAAAAGTGTCCTTAACTTGTAAATTTGCAACCACAACTTTCCCATAAAGTTGTACGGACCACGTGTCTTTGTTTCCTCACTACACCTGTCCTCCATGGGCTCCCTGTGTCACTCCTCTGGGTGGTGCCTTGGGGTCCCAGCGATTCTACGTGCTCTAGGCACTGTGTCTAGTCAAGTCATTGTTGTTATACCATTTGTTTAGTATATGGTTCGGTCTCCCCCTGGAGCCCGATGTGTATTTTGCTATTTACGAATGTTCTATTGATTCAGAATTGTGTACTTTGCACCCTAGTCTCGTATAGAGACTAGTAGAGAGTGTTATATTAATAAATACATATTTTGAAATAAACACTGTGTGGTTCTCCTTTCATTTAGTCATTTAGGAGGTGATATTCTGGTAAAACAAGCTGATTTATATTCCTTCAAGATTAAGCCTGAAGGTTGCTCTCCATAGCTACCACTAGGATAGCTTTCAATAAGTTTATCTTTGACCTCATACATCATAAGGGTCATGTGGACTCGTACAGGGTGCCCACTTTAATTAGTGGACAGCATATACAAGTCCACCTTCTCACAGTCCGCATAAGCTAGAACCTTAACCTCAAACCAAAGTATTCTCAAGGGCTGGATATCTTCGGTCAATTTGAAAGATTGAATAAAAGGCTCGATGTATAAGGCGAACAGCTAAGGGTAAAGAAGACACCCCTGCCTACTACCACAAGAGATCACAACAGAGTCGGAAAAAAGAGCTACACAATGAATCCTCACTTTCAATCCAGTATAAAATCGGCGGCCTCTGGAGACTAAACTGGAGCCAAGTCCAACGGACATAACTGCCCAAAGGAAAGGCCAAGAAAATATGTTGAAGGCTTTCTCTGCATCCAATCAGGTCATACCCACTGGATCCTTGACAGCAGAGGTGGCCTCCAGGGCGGTTATTGCCATATTGACGTCCGAGGTTCTTTCATGCCTTGGAATAAAGCTGTGCTGGTTAGAGTCGGCGAAGTCTGTGATAACTGCTGCTAACCGATTACCCAGAATACATATGTAGACCTTCGAGTTGGCCTTAATTAATGTGATTGGGCGGTATGAACCACAGAGCATAGGATCCTTCCCTTTCTTTGGGAAGATGACATTGTCAGTCGCACTTTCTTAGCAGCAGAATAATATTGCAGTTTGCTGCAGAGTAAAGCATATCCTGCTTTAACCCAGTCTAAGGCCTTCAGTTGAGACCTTGCACCAATTCTGATTATAGTGATTGTTTATGTTGTTCCTCTGCCTGTGACAGCAAGGATTCTATTTCCCGCCTTTTTTTAGATCTTACTTTTTTTATATGTGGTTACTCTAGTATTAAAATATACCTCATGTAAGCCTTGAAGGGCTATCATTATGTGGAAGATGGCACCTCCGGCATGTGGTTTTGAAGAAATCCTGCAACCGGCTCACCTACCTCTACCCTGTTGACTGCATCATGTGTTATGTATGTGTTAAGTCTCCTGGTTGCTTGCTTGTGGGGGCAGACGTGTGTGTTGAGTGTCAACACAATGGGTGTATGATCAGAAAGGGCATTCTGGCCTATTTCTACTTTGTTCAGTGTCCCCATCAGTCAGTCTCCCAAATCAGCATGTGATTTATGCGCTGCTGAGTGGAATATATATTCTGTCTTCATTGTTGGTGGCCTCCACCCATCTCTCGGCCATGTGTCATTGAGCCGGCCCTTAAAGAGGGATGGGGCCAAGCCTACAATGTCATATCTTAGGGGTGCCCTATTGTTCACATTGTCCACCACAATATTTAAACCCTCTCCAACCAACAGGTCACCCTGAACATATTTCTGCACTGTGGAAATAAAGGTTTTCAGGAAGGTTCCCTGTTATGTGTTTGAAGCATATGGGCCGATTCACAAAGGGGCTCTGCAGTCGTGGCAGAGGTCTCACAATCATGGCGAGAGGCCATCACTCGTGGTGAAGCATATGGGCCGATTCACAAAGGGCTCTGCAGTCGTGGCAGAGGTCTCACAATCATGGCAAGAGACCATCACTCGTGGTGAAGCATATGGGCCGATTCACAAAGGGCCTCTGCAGTCGTGGCAGAGGTCTCACAATCATGGCGAGAGACCATCACTCGTGATGAAGCATATGGGCCGATAACCAAAGGGCCTCTGCAGTCGTGGCAGAGATCTCACAATCATGGCGAGAGGCCATCACTCGTCGTGAAGCATATGGGCCGATTCCCAAAGGGCCTCTGCAGTCATGGAAGAGGTCTCACAGTTGTGGCAGAGGCCATCACTCGTGGTGAGGCCTCTGAACTGCAGCTTGTCCTTGCAGGGGATCCGCCACTAGTGAGGGTCCCAGGCCACGAGTGCGGAGGCCTTTGTCAATCGGTCCATATATGTTTAGTGTGGTATGATGTTTTGAGCCATCATGAGCCCCAACCCCAGAGCCCTACTGCTTTTACTAGTGACAGTCTCTATCACTTTCCCTCAATAGGTTCTGCTGCACAGTCACTACTCTCGCTCTTTTCATTTGCTCTGATACACTGATGAACTGTCTGGGGAATAAGCGAGACTTCAATCTATGAGTGTGTTTTGATAAGGGATGTGTCTACTGGAGTAGACAGATGTCAGCTCCCATGTTTTAAAGAAAGTTTTGATTCATCACTCTCTGGGCCAGAGAGTTGAGAGCCTTTACGTTGAGGCTAACAACCTTAACGATTTATCTGTAACATATTTATCTCTTTATTGGGTTTCCCCCGATATTGAGCCTTAAGGTACCACCCTGGTCTATTGTCACTCCTGTGGCTGTGGACCCACACTCTGCAAGACTCTATGCGACCAAATATATCCACTCCCTCCACACCTTGTAATCTCGACATAATCAAACATCATTTCAGACCATTGAAACAAACAAATCATTGGTCAGTGTCTGCTCGTGGCCATCTTCTTTCAGGATCTTTTGCTTGAGGCCCTCTCTCACTTATTACCCTTTTAATGGTCACTCCAAAGCCCTTCTAGGCATGCTCTACCCTTTAAGGAAGAGAGATACTGCCTTTGGAGCTAATTAAGGGCCCCTCGGCCACAGGCTTATTTGCTCTCGTCGTATGCAGTACAATATCCTTGGTGCAACAACATCAACTGCTGCATGTCTAAACACTTATAAGGTCCCAAAGGCGAGACCTATTGGCTATGCCAATGTTTGTGTTTGCTTATTTTGCAAACCTGCAATGTGGAAAAAGAGTGGGAAAATATACAAAATAAAGGAGCAGGCCAGAGCTCCAACATCCCAGCACATGCACTGAAGTGTACTCCTTCTCATGCTCCTGTGCACATGCGATTAAACAAAACGCTCTCACTCATAGTGCGGACAGCCAGTGAATAAAGTGGGTTGACCAACTACAGTGTAACCTGAAGTCACGGGGCAGTGGATGAGCTGTACAACGGATGGGTGATCTGCAACTCTACTTAGCAGAACCCTTGCTAAATCAGGAAATGACAAAAATCAAGGAGCAGCACCAAAGGAATTGCTAATGGTACATAAAGCAAGTAGGGCAAAAATGAGCAGCTTTTCCTTCTATGTGAAAAGTTATGCTGAAAGTGTTCAGACCTTAATCGGACTGCAATTTCTGTCTCTAAAGGTGGGGAGGGAGGGCGGGCAGAATGAGGTTTTGCGAGCTGCGAGGATGCCACAATTCCTAATCAACAAAATACATTTTTAAAGGCACATCAGCTGGCACTGGAGATTAGAGAATGGTGAATGGTCACGTCGGTGAAGCGCGGGATGGAGTGGTGGGGCAGGGAGCGCATTTAAAACTATTAGCGCGACCCTCTGGATAAAAAAAAAAAACAAGTGCGACCCCGCCGGGATTAGTGTGGCGCGCAATTAAATAAACAAGTGAGACAGATGTGAGCGAGTTACACCAGAGACTTCACGAGACAGACCTCGAAGAGAAGAGTCTGATCTGAGGCAGAACGAGATAGCGTGAGAGAATGAGACAGACCAGAGCAGCATTACATCGCGGCGCTTGAGATGCGCGGCTGCCGTTATTAACTATATGAGACCGGAATCCTTCAATTAAGACGGCGCCCGCCTCACGTCGGTGAAGCGCAGGATGGAGTGGTGGGGAAGGGAGCGCATTTAAAACTGATAGCACAACACTTTGGATAAAAACAAAAAACAAGCGCGACCCGGCCGGGAGTTGTGTGGCGCGCAATTAAATAAACAAGTGAGACAGACGTGGGCGAGTTACACCAGAGACTTCACGATACAGACCTCGAAGAGAAGAGTCTGATCTGAGGCAGAACAAGATAGCGTGAGAGAATGAGACAGACCAGAGCAGCATTACATCGCGGTGCCGCAAAAGTGAAAGTAATTAGCAGAGGCAGAGAATGAAAGCGGTCTAAAATTAGAAACTCAACCGATCTTCCGTGCAGTAAGGGAGGGGGAGGAGCGGGTGAGAGAGGGGGAGGAAAGCCAGCCATGCAAGGAAAGGAATGCTAGAAACCAGGATAGCAGCTATGCGCATGCACGACATCGCAAACGCAAGCTGGAGGCCTGAAAAAAGCCACTAGGTTAGCACTTCCAAAACCCGCTTACTAAAACTCTCTCCAGGGCAGCGCTATAAGCGCTGGCTCAGGCAAGACCTAAAAAAAGGCCTGGTCAGACTTACGATTCACAAAACACGGTTAGCTACCGCTGATGTATTACGTGTCAAACTAGGGAACGGACAGTAGCTTTATTCCCATTGTGAGGAATCCCTTTGTGCATTCCTCCAAGTAACATAACAGGTTTTGGACCTTACATGGCCAGAGACAGGACTAGGCCTCTGTGCACAAATAAGATTAGCATGATGCTAGGGCCCAACCAAAAGTCAGGATGCTCTCACAAGCAGGGTTGCCTATCTGTTTACCATGTAGGGGACACTCTGATCCAATTATCTGCTATATGCAAGGAAAAAATGTTACAAATATAAATGATATAAATATAAATTAGTGGCTCAGTAGTTCAAGCACACCAGCCCAATCACTGAAGTACATTCCTTTTCAGATTGCTGTGCACATGTGATCAGGTAATGTAATATGTCTCTACTCACAGTACTCGGCATCAAATGAATGAAGGGGGTTGACCTCTTGCAGAAAAAACAAGATGTAGAAGAAACTTGGGCAAATCGTTGGATCTAAAGGCCTGGGTGATAAGCCCTTGTATGTAGGGAAATGTTAATATCTTTGTGATTTTTTGGGGGGGTTGGGGGGAAGGGTGGAACTTGAGGCTAGCTGTGTCTAGACCAGACCTAAAACAATAAAAGATGCATTTTAAAAACGTTTCGATATATTTTTATAACAACTGTGTATGATTGTGAGGTTCTGGACATTTCAGAAAGAATGGACCCACATTACTTAAATAAAACCAATATCCTGTGATTCCAGTCTCAAATGTTAGAAATAGTCACAGTTTTCTATATTAAAATGCCCGGTTCCTGGACATAGTAATTTCATACGAAGTACAGAATTCTGGGACAGTGCAGGGCCATTTTGAAATTAATGGAAACAGTAGCATTTCACCTACCTCTAGTAATGTGTGCATCATAGTTATGGCTTCATTTGATCTTCACTGTTTGTAACCCGCCATGTGAATTTTACTATTACACAGATATATAGATTGTTCAACGAGTTACACACGTGCTGTGGAGGTCTGTAGGCAAACTGCAACTGACAGGTTCAAAGCCCAGCATATCTGATTTTGACTTTCACACTTAGGAGGTTGATAAATGAGCCCTAATAAAATGGGTGAAAAGAACACCTGTTTTTTTTTTTTTTTTTTACAGAACTACGAAACAGGGAGAAGAAATAGGATACCAAGTGCTATGGGAAACACATATTTAAAATACTGTAATGTGTAATGAGCATAGGCATGCCTCAAAAACTAGGGCTTTGATCCTATGTCTTCTACATTGTAATTTACCCAATATGAGAGAGACAAATTTCCCAAGGGCTCCCACATCTCCTCTGAATACACTCGAAAATGTTGGACTTTCTCAAAATTGTCTTAATACCAGTTGACGCACTTCACGGTACAAATGTGAAACATAATTTTTATAGCACTACAAAATCACTTGACTAATAAAAAGGCAAACAGCACCTTACACCTTGATTGATGGGCTATGTTTATATTTGCCACAAAAAGCAGAACTGGGATGAAAGGAGTGCCACTAGTTCCAAAACAAACACATTGTGGGGGTTGGAGGAGGCCTTGTGTGTGACTTTCAAGCTTAGAACTTGTTTATACTAAACACAACTCTATTTACTGCTGATAGATATACACACATTCCACAGAAGAGGCCTGGAAATAAACTAGTATTTGCTCATAAAATAGCAAGTTGTAGCATTCCAGACATCGAAACTCAGAACAGGATAGGGGCGCACGCGCAGCTGTACTTCATTTGACTTGTCAATCTTTGCTCACTGTTACACGTGCGGTTACCTCAGGAATACTTCTGTGTGAGCCCTTAGGTCTGTGAAGAAGACCTTTTGTGACAAATAAAGGGATGCTATGCTACAACTCCCCGAATTGCAAGCATTCATCTCCCATATTTTTGAGGTGGGACATCCACACATTATTAGGGAGGGACAAGCCAAGAGTCTGGCTTGGCTCTAGAGCCATTGCACGAGCCGAGCCTGAAATTATTTGCCATATATTTATTTAGCAAATCATGCAACAAACAGCGTGTGAAAACATGATAAAGTGTCTTCACCATTTTTTTAAAAGTATATTTATTTAGCACGTGGAAACTTTAACTTCAGTACATTAGATTATATCACTGCATTGAGGTATTTGTAAAAAGTGATATTTTTTAATCATTAAGAAAATGCTTGTCCTCCTCCCTTGACAAAAATGCTGTTGGTGCACAAAGAAGCAACTCAGTGGTCACATGTACTCTATATGTGAAAATAAAATATGTCCAGCGTATCACAATTTGCGAGTAGCGCAGCTGAGATTGATCACAAGTTTTCTTGTTTCCAGTTGTGCAGTAGGCACTAGATGTGTATCTTTTTCTGTCTCCGGTTTCACATCAAAGGCTCATGCTTTGTTCTTGGTGCCTGAGATCGGATCGTCTTTGCATAGAATCGAAATGACAGCTGGTCTGGAGGGCTCAAGAAGAGATCGAGCTGGGCCAGAGACTCGCATCTGGCTCGAGTCGTTAGTGGTTCGCACTCCTCTACCAGATTTAACAACAGTTCTGAGTTATGCAAAAAAAAATAAAGTTTCTGTGTCACATCAAAAACATTGTGGGTGTCTCGCGTTCAAACACTGATAGCAAGCATTGGCCGCGGGGCAGTAAAAGTAACGCCACGCGGCCGTAAAACCTAAAGTGATCGCGATCGTGATCACTCTAAAAAGGAAAGTGATCGCGATGACGTGCTACAGCACAGTTTTCAAAGTGCTGCTGTCGGCCGGCTGCGCGCGTGCACGATCGCGTGAACGCAAGCGCTAGGCCCGCCAGCAGCACTTTGAAAATTCACATACAAAATGTCTCTCCGAGCCAGCGCATGCGCTGGGCTCAGCGAGACCTAAAAAAAGTAGCAGGGGAGAACTCTACTCACCCTTAAATCTATTAACTTGTTTTGCTTGCTGGAATTTGGGGGAAGTATCACATCCCACCACTTAAACAGATATTTGATCTCATATAATGAGTATGAGGTTAGCTACCACCCCATTATTGGAAATGCTTGTCCTGCCCTATTGCTGGGAGCAGGACTAGCTTTAGGGCGGTGCGACTGGTGCAGCCACATATGCCATTGACTTTGGTGGGGGGCACTGTGTCAAAAAAATATTTTTGGTTGTGCATCAGGTAGTTTTCAGGAAACAATAAAAATATCGAGATAACTCTGGTGATTAATGTTCCTTCTAGTGAGGGTTCAGAATTTTGCCTCGTTGCAGTTTTGATTCATCGTAAAGTAGCACAGAGGGTTAATGTGCCTGCTGCAAAGTACATGTACCATGCAGATCACAGAACTGAGTGTGAGTGAACTATGAGTAGGACTATAGATGGCCGCCACTAGAACTCGAGCCAGCCTTGGCTGGGAGTCTTAGCCCCCCTCCCCCACCCCCTGAAGTTCGGGTCTAGAGCAGGCCTGGTGACAGGCAGTTATGCATGGCTTTGAAAACTGGGATGCAGCAGAGCAGAGTGACCACATGCCTTCATTTCCCTGCTGGCTATGCCCCCATCTGAGAGTACATTTAGAGTGAAAGCCATCTGATGCTTCCATAATCAGTCTGATATTTATTTAGCTAAATGTGGCTGTTTAAAACTGCCCAGTAAAAACCAAAGGATTCACTGTTGAACTCCCAACACCAAGGTTACACTCCTAAAAGTGCAAGGCACCTGTTATGATCACTAACTCCATTGCTTTGTGCTGAATCACTTCTACCGCAGCAGTACACACTTGTTCATTTCCCTAGATGTCTTGAGATGCCTCAACAGACTGCATTATGAGGAATTTACAAAACCTCTTTAGCAAATAAAAGAAAGTTAATAGACGTCAAATCTCATTTTCCTACTTCACCTTAGGTGGTGCATCTTTCCTGCCGTGTTGTGATTGGACACAGAAGATGTTGGAGTAGCCGACTCATGTGGCTTTACGGAAAGCTCTTTATTTTTTGTAAAATGGTAGCTCGGCCTTACATGTTGTTGTACAACAAAAGCCAGGATTACAGTTTGCTTGGTGAAACCTGACATCTTATTAAATAGCACCTCTCTGGTGTTTGGGGGTGTCAAGGATGCAGTCGCTCACTGGTTATTTAATTGCGTTCAGTGGTACCATCTTAAGTGGTGGTGGTGTTGGTAGTGATGGTGAATTTTCTTTGCTTCTGTGCAATCTAAGTGATGAATGAGGAGGGCTGGATTACCATTATGTTGTGATTCACTTGGTGTTAAATTGCTTGTATTCGGTAGACCTTTCCAGATTCTATGATGGGATCTATGTCCCATTTGGTTTTGGGACTTTAGTGCTCTGTGTGATTTTTTTTTATTTTTCTGCTTTCTTCCAAGAACCTTCCATGGCACTGATGCTTTTGGAGTCCTCGAGGATAGTGCGTCCATCAGTGCTGGGCTTTTCTAAGCTGTAATGGTGGTGCCCTGTCACAGTTGATGAGGTTGGTATTTAGCTCAGGAGTCTGCTGGGCGCAGTTTGCAGGTACAAAAAAGACAGATCTGTTTTCAAGGGTTTGCTTCTTGAGCATTCAATAGATATTTTCTTGTGTTCCTCTTGATTTTCAGTTTGACAGATTTGAAGCTTAGGGCGGATTGCTTTGCTTACCAGTAGTTGAAAATCATATTGCGATTTGTTTCATATATGCCTTCCTCTGTTTTAAATGACCCTTTTATCTGGTCATGGTGTGCTCTCCGGCATATTAAGAGGTGCAGGTTGAGCTTTGCCAGAGTGCTGGTAAAGGGACAACTGCTTAGCTGTGTCTATTGCCTAGACACTTGTTTGCACACTATTACAGTATTCAGTTATCCTTCTGCAATAGCAAACAAATTGTTTGCAGGGATGGTCACTGGTAGGTCTGGGGTGAGAGTGATCAATTGCAATTAGGTGATGGTTATGATTTCAAGTAATTGTGGTTGCACACTTGACGAGTTTCAAGAGTAGTTTTGGAATACCTCCCTAGATGTAAGTTTAATGTTGGCAGATCTCTTATGGTTAATTATGCAGCAATGGGTCCAGAGTGTGTGTTTAAATAGATAGATAGATAGATAGATAGATAGATAGATAGATAGATAGATAGATAGATAGATAGATAGATAGATAGATAGATAGATAGATAGATAGATAGATAGATAGATAGATAGATAGATAGATAGATAGATAGATAGATAGATAGATAGATAGATAGATAGATAGATAGATAGATAGATAGATAGATAGATAGATAGATAGATAGATAGATAGATAGATAGATAGATAGAGTGCATGAGTCTCTTAGTGGGTCTGTGAGTGGGTGCATGAGTCTCTGAGTGGGTCTGTGAGTGGGTGCGTGAATGTCTAAGTCAGTCTGTGAGTGGGTGCATGAGTCTGTGAGTGGGTCTGTGAGAGAGTGTGTGAGTCTGAGTGGATCTGTTAGTAAGTGTGTGAGTGTCTGAGAGTGTGTCTGAGTGAGTGCATGAGTGTCTGAGTGAGCATCTGAATGCCCCATAATCATACGCCTCCCCAGGTGAGGAGTAACGAAGAGACATTTCTTTATTTCTCCTCATTTTTAGGTCTCGCCTGACCCAGCGCATGCGCTGGTCTGGCGAGACTTTTTGAGAGGGCTCCAAAAAGTGCTACCAGGCCATCCTAGACCTACAGTGCATGTGCACGGCCGCGCGCGCCGCACTTGACGCGAGTACTTTCACTTTCGTGGCCGCACGGCCGCTTGGCATAGCCAATAGGTCTCGCTTTTGGGACCTTATAAGTATTTAGTTATGCAACTAAAGAAGAACTCTGAAGAAGGAAAAAACAGAAAAGGAAGGTGCACCAGTTAAAAAAGTCCAGATCCAAACAGATATCCTTAGTATTTCCTTTTATTTTCTTCTAGTATAGCGAGATAAAACTCAGCCAACACGTTTTCGTTCCACACAAGAACTTCTTCAAGGCCACTGTTTAAATGACAATCACCTTAAAAAGAATATACATCAGACACCAATGTCTACGAATTTATATTTTGTGTATTTCGTATTCTGACTCCATAATAAGAGCACAATCAAAAGGGTTCCAATGATCTTGGAAGTCCCGTAACCCCAAATGTCCAGGGAAAAGGTAATAAGCAACGATATTATCCGCTTGACGCGAGTACTTTCACTTTTGCGGCCGCACGGCCACTTGGCATAGCCAATAGGTCTCGCTTTTGGGACCTTATAAGTACTTAGTTATGCAACTGTTGCATGGCTAAACACTTTTAAGGTCCCAAAGGCGAGACCTATTGGCTATGCCAATGCTTGTTTCCTCTTTCTATGTGTGCTGCATTCTGCAGCTCACATACAAAGAGGAAAAAAGCCTCTCAGAATTGTTTTTGTGCAGGAGGGTGGTTCTTCCTGCACAAAAACAATCCTGCATGCAACGGAGCGACCCTTGCACCATTGTGCAAGGATGCCTGAGTTGGCACTAGGCTGCCAAAACGGCAGTGAAAGGTGAAAGGACAGGAATGCGCCGTATTGGATAACGATGGACAGCACAGCAAAGAGACTTGCTGCCTGCCCTCTGCCCCCCTTTTTTAAAAATAAATATGCCCCTCAACAGATACGGTTTAATAGACAAAGTTTTCTCCATGCTAATACAAAAATATTGACTATTTACGTAGGGCACACCACAAATTGAAACTTTTTCTTTGCTTACTTGGCATATTCAGGGGATGGAACTGTTCTTAGAGGTTCTTTTTTTACTTTTATTTTAATTTTTGTAACAACAAATCACAGAAACACAGCTCGTTCGTAGAATTTTAGAAGTTTGTAAGTAGGTATTCATTTTAATGAAAGTGACACAGTGTTGTTATTAGATTCAAATTTGCTAAAACAGAAAATACTTTTTTTTTTATGACTCTTAAGGGAAAACCAGACCCTCTGCCCACTTTAAATATATATTTATGACCTCTTTATTAGTGATCAGTTAGTTCCAATGAGTACAATACCGGATGTTACCGGTCTCAATTGAATGATGAATTCAGGTGGAACTAGGGCTCTAAATGTGCTTGGTCCTGCCAGTACTCAGCCCCGGCACTTCTAAAAAGCAGGTGTTGAGGCGAGTCCCTATTGGGCTCTCCATTTTTGCCCTCAGCCTCAAGATGGAAAAAAAACAATCTTAACTCTGCAACAGTACCACCCTTCACTGCCTTTGATGTAACTTTCAAGAGGATCCTGATAGTTCTTTGACAGCCTTATTTCAGAACTGAAGCGTTTTCAATATTCTATGCAACTAAGCCAAAGTTGTTGCTTATTTATCTTATTCAACAACAGCCATTGGCAATGCCAATAGCCCTGGCTTGCTGTAGGTGTAATTTTACTTGTTCTATTATATATCTGGATGCAATGACAGAAGCAGCAAATTACCAGTCCAGCCGCACACTATTCCTGGCAGATCGGGCTGGACTGTTTCCATGAGGAACAGGGTGCAGACTGATTTGCACATGTCTGGTCCAAAATGGGGTGGCATCGGGAGCAAAAGAATGGTCGATTAAACCCACATCTCCTGACTGGGGGTGAGTGCTTGAAAATGTTCAGCACTCCGGCCATCATCTTAGGTTTTCTCTTGGTGGAATACCCTACAGCAAGTCCGATTCCTGCATGTTCCCCAAAACATGTAATGAATCATTTCTTCCGTTGGGGGGTGGTGGAGAGACATGCTAGGCTCCGTGCCTTTACCTCATAATTTGACCTACATGGCATTTTAATCGCCTTTGTGCACCAACAATCCCTCCGTTGCTTTCAGATGTGGACAGGCGCGGGAGAAGAGGGACACAGAGAGGGGGGGGGAGAGCGGCCAGCCAGAGACAGCCATGAATCACGTCTGAACAGCTGCAGATTGCAGACTCGGGGCCGCGGTGACTGCCCGGGCAGACAGGCAGCCATAAATTATTGAAGGGCCCCGGCCCCGGACAGTCACCGCTCCCGGATAGTTACTGCTCTGCAGCGGACGGGAATGTGATGATTTGTGGGCCACGCTGGAGCCAGAGTCCCAGCGCTCCCGCGGCATTTAATATTTCAGATGTTTTCATTTTCGACGCTCGGTTGTTTACTGATGTTACTCGTCGGCCTCACACAGCTTGGCATTCCCTCAGAATCACTAATTAGACTTCAGCGAGCTGCCGGGGAGACGAAGATGAGAGACGATGGGTGAGGTTTTATGGTAGGGAGGAGAGGAAAGACGCTAAACACTATCGAGCCCTAAGTGGCCTCTAGTCAGAAGGGCGGCCAGTGGCAGCTGCGGCTTTCAAAATGTTACTTGCGTTGAGCCAAGTCCCTTTGGCATGATTATCAGCTGCTATCGCATAGCGTGGGTCCGTAGCACTGCTGCACCACAGCCCGTGCAGGCCTATTTACGAGAAACCACCAACCCACAGGTACAGGTCTTGACCGTTTCCTAAACTCGTGCCGCTTCATGGTTGCCCTGAGAGAGAGTCGTGCATTGAACGCGCCCCACACCATGAACCGTGTCCTGGCTGCGTAACGCAGGCCCCTGCGATGCAGGGGGTCACCCAACTTTCACCATGTCCCCCGCTCAAGCTAAACCGGAAGTTTTCAGGGGCCCTAAACACATTCTGCAGATGGGGCCACCATTGTCTTGGATGACTCCACCCTGAGTCCTTAACAATATACTGTGGGTAGTTGTTTATAGCTTGCTCTTCTGCCGCTCTATGGTGGGCCCCTCAGTGCGATTACAATGGATAGTCGCATAGTGCCATTTCCTATGGTTGGATCCTTCCACCTCCAGAAGCAATCTGCCCGGCATATATTGTGCCGCTTGCTGTGCGTTGCTCCTGTGCCATACTGCCATTCCAGTATTGACTGCAGAGAATACCACTATAATTGATGAACGCGTGCGCCTTCTAGCGGTAGCATCCTCTATCAGTTGGTCAGTTTCCTGTATCCCATAGTACTGGGGATTTAACTGTATGATACAGAGCACTGCAAAGCAGTAGGCGTCCGCCTGTGCAACTGTTTGAAATTGGGTTACTGGTTGACTGGGATGGGAGCCCTAGTCCACCATCGCTTCTTCCGTGACAAGATGGCGACTGGTGAAGAGCTCAAGGAATGAGCTCCGCCAGCTGGGGATTGTAACTTGCTAAAATATCCCTGATAGCCCGAGCGAGACCGTCGCCCCAAAGCACCGTTACAAAGGCAGGAGTCACGGATCCTAGCGCTCTGCCACGGAAAGATTTTTGCCCTTGTGGAGGATCGATTATCTGCCGGAGATGGTTCGTTTGATGCCTATGATCGAAAGAGCCCAGACACTGGCGGTGAAGAACTTCTCCTTTCACTGAGTTCTCCCGCAGCGTCAGTGAATGACTGAGGGCCCCCGTGAATGCGGCGTGGGATGACATACCTGCAGCTACAAGTCACGGGATTTCACCATGAGAGGTTTCTTACGGGTGCACTAGCTCCGCGTCACCACGTCTGAGATCCATGGTGTGCAGCGCCAGCAATCTGAGCTAAGGTTAGATTGTTGGGCGCTGCTCCCCCTGCCTACGATCCCCCTCAGACTCATAGACAGACCCTAAACCCACGGGAGTCACCGCGTTGAGATCACAACTATCTGGACTAGCCCTCCCTCCCTCTCATTGGGCGTGAGCCCCCAGGGTCTGAGCTCTCGGCAGAAAACGCAAGGGACTTGTCCTGGACCTGCAACGCGCGGACTTCTGGCTACTTTCCTCACGATTCTAGGGGACTGAGACGCGCTTTGCTTACAATTGCATGGCACTAGAGCGCTGACCTGTGTAATGAGCAACCAATCCTGCTTGGCAGTATTCCGAAGACCTTGGGGTCTTGATCGAACGCTCTTGTACATCACTGTGTATTTTATGTTGAGTGCCTCACTTGCTCGGTGGTCACCTGGATGGCCCGTTTTCAGTACAAGGCCTCCATTTTGAACCCCAAGGTATGATTCACCAGCAGTGCCTCCCTTCAAAATGGCACTCATAATTACCTAATTGGAAACAGAACTACCTAATCCACATCAACTCATGGGAATAGAAGTAGGACTACCATGATCAATGTACAAATAAACAGAAAGAAAGGACCAACTATTCCAATTATCTCTCTAGAAAGGGAAAAAGGACTATACACACTGATACTTGAATGACTTTATATCACCTAATTTACCCTCTGTATGCTCATGATGGGGCTCTGTGGCTCCGCGGGTACGGGCTGCCAGGGTTATCGACCACAAGTTCCTCCTGGGAGACCACAATAACGAGGTGGCTGTGCACTGGCGGGCCCCCTGGGAGAGCGGGGACTGCTGCAGTAATCGGTGGTGGCCTGGGTGCGATCGCTTGACTGCCTGGATGAGCTCCGCGATCGTTGTGGGGCCTGAGAATACTCTTCTACACCACACTTTGGGAGGAGCTGATAGATGGTCCTGGACATCTTTCATTCTGGCCAGCTGGCCTACCTTGGGTGGCCAAGAGTTCCTCCTTATCGGTCCTATTCTACTTGCCCTACAACCGCCTTTGTCTCTGCTTAACCATGATGACCTCCCCTCTGGTCCTGCTACTCCGGCGGCCATATACCAGCCCGGAGAGCTGCCTTCGCCCGGAGTTTCAATCCAGGTCAGGATCAATGTCTCTACCTAGCACTGTGATCCTCTAGGGGACTCCCACTCCCATGCTGACCTCCATACTTGGAGGTCCTATTCCCTGGGTGATAGGTTTTGGCCCGTTACGATCCCACTCCCTCTCCGCCACTGGACACTACCTAGCCTTCTATCCCACCAGTATGATGGTTTAGAGGGGAGTTAGACCAGAGTCCCTGACCGTACATTTCTAGTCACCTCCTGTCCACAATCTCATTGGATAATCCTCACTTGACTTCCGGAATATGCGCCCTCCTCTTCTTATTCTTCTTCTTTGCGCTATCGCTACCCTGGTGGCCCTTCCTCTCCCTATCACGGCTTCCATTCGAATTAAGTCAGGAGTTAACTGCTTCAAAGTCATTTACCCACCCAATCTGACCAAAGCAGCAGCAAAACGGTTCAAGCACAACACCATTGAACAATTCCCCGATTCCCTCTTTGTTGATCAATTCCATAATGGGTGCCTAGGGAAACTCAAAAATGACTTAATTTTTTTTTTCACTCACGATATCCCTTCCTGGTCCACCAGCTTCTTCAATTCCTTCAACGTCTCTTCTTCCTCATCTATCCCGCATGGACAGCGGCAAAAAATTTCCCCCTCCACTAGCTTTAATGGCTCTCTCCGGACTGATGTCCTCCACCTGAGCCCTTTTGCCAGGAGTCTTCTGGATCCCGCGCCTCGTACCGTTCTTCTATCACAGCAGCAGTTTGATCCTCCCGAACAGCGCCCTTCCTGCGCGCCTGCTCCTCGCACTGACTCATCCTCCTGAACCCGCCACCTTTGCCTGGAGCATATCGTATCGATTACTTTCTGCAGCTATTTCAGCGCTACCGCCCATTCCTTTTTTACTGCACGGAGCTCTTCCGCGGCCTCCATTATGAAGACGCCTCTTCATCCACTCTAGGCACGTCCAATTGAATCTCTTCAGGATCGACTGATACCCCTCGCCACACCCGGAACTTCATTATTTAGGCTCCTGTACTTGACCACGGGAACACTTCTTGGACCGTTAGAAGCACCCCAGCTCTAGTGTTGAATGACCATCGTTCTAATTATCCTATATTCATCTCGTATATGAATAAATAGGTCCCAGCACGTAACTATTTTCAGCTCAAGACTCTGTTTCGCCCTGAGGAAGGTGGCACCTACATTTCGGTGTTTTCACCGAAACGCGCGTCGGCGTCTATATGTGGCACACCCAAGTCCTTATTCCTCAAAATTGAACATATGTCGCATAATACGGTCTTGAATGTTCATTTCATGCTGTGTACATACTGAGTCATGCTCTTTTTTTGAGCATCCTTTTTATATATGAATGTATATGTCGAGTGCTGATTTTGTGGATTGATCCCGGTATGAATGTGTAAGTGTGTTGAGTTTTTGAGTACGCCTGGGACCCTGTCCAGTATTTTCATTGTCATTCTAAAAATCTCTTTTGCTTTAACTATGTATTTGATCATGTACTGAATTTATTCATCTGAAATTTATTTATTATATTTCATAAAAAAAACTTTTTTCAAAAAATTAAAAAATATTATCATATCTAATTTGTGCTTTTTTGGATTATGTTTTGACTTTATTGTTTGTTCCCCTTTTCCTTAGTCCTAGTGTTGATTTATTTAATAACGATACATTGTACGTTGGTAAAATCAAGGGTAGAGAACCTTTCTTTATATTCATTTAATGGCTCTCTCACCATTACACTTTACAATAATGGTACTGTCTTGATACAAGCTACAGACTCCTGTCTTTCCCTCTTTGATCATCTCTTCCACTCCCTTCGTCCAACCCTTACAACTATGATTTCCCTAGATTCTCCTTTGAGCTCATCTCCTTTCTCCCTTTCTCCCCCCCTGACTCCCCGATACTCGATCAGGCCGTGTTCCCGGGAGTCACAGGCCTACCCTTTGTTCCCCCCTACCTTTGCTCCCTCCCCTCCCCCTTCCCAATTGGTTCCTCCCCCTAGCTCTTCTACCTTCCCTTCCCAATTGGTTCCTCCCTCTAGCTCTTCTACCTTGCCTCCAGCATCCACTCCCCCTCCCCACCCTGCACCTGCCTGATTCTCCTACGCTTTCTCCTCCCCCCTAATCCAACTAACCTCCCCCCTTATTATTCCACCTGTCTTACAACCTGGTCTACTGATCAACTTTCCTTACCTTCCCCCTTCCCTCCCCCTGTCACCTCATCCCTTTCCGCTCTTCCCCGTCCCTCGTCCCCTTAATTCTTCTCTTCCACCTCCCTTCTCTCTTCAACCTCCCCTCCCTCTTCCCGTGCTTCCTAACCATGTCTCCTTCCGCGACAATTCCTTCCTCGTCTCCCCCTCACTCCCCCTGTTGCCTCTCCCCCTTCAATCACCGTTCATAACTTACAGTACTTGTCCAGCTCCTTCCTCTCTTTTCTCCCCATACTTCTGGCCTTCCTTGGATCCCCCTCCCTCCCCCCCCCTTGTACAGCACCCTCTCCTCTCTTCTCCACGTACCTTTGGCATTCATCTAACTCCCTGTCCTCCCCTCCCTGTTCAGCCTCTTCTCCTCTCTTCTCCCCTTACCTTTGGCCTTCATATGACCCCCTTCCGACTCCTCATCCTTCTCCTCCTATTTATGATCTCTACTCTTCCCCTCTGTTCAACACCAGTAATAATATTTCTCTTCCCACCTCTGTTTTATCATCCTCTCCTATCGCCCACCATTCTTCCCCACCTTCTACTCTTGCTCCCCAACTCCCCACCCATTCCACCACCCCTCCCCTCCCTCCTTTTCCCACTGTACTTCCTCCCTTTTCCCCCTCCCCCACCTTGCCCCGTCCTTCCTCACTCCCTCCCATTTCCCGCTCATCCATATCTCCCCGTCGTCAATCACCCTCTGCTCCGCCTCCCTTATCCTGTTCCCCCACTCGTCCCCCCTCACCCTCCACACTCCCACCCTTTTCCATCAAACCACCCAACACTCCATGCTCAGCTCTCCTCTCCCTAGAAAATAAACTTGATTCTCTCATCTCTTCCATTTCCCAGCTTGTAGCGGCCATCTCACTTTTAAGCACTTAGAAGTCCCCCTTCCCTAATGCCCGCCCGAGGAGTTCCGTGCTCCCGCGCCCCAATAAAGCAAACCACAGTCTGTCCTCTACAGACATCTCCAACTTACTAGCCAGCTACAAGACCACCAGCGTCACTCCCCCTCTACCTTCATCTCCCATTAACTCTACGCAGTGCACTATTCAGACCATCTCCTCTGTCAGAACCTACCAGCCTCCCTCTTACTGGGCACCCTCATTCAAGAATCTTATCCCTATCTCCCTTAACAGCCCTAACACCCCCATCACTAAAACAGTTGTGTCAGAGCTGCACTGCTTGCTACACAACTGCAGATCTGCAATCAAACACAAATTGGAAATTTCTGACATTATCACCCTCCAGAATCTTGACATGTTCTTCCTCACTGAGGCCTGGTTTAATGACTCCTCTTATACTGTGTTTGATCTTCTGGTACCCACTGACTACTCTATCCTCAGAAATGACAGATCAGACAAAATTGGGGGCGGTGTCGCCATCATCTTCAGGAATTCTCTTCAAATGAAAGCCTTCCCTACCACCCTTTTCCGTACATTCGAATGCCTATCCCTAGAACTTCAAATACATCATGGCTCACCTTTTAGATTCCATGCCATCTACCACTCGCCCGGTAACTGCTCTTCCTTTGTGGAGGAACTCACTGACTTCATCAGTGACCAATTTTCTCAAAGTGACAGACAGATCTTCCTGGGTGACTTTAATCTCCATTGGGGCTCTTTGGAAGACTCGGCTGCCAACAAATTTGCCACCTTTCTCTCAGCCAATGATCTCTTCCAACATTGCTCTGAAACCACTCATTCCAAGGGCTTAATTCTGGATCTTGTTATATCCAAAGCAGATCTGCTGACTACTGCTCCCCCCATCCATGTAGACTGGTCTGACCACTTCCTCGTTCCCTTCCGTTTTCATCTTTCGCATATTATAACTCTCGGCCAACCTAAAAGAGTTACTACCTGGTTCCGCAACACTAAAAACATTGATTTTGACACTTTTTGTGACTCTGCTATGCGGTCACTTCCTAGACTTGACCCTAACGTGGATGTCAACGCTCTCACCACTCAGTGCCTCCCAGTCCTAGCAGTTGAAATCGACAATGTTGCTCCACTCCAAAGCAAAAGGAAAAGACACACCCCCTCAGCACCTTGGTTCAATAAAGCTGTCTACAATGAAAGGAAAAACCTTAGAATCCTGGAGAAACATTGGAGAAAATCTCCTTCTACCTTCAATCTCTCTCTGCTACGTTCAGAAAGATCCAAATACCACAACCACATCTTCCATTAAAAAGCATCCCATTTCAGATCCCTCCTTGACTCAGCCAAAAACAGACCCAAAAAACTCTTTGACCTCATCAAAAACCCAACCTGTTCTCCCCTATCTATTAAGCCCGAGGACTCCACAAAGAAAGCAGCCAACTTTGCCATTTTCTTTGATGAAGAGGTCAAAGCACTGGTGGATCAAGTCACCCACCCCACCCCCTTTGAGGAGCGGAAATCCTTAGTCACCTTGCAATACTTTGACGTCATCTCGGAAGATGACCTCCTCAAATGCATCCTTGAAACCAAACCATCCAACCACTCCTCTGACCCCATCCCTAGCATCATCGCCATCGATTTCTACAGCCATACTCTCTCTTACTGGACCGGGCTAGTTAATCTCTTCCTCAGTCAAGGCTCCCTTCCTGTTGCCCTTAAATCAGGACAGGTTACCCCTCTTCTAAAAAAAACCTCCGCTGATGCAACCGACCTCAACAACTTCCGCTCTATCACCAACCTACCTTTTCTTTCAAAAATCATTGAAAAATGTGTTGCGAAACAACTTTCCCTACATATTATGGACAATAATCTCCTCAATGTTTTCTAATCTGGCTTCATCCAAAATTGCAGCACTGAAACAGCCCTGCTGCAAGTGATTGATGATGCGTTGTATATACTCGACTCCGGGGAATCCTGTCTTCTGATTCTTCTTGACCTCTCTGCAGCCTTTGACACTGTTAATCACAGCACCCTCCTCAACACTCTACAACAGAGAATGGGATTGGATGGCACAGTGCTTAAATGGTTTACCTCTTTCCTCTCAGACAGATCCCAAATGATTAAGATAGCGAACAGTCTTTCACCTCCATTGGCTATAGGTCAAGGTGTCCCTCAAGGCTCTATCCTGGCACCCACTCTGTTTAATCTCTACCTGGAACCATTAGGGAACCTCCTAAGCAAATCTGTGATCCATTACCATCTTTATGCAGATGACACTCAAATCTACCTCAAGGTGTCTTCCGCACACGATCTCTCTTTACTCGACTCTACTCTCAACTCCATCCACAACTGGATGTTAGCTCACCAACTCATTCTAAATTCCGCCAAAACTGAATTCCTCCTCCTTTCGACCTCTCTCTCACCTCTTCCTGTTCAATCGTGGATGGATCAGCTGAACCTGCTCAACAACAAACCCATCATTGTCGACAGCGCTAAATCTATAGCTGTCATGCTTGACAAAAGACTCAACTTAATCTCCCACATCAACTCTATTGCCAAGAACGCACGGTACCAGTTGCGCCCTTCTATGGGGGATCCGTCGGTTCTTCCTGGAGAATGACTTAAAAACCTTGGTACAATCGCTGGTTCTCTCAAGACTGGATTATTGCAATTCTCTTCTGACGGACCTACCCAAATCCCACCTCTCCCCTCACAAATCCATCCTCCATTCAGCAGCTCGCTTCACTTCCGGGTCTCAACGGAGCGACCACATCACTCCTATTCTGTCCTCTCTTCGATGGCTTCCGATTGAGGCAAGATCTATTTACAAAACTGCCTGCATCACACACAAAGCCTTGCACATGTCCTCCCCTCGTTACCTGGCAAATAAATTGAAATTGTCCGGAGGCTCTCGACCCTCTCGTAATGCGGAAAAGCTTCTGCTTGAGCCCCCCATCTTCAAAAGGGAAAGACCGATGGCGCAATCCTTCTCAGGCAATGCGGTGAAAATATGGAATTCACTTCCCCCATTGCTCCGTGTCACCTCCTCTTCCCGGATCTTCAAAGCTGAACTCAAAACTCTTCTCTTCCAAAGACACTTTCAGAACTAATACTTTCATACTCCGGCCTCTCTTGGAAATTCACTCTTCATTGTAAATTTGTATTTTTTCCTGTACATCCCTCACCCCTGCATGCTGTGTTGGATTTTGTGTTTGTGTACCCTTTATTCTCAGGCCCCTCTTGGAAGTTCGCTCTTCGTTGTAAATTTGTATTTTTTCCTGTACATTCCTCACCCCTGTGTGCTGTGTTGGATTTTGTGTTTGTGTACCCTTCATTTTTAGTCTGTGTAATGTTATATTCTGTACCACTTTTCTCTTGTAACGTAACTAGCTCTATTGTACAGCGCTCTGACACCTTTGGGTAATGTCCGCGCTTTATAAAAATGCACTAAATAAATAAAATAGTCAGGGTAAGGCACAAGGAATTCCCAAACTAACCTGGTAGCTTGGCACAGAGCAGTCAGGCTTAACTTATGGGGAATTTGCAAAGTAGTTCTTCAACACTTCAAACAGTAAAAGATCCAACACCAGGTTCAAAAACTAGAGCTTAAGTTAATAAATAAAATGAGACCAAAGCTAAAAAGAACCACAATTATTAATATTTAAAGAATATACTGCAATATAGCACTTAAAAACATTAAGTGCCAACCATGGCTATCTGGCCCAACAGGTCTGACACCTTTGGGTAATGTCCGCGCTTTATAAAAATGCACTAAATAAATAAATAAAAAAAATAGTCAGGGTAAGGCACAAGGAATTCCCAAATAAACCTGGTAGCTTGGCATAGAGCAGTCAGGCTTAACGTATGGGGAATTTGCAAAGTATTTCTTCAACACTTCAAACAGTAAAAGATCCAACACAAGGTTAGAAAAATAGAGCTTCAGTTAATAAATAAAATGAGACCAAAGCTAAAAAGAACCAAAATTATTAATATTTAAAGAATATACTGCAATATAGCACTTAAAAACATTAAGTGCCAACCATGGCTATCTGGCCCCACAGGTCTGAGTCAAAGGCAAAAGTTCAGGGCGCCCGCGATGGATCGAGGGTCAGATACAGTCCTAGATTAGTCACTTCTAAAGTTTTGTGCCAAAAGTCCCATTCACGTGGATGAAGGTAACTGGGAGCAAGGAGATCGTCGCAGGTGGAAGTTGGCGTGAAGAGCCTGGTATCACGGACGGGCGGGCTGGAGGTCGTTGCGTTGGCAGTGACCTGCAGGTTGATGATGCTGCTGGGCAGAGAGCAGAGGTGGCGGCTGCTCGCACTGATTCTCCTTGTGAGGGTCACAGTTCTAGTGAGAACAGGCCCGTTCCCAGTCTCAAAGAGCCCAAAAGCTTGATTTAAGAGCCTGCTGAGCCACACCAAGGGTCCAGGACCTGAAAGGTACCACTTGGGGGTCGGGAACTTGCTGAAGGCGGGTCTAGGTGCTGCTGGGGTAGCCTGTTATGTCCCTGAGGCTCAGATCAGTAGGCCAGCAGACTATCCCTTTGGGTCACTCTGGGGTCCTGGGTTCAAGATGGAGTTGCAGGTCCAGTTCATTTTCCCCAGGCAAGAGGGCAGCAGGCAGGAGGGCAACAGTTCCTCGTAGAGCAGCAGTCCAGCAGAGTGACAGTTCTTGTAGCAGCACATCATTCCTTCTTCCTGGCAGAGTATCCACAGGTCCAGAAGTGTACTGAAGTGGTGGTGTCTGAGGTCCTTATTTTATACACTGGTGCCCTGGTCCTGGAAGGTGGGAGAAGCTTCCAGACAGTGTCTTTGAAGTTCATTGAATTTCTACTGAAGTGACAATGCAGGGTCGTTAAGCCCTCTGTGTAGCGATAGGACACAGCCTAGACCCAGCTCCTCCCTCTCACCTTGCCAGTGATGGCCCGTCCAGTCACACCTAAGCTCTCATTGTGTGTGCCTGTCTAGTAGGAATACCCAAAGCCTAACTGCCAACTACACCCAGTCATGTGACCAGAGACAGGCTGCAGGTACCAAATTGCTAGGCTAGAAAATGCCACTTTCTAAAAGTCTCCATGCCACTGGAATCAAGCTATCCTGGCTGAAGAGGGGTGAAACCCCGAAACCGGACCTAGGATGCTTGGTTCCAGTCCAGGGAGGACCTGGCTTGGCAGTTCGGGCTGGACTGTTTCCATGAGGCACAGGGTCAAGACTGATTTGCATATGGCTGGGTTCAAACTGGAATGGCATGGTGAGCAAAAAAACGATGGATTTAGGCCCAGATCTCTGTACTGGGGTGAATGTATGACATTGTTCTTCATTCTGTCCATCAACTGTTGTTTTTGCATTTGTCACTACGAGTGGGACGGGTATGCTCAGACGTGAGTCCCATGCTCTCCATGCCACTGGAATCAAGCTATCCTGGCTGAAGAGGGGTGGAACTACGAAACCTGACCTAGGATGCTTGGTTCCAGTCCAGGGAGGACCTGGCTTGGCAGTTCGGGCTGGACTGTTCCCATGAGGCACAGGTTCAAGATTGATTTGCATATGGCTGGGTTTGGTTTTTTGGGACATTTTTATTATAATTAGTTTTATCTGTTTTTAGTTTAGTTGCAGTTGCAATTACATTATTTGGTTACTGGGATATTACTTTTGCGGCTGTTTTAATATAAAGTATTTTAAACCACAGTATCCGAGTTACACAAGATATTTATATAGTTCCGTCATAGTAGCCATTGGTGACAATACACATAGTATCAGTTTATCTGATCTTAGTAGCCTTGTGTATCACGCTATCCTGGCTGAAGAGGGGTGAAACTACGAAACCAGTCTTAGGATGCTTGTTTCGAGTCCAGGGAGGACCTGGACTGGCAGTTCGGGCTGGACTGTTCCCGTTGGGCACAGGCCCAAGACTGACTTGCATATGGCTGGGTCCTAACTGGTATGGCATGGTGAGCAAAAAAACGATGGATTTGGGCCCAGATCTCTGTACTGGGGTGAATGTATGACATTGTTCTGCATTCTGTCCATCAATAGTTCTTTTTGAATTTGTCACCCCGAGTGGGATGGGTATGCTCAGACGTGAGTCCCGTGCTCTCCATGTCACTGGAATCAAGCTATCCTGGCTGAAGAGGGGTAAAACCCCAAAACTGGTCCTAGGATGCTTGTTTCCAGTCCAGGGAGGACCTGGCCTGGCAGTTCGGGCTGAACCGTTCCCATTGGGCACAGGGTCAAGACTGATTTGCATATGGCTGGGTCCAAACTGGAATGGCATGGTGAGCAAAAAAACTATGGATTTAGGCCCAGATCTCTGTACTGGGGTGAACATATGACATTGTTCTGCATTCTGTCCATCAAAAGTTCTTTTTACTTTCTAAAAGTGGCATTTTCAGCATTGCAATTTAAAATCGGACTTGACCATCGATTCCAGAGACACCAAATATGAACTAATCATCTCTTCCTATTTGGAAATTATTCTTATAAAATGTAATACGGCAACTTCAATATTATCCTATTGGAGAGACAGGCCTTGCAGTAGTGAAAACGAATGTAAGAGTTTTTCACTACCTAGAAATGTAAAACTTAAAAGTACATATCCAACTTTTTAAATACATTGTACCCTTCCCTCTGGGCTCTCCAGGGCCTACACTAGGGTTGACTTATATGTATTAACAAGCATTTGCAATGCAATAGGTCTCGCAATACTAAATGTCTGAACTATTGGCATTGCAAAGAATAATGCAACGCCAGTAGCTCAAACTTTCATTGCATGGCACATGCTTGTTTGTACTGCACCTCTCACTTGTTCTACCGATACTGAGGCATGATGGATAAAGCTTATCTGACTTACTGGGGACCATGAAGAGGAACAAGTATGTTGTAAAAAGACCCATGAAACAAGCACTCTTAGACAGCAGGAGCACATGGCGCCCAAGTAGCGTGTTTCACAAATGATTTCACGAACACAAGAAATGAGACATTGTGACTCTGATCCGAAGTTGTACATGCAGAATATTGCAAAACCTGTGTTATACCGTTTATATTTCATTCACCAACAAAAAGAACTGAAGTTCGCGTCCCTAACTGGTCGGGGCATGTTTTCATGACGGAATGATGGCACGCGCGTGGTGCCTTGAAATTGAAGGTCCCGAAGGAAGGGAATATTTGCACGTTTATGTTCAGAATGACCTGCAAAAGTTCATACTTCTGAGGGTAACTCCTGCCTGCAATGTCCACACATCCACTTCAAGGAGACACACTGACAATAGCTGATCTTGTGCCAGTTACCTTGCATTGCCGCCCGCTTTCTTCCTGCAGGATGGCATTTGAGACCGGTTGGCACCGTTGCTCCTGGCTTCTGCTGCTCAGGAGTGGGGGCGGAGAGTGGGGGTGTCATAGAAGTCCAGGGGAGCAGCAGAGCTGGAAGGTGTAGAGCATGTAGCAGCTTCTAGGAAAGTGAAAGCGCGGTCTGTGTGCTGTTTAAAATGAAGATACAGGATACACTTCACTGAGGCCAAGTCACTACCTGGAGGAGGTATGTTCAGAAAGCCTTACCTTCATTTGAAGTGGCGCACCTGTGTCTGAAGCCAGCACCAGTCTGCAGACTTAGTGTAGCTTTTATTACATAACACGCAGACTTTGACGAAAGCGTCACTGAAACAGTGCCAGATAAGTCTTCATCTACAAATGTGCTTTTTAGTGCTTAGCCTGCGATCTGCTTCCTGCAGCTCGGTGTTAGTGACCCAGACTCACTGGCTTGGACATGGCAACGAAGGAAGATGTCCATTGTAATTTCTTAAATACTGTCCTCCCATGCTGAGGCACTGGCAATTGTCGCCGTCCGGTAGGAGGCCCGAACCTGCCGGATGGAAGCAAATTTCACATGCCCAGCTCTCCATGTGTTGGAGGGAGTGCACTTCACAGCCTTCCTTCCCCTGTGTCCAGGGTCTCTAAAGGGCACATGTTGCCACGGAAAAAAGGAATCAACAGCCATTCGTTTACAAAGACGCACCATTTCGGCTAAGCATCTTTTTTTTCTGTGCACAGCCTCTGAAACAAAGCATTAGATACATATACTCCTCTTTAAGTAGTCTGATGTATTGTGCAGAATAAAGCAAATATTTTACACGTGCCAGGATCGTTGATGCAGTTCCCGCAATAAACACTCTTATACCGCTGAAAAGTTTCGCTGTGATTGCCTCCCGACAATTTCTTTCACTTTCCGGGTATCTTAACTGTTTGTATATACACTCATGTCTTCCAAAAACCACCTTATGAGGTCGCATTAGGAAGACCGATGTAACAATACTTCTACCTAGAAACTGCCCTGGAGTGCACTGGTAGCCGTTCCAACCGTTCCAACTGTCGTGAAAGGGACCTACACGAGTACACACCCCTCAGAACACAGAAGACACACAACTGCTGTCACAGCCCTGACACGCAAGGGAGACCTCAGGCGCATGCAAGAAAAGTATCTCAGAGCACAGGCCACAAAGACACAAAGATGGCTCTAGTGCAAAGGGGGAGGGGTGATAATCAAGGGGTTGTCGCAACTGAAAGCAGTGAAAGGCTGCACCATCTTCCTGCGGGTTGTGCATGTGTAATGTGCATCTACAAGGCTACCCAATTTGGTATGCAGCGCTTTATGAAAGACTGAAAGTAAAAAATGATTGCTCTGCCTGCAAATCACTTGTGATATGTTCTCCCCATGAACATCCGCACTGAATTCAACTATCTTGTCTTTAATAAGCATGGAATCGAACCCAGTGGTGCGCGCTCACCACAGAGGAGCGGGGGTGGGAATCGAAACTAGTGGTGGGCGCGCACCACAGAGGAACGGGGGCGAGGGAGTGTGGCAGCGAGGCGAATGCGCGCTGCTGCGCGTAACAGACACCGACTAGAATGGGCGGAGCAAAGGCGGGACATGCGCCCGCCATTGCCCAATTGCGTGCCTTATTAAAAAAAAAAAAACACGCTAAAGCCAAGGCAGCTGGCGAAAGCAAAACCACACACACAAGCGTGTGGTCAGCTCTCAGAACCCCCTACATGAGGTCTCGCGCTGCACGAGCAGGGCTGCGCACTGCAACGCTAGGCGCAAAACCTAAAAAGGAAGGTTTGATCCTGGCAAATGGTTTATTTTGCCAGGTCGACAGGGCAGTTTGAAATTGCACATACAGTCTCTGCAATAGCAGGCCTGAGACATGTTTAAAGGGCTATTTAGGTGAGTGGCACACTAGTAGCAATTAATGGACAGGCCCTGGGTACATGTAGTATCGCTTTACTAGGGACTTAGAAATCAATTTAATATTTCAATTGGGTATAAACCAATGTTATCATGTTTTAAGCAGAGAGCACAAGCACTTCACACTGGTTAGCAGTGGTAAAGTTCACAGAGTCTTAAAGCCAACAAAGATGAATTCAGCAACAATATGAAGAGGAAGGCAAAAAGTTTGGGTGTGACCCTGATAAGTGCCAGGTCCAACATCAACCATGACTTGTCTTACACTTTTCTCCCACAGCAGTGCATATCTGCAGCATATTATGCTTCAGGCAAGAATTACGATAGACATCAAACGTTAATATAGCGTAAAATGACACGTATTGTGACAGGTCTGCAGATACTAAACCAATACATAAATTCAGCCAAACCTATTTAATACAATGTACAAACCTAAATCCTGTCCTTAACTGTCCCCAAAGTGCAGAAAATCCCTAAGAACTCACACATACCCAATTCCTACATTTCCCCTTTACCATCTCACAACCATTACTTACCACAGCCACATCACTCACACAAATCACCAACCTCTCAATGCCATCCTCACCTAAACCTGTTCTAACTTGCCAAATGTCTATCTCAGCCTCTCACTTCTGTTCCCACCTCTGAAGGGTGGCTATACCTGCTTGTGGCTCACCAGTACCAAAACTATCACCACACAGGAAAACTCTGATTTTAAAACCATTGTAAAAATCAATTTCTTACTATGGCATTCAACACCATAACTTCTCCCTCAACAGCTGCTCCTCAACTTCGTGCAACAGCAACAAATAATATAAATTCCCAAACAAAGGTAAATGTACTCCATAAGATCATAATAAACAAGGGCTCCCTTCCTGAACGTGCACATGCCTAAGAACCTTCATCTCTGAACTTGCACAAAAAACTCTCATTGCCCTATTCAACATGCGTCTTACCTTATCCAGGGCATTGTGCTTCTTGGTACCTTTCCACACCCTTCTTAGGGCAAATTCAGCCCATACGATGCACGCACCAGCCCAAAGTCTTTTCACACGTAACAAGTCCTCTTTCATTTTCTTCAACAACTTTAGGCCCAGATAGCTGGACAAGGCAGTTTTTGCCCAGGTGGAGTACCATCAAATCCAAGCATCCTCTGGCCACAAATATTTCTGTCAATAACAGCAACAGCTGTCCCCTTCTAATCTCATTGTTACCCTACCATAACACCTCATGTCTATTGGTAGGCACAAGGGTCGGCCAAATGAGGATGCGGTGTAACGACGAGAGCTGCAACTTTGGAACTGGGGAACCAGGTTCACTTAATATCCCCGTGCCTACCAAAAACGAATGTACCCTTGTATAACGTAACTGCTGCTCATGTAAAGCGCTCCAATACCTTTGGGTCGAGTTCGCGCTATAGAAAACTGCAAGAAAAAAAGGGTGGATTTCGTCATATTTGGCAGCCCACTGTACCAGGTAATGCCCCACGATCCAAGTCACAATCTTATCCAACAGTGGGCCTTGCACACTACCTTCAACAAAATCAGACGTTTAAAGCCCTATACCTGTGAACCCATGCCCACATAATACCTATTACAGTACCTTGACCTTCATATCCAAACATGCCTTTTCTCTAGAGAATACAAAACCAACCTTGCGGCCTCAGATGTAGGTTCTAACCATGAAAGAATGTGTGCCAAAATCTTTGCCATCTATTCTGAGACAAACCAACACTTTTCTCAAAATACCCAACAAGTTGGCTGCAGTTAATGTTCTTCCACTAGCAAGGCAATACCCAACTTCTCCTACCAAACCTGGTAAACTTAGATATCTCTTCCACACCAAAATCGTACATGAGCCTGTTACCTACACAGCCTTCAACAAAACCCAAAATCCTTCTGGTCCATTTCAGACCATTGCAACCTGATCTTCAGAACATTATCTTCCATCACTACCTCTTTCTACCTCACACCTGGTTCACTATTTGAAACCAACAACTGAAACTTGAAAAGCACTGTAAAACTTTAATAACATACAAAGTTTAATTATTTCAGCTTCAAAACACTGCAACAGTCATTCATATCCTATGATGTGATAAAACATTTCATGACATGGAAAAAAAAAGCCTCCTGAAAAAGTTTCTGCCTGACCTGACTTCTCTACATGCAAAATATCGGTGACCCAGCAACTGTTACAACTTGCACAACTCAAACTTTCGCTCTTCACAAGCCTCTTTCAGCAATGAAACAATATCCTGCAACTTCTCCCTTTGCAAAACTGCTTGCATCTTTACTGGTTCCTGATCAATCCCCAGGAAAATTCCCGCCATAGTCAGTCCCTCATTCGTCTTGGGTGCTAATGGCACCTCAAACTACTCTAACAAATTCTGAAAAATGGCAAAAACGTTTACAATCACCTGAACTTCCACCCCCACTTGCCAACGCGCAAGGAATCATCCGAATAATATGAAATCAGCTTGTAGCATGCTCTTGATTACATAAACCATTGGGGAAAAAAGGCTTAAATATTCAAATAAGGAACAAGAAATTGCACAACTCATGAACAAAACCCTATCCACATATATCTCTCCTTCAAACTGTAGCAATGAAAAATCCACTGGATGAATCAGCACTATTTGAAATAACAACTTAAAGTCACATTTTACCAGGTCAGCTGTCTCTTCTACATATCCGCCCCAACTTGACTGCATCATCCATAGGTCCGTTCTCAGGAGCAATTACATCATATCCTATGTCCCCTTTGGCCATGACAGATGGTGAATCAGGTGAATCAACAGATACTCTCCTTCTATTTTCTTTAATACTACAAACAAGGGGGACATAATCAAATTCAGCAATGGCCACTCGAACAAAGGACCCGCAATCTTGCCCATCTGTACTTGTTTCAGTAGCTTTTGTGATACAGTGCACTTAATCTCAAATTATCCACCCATCGCTGATGTCTAGGCCCTTGATACATGAACCAAACCCCCACTCTGAAAATCCATTCCTGGATCCCAGCCATCTTCCTGTCAGGTTAATGCGCAAGGCAGTCCAATATTTGTATACGGCCAGGTCTAAACTGGGGTGGCATGGTGAGCAAAAGAATGAGTGATTTAACCCAGATCTCTTGACTGTGGGTGAATGTTTTGATTTGTTCTGCATTCCGTCCATCAATTGTGTGTCTTTTGCTTTCTCACCCTAAGTGCGCCGGGTATGCACAGACGTGGGTCCTGGGCTCACTGTACACTTGATTCAAGCTATCCTGGCTGATGAGGTGTGAAACTCCGAAACCCCTCCTAGGATGCTTGTTTCTGATCCAGGGAGGACCTGGCTTGGTAGTTCGGGCTGAACTGTTCCCATGAGGCACACGGACAAGACTGATTTGCATATGGCCAGGTCTAAACTGGGGTGGCATGGTGAGCAAAAGAATGATGGATTTAACCCAGATCTCTTGACTGGGGGTGAAGGTTTTGATCTGTTCTGCATTCTGTCCATCAATTGTGTGTCTTTTGCAAGGGACTCCAATATCCATTTCAGGCTAACTGATGTGGGGGCCCTTTGGAAAAAGCAGTGTCTGTCTGTTGCCCAGTCTTGTGATGCTCTCCACTTGTCTTCACCTGTGAGGAGCCTAAAACATTGTGTAAGTGAACGTCTCACCCGGCAGCCAGGACACTCATGTCTGTAGTGAGAGAACTGGTGTCCACATAGTCCCCGTTAAATCCCCAACAAGCACCCCTTACACTACTATCTGTCCTCTTCCCTATCCTTCTGTCCCCAAACAGGTGGGGTGGGCCAAAATGGGCAAATACTGAATCTTGTTATATGCAGGCATCAATGCATAGGTGCCATTCATTTCAGCTACAACCTCCCTCAGGATTTCTCCATATGAACAATTAAATGCTCACCATAAAACACTCAATAGTACCCTGAATGCCTCATCAGCTCTATACCATGCCAGCCACCTGAAATCTAACTGAGCCTTCCTTATTAGATGGTGGTACTTAAGTAAAGCAAACACAAGTAGATGATGGACGGAGTGCTGAAAACTTTCAGACACTCACACCCAGTCACAGATCTGGGTTGAATCCATCGTCATTCTTTAGCTCACTTTGCCACCCCAGTTCAGACACAGCTATCTGTAAATCAGTCTTGACCCTGTGCCTCATGGGAACAGTCCAGCCCGAACTGCCAAGCCATGTCTTCACTGGACCGGAAACAAGCATCCTGGGACCGGTTTCTGGGTAACACCCTTCATCAGCCAGGCTAGCTTGAATCCAGTGGCAAAGTGAGTAAGGGACCCACATCTGGGCATATCCTGCCAACTTAGGTCGAACATAGCAAACACAAGGAGAAGATGGACGAAGTACTGAAACTTTTCAGACACTCACCCCGTCACAGATCTGGGTTGAATCCATCATCATTCTTTACCTCACTCTGCCACCCCAGTTCAGACACAGATATCTGCAAATCAGTCTTGTCCCTGTGCATCATGGGAACAGTCCAGCCCGAACTGCCAAGCCATGTCTTCACTAGACCGGAAACAAGCATCCTGGGACTGGTTTCTGGGTAACACCCTTCATCAGCCAGGCTAGCTTGAATCCAGTGGCAAAGTGAGCAAGAGACCCCCATCTGAGCATACCCTGCCAACTTAGGGCGAACAAAGCAAACCCAAGGAGATGATGGACGGAGTGCTGAAACTTTTCAGACACTCACCCCCAGTCACAGATCTGGGTTGAATCCATCATCATTCTTTAGCTCACTTTGCCACCCCAGTTAGCCACGTATCAGCGTAACGCTTGCCCTACACAGTCACAGAAATTCAAAACACTAATGTCAATGTCTCTATGTATACCAGGACCCCAGTGTGCCTGGCCAGCTTTCAATTTTCCTCTTTTGCTTCAGTCTCCCTGTGCAACAATTTGTATATGTCCACAAATTGTCGCTTGAACATTTTTTCGTTCACACCATTAGACAAATGTGCCCATAGAGGCTTTATTAGTCTTATATATGGCAGTCGTCTTCTCCTTCTCCCATTTTACTCCACCTTCTCCCTCCACTTTGTCTCCTTTTCCCCCTGTCTTCCCTTTCTGCTAAGCTTTCTCCATTTCTTTTATATCCCTGTAAACATTCTCCTTCCTGTCTCTAAGCATCTGCTTTGACTCAACTCTTGTCCCTCCTTTCCTGTTTTCTGTACCCCTACAATTCGCCCCTTGTCCATTGTACCTTCAACCAGCTTCCAAGGCTTTACATCTTGTTCCCTTTCTGGTGACACGGCCTCATCCTACATTGACCACCACATATTAGTATTTTGATGTAGCACTGTTTTCCTGCTTCCATCCGGTACTCTTCGTCTGGAATCCCAAGAAGCATCTGCTCTTAAAATGATGCAGCACTTGCTTCGTGCCTGTATCCTCACTTAATGCACCAAGACTCCTCTGGTAATTAACCACAACACTGCACTCTCACCATCCCTCATAACAAAGCACTATTCTCTTATCCCCACACTGTCTTTAATCTCTCCCTCTCCAGAGTGATCACTCATCATCCTAATCTAAAACAAAATCCTTGCTATCATCATTCTGCACTCCAACCTCATTCATTTCTGGTTGTTCCCCATCACCGACATCACATCATACAATACCCATTCTGCATTCTTTGAAAAGTTGCATTATGATATACTCCTGCCCCCTTCCAGTCGGGGTGTAGAAAGCCACTTCCTCTCTTCATGCAAGTGTATCTGAGCTGTAAGAAGCACAGCCTGTGCGACATCCATTCCTCTGCCTCCTTTGCAGAGATTGCATGCTGTTAGCCCTACAAGCTGCTCCAGCCCTGACTCCACCCACTCTTTTTTCTTGGGGATCCTTACCCACCTAATACCTCCTTCCTTTCCTCTCAATCCCACTGCCTCAAGCTCATTGTGAAGCAAACCCCCAGCCACTACTGCAGCTGTGATCATTCCCAGCTCCTTCCCCTTCCTTCGTCCTCTGAATACAAAATCTAAAACGATTTAAAAAAGTCAAGCAGTAATTGCTCCAGGATTATATAAGGTGGAAGATCAGAAGGAAAGTGAGAAACGCAAAATGAGGGTAAAATGTGTAAACAGAAAAAAGAAATGGGAAACAGAAAAGACACTTGAACTCTTTATAAGTGAAGTGATGTTAGTGTGAGTGAAAGTGTATGAGAAAAATAGGCTAGAATCCATGAATCAAACAAGCAATGGCAAAGTCAACAGGTTTGGCATTTGCAGCCAGCTTTTTGTCCTGGTTAACACTTGTCCATTTTGCCAAAATATTCGTAAAATGATACTGTTGTGGGACCTATAGGCCCTACCCAATATAAACAAAAAAATGTAAAAAGCAAAAATATTATTTTTGATCTAAAAAATAAGTCATTGCCATAGTGTGCCTGTCACCGCTTTGTATTCAAATGTAGCTAAAGGGGGCTGACCCAATGCCCCATGTTTTATGCTGTAGAGGGTGGAAGAAAAATGTGAATTATGCCACAACAGACCAATGGTGGTAGTGCACTTATAATTATTACTGCACAACCCTATCCAGGGGGCCGTGGCACAGGCAGGTGCCACTGGGTCACAGCTGTGGGGGCTGGGATCATGTGCCTCAATCCCACAATGGCTCTGCAAAACCGGGCCAAGTACAACACCTTCATCAGTTGATTCTCAGTGATAACAATGGCAATTAGTCATATGTTTCTCAGGGAGGTTAGTGTGGAGTTACAGCAGGGTCAGAACTCAACATACCCAACAGAGCAATATTGTGACCGTCCACCCCAATACTTCGATGAAGAAAAGTATTTTATTACATCCTAAAGCTCAATTCTATGATTATCACAAAAAGTACAAGACACCCAACATACAGGTGTGAGTCTAGTATGGTAGACTGCTCACTCTATACTTTCCCATACTTGTAGTCCAAGGCCTAGTTCAGTTATAGCAAGTGCAGGTGTATCTAGTCGTTGGGGCTAAACCAGTCAATCAGTTTCTCATCTACTTTCTGGGTGGTGTCTAGCCACACTGGGCATCCTGCTTACAGCCTGTGCTCACCAGAGAAATACTGAGCTTGTGGCATAACACACTGTAGTCCCACTCAGGTCAGGGAAGGCTGCTGGGCCACACCCTGAAGACAGTGGCAGTGAGCAGTTAGCTTCAGAGAGTTGTCCTCTGCTGGAGTTCGCAGGTGTCAGCAGCAGGTGGGCCTCACTGTTGACGTGGGCCTCCATCCTCTCATCTTGTGAGATTTTGTGGCAGTCACCTTGGCCTCCCTGGGTTATGGCAGGGATGCAGACGTCCATTCAGGTGTAGGTCTTTGGTGCCCACTTGACAGCTTCAAGATACTTTGAGGGCCCGGACAGCTAATTGTGATTGGGCGACCAAACGGCATGGTTGCAGCCAATCAGTACTTTGCCATAGAGTGCCTCAAGGCAGCAGCTTTGCCTTTTGAGTGGCATAGTCTGCCCAGAACACACTGGGTCAGCGTCTGGCAGATATTGAGGGTACCTTAGGATCGGCAACACACGTTCCCAGGATAATACTTGATCAGTGGCAGAGATCACATGGGCAGTGGTCAGCCAGTGCCATGGTCACACTGACCACTACTTCTTGTCATGCATCTAGTGCTGCAAGGCAACATCAATCCAAGCTTCAGAAGTCCAGGACAATTAGGCACAATCCGGCAAGTGCCACAAATCTTGATGACAAGGATGATGTTGGGTATGCTTAGGAAGTGCTTTGGTTTCTCCACTGAGTTTTTTGACTGGCTTCCAGTTGACAGCAAGCCAGTGATGCTTGTTGCATCTCTCTGGTAGACAGACCACACCACCTAGGTCAACCACTCTTGTAAACACCAGCAGTCTGCTTCTACTGCAGTGTCTGCTTACTCTTTCCCTCTTGCCCAGGCAGGACTCATCAGCATTTTCAGGATAAGACAGGCAGTTCTTCCTCCAGATAAGACTCCAATAGATGTTCCCTCACCTGTGAAAAGCTGGCGTTTAGGCAGAAACCAGCCCTGGTGTGCAGTAGTCCTCTGTGCAGTGGTACTCTTTGCTTTGGATCACTCCAATCTTGGTGACAGAGACCTTATAACTGGAATATCAATGGGTCAACATCTCTCACTCTTATACAGGGATGGCAGGCAGGGTATGTGGAATCTCTGTATGCACTTTGATTCCCCTTTTATGTGTCTCTCTCAGGTTGTCTTCCAGACTAGGCATTCGTTGAAATTCAAACCCAAACAGGAGCCAGGATTGGTTCTAGAATGGCACCAATATTAACCATCCTGCCTTTTAAAAGAACATGGGTAGTTGAGAGTATGCACTCAGTACACACTTGCAAACTAGGGGGCATATTTTCAAGGACGGCGTTAAAATTATCACCGGTTTAGCGGCAGAAAACTGCCGCTGAAGCAACGATATTGGGCTTGATAATATGCCCCGGAGAATTCCAAGAGAAGCCCACGTTGACACCAGAACATGGCCTTCTTTGGGAATTCTCAAGGGCATATTATCAAGCCCATTATCACCGCTTTAGCGGCAGTTTTCTGCTGCTAAACCGGCGATCATTTTTAACGCCGTCCTTGATAATATGCCCCCAGGTAACATATTTCCCAAAAAATTAAGGATATGCAACAACTAACTAGAATTCAGAAAATCAAGTGTAACACATTTTGGCAGGTCTAAGCTGCCAAAATGTATCAGGGATAATATGAGGTGAAAAAACTTATACATGCTAAACACTGATTCTGAATGTAATTCCCCATTTTCCATGGACAAATATCTAATTGGTGCTAACCTCACCTGGGAAGTGAAATACACTAACCCATGGTGGTAGTATTTACTGATTGCAGTAAATATGTAATTTACCAAAACAGAGCAATGAATGAAAAGTGGTTAGGTAGTTCACCTGGGGTGAAGTGTTCCAACAAACAAAGGTAGAGCCTGAAGGAAGTTACAAGATAATGTTATATGAGAAATGAAGACACTAAGTGTAGGGAGTGAAGATTCTGTGTCCTCAACCCAGAGGGGGAATAGTGTAAACTAAAGGAGGGAGAGAGAAGTATGATAGACTATGCAGTCAAGGTGACCATTATGTCACAAGTTTAATGAGTTGCTGAGCCAAACAAGGAGTGAAAGGATGCAGCACAGGAGCTCTATGGTGGCCCATGCAGCAAAAAGATAGTCTAAAAGGCTAAAGCATGGTCACCTAGGAGCAAGAGAGGAGCAGTCCACAGTAAGACAACAGACTGGTGCACGAACATATGCTCAGAGGGGCCCAACTAGGAGCACATAGAGTAATCCAAAAGATAGGAGGAAATTAAAAATATTGAAATTAAGTAGAGCATGAAGTCCATCTTTATGACAAAAAGAACAACCCAGGAGGTTGGAACACATTTAGGGATCAAGATTCAATGGAGTCTACCCAATGGTGAGATGGGTGTAGCCCTAATAAAACGGAAGAAGACAGGTGCAGCCCAAGAGGAGTAGTACATCTTATAAAAATATAAGGGTGATAAAAGGGAGAGGTGAAGGTAGTAAAGGTTCTTCAGGAGTAAAGGTAGGTCCACTGCAGAAGAACACTGTTTCAGATAGAAGTGCTATATAAGGTTAATCCAGGAGGGAGTAAAGGCCACACACAGTTATTTTAGCTAAAGCTCAGAATACATTTACTGAGGGAAGAAGCATAAAGAGAGGTGGATAGGGTGTAGAAAGAACCCTCAGCCCGACGTTGTTCAACATCTACATGGCCCCCCTCGCACAAGTGGCCCGCCAACACGACCTGAACATCATCTCCTACGCCGACGACACCCAGCTCATCCTCTCCCTCACCAAGGATCCTCACACCGCCAAAACCAACCTCCACGAGGGTATGAAGGCCGTCGCCGACTGGATGAGGAGCAGCCGTCTGAAGCTGAACTCGGACAAGACGGAAGTCCTCATCCTCGGCCCCACCCCGTCTGCCTGGGACGACTCCTGGTGGCCAACAATGCTAGGAACAGCACCGACACCCACGGACCATGCATGCAACCTAGGAGTCATCCTCGACTCCTCCCTCTCCATGGCCAAGCAAGTCAGCGCCGTCTCCTCCTCCTGCTACAACACCCTCCGCATGCTTAGCAGGATCTACAAGTGGATCCTGATCAAAACCAGAAGAACTATGACCCAAGCCCTCGTCAGCAACCGGCTGGACTACGGCAACGCACTCTACGCGGGGATCCCGACCAAACACCTACAACGACTACAACGCATCCAGAACGCCTCGGCCCGCCTGATCCTCAACCTCCCCCGACGCAGCCACATCACCCCCCACCTCAGAGATCTTCACTCGCTCCCCGTCGACAAGAGGATCACCTTCAAGCTCCTCACCCACGCCCACGAAGCACTCCACAACTCCGGACCAGCCTACCCGAACAACAGACTCAACTTCTACACCCCCGCCCGCCAGCTCCGCTCTGCCAGCCTCACCCTCGCCGACGTCCCACGAATCCAGCGTACCACCTCCGGAGGCAGAACCTTCTCTTTCCTCGCGGCCAAGACCTGGAACACCCTCCCCACCCAATTGCGGCAGACCCAGGACCTGCTCACCTTCAGGAAGCTCCTCAAGACCTGGCTCTTCGAGCAGTAGCAGCAGCCTCCTCCCCCCCCCCGTGGTGCCTTGAGACCCTCACGGGTAAGTAGTGCGCTCTACAAGTTCTGTGATTGATTGATTGATTGATTGATTGATTGATTGACGGAGATTCTGTCTCTAGACTCTCCCTGGCCCTAGTAGTAAGAAGCCATAAAATATGGCCTTAGTCTCTCTGCCATCAGAGTTGGATGCCTTGTTAAAATGGTTTAAGTAGGGATTGTAGCTGGTGCATGAATGCATTTGGGGGAGGGACAGAAACGAAGAGCAGTGCCAAATAACCCCTAAAGGACAAATGTGGGAAAAATTGGGTCAGGCCTCACCTTGAGAACATGTGGGCTGCCAGTAAAAGAAACTTATGACAAAACAGAAGCCACAGTGGGGTAGAAAAGAAACTATGAGGCAGTCAGATACTAATTATAAAAACACCAGGGAAATGTTATGCTTTCAAGAAGAAACCTAGTGCACTTCTTTAAAAAGAATGAGATAGTATGGTCGGTATACAGTACTTTTCAAAATTAGTTCACCACAGCCAGATTTTATGAGGGTTATAATTTCCATGATGTATCTACCATATGTATAGGACATGGAACATTATGGGTTACAGTTAGATGGTTCAGGGAAATCTCTCCCTTGCTTACTATCTTCTGAAGAACAGGGTGATAACTATCACTATTGGTGATAAACAGAGTTTTGAAATGAGGTACAGTGAGAAGGACAGGCATGAAGACACTTGTCATGTGGCTCCCAGAGGACTAATGGGGTCAGGCAAGGGCCTTCCCTCACCTTTAGAATTCCTTAGGAAGAGGGGGATGTTGATGTAAAAAACATGTAACAAACCAGAAGTCAATGCATAGTGTCCAGAAGGCGAGCCTCCAAACAGAACATCTACTTTTCACTCTCAATACTGACCAAGAATAACTACCGTAAATAAGGGCTTATGTATCGCCTCAATGACAATTATACCCTATGAGAAAAAACTATAGGTCTAATCCTCATCACACATCTTTAACAATGGCAAGGTCACGATTCACAAAATTATGTAAATCTTGTCTTGTTTGATGGCAGCTTTCTGTCTCTCTCCACCCTTTTTCTGCTGCCTTTCTGATTTCTGTTCCTATCTGCTCTAATCATGAAAATATCTCTATTGACCCTCAAATACCTAGGTGGCTACCTATCAACTTTGCCTCCTTCCAAAAAACTCTGTGTCCAAGCGGACACATTCTTCTCCATGGAATCTACTGCATTACTACCTTTCTGTCGTGAAACATTCTTTGGAGAGCTCCAACACTTGTGAAACTTGACCTGGATATGCTGATTTTGACAGAAACTGAGCTCAATGACTCCCCCCCCCCATTACTCCATTCTCAGATGGAAACTCGGGTGGAGGAACTGTTATCCCTAAAAATATTATAGCATGTAGTAAACTTCCCACTGTTCACTACCAATTCTTCCAATGTCTTTCACTTGAAATTCTGGCTCCAAAAGTCTCTACCACATCACAGCTGGCGAAAAGAACTCCTTCATTGAAGACTGTGTGGAATTTATAACTTCTTAATTGATAGCCTTGGAAGCCTGCATCTTCCTCAGTGGTTTTAATCTGCACTTGGGTGATGATGACAACAAACCTGTTGATGTTCTCTAATCAAATCTCAGTGACAATGACCTCTTCCAACATTGCCAAAATCCCACAAACTGTAAAGGTTACATTCTTGATCTGCTAATCTCAAAAGATACACTAATGTCAGCAATGATCCCATCACAGCTGATTGTTCAGACCACCTTCAGATCCCCTTCAAGTTGGCTTTTGTCCACCGGAAACATTTAGGTCAACAGATAAAAAATAAAAAATGTGGTTTTGTGGCACTAAAAGCTTTGATACTAGCACTCTTGCTACCAAAGCTCAGTGGAACCTTCCTATTCCTGTTTTTCACCAATATGTTATTTGTGCAACTGCTGAAAACATTAAATATATGACATAAAAGATGAATATGCTCAGCTGAAAAGCAAGAAGAAAAGAGCAAAGCTCTCACTCCACTAATTCTCAAAAGATATTTACATTGAAAGAGAAGGATTGTGAAAACTCGAGACAAATTGAATACAATCCTCTTCTCCATCTAATCGGTCTAGACTTTTTTTGCTAGGTTTTGCCAGACGCTATACAAATCGTACATTTTTACAGCTAAATCTTCACACATTCTAGATGCTTCTAAGAATGAAAATTTTCCTGGCTATCGGAACGGAAAGTTTCAGTTCTATTAAGGACTCAGAGACAAGGATTTTGCCTTCTTTCTTCATTTAATTAAACAGCAGCCACAACATGACAACAATAAACAGAACTTCATTTCCCATAAGCCCTGGGAAGGAAGTTAAACCAACAATGAAGTCACAGTCTAATCAGGAGCCAACTGCGACCTCAACAAGGAATTGACCGTCCTCTCTCTTCCTCTTTCTTCCTGCGATCAAGCCGACTTTGGAAGATTGTTCAACCTTGATTTGAGGACTTCGTCACTGCAAGTCAGAGAGAACACGCATTAAGTCTGGTAACAACCATGCCGCATAACATCTCAAAGTCACCAGGAGAACATAAAGATTTACAAGTTATAACATGCACGAACATGGCTTAATCATCAGAAATATCTTACTTAATCACGTAAACCGATCCAAGAACCTGGGTGGGTCCTTATTCTTCCTAGGGTGGACTAATCCTCGCCTCCATGTCCTGAATAGAATTGAAACTTTCCGTTACGATAGCTAGGAAAGTTTTCATTCTATGGCAGGACCCGGAGGCGAGAATTATGCCAGTTTAAAGCTAGTCCACCACCAGGGCCACAAAGGAGACAGGTTTGAAGTAGAACCTTTGAAAGGTTGAGTCCAAATACCAGTCAGCTGCATCCAGAATGTCCTCTAAGCGGGCACCCAAAGCGAATGCTTTGGAGGCCATTCCCCACCCCACTGAGCGAGCACTGAAAATCTTGGTGTCAATGCCAGCCTCGTGCATTATCCATCGCACCCACATGGCGATGGTCGGAGAGGAGACCGCCCTGTAAGGATTCCTCAAGGCAATCAAAAGCTGTCTGTCTCCCCGTGGACGAAACTCCGCTGTTGCGGCCTCGTACGCCTTAATATTTCTGATCAGGCACAATTTGGTCACATCTGGGAAGGCTGACTATGAGATCACTCTGGAAATTTCATTTGGTTCATCTAGTCACATGGAACATGACCCCTTCCGGAGTAAAAGACCTTCCAGAAACATCCAGGGCCCGTACATTGCACACTCTCCTACAGGAGATCAGACACAAAATAATGGCCAGCTTGGCAGACAACTGTTTCCTGGAAAGATATCTATTGCCTGGCCTGTCAGATATATGCTTCAAAACCTTATTTACGTCCCAAAGAGTTGAGTATCTCAGTTCTGGGGGAAGGGACAAATGGATGCTACGGTGTCCTGCCATAGAATTGACTAAAACTTCCATTCTAAGTGATTAAACAGTCTAAAAACCCATCCATCAACAGCATGGCCCATGCTTCTGAAACCAAATGCGAGGACTTTGTGAATTTCTTTTCTTAGCAAGTGAAGTCAATATAGTGCTCACTCGTCCATCAATTGACAACAAAGATTACTGCAGATGGAACTATAAGGCTGAGGGTCTGGTCTCCTTTTGACAACAATTTCTGCTGCTCTTCACCAGCATGGAAAGAATAAAAAAATTAAAATCAAATTGCCAGCAAAAAGTAACCCACAAACAACGCAGTCTTCCTGTCCAAGTGTGAATGGAATTATGCTTTCCGCTTGTAAACCAGTGTAGGAAGGTAGGATTCTTCTGCATGGTTACTCCCACTTTTTGCCAGGTGCTATACTGGTTTTTGGCTAGTCTGACTGGGATCCTGCTAATCAGGACCCCAGTCTATCCGCTTTCTCCCTAAATTGTTGTGTTGAGTACTTATGTACATTCCAGATTGGATACTGGGGTACTCTTAGCAGTCCATAGTATATGGTACTAAGGTCTCTCATGGGCTGAAGCATGCATTATGCCACCCTTGAGAGACCATGCAAAATGGAACTACAGGCCTGCCATTGCAGCCTTTGTAAGCTGGCGCTTGCACCACTTACTTAAGATATAGGTTTCCTATTTCTAAGGGTCACTGCACTTAAAAGCTATAAGACACCCCTATAGCAGGCCTTTGCATTTGCAATCCTGAAGGTAGCGTGCTTGGCTCTAAGTGATACGATGCCCCTGCATGAGCAGGACACCCCTGCAGCCTACGGAGACCATTCACCCGGGTTGTTAGTGAAGCAGCAATATACTATATGGAGGGGCACCGCGTAATTACGCGCTGACCATCTCGAAAACGGCTGCAACTATTCCTATCATGTTTGGTATCAAACATGTTTGAATCATACCCCCACACGGTAAACGGGGTGGGAGGTATGATTCCAAGCACTGGAAGAGCCCTCCGTTAGTCTCTCAGTGTTCCCGATGCCCACCTTTTAGACCCAGACAGCACAAAATGCTTGCTGCCAACCAGAGACACATTTCTGTGAGCCAAGCTCGAGCAGAGGAAGGTGGTACAATAGGCATCCTGTCACAGGGAGGTGTGACCACCTCCCAGACAGGATTTAGTGTATTAGGACCGGGTGGGTGCTCTTGTCAGCACCTGAAAGTCTGCATGAGGAGCACACTTGGTGTCACTGTGCATAGTCCACTTCAAACCAGTTCTGGGACCCGTTGGCTCCCGTTCTGGCGCGAAACTGGACAAAAGACATGGGAGTAACCTCCCCTTGTCCAGACCCTCCCCATAATCTCCCCGAGCCTTTCCCAAGGGTAGTTAAGGGCTTACCTGAGTGTAAATTCGGCGTGGGATAAGATTCAGATCAGACACCACTGTACTTCTACCGTCTGGGCACTCTAGACATCGCTGGACTTTGTTTGGTCCTGACTTCATCTCCCTTCCAGTCTGCTGCATTGCCTGTGCCTGTGCATCATATAGGAACCTTCCAAGGCCTGTGAAGCATTAAAGATATCTGAAGAAATCTCCCTTGGAGTGAAGGAGTCACTCCTCTGTATTCGCAGGCACCGCAACTAAGTTGACCGATCTGCAGATCCTGAGCTCCTCTGGACTCCGTGGGCTCTGCAACACAGGTGGTGGTTTCCACAGCTCTCAAGGCCTGCCCTGCCCTCTCACCAAGTTTGAGGCCAGTATCCCTCATGGGGTTACAATAACTGGACCCCTGTGCACCGCATCCAACTTGCAGTTGCAAAGGCTTGTTGGTTTCTTTGCAAGAAGATCTTCAGGCTCCTAGCAGCCCCCACCTCTAGCACCTCAAGTGACCAGAATCTTCAGTCACATTGCATTGTGGGCATCGTGGCCTGCATTTCTTAGTGAGGTGCTTGAGGTCCTCTCTGGACTCCAGTGCCTCTGGCCTGTGGGTCCACTTGAGGGTCACACTTGTTTCTTTTGGGCTCCACTGATTTCTCGGGGCCTGCCCTGACTCCCCTGCTGTTGGGGGGTCCCCTGGACCTTGCTGGTCCCGATGTTGCTCCTTCTTTGATTCCTGCATTGGTTACATATGCCAAGAATTGGTCGTGCTCCCGCCGGACACCAACTCCCTCAGCACTCGACATCCTTTGTGGGACAGCTCGTGCATGGCTCCTGGTCCACCTCAGCGTCCCCTGGTCCTCACAGCTGCTGAGACAAGGTCCTCGTCATCCATCCTGCAACACCCGACACTAGAGGGCATTTGTCTTCCAAGTCTCCTGGTCACTCCTAAGTGACATAGACTCTGTCCCCTCTGCTTGCAGGTACATCTCATCAAGAATCCATCCTCGGATTCCACTGGACACTTTTTCCTTCTTCCACAGCGGCACTTTCCTGAAGTCCTCCATTGGGTTCAACTCCGGTTTCCGACACCACTTTACACGTATGCACCCGGGTTCCATGGAGTAGGTAACGTGGGTACTAGGGTATCCACAGGTGGGGTGGCTCTCCAACCTTCTGTCTTCCACTGGGTTTCTTCAAGGTCCACTGGGAAGGGTCCTTAATCCTTAAAAATCCAACCACAACTTGCACATAGAATTGTACGGAGTACGTGGTCGTGTTTCCACACTGCGCACGCTCTCCTTGAGTCCCTATCAACTCACCTTCGGTGGTTCCTTGGGGTCCCAGCACTTCTACGTCCTCTCGATCCTGTTTTGAGCTGAGTCGTGGTTCTTGTACCACTTTCTCAGTATATGGTTTGGTCCCACCCCCCACCCCTGGGACAACTGTGAATTTCATGCTATTTACTGTGTTTCTTTGCTAAAGTATTGTGTGCATTGTGTTTATCTCCGTGTTGGAGATATTGGAACATACAAGAGAGTATTATATAATAAATACATATTTTATAAATACTTGGTGTGGTTCTTTTTCACTTAATCTATATTAGAGAGCTTTCTAAGGTTGTCTTAGACCTCTTAAATCACCATAAGGGTTGTCTGGACTGGTGCAAGGTGTCCACTTCCATAAGTGTATATCACATACCAGGCCAGCTTCTCACAACCAGCTATTGTCCATAATCCCATAACCCTGATATTTGCCCTCAACAAACAGCTCATCCTATGAGACGAATCACTGCTATGGCCAAGAGCGCTTGCTAGGAAGTCAGATGCTAGGGGGCATCAGGGGGTTAATTCCTGATTAGGACTTGATTACAAGTCGGGCGGTTAATTCTGCCCCGTGCGTAAACCCCTGTTTACACACGCGACAGAATTACATGTTTGGTTTTATTTAACACATCCGATAATTACTGGATGCGTTCAATAACGCAACATTAGTTGAACTTTGGCATATCACGCCTTGTGAAATGTTACAGAGGAAAACACAGTATTTACAGTATGATGTGTATTTCTGTGCTTTAAATAACGAAATCGGCATGTGATGCCCCATAAGCTCATAAAAGGTGTTATTTATCACACCCAATCTTTAACGTACCCCGTGGTACTGTTATTTACCAGAGGCGATATATAAAACCTCAACTTGTAATCAGGCCTCTAAAGTCCTAATCAGAACTGAAAGGTGCTATTATGTTCAAGGGTGAACTGTGGGAACTCCCTCCTCTCTGGTCACCCAAAAATTCACCTAGCTCCCTCAAAGCTTTGCTCCACGTAGCCACCCGCTTTATTTCACGGTACAAGAAATTTGACCACATCCCTCCTTATCCTTCTAACTCTTTACTGGTTCCCCATTGAAACAAGGGCACACTTTAAGACTGCCTACATTACCCAAAAAGCCCTTCACCTCACAACAGCCCCTGATCTGGCCGAGCAACTGAAAGTACCGGTGCTCAACGGGAGTCTCCTCAAGCTTCCCACATTCAAGCAAGAATGATATATTCAACTCTCCTTCTGTAATGGTGCTTCAAGAATAGGGCATTCACTTCCAGAAGGTATACGCATTACCACATGCCTTCCACAGGAACTCAAAATCCTCCTCCTAGCATACCACTTCGTTTGAGTAAGAGATCCCAGTTCTTGTCCCAGTTCCTGCTGATGTGACTTGCTTTTTCTTATTCGGTGCTTAACTGTATGTACCTGTTGATTTTCAATTTTCAATTTCTAATATCTTGTGAAGTGCTGTAGTAACTGTTCGTCCTCGTTCGCGCTGTAGACCCAGACAAAATATAAAATAAAGTAAATAAAGGCAGAAGGGGCAGAAAACTATCTAGAAGGCAGTCAAATGCTCATCTAAAAAACCCGGTTACATTTCACACTCGAGAACAGGCCTGGTGGATTTATTTAGTGAGAATTTACCTGTGTGTACAAGCATACAGTACATTTCAAATTCAGAAAAAAAAGTCCGCATTTATGAAGGTTACCGTAGAGACTACAATACTGCTCTTGGGGCATATCAGCTTGTGCGGTGCAGGAAGGGACATCTCTCTCACTCAGGTCTACTGAAAGATGGCTGCTACAGGAGGCAGAGGATTGGAACTAGGAGTGGGAGAGGGACAGGAATGAAGAACTTTGTCAGGTGACACCTCGCTTTCGAAGGTGTATGCGTTTCGAGACGTGGCATCTTGTGAGGTGCAAAGGAGTTGGCCTAACGGCTAGGGCGCTCGACTTGGGTCCTGGGGAGCTGGGTTCGAGTCTCGGTAATGTCGCTGAACATTCTGGGCAAATCACTTAATCTCCCTGTGCCTAACAAAGAACTAATGTGCGTCCTAATGTAACGTAACTGGTGCTATGTAAAGCGCGCTGATACCTGATTGGATTAGGGTCATGTTCGAGCTATATAAAACTCTGTAAATAAAGGTAACAGAGGTGTTTTTACGGCAAAGTGGGCTCCGGCCTTTCGGAGGGCCCCTGAAAGCTGTGTCTTTATTCTCCTGACAGCACTTCCCTGATGACCTTGAATGATTTTTCTCAAAACCATTTTCATTTAATTTACTTTTTCATATGAGTAGAGTGAGGGGGTCTATTACAGATATTTTGCAGAGTAATGTTTGTTTTTCAACACCAAGCAATATCCATACCAAAGTTCCTTTTAGATTAACAGGACCTTAACAATAAGAAATGGCAGCGGGTTGAAGAGATTATTTCCAATAACATTAGTTGACTGCTGCTAAATTACAATATTGAAACTGCACATTTAGAATTTGAACCAGTATGCCTGTGCGATGTTAGCGACCTGGCCAAAATGGGCATGAACAAGCTGAAACTGGATCATACTTCCAAGTTGTTCCGAAAAGGGCCCCCAAAATATGGTTGGTCCAGGGCCCCCAAATCCTTAAGATGACCCTGGCAGGTAGTTGCTTCAGGCATGTCTCTTGCACCAATATAAAGCATGGACTTTTTGAAAATCGTTCAGGGATCCGGCTCCAGTGGACCCATGCAGGACACAGCTGCTGTAGGTCTTCTGAGGCATGCTTTGATGCACCTGATGCTTAAGATGTAGGGTTCTGAAATAGTTAATGTTTTAAACGGGGGTATCTTGCAAGTTCTACAGTCCTTTCTAATGAAATTGGGTTTATCTGATGCAAATATATACTTTAACTTCGCATGCGTTACATCCCATTCCTTTACAACGGGGTTGTTACAATGACCGCTTTGTTACAACGCAAACTATTACATCGCAAGTCATTTCAATGACTTGTTGTAGGGGGCGCGCTGAACTTAGGAATAGTATAATTTACTATTCCTACTCCAGTTTGTGCAACAGCAGGGAAGTTGTTGGATTCTAAAGCCAACACCAGTGCGCCCCCTACAGCAAGTCGTTATAACGACCACATTGTAAAGGCATGCATTATTATGGCTGTTTCCCATCTGATGCTAAAGGAAGCCATCGTGTGCATCAAGATCTACCTGACTAAAGATGTATTTCTAACACCGTTAATATCTGAATCTCCGCGAAGGTCGCCATTTATTTTTCGCAGGAAGCAGATGTTATACAAGGCCACAGGATAAGTTAAGCCATTAAGGATGATTGAGGACTGGCATTCTGTTGAAAACTAAGTGTAAAGGAGGTTGGTGTGACACATTAAATCACTCTTATTCAGCCCTGCAGTTTTGTGTGGAGCACTGCGCGTGTCTAGAAAGTGGCAGATCTATCACAGCAGTTACTCTAAACAACAGGCTCAAATGATGCATCACAAATTAGCAAGAAACCAGGAGGAGGGCAACCCACCTGGAAGTAGGAAGGCTGTTCAGCATGGTAATACACACTGTCTTTTAAAAATGACTTTTTTCTTATTGTAGCATTTATATTGCACTTGCTACATGTAGGTGAGGTGCCAAAGAGCTTGCCTAAATGGATAGCATGCTACATTGTGTGCAGTGGGTGGCCGGGAGGGTGTTGCGTTAATATTGAGCTTATGTGGAATTTTCTTTTTTTTTTCTAACTTTATTCGGTGGCTGTTAGCCATCCATAAAAGCAATTAATAAAGCTGTACAAGTTTAAAAAGTATAAAAATGCAATTCATGGCACCAAGTCAAAATATATGCCCAATTGGACAAGAGGACCACGTAAATAATAGAAACTTGAAATGAAATAACAATACCACAATATAGCATTAATGAAAGACAGATATAAGTCAGCTGAAAGTACAGAATATAAAAGACCTTTACATCTAGATGGATTGTTTCCCTACATTCACAGAGAGTTCCTACAGCATAGTAGGCTAAAGTTCAGCGAAACCAGAGCAGAGAAGGGGGACAGAAACCTCATAATGGGTCCACCATGCACTCCCCATCTGCCCCAGCAAACAGACTTAACTGTTTTAATTGTAGGACCATAGAATAACAGTAGATAAACAATGGATAAAATACACTTGCGGCGCATAACACTACCCAGCGTTGCACCATAAGATTACACACTATATCTCGTTACTGTGAAAGAGGTAAAGACATTTTCTTTCTGGCATAGAAGACAGCCATAAAACAGATGTCATACTACAACAAATCTCCAGATTATGCACAGATTGTAGTTATAAATACGCTGGTCGACATTGCGTTAAGTGTGCCCCTCTTATAATAGGTATAATGTAGCGTTCCCTCTGGTGGTTAAAAAAACTTGCAAAAGAACACCACATGTATAGTGTTCTGCGCCCTGCATCGCCACAGGGAAAGGTAGGTAAAATTGTGGACCAATCATTCATATTTGGAAAACTGACCAATCGGTGGAGGTGCCTAATCTTAAACGAGTCAGCATAAACCTGTGTCTTGCATTTAAAACTGATTTTAAATAGGATTGCATATCATAACTAGTTAAAATCATTTGATTTTCGTAACACTGGGTTTACAGATTTCAGATACAAGTCTAACATTCTCCAAATGGGTCATAACTTCATTTTTTTAAAAGCCTCTGCTAATGGGAAATAGTGTTTCAGGCTTTTCAAAATACTCAAGATGACCCAGATTGTTACAATAATGTTGAATATAGACAAGCCATGGAATGCGGTGATATAAACTTGATTTAAGACAGTCCTTGATTATTGCACAATTTAAGTCGGTATGTACGGAAGTCCATATTTTATACCAAAGTAAAATCGGCTGTAGCATGATCAGGTCTGTAATTAATGGGGCTACGAGTTTGGCATGACATTCATGTGCCAAAGTACTTTACAGGGTGGCAAGAAGATATCTAAAAAACTCGCTCTCAACCATTTGTATCTCTGCATTTCTTATATCCTCCCACACCTGCCCCATAAAGTGGGACACTAAGACATTTAGCTATATAGATTGACATCAACAGCGCGGGTGGATTAGAAGCCAGTCGTTTAGCAAACCCTCTGAGTGCCATACAGGTTTTACCAAATTGTAACTTCCTATCAGAAATAGCCTTATTCCATAGGCACTCATTATCAAACAAAATCACCACATGCGAAAAAATATTGGTAAAGCCTATAGTTGTACCATGTATTTTTAGGTCTCAGCATTTAGCAGTGTTCTTCCCAAATTTCATAACAAATATTTTAGACTTGCTTACTAAGAGTCCAAGATCCCGCATGAATTCGGCAAAATTTGTCAACAGGGACTGAAGAGGGAGAGGGGTACGTGCGATAAGGACGGCATCCTCGGCATAGAGGAGAGCCGGTACAGGGTGATTCCCCACTTGTGGAAGATCTTTTGACGATGCTGCAATCACCGCACCCACACTATTTATATATAGGGAGAATAAGAAGGGGGCCAGGACACAGCCCTGTCTCACCCCCTTCTCCACCCCAAATTCTCAGTGCATTCCCCTCTAATGCCATATCTTACCCTGGCTTTACAGCCTGAGTATAGGTCCCTCAATAAACTAATAAACAGCATCTCTAATCCCAGCTCTTTCATAACTGACCACAGGTTGACGTGTATAACACAGTCAAATGCTGAGGAGAGGTCAACAAAATCTAAATACATATTCCCCTTTTTGTTTTTAACATATTTCCCAAGTTGAGGCTCTGCTCAGATGTTTCAACGGCTGAACAAAATCCGTATTTCAGATCTGGTAAAATGCTATGTGCATCTGCCCAATCTTGTAATCTATTCAAGATGATGTGGCCTGCAATCTTCACCAGGGAGTCAAGTAGAGAAATTGGCCTGTAACAGACCGGGTTTGATCAATCTCCCTTTTCATAAATAGAGCCGATAATTGATTCGGCCCATGTGGGTAAAAACCCAGCTGTGCAGCATGCCCTAAGTACTATAGTCAGTAAAGACCCTCACAAAGCAATATTGGCTTTATACAGATCTACTGGAATTCCATCCAGACCTGAGGCTTTACCACCTGTACTGGCCAATATGGCATCATTGACTTCACACATACTAAAGGGGAACATAGCAGTAGTCTGTGGAGTGTTAGCTATCATCACATGACTATATCCTTGCTCTAGTACAGGCGCCATATTAGGTAGAGAGTAAATGGTGGTATAGTGCTTTTTACAGTCTGCTTCCATGATGAACATCTCAATCTTGGGAGCCTCATCTGCTATCAATGGTGCAGAGTTAATTTCTCTCCAGAAAGCACTATTATCCTTACTTGTGCATGCTTCACGTAAAGGTTCCCAAGCCTTCTTCTTTAGCTGTGACTTCCTCAGTTTTACTGCCATCTTGTAATCTGACCTACAAGTCTGGACCTCATAATTGCATCTGGGAGATTTGTGTAAAGCCTCTTTTAACCGTTTGTGGGACCTAGTACATGTAGTGTCAAACCAACCCTTCTTCTACTGTCTTGCTTTTTTACTTACAACAGCCGGGTTCTCCTTCACCCCCTGTGTAATTGACAAAAAGGCATTAATAATGTCAATGGGTGCTATCAAATAATCTAAACAGGCCTTGAAAGGCTCTCTGTTATTGGTTATATGTTGCTTAAGGAACCCCTATGGGACAATCTGTGTCCCCCGCAACGTATACCCATTATGGCTTGCTAACGCGATTTCATCTACTATTGAGGTAATATTATTGTGCTGTTCCTTAAAGAATACATTTGACAATAGTTCAATACCCAAAGGGTAGTGATAACCTAATGAAATCGAGTGGGTGAGAAAGTTAAATACCTGGGAAGCACACCTATTCGATAGTAAGATGTGGTCAATGATGCTATGTGCATTTCTCCTATTAAAGGTACACTTGCGTTGGGTTAAGGGGGAGGAAATCTCATTTGCAAAGGCCAAGTCAAATTTAAATAATAATTCATTAATCTTATCACCAGCAAAATTGTGGTTAAAATGTGTTTGGTCAACATCTTCTACATTTGTCATACTGCATCTCTTTCTTGGCTGTGTGCTACACAAACATAAGTTAAAATCTCCTCCCCATAAAATAATAGTATGTTTAGTATTATTTGTATATATATATATCCTCCAAATCATTGTTCAATTCTGTAGTGTTTCTATGAAGGCTTGCCTGGGGGCATTATTATAGAAATTAATTATAATTAGCCTAGCAGAGCCTGACGAATCACATAGTAGTAATTGATAATAAGGGTTATGTGTTTCCATAGAAACATTAGTGAATTGTAAGCAATTGGATACATAAATACACAAGTCACCCTTTGATCTACCGTGTACCGAAGGGAGGGCAGGGGTAAATTATGTTCTATATCCATTCATATGAATTGGCTCCATAAGCCAGGTCTCTTGTAAACATATGAAGTGAAAGCTGGCTACAAACTCTAGCCACTCTAAATCTTGTAATTTACTCCACAAGCCTGCCACATTCCAAAAAACAAAATCCAAATGGTCGTAAGGAGCTAGCTCAGGGTTAAGTTTATTATTGTTGTATGTAACAGCTGGTGAGCTGTTATTAGGAAGTAGAGTTGTATCATCATACCTTGACATAGTTCCCTCTCGAGATGGAGTGGGAGTGGCCATTTAATCTTCCCATTCTGTGACAACCTTGCCACTTAGTCAATCCTGCCCATCTAAATTTGACAGACTTTGGAAGCGGTCATAAGTTGGTACCATGAAGTTAAGATTCTGTATATGCCCTGGAAGGGTAGTGGGCCACAGTCTTTCTCTGTCAAATAGTTTTTCTGGCTGGCAAAAATATCCCACAAGAGAGATGAAATTGAAGTTGGGGAGATGTTGGGGGCCCTGTTCCTGAACAGCACAGTGTCAACCAGCCGCAGGGTTTTGAAAGACAAGACGTAAAAAAATGTTTGACCTTTACCTACCCATTTGACCCTCCTCACCAATTTAATGTTTTTAAATAATTGATCAGTTAGACGCATTCTTAGGCCCAGCCAGTTTAGGGACTTATTTATTAGTGCGAACCAATCCTCAGTCCTGTTTATAGGTAAAGGTGGGACATTTGCCAAGGCTATCACGTATGGGTTGGCGCGGGTGGAAGATCAAGGCGATCATTTACCTGCTCTGTAGAATCACAAAAATTATCATCTATGGGTAAGGCTGCTGCAATACAGCCCTGACATCTCTCACCATCCATCCCGGTACCAATCACTTTGTGAGTTAAAATGTCTCCGTTGTGCGCCCCGGCTTTATTGCTATTTGGATAGCTCTTTATACCCCATGAAGGGTATAAATTGGAGCTATCAGGGGCAGTTCTATTAGTTGCAAGGGTTATCAGGGCCTCCTTAAATAAAGGGCGGGCCATTCTTGGTGGGCTTTATGCTTTTCCCTATACAAGGGAACTCAACAGATCAAGGCAAGATTGGTTATAGTTTCCACTGTCGATAGGCGTGTACATAAAACCCCCAATGCATTATTAACATTTTTCTCGAACAGCTTAATAGCTTCACCTAAGGCATCCAGTTTGCTACTTATTAGATTATCTGAAGCTATATTAATAGTTTCGGGCGGAGATTTGTCTGTAGGTTGAGGCCCCTTTTTTGGATGGCGATTTGTTTCTTTCGCAGATGCTTTTTTGTAACACAATTATTTATGAAGGGTTTCCTATTCGTTTGGATGGTGGACGTGAATAAGATTCAGAGAGATTGATTCAGTGATGAATTGAATACACCCATTATCTCCTATGCCCCGCTCGCTTCGTTGCCCCTTCCGACACTATTAATTGTAGGGCTTACTATTGGGTCCTTTGGGTCCTTAGAGGTGACATGAGTCGAGGTTCCCGGGGTTATGGTAGGCTCTCCACAGGTTAACAATGACTCTTTGACCGAAGATATTTGCCTATCTATTGCCCCCATAGCCCCTGTAATATATTTTAATAGTGACAATTGTGATTTGTCGGGCATGTCAGTCTGAATCTTGCTTGCGTTGACTGGGTGCTTTCTCTTTCCCATATTTAACAAAGTATTTTGCTTAGGTGGGAATGTTTTATCAAGAAACTATTTAAGCTCGATTTACTGAGTTCAAAAACAATATAAAATTAATAAAAAGTAGGTTTCAAAGTATTCAAAGTTTTTGCACGTCCCCTGCCCGCCACAACCAAAATTGCTGCTAAATTACACACCTCGCTGGTGTTCAATAGTGGACAGTAGTAATCAACAGGGCCAAATGATCAAGTAATAGTACCCTCTTTAGCAGAGCAAATGTTTACAGGTCAATTATAATAAAGTTGGATTCAGCTTCTGATTATACACCCTAACAAAATGTCTTCAACAGTACAATATACATTTTTTGTAGAATGTTACAGTCAAGGTAGGGCAGGGGAAAAGGATACCGAGAGCAAGGAGCAGGCACAGAGAAAATACCTTGTGTGCAGTTCACGTGGCTTACAAAGTTTTAAGAAGTCCTTGCAATGCCGTTCTGATTTCCCAGTGGTTTCCAAATAATACTTAGGCTTGACAGAGCTCCCTTCAGTCAGGGCACGCAAGATGAGTTGGTGAGGCTGCTCTTATGCCAAAGTAGCTGATGTAGCGTTAAAAGTTGCCTCCCTCCGCTCACACTAGTCGCCGTAAGAATCTATCTGCGAGCAAATCTGAATCCATTTTGCAGTTTTTTGCAGCCAAGGGGGTGGCCCTGACCCGCCTCCTCCTGTTGTCGATGAATCCAAAACGGGCGCAGGATGGGCCTGCCCTTGGCCCAGGCTTTGCCTGAGTACAACCCATGTGCATCCTGTGCCGTGGGAGATAGCGGGCACTTTTGTGAGAGTGTTAGGCCCCTCCTCCTGGTCAAAGCGCGGATTCTTGGGAGTCCCTCTCCAGTACACAAAAACACTGAAGGTAGAAGTTTTTTTCATATCATGCGTGATGAGCACAGAGGTGCTTTTTTCATGTTAATGAACGATTAGCAGTGTGTTGAATAAAATGCGTGCATGCGATCCTGGTGCAATTTATTTTTGTAGACATGCTGGTAGCTTTAGATAGCTGTGCAGGTCCATTTGTCGTCTTTGCAGGTTTGATAAGAGAGGTTGCATCTTGTTTCTATATTGATTGATACACTAAGGAGTTCATCTCATGCTATTTTGTAAAGCACACTGTCACCCGCAAGGGTATCCTGGCGGTGAGCAGGTGTGTTTGCCTAGCCCTGCCTATGGTACGTTGGTTAATTTACAAGCCCTGTCTTCAGCTTCTTGCAGAATTCAAGAAGAGAGGAGGTGGATTTGATGGGGATTGGGAGGCCGTTCCACGCTTTAAGTGCTATGTAAGAGAATGCGCGGCCTCATGATCAGTTCTGTTTATGTGTGGGTTGTGTTGCGAGTAGGAGTCCTGCAGGGCTGATGTGTCAGGGGGATTGGTGGAAGGAGATGAGACTGTTGAAGTAGGTCGGGCCTAAGTTGTGGTGTGCCTTGAATGCATCCAGGAGGACTTTGAAATGAGTGAATTTGGGTATCGGAAGCCGGGGAACCTTCCTGAAGTATGATTTGGTGTGATACAAGTTCTGTGTTGGAGGTTGAGGAGGAGTCTGGCTGCCGAGTTCTGGATGGTTTGGAGCATTTTAGTGAGGTGATTAGGGATCCCGGTTTAGACAGTGTTCCTGTAGTCCAACTTGATGGTGTCTAGTACATCAGTGACAGTTTTTCTAGTGAAGCTTAGGAGCCATTTGAAGATCTTCCTCAGCATTTTTAGGGTGTGGAAGAAGGATGCACTGACTACGTTACTTGTGCTGTGAACTTTTTTCTTGTATTGGGGGTCTTGTACGAGAGAGAGAGTGAGTTGTATGGCATGCTAGAGGATGTCCATGTGTGCTTGGATGATGTTGGCCAGAGGGATTATGTAGGCTTTGAAGATGGTGCGATGACCGATGAACCTTAAGGCACTCCACAGATGAGTTTGTGGGCTTCCGAGGAGTAAGGTGCCAGGTTGACAGCTTGTTTTCTATCTGTCAAGAAGGAGAGAGATAGCAGAGAACAGGTCCTACATGTTTCTGCCCTCACCAATAATTCTCTCTTCTAGCAATTTACAGTTAAAATAAGGGACTTCCTTCGGTGAAGCTTCACTATTTGCTCTCCAAGATGAATGTTGTGATTGTTCTTCTCAGAGTTTTAAAATCAGTGCCCTGAAAAAAAAGAATAATGGTTGTTATTTTTGCCTCATTCTAGAACACCTATCTATTTTCAAAAACATTTTCTTTTCATTCTGCATGATGGCAAGGATGCTACAAGGATTGTTTGCTGATCAGCGACAATGTCAGCAGTCCACTGGGTTATGGATACTAAAATCCTTTATTTTCCACTGTCTGTCTGAAGCCCTGATTATGTTTGGCCCCTTCAAAGGTGAAGGAGTGACAGCACTCTGTAATTACTGGTCCTACGGGTGACGTTTCCAAGACGGTTTAAATACTTCCTATCCCTAGTTTTTACTTTAGAAATGAGGTGAAACATGCAGAATCAGTATTTACTGCAAAACGCTTCTCACACACTAGATTTTCATCCCACAGGTCATTCCCTATTATATAAGTAGGCAGGATGGAACCATTAAAATCCGTCATGGGCAAACTGCCGAAGTGTGGTAATTACTGCACCACTTGGAACCCAGCACTCTAACTCAGGGTCTCATTTGTCTGCCTCTTTCATTTTAGACTAACAATATTTCTATTGAATTATTCCGTTTTCGAGATATGATTTATAAACCAAAGGTACTTGATACTATACACTCCATTTTAACTTCTTTGTGCGGCTATGATAGTTCGATGCATTTGTTGATTTTGATGGTTCACAAGCCATGCCACTGAGATTGCCTGTCAGAATTTCTTTTGAGATTGTTTCCTTTTCACTGTATAATTTAGATGGGTTATCTTTGCCATCATATCCAGGCAAATGTATGTCAGGATTACTTAAATGATTATCACTGGTTAACCGGACGGAAGAAGAACATATTTTTTCCAGAAGAACAAGTTACTTATTTTCTGTAATAGTCTTTCTCGTGGATACTCTAAGCTCAGATTCCTCACCTTGTAAATATTCCCCAGGCTTCAGACTGGATCTGAAAACTTTTCAAGCACTACTCCTGGGCCCAGATAGGTGGAGTCGTGCAGCTTTGAGCTGGCATCGTTCCGCCCCGGAAGTGACGAGCAGAGCCGCAAGTAAGTGCTACCCATGCGTGATGACATCAATTGCTGTCCAGCCTGTCTATGCCCTCGGAGGTAGATCTCTAGATTGGGACCTTTTTATGTGGGAAGAGAGTCCAGTTCCTAGAACATGGAGGTGGAAGAGTTGGTTGAGGAACCTGCGGTTAGATAGAGTATCCACCAGAAAGCAAGTTACCAAAGTTAGGCAACATATCCTTCTGTTGGATGAACATGTCCTAACTGCAGATTCCTTTTTTTTGTGTTTAAGAGTTTTTATTAAGTTTTCAGAAATAAACAAAGCATAGAAATACATATAGAATACAATCAATCAGGAAATCTAAATTATACTTACAATGTATAAAAATCAAATAATAAGTCCAATAACTCAAACAATAACAAAGAAGGAAAAAAGAGAAGAAAAGAAAAAGAAGGAGGAGGAAATGGGAACGAAATGAAGAAGAAGAATAGAGAAGAAATAAAAATAGAAATCAAGGAATTGGGAAGAATAGCACTGTCCTAAGACTGTGTATGCTACCAAAGAAAAGAAGAAAATTACAAGTTAGGGAAGAGAAGTGTGTGAGGAAAGATAAGACGTGAATGGTAACCAAAGAAGATCAGATTTAATTTTTTGCGAGAGGACAGAAGAGGAAACAGTGGCAATTCGATGTTCATCACAGATAAAATTCCACCACATTAATAAAGACATTTTCGAATTATCTTTCCATGAAGATAGAATAACTTTAAATGCCATTGCAATAAAAAGATCAAACAATAACGAAATAGAAGTGGAGTCATCTAAATCAGGTGATGAGGAACCTAAGAAAACATTATGAAATGATAAACTCATATCGCAATTAAAAACTTTCATACACTTTGACCAAACCGACTTCCAAAAAGGCACAACATTGGGACAATCATAAAGGAGATGTCTCAGGGTGCCATTATATTTAGAACAAGACCAGCATAATGGTGATGAGGAAGGGGAGAACTTGGATATGCAAACAGGAGTAATAACAGCTCTATTGTAAATAAAATACAAGGATTGGGTTATTCGAGCAGCAGCAGAGATCTTAAATAACTTAGACCATAGTTTATCCCATACAATAATAGAAAATGAGAGGGATAAGTCTGATTCCCAAGCAAGTTCAGTGGGAGATTTAGGTCTCTCTGTTGAGTGTACTGACAATAATTTATAAACAAGGGCTGCTTTAGGTATATGGATAGGGAATATATTATATAAAGGTGTAGGGGGAGTAAGAGAGGGAATTGATACAGGTAAGTCAAAGGAGGATAATTGTGATTGTATGGCGGCTGATATTAAAAGGTATTCCGCATGAGATGTGTCAGGTAATTGAAAACGTGTTTGCAACTCAAGGAAGGGAATAATAGAATGTTGAAGGATTAATTGGTGAACGAAGATAATACCCTTCTCCTTCCAGTGTTTGTAATAGAAAGATTTACCCTTGTATCTAAGGAATTTATTATACCAGGTAGTGGAGGAGAGAAAGCATTGAAATGGAGTTAAACCCTTAGTAAACGTATTATATAATAAACTTTGGGAATGTTTTATAATCGGGTTATTAGAAATGAAAGTACAATTAGACATATAAATCACATTCTGAAAAGAAAAATCCTTTAGACAAGAACGTTCAAAAGTAATCCATCTCGGGATAGGAGTATTCGCAAAATCAAAAGATAAAGCGAAGGACTGTTTAATGAGAAAGGCTGAGTGGTAAGCCTTAAAATCGGGAAAACGTACGCCACCCTCAGACTTCGGACATTGGAGCTTAGAAAGGGCAATACGTGAGTGTTTCTTGTTCCACAAAAATTTTACACAAATAGAATTGACTTGCGAGAAATATGAAAGGTGAATTCGAATGGGTAACATGGACAATATATAAAGGACATGGGGAACAATCATCGTTTTTATAGTGTCTAATCTGCCCCACCAAGAAAGAAATAACGGGGACCATATAAGAAGCAGTGCTTGAATTTTAGTAAGTAATGCCGCAAATGTATACTTGATTGTGGCATGTATGGACGTAGAGAACCAAATCCCTAGGTATTTGATTTTTGTGGGGCACCATGCAAAATTAGTATCCTGAAACATATATTGATAACATAAGGAGTTCAGGGGCAGAACCTCTGTTTTTAGAGAGATTTAACTTATACCCAGAAATGCTAGAGTAAAGTCGAACCTCATCCAAAAAGGGAGGAAGGGATGTGAGAGGGTTGGACATATAAATCAATATGTCATCAGCATAGGCTGATAATTTAATTTCTACTGAATTGTGTGAGAAACCAGAAACATGAGCATTAACTCGAATACGCTTAAGGAAGGGTTCAAGGCAAAGAACAAATAACAAAGGGGAGAGAGGACAGCCCTGACGAGTCCCATGAGATAAAGAAAAAATGAATATTTACAAAAATACTAGCCCGGGGACAGGAGTATAATAATTTGATATAGGACATAAAAGTTGAACCAAAACCAAACCAACTAAGAGTACGAAACATAAATTGTCAATTTATACGGTCGAAGGCCTTTTCAGCATCAAGAGATAACGTTGCAAGAGGGGATTTGAATTTCTTTGCATGCGCGATAATATTTGCAAACATTCGTGCATTATCTGCTGCTAATCTACCCTTAATGAAACCAACCTGATCAGTCTTAACCAATAATGGGAGAAGACTCTCAAGACGGATGGCAAGAATCTTTGCAAATATTTTACAATCATAATTAATCAATGAGATAGGGCGATAGTTTTTACATAATGAGTGATCCTTATCAGGTTTGGGAATGATGATTATTAAAGCATCCATAAAGGATCCAGAGGCCTTGGCATCCCTAATAAAGAAGTTAAACAATGTCAGAAGTTTAGGAACAAAAATTGATGCAAAGGTGGAATAAAATTCGACCGAAAAGCCATCCGGTCCTGGAGCCTTTGATTTTTTTAGGGAATTTATGGCATTAAGAATTTCTTGGGCGGTAATAGCACCTTCCAAGGCTTCGAATTCTTGTGGCAAGGATGGAGGGGAAGGAAGGCCAGAAAAGAAAATATCTAAATTTTGACTAGATGGGTTCGTGTCATCAGAATAAACGGCCTCATAGTAATTATGAAAGATATTGGCAATATCATCGTCAGAGGACACCAGGCGTTTGGTGGATTCATTTAAGCTGGGACCAATATTTTTACGTTCAGATTTGATTTTCAAATAATTAGCTGACATCTTACCAGCTTTGTTTTGGCCGCCATGGTATTTGGATTTAATTTTGAGAAGAATATTACATGCATCAACTGTCGCAAGTTTGTTAAGCTCAGATTTGGCCTTAATGAGGTCGTGTAAAGCCGAGGGCAATTTAGACGTGAAATAATTATGCTCCAGTAGTTTAAGCTGTTGTAATAAAGTTAAATATTTATTTCGAGCAATTTTCTTTTTCCTAGAGACATAAGAAATAGCAAATGCCCGAAATGAGGCCTTAAAAGCATCCCAATTACTGGGAACAGAGGTTGATGAGGGGTTATTAAACATGAAGAATTCATTGACAAAGGAATTAGTTTCTTTTATGAAAGTAGAAGACGATAATAAAACAGTATTGAGTTTCCAACGGCTAAATTTTTGGGAGGTTAACGAGAGATCCAAAACAGAAAGGACTGGTGCATGATCTGAAATGAAAATTGACCCAATCTCCGAAGATTGGATAGATGGGAGCAGGGATTTACTGACCAGAATATAATCAATCCTAGATCGCGTATGGTGTACATTGGAAAAAAACGTAAACTCAAGAGAATCTGGATTACATGTCTTCCAAACATCAAAGTGAGGACGAGAGGTGATGGCCGATTGAAAAGCTTTATGGGATTTGTCAGGATTAAATTTGGACTGAGATTGTCTATCAGAAAATGGGTCTAGCCATTGGTTAAAATCACCTGCAATAATAACATTAGGACAATCAAGGGAGGAGAGTAGGACCTTTATGTCATGCCAGAATTTGGGGTCAGGTTTGACCGGGCCATAAATATTCAACAAAACCAAATCCTTACCATGTATAACAACCCTGGCCATCACCCATCGTCCATCAGCATCATTTTGCGTAGAAACAATTTGCACAGATAAAGATTTATGAAACAGTATAGCTACACCCCCTTTTTTACTAGAAGCAGGGGAATACACAACTTGGCCTACCCACTGTCTTTTAAGCTTAAGTGATTCTGCTTCAGTACAATGTGTTTCTTGAATGAAAGACACCTGAGAGTGTAATTTAGATAGATGAGAAAGTACCTTTTGCCTTGTGACGGGGTGGCCCAAACCGCGAACATTCCATGTAACAAAATTACACATAATGAGGGATCAGAGGGGAACAGTACGGAAGAAGGTGATAGACTTCAAGGAAACATCTAAAAGAAAAGAGACACCAAAATTGATCAAAATAGGAATAAAAACCACAGTATACAGTAGAACAATGGACGATTCCAAAAGACATATGCAATAAACAACACTGTATCAAATACATAATAGGACAAACTGACGGGAAAAGTAACAGAGCAAAGAGATAAAAAGAGGATAGAAAAAGAAGTAAAAAAAGATAGACCAAGGAAAGATATCCAGATCTAAAGAGAAACAACAATAAAAACAAATGCATGGGGCGTAACAGCACCAACAAGAAATGACGTGACAGAGAAAAAGATACAAATAGAAAACCAAGAAACAGCCGAATTAAAGGGGAGAACAAAAAGACACAAGGACATTAAGTAGAAGGATAAGAGCCAGCCGCAGCACGAGAGGACAGGTTTTGAAGAAACGACTTCAATTTAAGAGGGTCATCAAAAGACCAAGTGGAGCCATCATGAGTGACTTTACACAGACATGGATGTAGAATACCATATCGAACATTCAACTGTCTCATTTGCGGACGAAGCGCCAGAAATTCCTTCCTTCGCATGTTGGTAGCATTGGATATGTCTTGTGAAATAAAGATGTTATGGCCAGTAAGATGACGCTTCAACTTGGCAGCTGATAGGACTCGCATTAAATCAGTAAATTCCAAAAACAACATGGTAATGCCTCTAGACTTACAAGCATTAGGCTGAAGACGACCAAGTCTATGTGCACGTTGAATGTTCAAAGCAGGTTCCGGGGAAATGTTTAAAAGTTCAGTCAGAAATTTCCTCAGAAAAAGGAGCAAATCCGGACCTTCCAAATTTTCTGGTAGGCCATAAAGGCGTAAATTATTACGTCGATTACGATTTTCAAGGTCCTCTGTGTGTAGTTTAAGACGCTGGATTTCCTGTTCCAAAATTGGAATTTTAGTAGAAATGTCCTGCACATCACTAATACGTTGCTCCATATCAAACACCTTAGCTTCCATAGTAATCCACCAGTCCTCAATTAGCTGAAGCTTCTCATTAGTAGTGGCCATAAAAGATTTAAGACCCCTCACCTCATCCAAAATAGTATCCAGGACAGGATGTTGAGACAAAAGTATGGGTGAGGGAGGGTCATTCTTGGCTCTCTTAGGCTTGGTACCTGAGGAAACTGCTCTAGCCGAAGTAGAGGCGTCACTAGCCATCTTGAAACAGAAAGGCAGTCGAGAAGTGATCTTCAATAAAGATTTGCGTCTGCCCATCCGTCAAAAAGAGACACCTCACTCCACAAAAAGCCTCCAGGGGCCAGAGAACAGAGAAAAAAAAAAATCACAAAAGAACGTCACCTTCCGTCAGCCCTCTAATAATAGATGACACTTGTGGGCAACACAGCGTCGTTGTTGAACAGGACAAGTCACCAAGAGGCTAGGAAGTATGCCACCAAATAACCCCCCAAAAAAATTAAGGTGAACACATAGTGGGTAGGAAGCCAAGAGCCATATATAGGAGAGAAGATTGCAGCTGGCGCCATCACCCAAATAGCTCACAAAAAATTGATGCTAAAAAGAGCATGCTGCGACTGAGGAGAACAGAAATATGTGTCTTGTCTTCATCTGGACATGATAGCGTGCTGAAAAACAGTTCTTACGGCAAAATATTCATAAATGTTGAGGAGGAGGATGAAAAAAGAGAACATTTTTTAAAAAAACGTTGCCGTACGCTAATTAATTACAGCGCCGGATTACCTCAGAATGATCTAACTGCAGATTCCTGACCTTGCGAATGGATACCATAGTAGTGTCTCTCCAGGTGGGGGGTTTGGGGACTGGCTCAGATCAAAAAGTCCTGGAGTACTGAGTGGGCAAAATGTCCCTCTCGATGAACCAGACTATCCAGGCACTTGTGTTTAGAGAATGTGAGAACTGACACCCACGTAGCAACCTGGTATGCATCAAGGACAGGCAATATATGTGCCAATACAGTGGTAGAGCCTTGGCTCTGGCAGTGTGAGCCAGCTAACCTTATGTGGGCCGCTTTTTGGCCAGTGTGTAGTAGATTATAATGCAACAAACAATCCTTGGAGATTGTTCTTTTTTGCACTAGCTTGCCTTTCTATGACACAGAGAATCCAACAAAGAGGTAAAAGTCCACATGATGGTCACTGGTACGATGGATATAGAAATGCAGAGCTATTTTGGGATCCAAATGATGGTGTCTCTCTTACTTCTTGCAAAGGTAAGGCGGAGCAAAGAATTCCAGAAGGGTAATTGCCTGCCAGTTATGAAGCAGAGACCACTTTCATTAGAAAAGAACCTGCACTCCTCAATACCAGTTTTTCGTGTGTAAGAATGTTGTGTGTGGTAGATTGACAGAGCGATGAGAAAGACTGCCTTCAAGGCTAGAACCTGCAATGGACAGCTGTGCAGTGGCTCAAAGGGGATACAAATCAAAAAGGTGTAGCAGGGCCGGCTTTAGCACTGGTGGCGCCCTGTGCGACAATGTTAGTTGGCTCCCCCCTCAATGACCCCCTCCGCCACTGATTCCCTCACTACCACCATTTGACAGTGACCCTCAATTCTCCATAACCACTGTCTCTTAGATTAATTACGTTTTATAGCACCACTCATACCAGTTTAAGATGTTAGAACACAACATCACACATGGATTGCACAGAGACAATCATACATGTGTAAATCAGTGTATAGGAAATGTTACATAAAACAGAGGCATACGAGGAGTAGGAGTCACATTTCATCCATACTGGTAAGCCCTATAGTTTAAGAGTCTTTGGTCTGGACAAGCACAAATTCAGAATTTAAAATGTAACACCATTGTTAGGTGTTTTCTTTAATAATAAGAATTTATTTTTTCCCAAATGAACCCCTTTTGCAATATTAGGACAATGAAAGATTGGGCAAAAAATGTATAGCTCTAATATGTTCCTTGCAGTTTGCGTGCTCTCATCAGAATTTTAACTTATAAACTACAAGTAACAAGGATCTCTGATGAAAGCAGTAACTCATTGACATATTTATATTATATGCACTTTGTGATGTGAAAGGGACATGTTCTTCGCAGCAGGCATATTAACCCTCTGTGCTATGACGAGTCAAAACGTTCACTAGACAAAGCTCCAGGTCTCTCTCCAGGAAGAACATTAATCACCGGAGTTGTCATTTTTATTGATGGCTGAATATTGCTGTGACGGGTATCAGGTCTTTTAAAACGATTTACACGGCGCCCCCACCCCAAGTCAGAGCCCAGTGCGATCGCACCGATCGCACCGCCCTAGAGCCGGCCCTGAGGTGAAGTGAAGTTGAAGCAAAGGAAGTCCTTGTTGGGCCAAGGATAAGAAACAGTCAGACTACGTGGCTTGTAGAGAATCAATCTAACAGGTGCCACACCAAGCCACAAAATCATCTCAATGGTTGAGAAATACTAATTGTGTAGAGGGATGCCTCACCGACAAGAAGACATCAACGGCTTCAGGAGGGAGGTCAAGGGCAATCAATGGCCTCCGTCCAACCTCCAAGCATGGAGATGTAGATTGCTTACGTCCAGGAGCTGGACCCTGCTATGTTGCTGCAAAAGAAGATCGTCACTAGATCTGCCATTTGATCAGAAGACAGATGGTCATGCCTGAAAGTACTGGGTACCACACTTTACTCTACCAATCCAGTGCCACTAGGATGACTTTGGTCCGGTTGTCCCTGTCTTAACTAGGCCTTGCCTGAGTGCAGTGTTCTCCTGGATGCATCAGAAACAGCCAATGTGTAATGCTGACAAAACGGAAATACTCTTCTTTGGTACACTGGCAACTACTAATGGGTTGGCATGTTGGCCAGAGGGAGCTCCTTTTCCGGCTTCTCAAACCAAGGTGGTTAAGAACCTAGGAGTTAAAATTGATAACTGATTATCATTCCAGCCACAAGTTGGATCGATCTGTGCTTGGGAACTGTTTCGGGCTCTTCCACGCACAAAAATGTATCTGTTTTTCTTGTCTGTTCCATCAAGGAAAACTGTGATTCAGGCCCTTATTACATCTCAGTTGGACTATGCCAATGCTTTGTACCTCAGACTGCCAGACTACTTCATTCTCAAATTACAGGTGGTCCAAAATGCAGCGCCACGATTACTACTTAATCTTCTTCCAAGAACTCAGGTCTTCAGTCACCTTCATACTTTGCATTGGCTCCCTGTAAGGGAACAACATTTGTTTAAACTCTGGCCCTGATTTACCGAGCACTAGATCAGATTGTCCCAACTTACTTGTCCTCCAGAATTCATTTCTCCTGCCCTGCCAGGAACCTCTGGTCCTCGAATAGGGTCATAACCAAGGTCCCTAGAATTCTCCAGGCTAGGGCCAGGGGTGTTTTTTCTCCTTTCTTGGTCCATCCAAGTGGAACAAACTTCTCCTATGCCTTTGGGTGGCGAGCTCAGAGCAGATTTTCAAGAAGAAGCTGAAAATATGGCTTTTCACCCAGACTCAACTGAATTACTGGAGGACTAGCACTGGGAAACTCTTAGGAGCATCAGTGAGCTCTACAAATCCCACTCATCATCATCATCTTCTTCAGAACTTGAGGAAGAAGAGGTAATGGCAGGAAGGCATTCAGGAGTCCCGGCTTCACTCTATGTGGAATGCAACTCCAAGAGAACTGTTATGGAAATTGAAGTGCGCAAAAGTGCTGAAATTGAGCTTTCTCCATGGCAGTGAACAGATCAAGAAAGGGTTTTTCCTTTTCCTGTTTTTGAAATACCCCCTATGGTACTTCTGGATGTACCTGCCATTCTGGTGGTCTGCTAGGTGTCAATGGCTGAGATAGTCCACTTGACATTTAAAGATTTTGCCAAGTGGTTCACCACCTGGGAAATTCCTAAACAGTCCAGTCTCTTGACACGGGCCCAGGACCTCACTCTGTCCTGCTTTTTGCAGTACATCATGGTGGTATTGTTGTCCATAAGCAATGGTAACAGCATCCCTTTGATGGTGGGCTGGAAGGCTTTCAACACCATGCAAATTGCCTGCAACTCCAGCAGGTTGAAGTAGATCCCAGCCTCCACCGCAGACTAGAGCCCTCACATTTCTACCTTTCCCAGATGGCGTCCCCAACCCTGAAGTGATGCATCCATTGCCACTGTCACCTATAGGTGGAGTAATGTGAGGAGTCTAATACTGATCCAATCGTGGTCCAGCAACCACCACTCTAGAGCTTTTGCTGCCTTCTTTAAAATCTGGACACAATCTGACAGATTCCCCTGGGACTGTGTACACTGGCACTTCAGATCTCACTGCACATCCTCAATGTGCCATCTGACATGTTTTCCAGCAGGATGCAGGAGGCAAGCAATCCCAGCTGACTCTGAGTCATCCTCACTGAGATCCAGAACAGAAGCTGAAACATAGGTATAATAGCCCAAATGTCCGGACTATCCACCCCGGGGGAAAGCCATGCAACCATATTGTGTTCAGAATGACTCTGATGAATGGGAACGTCTGCGAAAGAGTCAGTTTTGAGTTTATTATGTTAATAGTGAACCCCAATTTCACTAACAACAGTTAGGAAGTTTGTGGTTGTCTCAAGGTGGTCTACAACAGCCTGGGTAAGTCTGCCTTCAACAGCCAGTCATCAAAGCAGGGGAAGATTAGAACAACTGACTTCCGAAGGTGTACTGCCTTCACCACCATCACTTTCATGAACACCCAAAGGGGCACCTCAAGTATAAAATGTTTCTGCCACACCATGAACTACAGATTGCACCTGTATACCTACATGACAGGGATGTAGAAATAAGAGTCCTGCATATCAAATGCTACCATCCAGTCTCTACGGTCCAGGGCAGACAGGGCCTGGGCTATCTTGAGCATCTTAAATTTGTTAGATATTTAAAGGCGTTGAGAGGGCAAAGATCTTGAATACGATGAAGGACTCCATTCTTCTTCAGTACCAGAAGTGTCCAGAGTAACACCCAGCTCCTACATCTGAGTCCGGAACCCTCTCTATGGCCCTTGTGGTCAACAGGGCCTATACTTCCTGCTGCAAGATGGACAGGTGCTCCTCCATTGCCACCCTGATGATTGTGGAAGGTGCAGCAGGGTGAAAAGGAATGGAAGAGCTTATACCCAATGGACCAGTTTAAGAACACGCTTGCCCAAAGTAATCTGTGTCTTGGGATGGACAAACTAAAGTGATTTTACTGATGCAACAGCTGGGGGAGCAGGAGACTGAGCTGCAAGTTGTCCTTGATATCCTGAGCATCGCTTTTGTAAACCACTGCTTCAGCCAAGAACGGGTTGGGAGGCATGCTGGAACTGTGATGTTGTCTGGCATTGATAGTATTGAAAACCCCCGCCATAGTCATGGAAGGGGCGAAAATACAAGTGATATTTTCTGACTGGGGCAGACAGACACTAGGAAAGTGCTGTGGCCCTGTTATCCTCAAACCGTTGCAGTCAGAGTCCAATTTCTCTCCAAACAAAGGGAGCCATCACATGACATGCTACCTAGTTATGCCTGTACATTCCCGGGGAAGCCCTTAGACTACATCCATGCATGACATTTGAGTGTCACATTAGTACCCATTGTCCAGCCTAGATAATCAGTGGTGTCTAGACCACAACAAATAACAAATTTAACTGTATCACGGCAGCCTTGATTTGTTTGAGTAAGGGATGTCAGGTACTGCTGACAAAATTTGTGCCACTGTGTCCTAATGTGCATGGTAGTACGGACCTAGGAGACAGCTGTCATTTAGAGAGCGCAAGGCAAGACTGGTGCAGGAGAACATGAACTTGTTGAATGTTTCAATGTAGTAACATTCATAGCCAGGTGGTGTAGTGGAAAAGATTTAAAAGTTTACTCTACTCATAGATGCCTATACTACCAAGCGCTCTGATGTAGGGTGTTGAGTCAAAAAGTCTGGGTCACGAGGTACTAGGCAATGGCAATGGGCTATTTGCCTATTAACTCAGTGCCCAGAGTATGGTTTCTGTCAGAACCTCATTAAAGGGAAACAAAAGTCCCTTGTGTGTCAGACCTGGCTGAACACTTTGTTGAGGACATTGGTTTTTACTTCCATTGTGGGCAATTGGAGGTCAATTAATTCTGCTGCCCTTTGCATAACCAAAGGGAAGTAGGCACTTTTCGTCTGTCGTAAGGCCAGGAGGAAAAATCAGGCCAGGTCTGGAGAAGTGTCCAGGTCACTAGTATCTTGAATTTTCTCGTGCCAAATGTCCTCTGTATATCTTTCTCTGTATATCTTTCACCCGTTTGCTCAAGGCTTTGGATTCTGCTTAATTTAATGAGGATTAAGCACTCAGACCAATGCGTTTCAGCCTTCTGTGGAAATGTGGATTTTCCTGATCAGTTATGTCCCCTATCTTGGACCCCAACGGTTCTATATGCATGTTACAAGTACATGTATGTTCCCTCCAGTTCCAGTTTCTAAGACGCAAACATATGTGTGTCTACCGTCAACATGTTCTCTGTCAGATCCGCCATCAATGGGCTGGATATTCGATTCCTAAGTATGAAAGGCCACCGACTTTATATGGCTAAGTTACTCCATTTTTACAGTTCAGGCGAGTAGGCCCGATTCTGTCCTCAAAGCCTTTCCCTGCTCTCTGTCTCTGACAGCTTCAGCTTGAGCTCGCATCTGTATCCATGAACTTTGTCCTACTCCCTGTGCAGCTAACGGTGCCTGCCTCGGCTAGTTTTCGCCTGTCTGCCAAGAAGTTGTATTTCACCTTCGAATTATCTATTTTGCTCTTCAGCCGATGCATTCCTGTCCAGTGATTTAGGTAAACATTTCCTTTAGCTCACAAGCAAAGGACTCAGCCTTTCCGTCCTCCTGCAAGTGATTCATAGCCCTGTTGCCATGGAAAGTTTTCTGCCCCTCGCATCTCATATAGACACTTAGACGCTTGTACACGCACACAGTCAGTATAGAATAGATTCTGTCCGAGAGTCTCTTCCTTGTGGATAACATAGTTCTTTAAACATAGGATGTTAGATATGATTTGGGATTAGGATGACTTGACCCCAGACTTCTCGTCTCCACATGTAGAGCTAAATGTCAAGTCCCCTTCACCCCCTAGTTGCACGTCAATTACACGTCATGCTGCCGCGCGCGCATCTATGCCAAGTATTATCTTATAGATCCACCTATGTCTGATAATTCTAACCAATCATGTTTCTTTTATTCCTTATTACGCCTAGTTTCGATTATGTCACTGTCACGTCATTTTTCTTATCAAATGTTACGCCTTCTACATTCGTTTCATTGTAATGTACTTATTATAAAAATACATGTCTGTTAATAAATTATTGTACTTCACTTCCTGAACCTTCGTGGTGACGGAACCTGAGGGCCGCGACTCGAGTCGGCCATTTTGAATGGAATAAAGCCCATTAGAAACCTCTTATACCACGGATTCTGCCTCTTGTTATTTTGAGCTATTTACTTTAATTTAAGATTCCGCATGAAATTCAGTCCGGTAATATTTATTTTATTTACCACACTTCCCACGGCTTTGCTCATGGCGTGTATATATATTACCTACTGGCGGTCGCCAGTAGGTAGTTATAGTTAGGACCACGTTTCCATAGGAAATCCGCAACATTCTATTTTGAATAACTTTTGCGCCGGTCGACGAATCCTTGCGAATTTTTCAAAATAGGTGGGGCGCTACGCTCCGCTCCTACCCTGAAAGTCTCGGGGGGATTCGTCAAGCGGGGGCTGAGATAAAAGGGGGGTCCCAAAACGCGTTTTTCCCATGCATTTTTCCATAGGACCTTTAGACACAGCTACAGCCCGAACGGCTGAACAGAATTACTTGAAATTTGGCAGAGAGGTAGTCCTCAGGTCAAGGAAGTGCCTTTTGTAGGTTTGGTGTAAATCTGTTCAGTAGATTCTGAGAAAATAGCCTTTAAATCAATATATATATCTGAGCCAGCTTACGGTGCGCTTACGGTGCGCTTACCGTACGCGTACGGTGGCGTGCGCGAGCGCGATCCTGATTGGCCCTTAGATCTTAGTAAACATTCGAATCGGTCGAAACCAGGAAGCGGCGGCCACCATTTTCTCTCTCGCACTCTGAGGGGGGAGCTGATAAACAAATGCCAAAAACATATAAAGGGGCTGTTTAGACAGCGCCCATGCACATAACCATGTTAGTTGAGTCTTCAAAGATCCCCCAAGGCAAAAAACGGTAATTTTTTATTTTTCGAAAATTGCGCCGATTACGCTTACCGTACGCTTACCGTACGCGTACGGTAAATAATTATTAAAAAAAAAAAAAAACACTCTCTCCACCCCGTGTGCAAATGGTGGCCGAAGGCCACCATTTGTGCATGGCATATAAGAGCACAGCATTTCCCCAAAAAATTTCAACAGATTACCTATCACAAGGAAGCGCGTAATATGTCCTGCATGTGCGCACGGTGCGCGAAGCGCATTGTGCGTACATGGCCCATCTAGCGTAACGTGGGCACGCGGTGCGCGTAGCGCACCGCGTGCCCACCGTGCGTGCACGGCACTAACTGCATAAAGTGGGCGCGCGGTGCGCGAAGCGCACCGCGTGCTCACTGTGCACGCACGGTGCGCGAAGCGCACCGTGCGCGCACGGAACGAACTGCGTTAAGTGGGCGCGCACGCCACGAATGGCGTAAAGTAACTTAGCATTTAAAAAACCGTACAAATTCACTGAAAAAACCATAGGTTTCACACACGTTATAGTTAGGAATTAGCATTTAAAAAACCTTGCAAATTCACTGAAAAAACCATAGGTTTCACACATGTTATAGTTAGCGGAAATTTTACTGATAAAAAACCAATGAAATTCCCCCGTTATAGTTAGTGCAGGAAACTATAACTCACGCGACCGCAATCTTCTGCTGATGACATATGTGTCTTTATGAAAAAAAAATATTTGTAATATATGTATAGCTAAAAATTTATGGAAGAAGACATGGGCAAATAAGTGTCTAAATACAGTATTAGCATCAGCAGAGGATTGCGGTCGCGTGAGTTATAGTTTCCTGCACTAACTATAACGGGGGAATTTCATTGGTTTTTTATCAGTAAAATTTCCGCTAACTATAACATGTGTGAAACCTATGGTTTTTTCAGTGAATTTGCAAGGTTTTTTAAATGCTAATTCCTAACTATAACGTGTGTGAAACCTATGGTTTTTTCAGTGAATATATATATGTATATGTATATATATATATTTCACCGAAAAAAACATAGGTTTAAGGCCTGATATAGTTAGGAATTAGCATTTAAAAAACCTTTGAAATTCACTGAAAAAAACATAGGTTTCAGGCTTGATATAGTTAGGTATTAGCATTTAAAAAACCTTTGAAATTCACTGAAAAAACCATAGGTTTCAGGCCTGATATAGTTAGGAATTTCACTCGTACAAAACCATTGAAATTCCTCAGATATAGTTAGTTGTACTAACTACATCTCGCGCGCCTGCAGTCCACTGCTGATGATGTCACATATTACATTCATGACATGGTCAGTGACATCACGGATGACATCTCAAATGACATCACTGATGACATCACTGATGATATCATCCAGTGAATGTGGTTTGGTTCGTTATTTAAATATGTATTATATATATAGCAATTTGCATTGAAGAATGAGTGGATATATAAATATAAATATCTGGATGGAGGATTTAGTAGCAGTGTGACTGACTGTTTACTTGACTAATTTTATAGTGTCTCACTAAATATATTGGATAGTGTCTAAACTGTGTGAATATCTGTAACACTTTATCAGTTGTTGTGTAAACTGCTGCACCAGTTGGTTACTAGCTACGTGAAAGTCTATATTAGTTATTGATTAGTTAACTGAATATTTGTATGGGAGAGTGAATGAGTGTGTGGTTCGGTGGGGGGTGTGTGACAGCCCAAAGATGTGTGAATAGTTGATTCAGTAAGTATATGAAGTTAAAACTACATGTTATAACAGTTGTTTGGGTGAGTGAATATCTTTATGGGTGTGGTGATGAGAAAATATATGTCTCAATGGTACATATCCAACAAATTAGAAAAATAAAAGCCAGTGTGTGTATAAGTATACATAAGACTCAGTGATTGTATGAGTGACTGTATGGATAACTGTATACTTGTAATAGTGATTCTATAACACACTAAGTATGAGTTACTATCTATATGAATAAATGAAGTGGTGTTTGTATAAGTGTGTAGCTAAGTAAAAGTAAATTTGATCCATTGTTTGCATAAGTGAGTAGGATGACTTCATAAGTGATTAGGATGTGTGATGGTGTGTAATGTCGATATAGGTGTATAAGTATATTTGATAGTGTTCTATTGATCATTGACAGCATGTATGAGTGAATCTATAGGTAAGTGATTAGATGTGTGTATAGATCTAGGAATCCCTGAGTGGGTGTTTAGAAATTGTATCGGTATGTCAATGGTTTCAAATATGGCACTCTGTATTTTACAGTGAGTGATGAAAGGTTATACTAGTGTATGATGAGGTGTATCTGATTGTCACGTGGATGATGTCATCAGTGATGTCAATTGAGATGTCATCAGTGATGTCACTGACCATGTCATGAATGATGTAATATGAGACATCATCATCAGTGGATTGCGGGCGTGCGAGATGTAGTTAGTACAACTAACTATATCGGAGGAATTTCAATGGTTTTGTACGAGTGAAATGTCCAGCTAACTATATCAAGCTTGAAACCTATGGTTTTTTCAGTACATTTCAAGGGTTTTTTAAATGCTAACTCCTAACTATATCAGTCCTGAAACCTATGGTTTTTTCAGTGAATTTCAAAGGTTTTGTAAATGACAATTTTTAATGTATTGTTATACTGATTTTTTTGATACTGATTTACTACATTTTTTGAACTATTTATTTTTAGATATTTTATTTTTTTAATTACATTATAATTACATTATACATTACAATACAAAATATACTTTCTCAGAATGAATTACTTTAGTTTAAATACTTTGCAAATAGGCAATAGAATGTTAAGTACAATAGTTACAGTTGTTGCAATGGGCAACACAATGCAACATTGAGCTCAATGTGAATTTTTAGTCAAATGCAATTAGTTACTTTATGGATTACTTTTCTAACCACAGGACAGGATCCTAGATTCAGTCCTTGGACATCTCCTGTAAACAGTTGAGTAAAAGTGTTTTGGTTACAGTAGTGATTTTTAAGGAATATTATTGTATTTTAAAAGTTGACACTTAGAAATGTTTTGACATACAATCACCAATGTTATCCTATGGCAGTTCACTTAGCAGGTAAGTAGTGTTATCGTTAGTTTTTCTTACTCAGTGGTGGATCCTGGATCCAGCACTGGTGCATCTCCTGTAAACAGTTGAAAGAATGTGTTTAAGTCATACAGACGATTTTTTAGGAATATTTTTAGTTAGTGAAAATAGACACTTAGAAACGTTTCTGCTGAAAACCACACAATGGATTCCTATGGAAGGAAATACAAGTTACTGGTAAGTACGCTTAGAATTACTTTTCAGGGTCACCTCTGGATTGAAGAGGAATTAATTCCCCAACTTAAAACGAGCCACAGGGCGTGTTTGCACACATATCACTTCAGGCCCCACCCCCTACCTTCACCACTGTGCAAACGCGCCCCGTGGCGTGTTTTAAGTTGGGGAATTAAGTCCCTGTGAATCCTGAGGTCCCCTGGCGGCCAACTAGCCAACCAGGTACCTCCAGCAAGCGCCACGGAGCTGCGTTGCAGAGAGGTGTTAAAAGGGGTGTGGCCTCATTACACCTCTCTGCAAAGCAGCCCCCTGGCACATACTGGAGGTTCCTGGTGGGCTGGTGGGCTAGTTGGCCCCCAGGGACCCCCAGTATTCAAGGGGAATTAGTTCCTCCTCTGCAAACGCGCCAGGGGGCGCGTTTGCAGAGTGGTGCAAGGAGGGGGCGTGGCCTCCGGCCCAATCCCGTTTTTATTTTTAATTTTTTTTAGAAAGGGTGCTGTGTAGCCCCCCTTCTTTTTCTAATTTATTGGCCCTGGGGATCCCATTCCCCAGGGCCTGCCCCCAATTTGTTTAATAAAAAAAAAAAAATCGGGAAGGGGCCACGTGCCCCCCCCCCCTCCTGAGGCCATAATTTGCCCTGGGGACCCCATCTCCCGGGGCATGGCCCTTTTTTAAAAACTTTTTTATTTTGGAGGGGGGCTGCCTTGCTCCCCTCCTGTGGCCACTTATGGCCCTGGGGACTCCATCCCCCGGGGCCGTTTCTTTTTTTTGTTGCATTTTTTAATTTATTTTTTTAGGAAGGGGGCTGTGTGGCCCCCCTCCTGGGCTACTACTAGCCCCAGGGACCCCATCCCCTGGGGCTGGCCCTCTTTATTTGGGGGTGAAGGGGGCTCCCCAATCTCCCCACGGCCCCAGCCGGCTCCCCGCGTCCCAGCCGTCTCCCCGCGTCCTGCGGGAGCCAGCATTGCTTTGCCACATGGGGAGCAGCTAACATGCTGCTCCCCATGTGGAAAAACAATCTGCTTTGCTTCATTTTCCTGGTTTCCCTGCTCTCGCTTCAATGAAGCAAAGCAGTTTGCAATGACAGGGTGGGAGCCGCGAGGCTCCTGCCCTGTCATTGCAAACTACAGTGTCCCGGGGGTGGGCACCCCAGGATACTGCATGAGCTGGCCCTGGGGGGTGGCGGTCCCCAGGGCCTATACAAGGCTCCAGGAGGGGGGCCGCGTGGCCCCCCTCCCACATTTTCAAGTTGCCCCGGGGGTGGCGGTCTCTGGGGCTGCGGGGAGGCCATGAGCCCCCTGCCTATATTATGTTAGAGCCCCGGGGGGGTGACGGTCCCCGGGGCAGTATGGGGGGGATTGGGACCCCCCACACTATTTTTTCATTATGCCCCCGGGATTTGGCCCCCCCGGGGGCAAATTAGCATTTTTAGCGCGGAAGCCCGCGCATAACTTTTTTTTCTATCGGCAGGATGCGCACATCCAGCGCGCAACCTCCTGTTTAAAAAAAAAGGCCTTGGGGGTCCTTTTGGAACCCCCTTTTCGCGTTTTGCGCCTTTTTTGGGGTGGTTTCTTGTACCTCGGTTCTACCGAGGCACAAGATGGCTGCCAACACTTCCTGATTCAGAGTGTTGGCAGCCAATTAAAATTCAGCTCGTGATCGGGAGGGTGCGCTCAGGGTGCGCAGATCCTCCGAGGCCATAGATATATATGTACTTTTAACTGTCATTTTCTCTGGAACTACTGAACGGATTTACACCATTTAAGCAAAAGGCACGAGTCTGAACTAAGGACTACCTCTCTGCCAAATTTGGTGTAATTCCGTTCAGGAGTTCGGGCTGTAGCTGCGGCTAAAGGTCCTATGGGAAATTGCATGGGGAAAACGATTTTTGGGACTCCCCTTTTTTCTCGGCCCCCGCTTGACGAATCACCGTGAAACTTTCAGGGTAGGAACTGAACGGAGCGCCCCATTAGTTTTGAAACGGTGAAAATAAAAAAAAATTTTAAAAAAATGTAATACGTAGTTTATTGTAAAATAAATATATAAAAAAAATAATAATACATAAATAAATTAGCATTTAAAAAACCGTACAAATTCACTGAAAAAACCATAGGTTTCACACACGTTATAGTTAGGAATTAGCATTTAAAAAACCTTGCAAATTCACTTAAAAAACCATAGGTTTCACACATGTTATAGTTAGGTGGATATTTCACTCGTAAAAAACCAATGAAATTCCCCCGTTATAGTTAGTTCAGATAACTATAACTCGCGCGACCGCCACTCTATCACAAGGATGATGTCATCAGTGATGTCATGAGTGATGCCACTGACCATGTCATGAGTGATGTAATATGTGACGTCATGAGCAGTTGATTGCGGGCGCGCGAGTTATAGTTATCTGAACTAACTATAACGGGGGAATTTCATTGGTTTTTTACGAGTGAAATATCCACCTAACTATAACATGTGTGAAACCTATGGTTTTTTAAGTGAATTTGCAATGTTTTTTAAATGCTAATTCCTAACTATAATGTGTATGAAACCTGAGTTGCTCACACCTATCGTGGATGCCATCATCAGTCAGATTCCCTGCTCGGCACTCCAGGTGCCACTGAATCAGTGCACTGCAAGCCATCGTCCGTTACTGATTGAGTTTTGTGTTGTTGAGAGGTTGTGCAGCAATGTCACCTCAAGCAGTGTGGGAGAGGTGGGACATTGATGAGGAAGATGATGCAGGTCTGACACACCCACTGCATCTGCATCAGGAATGTCTCGAAGGGACACAATCCAACACTTTTCCTTCACATGGGCGCGCTCAGCTGTAGTGCCCCTACCTCAGTGCACTGCAACTCACAGACACTTCTGTTTGCATGTTGTGTGTCCTCTGGACTTTCTCCGGCTTCCTCCATGTTGCTCAGCAGTTGACTCTGTTATGCAGGTGTTTTCAGTTTTCATTGCACTGGTGTCCACTGTTCAAGTGGGCTGGCTTACACTCACCCCACACACATCCAGCACAGACGTCACTGTACATGTGGCCCTGCCAATAAAGGGGTCGGGCGCACATGCCCGTAGGCAGTACAACATGATGTCTACGCGTGTCCCTGTGGTCTTGTTGTATGCATGAAGGCTCTGGGCCCTACGACATTAAATTGTGCTGTGTACATTGGATGCAGACATGTCACCGCCGGCAGCGGGTTGGAGCTTGGACATGTAGATTTGTCGTCACCCACTCAATTCGTAAGGGGAGTGGCAATGGCCATTGTACACAGAGCCAACGTGGGTGTGTGACTGCTATTTGCACACCCCGAGCGTGGTTCTGTACTGTGAATGTGCATCTGCATGTGTCTCTATGGCAGTGTGGGTCTCATTTGTGGGTGTAGGTGGTCCCTGAAGGGCGATAGGCACCAACGTATGTGATACAGTTCACCTTCCATGGGTTCGGACCCCACCCACACCTGTTGGTCCACCTCATTTTAGCATGCTGACACATGGCATTGGGGTGCCTTGTGTGGGTGGGTGAAGTGTCATGAGCCAGCTGTGTTTGCAGGTGCTTCCTGCTGTGTGGTCTGTTGCAGGCTCTGTGTTCTCCTCTGAGTAGCTTGGCTTCCCGGGTCTTGGTGGTGGGTTGCATGGGATATCCATGGGCTGTTGTAGGGAGTCTGTGTCAAAGGTGTGGTGGTCCTCTCTGGCATCACAGATGTGTTGGCTTCTGTGCTCTGCTGGGGTTGTTGTACGCCCCTTTGCAATGTGAAGGGGAGATGCATGTTGACATTGTGTTGATATGTATGTTTGCGCATTGTTGTGGTTTACATGCAGACTGTATGGCAATGTACAATGTGACTGTTTGGGAGGTGCTGGATTCTTCTATGGTACAGTGTACATTTGGACTACATGATGGATATGAGGTCGTATGCGTACATTTGCATTTCACAGTTTCCAGTACTGCCAGATGTAGTAGGCATGTTTCTGTGCATGTGCGGACCCAGTTGTTTCCTCTGTTCTGTAGTATCGGCTATGCGCATTGTACCACGTTGTCGTCAATGTGGGCGTACTATTCTTGCCATGTGTGTGTGCTGCAGTGTGCCAAGGACATCAGGGACATGATCCTGGGTAATTGTGGGTGTGCAGTGTGCTACACCTCAATGTGAATGTGTGCCATTGTGCCCATCTCACCCTGTCCCCCAGACCCTGTTTGTTACTCTCCCTGTTGATGTAGTGTCAGGTCCTCTCGAGCTGTGTCCGTACTCCCTACTCCTTGCACCGTCTCCACACTGATGACTGTGGCCTCAGTTTCCTCCAGCTCCTCCTGTGGTGCTGACTGTCACCTCCTGTCGCCGTTGCTGCCTTCCTGTTGGCAGCGGGTTTGTGCCTTGTTAAGGTTGTCACGTCATGCCGGCGCCTTTTGGCCTCCTTGATTGGCCTCCTCCGTACTCCGACTGCATTCCAGGTGGTCTGCTTCTGGGTCATTTGCTGGTAGTGTTCTGTCACCTCTGTGACGCTGGTCCTGTTTTCCTGCGGACTGCACCCCGTCTTCCTCTCCCTCTTCTCCTTGGCCTTCCCCGACTCCGTTGTTCCATGCTGGTGGTCTGTGGGGGTTGTGGGGTTCGCGTTGGCCTCTGCGCTGGGTCAGGGTACATCCATGTTGCTACATGCTTTGGCTTGTTTCTGGTGTGTTGTTTCTGTGGTTTTTATGGTGCATTTTCCAGGAAGACGCGTGAGATTTGCAGGCCTGTGGCTGTTTTTCGCTACTTTTTGTACCGCAATTGGCCTCATCGCATGATTTTTTGCGGTAGCGTTTTCGCATTTTTGAGGCGTGGCGTTTAATTTTGCGCGGTCATTTGACATGTTACCTGGTGACTATCGCATGCTACCGCTGCGTTGTGAATACTTGGTTGGCAAGGCATAATTTTGCTGCGATGGGCTGCGATGTTGAGAGTTGTGTTAGGCTATTCTTGCGGTACTTATCACACGTTCTTGTGAATATACCCCAAAGTTTGTACATTTTTTAATAAGGTTTAAACAAAGCTGGTCCGAGAGAAGCCATAAAATCGACCTCTGTGAAGCTACATAGTGGTGTGTCCAGAATTACAGTGAACTTAAGTGGCTTGTTAAGGAATACAGAGAAGCCCTTCACGAGGGAAATTGGGAAGCTCTAAAAATGACATTTTAGATGACAAACCAAATAGCCTTTAGAAAAGTCGTTACCGATCCTTGTAAAAAACATATATGCCTCCGAGGTAGATAATCTCACCCTTCAGTGAGTGGTTCAGCTACTTATCAATTCCATGTGTTGACCATGAGGGTATCACACTCCTGGTGCAATGTGATACTGACTGTGCTATCAATGCAAGAGAAGCCGTGAGAATTACAAGACTCCATTAAGTCCTATGTGAGTGGAAATTATCAGGCATGACCGCATACTGTTTGAAGAGTGAAACGGAAATAGGGGTCCTGCATACTGTAAAGCCAAGAAACCCAACACTGAAATTGTCCCCATTTACAAAATAGCATTGGTAAAACCAATAGGTCTTACCCGTGACAACAGTAGCAGACATGCTAGCTTTGCCAATGCTTATTTCTGTTTTTTCATTTTTATAACAAGAACCATTGTAAGGTGGCTGGTTGTTCCTGATTGTTCCTGCATGGATGGCTGTTTAAATATTTTCCCATAAAGCATAACAAAAAGCCATCCAAGATGGCTGCAGTTCATGCACATATCCAAAGATGGCCACGTCGCTGGATTAACAGCAGAGGAAGGGCTGGGTGGGGCCACATGGCCTGAGTGAGAGCAAGCTTTTCAATAAACAGAGTGGGGTTGGATATGCGGGGGAGCAGGGAGAGCAAGAAGAGAGATGTGAAGAGTAAATAGGCCTTCATGCACTGCAAAGCAAGCTACTGACATCAGCAATGCTCTTCTGAGGGGGTCAAACACAAGAATAGGAATTTAAGCCATTGAATCAGGAACAGGTAACTTAGATACCCAAGCTGTCCAATCACAAGGAAGAGGCGGACCCAAACCTCACTTTAAGTATAGTGGATTTAACATGTCTGTTGCCAACAGCAAGACCTAAAAAGGAGATCACAAAAGAGATTAAAAATGACAGAACAATATCACTAGCGTGGGCCCAGGATAAAATCCTGGCTATATTGCAAGCTGGTGACTGGGGTGGGCAAAGCACAATTGAGTAGATTTACTTGCTGTAGGTTATCATTATGTGCCCATAGGCTCCTTATTTGTTGTGAACGTTCACCTTCAGATTGTGTTTTACAGAGTTACTAGAGGAAAGTTTTGGTAGTGTCAAGACTAGAGAATATTGGGAGTAATGACAGCTCAATTCAAGAGAAATTTTGAAAGTGTGAACTATGGCAGGCAGGATGAATGAACCAATGAATTCCCCAAGAGGGTGGAATGTGTACTAGCTTTGTGATTACAAAGTCAATTTGTAGCGTCATTTGCAGCTCCTTACCCCGACTGGCATTATAGGCATGGCATTGGGTTCTTCAAAATATGTAGGTGTAGCACAACATTTATGAAACTAGTAATTACTTGAACAGGCATGAGAGAAAAGCCCCAAGATAATTATAATTATCCTGTTTGTCTTTTGATTGCTGTCTTGCAATATTTTAAATTATGTCTGTTGAATGTTAAAACTTACTTTCATTCTAATTTTATATTGGAATTTTAACTGCCTTTGTAGGGTTATTCAATCTAGACCATTCATTAAAATAAATGTGGCATATTTCTATTTGATATGCCATTGTATTTTCTGTGGTATCTGAAATAAGTAAATATTTTTTAAATTTGTTTTATTTGGAATGGTAAATATAATCTCCATCTCACAACTAGTAAAGGGTTTTCCCAAATGTATTTTTCTGTGAAAGTCAATTACAAATAAAAACAAGTATTCGGATAACTATAAAAAAGACATTGACTAATTGATGGCTTGCAATCCTGATTTGCCAAAGCCTTTGTGAGGCGAGGTGTGGAGCAGCGGCTGATTGAAGGATACCTCAGGGAAAAAGGTTGCAACATCTAGCCAGGTTGTTTATGTAGTAACTGTAGCAATTTCTCTTCATATGTTAGATACATTCATGAATGCCATAAGAGTGGCAACTCCGGTGAGAAGAAAAGCAGGCTGTGTTCCTAGGTGTAACGTCTTTCATGCTTCCACAATACAGCTAACGGTGTCAATTTCAAGTCTCCTAGATGGCATTTCACTGCACAGTAGAACCGCATTAAGGAACTCCTCACCATCATGAAGTTCTCCAACCCGGCAGACGCTTGGAACAACATCACCCCCTCTGAAGAAATGAGTGACACCCTGGCGGACTTCTTCCACATCAAGATCTCAGCCAATTATGAAAACCTCAAACCCCAACCCTCCACTGCTGACAGCCTCATCCTGCTCACACCCACAAACTCGAACCCCGAGCACCTGCTCACCCTGACACCCTCTCACTACTTAAGCCTCAATGTCCATCATAAACTCCATGCACTCGGGAGCACCCATGACTCCTGTCCCCCCCACGTCTTCATCCTTGGGTGCAAGACGATTGGCGATGAGCTCAAGAAAGTCCTAAACACCTCTTTCACCTCTGAATCCTTCCCTGAGGACTGGAAACATGCTGGAGTGCGGCCCCTCCTGAAGAAACCACCTGCCAACCCAGCAGCATCTAATGACTACCTGCTCATCTCTCATCTCCACTTTCCAGCAAAGGTTCTCGAGAAGGAAATCAACCAGCAACTCACTGACTACCTGGAACACAACGACCTCCTTGACCCCTCTCAATCCGGATTCCGAACCAACCAAAACACTGAGCCAGCCCTTATCTCAACCACTAATGTCATCAGGGCCACCCTGGTTTGTGGCAAAATGGCATCCCTCATCCTCCTGGAACTGTCAGCAACCTTCGACACCATCTACCTTCGCATTTTGATCTACTGACTCCACCACATTGAAATCCAGGGAGACACCCTCAAATTGATCGCCTCATACCCAGCCGCAGTCCGTGCAGGTAACAGCGGTGGGACAGTGGGGACGGGTAAAGGGGGGGAATTTTGAGGAACGATGCAGAGGGAAAATTAATTACTATTTATTTTCCCTCTGCATCGTCCCTTGAAATTCTCCCTTACCCAGCCCCACCACCCCACCACTGTTACCTGCACGGACCACGGCTGCTCCTACCTCACAGGAAGAACCCAGAGAATCAGTCTCCCATCGTTCACCTCGGAACCCAAGAAGATCATCTGTGGCATCCCCCAAGGATCGTCCCTCAGCCCTTCCCTCTTCAGCATGCACATGCCTCTCTGGCCAACACCGTCAGCTTGCATGGACTCACCAACATCTCCTACGCTGAGAACACCCAGCTCATTCTCTAGCTGTCAGAAGACCCCTCCATCACCAGAGCCAACTTCCACAGATGTATGATGAACGTCGCTGACTGGCTGAGGGACAATTGTCTCAACCACAACACGGACAAGATGGAAGTCCTCATCTTTGGGAACAATACCTCTCCATGGAATGACGCATACTGACCTACAGAACTCAGCCCACCGCCCGCTCTGACAGACCATGCCCACAAACTGGGCATCATCTTGGACAGCAAGCTAACTAGCTTTATTTACAAATTCCTGATTGATTGAGTATAGATTAAATTCATGTTGGGATTGCCCTGTCACCTTCAACTGCAAGTGTGGTGAAACGTGGTGGATCATAACAAAAATGGGCATATTGTTGTAGTTGGGCGCAAAGGTAGTATAGAGCAAGGTCTGAAGTCACAAACCACCCTGGTCATATGGTAGTGTAAGCACTTCCCACTTGAGCACTTAAGGGCAGATTAACAAGCCCCAGTGTGCTGCCAGTACATCACTTTTTGTGACGCACTGGCAGCGCATTTCACTGCCCCATATTTACAAGGACAGGAAAAGCCACCCTGCGTGGCTTTTCCTGTCCTTGTAAATATGGCCCCTTTACACGCAGCAATGTGCGTGAAAGAGGCGATCCATGGGTGTTGCTGTGGGCGCTCCCAAGCAATAGCGATGGAACCAGACACATTTCCAGATTTACGAGGATTCGTAAACCTGGAAATGCGTCAGTATGCTACGCCACCTTATAGGTGGTGTAGCGAGGCACACGGGGGAGAAATATTTTAATTTCTCCTCGTTTTTTTCCTCTTTCAATGCATGCTGCATTCTACAGCACGCATTGAAAGAGGAAAATGCCTGTAGTGATTGTTTTCTTGCAGGAAGGGGCACCTTCCTGCAAAAAAACAATCTCCCTGTGACGCATGCAAGGGTGCCTGCGCCGGTGCATGGCAGCTGTTTGTGCACCAGCGCAGGGGAGAGCACAGGAATGCGACATATCTTTGTAAATTTGTTACCTTCCTGTGCTCTGAAAGTGCCGCAGCGTGGCACAGCAAAAGGGCTTGCGGTGCCATGCTGCAGCAACTTCTTGTAAATCTGCCCCTTGGTTGTTTGCCAGCCCAAACAAGTGTAATCAGCAAGGATCTTAGCATAATGAAGGATTGATTCTGCATTAGTATTGACTATTGTTAAAGAGGTAGAGACACTTCAGCCATGCAATCATTTTCATTAGTGCTATCTTGCCTGCAAGGGACAGAGACAGGGCCAACCAACACTGCACCTGACTGTCAGGATTGCTAACAACTACTCCTTAGTTTTTTTCAATGATTGCATTTTGATCACACTTGCTTCAGGTACACAGATATTTAGTTGAATATGTGCACCCAACTCAAGAGGGTAGTCAAGGGGGCACATTTAAGTTATGGAGTTGATTGAGAAAATGAGAGCTGTAGACCAGTTTATAGTTGATTCTTACAAATGCCCAAACTTGATACATGATCTTAATATAGGGGTAGAGTTTCCTTAGGATCCTGAGTGCAAACCACCATAGCATCCACAGGTAAGGATAGGAAGAGCTTCTGGTCCTTGAAGTTGAACACACAGTTTTAGTGGTGCTGCTGTAACCTACATGCAGGGGATTCTGACACTACATCAAATAGAATAAGCGAAAATAACAGGCATCCCTGCCTGGTGCTACGGTTTATGACTAAAGGATCAGTGATTGTCCAATTACTGGATATGCATTCAGTGGAAAGAGTGTAGTGTAAATGGATCCAATTAATGAACGGACGAGGGGCACTCATTCTCAGTAGTATTAAATAAAGGAATTCCCAGGTCAAGTGAATCAAATGCCTTAGCAGCATCTAGTAGCCCCCCACTGTTTCCAGCTCCGATTTAATTGATGATCAATGGAAATAATGTTCTCAAATTATGTGACAAAGATTGAGGACCACTAGGAGCAGCCTTTTAGCCAGTATTTTGGCATCTACATTTTTAAGCAATAGCAGTCTGTAGGGTTCACAGACATACACTACCTTACATGGTTTAAGAAGTGTTAATTACAGATTCCCTCATCAAGGGGTGGGAGGATGAACAGCGCAATTGGTACAGTTCTCTGAAACTGAAATAAATCAACAGTGACGCGTTTTCCTTATATAATTCTCCTGGAAGACCATCCATACCAATAGCCTTCCCCCTTGAGGACTCTGAATGGCTGCCATTATTTACCCCGTAGCAACAGGCTGCATTTAAAATTCCCAGTGGCCTGTCCCCAGCCATGTGAGAGCAATATGGTCAAAGTTAACAAGCATCTGGTGCATTACAGCATGTACCATGGATGTAATGAGCCTGAATAGTAAGTGGAAAAGGTTTGAATCATGTTTTCAGTGTCATAGCAGAGTTGATCATCCTGCTTAGCAGATATGATCATCCAGCATAGTGATAGCTGTTATCTCATTGGTGGCCTCGGGGTGCTTGAGGATATCTGTTAGGGGCCTACCTGGCCTTTACATTTCCCCATACAATTGTGCAATAGGTCCTTGTAGATAAACTTAACCTCCTCATCCATTTCGTTATAGTCTAATGTAGAGGCGGTCATGGGGCTTCATGTGCTTGACCTACAGTGCCTACATCTTCAGCCCAAGCTTCTGCAATTGTGTTCTAAGGGATTTAAGGACTGCACTTTGTTTGGATCTGCAAACCCGTCTAATTACAACTTGAGAGACTTCCTCATTCGTACTCATAGTATCCACTGAGCCAATGTTTTGATGATTATAATTTATTTATTTCCTAAAGACTGAATTGGTTAGTGATTCAGGATACAGTGTCCCACAAAAATGGAGGCACACGGTCCCAGAATATCCAGGCACAGTAACTCTGGGCAAATATCTGAGAGGGTCTTCACTAGATGCTGCATTTTGTGTGTTCTTATTCTCATCCTTTGAGGCTAAGCAGACTAAAAGCTGTGTATCGAAAAGAAGTATGTGCCTTTATGTGTTATGGGATGTTGTATTCTCCATAGGTCCACTAAGTCGTATGGCAATAACTGCACCAGATGCTGATCTGCAAAGCCCTCTGCCAGATACAGTTCAAGAGGCCACAGAGCACGCAGAAGTTACAAGGCCAAAGCCATGGGGTCGGGACCTTTTACTACTCCTATCTAGGGACTACCCTACAATAGCTCTGCAAACTCGACCAAGTACATACCTTTTCAAACTTGACTCTCAGTAGAATTGAAGGTGAGCATTTAAAGGCCTCTTAGGGGGGTTAGTGTAGGAGTCACTCCAGCTCAAGAATCAATACCATTTATCAAGGCCTTTGCCACTGCTGTCCTGTGGCCTGCCCTATTATGGCTTTGAAAAATGGACCAAGTACAACCCTTTCAGCAAATGACTCTACATAGAAGCGAGGGCGAGCAGTCACAGGCTTCTTAGGGAGGTTATTTTGGAGCTCAGTCCGGCTCAATAATCAATACCACAGCCCCAAGAGCACAATAAAATCAGTGTTCAGTCCAGTGCTTCTCTGTGCAGAAAAGACAAGTACTTTACTACACAGAAAATATAAAAATTCACTGCACAATCAATAATGCACAAATACCCAATTACAAGTGAGAGTCTTTGTGCCCCATGGGCTTCTGCTGACTAGCCCTCTTCCTTCCTCTTGTGGGTCCCCCAGTCTGAGGACCTCCCAATTCCCCTCACCTTAGTGTTTGAGGTAGATTGGTGGGTCCTCCCCATTATCAGCCACCCCTTTTTATCTTTTCTTGCTCTCAGTCCTTGGCCCATTTACGTCTTTCACCAAGTTTGTAGTAGTAGCCTATGGCTAGGTTCGACCATCTCACTGGCAACAGGAGCCTCCAGGCTGCACATGGCAGTCTCCTCAGGAGCTGAGCTGCAACAGAACCTCAGCGCTCGGAGGATTGCAGGAGGAGCAGAGGCTTCTGATGGTGGCCCTCTTCCGGACTGCTTGCTACAGATCGCGGCTCACCCCTGCACCCTGGTGGGTACTTTCCACCACTTCTTGAGTGCAATGGGCACAAGCGTGCAGATGATAGTTCTTCAGTGTGGTGAATGCCAGGTACCATTGTCAGCACTCTGTTCCTCAAGGGAACTACTTAGTTTCTTCATCAGACACCCCCAAGGCACCTCTCAGGTCCTTTAATCTTCTGGACTGGCCCTGACCCATTGACACTACAGATAGGATTCCAGGTGATGTTTTCTTGGCTGAGAGGAGCTGGATGTCAGGGCGAGACCAACGAGTACTCTGGGGGTAACCCCTCCTCAGTAGAAGAGACCACAAAAACGATGGGTCTTGAGCTCTCATATTTTTACAGGTTTTGAAGAGGGACGATGTGTATTCCAGATCTGCTTCCTTGGAGCTAGTTTGAGTCAGTTCCCCTTTTGTGTGTCCTAGGCAGGCCACCTTCCGTGCATGGCCTCTGTATGCAAGGATGCTCTTACCACCAGAACAGTTGTGAGGTGGATTACCCACCACAGAAGGACAAAGAGCTGAGATCAGGCTGCACCCAGCCTTTTATGACCCCTCCTCACAGAGATCAGGAAGAGAGACAAGAACCTCTGCCCCTTCAAAGGGCTCTGTGCCCTAACAGCATATACTGTAGGCCTCAACCTGAATATCCAGTAATCTACCTAATGCAAGCTTCAGTCAGTCATTTGCTTCCCCATATATAATGAAGGGCCCTGGCACCTCCTAGGAAAGGCTGTCTCCTCTTTTGTCACCAAGGCATCTGGTGCTCCACTGTCTGGGAGATGCCAAAAAAACACATGTTCTGTTGAAAAAAGCGACCTTTCACCCTTCTTGTACTCTAGTTAACGCTGTTGGCTTTTTCTGAATTTAACCTGCATGCCTGGATCACTAATGCATGGCACACTATCATGTCTGGCACACACGCATACAGACAATGCATGGAATGTTGTGTTCAGGATTTCGGCTCAACGTGAGCAGGGGATCTTTATATAAATGAACCTGTAAGTGTGCATTAATGTCTCTCAGGTAAAATATAACTTACTAACAATGGTGCACTACCACCACCTCACTCAACGCATGAAACCCTCAACAGGGATGGTAGTCCACTGCCATCATGTGGGTGCACTTGAGGCATCCTTCCTGGGTCAGGGAGAGGTCTAGAACCTATAATAGTTAAAAGACCGAGCCTAAATCAATGCACACACACAGTATTAGTGTGTGACATAATAAAAAAAAAACATCACAAGTATGCAATTTGGGAATGCCGGTCAGGGGACACGACTGTACATCATGCAGGGTACATTCCTTTCCCAACACCTTCCTATCTGAGTGAATGAGTCATTTGCCAGGTTGAGTAGTGCATTAAACCACCGACAGCACTGGTGCAGGGGGTAGTGCTAGCCCTTTGTTCCATAGCTCTGTAAAAAAAAAAAAGCTGTGTGAATTCACTGACGTAATCAACTGTCTACAGATAGTGCCTGGTTTTATGACAAACGTTCCCTCAACATCTAAAATGGAGTTCATGGAGTTGAAATAAGGGGCCTCACAATTAAAATGGACACCCCGTGGAGTATGAGGAGTATGTTGAAGAAAAGTTATAGGAGACCCATCTTCTGGCTATAGTGCCCACTGTTTCCTTGGTGAGATGGGTTTCTTGCCCTGATGTCATGATGTTCAAGATACATTAGTACCTACCTCATTTTGTGGGGAATGTTTAATCCTCTCACATTCCACTGATGAAAATTAATGTGGTTAGTTGTCATGTCTGCAGACTCTAATTATCATAGCTTGTGTCCAGCATGGTGTCTGATTGAGATTGGCCTCATCATGCTGTGCACTATATGTAGCACACTAATACGTCAGCTGTGGGTCGTGTGTGTTTTGAATGTGCAACCAAGTAACTACCCTTTCTAACCACCCGGACTCGCACAGACACTGCAAACATTTCAGTTACAGACGCATGCCCCCTCTCAACCAATAAGCTGTACAGAATTCTATGTATTGAATTGTTCAGGTAACACATCTGGGGTGCAACAACAATTATAGGGGTAATTCACAGGGGAAGCGCCATGTGCAAAGGGGGGGATCTCCACCATGCAGTGAAGTTGGCCCAGAGTTCAGCAACAACAAGAAGATGAAGAATTGCAGCGACACCGCAACTTTGACTTATATCGCTGACACAGACACGCTGGGTGCATCACTTCATTAAGAGAATTAAGCTCCTGTAGAGCATGAAATACCAACATTTTCAATTGAATGACCTTGTCAATTGGAGCCTTCATTTACACAACCGGACACCTCAATAGAACAGTCTAAACATTCAACATTACTCAACATCATCTAGGGGAGGAGAGAAGGACCCCTCCCTCGCTGGCATGTGCGGAGTACCATGATACCAGAATGCCCCCAGATTTCAGGAAGATGGCCACTCGCAGAGGGCTGGCGAAGATATGTTGTTTGCTTTGGAGTGAGATCTTCAAGTGAAGGGATTAAGCATGGCATATTCAATGTCAATCTGTCTGCCCCCCCCCAATGCTTCCTTGGATGTGAGGACAGATTTATGACCTCACACTATGTATCAACTCTTCCTCAGTAGTTTGAGCAGCAGAAGCAGGAACAGCAGCAGTGATATCATATACAGTGTTACCTTGTTGAAATGCAGTGCAGTGGAAGCCGCAGCGACATTGTAGAAGACCGCTGGAGAAGACACGAAAGTGGATGAATCCAGCTCCCCTGCTAGGACTGCCTCCATTAAAATATCCATAAGATCCACAGTGTGTGACTCTCTGCCCGACACCGACTGATCCTCTGCACACACCTGAAGCAGGCTGGTCACTGTGCCTGATTTCAGCAACTTCATAATTTGACTGCCAATTCGGGAGACATGCTGCTATCCCACCTAAATTCTACAAAACCTTCATGGATATGATACTTCTGGAATTCTTCTGGAATTCCCTACTTCTGTAATTCACTCATTTAATAAGGCATATTGATAGGGGAATTGAGATTCCCTGCCACATGGAATCTCACTAACATAGTTGTATTTTTAAAGAATAATAGGCCACCAGAGGATAGGGACTCCTATTGACCTGTTTCGTAGATTAATTTGGATGCAAAGGTATTTTCAAAAATATTAGCAACTCGACTGGCCCCTTTAATGGATACCTTGGTATCGCCACAACAACACAGCTTTATACCTCGTAGGGACAACACAAGTCATACCAATACGGCTATTGTGGCATCTGATGTTGCTGGTGGAACTGGTAAAAAGGTTGGTATGATCTTATTAGATTTTGAGAAGGCGATTGACTGGGTCATATGGGAATGGCTATGGGAAACAATGGAGGTTCTTGGTATTGGTGGCAAGTTTACCAGTTGGGTACAATACTTCTAGAGGAACCCTAGGGCTAAGTTGGTATATTGTGGGAACTGTTGTCTTCCATTTAAGATCTTTAGGGGCACCAGACAGGAGTGCCCAACTCGCCTCATCCTATTTGCTTTATATATTGAGCCATACTTAAGAGTCCCTCCCGCTAAATCAGGGAATACAGCCATTGATATCCAATGGCTGTGAGCTTAAAGTCACAGCCTATGCAGACAATGTTGCCATTATCATGACTGATTCCTCCGACTGCTATCCAGTTAATACCAGAGGTGGCCAACAGGTTTGGAGCTTTCTCTGGATACCAATGAATTCTAGCCAAAACACAAGTACTACTTAATTACAAGTCGGCGGTCCTGATCCCGGGGGCAGTAGCCACGGCTACTTATTTAGGGGTTAGGATAAGGGCTCAGGTTGATAACATTCTCAAACTTAATTATGAACCCTTACTGCAGTCAGTAATTGTTAAATTTCGGTCATGGAATCTGCTTCCCGTCGGACGTTGTAATATCGTAACCATGAATATTCTCCCTAAATTCCTTCACTTATTTCGGGGTATCCCACTGAGAGTTCAGTACTCCTTCTACAAATGCCTGGAGGATGCTATTTGCAGTTTCATATGGGGGTATTGAGAGGTCAGGCGGGCTATTCGGCTTTTGAAACTCCTGTATAAACAAGGTGCGTTTCGGCTACCTGACTTTAAACTCTATTTTTGGGTAGATTTTGCTGGTCGAATATGTAATCTGCTCACAGGGCAAGATGCAGATGCATCTATTTTAGGTTACCAGTTGGCACTTGAGCCTGATGCCAGTTTTTTTTTTGTACAGGTTCATGGATTCTAGCTACTATAAGCACGTCCGATTCAAGATTCTTAGGGACATTGCGTGAAAATGATAGAAATCTGTGGCAGGTATTCTCCAGCCACTCTACATGCATATACACCACTCTGGGGAAACCCAGCAGTTCCAGAGGTACTCCATGACTCAATGTGCAAATCCTGGGCAAGGCTCGGAGTGGGGACTGTGGGGCAGCTAATTGATATTAATGGCTTTTGTTCATTAGCCTCTTTTCAGACTTTCTTTGATCTCCCCTATTGGTACTTCTTTAAGTATTTACAGCTGCTGAGCTATTTTTTTGTGGATGCAAGGATTCAATAGATTCCGAAGAATTTGACATTTGTCTTATCTGTATTGAGCACCCGGGAAAGTATCGATTAGTGCATTATATCACAGCACTGAAGATAGCCTAATACTCGGCAGGTGAGATTCAGAATGCCCTGGAGACTATAGACTGTGCTGTCCACTCTGTAAGTTTAAAGTTGTAGCAGTTTAAGACTATCTGTATGCTGCATTATGCACCCAAACAGATTTTAAAATGCACCATGACTCATGGCTCGGACAAGACCCAATGCCCGAAGTGTGGTTGTCCGTCAGCAGACATGAGGCTGCCCGCGGCGCACGCCTAAAAAGGCAGCCACCTTAGGGCTGCATTCGACACATCCCCTTGCTCCAGTCTCGAGGACCCCTGGGCTGTCCCCATAAAGCCAGCACCAGGGCCGCTTCACTTCCGGCGCCCAGTGGGTCAGGACGTGGTATTTATTCCTGCCCTGCCCACTGGCCTAGTGACCACACCGTCATCCGCTCCACTCAAAACACATGCACAGATGTCACCCAAAGATTACACTGACACGTTCGTTATGGGTGAAGAATACAACATACGTATGACGATAAGTGGGTTATCTTACGGGCGATCCAGGGCAAGCAGCCCCTCGCTGCTCCGCCCGCCTTGCGAGCCAGCACGCACGGTGGGTCGATGCCCGGCAGTGCGGCACATTTTTCAGATCCTCCTTTGGATCACGTGATCTGTCTAATACACCCGCCCCTTTTAACGGGGGCGGAGCGTGTTATGGCACACCCCCGGTTGGTCAGGCCCCCCAACCGCCCGAAGGACTAACGGGGCACCGTCGCGGTCTTCCCAGAACCTCCTTCGGCTCCCGGACCTTGGCTCGGGCACCCTTACTGTGCCGGACAGGGGTACCCTTACTGTACCGCCTGTCGCAGAGGTACCCTTACTGTACCCTTCTGCCTCCAGATCGCCCTGTAACTCCGCCACAGCTCTGGGGAGGCTCCCGTCGCTGCCAGAGCCCCCCTCTCCCTCCATTGCTGCTACTGATGCCCTGCCCCTGCGAGCGCCTCTTGCACGTCCAGCAAGAACATGTCCATCCCTACCCTGGACAAGTGTACCCCATCAGGCTTGTAGAACCCCTCCACCTTCTCTTGGATCAATGCATGTCTGATGAAGCCCATGCCCCTGCGTTCCATGAATTTCTGCATGGACCTATTGACCCTCCTGCGTGACCGATCTACCGCTGCCGGAGACCTGGCCCCCCTCCAAGTCTTGCGGGGGACGATCTTCGACCACCACAGTTCGCATGAACCCAGTGCCTGGCTGATGGCTGGCAAGTCCGCTTGCATGGACTGAAGCAGGGCCCTCCTTCCCCTGGAAACAAGGTCATTTCCCCCAAGGTGCAAGATGAGGACCGACGGCTGGACCCCCCCGGCCGCCAAGCGCTGTTCGATTGTGCCCCGTGCTTCACTCCATTTCATCCCCGGGGAGCCCAACCATACGAACTTTGTGTTAACAAAACTCTGCGGCCAGTTCCTGTGCGGGCCCAGCGTTCCAACCTTGCGATGTAAGAGTGTCCCATCAACCATACCTGGTGGCCTCCCAAATGAAACAATGAAGCAGCTTTAGGCAGTTGTATATTTATTTGCACACAAAACTCTTGGGGTATACCCGCTATAGAACACACAGTGAAGAACACTCAGAAATGTACATGTGCTTGTAGAACACTCAGTTTGGAACACTCAGAAATGTACATGCGCTTGCACCTATGTCTAAGCCCACACCTGCCCAAATACTGCGGCATCAAGGTCGGACATATCTCTTGAAACAGTCGGAGTGCCAGCGCCCCACACCCTTGACGCCCTCTGGGCCAATGCCGGCCTTGGCAGCAGAGGTGGCGGCCCCAATTCGGAAAGAGTGGGAGGAGAATCTGCGCCCACTCTCTGATAAACCCCCTTTGGCAAGGGCGGCCCCCAAAATGCGATCAAACTGGAGCCTGGTGAGGGGGGCCCCATCAGCATGTATCAGGAAGGGCCCCGGGGCCGCTGGGCGTAAGGCCAGGTATTGCCCGCGGCCATGCCTCTCGGAACCGGAGCCACTGAAAGCGAGAAAGAGCGTCAGCTGCCACATTCTTGACACCCGCGATGTGCCGCGCCCTGAACTCGATGTTGTTGCGCAGACCTGCCTTCACCAACTCCCTTAGCAGGCTAAAAACTAGCGGGCAAGAGGCGGTAAGACCGTTTATGCACCACCGCCATGTTGTCCGACCAGAAAACTACTTTCTTGTCGCTTAGTGTGGCCCGCCATAAGTGCAGAGCTACAAGGATGGGTAAGAGTTCCAACACTGCAATATTGCTCGTTACTTTCTTTTTACGCCATGCATTCGGCTACCTCATCGCGCACCACTCTTCGCCCAGGATCACGCCAAAACCTTCCCTACCAGACGCGTCTGAGAACAGGCAAAGCTCCTGGCTGGCTATCCACGGGGCCCTCCAAATCACCTTACCATTGAAATCGATGAGAAATTCCGCCCACATCGCTAGATCTGCTTTCAAGCCTGAACCCAACCTTACAAAATGGTGTTTCTGTAGTACATTGGCCGTGGCCCCCGCCAGCCTCCGCGAGAATACCCTGCCTGCTGGTATCACCCTAGCTGCGAAGTTCAACTTGCCCACCGGGCTCTGGACAGCCCCTAAGGTCGCTTTGTCCTTGCCCAGCAGCGCCTGGATGTCCTGCAACAAGCCCTGAACCTTATCAGTGGGAAGCCTCGATTCACCTTTAACCGTGTCAAGCTCCACGCCCAAAAAGGTGAGGACCTGCGCTGGCCCCTCGGTCTTACCTGGGGCAAGGGGAACCCCTAGGAACTCAGCCACCTCCTCGAAACGCCTCAGCCCCGCCGCACACTCGCCTGTCCCAGCCGGCCCAAAAAACAAAAAATCGTCTAGGTAGTGGGTCACCTGCGTGATCCCATGGAGGTCCCCCAATGCCCACTGAAGGAACGAGTTGAAGGCTTTGAAGTAGGCACAAGAGACAGCGCACCCCATCGGCATGCAGCAATCGTAGAAGAACTGCCCCGCCCACTTGAAACCTAGCAGGTGCTGGCTTTCGGGGTGCACCGGCAGCAGGCGGAATGCGGACTCAATGTCCGCCTTAGCCAGCCACACCCCTTTTCCCGCTCTGCGTATCATGTCAATGGCCATGTCCAGAGAGCAGTATGACACAGAACATGTCCCCTCATCCAACCAATGGTTCACTGAATTGCCCTTGGGGTACAATAGGTGGTGGATCAAGCGATAGGCGCCCTGCTGTTTCTTCGGTACCACCCCCAGCGGTGAAACCAAGAAATGTTCAAGGGGAGGGCTGCTGAATGGCCCCGCCACCCTCCCTGCTGACAACTCCTTTTGTATTTTCTGGGCCACCACCCCAGGCAGGTCCCTGGCTGACTTTAAGTTCAAAGCGTCCCTGGACTCCAGTGGCCCCTTGTATGGAATCTTAAAACCATCGAGGAACCCTCCCGCTAGCAGGGCCCTGTCTTGCACTAAGGGATAGTGTCTGATGAGTGGAATGAAATTATCCATGATGATGGGGGATGGGCCCTTGGAGGGCCCGGGGCGCTATGCGGGGGGCCCGGGTGCCCAAGGGGGGATGGTGGGGTCCCCTTGCGGTGGGGGTGGGCTGCCCCTTGTGGTCTCATTGGCATTGCGCATCTGCTCTCTTGGGTGGGTTAGACTGGGGCGCGCCCTGGCTGGAGGTGCAGGTGTTCGCAGGGTGTTGTGCACCGCACTTGCTGCAGCTGTGTGTGAACTTGCATGCCCTGCCCCAGGTGCAATTGCCCCCGTTGTATAGCCGACATGTGCCTGAATTGAAGCGCTTGGATCCCAGCCTCTGCCCTCTCCCCCTGCCCCCCCGAAATGACTGCTTGAAGGGGCGCCTGGGAAACTGATCCTTTCTTCTGTCATCTGACTCCCCTTGCCCTTTGTAGTACTGATCCCTCCTATCCTGGGTGGGCCGGCACATGTGTTGTACCCAAAGCTGGATCTCTTTCTGGTCCCACCCCAGGTCCGGGCATATGGCCATTCTCTTCCAGAAGTCTTGGTCATAATAGAACCAGCCCAACCCCCCAGAGTGCCTCGCCTCCTCCTGAATTGTGCTAGCATATTGCATGAGGGCCTCACTCTGCTCTGGGAATTTCTGGACAACCACTGCCGCTAAGATGTTAAATGCTGACGTCCAGTTCTCAATTGTCCTATTCGGCCAGCGCTGGTGTCTGACTTTATCCTCCTCCTAACGACCCATCTTTCTAGTGTCCATGCCCGCCGACCCGTGCATGAGTAGTGTAAGAATATCTATGTACTCCCGCCTCCATATCCCCTCCTTAGTGGCCTGCGGTACCATCCACGCCAGGGAACAGCGGCCGGATGCCAAAGGTGCCTGGGTGACAAGGGGTCTAGGGACCTCCCCAGTGCCCTCCCCTACTGGGATAGCAGACCCTGGGGCCACGACGGGCAAGGCCGGCGGTGCCGCCCGGCTCCCTGTGCTGGGCTCGAGAGCAACGTTGGTGGTAACCGGGCCATTGGCAGGTGGGGGGGTGCGGTAACCGGCACACCACCCGTGGGTGCCACCGCTGTAGAAGATGCGAGGGGACTAGCGTTCCCTGTGAGAGGCAGCACCGAAACCCCCCCAGGCTCACCAGTACGTGATTCCGCGGCTGCGTTCTGACCTGCCCAAACTTGGAGCACGGGGGCTTGAGCTGCCGCGGGCACCGCCGCTGTGGACACCTGTGGCGAGGCTGATAAAGCGTCCAAACGGCTCTGGAATACAGTCATGAGGCTAAGCATGTGGTCCATGGCCTTACCCATTTGCGCCATGTCCGTGATGCCAGAGGCAGAGTCATGTACCACCGGTGTTACAACGGCCGGCACGGTGTTACGTGGTGCAGCCGCCTGCCGTTTCTTAGCTGGCGGGGCCTCAGGCATGTCTTTGGTTGTGGGCTTGCGTACCCGTGTGGACCTCCAGGGCTCCGCCCCCGAAGGGCCGGGGATGCCCTCGACAGGGGGGGATGCGACAACCACGCCTGAGTCGTCCTGCCTGCGAGCTTCGATAAAACCCTGGAACCACGCCGGCCCCTTCTCACGAGCGATCGCCATGAACCCCGCCCACATTCCGTCTTGCGGTGCGCTCGGCTGCGTCTCATCGATCGACGTCTCCGGGGAGAACAGTGGACTCGGGGTCCGGATATCCTCCATGTGTGCGGTGCTTGACCTTTGCGGTCACAGTTTGCACTCGCTCCCCTTTGCGCTTTTCCCGCGATCCCTTGCTCCTATCGTTTGCGAGCTGACCCCCGGCAATCTGTAGGGAGAGAGAGAAACGTCGTTAGCACGGTGCAGGGGCCCAACACGCTGGAAGCGCGCAGGCGCATGGACGGACCGCAAATTGGGGGGGGGGGATGCGCAACAAACAGACGCAGCACACGCAGCTTCACAGCAGGGTTGGGGGGGGTGTATGCCCTCAGGCTGAGAAACCACCGAGCGACAATCAGCATCAGCGCGACGGTGCGACGCCACACTGACCACCCTCATTGCACTTAAAGTCAATTGGATATGGACATGCTGCTTCTGATCTCAGCGACTACGTTTGTGCATGAATGATAATATATTTATTGGGCAAGGGTTGTTTCTTTAGCGCATTGTGGCGTCTAAGGAGCGTGTAAAAGCGCCTGCATCACAGAAGAGGAGAAGACGTGTTAGGAATTTTTGCCAACTTATGACCCTTTGACAGCGTTTGCGAGACTCGAACCCTTGTCCTGTGGGAGCCTTGATAACCGAAGGCACAAGACTTACTATTGAGCTATAGTCCCTGGTGTGGCATTGAACCCACAGCCTTTGAATACCTTCTTGGCCTGCCTAAAGTCCAATGCACCCTACGTTGCGCCACGGGGCCACCCGCTCCAGCGTCCCCGATCCCAAAGGAGGGGCCAAAATTCGCCCACGCATGACCCCCGCACAGCGCCCCAGAGCCCCGAACGAGCCACAGCGGGGACTCGCATTCCAACAAAGAAGTGTTTAAAATTTGGCCCAGCTTATGACACTTTGACAACGTATACGGGACCCAAACCCATGTCCTGAGAGAGCCTAGATAACCAGAGGCACGCGACCCAAAGGCACCGGAGCGCTCGGCGGATGCGCCGCACCACAAATCTCACCTCGCGGAGCACATTGCGCGAGCTCCGCCCCAGACCAGCACAACGGCATTGGAGGCCACATCGTGAGGTGCCCCGCGTGATCGCCGCCTGTGGACCAACCCCAACGTCGCAGGAGCCCAAATAATTGCCCCCAAGACAGCGCCTCCGTGATGTCCACCAATAACCCAGGCCCGAGACTCACCATCGAGCCTCCGCTCACACACAAACCAGGCGCGAACCATTAGCCCGAACCAACCTCCCCCCGACCGCTTCCCGCTCACAGCACGAAGCCGCTCGCAACTCACACCCCCTCACGGCAACACAAACGGTCAATGTAGTACTGGAGGGGAGGGGGGGGCCGTTCCCACGCACGCGCCTAACGGCTCTCCGCGCCCCATCGCTGCGCTCGCTCCGTGGCGGGAATCCCAGTAAGTATGCCCTACTGTGCTCTCTCACAGGGGGAAAACCACCCAGGGCTACAGCGCTCACAGAAGGGTATTACCATGTCGACTATGGGCAGAGACTTGGGGCTTTAGATGGTCTGCGATGCTAGCACTCACAGTCTGTAACCCGAAGGCACCGGAGACAAAGATATGGGGGTGCCGGGGCTCAAACTCACTAAATCACACCGCAACGGCCCTCCGCTTGTAACGATTGTAACCGGAGGACATTCCTTAACTCATGGCTGGCAAGAGAGGGGCTACCGACATCGATGATCATCACCATGCGCGCGATTCCTTGCAATTCAACCGATCGACTCCGTCAGAGCCCATGCGGCAGGCGCTGCCGGGCGATGACCCCATTACACAAACATCCCCCATTCTCGCCATACGAACGGCCCTGCGTCCTACCAGCGCTGTAAATTGCGCCTTCCTTACAAGCCTGCCCCGTTCTATCTTCCTGCCGCAAAACCCCGGCCGCAGCGTCCTACCGACGCGCAGGAGCCCACTTGTGCCCCCACCACCCGTGGCCATCGAGCCACAGGGCCCCGTCAACCTGGTACTGCCCAGGGACAGGGCCGGGGTGGGAGGGGTTGTGCAAGACTCACCGTTGCTTCAAAATTCATGAAGGGCCCGGAGCGTGGCGCGTGGCAAGGTCGGAGACGACGGGTCAAAACCGCGACTGAAGACACGACGAAGTCAAAATACGCGTGGCCAGGAGGAGCGCGGGAAGCAGAGGGCGATCAGAGCGGGAGAGACGCTTATAAAGGGGGGGGGTCAGCCTCGCCCACCCCGAGACACGCCTCCATAAACCAAACCCATTGGGGGCCTCCCCTCCCCGAGGCGCGGCCTCACGAGAGGCGGAGCAGGGGGGGGGAGGCTCCGACAGGTGGCCACTAGAGAGCTGCCCTGCTGATGTCCCCCTGCATGGGACGCGGGCAGCGGCATTCCTCTTTGTCCCTTCTGGCCACGCCATCTAGATCGGCTGGAGCCACAGACGGTCCGACGTGCTTCTGCAATTGGCAGTGAGTTGGCCTGTACCTCCCCTCAGGCATACTCCTTGTATAAAATAAACCTGCAGCAAACTGTTTTCCAACAAACCTGTTTTTGTGTGATTATTTATTACAGTGCATGCTATGTTCATATTGCGTGGAAGGGTTGCCTATATCTGCATTATTGTATATATGTTTGCTAGCTGTGTGATCCTACAGGAATATTGGGCAGGTGTGGACCAGTTGGCAATATCTCGTTCAAGTGATGAATTCCAGCTGTCTAACAGGGAGATTATGTTGAGTTGTAAAAGTTAGCATAAAACTAGTTCCAGGCCACTGACTTTGGTCATAATTATCTCTGCCCTGATATGCATAGCCAGGTCGTGGATATGCTCCTCTTCTCTGAGGGTGGCAGAGTGGCGGCCAATTATCTGCCAAATATATGAGTATGAGCTAGCTATAGCCAAGGCTAGCAGCCCCAAAGCTCTTAGATGGTGTCAAAGAACCGGGGCTGGTCTTAATTGGGTCTAAAAAAATCACTGCTACTGCTTTTTCAGAAATTTGTTTATGGCATTCCCATGCTGTTTTACATTGTATGGTTAAATGTTTATGTTTGCTATATCTTGAATATAGGTGTGTGTTACTGATCCTATTGTCATGACTGGCTCTAAAGAAAACATTTTAAGTACAGAACACGCATTTTTGTTGCATTTGCTATGGTTCTCAATAAACCATTAAGAATGTAGACACCATTTGAAAGGGTGTGAATAAACGCAGGAACAGGGCTGTATATAGCAATTTTTATGAAGTTCAGATCAGAATGGAGGTTCCTCTAAGTTGTCAGTAATGCCACTCTACTTAACAAGGCATTGTAATGGCACCCGCCTTCAGGATTGATGCCTCTGACACGTGCCTGCTGTCTCCTGGCCTTCCTTGAGCTGCACATGAAGGACAGCTCAGTTGGGCTGCTGGAATGAGGGCAGTTGCCTTTTTCACTGGCTGCCACAAAGGCAGAGCACAAATCATCGGACAATAAAGGCAACAACACACAGCATAGAAAAATTGCTTTGTATCAGAACAAATTGAATTTCACTGTGACGCACCAACATGGTGTCCTGCTAACATGCCTGAAATGAGTTATCTTCCTAAGAAATGTAATAACCAGGGCTTCACCCTTAACCTGATTGCTAGGCTGAGCATTTCATTCTGCTTGTGATGCAAAAACAGCAGGAGAAAGGACATGAGAATTGGGAGAAAATTAGTTAGGAATATAATTTTCGCTGAGGTGCAGCAACATCTTGTTTGTTCTAGAACTATTTTTTTGTCACTGTTGTTTCTTAGCGAGCATTGAATTGTTTCCCCAGGATTCACGCTGTCCTAGAAAAATCCACTCAAGAAGCTGTCTGGTAGAGAGGGGGGCTTCTCTCACTGGCTGTGCCCTTTTATCGAGGAGCTCCTGTGTTTGACGAGGCTGCTACTAGGGAAGAATTCCAAGCGAGCATAAGCGATCTGCATACCTACCACATGGCCGAATGCAGCAGGGGTTGGTGGCCTGCAACAAGTTGGCCGCAAGTGCCATGGCTGCTCGTGCTGGATTGGGTGCTTGGACTGGTCAGTGCGCATGCCTGAGGCCACAGGCATAAAGGAGTTGGCAACCTCAGTCTCTTTGGCAGCTGCCAAACCCTCCAGCAAATCTCCACTGGTCACGGCGGAAGGCTGTGGGCAAAGGGGATTGCCAATAAAGTCAATTACAAAAATAATCCTGGAAAGTCATAAAAACTACAGTTAAAAATGAGTTATAGTTCTAGGTCAAACGTGCAAAACCTATAAAATTAGCACTTTATGGTAACCCTGGGCGCTACGTGAAGTTGCAAAAGCGCTATGCGAGCTACGCGTAGCTACTTGAGTGTGTGTAGATGCTTGTCCCGCCTGTTCGCAATGCGTTTTTCTTGCTCTGGAACGCGTGTTCGGAGCGCTGTTTGCATGCTCGGGGGATAGTATCTCGCGAAATTGCCCATGCGGTCGCCTATGGGCACAGCCATCTTGTTTTTTCACTTGTGCCGCCCGTTGGCAATGCCTTATTTCCTGTTCTGGGTCGTGTATAGCGTGTTCGTGATGTGCATTTCATGTTCGGGAACGCGTTTTACGTGTTCGCAACGCTTTTTGCGTGCTCAGGGGGAAATATCGTGCAAACTTACCCAAGCGGTCACGACGGGCGCGGCCATCTTGTTTTTCACTCTATGCTATGGTTCTGAGCCTGCTTTTTCTTCCTCTATCTTTGCAATCCTTAGGTTTATACACTGTTTTTCTGATCTTTTTTTATTTATTATCTATCCCTCTCTGTCCCTAAGTCAATATTTTGCATTTTATTTCTACTTTTACAGCGGTTTTTTTCACTTTTCTACTGTTTTATGTTACTTCCTTCTTTAAGCTCTTACTTCTTCCCCTAAATTTATTTTCTCTTCTAAATTTTCTTTGCCGCCTCCCGCACACCCCAGAACCATGGCTAAGAGTACTACCGGCTCCAAGGGCGCCCAACAGCCGCCTGCCTTGCGGCAGACTGCGCCCTGCAGGGGTGCAGGAATGGGAGCTTTTCGGCGAGGCAGAGGTGGCCGCCATTGTTTTTTTGTGAAGCGCCACCTCCCCTTGACCTGGCTCCGGGTACCCTACCCAGGAGCGTCACCGCCGGTGAGCAAAGGTGCGCCGGGCAGTGTTTCGCTGCTCAGGGGTCCGGCGCACCCATAACCAGCTGGCCCACCAGTGGTCAGACATCTTGGACCAGGAGCAGGACCTGCTGGACCTTCTTGGTGTCAAGATCGTGGGGCTTGGTGAGTAGCTAATATACTAGAAGTATAAGTATTGTGTATAATTGTTTTCCGATTAGCAAGAATGCTGCTGCTTACATTGCAGGTAAATTACGTTTCAAAATCTTCTGTGAATGTAGGACACAGGTGCTCGGCGCAACTGATCTTACTTGTTTGCAACTTCGCGCTAGCTTGGGCTGATTATGTAAGAGTTTACTTTAGAGAACTTAAGTTAGGTAATGCTATTGCTAGAGAGACTCTAGTCCTTCCATTGTCCTCCTGTCACTAAGAAGAGATAGTGGTGGATGGATTGATAGGTTTAGTTAGGATTAGTTGGTAATTTTTTAGCCGTCTGCGTGACACATCCTCTGTTACTAAGTGCTGCTTACCCTAGTCCTTAGTAGAACCTTTTGTAGTTTGTTTAGTGAGTGGTAAGGCTTAGCAGTGTCACTAGCAGAACATCAGATGCAACCAACCAGGTGGTACTTAGGCTTAGTTAGTATTCTGGATTTAGAATGGAACACTGGATTAATGTTCATAAATAATAAGTAGACGGTCTGCGAATCCCGCAATGCTACTAGTCGACCATATTAGATAGGCCAAATTTATTGCACTTGTTGTTTCCATAAATGTTTTTGGAGCGTATTTTAAAATATTTTAATTGTTTCACACCACTCATCAATGTTTGTCTCTTTCTTTCTTATATCTTTCATGATCAGCACCCAGGGGCAAGAAGACGGGGTCGTCGGAGGGAGCAGCTGATGGCCACCAGGACCGCTCCTCTACCGAGGGCTCTGCTGCTGGCCCCAGTAAGTCCTCCTGTTGTTAATATTGATAATTATACCTCCCTAACTTTTACTGCACCTTATTTTTTCCAAACTATTATTTCTGTTTCCTAATTCTATTTTTTACAACATCTTCTTCGATCTAGACTATCTGTTTCCAAATTCTTGTTATCACTGGCTCTAACTGCCTCTGCTATGATTCTCTGTACTATTACTATTTGTCTGTAGCTAAGCTTGCCCAGTTGGCCACTCTTTATTTAAAAAGGTTTTAAATAAAACTCAGATTCACCAATAGACCTAGCCACTGAGTCCAGTCCTATGGGTTGTCCTATTCTAGTCTTCTTAATTTTGTGGATTTTTGACAATTCCCAACAACACAATGCCCAACCAGATATTTTACAATGTTTGATAGGATAGGACATACTATTGTTGTAGTGATTCTGCACATACACAAAGAACTATGCACAAGAAAATACTTAGGATGTTGGTGATAGGAGGTTGGACCTCACACCTCAGAACCCACAATCCCCTGACCGACTAGCTATAGTGTCTCATTAGCTCCCCGAACCCCCTGAAGATACCCAATCATTAGACAACCCAGAACATAACACACCTGACGTCTGCGAGTCCCGGAAGGTATGCACAACCTTTTGCTCACTCACTCGTGTAAGTCCACACCAAATACCACAGAGTCTATGTAAGTTCAAAAGGTTTATTTACAAATAACAAGATCTGTACGTTATTCCATAATGCAGTATAGGAATACGAGCCAGCACCAACAACAAAATGCATAAGATTAAAACAATAAACATTGTTACAAGTCCACAGAAGACAAAAGGGGAAATTATGATAACTGAACAGTGGTGGAAGAACCACCCTCCCCTTGGTAGGAATATAGTTTATATAAATGAAGGTCTGAGCGAATTCTGGGGCACGCCATGCCTCACCTTAGAATTAAGTACTGGACATCATAAGCTCTGCAAAGCTCTGGTTCGTAGAAGGGAATCTTCCGTCTGTTATGAGAAAAATGGTGCGCGTTAGTATAATGCAAGCCTTTCTCAGTCGTGACAAAAAGCATAGCATGTTATGGCTAAGCAATACGGACTGACCAGAAATCCATAACAAAGTGGCTTGTTTTTAGACCTTGTACATAGCGCTCAGACAGTAGCAGTATGAGCTCATGTGTGCTCAAACTTCTCAAAGGCGTCTTACACAACAACAAGCTGCAAGGTAACGTGCGCAGAAATAAAAGACACAAAGCTAAAATGGTTGCATCATGGCTCAGGCTAACTTAGCAAAGACTAGAATGACCCTAGGGACCATCTAACACTGCTAGTGTCTACTCTACTGCTCTGGTACCCGATTTGTAGTAGCGATGTATGTTGTATATATTAACTTTTTTTCAATCTTGCTAGTGAAAAAGAATAAATAGGGGGAGGTGTATATGGCATCTAAAAAATGTGTAATGTTTTTTCTAGCCGTACTACTGACCACCAGTGCCGGGGCCAGCGACGATGGAGAGACGTCCACTTCAGAGGGAGCATGAGATGCAGCAACTGCAGGAGCTGTAGGGGGTGAGCCACCAGCAGTGGCGGGCGGTGGTCAGATATATTTCTTACTTTTTGACATTAGACTTGCTGCACGGTCGTACACTGTACTGTTGAGACTTAGTAAGTAAGAAGCTGTTGTGAACAACGGTTGAAGAAGACACCCTTTACTTAGCATTAGCAATAGCATTAGTGGCGGGAGTTGAGTAACCAATGGCCTCTTCTATCTGACTTCAACTCAGCTGTGAAAGTTTTATGAAGAAGACTAAAAGTCAGATCAGATGACTTTGATGATGGGTTGAACTAAAAGGGAAAGAAGCGTGGAATGAGGAAGGACTGGCGAGTTGTAATATTTATGACTGGCAGAGAAGGATACGTGGGATGCATGCATAGGTGGCTGATGGGAATCAGATGCATGGGGGGTTGAAGGATGGGTGGAAGGTGAAAGAAAAAGATGCCTGCCTGGGTGAATAGCAAGAATCCTACAGGGTGTTTGGGTCGAACTCAAAGCCAAGGCAAGCAAGGAAGGAAGGACACATGGGTGGTGGTTTAAAAAAAAAAAGAATAAATTGTTGTTGTTGGTGAAACAAACTAAGGTTTGTTGAGAGATGAAGAAGAATGATATACGTTTACTTTGAATGGATGGTATTCATCATAGATAGCATAGGTGGAGACTGTCACTGGATGAAGAGTCTTAGTTTGAAGAGAATGTAAAAAAAACGCACCACAGTAGCAAAGCTGGGGAGAATAGAAGTTGTATTTTCAGAATACTGCCTTGACTCACAGTAGTTTGCAAGCACAGCATATATATTGTGTATGTATATAGTTATCATTATTAAGCGCCTTCCTCTGACTCCGAGGCCCACTCCGTACCTATGTTAATTTATTTTTGAAGTTTCGACTGTGTCAGCCAGCCTGCCATGGGTGGTCTATCGGCTGGTTAGTTACAACATCAATCAAAACAAAGTACCTCAAGACGTCCCACATATATAAGCAATGATCATGATTTCTGCCACTTCATGAAACGCAGTTATACCATCAATCATCTCCGATCCTACTGACTGACTGCGAAGAGTATAGTATGTGGTCATCATCATCATGGTGTCCAACTCAGTCTGTAGTGTACCGAGTGAGTCCAGGGTCCATATTCAAATATCCTATGGATCGCCCTTCAGTAGAAGTACAATTTTGTTACCAAACAACAAGTCTGTTTGCAGCATTAACCGGAAACAGTTACAGGAGGACACATATATAGCAACATAGCATTTTCCAAAGTAAGTAACTAAATCAACACACGGCTTTCAGTCATACCTCCACTACTACTCAACGCCACCACTACACAGACATATAGGTCTGCTGTGGTTGTTGACTTATTTACCTTTTATGCCACTTGATTTGAAACGCCCCGAGTTATTCCATCAATCATCTCTGATCCAACTGACTGACTACGAAGATAGTATGGTCATCATCATGGTGTTGTACGTGTTGTCCAACTCCAACTCAGTCTGTAGTGTACCGACTCTGAGTAAGTCCATATTCCATATTAAAAAATGCAACAGATATTGGCCTGCAGTAGTAGGAGTACAATTTGGTTATTAAACAACAAGAAGGGAAACATTGACTGTCACTTGACTCACTTTTAGTTGGTAGATTAATTACTTGTTCAGTTCGACTTCATGCACAACGTCATCAACACAAAAAACAGCAATCGCTCTGAGTCTGCATCCAACGCATGCCATCATTACTTGTCTTGCTCTTCTCTCTGGCTGTCAGATGCCTAGTTCTGACAGGTGTGTATTTTTTTACCGAGGCAGTGGCCTCATTATTACTCCACATTCATTTTGAGTGTTAGTTGCTGTTTCGGTTTTCTTATTCATCTGTGGCACTTTGTTGCAGTTGAAGTTGGTTCACATGGTAAGCGCTGTGAGATGGGCCTCAGCCTGGGTAGCGGTCATTGGTCAATTGAGTTTGCAGAAATGTGACTTGTCAGCAAGTTTCTTCGAAGAGTCTTGTCTTTCTCAGCCAAGTACCTCCTGTTCTGACGTTGATGAGCTTTTGATGCCTGCCGAGGATGTAGCCTTCTGACAGTGATGAGTTTACTTTTGGATGCCTGCCGACTTGCGAAAGCCTTCTGACAGTGAAGAGTATTGGATGCCTGCAGAGGCGGTAGCCTTCTGACAGTCATAAGTTTACTTTTGGATACCTTCTGAATGGGGAAAACCTTCTGACAGTGAAGAGTTTTGGGTGCCTGCAGAGGCGGTAGCCTTCTGACAGTTATGAGTTTCGGCTCGGAAACAAAAGGAGGATAGCTATAGTCATGTTCCACTTCTTCTGGAGGGACTGTTAGAGGCAACGTTTCTTGTACTATTCTCCATCCAATGTCTGACTTGAGGGAAATGTATTTAGGGTGAGTCAGGAAGATGGAGCAGGACTCTGAGGAGTGGACATTTAAATACACAGAGGTGCAACTCCAATATCGAAATAAATAGAGAAGACGGTGGTGATGGATTTGTTGTGATTCGAACCAGAAAGACAAAGACACACACAAATAAAGAAAGGAAGAAATTAACAATTTGAAAGCCTAGTTGTCAGGGAAGAGGAGCTTGTACTCAAACTCTGGTGGTTCGATCAGAAGTAGGCCATCTAACACAGTACTTCCGTCACCTAAGTCGCTCTCCTCTTCCTGCTGTGATTCAAGTATTTTGTACTCTGGTGGTATAAAGTGCTGATTCATTTTGATCATGGTTAACCTCTCCACGCTTTTGGGCGAGAGACTGGTCCTTTTCACAGTTACAATGCCACCAGCAGCACTGAAAACACGCTCAGAAGAGACACTTGCGACAGGGGAAGCCAGATACTTTATTGCCAGTCTGCTGAGCACTGTCCATTGGCTTCTTTTCCCATACCAATACACCAATGGGTTTCGATCCATGAAAACCTCTGTTGTGCCATCCAGATAGGCCTGAACTGTACGCTCAATGCTCAGAGGAGCTCCGATTTGCGTGGCCTCTTTTGCCTGTGCATCAGCACTGGACTTACCATACCCATGCCGTAGAAACCAATCAGTTGCCGATTGTACTGCGGCTGATAATCCTATGCTTGCTGTTCTTGATGATGTTAGTGTTGTTGTTGGTGACTGCTGGGAGGCAAACGCACTGCCCTCAGGCTCTGAAGTAGAACTTGACTGTGGATGACCTATAGTACTTGTTGTGGCCTGGGGTGGTGGCCCTCTAATTACCAGCTGTTTGTTTGGGAAGTCAGTGGCTTCCTCAGCTATCAAAGTTTCGTACTTGGCAACATCCACTTCTGAAAAAGGAATTACTGCCTTACTGTTCAGAAATACTTTGTACCGTGGATCCAAAATTGTAATGTAATGTTGATGTGACACAATGTTATTTTGAATCCTTGTATTTTCAGATCCTAATCTATCGTCCCCCCGATCAGCCTACACAGTGGCTTACCTCATTTGCTGAGCTGGTGGCTCCTCTTGCTATGAAGGCAGCGAATTTTACCATCGTGGGAGACCTCAATCTCTACCTAGAGGACTCACAGAACGGACCCAGCAGAATGTTTCTCTCTGATTGTGAGGCCATCAACCTCACACTACGTAACAGCGGCCCCACCCATCAGGCAGGACACTTACTCGATCCTGTCCTCTCAAACATTCCGCTCAACTGCTCTTCTCCAGCTCTTCCCCTAGACTGGTCCGATCATTTTGCCATACATTTCACTCTCCCCGCTGACACTAAAAGATGCACGCCCCTTCCCGGCTTCAGGAACAACTATAGACCCTGGTCCAAGCTGAATATTCCAGCTTTTAATGCCTCTCTCATGGATTCCTGCCCCGATATCAATCTTGGGTGCCCCTCCCTAGCTCAGGAAGTGTCAAATTGGTTAACCTCTAATATTAACCTTCATCTACCGTTGCGCCCGAGTCCACAGACCCCTCATCATGCTCCTGCCCCATGGTTCACAGATGAACTGAAGGTATCCAAATCTAAATGTAAACATTTAGAGAGATCCTGGAGGAAAACTTATGCCCTGAACGACAGACTGATTTACCGTTCAGCACTTAAGCTTTACCATCAAGCCTGTCGAAAGGCTAGAGCCCGGTTCGTCTCTGAGTCAATTGAAAAGGCCATCAATCGCCCAAAAGCCCTTTTCTCCATGGTCAAAAAGTTAGCCGGTTCTAAGACCGTTCCCATCCCACCTGCGTTAGGGGACGCAGAATGCAATGAAATTGCCGACTTTTTTATATCGAAAGTCGAAACCATCTACACTGCCTTATCCTGCGCTTCCCCTATACCCCCTTTCAAACCCCCTTCTAACCTTTCTACCCCGGACTCATTAAGCCTGCAATCCCAAGCATCTCTGATTTCAGAATGGCCTCTGCTAAATCCCAACACGCTGTCTGCCTGCTTAATGAAGGTCAACTCAGGCTCCCCCCTTGACCCGATTCCTATGAACACTCTCCGCCTGCTTTCCCCTGATGCTCTCCTTATCATTCAAACACTTCTGAACTCCTCTTTGCGTGAATCCACTGTTCCGGAGGAATGGAAAAGGGCCCTCGTAGTGCCACTCTTAAAAAAATCTGGTGCAGACCCTAAGATGCTCTCCAACTTTCGACCTATCTCTTTGCTGCCCCTGTTTTCAAAAATCCTGGAAAGGCATGTTAACAGCCACATTACATCTCACGTGGAGACTTCAGGTTTTCTTCATCCGTCCCAATCGGGTTTCCGTTCTCATTTCTCCACCGAAACTACTCTTCTGGGGGTCACCGAGAATCTACGCTCCCGCCTTGACCATGGCGAGACCACGGCGCTTATTCTTCTAGATCTAAGCGCCGCATTCGACACGGTCTCACATCCCATTCTTCTGAAAGCCCTAAGATCGGCGGGAGTGTCGGGCTCCGCTCTTGCCTGGTTGGCCTCCTTCTTAAATCAACGCACTTTCCAGGTGGTTTCCTCCGGCTCCTCCTCCTCCGTTCGTTTATCTGCGTATGGTGTCCCGCAGGGGTCCTCACTGAGCCCTATGCTCTTTAATATCTACGTGAGACCCCTAGCTACCATCGTGGAAGACTCTGGTCTTTCCCTTTACTCATACGCCGATGATACTCAGATCCTTTTCTCCCTCTCCTCGGCTGCTGAAAACTCTCCATCTGCTCTCAAATTAGGCCTCAGCCGAGTAGCAGAGTGGATGCAGGCTAACCTTCTGAAACTAAACGGAGATAAGACGGAGGTGCTTATTCTGGGCAAGCAAAAGCATGTCTGGAGCTCTGCTCATTGGCCATCATAAATGGGCCCTCTACCCATCCCAGTCTCCCAGGCTCGCAATCTTGGTTTTCTCCTGGATGACTCACTTTCCATGCGACAACAAGTGGTTAAAGGGGCGGCCACTTGTTTTTCCATCCTAGGGTGGCTTCGTAAAATTCTATGGAGGCTTCCACTCCCGACCAGACGCTCAGTGGTCCAGGCTTTAGTCACCTCTCGCCTGGACTACGGTAAAGTGCTGTACCTCGGAGCCACCCTAGAGCTTCAGAGGAAACTTCAGCTCGTTCAGAATTCTGCTGCCCGTCTCCTCTGTAAGGTCTCGTGGCGATCTTCTATCTCCCCTTATATGAAAGACCTTCACTGGCTCCGTATAGATAGCCGTGTTAAATTCAAGGCCTTCTGCTTTTTGCACAAAATCAAACATGGCTCGGCTCCCGGCTACCTGAGGGCCCTGGTCCAACAATACTCCCCTTCCCGCCCCCTCAGGTCATCCACTCAAGGCAACTTCCGGATCCCACGTTTTAAACTGACGAGAATGGGCGGACGCTCCTTCTCCTGTGTTGCGCCTAAGTTGTGGAATTCTCTTCCGACCGTGCTTAAACATGAACCATCGTTGTTAAAATTCCGCAAAGACCTCAAAACCTGGCTCTTCTCCCACTAACAACTCTATGCGTAATCATTAATTCTATTTGCGCCGGGAGACCCCCCTGCGGGTAGCTGTGCGCCTTATAAATTTAATTACAAATACAAATACAAAAATACAAATACAAATACAATGTTATTTTGAATCCTTGTATTTTCAGATAAGCGACGGCTAAGGAGTCTGCCAAATAATATGCGGCCCATAGTACAGTCCTCCCTGCTGACTTCATGTGTGAAGACCTCAAAAGGAAGTAGCATCTCTGTCAGGCATTTAACGATGTCCCATTGGCCCATCTCAATGGTCATGCCTCTCACAGTAGGATCCCCTAATCTTTGCATTACATAAGCATTGAGTGGTATGTACTGCTCAAACAGATGATCAAGCATGTAATAAGCTGAGTTCCAACGTGTTGGCACCTCCTGCATGAGTCCTTTGACTGGCATTTTATGCTCACGTTGAATGACCCTCAGCTGCTTCCGGGCTTTAAAAGAATAGCTGAAATGTGTGCATATTCTTCTGAAGGTGGCCAGGAAAAGTTGCTGACTTTGTATTCATTTTTCAGAAAGTCTTGAACAACAATGTTAATGCAGTGTGCCAAAAACGGGACCCTGAAATAGCTACCATCTTTCATGGCCCTAACTACATTACTGCCATTGTCTGTGGCAACAAAACCAATGTTAAGCCCTCTTGGGCGCAGCCACTCAAAGACCTTGCTGTTAAACTCATCCAAAATATTTGCAGCAGTATGAGATTTCTCCATGGCAAACATGGCTACAGTTGCATGTTTGTGAGTGGCATGAAAACTTTCAGCAGCGTCAACACCAGCAGATGTCTTTTCTCTAACCCCCACAAAAGAGATCCTGTGTGCAGTGATGCACATGTAATCAGTGGCTTGGCAACTGGTCCACATGTCTGTTGTCAGGTGGATACTCTGAACAGCACTCTGCTTCAAGGCTTTTCCAAGCAATTCCAGCACGTCGTGATGTAGTGCTGGAACAGCAACTCTGGCGAAATAGTAGCGGCTGGGAACCTTCCATTTTGGGCAGATGGCTGTCACAAATTTCAGAAAACCCACCCCTTCAACAAAAGAAAAAGGAGAAGGTCCAGTGCTAACAATTTAGCCAGCTTTGCATTGTACAAACGTGCTATTGGGTGGTTGCGCTCGTACTGCCTTCCGCCTTAAACATGCTGATAATGGTAGGCTGCATGGTTTTCCTTTCTGTCAGCCTCAACGACGCACTTCTTTTCATTGCGGTACTCCTTGCTGTCCCGCTGACTCTTACTCTTAGGTCACTGAGATGTTTCTGAGGATGTGGGCGATACCCCTGCACTGCTGGGGACAGGGCTACTTTGTATACCACTACCAGAGAGAATGTCTCCCTCTCCTTCCTCTTCCACCGTGATCAGATCTTCAACTCGTCGTTTATCCCCACCAACAGCAATGGTTGCAGTTTTTATGCGGCGAAGGTGGTCGTCCCAGTCGATCAAGTGGTGTTTTTTCAGATGGGTTATTTGGCCTTCAGTACCATAGTTTGTACCAAGCTTACCCAGACTAACGGAGGTATTACAAATGGAGCATATAGCAATGTTCTACTCCTTTTCGCTAACTGTAAAGAAGTCCCAAACTGGGGAGCTTAACTTTTATCTCCTTCTGGAGGTGCCACTTCCAATGCCGGAGAACTGGAAGGTGTGCGTTGAATTAGACTCTGTGCAGTACCACTACCTACTTCTACTGAGGTGGTGGTTGTGCTGGATGTAGGTCGCTACCGGGCCTTTGCTAATGCAAATATGGAAGCTGTAGGTGGTGTTGGTGTTACCTGTCTTGGTGTTATCCGTGCCACATCCCTCACATCAATTTGGGATGTGGTAATGTCAGTCTCCACTGGGGCGGTAGTAATGTCCATGGTCACTGGCTCATGACCATCCTGCTGTTCTACATCGACCTCCGTAAGTGTAAGGCTTTCTGGACCCGTGCTTTTTCCCTAGCTTGGTCTTGGGATGTGTCTCCCTCTCAGACTCAATTTGTGGCCCCCAAGTGGCATCTAGATCATCAGAAGGGGTGCTTGGCGAAGAACTCGATGGACTAACCCTCCTTTTCCTTGCTGGGGATGTGGAAGACAATGGATCTTCTGAATGAGTGACTTCCTCTTTTTCTTCCTCTGCATGAGGCTCGATTTCCTGAACTGCCCCTTCTTCGGCATGAAGAACTACTATTGTGGGCGGTGGTTGCGGCTGTTGTTGACCACCTATCTCCTGTGTTTCCTTCTGCGTTGATTGGGTACTACTTTGAGATAGCGATAAGTTTATCTCAGGCTCAGCATCACTGGTTTCCACCATTAGGCTGGCTACCTCTTCCACACTCATGTGCTTGGGCCTGGGTTGGTGGTTTGGGCCCACTGATGCGGAGGTGCTGCCACGAGCTTGCCCCCCGGACACCGCTGCTGCAGGCGTAATTTTTGGTTTCCCAAAAAAGGTTTTGGGTGGCACACCAGACTTAAGTGTCACTTCCTTCTTCTGTTCCTTCTTCTCAATAGCAACTTTCTTGGTACTGGAGGACCTGGTACCTGCTTTCTTTGGGGCCATCTTCTTCAGATGTCAGCAGCACTCAGTTGCACAAGTTGCAGAGATGTCTGGTCAGGTCACACGTCACGTTGTGTACAGCAACAGGACGTCTGTCTGGCAGTACTACTGGCGATGATGACACACCTCCTCCGCAGTCTATTGTGCACCTAAAAGCAAAAAAGCCAGAAGAACATCAGACAAACGTGGAATTTGTTGTGCTTAAATTACTAATAGTACAATCAAACAAATATAATATATAACTTAGTGTGTGGTGGTCATAATTATTAAATTTTAGTAACTCAGTGAACAACCACAGTGTAGCCATTTATGAGACATTGACAACAAGGGCTTTCCTGGTGTACTGTGTACACTCAGGAAGAATAAGAATAGCAAAGAACAAAAACAAAAATACAAATGTAGTGGAGCCTGTTTGGCCTTAATTTGTGCATCACGTGGGATGGATGCAGCATCAGGGAGCTGCAGCTGGCAATGGGGATGGAAGCAGTAAGCCAAGAGGAACAATGGAAAGACATGCAGGCCTATGTGGCGAAAACAGCATACTACTAACTGACACCACAAAATGGCCCCCTGCCACATGGTCACTCACAGGCAAAAGTCACGGAAAACAATGAATTCAAACAGGCCTTTATGGCCAGAAAAAGGATGCCTGATAAACAACACAGCTTTAGTGCAAAAACGAAAATCCACATGGCTAAAACGGTTGGAAAGTTACATAACAACCACAACAACAACACATACACATGCAACAAAGGCATTTATTTAACACACCCAAAAAGTGAAATACACCCCCAAAAACCACATTTTGCAATTCAATCCAATGCCATCCATGCCCTAAATAATGTTTACATTTAACAGACACCACAGAAACAGTTGTTTCATGCACCCGTGAGTACCTCTGGGCCTACTGGCTGAAAAGGCCTAGCACACACCAAAAAAGTGAACCCCCCAAAAACCACATTTTAAAATTCAATCCAATGCCATCCATGCCCTAAATGATGTTTAAATTCAACAGACAACACAAAAACAGTTGTGCCATGCACCCATGATGAGTGATGAGTACCTCTGGGCCTACTGGCAGACTTTGCCACAAGCTTGGAGACCTATGGCAAAAGCACAGTGGCTGGTCCCACAAAATGGCCGCCACCACATGGCCAGGCCACCCACAACAACAAAAAAAGGAAGACAAGACAGACAATGCAGGCCTATGGCAAAGCACAATGCCTGGCTTCACAAAATGGCCGCCACCCACATGGCCAGGCCACCCACAATAACAAGAAAGGGAAGTCAAAGGACAGGACCAGGAAGTTGGAGAATCTGGGGAACTTCCTTCCTCTTTAAAAAAAATTGTAAAAAAAGAAAAATTACTCCTTGCTCAAAAAACTACAGCCAAATGACAACCTGAGGAGTTTTTTGAGCAAAATGAACAAAATCATTATTTTTTAGAAGGTTTTATGCTGCTCAAAAGATATTCTTCACCAGATTGCAAATTCTGTGTGTTCGGCAGCGCGATCTTCACAAAAAGTCATTATCGTGTGTGGGAAAACGCATATTAGGAAAAAATTTGTAAGTCTGCGTTGTCGCGCAGTGCAGAGTTGCCAAAACTCCGCGAGCTGAACACCCAGGGTTACCTACTGGCTGAAAAGGCCTGTTTATTTAACACACACCAAAAAACTGAAATACCACCCCAAAAACCACATTTTGCAATTCAATCCAATGCCATCCATAGCCTAAATTATGTTTAAATTCAACAGACAACACAGAAACAGTTGTTTCATGCATCCATGATGACTGCCTCTGGGCCTACTGGTAGACTAGGCCACAAGTTTGGAAGCCTATGGCAAAAGCACACTGCCTTGCTCCACAAAATGGCCGCCACCCACATGGCCAGGCCACCCACAATAGCAAGAAAGTGAAGACAGACAATGCAGGCCTATGGCAAAAACACACTGCCTGGATAGCTCCACCAAATGGCCCCTAGCCACCCACAACAAAAAGAAATGGAAGACAAACAATGCAAGCATTGGCAAAAGCACACTCCTTCCTTCACAAAATGGCGGCCACCCACATGGCCATGCCACGACAACAAGAAGCATAAGCCAAGGGGAACAAAGGAAAGACATGCAGGGCTATATGGAAAAAAGCAGCACACTACTAAACTACCACCACAAAATCGCCCCAAGCCACACAGTCACTCACAGTCACAACAGGCCATGGAAAACAATGAACTCAAGCAGGCCTATATATGGCCATACAAAGGTGTCCTGCTAAACAACACAGGTTTAATACAAAAATGCAAAAACAAAAATCCACAGGGCTAAGAAAGGTTGGAAAGTTATACAACAAGCACACACACACATCCAATAAAGGTATTTATTTATTAACACACACCCAAAAAGTGAAATAAACCCCAAAAACCACATTTAGCAATTCAATCCAATGCCATTCATGCCCTCCATGATGTTTAAATTCAACAGACACCACATGAACATGCACCTATGAGTACCTCTGGGCCTACTGGCTGAAATTACAATCATAGAAAAACAACTAGGCCCCTACTGAAACTACAGGCCACCCACAATAATAAATTTAAAAAACGACAAAAATCCCCAAAAAATGTAGGTAAAAACAATGCCCCAATCAAACAAACAAGTGCACCAATTCTCCAACTTACTGAAAGTGAACAGCACATGGACAAAGCACTGGGAGGAGCCTGCTGGACAGGAACAGGAAGTTGGAGACACAGGGGCACTTCCTTCCTCTTGAAAAAAAAGTAAAAAAAGAAAAAGGACACCTTGCACAAAAAACTACAGCCAAATCACAATCTGAGGAGTTTTTTTTTTTAGCAAAATGATCATTTTCGAGAAGGTTTTATGATGCTCGAGAGATATTCTTCACCAGATTGCAATTTCTGCGTGTTCGGGATCGCGATCTTACCAACACTGCCGCCGGAAGTCAGATGGTGCTTTCGAATGACGTGTTTGCGTACGCACACTCTTGCAGGATCGTGCGGCTGGATACCAAATCTCGTGGCGCACGCGAACGGATAGGAAATCTCGTCGGCGAACGCAAAATCCCGGTAAGTCGTTACTGGGCACACTAGAACGCATATTGAGCGCACAAAGAAGAAAAATAACTACGCTACGTTGCAGATTGCGTAGTGTTCGGTAACTACGGCTTCTACGCGAACCGCGAAGTTACAGAAACTCCGCAAACTCCACAAGTATAGCGTAGTTCACCGCCCAGGGTTACTTTATGGTTATCATTGATGATGGAAGGGAAGAGAAATGTGACCAACATTCAAACATGATAATAAATCACACATTACACTTGGCAGGTTTGTGAATTTAGGGTTAAGACTCATTTTGCATTGTGAAACCATTTTTGGGTTGTGTATGAATTTGGCAACATATGACAAATCTGCCTGTAACTTTCCAATCAAAGGGTGAAATTGACAAGGTTTCGGGAGATCAAATTTCAGGCAGATCTGTGCAGGGTGGACGGAGATGGCGAGGAGTTAAAATAGTTGCTTTCTATGGTAACTCCTTGGGCAACTTTGCTCTCTGTTGCAACAAACCCACTTAACAGAGTTAAATCCAACTATACTTGGCATTAGACTTTAACTTTACTCAAACGACTGCCGTTGCTTGGTTTGGTGTAAATTTGTTCAGTAGATTTTAAGAAATGTATGTTATAGGAGGTTTTTGAGTGGACTTTGAAGTACTGGGTATTTCAGACCCAGCGGTGCAGGGGCACACACCCTATGACTTCTGGGTTCACCCTGTTCCGGACCTACAGAAACACAGAGTCTTCTGGGTGAAGTCAAAGATTCGTTTATTGGCTGCAGACCAATGACAGGTATCCTAGAAGTACAACAGCGTGTATGTTCTCAGGAGACTGCTGAAAATCATAGGAACGGACTTCTCCTTAAGTACAAAATATCATGCTCCAGGCACACATTCCTTGGTTTACGATATGGTCATATAAAGGTATACATTACAAACGAAAAAGCAGAGTCATGATGACCATCCCACATTCCAGTTCGGCCAGCCCACAATGATTTACACAGTAAGGTTCAGATCCCACGTTTGATGTAAAGAGACCCCCCAATAAACATGAGCATCTCCTGTTTTGGGATACAAGTCATAAAGCAGGAACAAGCAGGTGTGGAAGAGATTAGCCGGGGGATTGTGTAGAATGAAAGGGCTTTATGACGGGTCAAACCCTGATGCTAATCACAGGTGGACGGAGGAAGGGGAGCTCGTGAGACCGGTTTGACCCGGGGCAGCAGAGCCAGCTGCCCAGGTCACAGAGAAGTCAGAGGGAAAGCCCATTTACTGTGAGGCCCGTATTAACTCCATCATAGCCTATGTGAGGGCAATGACAAGATGGCCACTGCTTCCAAAATGGAACCCGCGTAGTGAAGCAGAATAACGTGTACACAGTGCATTCATAGCTAGAACGATATATAAAGCACTCGTACATGCCGCATTTACCATTTGCGGTTCGCTAATACCAAGATAGACAGGGGTAGGGCCCTGTCCCCTACGCGGTCCCGAATATTAAAGTACGACAACTTCATAGGATTAAGGAGAAAGGATCTACACAGATGGTTCAGTGACATAAGGGGAGGTGCAGTGGCCTGCTTCAAGAAGTTGCTATCAATGCTTGAACCCACACATCTCCTTTACACAGTGCAGCACTGGCTGAGTGCGAGGAGAATGGGCGTGCGGTCTGTGGCGAATCTCCACCATGCACGACAAAAGGCTGCATGCACTGTGCGTAGCACGGCTGGGCATGCACAGGATAGGCAAAGGGCATAGCTGAAGACCGTGCACAGTTAGATTTTAGTTCAGTGGAGGCTGCTTTTAGGGGCTGGCTTTTGTTAATAATACATTAAAGATTCTCCTGCTCATAGACATTAACAAATATTTAAAAAAAAAAATTTCCTTTAACTTCCACAGTTACATTTAAATTGAAGTTATGGTTACTAAAACAAAATTAAACACTCCTGAAGCCTGCCAATTATGGTTAACTGAGCAAACCATATCCCGTGCCCCGACTTACAAACCATAACTCAAAACGCAAATACAATAATAATGACTTCTCAGTAATTTTATTGATAAATTACAGGACTTACTAACACATCTTTAATTAAAAATACATATCTAAAGGAAGAAAGGCCACATAGTGATCTCATCAATAATGTCAATGGAAGGCGATTTGCAATGCCATCCGTGATGTCAATGACATTTAAGATTTGTGTCATGGAGCAAAGTTAAAAGGGGGTGCAGGGGTCATAAAAAGTATTATATCGTTAAACCCTTTATTGCTGATGGTCTAATTTGCGCTAAGTTAGGCAGACTATTTCCATGTTAAGCCCAGTGCTGCCATCTCAAGTTTCAAGCGTTTCTGTAATCAGGGGCAAAGTTACAGAAAGTTTTAAATACTTTAATTTGCAAAACAACTTTGCCCCTGTTTCATGGATCTGCATGAAACAAGATGGCAGAGAAAATCCTAATATGCTATTTTTTGTCATATGTCCATGTGCATTAGTAAAACTATCCTGGTGTTATTAGCAGAAAAAAACATTTTTGAAACCTCCTTTTTAGGTCTCGCCTGAGCCAGCGCATTGGCTGCCCTGCGAGACATTTAGTATTGGGGTTTTCAAAGTGCTACCAGAGGCTTTTGCTGGCCTCAAGCTTGCGTTCACGCGAGCGTGCATGCGCGCAGCCGCCAACTGCCTCCCTTCCAGCGCGATCACTTTCACTTTTTCCTCCTGCTGCTGCGCGCATCACTAGCGTGTTTTTTTTTTTATACATTACTGCAAGCTTCCCGCGTCGCGCGGCCAATGCTTGTTACCTTGAAGTGTTGAAAGCGACATGCTGAAGAGGGAACAGTCGAGTATTAAAAGCCCAAGTCAAAGTCGGGTGCCAGCTTTGTTGTCCAGGGCGGAGCTTACCAAGGTGTTATCTGACCATCCGTCAAAATGTGTCTCCGTGACCGGTACACTCGCATCTGCCATCTGCTGAGATCTGCCGGTCACGAGTTACTTATGACAACTGTTAACCCAGCGGCCCACCCTTCCTTCGTCACTATATTGAGTCCCAATTACGTTTGGCAAAAGGCACATTTGGTATTTCAATAGGTTAAATTAACGTCATATTATAGAGTGATCTTGGACAAAGTGCTTGCTTCAAGTCACAGTGCAAAGTACACATATCCGCAAAAACTGATGAGAAGCGGGGCGATTGTCGGTATTTAATGCTGTATAAATACCTAGACGCCAACCGTGTAAGCTGACCCGTGCCTGTGTAGGAAGCTCCTGCATTTCCCTCATTGCTTGTACCTGCATTTAAAACCCGCACTGCCTGTCTCGCAGCGTCCTAACGGCTCCGCTACACCTGCCTCTTTCAGAAGGACGGCACTCTACCCTGCAGCATCCCTGTGTATTGCAAAGGCATCTAAAAACAGCAACAACATAATGATAAATAGAGGCACCTACCTGCGCAGCCTCCTGCCTTGGGTACCCTTGGTTCCTCTGACTGCTTCCTCACAACAACAGATTTAATGGTAACTCTTCGGAATTTCAGTTTTGATTCTTCTGTGTTTAGGTTTAAGCATGACACGACGCCCTCGCGTACTGATAGGCTGGGGACCAGCCCAAGAGGGTGGGGTTTGTGACACAGCCCCTGTCACAAAGCTGATTTGAAACCATGGTGTTGGGTGTCTTCTTACCAAATGATACTGAATGTGTCATGTACGCACGCCTTGGTTTCGATGCGATTGTTATGAAGCGATCACAAATGTGAGACAGCTAAGAGTCTCGCAGAGTATAAAACAATATAACAAAACAATATAGTAACCTAACCGAGCATAACCAAGCGAGGCATAAAGTAACAATCAACAGAACAAACATACCAGGAGAGCATAACACAGCTGAACAAAACGTAATGCGATATAAGAACACCATGGTGTAACATAAGGTGGGCAACTGTGAAAAAATGATATTTTTTTTTACCAGAGGGTTCTGAATGAGGTCAAATAAACAAGAGTGAAACAAGTTTTTTATGATTTCACTCACAAGGTGAAAAAGTTCCCTGTATTCTGAGTAACCCATCTGCAATTTTCTGTTATAAATGACTCCCCCGAATCCTTTCCCCTGCGCAAATAAGAAATGCAGAGGCCGCCACACACAACATGCCCTACTCCATGTGTATGAGAAATATTTTATATATAAAAAATGTAAACAAGCATTGGCAATGCCAATAGGCTTGGCTTATGAATGAACTGTAAAGCCAGACCAATAAATCCAGGTACGTTAATGACTGCCTTCTTCCATCTGTGCTGCTGCTCTAGAAGAACACCATAACTTATCTAGTTATCTGAGACACTTTGATAGCATTACAATGTCATTTGAGTGCCCCTTAAAGTGCAAGCTCAGGCAGCTGAATAAATAAACAAAATGATCACAGCTGTGTGGAGGGAAAGCACTATTTTGTGGAAGCACACAACTTCTACCCAATCACAACATATACTCCCCGCAACATAACGGCAGAATCAAATCACCAGTCACAGCCAGCACGGATCATGGGTGGCGGGAAGGGAGCGGGGAGGGTCAAGGGGTAGGGGAGGGGTAGGCGGGCGCAGGGGGATAGAGGGGCGCGGGTTGCAATTCTTTTTTAAAACACACCTTTCCGCCAGGTCCCACTCATCTCTGTTCCTGCTTTCGTCTTCTAGGAAAAGAAAGCACCTGGTACACAGACTCCCCTGGCCAATCACAACGCTGCAAAGCAGCGTTGTGATTGGTCTGAGCGCCATGACACGGCGCTCAGACAGGGGCTGGAGGGTTGAGCATGTTCTCCATGCAGGCTTTAATGCAGCCTGCATGGAGAACAGGGAAAGTGCGCATGACTGTTTTTGAGCGGCCCGAGAGGGCCAACCAAACAGTCACTGCACACTTAGGAGGGTTGTACCCTCCTCCCCTGCTCTTAAGCACTGCCTGGCCCCCTCACACAAGCGACCACAGCAGGAGGACAAAATAAAATTATAATAATTATCATTTTATTTTTTCCTTTCTTTTCCTGCTTGAAGGCTGTGTGGCGACTCTCCCCCGCATTAGCAGAGGACCCGTCACTGCAAAGCAGCTCTCCTGGTGGTACTCATATACTTGTCTGTGCTATCAAGCCAGTCCATAAAAAGTGTGTCCTGCCAGGGCGAAAGGGTGACTTTTAGACTTATACATTACATTTGTAAATGCCATTTACAGGACCTAGTTAGTTAAATACTGGTGTGGACCTAAGGCTGATTGTCCTCCTTTCCCGTTCCGTGCTGTGCCTAATATAAAGAAGAAGGCGGAGTGAGTGTGTGGGAAGGGCTCATAATACTCATCTGTCTAGTTCATCATTTCGTATTTATTTCCTCGGTTTGTCTTTTCTGACACTTGTCTTGAACTTGACGAAAATGAAAGTTACCTTAGTTTTAATTTAAATAGGTTACTTACTAAAAAGCTTGTGACACAGACTTATTACGGAGACTACTGATAACTTGTAAAAGTCAAATAACGTGCAATGAAAATAAATTACAAAAGTAATAGAAAACACATTTTTTATTTAAAGTAGTTAAAAGAGCAACTGAAAATCCGAGACAGCCTAAACCTGTGTTTGTAAAAAAAACTGTTCCATTGTCCAACTTCAAAACAACTTAAATATCCACAGCACAGCAACACAAATTCAGTTTTCCACCATATACTGAGAATCCATTTTTACTCTCACTCCTAGTGTCACTGAGTTTGATATACGGGCTTCCTTACTGCCAAGGCGTGTAATGCCTACATTTACCATTAATCTCATTACTCCAAATCTCCCTTCCTCAGAGAAGTTTTAAGGGTTGAGAGGGTAAAGGGATCTCTCTCACTCTCTTTCTCTGAATCAATCTTTACATCACCCCTACCCCTATCTCTGCCTAGCTCTGTCTCTCTATACCCGTCCCTAACACATCACATTATACCTTCTATCTATATCCGCATCTTTACTCACTTATCTCTCGATCTATCATCTCTCTCCCTACCTGAAATCACCCCTTTGTAACACCCTATCAGTACTTCTTACTACCTCCTTCTAGCTTACACTTAACCTTATATCTCTCTGTCTACCTTGAATCTTTCACTCTGCTTCTGCCTTACCTTTTGCTACTCAACCTATATATCATCTTCTCTGTCTTGCTGTATACCTCATTTATTTTTAGTCATAAGTGACTTACTCCCCACCCTTCTCTGTACCCCATTTCTATATCTGCCGCTTTCTCTGTCTCAATGTCATATTGCTTTTCCACCCTCTATGTCTCTATCTCTGCCTCACTTAACTTTCTGACTTCTGCCTCTCTTCACCGTACACACACTACCTCACCCTATTCTCTTTCTTTCACCCTCCACCTATCTCTACAACTTGGTGTACCTACCCACATTCTCTATCTGAACTTTCACTTCAACTCATCCTGTCTACCTCACTCCTCTCAAATTCACCTCTCTCTACCTCTTTCTCATGAAACCATCTCTCTTTACCACTCTGTACCAACCTCTAAACTATACCTATCTACCCCTCTGACTACCTCATCTGTCTCTCTACCTCACACGTCTATCTACTCCCCATTGCTATGTTTCAAGCTCCCGCTCTGTCTCTCTTTTTCATCTACTTAACCTCTCTGAACACATTTATCTCACTGCCTTACAATTGACCCCACTCTGTCTCTCTCATCTTTCTATATCTCACTTGTTTTTATCAGTCTCTCACCTCTCTTTCTCCCCACCACTCTCTCCTCACTTTTCTCTCACCCATATTTCTCTCCATACCTCACGCCTGAATCACTACATCATCTCTTATTATACCATCTTTCTCTCACCATCTACCACTCAGTTCATGCCATCACCATGCCATCACCACCACAACTCTAAACCACCACTCTCTTTCTGCCTCTCTTCCCTGTACAACACCTCTTTACGTCTTGTCACCTCTCTTTCTTTGCCTCTACCTTTTATCTAATATTACGTCCCCCTCTCTCTCTCCTTTCCTCTACTCAGCTCACCCTTTCTACCTCACCTATCTCTATCTTTCTCCTTTCTACATCTCTCTAGTGCAAGTCTGTCTATACTTCATCACTCTCTTCCTCTTCTTCAACCCTACTTCTCCTGTCTTTTTTATTCTCTTTATCTGACTCATCTTTATATAACTCACTTATCAATTTCCCACCTGCTCTACTTCATCACTCTCCCTATCTTGCATATTTGTCTTCCTCTCCATCCCTCTCTTTATCATCTCTCTACTTGTCAACCCCCTCTCTATCTGTTTCTAGGTCAATCTAGGTCACCTTAGTTTCTACCTTACCTCTCCGTTTATCTCACCCTTCTCCCCTTTATCTCCATTTCATTTTTGCCCTATCTCTATCTCACGCTACTGCTCTACTTCTCAAAACGTATCTTTCTTCCTCTCTTTCTCAACTAACGTCTTTGTCTTTCTATCTCTGTATCTTTCTTCCCAGCTACCTTACGTTTCTCTCACATTATGGAGCCTGTTCACAAATGCTGTCTCAGAGTACTTACAGCAGTTCTACTTTATAAACTCCAAAATGTAATTGTAAATATTGCGGTTGGAGTTCTCCGGCTCGACCTCTCCTATCTTTTCTATACCAAGATCTAGAACTAGCCCCTACTGTTCTAAAAAAACTGCGGTGGCACAGTGTATAATCACAGCAACTGAGGTAGGGGAGGTCATCAAAAGTCCTGAGCAGACTTCACCTCACTCCACAATGGGCAAGCTTTCTAGCGTCAATGTTTAACTTCATTCTGGAAAATGACGTTATTCCTGACAGCTGGAGGGGCTCAATACTCCACCCCATTTTTAAACAAGCATTGGCATAGCCAATAGGTCTCGCCTTTGGCACCTTATAAGTATTTAATTATGCAGCACAATATCCTTGGGGCTACATCAACTGTTGCATGGCTAAACACTTATAATGTCCCAAAGACGAGACCTATTGCCTATGCCAATGCTTGTTAACTTTGCCCCTCTCCTTGATTAACCTAGATGAAAGTTGGTGTACAGTAAAATAGTTATGCCAAATTTCAGTTCTCATGCATGTAAATTATAGAATACCATAGATAACAGAAATTAACGTTTTTTTGCAACCCTTTTCTTTTACTGTGCCTACTCTCGGTGAAGCTGTATGAAGCATGAAATGCACAGAAAAGGTAAGCCTACTGAATTTCATGGATATTCGTCAAAGGGTGCCAATGCTATACACAAATCAAAAAAAACATTTTCAATGTATATATTTCACAATCTGTGGTAGTGATTCTGTAATTATATTTAACTAGACCTACCATTAGAAATAACTTTTTGGTTTGCTAATAACTTTGGGACAGTTTAATAAAACAGTGTGAAAATTGGCCAAAGAAAAACGAGCACACCTGGCTAACTTTCTGTATGGAGAGCTAAATGGGGTGGAAAAGAATCATTTTTCTATTTTATCTCCTACAGAAATTTACACCATATTGGGAATAAAAACACAACTTTACCCAGAATAGGACCTTTTTGTGACTTGCTTTAAATGCTTTTAGAGGTATTTGTTTTTTAGATGTGCGTGTTACAAAAATGGGTAAGGTGAAGCTCAAGGGGTTAAAATGTAGAGATATCTTGTCTGTTGTGTGCAGGTCCTGGTCAATGTGCTGGCCCTGTAGCCCACCTCAGCTGTGCAAAGATGAAGGCTGCGTTCAGTGGGTGTAGGCATACTGGGTACTTCACTCGCCCATAAAATGGGAGTCCCAGGATGTTTTTGTTCATGAATAATTCAAAAAATTCTGAAAGGATGGTGTCCATATTTTTATGTTACAGCAGACTTTCAGTCATTCCGCGCCTTTTCCTGGTTTGGATAAAATCCTGTTTCAGAGGTACAAGGCAAAATGTGGGTATACTTGGTGTGTATCAAACTATCAAACTATCGCAATATTGGCAAATCTAAGTGAACCTGGCTAGTACATGCGCAGAAGACCTGCACGGTACAAACAGATGCACTATAGTATAAAGTGCGAAATGGCGCTCCTGAATATACATGCACACAATAGACAGATTCTTGACTACAACTACTATTACAGTGGAATCAGAAGCTGTGAGACTAAGGTAATACATCTGCTAGTGTTTACCCAATATCTTATAGATGGTTGCATGCTAAAGGTGCCAAATCCTACAAAGGTAGTTACTCTGAAGAATACCAAAATTGTGGGGATGACCAAACAGATGAAATACTGAGAAGGGGTTTCAGGGTAGTACTCCTAGATTTCCAAGTACTGGTCTTGAAACCGAACAATTAAAGACTATTCCTGCTCTGTGCAGTTTGCTACACAGCAACCTTTATTGCTTGATACATCATGGTTTTGCATATCGTGAAACAGCCCATGCATGTTTTGTCAATAAATGGCTTTCTCAAGGCTGTAAGACATTATGACAACATTCCATTTTAATATGGTAATAGGGTCAAATAAACGATACGATATACCTTAAGAATCTGAAATAATGAGTTTTGTGGAAACATCCACTGCAATTTTCATATAGTTCCTATAATCCATAGGATCTGTGCATGGTTTGGACAACATAAACTAGGGGCTTGGTGTCAAGACTGATTGCAGACAGCCCCACAGGATATGTTAGCCTATAGATCAGCTAGCTCACAGTGCCACCATAAGCCCCCCTAACCTATCAAGGAGCGAATGGTTTCTGGCAACCACTGAACATGACAACCCTGACCGTTCAGGGATCGTGGAAACCGTACAGAACTTTCCGCTCTGTCACTCATGCTCTGTTATTTTCAGAGAAATATACAGTGAATACACTGTAGGATGTTTTCAATAATAATATTTATTGAGCCAACGTTATTCTTGCATAAAATACGTGTGCTGCAATGATTGGTAGATAGAAGCAGATAAACGTGATTACAGGCACCAAAAGTATAAATAGTAGATATAGTTCTACCATGGTGCAAAAACAATGTATATATGCAGGCAGATAACACAAGGCAGTAATCAAGCATACTCCTACGATGCAAACCCTGCTCCAAGTGTACCTAGAGTGTGTGTAGGTGTAAAGCCTCTGACAGGAACAGGAAGTAGGCAGCCAGGCTCCCACCAGACCATCCCATAGCCAATCACAACTCTTCAATGGCAGCGGTGTGATTGGTGGAGACGCCGCCCAGCCAGGGGCTTATGGGGAGGCCATTTTCTCCATGTAGGCTGAATTGCAGCCTGCATGGAGAAATCGGAGTGCGCATGACTGGTTTGGGCGGACCCAGAGGGCTGACCAAACAGTCATTGCGCCCTCAGGAGTGGGCACACCAGTCCTCCCCTGCCCGCTCCCGCCTGCCTGCAATCATAATAACGGAAAGTTATTACTTTTTTCTGTTTCTGCTTCTCGCACTGCAAGAAAGCAGTGGGGCAACGCTCCTCCACCCTACTGGAGGAGCGCCCTTGGTAGTAAATCAATCTAAGTTTGATTTAGTTGACATTGTTTTTTCCCGGCCGGGGGACCACGATACTTTAATTTCAGGGCTGGTGTCACTGTTAATCAGCATGAGTGAGAGCACAGGGCGGGCAGATGTGGGTGGGGCTTTACAGCAGGCTTGGTTTGAAGTAAAGTATGCATGTCAGGTTGGACAGGTGCCTTTCTGCGTCCAACCCAACATGTGCACTTGAGACTTCTCCTATGTGCATCGTTAGTGAGCCTGGGGGGTTACAGCTGCTACCACTCGGTCTCCTGAGTAGCGCTAGGTTTGCCTGCTCCAGCCAATCCTGGAGCTGCTTCCATGCTATTTGATACCATAAAAAGCAAGGAAGCAGCATCTGGATTGGCTCAGGAGACACAGGAAGGTGGAGCAACAGGCTGAATTTATAGTTGTGGTACGATACAAGAGTTAGATTTGAAAATAAACTGGCCACGTTGGAGTTTAGTGGAGCCCGCAATTTTCTTCCAAGACTCGGAGACTCAGAGACAACCGGAATGGGACCCAAACTGAGCCATCGGCCGCCGTGTCAAAAACACGAAGAGGAGCCGTGCATATTTATGCTTAAAAAGGTATGTGTTATAATTAGCATACTGAAAACAAGGCCTGCTTGTTTACTTTAAAGCAAGAACAGAGCTCGTGGGGTGTCAGAAATGCAATCAGCCAGTACAGGCTTTCTACCACCTCAACATCCTCTGATTCTAGGCAAGTCACGTGCCCTAAAAAAATGAATCTGAACTTGTGTAATGTTCTACTTTGCCGAGGGGCCACACGGATTGTACAATTGGAGCTGCATGAATTCGTAACTATGGTGTCTGAAACATAAGCATCAGAGCGCATGTCTCAGTCGGTGCCTTCACTCAAAGCCTGTGGCTTATACACTCGCAATTGCTCTCTGGTCCCTCTGGGCCCAACTCACAGCACTCGAGGCAGAGGCATTGTATGCTGCTGCGTTTCCATCCAGCTGGAGCCTTGGAGGTGGAACTGTAATGTGTGCTCCTCTGCATAGTGACCACACCGTCATCCGCTCCACTCAACACGCATGCACAGACGTCACCCAAAGATTACACTGACACTTTCATTGTGGGTGAAGAACTGCTGCAGGTTTATTTCATACAACATAAGTATGACGATAAGTGGGTTATCTTACGGGCGATCCAGGGCAAGCAGCCCCTCGCTGCTCTGCCCGCCTGGCGAGCCAGCAAGCACGGTGGGTCGATGCCCGGCAGTGCGGCACATATTTTCAGATCATCCTTTGGATCACGTGATCTGTCTAATACTCCCGCCCCTTTTGACGGGGGCGGAGCGTGTTGTGGCACACCCCCGGTTGGTCAGGCCCCCCAACCGCCCGAAGGACTAACGGGGCGCCATCGCGGTCTTCCCAGAACCTCCTTCGGCTCCCGGACCTTGGCTCGGGCACCCTTACTGTGCCGGACAGGGGTACCCTGACTGTACCGCCTGTCGCAGAGGTACCCTTACTGTACCCTTCTGCCTCCAGATCGCCCTGTAACTCCGCCACAGCTCTGGGGAGGCTCCCGTCGATGCCAGAGCCCCCCCTTCCTCCCTTCGCTGTAATAGGTGCCCTGCCCCTGCGAGCTAGCATTTAGTGGGCTAAATTATGGATCCTGTTCTGTAATTTGGAACTTTACTCAGAACACCAGCGCCGACTAACAGAGGGGGGTTTCCTCCAAAAGCGAATTGGCCCAAGGATGTCTTTTGGCCCCGCTGCTGTTCAGCTTATACGTGACTGCTGTTCCTAACCTCTTTGCGATGCAACTGCAGATCATCCTAACGTAATTGTGTGACGATCTAAAACCTGCATTGTAGAGCCAGAACTGAACCATAGTTTCTTCAATCCATCTATACCCTTCGTTCCTTGAACATAATTTTATAAACAATGGAAGACTATGTTTTTCTGCAGGGGAAGGTGGATGAATTTACGGAAAACAGAGTATCTTTCCTGGCACGAAGAAGGTTTCATTTTCCACTTTGTCTAAGAGGTGATGAGTTGATAGTGTTTATGGTTCCCGCCATGCAGCTGCTTCGGGGTTTGCATGATTTCTAGACAGGGCAAAATATTTAACGCTGCCTGCTACAGATGAGAATTTGCTTCCGAAGGATACATATCTTTCAACTCGCGGACCAAACTTTGCGAACGTTTCTAGCCCCTGGGCTACAAGGAAAGACTGAGCGAAGAAGAGCAACACCTAACTCTGTTTCTCAGGCTGGAAAATATGGCATGGGCAACAAGGCATTGACACTAGCGGTTATGGTATGGACATGAAATCCTGTTGTGCTTTTCAATTGGGCCAGATTAGAGTCCTTTGTGGCTTAGAAGTGTGTTTCCAACAGCTACAGCACAATGAAGCAGGATGAAGGTAACATGTGAGTTACTCCCTTCCCTGCGTTTATCAACACAAGCTGACATCACGGGTATCTAATGATGGGATGGGCGCTTAAAAAGCTGTGAACATCAGACAGTAGGGGAGGCAACAGCCTCTGTCTTTGTACTCTCACCCAGTACACGGGCAACATATGCTTGCAGTCCCTGGCTGCTTCATGACACTGTCTCTGAATGGTTACTGCCACCCTTCGCTAGTGACAGCATTCTTGGCAAGTGATTCGTTGAGACAATCTCACCTTCCTACAGCACGCAATAAAAATAGATAAGACTGCTAGCTCCGCCGTATTTACCTTTTCGGCCAACGCTCCCTACTTTTGCTTCCTTCCACATTGTATTATTATCCTATTGTTTACTTCAAATGACCAATATCTCCGCCACATCTCCTGATTTTGGCCTCCCTGCTGCCAATAATGACCTGGCATTCTCGGGATCTATCTTAACTAACCAGATAATTCGAGTTTTATTGCATATTCTTGCAAATTAAGTTACATTAATTTAGACGATGGAGTCTTATTCCGGCCTTGTTCTTCCATAGTTCATATAAATCAAACTAAGATAAATATTAATGAAATATTTCGGTTCATTCCTACTTTTTAATTTACTTAAAATTAAAGCTTAATTCCTGAAGACGGCATGTAATTTGAACTAATATTTATATATGTTGTTAGTTAATGTTATTGACTGATACAACTTGCACTGCAATTTTAGATTTGATTTTGTAAAACGATGTAACCGTATCTCACCTTTAACCATAACTATCCGTCCAAAATATCGTTAAACTTGTTGACTTCCATTCAATTAATTTCAAAAATAGTGTAACTTCTTTTTTCGTTAATTGTTTATTCCAACAGTATGGCTTGCTGTCACCTTGTGACACATCCTGTGTGGTTCCACAGCTCTGTTTTCGAATCTCTCAGTTTGTGCAATAAACACATTATGTTCTGCTCCTAAAAGATTATGAAAAAAAAAACAATCCAACATTTGTTGTGTTATGTTATACTAACTTTGTAGGGCCAAATTGGTTTCCAGGCGCTACTCTGAAACCTGTTAGGGTGGTATGTTACTCATATACCTGTCTAACTGGCCATGTTTTAGGAGTTTGCGGGAAGTGATGAGGTCTGTGCAGGACCTAATCTCTAAAGGTGGGGAGTTCCAATATCTGTGACCTGGTGTGATAAACCTTGTTCCCCCAAAGTGTGTCCATGTAAAGGATCCCTGGGGAAACCACATGTAGTTTTAATCTTGGGGGTCGTGACGTGGCCAAGGTGAACATTTTCACGTCAACACATTAATATCGTAGAATGTATAAAATAGAGCAGTATTGGTGGATTCCCTAACAAAATGACTTTCGAGATTTTGCACCATGACACTTGATGTGCCATTGGCTTGCCTATTTGGCAATGTCCTTTTCGCAGGAGTACAGCTCTCAGATATCATTCACCCAACACAGGGCATCTTATGAGCGACACCAAATATTTACCGCTCCTTGTGCTTACAAAATTGGACCCTATCCTTGTTTCCCAGAACACAATGCACTTGAATGTCATCTGGCCCTGGTGCCTATCAAACAACCGTGATAGCATCTGTCACCATCATAGATAATAAACAAACTTCAACAGGTCGCAGAAGAGGCGAGCCAGGCTAGGTCTCGGTAGACCATGTCACTCTGGGCTGTACCTTGCCCCCCTGTGGAACAGGTAGAATAACCTTAACGATGTTATGTATGACACACAACCCCAGGCCTTCCGCTTGTCTCAAACAGCTCAGGCTGCTGACTTTCCTGCCTAGACTAAGCCGCCACTATGACTGTGAGTTGAAGAACACATTACACCAGCTGTTTCCGAATAGCAAGGCTAAAGATGAAAGGCAGCAGCCTCTTGACTTAAGCGTGGAACTTACAATAATCCAATCTGCAAAAGAGTACATTTGAAATATAAAGCCATGCATTTTCAACATGAAGCCAGGAATCGAAGGAAAGCTTGGGGCCAATAGTGTGCATAGTGATGGTGGCCTCTGGTTCAGGGCTTTCCGGAATGAAACATCCGTCAAGTTAAGAGAGACCACTAACTCAACTCGAGCTTGCGAAACTGCCCCATAGGTTGCTTGCATGGATTGTAGTTCCACCAGCGTGTGGGCTGCAATAAGAAATACATCACAGGGACCAATATGAGCATGATGTTTGGACACCAAAGCCTATATATCTTACATCAGACTCTGAAAACCATGCTGTTTTGGCAAGCAGTTGTGTTCGATGAAAGTGGGAGTAACAGTAGCCAGTTTACTGTATCAGCAAATAACAACATGTATCTATACCAATACTTGTCTCATTCAGCATGTTCCCAATAAAACCTTTCCACAAAGGTAAACATACTGCGGCCTTATAGCCCGCCGCAGCGGGCTATACCAGCTGTTAGTAGGCCCGCTGCAGCGTTAAAGGCCCGACAGTAAAGACAATTCCCTACTCCCACCGCTAATAGCACGGCCTGGGCAGCAGGCAATAGCAATCTTAATGAGATTGAGTTCCTCAACGCATGAAAGACAAGAAGGACCTGGCCCATAAAAACGACACCAACGGAGCTGAGGGAGCCCTGAGCAAGCTTCAAGGATTGTTTAAGAGAGAAAACTAATCTGCAGGGCTACCCAGCTTGCTCAGGCAACGACTATGGCATTCAGACCGGCCACCGGCACCCAACGCATTTACTAAGTATTCCGCTCCGTGGAAAGCCTGACCGCTCCGCCATTCCTCGCATTAATCTGATGCCCATTGTGAATTACATATCTATTATACAATGTAACGTGTATGTGGATGCCAAGGCATTGAAACGCTACACATGAACCCCAGGTACATTACATATTCCTCGAAGCCATTGCATCCCTATATTTACTACAAAAGGGGGCACTACCTACAACCAGCCCAACTATTGGCTGATCAGTGGTTCTATTTGTATAAGGTGAAGTAACCACGGTTGTAGATCAGTTGCCTAGCCACCCGAGAGCTGTCCGCTCCCATCCATAGCTGCTCAGGTTTCAGATTTCTATGTGTGGCATTTCCATCATTTCAGTGCAACTGTGAGTGACATTCAAAAGTGACATTCAAAAGACTATGAATTACACATTCTTGTGCGCAAAACATCAAACAATGATACAGTGCATACAACCTACCCATGCCAGCTACCCTCTGCACATTTCAGAACAAGGTAGTCGACAGCACCCTAAGAAGGGGTATTCCGTGATGAAAGTGTTGGAGTTCATGGACCACCAACTGTATTCAAGCATGGGTGAGGGACTCCTCCCTGAGTCCCTGCCCATAAGGGGGGGGGGGGGGGGGGGGGGGGGTGAGGCGCCACCACGTCCCACTGGCTCAGAATGCACCAAATACCCGAACGAAAGGACACTCCCTTCAGTGTCCATCCCCGTCACAAATGTCTACCACTACGCCTTGTCGCTGCTTTATCCAGTGCGCACCCCAACACGAGACCGTCAAACCGCACCGGAAGGCCAGACTATTCATGGGCAATATTGTGGAGAAAAGTAATGGGAAAGCCCTCCCCTGCTCACACCTAACAAAGCAAGCGTGTGCACACAGAAACAAACTGCTGTAAGCGCAAGCCCCAGCAGCGCCACCCCCAACGCCAAACAATGCTGTCCTGAATCGAACGGACAGCATCAGCCACACCTGCGCACGGCACTGTCACTCACAATGGCCCCAATGTAATGTCCCGAGCAACCAAACAAAGGCCCCTTGTAGATGCATGCCTAGTGAGCACTGCGTGCTACGCGTGATGTCCTAAAACAATGAAACGTGGGCAGATGACGGTCCTGAACGCAACCCTTCACGTTACCCAAACCTTGGAAGCATTAAAGCATATCGTGTGTAGCTCCGAGCACTGTACCTGCAGCAGCCAGCGCAGGAGAGCGTGGCGTTCGCCCCCCCGGAATCGAAAGCAATACCGACTCGATACGAATGAAACATGCAGCCTGAAAATCGGGGATGGCTGACGCACAAGCTACCTGAAAACTAACTGCCGGGCCCCCACAACGCCGAGTCGCTATCCCCACTGCCCGCCGCGCCCCGCCCCAAATGGATGGGGCCCAACACCTGCGTACCGCACACCCATGCACCCAACGGTGGAACCCATGGCGCTACCGACGCGCCGCCAATCGGGCTCCCTGCTACCCTCTAATCTCAGCCAATATAGTGCCCACATCCTCCCGACCCTCTAGTGGTAGCACCCTGACTGGCTGCGGGGTACATAGGGAGGAGGTTGAGGGGACGGGTTGGGCACTGGTACTGAAGGTACGATGGGAATGGGAACAAAAGGCACCGGCGCTGGGTGCCCTGGAGGCAATGGACGCACTGGTTCTGGCAAATTGGGCCTTGGTGCTGGGGCTCACTAGGCAGCGGAAGTACCAGCTGCGGGGGCGTTACAGGGGAAGGAGGTGCAGGAGGTTGCTCATTCGGTTCCCTGCCCCCCCCCTTTCTTTCTTACTCGCCTAACCTGGTGAAACCTCTCCCACTCCTGGTGTTACTAACAGTACAGGACAACAGTGGGTAAAGTAATGCTGCCCCTGGACCCCTATGCACGAACGTTCGACTGAAATACCCCACGTTTAAACCAAAACCGGAAATTAGATCGCTTGCACCGTGCGCGTAGGACGCATTGCCCCAGATCCCCACCGGGCGCTACAAACCGACCAGGAGACGCGCAAAAATATATTAGCGCTACTGCCGAGGCCCGCTAATGCCGGCGCCGCACACTGCAAAACAGGGCCAAGGGCACTTAACCATGCAAATATTTACCAGCATATACTATGAAGCCGCCTTAAATGAACCCCTCCCCGTGCATTAAAAGCAAGCGAAAGCCACTGTGGCGCTGCCGCGGGACACGCTGTTCCAATAACACGCTAAACCAATATCAGACGTGATGACCCCGCTGAACGCGCTACCGTCAAAACAGCGCTACCGCTGGGCCCCGCTCATCTAACGGATACCATGATAGCCCGGGCCTGAACCATTAAACCCTGCAAGTGTTTACGCGCTGACACCGCTCCCCGGCCCACGCAGTTCCCTGGGATTAACATTGCGCGAAAGATAGCACCGTGCTACCGCTAACAACTACTCGCTTCCCACGCTTATCGTGCCCTAAACCGCACACCGCCTACGAGCCCCAGATCCTAGAGGGGACGTCGAATCGACAACGATTACCCGGAACAAACACGCTAACACAGAGGAGACACCGTACAGCCACCGGAGCCCGGCGGGGCCAAAGGTCCTTAGTCCACTCACTTACAGTGCCCCAAAGGCCGCTCAGCGCTCCCCCCAGCCCCCGACACCTCACCTCTGGATCCGCGATGCCCAAGACGCTTCTACTATAGCCCGCTACCACACCGCCACTACTTCGCAAGACTCCTCTGCCGACCGCAATTCAGTGTTCCGACGAAGATCGATTAGCCCCAGAAACCGCAAGACACCGCCGCCGACCGCGATTCAAAGGTCGACAGAGAGATCGATTTGCCCATGATCCGGGGGACAAGAGTGGGCAAAAAATACGCGTGGCCAGGAGGAGCGGCGCAGAAAGCAGAGGAAGATCTGAGGGGGTGAGGTGCCTAAAAAGGGGGGTCTAGCCTCGCCCACCCTAGTGGCACGCCTCCCCAAGACAAACCCATTGGGGGCCTCCCCTCCCCGAGGCGCGGCCTCACTAGAGAGGCGGAGCAGGGGGGGGAGGCTCCGACGGGCGGCCACTAGAAGGCTGCCCTGCTGATGTCCCCCTGCGTGGGACGCGGGCAGCGGCATACTGAGCACCTTGACAGCACATATCTGCCAGCAGACTCCAGGTTGTGGGCTCTGCTCTGGAGTGTTTTCACCCCAATGGGGCACTGAGAATCAGTGAGGTTTCCAACACAGCATTGTAGGTCTCGTAATGTTGTAAATGGCCTAACTCATTGATACCATCTTAGCAGATCCCTGAAGCTTGAAGGGCTGAACTGGCCCTTCCTGGATCTTATCTGTGAATTAAGCAGCGAATGTTTAACTCCCCAAGTCACAGGCATAGTTGCTCAGCTGATAGCGACATGTAATGACTCCGGGTGCTCATGTACAGCGTTCCAATTCCTTCAGGTCATATTTGTGTTATATATCTGCAAAAGATAAATAAAGTGGGTCGGCATGAAAATTGTCAAAATGCTAATTCTTGCACTAAATTGAAATATTCCAAAAGCTTTAGGCTTCTATGACAGCTCACCTCCAAGGCATGTAGATGCAAATAAGTTAATACACTTTGCGCATGTTGCAGAGCAACAGGTAGAAAGCCTGTACTGGCTGCTTGCATTTCTAACTTCTCAAGTCGGTGGCCCCTGGCATTCTGGGATTTATACGACTCCCCCCTAATTAGCAGCATACTTCGCAGAGGGCGAGCCTATATGGCATCATTGCCAACACCCACCCAGGGCCTGAGGTTGTTATTGAAAAGTGCAGCACTTACCATCAGCATCCTCAGTCTTACAATAGAAGTGCACTGGGTCAAGGTCTAGGGACCTGTTGTGCAATAATTTAACACTGCAGTGGTGTTGGAACAATTGCTATAGTGGGGATGCTGCCATCAATGTTGCGTAACTGAAATCATAATGATTGTGAAAAATCCAAAGGCAGCAGAAGGCACAATTGTCACAATTGAGCTACATTTGTTCATCAGGAACATGGTAAGGCGGCAGTATGTGACTGGTGGTCGTGCAGTTTGGGGCACACTGCCGCAAATGGTTCAGTAGTTCACTCTCATTCACAGAGAGCACATTTCCATTGAAATGGGCATTACATTTTCACAATCATGGAATTCTGCAAATATTATGAAGCAATGATTTGCCCACTCTTTTAAAAAAAAAAAAAAGCTGTCCGAACCTCCTTTATGATTGTCTGTCTCACCAAGGTTTTTACGCCCACCACGTTCACATGTCACCAGACGCCTCTGTTTGTGTAGTCGTGCAGATGTATGGTAAATATGGTGTAGAACACTGAAGTGTATCAATTTAAGCTATACCAAAGGGGATGATGGACGAAGCGTTTGAGCAAATCAAACACTTACCCACAGTCAACTGATCTGGGTTTAAACCATCATCATTCTTTAGCTCACTCCACCACCCCAGTTCAGACATGGCCAAATGCAAATCAGTCTGACCCTGTTCCTCATGGGAGCACTCCAGCCCGAACTGCCAAGCCATGTCTTCCCTGGACCGGAAACAAGCATCTTGGGACCGGTTTCGGGTTCATAACCCTCATCAGCTAGGCTATCTTGAATCCAGTGGCAAAGTGAGCAAGGGACCCACGTCTGGGCATGCCCTGCCAACTTAAGGCGCACAAAGCGATACCAAAGGGGATGATGGACGAAGCGTTTGAGCAAATCAAACACTCACCCCCAGTCAACTGATCTGGGTTTAATCCATCATCATTCTTTAGCTCACTCCACCACCCCAGTTCAGACATGGCCATATGCAAATCAGGCTGACCCTGTTCCTCATGGGAGCACTCCAGCCCGAAATGCCAAGCCATGTCTTCCCTGGACCGGAAACAAGCATCCTGGGACCGGTTTCGGGTTCATAACCCTCATCTGCCAGGCTATCTTGAATCCAGTGGCAAAGTGAGCAAGGGACCCACGTCTGGGCATGCCCTGCCAACTTTGGGCGCACAAAGCGATACCAAAGGGGATGATGGACGAAGCGTTTGAGCAAATCAAACACTCACCCCCAGTCAACTGATCTGGGTTTAATCCATCATCATTCTTTAGCTCACTCCACCACCCCAGTTCAGACATGGCCATATGCAAATCAGTCTGACCCTGTGCCTCATGGGAACACTCCAGCCCGAACTGCCAAGCCATGTCTTCCCTGGACCGGAAACAAGCATCCTGGGACCGGTTTCGGGTTCTTAACCCTCATCAGCCAGGCTATCTTGAGTCCAGTGGCAAAGTGAGCAAGAGACCCACGTCTGGGCATACCCTGCCAACTTAGGGCGAACAAAGCGATACCAAAGGGGATGATGGACAAAGAGTTTGAGCAAATCAAACACTCACCCCCAGTCAACTGATCTGGGTTTAATCCATCATCATTCTTTAGCTCACTCCACCATCCCAGTTCAGACATGGCCATATGCAAATCAGTCTGACCCTGTGCCTCATGGGAACAGTCCAGCCCGAAATGCCAAGCCATGTCTTCCCTGGACCGGAAACAAGCATCCTGGGGCCGGTTTCGGGTTCATAACCCTCATCAGCCAGGCTATCTTGAATCCAGTGGCAAAGTGAGCAAGGGACAAATGTCTGGGCATACCCTGCCAACTTAGGGCGAACAAAGCGATACCAAAGGGGATGATGGACGAAGCGTTTGAGCAAATCAAACACTCACACCCAGTCAACTGATCTGGGTTTTATCCATCATCATTCTTTAGCTCACTCCACCACCCCAGTTCAGACATGTCCATACGCAAATCAGTCTGACCCTGTGCCTCATGGAAACACTCCAGCCCGAACTGCCAAGCCATGTCTTCCCTGGACCGGAAACAAGCATCTTGGGACCGGTTTCGGGTTCAGAACCCTCTTCAGCCAGGCTATCTTGAATCCAGTGGCAAAGTGAGCAAAGGAACCCATGTCTGGGCATACCCTGCCAACTTAGGGCGAACAAAGCGATACCAAAGGGGATGATGGACGGAGCGTTAGAGGAAATCAAACACTCATCCCCAGTCAACTGATCTGGGTTTAATCCATCATCATTCTTTAGCTCACTCCACCACCCCAGTTCAGACATGGCCACTGAACCATGGAATTCTGCAAATATTATGAAGCAATGATTTGTCCACTCTTATAAAAAAAAAAAAAAGCTCTCCGAACCTCCTTTATTATTGTCTGGCTCACCAAGGTTGTTATGCCCACCACGTTCAAAATGTCGCCAGACGCCTCTGATTGTGTAGTCGTGCAGATGTATGGTAAATGTGGTGAGGAAAACTGAAGTGTATCAATTTAAACCTAGTGTTACTGGCAGCCTCCTTACTCATGGCACAGGCCTTATCCCAGTCTCAATCTGCAATAGTCCAGTGCGTATCCTCTTCCGACTTCTGATGAGCGCATGGTGGTGGCAAGGCCCTGTCATCAGAATTTAGAGCTTGAATACAAGCTAGATACCCCTCAACCCTCCTCCAGCTCAACCGCCAGTGTGTCAGATAGCTGTGGTGCTGCTGGCAAATCCGTATATAGCTCCCTAGTTATATTTCTAATTTGGGTATATTGTAACTATTGCCTGTTATCTAGTTCAAATATCTTATATGGTTCTTCAAACGTAATGAACGCCTTTATGATATCTAAATATCCTTATGTTTGACAGACTCCTAGCCTCAAGCATGCTACGGATATCATCAGGTCAATGCCACCTATTATTGAGTTCTCTGGAGAAAGGTGGCCGTTTTAGGATTCTTTTAACTGCCTAGTCCCATGCCACCTGGTGAACTATCTGTGGCTTCTCCTTCAGAAGTCTGCAGCCCCTCATCAGATCCTCTAGTAGAGATGTACTGTCTGTGCTATAGTGAAGTCTCTTCTCCCTGTTTACTTCAGAGTACCACTTCTCGGCATGCTACTGTGGAGCCACAATGTAATACAACTCCAGGTTTGAGTGTCTGAGGCCACCTGCTTTACTATACCTTTTTAGAGTCATCAACTTTATCCCGCTTCTTTTTACACCCAAACCTAGTGAGATGAGAATAGTGGTGTTTTAAAGGTTAATTTGGTTATTGGGCACATTGACTTCTGCAATTTCTACAGGCATTAGGGAAGAACTGCCGTTATCACCATAGCCATCCAACCTACGGTAGACACTGGAAGCATGTTACAGAATTGGATAGATGTCCTAATCCCATGAATCACTCACCCCTTGTTGTATATATATTGTTTGTCTTGTACTGTTTATATGAAAAGTGAGCACTTTAGATTCCTAGGTGTTTAATTTGTGATATTCCCACCTCGGATCTGGCTTGGGAGCTCTTCTAGATTTCTGTGCTCTAATTGTGCCATGAGTAACACTACTGCCTTTGTTTTCTTTACCTGCATGCTTGAAAAGCTCCAACCTCTGGCAGATCCCTCATCAAGACAAGGATTCATATCTGTGTTGGAGACAAATAAACCAATGTATCATCAGTGTACATGCAATTCATGTCTTGAGTCTCCCACTTTGATCTCCCAGTCTAACAATTCTTTCAGTTGGCGTACTTCCAGTGGTGCTACTGCCTCCGGCAGGGAGAGTACCCTTGTTGCATTCCACTCTCAATAGTCCAGGCTGTAGAAATCTATCTTCCATGTATTGTCCTGATCATTGGGTCTGTATAAAATGTGTATCCATTTACGGAAATTAGTGCCTCCAGTACCATCATTATATATGACTAATCAACAGTATTGAAGGCTTTTTTGAAGTCTAGTGCTTTGAGCTCTCCTTCTGTCTGTTTCCCTTTAGTGGCATTAAGCATGCGCACAAGCATTCTCAGATTCATTAAAGCACTACGCCCTGGAATAAATCCACACTTGTGTTCATGGACCAGAGAGGTCCCCTTATTCTTTAGTCTATTTGACTATAGTTCAGACAATACAAGCTAGGATTTTGGCATCTTCAATAACAATCAAGAGAAGTGTGTAGGATCCTGTTTCCTTGGGGTCTTGAGCTGGTTTTGGCATTCATTATAATATCTACTTCCTTCATTGTGCCAGGAAGCCGCCTCAGAGACCTAGCCATGCTATACAGTTCGAAGAGTTTATCTTCCACTCTCTTTAATTGTTGTTGTAATTGTCTACATCTGCCTTAAACTTTACCATTACATTCACCTCGTATGAGAAACTTCATGAGCTCCCACTCGTTTGCTCTGGTGACAGTAGCCCCCAGTTCTGTTCTAAGACTGTATCAATGGCTGTGGATATCTCAGTTTGAAACAATGGGTCACCAAGAGCATTGGTAGGTAATAACTGCATTTGTATGGTGCTTTGTGTTGCTTCTAGTTCATATTCTATCAGATGAGAGGAGTAGTAAGAAAGAAGTCTCAAAAGGTATTTGGACCTCCTTATCTTTGCCTTCCGGATGCAGGTAACCTATATAATCTGCTATATGTGTTTTCAGCAGCAGAAAACAATGAATATTACCTGTTCTTTAGGTATAGTTTTCTCCAGACATCTACGCTGTAGGAAAGAAGGATTTTTTTGGCATGGTTGTCCCCACTTTTTGCCTGGTGTCAGTGTGGTTTGACAGTAGTAAACTGGAATCCTCCTAGGCAGGACCCCTGTGTCGATGCGCTCTACTCTAAATTAACTGGTAAGTACTTTGTACATCTCACAATTGGCATACTTGAGTATCCCTGTAAGTTCCCAGTATATGGTACTAAGGTAACCAGGGCATTGGTATAACAGGGGTCTTCCATGGGCGGCAGCATGTATTATGCCACCCAGGGGAGCCTATGCAAACTGTGTCTGCAGGTCTGCCATTGCAGCCTGCGTGGAATGGTGCATGCACCTTTCACTTCATATATAAGGTTTATCTTATATCCCAATCATTGCACTTAAACCCTATAAGTCACCCCTTAGGGTGGCCCTTCTGCCCACGACAGGGTGCATGGTTCTAAGTGTGAGGGTACCCCTTCATGAGCAGAGACACCCCTACAAACCCTGGACTCCATTCTCTGGGCTTTGCAAGTGGGGGGAAGCCATTTTAAGGTATGTAGTGGACACTGGCAAACTCAAGATGTCCAATTACATACTGGCTTCACTGAACCTGGTCCTATTTGGTATCAAACATGTTGGAATCATGCAACTACACTGAAGCCAGTGTTAGTTGCATGATGCCATGTAGTGGGGGGCTCCGCAGAGGACTCCCTCATGTCTACCGTCACCCAGATCATCAGCTATGGAGGCTTTAGAGCCAAGGCTTTTAGCCTTCCCTGTGAAGTGCCTCCAGGCTCGTCTTTGAGCCCCACTCTTTTTAATCTTTATATGACCCCATTGGCCAACCTGTTGCAATCTTATGGTTTTCAGGTGCTCTCTTTTGCGGATGATACACAAATTATCAAATTAATTTCTAATGACCTGCAACTGGTTGCAGAGAGGTTCAGTTAGTGTATGTCCAGTATTGTCTGTGGGACGAAGAACAACTCACTGAGGATTAACATAAACAAGACTGAAGTGTTGGTATTTGGTTTGAAAAATTCCATCTGGTCGAACTCGTGGTGGCCGGCAGTCTGTAGTCCTCTCCCTGTCCTCGTTAAGACGGCTGAAAATCTGGGGGTCATCTTTGACGATGATCAGAGCTTTGATGCAAAGGACAGCTGCACCATTAGCACTTGTTTGTATATACTGAGGATTCTGAGTAAGGTTCTACCTTTCATTTCATCAGAATTGCACCAGTCTATCATCATTGCTCTAGTCACCTTCCGGTTGGACTATTGTGACGCTCTGTACCTGATCATCATTGTGGTCTCCCTCAACTAGCTAAAAGTGGTACAGAACACAGTGGAGTGGCTGAATTATAAAATCCCCAGGTGGCAATCTGCCAGGAATGGGATTCGGTCCCTGCATTGGCTCCCTGTCAGGAAGCGTATTTGCTTTAAGGCTTTGAGCATGGTTTTCAAGGCCATGCATAGTAAGGGAGCGCCGCACCTGAAACTCTTTTTCAATGGTAGACCCCAGGGAGGCTCCTGAGATCCTCCTCACAGAACCACTTGTGTCTCCCAGATTCTGTAAGTCCAGATGGGGTGGTAACTCCTTCTTGGTAGCCAGCATCAAGCTATGGAATGCCCTGCATACCTTTATCTCCTGCTTGGACTCGTATCCAGTTTTTAAAAAACACCTGAAAACCTGGCTCTTCACATCTTAATTTGGCTGCAGTTGCATTTCCGTCTCTGCCTTTGTGTTTTTCTCTGTTAGCGCCTTGACACCCTTGGGTATAAGTGCGCTCTATAAATACTATCCTACCTGTGTAGCTGTGCAGGATCTGTGTGCAAGCCAGTGCTGCCGCTGACCCCAGACATTGTTCTGCCCTACTGCTGGTGAGCCTAACTCAGGCAGGGACAGGCAGAATAAAGGATTTCATGTAGAAGAACGGTGTAGCCACCTCTCCTTAAGAATTAGGTGTTGCTGTGTTAGAGTGGATGTGCTTCTAAGCGCTACCAGACTGCTTTGAAGGGCACATTTGGTGCACTCCTTGCATAAACCGGTTTGCCTCAGTTCAGGAGCCTTTGTCTCCCACTCTGGTGCAAAGCTACACAAAGGAAAGGGGAATGACTGCCACCCTGACCAGCACGTTCCCCAGGGAGGTGCCCAGAGCTCCACCAGGAGGCCGCTTGAATCGCCATCTTGAATGCAAGATAAGCAGAGGCACCTGGGAGCATCTGACCATCAGACTATCAGAGTAGCATCCCTGACCCCCCTCCTGATAGGTGGATCACCACAGACGCTGTCCTACCCCCTGCCAGGGTTACTTTAGGGCTCACACCCTAGATTTGTTTGAAGAAGGATTCCACTGTAAGACTCGTCTTCAATATCCTCAAAAAGACTCTTCTACTCCTGGACACTGGACTCTGCTGTTGGGCTGTGCTAGACCCAAACCAAGACTGCTACTGGTAGGAAGCCTCCTACTGCAACTTCAGGCATATTTACAACCCCTTATTGCAACTGTAACATTACTTTTTTAGACGCTCCCGTGGCATAGTGCCATTTTCTGTATTTACAGGGTGGTGCTGAGCCACTTAGCGTGGCTTAACAACATCTTATACATATGCCCCTGTCTGCCGCAGTCCTCGTGCAGTGACGTGCAATGGGTGTTGTTGTGGGAATTCCACCTCAACACCCAGTGCTTTTTGATGCTTCCCCAGATTTTCAAGGCTGAGGCATCCCCAAAAACCAAACCCATGGAATAACAGGCATTAGAATGATGATTCAAGAAGAAATTATCAACTTCTCCTTGTTTTTTTGCTCTTTCTGTGGGTGCTGCATTCTGCAGCACACATTGAAAAAGGAAATTGCCATTATTGATTGTTTATGTACAGGAAGGTGTTTCCTGCACATAACAATCATCCCTGCAGTGCAGGTACCCTTGCAACATGGCAACAGGGTGCCTGCGCTAGCTCTAGGCAGCTTTTTTTGTGTGTAGGGGAAACACAGTGGGCACCTTATTCTTGTAAATGTTAGAGCACAGTGCGGCTGAATTTGGTGCAGCTCCGCGCTCTAACATTGTTTTGTATATATGCCCCTCAGTTTCCGTGCTTTGCACCCATCCTGCAAAATCCACGGCCGTGCCTCCTCCAGAGTCACAAGGACTCTGGGGCATATTTACAATCACCTACCTCCACCACAAATTCACTTATAGTAATGTTGTGATGGCGATAGGAGCTTTGACTTATTTACAAGCCAGCGATACGCCAATTAGCGTGGCTTAATGCTGCCTTGTAAATAAGGCCCCCTTTCACACTACACTTAGCGTGAAAGGGGCGGGCAATGGGTGTTGTGGTGAGCGTTTCAAAGCGACACCCAATGATTTTGATACTGCCCCTATTTACAAGGGCAGCAGAAATAGGAGGCAGCACCAAAATTAAGACCAAGAAAAACCTGGTCTTAAACAGGCGAAACGAGGTGAAATGCTTTATTTCTCCTTGTTTTTGCTGTTTCATGTGTGCTGCCTTGGGCAGCACACATAGAAACAGCAAAACACCAATGATTGTTTATGTGCAGGAAGGTCCCCCTTCTTGCACATAAACAATCATTTAAAAAAAAAAAATGCAGTTTTGCAACTTCTAATAAGCAGCACACATAGAAGTTACAAAATGGCATTTAAAGATTGTTTATGTGCAGTATTGGAGACCTTCCTGCACATAAACAATCTTCCCCTCAACACAGGCACCTTTGCGCTATGGTGCAAGGGTTCCTGGGTTGGCGCTAGGCAGCTTAATTTAGCGCCAGCGCAGGGGGAAACACAGGGCTGCACCATACTCTAGTAAATATGGTGCAGCCCTGCATTTCCAACGTGACAAAGCGTGTCATTAGCCTTCTTGGCTTATTGACCCGCTTTGCACTTTCTTGTAAATATGCCACTCTGTGTTCTTCAAAGACAGCTGGAAGGAATCTCCCTTGGTGAAAAGGAGTCCCTCCCCTGCAACCACAGGCACCTCAACAGCAACGACTGGTGTGTGGATCCTGTTGTCCCATGGACTCTTCAAGGCTCTGCAACACAGGTGGTGGTTTGGTGTATCTCCCGAGGTATGACCTGTCTTCTATGCAACTTGAAAGACTGCAATCACTTGTGGAGGTACCAGAACTGTGGGCTTGTACACTGTGTCTGTCTGCAATTGCCAATGCTTGTTGACTCTCCAACCTGAAGATCCTCGAGCTCCAAGAAACCCGTCTCAAGCATCACCCTGCTGCAAAAGTGACCTCCTCCTTGTATCTCCTGCGACGTGGGCCTTCATCTTTGTTGTGCTGCTGAGGCCTCCTTACGACTCCCTGTGCCTGCTGCCAGTGGGTTCTTCTGGGGTCTTCATCAATTCCTGCTGGCTCTCCTGCTTGCTGGGGGCCGTCTCTAATTTACCTGTGCTGGGTGATTTCACTGGACCTTGATGGTCCTCCTTTTTGCCACTCTTCCAGCAATTCATCTACTGCATTTGCCAAAGTTTGTTGGTGGTCCTGCTGGCCACTGACCTTCCTGCATTTCTTCAACTGTCATGGGACAGCTCATGGGTGGCTTCTGTGTTCTACATCCTCAACAGGGCTCCTCAGATGCTCCTCATCCAGAATCCATGTTTGGGTTTCACCGACCTGGTCCACGGGTCACAGTAGCAGCTGAACATTCGAAGATGCCCATTGACTTCACCAGGCGGTTCAAACACCACTTCACACCTATGTACCCGGGCTCCCTGGTGCAGGTATCCTGCTTCTCTGGGTATCCACGGATGGGGGTACTCTCCAACCTCCCTGGTTCCAAAGAGTTTTCTCGGGGTCCTCTGGGAAGGGTCCTGAAACTCCAAAACCCTAACCGCGACTTACTCATGTTGTTCTATGGCATCTGACCTGGCATATCAACTCCACACCCGGATGGCTAGGGACTCCTAGCTACTTACCATGGGTGGTTCCATGCTTCCCCTGGCCTACAGATCCTTGGGTGGTAGTCTTGGTTAAGTACCCCTTTTGCATTCCACTTACTTAGTATAAGGTTTAGCCCCCTCCAGGGGCCCATGTGTTCTTATGTGTTTTACGCACCTGTTTAACTGATGATGTGGGTAGGAGATATACCAAGGAAGTTTAGAGTTGGTGTGTAATAAATACTACAGTATTTGTCTAAAACTGGTGTGGTTCTTTCCTGTGTGATTCTCACTGACTGATTTGTGTAGTAAATGCACCCGCTTTACACACTTCTGGATAAGCCTTAGCTGCTCTCCACAGATACCACTTGAGAGCTTTGCTTATCATGGACCCCTTACACTATCCCTAAGAGCAGCCTGGGCTAAGTGCAGGGTGTATCATGACAAGGTGTACACAAAATACTGAGCCAGCCTCCTACATATGCAATGCAAACTATACATAATCTCTAGCAATGTGCCTGTCATGCATGTGATGTTTGCTGAGTGGGTCTTATTATCTCACCAATAGTTATGCAAACAAAACCCATAGCCCATGATAGTGGTATATCTATGTATGGTATCAAATTATCACAGTGTCTAAAATCATCATTTGTCATTGTAGTTTTAATCAATCAATCAGGATTTGTAGAGCGCAGCTGCATCACCAGTGAGGGACTCGAGGCCCTAGGAGAGCATGCTGCCTGTTCTCTTATTGGTTGAACATCCAGATCTTGAGGTCCTTCCTGAACAGCTGGTGCAATGGTGAAGCTCTGAAGTGCAGGGGGAGGTTGTTCCGGGTCTTAGCCACCAGGTGGGAGAAGTACCACTGTTCGTCCGGCGGATGCTTTGGGTGGCTGCTAGAGAAATGGATTTAGAGTGGAGTTTCCTGGTAAGTTGGTTGAAGTTCATTTGATTGTTGGGTTATACCAGTTCTTCATTCTGTAGTGCCCTGTAAGCGTGGGTAAGCAACTTGAACTGGCATCTCTTCTTGACTGGTAGCCAGTGGAGTTTTCTGAGGTGTAGAGTGATGTGGGTCCCTCTGGGGAGGTCTAGGATGAGTCAGTTGCTGTGCTCTGGATTGTCTGGAGTTTCGTCATGAGTTGGGCTGTTATCCCTAAGTTGAGGGAGTTGCTGTAGTCTAGTCTGCTGGTGACGAGAGCTTTCATGATTGTTTGCTGGTGTTAGGTGGGATCCATCTGAAAACCTTCCTGAGCATTCAGAGGATGAAGAAGCAAGCGGAGGAGATGGTGCTAACCTGCTTCTTCATGGATAGCTGGCTGTGTAGGATGATGCTAAGTTTGCGGGAGTGTTCGGTGTGTTTAGTGGTTGGGCCCAGCTCAGGTGGCCACCATGTATTGTTCTAGATGGAGTCCTTTCCTTTCCTGAAGATGAGTACCTCTGTCTTGTCGGTGTTGAGTTTGGGACCGTTGTTGTTCATCCAGGCGACCACATCTTTCAAGCATCTTTGGAACTTTTCCTTGTTGGTCACTGGGTCGCTGGTCAGGGAAAGGATGAGTTGGGTGTCGGCGTAGGAGATGATGTTGAGTCCATGGCTCAAAATGTCAAAAATGATATGCATGATTGTAAAGGTTTTAATTAACTGTACCATAAAACAACTCAACTCTTGATGATGTTTGACAGGGTTGTCATGTATACATTGAAGAGGTGTGTTACATAAAGGAGACTTCACACAATTAATAGCCTTCTTTTTACATCTGTGATATTCTTTTTCAGTCGTGATCATACAGCCGTACAATAAACCACATGTAATCAGAATCAGTTAGATACTTATGAAACTCAGTCATTCAGTCCCCAAGATCAACAGTTGTTGGTTTTGTCTTGAGTTCAGCATTGATGAGTGTTGCAGATCAAGATGACTCATCCCCATCAACTCTTTCTGATGATGTCCTTATTTGCTGGTAATATGTTTGTGATATCTGTGTTGAACTATGCTCATTGTTACCTAGGGTGCCAGTAAGATTCTGAGGCTTGGAGCAGCTGGGACTCTACCAAAACTGTGTGGGCCTAATTCACAAAGGTAAACTACACTTTTGAATATGGCTATGCGTTGTACAAAGTCTACTACTTTCATTGTTCACAAACTCCAAGTGTGAACTTACTACAAAAATTGTAAGTTACATGTCTTCACCCCCAGAGTAATGCAATTGACTTACTCTTGTGTGGAAGGGTGATGTATCTCCCTAAACCCTCCCTGATCTTCCCTAAAACTCTCTGACTCCTCCCTAATCCCAATCACTTTAGTAATAAATCTGCCCCTTTTCCCACCCACTCACCTGTGTCCCTCAGACATTTTCTACTAAATTCTCTGCTTACAAGTGCAGTGACTAGGCAGTTGGCCGGAAAACTCTGTGCATATAAATATAGGCAAAACATACACTTTGGCGTAAATTTTGTAGTACTGCAAAACATACTACAAAGTGCAGTTTGTCAATCAGGTCCAGTGAGATTAACTGCCCCTCTTCCTTACTATAAAATCTATACCTCACAGAGTGATCACTTTCCAAGCAGCATACAAACTATCATTTATGACAGTTTGTGTATCAGTTTGCTCATTGTTCCTTGCATTTTGCTTATAGGTTGTACTGGCCGTGTCTTCCTAGTTTCTCTTTTGTAGGCTTTTCCCAGATTATGATCAGTTTCCACCAGTTACGGACCTCATCCTTAATCCTGTTCTCATTCTTGGCTTCCAGATGCTCTTTAGTATATGATAAATCGCTCCCACTGATTTTCCTGGTCCCTGCAGAGAGCAAGTACTCCCTTTAAGAGAGCCTACTCCCACACTCTGCAGGTGCATGACATTCATAGATCACACCCACTCACAGAAAAAAATCCTTGTGAATTGCAACCTGACACTCTCGATTGGCCATTTGTAAATATGTCCAGATTGCTTTCTGACTCAGTCTTACATTCTGTACTTGCCACTTATTACTACTGTATCAGCATTAAAGCGCACCAGCGAACCAGCACACTGTATTCCCCATCTATTATTCATCACGACCCTACACCAACCTGTGTTCTGGAGTTCTGTCATAGTGTACCCCGTCCACTGACTGAGGCTATTTTAATTCATAACCTTCAAGATTTCTACATTTCTTTGCTCATGTGTTTGTCCTTCTTCTGTTCTTCATTCTATCCCACCACATTTTATGAGGGACACTGATTACTTAAATTGCTTCCTATGTCTAAGTCACTCCAATCTTTCTTTTCTTTTGCCATCTTCTGTTCTTCACTTGCCTTCCATTATATTCAATTTCCTCCTTGTATATTGCTCTTTATTCTTCCACTAATAGATTTGAAGTCACCTTCAAGCTTTTTTCTGTGGTTGATTCCTCCTACCCTTTTTCAAATCTGCTCTAGACTTTTAGATGAGCATTATTTATAGAACTGTTGTTTTGTGTCTGCGGTGATGTCCACTGATGAGACAACACACACCACCCTCTTGGACCAAAGTCATCAAAACGAGTCCCTGGGGCACTGCCAAAGGTAAATTAAATATAGTAATTTAATATCATCTAGCAGAAATGATTGAAACTATCTAAGACCTTCTGGGAACTTCTCAAGGTCAACCCTGTCCAAGATTTCTACGGACAGACTGTAGTCATTTATAACAATAAATCACTTGAAATCATTTTCATTTAAGTTATTTAGACATAATCACTGTAATAAATCAGAAACACCCCATTACTATGCATGTTTCTAATAAGAAATTGATGGTGTAATGACCTACTCAATTTATTTCTTCTCCCATATATCTGTCAGCCCCAGTTATTCACCTCAAGAAAAAAACATAGTCATTCATTACATAAAACATGGTAACACTTTTAGATTGGGCCTTAGTGTAAGGAAGGAAATGGCTGCCTGTTGACTTGTAAAATACAGCAATAATGAGGTGTCAGTAGGCCTCTCAGGACTCTAGGCCCCAGTGCCACTGCACCTGCTGCACCACTGAAAGCTACGCCCCTTTGCATCTCTTGCTATAATTCATCCGTTTCGTCTAGGTACATACATCATCCACTTTTAAGCAGAGAACAGGTATATGTCAGAATACTATTAACAAAAATAAAAATATAATTTGACATAAGTATTTTGGCATAAATATCGCCTACAAAAATATCACTCCATTAAGTGTCAATTGACCATAATTAGGTCGAATGAAGCAATAATGTTGTAAACGATGTTTAAGATTCAATGGACCAATTAACATAGGAAGCCAAAAAATGAAGGGACTTATTTACAAGTGCCTTGTGCCGCCGGGCGTCACTTTTAACATGGGAAAACGTGACATTCAAGTGGCGCAGTGGGTTTGTAACTAAGCCCCGTATGGGTGGAGAGCTCAGCCTCTGCCTGCACATACTTCTCTAACCTTCCCAGTAATACGCCTGGGAAAATTAGGCAGGAGCAGACTTCAAGGCGTTCTGATGAGAGAGTCATGTGACATTTGAAATAGGCACCTATTTCGGATTTTCAGCAGTGGAGAATTTTTTTTTCGTGTGGAGAAAGCCCGTCTCCTCACCTCCAGCAAATATGGGGGTAATGCATCCCCTTTCCCATCCTGGAAGGGGATTTCTGTCTGTGTTAAGCAGTGGTCGAAGTGGGGGAAAAAAAGTAGGGGAACTGTGGGCGGAGAATCAGAGGGCGGGAATAACCTTAGGATTGGATCAGTGGGCGGAGTTAGAGGTGTGGCCAGGATTGGCAAAACATCCCAATCTTTAGTATTTGTTTGGCATTTCACTGACCAGTTACAGCTTATTATGTTATGTAATACAACCAATGGATACACGTGATTATTTAACGATTAATATGAGTTACTGACATTAAAATAAATTCACAAAGTGGGATATGCTTCTAATCACAGAATGTCCCAAATATGCTTAAAAGTGGAAGTACAAGCCATTTGCTTCCAAGCCATGGAGTTTCTGTCGTCAGCAATATACACAGAGACAATCAATTTTACGTGTGTAAATCACTGTATAGGAAATGTTACAGAAGACAAAGGACTACAAGGTGTAGGAGTCACATGACAACCATATTAGTAGGCAGTATAGTTTAATAGTGATTGATCTGGAGAAACACAAACTCAGAATTTACAACTTAATACCGTGATTGGGGGTTCTCTTTAATAATCATTATTGATTTCTATCCAAATGAACACTTTTTGCAACATTAGGATAATCAAAGGCTTAGGGGAAAAAACATAAAGCTCTAGTTTATACCTTGCAGTTTGTATGCAGCTCTTAGATGAAAGTTAATAGCTTACTGTTCTTTGTTAGGATTTTAACTTATAAACTGCAAGTAGCAAAAGGATCTTACTGACTAAAGCAGTAACCCACTGACCTATTTTAAATATGGGCACTTTGTGATGGGCATGGTACATTTTATATGCAGCAGGCACATTAACCCTCTGCGCTATCTTTCCATGAGTCAAAACTTCCACCAGACAAAACTCCGATCTCACTCTAGGAAGAAGTTTATTCACCGGAGTTATCATTACATTTGTATTATTGCCGAAAATTGCTGTAGGCCAGGAAGGAGGCAGCAAGTGCTTTTAAAACCATAATTTACAACGCCCTCACTCAAAGTCAGCACCCGTTGCAGTCACACCGGTCGCACCGCCCTAGAGCCAGCTCTTCTCAGGGGTCCTGTGACCTCAGTGACAGAGTGACTGTTGCTCTAGGGTCTGCTACTTCGTAGACCTGCCTGCAAGACTGGAGGTGAACTTTAGTATGGATTGTGGTCAGGGCCGGCTTTAGTGCTGGTGGCGCCCTGTGCGGCATTGCTTGTTGGCGCCCCCCAATGACCACCTCCACCACAGATTCTCTCACTAGCACCCTTTAACAGTGACAAAGTCTCCATAACCACACTCTCTCAGATGCATTGAATTGGTTATATAGCTCCACTCATACCAGTGTTGGGTGTCCGAGCACTTTGCATCACACGCACATTACACAGAGACAATCAATCATACGTGTGTAAATCAGTGCATAGAAATGTTACATAAGCCAAAGGACTAAAAGTGTAGGAGTCACATGTCATCCATACTGGTAGGCAGTATAGTTTAAGAGTGTTTGGTGTGGAGAAGCACAAACTGAGAGTCGAAAAAGAAACAGCATAGTTGGGAGTTTTCTTTAATAATAAGAATCGATTTCTAGCCAAATTAACCCTTTTTGCAACATTAACCAATATTCTAATAATGTATACTTTGCAGTGTGTATGCAGTTCTAGGATGAACGTTAATCGCTCATTATTCTATATTAGGACTTTAAGTTATAAATTGCAAGTAACAAAAGGATGTCTCTTTTGAAAGCAGTAACCTGCTGATCTGTGTACATCATACGCACTCTGTAATCTACTTGGTACACGTTCTTTGCAGCAGGCATATTAACCCTCTGCACTAACTTCACCTAAGTCAAAACCTCAACTATTCAAAATGCTGATCTCTCTCCAGGAAGATAATTAATCACATGAGTTATCTTTACATTTATGTGAGGCCTGGTAATTGCGGGGGTAAGAAACGCTGCAGCAGGTGCTTCAAAAGCATAAGAAACTTTCAAACACGGCGCCCCCAGGAAGCCAGCACCCGGTGCGGTGGCACCGGTAGCACCGCCCTAAAGCCAGCCCTGATTGTGGTGGGCAAGCCTTCAAGGTGAACCCACACTTGACACTGCTAGGATCCACCTGTTAGTGCTAAGACACCAGGGCTTTTCCAGTTTTGCGGGGCCTTCTAAGGTCTAGCATGGGAATGTGCTCCCTCAGGAGAATGGTCTGGGGGATTGTTCATGCAGGCTGAACCTGGTTCCCTAGTTCTAAATTCGGCAGCTCTGTCCCCAGTGCTACATCCGCTCCCTCACTGAACACCATACTGCCCCACTGAGAGAAATTCAAACTGCCTTCAACTGCAATCCAATTTGACCTGCTATAAACAACTGGATGTGACTCAATTCAAATTACGCACTAGGCAAGAGCAATATGCTGCCTAAAGGAAAAAGTAACAACATCCTGGAAAAAGCAAACACTCAAAGGCAATGAAAGATTAATTAAAGCATGTGAAATGTAAGCAGAAACAACATGGTGAACTTAACGCTTTTACATTTATGCAGAAATCAACAAGTATTTTTGCCTGAAAACTACAGGGCCCAGTAGGGACCCATTTCAATGTCCACTGCTTATATGCTTACAAGACGTAAGCAGTATGGTTTAAAAAGACCACATTTGAGAACACAAAGCCGCCGTACACATTTTATTTTCCAATCCACCCATCAACCAGGTATTGCAATGCCTCCAGGTTTGGCGCACTTCCCCATGGGGGGGAGGAGGGGGGAGACAGCGTTTCACTGGCAAACTCGGTAAAGTGACGCTAATGTTTTTGGGGTTTGAATAAAACTAATCTGGCCACTTTAAGAACACTCCATCTTTATTTAGTTATTGATTTTTCATATTATTAACCTTTTAATTTCCAAGGATGCACTTTGGAATAGAAAAATTTAAAAACGGCATTTCCAGCAAAAGTTGTTTTCTTTTTTGCATCCATTTCACTGGGGAACAAATGAATGACAGGAAGAAAGAGAGGGTAAGAACCATTTCTTGAGTCATGGTTTTCGGTAAGTGAGGAGGAGTTAGACAGACAGAGAGGGAATAAAGGTAAGAAAGAGGGGGGGCAGCTGCCAGCGGCAGAGTAGAAGCGGACACCTTCCTTGTCTTGTCTGGGCAGGAAGCAAAAGACAGAGAGCTTTTCCTTCCCTGCTCCCTGCCCGTCCCCGAACAGCCACGAATGCCGAGCCTTCTCTGCAGGCCTTGGATATTTCGTACGTCCAGGGACGCATGTTCAAAATAAAAAAGTAGGGGAACGGAATCTATAGAATTAAAGAAGTAGGGGCACGCCGTGCACTGCCGATCCCGCCCACTTCGACCACTGGTGTTAAGTGTTATACTGGAGTAAATGTACAGGGCTTCATTTATGAGGCCCGTTGGGCCGCTGGAACGTCACTTTTTGTGACTCTCCGGTGGTGGTGCAGAAGCCTGCTCCATAACCATGGCTTTTTGACACTGCCCCAGATATATGAGAAATGCAGCACACAAAGAAACGGGAAAAGACTCCTGTGATTGTTTTTGTGGAGGAAGGTTTTCCTTCATGCACAAAAATAATCATCCTTGCAATGCAGGCACCCTTGCACCTTGCTCCGGGTCTGATGGCTCAGTGGACTAATGCATCCACTGCAGGGGCCTGTGTTTGACCATGTGGTCACAGGTTCAAAGTCTGGCGGGTCCACACAGCCTTCATCAATTTGAGGTCGATAAAATGAGTACCATTGAGTTGGGTAACAATAAACATCTGTTATTCAGTGCCAAGATACTCCGGTTGGGTTGAACATGTGCTTTACAAATACACATGTTATGTTTACGTTGGCGCACAGCAGCCCAATATTTTCATAGGCACTTTTAAAATGTTCATATTAGCATGAGGGGTCTTATTTATCCGGACCAATTAAATCATCATACTATCACATCTGGAAAAAAATATTTCTCTTCTTTACAATGGACATTTACAAATAAAAAGGGGACAAGAGGCAAAATCGACATTCTAAAAAGGGAGGTGCAGCCTATAAAAGATAGAGGGAGAGAGTTCCCAAATTTCACAACAGGATGAATTTTGCTTAAAAGAGGAATACATTTTAAACAATAAAGATCCAATGTTAAATCCTAATAATTCACACCTAAATATCTCTTTGGATTCCGATCGTAAATCATCTGGAGTGGTGTTGAACAAAAGAGTATCCATTTTAGATTCATTAATTGTATACCGGGCCCCCCAGCTAAGTGTACCTCCGAATAGCTTACATAATGGTCTCAATATTAATTCTTTCTGGAAGTAAAAAGAGAGCTCTGTCATCTGCGTATAGTTTTAATGTATCCCCACCTATTAAAGGGGGTAACATTTTCTTTTGGGAACGCATAAATAAAGCTGATGGTTCAATAAATGAGGGAAACCAAATCGGGGAGAGGTAACAACCTTGTCAAGTACCTCAGGTTGGATATACTGCATGTGCACATGCGTTATTTATAATAGTGTGTGCAAAGGTGTTCTCATAGTGCCCAAAGATGGACTCTGTATGTGTTAGTGAAAACATACATTTCTTCAAGATCTTAAATAAAAAATCCTAGCTCACAAGGTCAAAAGCTTTCTTTGCATCCAGCAGAACGGTGTCTGTTTGGATTTTATTTGGTAGATAAATCAATGCTTCTAAATAAAACATGTTAGCCTTCAGGCAATATTAATCCACAACAATACTTCACGAGGGCATGGACAAGGTCCACGATTCATCTAAGATGAACCAAAGAAAGGTACGATAGGGAAGCTACTCTGAGAAGTCATGAGTTGGTACCCACTAAGGAGTGGGGAAGGAAATAATTCCTTTTGTTTTAATTACCCTCACACACCCTAGTGGTGTCATGCTTCATCAACGGGTCACCCTGTCGCCTAGAAGTCAGGGTGGGCTCGACCGTATTTCAGGGAGTTCTTAGAGAGATTTTTTGCCAGGGGGATTTAAAGATTAAAAACCCGCTGACAGATCCCAGTATCCCTTTATTGGTTGATGTGTCAGGGATATTAAAAAAGAGAATAAAAAGGGTCAGTGGGAGTGTTATGGTCCTATGACCCTAATGCCAACATGTTTCAGTCCTGTAGAGGCCAGAACAGTCCCGGACTTTCTTCAGGGCAGTGAGACGAGTCCTCCTTGAATAAAGCGGAGGAAGGGGAGGGGTTGTCCTATCCTGCTTTTATGTAAGGGCAGAAAGCTACTCCTTTGAAATGAGTAAACAGATTATTTATCTGATTAAACCAGTTTTTTCTCCATCCCTCTTTGGGAGAGAATTTGCGTCACTGAGGATCACAGGAGGTAAAAGGGTAGCCCTTTAGTCAAACTTGCATCAAGGGTCCTGCCCCACCATGCAACCTAGTAGGTCTGCGTCCCTGGGCTTGTGCTGAGGCAACGTCTTTGAATAAAACTATTCTGATCTGTTTGAATTATGCCATTAATTATCTGTATTAAGAATTGTTATAGGGAGGTATGAAGATGGAGCCAATTTGCCTTTCCCCTTCTTTAGAAAATTAATTAATACCCCCTTTTTGAACCAGGGAGAAATGCATCCCCCAGCTAAGATAGAATTAATTAGAACCATCAAAGGGGCTAAATAATAAGAGCTAAAACTTTTATAAAATTCAGCTCTGAAGACATCCTCCCCATGGTTTTGAACCCAGGAAGGTGCTTTATCACTTCTCTGATTTCACCCCCATCGATTGGATGGGCCACCGACTCCTTTGCCTCTCGCCCTAACACCAGTGATTGCAAACTTGGTCTATAGAGGCCAACCCCAAACATGGCTGTTGACCTTTTTAAAGAGAAGAATAATGCTGCACAAAAATGTCCACTATCTCCTGGCTCTCATTGACTGCCAACCTCATGAGAGAACCCCTACTCCTGGCAATTAAATTACGATTTGATTTTTCCTTTGCTAACCAAGCCAATAAATGCCCCATTTTTTACCCTTCCTCATAGACTTGATTATAAAAAGTTCAACTGTTTACAAGTTCCCTTTATAAAAAAATCCTTTAATCCCTCTTTCTTATCCTGCCATGTACGAAATGACTGGTCCTATTTCTCTAGGAAGGTTTTGTAATATTCTGTACCAGCTGTCAGTTGTAAGTTTTCCTGTTCCGCTTTCTCCAAGATAAAGAGATCACATAACCCGGGATAGTAGCCTTGAAAGCTTACCATGCAACTGCCACATCAGTACAATTCTCATTAGTTTAAAATATATACTCTATTTCTGTTGACAGTGTCTGGCTGAATTGATTCTGGTTTAACAAAACTCTATCCATGCATCAACTCATTTAATTTTTCGGGCCCCTCCCCAAAAATGTCAAAATCACCCCAGAGTGATTCAAAAAGCCCATACACTATACTGCTGGAAAATCCTAGTGCTAATGACCAGGGAAAGAAAGAAATCTATCTAAGAGACAGTCCTAAGCAGTTTAGAGAAGCAGCAATGTATTCTATCGGTAGGATTATGTGTCCAACAAACATCATGAACATCTACCCTAATACAATAGGTATTGATAGAAATATGTGTCACAATTTGCTTTTCTTAGCCTCTACTGATCATTCCTCAATTCCAGTGCTGGCACTGTTATAGATAGTTCTATATCAGCATTCTGCTATTTGTCCTTTGCTGGAATGATGGGTGAGAATCAGTGAAAGAGAAGTGTCCCAGCATTCTTTTGGGCACTGATTACCACCTCACCTCTACCTTTTTTCCTACCTATTAGTGTAGCAAGTTTTCATCAGGCACAGGATGGAGAAGGGAAAATGTCTGTTTCGCATCGTGTTAGGACAGAACACTGTAGGAGCTCTGTCCCCATACTTAGGATGATGAAAGACTGCTTTTGTTGTGTCAAATATCCACTGTCTTTGTATAATTGTCTCAAATTATACCAGTTGATTGCCACACACAAGGCCTCCTGTGAATCTGCATGTTAGGGAACCAAGCTCTGCACAGTGGCTGGAGGCTCAGCACACTTGATTAGATATTTCTCACTTTTAATCTGTTTCCACTAAAGTGCTTGGAGTATATATGTATTGAGGGGATTTTGATGGTCGTTAACCCTATTTCAATGTGTTGAAGTTTGTGGATGAGATATCAATTATCCGTAAATACAATTTGGTTCTAAGAAAGGGTTGTTTGTAGGGTTGGGTGAAAACCTTTCTTCTCAAACTGTGATGAGCAAAACTGCTAAATAATCCACAATTTCCTCACCTGTTTTCCCAAGACTAAAAAAAGGAGAAATGCATGCATAATGCCCTGCAGAACAATAATTCAATATTTGGTGCAGAGAGAAATGCATAGAACAGGGAATGCTTGTGCTGCCTAGCACTGTCACAGGCCGTGCAATTAATTACAAAGCCAACCAATTCCAGTTTTTCAGACCCCAACATCCACTGGTAACACCTCTTTATTCTGAGCCCTTTCTAACAGAAAACCAAGATCCTACTTTTGGCAATGATATTTTTCAAGAAATGGGCTTCTTTATATTCAGTCAAGTTGTCCAGGTGACGTTGCAAGCCAATAGGCGTTAAATCAAAAATGGCCACATCATCCACATATAAAGTAGTGCAATTAATTATATTAATGGCAAATACACTACGTTACAAATACCCTGGCTGTCCTCCGACAGTGCTCCTCAAATTATCTTTCCCAGCAAAGGAGCTCGTGTTTTATGACTGTCTGCTAGATCACCAGTTGAAGCCTGCAAACAAGTGTGGCTCACAGACTTCCCTGCTGGAGAAGTTGTGTTGACATGCTCTATCAGGGGTCCTAGCAATCTATTTGCATTAATATAGTTAACATGAAAGTCAATACATTTCCCAGCTCATCACAGTGCTTTTAAAATCAAATGTGCTTTGTTTTGTTTCTGCCCATGGAGCAGTGGATCAGCTCCAGTTCCTCTACGTAGGCAGAAAGTATGTGAATTTTCTGTGTTTCACTCATGAGAAAATCATACATGTTGTTTCTTCTCACACTTGGATAAGTGCCATACAACATCTAAAGTTGTGTAATATTTGTGTATGTTCGATTTTACCAAGTGCAAAAAATGGTGCACAGATCCAATTACCTATGGGGCAATTTAGACAACGACGGGTGAGCAGCTACCCCAACTGGCCAAAGTAAGCTATTCCGTCTGCTCTGTAATTGAGGACCTGCCTACCATATTTGGAGATTTATTTATGCATTTTTATAAAGCGCAGACTTTACCCGAAGGTGTCAGAGCGCTGTACAATAGAACCAGTTACTTTACATGAGAGAAATGTTACAAAATAGAACGTACAAAAATAGCAGGACACAGAATCAAACACAGCAGGCAAGAGGAACACCATATCAAACACAGCAAGCAAGGAATGTACAAAAAATAAATAAATATAACAAATTTACAATGACTTATGAACTTCCTGGTGGGGTCTGAGAATGAAGGAATTAGTTCTGAAAGTGTCTTTGCAATAGAAGAGATTTGGAGTCCGCTTTGAAGATCCGGATGGAGGTGGTGGCACGGAGCAAAGGAGGAAGCGAGTTCCAGATTCTCACCGCATTACCTGAGAACGATTGAGCCATCAATTTTTCCCTTTTGAAGGAGGGGGCTCAAGCAGGAACTTTTCCGCATTCCGAGAAGGTCTCAAGCCTCTGGACAATTTCAGTTTATTCGCCAGATAGCGAGGGGAGGAAGAGTGCAAGGCTTTGTGGGTGATGCAAGCCGTTTTGTAAATAGCTCTAGCCTCGATGGGAAGCCATCGGAGAGAAGATAGAAGAGATACCTTTCTTTTTGGCATTGGCTGCACAGAGGTAGAGCAGCTTGCCAAGCGTATGCCAGGTTTTAGCTCTGCTTGGCCAAATGCAGGGATTTATTTCTGAAAAACACAAAACAAATGGCCCGAATTTGCTGTGAGAAATATCCCAGCATCTGGGTGTCAATCCTACTATTTCCTGTTCAGGACTACCTCGTTTCCTGGTTGTCCTAATCTGAAAGAATGTACATGAAAGGACTGAAACAGACAGGGTGGGCCTTTTTACTTACATTAACCTACACCACTGTTGCAGATGTGCAGTCACTCAAAGGTTACCAGTGGTGAAGCCAGCTGATGCTCTGCATAAGAGACCTGACACATCGACCACAACATCAATAAAATGGCACAGATGCATGATCAAAGGATTTCCCTGGTTGCACAGGACACCACCCCCTTCTAAATGGAGACACACACACCCTTGACATTTGCAATGCCATGAAATACGCATGTGTCCAATGGATAGTGAAGAATGAGCAATGTAAGCATTTGTGGCCACTTCTGTAATATGGTAATACGATTAGAGTAAAAATGTAGGGTGAAACACCCTGTGGGCCCCTAGGAACTGCAGTAGTCTGGCCCCTGATGTGAAAACTTACTGCTTGTACTTGGCATCATATGAAATGCAGCAGTGGACACACTCTCCAAACAGTAAGTAGTTTTTTGGCTTCCTCGGATGTCCAGTCTAAATATTGCAATCCCAAGTCGGGACGGGGATGCATGACAAAATTTTGAATACAAAAATATTATAGTACAAAAATATTGTGACATGAACATTGATACCCTAAATATCACTTTCTTATAGCGCTATGTAAATAACATAAATAGTAACTACAACAATATCATCATTATAAACACTGGAAAACCATCAATAATGAAAATAATAAAATAAACTAAATAGTGACAAATGTAAAACAGCTAGAATATTGACGATAAACATATTGTGTACCATATTATATCAATAATAGCAAATCAACTTTAAAACAGAAAATAATATACTACCACAGAAAACAAAAAATAAATGTATAAACGATTTCCACATATGGTAAAACTAAAAAATAATTCCTAACTAGAATTGAAACCAAGCACATGAAAAAGTGAAATAGTTTAAACTGCTTATAAATAGAGAACACAAGAAACACACAAACTGCTGCACAGATCACCCTCTGTCTGCGTGGAAGATCCTCATGCATCTATACCGTGACTCTACCTCACTACAGCTAAAAAAAGATAACCAATATCAAAAATAATTATAAATAAAATGACATGCATATTTCTTTATAGTCCCAAAATAGATCTCAACTTGTAAAATGCGAAAAAGAAAAATGGTGGGAAGCTTCTCCTAAACCAAGAGCAAATTGTAAAATAGATGATATATGTTGCAAGTATAAAATGTTAAATGTTAAATGTTAAAAAAAGGTTCAGTATTAACCATATAACCCTATATAACTAGAAGGATAGATATATTTACTATTCATATTTAAATTTATATCATTCACAAAATGTCTATTACAACTATGTACATTACCTCAACTAAGCCATATGGGTTAAACATACACTAAAGGGAGCACTACCAACAAAAGCAGCCACTGGACGTGCACGAAGTACTACTCGTTTTATGCCAATGCATTCTAAGCACCTGATGGTATGTACACCTACACCATGCCTGGTTTAGGTTACTAGTTTTAGCTATTTCTGATATTTGGTACCAACACAAAGCCTCACTTTAATTCCTGACGTGGATACCTTTACATGTGGGACTGGGGTAGCCTGCCTCTTTCTTCATTCATTAAGAAGCTCATTTAAATTTATAGTATTTATAGCAGAAGGAGATGTTAATTGGAATGCAACTCGCCCTGAAGAAATTCTCTCAAATATAGACATAAATTGTATAATATTTTAAAGTATTACTTATATATAGTGAAAATTACAAGTCTTTATACGAAATTATTAAATTCCTATTGTTTTAATTACATCATAGAAACAATTTCAAAACCCTTATTTTGGTAACTATAAAATATAATAATATAGTAAGGAAGAAATAGGGAAACATTTATAACATATATATTTTATGCAAAAACATAGTAATCGTTATAAATGTAGCTACAGAGAAACAGGATTAAACAAGTTAACTATTTGAAGCCCAAGTGAACACCTATTTCCTGAACTTTTCTAAATATAGAATGGCACATTACTTACTGGTAATCTTCATTACCCTGATTAAGGTCCTCCTTGTCTCAGTCATTACATTATGAGGATGTCCCTCCTCCTGACAGGCACTCTAACATGCTAGTATTTTTTTATTTCCACTCAATAATGGCCACTCCCACCCACCTCCATGCCTGCTAGTAACAAGACCAGGTACAACAACAGGGGGGGGGGGGAGATATGACTGGGACGAAGAGGACCTTAATTGCGGTAATGAAGATTACCGGTAAGTAATGCCTCATTACCCACTCGTAGGGCCTGCTCGTCCCAGTCATTATATTAGGAGGACTTCACAAGCCCATAAACAAGAAATAAGCTTGACACAGAGAGAGTATAGAAACTCAACTTTAATAAATCAAGCTTATGACACTGCTGCCTTCGCAACACCAACAGCAAAATTATCCATTGAAACATGCAAAACATCCAGTTGATAGTGCCTTATAAAAGTGTGATGCGAATGTCCCTGAACCTGAACCGGAGGATCCTGACCCAAGAATTTATAGGATTGACAAACTGCCAAAAGAGAAAAAATAGAGCAGGAGAAAGGCGAAAATCCTTAATGCATCCCAAATAGATCTAAAGAGCTCTTCGAACACCCAAAGACGAGGGGACTGGAACATCACCATCATCTCTTTACTGTCAAAGAAAACAGACTGGAGGCAGGTGGGTGGGGCCTTTATTTAGTGGAAATTAAAATAATACTAGCATGTTAGGGTGCCTGTCGGGAGGTGAGAACGCCTCATAATGAAATGACTGGGATGAGCAGGTCCTATGAGGGGGTAATCTATACATAACTGCAAACAGAAAAACACTGAGGAACGTTTTTGAATTTGGAGAATTCAGATTAATTCTTCTAACTCCAACTCAACAATCACTAGGGGAAGTGTTTAGTTTTTGGCACTTCAGATCTACTATTCTAACTCAAGACTAACAACCATTAGAGAACGTGTTTGATTTTGAGAAGTGTTGTTTCACTAATCTCACTTCAACCCTCCTACCAATGAAGAAAGTGTTTGATTTTGAAAAGTTCAGATTTACTATTCAAACTCCAACCAAAATACCATTGAGCGAAAGTGTTTGATTTTTGGAGTTTAAATTATTATTCTAACTCTGAGGAAAGTCTCTATTTTTGGGGAGTGCAAAGTTACTATTCTCACTCCAACCTAACTACCACGAGGGAAAGTGTTTATTTTGGGGAAGATTGGATTTACTATTTTCCCTCCCAACCAACTACTATTGGGGGAGGTGTTTATTTTGATGCATGCAGTTTTACTATTCTCACTCCAGCCCAACAAACAATGGGGATAGTGATTTTTGGAGAGCAGATTTACTATTATAATCCCGAACCCAACAAACTTCGGAGAAGTGCTTATTTTTGGGGAGTGCAAATTTACAATTCTCACTCCAACCAAACTACCATGAGGAAAAGTGTTTATGTTTTGTAGCATTAGATTTACTAGTCTACCTCCAAACCAACTACAATTGGAAAAATTGGTTAACACTGTAAAGTGCACAGTCAGTATTCTCACTCAAAACCAACTACCACTGGAGCAAGTGAACATTTTTGTAGATTTACTTTTCTCATTCTAATACAAAGCAACACTGGGGAAAGTGCTTATTTATTTGGAGTTCAAATTTATTATTCTAACTCCAACCCATCTACCTTTGGGGGGAAATGTGTTTAATTTTATAAAGTACATATTTAGTATTCTACATTCAGCCCAAACTACTATTGAAGAAAGTGCTGAATTTCGAAGAATGCAGCATTTTAAACACAAACCCACCCTCAAATTAAATTTACTTTGAATTAAAAAGAACTATTTTGAGAGTCCTTGAACATAATAACAAAAAAATTATTATTTTTAGATATTAAAATTTAAACACATATTTAACAACGCAAATATCATATTAAATACATAATATTAATTAAATGCTTACTAAAAACAATCTCACCCAATTTTAATAAAACTACAGCAATCATGATATTACGTATTTAAATTAAAAGTACCTGATTACATATGAAATAGTTTAATTACAATGTGAATATTTAATCGAGTAATGGAAATTTGAAATAATGTATTTAATAATAAACTACCACAACTTCTCCCCAATATATTAAGGCACATTCTAATTACTATCAAAGATATTTATCAACTGCAACCATATCCTTTAATGAAATATAATAGAAAATAGAATGATAATAGAAAACCTGTAATATTGCTAAATGCTATAAACAATTACTAGCATACTACAAAACCTGTAATACAAAACCTAGATAATACAAAATCTGTAATATTGCTAAATGCTATAAACAATTACTAGCATGTTATTAATATTTTTTTTAAGAAATTAAAGCACATGTTTTAATATGTTCTATTGCTACAGCAAGGCATTTGTTCTCAAACCAGTCTCAGGCACTTGTATGTGAAAACCTTAATATATATATGTGACCTGATTGTGATTGTAAAGATCCGAATTTGTGTACACCGCTCATTGCTACCTCATGAGGTTTGTGTATGTAAATACCAGTATATACATATAAATACTTTGCAAATCTGAGGTGTGTTGGATATGGTGTTGTATAGTTGAGTAAGGCGCAACTTGGTGACACGTTCTGCTGTGATCCATGATAGTTAGTTGCATTTAAATATCTGAGCAATATGTTGACTAGAGCATTCAGCCATTCTTTTCCGATCTCAGCTGTGCAGTATCATGAAGCACATTATCTTCTTGGTTTATTATAAAGGCACATACTTGAACCCTCCAGTGCTGCTGCCTGCCTGCCTCACGAGCTCATACATAATTATTTACACTTGTGCCTAATCCATCAACTCAGTGGAGTACAGATGACCGGCCAAAGATAATTCACTCTAACACCTTCGCACCACAAAATCACTTATTCAAGCCTCATAAATAATGTATAAAACCTGTATCCTCAAACATCTTTGTCTGTAATCCAGAGGAACATTGTCTTGTGTCCTGCTACAGTTTGTAAATATAAATGAAGTATAATGGATTTTGTACGTTTTCCCTGTCGAATACTTTAATTTTACTCCTTTTGTTCTGTTTTCTATCACTTGTACGGCTTTATTTGTACTGCTTTCACCGAATCCTCAGACAGAAATTAGAGGCAAATCACTGGACACTCCAGGCCCAGAACTCTGGAATGCTTTGAGTCAGTCTTGAAAGGGGAACTAACACCCTCCACCTCAGATAACTCCTGAACCTGGAATTCTTCAGGTGAGTCTTTGTTCAAGACCCACAACAATTAAATCAGTGACTGGTGAACACTGAAAAGCAAGTTTTAACCATCATTCGGTAAGGGTGTACCCGCCCTAATTTCTGCTGGAAGCTGTCTCTCTCTCTCAACCGAGTGTGTTGCACCTTGTAGTAGTCACTGAGAAACATGGGGACAAAAGAAAATATGTAAAAAAATAATTAAATCAAAAAATATTTTCTGCGTATTTAAAGCCGATTGTTTTACTCTTTTTTTAGTGGTTCTCCACATTGTTTTGTTTCTCGTGACTGCAAAACATGCATAAGGCTATATGCTACCAGAGAAAAAAGTGTCATGGGGCCAACACTTAGGAACCAACCTTTGAAAAGCTGGTAGGCCTCGTCCAAGACATGTATTTGTTTTGCCAAAGCTCAGATTTGTACGTCAGATAAACAACGGTGGATTACCATGATTGAATTTTCTTTGGAGGAAGTGATAGCGGGTATCCAGGGCTATTTGCAAAACAAAGCGCCAGGACCAGATGGTATCCCACCAGACCTTTATTTAAGCAAGGTGGAGCTGTGGGCCCCTATTCTCACAAGGGTGATAAATGCGGCGGTCGCAACCGGCCTCCCGCGTTCATGGTGATCGGCAACAATAGTCTCCATCTTTAAAAAAGGGAACAGGGATAACCCCCAGTGCTACCGCCCCATATCTTTGATCGATGTGACGGCCAAAGTGTTGGGACGAGTGGTCCTCATCGCCTTACGGACTGGGCCGACGAACATCAAATTATCACAGATACTCAGTACGGGTTCAGGGCAGGGAGACCAACAACGGACCAGTGCCTGAACCTCTATCTATTGGTGGCAAAATATACTCTAGCTAGCGATGAGGCTATATATCTTGGGATTATGGACCTCACTGCAGCTTTTGACCACGTCAATAGAGAGAAGCTGTGGGCCTTGATGTCCAGATTAGGGGTCGATCAGGGCTTAGTTAACATCTTGAGAGCATTGCACTGGAACACCACTGCCAAAGTGCGTTTTAATTTGGAAGGGGGCACTATGGCACCTTTTGTTTGCAATAGTGGGGTCAGACAAGGATGTATTTTGGTCCCGTTTTTGTTTTCGCTATATATTAATAATTTAGACCAGGCACTAGGCAAACTGAAAGTGGATTCTCCTCGAGTAGGTTCCCGCCCTGTCCCTGTGTTGTTGTACGCAGATGATGCGGTTCTTTTAGCCCGCACCCCCAAGGGACTTCAGTGCCTGATAGACGGGTTTGTCTGTTTTATGGACACCTTAGATTTGTCGGCAAACCTGACTAAGTCCTATGTCATGTTGGCTGAAACCAAACCCTGTAAGAAGTTCTCATACAAAATAGGCACACACAAATTAGGGCAGGTACAGACCTTCCCCTACCTTGGCTTGTTATTCGATGGGCTTTTAAATTTTAAATTTTTAACCCCTTCCCCGCTCATGACGGAACCGTTCCGTCATGAGCCACGGTTGCCGTGTGCTCATGACGGAACGGTTCCGTCATGACACTCCCGTTGGCGGCCGCTCCGCCTACGCGGCGCTGTTTCCCCGCCTGTGCGAGGGGACAACGCAAATGGGCGGAGTCATGACGGAACCGTTCCGTCATGAGCACAGCTCAACTGTGGCTCATGACGGAACGGCTCCGTCATGAGCACAGGCCCACCGCGCTGCCCCCCTGCCCCCCCCAGCGCTGCAGCGGAATGTCCGCAGCAGCGAAGGGGTTAATTGAAGATCGGTGTTCCAAATTAGTGGCCTCGACGGGGACGATCATAAATTATGGACGCAGGCTGGGCCGGTGGTCGCCAGAACAAGTTATGAACTTGTACAGCTCAATCTGTTGCTTAAAAGTGGTATATGGGTCTGAAGTTTGGGGTTTTGTTAGCACTCCGCAGTTACAGACAGAGGAGAATAAATATTTGAGAAAGGTGCTTAAGACCCCACAAAGTACTTCCGCATACATTATCCATGAAGAACTAGGAAGGGTATACATTGAGGACCTGATAAAGGTCAGACCTCTTATGGCCTGGCTAAAGATTTGGTCCAACACCGAGGCAGACCTGAGCAGACAAATTATTAGAGACTGTACAGAAAGGGACAAAGGAATGAGTATTCCCTGGCTAAAATACGTGAAGTCCACACTTGAGGGAATTGGTTGTAAGGATCTTTTTACCAATTCCACAAAAATTATCCCCCAAGATACATTGAGAGTCAAAAAGAAAATCCTGGACCTGGTAGCCTCAGGTAGAGCGGCTGCGGAAGAAAGTAAAACCTCAGTCTGTGCTCATAGAATGGTGAAAACAGAGGAAGGAATGGAACCTTATCTCGCTCTTATGTATAACGCCCAGGATAGATTTTTAATCACTCGTTTTAGGCTCAACCTTTTACACCACCTACTGGCTGATCCACCAGGTTTTACTTCAACCGTTGAGCAGAAGGGTTCCCGCGGCTGCGACAATAGGTCTCCACAGGATACCCTTCATTTTGTACTATTATGCCCATTTTATGTTTCACCTAGGCGTAGCTTTTTAGTAGGAATTTTAAAACAGGCAAAGTTTAAACATGCCAAGGTTGCCTTATTATTCTTGCAAAGGGCTAATGATCCTCATACACTGTTTTGCATTATGAATTTTATTAAGGTTGCTTTAAGGTTAAGGAATTCAAGAGGGCGGTGTTGAATTAATTTTTTTTTGAGCCAATTGTCTCCAACCACGTGTTATGAACCGTATTCTTCTGATTTTAACTGTATATGTACTTTTATGGTATTTTTTAAGTACCGAATAAAGGACTATTGATTGATTGATTGATTGATAGTGGTTCTCCCCATTGTTTTGTTTCTCGTGACTGCAAAATATGCATAAGGCTATATGCTACCAGAGAGCAGTGTCATGGGGCCAACACTTAGGAACCAACCTTTGAAAAGCTGGTAGGCCTTGTCCAGGACATATATTTGTTTTGCCAAAGCTCAGATTTGTACGTCAGATAAACACCGGCCATGTGCATGGTCGTGTAGTGGCCATCTTGGAATGTGTTTTTTATTTAAGAAAAGTCCTTCCAAGTTGGACACCTCGCATGCATGCATATGTGTGACGGCCTTTATGGAAGGGCTTTTCTTAAAGCATTAGAAAAGCAATTCCAATTTGGCTCAGCACATAAGTGCACATGTGCATTGATGAGTGGAGTTATTGTAATGGTTTGAAAACCATTTGAAGCTGACCAGCTGCCATACATTGTCGACTGCTGTTGCAGTACAAGGAGCTCAAGGGAAAAGGTGGGCATGGTAGGATAGCTATTAATAAAGAGAGCAGGGTGGAGGAAAAGAGGCAGGGAGAGGTAGAGAGGGAGTGAAAATAGTCCCGCATATGTAATACAATGCAAGGGCTGATATCCGTAGAGGAAAGAAGCATGCCATTCAATCAAAATATGGTGAGGGGCAAATTTTTCTTGGACAAGACACAAGAATAGGGAAATTAGCAAATTGTGGACACAAAGTCCATTTTAACCCTATACTGGATACAATAGGTGTAAGAAATTGGGTTTCTGGTTGGCAGAGGTATGCACCCTGTCCAAGCAGAAACCACAATCCTAGTCAGGGTAAGTCACAAACACACCCTAAATTAACCTTTGCTCACCCCCTGGTAGCTTGGAACAGAGCAGTCAGGCTTAATGTAAGAGGCAATGTGTAAAGTATTTGTGCAACACTTCAAACAGTTATTTGTACAGTTAAAACACTCACAAAAATATTTCACAACATGTTAGCAAAACAAACTTAATTTAATAAATAAAACAAGATCAAAACGACATAAACCCAATAAGTAGAACTTGAGATAGGATTTTTTAAAGAATAAACTGTAAAATAACACTCAGAAGCAATAAGCGCTTATATGGATTATTTCTGTCACCGTGGACTGGGACAAAGTCAAGAGTTCAGGCAGACTGCGATGGAGCGCAGGCCGAATACAGGGGCCCAGTGAGCCCGCTGATCAAAAGAACCTAATCCTGGTTCTGTCGACATAGATTTGGGATGCAGTGGCTCTGTGTGCGCTGCCGTGATCCTGTTCCTCTAAAGCCGGCAATACGTCGACTGTGTGCTTGCAGCAGAGGGCACATTTGTTCCGCTTGGGCAAAACACATTAGGCCCACTTACAATAGGCCAGGACTGGGGTTGGCACTACTTGGCAGGGTAGACTCACTGATGGCACTGTCCAGGTGCAGGAGCAGGATGATTGGAAGTATTTTATGTCCATGAAAATTCAATTAAGGGGCAAGCTCTTGGAGTCACTCTGGCTCTGGGTTGTAGAGCTGCAGGTCCAGTCCTTCTCACTCCCAGGCGAGAGTGCAGCAGGTCAAAACAGCAAGGCTGCAGTCCAGCAGAGTAGCAGTCTAGCAAAGTGACAGTGCTTGTAGAAGCACAGCAGTCCTTCTTCCTGGCAGAGTATCCACAGGTCCAGAAGTGTACTGAAATGGTAGTGTCTGAGGTCCAGTACCCATACCCAGTTGGGCCTTTGAAGTGGGGGAGACTTCAAAGGGATGCTTTTGAAGTGCACAGAGTTCCTGCCCTTCCTGCTCTGGCTTCAGGCTCACTACAGGGGGAGTTTGCAGCCCTTTGTGTGGGGACAGGACACAGTCTATTCAGGTGTAAGTGTGAGGCTGTGTGCACTTCCTCCCTCCCATCCTGCCCAGGATGGCCAATCAGGATGTGGATGGCCCATCAGGACACCCCTAAGCTTCTTTTGAGTGCCTGTCTAGAGGGAATGCAAAAATCCACACTGTCACCCACCACAGATGTGTATTCAGATGCAGGCAGCAGGGACCAAATAGCTAAAGTAGGAAAATGGCAAATTTCTAACAGCTGCATTTTCAGAATTACAATTTAAAATAATCTGACTTCACCATAAATTGTGATTCCTGAGACACCAACCTTGAGGGTCCAATCCCTTCCCAATTGGAAATTACACTTATAAAATGTGATACGGTAATCCCAATGTTGTCCTACAGGTGAGACAGGCCTTGCAGTAGTGAAAAACAAATTTAAGAGTGTTTCACTACTAGGACATGTAAAACTTAAAAGTACGTGTCCTACTTTTAAATACACTACAGCCTGCCAATGGACTGCCTAGAGCCTACTTTAGAGGTGACTTATACGTATTAAAAAGGAAGGTTTGGGCATGGCGAGAGGGTTAACTTGCCAGGTCGACATGGCAGTTTAAAACTGCACACATAGGCTTGATGATGGCAGGCATGAGACTTCTTTAAAGGGTTACTTAAGTGGGTGGCACAATCAGTCCTGCAGGCTTACTAGAAACATTCAATTTACAGGATCTAGGCACAGATAGTTCACATTACTAGGGACTTATAAGTAAATTAAACATGCCAATTGTGGATAAGCCAATGTTACCATTTTTTAAGCAGAGACCACATGCACTTTATCACTGGTTAGCAGAGGTAAAGTGCCCAGAGTCCTAAAGGCAACAAAAATGAATTCTATGTCAGGACTGGAAGCGAGGATTATGCCTTCTTTCTTCACTTCATTCAACAGCAACCATGTAATATCAAACAAGAAACTTCTTTTCCCATGGTACGGTGGGAAAAACTGTAGTTCAAACAACCAATGAGAACACCATTGTCAAACAATCAACATATAGATAGTCCCATGTAGTCCTTTCTCCTTGTCCTCTTTCTTCGCTGCTGCGCAGCCTAGATAAGTACGCTGTGGTTTTTCTCTCTTGAGTTTGACTGATAAGATCTTGTTTATAACGTTTGTGATTCGAGCCGTCACTGCTTTGTTTTAGGCGGGTCGCAACTCTCGAATCACCATTTATTATTGTATAGCATTTTGACTTTTGTGGTAAAATTTCTTTATTCAGTTGCTTGTTTGCAAGTACGCGCCCATTATATTTGCTGCATTAAGCCGCAGCAGGCAGTTCAGGAAGCGAGAGCGGTTTTTACTCTTACGGGTCCCGTTTCTGGAGTGCAGTTGACCTCCCGTCCCCAGAGGGCACGAGAGGCTTTGAACTCCCCTCAGAGAAATGTCAACGTTTGCGCACTTCCCGCTGCTTGTATGCCGGTTGAGGGAGATGCCCGTGAAGGGTCGGTAGATCGCGTCTCTGTACCGCGAGCCGATCTTAATCCTACGCTCTGTTTGTGTTATATTTGGCAGAGTCTTATTGGAGTGTCTTTCAGATGCCTAATTGAGGTCATGTACTGGCCATAGTTGGCACTTTGTCTGGGACACTTTACCCTCCGGTTTAATTTTACTAGCAACTGCTGACCAATTTGTGTCTGCTCCAGGCTGTGTCCCAGGGCTCTGAGACCCACCACCAAAACAGCAACATTCTGCCACAAATCTTTTGGACTGACACCCAGTCCCTCATAAAAAGGGCTACTTTATAAAGGGCTTACAGTCTGCCATCCAGACTTTCTTACTCAGTTACTACCCTGCTTTTTGGTTTACCTTATTTGGGGTTAATTAAAAAATGGAGTATGAAGATGATTCCCATGGGGTGGTGGATCCAATGGCGGAACTCCCATGGGATTATGATTTTTATGATGTGGTGGATGCCTCAATATATAGGGCAGTGGAGGAAGCTTTGGAGGAAAGACTTTCCTGCCAAATTGCCAAGGAATTTGAAAAATTGGTTCCACATCCCGCTTCCGTACTGCCTGCCCCTACACTTGTCTCTGTTGACCCAGCGGGTCCCCCTGCGAAAAGTACTTGTGATGCAGGGGTTGATTTGGATGCCTTTGATAGGCCACGCCAAGCTTTATGGTGACTCAACCCCCTTTACCACCAGGATATGGGGGCTTGCCTCCTGCCACTCTTCCCTCTACCCCTAAGGGTACGGGAGATCCAGACGTTGTTCCTGGTCCATCTGGTCTTAATGGCTCCTCCCATCCATCTACCTCAGCTAATAATTTATCAGACATGCTGGACCCGGAGGATATAATCCATCCCCGGTCCTCTAGATGGGCACCAACCGAAAAGGTTGCTTACTAAGTTGCATACGTAGACCACTTGATAAAGAGGCTCGAATTGCCTACGTGCGGAGTTTTCTCACCCTCCTCTAGAGGGGAAAGTAGCTTTAACCCCCAAGATTGATCCACGCATTACCACCTTTTTGCAGAAACTAAAATACTTGACATGGTGGAGGAGGCCAAGATTTCTGGTGCACTTATTTCCCCTGAGACCCTTTCTGGGTGAGTGCAGCGAGCTATAATATTTTTGGGCAATACAAACTGTGCCCTTTCAGCTGAAAGATGCTGATCTCTCCTCATAAAAGAGGACCCAAAATTGGGGGATTTAGCGGATTCTGAAGCGGGTGCTGTTGAGCAAGGTGGACTCTTTGGAGAACCATTTGTTAAAGAACTTGGAAAGTTCGTCATCACTTTCACGTCTTCAGATAAGGCGCAGACAATGATCAAGAGAGTGTTTCCTCGCTAGACCGGCTGTGGTGCAAACCAGTACCAGCAAAAGGGACAAGGCCCCAACAGTACCAGGACCAGACAAGGTTCGGCAATTTCAACTCTACAAGAGGACGCCGTGGCAAGGGTAGAGGATACAGATGAGCGAAATAAACCACAAGCCCCAGTGAGTGTACTCCCTTCTTCCCATTTGAAATTAGGGGGGCTTCTGGCGAATCTTTTCCCAGCGTGGACTTCCATCACAAGGGATGGCTCCAACAAACGGTTCAGGGATTTTATTTAGAGTTTTTCGGAAATCCTTGTTCACTCCAGTTTTCTCATCAAGATACCATTCTGGTAGATCAAGAAGTAGACTCTTTTCTTTCCAAAGGCACTATTCTGCCTACGTACCTTCACCCAACTGGTTTCATCAGCAATATTTTTCTCATCGAAAAGGTGGATGGTGGTCAAAGGCCAGTAATAAACAAGTGGGTGGTTTATCACCATTTCAAAATGGAAGTGATCCACCTTCTCAGAGATGTCCTGAGGCCTCTGGATTGGATGGTCCGTTTGGACCTCAAGGATGCATATCTGGTAGTCCCGATTTTTCCTCCTCACCGGAAATTCCTACAGTTCACCTGGAAGGGTCCGACATACGAGTTTGCATCCTTTCCGTTCGGTCTCTCCTCGGCCCCGTGGTCCTTTACCAAGGTTCTCAAACTGGTGGTGGAGCACCTTAGGACTTGAGCAGTACGACTGATGGTGTATCTAGACGATCTGCTCCTTATGGACTCTTGTTCCCGGAGGTTCCTCTCACATCTTCATCTGGCTGTGAATCTCTTGCAGAGCCTCGGGTTTGTAATAAGCAAGAACAAATCTCTCTTGACGCGCTCTCAGTCGAGAACGTTTTTAGGATTCATGATAGATTCCACCTCCTCTACCTTAAGTCTTCCGTCCAGGGAGGTGGCGAAAATTTGTCACAAATTGAGACATACTCTGTCCTGGCCTCAGGTTACACTCAGATAGCTTGAGTGGTAGGCCTCCTCTCTTCATCGATCCAGGCCATCTTCCTGGGTCCCTTACATTACAGAGCCCTTCAACGTCTGAAAGCATCCCACCTTTACAGGGGTTGTCCTTACTCTCACAAGGTGTCTCTGTCCGAGGAGTCTCAAGAAGAGTTCCAATGGTGGCTGTGTCACATGGAGGCTTGGAATGGCCGAGCGATCTTCGGTTCTGTGCCAGATTTAGTTATAGAGTCCGATGTCAGCAGGACAGGCTGGGGGGCCAGATGCGGCGAAGTTTCCACAGGAGGTTTGTGGTCACCAGAAGAACAATGTTTACACATAAATTGCCTAGAACTTTGAGTGGGTTCTTTTGCAGTGCGTTGTTGGACAAAAGATTCTATTCAATCGTGTGTCCTCCTAAAGATGGACAGTGTGTCTGCGGTCCGTTACATCAATCACATGGGAGGCACTCGATAGAGGGCTCTATCGGACCTGGCAGCGGCCTTTTGGCAGTATTGCCTTGACCATCAGGTCTAAATCACGGCGGAATATTTGCCGGGCTGCGAGAACCAGGAGGCAGACTTCCAATTTCGCAATCTCAGGGATGCCAGCCTCTGGAAGCTGGACCCGGAAGTGTTTGCAACTCTGAATTCTTGGTGGGATCCATTTTCAATAGACCTTTTTGCCTCGAGACTGGATCATAAATTTCCTCGCTTCTTTAGTTGGAGACCGGACCTGTTAGCTTTAGCCACAGATGCGTTCCTCCAAGATTGGAGGCTGGCGAATGGGTAGGCATTTCCCCCTTTTGCGATGATCACAAGAGTTATAGCACAAGTCAGGAGGCAGAAGGCGGAGGTGGTTCTGGTCACCCCTCTCTGGAGGTCTCAAGTCGGATTTCCAATTCTTTTGGAACTTTCCTGGGATTCTCCAATCCTACTCCCCCAATTTCTGACTCTCCGCAAGAGTCCAGACCAGGTTCTTCATCCTCTACTTCAAGTGAGTTCCCTGTGGCTCATGGCGTGGCGGATTACCGGAAATGCTGAGAATTCCCAGGACTTTCAGAGACGGCTGAGGTCCTCATGTCCAGAGCATGGGCGGGATAGTACGGTCAAGAGGTACAAGTCTGCTTGGGGCAGATGGTCCGGTTGCTGTATGCGAAGGGATCTCAATCCCTTGGACTCAGATGTAGTCCATATCCTTAATTTTTTGGCTCATCTGGCTCTGAGAGGCTTAGCCTACAGATCTATCAATACCTTGCGATCAGCCATTTCGGCCGACCACGACCCGATTAATGATGCAGAGGTGGGGGAACATCCATTAGTCTACAGGTTGCTTCGGGGTACCAGACTTTCTCTTCCCCCAGAACCTTGCTATTCATCCCTTTGGGATGTCAATCAGGTCCTTAACCTCTCTTGGAAACCTAACCATTTTCTTTCCAGGAAGGAGTTGTCAGCCAAGCTGGCTATGTTACTTTGTCTCATTTCTTGTCGCCGTGTCTCTGATGTAAAGGCAGTAGATGTCACAGGCCGAATTCTTTCCCCAACTGATGTCACCTTTACTTTGCATAGGAGGACAAATTGCCACACAAGAGTTATTTCCTATCCAGACATTCCAGAGGCTCCAAAGCTATGCGTAGTGCGATGCCTTAAGGCATATGAGGAGATGACTGAGGAACTCCATCCACCCGGAGAACGGCAGCTACTCATTGCTCTCCGTAAACCCTTTAAGGCGGTTTCTTCTCCCACTATTGCTTGGTGGGTTCGATGGGTGATGCAGGGACCTGGGAAAGATCTCAGGAGTTTTGGGGCACACTTGGCCAGAGGTGCAATGGCTTCTAAAGCTTTCGGTTTGGGCGCCCGTTTGGAAGATATCCTAAACGCGGTGGATTGGTCTTCAGACTCCACCTTTAAAAGGTTTTATTTCAAACCAGTGGTTAACATGGCACATTTGGTAGTCAGCAGGCTTTAAACTAGTATGATTCTCACCTCCGGTCCTGACATAGAATTAAAAATGTCCTAGCTATCGTAACAGAAAGTTTCAATTCTATTAAGGACTCGGAGGTGAGGATTATCCCACCCTAGAGATTCCTTCAAGGAGATCACCCTCCCCGTATTGGAATAAGTAATTCTTGCATCCTACCATGTATTTTGATTTTACCTTGGTTTACTGTATATGACTAAATTGTGATAGGTATCTTTCCACAGGTTTTTTATTAGTGGAAGACCTTTTGTGGTGACAATTGCCCTTATTGTTGCAGGTTCTGATGCTAACAAACAGGATTCACGATGGTGTTCATTTGGCTAACTCTGTGCTTCAAAAAAGGACAAGGAGACAAGGAAAAAGGACTATATGTTGATTGGTTGACAATGGTGTTCTCATTGGTTGTTTGAACTACAGTTTTTTCCCGATGTGCCATGGGAAAAGTAGGTTCTTGTTTGATATTACATGGCTGCTGTAAAATAAAGTGAAGAAAGAAGGCATAAGTCTTGCCTCCGAGTCCTTAATAGAATTTCCGTTACCATAGCTAGGAAATTTTTCATTCAGTAAAAAGGAGAGGGGGAAGGCAAAATGTTTCGGAGTGACCCTGCAGAAAGGACTCTTTTCAACAATAGGTATATTTGCTAATACACAGTTTACCTGTCTTTAGGCACTACCTAGAATGGATACATCTTCTTGTGTAAAGGTTTATGCCTGTGATCTATGCAGATTTGCTTTTTTTCATTCTAAAAATTGAAAAGTAGCAAAAAAGGACAATTTGCAGGTCTACGTTTAGCAGAAATATCAAATTCCTCTTTTACTTTCATCCTTTTTTTCTTTAAAAGGAAAATAATTTCCCATATGAAGAAATATTTTGCCCTACACCTTCATGTTCACAATCATTTTACCACCTTTTCCTACTTGAATAAGATGTATATTTGGAAGTGTGATGCCCGTGGTGGTCAATCATTTTAGAGGGGAGGGATGCCACAAACACACACATACACTCACACACATGCACATGCACACACACATTCATTCACAAAACTCACTCACAAATTCACAAACATGCATACATAAATTCATACATACATGCATGCACGCACACGCCAAACATCAAAAGAAACATAAAACGTACCTTCCCTGCAGCTACCGGAGACTGAAGCCTCTGGGGTCACAGGAGGGTTGGGACTGCTAAGGTCAGCCAAAAAGAAGAGGCAGCAGTCCCTCCCTCATCACAGAGTGTGATGGGATCAGCGAAACTGTTGACCCCACCTCACTCTGTGATGATTGAAACTGTTGACCCCACCCCACTCTGTGATGAGTGAAACTGTTGACCCCACCCCACTCTGTGATGAGGTATCACTGATTGACACTCAGCCCTGGGCACTTCAGGGCTTAAAGCTGAAGCACCCAAATCTGAGTCTTTCAGTGACTCTCCCAATCGTCACAATGGGTTGGGCCTCGAGGCACTTTTGTCAGGCTGAGGAGGTTATGCCCACAGGGCTGTGAAATCCCCAGCCTAGCACAGTTTAGCTCAGGCAGTGTGGTGTGTGCACACTTAGAGAATGTACAGCTCCTGGCTGCCTGATCTAGCCTTTTAAAGGGCAAGTTACAACACAGCTTCCCCTTTAACATATTACACATTAAAAATAAGAGCAAGAAAATGACCTACAATAGTGTAGTACAGCCATTGAGTTATTAAAGAAGGGAACAGAGTTTTTATGGTCTGAGTGAGATGCAGTAGTTACTGAGGATGTTACATGGAAACGTGATGGGTTTTGCTGTTGATGGTGGATGCACAACTTCTTAACTCAATGCGAAATAGACGTTATGTTTCAAAGCGTTATCTTTATTGCATCTACCTCAGCAACACATCCTCCTCCGAGCCAGCTGCAATCCAACTGAGTGTTGCCAGTTCACCTTCAGTGGTCCTGTGATGCTCCCAACACTCCATTGAGTGTATCACAATTAAAGGACAAGTTACAACACTTTGCTCTGCCTGAAAGACACTTTTCTTGTCTGGAAAAAGGTGGGAGGGCATTAACCCTCCGCCCATATGGAGGCATGTTGACCACCCCTTCCACACCCTCTCTCTCACTCTAACCTTTACACATACGGGTCGAGAGCAGTGGGACTTGTTGACATCTAGCTTTCCCCTACTCACCACAGTGTCATTTATGCACTATTCCCCGTTAGATTTTACCAGACCCTACGGACCCACTAATAAATCGTTGGGGTACCATACGGTCTTTTTAGCCTCACCACTACACCTTTTTTTTTCCTCCCCCACACACCCGCATGCACAACTACGGCTACTCCACTAAAAGATCTCCGACAAAGAGCCCTCTTGAAGGGCCCGTGAGGGACTGCAGCGCCACCCCCACGAGGAGCACCGCCCGATGATGATGCTTTGCACCCGCAAGGGTGTGTGAGGGCACTTTTAGTACCACCCAGGAGTATCTGGTCTTCACTACACCTTCATCTTCGAACCTAATTTTCAGTCGACCCCTTGCTCTGTTTCTCTCTTGCCTCACAGTAGACCATAGCGGCACTGTTTTCCTTAGGAACGGTTACCTCATTTGTACGTGTATCTTCTCTCGGAGCATTGGTACAGGACCTACTCCTCTCTCTTTTTTATGCTCCTTGTCCCTCCCTCTCAAGTGTGTATACCTACTTTTTAAATCCCAGATTCTTTTTTCTTATGATTTTTTTTCCTTCTGTGTACTGCAAAAAAGGGAAAGTTTTGTGGATCAAGTTAAAATTAACGTTGCCCACATTCTACCTGTTACTCCAACAGGAACAATACTGTACCAGGATACCCCCAAAAAAGTGTAGCTTATTCTTTGGGTGTATGCAGGGAGAACCTTACGCATCTCTCAATAAATCACAGCAAGAGAGATTAGTAACCATAGTAACCAGGGGATAGGATGTAGCCCTATGGCTAGAGCTGCTGTCTTTTTTGCTGCGGAAACAGGTTCGAGCCTCGAAGACGGCTCAACATCCTGTGATTCTTGGCAAATCACATAGGGCCAGATGTACAACTCTAATTTGCGGTCACAAATGGACAATCGGGCCGTTTGCAACCGTAATTTAGGGCATGGCTATGTACAAACCTCATTTTGAGAATCGGTAAGTTTAACCGACTTACAAAATGAAGTTTGCGACTCGCTGTTAGGAAGGGGCGTGCCAAAGGCGTCCCTTACTAATAGCGACTCGCATTTGCATGTATGAATGTTTTGCGACCGCAATTGTGGTCGCAAAACACTTGCAATTTACCACCTACTACAAGTAGGTAGTAAACCATTCGCAAATGGGAAGTGGTCCCCAGTGAATGGGTCAAAAAAATTTTTTTTAAGGGCAGGCAGTGGTCTCAGGGGCCACTGCCTGCCCTTAAAAAATGAAACGGAAAAGTTTAATTTTTCCTTTTTTTAAATGCATCCCGTTTTCCTTGAAGGAAAACGGGCCGCATTTAAAAAAACTGCTTTATTTAACAACAGTCACAGACATGGTGGTCTGTTGACCACAGCAAGCCACCATCCCTGTGAGTGCTAGCCATTCCTAATGGGGTCACAAATTGCGCCTGCCTCATTAATATTAATGAGGCATGCAATTTGCGACCCCATTAGGAATCGCAAATCGTGTCTGAGACACTGTTGTACATCCTAATTTGCGAGTCGCAAATTGAGAGTTGCAAATGCGGCGCAATTTGCGAGTCTCAAATTGGTGGGTGGTACATCTGGCCCTACATCTACCAAAAATTAATGTGTCCTTGTGTAACCTAACTGGTGCTCATGTAAAGTACTCCAATACCTTCGGGTCGAGTTCGCGCAATATAAATCTGCAAAACATAGCACATGATACTACTCAGTGTGTTAGACTTACTGGGTTTTTTGTCAAGTGCTCTGGTATTCTTAATTTGGGACATAATAATATTTTGTGCCGGAATCCGGTTTACACCGAGAGAAAAAAGTTTGCACTGACCTTGCATTTTTTCGACGCACCAACTTCACCGTTCCAAATGTGTGCCTTGAACTACCACACGATTCGAAATATTGCAGAACTGGGATAAACATGTGGTATTAGCACGCTTTCACATATTCCGACCTTCAGAGCTTGTGATTTAGATTGTGCAAAACCGCATAGTTATTTTTTTTTAAAAATCGAAAAATGTCCTTAAATGTATGTACAGTTATGGTTTTAGAATAAATTGTAGGGTCTCTTCTATGACTTTTTTCATGCCAATGGATAATTTGCACGAAAAAGTCACAAGAGACACCGTCCGAACACTGTCTGGAGCAGAAAGTGGCTCTCAACAGGCCATTTTCTGCATGATTAGTCTCTTAATGGATAAAAATTAAACTAAATTCCATAATGTAAATTGTCAAGATAGACGGAGTGCGTCCAAGAAATGCTTTCATTCATCACACTTATGAATTGTGTGAAAAGAAAAATTGGACCCTTGAATTGGAAAATGTCCTCGACCCCTTAAGGAATTGTTTCACTGCTGGAACCGTGCTAAAATATCTTAAGCCTTGCAGTCCTGATTACATTCTGCTATTCTTGAATGGGAAATAAGGAAATATTTTTAGGATAGACAAATCAACCCCCTCTGCATTGGTTTTGACCCACACCAATCAGTGATTCTGTTACTGTGTTTACTGGGAGTAAAGAATTTGCGGAAATGTTGAATAAAATGTACTGAAAGGTAAACTTCATTCCAATTGATTATGGCGTGGAACAATTGGCATTCTGACGTGAACAAAGCCCTGGTAGAAGTTAGAGGGGGTGACTAAAGTCACAGTAAGAGGATTGCCCTTCATGTGTTAAGTTTTGGTAGTATCAATCTGCTCTTATTGGGACAAAAGAATGTTGCATACCTACAGAGACCCAGCAAAGTGCACCAAAATCCTGGGTACTGTTGAGGAAGGCAGGCTATTGTATAGTTTTGAAAAAATTCCCCCTTAGTTTTTTTTTTTTTAATGCAGATTTATATAGTGCAAACTCGACCTGAAGGTATTGGAGCGCTTTACATGAGCACCGGTTACATTACACAAGGATACATTCGGGCACGTGGAGATTAAGTAATTTGCCCAGAATCCCAGGATGTGGATGCGACCCTGAGGCTCGAACCTTGGGGGCATATCAACAACAACCGGCGATAATTATCGCTGAACGCACTTAGTGCCAGGATAATTATCGCCGGCTAGCGCCGATTTTTATCGCTGAGATAGCGTGCTATTAGCAACGCTTATCTCCTCAGCGATAAAAATCCTGGCGCTAACTGGCTAACGTGAGATTATCGCTGGAAATCCAGTGATAATCTCACGTTAGCTTGTTGATAGGGACTCACAAACTTAGCCATGATATCCTCCTTCCATAGGATGTCATGGCTAAGTCAGTCCTGAAGCAGGTGTTAGGAAAGTAGCGATAACAGGTGTTATCGCTACTTTTCCTGACGCTATGCTTCATAGCGTTAGGCTTGCTGATAGGAGAAATGTCGCTTAGCGATATTTCTCCTGTCATGCCAGGTCAGGAACGCCCACTTTGCATCTCATTAGAGATGCAAAGCTGGGCGTTAGGAATCCTGACGCTAAAGCAAGGTTTCACGCGTTAGCGTGACCTTGCTGATTAGGCGATAAAATTATCGCCGCTTTTCGGCCGAAAACGGCCGCAAAAGCGGCGATAATTTTTTATCGCCTGCTTGTTGATATGCCCCTTGGTTTCCAGCACCAAAGTCGGCAATCTAGCTGGCGGACCACATCCTCTCCCCTTAGTAGCCCCAGAATGTACAGAACAGGAGAATTGATCGCCAAACATATTATTGTAGGCCCCCAAAAAACAGGCATTGGTTACACAACTGAACTATGATGTATTCAGGACCGGACTGGGGAACTTAAAACAGCCCTGGCAAAAATAAAAAAATTCCCTTCCCATGTGCAGATGTGCTAATGTGTGCTAGAACCAGTGCAACTCTTTCAAGTTGCAGCCGGGATCGCAGAATTTACACCACCACTCCTGGAGGGCAAACCGACCTCCAAGTGTTAAAACTGGCCTCCGGAGGCTCCAGCCTCCCGGGGGATTGCCAGGTTGGCCAGTCTGGCTATGGATGTATTTATAGTCAGAGATCTGCTCTTTTACGACAGACAGAAAATAATATACCTTAACTGGCACTGTGTTTTTTCATAGCAGGACTGCCGTTCATTAAACAAGGATACCAATGTTTGGAATGGCCTCCTTAAAAATGGTACACATGAATCGGTTCTCCCTAGAGGAAAATCTAAATAGATCCCACACATCCCACTCTTCATAGAACATTTTGAGAGCAGGTCCCTGGCTACTGTGAATGCCTGTATTCGTTTTGAGTTTGCCCACTGCTAGACTCAAACAGTGAGGGCCTGATTCACAAAGGACTGTCCTATCTTTTATGTGCCGAGACTCTGCAGTTATAAAAATTCTAGTAGTAAGATACCTTTGAGAATAGCAACAATCGTAAACTTACACAAAGGTGTAGGTGTGCCTTTGTGAATCAGGCCCAAGTCTGCAGTTGCCCCCTCCAGACAAATATTGTGCTCATGGGTGAGAATTTACTGTGACTCTTGGGTAAGAAATTACTTGAAATGGACCGCTGGCACATAAATAAAAGTTTGTGCGATCCTCAAGAAAATAAGTTAAGTGAGGGTATCTTTTAAGGACAGCACTGGTGTTTGAATAATCACAGTACATAGACCAAACACTTCACATGTATTCTCTTATCTTTAGAGAAATTCATTTTGTTTGAACTTCATCATATAAGTTAACCGCTGGAAATTCACCAGTCCATTGACACAAGGGTCCCATTGAGTGCTCATGGTCATTTGCTCTACTTGAACCTTGGTGAACATTTTTAAAAACAAGCATTTGCAATGCAATAGGTCTCGCATTTATGCAGTTTGAGCTATTGGCATTGTAAATGAGAATGCCCTTTATGTATGTTTTGGTTTTCAAAACATAAATAAAAGGCATTGTCATTTACAATGCCAATAGCTTAAACCTGCGTACAAATGAGACCTATTGCATTGCAAATGCTTGTTTTGACAGTGCCCGGGCCAAATTGTGATCCCAATCTAACCCTGCCTGGCTCTTGAGAGGCAAGGAAAGGATCGGCAGCCCGGGTCCAGGGCAGGGGAGGGAAGCCACTCCTCTGATCAGACCATTCACTGATCTGCCAGCTGCTCCAACACCTTCCGGCTGCCGCTTCTCGTGCCCTCCCATCCAAGGTGCTGGGTTCTTAATGCCAGGGGAATAAAATGTTAGAACGTTTATGAATTAGAAAAGGGGTATTCGAATGTTTCCTTTGGAACGGTGGCAGTTGCTGATCCCTGCCAGGGCTACTGGCTGCTCTTTGATGCTCATGAAAGACTTCCACAGATTACCTTTGGAGCTGCCTCTTTTTACAAGCACACAGACAGTGCATAAATGCCTTATTTGCATGACCATAGTTTGAATCGCGTAGCTCGTCATTGTGCTGAAGCACCCGATGTGTCGTTTCTCTTGACACTTCTATACTATTCACTTTGACAATATCATGTTTAGTGCAGTTCTGCGCGTGCCTGATACAGCCACTCTAGAGTCTAGACGTTGAGCTGGCAGAGGGCAAGGTGGCAGTGCATGGTGAGGGGAAACACAGGGCTGGCAGTGCACATCGGAAGCAGGCACTGGGCTGAATTCTGGTCTGACACTCTGTGGGACTGGTACCATATATAGATAACATGCAGAGCACAGGGCTGGCCGCCTCTGGTGCAGGAAACCAGGGTTCGAGCCTCGAGGTCGCGTCCATATCCTGTGATTCTGGGCAAATCACTTAATCACCCCGTGCCTGAACGTGTAATGTAAATACGGTGCTATGTAAAGCGCTCCAATACCTTCGGGTCGAGTTCGCGCTAAATAAATATGCAAAAAAAAAAAAAAGCTTGGTAGTATGCAAAAGTGAGGAATGTCAGGTAGGCGGCAGAGCACAGCATACCGGACTGAGAAATGGGCTACTTTGTGGTTGCCAGTGTTCAGGGTTGGCAGTAGACCGAACTGGCAGTGTTCACACCTACAGAACAGAGCGGATTCAGGCCTTGGTGGACAGCATGTGGCTTCTCTGCTGCATAATGAAGTTCTGCATGGCTACAGAAGAGGGTGTGGTCCATCAGCTAGATTGCCGACTTTGATGCTGGAAACCAGGGTTCGAGCCTCGGGGTTGCGTCCACATCCTGTGATTCTGGGCAAATCACTTAATCTCCCCGTGCCTGAATGTGTAACGCAACCGGTGCTCATGTAAAGCGCTCCAATACCTTTGGGTCGAGTTAGCGCTATATAAATCTGCCTTAAAAAAAAAAAGGCATGGCTGCTCACTAGGACTGTATGCGCAGCGAATCAGCTTGGTGGTTAGAGCCAAGTTTACCTGTGCACGTGCCTGTCAGAGCGCACGTGTACTAGGACGGCTAACTGCGCAAGAGCTGCCCTCCCTAGGGCTGCCGATGCACAGGGTTCTTTCTCTGAGTGTAGGACTGCCAACAGAGCGTTCTCAGAGGACATCTTTATTTGTAAGGCTTCCATTGCACAGGACTTGAGGTGCACACGGCACCCACTCACAGGGCATCCTGTGTCGAAGATGCCTGTGTGCAGGGATGGACGTAAGCTCTTTATGCAGGGCATACATCTGTTAATGTGACAAACTTTCCTTAGTGCGTGTGTAAAACGGTGCGCACACACACTGCTGTTAACCTGCAGTCCTGTCAGTGCACGGGGCAATATGCAGGCCCGGCCACTGCAGAGAGCTCTCTTGTACAAACATTGGGAAAAGAGGGCGTCACTGCAGGATGAGGAGGATGGCGCTTGGGTGGAATGCAGAGAGTGGAAAACAACAGCAGCCGACTAGGAATGAGGAGTATTTGAACTGAATGCGATGGTGAACAAAATTATGTTTTTTAGTTCAATTGTTACCCAACATAGTTGTTCTGCCCTCGGAAGCCTAAAGAGGAAATCAACATAGAGCCTCGTTAAACCGGCAGCGAGAAGAGCCAAGTTCTGGGCTGTTTATGGAAAGTCAGAGACAGGGTTGAAAGCAGAGGGCATGGAATTCCAGTCGTGTGCAGCCAAGTAGGACAAGCCCGGCAGAGCGTGGTGCGTGCGCTTGGCGGGTGCGGGGGTGCGTATTCCAGGCGGGGGAGCGGACCCTTTGAAGTGCGATGCCAAACGGATTGCATGGCGGCACGATGCGCGTGATTGTGCGCGTGCTCGCCATGCAATCCGCTTTTCAGAGCACTTTTGGGAGCCCCTTACAATAGTCTCGCTTTGCCATCGCTTACGCGATAGCAAGGCGAGACCTAAGAAATTAGGATATCATAGGTGCACCTAAATAGTCATTCTTTAATATAGGGCAGGTTTTTCTGCCTGCAAACTAAAAAATCAGCATCTGCCCTAAAAGGTAGGTGCCCAGACATCTCACTTCTGCTTCGGTGCAACCGACACCTCACCTCGTCCTTCTGATTCATGTTGGTGTCTGTCTCCTGCTGTTTTTCATGTTACTGCTTGTTACCGCCCGTTCTGACTTTCAAACTCCATTCTCTTTGTTTGTGCCTTCTGTTCTATCTGCCCCCTGTCTGTCTAACTGCTCCATTTTGCAACCTTTGTTTCTCTTAAAGGCCCCTTTTTTCATCTTTTGCTCCTCACACTGCTCCGTTTTGCATCTTGGTCTCTTCTGTCTTTCCCCCCCGACTTGCTCCGCCGATCATGTTTTCCTGTACGCTGCTCCTGCTGAACTATCCCGCTCTCCCTGCCGGACATTTCCTGCTGTTGCAGAGCCTGCCCACCGCCCCCCCTGTGCTCCTCCTACTCGCCGAGGCCCTACTTAATACAGGTCACAACACTGCTGCCATCATCAAGGAATTCACTAACCCAACAGCTGCAACCAACACCATCACCCCCACTCAAGAACTCTGCAGCAACCTCTCAAACTTCTTCTAAGAAAAAATCACGAAAGTCTACAGCAACTTCGAACCTCAGCCACAACCTATCATCCTTCCCAGCCTGCTAAACCCATCATCCAAAGACTACCAACTGACAGCATGGAACCCTCTACCCATCAAGGACACTGCAGCAATAATGAAGACAGCCCACTCAGGATGCCCACAGACCCCTGTCCCTACCATATCTACAACCTGGGAAGAGCCACGGTCAGCACTGCACTCACTAACATCATCAACACCTCCTACAAGACAATCACCTTCCCGGATAGATGTAACCATGCCAAGTCACCACCTTCCTCAAAAGAAACCTCAGCCGACCCAAGGTATTAAGCAGCTACATACCCAGCTCACTGCTCCCCTTTCCAGCCAAAGTCATTGAGAAGGCCATCAACAGATACCTCTGACCACCTAGGATGGCTCACAACCAGGATCCAGATGCAACCACAACAACAAAACAGCCCTCATTGCTGCCACAGATGACCTATGCACCAACTAAGACAGTAGACAGACCACCGCCCTCATCCTCCTAGACCTCTCTGCCGCCTTCGTCACTGTCTCGACCACATGCTCACTGTCAGACTACATACAGCAGGAACACAAAAACCTGCCCTCAAATTGACAGCCTCCTGCCTCTCTGGAAGATCCCAATGAGTCAGGCTCACACCATTCACATCAGAACCCAAGAATCTCATCTGCGGAGTCTCACAGGGATCATTACTCAGCTCCACACTTTTCAACATGCACATGACTCCTCTGTCTAACATCATCAGATCCCACTGAATCAACATCATCTCCTACGCTGACAACACCCAGCTCATTTTTCCCTCTCAGATGACACCGTCATCACCAAGGCAAACTTTAAACAATGTTTGACCAGTGTGGCAAATTGGATGAAAGAAAACTGCCTCAAGTTCAACAACAACAAAACTGCAGTGCTGATGTTTGGGAATAATGCTCAACCTGGTACTCCACCTGGTGGCCTGCTGAACTTGGACCCACAGCCACCCCAACCAAACAAGCGAGGAACCTAGGCCTCATCCTGGATACCAACCTCACTGTGAAGTCCCTGGTCAACGCTGACACCTCCTCATGTTTCCACATCCTCCGCATGTTACGTAAGATTTTCAAGTGGCTCCCAAATGAACCATCACACGAGTCCTAATCATAGGCAGATTTAGCTACAACAATGCACTCACTGCCGGTATCCTAACCTATCTTTTTTACAAACTTCAAAGCAACCAAACGCCACCACCAGACTCATCCTCGACCTCCCGTGCCAAACCCACTTCTCTGAGAGCACCAATGGTGCCCCATCCAGAAATGCGGCCAGTTCAAACTTCTCACACATGCATTCAAGTGACTACACAACACAGGACCCACATAACTCAATCACCGGCTTCACTTCCTCTAACCCACCAGACAACTTCACTCAGCATCACTCTTGTTTGCACACACCCCACATCCACAGAAGCAGAATGGAAGGTTGATCATTTTCCTACCAAGCCACCAAATCCTGGAACGACCTTACCCAATACATAAGGGCCTCCTCCTCACTTAATGAATTCCACAAGAAGCTGAAGAGTTAGCTTTTCAATGAATCTTCTTGTGGGACCATCAAGACTACCTGTTCAGAGGCTAAGCCTCACCACACGCAAACACTACCTATTCAGTGCCTGAATACCCTCTTGTGTGACAAGCAGCATTCTACAAATCCACATTGTATTACATTAATTTACATTACAAAACTGCAGCAAAGTCAGAATGCAAACATTTTTGGAACTGGCTTACAGCTATGGTGTACACATAGATCTTTGCTGGGCAGATGTAAAACAGGTCTGGATCATGTCTGAAGTCTACTGTAGGATATATGTTCCCCTACTACCGCCCAGTCCACCAAGGTAGAAAGAGGATCAGAGGGCAGGATGTAGGTCCATGTCCCTTTAAGAATATAACCCAGAGTGGAGTTACAACTGTGATCTAAACAAAATCGAGCTATCAGTCCCAAGCTGGGGTTTATGCAAGCAATGCCTCCAGTGAACACTACATCCTAACCCTACGATGCAGGAATTGCCTCCACCTGGGTTTGCAAGTGTTTAGGGGTTGTATCAGAGCATGTTCCCCCTGTCATAGCATCACAGACCACAAATAGATGTGCAAGAAGCGTGTTTGTTCAGGGGGTTACAATCTGTGAGTGTGCGCAGCTATCACATATGGGAATCCATATTGTGAGGTTTAAACTCCCCCATGCCTTCTGTCCAATGCCTTCAATATCACACACTCACTCAGGGTAAACAACACAATAATAGCTCAACATAACATACAGGAGGCATTTGATAATAGGAGCATCTCTTGACATGTCAGACCACCAGGGCTGTGGACAATACCCATCCAGGTACAAAGATCCTGTGAATGAACCACACACATATTTTGTAACCCTAATGGTGACCTGTACATCTGGCCCTATCGTTGCTTCCTAATGGGGTTGTCATTGCAGTGGTTTCTGCCAGGCCTGAGCCCGTTCCACCCACAGAATTGGTGTAGGGTATCAGGCAGTCTCCACAGATCACCCAGCATTGGCCCACTCCATAAAGAAAACTCATACATGCCAGCTATCTCACTCCACCTAGGCCGTCTACAGCACTGCCATCTACGGACATCAATTGGAACACTCACTCAGCACACATATTATGATGATCCTGTAACTCCACCCCTAATACTTTGTAAAAAGGACTTCTACAAAGACATACAACAATTCTAAAGATGGTACAATTAAGAACATGTTTTGTTTATAATTGAATTTTTTTCTGTGATGATTTAGCACAAACTTGGAGCACTTTCTGACTGGATTTGGTTCATTTTTCTGTCTATGTTACTGGTGCTTGCATTAAGATTAAGAGAATTTTGGTCCTAGATTGAGGGCATTTTTCTGCATCCAATTTTAAAATTAGTTTTTGGGTAGTTTTGGAATCTCTTGTATACAGAGCTCCAACATATTTAGAGATGAACTGGAATAGTGTTTTTAAACCTGAAGTGCACGGTCAGTGGACAGGCCTCTTGGGAACCACTTTCATTTTAGAACTACCAGGCTTACAACAACAGAGTTCCATAGCCAACACAGGGACAATTCCAGCTTATTCATTACTATTTTGGTGATAACTCAGTCATAATTTTAGTTTAGGAGTAATGATGTGTATTTTCATGTTCATTGAGGAACTTTGACATTTTAGCATTTCATTACTTAAACGACTGTAAGCTCCAGTTACATTGGGCCAATCAGGGTTGGTTTGAAGATGGAGCAGTACACATTTTATGCTCCTTAATCTTTATTAACCATGTATTAATCTGTGGGCAAATGTGTGGTCATACACGTTTACATAGGTTGCAATTTATTTGATCGAAGTATAACCATTTGTTTGATATATACTTATGTTAACTTATGCTAACTCTTGATTGTGACTAGATCTCTGAGGCATGAAGATTCATTCCTGATTTAAGTTATTTTTTAATTTGTACTTTCAAGTTTTTACTTTCTTTCACAGGAATGCGATAACCTTGAATTGCTAAAGACCTAGCTTATTATGTTTAAATTAGAGAAGTTAGTTTGAATTGAGCTTTGGTATTATGTACATTATGTTTAGAGAGCGAAAAGAGCCCCCTGTACGAGGCAGACTAGCGCACAAATTTGTCTCCCCAACTTTTTGTCAATGTGTTTTTTTAAGCAGCATGAGAGGTAAGGAACTCCTCAACTCATTAACTCCAATAGATAAATTTTTCAGGAACTCAGGTCCCATAACTGGATTCAGGTTAGTCTGTGTACTGTACATTTTGAACCAGATTAAAATATATAAGCCTTAGCATAATAGTATAAAAATACAAAGAGAATACAATGAAGCCAAATCTCCGGAACCGATTCACCCTATACAGCAAAAAGAAAACAAACAACTCGGTTATAGGATAGGATAGGATAGGATAGGATAGGATAGGATAGGATCATCACTTATAAAGCGCGAACGAATGCCGAGGCGTCTTGGCGCTAGTCCATAGAGAGAGATCGCTCCAACTAACCCCTAGTCGTATCAAACAGCCGTGTTTTTATCAGTTTTCTGAAAGCTTGGTGATTCTCCGTAAGTTTAACAAAGCCAGGGAGCTCATTCCACAGGCAAGCCGCCTGAAAGGAAAAAGCTCTACCACCCCATCTGGCTTTTCTGACACGATTCAGTTTCAGCAAGCTTTGCGTAGATGACCTCAGTGTCCGCCCCGGGAGATATGGGCTGAAGAGCTTCTGAACTTCCTGAGCTCCCCCCCCAAAGACCGCCTTATGGACTAGGCATAACGCCTTGAACTCTATACGCTGCTGAACTGGGAGCCAGTGCAGCGCTTCAATTCCCTTGGCAACAGACTGGTCCCTGGGTACATCCAACAGGAGTCTAGCTGCCGCATTCTGCAGAATCTGCAGTCTTTTAAGCAAGGTCTTATTCAATCCTAGCAGTACTGCGTTACAATAGTCCATTTTGGACAGCACTAAAGCTACCACCACATTCCTGCGAAGATCTGGATTAATAAAAGGGAAAATCTTCCGCAATATCCTGATTAAGTAAAAACAGGAGGAGGCAAGGTTGTTGACATGTGCAGAGAAATTAAGTTGGTTGTCGAATACCACTCCCAGATTTCTGACCTTGAGCACAGGACAGGGACATTCACCTGCCTCCGCCGGCCACCAGGAGCTATTCCATACCGGACTTCCCGGACCGAATTCCATTATTTCCGTTTTCTCTGTATTGATCTTAAGGAAGTTTTCTCGCATCCATCTCATGATTACGGACATACAGCTATGAAACTTGTTAGCCGTGTCATTTGATTCTTCACCAGCCGAGACTATAAGCTGTGAATCATCAGCGTAGGAGATTATAGTAAAGCCCTGAGCCTTAATAAGCTTGGCCAGGGGGGCTACATAAATGTTGAAGAGCGTGGGGGACAAAGAGGAGCCTTGTGGCACACCACATGGTAGATGGAACGGGTCCGACTGTAGGCCGTCCCATGACAGGCTGTTATCTCTGCCATCCAAAAAGGAGGCTAGCAGTGCCAATGCCCTTCCCTGGACCCCAAACTCCTGAAGCCTTCGAAGCAACACCTTGTGATTAACGGTATCGAAGGCAGCCGAGAGGTCCAACATCACCAATACTGCTCGACCTCCGCGGTCTACTATAGCCCGTACATTTTCTGCTGCGATCAACAATGCTGACTCCGTGGAGTGCTGGGCACTCCACGGAGTCAGCATAGATTATTAATAGACAAAAATGTAAGTTAGATTTTATTGAGATTTCAAAGAAAGTAAAATTCCCAGCTTCCTAACTATCCCTACACTAAGTAAAAGGAGAAGCCTAGACTAAGCATGATTCAGAAGGAAAGCATAAAAGCTGTCAGCCGTCAGAGTCCTTCTAAGAAAAAACTCTAACTATGGTCAGGAAGGCTAATGCCACTATCACCGGGAGAGGTCTGTACCTAGAAGCATGTGCAAGCTAAGTGTCAGCTGTCCCTAACTTCATTTGTACAAAAGCAACCATCCAATACAGGCACCTCCTACAACCTATGGGTGTCTTTCAACTTTCACAGCAGCCTTCATCGACTCCTTTTTCCACCTCCTGCTTCACACTGTAAACTTCCAACGCGTCCTAGGTGCCATCTCCGTCTCCCACGAGAATTCATCCCTTCTTCATTATTGCATTCCTTCCCAGGCCTAGCTATCGACTAAACAATAGGTCCTTCTCTAAACTAATGATGTCTTGTCAACCTGCAGTGGGAACATAAATACATGCAGTATTTCACAGTACAAGCAAAAGCAAAATTAAAAACAAGTAGGTAAGCAAATATTCAGGCCTACCATTAGACTAATTTTACATCACACAAATTATAATGCAGCTTCTCTGTGAGTCATAAAGCATATTTTATCATAATTCTCGACATCATGAATCATTATTACAACGATAATGGTAGACTATTTAAAAAACACGTTTAAAAGATAGGTTGTACTTAGGTTTCAATATGATGTTTGAAGTTATCAGTTACGTTTCTAACAAACATTTGAGAACACTGTAGGACAGAGAAATACTTGACATCCTGAGCATAAACTCTTTTAATCCTAAATTAGTCACATAGAATACACATAAGTGCAGACTACTCATTATTATAATGCACTCCAATTAAACTTATTAAAGAAAGTGGATGCAGCATAAAGCGTAAAGCTACTCTTCTCCATTAAATATTTTCAAAGACATGCAGCTGTAAGAGCCCTTGTTTGGGGATGGAAAAATAGGGAGTCTACCTGTTCCCAGAAGACAGTGTAAACTGATTGGCCTCATCATTAGGGAAAAGGAGGGAAATAACTCTGAAAAAATTCTGTTATTTTCCTAGTTTAGTTAGGGCTGATCCTATCATGATTTTGCTGAGGGAAGACCTTTACCTATCTCTGCTATTGGAGACCAAGTTCTCGAGTTAGGTCCTCGAACATTTCTTCCTTTCACCCTGAACCTAACTTCGTTAATTTCATGCTGACACTTTTTGCTTAAAATTTCCCTTTCCCACTTTCAGGTGCTTAATTTAGATTAGGGAAGTTCCTTTATGGAACTGATCTATGTTCTATTTTGCATTTTGGGTGGTATCATAAATTGCATTGTTGTTTACCTGACATATCAAGGATTGATTAATCATACTGAACCTATGCCTCCTTGATTGACAAATGTATTAAATGTATACATTCTGTAACTTTGATTTAAATTTGCTAATAAACCTTATGGGTTGAAACCACCCTCGCTGTCATTTTTGTGGAGCCACATTGGTTTCACTGTAAATTTAAATTGATGTTCTGATGTTAGCTCCCAAACTTAATTTTCAGCTGAAAACCAACAGTCGATACAGCGAGTGGCGCAACCTGTTTGATGACTGTTCCAGAGTTGGGCGGCATAGTAAGCTGCGCTTCATGAAGTGGTAGCAATGAGGATGATTTTTTACTAAGTTGTAGGGAGCTAGAAAATACCCCAGTAGCAATTAGAATGTGCCTAAGCCTCACCCATGACTCTAAAGTCTGTGGTGCAGTTCAGAGTATTGGCTGTGTTCCAGAGCTTTTGAAGCAAGTTCACGGTGTTCTTGAAGTGAGTATAAGTAGGGTTATGTGGGGGGCGGAGCTTGCTCACGACCAAGATGGCTGCTTGAGCCGAGAGCTCCGTGGAATCGTCACAATATCCTGAAGTTATCCTGCAACTGCGTGGAGCTAGCGCTTACCTACTGCGATTTCTGAGCTCACGAGCCCGGCGGCGACATCTTGCAGCGATCCTGGCCGGCCCAGGCCACTTGGAGCCAAAGTTCTGGCATCCGTAGTGTGGCGGCCTGTCCTGGCCTGCGATGCTGGGCTCACGTGAGAGCCGGAGGCAGAGACTGCGCGGACCAGTTGCAGCCGGGGACGGAGGGGCGCGTGATTGGAGCTGCCGGGTGCTGCCGTGGTGTCCCCCTTGCCCTGCGACTGGACGGGAAGGTTCTACTGTGGGCGCCCTCCCTCCGTCGGAACAATCGAGGCTGCGGTGAAGCTCTGGGAGGTGCGCGGAGCATCGGAGCGGGAGTGGAGCCCGAGGTGTGAGAGATCCGGTGCAGCGGGTCCTGCGGTGCTCGGCAAACACCGCGATCTGCATGTGATTGATCCAGTGGACACTCAGCGGTGCAGGTCTGCGGTGAGTCCCCCTGCTTTGGAGCAATAACTAGCGAGCCTGTGTCTGGAGTGACTGCAGCAGCCACACGGCTGCCATTTTTGGCCTCAACTCTGCAAGAAGCTGAAGAGCCTGCAGTGGATCCTTGTGTTGGCGGAGGTGCTGGGGGCACTATAGGTGAAGGCGGTGTACACCACTGTCTGCAGGGTGGACACTGAGACGCTGGTGGTGAGGCCTGGAACTCCCAGGTCAGACGGACATTGTGGAGACCTGCAGGGAGGCAGCACTATTCCTTGGGGGGCACTTCTGAATCACAGGACTCATTGAAGAGCGACTGGTCTGGTCTCAAGGAGGGGAGCCTCGGGACACTAGTTACTGTTGCTGCGGCGGTGGAGTTCACGTGCCTTCCTCCACATCTGAGCACGTGGGGGAGGGACAGAAGAGATTGGCGAAGAGGCGCAGAGAGGCACAGAGACATTGAAGTGGGGGCCTACCACTCCACTTCACCACAAGAGCAGTGGTGACCTCCAGAGACCCTGGTGAGAGAAGCCGCGGGGCTCCTCCGAATTGCTGGACACTGTGGTGGGGCCTCGGGCGGAGGCCTGGAGGAGTCGTCTGTAGCATCAGAGATTGCTGTTGCAGAGTCCCGGATGCCGTCTGGGGGGGTCCCATGGTGGACCGAGCGGCGATACGGATCATTAGCTTAGACCTGTGATTCTCGTCGCAGGGATCCCCTGTTGCCACGGCGAACAGATTGCTGACTTTGGTAGCTGACTGTACATGAGCGACCGCAGCAGAGGCTGTGTGTAGCCTGTGGTGAGGAGGAGCGATACCTGTTGGTGTAGTGTGGGTGTGCGTTGGTCCCGGAGGAGCGAGCCCCTGGCTGTTAAGAAACCGGGTTTCTGCCTCCTTGCGCTGCGGCCACCCCGCGGGGAGATACCACTTGAGAGTGCGATGTTGCCCCAGTGCCGACAAGATGGGAAGAGTGGATAAGGCACAACCTAAACTCTCATTTAATCAAACCAGGTCTAAATCCAGTGATGCAGCCTCTGAAGACGGCGCCGGAGACCGAGAGCAGTCTGATGCGGACGCCGGACACGATCTACTTGGTCTTCTGATCAATATGGAAAAGAATCTGCAGGGGAGTATCACGTCCCTCGGTGTCAAGATCGACGCAGTGTCCTACAGGATGGACTGCATGGCGGAACGGGTGGACAAACATGCGGAACGGCTGGATATGTCAGAGCGCAGGCTGACAGAGACGGAGAAGGTGCAGTCTGCCTTGGACACTGAACATAAACAACTGGGCAGGGTTCTGAAACTCTTGCAAGAAAAAACAGAAGATTTGGAGGCGCACTCTCGGCACTGTAACTTGCGCATCACTGGCCTTCCGGAAAACACACAAACAGGCAACATGGAACTCTACGTCGAGCGGTTGCTCAAAACTCTGCTGGGGGAGACTTCCTTCTCGGATATGTTTGTGGTAGAGAGGGCACATCAGTCACTGGGGCCGAGGCCCTCCCCAGGTGCGGCACCTAGGCCGATAATCGCTAAGTTACTCAACTACCGCGACAGAGACTTTGCATTGAGATTGGCTCGTGAGAAACAGCCGTTGCGACATGAGGGGTCCACGAAATCACTGTTTCCGGACTTTCCGGCGAGGGTCCAGAAGGCCCACCGACTGTTCGCTCCACTTAAGAGATAGCTCCGAGACCAGGGGATGGACTATGCCATGCTCTACCCGGCAAGATTTCAGGTTAACAGGCAAGGATGATCCCACATCTTTACTGATCCTAAAGTCCTGCAGTCGGCTATGAAGAGGTGGGCAAAAGAGCGGCGACACAGCCCGGAGAAGCATCAGGCGGAAGGCGCGGTGAGTGGCTTGCTGGATGAACAAGACTGATGCCTTGAGGTTCCCATGGTGTGCTAAGTACCATTTGATGGGCGGGTGGGAGGGTGGTGAGGGGGATGCTGGGGTCAGTTGTACGGTGCATTAGCTGTTTCTGGGCTAGCCCATAGAGGTCTGCTGTGGATGTTCCTGGGCCCTGGCTTGTGCTGCGACACGAATAACTTAACAATGTCCTGAGTGGGTAATGATAATATGGTTGAGTGGTATGGTGAGCACCCCAGTACTGCGTGCTAGATCTGAAGATGTTTGGCGGAAGGATGTGAAGCGATGACTAGTCAGAGGGGAGGCCTCTGTGTCCTCGATATATCTTGAATCAACACACAATGTGCAGAACTTCTCCCTAGGGAACAATTATCCTTCTCCATCTCTTTCCTATTTAGTGCCCTGATGAGGGTGCCGTGATACAGTTGTATACCATTCATGTGACGATGCACGGAGAGGGACTTCATTTTTGCTGAACGCTACTGTTTGTCATCTGAGCAACATCCACCCACGTGTGAATCACACTGGGGAAAGTTACATCTGGTTGGGGGGTGGGGGAGGGTAGGTCTTGTTGGTTTGTGAAGAAGTACCGTGGCCAAGTTGGGGGTTGGTCTGACATGGGAGGGGGGTGTGGGGGGTTTGTACAACAAACTGCTGTTTTATGTGCTCGTAGGTTTATTTCCACAGGCTAGATATGAGAAGTTGTTGTTTTTAGGCCATGTTTGGTCTGGTATGACAGGGGTAGAGGGGAGGGACAGTATTGAGACTGACATATGCAATGCTTTCTTTGATGATTACTTTTGGTGTGCAGATATGCAGAGGTGGATTTTCGACATGACACATGCCCACTTGACAGTACAATTAGCCCCCTCATGAGGGATAGTACCGAACACAGCAAAGATAATGGCCCAGATACGCTAGCAGTGCTCACGTGGAATGTGCGTGGACTAAACGATTTCCGGAAAACTCGGAAGGTGCTAAGTTACCTACATAGATATAATGTTGACATAGCTCTCCTACAAGAGACGCACCTCCCAGTTGACAGTCCGGTATTGTGTACAAAGGGGCTTCTAGGACACATACACACATCCGGTTTCACCACGCATGCTAGAGGGGTCTTGACGTGGGTTTACCCCAAGAAGTACGAATTGAGATGCCAACGTGCACTCGTAATTTATAGAAGAATTTTTCGATCGTGTAGTACGTTATAAATGATGTGCTTCAAACACCATGGCGCCTGTCCAAGGCGCCGTTAGCAGGGTGACATCCAAACGAAAGTGCAAAAAGAGTCAATCCTTCTGCTGGTGTGAGCACTGTTGCAAGAGCAAAATATATTGCTATCTTCCAGTTTGCACAAGTAGACCTTTGTCAATCACTTTAGAGACAAATGTTCAATGTCTTCAATATTTATTCTTAAATGTGGTGCATTAATTTCAAGCAGAAATCATTCTTGGCATTCAAGTAATACAAAAAGCCATTCTTTGGTAATCCAAATACGATATCAGTAAATGCAAACCCAATGCATTTCGGGTCCCATCAAGACCCTTCATCAGGGGTCAATGCTATAATTCAAAAAAAGAAAGAAGAAGAAAAGGCAATTTATCTTTTAGTCCTAACAATAGTTACTATCAAACTATAATTATAATATCAGTCAGTCAACAGCTTTATTTCAATTGTTACATCATAAAAGCGACAGATAAAAAAAGCACAATCGTTTAAGATTTTGTATCTAAAAACAAGGAAAACAAATACAGGTTTTTATACAAAAAAGGAAAAGCGAGTTATCAAACAAATAAACAATTAAAAGTCATCAATTAAACAGTGATTAACAACCGTTTTGCCCTGATTGACCAAGCCCATGACAAAAATTTCGAGAGGCTAAAAACATCCAAGGGCCGGGTATCTGATATTAAAATTCGAAGTGCCACAGATGAATGCCTAGTGCCCAAGGCCCTACACACGGGCTTAAGCCACGTTTGCCTTGGGCTAACATAGGCCGGGCACGCAAAAAGAAAATGTTCAATTGTCTCTTTGGGAGTGCTACAGGAGGGACAAGATGCAACTGTCTGGTAGGACGGTTTCCAGCAAGATGTTAGGGCACGCACAGGGAGGGACCCCACTCTAAATCTAAAATAAAGGGCCCGATCATATGGCTTCCAGACCAAATCCAGGTAGAGCTCCAAACAGGGTGAGTCCTTATGCACTAAAAATTCTTCTGTGAGCCTACCATGAGAAGGATCCGTGGAAATTCTGCTTCTAACCCAATTCCAATATAAGGTTTTCAAGGCTGTTTTCGGAGGAGAAGACCTGTTTTCCCAAGCTTCACTAAGGCCTAGTTTGCCAAGCATAGACTTGACATCAGTAAGCCATCTGATCCTACACCAGCCTACCATCGACATCACCTCTGCTAGGCCTTTAGCATACTTGGCGAGTTCGGGGACACGCCATAGCCTAGCCCATAAAAGCAGTGGACGCAGTTTTGCTACGTCACTAATTTGCTGGCAACCAAGGTCCAAAAAGAGGGGTAGCGTGGGTGTACTCTGCGGGAGAGACATAATACATTTTAAAAACTTATTCTCAGACCTAGTTAGGACGCTGATGTTAGAGGTACCCCAAAGTTCAGCGCCATACAAAGCGGAACTAACTCCCTTTGCCCTGTAGATATCCAGAACAGGGGCAATGGGCTTGGTTGAAGAAGATCTCTGCTCTCTAACAAGTGCCCCTATAACCCTTTTATGGTTAAGAGAAATTTTTAGTAAATGAGGGGTCCACTGCATGGAATCTGTAATACGGATCCCTAGATAGTCAAAAACAGTGACCCTTTCCAGAGGGGTTTCACTAAGAACAGGGGGTCGGCCTAATTTTTTTGGGGGGTTTAATACCAGGTACTTAGTTTTATTTGTGTTTATCACTAGGCCCCGTTGGTCACAGAAGGTCTGAAAGTTGTTTAAAAGTCTCTGTAGACCCGCCGAGCTTTTTGAGATTAGAAGCGTATCATCGGCAAAGAGAAGGGTGGGAATTCTATCCCCTGCCAATGATGGTGCGTCCGAAGGTTGTTTGTGTAGATGGTCCACAACCCCATTCACATAAAGTGAAAAAAGGGTTGGAGCCAGGACACAGCCCTGACGCACCCCTTTTGCCACTGGGATCCTGCTAGTTTTCTGGCCATCGGTACCCCAACGTACCTGCGCATAATTGCCATCATGCAGGCGCACTAAGATGGAGAGGATGTTTAGTGGAATCCCCATTTCAGCTAACACGCCCCATAACTGTTCTCTGGGCACAAGGTCGAAGGCAGTCTTCAGGTCGATGAATGACAAATAAAGACTGCCTCCGCCTATCACTACCACCTTCCAATATAGTAGTAAGAGCCTGAAGGCCTGCTCTATCGTGCCCGTTCCAGCCCTGAAACCAGCCTGATAGTCCGACAGAATCTCTTCGTCCTTAATCCATTGGAGGATTCTTTCTAGGAGCACCTTTCCCACAACCTTCTGGGTTGAATCCAATAGACTTATTGGTCGGTAGTTGGCAGGGTCGTCCCTCCGGCCTTTCTTAAAGATAGGGACAACCTCTGCCCCCTTCCAAGATTCGGGAATGGCTGCTCCTTTGTCGATTGCACTAATCAGAAGGTGAATAAGCTTCCCCCACCTCTGCAGGTTTGAACGCAGCAGATCCCCCGGAACTCCGTCGGGTCCCGCTGCTTTCTGTGGCACAATACACCTATTTGCGTGTTCTACTTCTTTAATTGTAAATGGGGAAACCATTTCATTTCTCGTGGGTACTAAGGGTCCGTAGGATGCGGGGGGGCAGATGCCTCTTGAAGATTCGAATACAAGTTAGTGAAATGTTCGAACCAGGCCTGACCAGTTATGTTGCACGTTATAAAGTTACTATCAGGTCTGTTCCTTTCCCTAATAGTATTCCAAAAACGGGCTGCATCCCGCCCAGTGCTTGCTTCTCTTAGAGTATGCCAGTATTCGTCTTCCCATTCCTTTTTTGCAATCCCAATCACTCGTTTGTATTCTGCTCTAGCCTGCAGCACAAGGGGCTGCGATTTTGTCCTAACAGCTTGAATAAGGCACGCCTTCAATTCTCTGCATTTTGACGTATACCACCCCTGCTTATCTTTTGACCTGGGGTGGCCATCCGGCCTACCTACACGTACTTGCGCCTTGAAAAGATTACCAATTGAATTGATGGTCTCCTGGAACATCAGCGTAATCCTGGGTATAGCAGAATGATCTAAGGAGATTGTTGCCATCTCACTTAGTGTAGCTTCCAAAAATTGATCTATGGCCTCTAATTTTGGTGCGTCAGAGGCTACTTTCCGCCATTTGAGACGCCTACCGCAATTAGACAGAGTGACATCCGATGTTGACCTTTTGGCTGGTGATAAGGTTGGGGTACTATGATTTAACCATAGGTGCCTTAGGGAAAGCGAAAGGAAATTATGATCGCTATCTATGGTAGGTACTACAGCCATATCTACAACAGACTGCCAAAGGTCAAAATCAAGCAAGATGTAGTCGATCCGGGAAGAATGGTTAGCCCTGTTGTATGTATGACTGCCCAATGGGTCAGAGGTGGTTCTTCCATTAACGGCTCGCAGGCCGTGCTCCAGGGTCATAGAATTTAACTGGATCGCCCTCTCTGTCCATCTCTTTATCGGCTCAACAGATAATGCTGGGATACCCCTCCTCACATCATCCTCTACCACACCCAGAATATCTTCTGCGGCAAGTGGTCCGAACGTGCAATTCAAGTCTCCTGCAATCATAACTTGGGCATCCTCACCACACTCATCTAAAACTTTCTCCAGTAATACTATAGTGGGGGAAAAGAGCTACCTCTAGTACCTCTGGCATACACATTCAGAATCTCTAGGTGCCCCCTAAATCCTGGGCCTTTCAGTGAGATTCTAAGGATGTCCATTGAGCCACTATACTTCTGAGTAATACTACACCCCAAAGAGATATCCACCCAGATGAGGAGTCCCCCCGAAGGCCGGCCCCTCCCAGATGGTGACTGAAGGGCAGGCAGATAATATGTGGAATATCCAACTTTGTAAACAGGTTCAAGACTCCAAGTTTCCTGGAAGATGCAGATACAGTGCTGTTCTACCTGTGAGTGCCATTCGGGGAGGTCCAGATTCCTACAAATGCCCGCTATATTCCAACACATAACCCCCATCATCGGTCCATTGCCATCGGACCCTCCCTGTACATGTGCAGAATTCTTTATACAAGAAGCACTAGTGTCGTCTGAATTCACAACCTCCGCTACCACTAATGGATTGCTTAGTGTGGATCGATTAGGAGAATGGATGGCCACTGGAGAGTACAATCCCTGGTCGGGTATCAGCGTCTTAGGGATGGTACCACAGTCAGCCAAACCCTCCACTTCCATGGAGGCAGGTATAGAATACCCTAGGGGCCCTGACTGTCAATCACAATCGCTCATACCCGAGAGGGCATTAAATCTATTTGACACATCCAAGGGGGTCAGTGGGGTCAGTGGGCCTGTTATACCTCTCCATCTAGGACCACAATGACTCTGTGGAATATTATGCCACCCAACAGATCTGTTAGGAGCCAAGGGGTACAATACATGGGGCACAGGCCAGTTGCTTCGGGGTGCGGGATGATGACTAGGTCTATCACAAGCTAAGATCCCAGGATTTACTGAGGGACCTACCAGGGGTCTTGGATAGAAATACGTTAGGTCGTAGGGAGTGATAAGATTACTTCCACTCCCCGGGAACCAGTTTAATATATGCCTAACAACTCCCTGCTCTCTGAAGTTGACAATAATAATATCCCCCTGTAGGTCCTTAACCCTGCGACCTAGCCACGGGAGGCGCCGAACATGCAAGATCTCGCCATCGATATTACAGGGGAGAGGTCTATTCAGGGCCAACCAATGCATAACTTTGTGCTTTAGCTGGAAGAAACCCTCTCTTGTACCTTCTGCTAGCGCGGGAACTCCAGTAAGGACTACCACGTATGGTACTGATTCAGGGGGTAGCTCAACTGTACGCCCATTATACTCTGTGGTCACTGCTTGCGCATTACATACCCCTCTATTGCTATCAGGTTTTGGGTGGAGAATACTGTGCCCCCCCACAGCTACTCTATCGTCATTCTGTGCAGGCTGCTCAATAGTTTTAGGCGGAGCCTTCTGCTTAACACTAATGGTGGATTTAGTGGTTTTATTTGCCTCTTTGCTGCGAGTAGTACTAATAGCAGCAAGTGCTGCGGGAGCTGGAGAGGGCAGTACCGATTTCTCAAAAGTTTTTAACAACTCAGTATTAGCAGCAATGGTTTGCTCTAGGGTCCCTAACCTTTGTTCCAACCTGTCTAGTGTTTGTTTGATAGGGAACATAAGGGATTTGATTAGCTGTTCTATGCCACCTAGGAGAGCAGGAGATACTACCTCATTCCCCGTAGGTTGTGCCTGTAGGGATGTGGTTGCTGGCTTATCTAAGGACAATACAAGAGATTTAGACGGTTTACCAAAGTCTGAGTGACTAATTTTGGCTTTAGGTTGCTCACCCCCCCTCTTTCTCCTTTTACTAAGAGGGGGCCCCAGCACCTTAGAAGTCGCTTTTTTCCTAGCTCTATTCACATGTGCGGTCCCTACAACTATAGGACGTGGCTCATGATGAATCTCCACCACTGTGGTTGGGCCTCTAACAGGGAGTACAGGAATAAGAGACAAAGGAGCAGTTATGTCAGGTACAGGAGATTTTTCGCGCAAGAGTACGGGAGTGCTGTCTAATTGAGACGCATCAGGGCCTTCGGATAAGCTAAGGATACTCAGAGGAGGTGAAACAATCAATTGTAGGGGGTCTAAAGATGGGCGTCTACCCTTCATGGATTCAATCGAGCGACGACGCTCGATTCGTCGCTCAACCAGTGCTTGCTCCCTATCAGCTTCTAGTAAAGTCCTAGTAAAATAACCATCTAGGGTCCCTTGGTTCAGTCCCCCTGCTAACAGTGATATACCAACAGTGGGACTTGAAGCCATGATACTCCCTGACAGCTGTAATGACCACCAACAAACAATCCTGCTCGGGCGAAAGAGACACGGCCCAGCCCAGCCTCCCTCAGCCTCTGACGGCCTCAGACGGCCCGCCCTTTGCCCGGGCTTCGCCCCGGGCGCTCCCGCTTGCTCCCGCGCAGCGGGAACAGAGACCAGTAATAAGGTAAGTGGTGAGGAAGGGGCGGGGCAGGCAGGGAGAGCGACCCAGGTGTTGCGGGTCTCGACCTCACACAGGGACTCCTGGTACTTTGAGTCCCTGTGGGTCAGCTCGCAGCCCTGGAGTTCCCCACACACACACCAACAACAGCAATGATGCCCCAGAGGTCCTCACAGCACGCAGAGTCACCGCAAGAGGGAAGAACGAAGCGGGACCCGCGCAGTGGGTCCGGCAAGGAGCAGCGGTGGAAGCAGGTAAAATCCCAGTTCTGGTGGTCCAAGACAGCAGCGAGGACAGTTCTCTGGTCCCAGGCGAAACTATATGGAATAAAGTAAGTTTATTATCAATAGATACATTGAAAAAAGATCGTAATTGACCTTCATTTGGGTGATCTACCCAAAGACGTGCAACTTAGTCTGAGCGGAAAACTCGTGAACGCGAGAGAGCTCGCGGTTGAGCGAAAACGAAAAAGAAAAGGTACAAGCGTCGCATGCTTAAGGTGCTCATAACAGTGATGAAAGGAATGAATCAAAAAACGCTGCCAAAGAATCAACGTGAATAGCAGTGCCGGTGTGAATGACCGAGCCTATACAAGTCTGTGACAACAGTGAAAGAGTACGTATCGAAATACGAATAGTGCTCGGAATAAACCATTGTGCAAGAAAAAAATTGGATTACCAAAGAATGGCTTTTTGTATTACTTGATTGCCAAGAATGATTTCTGCTTGAAATCAATGCACCACATTTAAGAATAAATATTGAAGAGATTGAACATTTGTCTCTAAAGTGATTGACAAAGGTCTACTTGTGCAAACTGGAAGATAGCAATATATTTTGCTCTTGCAACAGGGCTCACACCAGCAGAAGGATTGACTTTTCTAGCACTTTCGTTTGGATTAACCCCAAGAAAGCCATCCAACTGACGCCTTTGGCGACAGTTAGGGAGGGGCGGTATCTGCTCACCAAATGTAGCGGTAAAGGATTCAACATGTTCATCTTAAATGTTTATGGTCCTAATTATGATAATCCAGATTTCTATTGCAAACTGACCTAACTTGCCATCTCGCACCCGGCGATGCAGTTACTGTGGGGTGGTGACTTTAATTTTGTTAGAAATCCAACAGTCGATAGGTCAGATGGCCCAGACAGGCATGTGTCGGCTTCAGCTGGGGTAGTAGACTCTGCACTGATACGGCTGGATATGTGCGTCGTATGGCGCACTAGGCATGCGGAACAAGGGGGCTTCACGCATTATTCTGCGTATCATAATGTGCATACCAGAATTGACTATTGGTTTGCATCCCGACAGCGATTGCCACGTATACAGTCATGCACGATCTTGCCACGCACATATTCCGACCATTCTCCCCTTCTGATGGTCCTTACAGCGCCTAAATCGCGTGTGCCCCCTTTTATGTGGCGCTTTCCGCCCTACTCCCTTCTGAACGCAGTCTTCAAAGAAGAAATGGCCACAGCAATAAAGACGTTTTTTGAAATGAACCTTGGATCTGTAGACTCTTTCCAAACAGTTTTGGAAGCTTTAAAAGTGTATATCCGGGGAGTTGCCATTTCTAAACATTCGGGGGTCCTTAAATCGATATGTTCTAGACTGTCTGAGTTGGAACGTAAGAACAAGAGGCTGGAGACCTCTTTGTTGGACGGTCTGGATGACGCATGTCAATCTGCGCTGGCGCAAGCTTTGCTAGAATATAATGAGGAGGCAGATGCGGAAGTTAAACATCTCGGAAAGTATGCCCCTGCCCGCACTTATGGCGAAGGGGAGCGGCCGGGAGCGATACTAGCGCGGTTTCAAAGACAGAACCGAAATGCCTCTGCGATTCCGGAAATCAAATGCCGGCCGGGGACACTTTCCTGACCGACGCCCAGGTGGCAGAGAAATTCAGGTGTTATTATTCAGAATTATATTCCTCAAGAGGTTGCAGCCCAGAATAACAAATCTTGGACTAGTTAGAGCATATCAAGCTACTGTGGCTTTCTAATTGGCACCAGGAGTTTCTGATGCGACCGATTGAGCGCTCCGAAATAACGCTGGCGCTCTCTGGTATGAGAGCGGGCAGTGCACCGGGAGGGGATGGCCTCACTGCTGGCTTTTATAAGACGTTCATTGACCTGTTGTTACCGCACCTTCTCACATTGTTTGAGGATATGTGCACTTCTGGGGAGATGCCCCCTACGATGAGGGAGGCAGTCATAGTTGCTATCCTTAAGCCGGGCAAGCCACCAGATGACTGTACTTCCTATAGACCACTGTCTCTGATGAACGTAGACACTAACATTTTTGCAAAACTGCTTGCCAATCGACTGCTGCCCCTGGTCACGACCCTGGTAGCTCCAGAACAGGCTGGCTTTGTGCCTTGTCGAAGCTTGACATATAACCTACGCACGGTTTTTGCGGCCTTCCAACACACTAGACCGGAGGTGCAGGCGATAGCAGTGTTTTTAGACATGGAGATTGCGTTCAACTCTGTCGAATTGCCCTTCTTATGTATGGGGGTGGGTGAGGTATTCTTACAACTTATCGCTGTACTCTATCACTCTCCCACAGCGCGCATTAAAATAGGATCACTAGTTACAGCTCCTATACAGATATGCAGAGGCACGAGACAGGGTTGCCCCTTATCCCCCATCCTTTACGCATTGGTGGCTGAGCCCCTGGCGTGTGCACTCCGGAAATACCACAGCCACAGCCACAGAGGTATTCACTTCCCGAATTACCGACTGATAGTATCTACCTATGCGGACGACACACTGCTCTACGTCCGCGGCCGGACAACAATCTCTCACCAGTCTTGCGGGAGATAGTTCTCTATGGCTCCTTATCCGGTCTTCGGGTCAACTGGCACAAATCAGTCATGTTCCCCCTAACTCCCACCACGAAGCCCACCGAGCCTGATTACAGTGGACTATAGAGGCAGAGCGATATTTGGGGATCAAACTGCACACTGACTCTGAGGTGGTTCTAAGGGAAAATTACGGGGTTGCAGTCTCTAAATTGGAAGAGGAGGTCGCGCGCTGGATTAACCTCCCCCTGTCGTTGATGGGAACGGTAGCCCTTATGAAAATGGTTGTATTGCCGCGATTCCTTTTCCTCTTTGCAAACATTCCCATGGTACTGCCCCGTGTGCTCTTCCAACGTCTACAAACCCTATTGGTCCACTTGGCCTGGGCTGGCAAACAGCCGAGGGTAGCCTGGCAAACGTTGACGTTGCCTAATTCGCGGGGAGGTTTGGGAGCGCTCGACTTGGAATTATACTACCGAGCTGCCCAAAGCTCTCATGCATACCACTGGATGCATGGCCCGGCTGACATCCCACATGTGCGCATAGAGTCAATAGTAGCAGACCCTAGACCGCTCCCGGCCCTGCTCTTTACTCCACCTGATAGGCGCACGTGTGTTTTACAGTCTCTTACCTCAGTTACACATGCCTGGCAGTGTTTGCTGTCTTTGCAGGCGGGGAACTTACTGTACTCCCCGATGGCCCGGCTTGAATGGTGTCATTGGCTGGCGCCATGCAAAGAGAGGGGCGTAATAGCAGCATTGCAACCTCTTGGTGTCCAGACTGTAGGGGATATTTTTCACGATGGGACAGCACGCATGTGGTCGGACCTACTGAGTGACGAGTCCCCCCCCACTCCTGGCTCAATTCCAATTTCACAGGATCCAGCATGCTCTAAAGGAACTGTTGGGTGACGATATGGAGGAACCCCCTGAGGTTTTAGCCTTAACGGCAGTTATTAAAGCAAAACCTCCAGCTAAGATGGTCTCCAGGATATATAACATCACTGTGGCAGCCAGGGGACACAAGTATACGAAGCCTAGGCTGGCCTGGCAACATGATTTACAAATTGATCTCCCTGATGACAAGTGGTCCTATTGCTGCATGAGCACAAAACGGGTCTCCTTAAATGACCGGCACCGGCTGGTCCATTTCAAATTCCTCAATAGGGTGTACTATACCCCGGAACGACTTCACCGCTATGGACTGCATGCTGACCCCTGGTGCAAGAGATGCGGCACATAGGATGCAGATTTTTTTCACTTAGCCTGGACGTGCCCGGGGATTGCTCGTTTCTGGGGGTTGGTGTTCGCAGAGCTCAACCGGATTACGGAGTTGACGCTGGCACCCGACCCACTGTTGGCGCTGATTGGGTACTCTAAACCCCTTCCCAAAACCATCTGACATTCGATTGACATGGCGTTGTTATTGGCTAAGAGATGTGTAGCGATGTGCTGGCTCCGGGGCCCCACGCCCACTATAACACAGTGGGCCAAAGACATGACTTTTTGCTGTACCCAGACCGAAAACTATAGCGAGATGCTTCCACCTCGCAACCGCCCAAAGAACTTCTGGGCCCTATACAAGAGTGGGATGGCGGACTTGGTTAGAACTGACATAGGTGCAGACACCGTAGAGCAGTGGACAGACCCCCAAGGCCAGATAAGCTCCCCGCAGTGAATGACCACTATCTACAGGTCCCCCTTTCATGATTTGGGCTCTGCACTTGGTATTCAGGGGAAAGCTGTTGTCATGATGTGAGGCGATGTGTATCTTGGGTACTGCTAATGACCTGTATGACATTCTCGGTCTGCAAACGCTGTAAGATGCTGCATGTATTCGATCAACACAGCAATGTAATTCATTCACATGATATGTCAATGTCTCTAATTGGTTATGTAAAATGTAATAAAAGTTTTAAAACCATGTTAAAAAAAATATATATATAGGGTTATGCATTGCAAATTCTGTGCATCAACCTTTACAATGTTTGTGTTGACGCTGTATGTCATGCAATGTGGGGTTCACTCTGAGTCCGAGAAAGCTGCGAAGCTCCAAAAAATAAATAATATGCTTCTTTGTGTATATTGGCTGCTCATATAATGACATATGCGCTTGTTTCTTGAGAAGTTAAAGTTGGTTGTTATCGGACTTATTGTAGTCCTAGTTCCTGGGATAGATAATAAGAATATTGTCTGTTAAAGTTTTGTTGCGTCAGTCCATGAGGTATCATCAGCTGCACAATTGAGATAGGAATCTGTAACTCACTGTTGTGAGGGTACTAATTTCATTTGTTGTCGGTGACTATTTTTTGTGCAGAGGAAGAACTATGTTAGTCAGGGTGACTTCCTGCTGGTAGAGATTTCACTTGTGTGTGTGGGATGATGTCTGGAAAGCCTTATTTCCTGTCTATCCCCTTGAGCAAGTGATCACTTTGAAATTTCTTTAGTGAAACACAGTGGCGGCTCCACATGGGAGTGCTGTGGGGTGGTGAGGCGGGGCGGGGCGGGGGAGGGGCAGGGTGGGAGTAGTGAACTCTGGTATACGGCAGAACGAAGTTAAGTACATAAATAAATAAATAAATAAATAAAATGAATTACATCGCGTGCGCTGCATTGCCGATTTGGCGTTGCAGTGCGCAATGTAATTTGTTTTATTTATTTATTTATGTACTTAACTCCGTTAGGTCGTATGTCGGAGAGTACTAACCCCTGCACCTCCCCCACCCCGCCTGACCGCCCTGCAGCACTCCCACGAGGAGCCGCCACTGGTGAAACAGACAAGAGTGATTTGCTATTTGTGTTTTGCTTTGGCATTTCATAGAATTATTACTTATGTGAAGTAATTGTAAAGGAGGGTGAGCCGCTGCGAGTGACTGCTCGTACGTCATCAGGTGCTGCACTGGTATTGGTCAAATGGTGTGTCTGCCTTGCTAGAATTGGTCAACACGTCAGCATGTACTGTGCTGTGAGAAGTCATTCCACAGTGTGCTTTGCTGAGATTGGACACTGCTGTCACCATATACTTATACTTTGATTTGATCGAAACCTGTTGAGCGTCTGAATTAAAGTTGTTGGGTTTTGAGACACTGAAAAGAAATTTAAAATTAAATGTTTAGGACACTGAGAGATTTGTTTGGGGCGATGTAACGGGTCCTCCCAAAAAAATGACGAGGCTCCTCCAGAGAGCATGCCCGGTCATTACATTGGCATAAATGGTAGTCTTCACATATGGCACCTTTAACCTAAATATAATGGAGAATTTGAGCAGAGTACTATATCATACAAAAACCCCACAAATACCAGCACAGTATGACATCTTGATTGCATGGGAGTGGGCTGCACATGCAAAGGACATAGAAAAATATCAAAACTGAGCTAAGAGATCAGTCTGTAGTTGGACGGATTCTAAGTGGGATTCCTAAAAAAACAATTGTGAAGGAGGGATATGATTGACGGAGTTAGAATGTGCCTTATATAGACAAATTGTAAAATGGAAGAACGCGCAATGGGGGCTGATGCAGGTGTGCAGTCAGAGGCAAGCATCGATAGAGGTTCTAGTGATGACTTCTTGGAGGATTGGCTGTTGTCCAGGCTACCTCCGTATAACGTGGTTCAGCCAGCCTGGGAAAATAAACAAGTTAGTGGTAATAATGCCACTTCACCCACTAATCAGGATCAAACCCAAACAAGAGGAGCCCCGCCTTTGTCCCAGTCATGACAGTTGGAGCTCCAGCGATTGCTACTGCCACCACAACCCACCGGTTCAAGCAATTGTATGGCACTCTAGTACACAAGGAGACTCTACTGCCTCATATGTATCTATGGTATTCTCAACGCCCGGTGCCACAGGTATTACTGGATTTGTAGATATCTGAACCCAGTTTCCAGCACAGGAAACCCCAAATGGGAGTCAGGCCACAGAGGAGGTTATTTATAGAACCACAATTTAGGATGTCACACAAGGCCCTTGGATCTTTTATGCGGCATGGAGAGTTAGATGAAGTTATCAAAGGAAATTTGGATGATATACATGCAGAGTGGTACAATGAAGAGGAACTTAGATTCCTGTGTAGGTAGGTTACCAGACCTGACAATGAAGTCTATACAATACTGGAGAGAGCAGCTATTGTATATAAAGTGGATTTCATTTAAAGTCAAACCTTGAAAAGAATTTTAGAACACACATAAGAGAGTACATGCCAGCTTGCATGAGAACTTCTGGGTTGAAGGCAAATCTGAGGTAATTAATGCTCAGTATATGAAACGGGAGTAATTTGGAGACGATTAAGAACATGTGAGCTGAGAGAGCAAAAAGAAAGAAAGGAAGAATTAGGGGAGACACCAAGAAGGGGTAGCCAGAGCATCTCTGGAGTTTGCGCTTACACCTTGAGGGAGGTACATGGAGGAGGTTATGTGCATGTGCCCCAGAGTCACAATGATCCTACTCCATTTACAAATCAATTTACAAAATTGGTGAAGAACCCTGACCTATGGCAGACACCGGTAGAGCACTTCGTGAAAATTGCTAAAGTGTTTTGGGAGGATTTAAATACCTTTTTCGATATAGTAGTTCCTAACAATTTATGGGCTGAACGCAAGGTGTCAATACAATGGCCAAATATAGAGCCCCCGAGAGTGGCTGTGATAAATGCTTTGTCTCATGAGGTTATGCGGAAATATGAACTGGTGAGAAACTTTTTGAAAACAAAAGCCCTGGTAAAGGTGATTGATTGGTTAAAGATAAATTGAACTACTCAAGAGGCCAAGTAATCAGTGCATGCATATTATGAAAGACTTATGCAGGTGTTCAGGCAACATAGTCGTGTTGAAGAGCTGGAAATAGGAAATTTGTGCAATATTTTGTCTTAGTTTGTTTTTGTGTTTCATCTATAGATGATTATAAGCAGTCTCATTATAAGCAAAATGTGATTTGTTGGCAGAGAATCCTTTAGATCTAATACTTCAGTATTGAAAGTATTGCAGTGATGAACTGGAAATGAAACAGAAAATGCTTAAAGAAAACTTAATTCTGGAGCAAACAAACTTAGCACAGAATAGATTTCAGAACAGTTCCTACACGTGAAAAGCAGGTTACAATCAGGGTGATGGTAATGGAATGCAGAGCATTGGGTTTCAAGGTGGAGGACAGATGATGAACAGTGCTCCTCAAGGTAGAAGCTGTGGTGCGCCGATAGACCTGAACACTCAAATAGATATGGCAACTCTAAAGATGACAAATCCATTGTAAAGATTGGGCCATTGAAAGAGGGAGAAGACACCATCCAAATAGGATGTCGGATGATGGTCAAATGCAAAATGTAAATTTGAATCCAGTGCAGAGGCCTCAGAACCCTAACATGTCCCAATCCCAAATGATGCAGGTTCCCCAATCCCGATTGGGGCTGCAAATTATTCAAGGTTTAATGTGAATTCAGCTCCTAGAGCCAACCTGAACTCTTTTAAGAATCATGGCAGTTTCTAGAAGTTCCCAGTTTTCAAAGCTATTTGAGACTATGGGTTTGACCATTCACAATGACGGCGCCTAAGAGGGAAGGAAGATTGTGTACTTAGCTCTGTCTTGAAGGTAGACCAGAGGTAGAAGGCGAGGTGAATGACTACCAGGTGTCATTTTAGTTTGACACTGGCGCTACCTGTTCTACTGTGATGACAGTGGAAGTCCCAAACCTACCCCATTAAGGTAAACAAGTTCAAGTTGTAGGTGTTGCTAATAAGCAAATTGTGAACCCTGTGCTGACAGAGTACCTGTAAAGATAGGATCATTTGAAGAAGAACATTAATTTGTGGTTAGTGAGTCTTGTAAATTTACTGTGTAGGGATATATTATGCAAGTTAAATTGCCCAATATATTGTAACCTGAGAGTGTTGGATTTTAGACTCATGATGAAGATGTGGATTTCAAATTGACCAAGCAAGAGACAGCTATTGGGTTATTTCCCATTATGACCATAGATGATTTGCCCCTTGATCTGAAAGATACAATTACACCTGAAGTCTGGGATTTTTCAGGAAAAGACATTGGTCTTATAAAAAGCATCGAGCCAGTATGAATCACAGTTAAAACCTAATGCAGGCTATCCCTGAACATCCGAATGCCATTTTTCACTAGAGACAGTGGCATTAATCACTCTGGTGATTAGTTCAATGATAAAGCAGGGAATCTTGAAAGATCATTTGGGAAGTCCCTGTAGCTTCCTTATCAAGGACCAGAAAAAGCCTATAAGGAAATATTGCATTGTTCAGGATCGGTAAAAGATTAATAATATTGTTCTCCTATTTTAATGAATCCTGCTGCAATACTGTTCCAGATACCCAGTGAAGCCGAATGATGGACTTGTGCCATGCTTTGCTTTCTATCCCACTGCACAAAGAGAGACGATTTCTTTTGCTTTCTGTCTCCAAAATAGAATTTTGGCATGCTGAGTTCCACATGGGTATACTGAGAGCCCCTCGATCTTTAACCAGATCTTGAAAAAGAATCTGAAGTCTCTAAAGTTACAGTGCAATTCAGTTCTCCTGCAGTCCATTGATGACCCGTTAGTGGTGTCAATGTCGCAAGAGGCATGCAAGCAATATACTAATGCCCTGTTTAATTATTTAGCTGAAAACGGACTTGAAATTGACCCCAAGCAAATTGCAATATTGTAAGAAAGGAGTCCTGGTTCGCCCTTCCTTGCTGCCGCAGTTGCTGCTTTAGTCCCTGGTGGAACTCAAAGTCCCAGGGACCACCATGTTAACAAGAAAGCTGAGGAAAAAGGGGAGGGGACTTACCTCGCGCATAATGCTCCGCTACATCTCCTGTGGCGCGGGACGATCTTTCTTGCTGCTGCTGTTGCTGCTTTACTCCCTGGTGGGACTCGATGTCGCTGGGAGCACCGTGCCACCAAGACAGCTGAGGAAAAGGGGAAGGTGGCTCACCCCGAGCATAGAGCGTCACTACATCTCCTGTGGCGCGGGACGATCTTTCTTGCTGCTGCTGTTGCTGCTTTACTCCCTGGTGGGACTCGATGTTGCTGGGAGCACCATGCCACCAAGACAGCTGAGGAAAAGGGGGAGGTGGCTCACCCCGAGCATAGAGCGTCACTATATCTCCTGTGGTGCAGGACGCCCTTCCTTGCTTCCCCCGTTGCTGCTTTACTCCCTGGTTGGACTCGAAGTCCCAGGGGGTGCCGTGCCACCAAGACAGCTGAAGAAAAGGGGAGGTTGGACTCACCCCCACGCATAATGCGTCATTACTTTTCCCGTGGTACGTGATATGCACCAGGCAAAGCCCCGGCCGAGGGCAGGCCCGTCCTTGCCCGTAATTGCTAGGAAGAGCCAGTGCAGGGCCTCCTCCCTTTGATTTATACCAAGAAAGTTGGAGTTTTCACTTCAGAAGTGTAATTGGCTTATACCCAATTTTCATTTTTCATTGGTACTTTTAAAACTGCCTCCACTCTTGTGAGGAAATGGTTTAACTCTACCATTGTACTTTCTTCTGGGCAGTTGCAAAAAGATTAGTCCCTGTTAGTCGAGCACAAACAATAAAGCTGGTAATAGCTAAAAGGAAGCTACTAGAAGGCTTCATGGGGAAATCACAGCTGAAAGCGAATAACGCAATTGGCAATTACTTAAGAAATGCTGTGGGTCTAATTGAAAATAAAATATGCAATGTGGAAGAATGACTTGCTGCAACTAAGCAAATTGTTAGAAAGGTCCCCTGTAATGTGTTTGTGGCACAAATGGGGGAAATCAACCCCATAGAGCAGACAGAAACTGGGAAATCTGTGAAAAACAAAACATTACACAAGCACTCCTCATACGTATTTAATAAATCGTTGAAGCTAGTTCAACTCTCCACCTCCCAAGAAACAAAACCGCCCCATCAAAGAAAAGCAAACAGCCCAGGGCTTCGAGAATAGTAGCCCCAAAAACATGATAAATCCCTAGCACTCAAGATAAAAGCGATACCCTGAAATGGACCATGAAAGTACAAGATCCAAACGAAACTAGTAATCTGGAGGGAGTTTAAAAAAAAACTCTATTTCAAAGTTGAGAACAGAGAGCGAAATGATATGGCTGAGCTCATATGTATTAAAAAGAGGCTGGCAGCGCTTGAGAATGCACTCAAGAACCTAGTAAGAACAGTAGAGAAGGAGGTTGCTAGAGGTGCTCCCCTTCCTACTCCCCAATCCATAGTCAATATGAATTGTCCTATTAGACTCGAACAATCTGAGAAAGAAAAAATGGCCAAAACATCCTTCCCCAGGGAAATACAAAACCTTAGAAAAAGTAATCACAGAGCAAGAGCAGAACCAATGGCTGAGCTGATGCAGGGAAGGGCAGTGCCGCTTCAGCCTCAGAGCACAACAGAATTTGGGGTATGGCGCTCTACTCCAACAATATTACACTTACCCCCTTTGGCAACCCCTTATTTCATTGTATTAAAAGGAGCCCCCAAATTAGAACATCAACCTAGAGAATCTTGGACAGAATTAAGACATGAAGTGGCACACTATATGGCTAGTTTTAACATAAATATTAATCTCTTCTTTGAGGAAGTTATTATGGTTAGACGGGTGAACTGGGTGGGGCCCACTTAAAGATTGGGCACCGGAGACTACATGGTTATCAGTTTTCGGCATCCGGCCGTGGCAAAAACTTCCCTTATGAAGATTCAGTCCAAACAACAACACATGATAAGCCCTGAGGAAAGATTTATCGCTGTACCTTAAGGCTTTTCTTTTTACAACCCACCATTGTTTACCCAAGATCATCTAATAGTACATGGTCTCACTGCCAAAATATTTCTAGCCAGGGCCCATCAGTGTTCTACTCAAACTGTTATGCCCCCTTCTCAAGTCTTGGCGAACAGGATCGACTGAAGGAAGAGTGTGGGGTAGAAGTTAAAACTAGAGGCAGGAACACTATAAGCAATGGGGAGAATCAAAGCTGGGCAGAATAAAAATTGAAACTTTTGTGAACTGCCCAATAAAAATCAGGCCCTGAAACATAGCTGAGATTTAAAAAAACTTAATGATGAGGAGTGGGAAGGTAGTCTAAAATCAGTACAATTGTTGTGCCTCCGCTGTTCGAGTGCGGTAACGGCTGTCAGAATTTGGACCACGTAGCCCTCACTCCCAGAACTAAGGCTGGCAGGCTGACCGACCTCGGCGACTTTTCTGAGAATTATTTCCTACGAAGGGAGATTTGATTCCTTCTATCCCCAGTAATCCACTTGCCATACCCGTTCTCCTTGAAACTGCGGAGCCCACCGCGCTTGCAGCACCATGTACATCTCACCGTGATTAACAGCATCACGTCTTTTGGCCCCGTCACCCCACCCGTCACCCCCCGTCCTGAGGAAGACCCCCTGTAAGGCCTCCATCGATCCTTCACCATATTGGGGTCGAAACGTTGGCAACCTGTGATTACGCCAGCACGTGCCTTAGTTATAATACGTTCACGAAGGCCACTTAAGCATGGCAATCTGAATGCTGTTGAACATTTTTGTGGTTCTCTTTTGGCTCCGTATGGAAGCAAACTATCTGTATTTGTATCTTGACTAAAGGTTGATTGACCAACACTTTGATCCTGAAAACCCTTCTATCCTTGATGCAATCACACCGACCCGCTCCCCTCCCTTCTTCCCTTGGGGCACCAATTTGTGTTTTTTCAAATAAGCAATGTATTGTTTATGCAAGGTCCACTGTGATTCAATAACAGTGTACCCGCATGATTATCTGACTTGGCTTGTGTTTATATTTCGCAAATCTCTATCCTATTTTTATCTTTTGCTTTTAAATGAACGTGTACTGGGACCCCTTCTCAATGTCCATAAAACATGGCACACACAACCCCCATACATAGTTTTGTTACAATCTCTACCCCAGCTATACCATCACTACATGGACGGCCCAAAGGAGGCCTGGTAACTCTGGTTTCCACTACAGCACCGGTCCTATTAAAAAAAGTTTTTCACAACTCTCCCGTCTTCAAATTGGTACTCCTTGATGCGGGTAACAACCAATCCTTCACATTAATAGACTACTATAACAAAATTTTTCATGCTACCCATTATAAAATTGTGGAGAAGCCAGCAAGACAACTCGCTAACTTTGTTAGGGGCGAGGACCCCGAGTGTATTTATATTTGGGTGGGGGACTTTAACACTCGCAAGTGCTGTTATTCAGGGACGAGTGTGTGTGGTTTCACTGATACCATAGGGAACAATCAACATGATTTCCCTCAGGATAGATATGGGGAACGGATAAACGAGCGCCTGTGTAAATTCAATTTAGAAATATTAGAATCAAATGATGAGGACGGATATACATCAAAACCTACATTTCATGGCAGAGGAAGTTCAACATGTATTGACCATATCATAATAACATTGAATGATATGAAGCTTTTTAGGTCACTTCTCATTGATTTTACAAATTTTAGCGACCATGCCTCTCTAACACTGACTCTAAGCATTTAAAAAGGGGAATTCAAGATATATTGCTGGCATCTAACTTTGCAATAGCAGGGAAAAACGGCACAAGTATTAAGTGGACAGGGATAGATCAAAAATGTATTTTGGAAAAGAATAGGGGATGGTTCGATCATGAATGCACAGGGGCAAACCAAAAATAGCCTTACACTCTAACTCTAGAGATAGGGAGGAAGTGAAACAGGTTATAATAATATACAACCGAGCCTCACAACGCAGGAAGGAAGACGTACAAGAGCAGGCGTGGTCTAAATTGAACCAGGTGGTGGACACAAAGGATCCTACACTATTCAGGAAGGTGGAAAACTCACCTTTTTGAAAGAAGATCAGGGCTCAAGGATTGAAACAGTTATCACCTTGTGTGACTGGTTAACATATTTTGGAATTATTTTTAATATCCCAAGCAAAAATATAGAAGATTCGACCCAGAAAGATGGTACCCCTTTGCAGCAGGTTAGCTTAGATGAGGTCATATTGGCAATAAAAAACGATGTGTGGTAAAGTCCCAGGTCTCGATGGGGTCCCTGTAAATGCATACAAAGAACATATGACGTTATTGGCGCCAATACTAACACAGGTCTGTAATGCAGCTGCCCAAGGCTGTGTCCCTCGCACATGGATGGACAGTATTTTAGTCCCAATCTTTAAGAAAAGGTGACAGATGGGATGTCAGATGCTTCGCCCTAAATCCCTTCTGGTCTCTTCTGTTAAGATAATGGGGAGGATAGTACTCGAGAGATTGGAGTTTGGGCTGCGGACAGCAACATCTTAGTTGACTTCCAATATGGTTTCAGGAGGGCTATAGGGACGGTGGAACAGTGTATTAATTGGAACCTCCTGATTGGCAAATACACGCTAGCCAAGGAGGAACACATCCACCTTTGCCTCGCTGATTTAAGCTGCTCCTTCGATTGTAGAAACCATGTCAAACTCTGGGAAACTATGACCGAAATGGGCACTCCAGCTGACATAATATCGCACTTGTAGTAATTTTTCTTATAATTGCAATTGGGGCCTGCATATAGAACTGACAAAATTAAAACTAACTAGAATTGTTGAGGCTATTTTTAGGTTTTCCAGTAAGATAGGTAATAGACCTTAAATTATATAGTAGCAAGTGTATACCGGTTGCAACATATGGGGCAACTGTGTGGGGTAATACCAACGTCTCCTTATTGCAAACTTGTGAAAATGCCTTTCTTTGTCGTCTGTTAGCTGTACCAAGGTCCACATCTGTGTATATCTTACATAGAGAAAAATATGTACTTTATGTTGTTGACGCAATACATGTGAGAGCAATAAGTTCCTGGTACAATATCTGGTGCAAGAAGGATACAAAGTTCACCAGGGAATTAATTTAGGATTTCTTTGCTCTGTAACATTACAGTAAAATCCATGGCTAGCTTACATGGCCAAGTTACTTAAATACGTCGACGAAGATCTGTCAGTTACAAACCCTGCAAATATATTGCCATATGGAAAAACAGATTTGAAAATTATTTTCTTGGAGAAACAGGGCCATGTTAGAGATAGCAGAGAAGGTGAAAAAACAAGCATGTTAAGATATGTGCCTGGTCTAACTGTTTCAGGTCTACCAGAATACTTAGTTAACGTAAAAAATGTGCAAGAACGATTTTATTTGACTAGATTGTGATTAGGCACATTACACCAACTTGTGGCATTTCCAAAATATGAAACATGGAAGAAAACTATCCTTAGGTGCCCATGTGATGGGAATAAAATTCCAGTCTACAGTACATTTTATGCTCTTTTGCAGGTTTTATCAAGATATTAGACTGACATTCCTACGATCACTTTATGTAACTGAGAAACCTTTTTTCTATAAGGACGCAATGAACTTTATATGTAGCCTTGAAAATAGAACAGCCTGTCGAGCAGTTGCAGGTTATATTTTTCAGGCTGTAAAAAGAAGGAAATAGCTGGCACATCTGGATAAAGTGGTTTACGGAGGTGAATGAAAGCTAGGATCTGGATGATGAGTTTTTATCTTTTTGAGATTATGGGAGGTTTTTAGGGATGGATTTTAGCTACTGCTTTATTGTAAGACATTTTTAAATTGTAACGTATGGAATTATTTTTAACACTCAATGATATAATGTTTGAATAACGTACTTTTATGGATCTAAAAAAAGAATCTGAATAATGTTATTTGAATTGAATTAAGTCCTGTATATGGGAAATAATATTGAGAAAGGAGCAAGGGAGGTGTTGCAGGAGAGAATATCTGCTGTTCTGAAAATGAACCCTACAACAAAGCAGAGAGAAGTGAGGATGTTTCTGGGAATGGTGGGCTATTGTCGTCAGTGGATACCCAACATTTAGCTAGTGGCCTAGCCCCCACTTCGGTTGACACACAAATATGTGTCTGATATGCTACCATGGCATAATGAAAGTATGAATACCTCCCTAGAGCTGTGAGAATTCCTTGTTACCCCCCAGCTTTCAGAAGGCCTGATCACAGGGAATAGTTCATCCTATGTTGCAGTTGGAGGGAAGAGTGCACTCTCTCAGTTCTTACACAAACTCATGGTGATGTGAAGAAACCTCTAGCTTACATCTCAGCCACTCTTGAACCAGTAGTCACAGGGTTGCAAGGTGGCTAAAACGCTATGGCTGCTGCTGCAAGTGTAAGCATTTGGCAGAGTGAAAGCATAGTGATGGGTTACTCCCTCACTGTAATGGTTTCCTTCACGCTGTGAAGGTCCTTTTGACTAGAACCCTGACATAGCATATGGCCCATAGCCACTTGACCAAATATGACCAAATATGAGCATTGTAAAATATAACATTAGAGAGTTTTTTTTTTTTTGCTTGAACCCTGCTATATTTGCCTGAGATTGACATAGAGGGAGATAAAGTTGAGCTTGATTGTCTTAACGTTACTGAGTTGTGCACCAAATGGAGGCTTGACATTGGAGGTGACCATTTTGCAGAGCCGGATTATGTATTGTTTGTGGATGGCTCTTGCCGGAGAGATAATAACAGGAATTTGAGAGCTGCTTATGCTTTGTGCACCCTAGAGGTTGTAGTGGAAACCTCCTGGATGAATCATGTAACCTATGCCCACGTGCTTGAACTGGTCACTCTTACTAGAACTTGCTTTGTTTTCAGACCAATTAAGAGTTACCATTCATACTGATAGCCAAAATGGCTTTGGTGTGGCCCACGAATTTGGACAAGTGTGATCAGAAAGGGGGTTTATGACATCTTCTGGATCTCCAATCTGCAATGGACAGCATGCCATGTGAGTTCTTGAGGCATTACAAATGCCTCTTGACGAAAGTACAACACAAAGGAGCGGAAATGATTTTGTCACTGCTAGAAATCGGTATGCTGATTAAGAGCCCGGGATTGTGGTCATGCACCCTGTGTTTTAAACAGATAATATTCAAATGAGTCTGAGGCTGGGTCCGATGTGTGTTTACTCTTAGCCATTGCTGATATGTGGGAGAAAGATAAGAGACTGCAGGAAGAAGCACTGGAGATTGGGCAGCAAGGATGGGTCAGAGCAGTTTGTGTAAAGAATGAAGATGAGTTCTTGGTTTCCGGAGATGGAAGGCCTGTGCTACCAGATAGTCTGTTGTCACCTATAGTGAGATATTTCCATGGTTGTTCTGACAGAATCAGTTTAATACCCATTTTAGAGTGATGGATAAGAATCTTTGCCATTGATCACCTGTCAGAAGTTGAACGTGGGGAGGAGAATTCAGTAACACTGAGTCACATGGGGAGGTCAGGAGCTCCCTTTAACCGGATGCAGTTGGATTTTATTGAGATGCCTGTGTAGAATGGGTTGCGATTTGTCCTGCTCATGGAGGGTGTACCAATAGGCCTACACAGCTGGGAGAAATTACACTCTTACTATAACCGAGCTAATGCTACAAGAGTTAATACTTCGGTTCAGATTCCCCATTTCTCTTCAGTCAGACTGTCGAACCAACAATGAAGTTCTGAGAATGCTATGTGTAGCCTTACAAGTTGAACAGCGACTGCAGTGTAATTATCAACCTGAAGCATCAGGAATCTGGGACTTTGAAGTCTCGCCTGGCTAATGTGCATTTGTCTACCTCTCTGAAGTGTCTAAATACATTGCCTTTGGTGTTGATGAGTCTCCAAAATAGTCTTGATCGGCAAACAAGATTGTTGCCCCATGAGATCCTTGTGGTAAGAACAATTAGACTGCTTACTGTGCCTGCAAATGTGCTTGTGAATATCTCAGATTATTTGGTTCTCTCACTTCTGCAAGGGACTGGCTGATGTGGTGTGTTCTGTCTCTCAACTGGTTAAACACTTCCGAACCAGGAGCAGTGCAATGACCTTAGTACGGGGGACTGGCTCCTGGTGAAGAAGCATATAAAAAAGTTGGCCTAGAAGCCCATTGGCATGTCCCATTCCAGCTATAATGGTCACTAACACAGTCGTCAAATATGGTGGACTGCCTAGCTATGTCTCTCAGACTCAAAGAGTAAGACACAGTAGTGAAGAAGCATGGACAATAACTACTGATCTGCAAAGGAGAGGGATGGAGCACTCAGGTGTCCAAAAGTATGCAAGAGCCTCAAACACAAGAAAAGCTTCAAAATCAGATTGAGGCAAGTGCCCAGCCTGTGATGAATGAATCAACAGTAACAACCAAGCAAAGCAGTGATAGATAGATAGATAGATAGATAGATAGATAGATAGATAGATAGATAGATAGATAGATAGATAGATAGATAGATAGATAGATAGATAGATAGATAGATAGATAGATAGATAGATAGATAGATAGATAGATAGATAGATAGATAGATAGATAGATAGATACTTTATTTGGTTATTACAACCATCAATTATACTTTCATAAAACATTTCAAATTGTAACACAAGCGTATCCTGTGGGACAAATACTTATTTCTATATGGATTTGTTTTACTTATTAATAATGCATCACATGAATAAAAATCATTTTTTTTAAAACACATAACATGTACTCATTTGCTACCATACAAATATAAAGTGACCTTTGCCTTCACAACAATACGTGTATAAAAAAGACCAATATTTCATTATCCCTGATACAATAGATACATTAAATCGTACACAAATCCAATGCAAAAATTAGCTATAAAAATGCTTATTCAATACATTTTTCATCTACAAGGATAGTCATATGAACATTTAAATAGTAACTGCCCGGTGTAAAGAATTATTTTTTGTTTACACTGGGCAGCTACTAGAAAATTTACTAAAAACCAGAGCGATTGAAAAGAGAGAAAAAGTATTGTTTTTTGGGATCATGAGGGCTACCTGGAATGCATTAAATAGTGATTTTTCAAATTATTTTTCGTTTAAACCAAGTAGCTTCTAAAAATGTAATTATGACCAAAATAGTTTTAAAAGAAGTATCAGTTTTTAAAATCCTAAGAGCTGCCTGGTATCGGGTTATTCCCATTTCTTTGCATAAGAAGTGGAGGGTCTTGGATAACATTTCCAGGACTTGTCAGGTTTGCAACTACCGTTTTAATTATACCCTGGGTTCCATTTCTCCCTCTTCTCACGATCCTATTGCCCCACAGAACTCCCGGTGTATTCAAGCTGCCCTAATTAATGCACGGTCCATGGTAAAACATGCTTCTGATATCTTTGAGCTGCTGGCTGATAGTCAATTAGATTTGCTATTTATATCTGAGACATGGCTGAACGAGTTTTCGGCTCCAGTTATCGCCTTGGCCCTCCCTGTGGGGTACAAAATACCCAGGGTTGACCGTAAAGCAGGCAGAGGAGGAGGGGTTGTGGTAGTATTTAGGGAAAACTTGATTTTTACGCAGGCAGAGTCACATGACATTATGGAGGGGGAAGCTTTGGACTTCTCCTTCACCATCTCCCTGCACTTTTTACTGGGGCCCTCATTGATATATCGCCCTCCAGGTCCCTCTAGCTCCTTCTTAAAAACCTTAGACGAAGCCATTGTGCCTAGAGCCCTGCATTATTCTTATTATCTACTTCTAGGGGACCTCAACATTCATCTGGATTGTGTGGAGGCTTCTGAAACAAGAGAACTGAATGATTCTTTAGATCTTGCCCACCTGACTCAATGGATTAATTCCCCTTCACACAGTGGGGGGCATACCCTAGATGTAGTCTGCTCCAACTTTCCCATAGCTGTACAGGAACCTCTCCCTGTTCCCTGGTCCGATCATTTTTTAATTCAATTTTCCTGGACCATCAAGCCCTCTTATCCGTCTACCAGGTCATCCGAGGTCAGACCTCGTCCACGTATGGAGCCTGCTGCTCTTTGCAGAGTTCTGACAGATACACTCCCTGTTGCTTCTGGGGTCCTGTCGGATGCTGTAGTTCAATAACTGGATTTCGAGAGCAGTGGAACATTTTTCCACACCTCTGGTCCATAAGAGAGCACACCCCGTCCAAACCCTGGTTTTCCAACGAACTTAAAGAAGAAAAAAAATCATGCAAAAAGCTTGAATGTAGCTGGAGACAAGCTTATTGCCCGTTGGCCAAAATAGCACTTGGGAAGTGTCAGAACAGCTACTATGCCGCCGTAAATAAGGCCAAAGGCCATTTCTATGCAGAGCGCATTGCGCAATCTAAAAATAACTCCAAGGAAATCTTTGCAATTGTCCAGAGTTTCCTGAAGCCATGAGCAGAACGTATGGTCGCTCACGCCTCTAATTCCTGGTGCGAGCAGCTATCTGGCTTTTTTAAAGATAAAATACAAACAATTCAGGATAGTTTTGGGACTGCTTTCCATGTGCAGGCAGAACACCCGCTTCGGGCAGCCTCAGATTAGGATCCAGCCCGCACTTTCCTGACAGTGTTTACTCCTATTCCTCTGCCAGACACTTTGGCCATTCTTAAATCTCTTAAATCAGGGTCCCCAGCCGATCCCTGCCTAGCCAGGCAGCTGGCAGCAGTGACGGAGGTAGTTAACCCTGAAGTAAACAATATAATTAATCTGTCGCTTCAAACCGCCACGGTTCCAACAGAATGGAAACAGACAAAACTCCTCCCCCTGCTAAACAAACCTTCAATAAACCCCGCCACACTGGCTAGCTATTGACTGATCTCACTCCTCCCGGCTGTGGCGAAGGTGTGTAGGAAGACAGTCTACAAACAGCTCTCTGCGTTTGTTGAGACCTCTGGCGCCCTCCACCCAGCCCAGTCTGGCTTCAGGGCCTCATATAGTTCTGAGACGGCCCTGGTTGAGATGGCGGAGGCTATTAGAGAGAGCCTTGATTCCGGTGGCAGAGCGATCCTGGTTTTATTGGACCTCTCTGCCGCGTTCGATATGGTACCACATCGCCAACTCCTAGCCCGTTTGTCCAATATCGGAATCTCTGGCCTGGTGTGGGATTGGATCGAATCCTTCTTGGCAAATAGAACACAGCAAGTGTGGCTGCCGCCATTCTCTTCCACACCGAGAAGCCTGACCATGGGTGTCCCTCAGGGCTCAACCCTGAGCCACCTCCTTTTTAAAGTTTATGTGACGCAGCTAATCTATCTAGCGGAAGGGCTGGGTGCTAAAATCATAGCATATGCTGATGATAGCCAGCTTCTCTTCACGTGGAAGAAAATTATTTATCCCCCGATTTAGCTAAAAACTGTCTGACCAAAGTTTTTAAATGGTTAGCGCTGGCCCAACTCAAATGCAATGAGGATAAGTCTGAGGTACTCCTCTATGGGTCCTTCCCGCTGCATTTTAGGGATGACCTGTGGCCCGAGGGTTAACCCATGCCTAAGTCAATGGGAAGCCCAGTTAAAAATTGGAGGTCTGGTTCAGTGAGGACCTCCGATTCCTACCGCTGATTAATAAACTGGCGGGAGTGGGCTTCGGCACACAGAAACGCCTCAAGACATTTTTGCCACTACTGCCTAAAGCTGCATAAGAAATGGTGACCCGCACTCTCATTCTCTCGCGGATAGACTATGCCAATGCCCTCTACATTGGTTTTCCTGGCTACCAGCTAAAAAAGCTACAGACCGTCCAGAATGCGGCCACTAGAACGCTACTGGGTATTCCGAGTAGGTCCAGCACTAAGCAACTTCTCCGGGAGTTGCACTTGCTTCCGGTTGACGAGCGTGTTCTGTTTAAGGCTCTTACCATTGCTCATGGTGCCCTTTACAAATCAGGGCCCATGTATCTCAGGAGATGCTTTTATTTCTATGTACCACCCAGACAACTTCGCTCCACGGGACAATGCCTTGCTGTTATTCCTCGTTACCACGTCGTTAGAACAGGAGGTAGCTCCCTCTCTGTCAGGGCGGCTAAAACTTGGAATAGCCTGCCCTTTCAGCTTAGGAACGCCCATGACCTTAGGCTGTTTAAAAAGCAGTTAAAAACCTTGCTTTTTAATTAATCATGCAGCCGTGGTCTACGCCTCCCTGTCTCCTCTGAATCGGCTTTCGCTCCGGGACACTTCCGAGTATCCGTGCACGCTATAAATGGCAGTTAACATAACATAACATAACATAAGGGACGAATGCACTTTCTACGGGAAATTAGGTACTCAGAGCAAAAGAACAGTAAGCGCAATTCGTTCTCGGTACCCTGACCACACAGAGGGCAAACCATGGTTCCTTGTTCTTTGCCCCATTTGTGAGTACATGATCATATGGACAGAGTACTGAGACAAAATTGTAAATACAAACTCTTGGCTAAAGAGGATGGTATTTGATCTAAATAGTGCTCAAAGGTTGGAGTAAGTTTATGTTTAAAGAACGCATTGGAGAATGAACCTATTGAGCTACTGTTTACATACACTTTGGTAATACATGCCCAATAACTAGCCTTCAGTACTTTCATAGTTGCCTTGTTAATTCCTTTAGGGTCAGTCCAGAGGTTATGTAAGCCCAACTTTCCCAGCCACATGTATACAAATTTAACTGAGGGGGGCGTCGTAGCACCTGGTATTCTTAACAGTTCTGCAAGCGAATCCTTATATGCGGGTAGCTCGGGTGTGCTCCACAGACAGACCCAATAAACTAAAACTTTTAGTGCAGCCACATCCTCTATTCTCATTATCCCCAATTCAAAATATAATGGTATGAGAGGAGAACTGGGCGGAAGACAGACCAGTTTTCTTACAAAATTATTTTCAGCAACAGCCAATGACTCAACATCCGGGTAGCCCCATATTTCGACACCATAAAATGCAGCCCAGTGGGTCTTTGCTCGATCTATTTCCAGAGCAGGCGTCACTACATGAGAGACTGTTTGTTTTTGCATCCCAATGATTGCATGCACCCTATGTGCAATTAAAAGCCTACTCTTATTTAGCTGCCCCATACACTTAAAATTCTCCATGAATCGCACCCCTAGATAATCAAAATTGTCTACCCTTTCTTGAGCCTCGTTATCAACATGGATGACCATTTTTTTCTTCGCACCCTTACCCAATACCATGAATTTGGTCTAATCTACATTTACTTTGAAACCTCTTGACAAGCAGAAATCTATGAATTTATCAACTAAAATTTGCGGGCCCATAGGTGTCTTAAGATGAAAAGAGAATCATCAGCAAGAAGTAAAATGGGTACCTTCCTGTTGTTCAGACTGGGGGAGTCATTCTAAAATTCTCCAAGGTATCAATAATGTCATTCATATATAAAGAAAACAAAGTGAGTGCAAGAACATAGCCTTGACGCACCCTGCTTTCAATCGGGATACGTGCAGTCGACTCAGCATTTGGCTGTTAGCGTACCTGCGCAAAAGTATTCTCATGCCATTTACTGAAAAGTTGTACTAGTTTATGAGGAACACCACATAAAGCCTGTGTTGTTGCAATGAAACTGTTTTTCAGTATAAAATAGACAATCTAAAAATCTGATACGTCGTACTAACCTTTGGCCTAAACCCAGCTTGGAACAATTACATTATTTTATTAGCTTCTGCCCACTCGATCAGTTTATTAAAAATGTGTCTTGCAAATATTTTTTGCGCATTATCAATCAAACTTATTGGTTTGTAATTGGTGGGATTACTTGTGTCTCTTTTTTTGAAGAAGGTTATGATTTCTGCTTACCTCCATGCTTCATGAATATCCCAACCTGTGGAGATTGCATTTGACAATAGGTTTAGATAGATCGACCAAATTTGTGGTTAGCTTTTATGAAAGTCACCTGGGATTTTGTCTGGGCCAGGTGCCTTTCCTGATTTTAGCGAGTTGATCACACTAACTGTTTCTTCTAAACTAAAAAAGACTAAGGCAGCATCTGTTTTGCACTCTACGGTGGAAATATTTCAAAGCAGCGGATCAACCCAGCAAAGCAGTGGATGACACTTCTGATCTAGGAGAAGGGCTGAGCAATATGACCAGTCGCAATTACAGAAGGGAAGGGTGGCCAAGGAGCTGTAAGAAACTGAGGGCCATATTCTCAAGGAGCTATCGCCGAGTTAAGGGCACTTTATCGCAGCCAAAGTTGCGATAAATTTATCACCCCATTCACAAGCTGGTGTCAACAACCCATAACACCAGATTATCAGCGATAGGAGCCGCAAAAAACATTGCCACAGATGGCCCTGGCAAATATCGCTAATGAGATGCAGAGTAGGTGTTCCCGTGCAAAAAGCCGCGACAACACCACTCCACAACATTCTCAATGACCAGCCACATCTGCTAAAAGACCACGAAACATGCGATAATGCACGTTAGCAGCAGGAAATTAACACCTGCTCTGACCTGGTGTAAAGACAACCGGCAGCAGCCATGGAGCACAGCCCAAAGCCAAACATGAAAAACAACAGATGCCCCCGAGCAACTGAACATGCAACCCGGAGCCCCAATAGGGCAACAACACCCACCGCCACCACAGCCAGGACCACAACCCTCCCCCGGAACCCCCCCGGACCACCACAGAGGCAGCATGGACAAAGACAGCAGACTCACAGGAAATGCACCAGCCTCACAGACTTAACACCAGAGGATGTAATTGCCCACTACAGGCTCAAAAGGACAACCATCCTACAAACCCTGACCATCATCGCCCAACAGGCCGACGGCACCAACACAGCGGACAACCAACATCCCACCCCAAACAAAGCTGCTGGCTGTGCTGCTCCTGTTGGCCTCTGGTACCCCCCAACCAACACCCGCCAGAGTCTGAGGAGTCTCACAGCCAGCCGCATCCAAGTACCTCACACCTGTCCGGGATTCCATCATCAGCCTGGTACCCCAGTATCTATACGTCCACCACAATGCGCAGGATCCGCTGGAGACCAAGCAAGTACCATGCGCCATAGCTGGATGCACGCATTTGTTGGGGGCAATCCACAGCACATATGTCCTACTTGTGCCCCCTGGTGACACAGCACACAATCACCACAACAGAAAGCACATGTCTCACATCAATGTGCAGGCAACATCCGAACATCGTGGAATCTCCACCAATGTCGTCGCCAAATACCCAGCCAGTGTGCATGATTTGTTCATCTTCCGACAGTCCTACATCAACCTGCTTTTCCAGGATGGCACCAATGGTAATGCACTGCCTGTTGTCAACTACCAAATGAACACCCCACACACCTCAACTCCACAACCATGCAACTCACAACTCTGGCAATGCACACGTCACAAAATCACTGGTGTATGGAGTGTAGGGGACAGTGGACGCAACCATGTCACCCCAGCCAGTAGGGGAGTTCGCGGAAATGTTGCCTGTTATGTCCCCCCGTAAGCATGAGTGGAGTGGGATGGCCTGGCGTACGCCAGGCCAGCGTATGGGGTGAGAATAAAAAGCACATAGCCCTGGGCGTGGTCCTCTTCCAGAATGCCCAACGTCTCTGCTAGGGCGGCGCCTCTCAGCCTGCCACGAGGCCGATGCCGTCCTCGTGAGCGGAGTTGCCAGTGATCCTGTGCACCTGCCGTACCCCAGCCCGCTAGACCCCGAACCCGTCAGGCCCGCCCCTGCGTAGCCAGGCCACACTGATCCCCTGCCGACTCCAGTGTGTGTCATGGAGGGCCCACCACATGCCGGCGCAAGCTCCAAGCCCGAGGCCCGCGACCTTGGCAGCCTCCTCAGACCATCACGGCCTCCACGACACAGGTACGCTTTACTCCTTTCTCGTTGACGTACTCTACTGCTGCATCCGGCCTACACTACGGTCAAGTAGGTCACACATTTGGAACTGAGTCTTGATTAGACGATGGCAGATTACATATGTTCATTGCAGATTTTATATCAGTGTACTCCCTTCGATGTAGTGCCACTAACTCTGTGCATGGCATTCTTACGACATGTCTGTTGTCCCCTGCTGACTACTGTCTTCTGCCTACTCTATGGACAAGTAGGTCACACATTTGGAACTGAGTCTTGATTACACCATGGCAGTGAACATTATTTAAGGCAGAGTTTATGTCACTATACTCCCTTCGATGTGGTGCCACCAAGTCTGTGCATAGCATTACAACCACACGTGTCTGTGGGCCTACGCGGACTACTGGCCTTGGCCTATGCTGCGCATGAGTAGGTCACAGAATTGGAACTGAAAATCGATTATTCAAAGGCAGAATATATATCATTGTACGCAAGGAGAGGCGTAAGAGGATGACGCTTTGCAGTCCAGAGGGGATAGGATAATCATCACAGAGGTGATCGGACACTACCGACAACTGCCCTGGTGTCACTAACTCTGTGCATCGCGAGCCAATGGTACGTGGCTGTGGGCCACTGCTGACCGCTTCCTCCAGCCTACACTGCGGTCCAGTAGGTCACAGTGTCTTGATTTAGCAATGGCAGAGTTCATATCAGTGTACCAGCATCATCTCAGACTGCACCCCCTCTCAGCCCCGGTGCCACTAAGTATGTTCCCTGACATTCATGGACACTCTCTGGTCATACATTGGTGCAGTCTGGGTCTATGGACTAGGGGAAGTTTTCATCCTCATGTGGCTGTCACCAAATTGGTGGTGGCAACGAGGCTGTCGCTTTCCACTCCTCCATTTGCTGCTTCTGGATAACATCAGACCTCTGCATCATGGCCTGGAGGATGCCTTCCACTGTCCCTCGCAACCCTCCGCCACATTCACCTCGGACATCAATGGCTGGCGTGGCCCTACCTCAGTGCACCGCAAGTCACCATCCCATGGCGGTGTGCCTGTGTGGACCACTGTGCATCTGGGGCCACTAACTCTGTGCAGCTCACGTCAGGGACCCTGTCTAAATGAATATTGGATGACCTCTGTGACGGTAGTCCTGGGGTCATCGATGCCATGTGCAAGTGGCCCTTCGCTGTCCGCTGCCTCTGGGCTCAACTGTGGACCGCCAGGGCTCACATATCAAATCGAGTCCTGACCCGGCAAGACGTTGCATCACCACAGGAGGCACACACCACCATCACAAGGGCCAACTCTATCCACCATCTGCCAGAGTCAAAACAGTGGTACTGGCAGACTAATGGAGTTGCTCAGACCTGTCGTGGAAGCCATCATCTGCCTGATCCCCTGCTCAGCACTCCAGGTGCCACTGACTCAGTGCACTGCAACCCATGGTTCATTGCTGATTGAGTTTTGTGCTGTGGAGAGGTTGCGCAGCAGTGTCACCTCAGGCAGAGTGGGAGACCTGGCACGTTGATGAGGAAGTTGATGCAGGTGTAACACACCCCACTGCATCTGCATCGGGACTAACCCGAAGGGACACAATCCTAGCAGTTTCTTCACATAAGCACGCTCATCTCTAGTGCCCCAACCTCAGTGCACTGCAACTCACGGACACTTCTGTTGAATGTTGGGTGACCGCTGTCCTTTCTCCGGCTCCCTCCATGTTGCTCAGCAGTTGACTCTGTTATGCAGGTGTTTTCTGTTTCCATTGCACTGGTGTCCACTGTTCAAGTTGTTGCCAGCACCAAGCACTCCGTGCCGGCTGGCTTATACTCACCCCACACACATCCAGCACAGGCGTCACTGTACATGTGGCCGGGCACACGTGCCTGTGGCCAGTTCAAAATTATATATGTGTGTGTCCCTGTGGTCTTGTTGTACGCATGAGGGCCTTGGGCCCTATGACATTACATTGTGCCATGTACAGCGGACACAGACATGTCACCGCAGGCAGCGGGTAAGACCTTGGACATGTAACTTTGTCGTCAGCCACTCAATATGTAAGAGGAGTGGACTGGGCCCTCGTACAGAGGACCAGCATCAGGGTGTGAATGATGATTCCGTGGCTCTGGGCATGGTTCATTGCAGGACATGTGCACATGCATGTGTATCTGTCGCGGTGTGGATCTCCTTTGTGGGGTGTAGGTGGTCCCTGATGGAACTTGAACACCCACGTATGTGATCTCCTTCGGCTTCCATGAGCTCTGAGCCCACCCGCACCTGTTCGGCCACCTCCTATTGGCATTCTGACACCTGGCATTGGAATGCGATGTGTGCCTCGGTGAAGTGTTGGGAGTAAGCCGTGGTGGCGGGTGCTTCCTGCTGTGTGGTCAGTGCAGGGGCTGGGGTCTTCTCTATATAGCTTGGCTGCCCTGCTCCTGGAGGTGGGTTGCCTGAGAAGTCCATGAGCTGTTGTAGGGCGTCGGTGTCGGAGGTGTGGTGGTCGTCTCCGTCATCACTGAAGAGTTGTCTGGTCTGACCTGCTGGAGGTGTTTTTTGTCCCTCTGCAATGTAACGGGGAGCTGCATGTCGACATTGTGTTGACATTCATGTTTGCGCATTGTTCTAGTTTACATGCAGACTATGTGACAATGTACATAGTGACTGTTTGGGCGGTGCTAGCAATTTGGGGGGGAGAGTGGACATTGGGACTACATGAAGGATGGGAGGTTGTACCCGTGCATTTGCATCTCACAGTTTCCTGCTCTGTCCAATTTGATGGGCCTGTTTCTGCGCATGATGGACCCAGTTGTGTCCCCTGTTCTGCAGTGTCGGTGTTGCACTTTGTGCCACATTGTCATGGGATGTGCTGTGATTGCTGTGTGTGTGTGCTGCAGTGTGCCACGGGGATGAGTGACATGATCCTGGGTCATTGTGGGTGTGCAGTGTGCTATACTTGATTGTGCATGTGTGCCATTGTGCCTGTCTCCCCCGTCCCCCCAGTCCCTGGTCGTTACTCACTCTGTTGTTGTTGTGTCAGGTCCTCTCGAGCTGTGTCCGTACTCCCACCTCCTTGCACCGTCTCCACACTGATGACTGGCCTCCATTTCCTCCTGCTCCTCCTGTGGCGCAGGACTCCAACCTCCTGTCTCCATTGCTGCCTTCCTGTTGGCAGCGGGTTTGTGCCTGGTTTAGGTTTTCGGGTCATGCCAGCGCCTCTTGGCCTCATCCTTTGTCCTCCTCGAAACTCCGGCTGCATTCCAGGTAGTCTGATTGTGGGACAGTTGCTGGTAGTGTTCTGTCACCTCCGTGACGCTGGACTTGTGTTGCTGCGGACTGCACCCTGTCTTCCTCTCCCTCTTCTCCCTGGCCTTCCCCAACCCCGTTGTACCTTGCTGGTGGTCTATGGGGCTTGTGGGGTTCGCGTTGGCCTCTGCGCTCAGTCAGGGTGCATCTGTGGTGCTGCGCACATTGGATTGTTTCTGGTGTGTTTGTCTTGTTCTGCTTTTATAGTGCATTTTCCCGCCAGACGCGTAGGATTTGCAGTCCTGTGGCTGGTTTTCGCAGCTTTTTGCATCGCTTGGCTTCATTGCAGCTTTTTTTTGAGTTCGTGTTTCGCATTTTTGTGGCGTGGCGTTGATTTTAACGCGGCCATTTGACGCGTTATCTGGTGACTATCGCATGGTATGCCGTGTTGTGAATACTTGGTTAACACGGCGTAAATTTCCCGCGATAGACTGTGATTTTGTAGGTTGCGTTAAGTTACTTTTTGCGATGATTATCACACGTTCTTGAGAGTATGCCCCTGAGAGTAATTGTATCTGCGGAAGACTAAGGAGACTGAACAAGGTGAACAGAGTTACAGTGAACATGAACTGTCAGTGATCAGGAGATCAAAAAGGATGAGAGTACCTAGTCGGAGGTAGTCAGCTCCTGAGTGGACGTACTTTGCTGAGAGTTAACTTGATCCTATATTGTATGATTCCAGAGAGTCAGGGGACAATACCCATTGAACCACATTAAATACGGCTATCACAGTGAGTACTGTTAAAATTTCGATCCTTCTGAACACTGTCATTACAAATGAGACAAATGAACTGTACTTAAAACTCAACATTATTGAATGCTGAAGATTCCCTAGGGTCAATGCTCCTGTACAAGAGTAGGGCTGTCATATTAGAAGAAGATAAATTAGGGTTAGGGGTAACTCACAAAGACAAGTGTAAATAAAGATATTAATTTGAAGCGATGCAGTTTAGCAATTTGTACAAGCAAAAATAACATGCAGAAATACTCTTTTTCATCTAGCTGTCCTTAAGGTCTGACTGTGGAGAAGCGATGGTAATCCTTTCACAGAATCAATGTAGAGTAATTGTGGCTGTAGTGTTGACTGTCATTATTATTTTTGTGATTGCTTTATTAAAAAGTTTGAGTTTCTTTGTAGTTGATATTCCTGTTAAGTCTAACCATGCACCCATTCCTACTTCTTCCCACCCTGTAGAGCACAAAAAAAGTCATGCTTAACTTGAAAGCAATGTGCAAAATTTGTATGGAGCAGTACAAACAGTACTAAGGTGAAAACGCAACACAAGAAAAATTCCCCACCAATTTAGAAAAATAGAGTAAAATCTCATAATCTATTGGAGATCAAAACAACAAAAATCCAATCAGTAGAACCAGAGATATGCACGTTTAAAGATTTAAGTGAAAATAGTGGCTAAAAGCAAAAACCGGCAACTGTGGTCATCTGGTTCTACCAGACTGGGACAAAGTCACAAGTTCAGGCCAACCGCGATGGAGTTAAATTGTGGTTGTGAAGCGTTGCAAGATCCTGCGTTGAAGATGCATTGTGCAGTGGGAGTTCCAAAGAGCTGCGTGGTGGTTATGCGGAGTCCAGTATCATCATCAAGGAGGCCATCAATTAGGGGCTCGCGATGCGAAGTACTGCATTAAACATGTGTCGCGCACTGGTGGTTCTGAAGAAGCTGCGGTCGCGATGCGAGGTTTGACGTTGGGGATGCAGTGTGTTGCAACGGTTCCAAAACGGGGCTGGAAGGAGATGCATTGCTCTACATCGGTTCTCCCCACAGGACCACAGCTAGGCTAGCAGAGCACCTTCAGGCCCACTTTCTAGAGTCCAGGACTGGGGTAGCACCACTTGGAGGGTAAGACTCACAGCAGAAAGAGTCCAGGTGCTGGATTCAAGGTGACTGGAGCCTTTTCTGTTCCTGCGGCTCTGATCAGGAGGCCAGCTAACTGCCCTTGGGGTCACTTTTGGTCCTGAGTTCAAAATGCAGGTCCAGTCCTTTCCCTCAGGCAGCAGGGAAACAGAGTAACAGGCATTCTTGCAGAATAGCACAGCAGTGCTTCTAAGTATTTGGCAGATCCAGAGGTGTACTGAAGAGGTGGGTGTGATGGTTCATTATTTATACCTGGTGCCCACTTTGAAGTAGGAGAAACTTCTCGAGGTTTCCACCCAAAAAGTTGATTGAATGTTGCCGCCTACCTGACATGGCCCCAGCTTGTCTGGGGTGACAAAATACTAGTGTCAAACCCTTTGTGAGTGTGTTCAGGCAAAGCCTTTGTGATGTGCAATTGTGGCAGGTGAAAGCTCCTTCCCGTCATCAACTTAAAGATGGCCCATCTTGCCAACACCTATTCTCCTTTGTCTCACAGTATGGAAGCAATACACAAAGATCAGCTGCCAGCTACACCTAGTAATGTGACACAGGATACAGACTGAAGGCACAAATATTTAGGAAAAGAAAATGGCAACGGTCTATAAGTGGCATTTTCAGAAGTGTGGATTTAAATCCAACTCTACCATTAAAGAGGGTTTTAAATTACAATTCTTTAAACATGAAACTCGACATTCCTACTTGCTCCCAATTGAAAGTCACCACTTTTTGACTGTAATGAAGTAACCCAGTGTTATTCTATGGGAGAGGTAGGCCTTCCAGTTGTGACAAAACAAATGTAATATTTTTTCACTACCAAGGTATGTAAAAGTATATGGCCAGCTCTTTAGATACACTGCATCCTGCCGTATGTGCCATTTAGGGCCTACCCTAGTGGTACCTTAATTGAATTAAAAAGGAAGGATTAGGCCTAGAAAAAGGCTTACTTTGCCAGGTTGAAAGGGCAGTTTAAAACTGCACACACACGCTGCAATTGCAGACCTGAGGCATGTTTAAAGGCTACTTAAGTGGGTGGCACATGCAGTGCTGCAGTCCCACTAGTACCATTTAAATTGCAGGCCCTGGTTACATGTGATACCACTTTATTAGGGACTTATTAGTAAATTATATGTGCTAATTGGGTGTAAGCCAATGTTACCATGTTTAAAGGAGAGAGCACAAGCATTTTAGCACTGATTAGTAGTGGTAAAGTGTGCAGAGCCCTAAAGCCAGCAAAAATGAAGTCTATAAAAACAGGAGGCTGTAATGTGCAATGTTGGGGTAAAACTATGGCAAGTATGTTATTTCCAACAACTATGTAGAAACATTTGAATCCCCATGTTAGTGTGAAAGAAATGGACATTGTGTGACATTTCTTCAGGTCCCAAGAGAAACTTGACACTGCGAGCGTCCATAGACATGACCTAACTTGTTTATTAAGCCTAGTTGAAAAGAAATGTATCAATGATCTGGAAGAAAGTAGAGCAGTTGTTGAGGAAAGGACAAAGATGGCAAGAGATATTGGGAAAGACAGTTGGGGGATGGAGGAGAGAACCTGGGATCACAACCTGGGCTCACCTTAGATAGAAAGGAAAGTTATGCTTCTTATGAAGTGAGAAAAATGGTTAAACTTTTCAAAGAATGGGGTGAAGTGTTTGTCATAATCGGTTTGAAGCTCTTGGTTTCACAAATCAGATATTTGCAGGGAATTATCCTGTTATTACTGGAGTTTATAGTTTTGTTAGAGTTAAGCGTAGTAGTACTTCACAAATTGTAGAAGGCATTTTTGTAGCAATGATTCAGATTCCTTCTGTAGGTGTTGTTTTGAATGATCTAAAGAATAGAAAGCTTTATACATTATTCGACAAGCTGGCCACCAGTACTGCAGGAGCTTTATCAGCCATCGATACAGAACCGATAGGCATTAGGGCTATGGTTTTAAAAATCGACTTACTTTAGATATTTTACTCACAAAGGAGGGCGGAGTCTGCGTATGCCTAAAGTTCAGCAATAACAAGACTAAGGAATTCAGAAAATACGTGAAAAAATATCACTGGAGTGTCAACTGACTGGAAGGAATTTGCGCAACAGGTGACTGGGAAGCAATTGGGAAAGGGTTTTTTGCTTCTGTAATTGTGTTAGCAGTATAGCCAGTAGACTTTTCGGTGCTATATTATGGCCCATATTGATTATTGGTGTTAGTGTAATTAGCTTATTTACTATGGTGAAGGGATTTCAATTGATTAAGGTAAGAAAGGCCTCAATGAAGAGTAAAGGAGTAAAGAGAAAGAGGGAAAAATAGAGTTGGGGGATGAACAATGTAGAGTTTTTAATGAACTGAGGAAAATGGAGACCTCTAAGCGTAAGCAGCAATGCTTGACAGAGCTTGAATGGACTAATGAGGGGAAAAATGTCTTATCTGATGGCTCTTTTAGGCATCAGAGGGGACTCTGGAGCAGTGCCAACTCTATGCTCTATATTCCTTATTATCATGTATTAATCAGTGTGCAAATGTGTGACCATACACGTATAGAGAGATAACAATTTACATAAATGAAGTAGAAACATTTGCTTGATATATATGTATTTTGACTCATGCTAACTCTTCATTGTCGCTAAACCTCTGAGGCCCTAAGCTTCTTGGATGATGTAAGCTGTTTTAAAATCCTACTTTCCTGCTTTTCTTTACTTTCACAGGAACACAATGACCTTGGACAGCTAAAGAAGTTATAGTCATAGTCAAGAAGTTTGTTTTAATTGATATTTTGTGTGATTTATATCATATGTAGAGAACGAGAAGAGTATGTGGGAAAGAGCTCCAAACAAATTGTGCTATTATTACTGTGGGCTATATTCACAAGGAGCTATCGCCGATTTAATGGCACTTTATCGCAGCCAAAGTCGTGATAAATTCACCTCCCCATTCACAAGCTGGTGCTAACAGTCCACAGCACCAGTTTACCCGCGATATCAGCCGCCAAAAACATCACCACAGAGGATCCCCACAACTATCGCTAATGAGATGCAGAGTAGGCGTTCCCGTGCCAAAAGCCGCGACAACACCATACATCAACATTTTCAACGACCAGACACATCAGCGATAAAAACACAAAACAGGCGATAAGGCGCGTTAGCACCATGAAATCTGCACCTGCTCTGACCTGGTGTTAAGTCGGACGGCAGCCAGCACCACAAAAGGGAGCACAGCCCTGGGCCACATCGAAAGTGCAACAGATGCCATGGAGCCACACATCATGCGGCACGGACACCCAAGAGGGCAACAACACCCACCGACACCACCCCCTGGACCACCCCTCCCTGGCACCCCCCCCAACAAAGACATGGCACATCAGCTACACAAAAACATGTACAAATTATTCCGCATAATGTCGCACAATCACAACAGTTGAAATGCATGTGTTGACACAGAAATGAGCATCACACATTCACTTCCGAAGCAACAAAAAAAACTTTATTAAAATGAACACCGAAATCAAATGAAGGCACATGGCGGCTCCCCGCGGGACAGTCCGTAGGTCACAGCCTGCAAGAGCGAAGGAGAGAGAGAGAGAGAGAGAGAGAGAGAGAGAGGGAGAGAGAGAGAGAGAGAGAGAGAGAGAGCAAGCGAGAGAGAGAAGAAGAGAGGGGCACAGAGGGAGAGAAGAAGAGAAGGAGAGAGAGGGAGAGAAGAAGAGAGGGGGATATAGAGAGAGAGAGAGAGAGAGAAGAAGAGAGGGGGAGAGCGAGAGAAGAAGAGAAGGAGAGAGAGAGAGAGAGAGAGAGAAGAAGAGATGGAGAGAGAGAGAGAGAGCCACCCCTGCAAACCCATGCCACACAGCTCATCTGCTGCCACCAGTGTGTTTCCAACCACTTGCCGGCATGTAGTGCAGTCCATTAGGTCACACATCTGAGTCAGAGCCATCATCTGAAACAGAGTCCAGATACATAACTGGCACAGTACACACACTTGCACAAGACAACAGCACCTGCCCGTCCATGCACACCCAGGCAGAGGCATCACAAAGGCACCCGCCGCCCACGGAGCATGCCCACCCATGCACACCCAGGCAGAGGCATCACAAAGGCACCCACCACCCATGGAGAATGCCCGCCCATGCCCACCCAGGCCTCACTGCTCACCTTCTGCCACCGGCGTGTAGACTGGATGTCCCACCACGTGCCGCTGCAAGCCACAAGCCCGGGGCCCGCGGACATGGCACCCTCCACACCATGCAGCCACGCCCTGCAGGCCACCAGGTCTCACGTGTGTTGCTGGGTCTTGAATACTCCATGGCTGAGGACATACCAGTGCAACCGGCAAAATCGCAGGCTGCACACCGGCTCAGTTTTGCTTTGTTCAGCATTACATACATCAATTGTGTGTCTTTATGTTGGCGGAGTCACATGGTCTGTGACGCCTGTGCCGGATGGGTGTGGTGTGCGTGCAAACCTGCCCTCAGGGAGTGGCTGTGACATGCTGACAACTAGACCAGTGACCTGCACACCACAAGTGAGTACGCCTGCAACGGGTAGCAATGAGGGCCCCCCCTCGGAGCGTAAGCGGAGTGGTCTGGCGTGCCGTACGCAGGACCAGCGCAGGGCTTTCCACAATGACATGTGGGCTCTGTGCGTGGTTCAGTCCATGTCGGGACAAGGAAGGGAGTGATGCTTGTGTCCCAGTTGTAGTGTCCACGGGACCCGATACACAAAATGCAATGTAGCACCCTCTGACTGGCACAGGATGCCCATCATTGAGGCAAGGGAAATCACTGTCCCTACATTCATCCACATATGCATACATGACTGATGATAGACATGACACAGCAGTGCATCAATGGATGTTTATTGCACATCCAGTGCAGTTATACAGCTGGAGCGGTTGAGGGCAATGGCCAGCACACTACACAATAAGGGCCCGTGGAGAGCCAGCCAGTGTCCATCCGGGGATGACAAGTACTGCTGAAGGGAAGGGTACAGTCCGCAGCCTGGTCTCCGTGTCATTGGGCATCAATCCAGAAGTGGCAGTCCATGTCGCTGTCCAAGGTGAGTGCATCGGAGTGTATCGTGGGTCAGTGGAAGGTCATGAGGCCATGTGCGGGACCAACCAGACACAGGCCAGGTGGCGGTGATGAATGCTAGTGCCTGGTCCTTCTGACCACAGTCCCATCCACGTCCTCATCCCCGGGTGTGTGCCCTGCCCCACCTGTGGGTGTTGCAGAACCGGCTGCCGCACTGTTTGCCATTGACACATCAGGGGCCTGAGTGGATCTGGCTGCCGCACTGTGTGCCACTGACACATCAGGGGCCTGAGTGGATCTGGGAGGCACTGACACACCAGGGGGAGGGTATGTGGATGGTGTGGGCGAAGCAGCATTCATCAGTGCCACGCCTTGTGGCGGCAATGCCATGGTGGAGGTCAGTAGGGCAGGATAGATTCCAGCTACATTTCAATGATATGCAGCGGTGGCTGCCATCCTTTCCGCCTCCATCCACACCATGTCCTCCATGAGCCTCCGTATGTGTGCCAGCTCACAGCTGGCATCGCTGGAGCCACTCTGAGCGGACAGGTGTTCTTCTCTCCGCGTCATGACTCCAGCGATGTCAGTTAGGGCTCGTTGGAGACCATGGGGTGAACATAGACACCCAAGGATGGCGCCCAGTTTGGCAGCCATTATGCCAAAGCCCATATTCTATTTTGTATTTCATATGGTATCATAATTTGCATTGTTCTTTACTTGACATCAAAAAGGATGTAACTTTGACTAAAATTTGCTAATAAACATTTATGGCTGGAAACCATCCTCTCTGTAATTTTTGTGAAACCAACTTAATTTCACTGTAAAGTTAAATTAATGTTCTGATGTTAGGTCCAAAAATACTTTTTCAGCTAATAACCAACGGCCCATACGGCCAGTGGTGTATCTTATCCAACGACTATGCCAGAGTTAGGAGACCTAGAACAATGCTTTCCATCAAAGAAAACTCTACAACGTGTTTGACCAGAGGCAGCTGGCCTAGAGGGGACTTGGGTAGGAATCCCACCAACCAAAGAGGAGGGAGGAGTATTTGAGCGACGAACAGGCCTGCTGCACTCCTGCGGCAACCCAATAGACGTATAATGGTGGCCGCCTTTAATTTCATCTCAGTCTTGTAAGCCCAGTGAGTTCCTATAAAGCAGCAGTGAGGTCAGGGAGGCACTGGCAAAAAAAATATTTTTTTCCTGCCAGATGGTAAGAAACCTTTGTGCCTTAATCTCTAAAACAAGCAGAATCCGCAACCAGGTCTCTGTCTGCTCCTTTCATAACTAGAGATGTACCAGGTTGCATATCTACATGCCTCACAACTTGGTGTATTTTTTCCACTTTGACAGTGAGGCAAAGTGTATATTTTCCATACTTTACACAAAATGATGGGCTTTCCTGGCACTGGGTGTCTACTGCTGCTCATTGGGGTTCCACTTATCCTCTGCTTGAAAAGACCATCACTGCTGGCTTGTGAAGCTGTAAATCCATCCAAAGAAGTGTCCTGATCCAACCAGACTCACCAACAGTGCAGCTCAGCTACAGCATGTTCTCCTACCTACCAGACTTGCTTTCCAGTGCCGTACCGGCATTTGCACTCTTAACCCTTGGACAATCTGACTGCCCCCCCAGGCCCCCCGAGCACCTACTGGTGTTCATAGGAACAGTGCTGCTTACCTGCAAGCACTTCCTGTTTTATCTGAATTGCGGAAGAGAAATTGATTCACAGGGATTGAAGAGCTCTCCAATCCCCCTCCATTGTTTCCTATTCAAGGATGTTATGTTATGGTATGCTATGCAGATTTGTAGAGCACATTATCACTCCGAAGGGTATCCTGGCACTGGCAGGTGTGAGTCCATACAAACCTAGGGTCTAATGGGACTACTCAAAAATCCAGGTCTTCATCTACTTGCAGCATTCATGAAGTGAGAAGTAGGCTCTCATATGTAGCAGTAGGTCGTTCCATGCTATAGGAGAGATAGAGGAGAAGGCTCGACCTCCGAATCTGGCTTTCGTATGTGCGGGATCTGTGCAAGTAGGAGTCTGAATGAGCAGAGGTGTCTGGAAGATTTTGGAAAGCAGATCTGATTGTTGAGGTATACTGAGCCAGTATTATGTGCCTTCAAAGTGTGGGTGAGGATTTTGAATTGTGCTTGTTTGTGTATGGGGAGCCAGTGCAGTGGAGCTCCTTCAGGTTGTGATGTGAGTACGGCTGGGAGGTTGAGAGTAATTCTGTCCGCTGAGTTCTGAATGTTCAGGTGAGATCCTTACTGATCCCGGCATAGAGGGTATTCCCGTAGTCCAGCTTGCTTGTGACAAGCGTGTGTGCAATGGTTTTCTGGGTGCTGCTTGGGAGCCACTTGAAAATCTTCCACAGCAGCTTCAGGGCATGGAAACATGAAGAAGTAACAGCACTGACTTGGGGGGTCATGTCAAGTTTCCTGTCACTGATAATCCTGAGGTTCTTGGCGTGGGTGATGGGGGTGGGCATCGGTCCTAGCTCTGCTGGCCACCATGTAGAGTGCCACAGTGAAGTGGTGTTCCGAAAGATTATGATTACGGTCTTGTAAGTGTTTAGCTTCAGACAGTTGGTCTTCATCTAGTGGGTGATATCAGTCATGCAGGCATTAAACTTGATCTGGGTACTGAGCGTTTTGTCTGTGAAAGAGAGACTGAGCTGTGTTTCAACAGCATATTAGAGGATGTTGATGTCATGAGAGTGGATGATGCTGGCTAGAGGGATCATGTATGCATTGAAGAGGATCGGGCTCATGGAGGATCTTTGTGCACTCTGCAGATGTCAGAGGTTACGGTGCCAGGCTAACTGTCAGGAAGGAGCAGATCCATCTTAGTTCATGTCGTTAGGTACTGATGTTGCATGGGATGCGGATGGGAGACTGTATCAAATGTTAATCACACAAGCTATTCTGGGAAGGCGGCACCCTCACAAAGATCTCAGGTATGTTTTATGGATGCAGTGCTTGATATGTAAAATAATAAGTTCTGGTGCCCAATGTTTTTGTGGGAAGCCGGCTTCTGATGCTATTGAATGCTGGCCTGCTGAATACCATGGCTGTGTAGTTTTGATTGCACCACATGCATCTTTAATCCACCACCAACTTACTCTTGCAGGCTCCTATACTATATTAAGTATCGTTGCCAGAAATGAGTGCCTCTGGGTGACATCTGCAATGACTGGCTCAAATTAAGCACTGTGTGGATAGTAGCCAGGACAGATTGAATTACATTGAATACCGGCAAGAAAATAGAGAAATTCTGTATGTTCCTCGCAAACTACTACTTCACCCTCTGTTCGGATGGTCAATTAATGAGAGGAGGAGGCAATATCATGGAGAGTCAAGGGGTAAGGCATCCATTACTGCCTGCGTCCCCCCTTGACTTACCATTGCCAAGTGCATCCCATCTCCAGCTTTCATCAGTATTTCATTCTATCTGCTTCTGGACATTACTTTGCAGCTCCTAGCCATATGGCTAGTGATGCTAGTCCTTTCCAGGGCTCCAGAGACAGAGAGCTGCAGTGGGCAGCTCTCCATCTCATGATCCCTGGGGAGGCTTGCACTACATCGCTGTTCTTCAAGGACCGCAGCTCCCTATTACTCTGAGCAAATGACATCTGCAGAAGCCAGGACGAACAGTTCCAAGACCCATAGTGCCGAGAACTCCTTCACTTTTTGGACGTGGGTTCCAAGGAAGTGGAGGAGTGTATGGGCCCAAGAGTTAAACGACTGTGTTTGTGAACTTCTGTGAGCTTGTGTGATTGTGTGGTGTGAGTGCCTCGCTGCATTTTTCCCACAAAATGTAGCTCAATTTACCTAACGAGAAGCATATTTAAATTCTCCATTAAAAATGTTTTGTAATGTGTAAGGAACAGGCAGGTTCCTTACAAAATGATTGAATTATTTAAATATATCAAAAGCCAATATTTGACTAATAATTAATGTTGAGTTCAGGAGAGGTATTGCAGTTTTTGGCTCCTGGGTGGTAGAGAAAAACGTAATGCTTTAGGTATTTTTTGAGCCCTTCATCATCCATGCTAGAAGGTTGCTGAAGATTGTTTGCTGTCCGATTCTCTGATCTCTATGCAATTAATCAGTAGCTTTACTGTACGACCTTGTTTGATTTGTCTAGTCTGCTGTCCATTGCCTATTATTGTACAACTTTTGATTTTTTCACAATGCCTTTTCCTTAACACATGGAACACTTTAGCTATCTTTTATGGTACAAAATTCATCCTTTCGCAATTTTTTTTTTATGGGGATGGTATGGCTCAACATCCATGGGGATACTGAGACCTGCCAAGCACACTACAAAAGGTTGGGCTATTCACATGGGGGCAGATTTACAAGCCCCTTGTGTCACTTTTACGCTGCTTTTCTGTCATTTTTGTGACGCAACAGTGGCATAAAAATGCAGCAAATTTACTACGTGACGCATCTAGGGAGATGCATCACATTATAAAGCCCTGTGTGACATTATACCTGCATCAGGTATAATGTATGCAGGGTAGGCGTTCCCACGCAGGAAAGCCTTGTAAAAGTGACACAGTGAAGTCTACAAGATTTCACTGCGTGACTTTTAGGACGCCACTGCGTTAAAACCTTATGCCTGCTTGAAGCAGGCGTAAGGAGTGAAGCAGTGTATTGTAAATAGGCCACAACACGCATTGCTGAAGTTGTGTCGTGCTTGCGACCCAACTCCAGCAATGCGTGACTTTTCCACCAACAGATGCGTCAGAATTTCTGACACATCTGTCAATCCTTGCGTCATAGTGCGCCGTATTGTAAATACGGCGCATCTATGATGGCACAAGCGTTTTTCACTCAGGTGCAGGGAAACTGAAGCATCTATACAGATGTGTCAGTTTCTTGTAAATCTGCCCCATAGTGTCCAAACAGAAGATTTGGATTTTAACTAATTTAAAATATATCATCTTGCCCTGTATTTTTCAATCTTTCTTTCCATGTCCAGTTCAAGGGTAATATTTATGCTCTATAACTTTGAAGGTACAACAGCCGCCATAGGCTTGGGGTTTCGACCACAAGAAAATAGTGGATAATTTGTGCAAATCATGTCTTTCTAAGTACCTTAATCCAGTAACAGTGGGCAACATTTTGTGGAATTCAGTCAATACATCCCAGATCTACTAAACGTACATGCCACAGCGCTGCGTAAAAAGCAGCCATGTTAAATTACACAAAGAGAAACTTTTTATGCAGTACTAAATGAACTTTGAGTTGAGCAGTGATGTTGTCATAGTCAATGAAGAAAATTGTGCTTCACACCATTTGCATCATGGGAACACACATAGTGCAATGTTATGGCAACTTGTGCAAAAGAAAAGGAAATTAGGAGAGAATCAGTGAGTGAGAAAGTTGAGGTGGATCCACAAAAATGACTGAATCTGTGAGCTAGGAGAAGGAGAACCGTGACCCAGGAACACTAGAGAAGAGATGCCAGGAAGAGAAATATGACATGTATTGATGATGAGGTTGAAATCTTCATCAGTGAGCTAACTAAACACAATGACAAAACTATTTAGCTCCTCAGACCTACTTCCTACCGACAAAAAGTCCACACGCGAAACATCCTGGGAACAATAAATGTGGTGGCACGCACAAGGAGGGCTGTGGATGAACTGAGCACGTGAAGGAATGATATGTAGCGCACCATACATGAGTTGGCACAAAACAGAAAGGAAGCACTGTCAATGCCTCTGAGATGGGGTATAGGCACCAAGGCCAGGACACAGCAGATCTAAAGGAAGAGACAACTCCAGGTCAAGAATGCAACATACAGAAATGTGTAACTACTGCAATATCCTGTCCATGTCCAATTATATAGCCTACTACAAGCAGGACCTATTTCCTCCAACAGTCATAAAATCTCTGGACTGGAGATACATATTCCAGTGAAAGCAGGTATGGTGGAGGAAAGATGTTATTCACATTGAGCATAGTGGTAAAATCCATGTCAAATTTTACTAACATTGATTGTTAATGAATAAAACAAGTGCAAATCGTGCATCTCAGTTCCAGGTATACAGAAGCTACACGGCTGTCTATGCCATATGTCCCAGTTATAGAACATGTCACAGCTTGAAAAGTCTTCTTACTAAACAATTTGGCATAGCCACATATAACATACACCCCAACAATGCGTAGAAAAACCACTATGGGTGTCACATAAAATTTCAAATAGTGCAAATTGAAATAGTATAACCCCTGCATTTCTGTTTTTGGTGATCTTCAGTCATATCCTTTAATAAAATGGACACTGTCTATAATAAAATATATCTTTTGCTGCCTTTCTCGACCCTAGGAAAATGCAGGGCCCGAGTCAGAAACCACATTACTGAGTACGTAAAGTAGTAATCCAGTAGTGCTACTTCACTCACTACAAAATGTAGTTCACAAACCTATGACTGGGAATCTCTGCCTCCACATCTCCTATCTTTTCTCTGAGAAGTTCTTTGCAATGTGTGAAGATATCTACACTCCAACATAAATATGGGAGGGTCGCGGGGAATGGTAGTAACATTGGAATACTTATTATGAAATGGCTGGAGTTTATGGAAATTTAAGGAGGGATTTAGGAAGCAACATGCTAATAAGGAAAACCCTCAAAAGTGCAAGACTATTGTAACTCACAAAATACACCTCTAGTTCTACTAGAGGTGGAAAAATAGGCTCAATTGTGAATAGGTCAAGCACCACACATGATCAATCACTGGTACAGCAACACACTCCCATGGAAAATAACTCTACAGAAAACAGAAGAATAATTAGATTTTTTTCTTAAAGGCTTTAATATTCCTAAAAAATATATACATATGTATAATGTAACTTTTTTTACATAGGAATATTTTACACAATTTTCAACTAGGATACTTCTTAATAAACATACTACAACAAATCAATAAAGTACATTCGGGGGCCGATTACGATGTAGGTCAGAAAGCCTCCGAACTTTAGTCAGGAGCTTTCCGACTGACAAATACGGTTTGCGGTCTGACCCCTGAATTACAATGTTGGCAGTCGGGTGAGAACCGGTTGGTCATTCCAATGTGGTTCCGACTGGCTCTCGGAGTCTTCTGGCGGCTGGGATTGCGATGTTTCTCACAGCTTTTCCGTGCCAGCCCTTACGACATGGAAAGGTTGTCAGAGAGCGACTTTGGGGAACCCTAGCAGGGCCACTTTGCCTCCTCGGACTACAGTTGATGGGGTACCTAGGATGCCCCCCTGTAAAATCATGCACTGTGTGGCAGGCACCGTGGGGTGCCTGCCACAGGGTGAAGGGTTTTACACACACACCCATTTCTTTATGGGAGCCTGTATTGCAGCCGGTTTACAGCCGTAATACAGGCTTCAATAGAGAAACATGAGTATCCGACCGAACAGTGTTCGGTCTCATCGTAATCAGGCGGTCAGAACTGCCGACCAGAGGTTGTTCGGCCCTGAAACGGTGTCGGTCGGAGGCACCTCTGACCAACATCGTTATTAGCCCCTAAATGTTGTTCTTGAATAATATCTTATCTGTGATCAGCAGAGTGTATATAGTTTTCTTTCTTTCTTGAAAATCTTTGCAGGTGTTAGAAAGTGAAAATTAAATGAAAATAGTTTAAGCAGGATCATCTTCCCACAGGGTGTCCCACCACTATAGAACTACATTTGAACTAAGCTAAAGGGCTCAGTTTTTGTGGACTTTTGCAAAATTGTATGACATTTTCCTCTGCCCATAAACTAATGGGCAAAGAATTCCCTAACTTGGATGCCAGTAAGTACAAAGTTCTGCCCCTGGTCTGCAACTGTGAGTTTATGGGACTTCCAGTAACTTAGCATCAACAGAACACAACATAGAATCAGTGCAGTATCTAATCAGTCTTGTTTGAATTAAGCCTGGATCTTTCTTATATATAGCCCTGTGTCAGAGAGCCTTAAAAGACAGTCGTTTTTTAAAAGGAAATCAATGTAGCTTTTTCAGTTGGTTTCATGTGTTAATGTTTTACTATATGGGGGTGGTTTCAGTGAAACTTTGCTCTAAATCTGTTGGATGTTTTGCATAGCTTTTTCAGGAAGACCTAAACATAGAGAGTTACAATAGTTTCCTCGAGCAAGAATTATTGCACAAACCATCATTCGACGAACATTTTCAGACAACAATGTTAGAACTCTCCGAAGCATCCTGGATAGTGGAAGCATGAAAACCTCATGGTATTGAATTGTTCCATATACAAAAATGTTGAAGCCATCAAAGTTCTTAAATTTGTTACTGTCTCCTTTGGCATGGCACATCCACTATCTCATATGGCCACTATTCAGGGAACTTCATAATAGAGGCCCCTCCAAATAGCATTATCTTAGTTTTAGCTCCATTCAGCTTCAGTGACTGAAGGATCATCCATTTAGCCACTGCTCTCAGACAATCTTGAAAGCTTAGTCTAATCCTTGAGGCAAAAGAGACCATGATCTGCGTATCATCTGCATATAACTTTAGCTCAAATCCATAACTGCAGATAAGATATGCTCATATGCCATATGCCAATATGCCAATCTGCTTACTTATGAAATAAGGTAGGACTCAAGGCAGACCTGGGTGTTACTGCACACCAAAAATATTTTGCATTAGATTTCAGAGGGTTCGGAATTACTGATTCCAATCAAGTCAACAGAAAAGACCTAAACCACTACAATACCCAGTCAGTGGCCCCCAACAAACTGAGCTTTGCACAGATAGGCTTGTGAGAGAACTATCAAAGGCCGTACTCAAATCTAATAATACTAGAGCAGCCTTACCTCCTCTCTTCAGTAACATGTTGATATCATGTGTAAACGCTAACAATGCCGGCTTTGGTCCCATGAAGGAGACGGAATCCTGCCTCAGTCATATCTAGTAAGTTGTTCGTCTCTAGGAACATGGATAACTGCTTTTACCCTCTTTCCTAAAATATTTGCTGCATTTAATAGCAGGGATACTGGGTGATAGTTCCTAAATGTCTCTGGTTCTGCTGTTGGCTTTTTCAGTACTGGAACCACCAAAACTTCCTTCCAAGGACTTATTACACATAACCTAAGCTATGGAGCATTTACATCCACCTTTGGCTAAATTAAAGATAGTTGCTGGATACTGGTCCTTAGGAGACCCTGATTTAACACTACCCATAAAGCATCTCACCTCCTCTGTGTCGATGTTTTAAATCTCCTTTGTATAGGGAAATTCACTTTTTCCTGACTACCTATATCGTTGGTAAGATTTGTATTGCATTCCTCCTCAGTCAATGACTGGTGGATTCTATTTATCTTTTTCTCAAAAACATTGAGATATCTTGACACAATTTGAAAGACGACTATATTCCTATGGACAAGTATTGGGATGAAAAGTTTTTTTGCCACTCCAAAAACGAGTTTCTAACTATATAACCTTATCATAGAACACAATTTTAGCTTTTTCCCCACAGGTATTTATACATTTTCCATTTAATACAGTAATCCTTTTTTGAATACTTACTGTAATGATGTCTCCACTGCTTTTCTAGACACATACAGCATTGTTTCTCAGTTCTCAGATCTGATGAGTAACGGTGGAATTAGAGACTTTTAGGACAACCCGCTATATGTATTATTACAAGAAATGGTTTCAGGCTGTCCAGGCAATGAAACCGTGTTATGTAGCCCCTGCCATTGATTTTCTGCTAAGCTTAGTTTATATAAGATGAGTCAATGTGCTGATGGGTGGCGTTTAACAGAATTTTTTGAAGGATGGAATAAAACAGCTGTACTGTGCCGTGGAGTATGCATTAGGTCAGTGAGGAGCAGCATACTTTTACTTTTTCAATCAAATTGAGATGAGCCTTGATCAAGATGGCCTGGTCAGCTAACAGCAGTCAGTAACTTCAAAACTGAAGCATTTGGTCATGAGACATCATAGTCCACACAAAGCTGCTGCTTCAGTAATTCTGCCCTGTGGACTATGTTTGATTCACTCTTTGACACCGTTAGATAGCAAAACTACATTTCCCAGAGTTCCAGCCCCAGCCAATAGAAGACCACAACACTCAGACTCATTTTTGGGTCAAAATTGGCAGACAGTGTATTTAGGTTTAACTCACACTGAGCTCCCTTGTCTGGCAACAGCAGTAGTTGTGACTCCTCGCTATTCAAATTAGTTTGCACCCGACTTGACTTTTTACTTGAACTTTGTTGTTTTCCCACTCTCTGGTTCCCCTAGTTCCCCTTGGATTCTCTCCTGTTGTTACCTGATATCTGCCCCCTTAACCTTTACTTTAGTTTGTATTTTATGTCCAGTCTGCTTCCTTCCCGGTGCTGCAGTAAACTTTATCTTTGGCTCCTGTGTTGGTTTTGTGGTACACCAGGAGCTAGTTACAGCCTACCGACTGCTTGCACCGGGAAAGTCCCAATCTGTGGTATTTGTTTGTCTTCCATCCCTCCTGTGGTATATCACCCCTTAGTAATTTGTGTTCTCTCATCATCATCATCATCAAAATCTTTATTCAGCTTTTTCATAACACCATAAAAGTACAGATAAAACATTTTTCACATATAAAATACCTTTATATCAGCATTATACCGGAAATAACATATTTAAGAATAAAAACAGAGAGACTTTACAAGATTCATGAACAACATTATGAGCTCCTAGTAAATATTACACCAAACAAAGGGCATTTACAACAATACATAAGAATAAAGAATCAATACTTGTTATGAATCTTTAAGGGGCCTCAAAATATATTTCCAAGCAACATATATGGCTTCTGGGGGTGCCCAAATTATAAATGTAGCCAGGGCCTGTTTATAAGAACTTGCACCCAACGTTAAAAACAGAGAGCGAAGGAACTGTCTCCACTGTGCAGTATAAAGAGAACAAAATAGAATAAAGTGCTTGGTGCATTGTTGTGCAAATCCATCACAGGGGCAGGAAGGAAGGGAAGAAAACCAAGTGCCCTGTTCTGGGAAAGCTACCAAGAAATATATTTGATAGTGAAGCCTTGTTAGAAATAAAACGTTGCCTTCCATTGAGAGTTATCTGTGAGTTTGGTGCTGGGCCAAGAGAAAGAGGTCAATGGGGTTCTTGGACTGTAGTACTTCTATACCATCCCTGGGCTAAATTTACATAATAATAAAAAAATCCTTAAATTGATGATGACACCTTCAAGGCATTGTGGACTAGAAAAATATCCTGGTAAAGCAAAAAGTTTCATATATTTCAACCAGGTGATTTCTAAAGAATTTTCCAGGGCCAAACAGTCACTCATAATTTGCCTACAGAAATTGGATTCAGGATGTTTCCAGATTTTAAGCCAAAGTAACAAGGACTGCAGTTTTAAGTAATCTTCCAAATTTGCCAAGCCAAATTCTTTGTGACAAAATAAGGCAGGAGTCGATTGTGGAAGAGACAGAAGCCTTCTTAAAAATGTGTTCTTAATTATTTGGAGGGGTTTACTATTGGAATGACCCCAAACACCACCACCAAATGAAACAATAGAGTTACATTTACTTATGAACACACACACAGTTCTTCTATTGGCTTATGCCCTAGTCTTTTAGAAAATCTAAAAACAGCATCAAGTGACCTTTGAAATTGAAGAGCCCTGATATTCAACTGAAGTTTCCAATTAAAATCAACATCCACGGGGACTTCAAAATATGTAAAATGGGGAGTTTTAAAAATTTCAGTACCCCCTACAAAGATTTCTTTGTTTTGTCTAACTTTGGGCCTCATTTCATTATAAAGGATTTAGTCCGATTTGTCTCAAGTCCCAAGTTTGCCATAACACTGTTAAAAGCATCAAGTAAAATTTGCAGCCCATTAGCTGTTCTGGCTACGAGTACCGCATCATCTGCCTAGAGTAAGAGAGGGACATTTCTGGAGGCAAACCACACTGATGATCCTCCAGACCATTTATGTAAATTAAAAAGAGAAAGGGGGCCAAGACGTAACCCTGTCTTACCCATGTGAAAGAGGGAAATTCATCTATAAGCTGCCCATCCCTACTAAATGTTACTTTTTTGGTGTAAGTTGGTGATGGTACCATCAAGTCCTAAATCACCCATAATCGACCACAATTTAGCTCGATCTATTGAGTCAAAAGCACAAGCTAGGTCTATAAAAGCAAGATAGACACATCCTTTTTTCAATTTAGTATATTTATGTATGATAAAGGACAGATTCAGGGATTGTTCGTATGCCGGGTTGAAAGCTGAATTGGGCATCTGATACGAGAGGGCTCGAGACACCAATGCCCAGTCCTCCAGTTTAGGAAAATTACCCTGCCCAAGATTTTTACCATGCTATCCAACAGGGGAATTGGGCAATAGCAGTGAGGATGGTTCTTGACCCCTTTTTAAAAATAGGAAAATAATAGCCTCCTGCCAGGTTTTAACTAAGGGTCCCACAATGGCGCTTCTTATCACGTTTGTAAGTAAAGATGCCCAAAATTCCAGTAATGATTGTAAACATCTAGAGGAATTTTATCAAGTCCTGGGGCTTTATTGAAGAATCACATTCGATGTGCAGAGTAATATCTGCTACTCCAATTGTTTGGCTTAAAGCAATGGCAGCATTCAAGTCATAGGGCGTCACCATATCTGCCCGAATACCAGTAGACTGGACAACTGATCCAAACATTCCTGAGAAGTGTTCCACCCAGTCATTAGCTGGTATCACAGAGTCCAGCCTAGGCAAGTCTTCCCCCGATACACTAAGTGAATTACCCATCTGCCAAAAGGCTGGCAAGTCTTTCAGCATGCTTGCTGCCCTAAGATCTTCCCAGACCATCTTTCTTAATTCCGCCTTTCTTGAGAAGATGGCGTCCTTATGTGATTTCTTCACCCAAGCTACACCTGCTTTATCTCGGGGGCTTTTGGCAAGTGCTAGCTTTAATGATCTATGACATTTGACCAGGCATTATCGAACCATCTGGGGCTGGCACTAACCTTTGTTGCACTTTTAGTTAGCTTGGGAGCCATATACATGTTTGAGGTAGGATGAGCTTGAATCACATCTACAGGATTTGTATCGGCAAAAACAATTTCCGACTCATGTTGGTGACAAGATCTTCTAAAAAAGTTCCTTTTTTATTTTATTCCATTTAATATTGACTCCCTTATTTTTTCAAATTTCTAGTGTTTGTTGATAGACATCTTGGGAGTTCTTACCAGAGTTCAATTGGAGTTAAAAAATTAAAGGATAATCGTCACTTATACAACTAGCAAAACATTACACCCAATGTAAGCTGATGCTAGTTCTTTAGAAATTAAAACAGGGTTGATGATAGACTTTAGGCCCTGCACCATAACTGTCAGAATCTGTCAGGATTTAGTATAATGGGGATCTTGGGCAAATATTACATTATTTGCAAAAAAAACTCTATTCAGTGTATCCCCATATGCTGTATGCTGAAAGAGTGAGAAAGGATGCTCTAACTCATCACTAATACCACATGTAGGATCTCGCATTTGAGTGTTAAAATCACCCACCCAGATGGTTAATAATTCTTTATGATGCTTGTTATGCAAGTAACTAGTAACAAGTCCTAAGATTTAAGCAAAGGCACAAAAAGAACATGAAAATAGGGCATGGAAATAATTTTGCAAATTTTAGTGTCAATGAGTGTTACTGAAATAAAAGAGACCAGGCCTCCTTTAGCCCGGCCTGATTTTGAGGCAATCGCTGGAACGTGATAGGTGATGTAACCATCTAGGTGAGGAGAGACCGACAACCATGTCTCTTGACAACAGATTATTGAGTGCTGATCCACACGTTTTAGCCAGTCAGGGTTAGTTCGCTTTAGACGAAGTCCGGCTAAATTCCACAAAATTATGGACCAATTCTTTTCAATGGTCATTGTGGTAAGAGGCAACGACTTGGTGAGACCTAGAGATGGTATGGAGTTACTGAGCTCCACAAGATTTTAAGTAACTTGTGGGAGTCAATCTTGTTGTTCCAGGGTTGAGAAAACCTCGTATCTATTAAAAAGAGGGAGGCTATTTTGAAGAATTTGTGGATGATAAATCCTGGACGCCTCCTTCCCCACAATGCTTAATTTATCCTATTGCTAACCACTGATATTTGATTTCTCCAGATAAGAGGGTTTCAGCCAATAGAAAAAGCCAAGAGGCTAGGATCTAATGCCATCTGGTTCAGTGTCTTTATTTCAAAGGCTGTGAAATAGCGCGTGTACCAAGTCAGGTCTACTAAAGTTTAAAATCGCACAGTCACTCTTTGAAGATTTCTCTTGTGGACCAATCAATGAAACTTGTCTTATAGTAACTATGTCTTTAGATATCAGTGGCGTAACAAAGGTCCCCGCAGCCCCTGCCGTGCAGGGATGCCCCGAGCTCCAGGGGACCCCCTCAGCACAGCACCCTGGCCTCAGCACTCCTGAGTGAATCCTCGATGGGGGCCTCCTCTGTGTACTTTGCAGAGGGGCCACCTCAAGTTTTGTTATGCCAGTGTTAAATAGGTCTCTGTACCAAGTAGAATGTTTTTTCAGCCAATGTTGATCCTTATTCAGTAAAGAATCTTGAGATTCAAACAGTGAGGGATCTATATGTGGGACATTTTCCAAAACAATTATGTAGTGAGTACACTGTGGAGGTAAGTGAAGTCGCATATCAGAGGCTTCCGTCAGAGTTATAGGATCCTATTTTGATGCCCACGCTGCTGCAGTGCCATTGTTTTTCCCTGTATGTGAAGGTTAGAAATGATCACACTTGGAACTGGCGGTTACACAAATTCACCCTTGTTACGTTCTCATAGGGAAGACACGGCAGGGTTACAGAGTTCGAAGCGGTTCCTGGGTTAAATATGCGCTTGAACATAACAGGTTTTTTAACTACTTCTTCTCTGCTTCTCTTAAGAGGAGGGCTATCAGGGTCAGATATTACTTCCAGCCTATCCAGAGCTAGAGGCTCTCAGACTATACATGGATTAGAGGAACTCAAAGCAGCATGAGAATTGTTGCTGGAAGTAGGTGGATTAAAGTGTGAAGCAACACAGGAAATCAGCTTAGGGGAAACACTCACATTTGAATCGGTTAGAACAAAGGTACAATGATTTAACACCAATTGGCCTTGATCCGTGACATCAGGGGATATACGTACAAGCCCCTATCACCACGGGAACGTCACATTTTAGGACGATCCTGTGGTGATAGGGGCTTCGCCTTATTTATAAAGCAGCATTAAGTCACTTAACGTGGCTTAACGCTGCCTTGTAAAAAAAGTCCCCTTTCACTCTATGCTAAGCGTGAAAGGGGTGGGCAGTGAGTGTTGCGATGGGCGTTCCACCGCATCACCCATTGATTTTGACATTGACCCCTATTTACAAGGATGGAGTAAATAGGAGGCAGCGCAAAAATTAAGATCAGGGAATACCTGGTCTTAACTTGGCGAAAGGAGGAGAAATGCTTTATTTCTCCTCTTTTTAGCTTTTTCCATGTGTGCTGCCCTGTGCAACACACATGGAAAAAGCTAAACGCATTTGATTGTTTCTGTGTATGGAGGTGTCCCTACCTGCAAATACACAATCTTTAAATAAAAATTACATTTTGTAACTTCCATGTCTGCTGCATGAAGCAGCACACATAGAAGTGACAATACGGCATTTAAAGGGACACCTTCCTAAACACATGAACAATCTTCCTCTGCAATGCAGACACCCTTGCACTATGGTGCAAGGGTGCCTGCTTTGGCACTCGGCAGCTAAGTGTAGCACCAGCTCAGGGGGAAATGCATGGCTGCACCATATTCTTGTAAATATGATGCAACCTTGTGTTTCTGAAGTGGCGGAGTGAGGCGTTAAGCCATGAAGGCTACCACCTCACTTTGCCACTTCTCTGTAAATATGCCCCTGGGTCTCCTTAAAGTGGAGTCTAGACAAGCTTCCACACAGACAGTTTCAATTCCTACAGTCCCTATGACTGTAGTCAAATAGTTTGTTATGCTATTTGTGCCCGTAACCCTATTATCGTACCAGTTGAATTTTGACCTCCCTTCCATTACTCCATGTTTCACCAAATACCTGTTTCGCTGTGTTACAGCTTTGCAGAACTTCCTCTGGAACTCACAATATACAAAGGGGGGTTTGTATGATGGCCAAAGAAACTTGTGCCGCGGTGCTCCTAAATAGTGCAGCTGGGCTGATTGCCTGGGAAGGTGTGTGATTGGAGGGATTCTGGGACTTGTAGCCCCCAGCAGCTGCAGTTAGCAGTGGCGCTCCCCCGCATGATGCCTCCTCGCTGACAGCAGTAGAAACAGGCAGGTGTTCCCACAAATGAAGTCTTCTTTTTTGGGACCCTTCACACATAGAAAACGAAAAGGGCACAGACAGCAGCCCCCTAAACTGCAGGACTGCGGCTCTCCTAAATTCTGCAGCTGGGCTGATTGCGTGTTAAGCTGCCTTTGTCAGTTAGAAGTTGAATACCAGGTGCTTTAGTCAGTGAACTCAAGACTGTGGGCTCGCTCCTGATTGCTGCTTGATGTAGCTTGCTGAGCATTGTGTTCTCTCACCTGTAGCTGGAGACGTAATCTTGATAAGTTAGGACTCGAGACACTGGGGTATATGTACAAGAATTGCCGCTAACTAACGCTAGCGTTAGTAAGCATCAATTTTCTTACAGCCGCGTACTGCTGAAAACTATCGCCATGGTACAGATGTATCTACAATGCATAGCTACATGGCGAAAGTTTTTCATCACGGCGGGAATTGTTGACTTTAAGACCAATGTCACAGCAATAAAAATCTTGCCGCTAACGTGAAAAAAGTGACGGATGGACAGTCGGCGGCCAGAAAATGCACGTTAATCAGGATGACAGCACTTTTTTCATGCTTCGCGGGAAAAATAAACTACAAAAAGCCTGGGAGTAAGGGCTGTCTGTGTTGTGGGGAAGATAGTGCATGTGCAGTAAGATCCCCCTTCCTGCACAAATCTTCAACTCAACTTAGACACCCTTGCACAAAGGTGCATGTGTGCCTGCATTGGTGGTGGCCGGCTAACATTTACCCCAGAGCAGGGTGGTTCATGGGGCTGCATCAAATTGCTGTCAGTGAGATGCATCCCTGTGTTCCCAATTTGGCTGGGTGTAGTGTTGAGCCATGGAGGCTAATGCAACACTCTGCCACCTCTCCAGTCAATATGTCCCTTTGCGTGTACGTGAGATGCAGCCCTGTGTTCCCAAAGTGACAAAGCATGGTGTGAGTGTAAGTGGTATAAACACATGCATCGCCGCTCCATAGCAAATATGCACCCTTGTGTCTAAAAGGTGCACATTCCATATTGTCAGAAATGAACATACTGGAGGGCCAATATGATGTTCAACTATGAGCAGAAGGGATATGCATCCAAAAGTACAGTGTAAGGAATTTGCATATCAGGAATGTGCCCCTTAAAACAACATGTTTGTTCTGTGTGTCATGCTCACAGAACCACACAGTACCTGTCAGGTGCATGTCAAGTGAAGTATGACAATGAGCAAGATTTACAATGTTGCACCAATGCATGTCATGTTGCTACATGTCACCTTCACCCGATACATCAAAATGCAGTCATCAGTGGCAGTGAACAAATGCATAGGCACTCATGTCTGTAAACATAATTACACAAATAAAGGCATCCAATTACCTTGAGCCGAACAGCATGTATCATCCATTTGTCCATCTGAGGGGCATATTCAAAAGCCCACATCACCCCACCAATGTCACTTGCTGTGAAGGTGGTATGGTGATAAGGGCTTTGCACCACTTACAAGCCAGCGTAAAGTCCTGCCATGTAAACAAGGGCCACTTTCACACTTCACTTGGTGTGAAAGTGGAGGATAATGAGTGTTGTGTTGGGTGTCCCCCCGCAACACCCATTGAAAAACACGCTGCTCTATTCTCACAAGGGTAAAGTCAAAAGGAGGCTACTACAAAAGGTAAGGCCAGAAAAAACATGACCTCAAACATGCAAATAAATAGTAACCCTTCATTTCTCATCGTTTTTGCTATTTCCATGTGTACTGCATTGTGCAGCACACAGAGAAACAGCAAATTGTCAATCATCGTTAATGTGCATGAAGGGGTCCCTCCCTGCACTCAAACATTCTTCCCCTGAACCCAGACACATTTACACTATCTTGAAAAGATGCCTGTTTTAGCACCACACTGACAAGTTAAGTGCCAGTGCAGGGTGAATGGCAGTGCTACACCTCAAACTTGTAACTATGGTGCATGCCTGAGTCAAAGAAGTGGAGGAGCGCATTGTTAATCCCATAAGGAGAAGGCACACTCTGTCACTTCATTGTAACTATGCCCCCCATGAGGCGAGAAAAACGTCTGCAGCACAACAATGCACAAGTACATAAGTCTAAGAGTCATATGTCCTCCGGCTTGCAACATATCAGAATTGACAATGCACCAAAGTGCAAGGGTGACTGGGTGAAGTGAATAAGGGGCAATAAACAAGTAGCTGTCCCCTCCCTGCATATCAACATATATCAATGTAAATGACATGTGTCAATGTTATTTGGCCACCTTCAAAGAGTTAGACACTTGTCGTAGCATAGAAAATCAAGACAATCTAGTTGTCATATCATGGGGTACATCACAGCAACCCAGATCTCAAGTGCATGATTGCCCTCTTCATGCCACAATAACAATCATGTGGCAGTGGCAACATCAAGGTGGGGTGCTATCCAATCTACACCTCTAAAACTAGATAATAAAAACTACATGGAAACTTGAATGAGTAGGGGTGTCTCAATCATTAATCAGATCAAATCAGCATTGTCAAGAAGGTGATAAAACCTGCATCACTGTTACTACTCAACAGAGGATATAACAGGTGCAGCCTGTGTCTAGAAAAAGGCCCCTCACAGTTGGCATATAGGGAAACTGTAAAAAACCATGTCCAACCTAAATGTTACATCACTGATGTTGTATGATGATTTACAGACCTGTGTGTAATAGGTGTAGGTTTTTAAAATAGTGAATGGACATTGTCATGCAGCCTGCCTGTAAACTGCTTAAATGCCTGACCAGACATGAGATACACATTCAACAGCATCTCCCCTTTACATTGCAGAGGGAGAAACATCACCTCCTGTGCAGCAACCTGTCCCACTGTTCAATGATGAAGAGGAAGAAAACATCACAACCATCGACCAGGACACCCTCCAAGAGCTGCTCAACATTGGCACCCCATCTCCAGACGCAGGGACATCCAGCAGCATCGTGGATGCTTCACCACCTGCATAACACAGCCATCAGCAAGCACCTACCACCACAGCTGTCTCCCAGGACTTTGAGGACCTACTGTTAACATTTCACCGTAGTGCAGTAGAAGTCCAGCATGAGATGGCTGGTCAGGTGTGGGTGGGGTTTATTAGCCTGGAGGCCAAAATGGATGGGATACATGGGTGTCTCAGTCCCATCAGCACCCACCTAGAGTCTATCAGAGGCACCCACAGTCTGCTCCATGCTCTCCAGCATTCCATGGCAGACATCGCTGGAGTACTTATTCAGAGACAAGAGCAACTGTCCAGTCAAAGTGGCTCCAGCGATGTCACCAAGGAGTTGCGTGAAATGCGGAAGATCATAGAGAGCATTGAGCGGATGCAGGCTTCACACTTGGCTGCCATGGCTGCATACCACAGAGACGTTGCTGGAGATGTGCAAGCCCTGTAGCTTATCATCACTGCAGTGATGCCTCATCATTTGGCACAGATGAATGCTACTGTACCTTCAACATCCTTCTCGTACCCCACTGATGTGTCACAGCCTCACAGTGCTCCAGCCAGTACACCATCAGGCACACAGGAGGCACATGACACATCAGAGGAGGAAGATGTGGATGAATCAACATTCCTGAGAACAAGTCAGTTGCAGCATTCATCTGTGACAAATGAACAGTTTCTCATTGGACCTGTGCTTACATCAGATTTCACTGTCCTGTGAATTACTCTGCTACACTCACCTTGGAGTTAATACAGACTGCCAATTTTGCCATTGTTCCCACTGGCACTGCAATCAGCCTGCTGACTGAACTCTGCCTCTTCCTCAACATGTCTCTGGACATGTTCCCCCCAAGGACTCTGTCTGGCCCTCAACTGGGCATTTACACAATGGGGTGTTGTTGTGCAAAGAACTGTGACAGTCTGCTAACTCAGTGAATGCACATGTAAATAAACTAACTAATGTCATTAAGATGTGTGTTGCCTGTGACTATTCACATTTAAATGTGCCAACAATGCATGGTCAGTTTAGCCCCCACTGCAAATCAAGGAGCTTTTGGAAAAGGAAATCTGCTGACTCTGTGTCCCTGATAGGCATTGAGATCCCCGGACAGGTGTGACTCTACCAATGCTAAGATCTCTGAGACAACACTGTTTCAGCTACATTAATAATACTCTATACTCTGGATGTTGCTAGTGCTTTGGAACACTAATCAAGTCAGTGTCAAGCCACATGAAGTGGTTCAAACATTCTGTGCAAACAAGGAATACTTAGAACATGTAATCATTGTCAATGTGGTGGACAATGGGTGAATAGATGGGTGTCATGCCATGACACATGTAAAGACATATCCCTCAACATGTCACATATGACGACAAATCAATCTAGCTGAAAAAAGAGGAATGGTGTAGGATAGCATATGTCAAAGTGTGTTTCTGGACCAAATCCCACGTTGTTGTGCTGAATGCACATAACAAAACCCTTTGCCCTACACTTATATGTAAATTATTTCCCAGTGTTGTGCACAATGCACAAGGCTGTGTTGAAACACGTACAGAGGTGCTTGGATGACTAGTAAATAATGGAAGGCACACACCCCCAGCACTACAACATGGAAAGTGAAGCTGTTGTGGGGACCGGTGTCATCAAAGATACCCCAAAGTACCCCAAGAACATACCTACAGTATGTAACCAATGCTGTGTGAGCACAATGCCCACAGTGCATCCTGTGTATATCTATACTTGTAAAATAGTATCATATGGATACAAATTTCTCAGACCACTCCAAAACATTCTCAAAACAGAACTTTGCAACCCTAAACCTCCATCATTTTGATTTGCTTACATTCAAAATGAAGATTGACAGTAGCCTGTCCCTTGAAGATGGCGTAATTACATTTTTGGACATTCAAATTGATTGTGCGGGTGATGCATCTGTTGTAATCTACTACAAATTAAACAGTAGATGTCAAAACATCAACAATCATTTGCAGCACAAACCATCAACCAGTAGCAATGTATTTTTACAAAATACAATCTTAACAAACTAAACTAATAATACTCACTAATCCTAAATTACACTAACCTAACTTGTACTAATATTAACCTATACTAAACTAACTACCTTACCTAAGACTATACACATATATAATTCATCAAACCCCATCCCCCTTACGGCATATCCAGGGAAGGAACTAAGACAGATTAACCTATACATGAACTAACTAAACATACATACTAAACAAATATATATTTTTGTATGTTAGATTTTTTTTAACAAGTCCAAAAACTCATCAACACCCCACCCTAAGAAAAAGGAAACTTAATCAAAAACACTAAGTAGAGATCCAGAAAAAACTAAGAACCAACTACACCCAACACTTTACTAGCCCTACACTAAAACGACACTTATCACTAAATACCCTAATATAATACAATATGGATGGTAACTGGGTGAGGGGAAATGGGGAACTGTACAGGGGGGACGACAAAAATACTTTGGGCATCTATAGGGGAGCCCCAGGGCTCCCTAAATGTTCATGAGGTGGCCCTTGAACTCATCATTGTCCGGTTCCACACGGGCCACTCGAACATTCAAATTGTAGAGTAGCCTCCTCTCTCTCTTCGTCAGGACAGACCCCTGTTGTTGTCCTGCAGCTCTGATGATGTGCCCGGTTGAGCACTCTGTGAGGTTGCTACAATGCTTCGAGTAGAAGTGGGTGCAGCACATGGAGCAGTTGTTGATGGTCTAGAAACAGCTTAGGTTTGTTTCTGTGTGCCACGATGTATGCCTGAAGGGCCAGGGATTGGCTGGGCCTGGCTCTGGTGTGTCGTGGAGAGAGGCAGGGTAGCATGTCTTTTGCCACCTTTCTCGGTGCTGTCTGAAATGGACTTCCACTTGCCAGAAGCCCTCTCCTCACAGTACTGTATAATGTAATTATAGCCCTTTGCCACACGCCACACGCCTAATGTGTTGGTACCGTTCAATACGCTGTACGAACTGCCTCTGTTCCTTTGGTGACATGTTGTCTGAAAAAAAAAAATACACGTCATGTTTTCTGAATCAAAAAACATGATGGCATTCTGCATAAATGGTGCAAAAACAATCACACAATATGTTCTATTAACATCATCATAAAATTCACGCTACATCACACATGACCTGGCAACTCCTAAATACATAATACCAGAAATCAGAATAAGATGTTGATGACAACATGGTGACTCCTGGGATAGGACAAAGCAGGCACAGAGTGCAGTGACAACAGTTGTAGAATAGCTGTTTGCAATTAGGCTGTGCCAACAAACAACGATTGAGTCCAACAGGGGAGTTCCATAAGAATGACATTTAACAGGCCCATAGCAGACCCTGACCATTCCAACTACATAAAGACAGTAGGCTGCACTGTCTGTAATAATGTCAGATGAATAATCACAACAGTGGTAATCATGAAGTACATTTGAGTACATCGAAAGTTATAGTTTTCAGGACACTTTTGAGGTATCAACACAGCTACACATCCATAATAGATTGTGTATACATTTACTTGCAAAGTGGTGGAACCCTGCAGACAATTTTACATCAATGCAAGTAAAGAGGGCATATGTTGCATGAATCATTGTGTAGCGGTATTAACCTGCTCTGCACCTTTCTATGCTATGACCCAATAGGACAGCAAAGCTGCTGCATGTCAAACACAAATTGGCCTGCACTGCAGTGTGAACACATTCATGCTAGTGCTAAGGAATGCATCCTCGCACAACAGTGCTATGGTGCCTTGTTTGAGCACATGTTAGTCAATGTGATGCAAGGATCACCGTCAGGCACTTGATCAATCATTGAGCTATAGTGTTTTTCATGCGTGTCATAATCTGATGACCAACTCGTAACGTATACATTGATGAACTGTTGATCATGTCACCGTAGATAGCATAATTTTAAAATATTTTGGACACATTCTAAAATGTAGGCATGTCACAATATTCAAGGTGTTCCTGTGGAAATGGTTTGGTGTGATGATGACTGGGATTAGCAGAGTAACAATGTCAACCCTTCATCACCTAATGTACTGTAAAAGGGTGTCTGATGCATGAGTTGATGTTGTCCTACGTTGATTTGATTATCCCTGCTTTGGCACAGAGTCTGAGATAGTCTGACCAAGACAATGTTGTGGCACCAAACTTTGCATTGGCTACAGAGGCCTTCTGACTTACATCAGCTTGGAAATGATTCACGAGAATTATTTTCAAATTTGAAAGTAATCTATGGGAAAGATTTATGTACCAGCAATCTGTGTTACATTGGACCAAATTTTTTTGCCAAAGTTGTTGACGTTCGATCATGTCAGTCAGCCCTTTGTGAGACGTACTCATGTTCTTATTGTAGTTATTTGACCTGCTCTTTTTACAACTAACTGTCAATGTCAACTGTAACTGCTATAAGAAATGACAATTGCCAACATGCACATCTGTGCTGGGTGTCAACAGAGTCCAGGTATGTTCATACACATGAACTTCATTACTCAAATGTATCCTCTGAAGTATGTGCACTCTGATATGTACCTGCAATGGCTGGAATGGCGTACAAAGTTTGTATTAATGGGCTCAGAAATTCTGTATCTGAAACTCTACTATATTCATGTGACAAATAATTCCATGCTCAGTATTCATATTTAACTTGATGTAGCAGTGAACATGTAACATGTACCAAAGGTTACCAGTACACATTATACCATGTCAAGGAGCCATGATCAATTGGATTTTTGGATGAGATCATGCACAATACATCACAAATGTGTCTGTCCATTGTTCACAAATCACATATCCCATTGAACAGGTCATGAGTAGGCACAAACACAGCTTACATCAAATCATTGAGTTGTGGTGACACAGTTTATAGCATGTGGGCAAACCTCATATGATAATGGCAATACATTCTCTGATTTCTTAAATAAGTATGTATTTTCATTTTTGTCACAAGTTCATGTCAGAATGCTACAGCACGTAGCAAATGATATTCAACAACAGATTTGACATGTTCAGGGGTAGGAACTTATAATCATTTACAACAGTCTACACTTGCAATGGCCAGCACCACATATGGCTCCCTTTCACATTCATGTCAGGGTGCATAGATGTTTGGAATGCTGCGTGATCGGCTCCATGACATCGCAATAAAATCATCAAATACATTGACTATTTGCTTGTACATAGCTAGGATGTAGTAAATCATATGAGGAGTTGCAATATCAAGTCAGGAAGGGCAATGCTGTCCTTAATCATCACATCATGATGATGTGTATAACTCTTGACTTGATGCTGCATTATGACACTTGAGGTGAGGTTCATGTGATGCACATCCAGACTGTGTACAACAACATACAGGGCCTGTGGCATGACTTGTATATGTCAACACATACAATCCAAAGGTAGGGGAAACGCACTCACCAGTGGAGTGTGGGTCCTTGAAGGCATCCACATCTCCTTGTGTGATCAAGGGTCTTCCAGCTGTGGAAAATGTATGGAAGGTAAGAATAATGTCAGTAAAATCACATTTCACAAGACTCACGTATATCATTGATGGCCTCATGATACAATTTCATTCACCGTAATAGTCAGGTGTGTGGCCAATTTAAATATATGTTGCAATCTTCTTTGCCTGTGTGACCCACAAACATGTCAATTTCAGCCTTGTGACCTGATGGACATCCCTGCCATGACCTGAGTGATTTAACATATTACAACTTGTTCCACAGCTTCTTGATTAATGTTTTTGATCACCAATGTCAATAGACGTGACATTGTCAGGTCAAATGTGTACATTTTACTCCACACAGGTGTGTCATGACTCTTGACATGTCGATGACTCACTTTGTGTATCTCACTGAGATTGACAGCCAGTTGATCATGTGAAGTGTACCAATATCAAAGCACGTAAGGGTGGCACAGTATATAATGACAGATGTGTATTTTAGCCGGATAGCTCATTCCATGAGGTATGCATAGATGTTGTCCTGAACCTAATTAGTGTCCAGTGGATTCATCCTCTGATGTGATACAAAGTTGATCATATACTTACCACCTTGCCTGCCGAATCGGTGTCCCAGGTGATCCAGAAGGTCTCCCTCATGCCCCACGCAATCCTGCCAATGCTGCTTCGACTGCTGCACAGCCCTGTCCACACCAAACATTTGCATAATTTTCTCCCAGATGTGATCCCACCTCACCTTCTAGATTTTCACTTTGTATCCCAGTAGGATACGTCCCCCAGTCACTACTATCTTTGGCAAATAAAATTTTGCGAGCCAGAGGAAGCCCCCAAGGCCCCCTCAGACATCCTGCCCTCCCTACCCTGACCCAACATCTTAGAAACACATGTGACCCCAGGAAAACAATACAATTTCCCACAAATAACCCCTAAAAAGTGTGAAAATTACAAAGAGACCCCTAAGATGTCCACCCGACAAAACAATCAGACAGTCGCTAAAAACACGTATGGACAGAGACACAAGACTCGACAAGGACAGTATGCACAGTACACTACACACAGAACTCTCTCCAAAACACCAACAACAGCAGACACCTTCCAACACCTCCAGCACTCACAACAGACACTAACAGTGTGCTTGAAAGAGAAAGTGAGTTTACAGTACTCCTCCATGGAACAGGATGCAGACTGACATCACTTCCTGGCTGTTTGCGGGCGGTTTTCAGAGTTTGTGACAAAATTTCACCCACCTTGAGGTATGCGGGAATATTTTATGTGTATAAATGTATTTTGCGAGTATGTTCTGTGGTGGATATGAAAAATATTACAGCTAACATGTATTTGCGGTAACATTTTAACCGCATATTGCAACTTGATCAGTATATGTACCATTTTACCAGATTTGTGAGGCCTAACAACACAATATGGATATGTGAAGTGATCTGTGTGCTGTACTGTTGTGTAGTCTATCTAAAATGTCCGGGTATGAGTGATCCTGAGCTGTCAGGAGGCACTAGTTACTCACATTGATGTCTGTCTATGACTGGTCATGTGTGTAAGTAAAAACATGCCTCAGTGTCACTCATTAGGGTTAGCATTGGTGGTATGTGTCACTACATGTGAGACTCCTACATCACACATTGTTGTGATGTCTGTGCCAGAAAGATGGGCTTGCTACACACATGTACTTGACCAACAGGTAGTCACTACTTGTATATGATATTTGCAATAAAGCATACCATGCGCAGCCATGACTGCACATTAGCATTTGATTATTTGATTAGCTGGAGGCACAGAGGGGCACCTTGATGACAGTTTGTGCTAAGGCACTCATGGCTTCATTTTCAAAAGATAGGTCTATGCATTTAATGCTGTGCTATGCAAGACATGATCTATGACCAGTGTCTAATGACCATCTCCGCTGTCAATCAATTAAATAAATCAATCAGGGGGGTTTTAAGCACACTACGCACCCTTTAGGGTCTCTAGGCGCTGGGGGGGGGGGGGGGAGGCAGCAGTTCCGTTCAGTCGAAGAGCCAGGTCTTGAGGGTCTTCCTGAAGGCGTCCAGGGAGGGGGCACGTCTGATGTGGATAGGGAGCTCGTTACAGGTCTTGGCCACGATTACAAAAAATGCTAAACCAGGAATTACATGGTGTAAGTAACTTTGTGTGCAAGCAACATCACAAGATCAGTCTAGCATGACAACAATGAGCATATATTAGCTGGTATAGACAATTATGTTACTGCTGGACAGATAACAGTACAAATCATATTTCTTATTCTGCCATCACATATTTTTTATACCCTCTAAGGGCTGCAAGAGCTTATAGAGACACCTCAGATAATGCATAGTTAAATGTGTGTGACAGATAGCAGAATGGAGCAGCAAAATCATAATTATGCATAGATCAACATGCCCAACTGAGCCATGTACAAACATGTTGTAGACCCAGATACGCATGTGAACATGTCATTGTTACTTTGGAACAGCAAAGCAGCACTTTGCATGTCACAATTCTTGCAATAGCAAAGCTACCGATGCCTGTGAGCACAAACAGTTTGCATAGCCTGGAGACCATTCTGTGCTTTTGTATGAGACCCAGGTGGCTATACAAAGATACTGCTGAGTTACAGCAGAATAAGGTGGATGTCAATGTCTTAGTTGTGCGTGGTATGGTGGAGCCAGTCTTTTGCCATTGGGGCGTTGGCAATAAACATTACTGATGATAAGGAATTGCATGTTATATCTTTAACATTGCTGACATGAGATGCATGTATGGTGCAACATGTTGTGTTGACCACTGAAGGTGCTACTGATCATGTACAAAGGATGTTGTGCATTGCATGACACACACCAAGAGGACACTGGTCTGACAGGGGAGACATCCTATATCTTTGAATTGCCTCTCAACATCATTAATCCCGAGTAGGTTGTGCTGTCCGTCATTGGGCCCAAAAAAAAGCTGCCGTAACATCAAAGAATTGATGCTACTGCAGCGTTAAGTTCTTGCACATATGCCCCCTGTGTCTAAGGAATGCAGTCCAGATCTTCCAGCTCCTAACCATCTATCGAACCATCTCGAAAAACGATGGAGAAACAGCTAAACCACAGGAGACCTGACCACATACAAGAACGCCATGACAGAATACCACCAACGCATAAGATACACAAAGAAGACTTTCATCCGGAACAGAATGCTCTCCAACTCCAGCAACTCGAAGGAACTCTTCAACATCATCCAGGAATTCACCAAATTCCCCAGCGAAGCCACGGATGTCACTCCATCCCAGGACCTCTGCAACAAGCTTGGCTCCTTCTTCCACCTGAAACTCAAGGTCCTCTACAACAACTTCAGTGAGCAGACCCCAGAAACCACCCGTCCCTCCAGCAACGACAGCCAGCCCGCCATCACCACCTGGACAACGGTCACCTCCGAAGATATGACCATGACCATGAAGAGCACTCACTCAGGAGCCCCCATGGACCCATGCCCCCTGCACATCTTCCACAGAGCTGCCACCACTATAGCGCCCAAGCTACGACGTACCAACAACGCCTCTTCTAATCCGGCACTTTCCCTGATGACTGGAAGAGTGCAGAAGTCAAGCCCCTCCTCAAGAAACCCTCTGCGGACCCCACAGACCTGAAGAACTACTGACTCATCTCTCTCTTTCCCTTTGCAGCCAAAGTCACCGAGAAGTTCGCCAACACCTAGCTGACAAACTTCATTAAAGAGAACTCCATCCTCAAGCCCTCCCAATATGGATTCTGCAGCAACCACAGCAGTCCTAGACTAAAGCCACACCACAGCCCTCATCCTACTCGACCTCTCAGCAGCCTTCGACACTGTCTTCCACAAAACTCTTGCAACTAGACTCCACGACACAGGAAAACAGGAAACCACCCTCGACTGGCTCTGCTCCTTCCTCAACGGCAGAACACAAAGGATCAAACTCCCGCCTTTCCTCTCCGAACCAATAGAGATCATCTGCGGAGTACCACAAGAATCTTCGCTGAGCCCCACACTCTTCAACATTTAAATGGCCCCCCTTGTCACCATCGTCAGACAGCACGGACTCAGTATTGTATCCTACGCTGGTGATACCCAGCGCATCCTCTTCCTCATGAAAGACCCTGAAACCACCATACTGAGCTTCCAAGAAGGAATGAAAGACGTTGCAGCTTGGATGAGCAGCAGCTGTCTGAAACTCAACGTGGAGAACACAGAAGTCCTCGTCCTAAGACCCGCCCCCGTAGCTTGGGACAACTCCTGGAGGCCTCCATGCTCGTCAACCCTCCCACCCTAACCGACCATGTCCGGAACCTCGGCATCATACTCGACTCTTCCCTCACTGTAACCCGACAGATCAACGTCGCCTCCACCTGCTTCAAGAACCTCAGCATCCTGCGTAAGATCTTCAAATGGAGACAGAAAGACCATCACCGACGCACTCATAACTAGCAGACTGGACTACAGAAATGCCCTCTATGCAGGAATCAACAAATTCCTGCTACAAAAACTCCAGACCATCCAGAACACCGTGACCAGACTTGTCCTCAGCACCCCACGACATGAGCACATCATCCAACACCTGCGAGACCTCTACTGGCTCACCATCAAAAAGAGTCACCTTCAAGCTACTCACCCACCCCAACAAATCCCTCCACGAGACTGGATCCAAAAACCTCAATGAAAGAGTCTCCTTCCACATACCCAAAAGGAACCTCCGCTCCGCCGACCTCACCCTAGCAGGAACCCCGCGCATCCGCAGAAGCAAAGCGGGTGGAAGAGCCTTCTCGTACACCACTGCCAGAGCCAGGAATGAGCTCCCAGTCAACATCAGATGCTCCCCTGCTCTGCACACCTTCAAGACCTGGCACTTCATCTCAACCTGAGCTGCACCCCTCCCTCCCAGCGCCTCAAAACCCTCACGGGTGAGTAGCGCTTTAAACCCCCTGATTGACTGATTGAACCATGAAAAGAGTCTCTCTTTCTCTTGGTTTCCTCACCCCCTGTTCTCCTTAGCTTGGGTTTATGTTACCATCCTTGACCTAAACTAAGTGGTCATTCATCCTATAAGAGGAGAGGCAGGGATTGATATCAACATCCTAAAGTTCAGAGTACAGATTCTGAGCAAACAATAAAAAACGTTCAACTTTTTTTGTAAATATGCTTCCACTTTCACTTCACTTTCACAATCATATGTCATTTACCTTTTTCTAAACATTAAAAACATTTACATTCTTTATGTAACTACGCTGTTCTACATAAGAAAAAGTAACTAAAGTCACCACATAGCTCTCCCCCCGATTTTTATTGATGCCTTCATATGCAGGTGTACACCTCCATGTATGGGGCTTGGAGACCTTTGTGTGTGGAGGCGAGATCTCTGTTTTTGAGAAGATCTCCACCACCCTATACAAACAGGAAATTACATTTAGGAACTATATAGGAAGTGAGCCATGTTCTTGTCCTTCTGAGCCATCCTCTCACCACAACTCCAACACCCAATGGTGCTCTTCTTTTGTCAATCAAAATATCTAAAAGGGCCTAGGTAAAAGAATACAGAGTCCGAGCTGAAGAAAAGAACTTGAGATTATTTGTGAGGTGATCCTTGAGAAGTATCCTCAGCTCTATGGCTATGAAACCCAGCTGAGCTTTGTAGACCCAGCCCAGAAATGGATGGGCATTGCCATGTGCTGCAGTGGGAAGGAGTGTTACAATTGTTGGCAGGTAGATAAGTGTTGTGAGGACATTCACTTGCAGCACACTTTAAGTCTCATGAGATGCTCGAAGTGTCCTCCCAGTTATTTTTGTGGTACCCCCAACTGACACAACTGCACAAGAGGGTCCTTAAAGCTAGTCAACCCTCATGGTCAGCTGGAAGCACATGAGCAGCAGAAAGGCAGCATGTGAAAAAAGTGATTGGTTATAGAAGTACATGTTTCTTTTGATAGTGTTGTCCAGTCATGTCTTTAGTTTAATGTCTTCATATGATGCCCATTTTTTACTATGCTATAGGGTTTCTGCTAAACAAATGGATTGGATGATGTTTTTTGATTTTATCTTTTCTTTTTGTAAAATCATTTATGTTTAAACAGCAATATTTTAAACTCAGAATGAAAATGTATTGTGACTTTAATATATTGGGTGCATAGCTCATCAGTTACCACAGTTGCTAAAATACGTGTTTATAAGGCTGGCATTTTGTAACTTGTATCCGCTATCCCACATGCAGTGTGGTTTTTAAATTAGATAAGCCTCAAAATCTTCAAAAACATTTTGTGCTTCTTATATTTGTTAGTATATTTATTAATTTGATATGTGCAAGCATAACTCAAAAGTCCATTCAACCGCGAAATCATTTCCATGCTAGGCATCATGCTTGGGGGACTGTTGCCTGAGCAGGACTGTCAGCTGTGGCACAATCCTATCCCTGTCTCTATTCCAAAATTGATGTCCTGCATTGATGGCCTGGCTTTATCGATTTGGAATCATTGCTGGCTATTTTAGTATATAGTGGATATCACTTGACCACTGTGACAATTGGAAGGTTTAACTTAGCATGGCAAACAGTAGACTTTACAATGTCAATCTTTCTCTTATTTAATGTTGTAATTTCCTGAAAAAGTATCTGAAGGTATGTGAAGTAATGAGCATACAAAATCATAATTTATATATTTTCTCTTTATTCCTTTTCAGTGGACAGTGCTGGCCAACGAACAACATAGCAGGACCAAGAGTGACAAACAACAAGATCATCGACTGCAAGACAGGCATGAGAACTATCTACCAACAACAAAGAGTCACAACCAAGCACTACCAGTGAGAATGCACCTGTCTGTTGACTAACATGCACAACCTCAAAAAGACTCCTTTATAGGAGAGGAAGTATCGGACTATTAGCCAAAAGGAGGTGAACGGTGCCCCTCCTGGCCAAGAAGAAGATCTCTCAGAGGTATCCCAGGAGCAGACCACAACATCACCTAGGCATGCTCGCACACACTCCTTAACTTCAAAGATTCCACAAGAAACATGGCTCCCAGCTGCACCTCTGCTATATCTCCTCCTCCACCAAGTGCCAATTTGCCGATCCGCAGTCGAGGGATACATTCACTCCATTATGTGTTGACACCACCCTATATGCCTCTCCAGGAATCTCACCGCCACTTGCTGCTTCAGGGGGATTGAGAGCGCTACGGACTGCGAGGACCAGCAGCCCTCAGCTGCAGCCTCTTCCGCCGTGACTCCGCCCCTCCCCAGGTCATTGATAACAGCTCGTGGCCCCCGCTCCGCGGGAGCCACTCGCAGGAATCTCACCGCCACTTGCTGCTTCAGGGGGATTGAGAGCGCTACGGACTGCGAGGACCAGCAGCCCTTCAGACCTCAGCTGCAGCCTCTTCCGCCGTGACTCCGCCCCTCCCCAGGACATTGATAACAGCTCGTGGCCCCCGCTCACTCGCAGGAATCTCACCGCCACTTGCTGCTTCAGGGGGATTGAGAGCGCTACGGACTGCGAGGACCAGCAGCCCTTCGGACCTCAGCTGCAGCCTCTGCCCCCGTGACTCCGCCCCTCCCCAGGAAATTGATAACAGCTCGTGGCCCCCGCTCCACGGGAGCCACTCGCAGGAATCTCACCGCCACTTGCTGCTTCAGGGGGATTGAGAGCGCTACGGACTGCGAGGACCAGCAGCCCTTCGGACCTCAGCTGCAGCCTCTTCCGCCGTGACTCCGCCCCTCCCTAGGACATTGATAACAGCTCGTGGCCCCCACTCCGCGGGAGCCACTCGCAGGAATCTCACCGCCACTTGCTGCTTCAGGGGAATTGAGAGCGCTACAGACTGCGAGGACCAGCAGCCCTTCGGACCTCAGCTGCAGCCTCTTCCGCCATGACTCCGCCCCTTCCCAGGACTAACCCCAGGTGACTCTCTACACGCAGCGCGGGTCGCAGCGCGGGAGAAGCCCGGGACAAGGGCAGGACCGTTTGTGGCCGTTCGTGGCCAGTAGTGGACGGGACGGGCCACCCCTCTAACCTCAGCACTCTTTGTGTGGTACTTGTGCCTGTATAGTCGTGAGCTCTTGCCGTACCCACGTTCCTTATTAGTTGTGTGCATTAGTTGCTATGTTTTATTAATTTTCATAAACCCAAAGTGTATATTAGTATTTGTAATATATTTTATGCTAAGGGCCTTTATTATTGCCACTGGCTGCCTCTATTGTACGCTTGTCACGTACGAAGATGACTTCCTTAAGGTCTGGAAGTAAGATTGTGCAGGGCAGTACAGGGGGCTGTGTATCAGGGACTCTCGATAATTTTATTACTAGAGCAGTCCGTGTCCTTGAACATGAGATCATTTTAACAGAAAAAAGACTGTCTTTGGAAATATCAGCGAAGAGATCGTCTCTTGGTAACATCATGACAGCCGTTTCTCCTGAATGCAGGCAGCCACAACCCGTCCGTCTCTGATCTGCTGCCCAGTACTGCGCAAGGGATGTTGGACACAACAACACATAGTATTTTGGAAAATATTCCTGATACTATAACCATTTTAGAACCCAGTCCCTTATTTGTAAATTCTAGTGTTATTCCCTCCTTGCCTCTTATAGAGCATCCACCTAATTTTATTCCGAGGAAGGGAAGCAGGCCCCAGTCTATCAATGGGAAAAGAAAACGTGTGGGAGTGCCAACCAAGGGCAGACGTGCTAAAGTGCCTAAAACGTTTAAACCTGACAACCCATGTAACGAATCCCAATCCCACATGTCTCGTAGTACCCCTCCCGTTGTTGGGAGTCTAATGCCCAATCAGCCCTCCCCTATCATGTCTAGTGTCAATTCTCTGCCTACTGGCATTTCTGAGTCTCTCGACCAATTGCTTAAATCTTTCTTTTTTCCGCTATACGAGAGAGTCAAGCAACTCTCCACTTCTATTGGGAAATTGGAAAGTATTGTGCTCACAAACACGACTCTTTTGGAGAAAACTTTAGCGACTCTGCCAGGTTCCAGGATTTTACCATCTCCTGGTCCGGCCGTCATAACAGGGATTGTCTCTAATGCTCCTATTCCACCGGCTAGTGTATCTCCCTACTCACCCGTCCACAAAGATCCTACTATTCCATCTGTATCAGATCATGTCGTGGAAGCTACTCATACACCTGCTGGTTTGTTATGTCCAATAAACTAGCTAGTAATGTTGTTATTAATAGGAGCAACAATACAACAGGGCAGATTCCCTCCCAGGGTGAAGGTCCGTTTTTAAAACTTCCATGTATCAATCTTCCCCCTGAGTCCCTACCCTATACTGTTATTTCGGCTGGTGTTCCAAGGATCTCCCAGGTTAAGATTGAGTCCCATAGTGAGTTGAAGTATAAGGTGATTCACTGGCTAAATGGTAATAGGCCTCTGCCACCTAGACTAAGTGTAGAAATTTTGTCTGTACGTAGGGTGAGTTGGTTGGGTACCAAAGTAAAGAAAGTGGAGGGTGATTGTATAATCATTAACTTTCGGGACACTAGAGTGGTGAGTCATATATGTTCCCATCCCAATACTTCGAGCGTTACTGGAATACTCACCTTGGATTTGTCCTATTTCTTTCCTTTTGTCTTTCGCGACACACGTTGCGATTTGTCTTTTGGTTGGGAAAGGGCCAATAGGGGCTTTCGCTGTCCATCCAGATTGGATTTCCATCTCCCACTGTCCAATCATTTTACCCCGTTGAGTAGTATGGAAGGGGTTGATTGACTGTCAATGAACTTTACTAATTTGGGCTGTGTGAGTAAAATTGCTATTGGCCCTGGAAGTTCTGTCGGTACGGGGACCGCAAGTTGTAGCGGGCCCAGGGTGGTACCCTTGGGTATGGGTGACACGTATTCCAACACTGCACGTGGTTCTCTCATTGTGTCCCCTTGCAATTCTGATCCCTTTTTACCAGCTTTGGAGTGTCTAGAAAATTCCCAGGGCACAAACCTTGTTAACCCCACACCCATTGAAACGGAGACGGTACCTCTTACTCGCACGTTGCACAATGATAGATCACTAATTTCACACATAGATCTTTGTCCCAAAGAGCACGAGTGTTTGGAACCTGGAAACATTGTAAACCATTCTGCCGCCCAGGGTTTTTTACTTGCCCAATTGCCAGCTGTTACAACTAATTCCCCCCTTCTTACCTTGGCCTCGTGGAATATTGCCGGTCTAAGGATTAAAATTGTAATTGAGGAATGGTCTGCCTGGGCAAATAACCTTGACATCCTGGTCTTTCAGGAAACGTGGGCTGTGGACCCGATTTATTTTTCTGGTTATGTTAATTTTTATAAAGGGGCCACTAGTGGGTTAAGGGGTCGTCCTTCGGGTGGTCTCTGTATATGGGTGAGGCAAACCCTCAAGTATAGACTCACTGAACTGGCCATTGATAGCCCCGACATTCTGATCATCTCGTTGCATCCTAATGATGATCCTGATATCTTGATTATAAATGTATATAATAGGGGCCTACCAGGCGGGCGAGGTACTAATACATTTTTACAATTAGATGGGTTCTTGGAAACAGTCAACCCCTGTACAAATGTGATAATAGTGGGTGATCTAAATTGCTGTTTCGAACCTTTGTATACTGCTTGGGACTCACTTACATTGGAAGTGGACGCAAATTGGAATATTCCACCTCTTGACCGTCCCCCCATCAAGAAGTGGACCGAATCTGCTATTCAGTGGATGAGTTTGTGTATGGGGCGTGGCTTTAGGGCAGCCAACGGACGGACCTTCTCTGACAAAAATGGCAAGGATACCTTTGCTGATGTTCGTCGCTGTAGTAGAATTGATTATGCCCTAATTAAAGTGGAGTTCTGGTCCACTTTAAATGATATGGTGATTCTAGATCGCCCCGAGAGCGACCACAATCCTTTAGTTCTGAGTTTCCTGTTTTGCCCAGCCCGTAGAAGTGAACTATCTGAGATATTTACTGCTGACGCCCTCCTAACAAATAATCAACGGAGAGTGAGCTGGGAAAAGGTTGCTATCGATAGTGCAGTACTCACTGAAATCAGCTCGAAAGTTTCATGTGCGTTGGAAGCCCTTCATTCTCTTCAGAGCCAAGAGGCTGTCATTGGCGAGTCTACTCATATTCACGAAAACCTTTTTTTAGGCCTCAAGGCTCTTTTTTCTAAACCCTGTAAGGTTAAGAAATCGTTTTTACCAAAGCAAAATCCTTGGTATAACAAAGCATGCCGTGAGTTTTATGGCAAACTGAAAACCGCCATTAAATCCAAAAATCAGGCCAATATTAGATTAGCCAGGAAAGACTACAGTAAGGCTAAAGTCTCGGCCAAACAAGATTGGGACAATGAACATTGGAACGACCTTTTGGTCGCTAGCAAACAAAAAAACCTGTCTATGCTTTGGCACATTGTGAAGTTGGGCAACTCTCCGAGTTCGCAGGTTCCCTCAAACCATGTTCTCCCAGAATCCTGGGTTTCGCATTTTGAGTCCCAGTTCTCGGATACTAATTTGGTTGAAGAGACTGCTCCTCCCATCTTACAGGACTCGTCCACCCTCCAGAATCTTACATTCGATTGCAAAGAGGTCGAGATGGCCTTAACCAAGGTTCCTAGTGGCAAGGCACCGGGCATAGATTGTGTCCCCGCGGATCTTTTTAAATTTGACCATAGTAATTGGGTGCCCTACATTGCATTCCTGGCAACTGCTATAGCCAAAGGGGCTGTTATCCCTGAATCCTGGAAAGGCGCAGAGATACTGCCCATCTTTAAGAAGGGTGATCGCTCGTGCCCGGGGAATTACCGCCCGATTAGTTTAATCGATTCCGTTCAAAAAATCATTGCCAGGATGATCCTGGCAAGAATCCAGTCATGGATTGAGCAGGAGGATATTATCTCGCATTTGCTGGCTGGGTTTAGACCCTGTACTAGTACCATCGACCAGGCGTTCAAGTTCCAACTGATCGTCTGGAAAACGGTCTATCTTTGCGGCGGTACTCTGTACGCCGCTTTTGTTGACCTTCGGTCAGCCTTTGACTTTGTCAATAGGACTAAACTTTGGGGGGCTCTAGCGGAGTTAGGGATGCCTGCTGACCTTTTGAATATTGTCATTAGGTTGCATGATAAAAACTTTGCACAAGTACATTGGGGGAATCAAGGGCAGGTCACTGACAGATTCAAAGTTAATAGGAGTGTAAGGCAAGGGTGTGTCCTTGCCCCTACTCTTTTTCTGTTATTCATTAATAGAGTTGTGCAGTATTTTTCATCCACTTCCACCGACGCCCCTACGCTGGGTGGTATAAAAATCCCACTACTCATGTTTGCCGACGACACCCTATTTCTGTCCCAGACCCAGACTGGGTTACAGGCGGCTTTGAACGTATTTGCCAACTTTTGTTCCGACTTTGATCTGCTAGTTAACGTCTCAAAAACTAAGTACATAGGGGCATATCAACAACAACCGGCGATAATTATCGCTCAGCGCTCTTAGCGTGAGGATAATTATCGCCGGCTAGCGTGAATTTTTATCGCTGAGATAGCGTGCTATTAGCAACGCTTATCTCAATAGCGATAAAAATCTACATGCTAACAGGCTAACGTGAGATTATCGCTGGAAATCCAGCGATAATCACACGTTACCTTGTTGATAGGGACAGGCAAACTTAGCCATGATATCCTCCTTCCATAGGATATCATGGCTAAGTCTGAAAATTAGCAGACGTAAAAAAGCAGCGTTAACCGCGGTTAGCGCTGCTTTTTTTGTCTCTAACAGGGTTAGCGACATTCTTGATAATAGGAGAAATGTCGCTTAGCGACATTTCTCCTATTATTTTACTCTGGAACGCCCCCTTTGCGTCTCATTAGAGATGCAAGGGGAAGCGTAGAGTAAAAGGGTGCTAACATGCAAATTTGCGTGTTAGCACCCTGTTGTTGATAGGGTGCTAGTTTTATCTCAGCTTTTTTGGCTTTTAAAGCCAAAAAAGCAGAGATAAAGCCCTTGTTGATATGCCCCATGGTCTTTAATAAAGGAAAAAGCGTGAAAGGTCATGTTACTATGAACAAGGACTTACTTGAACGTGCTAACGTTATGACTTATCTGGGGGTTGTTTTCGAAAACAAGCTGAACTGGAGGCCACAAATTGATGTTCTATCTCTCAAATTTGCCCAGCTCTCTGGGTGCTTGGTTAAAGAACAGAAGCAGTCCCAGATGAAAATGATAGGCCCTGCTATTAAAATTTATAATGCCAGAATCAATTCTGCGATCCTTTATGGCGCAGAACTCTGGGGTTTTGCTGATCTTTCCCCTCTGGTTAAGGCGCAATACAAATTTTTGAGGATCCTCACGGGTCTCCCCTGTTCAAGTCCAGTGAAACCGCTTCTGCTGGATCTTGGTTGTTATTCTTTTGAAGACATTGCCAGGTTTAAACCATTGGCTTTTTGGAGGAGACTATGGACCGTACCGGAATTAGGCCCTTATGCAAAGGCATTTATGGATGTTCGCTCTATTCTGGGCTCCGGTAACATTGTGTGGTTCAAGCAAGTTAGTCTGCTATTGGAATCCATGGGACTGGGAATTCTTTGGACTGACCCTGCCAATAACCCTTTTCCTCCTAAAAAACTATTTAAAAGCCTCTACTGGTCTATGGTACTTCAGAAACAACTATCCCTAGTGCCAGCAGAGTCTTTGACAGGCAGGTTTCTTGTGCAGAAAAAAGCCCCACTCTTAGAAGCCTACTGGGACATTATTACCAGGCCCAGTGACAGGAAACTTTATCACCAACTGAGGGTTGGCACCCTACCCACCAAACTGTTTACTAAAAAATGGAAGGGTGAGGTGTGTGACTCCTGTCGCTGGTGTAAAGACTGTGCTGAATCTGTGGGTCATATATTTTTTGTCTGCCCGGCTTATGCAGCCCCTCGGGCTAAATGGCTCAAACCCATATGTCGTACTTTGGGCACTAGACTGGGGCTTGAGGCTTTAAGAATCTTAAGATCTGATACTGGTGAATGTATTGTAGTTGCGGTGGCCAAATTCCTGGGTTGGGTTTGGATTACTGGAAATAGGAATCACTAGATACCAGTGTTGTGTTTAATCATGATCTTATTTTTTTTTGTGCCATCTTGGAACCGTTTTTATTCCCTATTCTGTATGTAATGTTTATTTTTACATTGTAATGTCTTTTTATGATGAAATTAATCGATAATAAAGACTAATGAAATGAAATGATCTCCCTGGATGTGATGGAAGTGACTGGTAAAGTTAAGGTCTTATGAGAATCTCTATTTGACCACCATAGGGAACAGTGTTTCCTCCTGCCCTCGTTGATTTTAGGCATTATGCAGTCCCAGCCTACGGTTGTTATGTCTACAGGTTTTCAATCTACATTGTATGCCCATCTACCCTTGTATGTTGCATTTCTTTGAGGGAGTCCGGTCTGCCATGACCTACTACATGTCTGCATCAGTGAAGGATATCTGATGATGTGCAGAAATGTTTGCCCCAAACCAGGTCCTTTGCATATAATTGGGTCTAATGACTTTCATTTGAACATTTTGCTTTCTTTTGGGACTTTTAAATATGTCGTTTAACTAGGTTGTTGTTTTTCTTTTTAAATCTTATTGTAAATTGACGTTGTCCCCGATATTCCTGAGGTGTTTTTATAATTTGTCTGCCCACTCCAAGATTACTGTTCCATCATAAAGTCACTTTTTCATTTTACCCAGGCCCATGAACAATATTGTTATCTTACAGTGTGAAAAATATAATGGAATGTATAATATAAGCAGTTTAAAAGAAAAGTATGTGATGTATTTTTGTTTGTTTTGAAGTAAGTGGTTGTGAATGTACTAATATGCAATTGTCGGAACATGTGATGTGTATCGGTATAGAGCTGCTGTTATGAAATCACATCAAATGTATTACTAGCAGTTACTAAAACATTTTACATGGCAACATGTTCATTGAAGCCTGTATGAGTTTAGGTTAGGTTTCTTTATCGTTTTTTTCAAAGGTGAGGTGCTCACAGGTTAGAGTTTGAAAAATCTAAATTTATGACTGGTGTAAATAAGGTTATATTGTGAGTCTGAGTAAATGAAGTGTTAAGCGAGTAGTATAGTGAATTGTGGAATGCTTTTAATGGCCCTCTGGCTATGCAATGCTAGTTATACTTCTGGGTGCGAGGGTAATTGAGACTCATAGCTTGTAATGCCTTATTTGATTCATGTGCCTGATCTTGCCCTGCAGATTGAAACTAGTACTTATTTATTATTGCCCCTATCATCTTCATGGTCAAGGCATGTTCCCTTACACTCTCTTTCCTTTGCCATACTTTGGTAACATTTCACAAAGTTATCCATGGCACAGAACTGGAGTACTTTAAGATTGTCCACAATCTCATACAGACTAATCCCCCAGCACATTGGATTGATGTTGGAAATGTTGATCTTCCCACAGAACAGGAAGTGGTGATCTCGAAGGTTGTGGGTGTGGGATTGATGAAGGGAGAAGAACACCTTCTTTCCAGAGATGTCCTCTCCGGGAACAGCATTTACAACGCTGCTGTTACCACGCAGGTAGGTAACAACGTGGTCATTACAACAACCGCGTTGTTACCACGCGTAGCTTTACATCGCAAGTCTTTTCTACGACTTGTGGTAGGTGGCGTGCAACACCAGAGAATGTGTTGGATTTTAAGTCCAACACATTCCCTGCTGTTGTGCTAACTGGAGTAGGAATAGTAATTTATACTATTCCTAAGTCCAGCGCGCCATCTAGCGCAAGTCGTAGAAATGACTTGCGATGTAAAGCCACGTGTGGTAACAACACGGTCATTGTAACAACCGCGTTGTAACCTACCGCGTGGTATTTTGCTCACGGTGTAACATCATACATTCGTCCTCTCCCTCAGATGACTGAGAGAAGACAGCAGATGTACCTGCATGAGACAAGTGTGCAGAAGAGTCAATGAGATACTAGTAGGTTGTGAACTGTGTAGAGGTGAGTCCTGCATAGCAGGGACATGCACCCATGGCTGCTTGACTGGTGGCAGGGGAATAACAATTTCTCAGCAGAGACCTCGAATAAGGTAGCTGGAAGGCATTGGGGTGGTCTTGGCTGATGGTTTCTGGGTGGGGCCAACAGATCCCTCCTCCTCGTCTTCCTCCTTCCCTCTTCTGCTGTGGCAGCCACCAAGATAATTGCCTGGAGGAGTTTTAGAATTTCTCTAGGGATTGCTAGATGTCCTTTGCTTGTGTGAATCACAGCATCATTGTCAGGCTCAGTGACCCTAGAAGCCGCAAGAAGAAGATGATAAAAGTTGAAATATGTAAAACAATGTCTGTGTTCAGTATCTCATCAGGCATGTTTCTCACAAAAATGTTTAAATCACTTAGTGAAATAAGAGCATGCTTAAACACATGACACTAAGGTATGATCCATACATAGAACTACTACATCTATGCAATGGAAAATTATTGGGTCCAGTAATGGATGCTTGCTTTGTAGGTGGACCCCTTGATGTCAGCTGTTGAACCAGTGTCCTTAATGATGTTGTGGTATGGTGTCACCTGATCCAGCAGCTGGAGAGAAGATTAATGTGAAGTCTAAGAAAAAGATGTATGAATCCAAGGATAACAGAGGTATTTGACAAAAATGACAACAGTGCAGATATATGTGAACAATAAGCAGTATTCCACAACAGACAAATAAAAATGAAGGCCCAACATTTGAAACAACATACAAAAGATGTTCAGAAAGTACAAATGATGAGATATAGTAGAAGATGTCAACTGTTCACCGACCTATCTGATCAACAAATAGTAGTGGGCAGAATAAGCTGTTCTCTCCCTGTAGCTTAGAAGAGAGTACAGAGTAATAAGACACTCAACCACTTACATTCTGATGGAATGGTGACATGATGGATAAAAGGTAATAAAAAACACATAAGGTCCACTCCTGGGTGTTATCGAATGGCCCAAAAGAAAGATTATTGTGCTGCACTTATAACACCATGTCATTGCATTCAGAAAGTGACAAAGTATATCAGAATCAATAAATTAATAAAATGGATCATGACTGAATATAAAAATGTGGGACAGTAGACATACACCTATCCTGTCACTTATGAAGAGATATATATGTTTGGCTCAAAGCCAAAGTAGTAGGTAGTAGGCTTACCACTTTCTGCCCTCCATTTGCTGTGGATGGCTATTCTTAGTTTTGGTGAAGCATTAGGAGCAGATGTAGTGTTAATGGCAGGTAGTGGATGACATAACGACACACAGGAAGCAAATGAGCATATTTGTTTTAAAAACCATGACAATATGTCAGACTTGAGTAAATCTGCATATCACTATCAGTATTAACTTTCTTCAATTTTTCTCATAAAAATCATCAGAAAGACACACAAATCCACATTCCAAGGGCAGATTCTAAAAACATATAATAAAAGTACAACAGCAAAGATGAAAAACATCATGTGATACAGAGGAGCCAATCATTTCATTCTCAATACTCCTGATAAAAACCAAGATAAAAAGGAGCATACTTTAGGTGTAGATAGAAGGTGTAAAAACAGCAGCGCACTTCTCACCTATCTAAAATTCAGAGTAAACAGGAGCGGCCGTATATATTTGTGGCGTACATTACTAAACCTGGGGCAGATCATTACATTGTGCAAGGAGTCATGGATTGAAACATTTTCACAGACACACTGTGGAAGATTACATTCTTTTATCCAGCAGCCATTAGAGAACACCAAGTGATGGGTTACGTTTAGCCTAAAATAGGTTAGCAGACATCTATGGTGACTGAACATATCCAGGCCCAAGTATAGTTCCATCCCGCTCACTGATTTGACCAGAACTAATTGACACATTGAACGCTTGGTCAAAGCAAGGACCTCTTGCCCTGCTGCCATCCTGGAGGTAAAGGCCCACTTAACCTAGGCAATGTCAGCTTTAACAATGCGACCAGGATCATAAAAAAGTTCTAGTCTCCCAAGGTCTCTCAAGTTGCACTGAATGTATTGCATCCATGGGATGTATAGCATATTGTACAAGCCCATACAGTCATGCACCATTAGTTTGTCAAAATGAGATTCAGCTTGTCCTTAAGCCAAACTGAGAGCCATTATGAAATGGGATGAAGATTAACCAGATGTGATATGAATCCCATACCCATTCATGTGTAATCTCAGTTGGAGTACTTTGTGTGATATTTAAAAGTCCTCTGAAAAACTGAGTTTCTACCAGCTGTGTGGTTGCAATAGAAGAGTATACCCAGATTTCACAACCAAAACTAGCTATGGGAATTCATTTACGTTTGAACATTTCTAGCATCACCCTTATAGGTTTGTGCCCCAACCATCTAGAGAAATCACCATTGGTGTAAATGGTCCTTATAAAAGTAATTATATTATTGTTTAACAACGGTTGCCAGTTAAGGAGTGAATCGAGCAAAATGCTCAGGTCAGAAAGGTTTTCTACCCTTCTAATATGTTGGCCCTTTACCACAAAATTATGGGTTTTAATGATTTTGGGTCCCACCACCAGAACATGAGATTTTGTATAATTAGTCGTAAGATCAATGCTATCCATTAAAGTAATAAAAAGATTTAAAAGTAGCTGCAGGCCCCTTGCTGTACAAGCAACCAAGATGGCATCATCTGCATATAACAGGGTGGGCAGCGGTAAACCACCTACACTTGAAACATCTTGCTCCTGTTCAAGTAAGACAGATTCTAAGCAACTAATATAAATAATGAAGAGAAAGGGGACCATGATACAACCCTGACGGGCACGAAACAATTGTGGACCGCGGTTTGCGGGTCACGATCGAGTTGCACAGCCTGACGGGGTCATCTCTTCAAACTATAGTGTTGTGTGTATTCCCCATTGGGAACATACCTCACAAAGGCCACAAGAACCTTGTGCAAATCTTGCAAGAAAGTGATGAGTGCAGGCTCAATCCCCAAGGACCCTAGCATGGCTCAGAGCTTAGTTCTATTAACCCTATCAAATGCTGAGCTGAAGTCCATGAAGGCCAAGTGTATTGATCCCCCTGTGCTCTAGTGTACTTGGTGATTAGCAGATGCAAGTTGAGGTTTTGCTCAATCGTACCGCGACCTGGTCTAAACCCACATTGTATGTCAGACAAAATGTTTTGGTCATTTGCCTATGTGGTGAGGTGATACAAGAGTACCCGGCCTATGATTTTAACCGCTGCGTCCACCAGTGAAATGGATCGGTAATAGACTGGATGTGCTCCTCTTCCTTTTTTGAGTACTGGCACAATCACAGAGTGATGTCACAATGGCGACAGAGAGCCACAAACGGCAATGTTTAAGTGCTGAGTCAACAGGGGTGACCACAGGTCAACTTGAGACTTATACAAATCTCCAAGGACCCCATAAGGTCCTGGGACCTTTCCTGTGGGTAGAGATAAGATAGCTTTTCTTACTTCCTCCCACTGGAAAGTAAGCCTCAGATTCTCCTGAATACTTGGTGTGGTGAGTCTGCGCCCTCACTGTCATATATTGCCTCAGAATGATCGATCCACGCCTGATCTGTGATGGTTAAGGCCTGATCTGACAGCTGCTCAGAGCTCAACAGTGGATGGCTCACTACCCTCCAGAAGGCTGCACTGTCCCGAGATACACTAGCCGCCATTAGGTTCTCCCATGCCTCTTTTAATAAGTAACTTTTTTGTTCTTTACGTGTCAAGCTGTAGGTGACCCTTGCTTTTCTCACCTCTTACAGATTGCAGGGTATCTTTTTCATGACCCTAATCAATTCTTCATGATCCCTAGAGCACTTCTTATCAAACAGTTTGCAGAGGAGTGGGGAAGGCACCTCCCCTGTAAGGGCAGACTTAATAGCCTCACAGATACTGGTAAAAGCAAAAAAAATACTGGTGTCAGTGGCTTCCTTATTTAAACAGGCAACAAATTAGATTGACAAGTAGTGACCAAATCACTATCTGAAAGATATACCTGAACAAATTCTCATACTACAGGAGACACATCTCATTGAAAAGGAGATGAAGGATCTATGTAAGACCAAAAAATGGATCCAGGAAGTAATTTGCACCACACAGCAGATGACTACGAAGGGTGTGGCCATTGTCATTAAAAATAACTCAGCCCTAGCGGTGGAAGGCTCGATGGGCAGATGGGCCATAGCCAAGATAAGGTTTCACACGTATAAATTTACAGTGGCGGGCTATTACGGACCCAACCTGGATGACCCAGCTCCGCTGAGGAAGCTGTTGGCAGAGCTGCTAAGTTTTCAGGATCCGCTAATTTTGGCCGGGGACTTTAATTTGGTGTTAGACCCCCTGTTGGATAGAACTTATAAGAGCAGGTCAGCACAGAACTGCAAAATGAGATCTTCCTTAACAAGTACAATGAAGCAATTGGGTTGGATAGATATATGGAGGAAAAAAATGGGGAGTAAAAGGGGTACACCTTCCATAACAAAAAACATGGTCATAAGTCCAGATTAGACTTCTTTCTGATAAGTGTGGAGCTGTCAACTCGGGTGCTAGATTCAAGACATATAGGAAGCCATCTATGCGACCATTTGGCAGTATCGTTAGCTTTGAAACTCTCTATACAGCAGGCCACTTAAAGATGTACCCTGGACCGAACTATTTTATTAGAGGAAGAAATAGTGCACAAATTGGTAGCTGAAACAGAGAACTTCTTCTTGGTCAATCTAGAGACCACCTCAATAGAAATGGTGTGGGATGCATACAAAGCCTTCCTGAGAGGTCAGATCACATCTATACAAATAACCAGGCAAAGGGAATACAAGGCTGAGATAGAAAAAATAGAGGTAAAAATTTGTAATATAGAGCAAGTCCTTACTGCCCAGAGGGAAATAGCTCAGGGGGACTTCGCTGAGACTCTATCATCATATAAACTCGAATTGACTGGGGTATTAGACTCCAGGTTGAGGAAAAGGTGGGAGGCCAGTAAATTGGCCCACTTTGAATATGGGGAATCCACCGGTAAGCTCCTAGCCTGGAAAACTAAACAGGACGTGAGTAAAAACAATATGAAGGAAGTATTATGTGAGTCTTCCGGCAAGTTACTCGACAACCCTAAAGATATTGAAGCAGCCTTCTTTAAGCATTTTGATCAGGTCAACAGGGAAGATTTAATTCCACAAGAAAACTCGATTAATTCCTGGCTTGACCAATGGCCTTTAAATAAAATTGAAACGGGCAAGACTATCAATCTTAATAAAACGATTAGTTCCACCGAGATAATTAAAGCAATTCAGTCAGGAAAAGAGGGTAAGGCACCCGGACCGGATGGGTTACCAGCCGAGCTGTATACAGCGCTAGCGGGAGCCCTCGTCCCTGTGATGTATAAATTATTTTCGCATATTTTTGAGAACGGAGGAAATGTGCCCCCCTCATGGAATGAAGCTGCGGTCGCCCTGATTTTAAAACCATCTAAGCCAGCAAATCAGTGCGACTCATATAGGCCTATCTCTCTGCTTAATCTTGACTATAAGATTTTTGCCAAGATCTTAGCAGATAGACTAAATGGGGTCATAGGAGATGTATTGCATGGGGACCAGAAGGGCGTTGTCAAAGGCAGGAGTATTCAGGACTTGATATATAATCTGGTTGGGGCCATAGATATAGCGACACTGCATAAAGAGCCTTTGGCCGTTTTCTCTTTAGACGCCACAAAGGCATTTGATCGTGTGAATTGGCAGTATTTAGCCCAGGTTTTAGATAGATGTAATCTGGGTGAAAACTTTAGTAGAACAATTTTTTTCAATATATCAAAAGCCCACAGCCAGAATTCTGGTAAATGGAAATCTATTGGCAGCTGTAACCATCAGAAGAGGGACAAGGCAGGGGTGTCCCTTGTCAGCGCTGCTTTTAAATCTCTATATTGAGCCATTCGCAGAGAGGATTAGAATGCAAGCTAACATAATTCCCTTCAAGTTTAGAAACTCGGAAAAGAAAGTATCCCTTTACGCTGACAATATGATGATATGTACGTCAGACGCCGCTACAGCTATCCCAGCAATATATAATATAGCCTCACAGTTCGGACACATTTCAGGGTACGAGATTAACCAGTCAAAGACGGAGTGCATGGCATGGAACATGAAAGTACCTCTTCCCATTTTGAAAAATGAGATGAGGTACTTGGGTATCAGAATCACGCAAAACATTCACCATATTCCCGATATAAATCTATCCAGAATAGACAAAGAAATTGCTGACTCTCTAAAAAATTGGGCGTTTCTCCCTCTGACACTAATAGGTAGGGTCAATCTTGTGAAAATGATGCTCTTACCCAAGCTCACATTCCTATTTCAAAATATTCCATTTGCATTTAAGGAGGAGGCTTCAAGAAAAACACAAACCAAAATGAATTCTTTCATCTGGGCTTGTAAGGGTAAAAGAATCTCGTGGAAAAAATTGCGAAGGAAGAAAAATAAAGGGGGACTATGTGCACCAGACCTAATTCTCTATGCATGGGCTTTCTTAACAAGGGCAGGGAAAATGCTCCTGAAACAGCCAGATTACTCAGATATAGGTAAAATGTTCAAGGCAATGCTATGGGAGATAAAAGGAGGTGACCAAGCTTTTTTGTATAAATTTGGAGATCAGCGCTTCTTCAAGAAAGTCCGCTTAAAGACACTAAGAGACATGGCGACTACTTGGTATAAAGTCAGGAAGATTTCGAAAATCACATACTACAGTGCCTTGGCTCCTATATGGGAATCTCCAGGATCACCGGAGTGGACTAAAGATGCATTGGCAACTCCTCTGAAAGAGGCGGGCTGGATCGATGGGCGCAACTAATGCCGGAGGGCTCCCTGCTGTCCTGGGAAGAGCTGAACAATATCTTGGACTGCAAATTATCAAAATTTTAATATTTACAAATCAGTAGTTGGAGTCAGGCAATTGGCACAACGGTAGGCATCTCAAACGATCTGGAGAAAGCGTTATTCATGAGTACCTGGAACAAGAAAGAAATAGCACATCTCTACTGGATGATGATAGATATCGCGGATGGTGATCTCACTTCACCAATCCAGCTATGGGGAGACCAGCTGTCGGATCACAGCTCAGAAGTCATCTGGCAAGTATCCTTTGATCTATTACATTCTACAGTGTCAGCTGCCAATTTAAAGAGGAATCATCTTTTTTCTCTCTATAGAGTCTATTGGTCACCTCTTAGGTTGTCTAAATTTTCGAGGGGACCCATGCCTTGCTGCTCAAAGTGTCAGCAGGAAAAAGCAGATGACATCCATATGTTCCTGAGGTGCCCAATGCTACATACATTCTGGGGAGCAGTCATTGAAGGTGTGAAAGCCATGTTCAGTTTTGACATCCAGGTGAGCATAATGCTGGTATTTTTTGGTATCTTATCAAACTATGAGTCGTTACCTCGTGATGTAAGCAAATTGTCTTTTTATCTGGTCATACTGGCCCGCAGAGAAATCTGCAAATGCTGGCTCAAGAATATCTCCCTGGCTTTCTTAGACTGGGTAAACGCAATCAAATACACAATAAAACTAGATAGAGCCATTTGGAAAAGGAAGAAAGAATTCTGGGTGCCATGCATGGGCTGGCTTGACAAGCTGCGATCATAGGGACCCACCTGTTCAATGATTATGCCTTTGCACAGAAGCATTGACCTCTCGGATCAGTTTAAAGGGTCACCCAGCTAGAAAAACTGAGCTGACTTTGTGTAAAGCGATCCCATTAAGTCTAGATCAGAATCTGCAAACTGGTGGCGCTAACTCATTGAAAGGGAGGCTGCAGAAGGTGAAAAAGCTGATTCTGAACACATATAATGGCGTATGAGGGCTTAAATAAAAAAAAAAGTAGTGACCAAATTGAAAATGAAATCAGCAGGTATAATATTGGTCCATTTTACCCTTCGACCTTGGTCTATTGATTTGACTAATTCATTAAATAAGCACTCAGCATCCACGGGCATCTCGGCCCATAAAAAAGTAGCTATCGGAGGATTATGGTCACTGTATGTGTGTCCCATTCTACCTTAAAATTTGCACACAAAAAAAGAAATATGCTGAAACAAAAATATCAATTACAGACCTGGCGCCCCACCCTTTGAATGTGGTTGTCCTCTCTTGGAGACTAGACCCCCTTATTAAACAGATTAACTGGATTGTAAACTGTAATCAAATTATTTAGCATACCTGCCTGCTGGGTATCTTTGAGGTGCACCTGATCAATACTAGACAATAATTAGCCGGAGTCCCAATGCAAATGAAAACCCATGCAGGGCTACAGATTAAAATCACCCATCAGCATACTCACTGTAAAATTGGATGAACAATGAAAAATATAGTCTAAAAACTTTCTGAGATCCCTAACATCATCATGGTCATCTCTAACTGAGGTTGATTTACAAACATTCACAATTAACACCCTTTGGATATTTGGAAAGTCAAAAGAACACCTAGGATATTGGGCGGGTTAGAAACAATCATCTCTAGTTTTACAATTAAGGCACAGTTTAATTAACCTCGCTAGTCCCCCTCTTGCTCTACCAGAGGTAGAAGAAATGGCAGTGGAGACAAACGTAACATATCCATCTAGCTGCAACACCCCCTGTGAGTCCCTGGTCTCCCGAAATCTAATAATATTGTAAGTGCAAAGCATCATAATCCCCTCCTCATCAGTTGTTGTACTGTGAACCACAGCTATGTTCCAGCATAACACTTTAAGATCACTGGTTGAGCTTGGGACCTTGGACACCACAGAGTTTCCTGCCCCAGGAGGAAGAGCCAGTCTGTCTGGGCCATCTAACCTAGTCAGTGGCTCAAAGTGATTCTTAAGGTGCAGACTAGCACCCTGTCCCTGCTGGCACGTTCTAACAGAGCCATCCCTCTGCCCAAGATTCGCCTCACCACCCCATCCATATTGCCCTTGTCTTTAGAGGTTGATAGAAAAAGCCTATGGAAGTACTGTCATTCTACTTCTTGGAGCACTGCTGGGCCAAAGATTGTGTAGAATATAACCCACCCTCGTGATATTATTAAAGGTGAGGACTATACAGTTGCTCCGGCATGTCTCATGAGAATTCCCTATCCAGCCCACTCTCCGAAAGATAATAATCTCTTTAAATAAGGCATGATCAAGTTTAACCCTGCAATGCAGCTAATATGTGACTTTGTTTTTGAGCTGTTGATAACTTTCTGTTTCCTTGCCCTTAACTGAAGGAACATTGTTCATCACTAGCACATAGGGGGTGGATGCAGGTGGCAACTGAATTAACACTTCACAGGGCTTATCCCATGAAAAAACCTCAGCAGGGGGGATGATGTTCCCTCCTTGTCCTCCCAGTGTCTACACTCTACGAGTGTAAATATTAAGGGAATTCATATCAGAAGTGTCACTGGGCTGGGCCGCATGGGAAGCTAGCTGATCATTCTGTGGTAATGTAGTAACACTGGCTGTGTTATCGACTATATTGCAGTTGGTCCCTGGCCCCACGTTGGTCTCTAAGGAGCGAGAAAGGTGATGCCTGCTAAGGTGGCCCTGTAGGGAAACATTAGGAACATTATGGCTAGTGCTGAACAAGGGAGCAGATTTACTCAAAACAATGACCATTTACCATTTAAAATACTACAACCATTTGCATACGAATGAGCACCACTGTTTCTCCCAATTTGCCCACCACCTCCTCCATTTTAGCGATTTTTATATTAAGTGCATCAAAAAGAGTTGATATTTGCATTTCCAGTTTAAGGATAAGGTCTTGGTGACTGCAAGGTCAAATTTTTAACACGAGATTCTAGGCAAGGTTCCCCTTTTTCGCCACATTTCCTGATTTACTGCCAGACTGGGACTTACTGGTCATCACAATGTTTTTGCTCTTCGCCCTGACACCTTCTCTACAGGAACTCTTCAATCGAGAAATTGTCGTGTGCTCAGGGTCTGGAGTATAGCTTACAGGTACAACCTCATTTTTCAGACTGTGTGATGGACGACATAAATTGGAAGAACCCTCAGTAAGTGCATTAATGGATGAAGCCACAACTTGGTCCATTAAAAGGACAACCTCGCTGACGTTTTGGACCTGCTGATCTTCCACACTCGCCAGTTCCTCCATGAGAACCCCCACTGCGTTATTGAGAAGAGACAAAATGGTCTTGTTTGTTCTTGGGCTTTTATCCACCACATTTGTTGAGTAGACTTTCTTCTTCCCCTTGACTGCATAGCTACACAGGTAATACGTTTCTAATCCAGAACCACAACCAAAGCCAGGACAAAATAGAAATGCCTCAGCAACAAATGCAGCAAATCTAACCTTAAGCACTTGTTATGTGACTCACAGGAAACTCCTGCAGGACGTTAGCAGATGTTAGGGGGTAGCCCAGCCTCTTCTAGGCTATGACAGCCGGAGACGGGCCTGCTCTTGGACTGGTCTTTGCCTGGGCACATTCCCGGGCACATCTCTGATGAGAATTCTGCAGGCCCCGCCTCCTGTTGGAGAAAGTGCTCCTGGGGTTCGAGTCGTGCCCAGAGTCCTGAGAACAGCATCCTGTGCCGCGGTATGCCACCACTGTAAAAAGGCTCCTGCATGGCACAAATGCTGCAGGCCCTGCCCCCTGTGGGAGAAAATGCTCCTGGGCCTTACAGTCCTGCGAATGGCATCCCATGCCGCAGTATGCCCCACTGTACAAATGTGCCTGTCTGCAGTAGCGGCTCCTCGAGGGAGTGCTGCGGGCGGTAGGGCGGGGCGGGGGAGGGGCAAGGTGGGGTTAGTAAACTCCGGCAAACGGACGAACGGAGATAAGTAAATAAATAAAATGAATTACTTTGCTCGCGCTGCATCGCCATTTGACGTTGCAGAGTGCGCAATGTAATTCGTTTTTATTTATTTAATTATTTACTTACGTCCATTCGGCCGTATGCCAGAGTTTACTACCCCACCCCCGCCCCGCAGCACTCCCTCGAGGAGCCGCTACTGCCTGTCTGGCGCGAATGCTGCAGGCCCCGCCTCCTGCTGGAGAAAGGGCTCCGGGGCTTAGAGTCCTGCCCCGAGTCTTGCGAGCAGCAACCCATGCTGTGGTATGCACCAGCTGTAGAAAATAGCATGCCTGGCATGAGTGCTGTGGGCCCTGCCTCATGCTAAGAAAAGTCCTCTGGGGCTGAGAGTCTGTGGTGTTGTCCGGTTGCTGTTGTGCTGGGTCTCTACCACCCGGGTCCCTACACGTGGACAATGATACTCGGGACACGGAGGTGTGCTTGCTCCGTCACTGCTGCCGTGGCCATTCTGCCTACGTGCACGCGTGACGTCATATTTATTATACAGGTATCCACGTGACCTGACGCGCACGCCGTTGCGTGTCACGTCAGTATCAGTATCGCGACATTACATTCCTCCCCAACACACGAAAACAACAACAACAACCCAAAACATATGACTGCATTTTAAACACGAACTACAGGTACCACAGTAGTCATCAGCTCTGCGCTAGACATTTGCGATTCTAGACCACTCAGATAAGAAAAACAAAGACAGTCTTACTTGACGTAGTCTCGTAAGCGACGGGAGGGCTCAGGGTGCGGCCTCAGGTCATATCGCGGTCCCCCACAGTCCGGCACGACACCCCGGCCCCTACTCACAGAGTCACCATCTGCGCTACCATCTCCACCCTCTGGCGCGCCAGCATCCTCGGGTGGCGTAACCTCTGGCTGGTGGCCATGCTGCGGTGCGGCAACTCCAGGATTCAGGGAATCCGCTCCTCCGCTCGCATGGTCCGCATGTTCAGCAAGTTCTAAGAATCTCTCCTCTCGCGGCGTGTGCCTCGGGGGACTGTTTTGGCGTCTTTCATCCGTTCCAGGGGGCACTGGGATTTTCTTGAAGTATGAAATGTTCCTCGTTATCTTCTCGGCACCTTTCCTGGCTGTCACACACGTGCCCATGACCTTCTCCACTGTCCATGGTTGCGGTTCAAAACTCAAACGAAACTTGCCCCCTGGCATCCGATTTCGGATCAGCACTCTGTCACCTGGGGCCAGGTGTGGGGTCACAGCACGCCGTCGGGCATCAACATGAGCAAAGGCTTCACGTCGGTGCTCATCAATGGCACTGTCATTGGGAGTTTCGGTCCTCCACTCTGGGTGGTGTGGTATGGTGTCGGTGACAACCCGCCCCATCAGCAGATGTGCAGGTGCCACTCCCGTGGTAGAGTGGGGCGTCTGGCGATAGCTGCGGAGAAATGTAAAGATTGCGAGTTCCACAGATTGGTTTTTCTCGTGGGCAATCCGTATCACTTTGTTGAGTGTCCTCATGAAGCGTTCAGCCTCTCCGTTCGCTTGAGGCCATCGGGGGGTGATTCGCCGGTGATGAACTCCTAGAGCCTGTAGGTACGCCGCGAAGTCCTGACTCTGAAATGGTGACCCATTGTCGGTTCTGATTTCCTTGACTATGCCGTGCGTTGCCATGATCTTCTCGAGCTTCTGGATCACTTCCTGGGCACTCAAGACGGTTAGTATTTCCACTTCGGGATACTTTGAGTGATCATCTATGGCAACCAGAGTGTGCCTTCCGTCCGGCAGGCTGCCAAAATCGACGCTTATCTTGGACCAGGGCCTTCTGGGTCGAGGCTCCATCACAACAGGGGCTGGCCGTGGTGCTTCTCCCGTTACCTGACAGGCATGGCACTCTCGAACGGTGGCTTCTACTAACTCGTCCATGAGAGGGAACCACACTTTGGTTCGGAGCCTTGACTTTGTCTTGACCATACCTTGGTGACCAATGTGGGCCAAGTCCACCACTCTCTGGGTTAGGGACGTCGGGATGACCAGCCTGTGGCCTCTCAACAAACATCCTGTGTCGTCTTCCGTCAGTTCAGTTCTTACATTGTACAGGCTCTCCATTATTTGTTTCGCCCGAGGTGTCAAACCTTTCCACTCCTCTCTGGCCCTGTTTTGGACCGCCACTCTCGCTCTTTGTAGGCAGTCATCTTCACTGGTGGCCTGCGACAAGCTGGTCATGGACACTGGCCTGGGACACGATCGCGCAGTGATGCAGCGGACGTACTCTTCTGTTTCCGCCGCCTCCTTCATTTCTTGTGGAGTTGCTTTGCGAGGGTGGCGAGATAGGTAGTCTGCCGGGTTCCGGGCGCCCGGTTGGTACTCGATCTTGCAGTTATAATTTTGCAGTTGCAACATCCATTTTCCGATTCTTGGCGGCGGCTTGGTGGACGTGCCCGCAAACAAGGATACCAGCGGCTTGTGGTCGGTGGCCACAACAAATGGCTTTCCGTATACGTACAGGTGGAAGTGATGACACCCCCAATGAATGGCGATCGCCTCTTTTTCTATTTGTGAGTATCTCTGCTCAGTCTCTGTAAGTGACCGGCTGGCGAATGCCACCGGGGCCCATTCCTCTGCGCTAGTCTTCCTTTGTAGCAGGACTGCGCCCAATCCGACTGGACCAGCGTCGACGGCAATTTGTGTCAATTTGGCCGGATCGAAGAATGCCAGCGTCGTGGCTTCTGAAAGCGCCTGTTTGATTTCCTCGAACGCTCGATCTTGGTCACTGTTCCATGTCCAGGGGGTGGACTCTTTGGTGAGCTCTCTTAGTGGCGCCGTGAGGTTCGCCAGGTCCTTGATGAACCTGCCGCAGTAGTTCACCATCCCTAAGAAGCTTCGTACCTCCGTGATATTTGTGGGAGCGGCCGCTTCCTTGATGTCCTTTACCTTATCCGGATCCGGGTTGACGCCGTCTGCCGAGAAAGTGTAGCCGAAGAATTGGATCTTCTTACACAGAAATTCGCACTTCTCCCGATGCAGTGTAAGGCCTGCGTCTCGTATGCGTCGTAGCACCTGCACCAGCCTCTCATTGTGTTCCGCCACGGTCGTGGCATGCACCATGATGTCATCGCTGACGTTGATCGCTCCGGGGATTCCTGCGATGAGTTCTTGTATCACGTTCTGGAACACCTCAGCAGCGCTCGACACTCCGAAGCTGAGCCGCGTGTACCGCCTTAGACCTACGTGCGTGGAGAACGTGGTGATGTTCCGGGACGCTTCCTCCAGTACTAGTTGGTGATACCCAGAGCGTAAGTCCAATTTTGAGAACCATTTGGCGCCTGCCATTTCCCCGACGATGTCATCGATGGTCGGAGTGATGTGTCGCTCCCTTTTGATGGCAGCGTTGGGGAGCCGCATGTCCACGCATATTCTGACAGCGCCTGGTTGCTTAGGTTTCCTCGCTACGACGATTGGCGACACACACGGGGTCGGTCCGGACACTTTCTCGATGATTCCCGCCGCCTCTAGCTTCTTCAGCTCGGCTTCCACCAGTGGCCTGAGGTGAAATGCTATGCGGCGATGCCGGAGTGCTATCGGCTGAACGGTGGGGTCGATGTGTAAGTGGACCTCTTTCCCTCGGAACTTGCCTATTCCGTGAAAGATTTCCTCGAACTCCTCCAAGGTGTGGTGTATTGACTCTTGGTGTACCCCCAAATGCGAACGTTACCACTCCCAGATCTTCTGCCGCTCTGCAGCCCAGGAGCATGCCTTGCCCATCTTCGGTAACATAGATATTTGACGTGATTGACCGCGTCCCATGGGATATCACAGTCCGGAACTTTCCCCGTACTTTTAGCGGTTCCTCCTGTCCGTATGTGAACACCGTGATCGTCGATGGGTGTAGTGCTGGCTGTGGGTGCATGGATCTGTGCATCGCAGCGGCCATGATATTGATGCTGGCTCCTGTGTCTACAACCGTGGTGACTTCTTGCGACCCTACTCGGACGCTGCATTGCGGCAACCTCCTAGTCCTGCGTACCGCCGTGCCTATCATGTGTACTCGGTGTATCACCTTTTCTTCTTCCTCATCATCGTCCATGTCACTGGCCACCGGGCCTCCTTCCTCAACCGTGTTTACAGCTTGGCGGGGCCTTCGGAATTTCTTTGACCGGCACACTTTCTCAAAGTGGTTGAAGCGTCCACATCCCATGCACTTCCTCCCTCGTGCTGGGCACTCTGCCGAGGCGTGGGGCGAGCCACCGCAATACCCGCAGGACTTGGGTTGATCTTGAGCGGCCGGGCCTGGTCCTCGTCGGGGCCATCTCTGTTTTGGCTTGACTGCCACCGCGTTAACTGGCTCTGTCTTCACTGGCGCTTGCAGGGCTGCTTCCATGTGCGCAGCGCGCGCTTTTGATAGTTCTTTCGTCCGGCTCATTGTCAATATATCTGCCAGGGGCTTACCGGATTCCTCCAAGATCCTTTCCCTCAGCTTGACGGACGTGCACCCTTGTATTATCTGGCCTCTTATCTCCTCCGTCTCATCCCGAAACCCGCAGGTGGCCGCTAGGTTCTTGAGACGAGCATAGAATTTGTCGAGCGACTCCTCAGGCAATTGGCGTGCTTGGCGGAATATGAAACGTTCATAGTCGCGGTTCGCCATTGGTTCGAAGTACTCGTTGAGCGCCGCTATTAGCGTCGTGTGCGTCTTGGGGGTGTTTTCCGCAAGCGTCTTCACTATGTTGTGAATCTCCTTTCCTCCAAGGTGGATTATCATTGCGCGTTTTTGATCTCTTTGGACCTTCGTGGCCTCAAAGAAGATGCGCACTCTATCTTCCCAGTCTCTCCATCGGGCTGCTACTGCTGATGGGGACCCCTCTACGGAGAATGGCTCAATTGGCGGGATGTTTGCCATGTTGCACGTGCGCTGCTTGCGCCGGGCGAGACCTCCTCCTACCCTTGACCGTGATGGCTCCCAGATATGGCTCCCACGTGGGTGGTAGGGTCTTCACACAGGCTGGGTGTGACCTTCCCCCGGTGCTCCCCCGGTATGGCAGGGAATTGAGGACATTTTAGGGCTCCTCCCTCGTGACCTTTTGAGCCTTTCGTACAGGCTGGGTGTGGTGATCTTCCTTTCCCCCCCAGGCAGCACTCAATCAGGCCATCCACGCGACCACCCGACTTACTGGCACTGAGGAGTAGGGCCTACCAGCATTCCAGGCAGCCTCAGGCTGGAGGCAGGGGGTTGAAAGCGCTCCGCGCGCTACGGGCAGGCAGGGGGCGGGGCGCACGTGTTCAGTAGCGCGCTGGGGGCGCCGATGCAACCGACGTCCCCACGCGTACACACCGCCAACCGGGAGCGCTCCGATGCGCTCGCGCTCTTCCGCCACAGCACAGGGGGCACAGGGACTGCCGTGCGTCTCAGCGGGGCATGAGCACCGCGAGCGAGGACCGCTCACCGGCCGCCACACCAACTGGACGCAGGCAACGATAAACGAGGGCACGCCCACCCTCGTCGCCACTTTGTGGTGTTGTCCGGTTGCTGTTGTGCTGGGTCTCTACCACCTGGGTCCCTACACGTGGACAATGATACTCGGGACACGGAGGTGTGCTTGCTCCGTCACTGCTGCCGTTGCCATTCTGCCTACGTGCACGCGTGACGTCATATTTATTATACAGGTATCCACGTGACCTGACGCGCACGCCGTTGCGTGTCACGTCAGTATCAGTATTGCGACATTACAAGAGTCCTGCCCCCAAGTCCCAGTTCACTCCATGCTGGAAAACCTTTGCCAGTTATCAGAAGACTCAGATTGAAGCACAAATGCGAACACTCAGCCAATCATCAAAAATGTGCACATCATAATGGAACGCCAGAAAATAAAAACAGTGTTATGGTGAAGCAAACTAAAGCTTTATAAATCCAGCATAGTTTATCAGTGACATTGATAAGACTGTGTTGTAAGGATACATTTGGAGATGGACCCTTTGTATTGACCCGCTGCAGTAGGAAGTATTCCTTCCCCAGATGTGACAACCAACTTACTTGTAATTGTAACTTTATGAGAGAAAGGAAAATTAACACTGAATAATATGAACTATAGCATTTAAATAGTGTGTCTGTTAGAGACGTCGTATGAGGGATATGTGTGTGTGTGTAATGTATGTATAACAATGCAGGGTTGGAAAGACAGTGCATGAGTGTTTTAGGATAATTTTCCTTATTGCATTATTTGAGGGTTGTCTGCAACAAGCAGGTCTTATAATAAATAGTACAGGGTGCATTGTGGACTGAATTCATGTCTGCCTCCAGAAATAGCCTATGCTACTTGAATCCTGGAGAACTCCTCCTTCACCCACATCCTCTCATCCTGCTGTTTCTTTGTCATGTACCCCAAACTCGGTACCTTAGCCCCTAATGCATTTACAGTAAGTGGCCTCCCACCACTGGGCCACCTTCTCCACTCCACTAAGTTTGTATGGCACCAGGCCATGTAGTTTATGATGACACATTTATGAATGTTGTATATATAAGGGCTACTGCCTCCTCTTTGAAGTTCCTCTTGAGTGTTTTGGTCTGCATCCTGGTAGCAGGATGTGGTTCCTGTTGGCCTCAATGTAACATAGTCCAAGTGGAAGAGGGCAGTGCCTTGGACTTTAGGTCTATGTATATGTTTCCCAAATGGACGAGTGTCAGCTGTGTGTTATTTGGCCATTAGTACAACATTTTTCATTCGTAGATCTCCGCCACTGTGGCAGATATCTCCACCCTGGTAGTGGGCATCTCCAGCAAACAGGCAGAACATAAAATATGGCTGTAAAGTTACTAATTGTAACTTTACACTGTAAATGTAATATTAGGAGACTCCACCCTGTCGTTGGAGGGGCGGAGATTCGTAAGTCTATACCTAGGTGTAAATTTACACTCAAGAAAGGTGATTAGCAAAAAAAAACTGTAGAGTTACATCCATCTGTAGATTTAGATTTACAGTTGTGTAGACCTAAGCATGCAAACTCAGGGTTTGGTAAACTGTGGTTTTGTCTCCGATAAATACAGTTTTTTACATGTAACATGATTGTCTGACACATTCCCTGATGTTCTCATTTCTGCTTTTATTGGCTGTTACTTGCACCTTATTCTTCATTGTTAGCAGGTGAAATTCCCTTCTAGTCTCGTGAAAATGGATCTCAGACAGTTCTTTGCCAGTGTGAAATATTGATGCCTGCCTTAACATTCATAGTGAGCTCGGACAAGTATATTTTTGGGCGGTAATTCAGGGTTTATAGGTTCATTTCAGAGACAATGGATTTTTCTGTATTGATCTTCCATCTTTGATGCAGCTTTCCAGGAGGGAGCTGGCCGCACAGTGTGTGACGCTAAATCATCTCTAGTTATTGGAGCAGCACAGATATTCTTTAGAAATAAAGCTGTCTCCTTATGGTTTCTCCACCTCATCCTGTCATAAATATCAGTTTGAGTGCTTTATCATTATCCGTGATAAAGTGAACGCTATGGGTTTGAGCCAACAGCGCCTCACATCTGAAGGACAGTGGAAGCTATGATGAGAAGCAAGCCTCCTCTGTGGAAACAATGCAGAGGACGACCATTGGAAATCCAGGAACACCACACCCCGACTTTCTCTTCAAGCACATCAGGTCTGTTTGTATTATGGAACTGTCCCAGGAGTACAACAGATTTTTGATCCTGCTTTTTCACCTCCAGGGCACTTCTGCATTATAAAAAGCACTGCAAATGCTTATTTTTCTAATACCAATGATGCAGACGCACATTTTGCACCAACTTGTCCTCAAGGGGGTGTTGCTTCATTAGCATAGGGAGGTCGTTACATGCATAGGAGGGAATTCCTTCGCATCTACGCCCACACAGTAATATCAACATGTGCTCACGAGCTAAAGCACTCTTGGGAGCCCCAAACGCTGAGGACCTATTAGAAAGTATGCACACTTTTAGTATGCCCTAAAGGTTACCTCTCCATGCATAGAGAACACAGGCCCTAGCAACCTCCCCAGACATCTAACTCATGGTGGTGAGCATGGCATTGGCCAGGTCCACGAACCTCATTAAAGTAATGCTGCTCCTGGTAATTATTGGTTGGTTATTCAGTACCTCCCTCCACACTGCTTGGAGCAGTGAGGGTGATGTGAGTGAAACACAATATATTTACATATGCAGTGATAGCCCCTACTTTTACAGTAAATGCATCTCGTTGCAGTTTGGACCTTATTGTCTGATATTTCATGTTAGTATTTATTCTTTTTATGTAACACTAACCACACCTAGGAAACCGTAAAATGGTTGTGCAAGAGCTTGGGCCCATCTAAACATTTATCCTCAACTTGATGATCTTTGTAGCAGTATGAGAGGTAAAAGGGAGAACTCAGTCACAATTTATATTTTCAATACAGAAGAACCAATTTGGTCCCTCAATAATCCAGTCCACAACTGAATATGAGATTAGTAGGGTTTCATTATAAGTTCAAAAATAGGTTTACATATACCAATGGCAACATAGTTTTATAGAAATAAACAAAATATGCCCAAATCTCCTAAAGATATTTATCCTATGTAACAGAAAGCAGACAACTAGTTCTATAATAACAATTCAAGTGAGCAGGAAAAGAATCGAGAGTTAAGTTTCATCAAATGATTGTCAAAGGTAAGCATGAGCACGCTATCTTTCCCTACACTGCCTTAAAAGGGACAACCCTACACTAAAAGTGTTGCATAAAGATGAGAATTAGAAACATGTCAGCTGTCAGAGTCTTCAGTAGAAGAAACTACAACCAAGGGTCAAGTGGTTTGAAGTCACTCAAAGTAGAAGCAAAGGCAGAGCTCTGTACTCCATGAAGTCCTAAGATGCATTTCCGGACCCTCACTCAGATACAGCATTTGATATTAGTTGCATTGAAGGTAGACATTCCCACATGACTATCTCCAGTAATTGGAAACTTGCACCACCTTTCCTGCATCAATAAGTTGTAACTTCATGTGTCATTGGCCATTCTTCTCCTCCTCCTTGAAAACTCACCTGCTTGCTCATTACCGCGTTCCTCCTTGCCAAACTTTGTCTTTTCATACCTTGCAATCTAATAAAAACAAAACATTTCGATACTAACAAATGAGGCTTTGTCCACACTTGCAGTGGAAACAAAATGCTAACAAAAGCATTCCACATTAAAGGTTAAACAGAAACCTGACTGCAACGTGAATTTGCACTGAAATTATACACCAGGCCAAAAAATGTAAGTCAACTTAACAGTCAACAGTGCACTGAGTTACAAATATGTGCACAATTGTAAATGCATAACAAATGAAGTTTCTTAACACAAGAATAATGCAAAAGGCTAATAAGGAATATTAATTAAAATACACTTTGGTGAATATAATGTTGTAGTACACATGAAACTCTTAGCATTAGTTTCACATACTTTCGTCGTGTTAATCTCAAAATAAATCACGTCAGGAACTTAGATTTTCTTTGCAGTATTAATGAGCAAGTAATCCAAAATCCTCTATTAGTCATGTTTCTTAAATACACAATTTTTAATGTTGTATCTGTTACACGTGGAGCCCTTTAAATATACGGTACACCATTTTCTTTTAGTACTGTTAATCACACAGAATATATTTAAGTGCTGCCTACTCCTTATCAATGCTCCCTCTAAAGTTTTTCCTGTATGTGCAGCAAAGGAAGATCTCTGATCACCATAGCCAAAGTTGCGTGCACCAAAGACATTTTTTAAAAGCCAACAGTGCCAGGGATGAGTGAGTCGCATATAAGGCTATGCCACACAGTGTATCTGACCTGTGACTAATGTATCCCAGCAATTGGCCTTAGGAAAGGCGCTAGGCTACCACGATGTCCGTATGATACCCAATACAACAGAGCACCTTGCAACAGAGAACATGGGCACAGGCATCTCTCCGTGCTTCTTTTCCCTCACTTCAAAACCCCTTTTCTGTGGGCTGCTGACTTCTCTGGCTGTGAGATGAATCACATGTTTATACAGCCTTACTCCCCCTAGCTGACTGAAGTAGGTTAGCACTTCGTGATCTGATGCAGACGTGGATGAGCCACTGAAAGCTCAAGCCACGCTCTAGCCAGATGTCTGGTTTTGGTTCAGCTCAAGGTCCTCTTGAAACCTGGAGCCAACAATGAGCTTTAACCTCATGCAGCAAGCAAAGCAGTACTCTGATGTAAAGAGGACAAGAAGAACAGATACCCATCTTGTGGCTGAACTGTGCACAATGTAGATCGAAAAAACCTACGCCCAATCCCAGCTTCCCCATTTCACTAAATTGTGTGATTCTATGCAAATATTTAATTTTAACGAGCCTCCTTTTTCTTAATTATTACATATGACAGCGCATTCAAATGTGTGAGTCCAGGATGCACTGTAAAAAATCCTGTTGTGTTTGATTCAATAGACTATAATGTTGCTCTAGAAGTTGGCGAGACACTGAAAGCTGGAACCTCATGCTAAGCTCTGGTTCAGCTGAGGGTCTTCTTGTGCCTTCGAGCTCAACAATAGCCAAACATTCGCAGGAGGCAATTTGGCCTCACAGTAATAGCTGCCGACCATGTAACATGGGAAACAGGGTTCTAATTCATTTAAATTTCACATGCTGAAAATAAAATGTTTTTAGCAGGCGGTTTCCATGAAGAGCTTTTATATCCTTCTGTATGGTTCATGCTGTGTGAACCTGCCAAAAATCAAATGTGAATTCGGCCTGTCACCTACTCTCTAATCTCATCCTCCAAGAATTACGAACAAAGCATTAACCTTTGATGTCAGAGATACTCATTCAATAGTCTAATTGCAGTATGAAACTGAAAAATCTGGGATCAATTCCATCTTACCGGCTTGACCAAATTGTATGATCTAAGGTAAATATTTTATTTAACCAAATCTCCTTTTTTCATTAGAATATAGGACAGCACCTTTGAATAAGTCTGTGCAGGGTGCGGGCCATACAAAAACTTCTATGTATTTCATGTACTAACCCATGAAGTTGCACTATTTGTAATTAGGATCTAGTCCACGTATAAGGTACATGACAACTGATTGCCCTCTAGTGCACTAAGGGCATTGTCATCTGGTCAGGGGCAGGATTGTTTCCCAGTGCATGTTTCAGGACTCTCACTTTTAATAAATACTTTAAAAAGAATCTGGTGTACTAAGGTGGAAAGCGTCCATGTGTTAAAGAAATACAGTTTCTTGAAGTTTGAAGACACGTTATCATATTTTAACGTAAAGCCTGTTGCATCATTTACATGTCAAGTATTTTCAAGGCTCATGCACAGGCTCTTAGAGCGAGCCCACCCTTGGATGGACTCTTCTGCCCCTATTAATTTGTTGACTCGCCCACATCTTTGTTGCTCAAAGTATAATAATGATGTAGGCCAGATACTGGGTACACGTGACATATGACTTGCCTCTTGTATTTATGCAAGGCCTTAATGTGTCTAAGCTCATGTTGTTAAACTTTTGATAAATGTGTCTCAGTGCAGGGATATAATGTCACATTCCAAAACTAAGAGCTTTGGGCAACAGGAGAACGCATTGTCAGGTTTGATGTCTACTTTTAGAATGGTGCTTTGTGACAAGCCTTTCTTAGCATTAAGCACTATATCAAATGCATGCCTATTTTCTTCTCTCTATGCTTTGTCCTTATGCTAAACATTTAGGTTTCGTCATCTCAGGAGTGTTAGGTGTGGGTCAGTGGGCTGTGTTAAGGTAAACACTAGAAAAATAGCCTCTGGCTATTTGTGAATGAAGAGACGTTAACAGAGACTCCCTTTCACTCTCTCAGAAGACCCCTGCATATTTACCTACTCCAGGCTATGTCCATCTCCTTCCCAGCTGAGTTCCTTGATCTTTTTGGTAATGCAGACCGCCATGCTGTAGACTTGTAAAAGACGTGCGGCTCCAAGCAAAGACTCTCCAGTATTCTGAAGCAACCTGCATTCTCCGTGAAAGACTCTGGGCGCTGCAGGGTAGCAGGGTGCGTGCGAGCGCAGGCATGCAAGGGAACATAGCTCATGATTATGATGCACTCCTACAGTATCTTAGGATGGAATCAAAATGACACTGCTCCAGTTGTTTAACTAAGCAATAACATGACAGATAGTGTAACATTATACAGTAATAACATGGAAATAGTGAGTTAAAAAAAATAGAAGAAGATAGCCATAAATGGGGGATAGTCAGGGTGAACATTTGAACACAGAAGATAAGGAAGTAATCTTTAGAGGTCTACAGCGTTCAGGCCTGAGCATGAATGCGGTTAAATATCGACTCCAGCAAGTGTGGTGTAGCCTCAGCTGTGAAATGGTCTGTTCTGCTCTAATGATGTCGTATATCCTATTACAAAAAGTACCCAATTATTACCGTTCAATGTATAGGCAGGGTAGGGCTGGGAGGGAAAATATGCCCAAGCACCAAAAGAAAAGTGGTCCGCATGAGTGAATCAGACAGCTAAAAAAGTACCCCACATTTGTAAACTGTTGCAGTTTTGAACTTGTAAAGACATGCTGTACAGGCGTTTAGCAGGGTATGGGAGAATGCATGCATTTGTTCTAGCTCCAGGTAATGTTTGAGGGAAAAGCAGGGAAATCAAGAGTAAAAGCCAGCCCTCCAGATGATAAAACAGGCCCACAAACAACCAAAATGCTGGCCCATACACTGACCTGACAGACAAGCCCCTCTTGTACTACCAGAATGAACTACAGGCGAGGCCGACCCTGTGTATAAACTCTGTTATTGGGGTGACATATTTTTTGTATTATGAGTATCTCCTGTTGGGGGAACAACCTTTACAACGCAACTTTTACAACGCACTACACTTACAACGCATTTTTTACAACGCAAAATCCACTACAACGCACTCCATTACATCGCATGACACTACAACGCATTTTTAAAAACTACCTTTACAACGCATTCCAATACATCGCATACTACCTTTACAACGCATACCATTACAACGCATAATATTACACTACACTGTCCAACACTTACCCTACTGTTGCACCCCCTGGAGTTAGAATAGTAATTTTTACCCCTTTACAATCCAACACTTTCCCTACTGTTGCACCCCCTGGAGTTAGAATAGTAATTTTTACCCCTATACTATCCAACACTTACCCTACTGTTGCACCCCCTGGAGTTAGAATAGTAATTTTTACCCCTATACTATCCAACACTTACCCTACTGTTGCACCCTCTGGAGTTAGAATAGTAATTTTTACCCCTATACTATCCAACACTTTCCCTACTGTTGCACCCCCTGGAGTTAGAATAGTAATTTTTACCCCTATACTATCCAACACTTTCCCTACTGTTGCACCCCCTGGAGTTAGAATAGTAATTTTTACCCCTATACTATCTAATACTTACCTTAAATGCAATTTAATATTATGCGTTGTAATGGTATGCGTTGTAAAGGTAGTATGCGATGTAATGGAATGCGTTGTAAAGGTAGTTTTTAAAAATGCGTTGTAGTGTCATGCGATGTAATGGAATGCGTTGTAGTGGATGTTGCGTTGTAAAAAATGTGTTGTAAAAAATGCGTTGTAAGTGCATGCGTTGTAAAAGTGTGCGTTGTAACGACATACATCCCTCCTGTTGCAATGCAAGGGAGCCTTCTGTAACAACACATATGTTACTGTTATATAGTCTTTTAAAATAAATTAAAAAAAACTCCTTCCCATATAACAGTGATGTGGTCATGCCAACTCAAGTGATGCAGTATCTTTTGCTACAATGATTTTGTTTATCCTGGTAAAAGATAAGCATTGCTTAATTTGTAAAACAACTTAAGTGTAAGGGCCTTTAGTTTTTTCTTTTGGACGCATGCCACCAGATTTGATGAATGCCAGGGTTGCTGAATACCAATACTGAAATTTCTTATTCCAATCCATACCTTTTTCTTCCTCTACCCTACAATTCCAGTCTCTTTATCTCACTCATGCAGGTTCTTTTTCATCTCCACGGTCTCCCTTTGTCATTGTTTTCATATAATTCTCTTTCTCATTGTTACTCCTTTTACAGCCTTTCTCACTTGGACTTACCCAGGGTCAAAATCTGATGATGATAAACAAGTGCTGATCCCTAAAAATGAATCCCAGCGCCCAGCCCCTGCAAACACCGGCACAAAACAAGCAATATAGAGTTCACCTGTTATTGCTGATATTTTGGTGTGTATACTCTCTTGATCAGATTTCCCCTTGTTACTGCAATTGAGTATCTCCTGTGAGAGCGACGCCATATATTCTTTTGAAGCCCTATCCCATTTCAGTGATTGAGTTTCCCCTCTGACAGTGATGTACTTTCTCCTGGTAATGTGAATGGGCAAATCCTGCTAAAATATTAAGTATTCTCTCTTTGTCAGATATGGACACTCTCCTTAAAGTCAGTCCCACAATTCTGCCCCGATTGCCCCCCCCTCCTATCACAGTGGTAACTTCTATATTTATAAAAGTCATGGAGCCTCCCCTGGTGTCCCGTTGCAGTATTTAGTTCATTTCTGTCACAGGCCATACCTCCTTTTCCAAGAATGTTACACTAACACAGTCTCCCTTCTCACACTGATAAAGCACCTTCTGTTTAAACAATGACATCTCTTCTGTCCAATCGATGCGTGTTCTTGAAATGGTAATCAAACATCTTTCCTTCCTTGTGCGGCATTTATTTTGAGAGAATGGCATAATGGCATTGCACTACTCTGCTGCCCTATAGAAAAGGGGAATCAGCAAAGCAGGACACAGTAGGTATTCTGATTGCACAGTCAAAGGGGTAGAATGTAAAAATCAAGGGCATGATTTAGAGTTTGGTGGACAGGTTACTCCATCACAAGTATGACGGATATTCCATCCACCAATTACAAATACATTATTTCTTAGGCCTGTGTTGTAAGGCGAACAGGATATCTGTCACGTTTATGACTGATCAACCCATCAGCTAAACTTAAATCAGGTCCTGAGTCCCAGCACTACAAAAAAATTCTGCAAAATCCAAGAGGAGATGACAGGACCAATGATATTTTATGATGATGTTGTATTTCGGTTGGTCAAATCCAATCCCCTGATACGTTTGGGATATGACTGCCAGCAGTGTCCCATTGATTTTTGGTAGAAAACACTTTGTGAAAAGAGACCCGAGGGATATATGAGGCAATAGCTGCATTTTATATATCATAAGAGCAGGGTTTGTGAAAGCTCATGGATAAAAGAGCTCCCCAACTCATAAACGATTGTTTAAAACTGTATTGATCTGAAACTTATCCCCTAGGCAGATAAGTGCGTTGAGAAATCCAGAACTCTCTCTGCTAGTTCAAGCTATTGGTTCTATATTTATATTTAAAAAATATGGCTTTAACAACTAGAGTTGAACATAAACCAATCACATAGCAAAAGCACAAAAACAATTATGACATCCATCAGCAGAAGGAGGAAATGGCTGAGAGTGATTGGAAAAACACAAGATGTTGGTCGGTGCATTTGGTTACTGTTCATGAGAGTTTCTTGAGGAGGATGCATTGGTCTGTCATGCCATGTTTGAAATTATTCATGGAATGGGACATATTAGCCCTTTTCTCTGTCTATTGCTTAAGTATGTAGCAGTTAGTGAGCATAAGGAGTAACTAGTGCCCTATTGCACTGGTGTTCCAGGGTACGGCCGGGTTATGCACACCAGTGGAAAGCAAGTTGCTCCCTTTATTCACTTGACTTTCATAGGTTAGACAATCAGTCAAGGTTTACTCCAAAGGATAGATGTTTTACAACCCTGTATGATATGCACAGTTATACTCAATAATCTCAATGACTAGTCAGCGTTGTATCTTGGAAACTAAGAAAAGTTTTAAATTTAAATGTAGAAAAGATAAAGCAAAAAGGGCAGATGTACAAATGTGAAGAACACAGACTTACTAATTGCGATTCTCTCTGAACTACAGTTAGGAAATCAGTATTTCTAATATACGGAACTCTTCTGAGTTTCATTAGTGATTCCTAGTGGGTTCCAAATAAACCTACCTCATGCATATTAATGAGGTGGGTCACTATTTGCGGCCCATTAGGAATTATAGCCATCACAGGGATAGTGGCCTGCTGAGGTCAGCAGAACACCATGTCAGTGATTGCTTTTTAATAACGCAATAATGTTTTCCTTAAATGCAGCCCATTTTCCTTAAAGGAATTTTTAAACAGGAGCTGTTTAAATAGAAAATATAAAACTTTACAATTTTATTTTCTAATAGTAGGCAGTGGTCCATGGGACTACAGCCTGCTCTTAAAAAATATTTTGTTAACATTCTCAAAGGGGATAGGATCCACAACGGACTCCTTCCACTTTGCATATGTGTTACCACCAGTTTTAACTGGTGGTAAAGTATTTTTGTTTTGCAACCAGAATTGGGTCGCAAAACATTATTACAAACCATTATGATTCGGTATTTGGAAGGGATGCCCCTTCCAAATACCAATCAGTATTTGGTAGCAAACACAAATTGCGATTTAGTAACAAGTTACTGAATTGCAATTTGCCTTTTATACATTGTAAAAAGCTTTTTGCGGTCGCAAACTAAACAATTCTGCAAATCAGGCCATTCTTGACCGCAAACAGGCCCTTAAATCTTAAGCACAGAGGATGTGACTTCTACATTCTCAGCACTACCTTTCAAGTGTGGAGAACATGGAGTTCAGGTTCTTACACCCAGGACACTCAATCCCTATGATACCCATCTAAGAGAGATTCCCAATTTAAGCTTAACTTTGCTTGCAGTTCCGGGCTTTTTTTTGGTGGAGGGGAGGGATAACAATCATTGTCCACCACACATTGACATATTCAAAACCGAAAACAACTAGAGCCTTTCAGCTCCTCTTTCCAATGGTATTTTTTTCTGGTGGAGCCCAGCTCAGCAATCCCTGTACAGGGATCCACTTATTAAACATTAGAGATTTTTGAACGGCGCCCTGGCCAATTGAATTTCTTGAGCCTCATCAGTCTAACTGCACCCTTGGGCATGAGCAGAGTGGGGGGTATACCCCAATCTGCCCATCCCAGGCCAGCTGAAAGCACCACTGGACACCAGGCACATTTTGTGAGAAAAAGGAAGATGGTTCACCTGTATTGTTTTCAGGCCACACTCCTCCCCTCCTGGGCAACCAAGTGTCTCCCTGCCCTTAGGAGTTTACGCTCAGTCTACGCACCGCAGAAAACACTTCTAGACACCAGCAATTGCTTTTTTATTTACTATGTATGGAGTGGGGGCTGGTCAGGACATACTCCCCTACTCCAACCGCCAAAACATTGTTTTTGCCCCAGGGGGTAGAGGCAGATTGGGTTTATCCCTAATCTGCCTACCCTAAGGTTTCTGAAAGCACCCCTAACCTCAAGGAATTCCTTTTTTTGTATTATAAGTGATGGTGTTTCGTGGCCAATTTGGGCAGTGGGCTGCACTGCTCCACTCCAGGGGCAGCAACAGCCTTTCTGCGTGCAGGGTAAGCAGAATAGAGCATTTTACCTCACTTGAAAACAACACGCAACACCAGGGATTACATGTTTTTTTACTTCGTGCAGGTTGAAGGATGGCCATAGGGTAATGGGCTGCAGTCTCTGCCCCAAAGGCCCACACAGTCTTTCTAACCTCCCTGGGGGAAGGCTTGTGGGTGCACCCTCAAACATCCTATCCTAGTGTGACTTAAAGCACCAAAAGACACAGTGGACAACTGTTTTTGCAAATATGATGTTGGGGTTGTCAGTTACTATCATCCAGTGCACCTCTCTGCCCCAGAGATACCAACTGACCTATAATTTCAGAGAAAGACAAAAAGCTGAAGAGACACCCAACAGATATAAATTAAACAGTGCCCAAATAATTTGGTTAAAAAAAGAGATTGGAAATGTAATCAAATATTCACAGTATTCAAAAGGTTGCTCAAAAGTGAAAAAAGTGAATAAAGTGCTCAAGGTAGTGCTTGTGAGGTGATGGAGAAGTAATTTGCAATGCAATAGGTCTTGCATTTGTGAGAGTTTAAGCTATTGTATTGCCAATAACTCAGACTCTCGTAAATGCGAGACCTATTGCATTGGAAATGCTTGTTTACCCTATGGGTGGCTAGCCCATTCTGACTTTTGGGCACACTTTCTCACCCATAGGACACAACCTGTTAGAATGTTGTTCTGTTTTCATGATATGTTGCCACATGTGCATGGAACAAGATTAGTGGGCACATAGCTGGTAAGCAGAGTCAGAAAAAAATGGAGCATTAATGTGAAGACATGAGTGTAACATCTGTGGTGGTCAGAGTAGATAAATGCACCTCAGTGAGACATCACGGGATGTACACAGTGTCTTGGTTAATTAAGTCTAGCTGAAATCTTGTTTACCAAAGCTTGATCTCACCTAATTTCGGCCATTAGGTGTTAGGATTATTAAGGAACATGCCCGAGATTATGCCATTACTCCACGTCATGTAATTGAGATTTTGTTTGGGTAAAAATCCTATTGCGGGAGCATCAGAACAATGTGCATGAACCAGACATGAGTATCTGTTGGTTGCAACACAACTTTGATCAGAAACAACTACCATTCTTAGATGTACTAGTCATTAAACAAGGCAAACAACTGATAACGGACATCCACAGAAAAAGCACCAACAGGAATAACACATTGCATTTCAACAGTTGTCATCAAATTTCTTTGAAAAAACACCTACCGTATTCACAGATTCTAAGGGCTAAAAGAATGTCATCAAACAATGAATTTTTTTTTAAAAACATGAACAAGTTGCTTACTAAATTCAAGGAAAGAAAATATCCCACCTCCTTGTTAGAAAATGCCACCAGTAGAGCTGAGAATATGGACAGAACGCAACTGTTAACCAGTCAGAAAAAGTCGGATACTAGCAACAGACCGGTTTTCGTATCCAAATATTCCACGAAAAGCTATCAAATCAAAAAAATCATGTTAAAATACTGGCCCATCATACAGAATGAGTGCGACTTCAACGGGATTTTCAATACACAACCTTTATTTGCATACCAGCGTACAAAAAATGTAAAAGAACTACACACAAGATAGAACCAGACACAAAGGAACTCTTCCTTGCTTGAACTGCAGTCATTGTAATAACATCATAAAAGGAACTATTATTCCACACCCCACTAAGGGCACACCTATCAAACTCCGAACCACCGCTACATGTGATTAAAAAAATCTCATATATTTATTGAAGTGTCCTTGCGGACTCCCCTACGTTGGAAAAACAGAGCGGAAAATTAAAGTTAGGCTCACGGAACACAAAAGCAATATAAGAACTAAATCATAAAAGTCACCAATTGCAGCGCACTTCAACAATCACAGACTTTACATCAGTCAATTACGATTTTTGGTTCTCGAAGTTGTTACCATACCGAAGGAGTGGATAACAGAAAAAGACTGCTACAAAAGGAATTGATGCGGATAAACAAATTGCATTCCTGTCAGCCAAAAGGTCGTAACGACCGTGTAGAATACAGTTGTTTTTTATGATCCTTGTACCTGGATACTAATTGCTCATATAATCTCAGAACTATATACAGTATAGACGTTTGCTTTATTTCTCTTGAATCATTCTGCCAATGGACATTCACCTGGGCATTACCCGCTTATGTAACCACAGAACTGTATATAACACAACAGATTGTTTTGCTCTTTGAACTGTTTTGCCTATGAGCATAGGGACATTAGTTTTCCCTTACCCACTCACTCAAGATGGCGCCCGCCGTCTCTAATAATTCGTTCGCTTCCAGCACTTCACCCAGACCACCGTGTTTTACAATCTGTGTCTTTCTGTATCTTTTCTTTATCTTTTCATGTCTTTTTTTCCAACATATTTAGAGCGTTTCCCGAGCATCTGGAACACCCACATTAACAATTCGCAAACTCTTTTAAGAGCACCGTGTATTACACTCCGCGCGCATTCTGAGTACTGTTATCTGTACACATCACAACGTATCATAGTATGACGCTTTCGTTTACTATTGATAACCACTCTGTTCACCGGGGATTTTCCACGTAACGTGTGTCCTCACAACATGGCGCCTCTCGCCCGACAAGTCTAATGACGGGGTTATGTACTCTATGTCTATTTTTCAGGTCTACTAGGCACTACCTTTACGCTTTCTGCCACTCATTTAAAAACAGCCGCGTACATCTCTAGTACGGACACTTTTTGATCTCGGATCATGACCGCTCAATTTTCGTTTGCAGTGCTGTCCACCGAATAGGTAAGCGTTACGTGCACCCTTTTATTATCGTCTCCCAGTTCTTTTGTCAAACTCACGTTTAATTTATGTTCAAAACCTCTCTTACAGACCTTGAGATCCTGACATGAAAATACGCTGTTAATATTTGCTTGGCATCACATAGGTATGTCTTAAACATTCACTACTACTCGCATGTTAACCACTCGTTACGTTCCGATATCACTTTTCTAAATATCGTGTTTTCATTCACGTTCTAATAGGCTCGCCACCGCAAAACATCGTAAACACCTTTTGTTACCTGGGTTTCGATGTATAATTTCATTTCAAACACAGAGCACCATTTTATCATCGTGTTTGCATTCTCCTCTTAACTTTCTCGCTACCGCGTAAACACAGATTAAAAAACTAAAAAACATTGAAAACACCTTGTTCACCTCGGTTATGAATGTTATTATTTAAATTTTTTGTGAGCACCATTATTCAGCCAGCACGTTCACCCATACAATAGAGTCACATTCCTTTTTACAATTGTCACACTGGCACCAAATGATGTTTGCTTGAAATTGTGAAGTTGTACACTCTTCGTTGGTATATGACTGAAGGGTCCAAATGCTTGATTATAATTATTTGTTTTTAGGAAACACAGTCCCTGATAAAGGGGCCAAGACCCGAAATGCATTGGGATGATTGATATGACATGTTGAATATCTGTGATACCAAGAAGTAATTATCATGACGTACATGCATCCATGAGATTTATCATAGTGATGTCATAAACACGTAATTAAAGAAATTCATCGAAACAAAGAAACTATGAATAATTGTGGACTTTATTTTAAATTGAGAAAGGTTACTATATAACCTAACCAGAGTGCAATGGGGGGACACTAAGTAATGTCCAACTTAGTGCTATAATAAACAGTAAGAAATCCCGAGGTCTACAAAAATACTTCAAACAAGTGTGGAAAAACCACTACTGACTAGTTACAGAAGAAAAAGAAAAAAGTGAAACAGAACTAGTAATTAAGCCCAACAGAGCTAGCTATGGGCATTTCCCTTTTTAGGACGAAATCCCTCACTCACCAAAGCTGACATGCTTCATCATTTGGGATTCTCCTCCCAGAGGATAACCTAGTTCCTCTGGGAGCTACAACCCCCTCACTGAGAGGGAGGAGCCCAGGGATGTTTTGTATGTTATATTGGATATTCTAAATCCACATATGAGGAGCTGATAGTATGAGTGAGGGCGCAGCGCAAATTAACTATGAGCAAAGTGAAGTTAAAACTGACTAAAGGACGCCAAGGAGAAACTTTAATGTAAGACGTTCTTCGCCAGGATTAAAAATGCAGTGCACCAGCGGTCAGAGTTATAAACCGCGGTGATGAAATAAAGGTAATTGGTCAGCATGTTTCAGCCATAGTGCCTAAAAATGGGCGAGGCTTTCATCAGGACCTATGATGCTGCTGCCAAAGAGTGAACTAGTGATGTAACAAAAAAGGATACAGGGACAAGGATTTTCTTGGTGTTCCTGTTTCATAAAGTACATTACCTACAATCAAAGCAAAAGTACCAACATCAATGTAGTGATCGTAGGTGCATCAAAAAACTAATTATGTTTCCCATATAACAACGGAAGGAATAACTCACCCGTAACTACTAGGTAAGTCACCACACCTCTACCTGGCAACCGCTCAGGAAAGGGGCTCCGCTCTGAAAGAAACGGTAGCAAATAGCAGTAAACAATAACATGTCTTATCAAGAATAAAGAGGAGTGTACCAATTGTAGTAATACCCCAGATAGGCATGTATATATAGAAAGCCAAACTAAAAGAGGGAGACTTAGAACAAAAAAATAATAAAGCAGAGGGCTTAAATAAGCCACAGTGCTCAATAGTGCAGTCTAGACTCTAAGCTTTCAATGTTGAGTCATGATCCTAAGATATAGTAATATAGAAATACACAAATAAAAGAGCAAGGACATAATGCCCAATGGCATCTTGCCTCGTGACAAGCCATGATATAAATGGTAACAAATTACTTCATTGACCGATTCACACTGGTCAGAATAGAAGTCTATGTACATCGAGGAAAACAGCTAGATCTGACTTAAAGCGTGCTGTACATATGTCTTGGTAATGCCCAGACAGCCTTATCTAAATTTAGGAAAAACCAAAGAGTATAACGGGCCAAAACAGACTTTGCAGCTAATAATGCATTGGAGGGCATCGGAGGGCTTACCTTTCCGTTGGTACGCCGGCATTTAATTGAGCCTGTGACCAGAGGTACCGGGAAAAGAAAAACGCCTCCATAAATGCCACTCATTGCGTGGCCAACTACCAATCAGAATACAGACTTGAGCTCCCGCGTCTGGATCCAACCGGAAAGAGTATATTGCGCATGTGTGTAAAAACGACACTGTGTCTTCACATCCGCGCATGTCAACTGATGCCCAAGCAGTAATTAGCACATGCGCGTGATGTCTATTGGTGCTGTACCAGTGCGCGTACAAACTTGTAGTCTGCAATACAAGGGCTGCAAAAACATAGAAAACATTGCGCCCGAAAAATCCAAGATGCGTAAAGCAGACTACAAAAAAGTTTTCAACATGAGCATGACCACTTTCAAGTTTGCCGTTCATGAAATAATCATACCCATACAATTAAGTATACACAGGCAAAACAATCGAGTTGTCCACAGTAGTGTATAATCATGGCTACATGTAACATCAGTAAAGGAACAATGGATGTATGTCAATAAAGCTACGGGGCCCAACATTAATGTCTATCAAAACACTTATACTAAAATAAGTAAAGGTGCCTCAGAAAAACTGATAAATCAGGCGTCAGCATATTCATAGGAAACAGCAAAATAGAAGATAGACTGGACCGAATGTTTATAATAACAGCCAAGGAATATCATCGTTTAAACCTGTAGTATCAGTCTGTAATTTGTGTACCCACCACTATTCTCGCTTAAATAGAAATGTAGCAAGATAAGTTAAATGAGGTGGAATGAAAGGTCTTTCCAGCACTGTCCACTTCAGTTCACTTGGACTGTGTTTCACATTGAGGAAATGGTTGGTCAACTTTGTTGAGGACTTGCCACATCCGATAGTGCTCTTATGTTCAAGAATACGTGTTTTTGCCCGTCGTGTGGTCATGCCAGCATATCGCAAAGAGCAAGAACAAGTGACCATATATATCAGGTTGTCGCTATTGCAATTGGTATGGCACTTAAGGACCCATGGTCTTCCAGATCTAATGCCAATTTCTTTTGTTATAGAGGTGTGGGGACAAGCCGCACATGAGCCGCAAGGGAAATGTCCCTATACTGGAGATAAACCCCACAAAGAATTATGTGACACCTTGCCATGAATGCGAGGACGGGTGTGTACCAAACAATCCCTGATGTTACTACTGCGCTTAAAGGCAAATAGAGGTCGTTGTAGTGTTTCACCGCCTATATTTAAGATTTTCCAGTTAGAAAGGTTACTCTTCTTGATTTTGTTGGAAAATTTACAAAAAGTATGGACACATGTCACCCTGTTGGTAGCTTCTTTAGGAATATTGGGTTCCAATAAGGCTGCCCGATTATTGTTAAAACCCGTTTGGAGGACTTTTTTACTAGTCTTTTTGGGTATTGTCTCTCTTGTAGTTGATTAGATAGGTTGTGAGCATGTTTCTGATACTTGTCAGTGGATGAACAATTCCTTTTAATACGTAAAAACTGTCCAAATGGCAAGTTATCACGTAATGCTTGAGGATGAAAACTCCCATATGGTAAAAGGGAATTTTTAGCCATAGGTTTTTTTATATGTTCTGTGCTGAGGCCTCCTTCAGATGGTGAGATCAAAATGTCCAAAAAAGGTAAATGAATCCTGCTATATTCACAGGTAAATTTCAAAAAGGTGTTACAATTGTTGAGCTAGGTTTTGAACTCCATTAATGATGTTGATGTGACACGCCACACTACAAAGACATCATCAATTTATCTTTTCCACACACGTATGTGGTCTCTGTATGGATTGTTGGTACTGAAAATGTGTTCTTGTTCGAACACGTGGACATACAGATTGGCCAGGCTGGGAGCAAAAATGCTCCCCATTGAAGTGCCAGACACTTGGAGGAACAATTGTTCCTCAAATTGAAAAAAGTTTTCTTTCATAGCCAACCTTGCACAATTGATGATAAAGGATACCGCCGTAATGGAATCTGGAGGATCGTCCAACAGGAGAGTCTTGATAGCAGAGAGAGTTTCATCCTGTGGAATGCACGTGTAAAGTGACTCCACGTCGAAAGAGATGAGGTAGTCCTTCTCAATATCAAAACTAAGATTATCCACCAGTGTGAGAACATCTTTCGAGTCCTTTAAATAAGTGGGCATCTTAGCAACAAAAGGTCGTAGAAAATGATCAACAAAGGAGGACAAAGGTTCAAGAAGTGAACCTTGACCTGAGATGATAGGGCGACCGGGAGGGGGTTGCTGATTTTTATGCACTTTTGGCAGTGTGTAAAAATAAGGCACAATAGGATAGGCTCTAACTAAGAATGTTGCTTCCTTAGTAGTAATCCAATTGTTAACACGTGCTTCTTCCACTAGGAATCATTCCGTTCGATAAGCGGAGGTATCCATTACCATGATTGCTCCCCCTTTATCAGCGGGTTTAATCGTTATGGTGTCGTCCTTAGTGAGCGATGTCAATGCTTGACATCTCTCACTAAGGACGATACTTATCCGCTTATCAAACGGAATGTTTAAGACAACTATAAGACGTTCGATTCTACAGATTATTGAAAGAGGATACTACTAAGAGATTACAACAGAAGATCAAAATCCTAGTGGAAGAAGCACGTGTTAACAATTGGATTACTACTAATGAAGCAACATTCTTAGTTAGAGCCTATCCTATTGTGCCTTATTATTACACACTGCCAAAAGTGCATAAAAATCAGCAACCCCCTCCCGGTCGCCCTATCATCTCAGGTCGAAGTTCACTTCTTGAACCTTTGTCCTCCTTCGTTGATCATTTTCTATGACCTTTTGTTGCAAAGATGCCCACTTATTTAAAGGACACGAAAGATGTTCTCACACTGGTGGATAATCTTAGCTTTGATATCGAGAAGGACTACCTCGTCTCTTTCGACGTGGAGTCACTTTATACGTGCATTCCACAGGATGAAACTCTCTCTGCTATCGAGACTCTCCTGTTGGACGATCCTCCAGATTCCATTACGCCGGTATCCTTTATCATCAATTGTGCAAGGTTGGCTATGAAGGAAAACCTTTTTCAATTTGAGGAACAATTGTTCCTCCAAGTGTCTGGCACTTCAATGGGGAGAATTTTTGCTCCCAGCCTGGCCAATCTGTATGTCCACGTGTTCGAACAAGAACACATTTTCAGTACCATCAATCCATACAGAGACCACATACGTGTGTGGAAAAGATATATTGATGATGTCTTTATAGTGTGGCGTGGCATATCAACATCATTAATGGAGTTCAAAACCTGGCTCAACAATTGTAACACCTTTTTGAAATTTACCTGTGAATGTAGCAGGATTCATTTACCTTTTTTGAACATTTTGATCTCACCATCTGAAGGAGGCCTCAGCACAGAACTATACCATATGGGAGTTTTCATCCTCAAGCATTACGTGATAACTTGCCATTTGGACAGTTTTTACTTATTAAAAGGAATTGTTCATCCTCTGCCAAGTATCAGGAACATGCTCACAACCTATCTAATCAACTACAAGAGAGACAATACCCGAAAAGACTAGTAAAAAAGTCCTCCAAACAGGCTTTTAACAATAATCGGGCAGCCTTATTGGAACCCAATATTCCTAAATAAGCCACCAACAGGTTGACATGTGTCCATACTTTTTGTAAATTTTCCAACAAAATCAAGAAGAGTATCCTTTCTAACTGGAAAATCTTAAATAGAGGAGGTGAAACGCTACAACGACCTCTATTTGCTTTTAAACGCAGTAGTAACATCAGGGATCGTTTGGTTCACACCCGTCCTCGCATTCATGGCAAGGTGTCACAGAATTCTTTGTGGGGTTTATCTCCAGTACAGGGACATTTCCCTTGCGGCTCATGTGCGGCTTGTCCCCACACCTCTATAACAAAAGAAATTGACATTAGATCTGGAAGACCATGGGTCCTTAAGTGCCATACCAATTGCAATAGTGACAACCTGATATATATGGTCACTTGTCCTTGCGCTTTGCGATATGTTGGCATGACCACATGACGAGTGAAAACACATATTCTTGAACATAAGAGCACTATCCGATGTGGCAAGTCCTCAACAAAGTTGACCAACCATTTCCTCAATGTGAAACACAGTCCAAGTGAACTGAAGTGGACAGTGCTGGAAAGACCTTTCATTCCACCTCATTTAACTTATCTTGCTACATTTCTATTTAAGCGAGAACAGTGGTGGGTACACAAATTACAGACTGATACTACAGGTTTAAACGATGATATTCCTTGGCTGTTATTATAAACATTCAGTCCAGTGTATCTTCTATTTTCTGTTTCCTATGAATATGCTGACTCCTGATTTATCTGTTTTTCTGAGTCACCTTTACTTATTTTAGAATAAGTGTTTTGATAGACATTAATGTCGGGCCTCGTAGCTTTATTGACATACATCAATTGTTCCTTTACTGATGTTACATGTAGCCATGATTATGCACTACTGTGGACAACTTGATTGTTTTGCCTGTGTATACTTAATTGTATGGGTATGATTATTTCATGAACGGCAAACTTGAAAGTGGTCATGCTCATGTTGAAAACTTTTTTGTAGTCTGCTTTATGCATCTTGGAATTTTCGGGCGCAATGTTTTCTATGTTTTTGCAGCCCTTGTATTGCAGACTACAAGTTTGAATGCGCACTGGTACAGCACCAATAGACATCACGCGCATGTGCTAATTACTGCTTGGGCATCAGTTGACATGCGCACTGAAGGACTGGGCTATTCTAAGGCCCAGCGGTGCCAGGGGACAACACCTGAAACCTTCGTGGGTTACCTGTTCCGGCGTACAAAACACAGAGACACGGGACACTTCCGGCGGCATCAAAGATCAGCGTTTATTACTGCAGGGATACAGAAGTCGCAAGAAGTACACAACGTGTAGGTTCTGGGAGACTGCTTCAAATTGCACAAGTGGATCGCTCCTTTTATACACATTTTCGTCATTGCACAACACGACGAACAAAGGTTACAACTCAGTTCCCACAATAAACTTCAAGAGGGTCGCATTCATGTTTCAGAAGCCCGGAACATAATTACAGCAGCATTGCCGGTTCCCAACTGTAAAAGCACACTATCCTCACATTAAGCACATTCCATTCTGGCTGTAAACGAATTAGGAGAAAGGACAGGAACAGATGCAAAGGAAAAACAAGGATGCATACAGATTGGAAAAAGAGTGTAAAAGGTAAATCGGGAACTTGATTGCAGGATCAAAGGACTCGCGCCTAATGCATGCATGACTGAAACAATACACTGGCACGGCAAGATGACCCTCAAGCGGAGCCATCTGCCTTTACTGTGTCATCCCCCTCATTGTAAAGACACCTTCAAAGGAACACGTGTCCTCCACGGAAGCTTGGGAATCCCAGGGTCACGAAGCGGACAAGGTCCGTTTGCTGGCTACTTGAGGGCAAGAAACAAAATGGATGCCGTATCTAAGATGGAACCCGAGGGTTCAGATGGACATACCCAGAAATGAGGTGAACCGTACATAGTAGCGTAGCGAAAACGCGTACACCCACTAAACTCGTCATTTGCGGTTCGTAGATACCAGACTCGTCCATATTCGAACACACCCAAAAAGTGCCATTACGATTCTCACGGAACCTCAGACGCTCCTTTTGCCCTCATGTAGGCAAGCACTAGTCGAGATCAGAATCGATTTTGATATTCATCAAATCGTTTAGTTGTTGCTGGAACATCATTCTATCCATCAATGTCTCCTTGGTAACAGATGGCCGTCTTATACACGTTGTGGCACAAAGACCACATAAGGCAGGACCACACTGCACACAAAGACAACATGTGAACAAAAACGTTACAACAACCCCTACGATCATCAGAATCTTCCAACCCCAAGTTGATATCAGGCCCCAAAACCATCCTAGAAGTGTCCAACCACCTTCGTCCACGTGTATGGACTCGGAGATCTTATGTAACTTCGAGATGGCTTGGTAAACAGTTGGAGCGTTGTCAGGGATGAAAATGCAACAACTCGAATGGATCACTTTGCACACACCACCTCTATCTGTTTTTCTGAGTCACCTTTACTTATTTTAGAATAAGTGTTTTGATAGACATTAATGTCGGGCCTCGTAGCTTTATTGACATACATCAATTGTTCCTTTACTGATGTTACATGTAGCCATGATTATGCACTACTGTGGACAACTTGATTGTTTTGCCTGTGTATACTTAATTGTATGGGTATGATTATTTCATTAACGGCAAACTTGAAAGTGGTCATGCTCATGTTGAAAACTTTTTTGTAGTCTGCTTTATGCATCTTGGAATTTTCGGGCGCAATGTTTTCTATGTTTTTGCAGCCCTTGTATTGCAGACTACAAGTTTGAATGCGCACTGGTACAGCACCAATAGACATCACGCGCATGTGCTAATTACTGCTTGGGCATCAGTTGACATGCGCACTGAAGGACTGGGCTATTCTAAAGCCCAGCGGTGCCAGGGGACAACACCTGAAACCTTCGTGGGTTACCTGTTCCGGCGTACAAAACACAGAGACACGGGACACTTCCGGCGGCGTCAAAGATCAGCGTTTATTACTGCAGGGATACAGAAGTCACAAGAAGTACACAACGTGTAGGTTCTGGGAGACTGCTTCAAATTGCACAAGTGGATCGCTCCTTTTATACACATTTTCGTCATTGCACAACACGACGAACAAAGGTTACAACTCAGTTCCCACAATAAACTTCAAGAGGGTCGCATTCATGTTTCAGAAGCCCGGAACATAATTACAGCAGCATTGCCGGTTCCCAACTGTAAAAGCACACTATCCCCACATTAAGCACATTCCATTCTGGATGTAAACGAATTAGGCGAAAGGACAGGAACAGATGCAAAGGAAAAACAAGGATGCATACAGATTGGAAAAAGAGTGTAAAAGGTAATATCGGGAACTTGATTGCAGGATCAAAGGACTCGCGCCTAATGCATGCATGACTGAAACAATACACTGGCACGGCAAGATGACCCTCAAGCGGAGCCATCTGCCTTTACTGTGTCATCCCCCTCATTGTAAAGACACCTTCAAAGGAACACGTGTCCTCCACGGAAGCTTGGGAATCCCAGGGTCACGAAGCGGACAAGGTCCGTTCGTTGGCTACTTGAGGGCAAGAAACAAAATGGATGCCGTATCTAAGATGGAACCCGAGGGTTCAGATGGACATACCCAGAAATTAGGTGAACCGTACATAGTAGCGTAGCGAAAACGCGTACACCCACTAAACTCGTCATTTGCGGTTCGTAGATACCAGACTCGTCCATATTCGAACACACCCAAAAAGTGCCATTACGATTCTCACGGAACCTCAGCGGATGTGAAGACACAGTGTCGTTTTTACACACATGCGCAATAAACTCTTTCCGGTTGCATCCAGACGTGGGAGCTCACGACTGTATTCTGATTGGTATTGGCCACGCAATGAGTGACATTTATGGAGGCGTTTTTCTTTTCCCGGTACCTCTGGTCACAGGCTTAATTCAACGCCGGCGTACCGATGGATAGGTAAGCCCTCCGATGCCCTCCTATGCATTATTAGCTGCAATGTCTGTTTTGGCCCGTTATACTCTTTGGTTTTTCCTAACTTTAGATAAGGCTGTCTGGGCATTACCAAGACATATGTACAGCACGCTTTAAGTCAGATCTAGCTGTTTTCCTGCATGTACATAGACTTCTATTCTGACCAGTGTGACTGAGTCAATGCAGTAATTTGTTACCATTTATATCATGGCTTGTCACGAGGCAAGATGCCATTGGACATTATGTCCTTACTCTTTTATTTGTGTATTGCTATATTACTATATCTTAGGATCATGACTCAACATTGAAAGTTTAGAGTCTAGACTGCACTATTGAGCACTGTGGCTTATTTTAGCCCTCTGCTTTATTATTTTTTGTTCTAAGTCTCCCTCTTTTAGTTTGGCTTTCTATATATGCATGCCTATCTGGGGTATTACTACAATTGGTACACTCCTCTTTATTCTTGATAAGACATGTTATTGTTTACTGCTATTTGCTACCGTTTCTTTCAGAGCGGTGCCCCTTTCCTGAGCAGTTGCCAGGCAGAGGTGTGGTCACTTACCTAGTAGTTACGGGTGAGTTATTCATTCCGTTTTTATATGTGAATCATAACTAGTTTTTTGATGCACCTACGATCACTACATTGATGTTGGTACTTTTGCTTTGATTGTGGGTAATGTACTTTATGAAACAGGCACACCAAGAAAATCCTTGTCCCTGTATCCTTTTTTGTTACATCACTAGTTCACTCTTTGGCTGCAGCATCATAGGTCCTGATGAAAGCCTAGCTCATTTTTAGGCACTATGGCTGAAAAATGTTGACCAATTAATTTTATTTCATCACCGCGGTTTATAACTATGACCGCTGGTGCACTGCATTTTTAATCCTGGCGAAGAACGTCTCACAATAAAGATTCTCCTTGGCGTCCTTTAGTCAGTTTTAACTTCACTTTCCTCATAGTTTTGATTTAATTTGCGCTGCGCCCTCACTCATACTATCAGCTCCTCATATGTGGATTTAGAATATCCGATATAACAAACAAAACATCCCTGAGCTCCTCCCTCTCAGTGAGGGGGTTGTAGCCCCCAGAGGAACTAGGTTTTTCCTCTGGAAGGAGAATCCCAAATGATGAAGCATGTCACTTTTGGTGAGTGAGGGATTTCGTCCTAAAAACGGAAATGCCCATAGCTAGCTCTGTTGGGCTTAATTACTAGTTCAGTTTCACTTTTTTCTTTTTCTTCTGTAACTAGTCAGTAGTGGTTTTTCTACACTTGTTTGAAGTATTTTTGTAGACCTTGGGATTTCTTACTGTTTATTGTTCTGTTATTGGAAATTAAGAGCCTGGGGGTCTGGCTGGAGCCTGATCTGTCCTTTAGGACACACGCCCAGAAGATCGCTGGCGTGTGTTATGGACTGCTCCGCTCGGCCCGTAAGGTTCTCCCCCTCTTACCGGAACTCTCCCGGAAGCTGTTAGTCCAAGGTCTAATCATCTCACGCCTGGACTACAGTAATGCACTCTTTCTCGGAGCACCGGAATCAACGTTCAAAATCCTGCAACAAGTGCAGAACGCGGCAGCCAGGCTGCTGCGGAACGTTCCGGCCAGGCAATCAGCCAGGCCCGCTCTAAAGGCACTCCATTGGCTCCCGGTCAAAGAGAGAGTGACCTTCAAAGCCCTCTGTATTGCTCACAAGAGCATTCAGGGGAAAGGACCTGCTATTCTGAAGGACATGATTCGGCCCTATAAGCCCACCAGAGCCTTACGCTCCGATAATAAACACCTCCTTCAGATAAAGAGAATTAGGAGAGCCCGTTCAGGTGGCAGGAGCTTTTCCATCCATACTGCACACGCCTGGAACTCCCTCCCACTCTCACTACGCTCTGAACCAAACCTGCTCAGGTTCAGGAAACATTTGAAAACTTATCTATTTCCAGAATAATTCTAAATCTGTTCTGCTTCACACAGGCAGCTTGCTCTGATTCTCTATAAGCGCTGGGATGCCTCTGGGTAACCGTGCGCGGTACAAAATTCGTTAATAATAATAATAATAATATTGGGGATTAAATCCTGTGTGGTCTTAAAACTTCCATAGGACCCTCCCCCTTTGAACCGTATGTTGTCATAGCAACTTAGTGCTATATATAGAGTACTGACCCGACTCCCTTAGGCCAGAGGGGGATACCTATGTGCACCCAAGAAGCTCACTGAACAGAAGGATCTACAATCGATTTAAAATAGTATGCCTCACTAACTTTTTTTGGGGTGATATCTGTTGGTTGCATCATGTGCCATTTTGCACTACTTTTATGGTGAATAAATGCATCCTCCCGTCCAAAATGGACATGAGGATGCATTTCATGATTAAAAATAGCATAAAATGCTGAAATGGCATTTCGCGTAAGAACGCCAAGTTTCGTGTCATTTTTGGGCATATTACATATTTTCTGCAAAGGAGATTACAGAAATTTCGCTAAGGCTTAGTCCCAACGAGGGAAGTAGGGTTCTAAATTGCAACCAGTGGATCAAAGTGACTTGAAGACTGATGTTATGAAGTTTGGTTTATTATGTAGCCACATCTTGGTGACATTTATCTTTTTATTTACTTGATTTATTACAGGGCTTTAATCAAAAGCACTATGCCATAAAATGAAGAGTACAAAATAGATTGCAGAAAGACAACTGGCGGCAGCCTGACTAACCCTGGAAACAAGTAGCTATTAAATGGTCATTCTAAAGGGCTTTAAATGATGAATGCAAGGGCACAGATTTTACTGAAAAAAAGAAGTTGGCTCCAAAGCCAAGGAGCCAGTAGCACAAAAGAACCACGACGAGAAAGGGCACCGCGAGCACCAGACACCACGAGCCTGAGAGGCAGAACGAGGTGGGTAACTAGGAGCATATGGAGAGAAGAAAGAAGAAAGATGGGGTGCTAAATAATGCCCACATATAAAGACAAGACATAAAAAGGAGAATTTACGCTGAAATAAGAATGGTAACCAGTGAAGTTGATGCCTATGAGGGGAGGTGGAAGAGTGAGGAGGAAGAGAAAAAAATGCTCACAAGGATTCTGAATGGCCTGGGGATTGTGTTATATTTAGTTAAGCCCACATATAGAGATAAAATAAGTTGAAATGAGAAAACAAGCATTTTCAGAAATAATGTTAGAGATTAAGAGGAATGAGAGGTTTAATTTTAGAGGTGTTAAAGATGTGAAATTGACTAGTTTTTTTACAAGAGCGCAATCTAAGGTGTAAAGTCCAGAGGCGAATTGAAATTAAAACACAAGTCCCGAGCAGAGGAAGAATAAGAAATGCTAATGGGTGAAGAGAGAAAGGAGCTGTAGTGGGACAGGATGAATAAGCAGGGGAAAAGAGCTTCAATCCAGGGAGGATTTAGTTTAAGAAAGCGAGCAGCCATCCAAGTCTCAATTGTAAGTAGGAAGTTTGAGACACATTACTGAAGCGGTGAACATAAAGGTGAAAAGCAAAGATTTGGAAATCATCAACATAGAAATATCCCAGAAAACAATGGACTAGTATACAAGGAGAAGATCAGCCGTCCAAGAACTGATCCTTGAGGAACCCCATACTGAAGTGGGTAAAGCTCCAAACCTTTCCAAAACACTAAGGGGTATATTCTCAAGAACGTGTGATAACCATTGCAAAAGTTAATTAACGCAACCTCCAACATCGCAGTCCATTGTGGGATATTTACGCCGTGTTAACCAGGTACTCACAACACGGCGGTACCATGCGATAGTCACCAGACAACGCATCAAATGGCCGTGTTAAAATCAACACCACGCAGTAAAAATGCGAAACAAGAACGCAAAAAAAGCTGCGATGAGACCAATCGTGATACAAAAATCTGCGAAAACCAGTCACAGGCCTGCAATTGACATGCGTCAGGCGGGAACAATCACCATAAAAGTAGAAAAAAAACTGACAAAAAAATGCCAAACAACAGCGAAGAACCATAGATGTTGCCGGAGCAAGTACGTAGGGGAACCAGAACTCCACAAGCCCCCCTGAGGACCTGCCTGGGACCTCGGGGTCAGGGAAGGCCAAGGAAAAGAAGAGTAGGAAGAAGTGCTTCAGTCCGCAGGAAAACAGGATCCTGATAACAGAGGTGGTCGAACACCATCAACAATTGTTCGTCACCTGCACTGTGTCATTGGCAACAAAAAATGGACTATGGCAGGCCATCGTGGACAAGGTGAATGCAGTCGGAGTGCTGAAAAGGACAATGGACGAGGTCAAGAGGCGCTGGAATGATGTCAAGCGAAAAACCAAGCTGAAACTCGCCAACAACCGGAAGGCAGCAATGCAGACCGGAGGTGGGAGTCCAGCGCCACAGGAGGAGCTGGACGAAATGGAGGAAATGATGTCCACAGTCATCAGTGGGGAGACGGTGGTAGGAGTTGGGGGACCGGACACTGCTCAACAGGACTGGACACAACAGCAACAGTGTGAGTAATGACCAGGGACTGGGGGAAAGGGGGAGATGGGCACAATGTCACACATGCACAATTGAGCTGAGCACAACTGCAGACAAACCATGCCCCAGATCCCAACTCCCACCAAGAGAACAATGTACCCATGTATGTGGTGGAGCACGTAAAGCTACATTTTGTATACCTCCTCTATTTTGCATGAAAATACTAATTATATAACCTACTTATATTATAATTTGACTAACGGTTTGCTGTATTAAACTAAATCAACCATTTGCATACACCAATTGCACGTGGGACTTATTGCTATTTGCATGACAAAATAACTCTAGTAACTAAATTATGTACGCATATTAATAGTAGTGCATGTGGTAATAGGATATCGCATGATTTATGTTGCTTTTGTGATGTTTGCGTTCCCATTCTGGACCGTAAGGGTGAGTATTATTGCTTTAAATGTCGCTTAAAGCTAGGAAAATACTAATACATAAAGGGATTAGTGAGGGTTTAACATTAGAATCTTCATTTCTTTGTATTAATTACACTTTTGTGTTTGTTTTGCTTAAGTTGGCATTTGGGCCTACCAAAATATGGCGTCCAAAATGGAGTTCAGAAGTGGCCACCGTCTTGTGAGTGCAATGCCCACTGTGCAGACTCGGATGGCTCCGTGAACCTCCAGGCGACCCCAAGTTACAGTGTTCCTAGTCAAGGATAGGAACATGGACGACTGCCAAACTTCCGTCAGTAAATTCTGGTCTAAATAAACAATTGGGACATACAAGCAAACCTTCTACATTGTTGCATAAGGACAACATGGACAGAGGAAATGAACCAGCAAAATCCATGAGAACATCCACTGATGTAAAATCGGACGCTTCCAATCAGCCAATCATTTTCTTTCCTTGCCTAAGAATGTTTCATGTTATCCCGAATTTTATTATAAAAAGGGTAGTAGAATAGGGAGGGGCGTTTGTTCATTCCATCCCCATTTTTTCCCGACATCTATGCTGAATGCTGCCTTCTTACTCGATGACCGCAAACCCCTATCGAGCCCACAGGCGATGACAGATACTTGCACGATTTCTGGTCTTTGGAGATCTTTGGAACTGTAACGTGTTGAGCAAAGAACTTTCGGACTTTGAGCTTTGGCCTGCTCATTTTGGACAATTTAAAGGCTAAATTTGGTTATGCAGAGCCAAATTAATTAGGAAAAGTCCAAATAGCAAGAATAGGTAAATATAAATATCATGCGATTTGTGCTTTGATTAACCAAAATGCAAATATTAATTGCAAACAATATTTAAGATAAACAAATATTGATTAACAGAAATTACGAGTTTGTGGTTTTTCAATGAAGAGAGTAGAGGATTCTGAATCTTAAATGTGTTTTAGCTGGTTCTAAATCACCATCAACCAGTCCAACTAATTGGTCCGTCGACCAAGTGGTGGAGTGCCTTGATGTTTAAGGTTAGGATTCTATAGGTGGTAATGCTAATGTATATTTCTGTAAAATAACTTTTCTCCCCTATAGGCAATAAGGTACTCCCCCACATGTCCAGCGCTTGAACCATCATCCCTCCTGTGGGCAGACTTGTGAGAGAAAACGAGTGTTGGTGTTATGGGCCCCACCAATGACTGCGTGTGTGAATGAGCTAGTGTGACGTCGGGTCTGCGACGCAGAGGGATAGTTGTAAATGTACCCTCTCTTTTTGCCCGGTCTCGCGCTGGATCATATGCAACATCTAAGCACTGTAGAAGCACTGAAGTCGAGGCACACCGCATGTAAGGGATAAGGGGCAGCCAAATCAGAGCTGCAGGGGCGACTCCCTCAAAATGCGGTACACAAACATCACATGCAGAGCACATCAACACTGACAACAATGTAGCACATACCGCAACACGTCCTCACCAGATACACAGGACACAACTGGTGCCGACTGGGTGTAGACACGGGCCAATCACAAGTGGCATTGCAGGGAAATGTGAGTTGATAATGTGCAAGTACGAACACACAGCCGTGATGTTGTCGAAATGTCCACTGTCCCGCAGCAAATGGGCAGCCCCTCTGAAACAGCCACAATGTACACAGTCATGCAGTCTGTATGTAAACATGTACAATGCAACAACACACATGTGAACACATTGTTAAACTGCATCTTCCCTTCACATTGCAGAGGGAAGATCAACACCTCCTGCAGAGCAGTCCCAACCTCTCTTCTCTGATGACGAAGAGGACCACCGCAGCTTTTACTCCGACGACATCCAACAGTTCATTCACAGTCTCCGCAGCCCACCTCCAGGGGCAGGGCAGCCCAGCTGCAACGAGGACACCCCACCCCCTGCACAGACCACACATCTGGCAGCACCCCCACCACAGCTGCCTTCCAGGACCGCCACGAAGAACACTTGACCTTCCAACGCCATGTGTTGGCATGCCAGGAGCAGCTGGCTGAACAGGTGCGGGTGGGCTTCGACCGCATGGCAGACAAACTAGACGCCATGCGTGGGTGTCTAAGTCCCATCAGGGACCACTCATAGCCCCTAACGAACACCAACAGTCTGCTCCATGCTCTCCAACTAACCATGGCTGACATCGCAAAGATCCTGACTGTGAGACAAGAACGACTGTCTAGTCAGAGTGGCTCCAGCGAGCTCGCCCGGGATTTGAGACTCATGCGTAGGCTCATGGAGAACATGCAGCGGGCCAATGCGGAAAGAGCAGCTGCCACGGCTGCACACCAGCAATAGGTAGCTGGGTTCCACAATGACCTCAAAACCATCCTCATGGCATTGCTGCCACAAGGCCTGCTGCTGATGCATGCTGCTGCTAGCACTACATCCACATATCCGCCCCCTTAAGTGTCTGGGCCACACAGTGTGGCAGACATTCCACCTCTGGCCCCTGAATTGTCAATGCCACACAGTGCTAGAGAAAGGCCAGCACCACCCACACATGAGGCACATGAGACAGCAGATGACGAAATGCGGATGAAACCACCTTACTGCTATGGAGAAAGCTGTAGCATTTATCTCCGCCATATGGTCTGTTTCAGCTTGGTTCTGCCCTCTGCATCATCACCTTCCATTGTCCCCCGATACACTCTGCGACACTCAACTTGGACCTTGCAATGGACTGCCAAATTCTGTTTGATCGCCTATGACACAGCTATCAGACTGCGGACTGAACTCTTCCTCTTGACTCTGGCTGGCCCTCCACGGGCCAACCTTTGAAAGTGGGCTTTGCATGGCCCTGTACTGCTCCAGATGCAACACTCCACTGAATGTGCATTAAACATTCCGAATCACACAGCTGTGTCGTGTCTATGGTCTTTCAAGGGTTTTAGTATGGATGAATGAAGGGTCAGTGAATTCCTCTTCCGTCCATGTTGCTCATGTCGTTGGACTTGGGTCACAGTTGACACATTACCGATTGTCATCCGGGTTGCGCCGACGCAACAACAGCGACACACGCATTTGTTACTTCCTTGTCCAGCCCCGTACGGACCCACGCCCACAGCCCCGGGGTCATCGTTCAAACCCTTACGCTGGACTGGCATATGCCAGGCCAGCCTACTACACTTACGCTCTGGGGGGGGCAATAACGCCACAATTGCCAGGACTCCCCTGTAGTGATCTGCTGCTCACAGGTCTAGTTGTCAGCATGTCACGGCCACTCCCTCATGGCTTACACCCACACCACACCCATCCAGCACACGCGTCACAGCACATGTGACCCTGCCAATAAAAAGTGCTGGGTGCACGTGCACGACTCCATTTCCAACCTCTCTAGGGGTGTATCTGTGTGGTGTGCATGTAGGCATGGGGGCCCAGGGGCCTGCAACATCACGTTCCGCAGGCCCGGAGGGGACATGATGGCGTCCGCACCACGATACCCAATAATAGAGGGTCCATGACTGTGGGGGCATGGACTTGAGGGCACCAGAAACACTGCGGCCAGCACAGGCACACCACCTAGGGACGGTAACTTTGGGTGTACTGAGGTAGGGGCACCTTAAGTGCTGAGCGGGTGTGCAGCCTGCGATGATGCCCCGTCCCGGCGGTCCAGACGGTTCAGGTTTTGTGTGCCCTGCTGGACCGCAGAGTAGGCCTAAGCCAGCAGGCAGCACGGGCTTACCGCCACGTGGCATCGCCTCCTGGATCACAGAGTTAGTGACACCTATGAGGCTGAGCGGGTGTGCAGCCTGCGATGAGGCCAGGTGCACTGGTATGTCCACTGCCATGGAGTAATCAAGACCCAGCACCAAACATGTGACCTGGTTGCCTGCGGAGCGGGGCTGCATGATGATGAGGAGGGTGCCATGTCCGCCGGCCCGGGCTTGTGGCTTGCAGCGGCACATGGTGGGCCCTCATTGCTACATGCCAAGGGCAGAAGGTGAGCGGGGAGGCCTGGGTATGCAGGGGCGGGCATGCACCGATGGGCGGCAGGAGGGGCTGGGGTGCAGGTGCTTGGGTCGCAGGGTCAGACAGGCGATGATGTCGAGTACAATTGTATGTACTGTGCCATTGATGTATCTGGACTCTGTTCCAGATGACGGGTCTGTCATAGATGTGGGACCTGCTGAACTGCACTGCATACCGGCACGTGGTTGGAGACAAACCGGGGGAAACAGGTGAGCAGTGTATCCTGGGTGCGCAGTGTCGGCACTCTCTCTCCCTCTCTTCTTTTCTCTATCTCTTTCTCCCCCTCTCTGTCCTTCTATCTCTCTCTCCCCGTATCTGTCGTCTATCTCTCTCTCCCCTCTCTGTCCGTCTATCTCTTTCTCCCCCTCCTGTGTCCATCTATCTCTCTCTCCTCCTATCTGTCCGTCTATCTCTCTCTCTCCCTCTCTGTCCGTCTATCTCTCTCTCCCCCTATCTGCCCATCTATCTCTATCTCCCCCTCTCTGTCCGTCTTTTTCTCGCTCACCCTCTCTGTCCGTCGTTCTCTCGCTCACCCTCTCTGTCTGTCTTTCTCTCGCCCCCTCTCCTTCACTCTCTCTCTCCATCACTCTCTCTCTTCCCTTGATGTGCGCAAGACACACCTTCTCATCATGATTTTTGTGTTGCAGACTGTGACCTACGGATTGTCCCGAGGGGAGCCGACATGTGTCTTCATTTCTGTTCTGTGTTTATTTTAATAAATTATCATTTGTTGCTTCGAAGGTGAATGTGTGATGCTCATTTTTGTGACGACACATGCATGTCACTAGATGTGATTGTGCGACATCATGCGGGTTATTTGCTATATGATTCTGTGTGGTTGATGTGACATATTTTTGTCCGGGGATGGGTGGGGGGTGCCTGGTTTGGGGCCCTAGGGGGGGGGTCCTGGGGGTGATGGCTGTGGGTGTTGTTGCCCTCTTGGGGCTCTGGGATGCATGTTCTGTGGCTCCATGGCATCTGTTGTTCTTCAGGTGTGGCTCTAGGCTGGGCTCTCTTTTGTGGTGCGGGTTGTAGTCAGACTTTGCACCAGGTCGGAGCTGGTGTTAGTTTCCTAGTGCTAACGCACCTTATCGCATGTTTTGTGCTCTTATTGCAGATCAGGCTGGTCATTGAGAATGTTGCGGTGTACTGTTGTCACGGCTTTTTGCTCGGGAATGCCTATTCTGCATCTCATTAGCGATAGTTGCCGGGGTCATCCTTGGCGATGTTTTTTGCTGCTGCTATCACCGGAAAACTGGTGATATGGGCTATTTGCACCGGCTTGTGAATGGGGTGGCAAAGTTATCGCAAATTTGGCTGCGTTAAGGTGCCATTAACTCGGCAATAGCTCCTTGACAATGTGGCCCTTAGAAAGAATGGGCATAATGGAAAAAATTAGGAAAGAACAGACACCCTAGTCCCCAGACTCGAGAGAGAAGAAAGAAGAGTAGAGTGGACTACTGCGTCAAAAGCGGCAGAAATATCAAGAAGAATTAGAATGGAAAATACTTTATTGTGCCGCGAACAGAGGAAAAAGTTAGAGAAATAAGAGCTGTTTTAGATTCACTTGGATGAAAAATAAATTTTACTGGTGATAAAAGATTATGGACATGGAGGAAGGTAGAAATTTGAGAAAAGACGATGAATTCCAATATTACAGGGAGAACAAGAAGTAGGTAAATAGGTCTGAAGGAGATCATCCTGGTCAAATAAAGATTTCTTTAGAAGAGTAATTATATTTGTCACCTTAAAAGATGAGTTGAAAACTCAAGATGATAAGGGGGATTAGATATGCAGGAGATGCTATGATCTAAGCGCCTGAAGAATGGCTAAGATCTAAGTCGCAGACTCCAGGTTAAAAAAGTCAGGCGGCAGGTCAGATTCTACAGCTGAGCCCAAGTCATACTTAGAAACAGCATTAGAATTCTGAGAAATGGAAGGAGAAGAAAAGGTAGTATGAATATTAGGTATTTTAGATATATGTTGAAACAGAGACCAGTGATCAAGCTCTGTGAAGCAGTCCACAGAAGGAACAACGGAATGTTGTCATTGTCTCTTCACTGCTCCAGACACAAAGCTTCATCAAGTTGCAAATGTGTCCATTCCTTTAAGTCCCACAGAGATGGCCTAGAAGCACCACCTTTAAGAGCCCTGTTAGTGAAGCAGCTTGCTACACATATGTTGAGTTTTAGGATTGCCGGGTTGGTGAGGCCCATGCTAGTGCAACATCAAGCTGAACCCGTTGAGGTTTATGATTGCTATTTGGGGAGACCTGTGTGCTGACAACTCATACTAAACAAGCCTAGCTGTCACGGAAGAGAATCTGTTTTGCTTATGTGAGCTGCCCATTTTTGCATGGGCCATGGGCTGCTGCATCAGATGCCTCAACCAGGGTTGGTTTCCCTGTTATCACCACACATTGCCTGCAGCAAGCACACATGAATGCAGTCTCTCATACCTTGCAATGCACCTGTACAGCGTGTCTTTACATGTTCCTGACTGATCTACTTAGCAAATGTGGGCCACTTTTTTAACTATCTGATTCGCTAATGAGGGTCATTTTATTTTGGTGCCCTGGGCCTATTTTCTGCCCCTGTCCGACTATGATTTCAAGTTAGTCAGCATGTCACACTGGTATTGCATCATGGTAGGCAGTCACACTAACTCCTCTGTTCATTTGTGAGGGATCCTTCATTCAGATACTGGCACACCACTTGATCCCCTCCCTTTCTCCTCTCCTTCTCCCTGCTGGTTTGGGCTCATCAGCCACCACCAGCATCTAAACTTCACTGTGGCTTTGATAGGTTAAAATGTGGCATGTTCAGCACCTCTATCAAAGTCCTTTGTCTGGGTTCTGCTGTATATTGAAATGTGAAAAGAAATCCTACGCATGTTAACTGTTGTTACAACACAACCACAGGCATAAATAAATTGAGGACCCAATTCTGTTATGTTTTGGTTGTAGCACGTGTCTTTTTGCCTGGTGAGGCTCCGGCATAGCCTTTTAGTGGCATGCAGTGATTAACAAAAGACCAATCAATTAATCCTTTAGTAATTGAATATATTTTATTGGTCTACTGTTGTGAGGCACAGCAATATTTTGGATGGATATGAGAGCAGTGATGTTCTGAGCTGACAGGATTTACTCCCATTGAACTGTTTGTGGACAGCATGTAATCCCATACTATGTGGTTGTGACATGAATGGCATTTAGGGGATAAGATTTGCAAGAATGGCAGTCTTGTGGTTTAAGCATGGAAAAGTGCCAAGAGCCAGTGTAAAAAAACAAAGTACAATAAAGTGAAAGGGGTGCAAAAAAGTCCTACACGGCATTTGACACGTTTCAGTCGATTGCCTAACGTTTCCCAAAGGACATGTGAGCTAGGCCTAAGAAATGTTACACCTTTCAACATGAATCTGTCTTGGATTCTATACAACTTTCTGCCCATTTGTCTGAGCACTCAGTCTAACTCTTTCCCTTCAGAGTCCCTTGAAGAAGCAGCACAGCTGATCTTTTGCCTCCAGTTTCTTCTCTGCCAGGTGAAGAAGGAATCAGAACGTGTCTGATGTCCTAGTAATGCCAATTTACAATATGCATGTTTGCAGGATTGTTAAACCACATGGGGGCATATTTACAAGGGCGTTATCTCCGCTTTTTTAGCTTTACAAAGCCAAAAAAGCGGAGATAAAACCAGCGCCCTATTTACAAGTGCTAACATGCGATTATGCATGTTAGCACCCTTTTTCCCAATGCTTCACTTTGCATCTCCAATGAGATGCAAAGTGGGCGTTACTGGGCGTACCCAAGATGGACTACCTTGCAAATATCGCTGATGTTTACATCGCAATATTTACAAGGCAGCCCACGTGATTTTAGCACACATTAGATTTTGGCGATAACGGCCGTTTTTGCCAAAACCTAACGTCTGCTAAAATCCTGATTTAGCCATCCCTAACAAAGGGGGTGGATTATGCTGATACGACCCTGTGGGTCGTATCAGCAAGGTTATCGCCCTTTTGCAGGGAACATCGCTGGAAAACCAGCGATGTTCCCTGTAAAAGGAAGATAACCTCGCTATCTCTGGAATTTTTATCGCCCTGGAGTAACGCGTTGTTAATAACGCGCTACCAGGACGATAAATACCAGAGATAGCCTGCGATAATATAATTATCGCTAACCATTGTTAATATACCCCTTAGTTCTAAATCTGGGGGCATTCATAAAACTTTAGTAAAATCTTATGGGCAATCCTCATCATTAACTCCAATGAAGAAATATTTTTGTAAACAACACTTAGGACATAATATTTATTCTGAGCACACCAGCCTGTGGTTTCACACACAGAAGTCTTTCGTCTATCTGTACCTTTCAGTAGGCTTCACCTTCTTGTTCTCATTGTGTGTATGTCTACATTCAACACAACAGACGACCTCTAAAGAACAACATTGCCTCCGAAGGGCAGCAAGGAAGACAGGCAATCAAAAAGGAAAATGAGTATAGTGGATTACTCCAAGTGATCAAAAATTACTGGGGAGGTTCCCTCTTCATGCACCGTTTCTAAAAAATATGAGGGTATACAAAACAAATGGGCACATGGTTGAAGCGTGTTCAAAAGAAAAAAGCACACAAAGAGCAACACATTTGCAATTGTACATTTGAACTCAAATGTACCCACAGAAGAAACACCCAGAAACCAGAGGTAGGCAATATTGCCCACTCCTCGACATGTCAGAACCATTGGTACCTGGAGTGGAAAAACAACAGCATAAGTAAAGATGAAGGTCCTAGAAGCACCCTAGCGAACATGCAGCAAAGAACCCTGAAAGCAGGTGCCCACAAAGGTGTGCCAAGCCAAGATGTGCCAAGCCAAGAGGAATTACCCAGAACCATAGGAGGAAGACAACACCTGAGAACCACTTTGAAAAAAGGATCATCAATTAGAACCTTTCCAGTGAATAAAAGGGTTTCCCTGCAGAACACCCAGCACCATGGACACAAATCATTGGGGAACAAACACCTTCCTAGAAAGAGGAAGAAGAAAACCCCATGCAAAAAACAAGGCAACTGTGAGACTTGGACCGCCAAGTGTCCTCACCCCCCCATGGAAGGTGCACTGCTGCGATCGCTGCCCAAGGAACCATCAAGCTTGCCACTGACAGCTAATCCTGGAAACCATCGAGCCGAAATATCCAGAATCCAAGGCAGTGGATAAGGCAGGGAATGGGCATTTTTACCAACCAATACTGAAAGGACACCAAGGGAGGAGCGTAAGTACGTCCCTTGGGAATGAGCCATTATTGCAGACCTGCTAAATCTGGTGACACTAGGAAACTGGAAATGATACTAAGTCCGAGGAGAAAATCAATGCATTAGACAATAATATCATAGCCAGAAGTCAAGAAACCGCAGGACACAGAAGGCAGCAAAATGCTTCACCTGGACAGGCAGTAGTACGGTGGAACAAGATTCCTGGAAACATCAGCATGAAGAACATAGGGCTAACAGGTGAACATATAATCTCCAGACCACAAAAAATAAGGCACTACTGTCGGCAGATATGATAGGGAATGCCATACCAAGAGCCAGTTGGTGAAACAGTGAGGAAAATGCAGTTTACATTCACCACCTTCAAGTGCACTCCATGCCAACAGAAAGAATTAGCTAGGACACAGAAGAAAATAGAACAAAGACACACCAGTCAGCTGAAGGCTTGGCCAAAACCAGAAGCAAGTATAAGGAAAGGAGAAGGGAGCAGAACCACCAAGAACACTGTGTGCATTACCAGCGAGGGGAGACCTACAGCGGCCAGCAAAAGACATCACCTGCCGAACCTCCAAGGCTTGGCTGCGAGGTAGAGCCGAAGAAACCATGGAACTGGGACAGAAAACAGAGCATCTACAACTGGGCTGCAGACTGAGCCAAGCAAATGAATGAGACCTTAACTTACATACTCACCAAGACCACTGTACACATGACCCTAGCATTATGGCCTAATAGATGACTTGAATATGGCCAGACACCAGTCTCACAACACCATTCAGTCATTGGAGTGAGAAGAGGCCCCCACCAGCACGCAGCCCCCATCCTTCTTGCCTGTCCATCGTCACAGGAGTTGACCTCTAACACACTCTTATAAGCTCCAATTGGGTGATTTAATAGGAAACTGGTGCTCACTGGAAAGTCACACACTATCTAATTCAGCATGCTCTCAACTGCGGCACTTTCAAAGGGGGTAGGATTAAATCAACTCCCCTAGATTCAATCACAGGATTTCAGAAATAATCACACAGCCTTTAGCACATGCAGATTATTAAAAGATAGTACAATGTATAGTCATCAACAACAGTATTGTTTTGATGGTTTTATTGGCGGCCACCTGGCCCCTTCTGTTTTTAGGCCGAGTCTGGGCAGCGCATGCCCTGCTCTGCAAGGCATGTTGTATTCAGGTAGGGACTTGAAGCTCCGCCCATTCTTCGGCCATATTTTTCATTGGCTTGTGTCATTGTCCACTGTAAACTGTAGCTGTTCGTTGGTCAAAAGGCTTAGTAGTCTCATTTTTTAACCTTCCATTGCGATACCCCCTGTTACATGTTGCTACTCGGTAGGCTCTAATTACAGCCTCTGAGCACTATTTTCTCAAATAGCTTTGTAATGCCGCAGGACACGCTCTCTCCAAATTTTATAGTGCTGGTATTTGCAATGCAATAGGTCTCACATTTGCAAGAGTTTAAGCTATTGGTATTGTAAATAACAATGACTTTAATTTATCTGTTTTAAAAACAGTACATAAATTAAAGACATTGTACTTTACAATGCCAATCGCTCAAACTCTCGTAATTGTGAGACCTATTGCATTGCAAATGCTTGTTCTAGCCTCCTTTTGCACAAATACGTGTTTCGTAGTTAAAGGGGTGTAACCCTACGACATAATCAGGGCTGCCTCACGATGCTTATGTGTCATAGGCTTCTTGTCAACTTCTGGTTATACTTCAGACCCGGAATAACAATGTATCAATGTCCACAGTTCTAACTGATCTCCTGTACATTAACCATCCAAACATTACACGATGTACTCTTCGGTCCACGTAATGCTATATTTGCTCTGTAGAACTCCTGTGAGTAATGGGTAAATTCTCCTGTATTGCCACCGGTCGTGTATCTCAAAAAACACCCGAGTGAATACGCTCATGTCCTGGCGTCGCGGAACATGAGACAGCCGTGATAAAGTTGTAGGGTTGCACCCCTTTGACGACAAAGCACATGTTGGCTCAACAGATGGAATGCGAGAAAACATAATCAAAGTGAATTAGTCTATCCATGTCAAAAGGAAGGTGCAGCTGAGAGAATCTACCAAAAAGTGATGGTTCCTAGTGAGTTAACATGGAACTGGACCACCAACTGCAGTCAGAACTGTGGTCAGGAGCGCACACTTTGGCTGTAAACAAGAGGTTAGGCCACAGGAGGCACCCACCACAACCCTTGCTACTGAGCCACACATGGGTATCTGAGTGACATGCAGAGCCCCTCTGGAGACGGAGACTGGCCCCCATGGGTGTACATCCCACACATATCCCCACACTTCTGCGTAGAACTACCAGACAACAAACAAAAACAAGAAATTCCTTTGTGCTCCCAAGAGATGATGGGATGCAATGGGGTGTGACTGCTCTCAGTGAGGGTAGGCTAGTGAAGCAAAGAGAGGAGAAAAGAGGGAAAAAAAGTTCTGTGTATGAATCAACCAAGTGACTTCATTAGGTCTGTCAGGGTGTTAGGTGACTCATTTTGTTAGATATGGACGAAGGAAGAGAGAGATGTGATGGTATGGCATCTCTATTTTGTAGTAATGGTTCAAGCCGCTAGCGATGAATCACTTAATACCTTTTTGCTTTGATGGATTTGAGTGACTGAAACGCGCTATGGAATCCGGGGGTTCCATTTGCACTGCTATAAAAAAAAATCTGGCACTGCAAAATGCAGGTGCTCAGCTCTTACAAATGCTGACTACATTCATGCTCTGAGATCTGTACACTGTTACAGCAATATTTTAAGATCCAGTGTATCATGGCCATGGTGACTAGGAAGGTGCTGAGCATCCTCAGGTAGACCTGTTACATGGACTGGGTAATGGACCAACTATCAAGGTACATCTAATGTGCTCCTCAAGATTAGCATCCCCACTAAAACGTACAGAGCAGCGGAGCAAACATTATGCAAATACAATAATGATGTATTTAGAAGTTTAAAAGGACCTGAAGCAGAACTGCTATGTGCTGAGCTCAGCACAAACATTATCTCCTAAAGGATACAACCACGATGAAGTACCGAGACGGAATCTACAAGACACAGGAATAGTATTAGAAGCGAAAAAGAGGGGTGTAACAATGTTCAGCCCCCACTGTATTAATCTCTTACACTTCTCATTGCTAGAAGAACAAAAAGCAGACAAGTACCTCACAAAATGGCTGCCCTCCAAAATGGCTGCCCTCATTTTTAGCTCATGTGTTTGACCCACACATGAGCTAAAAGACCGGTTGATAGAGACTGTTGGGGTCTTCCATCTGATATTCAGATGAACAGTTCGTTACATTGTGTATCACCGACCAACCACCAGCCAAGAGACATTTTGATGGATGAGTTCACCCTCGCGACTGCCTTCCACTTAATCATGTATGATCTTCATTCATTATTCAGGCCAGACATATTTTTAACCTCTACTAGATAGCGGTTCGCCCACCTCCTCCAGGCCAGCTGCACTCGGCATCTGATACAGTTGTCCACTTCCCCACCGAGATAAGGCTTTTGCTCGCTCGATGAGCGTTTATTGATTTCGACTCTTGTTCGTGATTGCAGACAAAGTGGCTATTTGAGAGCGGTGTGTTCATGTTTGTCTTGGTACCTGGCTTGTGGGTGGAGAGGGAGAGGCGGACTGAGAATAGATTCAGCCTGCAGAGTAACATTATCTGAAATATTAGACACTTAGCAGGCCTGATGCAGAGTTGCAAATGGCGCTTGGCTTCACCCAGGAGACTCTATCTGTACAATGCAGTGAACCTGACACCCAGTCGACGTTCATCGTCCTTGTCTCTGAGTGGGAATGAGTTTATGTGCAGCCGCTGAAACCCCACAGCAGCCTTCTTTCCGCATCTAGATGCCAGGTGGCAGCAGTTCAAGCAGCTAGTGGGTCAGTGATTTTCATATTTCTCAAGTTTCCAAGGTCAGTGTGTGGGTAGCTCATTCAAGCCTTCTATTCTTGTTTTTCTCACTATAAAGTGAGAACTACAGGTCCCAGAATACAATGCAAAACCGGGACTGGATGAATTACTCATGCATAGAACTGGGAAAAGTGAGTGCACTGGACTTTCCTGGTTCAATTTTAAAAATATGTATTCCTTCCTATATTTTTAACTGGTTATACATTTTTCTTTTCAGGAACTTTGCAGCATGCGTGGTTCCTGGGATCTAATGTGTGATTAAAGTGGTTTCTCAAAGACTGATATCATTCACGTTGGCAATGTCAAGATCCAAAGCTGAATTTCTATTTGGTGGTCCGGTTTTGTCAATGAAACTGGGAAGCTTGTGTTGGTTTCCTGGCAGACAGAAAGGGGGCCTTTATAGCCCTTGAACATCAGGCAGCATTTGGAAGAAAATTTGGGGGGGAAACTTGATTCTTTGATGCCATGAATCAGCTACAAAAGGAGAAATAAAACATTGACAATGTCCATCGTTTTGAAGTGTATACATTGAAAAGTAATTTCGGTCTTCAGTAATATAGAGAAAACAGTTACCACATGGGCACCAGCAATGACAGCTTCCATTGCCACCAGTGGCGTAACTCATAATGCTCCCCGCCCCCTGCAGAAGGTGAGGAGTGGCCCCTGAGTCATCCATATCTCACATATTCATTGACCTTGGGCTGAATGGGTCCCCTTAAAGGCTGGGGAACCCCAAAGGCTTGGGGGTGTCCTGCACAACAGGGGCCTGAGTTAAGCCCCTGACCTGGAACAAGCCCGCCATGAGAAGGAGAGGGATGTAAGTCGATCCACCTTGCACAGCGGAGGGCCATTTCATGTGGCATGGGCTGGGCTGCTGCCCCCTCTCGTAGTATTTCCCAACTTGTTTTCCTTTTAATGGGAAACTTGCTGCAGAGGGGGCTGGGGTTATAAAATCTGAGCCACCCTTAAGGAACCCTCTTTGTCTCTCAAAGTCTGGCAGTGTCAGCAGCGGTACCTCCATAGGAGCGGAAGAGCGCCCCCTCCCCCCTGCTGTGCACAGAAAGCTGAAAAAATAACATAGTAATAAAATAATTGTATTACCATTATATTTTTTCAGCTTTCTACCCATTGGAGAGGGCAGGGTGGGTCCAGTGTGTCATTGCAGCTGATTGGCAGCAATGACAAGTGGCCCTTTCAGCGTAAATTACGTATGCTGGCTTGGCCTACTACCTTGCTTTGGCCAAACAGACATGCGCAATTCATCCTCCCCAACCCAGCTGTCTTAGACAGCTGGGTTGGAGAGCAGGTGCCTTTCGGAACGCTGAGGCAGCCTGCTTCAGCCAATCCAGATGCTTCACTCATGCTGTTTAACAGCATGAGAGGAGCATCTAGATTGGATAAAAGACCTGTGGGTGCTGTGAGACCTTGCGCTCGGTGAGTCTGAAGCCAGGGACTGGACACGCTGCACGCTAAGGTACGTTAATTTCTTTTTTATTTTTAAATGTTGTTTATCTGTATTTTTATTGTATTCTCTTTATGTCACCCCACCATTTTTGTCGGTCACCAACCGCCGCTGGGCAATGCGCTGGTGTTCTCTAGGTGGTGTAGGTAAGTTATGTATGTCCATAAATCATGGCTAAGCAGACGTCCATCAACAGAAGGTACTGACCATCAATGCATAGTGAGCACATATTTCAGTTAAAAATGCACCTGGGAAGAGTCCCCTGATCGGGTGATCGGGCACGCATGGATCAGCATCTGCACCTTGCAAGAGTCCTGCATTCCTTTTCGTTCCACTCCTTCTTCGAGGCCACAGATATTCGCAGATGGGCATCACGGGCTGAACAAGACAAATGGTCCTCTCGTATATGTAAATGACAAGTATTCTCCTACAATGAATACCGCTTCCACTGTGGCAAGAAGCGTGTGGCTGACAACAGTTTTAGTGATAGCCTGGCTTCCACTTCGCAAACGGTTCCAATTGAAGCGATAAGGCGTGGGAGACTGAAAGCCTACACATGGGGTTTCGCACTTACAAGTCAAATAAGGAATTCACGGTTGCCAAGATGGCTGAGGAAAAATACTCAAGTGCTTCCACAAACTGAGATTCAACAGAAATAACCAGTAGCAACTCCCTTCAGTGGGGTGTCAGGTTGGTGATACTTTCATGCCTCATTTATGGTGCCCACAGGACAGGCAGTTTGCAGAGCTATCCCTGCGTATACATAAACCAACACATTGTGGGCCGAAAGGACTTTATGGAAAGGCTAGTCAATCCATTACATGGGCAACAACAAGTGTTACAAATTGTGAATTCTACAGGGGGGTAGATAACATTGGTGAAGCAGGTGCAGCCCACCAGGGTCAGCTTCTTGAGGGGCCCATTGCATCAATCAACCATTGTCCTTTATTCGGCTCAATGAACCATAAAAGGTACAGAAACATATACATTACTCTCACAGTCCTACAATTTTCCATACATACATGCAACATTATCATCAATTACAATTACATAATAAAATTCTAAAAAGGACCTTCTTCAGTGTACCAATTATGTAAAAACTTAAAACAATGGGCTTTCCTATTCAATCCCAATAGTGTTTGGTAAAGGTCACTTTATAAAAAAAAAGGAATTCCATAAAACTCATTTCAATGCCTTCATCCTACCAAAGTATATTGAGGACAAGTGGCATTAGATCAAAAAACATTACAATCATGCATGCTCGTCCTGCATAATCTTAATGCTGTGTGTCGCTCAGTAACATCCAACCAGTGGCATAGGGGAGTGATCCAACGAGAACGCTGTTTAGAATAAGCTTTACAAAAGAACCAAACTTTTGCATCATTCTCGATTGACAGACAACCCATAGGGCAGGTATTGGAAGTGGTATCTTTTTTATTCCAAGAATGGGTAAAACCAGCCGAACGCAAAATTCCCAATCGGAATTTCATATAAAGTGCTCGTATAGCAGGATTAGTTAAACAATCCATAAAAGGCTCGAATTCAGGATCACATTTGAACCTCAAATGAGAGTTTTCCAAACTACCCTTGCTGGCCGTAGAAATCTTTGCTCCTAACACATAATTCCAATAGGTTGTTCTCACCTTTTCTCTAGAAGCATGAGTTTGTGTGATAGGAGGCCCAACTTGAGCAGCCACATTTTTATATGCAATAGCCAAGGGATATCACTCGCTGAAGGGCCGTCTATGAAGACTCTTACACAATCCCTATAGGGGCCCAGGTTCTTATTCGTCCACAGGCTGATCCAATACGAGATGGGTCTTAAGGTAGCCACATCCAAAATACACAGAAGATTGAGATCTAGTCTTATTGGCAGCATCAGGGTGCCTGTGGGAAGTCTCAGCAGAGACTTCACTAAAGCATTTTCTCCTTCTTCAAGGGGAGAAAGCTTGCTGTGTCCCCATAAGTCTGCGCCATAAAAAACAGCCCAACAAGCTTGATTCTTGTATATCTCGATGGGTTGGGGGGAGAGAGGGGGGAGTTACAGCAAAAGTGTATGCCCTGTTGGCAAACCTTAAAATGGACCCGGCCCTTTGCTTCAGGGATAGCACACCTTTTTCTATTTGGGGATGCCAAGTGTGAGAATCACTTATTCTCACTGCCAGGTAGTCAAATACCTTTACTCTCTGCAGTGTCCCTCCCTTCAACGATACCTTGCCCTTTATTTTTTTCTTGTAACTAAAAACCGTATATCAAGTTTTATCTATATTAATCTCTACCTCATGCACCTTACAAATCAGGCTAAAATTTGCCAAAAGATTGCAAAGCCCCTGCGGTTTTGGAGAGAACAAGGTCTCTTCTGCGAAGAGGAGACCTGGTATTTTATGTCCCCTCATTTTAGGCGAGTAATTTTCACTATCAAACAGATAATGGATGCATCCATTTATGAATAAAAGAAAAAAAGTGGGAGCCAGGATACACCCTTGTCCAATTCCTCTTTTAACAGTAATTGCCTCAGTCAATTCTCCATCTGATTCCCACCTCACTCTTGAATAATTCTCCAAATACAAAGCTTATATTAGAAACAATAAACTAAGGGTGGGCGTAGTGGGGCTACGTGAAGCAGCGCGTAGTGTGCCCAAATCTACGCATACTCGCGCGCTCCCGCCTCCTGCCCACCCTTCTTTTAAATAATACCCTGCATGTTAAATAATTAAAAGTAAAGAGACTTAACTGAAGCGCGGCGTCTCCGGGGCTCCCTCTTCCTCGTTTCCAACTTCTTGTGACAAATGCGCATGCGCGGACACCCGCGCATGCTCATTTCTTGCAAGAAATGCGCATGCGCGGGCGTCCGCGCATGCACATTTGTCACAAGAAGTTGAAAATGAGGAAGAGGGAGCCCCGGAGACGCCGCGCTTCAGGTAAGTCTCATTACTTTTAATTATTTAACATGCAAGATATGATTTAAAAGGAGGGCGGGCGGAAGGCGGGTGGTGGGGGGCAGGCAGCTACGCTTCGCCCTGGCGTGTGCGTAGCGCTTGCCTGCTTCGCCTACTTCGAACAAATAATGACCCCCAGTCAATGCCTTCATTTTTAACCACATTGTCTGGTCAATTGAGACAATAATGGAGCCTCGTGATCTGGGATGGAGTCAAGATCTGTGTCTCAAACACTTCCAATTCACTACACCAACGCTATAAACCTCGTGAATAGCTTTGTCGGATTTCAAAACCACCTCCCATGTGACATTCCGCTTATTACACGTCCAGATAATGGGAGTAGATAACAATGAGTGCCCTGCACATTCCAAATCACTTATGCTTGCCTGCTCACACTGGAGTGTAATCGGGAAAGGGTCGCTCTCATAACAATCAACCACTTATATTTCTTTAATTTGATGCCACACCTGCAAGTCAACCAGAATGTAATTAACGTGGCTATTGTAGTTTGCCCTTTTTAATGTGGGGTTAATAACTGTATTTGAGGGAAAATGGCAATTGACAGGTCTCAACCCATGTGAAACCACAATGTCCACCATCTGGAGAGCAGCTGAGCTCATTTTAGGGGATTTTCTATGATCGGGATAAGAAGGAACCCCCCGGGATTCATCTTCTTCCCTAAATAAATCCAAAAGGGGGGCATATGGTTCAAAACGTGTTAAAATAACCTGCAATGATCACATTATGTTTCAACTTTCTAGAACAGAATTCAACATTTTTATAGACTGGGATGGGTTGTTAAAGGGTGTCGATCTATTGAAATTATTTATCAGTAAATACGGGGGACTTGCCTTTAGTGACAACTCCAGTGCTAACAGATCTGAGGAGTCAACATTTATCCTCTTAACGGCACACCCTAGGGACATTTTCAACCAGATGATTAGCCCTCTCGAAGGTCTACCAACCACCGACAGAACAGCCCCCAATGCTGTGGGTTGTAAATCCCTGCCTGTAAATTTCAATGAGGGACCAGCTCTTGAAAAAATACACACAGGTAATCTATCTATAAAAGAACACTAATCTACATCAGCCATGGCAAGGTTGAAGTATTATGTGGTATGGCAGGGGTGCCTTGCCATGTGATACTGGCACAGTGCATAATGATGGACCCAAGTGCTCTTTAAGTACACCCTCTCTCAGTCCTGGGAGAGTGGCAAAGAGCAGACAGGCTACTTAGAGAAACATGTTAAGCATTTCACTTCACCAACATGGACAATAAGTAATTAACACAAAACAAGAGAAATCCAAGACCAATTTATAAAAACTGCTCAGATTTTTTAAATAGTTTTAGACACCAAAACAAAATTAATACATACAGTATAACCATAGTTATCAATTTTCAAGCAATAAATAAATCAGTACTTTGCAATGTGAAAAATATCAACGTTGCGGTCAATAGAAAAACACATATATGCAAATGATACTTTAGAGGGTGAGTTCAACAGAACCCACTTAGGATTAAGGTCTTGGGAGTCCTTAGACCAGTTCACAACAGCTAGCATGATTTTACCTGGCTCAGGGAAGTAGGGTGCATAGATGCCCTTTCAGCTGTCAAACAGAGCTGTCAATCAGACTCACGGTGCTGAAATGGTTACCTTAGCAAAAAGTTACTTGCTGGATGAATTGAGCAAAACCCTATGGAAGCAAAACAAAGAGCTGACCCTGGACGAGGAGTCTCCAGCTAGATCTGATCTACCTGGCTCGGGGACTCAGGTGCAGCGCTGCTTGTGGCTATCCATGGTGCTGAACCGGATCAGCAGCCAGAGCAGCTTTCAGGCGTACCAAGAGAGGGCAAAAACAAATGTAAGATCTTTACGATGGAGCCACAGGAGTGGTTGGTCATTTGAGCAGATGAATTTCGTCACTTGAGGTGACTGCAGGCGACTAGTTCCTCCAGCCCAAGGGAATTCTTGTAAAGTCTGGATTTTGCAGAGGGGTTCGCCTTCATTGTGTAACCAATCTCTTGTATTTTTTCGAGTCGCAATCCAATGGGTGCAGGGTGGCTGTCACAGGTGCAGAGCTTAGTGCCTATCTTCGTGGAGTCCTGCCTTGTCGTAGACACGAGTCTCTTCTTGATATCACATTGAATCTCAGGTTCTGGTGTTCGGGGTGCCCCTTAAAACCTGGGTTTAGGGGGTGTTAGTGGGTATGAAGCCTAGAAGCCAATGGGCATCTAGTCCTGAGGCTAATCCGCCCCAGTAGTGACAACATCCTGTGGGTGTATGTCACTAAAACCAGTCAGAACCTGATTTCTAACCTAAATTAAAAATTATCAAAACCACCCTTGGCCGTGCACCTCATTTGCCAGCTCCTAGAGGTGTGGTTAGCCTTGTGGAGGTGGAAGCCTTCCTGCATAGCTAATTTCCTGCCTGCTCACAAAAAACAGTGCCTGGAGCAGGGGGAGGCTTTCTCCTCGAGTGGGGACATTTCTTTTGTCCCTTTGTCCAGTGGCACCAGTGAAGGCTTTAAGCTTCACTGCTACACCCCAGTAATTCACTAGTCATCCTGTGTGGTTGGAGGTGTCACCTCCTGCTCACACAGGTGCTTTGTCTCTGACCTCTGGGAGTGGCTCACACTCCCCAGCATGAGGTAAGACTTTTGTCTTGGTGGCAAAGCTTTGGCAAAGCCCACCAAGGCATGGGAGCACTGATTAAATTAGGTGGGCGCTATCTAAAGATTCACCTGGGTTCATGTTTGTCAAACCTAGATGCCACCAGTGTGTCAGGGTTAACATGCTTGGTGTTTGACACCCCACATGAAAGATATTGGCCGGGCCATGATGGAGCTGGACATATAGGTAATGTCTTAATGCCAGCCCATGGCATCTTGTGGATAGCAGGTCACATGCGGTAGAATTACATTTTGAATGCTACCACAGGGCTGTATGTGCTTGCACACATATACTTCCACACAGATAATATAATGCACCCTGCCTCCTGGACTATAAGAGGCCTACTTTAAAGGTGACTAACATATATTAACTGTAGTGAGGTGACACTTCAACGCATGGTGTGTTCGGGGTCACACTCAAGCAGGTAAGCTGCTCGTGCATGGCTGACATGGCAGACCTAGAGCCCTTGTAATCCTTTTACACCCCCGCCCGGGTACCACTGGTACCATATGCTAGGGCCTTACAGGGGTGTTAAAGTACTTGCCAATTGGGTGTACCAATTCACATTTACAGTTTGAGAGAAAGAGCGCTGGTGTTGGGCCTGGTTAGCAGGACCCAGCACACTTTCAGATCAATTACCACAGCATCTAACAGCAAAAAGTGGGGACATAACCTACCAAAAAGGGCACTTTACAATAGACCAATTTGGAACAAAATCCGGCAATGTCCCATGACATTAAGTGGACCTAGGGCACCTCCTTTTTATGCATACAGTTCAAATCTAGAGAGGGGGGCCTTCCCTGAAAATAATTATTTGTCCTATGATAAATCTTTGTACCCCCCCCCATTGAGTGCAAATTTAAAGATATATCTTCTATAACAGAATCAGCTGACACAGCTCTTGCCATTGGGATGGGATGTAGGATTCTCAAAGCTAAAGTCAGTCGACTGGCGATAAGTTACTGTCTTGGACCACACCCAAATGAGTCCCGCTTTCCAGGCCGGAATTATGTTTCTCCTTCATGGAAGCCCCCAATCCACCTCCAACGTAACAGCTAGCCTCTCCACATCCAGAAGACTTAGTTTAAAACAGACTTCCGAGCTGTCAGGGGGAAGCGTCTGTTGATCCAATGTAATCACACTATTTACCAACTTCAGAGAGTTTAAGTACAATTCAATTTTATCTTTTACTCCTGCAGGCGCAACTAGGCGCTTTGCATGAATGATATGGAGTAGATGATCGAGTGACATTTCCTAATTTGTAATCCAATGTAAAACCTTATCCTTCAGGGAATTGCTACTCTCAAAAGAGCCTGACAATAATTTTGGTGCTTTCACCATAAATATCTAGTAGTCTACTTGAGGTTTAGAACTACCGCATGCTCTCCCGATTAAAGGTGTACCAGAAGGAGGCATGCAATCTACCTTGCGTTGGCCGTAGATATGGCTCATTCTGCCATTTCCTTTTGGCTGATGGTTCAAAGGCTGCCAATTAGCACTTCACAGACCCAATACGTCACTGGTACCCTTTGCACCACCCTTCATATCAAAATGTAGACTCCGCTGTACTGGAATAGTAGGGCATGACAAAGATACTGGAGCAGTATGAGGCACAACTAGTCTTGAGGTTGCACACTGCTCCAGATGAATTGTATGGGGTTGTGGGGCCCAAACATCAGACTTCCCTGGCAAGGAGATATTTGGTGGTCCTGGTTTGAGGGCTTTCGCCACATCCAATAGTATAACATTCAAATTCGCCAATTCATCTCTAAGCGCTAGTATCAAGCCAATAGCCTCACCAGGGGGCATATTATCAAGAACAGCATTAAAAAGTATCGCCGGTTTAGCGGCCGAAAACTGCTGGTAAAGTAGCGATAATGGGCTTGATAATATGCTCTGGAGAATTCCAATAGAAGCCCATGTTCTGGTGTGAACCTGGGCTTCTATTGGAATTCTCCAGGGCATATTATCAAGCCCATTATCGCTGCTTTAGCGGCAGTTTTCTGCCGCTAAACCGGCGATATTTTCAACGCCGTCCTTGATAATATGCCCCTAAGTGTTGAGGGCCCCTTTACAGGTAAGCTTTCTGGAATTGGTGTGGGCAATTGCTGGGGAAGAGAGGCAAGAGGAAAAAGACACCTTCTACCTGTAACACTGCGTACCTATTTGAACATTCCACATTTATGCATTTAGTCATAATATCCTTCTGACCAAAGTTCTCATCAGATATCTGTACAAGCTTTTTATCTTTTACATCAGTCACTGTGCCTTCTAACCCCAAACTGCCAGCCTCGTCAACTGGGGGTGTGTGGAAAGGTTTCTAAGACCCTGGCTTCAAGTTAAATTAATCTGGCACTTTCGACCCTCTACAAGTTGTAGCGGTTTTCTCTCAAGTGTTCCTTTTGTTACCTAAGACTGTCTTTACTTCTTCTATTAGAGCGTCAATTTCATTAGCCACACAATTTACTGCAGCCAAGCTTGGCCACTTCAAAAGTTTTGGCAATTTTGGTTGCGCAGATTTGTCCACCAGGCTGTTCAGAGCTTTCATGCCAGGAGACTTCTATTGAAAAAACACTATACCTTCGAAAGATTGCAGACCAGATGACTTGAAGTATGAGAAACCAAAACAGCGGCCCGTCCCCTGCCAAAGTTGTGGGGCGGGTCGGAGGAGGGAGGGAGGTGGGGAGGATAGCGGGGAGGTAGAGAGGAGTTTGGTGATAAAAAAAATAATTTAAAAAACATATCGAACGCGGCTGCCGCCAATGCCACCATCTCCCGCTGAATTGCGCTCTTCCTCCTTCTGAGCACAGGCTCCCAGACTGCACTGTGGGCAATCCTGACGCTGCATGAAAGTAGAGTCGGGATTTGCCTGAGCACTAAAAACTTGTGCTCCGAGGCAGACTGGGAGACTGCCTGCTCTCTCCAGCCCCAGCAATGTAGCTGGGGCTGGAGAGAGCTTCACTGCGCATGAGGGTTTGGCTGGCCTGAGACGGCCGGCCAAGCCCTCAAGGGCAGTGAAGGGAGTGCACTACCACTCTCCCACCAGCTGTGTCATCCACTGGACCCGCCCCCATGACACATAAGAGTCCTGGGGGCAGGTCCAGCGGTTTAAAATAAATGACCAAAACTTAAGTTAAACTTAGACAAAAGTATAACTTTACTACTCGTAAATGTTTATTTTTTAATACTGAAAGACGCAAAGTTAGACTTTTGACTTAATTTACCTTTGTAAATTGGGCCCCATTTTATTATCGTTTTTTTTAGTCTGGGTGGTGGGGGGGGGCAATGCTCCTCTGCTCTAACTGAGGGGCAGCCTATGAAACCAAAGCCAATGCCCTGCCTCCTCCTGTCGCTGATAGGTGCAGGACAGACCTACCCTTGACTCTGGTTTTACCCAGGCGATGCCCACCTGTGGATGAACAGAAGGTGCTTTGTACCACGAGGACAGCAGTGGAAGGTGGCAGTAGCCAGGCCCCTCTTCCTTGGGCAATGTTGGCTGGGATATGCAGCTCCTCTTAGTGCAGAAGCAGAGTCCCACTGCACACAGCGTCCGGTGCTGCGGGTGAACAGAAGGCGCTTTGTTACGAGTGGATGGAAGCGGGAGGCAGCAGGAGTCAGGCCCCTCCTTGGGCAATGTTGGCTGGGATATGCAGTCCCTCTTAGTGCATCAGGGGCCTATGGAAATCTCATAATTGCAATATATTTCAAGGGTAGCAGGGGTAAAATAGGTGAGATCCTTTGTTTTAACAGGCCCGTGGCATTCTTTCTTTCCTACAGCTTAAAGGACATGAACCAAAAAGCAAGAAAGTGGATAGTCATAAACTCTTGAGCAGCTGTTATGAAGGCTAGGCTTGCTCGGGGACTCAGGCATATCGAAAGAGTGACTCCTGTTTTTGGTGCCGTGCTCGCAGTAAGGCAGATCCCACTTGGGCAGAACACAATACTCCAGTGCTATTATTTGTGAGGCAGAGAAATATTATTCTAACTATAATCAACATACTCAACCCTGATGAAGTCCGTTGTTGGACAAAACATGTTGGCTGGGCTGGATGACAATATAAAGAAAATTAATAGAGTTCGATTGTGATACTACTACATGGCTCCTCACCGGATGATTGCATGACCAACTGGATAATTATCCCATGATGATTGGATGAACTTTTTTGAATTATCATTACTCTTCTGAGAGGTCTCAATATCTACGCTCAGCACTTCTCTTCATTTTGTGGGGTTGTGGTTAAAAATTGGTGATCCCTGAGTGGTCGGTTCACAGCTGGTTAAGCGCTGGACATTTAATCTGGGTTGGACTTACACTGGTGCGATCAACATTGGCCACCACTGCTTGTGGCACTTTTTGTATTTTCACAATTACAGGGACAACTGAGGCTCTGACAGCAATTCAGCAATTGTGAGGTTTATTACTATTAATATGCCAGTGAGCAGAGCCCTTGAACCTCATTTACAGAACTGGTACTAGGAGAGGAAATGTGCATAATTAACACACATAGACTAGTAGCATCACTGTTCAATCACACTAGGATCATATGGTCCCCTGCTATATTAGTTCCTAAAAGGCCTGCACTAGGTGGTGATTTCACAATTTCTAGTGCTATTCGAGCACTGAATTACCATACATGACCTCAATGAAAGTGAAGAAGTTATTCCAGTGATAATTGCCCTGTCGCTTTAGGAAGTAGTCCTACAACCTACGGCAGCTAGGGCTCAGCATGTTGGGGTACATGTACATAAAGTTAGAAAAAGCCAATGGAAGGGCAGTTCCCCCGTGGATGACGAAATGCTTCTATTGCATGGTACCTCCAGGTGCTTTCAAGCCTTGCAGTGTGCAAAACCTAATGAGTTTCCCTAGCCTAACATACCTAACTTGGCACAGAACAGCTGGGCATGATGGCACATAATGGGGGGGGGGTGCTGCATTGACCAGCCCAGGAGAATAGCCTGGAAGCCCGGTTACTTGCCTTTGACTGCAGTGCAATTATTAATTGACGAAAGCATCATGCCTTCACTCTGAGAGACAGTTGGTATTATGAGTGTGCATCCTCGCAAACTGGAAATGGTGGTATGATGGAAAAACGCACTCATTTACCACGCATGCCTTTAGAATGCCGACAATACCACCCATGACCCACTACCATGCACACCATTACCATGCTTGTCATCACAACGCATATTCATAAGGGCACATTGTAAATGCCATTGCCATGCATACAGTCACAATGCAACCACTACAACACAATAATGTACAACAAATTTCTTAACTCACCAGTGCAACACTAACACATTTCACTTACATTGACACAGGTGTGTGCATCACCATGGCGCAAGAAGTGCGTCCTGACAAAGGCAGGAGTATGATGCACATGAACATTACAGAATGTTAATTAGACAAGATGGGCCCGATTCACAAAAGTAATCTGAGACAAAATACTAACTTTACGACTTACGGTATTCACAGAAGGTATTTAGGAGTACTAAAGTTAGGATTTTGTCCCAGTTAAACGTAAGTTTTGGTCTTAAGTTAAACTGAAGACAAACTTACGTTTAAGTGAGACAAAATCCTAGTTGTAAAATTAGGATTTTGTCTCAGTTAAACTTAAGTTTGTCTTAAGTTTAACTTAAGACAAAAATGTAAGATTGACTGTAACGAAATCCTAACTTTAGTACTCCTAAATGCCTTCTGTGAATACCGAAAGTCGTAAAGTTAGGATTTTGTTTCAGATTACTTTTGTGAATTGGGCCCAGTGTGTGCATAACCATAAAATTGGCTAAGGAATGCACTGTGGAATGTTTTTACATGCAATCTGAACACTAGAGCATCAACAGCTAAATTAAAGGTGTGCGTGTCACTGCTGCAGTAAGAGTGCACTATGGTATCTCTAATGAGATGCAAAGTGGGCGTTCCTGACATTCACTACATGTCAGAAAATCTATAACGCGGCTTCGCGCTATCAGCAAGGACGCCCTAGCATTTTAGCAGACGTTAGTTTTTGGAGAAAACTGCTGTTTTCTCCAAAAACTAACGTCTGCTAAAATCCTGACTTAGCCACCCCTAACATAGGGGGTGGATTCTGCTGATATGACCACAGGGTCGTATCAGCAAAGTTATCGCCGTTTTGCAGGGAACATCGCTGGAAAACCAACGATGTTCTCTGCAAAACGGCGATTTCCCCGCTATAGCAGGAAATTTTATCGCCTTGGAGATACGCGTTGCTAATAACGCGATATCTCCGCGATAAAAACCTGCGATAGCGGGCGTTAGGAAAAGGAGCGCTAAGCACGCTTTGCGATAGTTATCGCAAAGCGTTGCTAATATGCCCCTAACTTCTTACTATATAAACGTTGGAGGCAACTCTTCTCCAAAATGGCTTTCGCAGGATGATGGTCTAGTCAATGCTGCAACTATCCAACCGACGGTCAATCAGGCTATGCACACACTTCAATACTGTGACGCAGCAGCCCAGAGAGAAAAGGCGCTTGTGCGATATCTCGAGAGAAGGAGCTCATAAGTGATCTCGAGCGCACCCTTGTGCATAAGTCCTCGCAAGTTATAAGTAAAACAAAAATTATAAAACAAACATTATATTACCCTAACCAATCTGTGCTGCCTGCTCCCCTGACACCTAAGTAGGCAGTTACAACTGAAATCTGACAGTAGTTAAGACAGCAAGAACGTCTTGGTGTTGTTCCTGTGAGGGCATGCTCCTCCTGCGTTCAGAATCCTAAAATGCTTGCCATAGCACAGGAGACTCTGGTAAGTCAAAACCTTTACCCAGGGCCAGACTGGGAACAGAAACCAGCCCTGACAAACTGCTCCGCAGCCCCCCATCGCGGTGAGGGGGAGTGCAGCCGAGCAGTTTGCGAGGGCCGGTTTCCGCCGATTCTGTTACCGGGGGGCCGATATTGACGACACCCAGTAAGAAAAACGGCCCCCCAGGGGCCTAAAACCACCCCACACCCTAGTGGTTTACCGAGGAAATGCCCGGTGCCCGCTATGGCCAGTCCGGCCCTGCCTTTACCAAGCATATGCCGCTTTAAAGGAGCACATGCCTGTATCATGAAATACGTTGTAAAGGCATGTCAGGTAAAGGTATATTTGTAGTAAAGGCATGCGTGCTAAAGGCATATGCGCAGTATTGGTTGTGTGGTAACGGTAATGCGTGACTTGACCACGTTGTGTTGGCTATTTCCCGCTGGTAACCAGCCCGTTTAACTTTTTCTGAAAGGAGGGAAAGGAGAGCACGTTCCTTCTTTGGGAGCAAACAGGCCCAAATTATAAGAGCAGACACAGAAAACTAGGATGGGAGCTGTTCAGTTAGATTACCATGTGTCCTGATTTTTAAGGCCTCTCACCTCTCTCAAATTAGGGAAGAATGTACCTCTTGCTGGGTCAGGTAAATGCAATATAGGTCCCTATCAAGAAGAGGACCATAAAGTGAACTAATGCAAAGGCAGTATTTCACCCCACAAACCATTGTAGATAGGGCATGAGGCTGGGATAAATGAAGACGTCGGAGAACCCTACTTATTTAAGAGAGTGGTCTACATTCCCCAAACCCAAGACCCAGAGGTGCAACCTTGGGCCCCATGGCATGTAAGCCATCTTAAACCATCACACACTGGCAGCTTCTAATGGGAGTAATCTTTGAGTTTATCTGAGAAGCAGCTGAATCTCACAATTTCATCTACAGGGCTGCAGTGATTTTCTGCACCGGAGCGGGATAAAGTTCTCCCGAGGAAAGCAAGCGTGCAATTTAATTATGCAACTCGCAGCAGGTTGCATAATTACACCTTTAACCGTTGTATTTTGTTTTATTTACAACGTACAGTTTAGGATTGAAATGTCAAGTTACACTCTTCCATTGTTAAAACAGGTCTATTCAGGTACTGACAGCTTTATTACAGGTTGAGATGGGGAAAACTTAAAGGTGTCCTATAAGAAAGCAAAGTGAACAAAAAAGCCCCTACTTTTCTGCAGAGTTATGTTGACTGGTGTTATTAAATTTGGGAAGGGAACAAATGTTCGGGGGATATGCTAGGGGCACAACTTTACTTATTCTAATGTCACTGCCTGGAATGACATTGTGAAATTCATAATCAGCCCACCTACTCTTTTCATGGGGACGTATGCTCTGGGTGGGAATCTGCAGACTGCCCAAGAGGCACCATTCTTCACGATTTAAGCAGAATGGGTGTGAAGAATATCAGACCCCACCTTGGCACCCAATTCATGGCATTGAATTGTTTATCAAATTAGCTAACTGAAGCCCCCTTCAGTTAGCTAATTTGATAAACAAGCGGATGCGCAGGGTAAGCTTAAATTGCTGCTTAGTGAGCTTCACTGGCGTAATGAAAGCTGAGGAGGTCCCCTTGCAAGGTACACGGAGGGGCCCCAATTCCGGATTTAATCCGGAGCTCTAAGGCCCGAGTACTGGGTGGAGCGGGGCTGTGTTACGCCCCTGGTGAGCTTCCTTTCACCATATGCCAGTCACGAGCTGGAACGCTCAATTATACAGGGATGAGGCGGTAAGGAGTTGTCTAAAATGCCTGTCTGGAACATAAATACAGCAAGTATGGGACTATATGCAGTAAGAGCATATAGGATATCAGTCCCAATCGCGATTAATATTTTCTGTAAGGCCACTTCATGAGGAAAAGCCTGCAACTCCAAGCGTGTCACCTAGTACGGATAAGCTGTTAAATTAGGAGAAACAATCAGGTGAATGGTTTGGTCACTTTATCACCATCTCATCCCACTTAAAGTTAAGTGCCTCCTGCATAACAGAAGTAACTTTCCAGTCAGGATGAAAGTACAGAAAGGTTGGAGCAGGTGATGCCTAGCAACAGCAGACAGCAGCATTCGATATCTGGGCTCAGGATGACCCGCTGTGCACAAGGGTAAAAGTATTCCCATTGGGCAATTCCAAAGCTCTGTTGTAGGAAGGTGTTACAAAAGAGGACATTGTATAGAGATTCTTTTTGCACATCTCAACACCACCACAGGTTCCAGTCAGCTGGAGTCAGCTGTAGAACCTTCAGATGACAATACTCAGTGGAACATTCCGAGGGGTAGGCAAGTGGGGCGAAGGGAATATACCAATCAGTAAATTATAACACACCTCCCTTGGCAGGGAGAATAAGGTATACCAACAACAATTAAGGAGAAGCAAAAAGGGAAGAAATCCATAACAGGAAATGGCACTGAATGTAATAGAAACACAATTTACATGACTGTAGTATATCCTTGTGTAAGTTTAAGTAGATAGCATAGGTGGAATACCAGAACAAAGAGATACATATCAAAAGAGTAAGGGTAAGAAAACATGGAAAACATTACCCAAAGCTGTAATCTTTATGCCATGCTGGAGAGACATTAATTCTTTGAGATCTCCTGGGGGGCTTATTTTTATTCTCAGATTGTAAACTTGTTGCATTGGAACTTCCCTCAGGTTTTTGAAGGAAACAATTTTGTCCATACCCCAAGTTTGACCGTCCTCAAGATGTTCAACATTCTTCTCCACACTTGTTATCTTAAGGTGCTCAGAGAATCTGGAATTTTTCTGTGGTTTGGGAAGATCTACACGGACCCATTCACCTAGTCCAAATAGAGGTGTTTTAACACATTTGGTGACGTCATGTCTGTGTTTGTACTTGTCTTGGTGCTGAGTTACTCTTCTTGATATTTAATTCCTGTCCGCAATACACTCACCTTTCCTCCTCAACCATGCAGCGGTCAAATTGGTTCTGGGGTTACAAAAAGAGAAACTCCTGTGACACAATTTGGTAAGTACAATACACCCATACTGTGGAGGGCAGTTTTAGCCAGTATACCCATCATTTCCGTTCTTTGCCAACACTCCTTAATCACTCGATTCATCCTTTCAACAAGCCCATTTGCAGGTGGCCAATATAGAGCCGTTTTGTGATGTTGTATTTGAAGGTCAGAAAGGAATTCCTTCATTAGGTCAGATGTAAACTGTACTCCTTTATCTGTAACTAGAATATTAGGTATACCTTCCTCATAGAAACCCTCTTTCAGAAATTCTATAAGGTAATTAGTGTTTATTTGAGATACACACTTAGTGACCACTGTGTGTGGTAGTCAATAAGTACTATTACAAAATGTTCATTTAACCTCTTAAGGTTCAGTGGGCCTATTATCTTTATGGCTGATTTAGACCATGAAGTGTCAGGAACTTAAACTGGAGAAAGGGGAGTTTTCCGGACTGGTGCGTCTTTTCAGTCCTCATGCATTCCATGCAATCTTTGACTTTCACCTCCACCATAGTATCCATGCTAGGCCACCAATATTCCAGTCGTACCTTGTTTTTAGTGACGCGGCGACCTAAATGTCATGAATTTGCAAGGTCGCTACCTTTTCACCCCTGTAGACTGTCTCACCTTTTGTACTTGATTCAAATCTCACCTGCTAATATTTGAATAATCTAGTCGGTACTTTGTGTGTATTATTGGGCCATCTTCTTCGTATGTGTTTTTTAATGAAATCATATCCTTATCCAACAACATGCATTTATCCCATTCTTCCTTGTTCATATTGGTTACTTTTAGTATTATTTCCATGTCCTCTTCTATGTTGGTGCCTTCCTCTATAGGTGCACAACTGAGAAAATCCACAATTACATTTTGAGTACCTGGGACATACTGTACTTTGAAATTATAGCCTTCTAATCCTAAAATCCATCTGGAAATCCTGGGCGTGTTTGTGGCAGAACTTTTAATAGTAAATGTATACATCAAAAGCTTGTAGTCAGTTTTAACTATAAAAGGTATGCCCCATAAAAAAATGTAAATGTCTGATTGCCCAGAAACATGCAAGGGCCTCTTTCTCCACAACAGAATATTGCTTCTCTGCTCCTTTCAATGCCTTTGAAGCAAATGCATCTACTTGCTCTTTACCATCAACCCATTGAGTGAGGCTAGCAACTAAACCTTTATTACTAGCATCCGTGGACAAAATAGTAGGGTTGGTAGGGTTAAATTTGCCCAATGAGGGGGCTTCTGTTATGCTAGCATTTACTGAGGTAAATGCAGTTTGGCGGTCTTTGCTCAATATGAACGGAACTTTTATCCTAAGTAAATTGTGCAAAGGTTCTACTATACTGGCGTAATTCTGTATGAATTTTGAGTAGTGTTCTGAAAGCCCTAAAAAGGATTTAGGTTCTTCAGCATTGGTGGGCGCAGCAGTATTAAGAATGGCTTCAACAAGGTTAAGTTTGGATTTAATTTCGCCATGGGAAATGGTGTGCCCCAAGTATTATACAGACCCCACAGCAATCTGACATTTTTCTTTTTTTAAGGTAAACACTGCATTACGTAATCTTATTAACACTTATTTCATAATTTCATTGTGCTCTTTTATGTCCTTACCATGGATGAGGATGTCATCTTGGAGACATAGGGTACCAGGGACATCCTTTGAAACATGCTGGATGATCCTTATAAAAGGGGCCGCAGTAGACGAGAGTCCAAATGCCATTCATAAATATTGGAAAGCACCCAAAGGAGTTGCGAAAGAGGTGAGGTGGCATGATTCTGGATGAAGCTTCAATTGGTGATAAGCAAAGGATAAATCAAGAATGCTGAAACAACTAGCGTCTCTGAATCCTGGGAAGTGGATGTCTATCTACCCATTAACACATGTTTAAGTCCCTGACGACTATGCATAGCCTTACATCTTTGCTGGAATATTTAGTCACAATAACTACCGGAGCTAACCATTGAGCTAACCATTGAGAACTCTCTATATTTTCGATAACTCCAAGTTCTAAAAGTCTTTCCAATGTATTGCTCAAGGGGGCATGCATAAGGTGGGAATAGGTCTAAATTTATGTTCTACTGGTTTACCCTTTGACTTTAACCTTATGCTATGTTGATAATTCTTAAAGAAGCCTAACTTATCAGTAAATACATCAGGGAATTCACTGCAAATGTCATAGCCACAAACTGAAGAGTCCACTAATAGTACTTGATCCGGACTGTTGGGATCTAATTTGATGCCTTACTCTTTTTGGTGCCTCCGACCCAAAAGACTAGACCCTTTTTCAGTGATGTAAATTTTCCCAATGTGTTTCTTCCTTTGAAATCAATCTGCGTTGTGGTCATACCTACTAATGGTATGGGATCTCCGTTGTATCCCACCGGCTTGCTATCCGGTACTTCTAGTTTGCTCATTTTGTCAGAAAACAATTCTTTAAATATTTTGTCAAGCAATGTGTAAGGTGGACATGAATCTGCAAATACCACTACAGGTTTGTTTCGAAGAGTTATTCTGCATGAGGGAAAACTCGCTACATCACTGTCACTTTTGAATTGAAACACCATTTTAGTTTCCGCTGGATTGGTGGGTTCAACAACTAACACTGGTTTGGCACACATATCTCTGCAAATTCTAGCCAAATGCCCTTTCTTCCCACACTTGTGGCATACTATTGTTCTGGCTTGATAAGAAGGACTTTTTGAAAGATGTTCAGGACTGCCACATCTATAGCACTTGAGTTTGCCATCACTAGACATCTGGTAATTGAGTTTTCCTACTTTATCTTATCTGTTAGTTTCTATAGTAGTATCACGTTTATTAATACAATGTACTTCTGGTGTATTTTCAGTACTTGACTTACTGCCATCTCTAACTGCTTGAGTTCTGGATTTACAGTCACTAACTTTTCTTGAATTTTAGAATTATTGGTTCATCTTACTAATTGATCCCGAATTAGTGAATCAGTTGATTGCTCAAATTCACACGTGTTGGATAAACCCTTCAAAACAGTAATATATGTTTTTCATTTTATCTCTTTTACCTTGAACTCTTGTGAAAAACGTTTGTCTCTCTAACACCACATTTATCATTTGTCCATAATGCTTCTCTAGTTTGTTTATGGTAACCTGATACGCATTTTCCTCTACATCACTTTCTTCACCATCCTGGGAAGACTCAGTAATGTTGTCATAAGTTTTGCGCCCTTCTATCCCAATATCGTGAAGTAAAATGTGCTGTTTACGAATAGAGGTGAATTTTTCTCCACCTATGGCTATGAGGTATGATTCTAATAAACCCTTCCACTTTTTTCTAGGGATGTTAGACTCCCCCCACATCATTTAAAAATGGGGGTGGTTGTGACATATTAGTTGCAGCCATGGTAAAAGCCATTTTAGGTACTCCTTAATTTTATGTATACAGAATCTGAAAGCAACCACAGCTAAGAGTGGAGGAAATTACAAAATGTAAAAAAAAACAAAAACAAGGAGGAACACCCTTGCTAGATCAATTACAAGAGATTGTTTTACAACACAGATTCTGTATAAAGAATATGCAAAATAATGAGAAAAAAGTCATGCAACAGTAGTTACTTATCCATTGAAATGAATGTACAAGATATATGTTGGCAGGCAATTAAGGAAGCTGTGCCTGACAACGAAAGCATTCACCAAGGAAAAACATTTATAGATGAATTCCAGCAATTACTTTGAAAATGCTAAGTACCGTAGTCACTCAGCTATTTCTATGAAGCTGCAAGATATACTTCGGCAGGCAAAAAAGAAGCTGTGCCTGTTAGCGAAGAACATTTATCTGGAAACCATGAAGCAGATAAATTCCACAATACGTATAAAGGAACACTTTCCCAACAGTAACGGAATGACAGGAACAGCTGTGCCTGTCAGCGCAGTTGAGGGGAATCTCCTCAGGAGTCCTTTGGTAACTCTATGCACAACCCCAAAAAAAAACATTGTTGAGACCGCCCTCGTTTGCTCTAGAGAAATCCTGACAGACCGGCTGTGCCTTTCAGTGCAATAAGGAAAAATCACCTCACGTTGCACGGCTCGAATGAAAATCAGGCATCGATAAGAAATGCCCTCCTGGGAACTTGACAGGACAGCTGTGCCTGTCGGCGCAACGGAAAGGACAGAAACCGCTGAAGTGTACACCCTCCAATATTCACCCACAGAATAGGAAGGAAGCTGGACAGCTAAATCAGAGGTGACAGCCGACGTGCCCGCCCCTGTTGACAGGAAATCTTGTAGAAACGTCTGATGTACCCGCCCTTGTTAGCAGGAATATTGTGTCCACTGCAGGAGACTTAGAACACTGACACCACGCTGGGGTTTTACGCAAATGCCGGCAGCGCAGTAATCCCTGAGACCTGTTACCCTACACACAATGATTGTGCAGGATCTAAGCATAGAGAGACAATGCTTGGATTGATACTGTTCCCGCTGACCACAGGGACATCAGCGAAGTAAGTTATTGAAGTTATAGTATGGGGTGCACTGCGTAAATCCCTAAGAAAGCTGCTGCATGATAAATACTGGCAATTTAGGTGAAGAACTTCCGCATGAGCACCGGAGATTGAAATATTGATAAAGTACGGTTTCCAATCTCTCGTAGTAGAAAAGGGACGCTCTCACCGTGAATATTGCATTATATTGCACTACTGCTACTGGATAACGGCTGTATTGATCTTCTTGAAGTACAGTTGGTGGTGGCAGTGTAGCTGTCCCCACACAGCAGATCCTCGCCAGTGTTACAAAAGAAGACACTGCAAAGATGTTGAATATTCTTTATTCATGTCTCAACACCACCACAGGTTCCAGTCAGCTGAGGTCAACTGTAGAACCTTTAGAGGACAATACTCAGTGGAACATTCCCAAGGGTTAGGCGGGTGGGGGAAAGGGAATCTACCAATAAGCAAATTAAAACAGAAGGCATTGTTTCTTACATTGTCATGGGAGTCACCATGGTCGTGTGCAATAACTCTGACAAACAATGTGTGGGTATAATGTTGCACCAGATCTAGGTTGGCTTTCAAGCATGCAAGAGGTTTCACTGTCACTTGAACAGCCTAGTCCACAATTAGCCACTACTGGAAAGTGCACTCAGCTAAAGAAGAAGCGAATGTTGAATATGGAACAATAACTTGAAGTCAGGCTGTGCTGAACAGAGCTTGTCTCTGATAGTAGGTAGAAGTGATATTCATCTGGATGAGCAGTTGCTTTTGTTAGGGTGGCAATGATCCATTTAATGCCATTGAGTTTATATGACCAGCGGCTTGGCCAGCAAGCAGGTTTAAGGTTAACCCAGTTGGGGAATCTGTAGGGATTCTCATTTGTGAAGGTTGAAGAATGCCCAACAATTAATTCTCATTTTGTGATGTAGTAATAGGAGGGCTGGGTGTAGTAGCTGGGGACCTGATCAGACGAGGCACAATTTTTTTTATGGCCATCTGCTTACAGAGCAGGTAGGAGTTTACTCATAGACACCATTTCAGAAGTGTGAAAGCCAATTTAGAGAGTGACAAAATTGTGCCAGCTGAGATCGTTCCTTGGTCAGTAAGGCCAACTGGTTCATGCCATAAGTCGCTGTATCATTCAGTAATAAGACTGAGTCCCTCAATACAGATACTGTTTTGAAACTAATTATGGGCACAGCCATTGGTACCATCAGTCAAAGTTTGTTCCTGGTTCAAGAGTGTAGAGGGGTCTAGTACTCACAGGTCCTATATAAGGTATAATGATAACACAGGAGGACAGGAGGGAACATCCATCCACAGTTGCTGAAGACAGATAAGCAAGGGCACGGTGGCATCCTGGTTGGAGGGAAACAGAGTATTGGTGGGATAGCTACATTCCCAGATTGAATTAATACATGACACCTGGGGTTGTCTGCTTGTGCACTCTAAGGTTGTGTTATGGTCCACAATATAGGGCGCTGGTGTGGTCAACCAGAGAATATATACCCTGTGGAAAAACCTGTGCAGGGGTATAGCTTTAAGCACCCATTGTTGGTATCTTGGAAAAATATTGGTAATCCTACCATCAAAAAATTGTCAACTTAGTGTCCTGCTCTATGCTAGGATGCTAAAGGGTAGCAAAGCTGAAGTGCCCTAGATCATTTTGGGCAGGGGCGAGGATTGCGTCTATTCCAGTGTCTGATCTTTATGACCGGTGCAGGGTTTGTGAGGGGCACACAGCAAATAATATGCTATGGCTCTGAGCTGCAGCTGATGCTTCAGTAAAGCTATGGAGCACAGAAGAACTGAGCTAGGTGATACCAATGGAACATTATGGGATCCATGACTGGATCTGGTTCATTCGGATTTGATCTTGGTTTGTTGAGCAAATGAGGAGGCGTCGTGCTGCTACTGAGGACAACTGCCGAGCAAGGAATTTTCTGGCGGGAAGGGCGTAGACGCAGTTGACCATCTCACCGTCTTGCCGAAAAATACCAAAGAAATGTGCCCTTGAGTTTATTATTAAAAGCGTCTGCCAGGGAGGCTAGTTTGGTATGGGACTGGTTGGGCGGTGGGCTGGCCTACTGGGGGTCCTGACCTTCTAGCCCTACCTCTGTAGCCCATATTGTTTCTTGGGGCGTGGCCACAATTTCACGGGGTGTACCGGCAGGGACAATGTGCTAAGCGGCTCTCTGCCTTCTGAAGACTGAATGTCATGCCTGTGAGCATTAAGTTGATAGGTATTAACTTTTCTCTTTGTTTCAAGTAACCTATATTGGCTGGGCCCTGCCTGCCCTGCCTGCCTGAAGGGGGCTGTAAATATAAAATGGATGCACATTAAACTTTTAAGGCTGATATCCGTTTTAGGATGCGCATAATGGACATAAATTAAAGTGATATGTTATTGTGTTAGTCTGCTCTGCAATACATTCTCCTGAAGTAATTAGCTTGTTCTACTCCAATCGAGGTGTATGACTCATTTCTCTGGGGTTATGTGTTTAAGGAAATAGAGACATTGCACCAGTGAGTGCTCTATTCACATATGCAGAAGAATCACAGGGTGAACAGCAGCGCGCACACACACACACACACGCACACACGCACACACACACACACATGCCCTACCATCCATCAGATGAATCACAGGCAGTAGCTGTGCTAGCTCCAGTCACACAGACCATGTACAGCCTGTACTGTAGGAGAGAACGTCCCCCTTCCATGCACAACAGGTACTGGACGATGAGCAGTAGTTCGGCGTTGGGCAAACCTTGATCTAATGCTGTGTCTTACACACAGGTGGCGCTCGTTGGTGTTAACAAAGGGTGAACGCTCAGCCTGTTTGGAGGACAATTGTCGTCAGGAATAGTGAGCTGCATCATTTGGTTATTGCAATGCTGGCACAGCCAAGGTGGCTTTCTCTCCCAGACAGCACTTTTGATGCAGCTGCTCAGCCCAACCCGGTAGAGTAAGCCCACATTTGAGACAGTATGTGCAGGGCCACTGAATTATGCAGCAGAGGAGAACCAAATTATGTGGAAGGATTGACTAAATTATGCGTCAACAAAAGGTGAATTATTCAGAGTAGTGTGACACATTTTGTGATAGTATGACTTCATTATTTTGTCATTTGCATACGTTAATCCTATCTGGGCCAAGGTTTCACCTCATTCGTACCAGCTTAACACCCACACAGAGCAAGAAGGAGCAGAATGGTGGCCAATCAAACTTTGTGAAGGACTTTTTACTTGTGGCAATATGTGTCCCACGTTTTGCTAACGTATGTTCCGTTTGAGCTAGAAACGTTTAGTTTGTTAAAATCTGAAGATTATGCAGCAGATTATGTGGCAAATGCGGCAAATCCATAATTATACGTAAAATGCTGCAACTAAAACATCACATCAATCCAGTGACCCGAGCATACTCACCGGCACTGATTGGTTGGACATGGGGTATTGTGCTCTTCATCCTGCCTTTGCCATGGAAGAGCTTGTCGGCATCTCTGTGGGGCTAGGAGACTAATAAAATCACAGACACCAGGCATATTGTAATGCCATATCCCTGTAAATGCATCTGATGCAGTATTCCACTAAGCACCACACTATAACATGCCAATTGCCATTCTCATTCACCCTGCAATTCACCTAAGCATTGCTCACACTCAAGGTCTCAACCATAATCCGAGTGAAACTTTTGTGTAGTTTAACGTTTTGTTTTGCAGTTGATATACTGCAAACGCAACCTAAGGACATCGGAGCACTTTACATGAGCGCTAGATTACATTACACAAGGTTATGCTTATTATTTAGGGACCGGGAGATTAAGCGATTTGCCCAGAATCACAGGATGTTGAGTAGACATGTGTCTCGAACCTGGTTCCTCAGTTCCAAAGTCGGTAGCTCTGGACTAGGCCCTGTCTCCTCGCATCCCTTTCGATTTGGCCAGCAGGGCTACATAACCTATGCACACTTACACCTCTCACTAGGCTCCCTCCATGCACTGATATCTCAGTAGTGAAACATTCACAGAACTCTAAAAACAATTAGAACATTGGAATGTTGGGAGCTCCTTTGAAAACCATGGAGAGCACAGGGCTTCTAATGGCTGTTAGAAGCCCGGAGCTCCATCACTCCAGGTGTTACTGTGAACAAAGGCCTCACTGAGCTTGAGGGGATTTCAACCCCCTGGGATTCGTGAGGCCTTTGTTATATTTGTTAGAACACTCTGCACTCTACTGGCAGAATTATAATAGCCTTATAGCCCTCCGTAGCTGGGCTACACCGGCATTAAAGTACCGCTCCCTTGTTAAAGGCCCTCGCCTTTAACACTGGACTTGGCCTTTAATTGCCAGTATAGCCCACTATAGGGGCTATAAGGCTATATTATAAATTGTGGCCTGCAGTAAGCGCAGAGAGTTCATGTAACTCCGTTTTTCCTGACATGATTTATGCATTCATGGGGAGAAGATGTGGCGTACCGGCCAGAGCTGCCGGCTTTGAAGTTGGGGAACCAGTTTCAAGCTTTGGCTCAACATCCTGGGCTTCTGGGAAAATCTCTTAATATGTCTGTGCCTATCAAAAATGAATGTGTCATTGTGTAATGTAACTGGTGCTCATGTAAAAGCGCTTCAGTACCTTCGGGTCGAGTACGCGCTATATAGAACTGAAAAAAAAATCGTACACCGGAATTTGACATCTATACAGTCCTAACATGCAACATCCCACTTGTCATTACGTACTGGTCTCCAAGTATTGAGCTCTGCAACCACTTCATTCACAGGACCTATACCTGGGCACACAGCTAGCATTGTTCCTAGGTTCAAAGTCCTCTCGAAGGGCAATTCTACCCTCATCTGAAGGGCATCCTTGCATCACAGAGCAATGACACACATAATGTTCCTTTAATGTGCGTCTACCTTGACTTTTGTCATACACAGGTGAATCAGGCCTGAGACATCTGCAGAGCTCTCATAAAGCACAGGGCCGGACTGGGAACCCAAAGCAGCCCAGGCTATTTTGTGGGACCAGCACCTGGAAGGGGGGTGGGTAGGTGAGGATGGGGGTGCAAATGTGAAGCACTGCTACTTTTGATACTGGAGGCCAATTTTGCAGCACAGCTGCAAAACCGGACTCCGGTAATAAAAAACGTCCCCTACTACTGCAAAACCGTCCCCCTCCCTTCCAGCCTCCCAGGAAAACTCCTGATGCCCGCTACAGCCAGTCCGGCCCTGATAAAGCACCCCCTGGCTGATTTGCGGCATGTATGTGTATCACATGCTGATGCATGGATGCACTTCTCAAAGTGCAACTCTATTTTTTACTTTTATTTAGTTGGAACGTCAGTAGTGAAAAACACACTCCATTCAAAAATTCTTGTCCCTCTCCGGTATTGGTTTTAAAAAAACACGGGTATACTTCAGATGCAATAGGCCCCACCCACAGGTGCGCCCCTGTGCCCCTGCAACTTCTGCACCATTAATAGGTACGCCTCTGGGTCGCTTCCAGCTTTGTAAGCACTGTTGATGCAAACCGCAGTATACAATAGGTTGAAAAAAGCCATTCAAACCTGTCAAAGCATGACGGTCTCTGTATGTTCATAGCATGTCTGTGTGTGTAGTGTGGTATTACTCTACCACTATAACGTTCCCATGCTTTCCTGAGAAGAGCTATTCGGGGTTGCTGTTCACTGCCCATGAAGCAAGTGTTAGGGCCACCACAGGGATATTTTCAGCCACCCCAGTTTCAAAATATAATACATTATAACTATGCTTAGTGTAAGCTGTCTTTCAGCAATGTTATAATAATATTTTGGCACTTTAAAGTAGGATCAAATTACACTTTCCAGCAGAAAAAAGGTGACGGGTTGCAAAATAATTTATCTTTAATATGATGCCAGAATATCTTGCGATGGAGAAGATGCAGAAGACGATCCTTTACATGTTGTGCACCCAGAATCTGAAACTATATTCTGACGAAGATCAGACTCACAAACTGTCTCCAACAGGTCAAAAACAATGCTTCATTTGTGCAGGTGTTGGAAGGTGCTTTGCACCGGCACTTAATTCTTAACACCTGCACATTTTTAATAGTTCACCACACTGTGGCACTGTCTGTCTATGTTCAGCAGAGTACATCGCTTAACTAATGCAATATGCACCAAAATGGAGGAATAGCCGCACGTCCACAGGCCATTGGTACTGGCACTTTGCAGCACTGACAGGGGCAGTGGTCGGTGCAAGCTGCAATTGCATCCTTAGCGATACCTTGGGCTTTGGCATGCACGTTTTTTAGAAATTAACCACTGCGTCTAAACAACCGTCTCTTCAAAGAGCAACTGATCTGTCACTGGAAGGAAAGTTTCTAGCACTTCTACCTCTTTTCTTAACTGTGAAGGGGGCTCCAGCAAGCGGTGTGGCACGGAAACAAATAAACCTCTAGTCATAATAATAATGGTAAACCACAATCTGAATCACCCTGGTAAACTCACGGGACAGAGAGAACTTTTAAACATTTACATGTTAACTGACTTTTCTATTTTTTAAATCTTCTTTTACAATGTTTTTATCCGATTTGTAAAGATTTTAATTAATCCTGCACAAAAAATAAATTACTTACTTACTTACTAGTCACCATGAGCTATATCTGCACCGATGCAAACACTGTGACAGTCTCATTTTCTCAGCAAAACACAATTACAACATACAAAGAAACAAAGTATTTCTCTAAACATAAAACACAAAGCATAACGAAAAAAGTCGCATATGAAAGTATACAGTTATACATAGCACAAAATATTTACAGAATATTAATAATGCACAGCGTTGCGTATCTCAAAATTTTGTTAGGTATGACGTTATCCAAGAACTTTTGATTTTAATAGAATTATATATATATAATATGCTCACTTAAAGGGGCGTTCACCCACCTCTCTTCATCCACTGGTCTGTTGCTATGTCATTCACATTTTGCTTCTGCCCACTACTGCATACTACATCGGGCAAAGTGTCGGCCTACTCTCAGCAACTGGTTAACTTCATTTTCAGTAACATGGATGTTGCTCTTTCACGATGAGTAAATCCGTACCCAAGGCAATTCCCTTCAGTGCTGGGGTTTTTGTTTTACTTTAAAATTGTTACTTTAGTGTTGCCTTTGTGTTTAGATCCTGAGTTGAAAGCAGGACCTTTCTAGCAGATGTGAGCACAGGCCACAGTCAACGCTTCATCAGTTCCTGTCGCTTGCCAATACTGTTGTAAATTCCTTTAGAAGTGTCCTTTGTTTATTTGACTGCTGGTATTTCACAGCATAACAGATTGTATCCATTTGAAACTGTTCTGTATTACATTATTCTCTTTTTACTATGTATGCAGTTCACAAACCAAAAGCTTAGATATTATACATGTGAATTCATAAGTGGCCAATTCTTCAGAACACGCTTATTCCGGACTCAATTTCACCAAAGGATCTTTAATAAACTTTGCCCAGGAGGAAACCTATTTAATTTTCAGCACTTGTAACACTTTTTATTTTATTTATTTCACCCTCTGTTTCTTTCTTTCTTTCTTTCTTTCTTTCTTTCTTTCTTTCTTTCTTTCTTTCTTTCTTTCTTTCTTTCTTTCTTTCTTTTCATTTTTCTTTAATTTCTTTTCTTCTGTTTCCATCTTTCCTTTCTTTTTTCATTTTTAATTTCTTTTTTCCTTTCCTTTCTTTTTTCTTTCTCTTTTTTCTTCCTACCTTTCTTCCTACCTTTCTTTCTTTCTTTCTTTCTTTCTCTTTCTTTCTTTCTTTCTTTCGTTCTTTTCATTTTTCTTTAATTTCTTTTCTTCTGTTTCCATCTTTCCTTTCTTTTTTAATTTTTAATTTCTTTTTTCCTTTCCTTTCTTTTTTCTTTCTCTTTTTTCTTCCTACCTTTCTTTCTTTCTTTCTTTCTTTCTTTCTTTCTTTCTTTCTTTCTTTCTTTCTTTCTTTCTTTCTTTCTTTCTTTCTTTCTTTCTTTCTTCTTCTCGTTTGTGTCCTTCTTTCCATCTTTCCTCCCTCCTTACCTTCTTTTCTTCTTTCCTGTATTTCTTTCTTTCCAACTTACTTTCTTTCTTTCCAACTTACTTTCTTTCTTTCTTTGAAGAGACTGGCAGGCAATGGCACAACAATTAGCATTTTTAAGGTCTGTGTTCGCCAAGACCTTTTGATTTTACTAAAATTATCTGTATGACGTAGGTACTTATGGTGATTTTCTGCCACACTTTATCCATTTGTCTGTGGTTGTGTCATTCACATTTATGTCCAATCCACTCAAGCATGCAATGGGCAGTGCGTCAGCCCACTTCATCAATTGGCCGACTTCATTATGAGTTACGACGTACTTCCTTTTCACAATGAACAATCTGCACACAAAGTATTTCCCTTCAGTGCCAGGAAATACTATGGTAATGTGTGCTTTTTTGAGATCAAAAAACATTTTTGCCTTAAGTCAATGCTTTTTTTTATTATTGAAAAACAGCTGGCAGCTTCCTGAACAATAAAGTGTTGTAAAAACCTTGACAAAAAAAAGCAAAAATTGCCAAAGGCTGGCGGACAACCCTAGACTTTTTGGCTTTGTCAATGCTTGCGTTCCACAATGGTGACTTACACACAAAAAAGGTTTAAAGCATATTCTAGCCACCCCCACACTGATCTTTCTTCCCATCACCAAGATGCACCATAAAAAACCTCCAACCGTGTACCCACAGGCATAGGCATAGCTTTAATATGTGCAGCGGTTGCAGTGGCACTGGGGAACAGAAGTCTGGGGGACCTGAAGAACCCCAATTATTGTTGTATTTCACACCATGGCGAGAGGGCCCATTTCCTTCCTTGCACTAGAGCCCATGACACACTGGCTACGCCACTGCCCACATATTCAACCACCTTGTATTTGGACTCTACTTCACAAAACGGAGCCACTGCTAACATTCCACACCTTGCGTTTTACTATCACAGAATTATTTTTCCTCATTAGCTAAACTCTTACTGGCGTATTGAACCCCAGATATGTCTTTAACAACATGTTGTTGCTTAACAGCAGCTCTCTATTCAGCCACAAACTTCTCTACAACCTCATTTTTGGTACGCTTAGACTTGCATCTCCACTTCATTTACTTCACTTTTATTTTCTCAACTACAATTTTTCATCAAACATTTCTAACACAGGCTCTATTAATTCCCTTCTTTGTCTACTCAAAGCTTTCCTGCTGTACCTAGGGTCACTGACATTCACTCCCACTCTTCATGAGATTCTTTGAAACAGCAGTTTTTGTCAGCAAAACAATTCATGAATTGACTGTAAAACTCATAGAGGCCTAAGAAAGGCGTTGCATGATCTTTGCTTAGGGGTAGCTGTAACCAGCGCAACAACATCAACTATGTCCGTATGGGACCTAACACCCTCATTAGACATAATGTGCCTTACATAACCTAAGCTGTCACAACCAAAATCCCACCTGTTCAAAATTCAAACTAAGACCTATGTGCTTCAAAGCACCCAAAACAGAATCAAGCCACCATCGTGTTTTCTCATTTCTCCACCAATACATGATTATGTTGAAACAGCACACCATGTACCTCCTATCAATCTCTGAAAAATAGATGCATAGACGCCAAACAAAATGGCATCAAACAAAGCTGAAATTTTCAGACTGATGTTGTACATGCAACTACATGCCTTGAGGCCCTATTCAATTAGGTCTGACGATATGCGCTGACCATAGGTCAAGTTTAGAAAAAATGAGATATTTCCCACAACTGATATTAAATCGTCTATTGTGGTTTGTGGGTAACAGTGCATCAAGATGGCTTCATTAAAACTTAAATGCACACATAATCTCAACTCCCCATTCTTCCTGTGCAACAAAACCAATGTTGATAGTCAGATAGAAGAATCTATGGGCTCAGTAGTCAACTCCCTTCTAACACTTTACAGGATATCTATTAATCTATATTTACTGAGTGCCATGTTCTTCGTTACTCTAATTGAATGTTTCAAATCCACAACAGTCCCTAGTTTATTACTGTATGAAATTGGGTTATTGGTTGAGGGAGTGAAACCCTTCTCAAGCAACAACTACAGTCCTTGTCCGGTTGAACCAAAAAAGTAATTAAATTACCCTGTTTTTAATCCTCTGGTTGTTTGGCAAAAAAGCAGCCAGGCTTAACATAGAGGTACTGTGTTATGTATGTATGCAGCACACAAACAGTAATAAAGTGAAACACAATACAAGAAAAATCCTAAACCAATATTGAAAAATAGAAAAAAATTAATTGATAGAATGTAACCAGAATGACAAAGATCCAATCAGTTGAACCAGACATGCAATGTCTATGTTTTAGGTAAGTATAGAGCCTAAAACCACAAAGCGCCTGTTAGAAATGGGGTGTCTAGTTGGCAGCGGATTGCACCCTTTCCAAGTAGGGACTCACACTCTAGTCTGGGTAAGGGTAGTACACACTAAGTTTACCTGTGGTCCCCCTTGGGTAGCTTGGCTCAGAGCGTCAGGATAAACTAAAGAGGCAATGTGAAAAGTATTTGAGCACGCACACACATGCACACACACAATGAAAACACCACAAACGTACTCCCCACTATTTAAGAAAAAAGCCAATATTTATCTGAGTAAGTCAAGACCAAAATGAGAAGAAACCAATATACACAAGTTAAGATGTTAATTTTTCAATATTAAATGCAGTTGTAGTGCTCAGAAAACAATAGCTCGAGGAGTCACACGGACCCCAGTACAGTACCTTGGATGCATCAAAAGTTCAAAGATGGGGCGTTGTGTAGAGGACGTGAGGCGTCGCGAAGGCAGGTGATGCGAAGGTTCCTTACTTCTATGCAGGTCATTGGCACGTTGGCACTCAGGGACGATGCATTGCGCAAAAGAGGTGAGGCGTCACTGTAGCAAAGCGATGTGTCAGTTACTGAAGGTGATGAAGCATTGTTGAGCCGATAACTCCCGGGGGACGATGAGGGGCCAGGTAAGGTGCTGCATCAGTTTCAGGTGCGAGACCTCGGGTCCTAAAAGCAACGCAGTGTCGATGATGTGGTGATGTCACAGTGCACTGCGTCAATTCCACAGCTTCCATGTCTAACCACCAGGCCGGATACGCTGTGTATGAGCGGTGCGTACCAGACTTCGGTGAAGCGGTGCTTGAGACTCATGCAGATGATGTACTTCACAGGCGTTGTGGAAAAGTCTGACTTAAATTGTAAGTCACAGTCGTTGCGTCATGCACTCAGCGAGCAGGGAACCCTACTTTGGAGCAGGAAGCGGCGATGCGGCGATTTCATAGGGATGCGCCGGTTCCAAAGTGATGCCTGGAGTTAATGCATCAATCTCTTTGTTGCAGCACCATAATCACCTCCAAGGGTCCAGGGCTGTGTTTGGCACCACTTGGCAGGTCAGGACTCCCAGCAGAGGAACCCAGATACTGGTAACAAGATGAAGGTGGTCTTTGATGGCCCTGAGACTTCCATCAGGAAGCATGGTCAACTCAAGCCCTTGGAGGAACTTTAGAAAGCAGAATGAAGAGAGCAAAGTCCAGTCCTCTCACTCCCATGCAAGAAGCAGCAGACAGCAGGACAACACAGTAAAGCAAGCAGCAAAGTGACAGTCCCTCCTAGCAGTCCAACAGCTATATGGTATCAGAAATTCAGTACTTATACCCATTTTAGCCTTTGAAGTAGGGAGACTTCAAAGAAAGGTCTTTTAGTGCACAAGACCCGACCTTTCCTGGTCCTGGCTCCAGACATGCTACTGGGGTATGCTGCTCTTTGTGCAGGGATAGACACAGCCCTATTCAGGTGCAAATGACAACTCCTCCCACCACTCTAGCTCAGGAAGAGTCATCAGCCTGGTGATGGGCCATCAGGATATGCAGGAGACACCTCAGCTCCCTTTGTGTGTGACTGTCTGGAGTGAATTCACAAAGCCCATTGTATTTATTTTTATTTGCAGAGTTTTATAGCGCACTGGCTAGACCCGGAGGTATCAGAGCGCTTTACATGAGGTTACAAAGTTACATCAGTTACACGGAGCCAAGTATAAACAAAGAGAAAAACAGTGATAACACAATAACAAGAGTTATTAGCGCATAGCATAGCCAGGACACACGTCTAATGGGGAATGGAAGGTAGAGGGGGAATGGTAAAAAGGGGAAAGATGCAGAAAGTGTCAGGCAGACCGGCAAGGGAAAAGTACCTCAGGGTGACAAAGCAGTCAAGTGAGAGACAGACAAACCGGCTGGGGACCAACGGTCCAAAACAACCAGAGTAAAGGTGAAGGTATACGAAGAGAGGGGTGTGGGAGGCCAAAAGGGGGGGTAGACTAGAGGAAAGGTCAATTCAGGCAACACGGAGTAGTCCAGCAGAAATGAGGATCGGTCGAAACCGCCAAGATGGAGGACTCACAGGAGCCGATAGCATTATCACAAAATGGCGGGGGATTCAAAAGTCAATCCAAAACCATAAAGGTAGCTGCCTCAATGGCTCAATACAGGGCTTAAAAGGGGAGGCAGCTAAAGGATCAACTATCATTAAACCCAGACAAGTATTCTAGGGACAGGCAGAGGCACCGTATGGTTAACATATGAAAATGCCAACTTTCAAAAAGTGTCATTTCCAGACCTGCAATTTAAAAACCAATTTAGCTAAAAGATGTTGTAAGAAAGTAGGATCTGCTTCTATGGTTACCTCCACTTTTTGCCTGGTGCTAAGCTGTATTTGACTAGTCTGACTGGGATCCTGCTAATCAGGACCCCAATCTATGTGCTTTCTCCCTGAACTGTTGTGTTCGGTACTTAGGTACATCCCAGATTGATTACTGGCGTACCCTTATCAGTCCTTAGTATATGGTACTAAGGTACCCAGGGTATAGGTACCCCAGAGGTCTCCCATGGGCTAAAGCATGTCTCTTGCCACCTATGAGAGACAATTCAAAATGGATCTACAGGCCTGCCATTGCAGCCTGTGTAAGTTGGTGCTAGCACCTCTTACTACAGATATAGGTTTTCTATATCTAGGGTCACTGCACTCAAAACCTATAAGTCACCCCTATAGCAGGCCTTTGCAATCCTGAAGGCAGGGTGCTTGGTTCTTAGTGAGAGGTTGCCCCTGCATGAGCAGGAGACCCCTGAAGCCTATGGAGTCCATTCTCCCGGTTTGTCAGTGAAGCAGCCATATACTATATAGAGGAGCACAGTGTAAATATGCGATGACCATCTCGAAATCGGCTGCAAAGAATCCTATCATGTTTGGTATCAAACATGTTGGAATCATACCCCCACATCATAAACGGTGTGAATCCAAGCGCTGGGAGAGCCGTTCGTTAGGCTCTCAATGTTCGTGGTACTAGCCTTCTTGACCCGGACAGCACAAAATGGTTCCTGCCGACCAGAGACATGATTCTGCCCTCCTGCTGCTGAGCCAAGCTCGAGCAGAGGAAGGTAGGACAATAGGCATCCTGTCACAGGGAGGTGTGACCACCTCCAAGACAGGATTTAGTGTATTGGGATGGGGTGGGTGCGCCTGCCAGTGCCACTCAGTCTGCATGAGGGGCACATTTGGAATCCCTGTGCATAGTCCAGTTCAAACCAGTTCAGGGAGCCGTGGGCTCCCGCTCTGGCACAAAACTGGACAAAGGACATGGGAGTAACCTCTCCCTGTCCAGACCCTCCCCTGGGAGGGCCCCCTGAATCTTCCCAACCCTTTCCCTATGGTACGTAAGGTCTTACCTGGGTGTAGGTCCCTAGATTTGTTGTGGGATAAGATTAAGATCAGACACCACTGCCCTTCTACCGTCTGTGCACTCTGGACTTTGCTGGACTTCGTTTGGGCCTGACTTCATCTCCCTTCCAGTCTGCTGCATCACCTGTGCATGTGCATCATACAGGAACCTTCCAAGGCCTGTGAAGCACCAAAAACACCTGAAGAAATTTCCCTTGGAGTGAAGGAGTCACTTCCCTGCTTTTGCGCACACTGCAACTAAGTCGACCGGTCTGAAGATCCTGAGCTCCTCCTGACTCTGTGGGCTCTGTAACACAAGTGGTGGTTTACCACATCTCCCTAGGCCTGCCCTGCCCTCTCACACATTTTTAGGCCAGTATCCTCGTGGGGGTTGCAATAACCGAACCCCTGTGTACCGCATCCAACTTGCAGTTGCAAAGGCTTGCTGTTTTATTTACATGAAGATCTTCAGGCTCCAAGTAGCCCCAACCTTGAGCATCTCCTATGACCAGAATCTTCAGCCAGACCGCATTGTGTGCATCGTGGCCTGCGTCTTTTGGTGAGCTGCTTGAGGTCCTCTCGCAACTCCAGTGCCTCCGGCCTGTGGGTCCATTTGAGGGTCACATTTGCTTCTTTTGGGCTCCCTTGATTGCTCGGGGCTTGCTCTGACTCCTCTGCTTTTAGTAAGTCCCCTGGACCTTGCTGGTCTCGACGTTGCTCCTTCTTTGATTCCAGCGTTGCTTGCCTTTGCCAAGGCTTGTTGGTGCTCCTGCTGGATACCGACCCCTCAGCACTCGACATCCTTCCTGGGACAGCTTGTGCACTGCTCCTGGCCCTCCTCAGCATCGTCTGGTCCTCACAGCTTCAGAGTCAAGTTCATCATCATCCATCCTGCAACACCCGACATCGGGAAGCATTCGTCTTCCAAGTCTCCTGGTAATCCCTGAGTGACATAGACTCTGACCCCTCTGCTTGCAGGTACCTCTCATCTAGAATCCACCTTTGGATTCCACCGGACACTTTCTCCTTCTTCAGCAGTGGCACTTTCCTGAAGTCCTCCATTGGGTTCGACTGCGGTTTCGAACACCACTTCACACTTATGCACCCAGCTTCCCTGGTGTAGGTAACGTGGGTACTAGGGTATCCACGAGTGGGGTGGCTCTCCAACCTTCTGTCTTCCACTGTGTTTCTTCAGGGCCCACTGGGAAGGGTCTGTAATCTTTAAAAATCCAACTGCGACTTACAGAGTTGTACGGGGATACTGTCTACTTACCTTGGGTGGTTCCTTGGGTCCCCAGCACTTCTACATCCTCTCGACATTGTCTTGACTCCAGTCGTGGTTCATATAGCACTTTCTTAGTGTGTGGTTTGGGCCCCCACCTGCGGCCACTGTGGGTTTTGTGCTATTTACTGTGTTTCTTTGCTAAAGTATTGTGTGCATTGTGCATATCTCCAGGTAGGAAATATTGCTATGTGTTAGAGAGTGTTATATAATAAATACATATTTTTATACATACTTTGTGTGGTTCTTTTGCACTTAATCTATATTTTAAGATTGCATTCTGGTAAAACAAGCTGCTTTACACTCCTTCTGGACTAAGCCTGAAGGCTGCTCTCCACAGCTACCACTTAGAAAGCTTTATAAGGTTGTCTAAGACCACTTAACTCACCATAAGAGTTGTCTGGACGTCTGGACTGGTGCAATGTGTCCACTTACATAAGTGAACATCATACATCAGGCCAGCTTCTCACAGATGTGTTTTTAAATTGTGAGTCCAGAGACACCAAACTTCAATTTTCTATCAGCTCCCAATTGGAAGATACAGTTGTAAAGGGTTACAAGGTAGCTCCAATGCTCCTCTATGGGAGAGCTAGGCCTTGCTGTCGTGAAAAAACGAATGTACCAGTTTTTCACTACCAGGACATGTGAATCTTAAAAGCACATGCCTCCCTTTCAAATACACCACACCCTGCCCATGGGGCTGCCTAGGGCCTACCTTAGTGGTGCCTTACATTTAATAAAAGGGAAGGTTTGGGCCTGGCAAGTAGGTGAACTTACCAGGTAGACATGGCAGTTTAAAACTGCACCCACTGGCTCTGCAGGAGCAGGCATGAGACACATTTTGAAGTGTTGCTCGTGTAGGTTGCACAATCTGTGCTGCAGGCCCACTAGCAGCATTAAATGTAGAGGCCCTGGGCACATGTAGTGCACTGTACTAGGGACTTACCATCAAATCAGAGATGCCAATCATGGAGAAACCAAATGCCATTACATTTTAGACACAGAGCGCATGCATTTTAGCAATGGTCAGCAGTAGTAAAGTGTCCAGAGTCCTAAAACTGGCAAAAACAAACTGTCAAAAACAGGAGGTGAGAAGCGAAAATACAGGGGAAACCACGCCAAAAGATGCCAGGTCTGAAAACACCATTCGTGGTCATCTGGCCGTGCTAGTTAGGGGGAAATTCACAAATTCAGGGCGATGGACTGTGGGACAGATACAGGAACCTGATCAGTCCTGCTGAAAAATGTACCTTCTCAAAGTTCGGTGTGAAGAGTCAAAAATTTCAGGATTTATCTGTTTCTTGTAGAGAAGTGCACTTGGGTGCCAGCCAAGAAACAAGGACTTGGAGAAGCACACCTCCTGGGGATCAGGGACTCAGTCTAGCACAGGCCAGAGCGGCCCAGACAGGTCCAGTTGCAGGACCAGGCAGGTTCAGTTAAAACAGGTCAGATGGGCAGGTGTAGGGAGGACTCTGAAGCTTGTTTTTCCTTGTAACTCTGTACAAGTCAGCCAACTGACACTTAGAGTCACTCAGGTACCCTGGGATGAAGGGCACAAGTTGAGTCTTCCTTTGTAGAGAGCAGGGAAGGATTGCAGCAGCAGAAGGGCAGTCCTCTGGGGTACAAGACAAGCTTCAAGGAATACAACACTCCTCTGTCAGTAGCAAGAAATGCTCTGAGGAACAAGGCTGCCCTGATGCAGCAGGGAAATCCTCTAGGTCATAAGGGAGGCCCCAAGCAGCAGGGCAGTCCTCTGTGAAACACAGCAATCCTTTATCTGCAATGAACCCAGGTTAAGGAGTTTATTGAAAAGTGGCTCCAGAGGTCCAATATTTATACCTGGTGCCATCCTTTCAAGTTGGGGAATTGCCTAGGTTACACCCACATCTGGCTCTGGAAAGTTATTCCCTTTCCCTGCCAATGCTCCAAGAAGTCTGCGGTGACAAAAGACTACTGTCAGGTTCCCTAGTGTGTGCTAAAGGCAAGTGCTTTGAAATGTAAGTGGTGCAGGGTACAGCTCCACCCCCAAACATCCTACCCACATCTAGTCTCCTTTAGTTCACTGTCTAGGCCCAATACACATTCTTAATGACTGAGCCATTAACAGACCGAGGCAGCTAGAAACTGTTAGCAGGCTTTAGAAGTTTTTGGACAGGAAACTGCTAACTTTCTAAAAGTGGCATTTTCAAAATTGTAATCTAAAATTCCACTTTACCATTAAAGGGGGTTTTAAATTGCAATTTATTTGAGTCCAAACATGACATTTCTACCTGGTTCCAATCAAAAGTTAGCACTCATTTAATGTAAGAAGGTAACCCAATGATATCCTATGGGAGAGGTAGGTCTTACAGTAGTGAAAATCAAATGTAGTAGTTTTTCACTAACAAAACATGCAAAACTACAAACACATGTCCCACATTTTAAGTAGAGTACACCCTACCTTGCGGGCTGTTTAGGGTCTATCGTAGGGGTGACTTAAATGTATTTAAAAGGAATGTTTAGGCCTGCAAAATGTTTATTTTGCTTGGTCAAAATGGCACTTTAAAACTGCATTACAGGCTGCAATGGCAGGCATGAGACATGTTTTAAAGGCTACTTTAGTGGGTGGTACAATGAGTGCTGCAGGTCCACTAGCGGCATTTAATTTACAGACCATGGGAACAGATAGTACTATATACCAGAGACTTACAAGTAAATTAAATGTGCCAATCAGGTATAGGCCAGTTTTACCATGTATTACAGAGAGAGCACAACCACTTTAGCACTGATTAGCAGTGGTAACGTGCACAGAGCCCTAATGCCAACAATTTCAGAAAACAGGAGTGGTGAAGGGAAAACGTTTGGGGATGATCATGCATAGAGAGCCAAGTCCAACACCCATAAACACCTTCAGATATGTTTCTATCCACCTTCAGACATCAGGTCTAGAACTTTGATTACATTTGTTTACTAACCGACTCCCAATTATTTCCATGAATGGTCCTCTTGTGCTGAGTTTAAATACCACCCAAAATTCACCTTGGTGTTTCAACCCTAAAATATCTATAACCCTCAAAGCTGCATACATTTTACCCAGATTTCAATGCATTTCAATTATATCACCCCTATATGGTCCAGGATGCCTTCTCTCAGCAATAACTCAATTTTCTTCCATTGCCAAAAATATTGTGAGACAAATTTGTTATCTTTGTTCCAGAATGTAAATTTAGACAAACTCCACAATCATATAGGGATCCTCACAACCACATACATCATGCTGTGAGCCATCCTGCTCAAAGATCTGCTTCCCTACTCTGCCCAATATGTCTAAACCTACAGACCTCCTTTAACACTTGCCAATTCTTGTCAGTTATAATATGCACAATCAACCGTCTCCGTACTGGTGTCTTATTCCCCAATGTATTTATACTTTGATACTTCCTCAGTCCTTAGACACTGCACCTTTATCGGTGTGATTACATGATCGTTGAACTGATCAGAACTATCTTTTCCTAACTCTTATGCAGACTCATGTGAATGCTCAGTGCTTTTTATCTTGCACATGCCATTAATAAGTGAAGGATTTTCCGATGGTAGTACGTCTTTTTCATTTTATTATTAAAGCACCTCCCCACCAGTTGCTCTACACGTTGTTCTGTAAAACTTTCAAACTCACTTGAAAAGATCTGCACTCAAGAAGAAGCAACACAACAGAGAACAGCTTCATCTGAAAGCTGTTCTCATGAAAATGATTTCTGTCTATCAATAACAACGTTTGGTTGGGTATCAGAATGTTTCTCCAACCTCTTCACTGATTCTCGATATTCGACCAAATTACACAATCTCCTGACCCAGTTTAAAAACTAGCAGATCTTTAAAGTTGCTTGCCACTCTAAATCATGTAGTAAAATTAATTTATTTCTTTCCAGTCAAAATTGTGTGCCTTCAATTTTTACCACATATGTAGTAAAAGATATTCACAGATGCCATTGTAGCTATAAAAATGGAGAAGACAGGTCCAAAAGAAATGGATACACACACTCCTGTAGGTACACAAAAAAAAAACCATCGAAATGGCCACCAAAAAGCATATCATTTAATCCCATAGCTCCACATTTTGTGACTAGGACTACGAAATTGGGCTACAAGAAAATCAGCAATTGGCATGGAATGCCTATACCATGAATAAACAGACCTGTCAATCCTATTGAACTGAAATAGAAAATACACAGAACCAGTGTTTATTCAAGATGGCTGTCGGGTATCTGAAGGGCACATCTAGTGGCCTGTGAAAATCACTTTCTATCAACGAACATTAAATAGCCGTTTTGGCCCTAAACCGCTAGGCAAAACGAAACCAGGTCAAATATGGAATACAATTTTGTCATTTCTCTGTATATCTACCTGGGCAAGTAAGAAGGTAAGATCTCCAGGCAAATATATTCATTTGTAGCAGGCCCAAACACCACACACTGCGTGGCTCCACACAGATAATTGCTGTGTATTGGTCGGGTCGGATTCATACTGTCATCACTGGAACCACAGAGGTAAGCCTAGTTGAGGTGGGTGGTCACTCGTCCCAAAATGTGGTATGCAACATGCCCGGACTGGCGGTCCCGGCTATGGGCATTCTACCCGGTTGACTGGCAGGGTGTGGGCCAGGTTAATTGATAGTGGGTGCTGGCTTAGGTGATGGGGACTGGACTGTTGCGTTTTTGCTGACCTTCACAGCTTTTTTCTTTTGGGGTGGAGCGAGTGCTGTTACGTCTCTCAGAGAGTCAAGTAGTATATGATAAAGACTCTTTAAAATTGAAGTTACAGTATATTTCTTTTTTATTTCAGTACATTAAATTGTACAAGTGCATTAGGTGGAAATCTTTGGAAGTTACAGATAGTTTGAAGTGCCAGATTATATTCATGAACATAGAAACATTGATGTCTCTAAGACCACCCTAATGAAGATGCTATTAGTGAATTTAGAGTAAAGCTCTCTTTTGGCTGTCCTCATAGGTGACCTAGACTACTATAGATGGAGAAACTTACAGTATTCTGCTTTGGGCAGCGCCCACCCGGAACTGATTTAGTTCATGGTGCTCTCATGTGATGAAGGTAAAGGAGGCACTGTGAAAAAGTATAATTGACTAGGATAACACAATTCACTGCAGTCAAGTGAAAGCCGAGACTGATGCAACGTTCCTCCCCAAACTTCCCCTCCAGAGGTCCAGGTTGTCACCGCACTCGTTGTCTACATGCAGTGTGGGCTGGTCTGCAACAACATTTGTCAGTGTTGCTTTTGCTTCCAAGTCCTGCCCAGCCCAGCAAGCTATATTAAATGGCAACAGCCAAAAATGTGTAGTCAGTAAAACATCTTTATTCTCCAGGCCTATCAGGGTCTGCAGAGGTTATGGAAAGATCAGGCCATACCAGTCATGACTGTCACGAGAGAAGCCCCGTGACAGCAAACATATGGATCTCACTGCAGGAATCCTTCCTTGCCCCATGTGCATTATGATTCATTTTCATACATTGTGTACATCATTCATTTGCTTATGAGATGGGTATGTGCCACACATATGTTGAGTAGATTGGCCTGCATTGTAGAGCTGAAAATGTAATGCTAAGTGTTTTATTGAATTGTAATTGTGATTGATGAAAATCCTAATAAAAGCATTTCAAACTGTGATCTCAGTTTGTAATGCTGTACACATACATATCTGAAGCACTCGGTATAATTTCCAGGAGCTCAGTTAAGTGCAATCAAGAATGGTAAACCAAGGCCTCCGAATGAGTCATTCTGTAGTCAATTATGGCTGTGCAGCGGGATCAGTAGGATATTGCAACTTGGAAAGTTGAGTTGCATCTTGCAGGACCCCCCCACCACTTATTTTGATAATGGGGGAAAATATTCTGTATCTATAATTTACTGCTTAATTTTGGAGCAGTGGGAGGATTGCCTAAATTTTGCAAGCAGTGAGACCTTGAGTACCAGCTTGTACGCAGCCGGAAACAGGGCGCCATGAGGCTGAGCACTTTAGCCAAACATGGATCGTCGCACCGGGTAGTTTGTCAAAATTTTGTGGCCAATAATATCGACATACACTTATATCGATTTCATAACACTGACTACCACCATGTCATCCAGGTAAACACATATGTATGTATGTGATATTTATACAGCACGGACGTAGGGAAGCGGAGAGCTGTTGATACTGACTGGACCCTCTTACTCAAAAACACTTATCCCACGGTCTTTTTGTGTGACTTGAGGGGTGAGGAAGAAAACATCCGAAGGCAATATCCAAATACAGTGTAGCCAAAATGGTTACACAATAACTCCGTTTGAAATTTGGTCTCAAGTTAGTAAGTTTTAGTTCAGAATCAAATTCAAAGAGGTCGATACCTCAAGGCGCCCTAAACCAGAATGCTAGCTATCCTTCACGACATTGCATCATAATACCAGTTGCATCCATTGTGAGTCCCACAAATCCATCTTGTAATTTTCCATTCTACCACCACGCATAGGTTTCTTCACACCATCTTGTTATTCTCATGAATTGCTATCCTGGTCGTCCTATCTCCTTTTCCCATGAGAACTCTCCTCCCAACTTTTTATCCCTCGTCTTGTACCAGTTGCCGCTTCACAATCTACTGAGAGCAAATACCTTCTTCTTTCTGCCAACAAAGCCTTATTCACCTACATTGGGAACACAAATTACATGCAACATTTCTACTGCAAAGGAAAAAATATGAATTCAAATGTTAAACTGAATGTGAGCTTGAATCCAAATGCATCTCAGGCCCACAAGTTAGGCTAAGTTAACAAGTGCACGTGTTCCATCTTAAGTGCACTCCTTTACACACAAATTAATCTAAATGTCTCTACATATACTTTTAAAGTTAATATAGTACTAAAATGATTATTCAATAAGAGTTTCTAAGCACATAAACTTTAATTCAGTAAACAGAGCACTATTTCTCTTGTTGGTGGACACATTCACAAGCATTTTCATGAGAAACCAAAGTCCTATCAGTTGCGTTTCTAAAACACACATATAATTGCCTTACATTGCAGGGATGTCTTTTATATATATATATATATATCATACCCCCACTTCTATTATTAACATAAGTGGCACAGAATATATGCGAGTGCAGACTACATTTGGCTATAATGCACTCCTAACACGTCTTTTAGGATGGAGTCAATTTCACACTCCTCCAATGTACAGTGCCAAAAGCGAAGATATTGTAAGCAAATGATTGAAGAGGTAGCTGGGTTCTGGGAAAAGTGGACTGTTACTGCACAGTGATGTAATGCTCATTAAAACGGGGCATCTTCAGCTCTGTCCTAAATTGGATCAGGATTGGAGTGTCCTGATAAATACAGGGATGTTCGAAATGCACAGAATTATAGATGGGTAATGACTAATAACGAGGTTGGTTCATTAAGGGGGTTCCGAGTGACATCAAATAGAAAACAAGAGGTAAACTTCAGTTGTCTATGGCGTTACTCAGAACTCCAAGGTACAAGCTGCGCTTTATTGATAAGGACAAAAAGGTTGATGCATGTTTGGGGTCGCCTGTCACACAACAGGAATGAGGCCCCACAGTTCAGACTAGTTTATTCTTTTAGTGACGTGGCTAAGACTTATTTATGTGTAACTGGTCATTATCAGTAGAGGTACAAGAGAAACTGGACTAACATACGGACAAAATAAATTATCAGTGACTGCGATTAATTCTAGTGTTCTATCAGTCAATCTTTGTTTTTACTCAGTTGGCACCTAATTGGGACAATTATGCCCAAATGTGGGCTGTGTGGTATATTGTGCCATGGGAATCAAGCTGTACTACTTTGAGAAGGTCTAAGAATGGCAACAATTGCGTGGTGTTTCATGTGATCCTAAACATAGAGGAGGTAATCTAGCAGTCTGGATTTGAGCGATCCTTTTTGGGTGTTGCCAACATTAATTTCTGTGTTGTTTCTCTGAACTACTGCCCTACTGAGCAAAAAAACGCAATAGACTGGATTGTGATCCAGAGTAATTAAGAATTAGGCCCCAGTAAAATTTCAATTAGTCCGGCGTAATTCACCTAATTTCTGACTTTTTACACAACAGTAATTGAAATTACACCAGTACGTCACGTAGGGTAATTAGTGGTTGTTCGGGTTAAAAGTCCTATCATGAGACTACCAAAGCAACCTGAATGGACATGACAAGAGCAGCTCTTATTTGCTGCTATCGAGCTTTTGTATTATGTTTTATAGCGCAAAGTGTCTCCAAACAACAATGGTGCATATCAGCAACAACCGGCGATAATTATCGCTAAGCGCACTTAGCGCTAGGATAATTATCGCCGGCTAGCGTGGATTTTTATCGCTGAGATAGCGTGCTATTAGCAACGCTTATCTCAAAAGCGATACAAATCCTAGCGCTAACTGCCAAACGTGAGATTATCGCTGCAAACCCAGCGATAATCCCACGAAGTTTGGCGATAGCTTGCTGATAGGGCCTCACATACATAGCTATGATATCCACCTTCCATAGGAAGTCATGGCTAAGTCAGTTTCAAAGCAGGCGTAAGGAAAGTAGCGATAACAGGTTATCGCTACTTTTCCTGTCGCTATGCTGCTTTGCGTGAGGCTTGATAATAGGAGAAATGTCGCTTAGCCCCATTATCCTGGGGAGGAACGCCCACTTTGCATCTCATTAGAGATGCAAAGATGGGCGTTAGGAATTCAGGCGCTAAGGCAAGGTTTCACGCGATAGCGTGACCTTGCTGATATAGCGATAAAATTCTCGCCGCTTTTCAGCCGAAAACGGCCGCAAAAGCGGCGATAATCGCCGCCTTGTAGATATGCCCCAATGTTGGGCCCGAGGATGCACTTCGCACTAAAAAAGTAGCGCAAAATATTGTGGAATTTTGCACCATTTTTCTGAAATTTCACTTAACTATAAAAATGGACATTGCGTGAATTTCTCACACCCCTAATACGAATTGCTATAACTAAATAAAGTATTCCTTCAACCAATTTTTGTTTTTCTACTTTTTCCTTTTGCAGTTCAGAAGGGAAGATACAGGCTTTGAAAGAAGAGAAATGTAATAGCAATTGCGATGGTGATCAATGGTGTTTGTGTTTTTTTGTTATTACAGAAAGAATTTATTTGCAAGGGGATCTCTGTATGAATACTTTCAAGCAGCTCCTCTTTGTCAGGAGGCAGTTAGATAAAGAGATTTACTTAGGTTTCACCATTGATCCTTCAGCTTCTGCGTTTCCTTTGCTTTTGTCTGGTTCCAAGGCCCTTAAAAAGTATGCATCCCTGAGATTAAGATTGTATTTTACTTATGAACCAATTAACATATTTACATTATATTTATTGAAGGCCTGATATATTGCCCACTCACATTAAGGGGCCGATTCCGATCCTGTATTTTTTTTTCCCGTACGACTCGTATCCGTATTTTTTTACGTACGAATCGTACAAGTACCGTACAAACGGTGAAGTACAATTCATTCGGGAAAAATACATACGAATCGCCTCGGGAAAAGTCTATGAGACGTCCCCGGACAGTTTTACGTACGAGTCGTAAACCTGAAGTCCGAGCGCACAAGTACGATCCGTACCGGCGTTCCGAATGCACAAGCGTATGGAAAACGTCCCGTACGGAGCGAACTGTGTACAACCCCTACCCCGGGTACACTTGTGCCCGGGGTACGAGTTGGGCGGCCCCCCCACCCCAGCCCCGTATGTACGCACCGTACCCCCACCCCAGCTCCGTATGTACGCGCCGTACCCCCAGCTCCGTATGTACGCGCCGTAACCCCACCCCAGCCCCGTATGTATGCGTCGTACCCCCAGCCCCGTATGTACGCGCCGTACCCCGAGCCCGTGTGCTGGGGGTACGGCGCGTACATACGGGGCTGGGGGTATGGCGCGTACATACGGGGCTGGGGTGGGGGTACGGCGCGTACATATGGGGCTGGGGGTACGGCGCGTACATACGGGGCTGGGGGTATGGCGCGTACATACAGGGCTGGGGTGGGGTTACGGCGCGTACATATGAGGCTGGGGGTACGGCGCATGCATACGGGGCTGGGGTGGGGGGACGGCGCGTACATACGGGGCTGGGGTGGGGGTACGGCACCTACATATGGGGCTGGGGGTAACGGCACGTACATACGGGGCTGGGGTGGGGGTACGGCATGTACATACGGGGCTGGGGTGGGGGTACGGTGCGTACATACGGGGCTGGGGGTACGGCGCATACATATGGGGCTGGGGTGGGGGTACGGCGCGTACATACGGGGCTGGGATGGGGGTACGGCGCGTACATACGGGGCTGGGGTGGGGGTACGGCACGTACATATGGGGCTGGGGGTACGGCGCTTACATACGGGGCTGGGGTGGGGGTACAGCACGTACATACGGGGCTGGGGGTGGGGGGTACGGTCCGTACATATGCAATATTGGGGTACGCACTGTACATGATGACACATACGATGTGGGTGATGGCGTGTACGGCGCGTACCGGGCCCCCTTTTCCTCGTGCATCGCGGCGTACTTAGCTTTTCCGGCACTTTTTGGCTCCCGTAAAAATATAGCCGTGCGGAGTGCTGTGGGTACGAATCGTACTTGCTGGTCCGTAAAACGCTGCCTGACTCCGTGCGGACATCGGGTACGCGCTGTCCAGGATCGGAATTGTATGTATTTTTTAACGGTACAGTGTTTTTTACGATTCGTACGGAAATGGTATTTCTGTACGAATCGTACTTGCTGGTTTGTACGGTGGAATTCCCTGGTACGAGTCGTACGGAGAAAACGCTCCGTACGACCATTTGTACCCGGGTTTTACAGGATCGGAATCGGCACCTAAGTGTAGTTGATAATTTTACAAAGGACAAACCAAGGCAAGCAAAGACAGTATCAAATTAGGATTAGTAAAGGTACCATGGATGTTAAAAAAGATGAAAGCAAGGGTTGGTATTGTTATACAACGGATCCAGAGCCAGAAGTTAGGAGAGGAAAAAGGAGGCAAATGGATACAACTTATGGACTCACAATGATATATTTCAGATTAGGTGGATTGCCTTTGGGAAATGTGTCCACATTCTGGCTACAATCTAAAGATTGATGGTATGCAGCCATCTCTCCACTTCCTATGTGCCCTGGACATTTCCTCACCTGTATTCCACCAGTTCTCCACGACATAAAGAAACAACAATGCAGATGCAGGCTGGAAAATGCCACAAGCCAAAGTCAACAGTGCTCATGCCTACAGAAGGGGCACCACATAAAACATAGAGAAAAAACCCAGGGGGCATCAACCGGCACTCACTATAAAAAGATAAACAAGCATTGGCACAGCCTATAGGGCTCACATTTGGGACCTTACAAGTGTTTAGCCATGCAGCACATTATCCTGGGTGGTGTGCCGCCAGATATTGAAGAGCTAGGATAGGATGGATATTTATAAAGCACACTAAAACCAAAAGGTATCAAGGCACTGGGCGGGATGAAAGAGAGACTAGCACCAACCACTATGAGGCAAAGAGCTAGGTCTTTAAGATCTTCTTAAAGGACTCGAGTGAGCTCGCCGCGGTGATAGAGGGAGGCAAAGTATTCCAAAGTCTAGCGGCCGCCACAGAAAATGAACAGCCACCCCACTTCGTCTTACGAAATCTAGCCGAGACAAGTTTTTTCTGAGTAGAAGACCTCAAGGTTCTGCCTGGGGTGTACCAATGGAATAAGGTTTTAAGATGTAATGATCCTGAACAATTCATGGCCTTGTACACCAAGTTCAGAGCCTTAAAGGTGATGCACTTCCTCATTGGAAGCCAATGCAAGGTACGGATTCCTTCCCTAACGGGCTGATGTTTAGGGATGTTAAGAATAAGTCTTGCCGCAGCATTTTGCACCACCTGAAGCTTGTTCAAGGAGCCTTTGCTGACATTGAGGTATAATGCATTGCAATAGTCTAGTCGAGAGGTAACTCGAGCAATGATGGTGGGCCGATGTACATCCGCAGGAATGTATGGCAGCCCTTTCTTAAGAGTTTTTAGAATATGGAAACAAGTACTAACCGTGCGGTTCACCTGGGCATCAAACGACAGGCCCTCATCAAAAATGACTCCCAGGTTTTTAGCCATTGTCACTGGGACAGGAAGAGGACCGCAGATTACGGGCTATCAGGTGGCAGACCAAATCGAGGACTGAGGGCCAATAACCAAAACTTCAGTTTTGTCCGTATTGATTTTAAGAGAGTTATCCTTCATCCAACGTATGCTGGTCATACATAAATAGGACCTTTGAGCAACCAGCTGCAAATCATTAGAGATTGAGATTATGATTTGCTTGTCATCCGCATAGGAGAGGACCTGGAAGCCAAAAGATCTCACCAATGAGGCCAAGGGGGTCACATAAAGATTGAAAAGAGTGGGGCTGAGCGAGGAGCCCTGGGGGACCCCACAAGGAAGACTGAAGGTCTTGGCTTTGAACCAACCATAGCTGACGACATTGGTTCTGCCGTGCATGAAAGAGTGGAGAAGCTGCAAGGCCTACCCGGTGACACCTACATCCTGCAGTCGCTGAAACATTCGAACTGGTCAACCTGCATGCGGATGCAATGCGAGGCTGCAACCAAGGCAGATTCAGTGCTGTGACCTGCCCGAAAACCATTCTGGGAGCTGTCCAAGATGTCATGAGTTTCAATACATTTCATAAGTTTGATATTGATAAATTTTTCCAGCATTTTGGCGGGGGTGGGGAGAAGGGACATAGGTCTATAGTTCTACATCTCTGAAGGGTTGGCAGTGGGCTTCTTAAGGAGGGGTGAGTCCGTGGATTCCCTCTAGATGTTCGGATAATGCCCAGATAAAAGAATATTATTAAAAACTTTGCACAGGAACTCAGCTATAAGTTCGGGCGCAAGTCTAAGTGTAGAAACCCTGCAAGGATCAGTTGGGGAACTGGATTTGTGGCCAAATAAGAGTTCCTTTATGCAAGTGACTGTGATAGCAGGAAATTATGCCAAGCTAGGCATAGTAGGTAAGGGTGTCAAAGCGAGATCTGCGACAGGCTCAGTTTCCTCAGAAGGGGAGAGCTCATGACATTTTTTCAAGACTTTCTCCTGAAAGTAAAGGGCTATATCGTCACAAAAGTCTTGGGTAGGTTTCAGGAGCGGTGCTCCTGGAGGTTCAGCAATTTCTTTGATGACTTTGAAGAGCATGCTGGATGAGTTATCTGCCGACTTAATCTTGTCAGTAAAATATTGGGATTTTGCCTGGAAGATAGCATGCTTCAGCAAGGATCACTGTTTCACTTTTTCCGGCCACCTCCGTTCCTGCTTTCGACAAAGTCGTCTAAGAGTCCTAAGTTCATCCGACAACCACGGCGGGGCTGTGGGTTTGACTCTGTTAATGACACAACATTTGACTGGAGCAACAGTATCCAGTGCGTTGGTAATCCAATTACAGAACTCCTCTGCCATTGTAGGATAAGCAGTCGGACTACTGGCCGAGGCTGAAATAAAAGCAGCCTTCCAGTCCATGGCCGTGACCTTGTACATTCTTCTACTTAATATGTTTGTGGGAGAAGGAAAGTAACATCGAACTCAACCAGCCAGTGGTTAGCCCAGCTAAGAGGCTGGACAGCCTTCATCCTAAGGTTACTGTGGTTAGCAAAGATGCCATCCAGAGTGTTGCCGGCCCTGTGAGTGGGAGAGTGAATAAGCTGTTCGAAGCCCATCAAGGTCATGAGGTCAAGAAGGTGTACAGAATCAACGTTCTGGTTACATTCAAGATGGAAATTGAAATCCCCAAGAATTGTGTAATATACCATGGTGGCAAAAGGTTCAAGAGTCTGGCCCCATGTCTCAAGAAAGGTGGCCCTGGCCCTGGACCCCGGTGGACGATACACCAAATGGCCAGAGAATTTGCGGTTTTCTCCAGATTTGATACCAAAAATGGCTGCTGCTAGAGGCGCGCCAGGGGCATCCTCCAGAGGGGTAAGAGTGCAATTGAGAAAGTCCCTAGCCACCCGGGCTAGGCCGCCACCCATTCAACTGGGTCGGTCATATCTGAGGATATTCTAGCCGGGGGAACGGCATCGGTCAGATCGGGCCCCGAGTGTTTCTTAGCCCAGGTCTCAGCGATAAAGAGGAAGTCCAAATTAAGCATAGTAATAGTAAGGCCAATTTCAGTCTTATGCCTAATTATGGAGTGAGCGTTGATGAGTGCTCCCTTAAGAACAGAAGGTCTATTGGTTCTGGGGAATCTCAGGACCCAAAAAGGAGGGCAAACAATTAATGGGGCAAAAATTACACTCCCGGCAGTGATCAGCCTCCCCTTTTGCAAGATTAATTCTAGGTACATACCTCCTGTGCAGGGATTTAGGCCGTAATTCAAGTAGGCGTGACCTAGAGTACACAATATTCTGGCATCTGCTATAATTAGTAAAACAGGCAGCATGCCTGGCTGCTGGCGCCGGCTAGGCGCGACAGGCGCAGACTGGCTTGCCTTTGGCGCGTGCTGCGCGCGTCTGCTGCGTGCTCGGGGAAGCATCAGGCAAATATGCCCCCTTCACCGGAACCAGAAGAGAGGCAGGAGCGGAGAAAAAGAACTAGACCGCCGACCGCAGTAATGGTGGCCGGCTCAGACAGCATAGGAAACCAGCAAGAAGACTCTTTCAGCTCAAATGGAAAGCCCCGCGGCGGACCGAAGAGTCAAAGACAATGAAGAGGAAAGGGGAGGAGTGCTCTCCAGAGGACTCTTGGAGGTAAGTGGAGCAAAAGGGCAAAGCTAAAAGAGAAAGGCGAGATCACAAGTAGTGTTAAAAACAACAGTAAAAACAGGCAAGGACAAGTGCCCAATAGAGCAGCAAACTAAAAATCAGGGTAAAAACGTTAAAAATAGAACTGGCATAAAGTAGCAGCAAAGCGCGTCTTACGCCTCAGTGTCTGCTATGCAGCTATACAGTTATTACACACTGGGTCATGCAGTGTGATTCAGCAATACATGCTTGCCTCAGGACAAATTTATGGACGCATCCGAAGGCTTTTTAACACACAGACAGAAACACAAGTGCCTCGATGCAAGTCAACAGCACTACCATTCTGTGTGCAACTGCATCACTGGAGTACTGATCAGCCTATAATAAAAAGCAGTGAAGTACCTTCCAATTGTGGAGACGTCACTTGACTCCTCCAACAGGTCTCTATTCACCAGGCACCCTTCTCCAGAGTTTTCCATTCTAAACACTACTTGCACCATCCGTTAACCAGCAAGCTCCCGGCCCTGCACTCTGTCCCAGCCACTTGAGTATAGGAGCCCTGGGCATAGCAACAATGACAAAATGCTCCCATTTGTCAGGTAGAGGGGAAATAATGAATAAACAGGGACGGCATCTCTATCACTTAATCTCCACGCACCTAAAAACTAAAAAATTAAACTGACCTTGTGTGATTTAACTGGCACTTTTGGAAAGCTCTCTAATATCTTCGGTCAGTCGACTTCACACTATAAAAGTGCCCCCAAAAATTAATCTGACATTGTGTAATGTAACTAGCGCGCATGTAAAGTGCTCCAACACCTTAAAATCGCTTGAGTTCACATTATAGACTAACAGTCCCTGGGGAGCTACTGTGAATGTGTTTTGAAATTAGAGCACTGAGAGGAGGAGGATGACAGAAAAAGGCAGCGGGACAGGCACGCAGCAACATGGAAGGAGGTGGGAGGGATGAAGGCCTGCTCCTATTTGTCAGGTAGAGGGGAACAAATGAATAAGCAGGGGGGCATCAGCATCACTTAATATACATGCACCTAAAAACTAAAGAAAATTAACCTGGCCTTGTGTAATGTAAGGGTTTTTTGTAAAGCACTTCAATACCTTTAGGTCAGTCGAGTTCTAGCTCTATAACAAAGCCCCCAAAATTGTATCTGACCATGTGTAATGTAACTAGCACCCATGTAAAGCACTCCAACACCTTTGGGTCGCTCAAGTTCACATATATAAATAAGCATCAGGGAAAATGCAACAGGAGTTGCCGAGTCTTGCCCTTAACTGTGCTGCAAGGTTGGGCTGCTGAAGGTCAGGTGAAAGAGGCTTGCTAAAACAACAAGCAGTGAAGCGGGAGGGGTTTGGGGGAAATCATGGCACTTTGAAGTCAGAGAAAATTAAGGAGGTGATTTTGAAAATAGCTTATGACATTTTGCCTCAGCAATTGAACGGGCAGGGAGATTAAGTGACGGGCACCGAAGCTGAACCACCAAAGATGGGCAAACAGTGACACACGCTGGAATCAAAGATAAGAATTATCCTCCAAATGAACACATAAACGCAGAAGTATAATGTTAACATGAATTGGGAGGTGCTCTGTGGGAGGAAACCAAACACAAAAAGGAGGGACAAAGAGAAAGGATTGAATACTAGCAAACAAGCATTTTTGAATGACAATCATAGGGACAAACTTAAAGGCACTGAGCATGCTGCAAGCCCACAGAGTGAAGACAGCATATCGCGAAGAGACAGCCCATGTGCTGCCCAGGCTTGACCTAAAAAAGAGGTGGACCACCGAAGTCTTCATTTACATCCTGGCTCTGGTTGGTGGAGATATTCTTTATTACGACTTTTTTTATTTATATCGACATTAACATATAATTTGAAAATATACTGTTTGTGCTTTTCTCACATTTAAATTGAATATAGCTAATTAAGGCCTGCGTTTGTCGATGGTTAAAGTCTGGTTGCCATCTTGTTTCATATTACGTCTTTCTTTGTTCCAGGAGAAGCTGACTCCATATGTACTATTTCGATGTGCCCTTGGATTTCTATTCTAAATGTGAACTGTTTTTTTTTTTTTAGTCACTTGTTGAATGTACTAAAAAAAATTGTAATCCAGCTGCAGAGTACAGCTTGGTCTATTGCATCGCATTATTTTGCAAACAATTGTAAGTTTTAAGGACGCCTAGCGTAGCCTCATTGTGTAGAAGCTTGAGAAAGTATTGAGCTTATATTCTCTGTGTGTTCCTTAACTTGATTGATCCATTATGTGAAAACCATGTGCGCCTGTACCAAATGTTAGAATTGTTTGATTTAAGCTAATGTTGATCAGGCAAGAGTTCAGATGCCTTTCAGAACCCCTTTTCCTGGCTTCCTAGCAGAGCCTTTCTGATACTTAGCAGTGTACGGTGCTCTATTTATGGGGAAACTGATTTTATTTAACCTTCTTTTAAAGATAACTTTATAATAGTTTGTCTTTGCGTACATGACTTTGGATTTTCTTGAACTATACATTAACTAATGCATTCATGTATTGATTATTGATTTATACAAAATTAGATGATTTGAGTTTGTAACTTTCTTGCATCTTTGATGAATCTGTATGGTTTGAAACTAAACCACTCTCTGTCTTCCTTGTGGAGCCTGAGATGCTTCACATTATTGATTTGTTTTGAAGTTTGACGATTAGTCTCAGTTGGAAATAAATATTCACCAAAGAGAGATTTATGAATCCTGAATTTACACCAAAACTTGGTAAGCAAAGAATGGTTTAATTGAGGCTTAAAAGATTTAGAATTTGCCCAGAGAGATTAAAATCTGTCCCAACCCAGTCAACATTCCTGAGCTTCTGTGGCCTCATTCAGAGTATTGAGGGCATTACAGTCTTCATGAAAGCGGTTTCAGTAGCCTAGGAGTGTGAGTATAAGTAGGGCTATGTGTTTTTGATTTGGAGAGTTATGGTGTTTGCGTTTTGTACGATCTATCGTGTTTTGAGTTGTGATGTCAAATTTGGGCAAAGGGACTCTATGGTGAGATTGAGAAATGAAGTGCGTTTTCGCGTAACATGCTTGCTGCAAAGAGTTGAATTATGGTTGTTGGATTCAACATAATTCACGATCCCTGGATAGATAAAGGAGTTATGTTAGGATTTTTTTGACTTGTCTTCTAAGGTTGAGGTGCTTAACCGTAAAGCGCAATCAGCCACAGCAAAATAGGGACTTATTAAACTGCTACTCTGAGATTAGTGCTCAGTTGAACTTTGTGCACAGGAGTAGCCCGCGCTAGTCAGAGTGAGGTCCCATTGGTTGAAAATTCACTTCACATGCTTGATAGTGCCAAGAGAGAACTATCCACCATGTCCCTTGAGTGATTGCAAACTTTGTTTTTTTCTTTAGTGGAACAGACAAGAGTTACTGTTTTATTTTTGATTTGTAATATTTTGCTTATGCAAAGTTGATGAGTGTTAAGTGTGAGCTGCTGTAGAGTGCTGTGCATTATTTCATTAGGTTTTGAACTGGCATTGGTTTGCTAGCATGTGCACCGTACTCATTACGTCATTAGATGCCACGCTGCTAGACATCAGCATAGTGGTAGTGCACTAGGATTGTATGCTCGTGACATTGAGTAATACATTACGATTTTTTGGAAACTGTCTGGTATTTCAATTTAGAGTTTACAAATTCCAGGTTGTGCTTTGTAACAAGCGAAGATCGAATTCTTTAAGAAATAAGAGCTATGTTGAGAAATGATGTGAGAATGCCTGTTCATAAGGGTGAAGAGACCCCTCAAGAGGGCACATCTGCATAATATGTGACTTCCAAGGTCAGATTACACACTTGTATTTGGATCAAACAAAGAAATAAGATCACAGTGAATGAAGGGTGCTTGCAATTTCCCCAGAATGGTACAATTCATTTAAGAACCTAAGGTGAATGTTGTATGAAAGGAAGCCCCCACCAAGACCTGGGCAATACAAGGCTTTGAAGGCATGGGAGAATGCTGTGCATACAATAGTTAAGAACAAATATAAAACCCAATCAGGAAATAAGGTCTGCAGTTGAATGCAGGCAAAATGGGATGCAGATCAGCAGGGATGGAGAGAAAAATGTGATCGAGGGCTCAGGGATGTATCCTATGACAACCATGAGAGGGAAGTGGGATATTGAAGAGAAAAGAGATGAGGGTTACAGTCACACAGACAATTACTTTTTGGATGATTTGCTAACTTCCCAACCACCTCCATACAATGTTGTTCATGAGGCCGCAAGAAAAGAACAGCCCTATTGGGAGCTGTATAAGGAGAAACAAACATGGGTACAGGGGCAAGTGCACCTGTTGATCAGAGTTGCACAGATGTGGGGATACTCCTTTTCACTACAGATCCATTATTCAGAGCTACTGGTACTACTGTTATCATTACAACCCCAGGTACAACTGTTGTCACCGCAGCCCTTAGTAGATCTGAACCAGGTACTACCCTAGATTTGGGAGGGCAACCTCCTACAGGAGGAGTCGCCCTTATAAATGTGCCCAATGTTGATGCTGAGGCAGATCCAGAAACGCAAATTTAAAAAATGGAGGCGTCTCCTAGAGGAGCCATCCAAGGGACAGCTTGAGTTAGAATTCATAGGTGGGTAAAATGAAGAAGGGTTTTTGTTCTTGAGTAGGGAAGCTGCAAGATGAGCTTGTGAAACTCACGGAGTGTTGGAAGAGCTTGCTTCAGAGTTTGGTGTTGAATAAAAGTCAGAAATTAAAGAAGAATTTCAGAATTTTCATGAATGAGGATACTATAAAGAATATGAGAACGGTGATTGTGAGATTGCATGTTATAGATTTAGTAGGTTGTATCAGAAAATTGGAAAAATTCAGAAGCACAAGAAGTGGTGTTCCAGAAAGGAGGGGAAACAGAAAAGGAAGAAGATATAGGCGGCCAGGAAGGGGAATTTAATACGGTCGATATGGAGGCCAGAGTGTACCGTTGAGAGTGATGCTTTGAGGTCCATATGTGCATGTGCCATAGAGTCATGGTAATTTTTCAATATTTACAATTCTGTTTCCAAAATTGTGGGAGAATCCCATCCTATGGTTCACTGAAATGAAGAGGTTTGCAACACATTGGAAAGTCCCTTGGGAGGAGCTTAGTGATTTGTGGGCAGAAATCAAGATAGCTGTAGCTTGCCAGATGCTGAACCACTGAGAGACTCTCAGCCTCGTGCACCTTTTCCTCCCGCTATGGACAACTATAACCAGGTGATTGTTTTTTAGAAAACTAAGGTTCTACAGCAAGAAGTTGATTGGATTAAAATACCCAGACCTACCCAAGAGTCAGTGCATGCTAATTATGAAAGGTTGATTCAAATTTTCTGACAGCACAACTTTGTCGAAAATCCAGAATGGGATCCTTTCATAGTTTGTTTTTGGTTTGTGTCTAGCCAGAAATTAATCCCCATATATAGCAGAATGTGAACTGTTGGCAGTCAAAGTCTTTGGACAAATTTTGCACTACATAATGTATTTCAATGAAGATATGGAGGCGAAGTAGAAAAATATTAAGGAGAAATACATGTTGAAACAGACTAAATTGATGTAGAGAGGATGTCAGAGTGGTCCATAGCTGCAGGTACAGGGTTAAAACCTGTTTTTGGAATTGGTACAGGAACTCAAGGAGTTGGCTACCAAAGAGGTGGTCAGATGAACATGCAGAGTGGGAATTTTGTTCCATAAGGAAGAGGCCATGGGATAGCTGTTAATCAAAGTGCATAAATATGTTGAGAAAGACTACTGGCTATATATAAGAGAGGATTACCACTCCAGCACACGTCCTCCTTCACAAAGTAATCTCATTACGATGTGTACAGTTCCGAAATGCTGGTTCAAGCAATCTGTTGAGATAGTCAGAACAGACAACATCAGATGCCTACTTGACTAAAGGGAGACAGTAGCCTTGATCCTCCTTGACCTCTCTGCAGCCTTTTACACTGTGTCATAGCACACTCTCATTACCAGCCTGCACCACATCGGCATCCTGGGCAACGCCCTCAAGTGGATCTCCTCCTTCTTCACTGAATGAACACAAAGGACCCACCTACCGCTCTTCACCTTCGAACCCAAAAGCATCGTCAGAGGTATACCCCAGGGCTCCTTCCACTGCCTCACCCTCTTCAACACCTACATGACGCCACTAGCAGACAATGTTCACACCCACAGATTTAACATCATCTCATCCTCTTCCTCATGGAAGACCCCACCACCACCTGATCCAACTTCTGAAACACCTTGTCCAACATCATCAATTGAATGAGGTCCAACTGCTTGAAGCTTAACGCAGAAAAAACAGAGGTGCTCATCTTCGGAAACAACACCTCATCTTGGGACGACACCTGGTGGCCCACCACTCTCCACTAAACGCTGACCCCCTTAAACCACACACTCTAACTTTGTATCAACCTGGATATCCAATTTACCATGAAGCAACAGGTTAATGCTGTATCCTGTTCCTGCTTCCACACCCATGGCATGCTCCGCAACATTTTCCGGTGGATTCCACTCTCCACCAGAAAAATGGTCACCCAAGCTCTCGTCTCCTGTTGACTTGACTACAGCAATGCACTCTACGCTGGAACCACTAAACGGCTCCTCAGATGCATCCAGACCATTCAGAATATCACAGGCAGACTCAACCTCCCCAAAAGAACCAGCCCCACCCCACACCTCAGAAACCTCCATTGGCTTCCCATCCAGAAGAGATGCCACTTCAAGCTTCTGACTCATGCCTACAAATCCCTCCACAACATCGGACCCACCTCCATCAACCACCGCCTGATTTTCCACCGACCCACCAGGGTGCTTCCTCTGCCTCCCTCTCCCTAGCACATATCTCCCACATCTGTCGGAGCCGCAATGGAGGTCGTTCCTTCTCCTACCTTCCCGCCAAGTCCTGGTATGAACTCCCCCTCCACCTGCAAACTTACCCATCACTCAATCACTTCAGGAAGGGGCTCAAGACATGGCTCTTTGACTTAAGCATTCAGTACCCCAGCGCCTGAATACAATGCAAGCCACGCTTTACAAGTACCTCCTGATTGATTGATTGATTGATTGATTGATTGGTTGTAGTCCAGGGCAGAATTCTATGCCCTCTCCAAGATTGTTCTGTCCATGTTGAGTCGCTGATGGGCCAGTGCCACCGTACTCATAATTCCTGTTTCACCCAGAGAAAGGACAGGAGTGTAGTAAACAAAATAAACTAACTTCATATGCATAGGATGAAAACCTGAGGCATCAATCAACTGAACCAAAAGCAACAGGCTTGTTCAGCCCACTAGTTTTTCTGCTTCTTTGGTTTTGTCCAGCAAAAATAGAAGCTGTTTGTTCCAGGGTTAGGCCCAGATGTAGGGTTGCCTATTAAGAGGGTTGTCAATGATTCAACCATAGTTGCAGATGGTGTGAATGAGCTAAACATGAATAATACATTGAGTTATTCTGAGCAAGGGGCCAAAAATCATGTCCGGCACAGGCTTACCAAAATACTTCAGTTGTCCCTGACTCAGTTCACATTATACATTGTACAGGAGTAGCATGAAAAACATCAGAAACAAAGCAGCAGTCCGTGCAGTTAACAGCGGTGGGGCCGCGTGAAGGGGGATTTCGAGGGCCGAAACCGAGGGAATATTAATTATTTATATATTTTTCCCCTGGGCATCGTCCCTTGAAATCCCTCCCCACCCGGCCCCACCGGCCCACCGCTGTTACCTGCATGGACCGTGGCTGCAGAAACACAACATCTGGAAAAATGCTAATATCGTAATACCACTAGGGAATGCAAGATTTCTCATAACATGCAACTAACTGTTTCGTTGACATGGATTACATAAAGGGTCTTTATAGTCATGGTTGAGATATTGATCAATGTTTTGCCTGTAAAGTTAAGGACATGAATGTGCGACCAGGTTCAGACATATTTCTATGTCATTTTTTTATGTACTGATGAGAGTGAGACCACGAAGGGAAAGTCTAGAGATCCCAAACAGGAAAAAATGACATTGCAACATCTGCCTTCAGTTGGGCGGTTAGTCTGTCATCCATTGAATAATGGCTCAATATTTGTCAAGCCATTGGTTTGACGAATAGGCACCTCTAGCAGATAAATGGGTTTATTTACTTTCTTAGTTGATCCTGTATTTGCAACCCTGCCAAGTGCCATGCGTTGCACTTTATAATCGTTTCTGTGCATTACTGCAAACAAAAACGAAACTAAACATCATGTTAAATAGGGGTGGGTGGAATTTACGAAATTGACTTTCGCAAATTATCGCGAAATTACTCAAAATCTCCGCAAGCATGCGGAACATTCGCGACGATGCGGAGATTGCTTTTCCCGCCCGTGCGCGATGTGTTTTTGCGTGCTCGCTGGGAAATATATCTCCAACTTGCCCATGGGGTCGCTAATGGGCGCGGCCATTTTGCTCGCAATGCTTATTTCCTGTTGTGGGTCAAATGACGTGTTCGCGATCGCAAACTCTCGCGGGATAGCGTGACCAGCTACCAACATTTCAACATCTCATGGCGCACGCGAACAGATAGGAAAGCTCGTCGGCCAACGCAGGGACCCGGTAAGTCGCGACTGCGTGCGCGAGAACGCATTTTTAAAGCACAAACAAGAAAAATACTTCCTTTTAGCAGCAGATTGTGAAAGTTTTGACATTTTCGCGCTCTCCGCGGAACGCGAAAATGTCAAAATATCGCAAATTCCACGAGCGGAACGAAATTTACCGCCCAGGCCTAATGTTAATTCAATGGCAACATTCTAATGGTGACCGAACGTCTATCTCTTCTCATGGTTACCGAGTAGGTCTCCTCATTGTAATACAGTGTTGGCCATCGAGAAGGGCATGTCTAGTATCCCCTTAGAACCATCAATCAATTGGAAGGTAACGTTACATTATGTGCAGTGCACAGACTTTCCAGCCAGTATGTCAGATCCTGGCACGGCTCCACTGAGGGAAAGTGCTGTCCAAGTCAGGCAATAGGGAATCCAAGCGGACAACCCCGATCAATGAATTCCCCCTTCCAAGGCTGCTGCCATGAATCTTTAGGTAGGGGAAACACCCCACATTCTTGACCATGTATTCAGCATAGAATTTGAAGTAAAAAGAAGATATTTGAACTCCCAGACTGGCCGTTTGTGTCTCACCGATGGCCAGTCAGTGTGATCAGCCAGCAACGCTGATTGTCTCCTAGCTTTCTGATGGATACTTGTGTCCTCTCCTTCCCAATAATGACGGCAGTGTTGACCTATTGGTGTTCAGGTGCTTTTTTGATACTTATGAATGAGTGGGTGCCTCACCTGCGCAGTCGTTACTTTAGCTTCACAATGTTTGCTTACTCATTCTTTGCAACTGCGGCCGTGCAGGTAAGAGCGGTGGGCCATGTGTGTGTGTGTGGGGGGGGGGGGGGTTGATATCAACATACGACCACGAGGGCAAATTAATTATTTATTTAATTTTCCCTCATTGTTGTCTGTCAAAGTCTCCCCCCCGAACCTGGCCCCTCAGCTCCACCGCTCTTACCTGCATGGGCCGCGGCTGGATCTCAGCTGCTTAAGTTAAAGGGCGCTACTGCCCATGGAGAGCTATTCACGCGGAGCTCTACTTAGTTGAACAGTTTATAACGCTTAATACAGCATTGCTGCTTCAGGCTTGAATGGTTTTAACCTCTTCTGTGCCCATGACGAGATAGTCTCGTCATGGAGCACGGTCGCGCTGTGCCCATGACGAGAGGATCTCGTCATGAACACCACCCACTAATGTAATGCCCGGCACAGGAGGGGGAAAGGGCGTGGCACAGAAGGGGTTAATCCTATTTCTAAAAGCAGACATTTATTTGGAGTCCGAACAAGTGTACTCTTAGTGGTGACTTTGGAAGAACCAAAGTGTAACTCTTCCAAGAATAAGGTTTCAAGACACTAATTTTCATACAGATCCCTGCAGCAGCTACGGTAACCCCATGAGCTATCTATTTGCAAATGCACGGCTTATTGAGATATTGAAGTCAAGTGTGGGAATAAGGCGCCTACAACATGTGCACCAACAAAGAATTATAGTCAGATCGCATAGCCTGGGTCAGTGTTAGGCTGTGTGCCGAGGGATGGGCATGCCATTGCGGAACAGTCATTCAACAGCTGCTGTAAGACATAATCATTCATGACAAGATCTTACCTTGAAAAGTGAAATCAAGTTATACAGGCGTCATGCTTTCCCAGTTTTGGATCTCACATACAAACGAAAGAGGGGCAGCAGTGCATAAGTCTGTAGACAGTGTTCATGAGAACAGTAAGAGCATCCAGGATGATTCTGTGCATGTTTAATCCTATGGAGTTTTTAAAAGTATCACAGGTTGTTTTAGAACTCTTAGGATGTCAGGGAAATCTGATTGATTGATTGACTGTTAACAGGGAACTTTTGAGTATCCAAAGTGATAAAAACTGCCCATCTCTGTGTGACCTCCCAATCACAAAAACTATATTTGCACTCAGCAAGTGTAACTGAGTTTACAGTGAAACTTTAGAACTCTGCTTCAACAATCTCCGACTTGACTAAATGATTCAACAATAAATTATTTCATATCATCGATGTGATAAACTCTTCAGATTTCAAAAATAGGCATATTAAAACAATGAACATGAACCAGGGTTCTTTTACTATTAATATTTCACGTGTTCATGTGGTTATAACAATGAGACATTTGCTTGGCTAGCCACATCATTAAAAGGCAATCTAGGAAGCTCTCATTCTCAGGTGTCCTCACGCTGTCACAGCATGAACTCAAAGAGGAGGCCCCCGAAGCAAGCATTTACAAGTGTAATAGGTTTGACCTTGCCCAACTTCTCCAAAGCCTAGACGTCAAGAAAGACATCTGTCCTGAGTTTCAGAGAGGGTTAGCTGAACATGTCATGTTCACCAGCACCACAAAAAGAAGTAAGCTAGGACCTGTTATAGGGCAACCTCATGGCAGAGTAGATTATCTGTTTGATTCCCTCCAATGAATTCTGGTGCTTGAAGTTTTGTTAGTCGTTATAAACGCAGAGCTACATGTGCCTGAGTTCAAAGAACAACAGAACGATGAGTTTCTACAGTTTCTTGCTGAAAAGTTGGAGCTACACTGTCACTCAGATTGTCCCATATGAGGTATCCAAATGATCCAGCGCAAAAAAACCCTAGCAACGGGGAAACAACCCGTACCGGTATTCCCCCTGCGTCACAGGTCCAACGTCACACTAACTCATTCACACATGAAGTCATTGGTGGGGCCCATAACACCAACACTCACACGTTACTTCCACACCGGTCTGTACGCACAGGAGGGATGAGTGATTCAATCGCCGGACATGTGAGGGGAACACCTTATAACTTATAGGGAAGGAAAAGTTATTTACAAAATATACATTAACACCCGTTCACCTACAGATCCTTAATCCCAAAATATCAAGGCACTCCTCCCACTTCGGTCAATGGACCAAATTAGTTGGATTGGTTGATGGTGATTTAGAACCAGCTAAAACACATTTTAAGACTTCAGAATCTATCTCTTAAATGAAACTCATAACTCATGAATTCTCGTTAATCAATAATTTTTATCTAATATTTCATAATGATTTGAATTCGCATTTGTCTCGTCAAAGTTTAGAAAGTTTATATCAAATTTTTAGTAAATTGCAGAACATCATATTTACCTAATCTGGATATTTGGAGTCCTCTAATTCATTGGCTCTGCATAATTTTATCGTAAATCGTCCGAAAGCAAGCCAAAGCTCAAAGTTCTTAGCTCGGCACGTTACAGTCCCAAAGATCAGCAAAGGACCAGAGACGTGCAAGCATCTATCATTGCCCGTATATTTAGGAAAAGTTTGCAGTCATCAGATGATCGGGCAGCATCCGGACCTTCTAGAATTCAGGAGAACGCGCAAAACGAAGCAAGTAAAAGCGAAGCAAACAAACCCTCTCTATTCTACTACTTCTTTTATAATACAATTAAGTCAAGAGGATACAAGATAATATTTTAGAACAGTCGTGATTGGCTGGTTGAGATCGTTCGATGTCAGTTTTAAGTTTTCAGTTCAGTTCAAGGGGTGAGGTCATGAGATAGTCCAAAAGTCAGCTTGTTCCGGTTTATTGTAAGGTTGATTGTTCTCTGGTTTTGGCAGTCGTCCCACTCTGTCCTTGTTCGGGTACATGGTGAGCAAAGGTCATGACCAGATTTAGGAGAATTCTTGCGCATGTGCAGTTCACTCCGCGCCTCGTGGGACAGTGGCCACTTCGTCGTGTGGTGTCAGTGGCCATCTTGGATTTAGGCCCAAATGCTAATTTAAGCGAAACAATCATAAAAGTGTAATTAATACATAGAAATAATTATTCTAATGTTAACCCCTTACTAATCCCTCTATGTGCTTGTATTTGACTAGCCTATAGCAATATTTAAAGCCATTATATTAACCTTTTCGGTCCTCCTCTTGGGCAACATTACAAAAGCAACATATATCATGCAGTATTATATTTACCACATATACTACTGTTAATATGCGTACAGATTTTAGTTATACAGGTTATTTAGCCATGCAAATGCAAATCCGACGTGTAATTCGAATGTTAATAATGTTGGTTAATAAACATGCAAACTCGTTTAATAATGTTATAGTTAATAGACTATATAATTAGTATTTTCATGCAGAATAGAGGAGGTATACAACATTCTGCATTACCCGCTCCATCACAAATGCCACACATATGCACACGGCAAGCAAAGAAATGTCACACATATGCATGTTGAAACCTTGGCAGCTATGCATTTAGGACACCCCAATTGTTACGTACTTAATAACTGGAAAATTAGGGTTATTGGTAAGCCACATGTATAACACAATTTTCAGACAGTTTTTATATGATGAGCTAATAAATAAATGATTTAAGATAACAGAGACTCTCATGACAATTAATAGTAATGGGTACCTTGTCAGTTTTGGTGATTATGTCTAGCCGATGTAATTTAATATAATTAGGAGAAATGAATAAATAAGATTAAAAGTCATAGAATGTGTTTGAAAATTTACAACCATATACCACTCGGAGGGAGGTAGAACGGACAAGCCAACTGCACGCCTCCATGACTTGGAAATACATCAGCTCCGAGGGACACTTAAAGGGGAGATGGGTTGGGGTGGACTGCGCAGCACACACACAGACTATCAATGATAATTGTGCTGGTTACTAATCACCTTGCATGCCATTACTCCTGGAGTAAATTGTGCTCCCCTATTGGTCTTCTCAAGGGAACAGGTTCTCCCCATTCTGTCAACAGATCAAAGATCTTTGATTGAGGTACAAGTGGTCCTGGCTAAATCAAGCATGCCATACGAATAATAGTTAAGTGTAAAAACCATGGGTCAGATGGCTTCTGTGACATTATCTGACATCTGTGATATACCCACCTATACCCTTATCATGGGCGTCATTAATTTTCGACATGTCCATATTAAATGTAGGAGACAATGAGTTGCACAAAATTGAGACAGCATGTTTACAGTTACTGAGGGCCTCATTTATTACATTTTAGCATAGGGCAGTGCAGCACGGCACCTTGCTGCGCTGTCCTATGCCAAAGTGAAAGGGCAGAAATGCACCGCATTTAAGCAATACAGTGCATTCCTGTCTTTTCTGTCTGTGCTGACATCATTTTGGCAACCTAGCACCAAAGTAGGCATCCTTGCACGAATGCCTCCATTGCAGGCAGGAATATTTTTGTACAGGAAGGGACAGCTTCCTACACAAAATTAATCCTATGAGGGATTTTCCTCTTTAGATGTGTACTACAGAACGCAGTACACATGGAAAGTGGAAAAAAACTAGGCAAAATGAAGTTATTTTTCCTTCTAACACCTCACTTCGGGAGGTGTGCAGATTTGGTGCTTTCCCCGTTTTTCATGATTTTCTAAATCTGGGGCAGCGTCAAATTCCATAGGTGTTGCGTGGGAAAATCCACAGTATCGCCTATTGAACGCCTCTCAAGTGCAAAGTATAGCAATGCAGCAATTTGCTACGCATCCCCTTACTCATGATTTATAAGGCCACTCAAAGCTACTCAGGGTGGCTATGCGTGGCTTCATAAATCTTTATGAGAGCTTTGCGTCAATCATGTACCACCTTACGTGGTGCAAAAGTGATGCAGGGCTCTCAGAAATAACTAAGTGTGAGAACATATGGCAAAGTGTTCGAGTTTACACGTTCGGTTCCTCAGTTTCTTCAGGTTAGGTAGTCTTAACCTCTTTAATCAAAGTTGCATGCTCCATGAACTGTTCTGTACCTATGTCAAAGTTATCTCAAGGAGCCATGAATGTTCTTCAAGTTCACAGAGATAAATGATTCCCCACCCTAGGAATGCCTGCATTGGTCTATGCCTGTTTTACTTAGTATCTGGCCAGTTCTCGGAACTTTGGGAGATTCACAGTAGTTCCTCAGGAGCATATGAAGTTACACACCCAAGGCTTGCATGTACCTGCACCAGCAATACCTGGCACCCAGAAGTCCCCTTGTGTGTGTGCTAGTCAATTTTTCATTATTCAGAGGTGCCCTATTCAATTCATACATACTCTCATTTTCCAGGTTTCACAGTCATTCGGGTGGCCTGTCCAACATGCTGTCCATGCTAGATGTGCTGCCCAGTAATATAGCTCCAGGTTTGGTGTCTTCATACCAACTGTGTGCAGAAGCAGCATCATTTTATTCCATGGCTAGCCATCTTCTCTTGCTGGCCCAAATCAAATCTGATATCAAAGCATTTTATCTCTTTGAAGAAAGTCCATTTTGGAATCATCTGGAGTGCCTAAAAATAATGTAGTAATCTTGGCATCATCGGCATCTTGACTATGGCAACCTTATTTGTAGGGACAAGGAGGGCCTCCCCTAAAAAGCAGTTGAAGCACGGATCGCTGCCACTGCCTTCCCATTATTAGCTGGCAGTCACTGTGGTAGATCAGATGCCCAAGTATTAAAAGGTTTTAGGGTCCACACCGGTGGGATCTCTAGGTTACTAGTGAATGCAGTATCACCAACCTCATGTAAAAAAGCAGACTGGATTGATTCTAGTTCACTTTTAGAATCCCAACAAGAGTTCAATTATTTCTGATCAGCTAGCCTTGGGGTCTTGCAAATACAGCAATTCATAATGTGAATATAATGAGATGATATGTGATTTGCATGATTGAACGATGCCACATTGTTAGAAATGGGATTTCTTGTTGGCTAGGGCAAGCGCCAAGCCAGGCAGAAACCACCACTCTAGTCGGGGCAAGGGAGTTACACGCTAAGATAACACCTGCTCACCCCCTTGGTAGCTTGGCACGAGCAGTCTGGCTTATCCCAGAGGCAATGTGTAAAGCATTTGCGCAACACACACACACTGCAGCGACACACTAGGCACACCACAAAAGAAACTCCACACAAAGTTATATCAAGAATAACCTTTGTATTATCCAAAACACATTAGAATCATAATCACAAATGTACACTGTGCCACCTGGCACTAGGCAATACTTCACAGGGGATTATATACATGACAGGGCCAATCGGGCCACTGTCAGAACCATAAGAACAGGCAATAAAACACAACCAGTAACTACTGGCAAAATACTGTACTCGGCATCATCAAAAGCAACATAAACGCATTATGTCTGCATCCCCATATGCAAAAACAAAGTATGCGTCACCGTAGGACCTTGTGCCCTACCAGTACCGCAGGTACTCATAGGCCAACTGGCCTTCCTTGGGGACCCATCTGGGACTTCCTTGCAAATGCCCTTTGTCCAAAAGTCAGGGCTTTAAACGGGGCTAGGGTTCAACTCACCCTTGTTCCTGTTACCCAAAAAGGAATGCCCCCTCGTAGAAGCTGCCTGCGCTCTCACGGTGCATCTGTGTGCAAAATCATTACCCACGGTGCTTAGGGAGCCCCTCCTTCCTGGGGCTCCTCTTCACAGTACTCTGATGCCCCCAAATAGGCCATCATAACATTGCAGCTGCCCACTATCTCGCGGCACAGCTGGACAATCACCCTCGGCACTACGGTGCCTTCAGATCCCCACTCCAGGACTTGTGGAGAAAGGTGCCCCCTTGTTGCAGGCGCAGCAGGAACCAGGCCCGTAACACACAGGGGGCCGGCACTGCTACCAACCAGTAGTGCAGTGCCCCTGGGGTGGGGAGACCTCACTGGTCTCTCCTGCATAGACAAACTTCTTCGCTAGCCAGACTCACTCTCACTCCGGCGATTCGGACCCTCAGCAAGCTGTTGTGCGACCTCTCTTTGCCCTGTGGCTTCACGGCAGTGTTTTCTCCACTGCACTCATGAAGGTGCTGGGGGGTCAGGCTCCACCCACGGGAAATGCCAAAAACAGGCAAGGGGAGCCCACGATGCTCCAGCTCTTCTTCTGTTTGCCCGTGAGGCTCCAACTTCAAGCTTATCAATGCGGGGTAGGCTCCCAGTTTTCTTCAGGCACAACTTTGCCTGTCTTCCAGCCCTCGCAGGAGCCGTCTGGGTTCGGAGCGTAGTCTCCTTCCACTTCAGTGATTTTTAGGCAACGCCCCCAACCAGGCACAGCCGCCTGGCTTCCTCTTCGGCCGAACTTCTCCCGGGATGCTGCTTGTGTTGCGGCAGCCCCTCAGCAGCACACAAATGCAGGGTGGGCTCCCGCTCTGTTTCTTGGAGGCACAAAAAGACGGGGTAGGCTCCTGCTTTACTCTGATGCAGTGCGGGGGAATCCCCACACTCGGTTTCCCTCGGGACAATGTGCAGCTCAGCGCTGCCGGCCTCAAAATCTCTGGGGCCTTCATCATGCTGAATGTGCTCCTCAGGACATGTAGCCCAAGGCTATCTGGGGCAGAGATGGTCCCAGGCAGGCCAGCTGACAGGGCCCTCAGCAGAGGGGCAATCCCTCATGGCGGTTCCTGCTGGGGCCCAGCAGTCCACCAGGCACAAGTAAGCATCCAAAACAGCACACCTTCCTGGGGTCACAGCCCCAGTACCTATACCATGTTTTGTCTTTGTTCTGCCCTGGCACAGGGCTTGGGGAACCAGTCTGGATCTGGGGTGTACTGAAGCACTTTGTTTATAGTGCTCACACCCTCCTTTGTCAGGTTGGGCTCTGTCCTCAGACACACCACAGAGGAGCGGAGCCAGCATTGAAAAAAGCACGCACAGACCTATTCAGGGTTAGGGGCTACTCCTCCCACTACTCCGAATGCAGATCTGCCTATTCAACCTAGCACTGGCTCACCCTGCCCTCTGGAGCCACACACCTCATCAGCCCCTATCACTCCAGAGCCAGACATGCAATACACATCAGGCAGGCAAAGACACATAGCACACAGAAATGCCAACTTCTAAAAGTGGCATTTCTAAAATAGTAATAATAAATCTGCGAACACCATTGCGCAGCACTCATTATTACTATTCCAAACATACCAAACTCGACCACGCTGCTCCTCTCATATCAGGAATTACCACTCAAACACTTATCAGGGAATCCCCAATGCACTCCTATGGCAGGGCAGCCTCACAGCAGTGAGAAAGCAGAATGGCTGTTTGTCACTACCAGGACATGTCACACACTTAAGGTACATGTCCTACCTTTTACCTAAAATGCACCCTGCCCATAGGGCCAGCTAGGGCCTACCTTAGGGGTGACTGACATGCAGTTAAAGAGGGGTCACAGACGTGGCACACACTTTAGGTGCCATGTCACAGCAGCAGTAAACTGCACGCACAGGCCCTGCAATGGCAGAGGCTTGAGACCGGTTTGAAAGGCTACTTTGGTGCATGGTGCAATCAGCATGGCAAGCCCACCAGTAACATTTAATTTACTGGTCGTGTGTATCTGAGATACCACTTTACAAGGGACTGCAGGTAAATTAAATACGCCAAACAGGTGTTGACCAATCTTACCATGTTTACCACAGAGGGCACACACCCTTGATACTGGACAGCAGTGCTAAAGTGCCCAGAGTACTAAAATCACCGACACCAGGTCAGATTAAAGACTAGGAGGAAGGCACAAAGTTCAAGGATGACCCTGCAACGAGGGTCAATTCCAACACCAATTCACTTGTCCTGGTGTGAAACACGCAAGCTGACGGCTCCATGGTTTACGCAGCCAACAATGGTGAAAGAGAACATCCCTATTATATGTCTCTATATATGGTCCACTCTCTCCAACCACCACAGGCCCTCATGTCCAAGACCCAGGAATGGTAGAACCCTGAATAGAAGCCACCAAGGCAAGGTATTGAACGATACCTGAGGATACCAGAAAAGGAGCATTTGACAGCTTCAGGATTCTGTCAGGAACATCGAAGAGACGCCTTAGGTTATCGTGTGCGCTTCTCCCTGGAATGAAGTTGCTGATTGCTAAGTCTAGCTGGATGATGATATATCTAAAAAAAATGATATGAAAGTATGTAATATGTACAACAATTATCGTGCAAATATATGGGACATTCAATTGAATGCAGCATCTTTTCAACATTGATGCTCTGCCTCTCGTCAAAATGAAAAGGTTCTTGGCTTTCATATGTGTGTATTGCAATTAAATGTCTTCTGTTACAATTACATCTATAGTAACTGGTGATGAAAAATGTACTCAGAGTCAGAGAATCCATGGGTGGCTGAGGATTGAAATGATTAATGCTGTTTTTACTATGAATTCAACATTGTGGGCATTACATTTGTGTTTATTAATTGCAAATGTTGTTTGTTTTTTCAGCAGCAATGCAAAAGTCATTTGTGCCGCACACCATGTTTTATTCTGATGATGGTCCTGGGGAATTATAACTATGGGACAGAAAATGCGACTTTGTCTATGGAGATTTTGCTGTTTGGAAAACAACAAGATCTGTATTCATCTTGGAACTATACCATGAGGAACATTGCTTAGGCCTCTTGTAGCTTGTTTTATGTATGGCTGTAAATGCTGGTGTTCGTGAATATTGGGATATGTTATTTATTGACCTACATAGGTGGGATCTTCTGATGCCTGTATTTCATGAATGTATGAATAGCGTTGTGAGATGATAGATATTGTGAAATCGATTGTGGCCATTTTGTGACATATTTCTGCCCGAAATTGGCCCAAGGATCCCATGTTCTTTCTTCTGATTCTCCCTGGAATTAAACTACTTTGGTTCATGTGGAGTAAATCATGCATCAGAGGCGCCAGTCTATTAGCTAACACCTCTTGTAATATCTTATATTCAGAATTCAATAAGAATAATGGTCTGCACAATCTCACATTGAGAGGGTCCCGGTCCTGCTTTGGTAACACAACAATTGTTGCTACTTTAGTGATTTCGGGAAGTATTTTCTCGCCAATGTGTCGTTATACGTTACTAATAAGATTGGGGCTAATTTGTTGTTATACGTTAAGTAAAACTCAATTGGCAGACCATTAGTTCCTGGTGTTTTCCTTTAGACAATGAATCTATAGCTACCATTATTTCTTCTGCGGTTATGGGCACCTCCAGTGCTTCATTTTGTTCCACTAACAATGTAAGAAATGTGACTTTCTGTAAGTATGTCAACACCTCCTGCTCCTCATAATCAGCTTGTGCAGCATGCAATAGTAATCATATATATATGTGTTGTTTATGTCTCACTGTGTCTGCACTAAAGTTCCCGCCCTAGAGCAAATGGCACATTTAGGCTTCATATCAGCTTCAGTGGGTATCAACCACAGTAACAGCTAACCAGCCCAGACCCCTCAAAATGCTACCTGGCTAAGTATTCCTTATAATATAGCATGCTTAATCTATCTCCTAATACTGCCAGCTCCTTCATGGCTTGCACTATGCATTCATGGTTGCCAGATGTAAAAACAGCAGTATTTTCAAGGTTCCTGATTTCCTTTTCCTTTTTCAAGATTTGACAGTTAATCATCATATTAACCCTCTATGCAGCCTTTAAGCAGATTCCTCTCATTGCCACCTTAAATTCATCCCATTCAATGAGTACTTCATTTGAAGAGCCCTCATTCTCCTTAAAGTGATTTTCAATGTGTATTTATTTCCACCTTAGAGTGGAATACTAAATCCCAAAGTGCCTCGCTCTGGAGCCTCCATGTGGGCTCTACTCACACCTGAGCAAAATATCAGCAGTATTAGTGTATAGTCTGAAATCGTATGGCTTGAATGTTTCTTATGACAAATCTCCCTCGCTTCACCCAGTCTGATCAAGAACATATCAAGTTGTGTGTGTAGTGCTGTGCATTGGTGAGTAATAAGAGAATTCAAGTGATTCCCAGTGAGTCTCCCTCCATGCCTCTACGAGTCTCCATTGTCTTCTCTACTAAGAGAAGTGCTGAGAGCGCATTATAATGTGGAATCCCTACAATGGTAGTATTGATCTTTCTTTTATAACATCCATCACCATGTTGTATTCTCCCCATATTTGCAATATGTATCAGGTACATGGAGCATTGATGGATTCAAGTCTTGTGTTTGGTGGTTGCTGCACATTAAGTACATACATGCTAATCAATGTTACAGATCTCTCCTCCTTTGTACCCTCCAGCATATCATATCTACCTTCAATGTCTACATGGATATGGTCCACCATGTATGGCACCTCAGGTGACAACCAGATCAGCGCTTCTATGAGGAAAAGCTGAACAGGTGGTGCCAAACATGACGAAATAGGGGGGAATAAATCACGTAGAATGTTATTGTCATGATCTTTGACTCATGAGGCTCGCACCATTAGAGACAGATTTAGGCTTTTGTGTAGTAAAGCTCACGATCTTGAATGGAAGGTAACTATTTACATACTGTAGAGGATTAAAATAGACCTAATATAGACTCAAATATGTTATATTGAGCCGTTTTTGTATCAATAAGGGATATAATCTGCATTATAATCTGAGACAATTTGAGATGTCATAAAAATAAAGAGAAGATAATAAGTACATATATAGGCTGTAGGCATTAGTGCAACAAAAAAGGAAAATATAATACACGAGGCCACTAGGAAGGAGGCATTTCTTTGGTAAAAATAGGAGAATATGTATTGATACATTACAACATTAATCATAAATATGATATACAAAAAATATATATTTATGTACTTAATGCAGGTACCTTGGATGTGATTAATCAAACGCTAACTGGCTCTCATGAGCAAGGTGTGATATAAGGAAAAAAGAAGGGGAAAAAACACCTGTGCTTCAAACTAATTGGGAAATATCAGACCATATTAGGGTGTGTATATTAGCAAAACTCTGTCATTCTGTAAAAAGTAGATTAGAGTGACAATTTGGTCCCATACGGGTTTTTCTATAGGTACAAAACCCTTACAGCAAAAGGACAAGCCCTGAGGAGCCTTGCAGAGGTTGTGAATCAGTACTGGCCATCTATAAGTAAGTTATATAAATGGGTGTTCGATAGCCATGATGGAACAATCGAAATACTATAAAAATAATAGCTGTACACAATTTTGTCATTGTTTACAGGAGGCTATCATTACAAGGGATATAAACGGAATAATAATATCCTTTAATACACGAGCACCGCAATACTAAGTGAGTGCATGCTTTGGAAGTGGCTTTGCTCCAGTTCTTTTGGGTGAGTTCCCCCGTAAATATAAACTAATTGAAATATATGCACTGGTTAAGGTTTCTGTAAAGCTAATAGAATTAATATATCCTGCCCAAATCTTCACAACTGTGATAAAATCAAATCGACAGATAGCTTTAATTGTTGTTAGTTTGCACTGAACCAACTCAGGAAATATTTAGGAGGTGTATCTAATGGTGTTTTTATCTCTTTTTAAGTTTAGATTTCATGTTTGTTTTTTAACTTATCTTAAGACAAATTTGTGTATATTGAATTAGTCCCGAAGAAGGCGGAGAAATAATAAACGAACAGCCGAAACGCTGCGTCGACTCTCATTCAATGATTATGAAATGGATTCTGCAATAGGGGATCTGGAAAATTTTTAAAAAGAATTTGTTTTTAAGTGAAGCAAAATATTTTATATGAATGCAAGTGGATTCTATGTTAATATATGTTCTGAGAATATACTGAGATGTAGATATTAGGAATTGTTTGTCTAGATAATTGAATTGGTTGTATATATTGAAAGTGTATAATTCTCATGCAAGACATTTTGAATTTTTTTTTAAAACAAATTATGTATTAGAGTACATCATTTCAATCACTTGTTTTTGTACTTTGTATTGAGTGGACTTGGTTCAGTGTATACTGCTTAGTGTAATAATTAATATACGGCACAAAAAGGAAATTTTGTTGTTTTAACATTTAACTACCCAGTCCCCTTTGGCCCAACTGCGGTAACTCTCTTTTTTTGAGTCATCCAAGTCATGGAGGTCCACGTGCTCACAGCAAACACTGGAGCCATCATTTTGGCATTCTTCCATTCCACCGCTTCCAAGGCTCGCCATCTTTGCTCAGGGATTATGTACTTCCTTCCCTCCTAAATTCACTGCTGCTGTATCCCCTGAGTATCGGCGAATGGCCAGGTCCTGCAGGTGCTTCAGTAGGAAGTGCGAGGTAGGAAAATGTTCTTTTTATTATTGTACCGAGCCAGAGTAGCATCATGGTGCGCCCTACTCCATGAAGCTCAGATCAACGCCAGCCAAATGAGAAGTTAATGTGGATGTGGAGCTTACTTATAAAGATTGGGTTAGAGTTCAATTTATATAGCAAGATTTCCCAATTTACTTTAAATTGATACAATTTAATTGTCTTCATCAAACTTACTTCACCTCAAAGGAGCTCAGTCTGATACATTTGGGAGGCAAAGATAAATGCCCTAAATGCTGGGCGAAGCTGGATATTTTTGAATGGTGGGAAATTGTTTGAAGCTTATCCCCTACTGGCAGAATGTCATGTCAGAGACAATTGATAAGGAAGCGAATGGTAGAAGAGTGTACTCAAAGGATGTGCATGCTGGGTTTGAAGCCCCAACCCAAAAAAGGGAAATATAAATGTTAGTTCAAAAACCCAGCTTTTATAGTAGCGAAATGTTGAATAGCCATGTTCTGAAGATAATCAACTACACCGAACACGAAAATCTGATTGAGAGAAATTAGTAAATGATCAGAGGTGGAATATACAACAACTAGACAATCAGTGGTACATTTATAGTGGCTGAAAATTCTTGATTATAGACTGCCCTGATTCATATGTTTATAAATACAAGGCACACTATTTCGGCAACTACTGGTTGACAACTTTGCGCGGCCTGGCAGAGGAAAAGTAGCATTAAGGAGGAAATAAGCTAGTCCTCATTTGACTCTAGGTGTGACAGATTTGTGGAACTAAAATGGCACCCCAAAATATACACACCCCAAAATCCTACCTAAATCAAATCTCCCACATTTACTGGATTGGAGACAGTGTTAAACCTCAATTTACTGAAGCTCTGTGTCCCGTGTAAAGGCACCTCCTCATACATCAAATCAGCATGGTAAAACAATTAGGTAATGGGGTCTGCTCAATAGCCAAGTTCTTGAAGAATTAAAAGTTAAAGTGTTTAATTACAAAAATTCGAAATAAGTGTCACAGAGACAATGCCATTAGGGTTCTCAGATGACAAGTTACACAGATTAGACACAAATCAGAAAATATCCCAAGTCCCAATCAACAGCAACAGAGCAACAGAGATTCTACAACATCCCTAGTAGAACAGGAAAGTCTTTTGGCTCACTCCAAAATCAAGGGGTTTATATACACAGTTCTTGTATATTAAAGCATCTGTTCTGCAATTTCATAATGATGTGAGCAAATGTATCATGTCTTCAGCAAATCAGAGCACATATAATATCAACGTCATTTTGCCTTAGCACCTAAGCACTAACCCATTTCTTAGTGATTATTGAACACCCTTTATGATAATGTAATCTGGAGATGTGCGAACAAAATTTGAAACACTGACGAAAAGATTTTCTTCAGCAAATAGATCCAGTATAGAAAAGGAAGATACAGTAACAAGTAACAATTTTTCATCAGCACCATGGAAACTTCTTTGTGAGTAAAACAATACAGCAATGAAAATGAACTAATATGACCTTACCTCGACTATGTGCTTCTGTGGAGCCTGTGAGGAGAGGATGTGCATGGGTGGGGTAGAAGCACGATTGAGCCCCAGTGATGTCTGTTATGTGTGGAACCTCCAGTTTGCAAGGAGTGGTTGATGCTAGGAGGGGGAGAGGTAGGATGTAATAAAGGAGACCCCGCGTATGGCCTTGTGGCTCTTAACTAGAACTACACACCAGTGTCTGTGTCATCATTGTCTTGGGGCTGCAAACTACCAGGCCTACTACCCCAACAACGCAAAAATGGCATCCATCTTGCCTAAGATGGTGTTTTACTCAGAAATGTTGCATAACTAATAGATATTATTAAACTTCTACAAATCAGAGGAAATTTATTTGAAAGGCAATTACACTATATCGGTGTGTCGATGTAAAATCATGAGTGAAAAGGCATATTAAACATTGTTTATGATACACAAAAATTTAAATTGTTAACATACTTTTTCATGATCCACTGCCCAAGATGAACCCAATTCACTATGGACTCAAATTGCTCATGCTCCCAATCGCACTTGAGTGACTGAAATCTTCCATCATTGGTAGATTGACATGACCGCCGCAGAGTTTGTTAGTTGGTGTCATAAAATCTAATAAAAATGTTTGAAATAAACGGGTTCTAGATATCTATTCACATTTAGGCAGACCATTGCGGAGAAAAACACAACGCACTTGCAATATTCTAGAACTAGAGAAGAAAAAGAATATATCCAAAGATGGCGGCTTAGAGTACGTTATAGCAATTTAGACGTGGAGCATGCGTTTAGAATCAACAGTGATTTGATCCACATCTCTTCCTCTCTTTCTTTATTTCTTTTTATGAAGAACGGAATATATTTGCTTCTGGCAAACGTTGATTCGCAGTGCCATGCATTTTCAGTAGACGTGTGATTTCATATTTTGTGGGTCCCCAATGCCAGCCCCTGGGAGCAATAAACCATCAGTGTTCTGATGCTAACAAATGAATATGCAAATCCGAACCACTTAGATCAATAGTATGCAAATTTATCTCGTGCATATTCATTTTAACTGCACTAGAAAATTGCACTTCATGCGGCTGCTGAAGACTGTAATGTATTACCTGGCGGCAGGGAGACAAGCTTGACCCCAAAACTGTGAAAATGGAACGTCAACATCACAAACTCGAGCCTTCCTTTCTTGGTGTCTCCTTTACCCAGATGTGACAATAATTACACTTTCTCAGGCACAGTTGCAGGTTTCATAAAGTCTCGCTGTAGCTTGGTTGCGTTACAGTGGAAGTGTTTGTTCTTATCTACTTTGGAGTCAAACAGATGGCATAGAACCAAATACCAAACAAGCATTGGCTAAGACAATATTTTTTGCCTTTGAGATCTTTTGACTTTGTCATGGCTTTTTAGCAGTGGCGGCTCGCTGAGGGAGTGTTGCGGGGCGGTGCGGCAGGGTGGGGGAGGGGCAGGATGGGGGACCGTAAACTCCGGCATACGGCAGAACGGAGTTAAGTAAATAAATAAAGCAAGTTACTTTGTGCACGCTGCATCGCAGAGTTGGCGTTGCAGCGCGCGCAATGTAAATTGTTTTATTTATTTACTTAACTCCGTTCTGCCGAATGCCGGACTTTACTACCCCCCACCCTGCGCCTCCCCCACCCCCCTGCACCACCCCACAGCACTCCCTCGGCAAGCCGCCATTGCTTTTTAGGCATGCTGTACAGCATCCAGCTGCTGTGCAGTATGGGTAAATAAGGAGAAAAAACACTATTAAAGTAGCAAGCCAGGTCGTTTTATAGCAAAATGAGGCAGCTGCTTTTTTCACCTTTATTTGCAAAAAAAGCTGCACTAGCATTTTTTTTAAAGTGCAGGAAGGTGAGAAACAGAGAGATCATTTTATTGTATTGTATTGTAATTGTATTTATATAGCGCTTACTACTCCTGACGAGGCGTCAAAGCACTTTTTCGGCAAGTAGCACGCTACTCCGAAACCCATAAAGGATTAGCGGTGAATTATCAAATATGAAAGTAATTTGAGTGGTGGATATGTTAGTCTGTTATTTGAACTGAAAAGGATATTGGAGGGATTGAAGAGGGAAGGATTTAGAATTTCTTTTTGGGGAACTCATAGCAGTAGGAGGAGGCTTGGGACGAGTAAAAGGGAGGTGGAGGGGGAAGAGTCAGGGGGAAGGGTTTAGAAAGGCTTGTTTGGGAGATCTGAATAGTAAAAGAGGTAAGAGGTGATGCAAGGAGGGGTAGAGTAGGGAAGAATCTACAAAGGGTTATTTTGGGGATCATGTCATGGGTGGAGGGGGACAGTATGGAGGGCACGGAAGGAGCAAGTGAGTGGAGTAATGGTAAGGAGAAGCAACATAACAGAGAAAGAGCTCGCAGGTGAGGTGAAGCAACAGAAAAGGAGGGGCACTGAAGAAATACAGTGTGCAGAGCTGGACGCATAAAAACAACAGGTGAGATAGAAACGTGGAGCAGGCAGGGCAGAAGTACACAGGCGAGAAAGCAACAGGAAGGCATGAGAGTGAGCGCCACATGGAGGGGTGGGGAAAAGCACACAGGTGACTTTGAGGAACACGGAGTGCAGTGGAAGAGTGGTACACAAGCGAGACAGCTGTAAAGCACATGGACTCTTGCAGCCGTGACCCGTGCAGGTAAGAGCGGTGGGGTGGTGGGGACGGGTTGGGGGGGATTCGACAGACAACCATGAAGGAAAATTAGATAAATAATTAATCTTCCCTCTCTGTCGTCTGTCGAAATCCCCCCACCCGGCCCTACCTCTCTTACCTGCACGTTCCGCGGCTGGACTCTCGCGGAATACTTAACTAAGAAGAAACATGCAAGTAGCTAAAGTATAGAAACCAGCCAATCAAAAGAGATGTTAAAGAGGCCATACTGAATGGGAGGGACAAACACTAGTTTGAGAAGTTGGCATACCAAATAGGAGTGATAGAAAAGCCTACCAATGGTAAGCAAAGGGCAAGCTCAAAGCCCAGTATGTTCTTAGTAAGCCCACAATAAGTCTTTGGCAACTACCGTCTGGTAGACTCGAACTTACGAGCACATTGTACCTATCCCATTGCCTAGTTTGACCTACACACACCTCCCCACACACACAGAGCACAGCACACACATCCTCAAGGGATAGTGTCAAATCAACAGAAGGTGCTATGCAGGAGGACCCAGGAACACGCATCCTGATTTCACCGGGAGAAAGGCTCTCATTGCACCTGTTATTCAGAAAAAGAAACACTTCATGCTTTTGCACGTGTGCACAGTCGCCCACACACTTTTAAGTACTCATCACTTGTGCCTGCGAACTGTGCAAACTCTACAGGAGACCTCCGCTCCGCTTTGTTACTACACTCCCCTCCAGGGTTGAGACATTAATTAACAGTTCATTAACACTGAGCTTTAGTCTGCATTCAATCAAGAAAAGGGGGGTGCAAAAGACAAGAGAGGGCCTGCAGAGAAAAACACGTACACACCCAGGTGCGAGAGTGCTCGCGTGCTCACAGTCACTACCTTGGAAGAAGGACAAAAAAAAAACAGAGCAGGATAACTGGCAATCTGGATGCGAGCCCACCATGTTTTTTTAGGACAGCCAATAGCCACTGAATGGACTTGGTTAATCCCTTCACCGGTGTCGATTACTAATTAGCCGAGAACACCTGGCAAGCCGTTTAATTAGTTTCAGGTAGTGCAGCTGCTGGCCTAGGCTTCGCTAATCCATACAACCCGATCAAATATTTAAAAAGGAGCTATTTCACAGGCCTCACAAAAAAGATGTCACTATCCTCAATTAATGATCCTTAGTTTGATCTCTTAGTGGAATGGCAGCAGAAATACAAAGATTCGATATCCTTTAGGTTTCTGGAAAATCAGAAAGAAGGCGGAACGTTTTTATGCCATCACATAGTTTTAAGTCTGGTCTAGTGTATGCTTTAGTTGTTTCACAAGTCAGTCTCTAGTAACAAATATCATAAATAAAAAATTCTTACATATATACATGGAGGGGGTTTGAACGGGCTTTCGCCATCCTTTAGTCTAGTCAATTGTAATTTAGCCTTCGTCCACCACAGCATACAGTAGTTGCTGAATTGCACTATGGGTGATGGTATTTTGATTAATCGCATGTGTATGTCTTGCTAAAAAACTTGGGGCATATTTATAAGCCCCTATTACCACCACAATGTCACTTTTTTAGATTTTGTGGTGACAATAGGAGATTTGCCTTATTTACAAGACAGCGTTAAGCCACTTAACATGGCTTAACACTTCCTTGTAAATAAGGCACCCTTTCACGCTCTGCTTAGCGTGAAAGAGGTGGGCAGTGGGTGTTGCGGTCGGCGTTCCACTGATACAACCATTGAATTTGACACTGCCCCCTATTTACAAGGGAAGCATAAATAGGAGGCAGCGCCAAAATTAAGACCAGGGAAAACCACATGAAACAGCAAAACACCAATGATTGTTTAACAGCAAAACACCAATGATTGTTTATGTGCAGGAAAGTCCCCTTTCCTACACATAAATAATCTTTTAAAGAATGGCTTTTTGTGACTTCCATGTGTGCTGCATTAAGCAGCACACATAGAAGTGACAACATGGTATTTAAAGATTGTTTATGTACAGGAAGGGGGACCTTCCTCTTCATAAACAATCTTTCTCCTGCACGCAGACACCCTTGCACTATGGGGCAAGGGTACCTGCGTTGGCGCCACACTGCTAAGTGTGCTGCCAGCGCAGGGGGAAGCGCAAGGCTGCAAGAGATTCTTTGTAAATATGGTGCAGCCTTGCGTTTCTGAAGTAGCGCAGTGAAGCGTGCACTCCACCACTTCAGTTGTAAATATCCCCCAAGAAAACATTCACATTTTTACCATCTACTTCAAGAAGGTGATAACCCATGCGCAAATCTGAAGAGCTCCCCAAGGGACCCCTTCCTCTTTGAGAATGGTAGCGAAAACATTTTTTCCGAGCAGGCAGGGGTCCGACCACTGCCTGCTCTTAAAAAATGAAAAGACAACTTTTCAGTTTTCTTTTTTAAACACAACCTGTTTTCCCTTAAGGAAAACGGGCTACATTTAAAACAAGCATTTGCAATGCAATAGGTCTTAAAAGACGGGACAAAAGCGATTTAAAATTTACCCGCATGCTTGGCTGTGGGAGAATGCCAGCAGCAGGGTGGAGAGGCAGTGTTAAAGCATACCCCCCTTAGGATGTTCCCACTTACTTCATCAAGGTCTAAGACCCTTTTCGATACCTGCTTGAGCTGCCATGGAGTTCCGTGGTAGAATGAGTGTATCTTCAAAGGGGATCCCCCTCATGTGTTCGCTCCAGAGGTCTTAGCTCCATTATTTGTTCGGTGACCTTGAGTTGGCTCATCCCTGGCATAGTGTGACAGCTAACTGATGGATGCAGAGCCTTCAAACCCACCCCTTTCCTCATCAGGACCTCAGTGAACCACTATTAATTGCTCCCTTTGTGTGGGGAGGTCTTTTTTCCTGCTGCTGGAGAAAAATGTAATTACATTTGACACAGCAGGGTGACATAAGTCCTGGGCTCTGATCCTGAGCTGAGAATTAAAAATATGACAAACCCGGGTGACCCATAAAGTGTTGAACTATTATCTGGGATCTCTTAGATTTGGGTTTAGTACACAGGTTCCACCCCATTTCAATAAGTCACTGGTCTCTGTAGGCCAAAGGGAAGCACAATTGCACTCTAAGGTAGTCTTCCCCATAGGTGTATAATGGTGTGTTACTGCAGATGACTTTCCCTATGAGAGTACACTAACTTAGTGAGGCCTACCCTAGGTCAATATCCAACCCTGCAAAGTCTCATCTGTGCCAGGCTGCATGGGTACAGTTACCAGAATGCAGCACACATAGAATGAGGAAAAAATGAGAAAGAAATATATTTCTCCCCGTTGAGCCATTCTAATGCCTCCCCTGGGGAGGCGTAGGATTCTGATGCATTCAGAGTTTTCCAAACGTTGTAAATCTGGGAATGCGTCAAATACCATGGATGTTGCGTGGGAACACCCACAGCAGCACTCATGGAACGCCCCTCCACGCGGAGGAATGCATGAAAGGGGCCCATATTTACAAGGCCATGACATCTCTCAGTGTGACTTTATGTTGCCTTGTAAATATGGCAAGCCCATTGCACGGCGGGAGCGTAAATAAAAGTGATGCACCAGCAGCTCAATGGGCTTGCAAACGAGCCCCTTGGTACTCGCTGCACAAATTGCCAATAGATACGGCTTGTTCCCCATACCATTAATGAACTCCTAAGTGCTTACTTCCACCCAAATGAACATGAATTTAACAACCCTAGAATAGGGAATGCTTAAGTTAAAGTTTGTATGTATTCACAATTAAGGCTTGCAGGTTAGGGACAGCTATTTGCAGCAGGTGCATAACCTATTAAGCTATTTCACTATTCCTGTAACTGCGGGTTACACAAGGATCTTGGCATCAATTACTTTATCCCAGGGGTCTGTCTTACAAAGATTACAAAATCCAGGGATGCACTTTACATTCAGTGCGCTGTAGCAGAAGCAGGTCAATCCATAGGCAGTTTCTGCAAGATGACTAGCATAGGGTGAGACTTGCTGGTCAGGAAAATAGATACCAGCTGTTAAAAAAGGAATGAGGACAGTGGCATTGACATGTCCTGAAGGGTAGTGGCCATGCAAGTACAATTCAAGGTTTTGTTCTTCTGTGTTGAAAGAGCTAGAATCCACCGGAAGGGGGACACAGATCCAGCATGAAGAGAGGTTAAGATTCTGCTTGACCTGCTCCAGGAAATGCATCAAGGTTTTGTCACGCCTGCATGAGCGCCATTTTTGGAAGTGTCAGGAGGCTTAGTGCAGTTAATGCTTTCATGTCCATCACACTGGGCAGATCAATTAACTAATTAGGTAGCTAGAAGGTAGGAGCAGTCTGTGTGGCATGCGGAGGATCCCATTAGCTGACAGGAGCAGAAGCAGGAATCGGTTGGTCAGCAGGCCAGGAGTCACTTGGTACGGTTGGGATAGATTGTCAGCAGGCCTGAAGTCTCTTAGGGGCAGATTTACAAGCCCCTTGCGCCTCATTTACGCCGCCGTTGCGTCACTTTTGTGACGCAGCGGCAGAGCAAATCCTGCGCCATGGTGCGGGGTACTTACAACGTGACGCATCTGGGAGATGCGTCACGTTGTAAAGCCCTGCGCCACATGTAGGCGTTCCTGCGCAGAGGGGGCGTTCCGGCGCATGAACGCCTCCTAAAAGTGGCTGAGTGAAATCTACAAGATTTCACTCAGTCACTTTTAGGCCCATGCTGTGTCAAAACCCTGCGCCTGCCTGAAGCAGGCGTAAGGATTGACGCAGCATTAGCAAGATAGGGCCCCCCAGACCATTGCTGGAGCTGCGTCGCGCTTGCGACGCAACTCCAGCAATGCGCCACTTTTACGGCACAGATGCGTCACACATCTGTGCCATTTTTGCCCCATGGTGTGCTGCATTGTAAATGCGGCGCATCCATGGTGGCGGAGCTGTTGCGCACAATTACTGGTGCATCCCTACTGATATGCAGGGATGCGCCAGTTGTTGTAAATATGCCCCTTAGTACGGTTGGGATAGGTTGTCAGCAGGCCAGGAGTCACTTAGTACGGTTGGGATGTGTGAATTTATGTAGCGAGCCTGCAGCACTTCATAACAGTGTTTGCAGTGTGCAGGATCTGTTAGGGACCGTGCCAATGGATTTGGAGTGCTGATTTCCGCTGGTGAATCTTTACATGCATCCAGTCTCCAAGTTGCCAAGAACCAAATCATCAACATACTGAACCAACACCCATCCTTCTGGGGAGTTGAGGGTGTCCAAATCTTTCTTGAAAAAAGAAGTTAGTTGATTCTGTGTGCCCTTGAATCAATGTCACCGCATGAGTTGGCACCTACAAAATGTAAACATGAAGATATATTGGCTATTGAGAGATATAGATATAGAGAAGAAAGCAGGACATAAATCGACAACAGTGAACTATGCAGCAGTTAATGGTATACATGACTAAATGATAGCTAGGTTGGGCACAAAGGCGAAAACTCTGTAAGACAACTTGCTTTTGTCAGTGGAACAAACTTACAGCTGGATCAAAAACTTGCCTTATTAAGGAAGAGATGATTGGTTGTATTCTTTCTTCCACCTCCAGGTATCCTATCCCTGAGACCTTTACCATAGGGTTTGTCTTGATCATTACAGGAATTAAACCAGGTTATAAAACCAGCGCCACTGGAATTATGCGGCTCTGGCTTATTCCACTTAATTATGGATTTGTAGCATGTGCCACATAATCCCATACCTACTGCATAACTTGCAGGTTTCAACTAAAAAATATTTCTGTTTGAAATGGATCTAAAGTTACTAAAAGCACAAAAGTGCAACAGCTGACCCTTTGCAAGGTTAACTGAAAGCATTTCAGTTGCTGATCACTATATAAAGGTGTAAAGTGGAACTAATGAGGTGTAACTTGCTCAGACATTATTGATAGGTGTTCAAATGGAAAAATAAAAAAATAATACAGTCACAGATTGGGCTACATTATGCAACTTAATTTGCTTTTCCTTGCTGCATAATTTTGCCAATTGTGCTGCACAATTTAGCTCTCCATTGCCACATAATGCCAGTTATTCTTGTTAAAATCCATCCCACATCATTAGCATGTTCAGACAATAAAGGGAAAAGGAACTGGGTCAAGTATATTAGACGTTGATTGGGGGGGTTTTGGAGAACCATAGGTTCAACTAGGGCCATTATTTTCAACCAAAGCAGCTAAAAAGTCTTCTCATTTTAATGTGAGAGATTTAGAAATTCATCAACACCTGTGCAGAATGGTCACCTTTACCACACAGCTTTTACCATGTGGTACCTTTATCACCCAGACATTCCCACACAGATAAGTAACATGCAGGGTATTTTTACGGTATTTATAGTGCAGGAATTTGCAACGCAATTAGGTTTATTCATTTTTGTATTTTGATGACATAAAGCATTTGTTTATATGTGAGGCGCAATGCTAGTTGGGGGATGTAGTCCCCATGGCTCTTGACGGTCCTGGGGGGGCCAACTAGCCCGCCTCTTATCTCCAGTAAGAATCACACAGCTGGATTACTGAGAGGTTGGCAGATGCCAAGCCCCCTTTCTTCACCACTCTGCAAACGCGCCCCCTGGTACACTACTGTGTAGGAGAAGAAACAACTTTAGTCCTAAGGCCCTCAGGAGGCAAGGGGGCCTCCTATCCCCATCAGCAGTGCACCGAGAGACGGGTTTGCAGAGTGGCGGAGCAAGGGGGCGTGCCCTCTGACCACCTTTCAGCAATCTCACTTTTTGGGGCTTACAGAGTGTAACAGGAGGTCTTGTTGGCTGCTAAGGACCCTCAGCAGCCAAGGGGACTTCATCCTCAAAACAGCAGCACACCAGGAGGTGTGTTTGCAGAGTGGTGGAGAAAGGAGGTGGGGCCTACTGCAGGTTACCAGCTTTTTTATTTTTCTCGTTTTTAGGAAGGGGGACACGTGGTCCCGCTTTCCTGGATCATTTTGGGCCCGGGGACCCATCCCATGGGGCCTGTGCCTTTAAAAATAAATGTATTAAAAAAAGGGAGGGGAGCCATGCGCTCCCCCCACCTGGGCCATTTTTGGCCCAGGGGACCCCATTCCCCGGAGCCTGTCCCCTATTAAAATAAAATAAAATTCTTAAAAGGGAGGGAGGCTGTGCGGTCCCCCTCCCGGGCCCTTTTCGGCCCTGGGGACGACATCCGCCAGTGCCTGCCCCTTTAAAAAAAAATGTTTTTGAAAAAAGAAGGGAGGGGGGCGTGCGGCCCCCTGAAGGCCCTCGCGATCCCGGGATGGGCACCCCGGGACATTGCTAGAGCCAGCCTTGGGGCATGGCGACCCCAGGCCATGTAGTGCTCCATGAGGACGGCCACGTGGCCTGCCTCCCTTATTAATTAAGCCCCAGGCAAGTGGTGGTCCCTGGGCCTGCGGTGGAGTCTCTATGGACTCCCCCACAGCCCCGGGGACCACCACCTCCCTGGGGCAAAGATGTGAAAACTGATGCGGGAGCCTGTACTTGGTTTTTCAATGCTAATTCCTAACTATAACGTCCCTGTAGCCTTTGGTTTTTTCAGTGAGTTGCATTCATCTGTGGGTAGGTGAGTGACTGAGTCCATGCATGTTTCAGTGGGTCTTTGAATGGATGCATGAGTGTCTGAATGAGTGTGTGAGAAGGTGCATGACTGTCTGAGTGTGTCTGTGGTAGTTCAGTGGGTGTCAGAGTCTCTGAGTGGCAATATCAGTGGATTTATGAGTCTCTGAGTGGGCCTCAGAGTGGGTGTATGAGTGTCTCACCAGGTCTGACAGTAGATGTATGAGTCTCTGATTGGATCTATGAGTGGGTGCAGAAGTATCTAAATTGGTCTGTAAGTGGGTGCATGAGTCTCTCCGTGGTTCTGTTCATCTCTGAGTGGGTGCATTAGTATCCAAGTAGGTGGGTGAGTGGGTGCATGAGTCTCTGACTGGTTCTATGAGTGGGTGTGTGACATCTCAATGAGTCTCTGAATGGTTGCATACATGTCTGAGTTGGATGAGTGACTGGGTGTATGAGTGTTTGAGTGGGTGCATTAGTCTTTGACTGGGTCTGTGAGAAGGTGTATATGTCTCTAATTGGGTCTGTGAGTTGGTGCATGGGTTTGTGATTCGGTCTGTGAGTGGGTGTGTAAGTCTCTGAGTGGGCCAGCAACTGGATGCTTGAGTCTCTGAATGGTTCTGTGAGTGATTGTGTGAGTTTCTGAATGGGTCTGCCAGTGAGAGCATGACACTGAGAATGAGTCTCTGAATGTGTGAGTGACTGTTTCAGGGCTCCTCTAAGTGGGTGTGCAAGTCTCTGAGTGGGTCTCTGAGTGGGTGTATGCATCTATTAGTGGGTCTGTGAGTGGATGTGTGATTGTCTGTATGACTCTGTAAGAGCATGCATAAATGTATGACTGAGTGTTGACGTTTTTATATTTTTATTTATTTTAAGGAGGTTAGCAAACCAGCCACATCGTTACATGCGGTGCTGTGCTGAGCGCCACAATGGGATTGTGACCATGTGTGTGGAAAAAATAACAAATCACCACACTTCTCAACGCGTAAGGGATGCTTTGTAAACATCTACAATACAACATTGAAGTCAAAGTACCCCTACCCTGACCCCTTATAAAACTTTTACCACTCATATATGTCCCTGGGGACTGGCACTGTTGTCCCTTTTTCTCGGCCCCTGCTTGATGGATTGCCCTGAAATATATATACATATATATAAGTATCTATATCTATATCTATATCTATATCTATCTATCTATCTATCTATCTATCTATCTATCTATCTATCTATCTATCTATCTATATATATATATATATATATATATATATATATATATATATATTTTTTTTTTTTTCTCAATGTGGTTTTGTTACCGGATCGCTCAACAGTGGGTGCAGGTGTTGGGCCAAGCCAATAGCCAGGGTCAATTTTATAACAAAGGACGCCGCACTCTGGAACTTGTCTTTTTTAGATTTTATTGCACAGAGCCCAGTCTGTCACACCGACGCGTTTCGGCCTGGCGGCCTTTCTCACGGTAGGTGGCACTACTTTTTGCATCTGCTTTATTGCATTTCCTGTCATTGCACTATCCCCATGACTTCTGGGACATGTAGTTTCAATATAATTCAATACAGATCACCTTGTGACAGATACCATCTTATGTATGTAAAATAATATGATGCATTGATATATACATTTCACAGCTGTTGTTTGGAAATTGCTGGATTGAACCCCAATTGCACATTATTATGAAAGAATTTTCAAAAAATCAATTTCAAAATTTAAAATGACTTTCAAAAGATTTGGTATTAATGCATATAGATATTTATGGGCAATTGTAAGTATAATACACCCATTATGTGTGTACATATAAATATTTATGTATGTATGTTTAGTACATAAATGTTACTATTCTCATTGCGTTGGGATGTCTGTAATAAATTACAGCAATACAGGGTTTAGTACCCATGAATTGATCAACACTGTTCCCCATTTTGATTCGAGTATATTTGCTTAGCAATTCATATTTTCAGGATTTGACCATGATTACGAGATTGTCAATGACCTTGAAACATTCCAACTTATTCCTCATTGTTCTATTATAGATGAACATAAAGTTCCTCATCAAAATTCATGCCTCTCGGATTCTTAGTCCGCAGTCTAATGATGTACTTAGACTCCAACTGTCTCAATTTCTTTTTTCGGTCTCCCATCCTTTCGTTGTATCCAATTGTATCTATAGCAAAGAAGCTCATGTTGCTCCAATTCCCAATTTGGCAGATTAGTAAATGTTTGGCAGTTGCGTATGTTAGGTTTTTTTTTTTCACTGCCCTAATGTGTTCCAGGATCCGCTTCTTCAGCATGCAAATAGTGCTGCCTATGTACAGCTTACCACAATTACATTGTATCGCATAGATCACATATTTTGTGGAACATGTAATCTTTTGATTGATGTGGATTAGTCTTCCCTCTGGATCTCTTATGTTTTTCTTATTTACACCAATCTTACAAGCTTTGCAGGTGTCACACTTTTTAAAGCCATTCTGTTGTTGTTCTAGCCAATTCTGTGTTTTCCCTTTTGATTGAAAATGGCTTTGAACTATTATGTCTTTGATTGATGGTGCCTTCCTAAAGGTGATTTGTGGTCTGGCGCCAATGATTTTGACCAAGTCTTGATCTTGTTGCAATAAGGGCCAATATTTTTGCACACTTTGACGTATTTTGTAAGCCTCTTTGCTGAACGATAGTATCAATCTGGGAGCTGATTGTTTTGACTCACTGGTCTTATCTTTTGGTTGTGTCGTTTGTTAGATCAGAATTTCAGTCCGTGTCATTTTTTGAATTTTCTTCATACTTGTATTCAGATCTCGTTCTCGGTAGCCTCTTTTATTTAGTCGATTAGCACTATTGCTTATTTCTTATGCCGCATCTTCATCTTTTGAGCAATTTCTTCTCATCCTCATAAATTCACCAAAGGGGATGCTTCTTATTAGTGGTTGTGGATGGAAGCTTTCAGTGTGGAGAATGCTGTTCGTGGAGGTTTTCTTCCTATATAGTGTCGTTTGTATTTGCCCTTGATCTATGTAGATCGAGATGTCCACAAAGTCTATTTTATGGCGGCTGGTAGGGCATGTAAAAGAGAGTCCGATTTCATTTTGATTGAGTGATTCAAAATATTTCATGAACTCCTCCTTGTTCCCATTCCAAATTAGGAACAGATCGTCTATGTATCGTGTCCAGAGTATTATCTTATCCAGGGCTGTGCTATTATTGGGGCCCCAGGCTATTTCCTTCTCCCACCAACCCATGGTCAGATTAGTGTAGTTGAGGGAGAAGGACATGCCCATAGCACAGCCACATAGTTGATGGTATATCTCGTGGTCAAAAAAGAAAATATTGTTATTTAGACACATCTGAATCATTGTGAGCAACATAGCAGAGTGTTCCAGTTCGTTTATATTTCTCTGTTTCAAGAAGTATGCACAAGCATTTAGTCCCACTGAGTGTTCGATAGATGTGTATAAGGAGACCACATCGATTGTGATTAATATGTATGATGGGTTCCATGCTATATTAGAGAGAACCCGAAGAAAATCTCCTGTATCTTGAATATATGAGTTTAGATTACTGACCATAGGCGCAAAATAATAATCTACATATGAGGAAATGTTCTCATATACAGAGTCACATGAAGACACGATTGGTCTGCCTGGAGGGTTGATCAAAGTTTTATGCACTTTCGGCAGAAAATATACTGTGGGAATTGTTGGATTCTCCTTAAAAAGGAATGTACGTTCCTCAACATCCAATAGCTTATGTTCATGCCATTCGTCTAGATTTTTTCTGACTTCCTCAATCATTTTATGTATTGGATTAGAAGTTAACTTTCTATACTTGGCCCGATCATGTAATTGTCGATATGCCTCTTTTTTATAGTCATTTGTGTTTTGAATCACAATATTTCCGCCCTTATCTGCTGGCTTGATTATTATGTTTGTGTTGTTTGCCAAGGCTTGAATTGCTTGATTTTCACATACTGTTATATTTTCTCTTGATTTGATATTTCTCAGTTTTTCCATCTTGTCAATTTCATTCATTACAGCTTCTGAGAAAGAATCAATTTTGTTCCCTGGATAGAGTTTTTTCAAACACTTTATTTGTAGTTTTAAACAATTATTTAACAAAGCAATGTTACAGTGCCCGCAGGTTTAAAGGATCAATGACTATAAGAGGTACACAGTCCAAAATACAAATACACAAATAGCTTCCCCTGTGCAGTTGCGGATTACGATCAATAACTCGGGCAGGAGCGAAAGAGAAAAAGGTAGAATAGTTAGATAAATAATTAAACCCATCAAGACACAGATCCCGTACGTGCAGTGTAGAGAAACCCTGTCCATATACCAATCCCCACCCTCTCCTGAACCTCTAGGGAGCCCATGCAGTCGCAGCCGGGCAAGAGAGTGCAGCCACACAACTAGAGAAGGCAGCAGCGCCAATCACTCCTCACCCGCATGTCCAGCCGCACTCAGCGCAGGGGTGCCCTCTGCGGGATCATGCGTCAGGAGGTATCCCACCAACGGTCCCCACATATCCCTGGGCCGTGAGGCCCACGGCAAGAGTTCAGCATAGGTGGTGTTCTGTTCTTTGGCAAAATATCATGTCTGCCAGCCATTCCTTAAACTTCGGGGCCTGGCCCCTACCCCATCTGCAGGCCACTTTCCGTTTCGCTAGAAGCATAGCGATGGCAACATATTTTTTATGGGTCGGAGGTATGTGAGCTGTGTGCCCCAGGAGCGCAAGTAGCGGGTCTCCCTCCAGCTGAACCCCAATCATGTTCCCTAGAGCCGTGAACACCCGCTCCCAATAGTCGCGCACCGCGACACAGCACCAAGCAAGATGGAAGAACCCCGCTCCCGGCTGTCTGCATCTCTCACAGCGATCATTGTCAGCTAGCCTGAAGCGCAGCTTCTTAACCGGCGTGTAGTATATCTGATGCAAAAACTTAAAGTGTATGACCCGGAACCTACTACTAGCCGATATCTGTGCAGTCTGGCGACAACAATATCGCCATTGCTCACCAGTGAGTTCGCTACCCAACTCCTCCTCCCATCGGCTCCGGGACAAGCTGTCCCCCCCCTCATCTCCCTCCCGTATGGAGGCATATAGTCTAGACACCAAGTGCCCCCCGTCCGTCGAGCCCAAAATCCGGTGCAACGGTTCGAAACACTCTGGTTCAAAGGGGAAGGAAGGGAGTAATGATCTCATCCCCTGCCGCAACCGCACGTATAGAAATACATCGAGCGGTGTGCTAACTGTTTCCTGCAGGAAGTGTTCAGTGGTGCGAAAGGTTCCCCCTTGGAAGAGGTCTCCCCAAGTGACGACCTTCGCTCGGGTGCAAAGATCCTGAAATCCCTTCTCCTGTAGCAGTGTCAAGCCCGGGTGGTATGTGAGTGGCAGTCTGGGGGAATAGAGGAACGGGGCTCCCAGAAGTACAGCCAAGCGTCGCCATGCCTCCACCGTGCTGGTGATTGTGGTGGGCGCCACAACCGGCACGTCTTTGTAACCATGTATGAGGCCATTGAGGGGTATGGGGTCAGCCAACCAGGCCTCCACCGCTACCTGCGGCATGTATCGCGGTGGGCGCATCCAATAATAGGCGTAGTGTGCCTGAGCACATAAATAGTACAATTCGAGGTCCGGAACATCAAACCCTCCCTGAGCACACGGCCTGGTGAGGATAGACCATTTCAAACGCGACTGTTTGCCCCCTCACACCAGTCGTATGAGCTCCGAGCGCAGCGCGGCGAAGAACACCCGCCCCGGATAATAGGGTATGTTTAGAAATAGGTACAAAAACTGCGGAAGTATCTTCATTTTAATGAGTGACACGCGGCCCGCCATCGATAGGGGCAGCGCAATCCACCGCGTTACATTGGCTCTGAGTCGTTCCACAGCAGTGCCATAGTTTGCCCTAATGGTCTCTTCCCTATTGCGGCCCACCCGAATCCCAAGGTATCTGAAGTCCTCCTGACACCACTCTAACGGGAAGTCAAGTGGAAAGGGAGTAACCGCCGAAGTGAGCGGGAACACCATGGTCTTTCCCCAGTTAATGCCCACTCCGGAGAGTCTCCCAAACCGGATAAACTCCCGTAATATGGGGTTAATATTGTTTTGCGGGTCCCTTATATATAGCGTTATGTCATCCGCATATAACGATATCAATATCTGCCGCAGGCTACAGCGGAATGCCTTGTCATTGTGTACCTGTCGGAGTTTGGCAGCCAGCGGTTCCACAGCAAGCGCAAATAACAGGGGCGACAGTGGGCACCCCTGTCGGGTACCCCTCGAAACCGGTATCTGGGAGGACACATGCCCATTTATAAGTATGCGGGCTGTCGGTTGGGTATACAGCAATTGCAGCCAGGAGATATACAGCTGGGGGAAGCCCATCCGTCGAAGGACACCGAATAAATAGTCCCACTCCACTGAGTCAAATGCCTTTGTAGCATCCAGAAATACAGCAGCAAGTGGGAACTCCTGATCTACCATTTGCACCAGGGAAAATAGTGTCCGAAGGTTATGGGAGGTGGACCTTCCGAGTACAAACCCCGCCTGGTCCGGTAGGACTAGCTTGTCCATTAACAATGTAAGACGGTTCGCAAGCACCTTAGCCAGTATCTTGGCATCGCAATTAATTAGTGAGAGCGGCCTATAAGAGTCACAGGATTTAGGGGCTTTCCCGGGCTTTAGCAACGAGGTAACCATCGCTTCTCTCATCGATGGTGGCAATGTGCCCACCTCCAGGGATTCCTCATACACCTCCCTGAGGACTGTCGCCATAATGTCAATGTAGCTTTTATAGGATTCAGCCTGCAGCCCATCTGAGCCCGGCGCCTTCCCATTTTTTAACTGCATAATCGCCTCACGCACCTCGGCGAGCTCAAACGGGTGACATAAAAATTCCCGCTGCGTGTCCCCAAGCCATCCTAGTGCGATATCTCCCAGAAAGTCATCCATCTCGAGCGTCCCCGACCTGTGGGATGCGTAGAGTGTGCGATAGTGTTCGACAAAGGTATCGAGTATGGCGAGCGAGTCTCGTTGAACCGCATGATCAGGGCTACATATCTCTAATATGTGGGTGCCAAAACGAGGAGGGTGCGTCGCTTCTGCGAGAGCTCTCCCATGACGCTCTCCCTCACCATATCTGCGGGCCACCCAGTATTTCCCCCGGAACTTCAGCTCGCGCTGCGCTTCAGCCTCATATTTGGTCAGTGTTTCCCGAAATGTACTATGTGCCTTCCATATCTGTCCCTGGCCCATCTGACTTTCCGACTCCTTCAATTCCTTCTCCAGGCGGTGTAGTGTGCGCTGTATATCTTTAAGCACTCCACAGCTTTTAGAGAGGCAATATCCTCTTATTGTCACCTTAAAGGCCTCCCATATCGCCTCTACGCCACTGACCGAGCCTTTATTTCTCACAAAGAAGTCACGGATTTCCTCCTCGAGTTCTGCCTGAAACAAGGCATCTAGCAGAGCCATGGGCTGTAATCTCCAGTGCGGCCGAGGAGCAGTATACCCCGGCAGGGCAAGCGACAGCCGCACCAGACAGTGGTCCGAGTACGTTCTGGCCAAGTGTGTCGCTGCTTGGATACCAGAAGCCAACCCTCGGGACACCAGACAATAGTCAATTCTCGCCCAACTGCCCATGTGTATTGTATTGTATTGTATTGTCATTTATATAGCGCGGTTGCTGCCCAAGGGCGTCCAAGCGCTGAAGCATAAGACAGAACTGAGTATGACGGATGGGTTTAATATTCGGTGGACCTCGCAAACAGGTAGGTTTTCAATTGTTTGCGGAAGGAGAATAGGTTTGAATTAGTCCGGAGCTGTAAGGGGAGTGAGTTCCACATCTTAGAGGTGTTTAAGGAGAACATCCTGCCTCCGGACCTAGCTCTCCTGACTCTGGGTACCACAGCCAGGAAGGCCTCCGTAGATCTGAGGTTTCTATTGGGGTGGTACTGCGTGACTAATTTGTCGGTGATAGCTGGGCCCGACTTCCAGAAAGCCCGGTGGGCAATACATAGTGCCTTGAATGCCACTCTTTGTCTCACTGGAAGCCAGTGTAGGCTGTTCATTGCGGGTTTTGCTGACTGAGTCCGTGGGATCTGTAACAGGGTGCGGGCCACACAGTTCTGCACCACCTGTAACTTTCGCAGGGTCATCTCTGGAGCTCCAACATACAGGGCATTGTTCGAGTCTAGCCGGGACAGAATCAAGCCCTGTATTGCCACTTGTTTGGCTTCCATTGGTAAGAGGGGGAGAACTTTCCTTAGTGTTCTTAGTAGGCCGAAACATGTGGCGGATAGTTTGGTGGCCTGAATAGAGAAGGAGAGGTTTTTGTCAAGCCAAACTCCTAGACTTTTTACGCTGTCCTTGGGAGTTGGGGGGGTACCCAAGCAGGGAGGCCAGTGGTGGGTGAGAGACACTGGGGATGCTGAGCCCAGGAGCATGAGCTCAGTTTTGTCTCCGTTAAGCTTTAAGGAGGAGCGTGTCATCCACTCCTTAACATCCTCAAGGCATTTCATCAGACCTGCTGACATATGTTTGGTACCCTCTTGAGCCAATGAGACCACTAGCTGGGTATCGTCGGCATACGATACAATTTTTATACCGTATGGTTCGACGATCCCAGCCAGTGGCCTCATATATACATTAAACAGCGCAGGGCTCTATGAGGAGCCCTGCGGTACTCCACAGTTCAGAGATTTACTGGCTGATACTGTATCCCCGTCAAAGATCTGGAAAGATCTGTTGTTAAGGAAAGATTCAAACCATCTCAGAGCATCGCCTGTGACGCCGATGTTGCATAGGCGGTTCAGCAAGGTGGCGTAGCTGACCGTGTCGAAGGCCGCGCTTAGATCAAGGAGGATCACTGCCACTGATCCTCCCTGATCTAATATCTTTCACGACTCTTCGGTGATTGCAAGCAGGGCAGTTTCAGTGCCGTGCTTGGGCCTAAAACCTGTCTGGGTTGGGTCCAGGAGCAGATTGTTTTCCAGGAATTGTACTAGTTGGGTATTTATGTACTTCTCCAGCACCTTACTTACCCAGGGAAGTAAAGAGATTGGGCGGTAGCTGAAGTGGTCTTCTGGGTTGAGAGTGGTTTTTTTTAGCAATGCCCGAACCATGGCTCTCTTCCATCCAGTGGGTACAGTACAGGAGGCGATGGAAGAGTTGAGTAGGTCTAGTACCACGGGAAGTATAGATTGGCTTGCCTGGAGTAGTGTCTCCGGAGGAGCCGGGTCGCGGGGGGAGCCAGATTTAACTAGCCGTGCCAGTTTGTGAAGGGTGTCCAGGTCTAGTAGAGGGAAGCGTTCCAGAGTAGACTGGTCTGAGGGGGGGAAGTGCTCAATGGAGTATGATTGGATGTTCCTGAGTTATTGGCTACTATCGGGAAAGAGGAGTATATTTGAGAGACTTTGTTATGAAAAAAATCTGCTAACTCGTTACACTGTTCCGGCGTTTTTGTCAAGGGGGGGGCAGTATTCGCTTTGATGCAATTTTTTACTATGTGGAAAATCTCCTTGGGTTTTGAGTTGGCTGCTATAATTTTATCAGCAAAGTAAGAGGCCTGTGCCGTCCTGATCCCATTTCTATAGGTTTTGATTGCCTCTTTATATTGGCATTTTTTGTCAGGGTGGAAATCAAGTCGCCAGGCTCTCTCTTTTTTCCTGCAGAGGCGCTTTTTGTCTCTCAAAGTGTCTGAGAACCAAGGTGCAGTTTTGTGTGTCCTCTTTGGAATGGATTTCCGTAGAGGAAGGATAGTGTCTAGTGAGTCCCTGACCCAACTCTCGTAATTTTTATTTGCTTGGTTGGGGTCTATGCAGGGTGGTGGGCAGGAGCGCTCTAGGTTAGTTACCCATGGCTCTATAGGGAGTTTTTTCCAGTTGCGCTTGGTTACGGGTTGAGGGGTAGATAAGAAGGACTTATCGGTGAGCCAGGACAAAGGGACCAAGAAGTGGTCCGACCAGGGAAGACGAGTAGGTTCCCCCACTATTAGCTCAGTGCAGTTGCTAAATATTGGGTCTAGGAGATTACCCTTTTCATGGGTGGGGGCTGTAACCAGCTGTATCAACTGAAGGGCTTCAAGATCGTCGATTAATTCCCTGGCAATAAGATCTGTGGGAGAGTTAAAATGAAGGTTAAGATCTCCTAGAACCGTGTAGTTGGCGGAGGTTAAAATTCGGTTGGCTAAGATAAGGGATTTGTGAAACAGCTTAGCTGGTTCTGGGGGCAGATAAATCAGAGTACCAGTAAAGGAGATGTTCGCAGTAAAGTCTATGCTGAATGCTAGGCTTTCGCACTCAGGAATAGCTTCGGTAGTGATGCGACAACAGTACTTGTCTTTTAAAATGATAGCCAGGCCTCCACCTCTCCCCTTAATCCGGTCTAGTCTGTGAATTTGGAACCCGGGGGGTAAGGCAGAGACTATATCTGATTCTGAATGAGACGTGAGCCATGTCTCCGTCAGGAAGATGGCATCTGGGTTGAACTCCTCTAGTAGTAAGGCAATTTGGGTGCTGTGCCGCGGTAAGGATCGGCAATTAAGCACGTACATATGATGTTCCTGTGCCGTGGCTGGCAACACAGTATTATCGAAAGAGTGTTTACAGCCGGGGCATCGAGCGGGGAGATCAGCTGGGAAATAGGAGTGTGGGCATAGTGCAGCTGTGGTGTACCTCATATTCTGGATGGCCACCGAGCTGTAGGTATTGGCCTGGGGGGCGATAGGGGCAGGGGTTGTGGCCCCTGGTCCCGTCTGGTCGCGGACGGGCGCAGACGGGCTTGCCTTTGGCGCGCCTTCGGCGCACCGCCGGCGCGCCCGCTGCGCCCGTCCGCTGCGCTTCCGGAAGCTGCACATTCTTTCGTACCAGTGGGATGGGGCGTGGCCTATTCGGTGGGCGGAGCCCGGGAGTTCCCGGCGGTTACCCTGCAGCCCGCTACAGCGCCTGACTCAGCTGTGCGGCGAGGCAATCCTCAAGTGAGCAAGGGTAAAACGTTTTAAAAATACACAGTATTTCACACAATAACAATTTTAAAAATCAATCTTTCAAGCTGTTGTTTCCTGGCTCTCGGCTTTCCGCCTCAAGAGCTCTGTCTATAAGCAGCGCTGGACGCTGAGCGCACCTAGTTATAAACAAGGGGGGCGTGGCCTATTCGGTGGGCGGAGCCCGGGAGTTCCCGGCGGTTACCCTGCAGCCCGCTACAGCGCCTGACTCAGCTGTGCGGCGAGGCAATCCTCAAGTGAGCAAGGGTAAAACGTTTTAAAAATACACAGTATTTCACACAATAACAATTTTAAAAAAAATCAATCTTTCAAGCTGTTGTTTCCTGGCTCTCGGCTTTCCGCCTCAAGAGCTCTGTCTCCCTACCCCTACCTCCCCATTGGGTGCGAATACCGCCAACTATCAATCAGCCCCTCCTCCTCAAGTATACCAGACAATGCCTCCCTGGATTTAGTGTAGTGGTGCGACATGGGGTGAGATCTATCCTGATCCGGCCTGAGGGCCACATTGAAGTCTCCCCCCCATATTATATGTGTGGATCCAATTGTCATTATGTTACCCCAGACGTCATTGAAAAATTCCGGGCTATCAGTATTTGGGCCGTAGCAGTTAGCTACCGTTACGGAATCCCCCCCAGCTGACCCCATGTAATCACATAGCGACCCTGCGGGTCTGAGATCGTACCTGCCATTTCATAGCGCAATTTTTTCTTAAAAAGGATTGCGGTACCACGGGCATAGGAGGAACAGGAGGAAAAAAGGCGATGATCCGCCCACCTGCAGGCGAAAGTGCTATCCACCCCAGGGTCGAGGTGGGTCTCCTGCAATAGTGCCACATGAATATGCTGCCTGTCTAGGTACGCCAAGATCTTCCTGCGCTTCCTCGGGTCTCCCAAGCCCCGTACATTCCATGTCAGTATATTAATCACGCTATCACCCTCCCGTGCCATTGATGCCATGAAATCAAGCTAGTCCTGCATATTAATTCTCTGCACACCTCTGCCATTGCTCTGCGAAAGTCACCTGCATTCGGAATACCCTTGAGTTGACCTCCCCCCTCCCACTGAAGCAGCCCCAACTTGCCAGAATCCCGATTCCCTCCCCCTCCCCACCAAAGAACGACAACTTCAGAAACGTAAGGTTTAACCATGCTGAAAGAAACCAAAGGGTGTTACCCCTCCCCCAGAGCCCGCAAGTGATTAGATAGGCGAGCCCTGCGCGGGTTTAGGGGAGGTGCCCAGCGCAGCCCTGAATGTCATGCCCACTGGTGTGTTCCAGACCAAACCCAGCGCAGCAGTAGGATAACCAAAACAGACATTGCATAGTCCACCAGCAACCCGCCACACCCTCCCAGCAACTCAGCTTACTGTCTCTCAGTTAGGTCACAGCCGGCAGTGATGTATATCAGTCTTGTGAGGCGGGTCGACTCGAGGTGGACGGTGATCCTGTGCCACCACCTGAGCGCTTGAGGTGTTTTAGGAAGTCTTCTACTTGCTGCGGGTTGGTAAAGAAATTCTGCTTGCCCTGGTGGGTGACCCGGAGGCGTGCCGGGTATAGCAATGCATAATCCACCTGTGCCTGTCACAGCTTATTTTTGACCGCCATGAATTTACGCCTGTCCTCCTGAACTGCGGCTGTAAAGTCCGGATAGATGGAGAAGGTGACCCCTTCATAGTGGAGCTGTTGATTTGAGGAAATATGAATTTTTATGGTCAATTGTGTCCCCTATCTAGACCCCAACGGCTCCATGTACATGCTACAAGTACATGTATGTTCCCTCCACTTCAAGCTATGAAGACGCAAATACAATTGTGTCCAACGTTAATATGTACTCTTTCATATCTGCCATGAATGGGCCAGATATTCCGTTCCTAAGAATGCCTTGCCACCGTCTTTATATGGTATACTTTTCACGTTTTCCAGCTCTGGCAAGGTAGGCCCTGAATTCTGCCATCGAGCTTTTTCTTGCTTCTGCCTCTGAATGCTCCAGCCTGGACCTGCATCTGTATCCATGAACTTTGTCTTACTTCCTGCGCGGCTAACGGTGCCTAAGCCCGGCCTGTTGCCTGCCAAAACTGTATTCAGCCTTCAAGTTATCTGCTCCGTTCCTCAAGAAATGCATTCCTGTCTAAGTAGCTTAGGTAAACATCCCTCCAGCTGCAGAGCAAAGGGCCCGGCCTTACTGTCTCCGTGCAAGTAATTCATAACTCTCGTTACCATGGTAGGCCCATGCCCCCTCGCATCTCATGTAGACACTTAGACGCTTGTACACGCACTAGCAGTCAGTATAGAATAGGATCTGTCCGAGAAGACCTTTCCTTCTAGATAATATAGTTCTTTAAACATAAGATATTAGATATGATTTAGGACTAGGTTGTCCTGACACCCCAGACTTCTGTCTCCTCATGTAGGGCTAAATGTCAAGTTCCCTTCACCCTCTAGTTACACGTCAATCACACGTCATGCGGCTGCGCGCGCATCTCTGCCATGTATTTTTGCTGACTTTGCAGGATTCTCTTATGGATCCACCCACTTGTGTCATCATCATAATGACATTTTTAGTATACGCCTCTATGCACGCCTATTGTAACGCCTTTTTATTACGTATGTGTATTCTTATCAGCTGTTACGCCTCCTGCATCTGTCTCTACTGTAATGCATTACTATATATGCTTTAACCTGTCAATAATGTATTGCTGATCCCTTCCTGAACCTTCGTGGTGACGGAACTCGATTGCCTGGTTCGAACCATCATTCCTTTGTAAGGAATAAACTCCCTATTATATCCTTGAATACCACGGATTCTGCCTCTTATTTTTACTGAGTTATTCGTATTGTATTTTACCGCATAAATTAAGTCTAGGTAATTTAAATTTACCACATAATTGGCGCCCAAACAGGGACACCTCTCACACCCCACGCGCCGGAGGTGCGTTGCAGACCCGGTCTCCTGCCACAGCCGGACGGACAATTACGCGTACCCGCAGGATTTCCTGTATCTCCCTCAGGCCAACGGGGGCGACTGAGGCTGCGATCAACACCCAGACGAGGCGGTGAGGAGTGCGGAGAATCCCGACCAGAGCCTAGCTGAGAGAGCAAGATCCGAGGTATACAGAGGCCCACCAGATTCCGAAGTTCCGAAGTATCTAAGTCACGAGTCGAGTCCAGTCCAGTTTGGTCTAGTCCAGTCCAGACTTCCGAGGCCTTCCGTTCCGTGCTTCCCGGTGAGTACCGTTACTGAGGACGCATCTAGACGTGCACATTAGTTTGTGCCGGTCAAGACGGGTCTGGGTACACAGACCTGGTCTGCACTGTTTTAGCAGTGTATCTGTACTGTTTAGCAGTACATACAGTATATTTAGTATTATGCAGTTAACTAGTTTTATTCTAATTATTATTGTTCGTTCTAAAATGTTTTGATATGTTTTAAATGTCGTGGTATGAGTGATTGTTCGATCTTCATTATTGTGTTTATTGTAATTATTGTGTTCAAAAACCGAGTAAGAATCAAGTAACAAGGTTCAAGATGCCGTTATTTTCAAAATTAAGACAGATAAAAACTAGAAAAGGGATACTCGAGGAAGCTGTTCCTATCCCACCTAGGGACACTCCAGGGTACTTTATGTACCATAAACATGGCCTAGATGCCGTATTATATCTTGATCTATGGGTGGACTACACCAAGGATTTGGCAGAGAGTCAGAGATGGCCCGCTGCCGGAACATGGGATGCAGATTGCATCATGAGAATAGAAGAAGCGTTATGGAAAAAGAAAGCCAGACAGTCACAGAAAGATGCCATTGAACTATGGCGTAAAGAATCGCATAGGCGCACAGAGAAAGCGCTCAGAAAGGAAGAGAAAAGTAGGGAAGATTCAGAAAAGGCCCGAGAAAACATATTAATTGACGAAGGTACCCGAGTAAAATCAGAACAAGTAGACAGACAACGAAACACTCTTATGAATGGTATGTATCCTCTTCTGGCCGAGGGTTTGCCTAAGGCCACTTTGGAGGAACCAAAAGATTAAAGTACATCCCAAGACCGCAAAAGACATTTTCCTTTCTTCCTATTTAGACGATGCAGCCCCCGAATATGCTAATGGTGTGCAGCCACGCACACCACCCGTTAACGACGCTCAACCCCAAAATCAGCTGCACTCACCTCCTCAGCAACAAACTCCTACTCAAGTTCTAACAATTCCATCTGTTTCTACAGTCCTTCCTGCACCGACACTTTCTACCCTGCACCCAACAAATCCTTTTGGACTTGGCACCTCAGGAGGTGCGACAGGAGGTTTTTCCACGCCACCGCCAACAACTAGATTGACTTATAGAGATTTAGCATATCGACGTACACCCCAAAGAATATCAGACAATATATTAAACGAGCCTCTTTCCGATTGTAGATATGATCCAGTGCCAGGAAAAGATGACAGAATGTTGCTGTCTTCAGTACGTTTGCGACGAGCTGCAAACTATTTAATGACGTTACCAGGAATGGTTGAACATCTAGACAAAATATATCGCTTTATCCAAACAGGGCAAGGTCCTGAAAGTATTGCCGAAGCCATGGAATACCAGAAAGTAGACATACAAAAATTATTGTTACGCTTTTTCATAAACTGCTTGATCAGAAATAGAGATAGGCCTGAGGTAGATTCGGAAGAAATGCAAGCACTTACCAAATGGGGTCAGAATATAACAGACGGGAGACATGATAAACAGAAGTGTATAGAAGCCATGTGCCGAAGGATCAGAAAAGAAGTAGAACGAATACATGAAAGTAGAGTAGAAGCAGATAAAACTGAATCAGAGGGAGAGGAGGAGGAACAGTCAGAAACGAACATAGGACAATATGAATTACCAGCTAAACAAATGATAGCTTATGTAGGAAAAGGAAGATCTTTTAATAAAACAATACGCCCGATACATCCAGAATGTAACAGAATTTTTCAAACAGTTGTTACAAATCCAAGGACCCCTGAACACTTATTCCAGGCTACTGATAAATTACTTCGAGAACGAAGGGGGTACCATATGCTCGATTCTATGGATGAACAAGAATTAGCCAGGTCAGCAGTACAATGGGCTGACAGCTCTGAAAAATACAGTGATGATGCGCTAGCACACACGTTTCTGAATCTTGCCCCAGACGAACAACGTTTAGCTAGTATATACATGATACAACATCTCCTTATATTATATAAAGGCCAACACTCCGATCCTGGTCCCCTACCTGATATATTGATAGAACTACTCATGAATAAATGGAGAGGTTTAGGTACCGATCTAATTAAAGTAATTCTAGAATACAGACATAGATATAGTGCCTTTTTGTGTCCAAAACATGATCCAGCTCCTCCCATGGAAAGAAACCCGTATTACATAGACAGACAGAATCCCTTACGCGAAGTACACCCAGTCAGAAATGATGACAATACGTTTAGACGCGTGTTTGTGTACACGCCCATAACCAAAATAGAACTATTGGAAATGAAAAAATTAGTGCCCAGCCATGACAAAGATCCAGCAGGTTTTCACCGTGAACTAAAGGACATGTTACTCATGGGTGATTATACCTATCCTGACATTATGAAAATATTGAAAGTATTATTGCCTGCCGGTATTTATGAGAAACTCAAGGAAAAAGAATGGGAGGTGGGAGACCAAAAGATTGATTGGACCGCATTAGAAAATGAAGAAAATAACAGAACTGCAGGCGTAGGGCTTGGGGACAAAACAAAAGCATTGCCAGGTCTATTGGTACAAGTATTGCCACGTTTATTAACTACGAAAAAGGAAGATTGGGGAGCAATCTCAGCTTGTAAACAGAAACCCGATGAAGACACTAGTGATTTTTATTCCCGATTTGAAAAATGTTTTGGTATTAATAGCGGCCTGAAAGCAAACAGTGAGTCATATCCACATCTTTTTGTAACAAAACTAGTCGAGAATTCCCTGCCGCAGGTTAAAAACAGAGTATTGAAAGTTGAGAGCACTTGGCAAGCTAACACTCCTTCACAAATGTTACAAATGTTACAGTATCACCAGAATAGAATTAGAGAAGAACAAGAACACGAAACAAGGCGTATGAAAGACACGAAAATGAAAATGCTTGTCGCTCAGTCAGTTCCAGCTGACGGTCATAAAAAGGGTGCGACACAGTCCAGTAATTCAGCGGTTCCCGTTAAAGGGACATGCAACTATTGTAAACAGCCAGGTCATTATATAAACGATTGTGCAGTTCTGAAACATAATATCTCCACGGGTAAAACCAAGGAGAGACCACGTCCGCCTAGACAGGATCAGATCCAACAACAAGTACCTCAGAATATACAGCCTATGCAAACTGCACAACAGACCGTACCACAACAACAGCCACAGCCTATTGCCGCAACACAAAACACGACACAACAGATGTACCAGTATGCACAAAATGACTATCCAGAGTATCAACGCTACACATGAAATAGCCTAGAGAGGGAAGTTGGCTTACCCCTTATTGAGGTTCCTGTAGATCAAGAGGGTCCTTATGTACAGAGTCAAGTATTAGGGAAAGACAGAAAGTTTCTACTTGATACAGGGGCAAGCAGAACAACTATAAGTCACAATGAAGTCCCAGGGGCACCCCTCTCAGGCTCACAAAATATTTCCCTTGGTTTTTCAGGAAAGCCTACTATTAACGAAGTATCGCAACCACTTGCATTCACAGTCGGTCCATTAACACGGACTACAGATCTATTGCTTACGAAATCATGCCCAGAAAACTTGTTAGGTATAAAAACATTGAAAGCTCTAGGAGCTATAATATGCTGTTCTCCGGACGGAGTACGACTATTTTTGCGTGACTTTAAAGGTCACTACGTGTCTAGAGACATGGATCACCGGTTACAGAATCTACCTGCACACTTATGGGCACAAGGCCCCACTGATGTAGGTTGTATGCACATCACACCATATCGAGTTACACTCAAAACAGGAGTGGTACTACCACGAATGCGACAATACAAGTTACCGCCAGATGCTGTAGTGGCTTTACTGCAAATCATTGACGAGCTCATTGCACAAGGAGTGGTTGTAGAAACCGACTCCAATGTATGTAATTCTCCGATTATTCCGATTCTTAAACGAACTGATCCCAAAGCAACCCCAGTATATCGATTAGTTATTGATCTGCGAGAATTGAATAAATGCATTGTACCACAATATCCCGTGGTCCCAGATATTTCTTCATTACTGACAGCTATTGATTCAGAGGCAACGTTCTTTACTGTAATTGACCTCAAGAACGCCTTCTTCAGCGTCCCAATCGATCCGGAAAGCCAATATTTGTTCGGATTCAGTTTAAATGGACGAAATTTTAAGTTCGCACGCGCACCTCAAGGATTTACAGAAAGTCCTAGCATCTACAGCCAAGCACTGAAAAGACAACTTGACAGTATCCACATGCCTGTTAACACTGCACTGCTTCAGTATGTCGATGATCTGCTGATCACCGCCCGAAGCGAACCCGAATGTGAAAAAGCATCACTGACGGTTTTACATTTCTTAGCCGACAAGGGGCACAAGGTGTCCCCTTCAAAGCTACAATTTTGTGCCCAGCAAGTTGTGTACCTAGGGCACTTGCTGTCCAAATGGGGGAGACAGCTCACACCTGATCGTATCCAGGTAATTGTAAACATGCCACCACCCAAGACACAAAAGGAGGTACGGGCCTTCATAGGCCTCACTTCGTACTGCAGGCAGTGGATCCCCCAATATGCATTTTTAGCTAAACCACTCATTCAGTTGACAACCCAGGAGGCAGCGACATCGACTGTCCTCCCTTGGACTCCAGAACATACACAAGCTTTTGAAGACTTAAAGAAAGCTTTATGCCAAGCACCTGTTTTAGCGACACCATGTTACAGTAAGCCTTTTACACTCTTTGTTACAGAACGTGAAGGTACTGCTTTGTCAGTACTCACGCAGGAACAAGCAGGATCACACAAGCCATGTGCTTACTTTTCTAGCACATTAGATCCCGTAGCTCAGGCTCTTCCTGCATGTCTGAAATCAGTTGCAGCGACAGCTCTAGCGATTAGACAAAGCGATTCCATAGTATTAGGACATCAATTGACAGTACAAGTACCACACGCAGTAGAGGTTCTCTTGAACCGGACACAGACACAACACTTGACTATAGCACGACTGACAGGTTACGAACTCACATTGTTTCAGCCACACATAGAAATCAGACGTTGTAGTACATTAAATCCTGCCACACTTTTGCCATTAAGTGGAACAGACCCACTGGCACATGATTGTATTGAAGTCATTACTATTACGACAAAACCCAGACAAGACTTGACAGATGTCCCATTACCAGATCCAGACCTGGCACTTTATGTAGATGGTTCATGTATGAGAACAAGTACAGGGAAGTTAGTGGCCGCCTATGCAGTCACGACAGACACCGAAGTCATTGAAACAAATTGTATCGACACATTATCAGCTCAAGCAGCAGAGCTTATTGCTCTGACACAAGCCTGTATTCGAGCCAAGAATAGAAAAGTTAACATATACACAGATTCACGTTATGCTTTCGGAGTCGTACACGACTTCGGAGTCCTTTGGCGAGAGAGAGGTTATTTGACTTCTCACGGTGCCAACATTCAACACGGTCCCCTCATTCAAGCTCTATTGGATGCAATACATCTACCTACTTCAATATCTATCATGAAGTGCAAAGCCCATACAAAAATCACCGATATTATTTCCCAGGGTAACGACCTAGCAGACCGAACAGCTAAGCAAACAGCACAGAATCAGACTCATGCAACTGACTTGACAAAGACAATAGTTCCAACGCCGACACACTGCATGACAGTTAAGGATCCCGCTCTTGATGTAATTGACATACAGACACATGCTACACCAGAGGAAATAAAGAAATGGACTGAATTAGGAGGGATCCAAACAGATCAGGGATGGATGACGAAGGGAAAATCTATATGGTTTCTCCCCGACTCAATGGTTCAAGTTATCATTAACACAATACATAGTCCAGCACATCTAGGAGAAAAAGCCATGTTAGACAGTATTCAACACATTTGGTTCAACAAACACAGGTAGCTGCAGCCTTTCCCGACAACACCGAGGTAAAGCCCCATGAAGTAGTTCCGGGAAATCTCGTTTTCGTCAGAAATTTCGACAGGAGGAGTCCGTTGGAGCCTCGCTGGCTACAACCAAAGCTGGTTCTCCTAACGACGAGGACAGCAGTGAAGGTCGAAGGTCGCAAGGGTTGGTTACACTCGAGTCATATCAAGAAATTTCATGGACTACCATCCGAACTGAACTCTCAGCCCTGCCCCCTTCCAGAGACTGATTCAAAACTCCCCCTGGTTGAACCGACCGAATCTCAAAACTATAAACTGAAACTAAGGTCTAGCAAGTCAGACAATTCGATTGTTTAAGTCCTCTCCAAGGTGAATCGGTTGAATTAAGTTTTGACATGTATCCTCTAGACCGAATGAGAGAGAGAAATAGACAGAAACAGCTCAAGAAACATGCATACTGTAAATCACTTCATAGTCACTGTATAGTGACATTGTTGATTATGTTTTTCCTAAGTCTTTTTATTATTGCTGCAAGTATACTGTTACATATGTACTATCCTATTTTCAAGCGTGCTTACAATGTTACTGCCGAACATTCTTTTAGTGAACTACCTCCACATGAGTTGTCCTATAGATTTGCGCTGAGCAACAACACATTCATTAGTATGTTACATCATTCCCATCAAACCAGCAACGCTACAAATTGTTGGATATGTGGCCGACTCCCTCCCTATCAGAAATACAAAGGAGTTCTGCCTCTCTTTCCATATCCATTCACACACAATGGTTCCTGTGGAGCATGGTTTAGTTTGATTAACTCTTTAGATTCAAACACTGTAGTTTACCAGAGCAACTGGGTATGGGGAAACCTGAACTTAGTTTTGCTTAAAGCCTGTTATCCTAACAAGGAGGGACTTCCCAAAAGAACAGGAACTGACCTAGAAAATGAAGTATATGGATTAGGTAATTTTACACTTAACCTCATGATTCTAAATGTTGAATCTGAAGCTACACTAGTCTTGCCTGCTATGTCCGTATTACCAGTCAAAGGTGAATTATGTGTAAGAAAGAATGGTTCAGTACACCTGGGTCATAGTAAATGTACTACTGTGATCGAATTCAGTGATAAAGGCAAGTCTACATTTAGAGCTTCCCGTCACTCCTACTTCATCTGTGGTCACACCGCATATATACGCCTACCCCTAGATTCGGATGGTACCTGTTACATTGCATTCCTTCTGCCACCTGTTTTCCTAGCCCCTCCTGATTATCATAGGAATACCAATCTAGTACACCATAGACCCCAGAGAGATACCCCGATTGTTGACTACACCGAAACAGCATGGGAACAATATACAGACTTCAATAAAGGTCTCTTCCCTTACATAGGTGTTGTCTCAAACAGTAAACTGATACGTAGATTAACCAGAACCCTTGAAGCAGTAGTGAATGAAACTACCTCTGCCCTAGGCAACTTAACAGAGGAGCAGTCTGCGATGCGGATTGTTGTTCTCCAAAATCGTCTTGTCCTTGACGTCATCCTAGCAGATAGGGGCGGAGCTTGTAGGGTCATCGGATCAAGTTGCTGTGTTTTCATCCCAGAAAACGCGCCATCTGTATATAAAGCCATAACTCGTCTTCACAAGATTGCAAACCAGATACATCAGAATGCAGGCACCTGGACATGGTCCGGTTGGTTCTGGAGCGTGTTGTCAGCCTGGGGATGGAAAGTCCTATCCTTCCTAGGTATTGGCCTTCTCATAGTATTCAGTTGCTGCCTATGTCTACAATGTGGACCAGCGATTTGCGGCCTGTGTGCCACATCGTGTATTCCACGTTCAAGTTTTCATTCAAGATCCCGGAAGAAGAAAGAAGAGCAAATGATGTTACATGAACAGATTGATGGATTCCTGAAGATCGATATTTCATGAGGGTCCGTAGGGGACAAGGAGGGAATGAGGAAATATGAATTTTTATGGTCAATTGTGTCCCCTATCTAGACCCCAACGGCTCCATGTACATGCTACAAGTACATGTATGTTCCCTCCACTTCAAGCTATGAAGACGCAAATACAATTGTGTCCAACGTTAATATGTACTCTTTCATATCTGCCATGAATGGGCCAGATATTCTGTTCCTAAGTATGCCTTGCCACCGTCTTTATATGGTATACTTTTCACGTTTTCCAGCTCTGGCAAGGTAGGCCCTGAATTCTGCCATCGAGCTTTTTCTTGCTTCTGCCTCTGAATGCTCCAGCCTGGACCTGCATCTGTATCCATGAACTTTGTCTTACTTCCTGCGCGGCTAACGGTGCCTAAGCCCGGCCTGTTGCCTGCCAAAACTGTATTCAGCCTTCAAGTTATCTGCTCCGTTCCTCAAGAAATGCATTCCTGTCTAAGTAGCTTAGGTAAACATCCCTCCAGCTGCAGAGCAAAGGGCCCGGCCTTACTGTCTCCGTGCAAGTAATTCATAACTCTCGTTACCATGGTAGGCCCATGCCCCCTCGCATCTCATGTAGACACTTAGACGCTTGTACACGCACTAGCAGTCAGTATAGAATAGGATCTGTCCGAGAAGACCTTTCCTTCTAGATAATATAGTTCTTTAAACATAAGATATTAGATATGATTTAGGACTAGGTTGTCCGGACACCCCAGACTTCTGTCTCCTCATGTAGGGCTAAATGTCAAGTTCCCTTCACCCTCTAGTTACACGTCAATCACACGTCATGCGGCTGCGCGCGCATCTCTGCCATGTATTTTTGCTGACTTTGCAGGATTCTCTTATGGATCCACCCACTTGTGTCATCATCATAATGACGTTTTTAGTATACGCCTCTATGCACGCCTATTGTAACGCCTTTTTATTACGTATGTGTATTCTTATCAGCTGTTACGCCTCCTGCATCTGTCTCTACTGTAATGCATCACTATATATGCTTTAACCTGTCAATAATGTATTGCTGATCCCTTCCTGAACCTTCGTGGTGACGGAACTCGATTGCCTGGTTCGAACCATCATTCCTTTGTAAGGAATAAACTCCCTATTATATCCTCGAATACCACGGATTCTGCCTCTTATTTTTACTGAGTTATTCGTATTGTATTTTACCGCATAAATTAAGTCTAGGTAATTTAAATTTACCACAGATTGCTTCTGGCCACACGAAGTATTGTGCCACGGTCTCTATAATTGAGTTGCCTGGCAATAATGGGCCGAGGCGCGCTCCCCGTTGGCGGGCAATGGCCCAGGGACCGATGAGCCCACTCCACAATGAACTGGGAGGAGAGTTGTTCCTTTCCGATAGTTGTAGTCAGCAGTCTTTCCATATAGTCCTCTAGTCGGCCAGTGTTTGTGGTCTCCGGTAACCCAAGAACGCGGATGTTATTGCGGCGACTCCTCGCTTCTAAGTCTTCATTCTTGGCCGCAATCAGTTTTAGGAGCTTGTCCATTTGCGCAACCTGTGTGGAGACCTAAGTGGTAGTGTCCTCAGTATCCGAGATGTGGCGCTCTGCCTCCCGGAGTCGATCCTCATGATTGTCTAGCTTATGCACAATGGCATCCATTCGCGTAGACATGCCGTACATTTTTTCCGCCATTGTGGCAAAGCCCTGCCTGACCTCACGGAGTAGCGATGCCAGCTCCCCCGTGCCCTCAATGGGGCCAGCTGCTGGGTCCGGTTCAGCCGACACCACTCTCTCATCCGGCGGGGTGCGGCCCGCCTTCTTTGCCTCAAAGGTGAGGCGGGACTGCTTGGCATCGGTCTTCCCCATCGTCGGCTGCAGTCGAGGGGGGCCACGCAGAGCGCCACGAGATCAATCTCCCAGGGGATGGCGACGGCGGAGGCGGCCGCCTCTCCCCACCGCGCTGGACCGTTCAAGCTGCAAATCAGCCCCTCCACACAACCCTCTTCGTGGGCTCCCTGCGCCGGCAGATTTCCACCAGTGCACGTCCCCTCTTTTACGGCAGTCAGTTGAGGCTCAAGAGGGGCGCACCCAGGACCCCCTCGTACTTTGCACGTATGAGTTCAATATGTCGCGCAAACTGTGGCAATTAGTGAGGTAACTAGCAGCACTCCACGCTTCCGCTGCCCAATGGCTTTGAATGCAGCCACTCTTAACCTGCTGTGCGCAGCTCCCTGCCGTTTGCGACTGCCCTCGCAGAGAGTGTCACTCCAGAATCAGCTCCCATGCACGCTGTGGCCGATTAAGTACCCTGTCCCTCCAAGGTAAGAGCAGGAGAGGCAAGCGCGTGGGGAGAGTATGGTACTCTAGCTCGAGTTGTAGCACGCAGCCCCCCCACCGCGTGCCCTAGGGACTCCGTACAGCCCTCGCGCCAAGCCTGCAGTGATTGTCAGAGAGTAGTGGGATGGCCTCGCCGGTTCCGCTACGGGGTAAGCAGTGTCCTCTGCAGGGTCTCCCACCAATGCGGCAGCTGTCTCCCGAGCGTCCGGCAGCCTCCGACCACGGGCCCACCTCAGCCCGGCAGCTGGGCCCGCACTCACCCGACTTCCTCAGACTGTCTCCGGTCGCAGTGTGCAGCGCGGGCACCGCGGCTTCCCCGCCTTCTGGCAGTACTCTCTGGCGTCCAGGGCCCCCCAGGGGTGTCCGATAGCCCTCTCCGATCCGGAGCCGTTCACGCCGTGCTCCACGGCTCAGAGGCCTATGCTCCTCGTGGTCAGCCGCTGGCTCCCGTAGGTCGTCTGCCGGATCTCCTTCCTGCCGCGGCCCCATCGACACAGCCGCTCCGCGGCCGCAGCTCCTCCGCGGCGATCCGAGCCTTCCAAGCCGCTGAAAGTGGACACCAGGGTAGTGGGCAGGTTTAGGGCAGGCAGGCCATCTCAATCAGGTCGCCGCAGTTACCGTGGGCAGGATAAATATCGAATCTGTGCGCCGAGCGGCAGGAGCCTCACATACGTGCGGCCATCTTGCACGGCGCCACCTAGCGTCCCTCCCTGGACAGAGTTGTGGCCAATATTTTGATCTATTTTTCAGACCACTGCTCTCATGTTGTTTTGTATTGATTTGGACGTTTGAAGCATTTCTATCTCTGTGGATTCATCATCTTCCAAATCATTGGCTAGGTCATATAGATTTTTAAGATGTGGTATTTCTTCAATTGTTAATGATGCATCATTGTTGATCTGGCCATTTGTTATATCTGGAGCGTCTTGAAATTGACAATTGAACGCTTGTTTATTGGCATGCACTTTGGCTAATTTTAATTTGCATACATACTTATACATATCAATTTTGGTGTTGGTATAATTAAAATGTTTTTGAGGGCAGAACGAAAGGCCTTTGTTTAGTACTTGGCACTCTATTTTAGTAGGAGTGTAGTCGGATAAATTAATTATTAGATCTTCAGATCTTAGTTCTTCTTCGTTCGATTTCTGAGCGGGTATTGTCTTTTTATGCTTCGATCTTCTGGTCTTCCTGAGGCTTCTGAACACTTTGTATTGCCTCTTCCAGACCCTCTGCCTCTGCCTCTGCCCTGTCCCTGGTTGCGTGAAAGATTTTGATCCAGGTTGACAAGGCGCATCTCTTCTAAAAAAGAAGTTGTGCTTGGTATGTTCTTGCCAATTATGGCCTCATTTTCGCTTCCACTGACGTCAGATTCACTTCCTAATTCTCCAGTCATTTGAGGACGTTTTTTGGCATAATTGGTTTTCAGGGCGTCGAAGCTTTTAGCGAAGGTTAAAATTTGGCTATGTTTGTAGTCCGCTTCATCCCTTGCGAACTTTCTTTGTTTGCGCTCCTGTATTTCGTCTTCATATTTTTCAAGACGCTCCTCCATTTCTTTGCGCAATTTGTCTGATTCCCCTTTGTCCTTTTGAGAGATTTTTTCTTCTAGGTCTTTAATTAAAGTGTGTATTTCTTCTAAGTCTTTCTTAGCATATTTTATTAATATCCGCATCATGTTTTGGCTGCATGCTATTTTGTTCGCACCCTACTCTTCCAACATTTCAGTTCTAGTGTCAGGATGTGTGGGCATTGTAAATATTGTTAACCCACGTGGCACTCTCTCAACCTCCAGATATTTCTGTAGTGCAAGTGTTTCCCAGCTTTTGCTAATCTCTCGCTTATATTGTTTCTCAATTTGGAGGAACAATTGTTTTAGGGTTGGATCCAATCCAGTTTGTTGAGCTGTTCTAGAGTTTATGGACAATCCCTCATTACCGTCTGGTGAAAGCATAGTCGCTGCTTTCTGAGCGCGTTTACCCTTACGCGCTTCCATTTCTGCCTTTGGAACTGTGTTATTCTTCTCCTGGTAGCTGTGAAACAAAGTATCAGTTGCTTTTTTGTTCCGCGTTCTATTTTATGCGGGCTGATGTGTGAAAGCGTTTAGAAGCAAGTTCCCGCTTTAGTGGTTTGAGCTCGGCAAATCGCTATGTTAATTTGCCGCGATGCCGATTTGCTCGTTTGTTACCCCCTCTCAAGTCGCTTCGATTCAAAAAGATAGTGCCATAAATGAATTGCGCATTGCTTCGACACTTACCCAGTGGGGAGACTCCTGTACAGGTGGCGCTCTCTGCCCCGTCCTTCAGTGCTCGACCCAAACTGGGTTTTTGTGTTTGCTTGGCGTCTCCCGGCGTCTCTCTCAATCGGGCGCTTCCGGCTTGAATTCAGTTTTCCTCAATGTGGTTTTGTTACTGGATCGCTCAACAGCGGGTGCAGGCGTTGGGCCAAACCAATAGCCAGGGTCAATTTTATAACAAAGGACGCCACACTCTGGAACTTGTCTTTTTTAGATTTTACAAAATATGTGATCTATGTGATACAATGTAATTGTGGTAAGCTGTACATAGGCAGCACTATTTGCATGCTGAAGAAGTGGATCCTGGAACACATTAGGGTAGTGAAAAATAAAGACCTAACATACGCAACTGCCAAACATTTACTAATCTGCCAAGGTGGGGATTGGCGCAACATGAGCTTCTTTGCTATAGATACAATTGGATACAACGAAAGGATGGGAGACCGAAAAAAGAAATTGAGACAGTTGGAGTCTAAGTACATCATTAGACTGCGGACTAAGAATCCGAGAGGCATGAATTCTGATGAGGAACTTTATGTCCATCTATAATAGAACAATGAGGAATAAGTTGGACTGTTTCAAGGGCATTGACAATCTCGTAATCATGGTCAAATCCTGAAAATATGAATTGCTAAGCAAATATACTCAAATCAAATTGGGGAACAGTGTTGATCAATTCATGGGTATTAAACCCTGTATTGCTGTAATTTATTACAGAAATCCCAATGCAATGAGAATGATAACATATATGTACTAAACATACATACATAGATATTTATATATACACACATAATGGGCATATTACACTTACAATTGCCAATAAATGTCTATATGAATTGATAGCAAATCTTTTGAAAGTCATTTTAAATTTTGAAATTTATTTTTTGAAAATTCTTTCATAATAATGTGCAATTGGGATTCAATCCAGCAATTTCCAAACAACAGCTGTGAAATGTAAATATCAATGCATCATATTATTTTACATACATAAGATGGTATCTGTCACAAGGTCATCTGTATTGAATTATATTGAAACTACATGTCCCAGAAGTCATGGGGATAGTGCAATGACAGGAAATGCAATAAAGCAGATGCAAAAAGTAGTGCCATGATACCGTGAGAAAGGCCGCCAGGCCGAAACGCGTCGATGTGAAAGACTGGGCTCTGTGCAATAAAATCTAAAAAAAATAAATATATATATATCTCTCTCTCTCTATATATATATATATATATATATACGGCATCAAGGAAGTCCACAGCACGGCAAGGTCAGTTAATGTCGTTTATTTCATCTGTTTCACCAAGTGCACAACAACAGGGACGGTCGACGCGTTTCGGCGAATGCCTTCAACTGGACCATAGAGTCCCAACATCTAGACAGTCTTTTTAAAGTGACAGAGTGCAGTAAAAATAAAAAAATCACCTTGTGTGTTTCAGTAGGCTAGAGTGTTAACCCACACTCAACAATGGCATACATTAGGCGCCATTTTGCATTTCAATTTCATTTATTTATGTGTTTTTTTGTATATAAAAAACATTTCCTGTTTGTGGTTTGGATTTTTTAACAGACAACCAAACAGAATTGGCAGATTTGTTGAGTAAAGTACTCATCAAAAGTGGAAAACATTTGTATGAAAAACATAGAACATTGTATATGCTGTGATTATCAAGATCATGCTCATATTCACATTCTGAAAAGATCCTAAAAAAAATACAGGGAATAATTGGATTTGAGCTTAGACTAGTTTTGAGAAATGGCCTCCAAACACAAAGGAAATGCCATTAATTGTTAAAAAACCATGGTCTCAAGTTAACCATCTCTTGAGTTTAAAAAGTTCTAAAAGTTTATAAAGAAATGATGGAAAGGTGATTTGTGCAATGTGCAAATTGTATCAATAGGGTCAGCAACCTCCTAAGGTATTTAATAAAGTGCAAGTGTATTGTGCAAATTTGCAATTTTTTAGGCTCATGAAATCCAAGCTGCCGTAACTATTACACAGTGCATTTTAGTAAGGTGCAAATATGCAAGTATGTTGTGCAAAGTTGCAATTTTTAGACTCATAAATACAAACTGCCATAGCCATCATATAGTACAAAGATATTTATATCTTATTATCTTTGCCTTGAGAATTATTTTGTTTTCTCGGGATAGACCACAGTTCATTTATTAATTTCTTGGCATTTCAGTTGGTTTCAGTCTCACTTTGATAGTCATGATTTTATATAAAAACTCATCCTTTTGTTCCCCTGAATTTCTCCACTAAAAGCCAAGAGTCAAGGTTAGATCTTCCATGGTTTTTATAAATGAACATGTAATTCCGCATCCAGGTTATGGCCAAAGGGTTTTTCTGTTCCAAGTGCTAAAATGAATCTGGACTCAGCCCTTCTTAATTCCAGAGTTGTATCACCACCTCTCTCATTTGGTTGCATCATTTTAGCTTCGAAATAGCGTAGCCCTAGTGAATTCCCTTGATGTTTTTCGGAAAAATGTTTGGCCATAGGGTACGTCAGATCTCAGTTTTTGATTGCTTGCAAATGTTGTAGAATGCGCAGTTTTAATTTATTGATGGTACTTCCAACATAAAGTTGTTTACACGGGCACTTTAAAACATATACCACGTATCTTGTTTCACACGTGATATGTGCAGTGATCCATTCCTTTTTACCATTGGCCAATGTGTATGACAGTGTGTTATTTCCATGTTCACATGCTTTGCATTTAGAGCATTTCCAAAAACCAGGTGTGGTTAACCATGTTACTCTGTCCTTTTTAGGTGTTTTTAGATGGCTTTGTGTCAAAATATCACCTAATGATGAGGTCTTCCTGTAGGTTATTTTAGGAGTTGGTGGTAAAATTTCTTTAGTGAATCGTCAAGCAATAAAATGTTCCAATTTTTTTCTGATGATTTTCCTTAGGCACTTATTTAAAACATTAAAATCCATAATGATCCGAATTGTTTCATCGTCGTCAGTATGATCTCGTTCTTTCAATAGTTCTTTTCTAGGTTTTTCCGTAGTTTTGTTCTTTGAGTCATTTATGACCTTCAGGGGATATTCTCTTGCCAGGAATCTAGCACTTGCGTCTTCCAGGTTTCTCTCTATGTCACAGGTTTCCCAGCAGTTCCTCTTGATGCGGAGCATCTCACCATACGGAATGCTCCATTTTAGATGTTGTGGGTGTCCACTGTTGGCATGGAGGATGCTGTTTGTTGACGTGGGTTTCCGATGGATTCTGGTGCAGATCTTTTGTTTGCATATGAACACTTCTACATCCAAGTAGGTTGCTTGATTTTTGCTCCAGTTGGATGTGAAGGATAAATTATAGTTGTTCTCACTCAGGCTTTGGATGAATTCTTCCAATGTCGATTTGTCTCCTTCCCACACTATAAACAAATCGTCTATGTACCTCATCCATGTTTTGATATTAGGCCTGTATCCGCTTCTCAGGATGCCATCTTCCCAGACTGCCATAAATAGATTGGCATACATTGGGGCAAAGGAGGTCCCCATTGCTGTACCTTGTCACTGAAGGAATATCTCCCCATTGAAAAGAAAAACATTATGTGTCAGGCAATGATTCAACATGTCTATGATCATTTGTGAGTGTTCCAAATAACTCAGTGATCTTGTATCCAGAAATGTGTTCACTGCTGCCAGACCATCTTTGCGGCAGATAGATGTGTACAGTGATGTTACATCTACTGTGATCAGAATCTGATGCGTGTTCCAATGGATGGTTTCCAATTTATTTAGAAAAGCCGTAGTGTCTTTTAGGTATGAGGGTAATTTTGTCACATATTCAATCAGGAACACATCAATATAATGGGATGTTCTCTCCAAGAGTGAGCCCAAGGAGCTAACAATTGGTCTGCCCGGAGGGTCTACAATTGACTTGTGCACTTTCAGAAGAAAGTAAATTGTGGGTGTAACCGGATTGTCAACCTTGAGGTACATGAATTCCTCAAAGTTGATTAACCCTCTCTCTTTCCAAATTAATAATTGTTGATGGTATTCTATGGTCCATTGTGTCATCGGATTTTTATCCAATATTTTGTAATGATCCTGGTTTCTTAGTTGTCTGTGGGCTTCAGCAATGTATTGCTCTTGGTTTTGTAGGACAATGTTGCCGCCTTTATCGGCGGCTTTTATAATGATGTTATGATTGTCTCTCAATTCCTTCATTGCTTTCTGTTCCCCCCGTGAGAGGTTCCATGATGGTTTATTGTGCCTCCTATGTTTTCCCATGGTGATTTGATTGATTTCATCTACCACGATCTCATGAAATAGATCAATCTTGTTTCCTGGGGGTAGCTGTGGACAAAATTTGGATTTGGATTTTAACCCACTTTCACCACCTACATGAGTGGTAATGCCTTCTTCTTGGCCGGATTTTAGATCATCTTCAATACTAGAACCAATGCTGGTGCTTTCGTCAAGGTTCGAACTTCCAAGATTGGACAGTGTCTTTAAAGCTGGTAGATCTTTGCGGTTCAGAGGGGAGATGTCTTGAGTTTTAGAAGTTGAAGCCCTTCCTGCTAATGTCAGCTTTTCTTAAAAGTATTTTTTTAATTTTACTTTGCGACAAAATTTGTATAGGTCAATGCACATGTTTGGAATGTCTAAAGTTGTATTAGGGCAAAATGTGAGTCCTTTATTGAGCAGGCTGATATGGTCTGTATTTAAAATCATGTTGGAGAGATTGATGACCAGATTTTTATCAAGTGAAGTTCTTTTTATCTTTGCTTTTTCTTTTCTTCTACTCTTTTTGGCCTTGCTCCTTCTTCTGCCACGTCTGATTGGGGTGGGTTTTGACCCCTCCCCCATGTTCTTGGTCGACCTCGTTGTCGCGTTTCCATCTGGGCTAGTCTCATCTCCCCACAAAAATCCAGTTGAGAAATTTCTATATCCTCATCTGCCGAGCTCAAGTTCGAACTATCATACATTCCTAGTGTTTCATGGCTGATGCATTTGTCCATTGCCACTCTGTTCCTTAAAAAGTTATATTTTCTGGCACATGTATAAATACGGCCATTGGCGTAATCAATGCGATCACGATTAAACTTACTGGCTTTTCTTTTCTTCACATCAACTTCGTGTTTAGTTATTTTATTCTCCATTGCTTCCATCAGTTCTTTTTTCTCATCATTATTTGGAAGTTTATCCAACTCCGCCTCCAAAATTTTGATTCTTTCCAAAGTGCCAACCAATTTGCGTTCAGCATGTATAATTAATGTTTTCATTAGTCTTAGGGAGCATTCATTTGTGTCCGTTTGCCATTGCTTAATAAGATCCGTATCCAAATCATTAAGTGTGGGCATAATCAAAATTCGTAGACCTCTAGGTACTCTTTTGAACTCAATATATTTTTCTAGCGTGGTTTTCTCCCACCACTTATTTATTTCCATGATCTTTGCTTGTTGTAATTCTCTAACGACAATTTGGACCATTTTATTCTTCCCCTCTGAAAGAACACTGTTGTGGCGGGATGGTTCTAAGGTAGTTGAGTTGTCATCCAAGAGCTCATTGGCTCTTTGTGCCCGGTTAAGGTTTCTATCCGCCATTTGGCTATATGGTTGTCTGATAAGCTTCCTAAGTTTTGGTGCTCAATTATACAATTCACTCAATTTTGTTGCGTGGCGTTATTCATCATTGTTGTGCAAATTTGGTGTGAAGTGTTAGTTCACTAAAAAAATATATAAATAAATCGTTCTTTTTCTTTTTCTTGTCGTATGGTCTTCCTCATAAGCACCTTGCAGCTTAGCGGGTGCGTATTGTTCCACTATATGCCTCAGAAGATTGTTTTCCTGCTTCCTGGGATGGGAGCGAGACGTTCAGCACAGAGCGGTTTCTCGTGAGTTGGAAACGGACACGTTTTTTTCGGTAAGACCGAGTCGGCTAAGCGTTCACCCCCCCACCATCTCCACAGCGAAGTTAGGATCCCGCTACAGCTCGCCACAGTCTTCCCGTACTCACCGAGCAGCTCTTCCTCACTTCGTCCTCGGCGTCTTAGGCGTTCTTCGTCACGGCAGTGTTTGGATAGTCCTTCTTCACTGCTTACGACGTGAGGCAGAGGCGTCAGCTCAAAGAACTCCGTATCACGAATCGGGACTGGTTTCACGGAGAGAGACTGTTTCACCTCAGTAGCAGAGTGCCTGTGGAGTGCAGATCAGGCACTGCACTTAACTAAGGGTGGGCGTAGTGGGCGTAGTGGGGCTACGTGAAGCAGCACATAGTGTGCCCAAATCTACGCACACTACGTGCTTCGCGTAGCCCCACTACGCGCCACCCGCCTCCCGCCCGCCCTCCTTTTAAATCAAACCCCCGCATTTACAATAAATACTAAATTAAAGAAACATTTCAAACTTCTTCTGACAAATGCGCATGCGCGGAAGCCCGCGCATGCGCATTTCTTGCAAGAAATGCGCATGCGCGGGCGTCCGCGCATGCGCATTTGTCAGAAGAAGTTTGAAATGGAAGAGGGAGCCCCGGAGACGCAGCGTTTCAGGTAAGTTTCTTTAATTTAGTATTTATTGTAAATGCGGGGGTTTGATTTAAAAGGAGGGCGGGCGGGAGGCGGGTGGCAGCGGCAGGCAGCTACGCTTCGCCCTGGGTGTGCGTAGCGCTAGCCTGCTTCGCCTACTTCGAAAACTGCGAAGCAGGCAGCGCTACGTACACTACGTGGGCGAAGCGTAGTGTCTTGCCCAGGGTTACACTTAACATTTGAAGAAAGAACTCGGTAGCATTCCCTACCAAGATATCCACGGCACCAAGGAAGTCCACAGCACGGCAAGGTCAGTTAATGTCATTTATTTCATCTGTTTCACCAAGTGCACAACAACAGGGACGGTCGACGCGTTTCGGCGAATGCCTTCAACTGGACCATAGAGTCCTGTCAAGAATTCCTGTCATACAAGGGAAACACGCCCTTATGTAAACAGGAGAGCTGTTACATAACTCAAGGGAAACACGCCCTTATGTAAACAGGAGAGCTGTTACATAACTCAAGGGAAACACGCCCTTATGTAAACAGGAGAGCTGTTACATAACTCAAGGGAAACACGCCCTTAAGTAAACAGGAGAGCTGTTACATAACTCAAGGAAAACACGCCCTATAAAGGGAGGAACCGGGAGGTACAAGGCTGTCGGATATTGTGTTTACACCGACGTACCTGCTTCGTGAAGAGCAGTGTTCCGGAGTGGTGCTCCAGTAAGGCAAGAACGGAGGTAGGTCGAGTCGTTACTCCCTGGGCCGTGTCTTGCCCCATCGTCACCTGTGAAGGACCCGGAAGCTCTACCGGTCAACCATTGAGCTTCGCTTTTTGACTCGGCTGAGTCCAAGCGCAGTGGCGCTTTTGCTGGTTGGAGTCGTAACTCCCAGCCCGACCAGAGACACAGGGACTGCCAGCTGTAACGCACACCAGGAGGTGTTTGCCGCGTTACAGACTCGGAAGTCCACAGGATCGATCGAGCGGCTGCTCTCGGTTCAGTCTTCTTGCTTGTGATTGGGGTATCGGTGACGCATCACCAGGAGGTGACTCCGCGTCCCGGTGCAGTCTGAGGAAGAGGTTGAGCGGCTGCTCCCTTCAGGTAGAGACCCCGGCTGGGTGTTTCCCTGACTCCTCGATTCTCCCCAACACTCTTCGTGCCCCTCACAGCCTACCGATTGGCATTGTCGGCCATTTCATTTCTGCCCTCTGTTGGCATACGCCGGGATTGGCGTATATGCAGAGGACGGTTAGGACCATCCGTGCTGTGGGCTGGTAACGTACTTAGCCTGGAGGATTCCAGTGACTATAACTTTTGTTTGTTCTTTGTATTTTATTTGCCTTCATTAAAAGAACTAACCCTTCACAAGTGGTTGCGTCCTCATTGTCGTGTCTGTTAAACGATCCTGAGACGTTCAGGGCGTTACAAAATATCCGACCTTAATAACACTAACTGTCTCCCGGTCGATAACAGACATGGCAACACTTGATGATGTGCTGGCTGCTTTAGCGGCCATGCAAGTTGAAGTGGCTGCCTCTAGGCAAGAAACAGCCGATGTAAAAGCCAGACTGGATGCTATCCAATTGGACCCGCTCACGCCCAGCACCTCCCTCACGAACCAGACCCCTGCGGTAGTAGTGGAAATGCCGGTAGCCATCCCCTTGGCAACACCAGAGAGGTACAGTGGGGATCCTAACACAGTGCAGGTATTCCTCACACAAGTGGCGCTACATTTATCGTGCAAACCAAAGGCGTTCCCCACGAGTCAGGCTCGTGTGGCTTTCCTTATATCCTATTTGGCTGGAAACGCGGCACAATGGGCCGTACCTCTGGTGAGCAGGGACGACCCCCTCTTATGTGATTGGGGTGCTTTTCGCGAGGAATTCCTGAAGGTATTCGACAGAAGGGCTGACTCGTACACGGCGGACCGTGAAATGCTTGAGTTGAGACAGGGATCCAACGACCTGGTGCAGTATCTCAACGCGTTCCGAAGGCTGGTTGCGGAAACCAAGTGGCCTGTTGCTAAACAGACGGCGCTCTTCCATCAAGGGCTGTGCGATGAGCTCAAGGACGCCGTGGCTCATATTGACCCTCAACCCAAGACATGTGAGGGCCTTATCAACCTGGTATTACGGCTGGAACATAGGCTAAGTGAAAGAAAGGGGGATCATGGGAGAAAAGGAAAATCCCTTCCATCCTATGTGACGGTGGGAAGTCCTGAAACTTCCACCGCATCCAAGGGAGAACCCATGGACATCAGCGCAATACGAGCGAGCCTCACAGCCACGGAGAAAGAGTCACGCCGTAAACAAGGATTGTGCCTATATTGTGGCAAAAAAGGCCACTACGTACGTGAATGCCCTGCCAAACCGAAGACGTCACGTTATCGGGCCAACCGGTCGGTAACAGCCGTGGTGGACATACCGGCGGAAAACTAGAGGACTCCAAGACCAGAGAAGGGGCATCTCGGAGTCACTCATCCATCCCTTCACTTTCCAACTCGGTCACTAAGGGACAACGACACCTGTTTATCACGGTGCACGTGGGAGTGCATGACCAGTGGATACCCGTTGTGGCCATGGTGGATTCAGGGGCCACTGGCATGTTTATGGACCACAACGAGGCATGCAGGCTAGGGCTAGTGCTTCTTCCCAAAGCAGTACCCGAAGACGTCTATGCGGTAGACGGAAGGCGATTGGTGACGGGGCCCATCGGACAGCACACGGGGGTCCTTCCGATGAGATATGGGAGGAACCATTTGGAACAAATCGATTTTAACATCATCCGAGCGCCCCAATATGGCGTCATATTGGGATTGCCGTGGCTACAGAAACACAACCCCTTTGTGGATTGGCCAACACATCGCATCGAAATGACGTCACCGTATTGCATCCTGCATTGTGGAATAAGAACGGAATCCCTTGACGCAGATGAGAGCGGGAGTCAGACGGTGGCTACAGCGGCAGAAAAAGATGTGGCTCTCCCCCAGGCTTATCACAGTTTTGAGGATGTATTTGATGAGGTGAAGGCGGAAGTGCTACCACCACATAGACAGTTTGACTGCCAGATCGACCTGGTGCCAGGGGCCAGCGTTCCCAGCGGCAGGCTGTATGCCCTGACGGAGCCTGAAAACGTGCATCTCCGGGGGTACCTGGATAAACTCCTCAAGCTAGGATTCATCCGCCCGTCCAAGTGTCCGGCCGCCTCGCCACTCTTCTTCATCCCGAAGGCTAATGGGGAGCTGAGAGCCTGTGTGGACTTTAGGGCATTGAATGCGATAACCATAAAAAATCGGTACCCCTTGCCTCTCATCAGTGTACTTCTGGAACAGGTCAAGAAATCTCGTATCTACACCAAGTTGGATTTGAAAGGGGCATACCATCTGGTGCGCATGAGGGACGGAGACGAGTGGAAGACCGCCTTTAAGACCAGGTTCGGCCTTTTTGAGTACCTCGTCATGCCGTTCGGTCTGTGCAACGCCCCGGCAGCCTTTCAGTACTTTTTGAATGAGGTATTCAGAGAGGAGTTGGATATCTACGTGGTCGTATATATCGACGACATCCTCATCTATTCGTCCAGTGTGGAGGAGCACGTACACCACGTCAAAGCTGTGCTCCAAAAGCTGAGGGAAAACATGCTGTTTTGTAAACTCAGCAAGTGTGACTTCCACGTCACATCCGTGGAATTCCTTGGAGTGATGCTGAGTCCAGAGGGACAGGAGATGGCAGAACGAAAGATCAAGGCGGTGAAAGAATGGCCGGTGCCCCAAAGCGTGAAGGACGTCCAAAGTTTCATTGGCTTCGCCAACTTTTACAGGCGGTTTATAGATGGATTTTCAGGAGTGGTGGCCCCAATCACACAGCTACTGAGGAAGTCCAAGGAGTTTGTCTGGTCCCCTGAAGCGAACAAAGCCTTTGAGGCCCTGAAAAGCGCCTTTGGTAAGGCGCCGGTGTTGGCTCACCCCGATCCGGATCTCCCCTACGTGGTGGAAGCGGACGCGTCGGATGTGGCGCTGGGGGCTATCTTGTCCCAACGCAACCACGACACAGGGGTGCTTCATCCCGTTGCGTACATGTCCCGCAAACTCAACGACGCCGAACGCAACTACCATATTGCGGAGAAGGAGCTTCTCGCAATCAAGGACGCCTTCACCGAATGGAGGCATTGGTTGATGGGGGCAAGACATGTGGTATCGGTGTACACGGACCATCGGAACCTACAGTTCATGACGGCCACTAGACACCTTTCTCCCAGGCAGCTGCGGTGGATGATCTTCTTTGCGGGGTTCAACTTCCGCATCACATATCGGCCGGGGACGGAAAACCGGAAGGCGGACGCCCTGTCCCGTCAATCTGCAGTTAAGGAACCATTGCCTGCAACCAAGCGTTCCATCATTTCCCCGAGGATGGTATTGGGGGTTATCCAACCGGATACTTTCCTGAGGGGAATAAAGAGAGGGATCAGGTCATTCGCATGGCGGAGGTGGCTCCTCAGTCACAGAGAATGGCAGCTGAAGGACGGGATACCCCTGAAGGGCAGGTGCCTATTGATACCCACGCCTAGGCTAAGGAAACAAGCATTCATCTGGTGCCATGACTCTCCATGCGCAGGTCATTTGGGCTTTGAAAAAACGGTGGCTAGCATGGGACGGCATTTCTGGTGGCCAACCATGAGAGTGGATGTCAGGAGGTGGGGACAGGAGTGTCCTACGTGTGCTACCATGAAGGCCGACCATGGCCGAACCCAAGGGCTCTTACATCCACTTCCGACCCCGGATAGACCATGGGATAGCATATCACTGGACTTCGTGGTGGGCCTACCGGTAGACCAGGGGATGACGGCAATACTGGTGGTGGTGGATTACTTGACGAAAATGGGGCACTTCATCCCCTGCAAGAGAGTCCCTACGGCCGGGGAATTGGCGTCACTACTCCTAAAGAATGTGGTACGACTGCATGGATTACCTGGGGTGATCGTGTCGGACCGGGGGTCGCAGTTTACTGCGCAATTCTGGAAGACTTGGTGCACTGCGCTGCATGTTAAGACCGCCCTGTCCACCAGCTACCACCCTCAAACGGACGGCCAAACCGAGCGCCTGAACCAAACGCTCAAACAGTATCTGCGATGTTTTGTGGACCAGGGCAGGGAAGAATGGGTCGACTTGCTATGGGTTGCAGAGATAGCCTATAACAACGCCACTCACAGCTCCACACAGTCATCTCCGTTCTATAGCAACTATGGCCAACATCCCAGGTTCTTGCCATTTCTACATCCGTTCAGAGAGGACAGGATTCCCGCCACAGCGGACAGGGTGGCACACATAAAAGACACGTTGATGCGCTCAAGGGCTGTCCTAATAGAGGCCAAGAGAAGATACAAGGCTGCGGCAGATAGGAAGAGAAGGCCCGGGCCACTGTACCGCACTGGAGACTACGTCTGGATATCCACAAGAAACATGAGGTTTCGAAAGAACAGTGTGTTCCATCCCAAGTACATGGGCCCCTATCGAATTACCAAGTGTATGGGTCCCGTGAACGTGAAGGTGTGCTTGCCCCAGTCATTGCGGATACACCCTGTCTTTCATGTATCATTGCTCAAACCAGCACCCTCCAAGCCGTCTGGGACACCTAGGCCGGTATGCGTGGAGTCGGAGGTGGAGTATGAAGTGTCGGGCATACGGGCGTCCAAATGGCGCAGGGGGAAGCTGTGGTACCTGGTTGCGTGGAAAGGCTATGGCCCGGAGGAGCATTCATGGGAACCGGCTGAAGGGGTTCATGCTCCGCGCTTGGTCTCCTTGTTCCATCGGCGTTTTCCTGCCAGCGCTGGACCCGTGGGGAGCCGCTGAGAGGGAGGATGTACTGTCAAGAATTCCTGTCATACAAGGGAAACACGCCCTTATGTAAACAGGAGAGCTGTTACATAACTCAAGGGAAACACGCCCTTATGTAAACAGGAGAGCTGTTACATAACTCAAGGGAAACACGCCCTTATGTAAACAGGAGAGCTGTTACATAACTCAAGGGAAACACGCCCTTAAGTAAACAGGAGAGCTGTTACATAACTCAAGGAAAACACGCCCTATAAAGGGAGGAACCGGGAGGTACAAGGCTGTCGGATATTGTGTTTACACCGACGTACCTGCTTCGTGAAGAGCAGTGTTCCGGAGTGGTGCTCCAGTAAGGCAAGAACGGAGGTAGGTCGAGTCGTTACTCCCTGGGCCGTGTCTTGCCCCATCGTCACCTGTGAAGGACCCGGAAGCTCTACCGGTCAACCATTGAGCTTCGCTTTTTGACTCGGCTGAGTCCAAGCGCAGTGGCGCTTTTGCTGGTTGGAGTCGTAACTCCCAGCCCGACCAGAGACACAGGGACTGCCAGCTGTAACGCACACCAGGAGGTGTTTGCCGCGTTACAGACTCGGAAGTCCACAGGATCGATCGAGCGGCTGCTCTCGGTTCAGTCTTCTTGCTTGTGATTGGGGTATCGGTGACGCATCACCAGGAGGTGACTCCGCGTCCCGGTGCAGTCTGAGGAAGAGGTTGAGCGGCTGCTCCCTTCAGGTAGAGACCCCGGCTGGGTGTTTCCCTGACTCCTCGATTCTCCCCAACACTCTTCGTGCCCCTCACAGCCTACCGATTGGCATTGTCGGCCATTTCATTTCTGCCCTCTGTTGGCATACGCCGGGATTGGCGTATATGCAGAGGACGGTTAGGACCATCCGTGCTGTGGGCTGGTAACGTACTTAGCCTGGAGGATTCCAGTGACTATAACTTTTGTTTGTTCTTTGTATTTTATTTGCCTTCATTAAAAGAACTAACCCTTCACAAGTGGTTGCGTCCTCATTGTCGTGTCTGTTAAACGATCCTGAGACGTTCAGGGCGTTACAAGTCCCAACATCTAGACAGTCTTTTTAAAGTGACAGAGTGCAGTAAAAACAAAAAATTTACCTTGTGTGTTTCAGTAGGCTAGAGTGTTAACCCACACTCAACAATGGCATACATTAGGTGCCATTTTGCATTTCAATTTCATTTTTTATGTGTTTTTTTGTATATAAAAAACATTTCCTGTTTGTAGTTTGGATCTTTTAACAGACAACCAAACAGAATTGGCAGATATATATCACTGAAAAAACCATAGGTTTCAGGGACATTATAGTTAGTTGCACATTTCACTCGTACAAAACCATAGAAATTCGGACGTTACAGTTAGTAGACCTAACTATAACTCGCGCCCCTGCAATGCACTGCTGATTACGTCACATATTACATCACTCATGACATGATCAGTGACATCACTGATGACATCTCAAATGACATCACTGATGACATCATCCAGTGAATGTGTGTTTTTGTAAACTTTAAATATATTTTATATTTGTTAATGCCAAGGTGTATTGAAGAATGAGTTGGTGTATAAGTGTCTGTGGGAGGATTTAATAGGTGTGTGACTGACTGTATAAGTTAGTGATTAAATGTCTCTTACTGAATGCATGGGTTAGTGACTAAACTGTGTGAATGTCTGTATCGGTCTTTCAGTTGTGTATAAGCTGCTGCATGGGTTGATGATTAGGTATATGACTTACTTATTGGTAGCATAAGTATTAGTATGGGTGGCTCATTGTTTGTGTGTGTAGGTGGGTGGGCGGTATGTACCTTTCTGCCAACATGTGTGAGTGGCTAATTTACTAGGTGTATTGGTTTAATAGTGCATGTGGAAATAGCTGTTTCAGTGAGTGTGTGTGTGTATCACTGTGTTGGAGAGAGAATGTATATCTCACTGGTATATGTGTGAGTAACTACATATGTGAAAGGCAGTATATGTGAGTGTTGGAGTATTTAAATGAGTCTATGTGATAGTGAGTAATTGTGAGAGTGGCTGTATAAATGAGTGTGTGCTTGTGTCAATGATTGTATAAGAGAGTCAGTTTTTGTTACTATTTGTATGAATAGGTTAGATACTGAATGTATAACTGTATAGGTGAGTAAACTGTAGTGTTATAGATTCTTTGCATGACTAACTACGTGTGTCAATAACTCTATGGATGAGTGACGGTGTATGAGTGTTTGTATAGGTGTATGAGTACATATAATAGTGCTATATTGATGAGTGACTGCATGTATGAGTTACTGTATGCGTGAATGAATGTGTGTGTATAACTAGGAAGTAGTCAGTGGGTATATAGTAACTGCTATTGATATGTCTATGGTTTAGAAAATGGTAGTCAGTATTTTAGAGTGGGTGTATCAAAGGTTATATTAGGGTGTAAAGAGGTGCATCAAATTATCACGTGGATGATGTCATCAGTGATGTCATCAGTGATGTCATTTGAGATGTCATCAGTGATGTCATCAGTGATGTCACTGACCATGTCATGAGTGATGTTATATGTGACGTCATCAGCAGTGCATTGTGGGGGCGCGAGTTATAGTTAGCTCTACTAACTATAGCAGCCGAATTTCTATGGTTTTGTATGAGTGAAATGTGCAACTAACTATAACGTCCATGAAACCTATGGTTTTTTCAGTGAATTTTAAAGGTTTTTTAAATGCTAATTTGTAACTATAACATCCCTGAAACCTATGGTTTTTTCAGTGAATTTCAAAGGTTTTTAAAATGATAATTTGTAACTATAACGTCCCTGAAACCTATGTTTTTATTGTTTAGTGAATTTCAAAGTTTTTTTAAAATGCTAATTTCTAATTATAATGTTCATTAAACCTATGGTTTTTTCAGTGATTTTAAATTATCATTCCATTTTCAACCTGGTGAAAACAGGCGATATCGCCAGTTTTGCAGCAATAGCTTCCACAAAAAAATTGCCACAAAGAGCAACAACTTACGCAAATAATATGCAGAGTAGGCGTTCCTATACAAAAATAACACAAAAACACCACTTCCCAATATTTTCAACGAGCAGCCAAATCTGCGGTGCGATTCAAAAACAGGCGATAAGCTGTGTTAGCAGTAGGAATGTACCATCTACCTTTTACTGGTGTAAAGTAGGACGACTACCTACAGTGTGAAAGGGAGCCCAGCCCAGAATCACATCTGAAGACCAACTCATGTCATAGAGCTACTGATCATGCACCACTGACACCCAAGAAGGCCACAAAACCCACTACCACCACCCTCAGGACCTCCCCCCCGGAACACCCCCCCACTACCACCGAGGCAGCGCACAACACGACAGTGGACCTTCCAAAAACGACATGGCCCCTCAGCCACACAATAACTGAATGTTGCGAGATGTGGCAACCAAACGTGTGAAGGACGCAAGTCACCCACCAATAATAATGCCCACAATACCAAGTGTAGCGGTGATGTGATGGACAAACCTTACTATGCAGAGCACAATCCTCTCCATGTGTACATATACTGCTGGTGCTTGTAGTGTTGTGGACAGTGGACCCAACCATGTTACCTCAGGCAGTGGTGAAGATCTCGGTCATGTACCTGTATCATCATCCCCTGTAAGCGGAAGCACAGTGGGCTGGTCCAACATACGCCACTCCAGCGTAGAAGTGTGAATAAATAGGCCGGGACTCTGGGCATGGTTCACTTGTGTGAAAGCCAACGCGTCTGCCAGAGCAGCGGCCCTCACCCTCCCACGTAGCTGCCTCCTCGGCACACGCCCCCTGCGAACACAGCGGCACAGCACAACAGACTTATGTCTGTACAGACTACTGCCTTCAAACTATACTGCGGACAGCAGGGCTCACAATTCAGATGGAGTGGCATTTGCAGATGACGCAGTCCAGGAGGCAAGACACATTCCTCCCAGTGCAGCCTGCCCGGACCACGCATCATCGCAGGCTGTGTACACGCTGAGCGCCAGAGGTACCACTAACTCAGTGCACCACAACTCAAGGCCACGTGGCCTTATTAGGGCAGAATTCATTAGAAAAAAGACATTGGTACCAGTGCGTCCTGCCCGGACCACGCATAATCGCAGTGTGCGCACACGCTGAGTGCTTCAGGTGTCACTAACTCAGTGCACCACAAGTCACCACCACGTGGCCTTCCTGAGGCAGAATTCCTTAGACAAAAGACATTGCTACCAGTGCGGCCAGCCCAGACCACGCATCATCGCAGGGTGCACACACGCTGAGTGCTTCAGGTGCCACTAACTCACTGCACCACAAGTCATCACCACGTAGCCTTATTAAGGCAGAATTCATTAGACAAAAGACATTGCTACCAGTGCGTCCCGCCCGGACCACGCATAACCGCAGGGTGTGCACACGCTGAATGCTTCTGATGTCACTAACTCAGTGCACCACAAGTCACGGCCACGTGGCCTTACTGAGGCAGAATTCATTAGACAAAAGACATTGCTACCAGTGCGGCCTGCTCAGACCACGCATCATCACAGGGTGCGCACATGCTGAGTGCTTCAGGTGCCACTAACTCACTGCACCACAAGTCATCGCCATGTAGCCTTACTAAGGCAGAATTCATTTGACAAAAGACATTGCTACCAGTGCGGCCCGCCCGAACCACGCATCATTGCAGGATGCACACACGCTGAGTGCTTCAGGTGCCACTAACTCAGTGCACCACAAGTCACCGCCACGTGGCCTTACTGAGGCAGAATTCATTAGCCAAAAGACATTGCTACCACTGCGGCCCGCCCGGACCACGCATCATCGCAGGGTGTGCACAAACTGAGTGCTTCAGGTGCCACTAACTCACTGCACCACAAGTCATCACCACGTGGACTTATTGAGGCAGAATTCAGTAGGCAAAAGACATTTCTCCCAGTGCAGCCAGCTTGGACAATGCATCATCGCAGGGTGCGCACACGCTGTTTGCTTCAGGTGCCACTAACTCAGTGCACCACTTATCATCGCTGGCTGCACACATGCTGAATTGCCAATAACAGTGCAGCTCTACTGAACGCCACGTGGCTGTGGGCCCTTGCTGACCGCTGCCTCTGGCCTACACTGCGGTCAGCACGGTTCACAATTAAAATTGAGTGTTTATTCAATAATTACTGAGTCCAGTAGGCAACTAACTACACTTTCTTCGAAACCTAAATAATATCCTTTTAGTATCCTTGCTTCAAGAACATTTTTGATATCAATAATAGCTTTAGTACAATCACAAAATTAATCTTGCAAGTCCAAAGGAACACTGAATGGCAGTCTACACTGTGGCCAGCAGAGCTCACTGTTCGAATTCAGTCTTGATTCATGAATTTCAGAGTCCAGTAGGCAATTAACTATAACGTCCCTGAAACCTAAACATTTCGACAATGTATTCCATACATATTTCATCTTTTGTTACCTACACTGCAGTCAGCAGAGCTCACAATTTACATTGAGACATGATTTATTAACCCCTTCAGCGCGGCGCGGATTACCGCGCTGTGCTGAAGGGTTCTTGCACGGGCGGGGCCGTGACGGAGTGGTTCCGTCACCCACACAGCGCAACCAACGCGTGTGATGGAACCACTCCATCACGCGCATCGAAGGGGTTAATTGCAGACAGAATTGTACTCTATGTCCTCGGATTTTGTCAAGAGGAAGTGACAAAAAGCATTCCTCGATGTCTGTGCTGACTACTGCCTTCCATCTACATTGCTGATATCAGGGCTCACAATTCACATTGAGTCGCAATTCCAGATAACGCAGTCCAGTAGGCAAGAGACATTGCTCCCAGTGCGGCCTGCCCGGACCACGCATCATCGCTGGCTGTGCACACGCTGAATGCTTCTAATGCCCCTATCTCAGTGCAGCACAACTCATGGACCCTTTATGATACAATATTTTGTGTAGAATTTCACATCTGGTGCCCCTACCTCAATGTACCACAAGTCATGGACCCTTTACAATAGAATCTTTTGTGTATTACTTCACATCTGGTGCCCCTACCTTAGTGCAGCACAACTCATTGACCCTTTATGATTGAATCTCTGTGTCTGATCCAATGATTACTGTTCTACTTGTTGCCAGCACCAACCATTCCCGGAGGGCTGGCTTACACTCACCCCACATGCATCCAGCACAGACGTCACTGGACATGTGACCCTGGTAATAAAAAGTATTAGAGCGCAGATGCCCGTACCCAATTCCACTATCTATCTGTGTCTGTGTGTTCGTGATGTATGCAACATGCTGCCCCTGGACCCTACCACATTACATTGTGCTTTGGACAGCGTATGCAACCAACTTACCTTTGACAGTGGGAGAAAACTTTGGTTATGTAACTTTCTCTCGGTCATTGTACAAGTACGTAGTAGAGACTGGATGATTAGAGTACTGCAAGAAAAGTGTATAGTGAATTTATAAGTGCGTGGGGATTGGCGGAGTGATTGTATAAGTACATATGTTGGTGCAGCCTAACTCCGACAACGAGCTTGTCTCTAATTGGCTGCCCTTCATATCCAAAAACTGAATTTTGGACTTTGCATGGCCCAGTATTGCTACAGCTGCAATACTCCACTGAATGTGCAATAAACATTCACATCCACACAGATGTGTCATGTCCACCATCTTTCTTGTGTGAAACTATGGATGAATGTAGGGTCAGTGATTCCCCGTACCTTCCATGTTGGCCATGTTGTGAGACTTGGCTCACAGAGTGATACATTGGCGCTTGCGATCCCGGGTGACGGCAGCACTACAATAAGAACACCCGGATGCGGCGGGCCGGCCGGCCGTGTTGCCAGATTTTTTAAGCATTCTCCAGCCCAAAGACAACCCAAAAGTAGCCCAAAGTAGCCCAATATTGCTACTTTAAGGAAGGAGGGGCAGGGACATCGTCAAGTAGGCGGTGAATGCATTGGAATTGATGTTGCAGCAGGCTGCCAGGTAAATATTTGTCTAATAAAGTGCTTTAACATACTAGTTTGCTGGAGCGCTGTATTTATATTTATAATCTGGCAACTAGCACAAACCAAAATTTTACCGCACAACTGGGAAAAATATAGCCCAATTGTGCGTGATCTAGTTGATTCCTTTATACAGCTCACGATGGAGCCACGCCCAAAGCTCCGGAGTCATTCTTTACAGCCTCACGCAGGACTGACATACGCCAGGCCAGCCTACTCTGCTTACGCTTACAGGGAAGGACAACAACGCTACATGGCCCAGATTTTCATAGTAGTGCTCTGCTGGTCACAAGTCTAGTTGTCAGTATGCCGCAGCCACTCCCTCACGGCTGTTATACACCCACACTACACCCATCCAGCACAGGCGTCACAGGACACGTGACCCTACCAATAAAAAAGTCTGGGCACACGAGCTCTATGCCATTTTAGAGTTGCTCACACCGCATTCACTATGGTGGTATGGACACCTCATGTAGGCCTGAGCCACCGAACAGGGAGGCCTACCGCCACGTGCGTGGCCTCACTGGTCAATGAGTTAGTGGCACCACAAGGACTGAGCGGGTGTGCAACCTGCGATGATGACAGGTGCACTAGTATGTCCTCTGCCATGGCAAAATCAAGACGCAGCACCAAATGTGAGACCTGTTGGCCTGCAGAGTGGGACTGCATGATGTGGAATGTGCCGTGTCCGCGAAAAGGTGAGCAGTGAGGCCTGGATGCGCAGCGGTGGGCAAATATGTCTGGGCGGCGGGAATGGATACACAAAGGCGGCAGAGCGATTTAGGTGTACACAGTCGTATATACTCTCCCATTACTAATTCTGTACTATGTTTCAGATGTGGAAGCTTGAGGGCTCCACTAGGTCCCGGCACGTGGTTGGAGACACAGCAGTGGCGTAAAGGTGAGCTGTGAGGGTTTTGTCAACAGTATGGGCACTCACTGTCCCTCTTCATCTCTTCCTTTCTCTCATTCACACTCCTTCTCTCTCTCTTCTTCTCACACTGTTTCTCTCTTTCTCTTTCTCATCCTGTTTCTCACACTCTTTCTCTCTCTCTCTTCCACTCTCTCACTGTTTCTCTCTCTCTTCTTCTCTCTCACTGTTTCTCTCTTTGTCTACCTCTCACTCTTTCTTTCTTTTTCTCTCACTCTTTCTCTCACTCTCACTGTTTCTCTCTTTCTCTCTGTATTCCTCTCACTCTTTCTTTCTTTTTCGCTCTGTCTTCCTCTCACTCTTTCTTTCTCACTATGTCTCTCTTTCTCTCTCCTTTGATGGACGCATAATGCACAATCTTATCTTGCTTTTTGTCTTGCAGGCCTGTGATGATGCGTGGCCATCCTGCAATCAACAGAGGCCTGTTTGCGCAGAGGTGGGCAGTCCCCTCCGGGCAGTGGGAGTCGATGGAGTGCAGCAGCCTGGGTGCGCAGCGGCACACAGTCACCTTCGGGCAGTGGGAGTGCATGGGGTGCAGCAGCCTGGGTGCGCAGTGGCTATCATACACCTCTGGGCAGTGGGAGTGGATGGGGTGCAGAAGCCTGGGTGTTCAGCAGCGAGTAGACACCTCTGGGCAGTGGAAGTAGATGGGGTACATTAGCCTGGATACACAAAGGCAGGACAGCGATTTAGGCATGCGCAGTTGTATGTACTCATCCATTTCTGATTCCATACTATGTTTCAGATGACTAAGCTTGAGGGCTGCCCTATATCCCGGCACGTGGTTGGAGACACACCGGTGGCAGAAAGGTGAGCTGTGAGGATTTTCTCCACAGTGTCAACACTCACTCTCCCTCTCCATCTCTTCCTTTCTGTCACTCTCTCTCTCTCTCTCTCTCTCTCTCACCCTCTATCTCTTCCTTTCTCTCTCTCACTCTCTATCTCTCTTTCTCTGTCTCTTCCTCTTTCTCTCATTCTTTCTTTCTCTCTCTTCCTCTCTCTCACTCTTTCTCTCTCTCTTCCTCTCTCTCACACTGTTTCTCTCTTTCTCTCTTCCTTGTATCCCTCTCTTTCTCTCTCTCATAGTTTTTCTCTTTCTCTGTCTTCCTCTCTCTCTCACTCTTTATTTCTTTCTCTCGCTCTTCCTCTCTCACTCTTTCTCTCTTTCTCTCTCTCTCTCTGTCCCTTTTGCTGGACGCATGACGCACCATCTTATCTTTCTTTTTGTCTTGCAGGCTGTGATTCACAAATTGTGCACTTGTTTGTTTTCATCCATTACTGATTCCATACTATGTTTCAGATGACTAAGCTTCAGATCTGCCCTATATCCCGGCACGTGGTTGGAGACACACCGGTGGCAGAAAGGTGAGCTGTGAGGATTTTCTCCACAGTGTCAACACTCCCTCTCCATCTCTTACTTTCTCTCACTCACACTCTTTCTCTCTCTCTCTTCCTCTCTCTCACACTGTTTCTCTCTTCCTTGTATCTCACTCTTTCTCTCTCTCACTCTTTTTCTCGTGTCTGTCTTCCTCTCTCTCTCTCTTTCTTTATTTTTCGCTCTCACTCTTTCTCTCTCTCTCCTTTGCTGGATGCATGACATACCATCTTATCTTTCTTTTTGTCTTGCAGGCTGTGATTCACAAATTGTGCACTTGTATGTACTCATCCATCACTCATTCTATACTATGTTTCAGATGACTAAGCTTGAGGGCTGCCCTATATCCTGGAACGTGGTTGGAGACACACCGGTGGCAGAAAGGTGAGCTGTGAGGATTTTCTCCACAGTGTCAACACTCACTCTCCCTCTCCATCTCTTCCTTTCTGTCACTCACACTCTCTCTCTCTCTCTCACTCTCACTCTCTATCTCTTCCTTTCTCTCTCTCACTCTCTATCTCTCTTTCTCTGTCTCTTCCTCTTTCTCTCATTCTTTCTTTCTCTCTCTTCCTCTCTCTCACTCTTTCTCTCTCTCTCTTCCTCTCTCTCACACTGTTTCTCTCTTTCTCTCTTCCTTGTATCCCTCTCTTTCTCTCTCTCATACTTTTTCTCTTTCTCTGTCTTCCTCTCTCTCTCACTCTTTATTTCTTTCTCTCGCTCTTCCTCTCTCACTCTTTCTCTCTTTCTCTCTCTCTCGCTGTCCCTTTTGCTGGACGCATGACGCACCATCTTATCTTTCTTTTTGTCTTGCAGGCTGTGATTCACAAATTGTGCACTTGTTTGTTTTCATCCATTACTGATTCCATACTATGTTTCAGATGACTAAGCTTCAGAGCTGCCCTATATCCCGGCACGTGGTTGGAGACACACCGGTGGGAGAAAGGTGAGCTGTGAGGATTTTCTCCACAGTGTCAACACTCCCTCTCCATCTCTTCCTTTCTCTCACTCACACTCTTTCTCTCTCTCTGTTCCTCTCTCTCACACTGTTTCTCTCTTCCTTGTATCTCACTCTTTCTCTCTCTCCCTCTTTTTCTCATTCTCTGTCTTCCTCTCTCTCTCTCTTTCTTTATTTTTCGCTCTCACTCTTTCTCTCTCTCTCCTTTGCTGGATGCATGACATACCATCTTATCTTTCTTTTTGTCTTGCAGGCTGTGATTCACAAATTGTGCACTTGTATGTACTCATCCATCACTCATTCTATACTATGTTTCAGATGACTAAGCTTGAGGGCTGCCCTATATCCTGGAACGTGGTTGGAGACACACCGGTGGCAGAAAGGTGAGCTGTGAGGATTTTCTCCACAGTGTCAACACTCACTCTCCCTCTCCATCTCTTCCTTTCTGTCACTCACACTCTCTCTCTCTCTCTCACTCTCACTCTCTATCTCTTCCTTTCTCTCTCTCACTCTCTATCTCTCTTTCTCTGTCTCTTCCTCTTTCTCTCATTCTTTCTTTCTCTCTCTTCCTCTCTCTCACTCTTTCTCTCTCTCTCTTCCTCTCTCTCACACTGTTTCTCTCTTTCTCTCTTCCTTGTATCCCTCTCTTTCTCTCTCTCATACTTTTTCTCTTTCTCTGTCTTCCTCTCTCTCTCACTCTTTATTTCTTTCTCTCGCTCTTCCTCTCTCACTCTTTCTCTCTTTCTCTCTCTCTCGCTGTCCCTTTTGCTGGACGCATGACGCACCATCTTATCTTTCTTTTTGTCTTGCAGGCTGTGATTCACAAATTGTGCACTTGTTTGTTTTCATCCATTACTGATTCCATACTATGTTTCAGATGACTAAGCTTCAGAGCTGCCCTATATCCCGGCACGTGGTTGGAGACACACCGGTGGGAGAAAGGTGAGCTGTGAGGATTTTCTCCACAGTGTCAACACTCCCTCTCCATCTCTTCCTTTCTCTCACTCACACTCTTTCTCTCTCTCTGTTCCTCTCTCTCACACTGTTTCTCTCTTCCTTGTATCTCACTCTTTCTCTCTCTCCCTCTTTTTCTCATTCTCTGTCTTCCTCTCTCTCTCTCTTTCTTTATTTTTCGCTCTCACTCTTTCTCTCTCTCTCCTTTGCTGGATGCATGACATACCATCTTATCTTTCTTTTTGTCTTGCAGGCTGTGATTCACAAATTGTGCACTTGTATGTACTCATCCATCACTCATTCTATACTATGTTTCAGATGACTAAGCTTGAGGGCTGCCCTATATCCTGGAACGTGGTTGGAGACACACCGGTGGCAGAAAGGTGAGCTGTGAGGATTTTCTCCACAGTGTCAACACTCACTCTCCCTCTCCATCTCTTCCTTTCTGTCACTCACACTCTCTCTCTCTCTCTCACTCTCACTCTCTATCTCTTCCTTTCTCTCTCTCACTCTCTATCTCTCTTTCTCTGTCTCTTCCTCTTTCTCTCATTCTTTCTTTCTCTCTCTTCCTCTCTCTCACTCTTTCTCTCTCTCTCTTCCTCTCTCTCACACTGTTTCTCTCTTTCTCTCTTCCTTGTATCCCTCTCTTTCTCTCTCTCATACTTTTTCTCTTTCTCTGTCTTCCTCTCTCTCTCACTCTTTATTTCTTTCTCTCGCTCTTCCTCTCTCACTCTTTCTCTCTTTCTCTCTCTCTCGCTGTCCCTTTTGCTGGACGCATGACGCACCATCTTATCTTTCTTTTTGTCTTGCAGGCTGTGATTCACAAATTGTGCACTTGTTTGTTTTCATCCATTACTGATTCCATACTATGTTTCAGATGACTAAGCTTCAGAGCTGCCCTATATCCTGGCACGTGGTTGGAGACACACCGGTGGGAGAAAGGTGAGCTGTGAGGATTTTCTCCACAGTGTCAACACTCCCTCTCCATCTCTTCCTTTCTCTCACTCACACTCTTTCTCTCTCTCTGTTCCTCTCTCTCACACTGTTTCTCTCTTCCTTGTATCTCACTCTTTCTCTCTCTCCCTCTTTTTCTCATTCTCTGTCTTCCTCTCTCAATCTCTTTCTTTATTTCTCGCTCTCACTCTTTCTCTCTCTCTCCTTTGCTGGATGCATGACATACCATCTTATCTTTCTTTTTGTCTTGCAGGCTGTGATTCACAAATTGTGCACTTGTATGTACTCATCCATCACTCATTCTATACTATGTTTCAGATGACTAAGCTTGAGGGCTGCCCTATATCCTGGCACGTGGTTGGAGACACACCGGTGGCAGAAAGGTGAGCTGTGAGGATTTTCTCCACAGTGTCAACACTCCCTCTCCATCTCTTCCTTTCTCTCACTCACACTCTTTCTCTCTCTCTCACTCTCTATTTTTCTCTCCCTCACACTCTTTCTCTCTTTCTCTGTCTCTTCCTCTCTCTCTCTCTCTCTCTCTCATTCTTTCTTTCTCTCTCTTCTTCTCTCTCACTCTTTCTCTCTCTCTTCCTCTCTCTCAAACTGTTTCTCTCTTCCCTTGCATCTCACTCTTTCTCTCTTTCTCTGTCTTCCTCTCTCTTACACTTTCTCTCTCACTCCCTTCCTCACTCTCACTCTTCCTCTCTCTCTTCCTTTCTCTCACTCTTTCTCTCTCTCTCTTCCTCTCTCACTCTTTCTCTCTCTCTCTTCCTCTCTCTCACTCTTTCTCTCTCTCTCTTTCTCTCTCACTGTATCTCTCTCTCTCTTTGTCTCTTCGTCTCTCTCACTCTTTCTCTCTGTCTTCCTCTTACTCTTTTTCTCTCTCTCTTCCTGTCACTCCCACAATTTCTCTCTTTCTCTCTGTCTTCCTCTCACTCTTTCTTTCTCTCTCTCTCTTTCTCTCTCCTTTGATGGATGCATGACGCACAATCTTATCTTGCTTGTTATCTAACAGGCTGTGATTCACAAATTGACGTTCCCCCCAACACCACCACAGCTGAACGCGAGTAGAACCTGCAATGATGCGTGGCCATCCTGACAACACATGAGAAAGTTGCTTTGGCATGTGGTGCACCCTCTTACACACATGCCAGTGGCAGAAGGTGAGCAGAGAGGCTTCTTCCTGCAGCAACGGGCAGTCACCTCTGGGCGGTGGGTGTGGATAGTGTGCAGCAGCCTGGGCGCACAAGAGCGCACAGACACCTCCGAGCAGTGGGAGTGGATGGGCTGCAGCAGCCTGAGTGTGCATTGACAAAACAGAGAATTAGGCGTGTGCAGTTGTATGTACTTTGCAATTACTAATTCCATACTATCTTTCTCATGACTAAACTTGAGGGTACACTATGTCCCGGCACGTGGTTGGAGACACACCGGAGGCACAAAGGTGAGCTGCGAAGAGTTTCTCCACTCTCTCTCCCTCTCCATCTCTTTCTTTCTCTCTCTTACACTTTCTCTCTTTCTCTGTCTCTCATTCTTTCAGTCTCTCTCTTCCTCTCTCTCACTCTTTCTCTCTCTCGCTTCCTCTCTCTCACACTGTTTCTCTCTCTTTTCCTTGTATCTTACTCTTTCTCTCTCTCACTCTTTATCTTTCTCTGTCTTCCTCTCAATCTCACTCTTTCTCTGTCTTCCTCTCTCTCACACTTTCTCTCCTCTCTCTCACTCTTTCTCTCTCTCTTCCTCTCTCTCACAGTTTCTCTCTTTCTCTCTTCCTTGTATCTCACTCTTTCTCTCACTCACTCTCTCTCTTTCTCTCTTTCTTTGTCTTCCTCTCTCTCTCACTCTTTCTTTGTTTCTCTCTTTCTCCATCACTCTTTCTCTCTTTCTCTTTCTCCTTTGCTGGACGCATGACACACCATCTTATCTTTGTTTTTGTCTTGCGGGCTGTGATTCACAAATGGTCAAGCAATGACACGACATGGCTGTACATAGTTTTATTTGTTGTTGTTTTGTTTTAATACATTTTTTATATGTAAATACATACATGACTAAGATTCTTATTTGTCCAACCTCAGAAGCATCTTCATATTAAAATTTTTAGAACATTACCAAATTAGTGGGGGGTCGGAAAGAGGGAGGATGGCGGACAAGGAGCAGCTGGCGTGGGGTGTCGGAGGAGTGTTGGGTGTCCGATCTGCATGATCTTTGGCTCCATTGCATCTGTTGTCAGAGACTTGCGAGCCGGCGGGCTGGCTCGTAGATGAAGAGCTGCAAGCCGACTGGCTGGCTCGTAGAGGGAGAGCTGTGGCCCGTCGGTTCGCAGAGGGAGAGCTGCAGGCCGGCTCGAAGAGGAACAGCTGTGAGCCGATTGGTATAGGGAAAGGTGCGAGCCGTCGGCTTGCAAAGGAATAGCTGCGGAACAGTGATGTGATGGAGAGAGAGCATGAAGAGCGTATCTCGCACAGAGAAAGACCTGCGGTATATTTCCAGTCTTGGCTTCACAGATACAACTATGGACCCGGGAACTCACACCCGAAGAGCTGTGAGCCGACAAGTGGTTCGCAGAGGGAGACTTGCAGGCCCAAGAATGTTGTTGGAGGTATGCTGTTGATGGTGGAAAAGGGTGTGTTACCTGCTGTTGTAGGGAGATGCAGCGTTAAAGTAGTATCTCGCACAGACAGAGCTCCGGTATATTAAATTGCCCCCGGGTCCTTTCTTTGATATTTTCACTCGAAGCGAGGCACAAGATGGTTGCTAACACATCCTGGTTTGAAGTGTTAGCAGCCAATCAGAGGCAAGCTCGTGCTCAGGAGTTAGGCACCATCCAGATATGTATATATTTTTTCCTTTAATATCTCAAAAACTACTAAAAGGATTTACACCGTTTCAACAAAAGCGCACTTTCTAGACCAAGACCTTTCTCCCTGCCAAATTTGGCATAATTCCGTTCCGCAGATTAACCTGTAGCCTTGACTAAAGTTTCCTATGGACAATGCCTTGCAAAAACACTTTTTCAGACCCCTAAACTTTCAAGATACGAGCTGATCAAAAAAGAGAAACTTTCTGGAAAATTTAGTAAAGATTCGTCAAACGACGCCAAAGTTATAAGCACATGGAGGGCTCCAGGAGGGGGGCCGCACAACCCGCCTCCCAACATGAGTGAAGCCCTGGGGCTGCGGGGACACCAGCGGGCCCCCACAGCCCCACCGAGCCCCCGCTATTATTTTTTAAGAAATGCCCCCGGGACCTAGCCCACCCCGGGGTCTCAATAAAATAAAACGCGGGAACCTGTGACCCCAGCGCGAATTGCGCAGATATATTTTTGTTTAAATGCTTTTTTTGGCCCCGAGGGTCGTTCTGGGACCCCTTGTGCAGGTCTAGGGGGTCAGGGTGTTTCTACCCTGCCCCCTTCTCTTGTTTTATACCATTGTTTCTCTGTTTTCTGGTGACTCGCTTCTACCGAGTCACAAGATGGCTGCCAACACTTCCTGGTTTGGAGTGTTGACAGCCAATCACAGTGAAGCTCGTGCAAGGGACTTAGGCTCCACCCAGATATCAAAACTTTTATTTTTCTCATTTCTCAGCAACTACTAAACCGATTTACACCATTGAAAAAAAAGGTCGCTTTCTGATCCAAGCACTACCGTTTTGCCAAATTTGGGGTAATTCCGTTCAGTAATTTCGGCTCTAGCCTTGCACAAAGTTTCCTATGGGAAATTGATTTTTTGACTCTTATTCTTGGAATTTCTCAAAAACTACTGAACGGATTTACACCATTTAAAAAAAGGTTGCTTTCTGAACCAAGCTCTACCTTTCTGCCAAATTTGGGGTATTTCCGTTCAGCAGTTCGGGCTGTAGCTCGTTGGAAAATTTCCTATGGAAATTATCATGGGGAAAACGTGTTTTTGGACCCCCCTTTTTTCTCATCCCCCGCTTGACGAATCACCCCCAAACTTTCAGGATAGGAGCTAACCTGGATAGACTTTTTTTTTTAGAATTTCGCAAAAAATCGTCAAACGACGCCAAAGTTATTAGCAAATCAAAAAATGCTTTTCCTATGGAAACTAGGTTGTAACTATAACTACCTACTGGCGACCACCAGTAGGCAATATGTATAGATAGTTATATATCTATAGATATATATATAGATAGATATATATAGATATATACATACATGCTTTCAAGAACAGATTACGGAGTGCTCGGAGGTAAGGTGATTATCTTTTAATTTCAGCAGATGCGTTTTAAACTGGCACCTGTAAGTATGATTTCTTGAAAGTGTGGCAAGTGAGGGGTAATTGGCACACACTATGATGTGGCAGGACTGAGCTTATGAAGCCACTTAAAGCACGCACTCCCTGTGTGTTTCATGCCTATTTAGGAGAGATGGTTTATGGAGACATTCAACCTTGAATGTAGATGATAATGGAAACACACAGGGGATGCCATTTGAATACTGGAGTAACAGCATGTTATCATGGTGGCCGAAGTTGATGACATTTAACATCAGATTGTACAGTCCTTTGTTGCTGTTTATAACTTGAAACCCTCCAATTAGAGTGATACTGTAACTATTAAAAATCATGCAGAGATTTGTAAAACATGGAGGGGGCTCACAGGGACTTCCTCCAAGGGCATATTTATGCGCTGTGGACCACCACCTCCTCGGGGCTTATGTAAATTGTAATGGGGGACCTGTAGGCCCCCAATGGGCTCCGGGAACCACCACTTCCACGGGGCTACAGTAAATATTAAAGATGGGGTCCGTGCTGACTCCCAGCCCCAGACATCACAACTGTCCCGAGGCCAAATATTTTTTTAAATGAAGAAGGGGGTCAGCGAAGCCCTCCTCCTGAGCCATATACAGCCCTGGGGACCAGCACCTCCCTGGTGCTGGCCCATGCATAACAAAGGAGTGGGGCGGGACAGCCCGCCTTCTGGAGCTATATATGGTCCTCGGGATGGCCACTCCCCAGGGCCGGCTCCTGCTATCTCCTAAGGAGCCCACCCTTGGGAGATAGCTATTTGCTTTTTCTTTAGAAGAGCTGTGACTGCTCCTGCCAAGCAAAATCAAACACTCTGCTTCCAACAACTGGGAGCTGTCAAAGTGCTCCTGCTGGCTGGGTTTCACAGACATGCGGGCAGGGATAGAGATGAAACTATTGCTCTCACACGCATGGAGCTGCATTTCTAGCAGTTCCCTGTGTGCGACAGCAATGTCGGCTCCCACCGGAGGTGGGAAGCTGGCTGGGACTGCGGGGGCTGTGAGGCTCCCCCTGCTGTCCCCAACATGCAGACGCGATACCCTATGTGGTACCAGGGCACCCATTGAGATGTAGCCGGGCCCCAGGGGTTGGGTCCCTGGAGCCGAAATTGGCCTTGGGAGTGGGCAGCGTGGCCCCTCTCCCCCACTGATTTGTGGCCAGGCTCCAGGAGATGGAGTCCCTGGGGCAAAAATTGATACGGGAGGGAGGCCACACAATCTCCACCCTCCATTAAATTTCAGATGGGGTCCAAGGTATGGGGTCCAGGGCTGAAGTAAGCCCGGGGAACAGAGCCACACAACCCCCCTCCGTTTAATTACTTGCATTATAAGGTCTTACCCCTTTCTCACTTTGTGATCTGTATAGTCATTCCACACCAGCCACTGTACAGGAAAGGCTGCCGCCGCATGACGTACCAGAGAGAGGCAGGACCAGGCGGCTGCTGGTTCACACACCTAACTCAGTGAGCCTCCATGGCTGACAAATACTCTGCAACACAAGCATGCCTTTAGAAATGACAGCACTTGCACCGCTAGCAGGCAGCTGGGGGCACAAAAAGGGGTGGGACAAGGCATGCCGCCAAACATGCAGGCAAAGAGTGCACTTGCAGGCACATAACAAGTTCTGAAGCCCACAGCTGTAGTTTTTCTGCCAGGTTTCATCTGTCCCACCTACAAAGCTGATGCCAGAACTCGGATGCGGCCTGCAACTGAATGGAGGGTTACTGGAGCTCAGGAATTGTCATGTTCTGCTACCAGGAGGTCTCTATTAGAAAAACTGGAGCAAATGTTTATGTGATAAATGACAGAAAATCTAACACCCATGACAATTGAACCTAGCCCTGCTCCCACACAAGTGCCTTGTATGGAATTAAAGGCACACCACCAAGAAGGTAATGTTTAGAGAGGAAGAAAGGAAAGCCGGTACTGTCCCAACACATGCTTGACAACACAGCCTCATATTAAGAGTCCTGTGAGCTGTCTGAGAATGACTGGCAACAAATCACCTTTCAGAATCCATGCACAATCACTTCATAGTTACACAGGTGTGTCAATACACGGGAAACGCAAATTATGCTGGAGAAAAGGAACGTGATAACAATAGGTAGTGATTTGAGTATCTCGTTTAAAGCCACAGTCTTTGATGTTTCAAAGAGCTGTAGACGACCACTGATATTGTAATCCAATTTTACAGATATCGATTATAGACCTCACAAAGTTGAAAATCTGAGCTTGTTTAATGCTGATTAATGTGTTGACCTGGTAAGAACAGACAGAGTTGAGTATGTTCAAAATAAGACCCACAAATCCAACCGAATTTTAGCAGCTAGTATCTCACCATGTGATTCACAACAAGAGAGAGGTGCACCACACGAGAAGCTCAAAGTCACACAGTTCATACGTGATTGTGAATTGTCTTCAAGAGTCAAATTTTATATATTCATTTTATTTTCGTTTTTCTACAGAAAGACCAGCCGACGCGTTTCGTCCTAAACAAGGACTTCTTCAGGGCTGTTAATCATAAGTAAAAAAGTACATATAAATATCACATATATACAAATACATGTACAAAAAAACACTTACATAAATATAAAAGGACACTTATACATATATAAAAAGACAGCAAACAGACAAGACCACATTATCTACAATCTGTCATATAACAGCAGTTTTCCTATTTAAGACTTTTCAAACAGACCATTCCATACTTAAATATGTTTACTGAATAGTCCTACATATTTTAACCATTTTTAAAGTTAATTTCTCACTTTTTTTAATTAATTTTTTTACCTTTTTTTAACTTTTTTAAAAAATTTGTATTAAATTATTTTGAACTCTTTTACACCATTGCGTGATATTATATTTTTATATTTACATCTATGTATTTCTCTTAAGGGGTCAACCGAAACAAAAGGAAACAACTATCGTAATGACTGGATCAGATCCTACCCAGCATGCAAATAGTGTCATAAGACAAGAGAAGGATATTCAAAAGGGGGAGGAAATATTCAGAGATAAACACACACAAGGAAAGCAAGAGGGAGAATATGACCTACCATAAAGATATGGCAACGTTCAATTCAAGGAAGAAACTTCCAAAGTGTTTCACCAATCATAAGATGATTCAAAGTCGACGGCGTCGTTCCCGCCAATCAGTTCTACAGCCAAGAACACAATCAAACAAAACGCCTGATCATAATCAGTACATCTGGAATTTTAAGGCTGCATCAACGAGAGCACATGCAAACACACATAAAGTGCTGCCACAACAGAACAAGTGTATCGGAAAGGAACGCGTATGACTCACAGATTCACGCCAAAGTTTCATTGTGGTCCAATAACTGAATTCTATACGGGTCCCACATTCACAGGAATCCAACACCCTCCGGTTCTACAGATGTAGGCAAAGGTCAGCGTCACAATATTCTAAAAGACAGCCGAAATGTAATATTTAATTTTAAGGAACAAAGGGGATATAAGATATATTTTTATATATCTTTATATACAATACTAACGCCAGGATTAAGTGAGTTAAGCAAACAACCAGTTAGGAAAAGGATTAGAGAAACTCAGCTATAATTACAGACTTTCTAAGTTTACAATTGAGTAAGCCTATATCTACAATAATTGCAGCATACAGTCCATCTTGTGACGCAGACACCATCTTTTGGAATGACAATCAAACAGTGAGGATATAATTACTTCCTCACATGAACCATGAGCCAGGCTCAACTCATAAAACACAAAAATAAAGATACCTAAAGGGTCCATATTGCTCCATTAGTCAAGAACCCCATTCTGGAATGGTATCAACAAAGTACCCATAAAGTATACAAAGTAGACAGAGGCATTAAGAAAGTTCCCAACTGACGATTTTACAAAACGCACACAATCCCGTCATAGACATTGTGATATACAGTTCTTACCTTACCGCAATATGATAGTTGCCGGACAAGTGTTCAAAGCGCAGTCTACAGCGGAAATGGTAACGGTCAAATACCCCAGCGAGTAACCTGTCTCTGAGTAACGCGATCTTTAAATAGCGCGCTTGACGGGTCCCGGTAAGGACATCACATGGGTTGTTACCATAGGAACCAATTTGTTTGGGACCGACTCGTTTGCAATAAAAAATAAAAAATAAAATCCCCGCTAGCTATATAAATATCAATGATGTAATCAGTCTACGACATAGACTAAAGAAAAGTGAAATATACTGTCCATAAATCTATATCTTATCTCTGCGGGACGTGGAAATCTGCCTGTTGTGGGGGTAAGGTTAAAACAAAACGGCGTGCGTCAAGTCAACGTTATTTAGACACTACGGAGGCGGCCATCTTAACATGGTGAGAGATGTATAATCCCCCAGTTATAAGGAAGCAAGCACTAAGAGCGGCAAGGAGACGGTTAGGGTACATGAAATATGTGTACCCAACTCCACAGAAACAAGAACATCTACGTGCTACAAGTACTATTTTGATTAATATATATACCCAAAATAAACAGAAAATTACAAAGCAAACACTTAATCATATAACGAAAATTAGAATCACAAACATATTAATTGTCAGTATAATAAGGAGGATGGTATATTCTCTAAAATAAATAGAAAGAATAATATAACTAACAAAGTTGAATTCCATCCTCCCCCTAATCCGGGGCAGATGAAATCTCCCAATAGGTAGACGTACTTGACCATATAATGACGGGAATGATGTCCCAATAAGTGGGACAATGTGTGTACGTCTAGATAGAGCATCACCAACATAGAGTGCCAGTGAGAAATCAGAGATGGAAAATCATGCACCGTGCCATGTGCACGAATCAAATCATAAGCATCAAAGTGAAGCAAAGGCACAGATTCCAGTAGGAAAGGGTAAAGGGCGGAAAGACATATAACAGCCATATAATCACTCAAATAATGTTTCTACATATGAAATTGAGATAGTCACAGTTTTGATAGCAACTTAGGTTGTGCCAGACAATTTTTCTAATTTTCATACAGGTAAATGAGGACAAGCCGGCAAGATGATAATATTACAAAAAGTAATGCATTTCGTCATCGCTATTGTGTCCAAATTCAACACTACGCAATTTACAAATCCAACCTGCCTCATTCCTTCTAAGGAAAAGTTCCCGATTCCCACCCCTCACATTGGCGGGAATGTGATCTATTCCCATGAACCACAGCTCTTCTTCCGTTGTATGATTTTCCTGCATGTGGTAGGTGAGTGGGTATCTGTGATCACCATTCCGACGGGCTCGAACATGCTCCTGAATTCTTACTTTCAAAGCCCTTTTAGTACTACCCACATATATCTTGCCACAGGGGCAACCCACCACATACGTAACAAATTTGGAGTTGCAATTGATTAGATGGTTTATTGAGTAGTTTCGTTTGCTATTAAAGCAAAAGGTCTTAGTTTTATTCTTCCCCAATTTACAAACATTGCATTGATTGCATGTGTAAAAGCCAGTCATCTTGGAATTAAGCCAGGTTAGTTGTTTTGGAGTGGTAACATAGCTAGGGCATAAGATATTACGTAAATTTTTCCCTCTTCTGTATGTGATCTTAGGTTTAGGTGGAATAATATCTTTAAGGCAAGGTATTTTCATTAACAAGTGCCAATGTTTTCTTAAGATATTATAAACCTTATTACTGCGATCATCAAATTGAGTGCCAAATGAGATAGAGGACTTCCTAGATTCGCTGTTTGGCTTAGTAGCTAGAGTATCTCGTCTTGATACTTGCAAGACCTTTGTGTGGGCTTTTTTCAAAACAGTTTCCGGATATCCTCTATCCCGGAAACGTTTCTTGGTCTCTTCTACACTGTGAGCAAATGTCTCATCCATGCTACAATTACGGCGCATGCGGATCATTTCCCCATAAGGGATGTTAGAGATAACATGTTGGGGATGTGAGCTTTGATAGTGCAGTGTACTGTTACAGGCCGTGATTTTCCTATGAGTACGGCTATGTATAAGATCATCCTGGATAAAAAATGTAATATCCAGGAAGTCTATTTCCTGATGACTGTAACTCATGGTAAGGCTCACGTTGAACGGGTTGTCATTAAGATAGGCATGATAATCCATTAATTTGGCGATAGGTCCATCCCATAGCATAATTACATCGTCGATGTACCTACCCCAAAAGATCACATGTTCCATCCAACCTGCCGCATGACGACCCCAGCCATGCTCCCGCTCATACCAGCCCATGAAGAGCCCGGCGTAAGCGGGAGCAAACCTGGAGCCCATGTCCGTACCCTGGATCTGATGGAACCATGTGGAGTCATGTAGGAAGAAATTTTTTGACAAAATGATATCGGTCATTTCTAGTAACACTTCATTGTGAGAATAGTGATCTGCCGTTCTCTGGCCCAAGAAGGATTGTAATGCTTTCATCCCAAACTCCTTCTTGATGCAGGTGTATAGACTTGCAACGTCCATTGTCACAAAGACAAGGGACGCAGACCATTTGAATCCCTCAAACTTCCCCAAGATGTCTTTTGTATCTTTAATATACGCAGGTAAGTTTTGCACCAGTGGTTGGATGTATGAATCCACATATTCGGAAAGTTTTTCCGTGGGTGAGTTTACTCCAGATATAATAGGGCGGCCCGGTGGAAACTGGCCGCCCTTGTGTATTTTTGGAAGAATGTAGATGCACGGAAAGGTGGGTTCTGATATTGTCAAATATCTGCATTCTTCTTCACTCAAGAGGCCAACCTCACACCATTCAGTGAGTCTCATATTTATATGTATGGTAAGAGCATTAATAGGGTTTGTCGATAGTTTTATATAGCATGAGGTGTCAGCCAATTGACGATCTATTTCTTTCATATAGTCTAGTTTTTCCATGACAACAACATTACCCCCTTTGTCAGCCTCACGTATAATGATCGAAGAATCTGATCTAAGATTTTTTAGAGCCGTATTTTCCCTAGGAGTCAGGTTGAATTTCCTTTGATGGGAGGGTATGGGATGTTCCAAAAGTTGGCAAAAACCCTGGGTAACTCTTTGTTTGAAAGTGTCAATATTAGGGTGAGTGCCAACAGGTATAAATTTGGATTTTGGTTTGAGACCGCTATCAATAGTAACATCCTCTACAATGTCAAGTTCCTTCCTAACAAGTTCAATGTTAATAGATGTTTCTAGTTCAACAGACATCATGCTTTTAATAACATTTGTTAAGATTCCAGGAGAAGGTAAAAGACCAAGAGAAGACACCCTGGAGTTGACTTCCTCCAGCAGTATAAATTCATTATCATCAGTAGCCAGTTCAGTGACCACAGAGGACTTAGTGGAAGCCACAGAAATTGAAAACAGGCCTCATAATAATTTTTTCGTAGAGATGGAAAGACTCAGATTATGTCTGTTGAACTAGAAACATCTATTAACATTGAACTTGTTAGGAATGAACTTGACATTGTAGAGGATGTTACTATTGATAGCGGTCTCAAACCAAAATCCAAATTTATACCTGTTGGCACTCACCCTAATATTGACACTTTCAAACAAAGAGTTACCCAGGGTTTTTACCAACTTTTGGAACATCCCATGCCCTCCCATCAAAGGAAATTCAACCTGACTCCTAGGGAAAATACGGCTCTAAAAAATCTTAGATCAGATTCTTCGATCATTATACGTGAGGCTGACAAAGGGGGTAATGTTGTTGTCATGGAAAAACTAGACTATATGAAAGAAATAGATCGTCAATTGGCTGACACCTCTTGCCATATAAAACTATCGACAAACCCTATTAATGCTCTTACCATACATATAAATATGAGACTCACTGAATGGTGTGAGGTTGGCCTCTTGAGTGAAGAAGAATGCAGATATTTGACAATATCAGAACCCACCTTTCCGTGCATCTACATTCTTCCAAAAATACACAAGGGCGGCCAGTTTCCACCGGGCCGCCCTATTATATCTGGAGTAAACTCACCCACGGAAAAACTTTCCGAATATGTGGATTCATACATCCAACCACTGGTGCAAAACTTACCTGCGTATATTAAAGATACAAAAGACATCTTGGGGAAGTTTGAGGGATTCAAATGGTCTGCGTCCCTTGTCTTTGTGACAATGGACGTTGCAAGTCTATACACCTGCATCAAGAAGGAGTTTGGGATGAAAGCATTACAATCCTTCTTGGGCCAGAGAACGGCAGATCACTATTCTCACAATGAAGTGTTACTAGAAATGACCGATATCATTTTGTCAAAAAAATTCTTCCTACATGACTCCACATGGTTCCATCAGATCCAGGGTACGGCCATGGGCTCCAGGTTTGCTCCCGCCTACGCCGGGCTCTTCATGGGCTGGTATGAGCGGGAGCATGCCTGGGGTCGTCATGCGGAAGGTTGGATGGAACATGTGATCTTTTGGGGTAGGTACATCGACGATGTAATTATGCTATGGGATGGACCTATCGCCAAATTAATGGATTATCATGCCTATCTTAATGACAACCCGTTCAACGTGAGCCTTACCATGAGTTACAGTCATCAGGAAATAGACTTCCTGGATATTACATTTTTTATCCAGGATGATCTTATACATAGCCGTACTCATAGGAAAATCACGGCCTGTAATAGTACACTGCACTATCAAAGCTCACATCCCCAACATGTTATCTCTAACATCCCTTATGGGGAAATGATCCGCATGCGCCGTAATTGTAGCATGGATGAGACATTTGCTCACAGTGTAGAAGAGACCAAGAAACGTTTCCGGGATAGAGGATATCCGGAAACTGTTTTGAAAAAAGCCCACACAAAGGTCTTGCAAGTATCAAGACGAGATACTCTAGCTACTAAGCCAAACAGCGAATCTAGGAAGTCCTCTATCTCATTTGGCACTCAATTTGATGATCGCAGTAATAAGGTTTATAATATCTTAAGAAAACATTGGCACTTGTTAATGAAAATACCTTGCCTTAAAGATATTATTCCACCTAAACCTAAGATCACATACAGAAGAGGGAAAAATGTACGTAATATCTTATGCCCTAGCTATGTTACCACTCCAAAACAACTAACCTGGCTTAATTCCAAGATGACTGGCTTTTACACATGCAATCAATGCAATGTTTGTAAATTGGTGAAGAATAAAACTAATACCTTTTGCTTTAATAGCAAACGAAACTACTCAATAAACCATCTAATCAATTGCAACTCCAAATTTGTTACGTATGTGGTGGGTTGCCCCTGTGACAAGATATATGTGGGTAGTACTAAAAGGGCTTTGAAAGTAAGAATTCAGGAGCATGTTCGAGCCCGTCGGAATGGTGATCACAGATACCCACTCACCTACCACATGCAGGAAAATCATACAACGGAAGAAGAGCTGTGGTTCATGGGAATAGATCACATTCCCGCCAATGTGAGGGGTGGGAATCGGGAACTTTTCCTTAGAAGGAATGAGGCAGGTTGGATTTGTAAATTGCGTAGTGTTGAATTTGGACACAATAGCGATGACGAAATGCATTACTTTTTGTAATATTATCATCTTGCCGGTTTGTCCTCATTTACCTGTATGAAAATTAGAAAAATTGTCGGGCACAACCTAAGTTGCTATCAAAACTGTGACTATCTCAATTTCATATGTAGAAACATTATTTGAGTGATTATATGGCTGTTATATGTCTTTCCGCCCTTTACCCTTTCCTACTGGAATCTGTTCCTTTGCTTCACTTTGATGCTTATGATTTGATTCGTGCACATGGCACGGTGCATGATTTTCCATCTCTGATTTCTCACTGGCACTCTATGTTGGTGATGCTCTATCTAGACGTACACACATTGTCCCACTTATTGGGACATCATTCCCGTCATTATATGGTCAAGTACGTCTACCTATTGGGAGATTTCATCTGCCCCGGATTAGGGGGAGGATGGAATTCAACTTTGTTAGTTATATTATTCTTTCTATTTATTTTAGAGAATATACCATCCTCCTTATTATACTGACAATTAATATGTTTGTGATTCTAATTTTCGTTATATGATTAAGTGTTTGCTTTGTAATTTTCCGTTTATTTTGGGTATATATATTAATCAAAATAGTACTTGTTGCACGTAGATGTTCTTGTTTCTGTGGAGTTGGGTACACATATTTCATGTACCCTAACCGTCTCCTTGCCGCTCTTAGTGCTTGCTTCCTTATAACTGGGGGATTATACATCTCTCACCATGTTAAGATGGCCGCCACCGTAGTGTCTAAATAACGTTGACTTGACGCACGCCGTTTTGTTTTAACCTTACCCCCACAACAGGCAGATTTCCACGTCCCGCAGAGATAAGATATAGATTTATGGACAGTATATTTCACTTGTCTTTAGTCTATGTCGTAGACTGATTACATCATTGATATTTATATAGCTAGCGGGGATTTTATTTTTTATTTTTTATTGCAAACGAGTCGGTCCCAAACAAATTGGTTCCTATGGTAACAACCCATGTGATGTCCTTACCGGGACCCGTCAAGCGCGCTATTTAAAGATCGCGTTACTCAGAGACAGGTTACTCGCTGGGGTATTTGACCGTTACCATTTCCGCTGTAGACTGCGCTTTGAACACTTGTCCGGCAACTATCATATTGCGGTAAGGTAAGAACTGTATATCACAATGTCTATGACGGGATTGTGTGTGTTTTGTAAAATCGTCAGTTGGGAACTTTCTGAATGCCTCTGTCTACTTTGTATACTTTATGGGTACTTTGTTGATACCATTCCAGAATGGGGTTCTTGACTAATGGAGCAATATGGACCCTTTAGGTATCTTTATTTTTGTGTTTTATGAGTTGAGCCTGGCTCATGGTTCATGTGAGGAAGTAATTATATCCTCACTGTTTGATTGTCATTCCAAAAGATGGTGTCTGCGTAACAAGATGGACTGTATGCAGCAATTATTGTAGATATAGGCTTACTCAATTGTAAACTTAGAAAGTCTGCAATTATAGCTGAGTTTCTCTAATCCTTTTCCTAACTGGTTGTTTGCTTAACTCACTTAATCCTGGCGTTAGTATTGTATATAAAGATATATAAAAATATATCTTATATCCCCTTTGTTCCTTAAAATTAAATATTACATTTCGGCTGTCTTTTAGAATATTGTGACGCTGACCTTTGCCTACATCTGTAGAACCGGAGGGTGTTGGATTCCTGTGAATGTGGGACCCGTATAGAATTCAGTTATTGGACCACAATGAAACTTTGGCGTGAATCTGTGAGTCATACGCGTTCCTTTCCGATACACTTGTTCTGTTGTGGCAGCACTTTATGTGTGTTTGCATGTGCTCTCATTGATGCAGCCTTAAAATTCCAGATGTACTGATTATGATCAGGCGTTTTGTTTGATTGTGTTCTTGGCTGTAGAACTGATTGGCGGGAACGACGCCGTCGACTTTGAATCATCTTATGATTGGTGAAACACTTTGGAAGTTTCTTCCTTGAATTGAACGTTGCCATATCTTTATGGTAGGTCATATTCTCCCTCTTGCTTTCCTTGTGTGTGTTTATCTCTGAATATTTCCTCCCCCTTTTGAATATCCTTCTCTTGTCTTATGACACTATTTGCATGCTGGGTAGGATCTGATCCAGTCATTACGATAGTTGTTTCCTTTTGTTTCGGTTGACCCCTTAAGAGAAATACATAGATGTAAATATAAAAATATAATATCACGCAGTGGTGTAAAAGAGTTCAAAATAATTTAATACAAATTTTTAAAAAAAGTAAAAAAAAGGTAAAAAAATTAATTAAAAAAAGTGAGAAATTAACTTTAAAAATGGTTAAAATATGTAGGACTATTCAGTAAACATATTGTTAAGTATGGAATGGTCTGTTTGAAAAGTCTTAAATAGGAAAACTGCTGTTATATGACAGATTGTAGATAATGTCGTCTTGTCTGTTTGCTGTCTTTTTATATACGTATAAGTGTCCTTTTATATTTATGTAAGTGTTATTTTGTACATGTATTTGTATATATGTGATATTTATATGTACTTTTTTACTTATGATTAACAGCCCTGAAGAAGTCCTTGTTTAGGACGAAACGCGTCGGCTGGTCTTTCTGTAGAAAAACGAAAATAAAATGAATATATAAAAATTGACTCTTGAAGACAATTCACAATCACGTATGAACTGTGTGACTTTGAGCTTCTCGTGTGGTGCACCTCTCGTTGTGAATTACATTTGATTCCTTATGGAATAGGCATTGTGACAGTGGGTGCTATTGAGTGTGCACACATCTTTCCCATAAATAGAGGGTTGGAATAGGGAGAGTTATATCAGGTTAGGTGCTTTTCAATTGAAGGTTCCACTGTTATCTTTTGTTTTATATCTAACCATGTGATCTATCTCTTGGCCTAGAATTACGATCTGTAATTCAGTTACAAAAATGGAGTGCTCTGCCCAGATATATTTAACAGTAGAAAGCAGAAGAACCAGCCTCAGTTACCAGGATGCTCTTCTTTCTTCTTTTACAAAGTTACTGTATTGTGAGTACTGTGCTATAGCACGGTGGGAAAGATATCAGATCAGCCTATAAATCCAAATGTAGTGTGGACGGTGGTATGAGTGGGAGCTCGGCCTATATATCCAACATGTAGTGCTCACTGTGGGAAAGATACAAGTCCAGTCTATAAATTCAACATGTAGCATGGACTGTGATGTGTGCACAACCCGGCCTATAGATCCTACATGTAGTTTGGACTGTGGTATGTGTCCGAGCCAAGCCTGTGGATCCTACATGTAGCATGGACTGCGGTAAGGGTGCAAAACCAGCCTGCAGTTCCTACATGTAGCCTGGACTGTGGTAAGGGTTGTAGTGCATCAACCCTACACTAGTGAGCCACCACCCCTCTTTATATTCAACCTGTGAAATCTCATTCTTAACCAGTTGTGAACAGACTCTTGTCCTTTCGTACATCTGGGTAATTTTAATTCAAGCAAATACTACTAGGGAATGCACCTTTAAATGGGAGGGGGATTCCTTTGACTCTTCTACATAGTATGGTGAACTTTAAATACAATAGTACTTGGGTATCTGGGTATTTTTTATAATAATGGCATACTGCATCTATTTTTATTACAGAATCTGTTGAACAGGCCATTTTAGACTATATGCAGGTTATGTTATCACAAACTTATACAGGCGCTCACACGCACTCCCCAACCTATACAGCCACTCACATACATACTCTCAATGGTTTCAGGTTACAGTTAGCAAATACAATTGAAAAATAACATAAAAATTCAGTAAAAAATCCAAACGTTACAGGGTTCATTATAACTAGGAAATAACATGTAAAACACCGTAGAAATCCACGGGAAAAAACAAAGGTTACAGGGACATCATAGATAGGAAATAGAATTTAAAAAACATTCGAAATTCACGGAGAAAAACAAAGGTTGCAGGGACGTTATAGTTAGGAAAAAGAATTTAAAAAACCTTTGAAATTCACAAAAAAAAACAAAGGTTTCAGGGATGTTATAGTTAGGCTCACATTTCAATCATACAAAACCATAGAAATTCAGCAGTTACAGTTTCCTGAACTAACTATAACTTACGCCCCCGCAATGCACTACTTATGACCTCACATATTACATCACTCATGACATGGTCAGTGACATCACTGATGACTGAAGCCAGTACAAATACAAGCAATAGTAATGGTAGCATCACACTTCAAAGGCAATTGGGCAGATTGGAGAAACTCTCCAAACTTGAACTCAACAGATGGTGGGAAGCAACCTCACTACAGAACTATTTAGATATGGGCATGATTCCAAGAGGCCTCAGAATATTTACAGTACCCATGTGTGAGGACCCAGATGCCTGCATGATAGATGAGTGGGTGGACAATCATACTAACTGCTTCAGAACAATGCTTACCATTTTAATAAAATATGCATGGTCAGATCATAAAAAGGATCTCAAGGAAATATCTGTAATAGAGAGCTGGCTCACAACCCAAAAGGAAAAAGAACAGATTAAAAAATTCATGGGAGAAATGCATCATAGAGTGGATAAATTGGAGAATGACATAAAACTATGCAAACAAAGGAAATGTACATGTGATTCAGCGGATTACCAAACAGAACGTTTTCTTATATTTAAATGGAAATTTGATGATATATACAATGCCGGCATAGGAAACATCAAAGAAGCTGCCACCATTTCTACAACAATGGCTAACAGAGAGCCAGACACCACCAATGATACCAGCTGTAGGAGAGTGGAATCTGACTAATGGTTGCCCCCAACTTTTTGCCTGGTATTTAAGTGGTTTTTGACTAGTCTGGCTGGGATCCTGCTATCCAGGACCCCAGCCTATCTGCTTTCTCCCTAAAACTGTTGTGAGTACTCTAGGTACAAACATAATTGGATGCTGGACATGCCCTACCAGTCCCTTATAGATGGTACCCTAGGTACCCAGGGCATGGGGCCCCCAGTAGGCCTACCAGGGCTGCAGCACTTATTGTGCCACCCTGGGACAGCCACCCAAACTGACACCACCAGGCCACTACTGTAGCCTGGGTAAGGTGGTGCTAGCACCCCTTACAGGGATGTAGGTACCCTATGTCCCATACCATTACAACACATATACTCTCATAGGTCACCCCTATGGCAGGCCCTGGTAATCCTACAGGGCTGGGTGCTGAGGTATGTGTGAGGGGGGACCCCTACGTGAGTAGGACCTCCCTGCAACCTTCGTAACATCGTTACTGGGTTGTTTGTAGTGTAGCCATACCATATACTCTTAACCGCATTATAAGTTATTGCGTCATCGCTGTAACTTTGGAATGGCTACACCGAACCATATCGTGTTTGGTGTCAAACATGAAGGAATCATACCCCCAGTCCAGCCATGGGCATGGGGGCACGATTCCCCCTTGCTAGGAGGGTGATATGGGAAAAGCGGTAGAATTTGGAAACCAATTTAAAAGTGCACATGTACCACAAAATGGCTACTGTTCGCCACCTACACGACTCTGGCTGGCTGTTGCTGGGGAAAACCCCAGCCTCGCCATCTGGACAATAGGGCTCCTGTGGCAGGGAGGTGCCAGCACCTCCCCAGACAGGATATGTGGATTGGAACAGGGTGGGTGCACCAAAAGTCCATTCAGAGTTGCACGTAGGCAGCTGCAGAGCCCCAATTCTGCATACACCGCCTGGAACCGGTTCAGGGGCATCCTGCCCCTCGCCCAGGCGGGAAACACACAAAGGGGAGTGGGTGTAGCCACCCTTTCCCGCCTCTACTCTGATTGGTAGGCTCTATTTTGGACCATCCCCTAATCTTGGGGATATATGGGAATAACTTTGCCCTAGAGCCTTAGATTCGTACAGGACTTCACAGAACTGACCTTCGACGAGCTGCTGCCCAGCTGACTGAAGAAATCTCCCTTGGGATAAAGGAGTTATCCCCCTGCTTGGCAGGCACCTAAAAGACTACAAGATACCCGGTTGGAACTTCGTTGCTCTCATGACCTTCGACGCCTTCCAGCAACCTCGAGGTGGGTCTCCAGTGCATCCCAGCGTCCTGTGAGCGTGCCCAGCAAGTCTGAGCACCCTGGACCACGTGGGTGTCGAGATCCCCGCATACCCCGAGACACCGGCCACCTCTTGTCCAGCACACGACCCCGACCAGTGGGGAAGTTGTGCTTTGGCCCATTCTTGAGCCAACCGTCAAGCAGCACTTGTGCCGACCCTCAGCTCCCTGGCCCGCTCCGGTGGCCCGTGGGAGCCCTTTTACGCACTCCATTTTGCTGCCTTCCGCGGTCCCTTGTCTCTCGACTTGTGGGCCCTGACGGAGGACAATCTTCTTTTCTAAGAGTTCCCCTGGTTGCTCCAGGCCTGCTCTACGCTCCCTGCAAAGGAGAGCACCCTCAGACCACGTGGGTCTGCACCAGCAGCTGCTTTGTTTATCTTGCGTGGGTTGCGGTTGCCAATGCTTAGTGGATCCAATCGGGACACTAACACCGCAGCGACCCTCAGCCGACGTGGGACAGTCGCCCTCCAGAAGCTGGCCTTCCTTGAAGCCTCCCGGAGCCCGTGACTGCAGAGCCCAGCTGTACCTTCCACACCTGAAGCACCCGACATCCACGAGCTCCTTCCTGTGAGCTCCCTGGTCACTGTGCTGTGGCCCAGACTCTGTCCCCTCTGCTTTCAGGTTCATCTTTGTCTTTTCTTCAACTTCAATCTTCACGACTTCAGCGACACTTCCAGCTAGCAGCAGTTTGGACTCCTTCTCCATAGAAAATCAGCCCGCGACCCGACACCAGAATCGACCTATGCACCCGGCTTCCCTGGGGCAGGTAACAGTGGTACTTCGGTACTTCCGTGGTGGTGGGCTCTCCAAAGCCTTAAGTCTCAAGCCTTAACTTTGTACTGTTGTTAGAAGTGTCCTTAAACCTTAATTATTCAACCGCGACATTCTCCATAGGCTAACATTGCGATCCCGACAGCAGCTTCTCGCACTGCACACGCCTCCCGTGGGTCCCCTTCCTCTTAACTGTGGGTGGATTCTTAAGGGGCCAGCGATCCTGAATGCCCTAGGCATTGCCTGTAGAATTGTTGTGGTTCTTATACCACTATTTTAGTATATGGTTTGGTCCCCCCCTGGGGCCCATTGATTTCCGTGCTATTTATTGTGTTTAGAAATGCTTGTTTGAATTGTAACTTTGCCACTAGCCACATAAAGGGACTGTGGGATTCTGTCTAGAATAAATACATATATTTTATATATATACCTGTGTGGGCTACTCTTTCATTTGGTTATTCAAGAGGTTATTATGGTAAAACAATAAGCTTAACACTCCTTCAAGACTTAGCCTGAAGGCTGCTCTCCACAGCTACCACTAGGATAGCTTTCTTTAAAGGTTGTCTTAAACCTACCATCAATAGGAGTCGAATTGGACTGGTGCAAGGTATCCCTATAACTAGGAACAGCATATGCCAGGCCAACTTCTCACATTGGTGGCAGCGGTGGGATTCAAGCTTGCCATTGTTTTACCAGATAACACATTGAATTTCTAAAGTGAAAGCCACAAGGTACCAAAGGTACATATAAATTCAAGCTAGAATACAATAAGTTCTACTGAACTTGGAGTTGTGTGTAGAGGGTCTAGCACACCTTGACTACAACTCAAGAGAGGGTTCAGTATGCCACACTTAGTGTAGGTAGATACGTCACTACACTAAACATGTCTTCAAGTGGCACTAAGGCTATGGAAGGACCCCAGAGGGTCCCAGTAGATAAGTATGATAATTTCACCTTTGCTGAGCTCAGGGAAATTTGCACCCTTAGGGGACTGAAGACAGAAAGAGGTGCCAACACAAAACGTCCCAAAGAGATCCTGCTCATAGCAGACTTTATGGAGTCCATAGGATCCAGAGGGACGGACAGAGTGGGTGGGCACCCCTCAGAAGAGGACACTCCCAGAGTGGAATCTGAAGAGGAACAGGAAGAGGATGAAAATCCTGACCTAGAAGAAACAGACCACTCACAGCATGGAGGTGATGGCCCAAGAGGCACTCCCTCCACCCTTAAAAGGGGAGTGGTGGGTCCAAGAAGGAACAGATCCCCCTCAGTGGGATCCAACCATTCTAAGGGATCCAAAGGGTCCTCTGCCTCTTCTCAGAGAAGAGAAACCTCTCATGAGAGGAAATGCAGACTGATCAAATTTGAGCAGGCTAAGCTTGAGCTTAAAAGAGAACAGTTAGCATTAGACAGGGAAACCCTGGAGCTTCAGAAAGCTTCAAGAAAGTGGGGTCTAGAGATCCCTGGTGGCAGTAATGAAACCCCTAGAGTTAGAGAGAGAGTCCCTGACAATAGGAACCGCCACAAGATTGTGCCCCCCTATCAGAATGGGGATGATATTCACAAATGGATATCTGCTCTTGAAAGGGCCTGTAGAGTACAGAGGGTCCCTGTAGAGCAGTGGGCAGCAATCCTGTGGCTCTCCTTTTCAGATAAAGGGAGAGACAAGCTCCTCTCTGTAAGAGAAGAGGATGCTGATGATTATTATATCTTGAAAGCTGCTTTAATAGATGGGTTTGGCTTAACCACTGATCAATACAGACTTAAGTTCAGAGACACCCAGAAAGCACAGAATCAAGATTGGGTAGACTTTGTGGATTGTGCAACCAAGGCACTGGAAGGTTGGTTAAATGGCAGTAAAGTTAATGATTATCAAGGATTGTATAATCTCATTATGAGGGAGCAGATTCTTAATAATTGTCAGAACCAACTTTTACACCAGCACCTGGTGGACTCTGATCTGACCTCTCCCCAAGAATTGGGAAAGAAGGCAGACAAATGGGTCCGAACCAGGATCAGGCCTAAGAACCAAGTTGGTGACCAGAAGAAGGATTCCACTAAGCCCAAAGAGAACGGTGGGGATGATAAACAAGAAAAGTCCTCTGAAGGGCCCCAACAAACCAGTGCTGGGGGTGGGTCCCAAAATACTTCCTCTAATACCAAGAAACCATATTGCCATGTGTGTAAGAAACCTGGCCACTGGAAAACTGACTCCAGCTGTCCTAAGAATGGCAATAAAGAAAGTGTTCCTCCAAAACCAGCTCCAACACCTCCTGTTACTACTAGTAGTAATCCCCCAGGTGGTGGGAGTGCACCCAAAAATTTAGTTGGGTTCTCTTTGGGGACACCAGTGGACTCTGGCCTAGCCAGGTCCCCTGCATTAGCAACAATGGTCTGTGATGGTGGCATGGGGTTTGCCAACTTTACCATGAGCCCCAGTATTCTGGGCAGGTACAGACAAGAACCAATGATCAATGGTCAGAAGGCTGTGGCCTATAAGGACACAGGGGCCAGTGTCACCATGGTGACCAAGAGGCTAGTGCCCCTAGATCAGCTTTTACCTGGGTTTAGTTATCAGGTGACCAACATTGATGGAATCAGGACAGATCATCCCATGGCAGTGATAAATCTCAGCTGGGGAGGAGTCACTGGCCCCAAGAGGGTGGCAGTGTCCCCAAACTTGCCTGTAGATTGTCTACTGGGGAATGATCTAGAAATCTCAGCCTGGGCTGAGGTTGACCACAAGGCCCATTTGAAAATGGTAGGAGTTCCTGAGAGAGTGGATGAGACCCTGAGGGCCTCACCTCCACCCCAGGAGGAAATAGAAAGAGTGAAGCCTGAAACTATGGATCACTCTACACAAACAGAGAGCATAGGGGAGGAAGAGCAGTCTTCCCCCCACCAGACTACAGGTAAAGGTCCAGTTTCTCAGGGAACTGACCCTGCCCCTTGTGAAGTAACTGCCCCAGAAGTGGACAGCCCTGACCTGCCCACCTCTCTGATGGCAGGGGATCCTTCCAAGGTGGTACCCAGTCTGGAGCAGGTATCCTGCCCCTCTCTACCCTGCCTCAGTCAGCCCAGGGCTGCAGAGGTCAGGGAGGTCAGTGGACCCTTATTGGGCCCCTGCCCAGAGGAACCCCCTCATCAACAGATTAGGGACACCCAGCAGAGTAGTTTCAGCCAGGTGAATATTCCTCTACAAACTGAGGGATCCCCCTTACCCCTAGGTATAGGCACCCCTCAAATGGATGTTGGTGAGCACAGGGAAACCTGGGGCCTAGCTGCCCCAGACCTTCCAGTGCCCTCCACTATTCCAGCCAAAGGGATCCAACCCCCAGCTGTAGGCAGCCAGAGGTTGACCCTTAGGGCCAGATATGACACCGTCCTGGGCAGAAAGGCTTCCATAGTGGCCAGTGATCTGAGGAGGTTGAGACCAACCCAAGTAGGGTCCCACTTCCAGACTCAGACACCCCACCAGCCCACCTCTGACCCAAAAACCAATACAGGTAATTTCCCTAGACTTTGGAGAAACTCTAGAACCCCTTGGGGTAGGATTTCCCAAGTGGACCATGACACAGGGAGCAACCATGTTAGTACAGGTTCTTCCTTATCTGGACAAGGTTAGCCTTATCTCCTTTCGTTTGGGGGGGGGGGGGTTATGTAGGAGAGTGGAATCTGACTAATGGTTGCCCCCAACTTTTTGCCTGGTATTTAAGTGGTTTTTGACTAGTCTGGCTGGGATCCTGCTATCCAGGACCCCAGCCTATCTGCTTTCTCCCTAAAACTGTTGTGAGTACTCTAGGTACAAACATAATTGGATGCTGGACATGCCCTACCAGTCCCTTATAGATGGTACCCTAGGTACCCAGGGCATGGGGCCCCCAGTAGGCCTACCAGGGCTGCAGCACTTATTGTGCCACCCTGGGACAGCCACCCAAACTGACACCACCAGGCCACTACTGTAGCCTGGGTAAGGTGGTGCTAGCACCCCTTACAGGGATGTAGGTACCCTATGTCCCATACCATTACAACACATATACTCTCATAGGTCACCCCTATGGCAGGCCCTGGTAATCCTACAGGGCTGGGTGCTGAGGTATGTGTGAGGGGGGACCCCTACGTGAGTAGGACCTCCCTGCAACCTTCGTAACATCGTTACTGGGTTGTTTGTAGTGTAGCCATACCATATACTCTGAACCGCATTATAAGTTATTGCGTCATCGCTGTAACTTTGGAATGGCTACACCGAACCATATCGTGTTTGGTGTCAAACATGAAGGAATCATACCCCCAGTCCAGCCATGGGCATGGGGGCACGATTCCCCCTTGCTAGGAGGGTGATATGGGAAAAGCGGTAGAATTTGGAAACCAATTTAAAAGTGCACATGTACCACAAAATGGCTACTGTTCGCCACCTACACGACTCTGGCTGGCTGTTGCTGGGGAAAACCCCAGCCTCGCCATCTGGACAATAGGGCTCCTGTGGCAGGGAGGTGCCAGCACCTCCCCAGACAGGATATGTGGATTGGAACAGGGTGGGTGCACCAAAAGTCCATTCAGAGTTGCACGTAGGCAGCTGCAGAGCCCCAATTCTGCATACACCGCCTGGAACCGGTTCAGGGGCATCCTGCCCCTCGCCCAGGTGGGAAACACACAAAGGGGAGTGGGTGTAGCCACCCTTTCCCGCCTCTACTCTGATTGGTAGGCTCTATTTTGGACCATCCCCTAATCTTGGGGATATATGGGAATAACTTTGCCCTAGAGCCTTAGATTCGTACAGGATTTCACAGAACTGACCTTCGACGAGCTGCTGCCCAGCTGACTGAAGAAATCTCCCTTGGGATAAAGGAGTTATCCCCCTGCTTGGCAGGCACCTAAAAGACTACAAGATACCCGGTTGGAACTTCGTTGCTCTCACGACCTTCGACGCCTTCCAGCAACCTCGAGGTGGGTCTCCAGTGCATCCCAGCGTCCTGTGAGCGTGCCCAGCAAGTCTGAGCACCCTGGACCACGTGGGTGTCGAGATCCCCGCATACCCCGAGACACCGGCCACCTCTTGTCCAGCACACGACCCCGACCAGTGGGGAAGTTGTGCTTTGGCCTAATCTTGAGCCAACCTTCAAGCAGCACTTGTGCCGACCCTCAGCTCCCTGGCCCGCTCCGGTGGCCCGTGGGAGCCCTTTTACGCACTCCATTTTGCTGCCTTCCGCGGTCCCTTGTCTCTCGACTTGTGGGCCCTGACGGAGGACAATCTTCTTTTCTAAGAGTTCCCCTGGTTGCTCCAGGCCTGCTCTACGCTCCCTGCAAAGGAGAGCACCCTCAGACCACGTGGGTCTGCACCAGCAGCTGCTTTGTTCATCTTGCGTGGGTTGCGGTTGCCAATGCTTAGTGGATCCAATCGGGACACTAACACCGCAGCGACCCTCAGCCGACGTGGGACAGTCGCCCTCCAGAAGCTGGCCTTCCTTGAAGCCTCCCGGAGCCCGTGACTGCAGAGCCCAGCTGTACCTTCCACACCTGAAGCACCCGACATCCACGAGCTCCTTCCTGTGAGCTCCCTGGTCACTGTGCTGTGGCCCAGACTCTGTCCCCTCTGCTTTCAGGTTCATCTTTGTCTTTTCTTCAACTTCAATCTTCACGACTTCAGCGACACTTCCAGCTAGCAGCAGTTTGGACTCCTTCTCCATAGAAAATCAGCCCGCGACCCGACACCAGAATCGACCTATGCACCCGGCTTCCCTGGGGCAGGTAACAGTGGTACTTCGGTACTTCCGTGGTGGTGGGCTCTCCAAAGCCTTAAGTCTCAAGCCTTAACTTTGTACTGTTGTTAGAAGTGTCCTTAAACCTTAATTATTCAACCGCGACATTCTCCATAGGCTAACATTGCGATCCCGACAGCAGCTTCTCGCACTGCACACGCCTCCCGTGGGTCCCCTTCCTCTTAACTGTGGGTGGATTCTTAAGGGGCCAGCGATCCTGAATGCCCTAGGCATTGCCTGTAGAATTGTCGTGGTTCTTATACCACTATTTTAGTATATGGTTTGGTCCCCCCCTGGGGCCCATTGATTTCCATGCTATTTATTGTGTTTAGAAATGCTTGTTTGAATTGTAACTTTGCCACTAGCCACATAAAGTGACTGTGGGATTCTGTCTAGAATAAATACATATATTTTATATATATACCTGTGTGGGCTACTCTTTCATTTGGTTATTCAAGAGGTTATTATGGTAAAACAATAAGCTTAACACTCCTTCAAGACTTAGCCTGAAGGCTGCTCTCCACAGCTACCACTAGGATAGCTTTCTTTAAAGGTTGTCTTAAACCTACCATCAATAGGAGTCGAATTGGACTGGTGCAAGGTGTCCCTATAACTAGGAACAGCATATGCCAGGCCAACTTCTCACACCAGCACTTTTAACAAGTCAGGTACTGGAGATGCCAGTGCCTTGGATGGAAAAAAACAAACTGCAATTTTTGGACAACAATTCTGCCTCTTGAGCAAGGGGCGGATGGAGAATTCCTTGCCAAAAGAGGCTCAAAAGGAAGAGGCGGAGGTGGGAGAGGCAGAAAAAGAAGAAACAAAGACAAAAAGAAGCAGAGACAATCCCCATGGGAGCACGGAGGGGGGCCAAGCAAAAGGGACTATAATGGCAGGTAGCAACACAGTTATTAACTTGTCCAGTAGAAGCCGGACACCTACAGAACTCAGGCTTCTTAGTCTTGGCCTATCACTCTGTCCTATGGAAAAGTATGACTTTATTTCCACCAAAATTGATGTATTTAAGTCTATTAGACGTTTGAAACTTAAAACATTCTTTGCAATCAACTAAAGACAATATAAAGTCAAAGGACACAAAGAACTGGGCCACCAGCATTGGATGATTTGACCATTGGTGATATTTACTTTTTGACTACATTGGCGGCAATACAGGATGAGAGTAGAGACACGAGAGATGTTGAATCAATGTAAGATGAACAAGGCATAGCATTTGATCATAATGCTCTTGGAAAATTCAAGCCTATATCTAAATTTATTCCAGTACTTGGTTTTGATATGATTGATGCCTTTCATGAAAAAGAAGTCTGGAAAAGAGTACAAAAAAAGCAAAACGAACATCACATGGTCTCAAAGGAAAGCAATTGAATTATCGGCTAAGGACTGCAGTATAGTAATCAGACCAGTGACAAGGGAGGGAATGTAGTAATCATGCCCCTTGACATGTATACCACTGAGACAAGTAAGTGACAGGAACTGCTGTGCCATTATCACTAGAGCAGAATATAAACACACCATCAGTCAGTACTGGGACAAACTAAGGGCCCCATTGGGATGGCGGGCGGATTGCCCCCGCCAGGCCGGCGGCAGCCTCCGCTGGCCCGGCGGGGACGATCCACATGCCGTCCACACCTAAAAGATCCCCGCCATATTAGGATGGCTGGGGGTCCGCGGCGGACGGAAACACTGTCTGCTGCTCTTCCACCAGTCAACTCGTCGACCGGGCGGAAAACCTGAATAATATGGTGGCAGTGTCTGCAAGACACCGCCATCCATATTATAATGTGAGCGGAGACATGGAAAGGCATGAGGTCTTTGCAGTTGTCGGGTGGGGGTGCACATGGGGGGTACTTATGGTACCCCCCTACATTGGCATGGACAAGGTGTCAGGTACTGCGCGGTGCCTGTCACCTTGTGCATGCCAATGCACAATGGGCATTCCCAGCATTGTGGCGGGCAGTGCTGTGTGCACCGCCCGCCACTATGCTGGGAATGGGGGATGCCACCGCCACGGTGGCGGTGGCATCCTAATTGCAGGTGCAGGACCGCCGCACCCCTTGCGGACGGTCCCGCATTCCATTACGGTGGCGGGTGGACTTTGTCCACCCGCCATCATAATAGACCCCTTAGTGTATGGTAAGAAAGGGGTTTAATTGAAACAGAAGAGTACCAATTTTTTAAAAATCTCCACCCTAGGGTACCCACTCCATACCTTCTCCCTAAGGTACAAAAGTCCATCACTAACCCTCCAGGGAGATCGATAGTCTCCTCATTCAGTAGTCTGCTAGAAACCAACTCAAAGTACATCGATCACTTTTTGATTCCTTTTGTGTGTGCTGTACCCTCACAAATTGCTGACACCAAGGATATTCTCAGGAGGTTTGATGGGATACACTTGGAGCCTGATTTCCTCCTGATAACCCTTGATGTCAGAGCATTGTATATCAGCATTCAACACCAAGATGGTATAAAAGCTTCAAACACTGTCTTAGAGCAATGTGTTGAGCCTCTTCTCACACACACAAATGCTCCTAGAAATTATTAAATTTTGCTTGACCAATAATATTTTTATCTTCAACAGGACACTTTGCAGACAGGTGCAAGGGACTGCGATGAACACCTGCTTCACACCCAGCTATGCAAATCTTCTCATGGTCTGGTGGAAGGAGCAGGTGTCTACTGCACCCGAGCCCAGAGATTACTTGGAGAGAGTTGTACTCTGGTTACGATTTATTGATGACCTTTATATAATTTGGCTGGGCAGTGAGGAAGATGGCAACAGATTTGTGGAAAGTCTTAACAGGAATAATCTCAATCTTGAGTTCACTGCAAATCTCAGCAGGGAACATATTGTGTTCCTGGACATAGAAGTAGTTATAGTAGAGAACAGTGTCACCTCCAAACTACAGTGCAAATCTATGGCAGGCAATAGCTGACTTCATGCTCTCAGCAGCCACCCTGGGCAGATAATTTGGAGCATACCCTTTGGGTAATCGATATGTGCCAAGAGAAATTGCAGTGATAATAACACCTTTTAAGTAGAAAAGGCCGCCATGATAGAACGCTTTGTGTAAGTGGTTACCCCAAATTTGTATTGGACAAAGCAGCTCAAAGGTTTGACACACGAACTAGGAATGAGATTCTGTGTGGACCAAGCAGGGAAGAAAAAACTGTTACAGATAGGGAGGACAGTGACATTAGACTCATTACCACATACAATGCCAAATCAGGAAGCATATGGAAGATTCTAACCAAGAACTGGGAACTCCTACACTTTGACCCAGTGATAGGTGACAACATGGGGAACAGGCCCAAGATCACCTACAGCAGAATGGGTTCTCTCAGGGACATGTTAGTTAAAAATGACATCTGCATGGGTGCTAACAATCAGGATGTACTAGGTGGACTGCTGTAAGGCATTACGTATGTGGTAAATGTAAAGCCTGTGAAGACTTAACTAAATGCAAGGAAATTGTGATTCTGTGTACTAATAAGGTGAAACCTATCACAAAGTTCATCACATGATGTACACCTTATGTGGTATATATTTTGGAATGCCCTTGTGGCCTCAGGTATTTGGGCAGTACCATACACCCTATATGCAAAAGAATTCTAGAGCATGCTAGTGGGATTATGAACCACGATGAGCACTACCCAGGTGCAAGACACTTGAAACACATCACAACAGTGACAGGAAACAACTGAGGTTTAATGGGATCGATCACATTGTAGCATATCCTGGGGGGGGGTCGTATCTCCACATTGAGGAATCAGGAATCTAGATTCATTATAGAGTTTAACACTAAGGCCCCACAGGATATCAACTCAGATTAGGAGTTAAATGTCCAAATGGATTAACTGCGATTTTTTGAGTTTGAGCGTGGTCCTTTGCTAGCTGTGCTTGTTGTACATGAGCTTTTAGTTATGCTCCCTCAACAATGTGCGTAACCTTTTTATGTGTCTTTTTAAATAACACGGAGAAGAGGAAGGGAATCTCAGCTGGCATGCTGGGTTCGAGAGGAGAACCCGGCTGGGGATCCTACCCTTTTCTTCCTGAAGCAAATGGAGCACTTGGGTAAGATATTTGCTCTTTTAATTTTTTGATCTATTCTGTGTAAATCAGTAATGTTATTGTGTATTATGAGTTGTTTAATTGTTTGTCTCCATCCTGTCTCTAACACTTGAGAGCGCTCTTTTGATTGTGTGGTTACAATTTGTAAGCCTAGTCATCTGTTTTCTCACTTTACTCTCTTGACTTCCCACAGATACCTCAGTCCACATGGGCCTTATTCATTGTTGGTGACCTCAAAGCCAGCCTTGACTTGTATTTATCTGCACCTTGCATGCCTCCAGTTAGTTTTAGTGGATATTCTTTTAAGACCCTCTTGGGCCAACCTGGTCTTTTCATTGATTTCTCAGTACATGTCTCCAGGCAATTGCTTTGAGCCTCTTATTGTTCTGCAATCGCCCACTAGGATATATGCAATATTTTATTCAGTGCACTCTAATTAATTTGAGATATATTTGATTATTGTATACATATACAGGTGAACGTTCTACAGTTCAATTACAGCTGTGATCTCCTCTCAGAAAGTCTCCGTCACTATGTTTGTTACATTACTGTGCATGCAAATATGACAAGGCGCATATGCTCACAAAGAACATAGATTGGATAAATTGGAGAATTGCATAAAACTACGCAAACAAAGAAAATGTGCACGTAGTACAGCGGATTACCAAGCAGAACGTTTTCTTACATTTCATTTCATTTGATCATATATACAATGCCGTCAAAGGAAACATCAACAAAGTTGACACCATCTCTACAGCAATGGCCAGCAGAGAACCAGACACTACCAATGATACCAACACTTCTAACACGTCAGGCATGGGAGATTCCAGTGCCTCGGAAGTGGAGAACTGAACCGCAATTTTGTTACAACAATTCCGCCACTTGAGCAAGGGGCGGATGAAACTACGTTCATCAGTGATAAGATCCTGGGAAATAGACACTGAATCAGCAAAATTATGAGAACACATGTTAGAAATGCCATATGCATCAGTAATTTTGCGTGAGAGCGGTGGAGAAGGAAACTCAGGAGTTTTCAGAGCAGTTGAACTAACACCTGTATCAGTAAGACAGGAGGCGGGATTTTCATTGATTATACATCCTATGTGTGGCCCTTTTTGATCTAGAGGAATAAATGCTTTCACAAAACAGTGAGGTGGACTATCCTAACATGGAGGATATCGATTTTGTGAAAACTTGGTGAACTCCTGCTGATCATACTGATTGTGTGAACTCTGGGGCAAGATAAGGCAGTCTCATTTCCAGTGTCCCAACTGCCTGAGCCACCCGTTGGACCAGAACCATCCATTCCTCGGTCTTGGCTTCAATCTGATCTCTCAACTCCCAACACAGACTATTTGATGTCCTATTTCTTCCCAGCCCTCAAACTAACCATTTGTTGGAAGAAGTGCATTTGCAAAGACACTAGCTTCGTTTTGGAAGACCTTTCAGTCTTTCCTTCTTACCTTCTTTTTCAGCAAGACACTTGTTTGCAACAGAAACTCATTCAGAAAGAGTCTTAGTTTGCCATCTGATGCAGGTAAAACTAAATTGCTCCTGTACTTTCAGCAATAGCTCCTGATCGAACGTTGTTTCTTGAAAGGTTTCCATTTCATTAGTAATACCAGAATAAAGATCAAACGCACCCCTCAAACGATCAAGGTAATCAGCACATGTTTCACCTTTGTTCTGCTTGAAATTATTATCCTTGATCAAAGACATTTTCACAGGGCAGACTTCAATACCAGCGTTCAAAAGTGCATTTCTAGCAGGAATAACAGCAGCTTCAACCACAGGTGCCTGTTGTGGCTAATTAACCTTCTCTAATAATCAATCTCTTACTTCATTTGTTATAATAATGCATAACAATTGATTACCTAAACCCACTTAGGTTTATAACATTCAAATACTGTTTGCCAATCCTCACAGAACTGTTTATTGTTGTCCCATATATTAGGGAATTGATACATAACATTTACGGGGTCAGGGGTAGACCAGAGGAGGGCGGGTACCTTCCTCTGGAACCTCAATACTCTGTCTGGGGTAGAATGGCATGTGTTTGAATATAGGCAATTTCATTGTGGTCATCATTATCCTCCTCACTATCTGAAGGTGTATGCTCTCTCACCATTCGCACTGCAGTCTTCCTTAGACTATTTTTATGCATCACTGTGGTGTAGTGGGGGTATGAATGAGATCGCATTGAGGGTGCGAACCAGAGTGTCGTTCAGTCAACCTCCCATCTTATCCTCTTTCCAGTCTTGCGTCTACTTGCCACAGCTGCCGAGCTCACTGTGATTTGTTGTGCTTGCTTGCTTGCCGTGGATTTGTTTGCTGGCCCATTGACTGGTGCTGTTTTGTTCCCAGGTGTGCCTAGCGATGCACACCAAGGATCTTCTGCTAGTATAGAGAAACTCAGGCTATGTAACATAGCTTCATATTGTCCTTCTACTGCTTCCTACTAGCGATTTGGGTAAGCACATAGGGAGGAGGTGGTGCAGTGGGGCCAAATGTCTTAGACCTGTCCCTCCAGAAGACTAATTTGGTATCTCAGTTTCTCATCAATGTCTTTCAATCCCTGGATCCGAGATTCTTGCTTCCACTTCATGGCTTCCTCATAATAATTGAGAAAGAATGATAACTGCTCTCTGCTGGATTTATACTTCTAATCCTTCGACTGTGTCCAGAAAATCCTTTTTAGCCTCATGGCTAGAGCACTTGGCCCATTTTCAATGTACCAGGCATGAACTTTTCTTCACTCTATTGGTACATCGTGTGACACGGAGGTCCTTTTTCTGGGGATTTATCAGTCTTTAACTTAGCAATGGTAGAATGAAAACAGTGGCAAAAGCCAACAAAAACGAGTTCAGAACACAGCACGGTGAAAGCAAAACGTTTAGGGATGACCCTGCAGAGAGGACCAAGTCCAACAATAGCCAAGACGAGATGATACAATTTATTTCCTTAACTGAACATCTGTGGCTGTAAAGTGGGAGCACTGGTAAGATCTTCCTCAGAGTTTTGATGCTGAAACATGCTAACTTTATTTTACTGTTCTGAGGCTTAGGCATAAGCCAAGAACTTCAGGCTGCTCACCTTTGACTTTGGGGAATTCAAGCTCAACCTTTTGGCAATAGTAGAGGAACAATAACGGGAGTGGTCTTATTTGGAATATACATCAGTATCTAGCAGACAAACACTTATCATAACAGCAAATGTTATGTCTGAATGATAAGTTCAATGATTCCCAGGGGAATTCAGAAATATTATACGGGTGGCACTTAAAGAGGAATTCTGTAGAACACTGCAAGGCAGTGGTTTAAAACTTGACCAGGAGGGGAGCTTACCTTCAATAAGTGTGGTTGAAGGTGGGGTGGAAGACAATGTCAAAATTGATGGTGAGATCAGACTTGAAGAGGGACTTCCTCCTACATCCAGGGTCTTTCTCAGACAATCCAACTTGGGATATTAACGGAAATTAAATACCATGTCCAGGCCATAAACTCCCTTTAGAGGGGCTGAGAAAACCATTAGGATTTAAATGATTGGAAGGTTGAATTGCCCTACACTTGCCTTGAGGGAGTCTGGTAGTAGGTGTCAGTGATTTAGTTCAGTTTTCCTTAGGAGGTATCTTTTACTTCACTGTGATTGGAAACCGTCTGAAGATGTTATGGGCGACATTTTTAGAAATGCAAATGCTGATTCAATGGTTTCCTTCTGTTATGCTGCTTTACAGTTGCACAGTACAACCAAATCAATATTTCATTGCCATTCAATGAAAAATACAATGAAATTACAAGATGTTTGATCATAAAAACTACATATTCCTCACCCATAAATGTCTAAAGTAGTCAAATTGGTCTACTTTGAAACCAAGGGGGCAGATTTACAAGCCCCTTGCGCCACTTTTATGTCACTTTTCCCATGTTAAAAGTGACGCAAAAGTGGAGCAAGGGGCTTGCAAATCTGCCCCAAGGTGTCCCAGACTTTGGTGTGTGTTTGATGGAGTTTATTACAGCAGCATTGTGTTTTTTGCTCTTGTAAGGATACATTGGTTACCACAATAGGTGATACAGCGTGTCATCCTATCTGTCACTGTCGACTTTTCCTAGCTAACATACCCAGATGCCAAAAATAGGATTTACTCTCCTCTTTCTCTACTGTTTTCTCCCAAATTACTGTTTCTATAAAATAGATTTAAAGGTCCCTCACAGAACATTTCCCTTGGGTGCACTCCACAAGCAGAATGCCTGCTCTTTTTCAAGAATCGAGCTTTTGCCTCCCAGTTGGTCCTTCTTCTCTTTGATGTTTATTGCACTTAACATATTGCATGGTAAGTAAGTGCTTATATAGCATGGACCTTGTTTTGGACCACAGTAGTGTACTGAACATAGATAAGTAATATGTGTGCAGAAACAAATCAGTTACAGCTTATCAGTTGTATTTTTATAAACAAAAAAAAGAAAGTGGTAGTCTCTTTCATAACCAATGGCCTTATTTAAAGTGCCATAGACTATATAATGCTTTTGCAATGCGGTGGACGGAACATTCACCACATTTGTGATGAGGTATCCCATCCTCTAAACTCTAAACAAGGCCCAAGTGTGCCAAAGCAATTATTTTCATCCCCCACCTTCTCACTGCTCTCTCATTACACTTTAATTGGACTAGTCAATTACTTCATGCCCTAGGTTTTGTGATCTCAGCAGAGGCACTGTCCACAAATCTGGTGCATTTTAGCAAGAAACTCGTTACTATCATGCATTTTCTGGTTTATGAGGGTGTCACCCCTGTACAGAAGCCATTTATTAACATTCTTCATGTCACACAGGCATTGAAAACTCGAAGCATACATCAGGGAAGGCCCTCGTAATTCCAACATATGTCTGCTCTCGGCTGTAGCAAAACAGAGGTTTTCTTCTGTTCTGTGATGACTGAATTGCACAGAGGTTTAGAATGGAAGCTATTGGGTTCTTTGGCACTCATCACAATAGAAGACACCAGTCTTCTAGAGTCTGATGGAGCAGAACACATACAAAGGTAAGATGGCACAATCAGAAAAACAGGAACCTAAGACTTGCTTAGTCTACTTAATCCATATAAAGATACAAGACAAGAAAAAAATCAACGAATATATTGACCTCAAAATGTACATTTATGCAGCAAGATATATCAAGACTTTAAAAAAGGACAACAACTAATTCACGAAAGCTTTAGTATATCGATCTTTTGTGTCTCACCTTGTGCTTGCTCTAGGTCTGAGCACTTGATTTCCTGGTTTCAAGCACTATTTTAGGCAATTGGCACGTGTATTTAAAATATTAACAACCTTTTTTTCTACAAATGATAGCCTTCTTCAAAACATTTTCGTAAAGCACAATGTGTGACTTATCTTGCAATGGTCTGATAAAATGGCCATAGCACAATTTGTTTTGAGCTAAAATCATACTCTACTCTGTTTGCGTGGCATTATTTTTCCATAATTTCTCTGCTTTGGTTACCTAGTTAATATTTCTTATTCTTGCTCTTATTCGTTCTTCACATAAATGGGAAAATGGGTTAAAAAAGTGACCATCATTCAACCAAGTTGCAACCCTCCAAATTTTCTGATATCATAAGATGTAACACAAACAAACCAACAATTGCTTAAAAAGAGATTGAGAAAGAGATTGAGATGTCTATTGTGCTTTTACAAGAATTCGTATTCGAACTAGGCATAGGCGGAGTTTGTTGAGTTCCGTGCAGTGATCAAAAAACTCTGCCGTGCTATGTGGAGTTCCACAAACAGCGGAGTTCATTAGGTTGCGCCATTTGTGCTGATTTTTAGTGCCAGTGGTTTTCCCACGCTGAAAAATCAGTGCGAACAGCACCATGCGCAGCACAAGAGGGCGCTGCTTTTTTCTGCGGCTCAAGTAGATGTTCTACTCAAGCGGCAGCTTCCTCAACGCAAACGTTGAGAAATCTTGCTGGGAGGTGGTCTAGCGTTGGATTTTCCTTGCTCATGCTCGCCAACTTAATGTTGGTGAGTGCGAGCAAGGAAACAACTCCTTTTTGGAACTCTGCGTGCTCCTGTGGAAATATGGATTTTTCTGATCAGTTATGTCCCCTATCTTGGACCCCAACGGTTTCATGTATGAATCACAAGTACATGTATGTTCCCTCCAGTTCCAGTTATGAAGACGCAAACACATGTGCGTCCACCGTCAACATGTCCTCTGTCAGATCCGCCATGAATAGGCCGGATATTCCATTCCTAAGTATGAAAGGCTACCGGCTTTATATGGTTCACTTATGCCATTTTACAGTCCAGGCAAGTAGGCCCTGATTCTGTCGTCAAACTCTTCTTGCCTTCTGCCTCTGAAAGCTCCAGTCTGAGCCTGCATCTGTGACCATGAACTTTGTCTCATTCTCTGCGCGGCTCACGAAGCCTGACATCAGCCTATTCTCTGCCAAGAACTGTATTTTCGCCTTCGAATTATCTGCTTCACTCCTTAGCCGATGCATTCCTGTCTAGCAGTTTAAGTAAACATTCTTCCAGTTACCGAGCAAAGGCTCGGCTTCTCTGTCTTTATGCAAGTAATTCATAGCCCTGTTACCATGGAATATTCCTACCCCCTCGCATTTAGTGTAGACACTTAGACGCTTGTACACGCACTCACAGTCAGTATAGAATAGATTTTGTTCGAGAGACCTTTCTTTTTGGATAACACAGTTCTTTAAACATAGGATATTAGATATGATTTGGGATTAGGTTGACATAACCCCAGACTTTTGTCTCCACATGTAGAGCTAAATGTCAAGTCCCTTTCTCCCTCTAGTTGCACGTCTATCACACGTCATGCGACTGCGCACGCATCTCTGCCAAATATTTCTGCTGACATTGCAGGATTCTCCAGGTATCCACCCACACATGACAAATTACCCATTATCATCAAGTGGACGCCCACATGGACGCCCACCTTCACGCCTACTTACACGCCCACATGCTCTTATCTCATTCTCTCTTGCTCTCTTGCTTACGTACAATTGAGAAATGTATATATACTGTACTCTGTGAATAATGTTTTGAGAATATTGAGAATACTTTTGAGCCCCTTTCCAGATCCAATTTTGGTGATGGAAATATTCTCCCTTTGACTCGAGTTAATGGAATAAATCCCTTTATGAACCTGATACCACAGACTCAGCCTCTTGCTTTATGCATGATCTTATTTATATTTTAAAAGTCTGACAGCGTAATATTTTATTTACCACAAAATGGCGCCCGAACAGTTTAATCTCTTTCCCCACACGCCGGAGATGAAGGTCCAGTTTTGCCCCCTTCCATAGCCGTGATGGACTTCAAGCGCGCACGTCGCGGGTCTTCCCGCCAACTCCCTCAGGCCAACGAAGGGGACAGACTGCGACCAGGCATCCATACGAGGCGGTGAGGAACGCAGATTGTCCTACCCAGAGCCCACCTGCGAGAGAGCTGTGTCCGAGGTATACAGAGGCCCACCAAGTGTCCAGAGTGTCCGAAGTTTTCGAGTCGAGTCCAGTTCGGTTCAAGTTCAGTTCAGTTTCCGAGGCCTTCCGTTTCCGAGCTACCCGGTGAGTACCATTACCGGGGAGGCGTTCTGACGTGCACATAGGTTGTGCCGGTCAAGACGGGTTTGGGTACACAAATCCGGTCTGCACTGTTTCAGCAGTGTATCTGTACTGTTTAGCAGTATATCTAGTATATCAAGTATATAAATTCAGAATAATTCAGTTAATGCCGAGTATTATGTTTAAGTGATTAAGTTTTCCTTAGATCGTCATCATCATCGTTGCTCAGTTAAATGTTAAATGTTAAATGTTTTAAATACGTCCTGCATATTGTGGTGTGAATGAATGTTCATTATCGTGTTTATTGTATTAAGTTTGTTCAAGATCAAGTATCAGATCAGTTCTCAATATGCCGCTCTTTTCGAAATTAAGACAGATCACAACTAGAAAAGGGGTACTCGAAGAAGCTGTTCCCATTCCACCTAGGGACACTCCAGGGTACTTTATGTATCATAAGCATGGCCTAGATGCCGTATTATTTCTTGATTTATGGGTGAACTACACCAAGGATTTACCAGAAAGTCAGAGGTGGCCCGCAGTTGGGACATGGGATGCAGATTGCATCATGAGAGTAGAAGAAGAATTATGGAAAAAGATAGCCGGACAGTAACAGAAAGACGTCATTGATTTATGGCGAAAAGAATCGTATAGACGTAGGGAAAAAGCACGTAGACAGGAAGAGAAGAGTAAGGAGAATTCAAATAAAGTTCGAGAAAATATGTTAGTTGAGGAAGGTATCCGAGTAAAAGCAGAACAAGTAGATGGACAACGAAACACTCTTATGAAAGAGTAATTTTTGAAAAGTTTAGCTTGAAAAAAAAAAAAAAAAAAAAAAGAATTGTGGGTATTTCGAATTTGCAAATTGTTCAAGAATACAGGTTTGTGTTCTTGATGGTCCAGTGAGCCAATGTGCTGGGTCAAGTCGGTAAGATTATGACCCCCTGAGTGCAAATTGTATATAAAAATAATTTTTCAATTGGGCGAATTATTGCAGTTTTTCTGGAATTGAGTAGTCTTTTTGTCTTTGACAGCTTCAGAGTGAGGAGAAGGTGGGGGCTGTGTAGAGCAGTATGTGATACAGAAATCGGAGACAGATTCTGACCTTGTAGCCAGTGTAGGTGGGGGCCGGTGAGAGGAGCAGAACAGAGGCACTGCTTAGACAGCTTCTCTGACATCGCATCTGTGTAATGCCTGCAGCCGGAACAACGAAAAAAAGTTGGCTGGCAGCCCAGGCTCAGGCCGCGCTGAGGGGCTATTTTTAACTTCTCTGATAAGACAGGGCAGCTGAGAAATGTAAGTCGAGAAAGATTTCCTTGTTCTATTCTGTGCAAAACAAGTGCCCCGAGGAAATGTCTATGGAGAAGATTTGTTTTATGTTTTAGCAAATGCTATATTGCTTCTGGCCAGAAAGTAAAATGTTGCTCTTGCTTGGAATTTTAAGGGCTATGTGCCTATATAAAAACGATTTTCAAATTCAGACATTTTTGAATTGTGGCCACAAGCTGCCACCAGTTGCATTGGATAAATGATCCAGTGGTTAAAAGTCTGTGAGGAGAGATGAGAGGTGCGTCTTCGTCTGGGACATTAGGGTACATTGTGTTGACGAAGATGCATAGCTCATTTTTATAAAAGAAAACAAACAGGTTCGTGTGTTCTTCGTTTTTGATTATTATTGCTGATTCTGTTTTTATAAAAGAAAACAAACAGGTTCGTGTGTTCTTCGTTTTTGATTATTATTGCTGATTCTGTGTGTCAGACTTGACACGGTGATTTCAGATGGGGGTGTATAGGGCAGGTAAATGAATTATTGATTATAAGCCTGACAAATTAAGCAGGACAGAATGTTCGCCTCTGAGCTGTAGGTACTGTAATTGCGCATCGCTGCTCATTTATATATGTTAGTGCAACTGTCTATGCTTTCTGTGCTTGGTATACTGATGGCTTGGCATATGTATTTTATATATGTTTTGTTTTTGTGTTGTATTGACCAGTCTGTTTAGCGTTTAATACCAAGTTCTCCTGTGCAAGTACAGAGATAGTCGTGACGACGGCGATCTTTGCACAGCGCTTGGCTGGAACTTGTTCACAATTACTAAATTTCACAGACGTGATATTACCTTTATCATGCTGTCAAAATAGCAGACAACACGTTATCAGTGTATGTCTAATTGGTGTTGGAGATGAATGAAATAAAAGAAAAAATTATGCAAGACTAAAATATTTTTCACATGACTGCCTTTCTCTTATAGACAGGCAGCCTCGGTCATATGTTTCCAGATTGGACATTAAGGAACAATTATGATCTGTGCACTCGCATCTTAACTCTTGAAAGGCCTGTTTTAAATAAGGACTGCCACCACAGAGTGACAAATGAGGCTCGGTATTTAGGGTAATGAGAAAATATCTGGCAGGATTTCCTTTTTAAAGTTTGCTTTAGTAAGCTCATTCTTGTAAGTGGTGGCCCCAAAAGTTGACTCGTTTTTAAATTAGGCTATTTATTGTATAGGTGGAAATTATTGCAAAATTACTGATTTCTTTAGCAGATAAATTATTAATTATCAACATTAACAACTGTTCTTGAACTTGGTTTTCCGAATATTTAGGTAATTTAGCATTCCTATTAGGGCCTACTAGCATTAATATTGACTTCAGGTTGGTGTAGGTTCATGTAATAGGGACATTTGCATATGAGATGTCATTTGGCCAGCTTATGAGCTAACACAATGAGGTTTGTACATTAATTTGAAGGATTTCTCGCCGTTTCAAATACGCTGTGTATCTCCTATAATTTTGCTTACGCCCAGTAGCTACACACAGGGATTAATAGTGTTGACAAGACACAGGGTTTGATAGTGTTTGACAGCAGTGAAATCTGTTTCAGATTTCCTCCTGTCAAAAAGGGGGGGGAGGAGGAGAATATTGGCTTTCTGCTGGCCCCTGAGGAGGTTCGCTTCCCGCTAGCCCCTTAAGAAATTAAGCCCCTTAGAAATTAGCCCCCTTAGAAATTAAGCCAAGGAAATAGATATGGTGTTTTCCCCTTTTTCTCATGTTTTATTGTGATCTTTCAGGGGAATTAGTCCAAGCCCCTAATACAGCTTCTACTAAAGTCCTCCCTTGGACACAAGAACACACTGTGGCATTTGAAGAATTAAAGAGAGCTTTATGTCAAGCACCAGTTTTAGCAAACCCTGATTACAACAAATCGTTTATGTTTTTGTGACAGAGCGGGATGGAACAGCACTATCTGTCCTAACACAAGATCATGCAGGAAAACACGAGCCCTGTGCTTATTTTTCTAGTACATTAGACCCAGTAGCACAGGCTTTGCCTGCGTGCCTAAAATCAGTTGCAGCAACGGCCTTAGCCATAAGACAAAGTGACTTGATAGTGCTGGGCCACCCTCTGACAGTACAAGTACCACATGCAGTAGAGGTTCTCTTGAACCGGACACAAACACAACACCTGACTGTAGCTAGACTGACAGGCTATGAGCCAACGTTATTTCAACCACACATAGAGATCAGACGATGCAACATACTGAATCCTGCTACCCTTTTGCCCTCCAGTACAGAAAGCGTTTCACCACACGACTGTGTTGAAGTAATACATACCGTGACTAAACCAAGACAAGACTTGACAGACGTTGCACTCCCAGACCCCGACCTAACACTATAAGTTGACGGCTCATGCATGAGGACAGGGGCGGGAGAATTAGTGGCAGCATATGCAGTGACTACTGATACTGTAATAATAGAGACTAAAAGAATAGACATATTGTCAGCACAAGCAGCAGAGCTCATCGCCCTGACACAAGCGTGCATAAGAGCTAAGCACCTGAGAGTAAACATTTACACCGATTCTCTGGCGAGAAAGAGGTTTCTTGACCTCTCATGGGGTCAAGATACAGCATGGCCCCATATTCAAGCCCTACTGGAAGCAATACATTTACCAACAGCCATAGCTATCCTAAAATGTAAAGCACATACTAGAGCCACAGATACCATTTCCCAAGGCAATGATCTGGCAGACCGAACAGCTAAACAGACAGCTCAGACCCCACTAGACATGACAAAGTTACAGGTTCAATAAGTGTCCAAAGCCATGACAGTTAGGGATCCTTCCAAGGATGTACAAGACATACAGACACATGCTACGATGGACGAATTAAAGAAATGGTCGGAACAAGGAGGGGTACTGACTGATCAGGGTTTCTTTCTGATTCAATGGTACAAATAATCATAAATACCGCACATAGTCCTGCACACTTAGGAGAGAAAGCAATGATAGATAGCTTACAGAATATATGGTTCAACAAGCACCTGCGTGCAGCAGCGAAACAAAAGGTCAGAACATGTATGATCTGTTGCCAATTCAATGCAGGTAAAGGCATTCCGATGGAACAAGGTGGATTCCATCCACCTGACCACCCTTTTGAAGTGCTCCAAATGGATTATATCCAAATAAACAGATGTAGAGGTTACAAATATGTCCTGGTACTAATGAAGCAGGTGTCCCTTCTGTTAGGGTATACCTGGAAATTCCATTGTGTGCGACATCCTGAAGCAGCAGGCCTTGTAGAAAGACATAATCAGACATTAAAAATTTGCGCAGACAAAGGTATAGACTGGATGGTAGCCCTGCCGGTTGCCCTCTTTTACATGCGAATTGTAGCTCATTCTAGAACAGGCTTATCTCCCTATGAAGTGGTCTTTGGTAGACCACCAAATATGTGGGGCACTCCAATGCCTAAAAGATAATAACATGCTGACAGATTACCTTGCTTCCTTGATGTCTGCACTACTCTCTTGTTGTTCGCAGGTTGCTGCCGCCTTCCCTGACAACACCCAGGTCAAAGAATACTCCATCGCTCCTGGATGGAAGGCGCCAAAGTCAGTGCTCTGGACCACGGGGACGGCCGTTAAAGTCAAAGTGCACCTTCACCACTCTTTTACAAAGGAAAAAGACTTTGAACTTGAATTTTGGATTTTGAACACCATTTTCTAGAGGAGACTCCCCAGCAGTTTCCACAAAGCTAAACTTAGATCTAAAAAAAAAGTCAGAACCCGTTTGATCAATTAAGTCCACTAGGTGGTGAAGCGGTTGAACATGTATTCTGGCTTGCATAAGATCTTGGACTATAATATTAAAAACAAAGAGCAAGATGTGCATCACGATAATATGTATCAGCTTAATACTACATGCTATTTTTCCTCCTATTGCCTCACTCTTATACTCCTCCACTAATGATACCATAAAGCACACATTTAGTGATCTGCCATCCTATGAGCTATCATATCGACTTGCCTTACGCAACAATACCTTTATTCAGATGCTGCACCATTCACATCAGACTAGCAATGCTACAGACTGCTGGGTCTGTGGCCGACTCCCCCCCCTATCAGAACTATAAGGGAGTTTTGCCCCTCTTTCTCTATCCGTTCACACACAATGGCTCCTGTGGAGCATGGTTTAGTTTGATTAATTCCCTAGATTCAAATTCCGCAGTTTATCAAGACAACTGGGTATGGGGAAACCTGAACTTAGTTTTGCTTAAAGTCTGCTACCCTAACAAGGAGGGACTTTCCAAAAAGAACAGGAACTGATCTAAGAAATGAAGTATATGGATTAGGTAATTTTACACTTAACCTCATGATCCTGAACGTTGAATCTGAAGCTACACCAATCTTGCCCGCCATGTCCGTATTCCCAGTAAAAGGGGAATTATGTATAAGAAAGAATGGCTCCATATACATGGGCCATAGTAAATGCACCACTGTAATAAAATTCAGTGATCAAGGCAAGTCTACATTTAGAGCTTCTCGTCATTCCTACTTTATATGTGGCCAGACCGCATATATACGCCTACCTCTAGATTGGGATGGTACCTGTTACATAGCATTCCTCCTACCACCTGTTTTCCTAGCTCCTCCTGATTATCATAGAAATACTCATTTAGTACACAATAGACAGCAGAGAGATCTCCCAATTGTCGATTACACTGAAACAGCATGGGAAAAATACACAGATTTCAATAAAGGTTTCTTTCCCTATATAGGTACAGTTACCAATAGTAAGCTGATACGTAGATTAACCAGAACCCTTGAAGCAGTAGTGAACGAAACTATTTCCGCCTTAGGCAATTTAACAGAAGAGCAGTCTGCTATGCGGATTGTTGTGCTTCAAAATAGTCTTGTCCTTGACGTTATCCTGGCCGATAGGGGCGGAGCTTGTAGGGTCATCGGATCAAGCTATTGCATTTTTCATACCAGAAAATTCGCCATCTGTATATAAAGCCATAACTCGCCTTCATAAGATTGTAAGCCAGATACACCAGAATCCAGGCACCTGGACTTGGTCCGGTTGGTTTTGGAGTGTATTATCTACCTTTGGATGGAGGGTCCTATCCTTCCTAGGTATTGGCCTTCTCATACTATTCAGTTGCTGCTTATGCCTGCAATGTGGACCAGCGATTTGTGGTCTGTGTGCCACATCGTGCATTCCACATCAAGATTTTCATTCAAGATCCCGGAAGAAGAAAGAAGAACAAATGATGCTATATGAACAGATCAATGGATTAATGAAGATTGATATCTCTTGACGGGCAAGTAGGGGACAAGGAGGGAATGTGGAAATATGGATTTTTCTGATCAGTTATGTCCCCTATCTTGGACCCCAACGGTTTCATGTATGAATCACAAGTACATGTATGTTCCCTCCAGTTCCAGTTATGAAGACGCAAACACATGTGCGTCCACCGTCAACATGTCCTCTGTCAGATCCGCCATGAATAGGCCGGATATTCCATTCCTAAGTATGAAAGGCTACCGGCTTTATATGGTTCACTTATGCCATTTTACAGTCCAGGCAAGTAGGCCCTGATTCTGTCGTCAAACTCTTCTTGCCTTCTGCCTCTGAAAGCTCCAGTCTGAGCCTGCATCTGTGACCATGAACTTTGTCTCATTCTCTGCGCGGCTCACGAAGCCTGACATCAGCCTATTCTCTGCCAAGAACTGTATTTTCGCCTTCGAATTATCTGCTTCACTCCTTAGCCGATGCATTCCTGTCTAGCAGTTTAAGTAAACATTCTTCCAGTTACCGAGCAAAGGCTCGGCTTCTCTGTCTTTATGCAAGTAATTCATAGCCCTGTTACCATGGAATATTCCTACCCCCTCGCATTTAGTGTAGACACTTAGACGCTTGTACACGCACTCACAGTCAGTATAGAATAGATTTTGTTCGAGAGACCTTTCTTTTTGGATAACACAGTTCTTTAAACATAGGATATTAGATATGATTTGGGATTAGGTTGACATAACCCCAGACTTTTGTCTCCACATGTAGAGCTAAATGTCAAGTTCCTTTCTCCCTCTAGTTGCACGTCTATCACACGTCATGCGACTGCGCACGCATCTCTGCCAAATATTTCTGCTGACATTGCAGGATTCTCCAGGTATCCACCCACACATGACAAATTACCCATTATCATCAAGTGGACGCCCACATGGACGCCCACCTTCACGCCTACTTACACGCCCACATGCTCTTATCTCATTCTCTCTTGCTCTCTTGCTTACGTACAATTGAGAAATGTATATATACTGTACTCTGTGAATAATGTTTTGAGAATATTGAGAATACTTTTGAGCCCCTTTCCAGATCCAATTTTGGTGATGGAAATATTCTCCCTTTGACTCGAGTTAATGGAATAAATCCCTTTATGAACCTGATACCACAGACTCAGCCTCTTGCTTTATGCATGATCTTATTTATATTTTAAAAGTCTGACAGCGTAATATTTTATTTACCACACTCCGCAGAGCACGGAGTGCGAAAAACTCCACATACGGAGCAGAGTTTACCGCTAAGGCCTAATTCAATTTAGCATTGGTTTATTAATTTTAAAATAACAGCGTTTAGTAAGGGATATGTTATTGCTGATCTTCATGAAGCAAATGGTACACTCACAATCTCTCAAATAAAAATACACTTCAACTTTAAAATCCGTGTCCATATCCTTGACAATGACAATGATTATTTCAGGAGAAGAGCACAATAATACAGTCTGAACTTCAAATGTTAAAGTGTGAAGGGTAAACTTTAAATATCACACTGTACATGGACATCCACCCACAAATTGCTGTTTTCAAGTTCATCCAAAATGCTATAGTTAAGTTTTGCTGCATCACAGGACAAATACTCATAGGGAAAGAGTGGCCTTCTGCATAATGGATCAAAAAAACTAATGTTTTTATTCTCTTTCAGCGCAACAGTGTAATGAGGTGTATTACTGTTTTAATTCAAATTCCAATATAAATAAATGTAGTTTCAAACCAAACACGAATATACTGCACTTAAAATGAGTAAATGCACTTGAAAGTTTACAAATCAGCTTTGTGAAGAAAAACAGATGAACCTTATTTTTGAGACAAAAGTGTAAGTGAGGGAGTTAATATATGTTCCTTCTTTTGGGATACTCGAGCAGCCTTAGAATTTTAACGAGTGCAGTGTTCTATTCTGCACCATCTATCTCCACTGGAGGTGACATCACTACTCTACCCTGCATCCAACTCTGAAGGAAGTGATATTACTGCATGTCCCAGCATCCATCTGTAAAGGAAGTGACCACTTGCTTCCAGCCAAAACCATGTTTTAAACAAGAAGCAAGACAATCAGACTTTATTCTTCACTTTCCACCCCACAGGAAGTGGCATCAAAACATTATACAGAATTCCCACTTCAGAAAGTGACATCACTGGTTTGCCACCGAAACCATATTCTAAAGAAGAAGTCAGACAAACAGACCTTCTCTGTCATCCTTCTGCACAGGAAGTGATATAATTGCATTACCCGGCATCCGCTGCTTCACAAAGTGACATCCTTACATTTGCCAGCATAGAGCTCTTCAGTAGGTGGCATCACTTTCTGCCTTCTTGCTACTTCAGTCAACTCCTTAGGGTGTACCACCACCCTTGCTTTCCAACCAAAGGTGGACACAGACAAGGGTATTGCCTGTTTTTACACCAGGAAGTGCCTTAGGCCAGAAGCCCTCTTCTATGGCAACTTACAAAGTAATTCAGTCAGTCAGTAACTTTATTCGATATATAAAATATCATAAAAGTATAAAACATTATAAAAACAGTGTTTAAAATAAATATATACATGGAGAAATTTTAACAATGTCTAAAACAACATAATTCATAAGCCCCAAAGGAGAGATATCCTACAATAAGTGCAGTATAAAAAGAGGACAAATGCAGGAGTAATAGACGAGTTTAGGTAGGGCTGGGAACTAAGGCAGGGTCAGGGAACGTTAGGACTAGACTCAATAGCTAGCACTTCTTGAGTAACCTCTGTCTGATCCTCCAAGCCCCCCCCAAGAACGTGGCAGTCCCACAGATGACACTAGGGACTGTCGCCTCATAGGTTAGGATGCGCAGGGCCACCCTGGATGACCTACATCCCAAATTTATACATACGGGTTTCAGCCATCTAGATCTAACCTGGCTGTAGGCCCGACAAGCAAAAAGAAAATGGGCAATAGATTCCGTAGGGGAGGCACAACCTGGGCAGCCCTTAGCAGCACCCTGCTTACCGCTCCACCCGGTCTGGAACTCGTTTAATGGTAGAGTACCGTATCTCAACTTAAGGTAAAGTGACCTATCGCTCGGGGACTCGATCAGGTCCAAAAAGTCCTCCAGTCTGGGCATAGGTTTAATGTCTAGGAATTTCTAGAGGTGGAAGCCGGGACCTTGTGAGAGCGTTTGACGAGACTAACTATTTTAGCTTATTCATTTTAATTGCACCTCGCACTCTACTTTACTTGCTCATTGAGCCTGATTTTTAGCATTTTCCTTTGGTTGTATGCATGCTGAGCCGTTACTCACCTGCTAGAAACCGTCATTTTTCCTTGAAACGCCCATTGCAGACGATTAGGTTCTGCGTGAGGTATCAACTTTGGTCGCCATCTTGAGTAAGGCGAGGAGCTGGAGAGCGGTCTAGTGCTCGGCCCCTCCCGCCGCACAGCATAAAATGGCGCCCTGGCATAGGAGGCGCAGCGGGCGCGCCGAAGGCACGCCAAAGGCAAGCCCGTCTGTGCCCGTCCGCGGCCGACCGGGGCTAGGGGCACGAGATACTGCCCGTTTAATTACGTACTCGCCTGCCCTACTTTACTCATACTGGACCCCTGGAGCTGTTGACCTTTCAGTAATCGCTTACTTGAGACAGCTTGGTTTATTTATACCTCCCCCTCACTGCCCCCCTGCCATTTCCTCACATTTAGCTCCTCTGTCCACTATACCTCCTCTCACTCTCTTGTCTCCATCGGCCCCTCCTACCCCTCCTTGCAACACTTCAGTCACGCTCCTAAACACTAGGTCTGCGGTCAATCACCAGTATGAGCTATTCGATTACATCGATACTCACGCACCAGACCTCCTATTCTTAACTGAGACCTGGTTTAAGGCCGGCTCCTTACCTAATGTTTTAACAGCACTGCCCCCTTCATACTCTGTTATTCGAGCAGACCGACCAGAGGGCAAACGGGGCGGTGGAGTGGCCTTAATAGCTCGGACTGATTTTAGTTTTCAAACCCTCCCTTCCCCACCTATTCCTGATGTAGACTACTTGGTAGCTCGCTCGACTCTTCATCGGATACCACTCACTGTTGTTTTAATTTATCGCCCCCCCCCCAACCTACTCCGTCTTTTCTCCCAAGCATTCAGACCCTCCTGGCCACCTTGGTGATCAACAACTCATCAGTAGCAGTTTTAGGGGACCTAAACTACTGGCCTGATGAACCTGCTGAGAGTGCTCAATCCAAAGAATTCACTGACCTTATGATCTCTCTGAATTTTCTACGGCTCACTCAAAACCCTACGCACATACATGGCCACATGTTGGATCAAGTCTGGGCACTAAATATTCCATCGACATCCCCTATAATACTTCCGTGTCCCTGGTCAGATCACTCTACCATTTCCTTTTCCTTTGCTTTGACCACGATGGCCAAACCCCCACTCCCCAAAAATATTTGGGTTAGGAAATGGGGTAAAATAGACATGCCCTCTCTCTGCTCAACTTTGGCCAAAACCAGTCCTGACCTCGCAGATCTCGCCACCACCTCCCAATTAGCCATCATCAACAACTGGCTGACCCGGGCGGGCGACGAGTTCGCCCCCTTGAGGCGACTTACAGTCAAGCGGACCCATGCAGCCAACCGATGGTTCACGTCTGACTTAAAAGTAAAGAAATTGGCTGCTAGGAGAGCCGAGCGAGCCTGGAGGAAAACTTACAGTCCTGAGCTAAAGACAATTTATTTGTCTGTTCTAAAAACTTATAAAAAGGGCATTCTTGAAGCTAAAACCGATTTCTACACTCGCAGGATAATGGCAGCTGAGTCCTGCTCGAAGGAAATCTTCTCCACGGTCCACGAACTAGCATCATCCAGTAGAACCACGGCTACCATTCCCCCCTCTCAGTCCCTCTGTGACTCGCTCAACGAGTTTTTTATTGACAAAGTGGTCAAAATCAAGCTTAACATTCCCCCTCCTTCCCTTACTTTTGTCAACCCCTCCCCCCCGTCCACAGCCCCCAAACTTAACCTTATCCCCTTGTTAACCACTGATACACTTCTCTCATTACTTAGTCGAGTTAAATCGGGCTCACCCCTAGATTTTGCTCCAGCTCACATTCTTAGGGAAATTTACTCCACCTGCCCTACCCCACCTTTGACCCTTCTCAATGACTCACTAAGCAAAGGATCTGTTCCCTGCTCACACAAATCAGCAGTTGTAATTCCCATTATCAAAAAACCTGACGCCGATCCATCTTCCCCTTCTAGTTATCGCCCCATCTCCCTTCTGCCTTATTTAGCAAAAGTCCTGGAAACTCATGTCACAACCACCCTGAGCACTCATGTAGAAACTAACCACTGCCTCTCCCCTTGTCAAGCTGGTTTCCGCCCCCTGCACTCCACCGAGAAGGTGGTGATCTCGGTAATGGACGTGCTGCGCGAAGGAATTGACACCAACTCTCCTCAAGCTCTGATCCTATTAGACCTGTCCGCCGCCTTTGACACGGTTGATCATTCCATTCTCCTTAGCCGTGTCAGGGCGGCGGGCATAGAAGGCTTGGCCTTCTCATGGATTGAGTCCTTCCTGACTGGGAGGGCCCAAGCCGTCCACCTGGCCGATTTCACCGCTGTCTCCCACAAGGTTGAGTGTGGGGTTCCTCAGGGCTCATCACTCTCCCCCCTCCTATTTAATTTATACATTTACCCCCTCATTTTTTCGTTACAGCAGATGGAGGTCACGGTGTTTAATTACGCCGATGACCTCCAGCTTATTTTCAATCTCTCAAATCCCTCCTCATCTGCCCTCAACGTCCAAACAGTCATGACATTTATCCAGGATTGGATGAACTGCAACCACCTCAAACTCAATCCGGACAAGACCGAGTTAGTCTTGACCGGAGGTGGTTGCAGTCCGTGGGCCCCTTCTCACTGGCCTTTGTCACTTGGTGTTCCCCCTCTCCCTGTCCCCAAAGTTAAAACGCTCGGGATTCTTTTAGACTCACAACTTTCCGTTCATTCACATGTTGGATCAGTTGTCTCTGCTTGCTTCTTCTCATTAAGAGTAATCAGGAAAGTTTCTCGCTTTTTCTCCCTATCTGCCCTAAAGATCATTGTGTTGGCCATGGTACTATCTCGAATCGACTATGGCAACATCATTTATAATGGGGCCCCTGCTTATGCTTTTCACCGTTTGCAACTTGTACAGAATCAAGCGGCCCGCTTGATCCACGGCCTACCCAAACATCATCGAGCCACTCCATTGCTTAAAGCATTGCACTGGCTTCCGGTGAGAGAGCGTGCTCTTTTTAAACTGGGCTGCCTCACTTTCCAGGCTAGGTCGGGAACCGCCCCTGAGTTCATATGCTCTGCTATAAAATCTTACCTTCCAAGCCGTGAACTTCGTTCCACCCATATGGCCATTCCTCGCTTTAAGAAACAGAAGTCTGGCGGAGCAAAGTTCGCTGTTCTCGCCCCACTCTTTTGGAACTCCCTTCCTGCTGCCCTTCGCACATCTCCTTCCTATGCACAGTTTCGGAAGGACCTCAAAACCTTTTTATTCCTGCGCGCCTACAATGTCTAGTCTTCCTCTGCTGACGGCCACCGCATTATCCAAAGCGCCATGAAACCGTATGGTATAAGTACGCTCAATAAATGCTTTTAAATTCAAAATTCAAATTCAAATTTCTCACTAAGGATACCTCTCTGGGACCTCAAAGTAGCGGCATTAATCCAGTCCCAATAGATTTTTTTTTACGATGGCTGTAGGGGGGGGCTCTGGTTCTCCCAGGACTCACCCAGACCTAACTCTACCACCAGATCATATAAATTGGATACCCAGGGAATCTTAGAACGAGCACCAAGTTGGAGTATGTCATTTAGAGCAGATGCATGCTGGGCTAGATCCGGGGACCTGCTTAGCCTGACCCAATATAATAAAGGGCGCAGTCTTGCCACGTCACTTATGGGATGTCTGCCGAGGTCGCTGTGTAAGGGAACTAGGGGAGTGGACTGGGGGAGTGAGACTATGTCTCTAAAAAACTTGTTTTCCGATTTGGTCAAATCTGCAACATTATCAAAACCCCATAGTTCTGCCCCGTAAAGGAATGCTGATAGAGCCTTCCCCTGATAGACCTCGATAGCTGCAGCAGTTGGACGGCTGTATGACAGCCTCTGATGTCTCGCTATGGCTCCCGCTGTTCGTTTATGGCACAGGAGCATTTTAGACAAATGTGAGGCCCAATTCAGCTTGTTATTAACCCGCACCCCAAGATAGTCGAAGGCTGTCACCAGCTCCAAATTGGAAAGTAATTCATACTCATGTGCCTCACCCAGCACCCCGCACTACCCATCTCAACATTCACACAGAACTGGACCGCAAAACAACTCACCTAGTATCATCACAACACATAGACCCAAGATTAAACACATCTTATAAAGCATCTCAAGTCCTCAAATTACTGAACACGCATTCCAACTCATGCTCATTAACACAAGCTCTGCTGTACTCCACTCAACAGCCATTGCCAATCTCATCGGCAATCACAAGCTTGACACCTTCTTCATCACAGAAACATGGTTCATCTCCACAGCCTTAAACATTCTAGACATCTTTGTTCCCACAGCATCAATCATGAGGACCTCATAAATAAGAGAGAATGCCTCACTGTCATCTATAATCCTTTTGGCCCTTAATCCTAAGCAAACAATACCTAACTCTTCATGTGCCATTAACCTGTCTCCATAACTCAGTCTGTTATCTTCTGTTTCATCTACCTCCCTCCCAGACAGATAAAGGACATCATTAATAAATTCTAGGAGCTCTTCACCACCTCATCCCTCTGATAATCCCTGCACCATCCTTGAGGGTGACTCCACCATCGCAAGCTTGAAAAAACACAGAGAACAGTCTTCTCAACCTCATCATCACACTCAGTGTGTGAGAAGCAACCAACATGCTCCAAAGGTCACATCCTCACTTCTGTTTTCAACATCACCAGCAATCAAATTCAAACTATCCATACCTCTCAACTGGACTGACAACTTCTCCATCCCTACCTTCTTACTCTTTAGTGTAGTTCCTATTTCCCTAATAGGCTCTGCACATTGGAATAATGTACCCTATAGATTTGGCATAGGACTGAGGTCAGTATGCCCCTATCGAGTATAATAAACTTAATTAATTTGCACCAGCTAACTCAGAGGCCACTAGGAACTCCTTGTAAACAAGAAGGGATTAGTTTCTGGCAACCGCATAAACATGACAACTTTGTTTCCCTTTAGAATCGGAACACTCTCAGAATCGTGGAAACAACAGATAACAGTTTCACTCAGCTAATAATGCATGCTTAGTTTCTTCAGAGTTACACAGAAAGAATAGACGGACGTTTCAATAAAAGGATTTAGTGAACAGTCTTGTTTCTCGTGTAAGAGATATGAGCTGTTACAATCACAAGACAGTATGCGAGATATATTATGAACAGCGTAAGCAGTAGAATGAAATAATACTGCACTAACATTATCTTTTAGATATGACACATATATTCATATACATAAATAACATGAGCTAAAAATGCGAGTACATATAAGATGCTTCTCTAACTAGTTCTACCCCAGTGTACCTAATCTAAGTGTAGTACAAGGTAAGAAGTAGGTGATGTATTCTATAGTATGGTAGGCTATAGTATGGTATGCTATAGTCTGGTATGATAATTTTAGTATGCCTCCAGGTTCTAGTCAAGTTTAGTATGCCAAGAGTCCCTCTAGGTTCTAGTCAACTCCATACCTTGAGAATGAGAGAGGTGGGAATCTCTTTCCGGGTCTTGAACTATAACACCCCGCGAAGGGAGTCAGAACACTGGAAGCTGGATTCTCTGCGAGCAGGGATGACAGCGTCTCTTGTCAGTGAGTCAGGCCGGGAGACGGGCTCCTCTAAAGTCAAGGTCTCCTCCTACTTGTTTGGGCAAAAGAAGGTATATTTATACCCAGTAGGGGTCTTGGAATGTTAGCATTGATGTAAACTCAGGAAGAGGAAGACATCAGGAATGACCCTTAAGGAATAGCGGTTCATGCATAATAAATGAGTTCTTGGAGAAATCAATAATCCTGTGCTAGAGGAACTCCCAAGAGCTTAAGGGTCTGGTTTCTAAGAACTCGTTGTGACGTTGGGGTGGATGGATGTAGGTGACCATGCCTGTATTTGGATAGCATGGCTAATGCTTAAATAAGGACTGGGATCTTATGCCTATATCAGGGCAATGCGTATTGTGCCTATATAAGGACATGTATCATGAAAAAGTATATACGGACACCTAAAGCGGAATACAACAACTCATCATCAAAACCAACAAATTAAGGTCAATCCAAAAGTGAGCATCAAACCTTTAAAGCCTTCACAGGCTTCTCCATTAACAACCTACATCTTGAACTAATCTCTTACCCTACTGATTTCAAGTCACAAATCAACACCTTCCTAAGTGACTTCAGCACTTTTCTGGATAACTACAAGAATACCCATACTCCAATAGAAAAACACACAGGTAGAACCCAAACTTGTCAGCACTCTGGTACTCCAAAGACCTTGCAGACAAAGGAATGCTTGATCCAGATACTGGAAAGAAAATGGAAGAAAAACAGAACACCTGATGCTACTAAAGTCCCTCCGCTCGATATGCAGGCAACTCATCATATCAGACAAAGAATTATACCAACACCTTCATTGTATGTGTCAACAGAAGCAGAAAAATCTTCTACACAATTAAGCACTGCATTAACCTGCCCCCAGCACCTCCAATCCCATACTCCACAAACATGTGCATTTCCATCAACAACTTGAAACCTAGTTCTCCTCCTTAACCCACCTCTTTTCCTTCAAAGACCTACCTTTCTCACAGGTCTCACCAATATACTGTCTTCGGTCAAAGTCAAATCCAACAGAGATGATGTATTATCCTCCTTCTTCAGCAAACTCTCTCCGAGAGAAGTTCTCTCACCAGGCCAGATAGTCCCACTCCTAAAGAAATCTACATATCTGGATAGCCTTGCCAATTACCAGACCATCACCTACCTATACTTTTTGAGCAAAATCATCAAAAGCAGTCTACTCTCCACTACAAGACCACATCATCATAAACTATCTCCTGAATGACTACCAATCTGGCTTCATATAACACTGCAGCATGGAAACATCTAACTTATAAACCATAGGTGATGTTTTATGACCACAGATGAAGATGACCCCTGTCTCATGTGCCTTGAACATCATCAACAATTCCATACTCATCGACACCCAGAAATTTCATATGTAATTCAATGTCAACATCCTTCATCTGTTCTTTTCCTTCCTTTCCAACCAAAAAAAGATTATTTACTTGGGCACCTCGATTCCCAGAAGGACCAAATCACTAGTGTAGTCCTCCAACATTCATTTTCAACTACTACATGAAGTATCTTGGGGCAGTACTCGCCCATAACCACGTCACAATTCACTAATATGCTGAAGATATACAATTTTACTTGAAAATGTCCTACATTTCAGATATCCAGTGCCTCAAACACTACCTGCACCTCAACTGAGACCCAGATTTCCAGCACCTACTTGAAGCTCAATTGCACCAAGACAGAATTCCTGTTTTTTGCCAAGAACAACAAGCAACAAATGGTACAATCCTCATTTGATGAGATGAATCTTGATGGCTTTGAACGCCAACTTTCAATGAATGCCAAGTCACTTTGGCTCATCCTTGACACCAACCTGACCCTCAAGGAACAGATTGTCAAGACAAAAAAGCCTGGTACAAGCTCTATCTACTGCAGACAGTGAAATGGTTCAGAACTATTGTCAAGCCCTCATTTCCTTCTAACTGGATGGTTGAAAAATCTGCACCCTGGGCTCTCAGTCTCCACACTGGCCCCCTATAGGACAGCCTACACACACCAGTATGTGTCATCCAGGGCATGAAGAAATATGATCACATCACAGCCATCCTGATGGAACTCTAGTAGATTGTCTTGCAGCCCTGCACTATCTACAAAACCTGCTGTATAATTTCCAAAGTCATCATGATCTACATCCCCACCTATCTGGCTGATCAATCAATCAATCAATCAATCAATCAGGGGTTTGTATAGTGTGGGTACTTACCCGTGTGGGTCTCAAGGCGCTGAGGGGGGCTGTTGATCCACTAGGGTGTGAAGGTTCTTTCAAAGAGCCAGGTCTTGAGGTCCTTCTTGAATTGGGTCAACAATGCGGATTGCCTGAGGTGGAAGGGCAGGGTGTTCCAGGTCTTGGCGGAGAGGTAGGAAAAGGATCTTTCTCCTGTTCTGGTCTTGTGGATCCTAGGGACCGAGGCCAGGGCGAGTTGGGTACAGCGGAGCTGTCTGGCCTGTACATGGAATGAGAGTCATTGGTTCAGATATTCTGGTCCTGCGTCGTGGAAGGCTTTGTAGGCATATGTGAGGAGCTTGAAGGTAATTCTCTAGTTGACTGGGAGCCAGTGAAGTTGTCAGAGGTGTTGTGTAATGTCACTGCAGTGGGGGATGTCGAGGACCAGTCTGGCTGCGGCATTTTGAACGTTCTTTAATTTCCTGAGCTGTTTCTGGATGACGCCTGCGTAGAGTGCATTGCTGTAGTTGAGTCTGCTGGTGCGGAAAGCCTGGGTGACCTCCTTTCTGGATTCTGTGGGGATCCATCTAAATGTCTTTCAAAACAGGCAGAGAGTTTGGAAGCAGGATGAGGATACTGCGTTGATTTGGCGGTTCATTGTGAGCGAGAAGTCAAGTGTGATGCCGAGGTTGCATGCATGGTCTGTAGGGGTGGGAGAGGTTCCCAGTGTGGCGGGCCACCAGGAGTTGTCCTAGGCTGATGGGGGGGTCCCAAGATGAGTGCTTCAGGCTTGTCTGAGTTGAGCTTGAGGCAGCTGTCTTTCATCCAGGCAACAATAGCCTTCATCCTGCTGTGAACGTTGATTCTGGGGGCTGTTGGTTCATTGGTGAGGGAGAAGACTAGCTGCGTGTCGTCGGCGTATGAGAGAATGTTGAGTTTATGGCTTCTGACAATAGCTGTGAGGGGGGCCATGTAGACGTTGAAGAGTGTTGGGCTCAGGGAGGAACCCTGGGGCATTCCGCAGCTGATCTCTGTAGGTTCTGAGAGGAATGGGGGTAGTCTGATTCGCTGTGTTCGTCCGGTAAGGAAGGAGTGATCCAGTCCAGTGCCTTGTCGCGGGCATGCCAGGTTAGTGGAATCTCGTTATTAGGGAGTGGTGGAAGATGGTGTCGATGGCAGCCAAGAGGTCCAGTAGGAAGAGGGCTACGGTTTCGCCCTGGTCGAGGAGGGAGCGGATGTCGTCGGTGGTGGCGAGGAGTGCGGTCTCGATGCTGTGGTTGCTTCGGAAGCTAGATTGGGAGGTGTCTACATCGTGGTTCTCTCCGATGAACTCGGAGAGTTGGTCGTTGCTGGCCTTCTTGATGACCTTGGCTGGGAAGGGGAGCAGCGAGATGCATCTTAAATTCTTAAGGTCTGTCGGGATGATCACAGTGTGTTTCCAGTCATCGGGGAAGGTGGTGGTTTCGATAAAGCAGTTGATGGTGATCAAAGCTGGGCGGTGATGGTGGCGGATAAGCTTATCCCTTCTTGTGGCTCTTGGCAAACCCACAGCCAGGACTCTATGAATTTGATACAAAGAAGTGTAAAAAAGTGACAAAGAAAAACAAGGCTACAGGCCTTTTCCCTATGATGGATATTTAATTAATTGTTTTGCATTCATAACAACGTTATAATGCACACACAAATGTGCAGAGTGTATTCTCACCTTTAGATTGACCATAGGGTGGAGTTTGAAATGATTACTATCTGGTTGCCATTTTTATTCCATATCGTGTGTCTTTCTTTATTTCAGGAAATACTGAACCAGCAATCTCAAACGCTGTAACTCTTGTTTTCTGTTCCAATGTGAAATGTCTTGTTTATGAAGTCCTTATAAAATGCGCTACCGAGCACCAGCAGAGTACTGCTTGGACCAAATGTATCTCATTATGTTGCAGATAACTGTTAGTCTGAAGAACATTTAGAGTGAGTTCATTGTGCAGCAGCTTGAGAAAATAATGTTTCTATTTATCTGTTTGTGCCTTACCCTGATTGATCCTTCATCTAGGAATCATGTGTGGGTGCGGTGAATGTTGAAATTGTGAAATTTAGGCTAAAACAATATGGAAGATTCTCCAGAAGCTTCTTTGCCTGACCCTTAGACAGATGTCTTTAGAGTAGATGTCTTTTCACTTGCCTTTATGGTAGAACTCTTTTTTCCTGACCCATTATCAAACTTTCTTTGACTTAGCAGAGTAGGGTGCTGTCTTTATGGGTGAACAGAACTTGCTGCCTTTGGAGACAACCTTATAATAGTTTATTTATAACATTGAACTGCTTTGAATTTGCATTGATTATTGCATTCATGTATTGATAATCGATATGCAACAAATTTGGTGATTTGAATTTGTAACTTTGCTAATCCTATAATAAACATTTATGGTTTTGAAACTTTTAACCACTCCCTGTCTTCCTTGTGAAGCCTAATGTGCTTCATGTTATTGAAATGTATTGAATTTTAATGTTAGCCTCAGTCGATCTAAAGATTCATCTGAGAGTGCATTATAAACCTGAATTTGCACCAGAATGTGTACAAAGCCAAGCGCTTCATCTCTTAAATACAGGATCTAGTACAACATCAATCAGGATTGCGCAAACTATGCCCAATTTCAGGAAAGTGTTGAATGCGGGCCTCTTAAAAGAACACTACATAATGATGAACTGAAAAAACAGGTACCTCTCAAATATTTGTTGACTCATTCTTTTCTTGAACCCTGTACACAGTTCTTCTGCCTTTTACCATATTCCCACTAAACAAATACATATTACATAGATACATACCCTAAAAGTTGGTATCCAGTGGCGGCTCCGCCACAATGGCTGAGGAGTGTTGCCTGACTGCCTGGCTCCGAACCAGCAAATGTAAATTAAAACGATGTTATTACCTTGTTTTAATTTACATTTGCTAGCTCTTAGCCGGCGCTGTTGGGAGGGATGGGGCCGAGGTTTGGGAGTGGGGAGGAGGAGTGTGACGTGCATTTTACTCCCTAAGTGCGCATATGTATTTTGGCTGGCTGTCTCAGGCCGACCTAAACACACATGTGCATTTAGGTTTTCTCTAGCCCAGCCACATTGAGCAGCCAGGCTGGAAAAACACCACTGACTTCTTAGTCTGAGCAGGGCATCTTTTCTGCCTGCTCAGACCAATTCCCGCACTGCTCTGCAGCGAGGGGATTGGACAGGGAGTCTGTCCCAGGGGATGCTGGGACCAGCAGGCAGGAAAAGGAGAGGTGGCACAAGGAGACACGATTCTAGTGCGGCAGGCAGCCAAAGGTAAGTTTATATTCACCCCCCCATGCGTGATGCCTCCAGCGCGATGCCACCAACCCATAACCCTTTGTTAATGGTAGCCGCCACTGCTGGTGCCCTAATGAATTGACCCTGCTCAGTTACCAGGAGTTTTCAGTTCCTGTTCAGGTGGTTGGTATTGCTACATATCTATAGGAGAGCTATCATAGTACATACAGATCAATATTGGCATACTAGTTGACACTGATACATACAACTACATACTAATCCATTCCAGTCCACCTTGGACCAGTTTCTTGGTGCATATGACATCAAAGTTGATCATATTGTCAACTGAGTCCATGTACCAGCATCCCAATGGTGGTATGGTGCATTAACCCAAGCCATGCCTTAAAAGACAGCTCCTTTTTTATCAACTTTGTTAAGCATTTGGAAGACAAAAGAGAACGTGACACACATTTCAGCATCATCATAAGTATCGAAGGAGACAAGAGGATTTAGCGCCTACCTCCTAACAGGATAACACATGTTAGACGACCAGGAGAGGCGGAGATTTACTAAGAATTTGCACCGTGTTTGAGTCACAAAAGTGACGCACATAGACGCAAAATCTTTTTTTCCCTATTTAGAAAAGTTATGCGAAACAGCACATAGCGCTGCTTCTCTTTACTTCACGTCATGGGGTTATACCAAGGGTGGAGCAGGGGCATTCCCATGTAGCCACCCAAAGTTTCTCATGCTAAACCCAATTTATTTAATAAAGTACATTAGGTTTAGCATGAGAAAACTAGGCGCAGGGAAGAAGAAATGCTTTATTTTCTCCTTCCGTTTCCAACTTTGCATGCGTGCTGCACTGTGCAGCACGCATACGAAGTGGGAAACTTTGCATTGTGTTTGGGCATCGTATTTTGTGCAGGAAGGGTACTCTTACTGTGCAAAACCTATGCAAGACTAATGCACACGCCCTAGCACTATGGCGCTAAGGTGTGTGTTTGGCGCATGGCAGCTGTAATCAATGCCGGAGCAAGGGAAAGGGGAAGATATGGCACTCTCCTGCTCCCTCCCTGTCGTGCAACGCAGCACAGCCTCGCGGGGGCCTGCGTTGCGTGAATTTTTTGTAAATCTCCACAGAGAAGTCCAACAATGCACTAGGATACTGAGCTGTCCCCCACTCCTCTCCCCGACTGTTCATTCCAAAAAAGAAACCCGCATTATTCACTCATATTAATGAGAAACATTCCACAATAAAGTAAGGTTGATCTGTATTGAGGATCAGCCTGAGAGGCGGAAGGGTCAGGGTGGGTTGTTCTCTCTGTGGGGGGGAATACCCATATGTCGGAAGCTCTCAGCGTTGTGGGTATGGTGAGATGTATACCCCCCTTCTGTTTTGTCGTCACATGTACATAATGAAACATAGCTCCTTTTGATGAACGAGAAAGAATGAAAGGCCTTCGATCATACATTTTGTCTGGTGGACATATTGGGTATTTCATATGTACATACCACTTTACTTTCACTCAGCACGGCTCAGAAATAGAAAGAGGCAAATCTTGCACACTGTTTCCAAGCTAGTCCATATGTAAATAATTGTTGTTATTGGCTTAATTGGCCAGATACAAGAGCTTGCTACTTTGGAGTCCTGCAACTCTAAGGAAAGATTGGAATTAATATAGATCCGTAGGTTGCGCACAACTTTGGCCAGCATTCCTCAGACATGCTGCGATGCAGTATCAAACACTGTGCAAATGTCGGCTGGTCACCTTTCAGGAGTCCTTTGATTGCTGTATTCATATTATTAATAAAAAGGAACAAAAGAGACAGAAATACTGAGGTGGTACCCTCAATTGATGGACTGGGGAAAAATATGTTTCATGTCATGATTAAATGCAATTCAAGCGGTGGGAATAATGATTTATTGTACATCATGAAATTACAACGTTGCCATTATTCATGCAAATCCATGTTACACCACAAATACTGCTCTCAAAGCAGCAGTTACTTAAGAAGACATTCTGGGGCAGATTTACGAGGACTGGTGCATCCCTGCACATCAGCAGGGATGCGCCAGTAAAGATGCGACATGCAGTAATACCCTTGCGCCACCACGGATGCGTCGCATTTACAATGTGACGCACCGTGGCGCAAGGATAGCCAGATGCGTGTCGCATCATATGGCGTAAGGGCAGCGCATTGCTGGAGTCGTGTCTCAAGCGCGACGCAACTCCAGCAATGCTCAGGGGCGCCCTATGCCTAACATACTGCATCACTCCTAAAGCCTGCTTTAAGCAGGCGCAGGGTTTTGACGCAGCATGGACGTAAAAGTGACTCCGTGAAATCTTGTAGATTTCACTGCGTCACTTTTACGGGGCTTCCTTGCGACGGAATGTCCACCCTGCATACATTATTCCTGGCACAGGTATGATGTAGCGCAGGGCTTTACAACGTGACGCATCTCACTAGATGTGTCACGTTGTAAATCTGTCTCATGGAGGCGCATTGTTTACGACGCCGCTGCGTCACAGAAGTGACGCAACGGTGTTGTAAACATGTCGCAAGGGGCTTGTAAATCTGCCCCTCTGAGTACAGAAACATCTCAAATCTTGTATTTCTTATTTGAAAGTCTGGTGTCTTAACCCTCACAGATGCTTCCTAGTGAGACACTTACATAATACATGAGCAGTGTACAATTTTGTTCTGCAGGGTACCTCCAGTGGCCAGAAATTAAGCAGTTTTGAAATATGTTTGTGGTGAGTAAAAGAAGACAGGTGTATCTCTTATTACAAGAATGATGTGCATTTATTGTGATCTGATGCAACACTGTAACTCTGGACGTTATAAAGGGCACAGTAATGAAATGGCATTCCTTTTCTTTTATGCAAGACAAAGACTTTCTTTGTTGTTGACCATCATTTTGAACAGATCCAGGGAATGTGTAAGTTTTTTTCCCCCAAGAAACCTTTGTATTTTCTTTAGTACTGGGGTCAATCCAGATGAATGTGTACGAGAACGTAAGAACAGCAAGGAAGTAATGGCACAGAATGTTTTGTTTCGCCTTCATCCCTTCCGTTTTCTGAATTAATTTTTGTTGGCTTTTAGGACTCAGTGCACTTTACCGCTGCTAACTAGTGCTAAAGTGCTTGTGCTCACTCCCTAAAACATTGTACAATTGGCATACACCTGACTTTAAAACATGTCTCGCACCGACCATTACAGTCTGTGTGCAGTTTTAAGCTGCCAATTAAACATGGCAAAATAAACCTTTTGCCAAGCCTAAAACACTCTTTCTTAATACATATAAGCCACCCCTACAGTAGGCTCTAAACAGCCCATAGGTCAGGGGCATTGTATTTAAAATGTTGGCCATGCACTTTTAAGTTTTGGATGTCTTGGTAGTGAAAAACTCACAAATGTGTTTTTCACTGCTGCGAGGCCTACCTCTCCCTCAAGGACTGGATTACCTATTACATTTAATAAGTGATAACTTTTGTTTGGGAACAGATTGAAATTTTATGTTTGGTGCCTAAAAAATTGCAATTTAAACCCCTCTTTAATAATACATTTGGATTTTAAGCCATAATTCAGAAAATGCCACTTTTAGAAAGTTGATGTCTTCTTGTCCTACCCATTTGGTGCTACAGCCTGTATCCTGGGTCACATGACTAGAGGAAGTTGGCAGTTGGCCTTCGTGTATTCCTCCCAAACAATGAGACACAGGAAGACTAGTGTTAGCAGGATGGGCCATCCTGACCAGTGGGAGGGGTGGAGCTGTGCACAGCTTCACAAATGTTTCATAGCTTATGCCTCAGCACGGTGAACAACCTTTACAACGCAACTGTTACAAGGCACTACACTTACAACGAAATTTTTACAACGCAACATCCATTACAACGCATTCCATTACATAGCATGACACTACAACGCATGTTTAAAAACTACCTTTACAACGCATTCCATTACATCGCATACTACCTTTACAACGCATACCATTACAACGCAATCCAACACTTACCCTACTGTTGCACCCCCTGGAGTTAGAATAGTAATTTTTACCCCTATACTATGCGTTGTAATGGTATGCGTTGTAAAGGTAGTATGCGATGTAATGGAATGCGTTGTAAAGGTAGTTTTTAAACATGCGTTGTAGTGTCATGCTATGTAATGGAATGCGTTGTAGTGGATGTTGCGTTGTAAAAAATGTGTTGTAAGTGCATGCGTTGTAAAAGTGTGCGTTGTAACGACATACATCCCTCAGCACACATACAAAGAACTTCATTCTAGTTGTTTGTGATGCCAGCTCCAGTGGAGTCTGGACAGTCAGGCAGGAAATTCCAGGACCATCTCTGGCGAGAAGCTTTTTCGGAGGTATAAAAATAGGACCCTCTGACCAAATCTTCAGTTGCGGTGGATTCTGAGAGGACTGCCTTGCTACCCATGGCCTGCTGTGTATTTCAGGGGACTGCTCTGCTGCTCCAAGAGGACTGCTCTGTGCCTGAAGCATGCCCTGTGCCCTCAGAGGACTGCCCTACTGCTTGAAATCTGATTTCCTGCTTGAATCAGGACCTACCTGCTCAACTATCCACCCACAGTGCTTTGCCAGTCTGCCTGATTTCGCAGCCGCTGTGTTCTTCTCCGCAGCAGCAAATCCTGTTCATCAGCTTCTTTCTAGAGGGCTATCTGGCCTCCTGAAGCCCTCGTCAGATACAGCTTACAGGTTTGTACCGCTGGAGATCTTTGACCACCAAACATAGAAATCTTCACCGTGCCTTCATCCAGTGGCTCCCAGACGATGACGACTCCTCCTCGTACACTACTGGCTGCCTAGCCCCACTGAACTTTACCTTTCAGATATTTTTCCTTGATATTTCTTCTAAGTCAGAAGGTAAGCCGAGACTTTTCCCAATCAACTTCTTGTATTCGCACTGTTCTCCATTGCGGTTGGCCATAACTTTCGACTTTGCCTTAGTCTCGCACAACTAGATGTCCGGGTTGGCGCTTTGATCTTTTAGGTGCTGGATTACACTAAAACCTTTAAAAATTCATAACTCCAGTTCTACAAATTGGATTTTTGTTTATTTGGTGTCAAATAATTTATTACAATTTACTCCGTTTTTCTAAATTCTGGTGGGCTTTTTCTTGTGTTGCGTTTTCACTTTATTATTGTTTGTGTGCTGCATTAATACTTTACACATTGCCTCTAAGCAAAGCCTGACTGCTTTTGTGACAAGCTACCGAGCGCTAAGCATAGATTACTTTAGTTACTTTTTGTAGTTCACCCTGACAAGGATTGCAGCTGTTGCTTGAGAAGGTCTCACATCTAACCAACAGCCCAATTTCTCACACATGTAATCTGCCTGTCCTTACTGCATGAGTTTATCAACTCTGCTGCATTAGTTGGCCATTCTTTGGTAAATAATTCCAGTCACCCTGTTTATGGGGGCAATGGTGGCCAAGATGGACCAGATGATAGCCAGGGACATCTGGGTCTTTTCATCATTAAGGAGATTGGTGTCCAAATGTTTCAGACGAAACATTGCATTCTGGACACATCTCATCGAGGGCAGATTTCACTTTGCATATGCAAGTTTCTAGTTTTGCGTGGACGGCTATGGTGATGAAGAGAATGTGGGTATATAAGAAGATCCGCCAACTGACCCCTGAATGACCGACCGGGGACGAGATAGGTCTAAATCAGGAATCACCCCCTTAGGTCGTTCAGGGAGGCCCCCAGCGCAGATTTATGTTGATTTATATTGTCACCTCTCGGGTAGAGCCCTGGAGCCATCATGCTTCAAGCGCGAATGGTGCGGATCAATAGACTATTAAAGCACTGACAGGCACAATGGAACAGTCACAGAAGCCAATTAAAACCCGCATCAGACAACAGCAAATTAGCATACGTGACGGCACTAAATCACGCCTCGGATAGGCTGTAATTTTTGCCTTGCAGGAGGTTTAATCAGTGCAACATAAAAGTCTTGTGTAGCAGTCAATCAGTAAATGGGACAGTTGTCGACTTAATGGAGTGTAGTGTTTCTCGGTTCCGGAAGGCAGGCTGGCTGATTCTTAACCCTTTCTTCTTCGTGTTTGTGATATATGTTTACAATGTTATATTAGGTTATCCCACATTTTTCAGTTTCAGTGACGGTGTTTGAAAGCCTGGATGATGTCGTGATGCAACTAGAGGGTGCTTTTATGGGGGATTAGGCCTCGTGACCCAAAGCCTGCACACATGTCATCCCTTTGGTCTGGTATACACTCCCATACATGATTATTTGCACCCACCTACATCATGCAGTACTCTTAGGGGTAGATTTATGTTCCCTGGCGCATCCCTGCAAATCAGCATGGATGCGCCAGGGAAGATGCGTCACGCAAGTTTGCCCTTGCGCCACCGCAGATGCGCCGCATTTACAATGTGGTGCATCGTGGCGCAAGGACAAGCAGATACGTGACGCATCTGCTGGCGTAAGGTTGGCGCAGTACTGAAGTTGCGTCGCAAGCGCGACGCAACTCCAGCACTGTTCCAACCTTTCCTATCCCTAACATGGTGCGTCAAGCCTTACGCCTGCTTCAAGCAGGCGCAGGGTTTTGACGCATCAGCGTTGGGAAAGTGACTCAGTGAAATCTTATAGATTTCACTGAGTCACTTTTCAGGGGCGTTCCTGCGACGGAACGCCCCCCCTGAGTAGAAACGCCCACATGAAACGTGCGTCAGGTTTCATGTGGCGCAGGGCTTTACACCGTGACGCATCTCCATAGATGCGTCACGATGTAAATGGGGCGCAACATGGCGCAGGGTTTACGCCGCCGCTGCAACACAAAAGTGACGCAACGGCGGCGTAAAAGTGGCGCAAGTCCGATATAAATCTGCCCCTTAATCTTTTTTACTATGGCTGCCAGGACAAAATTTCCATTACGCCAACATATTCTCATGAAATTTTGATAATTTGGCATTATGGTTGTTACCTGAAATTTCTGAAATGACGCTGTTACACAATGGTGTACAATTTGCTTACCGTTTGCTGCAAACATTTTGCGGAAGTGAATGGGAACAACTTGAATGACCAGAACGCTAGGGTCCAGGCTGCGAACGGCTACTGTTTGCGTCGTTTACGTTTTTGAAACTTTTTTTCAGTGTGAAATGCATCCTTGCGTCCATTGTTATGCCAAAAGTATAGCACCTAATACTGGTTTTCATTTCACATACTTCCCAATATTGTGTGCAATTTATCTGAATTTGTGTGTAGTTATGCAAAAGCAAATTGTACGAATATTTTCGCATACCCCTAGTTTTCTGTTTTTTACTATGGATCTCACTATAGGCAAAACTGGTCTTCCAACATTATGGTAGTGAAATATCATTGTCAAAATATTGGCTGGCAGAAATATCGGGTCCTAAAAAATGTATATAAAAATAGCGTTCCATTTCAGTTATTAGTAGAAAATCTACATCCAAAGAAATTATATTTTTGTAAACAATATTCAGGACATGATGTTTCTCTCAGGTCAGGGGTGTAGCTATCAATGTGCAGCAAGCATAGTGGCACAAGGTCCCACGGTTGTGATGAGCCACTGAACCCCAATTTTAGCTGTCTACTATTACAAAACCATGTGGATGGGGGGTAGTTTTTCTTTTTTGCTTTCAGGCTTATGCCTCCCTTGCTGTGCCATTGTGACACAATATTTTTGCTAACAATGTTCTACTATATGTCTCTTTCAACTTACCTCCACCAATGAAGGGATGATGGTTGCATGTTATGCCATGAGAGTTATGGAACTGTATAACGAACAGGTTGGCTGGTAAAGAGCTTTGGGGCATATCAGCAACAACCGGCAATAATTATCACTAAGCGCACTTAGCGCTAGGATAATTATCGCCGGCTAGCATGGATTTTTATCGCTGACATAGCGTGCTATTAGCAACGCTTATCTCAAAAGCGATAAAAATCCTAGCGCAAACTGCCAAACGTGAGATTATCGCTGGAAACCCAGCGATAATCCCACGAAGTTTGGCGATAGCTTGCTGATAGGGCCTCACATACTTAGCCATGATATTCACCTTCCATAGAATATCATGGCTAAGTCAGTTTCAAAGCAGGCGTAAGGAAAGTAGCGATAACATAGGTTATCGCTACTTTTCTTGTCGCTATGCAGCTTTGTGTGAGGCTTGATAATAGGAGAAATGGCGCTTAGCGACATTTCTCCCATTATCCTGAGGAGGAACGCCCACTTTGCATCTCATTAGAGATGGGCGTTAGGAATTCAGGCGCTAAGGCAAGGTTTCACGCAATAGCGTGACCTTGCTGATATAGCGATAAAATTATCTCTGCTTTTCGGCCGACAACAGCCGCAAAAGCGGTGATAATTTTATATCTCGGCCTTGTAGATATGCTCCCAAGTGCTTTTTGTAAGACATTACACTGTCTAAAGCGCATACAGCTAACTCCGAAATTCCCACAGTTCCTGCATGAGATGCAGATGGCACAGCTCGGAAACAAGGAGAGGCAGCCCCTGTTCTCTGTTTTCAAAGTATGTTGTCGGCTGCTCCTGAACCAACTTAGAGGTCCCTACTCTGCACCAGTTTCCAGTAGCGGCTGGCACAGAACAAAAGTGGAAAGGAGGCGGTGTGGTGGGTGGGGTATAACATTTAAAATAAAGAACACTTACCTCCGAGCCGCGTCTCTCCTCCGTAGTCCCGCGTCGTCTCTCTGTGGCCAGAACCAGGAAGCACATAGTCATCCTCCCCTAAGCCAATCACAATGCTGCAATGCAGCGTTGTGATTGGTCTGGGCGCCGTGGTTCGGTGCTCAGGCGGGGAATGGGAGCCTGGGCATGTTCTTCACCAGGCTGTGTAATGCAGCCTGGTGGGGAACATGCAAGGTGCGCATGACTGTTTGGCCGGCCCAAGACAGCCGGCCAAACAGTCATGCACACTTGGAGTGTGCAAACCTCTCCTACCCCTGTGCCACTATCCCCGCCCCACCCTAACCCAGCCCCGAACCTATGAAAAATAAAATGATAATAACAGCATTATTATCATTTTATTTTTCCTGCTCTGAGAATAGTGGGATGATCCTCCTCCGCCTTAGTGGAGGAGCTGCCCTTGCCAGCTCCTACGTTCATGATACCACCCTGGGTTGGAACGATGTGGTGTTTTGTTGAGATTAGATGAACATATTGTTCCTTGTAGTCTGGCAACATTTGTTAGTCCTATGTAGCATTAAAGCATGGCCCAATGATGCTCAAAAAAGAGGTCTCCTATCACTATTTAACTGGTAGACAGTGACCTTGGAGCATACAAAGCTAAGGACACTAAACCATTTTTGACGTCCTCTTAATATAAATTTCATTCTGAAAAGAGAATACATACATTGATTGAAATGCAAAATGTAGTCTACGAATGAACAATGCTTTGGTCTTCCATGAAATCACAATATCTACATTTTATCAGAATTGACCTTTCTACCTCTCATAGTTTTTGAGAACTGCTTTGTAAGGTGAGGTGCCATGCAGTAAGGTGACATGTTAAGCCAAACTGTTTATGGTGTGGAGTTAGGTGGGGTTGCCTGTTGAGGTATAGAGTGGTGGAGTGGGAGGTCAGGCTACTAAATCTGAATCTGTTTGACATGCCACAGTGTGGTGCAGTATGATAAGGTCTGGTGTTGGTTGCAGTGGCAGCTGCTATGGGGCCATGGTGGTGAAGTGGGCAGAGGGGGGCAGGCGGGAGCGGGGGTTAAAAAAAAGAATGAAAACAGTACTTACCTGTCCGCCGCCTCTCCTCTGTTCTTCTTCCATCGAGGACGCCACAACAAGAAGCACCCAGGCTCCCAGTCTTTACCAGCCAATCACGACGTTGCTGATAGCAGCATCAAGATTGGTTTGAGCACCGTGGTTCGGTGCTCAGAGAGAAAGTGGAAGCCTGGGCATGTTCTACACCCAGTAGTACAGCCTGGGTGGAGAATATGCAAAGTCTGCATGACAGTTTGGCCGGCCCAAGTCGGCTGGCCAAATCGTCATGCGTGCTTAAGTGCACATACCACTCTCCCCATGCTGGCTGAAAGCCCAGCCCTGCGCATTAAAAAAAATTAACTGGGCCAGTATTGTAAAAATAAAATGATAATAACATATTTTATTTTTACTGTGGGGTGATGCTCATCCGCCTTCGCGGAGGAGCCGCCGCTGGTTGGCTGGTGTTTTGAAGTATGATGTGGCAAGGTTTTAAGCAAGTTGATCTTAGATAATGTGATGTGACATGATTATGTATATATATATATATATACATATATATATATATTCACTGAAAAAACCATAGGTTTCAGGCACGTTATATTTAGGAATTAGCATTTAAAAAACCTTAGAAATTCACTGAAAAAACCATAGGTTTCAGGGGCGTTATAGTTAGCTGGAGTTTTCACTCGTACAAAACCATTGAAATTCCCCTGTTATAGTTAGTTCAGCTAACTATAACTCGCGCGCCCGCAATGCACTGCTGATGACGTCACATATTACATCACTCATGACATGGTCAGTGACATCACTGATGACATCACTGATGACATCTCAAATGACATCACTGATGACATCACTGATGACATCATCCAGTGAATGTGTGTTTTTCTGAAAATTACATATGTTTTATAAATGTATGTCTCAAGGTCGATGGAAGAATAACTGGGTATATAAGTGTCTAAATGGATGATTTGTTTTTGAAAAATTGATTGTATAACTGACTGATTAAGTGTATCTTAGTGAATACATGGCTTAGTGAGTAATGTTTAAATATGTAAATATCTGTATCAGTCTCTCACTTTGTGTATGAGTGGCTGCATGGGTTGGTAAGTAGCTACATGAGTGTTTATATAGGTTATTACTTGGTTTTTTGAGTATCAGTCTGAGTGTCTGAGTGTCTGTATGGTTCAGTGGGGGGTATTACGTAGTGCATAGGTGCATGAATGAGTGACTCACTGTTTGTATGTGTTGAAGACAGCATGTGTGCAGGACTGTATGGGTGGATGAGTGTGTGCATGGGTGTGTTAGTGAGTAAATGACTGTCTCAATAGTGTATTTATGAGTAACTACATATGTTTTAAACTAGTATATGTGACTATTGGTGTATATGAGTGAGTATATGTGAGAGTGAGAGATTGAAAGAGTTCCTGTATGAATAAGTATGTGTTTCTATAAGTGATTGTTGAAAAGACTAAGTATGTGTAAGTTTCTGGAGAAGTAAGTGTGGTGGTATGTGTATAACTGTATATGCAAGTAAATGGATGTTTGATTCTTTATTAGCTTGAGTGACTATGTGTGTGAGTAACTCTATAGATGAGTGGCGTTGTGTAACAGGATGTATAGGTGTATGAGTACATATGATGAGTGAGTACATGTATGAGTGACTGTATAGGACTGTTGGTGAATGAGTGGATGTGTATGTGGATCTTAGAATTACTGAATAGGTTGTTGTAGCTGATATTGGTATGTCCATTGTTTTGAAAATTTTAGTTTCTATTTTTGAATGTGAGTATCAAAGGTTATATTAGGGGGAGAGGAGGTCTGCCTCTCAATCAAAAGGATGATGTCATCAGTGATGTCATTTGAGATGTCATCAGTGATATCATGAGTGATGTCACTGACCATGTCATGAGTGATGTAATATGTGATGTCATCAGCAGTGCATTGCGGGCACGCGAGTTATAGTTAGCTGAACTAACTATAACGGGGGAATTTCAATGGTTTTGTACGAGTGAAAAGTCCAGCTAACTATAACGCCCCTGAAACCTATGGTTTTTTCAGTGAATTTCTAAGGTTTTTTAAATGCTAATTCCTAACTATAACGTGCCTGAAACCTATGGTTTTTTCAGTGAATTTCAAAGGTTTTTTAAATGCTAATTTCTAACTATGCCTAAAGAGATAGGACATGTGAAGAAAAAAGAAAAAACGCACAGAAAGAAAAAAAAGAAATGCAGAAAGAAGCAACAGAAGTCCTCAAAGACGAAAAAAAGTGCAGGAAGAAGGATAACGTGCAGAAAGAACAAACAGAAGAGCAGAAAAAAGCCTTGTTGCAAAATCATCCTGTACCCTCAACTTTTTCAGTCGGATACTGGTGGTAACTGAGTCTGACTAACCAGTCCTAGAGCCAGTGCTATGTTAAAAGACACTCAGAATACAGTGAAACCACCTACATACACTAGGGAACACTATGCGTTGGGGTCCCCCTGTGATCAGCATGACCTCCTCTGTAAGCCCCTAGTATATAATAGGGCAGGGGATTAAACCAACCTCTTAAAACGCGCCACAGGGCGTGTTTGCACACGTCACCTCAGGCCCCGTCCCCTCACTTCCCCACTGTATAAACACGCCCTGTGGCCGTTTTAAGTTGGGAGATTAAGTCCCCTTGAATCCTGAGGGTCCCTAGGGTCCAACTAGACCACTAGATACCTCCAGTAAGCACCACAGAGCTGCGTTGCAGAGAGATGTAAAAAGGGGCACGGCCTAAACCACCTCTCTGCAACGCAGCGCAGTGGCGCTTACTGGAAGCACCTGGTGGGCTAGTTGGCCCCCAGGGTCCCTCAGGATTGAAGGGGAATTATTTCCCCAACTTAAAACGCACCACAGGGCTTGTTTGCACATGTTAACTCAGGACCCGTCCCCTCCCTTCACCACTGTGTAAACACGCCCTGTGGCCGTTTTTAGTTGGGAGATTAAGTCCCCTTGAATCCTGAGGGTCCCTAGGGTCCAACTAGACCACTAGGTACCTCCAGTAAGCGCCACAGAGCTGCGTTGCAGAGAGATGTAAAAAGGGGCACGGCCTAGACCACCTCTCTGCAACGTAGCGCAGTGGCGCTTACTGGAAGCACCTGGTGGGCTAGTTGGCCCCCAGGGTCCCTCAGGATTGAAGGGGAATTATTTCCCCAACTTAAAACGCGCCACAGGGCTTGTTTGCACACGTTAACTCAGGACCCGTCCTCTCCCTTCACCACTGTGTAAACATGCCCTGTGGCCGTTTTTAGTTGGGAGATTAAGTTCATTTGAATCCTGAGGGTCCCTAGCCCACTAGGTACCTCCAGTAAGCACCACAGAGCTGCGTTGCAGAGAGGTGTAAAAAGTGGCACGGCCTGGACGACCTCTCTGCAACGCAGCTCAGTGGCGCTTACTGGAAGCACCTGGTGGGCTAGTTAGCCCTCCAGGGGCCCTCAGGATTGAAGGGGAATTATTTCCCCAACTTAAAACGCGCCAGAGGGCGTGTTTGCACACGTCACCTCAGGCCCCGTCCCTTCCCTTCCCCACTGTGTAAACACACCCTGTGGCCGTTTTTTAAGTTGGGAGATTAAGTCCCCTTGAATCCTGAGGATCCCTAGGGGCAAAATAGCCCACTAGGTACGTCCAGTAAGCACCATTGCAGACAGGTGTAAAACGAGGCACGGCCTGCACCACCTCTCTGCAACGCAAAGCAGTGGCGCTTACTGGAAGCACCTGGTGGGCTAATTGGCCCCCAGGGTCCCTCAGGATTAAAAGGGAATTATTTCCCCAACTTAAAACGCGCCACAGGGTGTGTTTGCACACGTCACCTCAGGCCCCGTCCCCTCCCTTCACCACTGTGTAAACACACCCTGTGGCCGTTCTAAATTGAGAGATTAAGTCCCCTTGAATCCTAAGGGTCCCTAGGGTCAAACTAGCCCACTAGGTACCTCCAGTAAGCGCCACAGAGCTGCGTTGCATAGAGGTGTAAAAAGGAGCGTGGCCTCAGAACACCTGTCAGCAACGCAGCTCCCTGGCGCATACTGGAGATACCTGTTGGACTAGTTGGCCCTCAGGGACCCTCAGTATTGAAGGGGAATTAATTCCCCAACTCACAACTGGCCAGGGGGCGTGTTTGCAGAGTGCTACAAGGAGGGGGCATGGACTATGGCGCGATGCCGGTCTTTTATTTATTTTATTTTTTTAAGAAGGAGGGCTGTGTGGCCCCCCTTCTTTTTCTAATTTACTGGCCCTGGGGACTCCATCCCCCAGGGCCTGCACCCTAATATTTTTGTTCAAAAAATTAATTTGGCCCTCCCAAGGCCTTAATCGGCCCCTGGGACCCCAACACCCGGGTCATGGCCTTTTTTTTTTTTATTATTCTTTAGGAGGGGAGCTGCGTTGCCCCCCTCCTCAGGCCACTTATGGCCTCGGGGACCCTTTCCCCCGGGGCCGGCCTTTGTTTTTTATTATGTAAAAAATATATATATGTATAGAAACACCTAGGACATGCTGGACAAACCGTATTTACCTATCACCATGACGATTTGCGTGATATTCATTAAAAGGCGACTATGCATAGAACTAATCCACATGGAATGTATTTACACCGCTAGTGAAGCTCTGACGTGTCTGACGCCCTACCGTGCCTTATCCCGGCGCCCCCGCCGGTGGGTACTCTCCAAGTATACACCGTTGTTGTTTATTTATACAAACATGGGTAGCTATTGACGGGCACATTTAATATACACGCACACCAAGCCATTCAAAGGGGATTCGACAAAAATTTGACCAAACTATGCAAGAAACCCCCTCACGGTTAATAAAACACACATCCACCGCCGGATGTGTAATACTTTTTATTTTACTCTCTGGAAAGGAGACGAACCTCACTTGAGAGTCACAGCGTGCTCCTGGCTGAGCCCAATGCTGTGTTACACCCACCAGTACCCGCCGAGTGCCTCACGCCTCTGTGTTGTATTCCACCAGCTAGTGTGTATGCTATGACACTCTCTAGCCCATGTGCACTGTAACACCACCCCGTGAATATGTCATGCCACACTTGCCTTCGCACGGGTTATATTGCCCCATCTCACGTGCCTTCCTCGATGCCTATGATATAACGCACAGCGCTATGCCATACATAATACAATCTGGGATCCATATCTTTGTCACAGTGCATATGCAACGTTACACTCCCCAGCACATATTTTATATTACAACTTTAGAGACTAGTTAGGTTACACAACACTGCCCAGTGCATATTACACTCCAAGGCGCATATCGCATAGCACGCGCTAGTGCCTGTGCTATCTCGCGCTCTCCAATGAATCTGTCATTGCGCACAATGTATTGCATATTATATTTCACGCCCCGGTTCATCTTATATCACACTTTTTGGTGCATAGTTTATACCATATACTATATCTAGTTTTCATTTTCAATCGTGCTCTCAGGACTATGTTCTACATAACACTGCATCCACCTACCCTTTTCACGGGCATTACATTTTGCGATGGGGGGTGGAGGTTCAGGGGGTGTTTCTGCCAAGTGAGCCCAGAGTCACAGTCACAAACGTCCTCTTCTTTCTGAATAAAAGTGAGATTATGCTGCATACTTGTTCATATTTTAAGTAGTTCGCACAGACACACATTTTAAAAACAATAAAGTTCCTAATACCCACCTTCTCTGAACAGTTAGCTTGCTGCCCCATCCACCTCCTCCCTATCCTCTGTTGTCTGAATCCATGGACTAGCCTCCTCCCTCCTGCCATGCATGGTCTGATGTGCTGCCACTGCCCTCCATTTAGCATGATGTACCAGTCCACTCCTCCTGCCCTCCATTGCCCAATTCTATGGCCCATCATTGACCTCCTGCTTAGCCTCTGTGCTTAGCTTGCTGCCCCTATTCTCCTTCCCCCTGCCCTCCGATGTCTTTGTGCATGCCCCTGCTCCATCCTTTTTGCCCACCATGTTCCATGGACCTGCCACTCCTATCTACTCTGAGTGTTCTGTTGAGCTGCCACTCCCCTCCCTCCTGCCTAGCATTGTCAGATGACTGTAACCTGTCCCTGCCACCACCACCCTGCCTGTCCACATGCCATGCCCCTATCCCCTTCCTCCTGCCCTCCATGGTCCATTTTACTGCCACGCCCTTCTGCCCTCCCTGGTCTGTTGTGCTGCAACTGCTCCTCTTGCCTGCCCCGAGCGGTCTGTTGTGAGGCCCCTTCCCCTGAACTCTCTTGTCTGTGTCCAGGTCCTAACCATCCCTTCTATCCTCCATGGTCCTTTGTGCATGCCCCTGCACCTTCCTTCTTCCCCATCATAGCCATTGTGCTGCCACTAACCCTCCTGCTTGCCATGCATGGTCTTCTGTGCTGCCATGGCCCTTCCCACCTTCCCTGTGTGGTCAGCTAGCTGCTCCTGACCCCTCCCACCTTCCCTCCATGGTCTGTGTGTATGCCATCATAGTCTCATTGTTGCTCTCCATGGTGTGTCTTTTTTCTAGTGCCCAACCTGCCTGACCTCCATGGTCATCTTGCTGCTCCTGCCCTGCCCCCTTGCCCCCAGCCCTCTGTTTCCATGTGCAGACCCCTATTCCCTCCCTCCTGGCTTGTCTGTTCCATTGTAATGCCCCTGATCCGTCCCTCCTGCCCTTTATGGTCTGTTATGCTGCAGCTTTCTCTCCTGTCTGTCCATTATGGTCAGCTAGCTACCATTGCCTCTTTCCCCTCTGTTCTCTGTTGTCCATGTGCAAGGTCCTGTCCCCTCCCTATTGCTTTCTATGGATTGTTGTGCTGCACTCCCGTCCCGCATGCGCTGTGTGGTGTATTGTGCTGCTGCAAACCCTGATGCCTGCCCTGTAGGGTCAGTTTGGTGCACCTCTCCGTGTCCCTCCTGTCCTCTGTTATCCGAGTCCATGTCCCTACCCCAATTCCTCCTGCCTACCATGATCCAATGTACCATACGTGCGAACATTTTGAACTTGGTAAGAGGGAGATTTTGAAAAAAAACTGGGGTGTTGATTTTCCCCTTTGAGTTACATTGAAAAAGAGGAGATTGTAGACAGGAGACAGATCAAATAAAGCCCATTTGAGCTTAAAAACATTGGACGTTTCCTGGCTGAAACAGGTCTGTTGGCATGTATGGTTGTACTACCACTGCCTCTTCCTTCTGCCCACAATGGTCTATTATATTGCCACAGCCTCTCTTGCCAGTCCTGTTTTGTTGGTTTGTTGCCCCTGCCCCCCTTTCCACTGCCCTCCATAGTCTGTTGTGCTGCCACTGCCCTTCCTGCCTGCCCAGTGTGGTCAAATTGTTGCATCTGCACTCTCCTACCTGCCTTCATTTTTCAGAGTCCGTGCCCCTGGCCTCTGCTTCTCAACAGTATCCCAATGAACCACTAGATTGCTAACATTCTATATTTATCACAAAAGTGTGGAACGCCTGACTTCATCTTGATGTAATCAAAACTGTAATACCTAGAGCTTTTCCTTTAGAAATTACATTTGCATCAAAATTATGGTTAGTGCTCTAAAAAACTAAAATGAGGACATCTTTTCTGAGTTTTCAAATAGCGACAAAGAACTTTTAAATTATTTGTAATCTTTATGTTTTTTTATCCAGTTGACCACTTGATTAAATGTTGCACCTAGGGGAGAGGATGTGGTGTTACTTCCAGAGCTGCAGACTTTGCAACTGGGGAACCAGGTTGGAGTTTCTCCTTCAGCTCAACGTTCTGTGATTCTGGTCAAATCACTTTGAATTTGATCTTGTGTGATGTAACCAATGCTCATGTAAAGCACTCCAATACCTGACAAGTCTGCACTATATAAAACTGCAAATACACAAAAAAACAGTGTTTTGCACACTTCTGTCATTGGGCTACATGTGGGCTACATCTGGGTGATATTTGTGCTGCATTTGGGCTCTTTTGTCTCTGGTAGCCATCTTGGGAGATTTATTTGTTATGAAGTTTCCTAATTTCCTCATTTACTGAAGTCTCCTCAGTAGGAAATGATTTCAGTTTTTTACTTTGATTCCATCAAGAAGGTATTCAGATATGTCACACATTTGTCATAAATTCTGAATGTTAGCACTCTAGTTGCTCAATAGATCACTGTAGTAAAGCTACTGCTCACCACGGAAGTCTGCTGCTGGTATTAAAAGTGCATGTTTCAGTCTGCATATCAGAATTTTTTAATGAAATAAAAGAGGATTTGAGAAGTCACTCAAAATGTGCCCTCATTTTTATTTCTTCAGCACTAATCATAATTTCTATGGCAAAATGAACCCCCTCATTGTGTTCCTTTTTAAATTAAATGTTTTAAGTGTTACCAGTTTATTCCAATCAAGATGGCTTCAGGTGTGCCATACTTTTGTCATAAGTTAGACAGTAAGCGCTCTAGTTGTTCTTAAGAACACTCTGGGACATTCTGTCATTGGGCTATACTTGGGCTACATCTGGGTGATATTTGGGCTACATTTGGGCTCTTTTGTCTCTGGTGGCCATCTTGGGAGATTTATTTGTTATGAAGTTTCCTAATTTCCTCATTTACTGCAGTCTCCTCAGTGGGAATACTTTCAGTTTTTTTATTTTGGTTCCATCAATAAGGCATTCAGATGTGTCACACATTTGCCATAAATTCTGAATGTTAGCACTCTAGTTGCTCATTAGATCACTGTAGTAAAACTACTGCTCACCAGGGAAGTCTGCTGCTGGTATTCAAAGTGCATGTTTCAGTCTGCATGTCAGAATTTTTTTATGAAATAGATGAGGATTTGAGAAGTCAAAATGTGCCCTAATTTTTCTTTCTGCAGAACTAATCATAATTTCTATGGCAAAATGAACCCCCTCATTTTGTTCCTATGTAAATTAAATGTTTTACGTGTTACCACTTTATTCCAATCAAGATGGCTTCAGGTGTACCATACTTTTGTCATAAGTAAGACTGTTAGCGCTCTAGTTGTTCTCTAGTTGTTCGTTCGAACACTCTGGGACATTCTGTCATTGGGCTATACTTGGGCTACATCTGGGTGATATTTGGGCTACATTTGGGCTCTTTTGTCTCTGGTGGCCATCTTGGGAGATTTATTTGTTATGAAGTTTCCTAATTTCCTGCAGTATCCTCAGTAGGAAATACTTTCAGTTTTTTACTTTGGTTCCATCAAGAAGGCATTCAGATGTGTCACACATTTGCCATAAATTCTGAATGTTAGCACTCTAGTTACTCATTAGATCACTGTAGTAAAGCTACTGCTCACCAGGGAAGTCTGCTGCTGGTATTCAAAGTGCATGTTTCAGTCTGCATGTCAGGATTTTTTTATGAAATAGAAGAGGATTTGAGAAGTCAAAATGTGCCCTCATTTTTCTTTCTGAAGCACTAATCATAATTTCTATGGCAAAATGAAGCCCCTCATACTGTTCCTTTGTAAATTAACTGTTTTAAGTGTTACCACTGTATTCCAATCAAGATGGCTTCAGGTGTGCCATACTTTTGTCATAAGTAAGACTGTTAGCGCTCTGGTTGTTCGTTAGAACACTCTGGGACATTCTGTCATTGGGCTATACTTGGGCTACATCTGGGTGATATTTGGGCTACATTTGGGCTCTTTTGTCTCTGGTGGCCATTTTGGGAGACTTATTTGTTATGATGTTTCCTAATTTCCTCATTTACTACAGTCTCCTCAGTAGGAAATACTTTCAGTTTTTTACTCTGATTCCATCAAGAAGGCATTCAGATGTGTCACACATTTGCCAAAAATTCAGAATGTTAGCACTCTAGTTGCTTATTAGATCACTGTAGTAAAGCTACTGGTCACCAGGGAAGTCTGCTGCTGGTATTGAAAGTGCATGTTTCAGTCTGCATGTCAGAATTTTTTAATGAAACGGAAGAGGATTTGAGAAGTCACTCAAAATGTGCCCTAATTTTTCTTTCTGCAGCACTAATCATACTTTCTATGGCAAAATGAACCCCCTCATTTTGTTCCTTTTTAAATTAAATGTTTTAAGAGTTACCACTTTATTCCAACCAAGATGGCTTCAGGTGTGCCGCACGTTTGTCATAAGTAGGACTGTTAGCGCTCTAGTTGTTCTTTAGAACACTCTGGGAAGCTGCAGTAGAACACAAAGGAATCAACTGACAGTCTCTGCCCTTGTTGGATGTACATGTTTTACTGAGAATGTCAGACTTCATTCTCACAAGCGGGGTCTGAGAAAAAAGGGGGATCCCAAAACACGTTTTCCCCATGCATTTTCCCATAGGACCTTTAGTCGAAGGTACAGCCCGAACGGCTGAACAGAATTACTTGAAATTTGGCAAAGAGGTAGTCCTCAGGTCAAGCATGTGCCTTTTGCTTAAATGGTGTCAATCTGTTCAGTAGTTCCTGAGAAAATCAAAAGTAAAATCACATATATATCTGGGCGGAGCCTAACCACACATCTCATCGTGAGATCTGATTGGCTGTCAGCACTTCATCCAAGAAGTGTTGGCAGCCATCTTGGGACCAATATACATGATAGCACCTCATTAAAAAGCATTGCAGTTAATAGAAGGTTTTAAGACTTTAGTTACATTATAAATCATTTGTTGATGGTACCATACTCATTTTAGGAATTGTGGTATGTTCTAAGGTGATTTCACCATGTTAAAAAGCCTTCTGCTGGGATAACATGATTGAGAGAAAAATATTTTCTCATGCTTTTCCCACAGAGGTTTGGAAGGTGATCTATAAGCTAAACTGAGAGCTTATTTTCTGTAAATTCACATTATCTTTCTCAGTCATGTGAGAATGAAGTCTGACATTCTCAGTAAAACATGTACATCCAACAAGGGCAGAGACTGTCAGTTGATTCCTTTGTGTTCTACTGCAGCTTCCCAGAGTGTTCCAAAGAACAACTAGAGCGCTAACAGTCCTACTTATGATAAACGTATGGCACACCTGAAGCCATCTTGCTTGGATTAAAGTGGTAACTCTTAAAACATTTAATTTAAAAAGGAACAAAATGAGGGGGTTCATTTCTCCATAAAAAGTATGATTAGTGCTGCAGAAAGAAAAATTAGGGCACATTTTGAGTGACTTCTCAAATCCTCTTCTATTTCATTAAAAAATTCTGACATGCAGACTGAAACATGCACTTTCAATACCCGCAGCAGTTTTCCCTGGTGAGCAGTAGCTTTACTAGAGTGATCTAATGAGCAAAAAGAGTGCTAACATTCTGAATTCATTGCAAATGTGTGACACATCTGAATGCCTTTGGAATCAAAGTAAAAAACTGAAAGTATTTCCTACTGAGGAGACTGCAGTAAATGAGGAAATTAGGAAACTTCATAACAAATAAGTCTGCCAAGATGGCCACCAGAGACAAAAGAGCCCAAATGTAGCCCAAATATCACCCAGATGTAGCCCAAGTATAGCCCAATGACAGAATGTCCCAGAGTGTTCTTAAAAACAACTAGAGCGCTTACTGTCTTCATTATGACAAAAGTATGGCACACCTGAAGCCATCTTTATTGGAATAAACTGGTAACACTTAAAACATTTAATTTAAAAAGGAACACAATGAGGGGGTTCATTTTGCCATAGAAATTATGATTAATGCTGAAGAAAGAAAATGAGGGCACATTTTGAGTGACTTCTCAAATCCTCTTCTATTTCATTAAAAAACTCTGCCATGCAGACTGAAACATGCACTTTTAATACCAGGAGCAGACTTCCATGGTGAACAGTAGTTTTACTACAGTGATCTAATGAGCAACTAGAGTGCTAACATTCAGAATTTATGGCAAATGTGTGACATATCTGAATACCTTCATGATGGAATCAAAGTAAAAAAATGAAAGCATTTCCTACTGAGGAGACTGCAGTACATGAGGAAATTAGGAAACTTCATAACAAATAAATCTCCCAAGATGGCCACCGGAGACAAAAGAGCCCAAATGTAGCCCAAAATCACCCAGATGTAGCCCAAATATAGCCCAATGACAGAAGTGTGCAAAACACTTAATATTTTGTGTTTTTGCAGTGTTATATAGTGCAGACTTGTCAGGTATTGGAGTGCTTTACATGAGCATTGGTTACATCACACAAGAACAAATTCATTTTGGTTGTAGACATTGGGAGACTAAGTGATTTGACCAGAATCACAGAATGTCGAGCTGAAGCAGAAACTCCAACCTAGTTCCCCAGTTGCAAAGTCTGCAGTTCTGGAAGTAACACCACATCCTCTCCCCTAAGTGCAACATTTAATCAAGTGGTCAACTGGATAAAAAACATAAAGGTAACAAATAATTTAAAAGTGCTTTCTCGCTATTTGAAAACTCAGAAAATATGTCCTTATTTTAGTCTTTTAGAGCACTAACCATAATTTTGATGCCAATAAGACCCTCTCATATATGTAATTTCTAAAGGAAAAGCTCTAGGTATTACAGTTTTGATTACATCAAGATGACGTCAGGCGTTCCACACTTTTGTAATAAATATAGAATGTTAGCAATCTAGTTGTTCATTAGGATACTGTTGAGAGGCAGAGGCCAGGGGCACGGACTCTGAAAATTGAAGGCAGGTAGGAGGGTGCAAAGGCAACAATTTAACCACACTGAGCAGGCAGGAAGGGCCGTGGCAGCACAACAGACTATGGAGGGCAGTGGAAAGGGGGGCAGGGGCAACAAACCAACAATACAGGACTTGCAAGAGAGGCTGTGGCAATGTAATAGACCATTGTGGGCAGAAGGAAGAGGCAATGGTAGTACAACCATACATGCCAACAGGCGTTCCACACTTTTGTGATAAATATAGAATGTTAGCAATCTAGTGGTTCATTGGGATACTGTTGAGAAGCAGAGGCCAGGGGCACGGACTCTGAAAAATGAAGGCAGGTAGGAGAGTGCAGATGCAACAATTTGACCACACTGGGCAGGCAGGAAGGGCAGTGGCAGCACAACAGACTATGGAGGGCAGTGGAAAGGGGGGCAGGGGCAACAAACCAACAAAACAGGACTGGCAAGAGAGGCTGTGGCAATATAATAGACCATTGTGGGCAGAAGGAAGAGGCAGTGGTAGTACAACCATACATGCCAACAGACCTGTTTCAGCCAGGAAACGTCCAATGTTTTTAAGCTCAAATGGGCTTTATTTTATCTGTCTCCTGTCTACAATCTACTCTTTTTCAATGTAACTCAAAGGGGAAAATCAATACCCCAGTTTTTTTTCAAAATCTCCCTCTTACCAAGTTCAAAATGTTCGCAACTATGGTACATTGGATCATGGAAGGAAATGGGGTAGGGACATGGACATGGACATGGATAACAGAGGACAGGAGGGACATGGAGAGGTGCACCAAACTGACCCTGCAGGGCAGGCATCAGGGTTTGCAGCAGCACAATACACCACACAGGGCATGCGGGACGGGAGTGCAGCACAACAATCCATAGAAAGCAAGAGGGAGGGGACAGGACCATGCACATGGACAACAGAGAACAGAGGGGCAAGAGGCAGGACCATAATGGACAGACAGGAGAGAAAGCTGCAGCATAACAGACCATAAAGGGCAGGAGGGATGGATCAGGGGCATTACAATGGAACAGACAAGCCAGGAGGGAGGGAGTAGGGGTCTGCACATGTAAACAGAGGGCTGGGGCAAGGGGGCAGGGCAGGAGCAGCAAGATAGCCATGGAGGTCAGGCAGGATGGGCACTAGAAGCAAGACACACCATGAAGAGCAACAGTGAGACTGTGATGGCATACACACAGACCATGGAGGGAAGGTGGGAGGGGTTCAGGGGCAGCTAACTGACCACACAGGGAAGGTGGGAGGGGCCATGGCAGCACAGAAGACCACGCATGGCAAGTGGGAGGGTTAGTGGTAGCACAATGGCTATGATGGGCAAGAAGGAGGGTGCAGGGGCATGCACAAAGGATGATAGAGGATAGAAGGGAGGGTCAGGACCTGTGCACAGACAAGAAAGTTCAGGGGAAGGGGCCTCACAACAGACCGCACGGGGCAGGCAGGAGGAGCAGTTGCAGCACAACAGACCAGGGAGGGCAGAAGGGTGTGGCAGTACAATGGACCATGTAGGACAGGAGGAAGAGGATAGGGGCATGGCATGTGGACAGGCAGGGTGGAGGTGGCAGGGACAGGTTACAGTCATCTGACAATGCTAGGCAGGTGGGAGGGGAGTGGCAGCTCAACAGAACACTCAGAGTAGATAGGAGTGGCAGGTCTATGGAACATGGTGGGCAAAAAGGATGGAGCAGGGGCATACACAAAGACATCGGAGGGCAGGGGGAAGGAGAATAGGGGCAGCAAGCTAAGCACAGAGTTTAAGCAGGAGGTCAATGATGGGGCATAGAATTGGGCAATGGAGGGCAGGAGGAGTGGACTGGTACATCATGCTAAATGGAGGGCAGTGGCAGCACATCAGACCATGCATGGCAGGAGGGAGGAGGCTAGTCCATGGATTCACACAACAGAGGATAGGGAGGAGGGGGATGGGGCAGCAAGCTAACTGTTCAGAGAAGGCGGGTATTAGGAACTTTATTGTTTTTAAAACGTGTGTCTGTGCGAACTACTTAAAATATGAACAAGTATGCAGCATAATCTCACTTTTATTCATTAAGAAGAGGACGTTTGTGACTGTGACTCCGGGCTCACTTGGCAGAAACACCCCCTGACCCTCCACCCCCTATCGCAAAATGTAATGCCCGTGAAAAGGGTAGGTGAACACAGTGTTATATAGAACATAGTCCTGAGAGCACGATTGAAAATGAAAACTAGATATAGTGTATGGTATAAACTATGCACCAAAAAGTGTGATATAAGATGAACCGGGCGTGAAATATAATATGCAATACATTGTGCGCAATGACAGATTCTTTGGAGAGCGCGAGATAGCACAGGCACTAGCACGTGCTATGCGATATGCGCCTTGGAGTGTAATATGCACAGGGCAGTGTTGTGTAACCTAACTAGTTTCTAAAGTTGTAATATAAAATATGTGCTGGGGAGTGTAACGTTGCATATGCACTGTGACAAAGATATGGATCCCAGATTGTAATATGTATGGCATAGCACTGTGCGTTATAACATATGCATCGAGGAAGGCACGTTAGATGGGGCAATATAACCCGTGCGAAGACAAGTGTGGCATGACATATTCACGGGGTGGTGTTACAATGCACATGGGCTAGAGAGTGTCATAGCATATGCACTAGCTAGTGGAATACAACACAGAGGTGTGTGGCACTCAGCAGGCAATGGTGGGTGTAACACAGCATTGGGCTCTGCCAGGAGCGCGCTGTGACTCTCAAGTGATGTTCGTCCCCTTTCCAGAGAGTAAAGTAAAAAGTATTACACATCCGGCAGTGGATGTGTGTTTTATTAACTGTGAGGGGGGTTTCTTGCATAGTTTTGGTCGAATTTTTGTTGAATCCCCTTTGAATGGCTTGGTGTGCATGTGTATTAAATGTGCCCGTCAATAGCTACCCATGTTTGTATAAATAAACGACAAGGGTGTCTACCGGGATTAGGCACGGTAGGGCATCAGACATGTCAGAGCTTCACTAGTGGTGTAAATACATTCCACGTGGATTCATTGTATGCATAGTCGCCTTTTAATGAATATCACGCAAATCGTCATGGTGATAGGTATGTACGGTTTGTCCAGCATGTACTAGATGTGTCTATAAATATATATTTTTTTAAAATAATAAAAAACAGTGGCCGGCCCTGGGGATTGGGGTCCAAAAAATATAATTAGGAGACAGGCCCTGGGGGATGGGGTCATCAGGGCCAATAAATTAGAATAAGAAGGGGAACCACACAGCCCCCCTTCTTAAAAAATTAAAATAAATAAAAGACTGGCCTCGTGCCGGAGGCCACGCCCCCTCCTTGCAGCACTCTGCAAACACGTCCCCTGGCGAATTGTAAGTTGGGGAATTAATTCCTCTTCAATACTGAGGGTCCCTGAGGGCCAACTAGCCCAACAGGCATCTCCAGTATGCACCAGGGAGCTGTGCTGCAGACAGGTGTTCTGAGGCCAAGCCCCTTTTTACACCTCTCTGCAACGCAGCTCTGTGGCGCTTACTGGAGGTACCTAGTGGTCTAGTTTCACCCTAGGGACCCTTAGGATTCAAGGGGACTTAATCTCTCAACTTAGAACAGCCACTGGGCGCGTTTACAAAGTGGTGAAGGGAGGGGACGGGGCCTGAGGTGACGTGTGCAAACACGCACTATGGCACGTTTTAAATTGGGGATATAATTTTCCTTCAATACTGAGGGCCCCTGGGGGCTAACTAGCCCACCAAGTGCTTCCAGTAAGCGCCACTGAGCTGCATTGCAGAGAGGTGGTCCAGGCCGTGCCACTTTTTACACCTCTCTGCAACGCAGCTCTGTGGCACTTACTGGAGGTACCTAGTGGGCTAGTTGGACCCTAGGGACCCTCAGGATTCAAATGAACTTAATCTCCAAACTAAAAACGGACACAGGGCGTGTTTACACAGTGGTGAAGGGAGGGGACGGGGCCTGAGTTAACGTGTGCAAAAACGCCCTGTGGCCTGTTTTAAGAGGTAGTTTTAATCCCCCTGCCTTATTATATACTAGGGGCTTACAGAGGAGGTCATGCTAATCACAGGGGGACCCCAACGCATAATGTTTCCTAGTGTATGTAGGTGTTTTCACTGTATTCTAAGTGTCTTTTAACATAGCACTGGCTCTAGGACTGGTTAGTCAGACTCAGTTACCACCAGTATCCGTCTGAAAAAGTTGAGGGTACAGGATGATTTTGCAACAAGGCTTCTTTCTGCTCTTCTTTTTGTTCTTTCTGCACGTTATCCTTCTTCCTGCACTTTTCTTCATCTTTGAGGACTTCTGTTGCTCCTTTCTGCACTTCTTTTTTTTCTTTCTGTGCATGTTTTCTTCTTTCTTCACATGTCCTATCTCTGTAGGCATAGTTAGAAATTAGCATTTAAAAAACCTTTGAAATTCACAGAAAAAACCATAGGTTTCAGGCACGTTATAGTTATGAATTAGCATTTAAAAAACCTCAGAAATTCACTGAAAAAACCATAGGTTTCAGGGGTGTTATAGTTAGCTGGACTTTTCACTTGTACAAAACCATTGAAATTCCCCCTTTATAGTTAGTTCAGCTAACTATAACTCGCGCGCCCGCAATGCACTGCTGATGACGTCACATATTACATCACTCATGACATGGTCAGTGACATCACTCATGACATCACTGATGACATCTCAAATGACATCACTGATGACATCACTGATGACATCATCCTTGTGTTAGAGTGGCAGACCTCCTCTCACCCTAATATAACCTTTGATACACACATTCAAAAATAGAGACTAAACTTTTCAAAACAATGGACATACCAATACCAGTTACAACAACCTCTTCAGAAATTCTAAGATCCACATACACATCCACTCATTCACCAACAGTCCTATACAGTCACTCATACATGTATTCACTCATCATATGTACTCATACACCAATACATCCTGTTACACAATGCCACTCATCCATAGAGTTACTCACACACATAGTCACTCATGCTAATAAAGAATCAAACATACATTTATTTGCATATACAGTTATACACACACCACCACACTTACTTCTACGCAAACTTACACATGCTTAGTCTTTTAAACAATCACTTATAGAAACACATACTTATTCATACAGGAACTCTTTCAATCTCTCACTCTCACATATACTCACTTATATACACCAATAGTCACATATACTAGTTTAAAACATATGTAGTTACTCATAAAGACACTATTGAGACAGTCATTCACTCACTAACACACCCATACACACACTCATCCACCCATACAGTCCTGCACACATGCTGTCTTCAACACATACAAAGAGTGAGTCACTCATTCATGCACCTATGCACTACGTAATACCCCCCACCGAACCATGCAGACACTCAGACTGATACTCAAAAAACCAACTAATAACCTATATAGACACCCATGTAGCTACTCACCAACCCATGCAGCCACTTATACACAAAGTGAGAGACTGATACAGATATTTACATATTTAAACATTACTCACTAAGCCATGTATTCACTATGATACACTTAATCAGTCAGTTACACAATCAATTTTTCAAAAAAAAATCATCCATTTAGACACTTATAAACCCATTTATTCTTCCATCGACCTTGAGATATACATATATGAAACATATTTAATTTTCAGAAAAACACACATTCACTGGATGATGTCATCAGTGATGTCATTTGAGATGTCATCAGTGATGTCATGAGTGATGTCACTGACCATGTCATGAGTGATGTAATATGTGACGTCATCAGCAGTGCATTGGGGGCGCGCGAGTTATAGTTAGCTGAACTAACTATAACGGGGGAATTTAAATGGTTTTGTACAAGTGAAAAGTCCAGCTAACTATAACACCCCTGAAACCTATGGTTGTTTCAGTGAATATATATATATATATAAACATACATGTTTTTATTTCACTGAAAAAAACTAAAGGTTACAGGTACGTTATAGTTAGGGTCAGATTGTGTGAGTGTTTTATGGGTGAGTGAGTGGGTGTGTGAGTGATTGTATGTGTTAGCATATGTATGAGTAAGTGAATGGGTGTGTGAGTGAGCAGCTGTGTGAGTGATTGTATAGGTGAGTGAGTAGGTGTTTGATTAGCTGTATACGCTACTGGCTCAGTGTGTGAGTGGCTGTATGTGCGTATGACTGGATGTGTGATTGTCTGTTGGTCTGTATGACTGGATGTATTGGTGAGTGAGTGGGTGCATGAGTGGCTGTATGTATGAGTTAGTGGTTGTGTGAGTGGCTATACTCTTCTGCATTAAGCTCGAAAAAAGGAAATAAAACGAGCAAAAGTTTAGCAACAAAAACTAGTAAGGTGTTAAGAGCCGATCAAGCTTCCCAACCTAAGGCCACCCTTAACATCCCTAATAATGGAGCTATTGCGGGAAGTGAGAGAGTCGGTCCTGCCACATCTTCACAAAATTTTGGTGATAAATCCACTTCTAAGAATGCAATTGCAGTGGGGGCAAAATTGTCAAATGGTGTGGACAGGGGTGACAATGAACAGTCTAGTCCCCCCAATATTGACCTACCTTCAGCCAGCATGCCTTATGTGGTAGTATTGGTAGGAGTCCCTCAGCTGCCATCTGGTAAGATTGAAGCATACTCGGAACTGAAAAATAAAACCATCTATCACTTGAATAAAACCTGTCCTCTCCCTAGACAGTTAGATGGGAAGGTTCTGTTCGTTAGAAGGGTTGGCTGGGTAGGCAACAGACGCAAGGAGGTCCTTGGTGACTGTATTATAGTCAATTTTTGTGATGCACAGGCCGTGAAGTTCATTTGTAACCACCAGAATGAGTCCTCTAGCAGCACAATCAGAGTAGTTGGTTTAGATTTCTTTTATCCCTGTCAAGTTTCCCAAATACAATGGCCAGCTCAGGGCAATAGATTTTGGGGTAGGCATATGAATGAGTACCACCCTTGTGCTACTCCTACCTATGGCTACAAGGGGGAATTTTTTTACCATAATTTAGGGTTTTGACGTATCCATTATTCCCCCTTGTATATACAAACTAACCCCATTGATCCTTTCTCTTTGGTGTCCCCTTTAGTGGATATAAGAAGCACTCTGGATCTGGAAACATCTTTCCATTATACTTCCACTCTCAATCAAACCAATGTAGTGGTTAATTCTCCTAGAGATCAATTTGATCCAACATTGAGTTGTATTAGTCCTACTCTGGAACCACTTAAAATTATTAGTTGGAACTTGGCTGGCATAAATAGGAAGTTGGGCCTGCCAGAATGGAATTCTCTGGTAGAAGATCATAAGATCTGTATTTTTCAGGAGACCTGGAGCTTGAAGCCCCTCCACAAAGTCGGGTATGTTACCTTCTTTCTGCCCGCAATACCCTCAAGTACAGGGAAGGGCCGCCCATCCGGGGGTCTCCTTATATGGGTAAGCATCACGCTTGGATGTAATATCACGCAAAAAAATACTAATTGCCCTGATATAATGAGAATTTTACTGAGAGGTCCTAATAGGGGGAGAGCCCTGGAAATAATTAATGTTTATGCCAGGGGTTCTAAAAATGGTTCCATTTCCCCTACAGTAACTTTACTCGAAAATGAGCTCAGAGCCTGCAGTGATGGGGCTCAGGTCTTGGTTGCGGGAGATTTTAATTGCTCATTTGAGCCCCTTGCGACCGAAGATATTTTGGATCTGGTGGAAGATGATTTAAAAAGAGGCATACCACCATTAACTATTAAACCAATTAAAAAGTGGTCCCAAAGGGTGATACAACTAAATGCATTGACTATGGAGTTCGGATTGAGAGCTGTAAATGGCCGCACTGTTTCAGACTCAATGGGTGCTGACACCTACAATAGGGTGAATTGCTCCTCATGGATCGACTATATCCTACTTGATTTTTCACTTTGGAACTCGGTTCAGGATATGATGGTCCTATCTACTATTGAGAGTGATCATAACCCGCTGTCTCTAACCCTTAATGATCTATGGCCTAGTAAGACAAATGGATTAAGCCATAAGCCTGCCCCTAAAGTTTTACTATCCAATTGTGGGCGGCGTCTAAAGTGGAATAAAATAGCTTTAGACGAAATCAAACTCAATCTTATAGACCAAACCCTATTAACTTCTCAAACAGAGTTTGATGCTATCTCTCAAAGTCCCCTTGCAACAGGTAGGGTAACCCTAATTTTTGAAGAAGCAATTAAAACTATAGGGGAAGTTTTCCTTGAACAAGTGCCCCGGGGTAAACCCATAACGAATTCACAGCCGAAGGGCACCCACGATTGGTTTACTCCTGCATGTAGGCAGGCAAAAACAGCATTAATTAAAGCAATTAAGGGTAAAACACAATCCCTAATACAGTCCAATAGGACGAATTACAAACGGGTGATAGCTAGTGCTAAAAAGGATTGGGAGGATGAGTATTGGTATACCCTGAAGAAGGCTAGCTCTGCTAAGGATGCTAGACTTTTTTGGGATACTATCATAGCTAGGAATAGACCTGATAGTAACCATATCACATGCAGTATTACCGGTCAAGCATGGTTTACCCATTTCTCCCAACTGTATACTTGCCCACAGGGGTTTAGCATCGGAGCACCATTTGACTACTCTGTTTTAGAGGGTGATATGATCGAGCCCGATTTCACAACTAAAGAAGTTGAGTCTGCTATCAATACTATCTTGCCCCAAAAAGCGGCTGGGCGTGATGGTATTCCTGGCGACTTGCTCCGCTACGATATTCCAAAGTGGGGGAAGCTTATACATTCCCTGCTTGTTGCCATCCATAAAGGTGCGGCAGTCCCGGAATCATGGAAGGGAGCAGAGGTTGTCCCTATTTTTAAAAAGGGCTTAAGGGACGAGCCTTCTAACTACCGCCCTATAAGCTTATTGGATACAACCCAGAAGGTAGTTGGGAAGGTCTTATTGGGGAGGATCCAACAATGGATTGAAGATAATGATATCCTCTCCAATTACCAAGCGGGGTTCAGAACAGGTACGGGAACAATAGAGCAAGTATTTAGATTAATGCTGATCTATTGGAAGGTCGTGGTTATAGGCAAAGGCAGTCTTTATCTCGCTTTCATTGACCTAAAGACTGCCTTTGACCTTGTGCCTAGGGAGATCTTATGGGAAGTCCTTTATAAAATGGGCCTCCCACGCTATATTCTTTCAATGTTGATGAGGCTCCACGAAGGTAATTTTGCCCAAATTAGATGGGGTACACAGGGCGAGAAAACAAACAAAATCCCGGTGGATAGAGGGGTCCGTCAGGGATGTGTTCTTGCTCCCACCCTCTTTTCTCTATATGTCAACGGTGTGGTCGAGCATCTGTTAAAAGACCCCTCAGATGAACCATCCCTGGCGGGCGAGCGTGTCCCCACTCTCCTCTTTGCGAATGACACGCTCTTGTTATCCAAATCCCCAATGGGCCTTCAGAAGCTCCTTAACAACTTTCAGACCTTTTGTTTGGACCGGGGATTGGTCATTAATACTGACAAAACCAAATACTTGGTGATGAATCCCCCAAAAAAACTCGCCCGACCCCCTGTCCTGAATTCAGTACCCTTAGGTAGGGAGAGGGTATTTGATTATTTAGGAATACGCATCTCACAAACAATGCAATGGACCCCCCATTTAACCAAAATGCTTCTAAATCATAAGAGGGTGACAGGGGCCCTACTAAAGGAACAGCGTCTCTGCACAATAAGACCGATAGCCCCGGTTGTAGACATTTATAAAGCAAGAGGAGTTAGTTCTGCTCTTTATGGAGCAGAACTATGGGGTACCCAAAATATAGATGAACTTTCCAAGTCGGAAAACAAATTTTGTAGATCATTGATGTTGCTCCCTCAGGGCACGCCAACTTTACCGTTGATGTTTGATTTAGGCTGTCGTTCTATAGCTGATCTTGCAAAACTCCGGCCATTGCTTTTATGGGCCCGGTTGTGGCGAGTCCCAGAACTCGCCAAATACGCTAAAGGGTTGTCCGAAATAATGGCATCACCGGGATGGCACAAAATAAAGTGGTTGAGAGATGTAAAAGCTTTACTTATCGCTCTTGGACTAAGTGAAGCATGGGATAATAGATCATCTCCACCAAAGGCAACTCTAAAGACTTTATACTGGAATTGGGTTATGTCCCGAACATATGTTGATCAGTCCTTGGGAAAACTAACGGAGGACTTCTTGAAGTTCAAGGACTTACCCATTCGGGAACTGTATCTGGACATTATTGAAAAACCGTTCGATAGAGCTCTCTATTTCAAGTTTAGAGTTGGGACTCTCCCACTAAGAGCGTTTACAGCACGGTGGAAAATTCCGGCACAGACCACTGCCTTTTGCCCTTTTTGTACAACTTGCACTGAGACCCTAGCGCATTTTTTGTTCCAATGCCCGGAATATGTAAAACCCAGGAAAAAGTGGCTCAAAGCACTGTGTCGGCTTTTAGGCACTAGGTCACACATTGAGGCCTTGCGTATCTTAACGTCAGATTCACGCCCACTTTATGTCTGTGGTTTATCTAAATTTTTATCATGGGCCTGGTATTTACGTAGCAAAAGGCTTAAAATTAATGTTTAATTCATTTTTATTGTTAAATTGCTAATTGCTTTTAACTTGTGTAGAATGTATTTATTTCTTCGTTGAAAATTTATGGAATCTAGTGGTTCTTGTAAATGCCTTTTAAAATGGAAAAATTTATTTATATTCAGCTTTTATGATATGTTTTTATCGAAATAAAGCCTTTTTGACTTGACTTGACTTGAGTGGCTATATGGGTGAGTGGATGTGTTAGTGGGTCTATGGAACAGTGAGTGGGTGTGTGAGTGCTTGCATGGGTATGTGAGTGGTTGTGTGGGAGTGGGCTTGGGTGTATGAGATGTGCTATGGGGGTGTGAGTGGCTATGTGGGTGGTTCTGTGGATGATGCCATGATGGCATCAGTGATGTCATTGGAGTTGTCATCAGTGAGCTCATCAATGATGTTACTGAATATGTCATGAGTGATGTAATATGGGAGGTTATAAGCAGGGCATTGAGGGAGTGTAACTTATATTTAGCCCAGGTAACTATAACTGCTTAATTTCTATGGTTTTGTATGAGTGAAATCTGAGTCTAACTATAACATCCCTGTAACATTTGTTTTTTTCAGTGAATTTCTATATTTTATTATTGAACTTACTATAACATTCCTGTAACCTTTGGTTTTTAAGTGAATTTCTAAGTTTTTATATATTTTATTTCCTAACTATAACCTGTAAACTTTGAGAATGGCATGTGAGTGGCTGTATAGGTCGGTGAGTGTGTGTATGAGTGGCTCTATGGGTGTGTGAGTGGGTGTGTGAGTGGCTGTATAGGTATGTGAGTGGATGTGTGAGGGCCTGTGTGGGTGTGTGAGTGGGTGTGTGTGTCTGAGTGGGTCATTGATTGGGTGTGAAAGCATCTGTGCGTGTCAGCATGTGGGTGTGTGAGTTGGTCTGGGAGTGGGTCTGTGAGTGGTGCATGAGTGTCTGAGTGGGTCTGTGAGTTGGTGCATAAGTGTCTGAGTGGGTCTGTGAGCAGGTGTGAGAGTCTGTGAGTAGGTCTGTGAGTGGGTGCATGAGTCTCTGAGTAGGTCTGTGAATGGGTGAGAGAGACCACGAGTGGTTCTGTAAATGGGTGTATGAGTGTCTGAGTGGGTCTGTCAGTGGGTGTACGTGTGTGTGCGGGTCTGTGAGTAGGTGAATGAGTATCTGAATGGGTCTGTGAGTGGCTGTGAGTGTCTGAGTGGTTCTGTGAGTGGGTATATCAGTGTCAGCATGGATCTGTCATTGGGTGTATGAGTGCCTGAGAATGTGAGTGGGTGTCTAAGTGCCACAATGAAACTTCACCTGTACTTTTATACAAGAGTCCACCATTTTGCACAAAATATCTACTCAAGTGGAGTACTTTCTTCTGGTTAACTAGAAACTGCCACCTCGTTGGGTAAACATCCAGTGTGTATTCTACACTACATCTGTGTAATGGACCATGAGGAAATGTCTCCAGTGGCCTTGTGTGCGTTTTGGCTATGTGATTGTTTCTAATGTGTCTTTATCCAGGAATCTGTGATAACATGAATCCTCCTATAGAGAGGACAACGAGACTACAAAGAGGTAAATCTCAACCAAACAAGGGTACTTCCTCCTAGCTATATCAGGTAAATGCTTCTTTGTTTGGTGGAGATGTCCTAACATTCCACGGCATGAAGAATGTATCAGGAAAATCATCAGGAAACATGCTGGGGGCCTATTGGTAAGCTGTCCATCACCTGGCGTAAGTCAGGACGACCTTTACATACTACTAAGGTGGATGGGGAGGTCTGACCAATTATTAGAAGTGGAGGGGGCCCCAGAGACCCCAGAGACCCCATCCCCAGGCCCGGTCTCAATTGAATGGGGGAGGAGGACCACATGGCCCACATCCCCCGGGGCCTGGCCTTGTTATGCTGGGTGCCCATGAGCCCACCCCGGGCACCCAGTCTGCATCGTTGAGGACCCTGCAGAAAGCCTGAATACCCTTGCTGTCCCTGCCAGCTCCCCACCTCCAGCGGGAGCCGGCTTTGCTCCCACACACAGGGAGCTGCTAAGCATGCACCTCCCTCTGTGTGGGAGCAATTGTTTCATCTGTTTCCCTGCCCGCATGACAGCGGGCAGGGAAACAGAAGAAAAGTCTGCTCCCAGCAAGCGGTAGCAGCTTCACAGCTTCCAGTTGCTGGGAGTTGAGTTAGTGTTTGCTCGGACTTGGCAGGAGATTTCATGGCAAACAGCTATGTTCCGGGGGTTGGCACCCAACTATGTCTCGGGGTGGGCTGACTATGCTGTATCAACTGAGAACCTCTGAAAATAAAACTTTGCCCTCTTATAGCTCATCTCTGACTTCCAGGTATTCCTGCATTCTTCACAACAATTCACCTTACTCTTCCAACCCTCTCTCATGTTGGGGGGCCACATCCTGAAACACCTCATAGTTTCCCACCTTTCTCTTCCACTGCTGTTCGCTCACTACCTCATCTAATCCTTAACATACCATAAACTCTTTAAAATCATCCCTTTCACCTTCCTCCTCAACTACACTGCACTTCTTAACTAGCCTGGGCAGACAGACAGAGAGAAAGAAGAAAAAACAAGGAGATATAAAGGTATTTCTCCATGTTATGTCTCACTTGGGAAGGCATCGCATTTTGAGGCATTTGCAGGTATACCACTAATGGTACATCTGGGAATGCACCAAAATCCATGAGTGAATGCGTGTGAACACCCAAACTCCACCAATGGAACACCTCCCTGGGGCAGTGTAATGCAAGGCAGCGATTTGCACTGCCTTGCATTACTCTAGATTTATAAAGCCATGCGCGGCCACGCAAGGTGGCCTTGCATGGTTTGATACATCTCACTTAAGTTTTGAGAAACCCTTGCGCCCCCTTGTGTGGCACTAGGGAGATGAAAAACCTTGATAAATATGGCCCTAAGTATACAAAGAACCTTTGAAATCCAACCCTCTCCACCACTTCCCTCCCCTTCTTTCTAAGATATCAGTGTGGTAAGCCATTCATCCTGAGTTCTAGGATACATTGATATGAGGTACAAAGCTCTACAATTTTAAATGGGAACTAAGGCAAGTTCTCACAGATGTTGTGTTACAAACCACCCAGTAAGTGTCCCACCTAAACTTCTTTGTTAGTATGTAAGTATGTACGCGTGTGTCATGCAGAATATCACAGTGGATGGGTATCATTCTTGGTGTTGCCTTTGAACTTCTCTTGGGTGATGTCCCATGCCAGGGCAATGAAATATTACCCCATGCCTGCTCATTCCTCTTTATGAAGTACTTAGCTTTCAGACCGGCTCCATGAACCACCGCTTGTGCCCAGGTTGCAGAGGAGGGGGCTGATAACTGCTTCGAGAGCAATGTAATGGTGCCTTAAGCCAAAAGCAAGGCTAGATCTCGGATCTCCATGTTGGGGCAGGGAAAATGTCCCAGAAGTACCCCTTCGGGGGATTTAAGTATAGGAAGGCCAGTTGTGTCAGTTAGTACTTGTACATTTTGAGGCCAATATGTCGACAAGGGGCAGGTCCATAGCAGATGGAGAAGGCCCATATCTCGGAGAGCACATTAAGGGCATCCCGTGTCTGAGCTAGAAAAGATTTTAGTAATCAGGCAGAAGTGATGTATTCTCTGTTTAGTGTGTTATATTGGATTTATTTTGAATCAGGCCCTTCCTGATACTTTATAGGGATATTCCTATATTTCTACCCATTCTGTGTCATGAAATGGTCTTGCCAGGTCTGTCTCCCATGTGTTTCTGAGAGGTAATCAAGATCTGTTAATATGTTGTAAGAAATGCTTTGTAGAGCCATGTACTGACAGGTCAATGCCGTCACCTCCAGTTGCTTCAACATCCTCCGAATACTCCGCAAGACATTCAAGTAGATCCCGCCTGAGTCAAGAAAATCAGTCACCCACGCACTCATCACCAGCAGACTGGACTATGGAAACACACTCTACGCCGGCATCAACAAGTCCCTACTCCACAAACTCCAAATGATACAGAACACTGCTGCCATACTCGTCCTCGACATCCCCTGGCACGAACACATCAGCCAACACCTACGTTGGCTCCACTGGCTCCCCGTGGAGAAAAGAGTCACCTTCAAAATCCTTACCCATGCCTACAAATGCCTGCACAACACCGGACCCGAATACCTCAATGACAGAATCAACTTCCACATACCCAAAAGGAACCTTGATCCTACAACCTCTCACTGGCCAAAACCCCACGCATCCACAGAGCCAGAGCAGGTGGAAGATCTTTTTCCCACATCCCGGCCAAAACATGGAACGATCTCCCAGCAGACATCAGGCACGCCCCCTCCCTGAACAATTTCAGGAAGACTGTCAAGACCTGGCTCTTCGGTTGAACGGACCTGCTAACCCCCTTGCCCCTCAGCGCCTTGAGACCCTCACAGGTGAGTAGCGCACTTTACAAACCCTGATTGATTGATTGATTGATTGATTGATTGATTGATTGATTGATTGATTGATAGAGCCTCTGTACTAGTTTTCCCTGTGTACCTGCTGTGCAAACTGTCTGGTATACTTCTTCAGTGGGAGTCATTGGTTGTCGGATATGAAAAACTGTGGATATGGAGTGCAGTATCCTCTCATATGTGAGAAATTTTCCTGGGGAAAGTTCATACTCCACAACTAACTTTGAAAATCTATTATCTCTGCATTAAGGAACAGATCTGCCAATGTAGAGAATCTAATAGTATGCCAAAGTCAGGGGTGTCCCAGTCTCAAGCATCCTTTTGAAAGCAGAAGGCCTAGCACTGGGAGGATGGGAGCAAAGGGTGTTGCTATATCCGTCACCCTGTTGGTCCTGTCGTAAACCAGTGGCCTGAGAATCTAATCAAGTGGAGGGGAAGAGGAGGTAGTTCAAAAGGCCTTCCCTGGAGAGCCACCAGGCTACCCACTGCAGTAGTAGCATTAAAATTCTGGGAGGGCCAATGTCCCTGTATTCACCGGGAGCTTCAGTGTGGTGAGGGAGGTGCAACATCTATTGACCCCAGGGCAATGTGATCAGGGAGGAATCCAGTTGTTTAAAAAAGCAAAGTATAAGAAAAGGGTTTGTGAAATAATAGAGGAATCCGGGAAAAAACTGCATTTTTGCCACAGTGACTCGGCTAATTACTGATAGCGGCAAAGGCCACCCAAAAATGATTTGAGACCAGAGCATGCACATCGCTTTCCTCAGCTTCCAATTAAGTAGGTCTGCAGGAGTATGGCAGAGGTTGATTCCTAAATATTGGAACATGATAGGTTCAAAGCGTATTCTAGGGTCTAACAGTAGATGGAGAGGAGGTGTGGCCATCTGTTGTTGAGGAAAAATGCAGGATTCAGCTCAGTTTACCTGGAGGCGCGATATGGTTGCAAGTTCTGAGAAAACCTGTATTAAGGCAGTTAAGTCAATCTCTGCATCATGAACATATAAAAGATCATCCACATATAAGGAAACCGCATGAATAATGTACCGTACTGGTAACACCCAGGTTGCCCAGAGGCAGTGTAAACGTGCCGTCAAGGGCTCCATTACCATGGTAAACCATATGAGTGAAATGGGCCGGGTGAATCTGCGCATGGACCACACATCTGAGTTATATTTCCCAAAGTTCAGGCTGGACTGTTCCCATGAGGCACAGGGTCAGACTGATTTGCATATAGCCATGTCTGAACTGGGGTGGCAGAGTGGGCTAAAGAACGGTGATGGATCAAACCCAGATCTGTTGACTGGGTGTGAGTGTTTCATTGGTTCTGATGCTCCGTCCATCACCACCCCCTTTTGTCCCGCTTTGTTCGCCATAAGTTGGCAGGGGATGCTCAGACGTGAGTCCCTTGCTCACTTTGCTACTGGATTCAAGCAAGCCTGTCTGAAGACGGCTGAAATGCCAGAAACCGGTCCTAGGAAGCTTGTTTCCGGTCCAGGGAAGGCATGGCTTGGCAGTTCGGGCTGGACTGTTCCCATGAGGCACAGGGTCAGACTGATTTGCATATAGCCATGTCTGAACTGGGGTGGCAGAGTGGGCTAAAGAACGGTGATGGATCAATCCCAGATCTGTTGACTGGGTGTGAGTGTTTGATTGGTTCTGATGCTCCGTCCATCACCACCCCCTTTTGTACCGCTTTGTTCGGCATAAGTTGGCAGGGTATGCTCAGATGTGAGTCCCTTGCTCACTTTGCCACTGGATTCAAGCAAGCCTGGCTGAAGGCGGCTGAAATGCCAGAAACCGGTCCTAGGAAGGTTGTTTCCGGTCCAGGGAAGGCCTGGCTTGGCAGTTCGGGTTGGACTGTTCCCATGAGGCACAGGGTCAGACTGATTTGCATATAGCCATGTCTGAACAGGGGTGGAAGAGTGGGCTAAAGAACGGTGATGGATCAAACCCAGATCTGTTGACTGGGTGTGAGTGTTTGATTGGTTCTGATGCTCCGTCCATCACCACCCCCTTTTGTACATGCCTTCTCAGGCAGCGTGAAGAAGTGGGTACTCTGTCCATTCGAAATTTTCAGTTTGATGGCAATCGTTAAAGCATATTTGAGTTCAATTTACAATATTTTTTTCTTGACCTGGAGGAAGGATGCTCCTTCCGCTGAACTACCAGTGTAGGGTCCAGGAAGAATATTACTTATGCATTGACAACACAGACAGTAGTTTTTTTGCAGGCTGCTACCAGGATTGCATCACAATGTTGTAATAGTCTCACCACTGTGAGTATAGGTGGGGCCCCGGGAGAAATGTGCTAAGCATGGACTCTGTGTTTCCGTTCGATTACAAAATGCAGAGAGATTGCAGTACCTACAATCTCCAAAATGTGGAGAGATTGTAGATGCAATATCCCGTTGTAACAAGCATTCCAGGAAAGATACTGAGTCAGTCCCCTCCATGCCCTCTGTAATGTCTACAATCCAAACATTGTTATGGCACAATCAGCCTACCACAGTTTACTCTCCGCTGTACGTAATTGTTCCAGGATCAAATGCGTCTGTTTGGTCATACGTCGGGTGGGTGGTCGAATTTCCTCTATGGCTTGTTTATTAGAGCAACCTTTTTGCAAAAATGTTTGTTGATATTCCATGAGAATCACTATGTCTTTGGAAAAGAGTCAAATTTTGCCTCAAAGGCTTCCCGAGACTCTGTGATGGCCGCTAGTGTTTTATCAAGCTTATCTGAGGAAGTGCTCTCCTCTACATGGGGATCCATCTCCACTGGGGGTTCCAGAATAGGTGCCTTCAGAATATCATGTACTGTGCCAATCAATGGCAGAGAATGTGGCATTGGAAGTTAGGGATTAGGGAGAAAGCCCCTCTGTGCGCGCACACACTTCCATTTGCCCATGCAAAGGTTGTACATGGAGTGCCGAGTGGCTTATGAAATGGCACAGGTAGCACCAGGGGGCATATTATCAAGAACGACATTAAAATTATCACCGCTTTAGTGGCAGGAAACTGCCGCTAAAGCGGCGATAATGGGCTTGATAATATGCCCTTGAGAATTCCAATAGAAGCCCATGTTCTGGTGTGAACCTTGCCTTCTATTGGAATTCTCAAGGGCATATTATCAAGCCCATTATCGCCGCTTTAGCGGCAGAAAACTGCATCTAAAGCGGTGATAATTTTAACACCGTTCTTGATAATATGCCCCCAGGAGTTTAGTGGACGGTTCCCATGCAAAAGAGAGTATAGAGACCCACAACACCTATATATGATATACTCAACTTCCTATGGGGGCACAAGCAGTGTTGCTCAAATCAATCTATTACACTGGTGTGGTAAGATTATGTGAGGTCCTGGCCTGAAATTCCAGCATCTCAAAAGTTGAGTTTAATGACCAGTAAATGTAGCCAGACATGCTTAGCAGTAAGGTCTTAAAGAAAAAGTGTCACTGACCTCCAAAGTGTAACCGGGTTTCCTTCTGCAAAACAGTAGAGGCCACCTTTAGTGGTTGTATATAAGCAGGAGAAGCCTACTATCCACTGTTGATACCAAGCAGCCAGCCAGTAGCCTTGCTGGCTACTCCAAAAGTGTCACACCCATCCGATTAGAGCAGCAACCATCCAGGCCCTTAGCGGGTAGTGAACAAAGAGGGGGGGCCTATGCCAGCTGGCAGATACCAAAGGTACTAGCCTCCAAGAGTTGAGAGGGCCCGGGCTACAAGTATATGCCATGCCCCCGGCTTGGCACATGGCCCTAGCAGTCCAATCAGGCTTTCACCCTACCATGCAGCAGTGTCCAGGGCCAGGAGAGGCCCAGCACATATGTCCGGTCTTAACCAGGGGAGAAGAAAGGGAAGCGTGCCTGCCTAGCAATTCTTCCGTACACTACTCAGGCATGAACAAGTTAGGGCGGGTATCCTTTGCCCCTGGAGGAGCAGCAGTCCAGATGGGTGAGCTCCTTCCTATAAGCGCGGACAGGTGCAAGCCTCCAGCCCACATGACCCTCCTCGCCATGGCAGCTCTAAGGTACTATGCCTTGGGACACAGCCTCACCAGTTCAATCGGGCCTCTGCTCCATCATGCAGCAGCGCTCAGGAGGCCCAGCATGTGTGCCCGCTATCACCTGGGGAAGAAGAGAGGAGAGAGGCTGGGCCTCATTCCCCAGGCAGGCACTGCTGCCGCCAAATATGTGGCCCATGCCAGCACAGTTACTCCCTCTGACACCACCCGGGCACAGGCAGATTAGGGTGAGTTTCCCTCCCCTCCAGAGGAGCAGCAGACTGACAGCTGAGTTCCTCCTTGTGATTGCCACCATGTGCAAGATATCAGGTGATCCTCCAGGCCACATGTCCCTCTTCGTCATGGCATCTATCGGGTGCCAGGCAACAACCCCACCTCCAATGTCTCAGGGGGATGCTCAACCTGGGACTGCCAGGTCCTACAGCACCTGGTTCACTGACAAACTATTGAGTTAAAAAACATATCTACATACAAAAATATTGAGTCAAAAATATAAAATTTAAAATATATCGACTTTGATACTTATAATTAAAATGATAAAAATATTGAGAAAAAAATATAGTTTCACTAAAATAGTTGTCTAAAATATCGATTTTGAAATACACGTAGATTTAAATAATAACTATTAATTAAATTAAATATTAATACTTATATAATGAAAATAAAATATATCTAATAATTGTTTTAAAAAATAACAATTATCATTATTTATCAAATAAAAACAAACATAAATATTATTATTCACATTTCTATTTACATATATCTGATTGAAAAATATAACCAAATTAATATTTCTAATTTATATTATTTTTTAATACTTTCTTAAATGTAATAATATAAAAAATAAATATAAAGACATACATCCAATGACTTAAAATATTTAAAAAAACAAACCATTTTAATTACAAATGAAAAACTCAAACAAAATTTAAAAAAATTGAATTGACTAAAAATAAAATATTAAAAACATTAATAATTATAAATATTATAATTTAAATAACCAAAAACATACTCATATAAGTTTAAACAATATGGGGCCGATTCTGAACCGGGTCGGAAGGGCACGGAACGCGATCCAGCTGGATAAACTACGAGCCGTACGCGTGTTTTCTGTCCGACTCGTACAGCTGTATGAGCGAGCCAGTACGATGCAAGCTACATGAAATTCACCGACCGAGTCGTTTCCGGGTCCGAACCGCTCCGTACGTCTCGGTCGTAAGCTAACCGTGGCGTGCAATGGATGCGATTCACCACCGAGCCAGTACGATGCACGTGTCGGACATCCTGTGCGAGCCGGAGTGTCCCACTCGCAAAAGCTCCTGGAGTCAGACTTTGGGGGTCCGCGTCAGACCCCCCGACACCCGCAGCCGTACAACTCGCACACAGGGGGAGACACATGGGACTCCCCCACACAGGCATGTACGCCGCGGATGGCACCGATGCATACCCACTGTAGGGGGCGCACTTGTTCGAGACATACCCATTCAGTCAACGGGTCGTACAACTGGCTCCCATTGACTTCTATGGGAGTCCGACCGAACCGAGTCCAACAGCATACGTGTGCATCGTACTCGCTCGGTCGGACTGTAGGGGTCCGGCTCGGTCAGAAAACACTCCGGATCCGACTCGGTCGGAGTGCTTTCTGACCCGGATCCGAATCGGCCCCTATGAAGAAAACTACAAAATTGATATATATACTATACCCACTACAGGTTATAAATAGTAGTCAAAGTTTCAAACTCAGGAGGTGTAAAATGTACAAATCCCACTACAGTCAATGCAGCAGTAGGTAACATGCTGGATGTTGGAGGGGTAAAATTGACTAATCCCACTCCAATGAGTGCAACAGTAGGGAAAGTGTTGGAATGCGGAGGAGAACAATTTACTATTGTCACTGCAGTCAGTGCAACAGTAGGGAAATTGTTGGATTGAGGAGGGGTAACATTTCCTATTCCCACTCCAATGAGTGCAACAGTAGGGAAAGTGTTGGATTGCACAGGGTTCAAATTTACTATTCCCACTGCAGTCATATTATAAATTCATACAAATATTATTTTTAATCAAAATATCAAAATCTATTGTCAGAATAATAACAACAAATAAATACAAAATTATGTCAATTAAAAAGGATAAAACAATTAACACATACAATAATAAATTATAATTAAAAAATGTTACTCTTTTTAATGTTGTTATTACTTACATAACCTTTCTACTCTATACCTCTACAAGCTACACACCACACATCTAAAATGTATATTTACATTAATAATATTTACACATTTTACATAATTAAATATCTATTAAAATATTAATGCTAATTATAAAACAATTACTCTAATTACCTTTTCCACCATTTATCCATACAAAACAAACAACCCTCGCCTAATATATACATTTATTAAAGAATTTCAATAATTAATAATCAATTAAACAATTAATATTGGTAATTAAATAAGGATACATTAATTATATTTGATTAACTTTCCACCCTTTACCCCTACAAATACAACTCACACATATAAACTAAATAATAGTTTAATTACATATTTACCTAAGTAATTATTGTTTAAACAATTATTGAAAATCAACAATATTTTTCAATTATTATAATTTCCTACACATCCTTTACCTATACAAAAACCACAAAACATCGCCAAACATATATATTACATAATTTCCATAATTAATTATCAATTAAATAATTATTTATAATAGAAAATAATTTTTATATAATTATAATTATTTACTTCCCACCCTATACCCATACAAAACCCACAAACCTCAAGTATATCTAAATAATAAAAAAAGAATTATAGAATTAACATAAATAATTATCAATTGAATAATTATAAATAATTTTAAAATAATTAATATTAAATTATAATTAATTTCAACCCTATACCACCCCAAAACACAGAACCCACACCTAAAACTTATGTTTTATACTATTTACATAAAAAATTATCATTTGAATAATTAATAACATTAATTATAAATTAATTATAATTAATATACTTTCCACCCTATCCCCCAAAAAAACCCACAACTTGCACCTAAAACTTAAAAACCTAAAAATATGAATTATAAAATTAACATAAATAATTATCAATTAAATAATTAATATTATATTAAAACATGATTAATTATTTTTAATTAATTTACTTCTCACCCTATTCCCTTATAAACCTCACAACTAGCTACAGTACTAAAAATAACAAAAAAACTATTACATTTAATTTACAAACTACCATTAATTTTCAGACCATATTAAAAAACTAACACTATTGAAACAAACATTTTAAAACATATACAATGAACATATATATTGAAATACACAAAAATAATCAAAAATCCATATTATTAACAATAATATTTTTAACATTGATATTACTTACCTAAAAAAAATTCAATATTCTTGTCCACGATATTCTTGCTCACAATATTTCTGTGTTATGATATTTCCAACTCGATAATTGTACCAGTCGATATTACTGAATCAATATTTTGTATGAAAACCCACTGCAGCATGCATTGGAAGAGGGAAATGCCATCAATGATTGTTTTTATGCAGGAAGGTGTCCCTTCCTGCACAAAAACAATCATCCCTGCAACGCAGGAAACCTTGCAACATGCCCGCAAGGGTGTCTCCGTTGGCATACGGCTGCTGTTTGTGCGCCGGGGCAGGGGAGAAGCCCGTTTTCTTTAGAACCACGGTAGCGCAGCAGAAAGGCCTGCTGCGCTGCTGTGCATCAAAAGTTTGTAAATGAGGCCCAGAATGTATACAGATTGATCCACCACCTCAATACAAACATGTGCCCACTGCGGGTCTTACGACACTATTATTTCTTCGCAGAAGGCTATCGGATCACTCAAGTAACACAATGCAAAGCAGATACTGAAGGGTTTTCAAAACCTGCAACTCTGTGAAGCTGTCAGAAACTGCCACTGACAATATGGCATGATTACTGGAAATGAAGGGAGGTTCGCACTGCCTCACCTTTTGTTGTTGAGCCATTGCCTGCTGCTCTCTTTTCTTCCATTATCATGGCCTCAATGAAGTAACCTTGTCGCCAGTGTTAAATAGATGAATGTACCGGGAAAGCAGGACACAGGTTAGAATGAAGAACAAATTCAGGTTTTACTCATAGAAACGCCTCAGTCACCGTGCCGGACTCGCTTCTCCTGGCTTTCTATAACTCCCACCTTCAAAACATGCTCCCTGTACATTCTTTTACCTCATAGCAGCCTCACCAAGCATTATTTTTCATCACCAGACTTTGACACTGAGCAAAAGAGAGAAAAGCTGAGAGGTGGAAAAAAAGGAAAAAGGAGAACAGTGACAAAGGGAGAAAGCAGAGGAGAAAAAGGAAAGAACCTGCAAGACTAGGATAGAGATGGGGGTCAGATTTTACAATGAAAGTGACTCAGTGCGTGCTGCAAGCAATTTGGCTGTACTGCACTGAGTCACTTTCAAATCACAGGGATGCGACATATTTACAACAATATGTTGCATCTCTGTGCTTCCCCCTGTGCTGGCGCACAAACTGCTGCCGTGCGCCGGCGCAGGCACCCTTGCACCATGGTGCAAGGATGCCTGCGTCGTGGGGAGATTGTCTTTGTTCAGGAATGGTTCCCTTCCTGCACAAAAACAATCTGAAATGCTGTTTTTCAAATTATATGTGTGCTGCATTAGCACACATAGAAGTTGAAAAACTGCATTGTTTCAATGATTGTTTATGTGCAGGAAGGGGACCCTTCCTGAACAAAAACAATAATTAGAGGTGATTTCCTCTTTCTATGTGTGCTGCAGAATGCAGCACGCATAGAAACAGGAAAAAAAAACAAGGAGAAATGAATACATTTCTCCTCGTTGCACCTCCCTACGCCTCCCCTGGGAAGGCGTAGCATTCACACGCAATTCCAGATTGACGATCCCTCGTAAACCTGGAAATGTGTCAGGTTCCATGTGTGGTGCATGGGAACACCCACAACAACACCCATGGAGCGCCGCTTTCACGCAAAGTGCTGTGTGTAAAGGGGCCATATTTATAAGGACAGGAAAAGTCATTCAGGGTGGCTTTTCATGTTCTTGTAAATATGGCGCAATAAAATGCGCCACCAGATACATTACAAAAAGTGATGCACAGGTGGCGCAAGGGGCTTGTAAATCTTCCGCAGGAACTCTAGCGTGGTGGATGAAAGACAGGAGGTGGAAACAAGGCTAGACAGTCTTGTTTTTCAGCAGCTTCCTATTCGACAGCACAGGTGGGAGGTTCAAAAGAAAAACTTAGGCCACTGCAATTTTTTTTCTCCAAATTAAACACCCTCTAAGTCAGAAAGAAGTCTGTTGTTTGTGCCTGCACCCCAGTACCACTGGCATAGGACAAGAATGGCCCAAGAGCTTCTACCCGCCTAGAGCTCTGTGGGACCGCAGGGATCAGACTGGGTACAAGCAGAGTGAGAAATTGAAGGGTAATCACACATTTATTACTCCACACCTAGTGCTGTAAAGGTTGCGCAGGCACACGCACACACACACTCACATTCAATGAGCCTCAGGCTCCTATTTTGCACGGCATGCAGAGTGATTTGCAACATACTTTGCATATTAAATTGACCTTGATTTGCCTTGTTTTACATTGCATCTCTTTGCCAGTAAATCATTCTGAGGAATGACCCCTTCATCCCGTAATATCTTTCTCTCATTACAGCTGGCAATATAAACTATCGAACTAAATATATCTTGCAGAGATTTGTGGGAAATATGCAGTCTCAAACGACAAGAGGCCTCAATGAGTTAAGGACTGATTCCTGACATTTTTGTGTGACCTGCAGATCACGAGTCTGAACCACGGCAGGCCCACAGAAGTCTATATTTCTTTCACAGTTCATAAATGGACTGCTTTTAACTGTATTGCAAAATAATGACTCAGAGGTACCCCACATCTAGAGCATTACCTTTAGGGGCTGAATATAATGTCGACACCGCATCGGTCATGGGACCAACCGGCAACTGGTGGGCGGTCCCGACTGGCCCATTAGGATGCGACTGAACACTGTTTGGTTGTACTCCTATATTTTACAATGGGAGCATGCATTCCGGCCTGCCACTTGGTGCAGAGATTAATGGGTGGCACCATATGTGCCCCCTCGGCCACCAACCGGCAAACGTGCACCGAACAGGGCCCTGCTGGGGGCCTGAAAGACGCTTTCAGGCATGGTTTTCATGTCAGATAGACCGGCATGGAAACCATGTTGGAAACCGTCACTGTAATCTAAATAGCGGAAAGGCCCGCCCTTGAGATTACTGATGGTTCTGGTATAGCCTAAAGGTCCATTCAGAAGTGACCCTGTGGGGGGCACTATGTATTTAGAGAAGGAAGTTGAATCTTACAAGGGAGTGGTAAGTAATATACAGAGGGACATATAGGTCAATTTATGACAGGTGTTTATTACAAAACAATAGTATTCAAGTGCTCACACAATAAGTGGCAATAAGCGTGACGTGAGAAGTGAGGGCGATATTAAAATAAAAACATTGCATTGACAACAGTAATAGGAACTCCTTTAGAAATTTTTTTACAGAGTGAAAGGAGTTCAAGTTGGAAGGGGTCGACGACGTTTCGAACTCAATTATTTGAGTTCATCATCAGGACAAACGTAGGTGAGCAAGCTGAATTGGATTTGAATGCTGTTAATTAACATCCGTGGCGGCCAGTGCCTGTTAAACAATTGCGTTCCTCTTATAGTGAGTGCAGGCACCAGAGGGATTTCTTTTACTCCCCAAAAGCCTCGGGAGCTGGGGAAGAGCTTCCCCAGCTCCCGAGGCCCCCCATTTCTGTAAAATGCCTGTCAGCACGCACGTCACGCTGACGTAATTTCACCAAAACTGAAATAAGGCTTTAGGCTCATTTCATTTTCATGTTCTATGTGCTCAGAGTGCTATCTCAGCCCTCTGAGCACGTAGAAAGACAGGAGAGCTATCGTTGGAAAGGGGAGAATCTCCCCTTTCCAATGCTACAACTCCCCAGTGGATCCGTGCTTGGGGGTTGCTCCAGGAGGGCGATCCCCAAGCAGGGATCCACCCAATAGACACCAGGGAGGGAGGAGCGGGCCTGAGGGCAAGGGCCTTTGCTCCCCCCATATTATTTGGCAAATTTTAGTCTTGCTGCTCTCCCGGGGGGGTCAGAAAGCCCACTAGTGCCAGGGATTTTTATCCCCACAAATTTACTTAGGGTGGGGGCTGCCCAAAACGTGCATGCCAATGCCCCCACCCCCTCACCAAATAGTTTTTAAAAAAAATTAATTAATTAATTAAATTTTCACAGGTCGCATATAATATACAATATACCACTATACTGTACCTACGGGGGTGAGGAGGGGAAGAAACGTACAGCATACCCAGCTGCTACAGCGTCATCCCACAAAAGGGTCATGAAATAGTTGAAAAGGCGATCACCCCACAAGCCACTTTCAGGAAAGGATAACCCCAGCTCTATGATGATAAATCAAGAGAGAATGGAATAGTAGACCACCACCACTTTAGTTCTCTTGCACCTCAGCTGCTGTATGGTTGAATTCCTGATATTGAGCAAAAAGCCCCCAAAAACTTAAGGGACGGGATGAAGGTGGAAGCATCTCGCTGTACACGTCTGACTGGGTGTTGCAATAAACCATGTCTCTCTCCCATTCAGCCACTCTCGGCAGAGGACCCCGCAAACACCTCATTGCTAGCCCACGCTTGGCCAAGAGAAGACCCATAGCTATCAGTTTACGATTTTTTTTTTGCAAAGGTTTTGTATAACCCAGTAGAGCCAATAAAGGATCAGGGGTGATAGGGGTACCCACAATGGCAGTCAGAGTGGCATAAATTAGACTCCAATACTCCACCACAGGGGGACACAACCACGCCAAATGGTAAAAACCAGCTCCCGGACTCTCACAACGCTCACAACAGTCAGAATCAAGCAACCCATATCTATGCAATCGCTCCGGTGTGTAGTGAACCCTATTAAGAAATTTAAAATGTGCCAACCTATGCCTGCCATTTAGAGAGATTTTACGGGTAACTTCACAGCAATAAAACCAAATGCTATCCGAAAGTTGTTCCCCGATGTCTGCCTGCCAAGCCAGGCGAGCCTTTGTTTAAGGAGATATCTTTGTTTGTAAGGCCGAGACATATGATTTAGAGACCAACTTAACTGGAGTCTGAGAACGGAGTAAAATGGCCAGAGGAGGGGATTCCACCGGTTCTGTCAGCTTTAGCTATAAGCCAAGGCAGGAGCTCAGGAGCAGCAGCAACTTTCTGTATGTGAAGATGCAGTAGGTTTTGGGGCCCATGTATCCAGGCGTACGAGTGGGATGCCTGCGCAACTCTATCATACAGCTCGAAATCTGGAGCACCCAAACCGCCAGCAGAGCACGGCAGTATAAGTGTGTCCATGGAAACTCGTGGCGCTTTGCCCGCCCAAGCCAATCTAACCATCAACACCCGTAATTCCTTAAACAGATGTCGGGGGACCACAATAGGAATGTTGACAAACAAAAAGAGTAGGCGAGGTAGCACCACCATCTTCATTGAAGAAACTCTCCCCACTAAAGACAGCGGGAGACGAATCCAACGGTCCACATTCTCACTCAATTTCACTATCGCTTTGCCATAATTAGCCCGGATCACTTGGTCAGCATCCGAATGAACCCGGATACCAAGACAGCGGACTGGATCAGTGGTCCATTGCAAAGGGTAGTCTAGCTCCACAGGGGTGGTACAAGGATTCAGAGGGAAAACTAAAGACTTATCCCAATTAATATTTTGCCCCGATAACCTACCATAACACAACACCTCACGTATAACCGGAAGAAAATGTACTTCCGGGTTTCTGATGTACAAAAGTGTATCGTCCGCATAGACGGACACTATCAAATTATAGTTAGGGAAGCGAAGGCCTCTGTGTCTGTGATAATCTCTCAACAAGGGTTCAGCTGCCAGCGCATACAGGAGCGGAGAAAGCGGGCAACCCTGCCTGGTACCCCTGGATATGACAATAGGATCACGTGAGTGAAAAAATCGGGGTGCCCCTGAGATAAGTTCCTAAATCAGGGTGCTTAGAACATTTATTTGCAAAACAATTTAGGAACAATGTTCAAAACACAAAGACCTACAGAGCGGACAAAATAATTAGATATATACTAGTGAATACAAAGTAGCAAAGTATATTTTATTTATATCTCTTTATATGTTGATTATAAAGGAGATTACATATCGTATTCATATATTTTGGAAACAAAGGAGACAAAAATTATAAATAAAACATGTGTCTCATACAATGTTATATACAATTCATTTTTGTCGAGAAAGTGTATCCGAAATCAAGCATGATAGATGAGCTCAGATATGTATCTGTAATAGATTGGTACAAAATCACAGGTTTCAATTATAGGTAGTCATGGCTTGGTCGGTGTTAGATCCTACGCGCGTTTCGGCTTGAAGCCTTCATCAGGATGCCATGTAACTGTGGTTTCGTAATCCTAAACAAAATATATACAAATCACAATAAATAATAATGTCCACAAGTAGATACTGTTTGTGCTAGCGGATGTCTAACGTAAAACATTTCAGGTTATATATCATGTGCTCGTAATGTCTTTCAGTTTATTTATGTAAAAAGACCTTTTAGTCCATCTAATATATACAATTCTAAAAACCACACGAAAGAAAAAAGATATGTGGAAGTGATACCTTATAGCCCAAAATCTTAGAGAGGGTTCTGTGCCTTTGAAACTAGAGGAGAACAGAAATGTGGTTGGTTGGTGCAAAAGTAATTGTGTGCGCAATTGCACTGTTACTAATGGTAAGTTTTAGTTGGCTAATGCGGAAGAGGGACCACACCAAACCAAGAGAGTGGAGCTATAACTTACAGAGGTAAAGATGCACTACAGACATGCAACTGTAGGAACATCATTAGGGCTGTCTATTACCTCAATAAGATAGCGTTGTCCCCAAAGAGGAAAGATGTGTCAATGCATACAAATCGGTCTGGAAATGTAGGTCCAAAATAGGTAAAGATGGTAATCTAAACAAATAGAACACGGAAATAGGTAACAGGGATGTGCCGCCTAGTGAGCAAGGTTTACCAGATAACTCTCAGGGAGACTAGATTAATGTACCTTAATTGAGTGGCTTGACAATACATATAACCACGTATTGGTGTAGGTAGGGACCTCTAGGAACGATCAAAAAGCAAGTGCTGCAAACTGACATAGAGGATGTTAGCTTGCTTATGTTACAGATTCATAAGGAAATGGTGCGTGAATCTAAAAAAGTCAAAGTATTACCTCAGAGGGGGTCTGAGAATGCAGAAATATTCGGCTCGGCTCTCTGCAAGGTTACCGCTGTGTTTAAGAAAGGGATTATGTATGAGACTGTGTGTTCTCACTGTGTTGAGAGAACATAGAATTCTTAAGGAGTGCAGTGCTCACCTAAATTATGCCGGCGTACTTCAAAAATAAGTGGATCCTCCCGACTTGTATGAAATCCCTTAAAGTAATAAAAGAAAAGTAAAAAATGGGGTTCTACAGTCATGTGGTCATAAGAAAAAACGCTAACTGAGGGGACTGACTAATGAAGGAAATGCCGATGTGCCGTTATCATAACTTACTTTGTCAGGATCCACTGGGTTCCGATAGCGAACTGGAAAACCAAGTGCTGGGGGCCCGCAGAAAGGATTGGGTAATGTGGCCACAATGTAGCCGGGTGATGCAGCTTTATTTATATGGGAACAGGGGAGTGGTGTGAGTTAATTTAGAACGAACCGGAAATGGATGAGATTCCGGGTTAAACGTAAGATCCGGTAGGTGGTAGTGTCGGCAACTGCCAGCATCGCGGCCATTTTGAAATGGTGGATCTGAAAAATGATAAATAGATCCGTAATGTTGTCGATTGGGGAATGAGTATAAAGACAAGGATTGTGACATGTAGTAGTGAATGAAGGTTAATGAATAGCTCTATGATGTATAGTCACTTGCCCCGTAATCCAGATATGGATGGGTTTCCATGTGCGGAACCAGCCGCCATCTTGGAATGGGTAGTGCATGTATATCAGGATTCCCCAATGATCTGAAGGGGAGCCCGTAATGATGTAAAGTAAAGATCACGGTCTTATTCATGGTGAGAGTCCCTAATGAGGTGGAAAGATCTTGAACAAGTAATGACTAAAGAGTCAAAGATGGGACTCCTAGAGGTGAGGAATGCTGCTAGGTCCAAATGGGAATTCTATGTGGATGACTAAATATAGTGCAAAAACTTATGTAAGCATGTGACACAGATAATTAGATGCCTAAGGAAAGTTCCTGGGAATGTGCTCAAAGAGATTCAGAAGTCGAGGGAGCTAAAAGGATTAGTCGAATGATTAATCACAGTTATATCTAAGTACCTGGTCCCATGGAATTTCATTATTCATTCCATTCTGGTATGTGTTGAGAGAAAAGATCCAAAAAACCTCTCTACATTTGCGTATGTTTGTGCTGGCGCTGCCTGTGTTGATATTGATTTTCTCTAGAATGAGCCATCTTATTTGGTTCTCACTATGTTTTTCTTCCATATAGTGTCGCACAAGGGGCGCTTGAATTTTTTGGGTGCGAATGGCCGACCAGTGTTCTGTAAGCCGTGTGGCCATAGAACGTGCCGTTTCGCCCACGTACCCTTTGTTACATGGGCACAAGAGTAGATAGATGATATTAGTCGTTTTGCAATTAGTTAAGGTTTTCAATTGCAGATGGATTTTGTTGAATGTAAATGTAGATGTCTCTAGTGCAAATTTACAGGCTGTACATGATAGGCATTTGTAGTTGCCTATGGGTCTGGTCTGACCTGGGAGGGTTGTCTGAATTTGTGGCTTGATGGTGTTCGTCATGCGAGAACGGACCATAAGGTCTTTCAGATTCTTGTTTTTCCTATATGCGAAAAAGGGTTTAGGAATTACATTCTCTCTTGATTTGGTAGCATTGAGAATGTGCCAATTGCTATTAATGATGTGGCGGATCTTTTCATTCATGGTAGAGTGTCTTGTGACAAAGACCACCCTGGAATTAGACGGTTTGGGCTGTCGGGTAAGCAAGTGTTTCCTGTCAAAGAATCTGGCTCTTTTGTATGAATCCCGCACTAAGCGTTTTGGGTAGCCTCGAGCTATGAACTTTGTTTTCATGAGTTCTGCTTGGATGTCAAAGTCTCGGAGACTGGTACAGTTTCTACGGAGGCGTAGAAATTGACCAAATGGGATACTCGTCTTTTGTGTATGGGGGTGGTAACTGTCAAAATGGAGAAGGGTGTTGCGTGCTGTGGGTTTTATATGTAGATCTACCTCAAGGTGGTCATCTCTGTTTTGAATCAAAATATCAAGGAATTCCACTTGGCAATTGCTGGTATTAGCTGTGAAATTGATGTTTTCGTCGCACAAATTAAGCCAGGACACGAAATCAGTGACGTTTGTGGTATCATCTCGCCAGATGAAAAAAACGTCATCTATGTATCTTGACCATAAAAATATGGATTCACTGTATGGGGCAATTTCATTATAGATGTAGCGTTTCTCATATAGGGCCATGTAGATGTTCGCCACTGTGGGGGCACAAGACGCCCCCATGCTAACGCCTTTGGTTTGTTTGTAGAGTGTGCCATTGAACTCAAAGGTGTTTTCGGTGAGTACAATGTTGAGACACTCCAAAACAAAAGTTCTGAGACAATCTATGTCATAGATGTTCATGAACCAACTAACCGCTTCCATTGCCCCTTTCTGTGGGATGTTTGAATAGAGGGCTTCTATGTCCATGGTAACCATGGTGTGTCTGTTGGTATTGAACGTCAAGTTCTCTACCTTGTTAATCAAGTCTCGGGTGTCCCTGACATATGATGGAATCTGTGGAACATGTCTCCGCAAAAGGGAGTCCACATATTTGGACAGGGGCTCAGTGACTGATCCAATAGTTGTGACTATGGGTCTGTAAGGAGGGTTATGAATGCTCTTATGGATTTTCGGAACTCCATAGATGGCAGCTATTTTAGGTTGTTGGACATTGAGAAATTGCCATTCTTTATCACAAATCCAATCTTGTTCTAATGCGCGATTGGTTATGGAGAGTATGGATTTTTGTACTTTTTTCATTGGATCTTTTGTTACAAGGGCATAGTGAAGTGGGTTGGATAACATAGTATCCATCTGTGAGATATATTTGTCTCTATCGAGTACAACTATTCCACCGCCTTTATCGCAGCTTTTGATGGTTATTTCGTTGTTAACACTCAGAGATCGTAACATCTGGTGTTCTTGGCGGGATATGTTGTATTCTGCTCTAGGAATGTGTCATGTAGCTGCTACAAGTTTTGGGCTATAAGGTATCCCTTCCACATATCTTTTTTCTTTCGTGTGGTTTTTAGAATTGTATATATTAGATGGACTAAAAGGTCTTTTTACATAAATAAACTGAAAGACATTATGAGCACATGATATATAACCTGAAATGTTTTAGGTTAGACATCCGCTAGCACAAACAGTATCTACTTGTGGACATTATTATTTATTGTGATTTGTATATATTTTGTTTAGGATTACGAAACCACAGTTACATGGCATCCTGATGAAGGCTTCAAGCCGAAACGCGCGTAGGATCTAACACCGACCAAGCCATGACTACCTATAATTGAAACCTGTGATTTTGTACCAATCTATTACAGATACATATCTGAGCTCATCTATCATGCTTGATTTCAGATACACTTTCTCGACAAAAATGAATTGTATATAACATTGTATGAGACACATGTTTTATTTATAATTTTTGTCTCCTTTGTTTCCAAAATATATGAATACGATATGTAATCTCCTTTATAATCAACATATAAAGAGATATAAATAAAATATACTTTGCTACTTTGTATTCACTAGTATATATCTAATTATTTTGTCCGCTCTGTAGGTCTTTGTGTTTTGAACATTGTTCCTAAATTGTTTTGCAAATAAATGTTCTAAGCACCCTGATTTAGGAACTTATCTCAGGGGCACCCCGATTTTTTCACTCACTGTCTCCACAGCCTGTCTGTGCGGGGGTTCTTCCTCTTCCTCCTCCTTGCCTCATCTGGTCTTTCAAGTCCTTTTCCAGTCCATCTTTACTGTTTATTTCACCACACTTGCATTTTATCAGTTTCAATTTCACATTTTCGGGTGTTCATTTTAAGCATCTATCACAAAACCCCCCTTTCTTTCTCACTATTGTACAGTTGACAACAGAACACTTGCAGCTCAATTTAGGCCCTCCCACTCAGTCTCTAGCATGGATAGACTACACACTTTCGGGTTTTCTGATGAGGATTTTGCGTCCCTTATAGGAGACACAGGTATTACCACCGGCTCCACGTCCTCTACCATACGTAGTAATGAAGATATCCATAAAATTACAGCATTAAAGAAAAAAACAAAAAGAATTGAGCTACACGGCCAATTCATGCTTGAATATCTGAAGGCAGGAGTTATTCCCCAAGGCCTTAGAATTCGCAACATTCCTGGGCTTTTTGTACAAATACGTCGATTCCTAGAAAGGAGGTCGCTTATAGCCAATCGATGCTCCCGGGATCTTATGATCTTAATTGTTGAAACAGCTAAAGAATTAGTCCAGACCCTTTTGGCAGAAATTCTAGAACTAGAGACTAAAATTAAAAACAATCAGGCCATAGAGGAAGCCCAACAAAAGCTAGAAGAAGTAGAGAAGGAAATGTATTCCTATACAGACTACTTACTAAAAAGAAAAACAGATAAATTAAGGAAAGACATTAAATCTTTTAGTCAAGAAAAAGTCTATCCTTATCTAGCAGAGCATTACTATCAGACAGAACCAATGGGAGAAGTCCAAGAACAGTCCAACTATTCTAGACCCCCTAGGAAAGCCACCACCTTTTCCGACACCTCGGATTCCGACAATGAAACATACAATCAGTTCCCTGAACAAGGCCCAGGCAGAAATACCTCAGGAACATACAGAGGTATGCGTCCTTTTTTATCCAGGCGTGGCAACCAACGCACATGATGGAGAACCAGATTTCAACCCAGGTACAGAGGCACATACCAACAAGTGGACAACCAACAATACCCTCCACCTCAATCGTACCCACCACCTCAGAATTACCCACCAGCTCCCAACACTTACACCAACCAGGACTAGTACCTAGTCACGAGACATGCACAATATTGGCGAGACTAGAAGAAATTCCTATTTTCAACTTGAGTCGTCACCCTCTTGACCAAGTCACAGAATCGCTACTTACGAAAGGCCTTTCGTTTGTTCCGCATAGTAAAATCAACAAGTTTGAAATCTTTAAAGACCTCATGGTCTTCTTTAGGAAAGTCAGACTTCAGGACTTCTTTCTGGGACATGCTGACGATATGACTCTAACTGACAACAAGTCAGGTCTCAAACCTCCATCTACCTTTCTACCGACACTGGATCAAGTAGCACCAGAAATATCCACATTTGAACACGTGGTCTTTAACAAACTTGTAGCAGCTACACGACACATTCCTAGAGCAGAATACAACATATCCCGCCAAGAACACCAGATGTTACGATCTCTGAGTGTTAACAACGAAATAACTATCAAAAGCTGCGATAAAGGCGGTGGAATAGTTGTACTCGATAGAGACAAATATATCTCACAGATGGATACTATGTTATCCAACCCACTTCACTATGCCCTTGTAACAAAAGATCCAACGAAAAAAGTACAAAAATCCATACTCTCCATAACCAATCGCGCATTAGAACAAGATTGGATTTGTGATAAAGAATGGCAATTTCTCAATGTCCAACAACCTAAAATGGCTGCCATCTATGGAGTTCCGAAAATACATAAGAGCATTCATAACCCTCCTTACAGACCCATAGTCACAACTATTGGATCAGTCACTGAGCCCCTGTCCAAATATGTGGACTCCCTTTTGCGGAGACATGTTCCACAGATTCCATCATATGTCAGGGACACCCGAGACTTGATTAACAAGGTAGAGAACTTGACGTTCAATACCAACAGACACACCATGGTTACCATGGACATAGAAGCCCTCTATTCAAACATCCCACAGAAAGGGGCAATGGAAGCGGTTAGTTGGTTCATGAACATCTATGACATAGATTGTCCCAGAACTTTTGTTTTGGAGTGTCTCAACATTGTACTCACCAAAAAAACCTTTGAGTTCAATGGCACACTCTACAAACAAACCAAAGGCGTTAGCATGGGGGCGTCTTGTGCCCCCACAGTGGCGAACATCTACATGGCCCTATATGAGAAACGCTACATCTATAATGAAATTGCCCCATACAGTGAATCCATATTTTTATGGTCAAGATACATAGATGACGTTTTTTTCATCTGGCGAGATGATACCACAAACGTCACTGATTTCGTGTCCTGGCTTAATTTGTGCAACGAAAACATTAGTTTCACAGCTAATACCAGCAATTGCCAAGTGGAATTCCTTGATATTTTGATTCAAAACAGAGATGACCACCTTGAGGTAGATCTACATATCAAACCCACAGCACGCAACACCCTTCTCCATTTTGACAGTTACCACCCCCATACACAAAAGACGAGTATCCCATTTGGTCAATTTCTACGCCTCCGTAGAAACTGTACCAGTCTCCGAGACTTTGACATCCAAGCAGAACTCATGAAAACAAAGTTCATAGCTTGAGGCTACCCAAAACGCTTAGTGCGGGATTCATACAAAAGAGCCAGATTCTTTGACAGGCAACACTTGCTTACCCCACAGCCCAAACCGTCTAATTCCAGGGTGGTCTTTGTCACAAGACACTCTACCATGAATGAAAAGATCCGCCACATCATTAATAGCAATTGGCACATTCTCAATGCTACCAAATCAAGAGAGAATGTAATTCCTAAACCCTTATTTCGCATATAGGAAAAAGAAGAATCTGAAAGACCTTATGGTCCGTTCTCGCATGACGAACACCATCAAGCCACAAATTCAGACATCCCTCCCAGGTCAGACCAGACCCATAGGCAACTACAAATGCCTATCGTGTACAGCCTGTAAATTTGCACTAGAGACATCTACATTTACATTCAACAAAATCCATCTGCAATTGAAAACCTTAACTGATTGCAAAACGACTAATATCATCTATCTACTCTTGTGCCCATGTAACAAAGGGTACGTGGGCGAAACGGCACGTTCTATGGCCACACGGCTTACAGAACACAGGTCGGCCATTCGCACCCAAAAAATTCAAGCGCCCCTAGTGCGACACTATATGGAAGAAAAACATAGTGAGAACCAAATAAGGTGGCTCATTCTAGAGAAAATCAATATCAACACAGGCAGCGCCAGCACAAATATACGCAAATGTAGAGAGGTTTTTTGGATCTTTTCTCTCAACACATACCAGAATGGAATGAATAATGAAATTCCATGGGACCAGGTACTTAGATATAACTGTGATTAATCATTCGACTAATCCTTTTAGCTCCCTCGACTTCTGAATCTCTTTGAGCACATTCCCAGGAACTTTCCTTAGGCATCTAATTATCTGTGTCACATGCTTACATAAGTTTTTGCACTATATTTAGTCATCCACATAGAATTCCCATTTGGACCTAGCAGCATTCCTCACCTCTAGGAGTCCCATCTTTGACTCTTTAGTCATTACTTGTTCAAGATCTTTCCACCTCATTAGGGACTCTCACCATGAATAAGACCGTGATCTTTTCTTTACATCATTACAGGCTCCCCTTCAGATCATTGGGGAATCCTGATATACATGCACTAGCCATTCCACGATGGCGGCTGGTTCCGCACATGGAAACCCATCCATATCTGGATTACGGGGCAAGTGACTATACATCATAGAGCTATTCATTAACCTTCATTCACTACTACATGTCACAATCCTTGTCTTTATACTCATTCCCCAATCGACAACATTACGGATCCATTTATCATTTTTCAGATCCATCATTTCAAAATGGCCGCGATGCTGGCAGTTGCCGACACTACCACCTACCGGATCTTACGTTTAACCCGGAATCTCATCCATTTCCGGTTCGTTCTAAATTAACTCACACCACTCCCCCGTTCCCATATAAATAAAGCTGCATCACCCGGCTACATTGTGGCCACATCACCCAATCCTTTCTGCGGGCCCCCAGCACTTGGTTTTCCAGTTCGCTATCGGAACCCAGTGGATCCTGACAAAGTAAGTTATGATACCGGCACATCGGCATTTCCTTCATTAGTCCGTCCCCTCAGTTAGCGTTTTTTCTTATGACCACATGACTGTAGAACCCCATTTTTTACTTTTCTTTTATTACTTTAAGGGATTTCATACAAGTCGGGAGGATCCACTTATTTTTGAAGTACGCCGGCATAATTTAGGTGAGCACTGCACTCCTTAAGAATTCTATATTCTCTCAACACAGTGAGAACACACAGTCTCATACATAATCCCTTTCTTAAACACAGCTGTAACCTTGCAGAGAGCCGAGCCGAATATTTCTGCATTCTCAGACCCCCTCTGAGGTAATACTTTGACTTTTTTAGATTCACGCACCATTTCCTTATGAATCTGTAACATAAGCAAGCTAACATCCTCTATTTCAGTTTGCAGCACTTGCTTTTTGATCGTTCCTAGAGGTCCCTACCTACACCAATACGTGGTTATATGTATTGTCAAGCCACTCAATTAAGGTACATTAATCTAGTTTCCCTGAGAGTTATCTGGTAACCTTGCTCACTAGGGCGGCACATCCCTGTTACTTATTTCCGTGTTCCATTTGTTTAGATTACCATCTTTACCTATTTTGGACCTACATTTCCAGACCGATTTGTATGCATTGACACATCTTTCCTCTTTGTGGACAACACGATCTTATTGAGGTAATAGACAGCCCTAATGATGTTCCTACAGTTGCATGTCTGTAGTGCATCTTTACCTCTGTAAGTTATAGCTCCACCCTCTTGGTTTGGTGTGGTCCCTCTTCCGCATTAACCAACTAAAACTTACCATTAGTAACAGTGCAATTGCGCACAGAATTACTTTTGCACCAACCAACCACATTTCTGTTCTCCTCTAGTTTCAAAGGCACAGAACCCTCTCTAAGATTTTGGGCTATAAGGTATCACTTCCACATATCTTTTTTCTTTCGTGTGGTTTTTAGAATTGTATATATTAGATGGACTAAAAGGTCTTTTTACATAAATAAACTGAAAGACATTACGAGCACATGATATATAACCTGAAATGTTTTAGGTTAGACATCCGCTAGCACAAACAGTATCTACTTGTGGACATTATTATTTATTGTGATTTGTATATATTTTGTTTAGGATTACGAAACCACAGTTACATGGCATCCTGATGAAGGCTACAAGCCGAAACGCGCGTAGGATCTAACACCGACCAAGCCATGACTACCTATTATTGAAACCTGTGATTTTGTACCAATCTATTACAGATACATATCTGAGCTCATCTATCATGCTTGATTTCGGATACACTTTCTCGACAAAAATGAATTGTATATAACAGTGTATGAGACACATGTTTTATTTATAATTTTTGTCTCCTTTGTTTCCAAAATATATGAATACGATATGTAATCTCCTTTATAATCAACATATAAAGAGATATAAATAAAATATACTTTGCTACTTTGTATTCACTAGTATATATCTAATTATTTTGTCCGCTCTGTAGGTCTTTGTGTTTTGAACATTGTTCCTAAATTGTTTTGCAAATATATGACAATAGGATCAGACACCACATCTCCCACACGAACTCTAGCACCGGCTTATTGTAGAGGACCCCGACCAACTGTAAAAAACATCACCAACCCCCATATGACACAGAACAGCATAGGGGAACGGCCATTCAATAGAATCGAATACCTTTTCGGAATCTAAGAAGACCGCCACAGCCCAAACATCTGGTCGGGTATGCTGTAGAACACCAAACACCGTGTGGAGATTGTGCGAAAGTGTACGACCCAGAATAAATCCGGCCTGTTCCGGGCCAATTAACTGAGGCAGCAGTGGGGAAAGATGAGTGGCAAGGATCTTAGCGAATACCTTAGCGTCCACATTCAGCAAAGATAGAGGACGATATGAGGAACAAAGGTGTGGATCTTTATCTGGCTTCAATATGGTAACGATCAAAGCTTCCCTCATAGTCTGTGGCATGAACCCCGCCGCGCTAATGTCCTGGGACAAGGTGGCTAAATGAGCGATCAGCAAATCACTAAAAGCTTTATAGAACGCCACCGTGAGCCCATCTTGTACAGGCACACTACCTTCTCTCATAGAATTCAATGCCAGACGAATCTCTTGTAGCTCTATAGCATGCATCAAAATCTCCCTATGCCAGTTTGGTAACCATGGGAGTTCGATATACTCCAGATATTGCATTATGTCAGCGTCGCTGGGGGACACTTTGGAGCTGTAAAGCTCTTGATAGTAGGTCCGGAACTGATCAGCAACTGCAACCGGATCCGACCAAGTCGAGTCAGGGGATGCAGATACAGTGGGGATACCAGTGGAGTCTACCCAGCGCTTTGCCATGGGTGCCAGGACCGATCCTGGCCGATCCGCCTCCCCGTATACTCAAGCAGTAGCATATTTTCCCATGTGCTTAACCTCGCTATCTGTCTTGATATTGAACTTGGCTTTTGTGGATTTTAAAAGGTCTAGGAGTTGAGGAGAGGACCCCCGATACAATTCGTCCTCCAATGAGGCGATTCTAGCCTCCAAAAGCGCCAATCTGCCACGAATAGAACGGAGAACCCCTGCATGTTTGCTAATGGCAATACCCCTAATATAAACCTTAAAGGATTCCCAAACAGTGGCAAACGAGTCAACTGTGCCTATGTTTAAGGCGAAGAACTCAGAGATAGCTTCGCTCAGTTCTGCTTTAAAAACTGTGTCAAGTAACGAATAGGGGGGGAAGCACCACAGGATGAGAGGAGGCCCGTTTGGAGGAACGGACAGAGTCAACAAAATAGGAGAGTGGTCCGAGAGTGTCCGAGCCAACACCTCACAATCCAATACCTGGGACGTCAAGGTATAAAAAATGAACCAATAATCGATACGTGTATGTGTGTCCTGAGGGGCAGAGTAGTGTGTGAACCCACCCACATCCCTCGAGCGCATCCTCCACACATCAACCAACTGCAACTGTACAGATATATCAGAGATCGCTCTGGCAGCAGCAGAGGGAGGCCTAGGCGGGCCCTTGGAGTGGTCCAAAGCTGGATTCAAAACACAGTTGAAGTCCCCGCCCCACACCACAGAGAAAGGAGAGTATGAAGTAATAGCTTGGGATGAAGAGTAATAAAACTGTGGATCATCATAATTTGGGCCATAGGAATTAACAACCAATACATCGACAGAGGAATTGTAGCAGCGTGTGATCACATATCTACCAGAAGGGTCTGCTTCATGGCATTCCATCCGGAGCTTGGCAGCAGGATTAACCCAGGTCAAAACGCCCCTAGAGTGTGAGGTGAAACCGGCAGCGTGATAAACCCCTAACAGACTACCTGTCAGCAAGCTGCAGTGTGGGTGAAGATGCGTTTCCTGCAAGAGAGCGATATCTACCTCTTTTCTTTTCAAATAGGGTAGGACTTTGCGCACTTTCCTGTGGTCATTAAGACCTCTAACATTCCACGTCAAAAGTTTCAGACACTTCCGATTAGCCATAGAGCCCCGCAATTATTATGGATAGAGAACAAGCGCCAGTTCCGCATGCCACACCTGCTAGGGACACCTCCCCATGGTTCAAGAAATAGTGATCATAATACAGGACCTGCAAAGAAAGAAAATCATGTACATACAAAACAAATCCCAACAGCGCCACCCCCTCCCACGCCTTGCACACCCCAACCTAGCAAGAGCGACAGTCAACCCTCCACCCATGAAGCCCCACCCAATATACTCATATAAAAAAAGAAAACACCAAAAAACAAACTCAAAAACATTGTCGATATTAACGGGCAACGCTTGGGGGCCGATGTTACCCAGCAATCGCACAATACATTCTCCAGTGCCACGCCACCATGAGCTAATACAGAGCATCAAATACAGGGAATAGGTTTCAGAAGGAGGCAGGAACCAACAACAAAGCGTTTACAAACGCACTAATAACAAAGATCATCTGAGAGACAATGCTCCATTCAGTGAACAGCATCCTGTAAAGGAGAAAGAAAGCCCCCCTCAGACTAGTAGAAGAAAAACAACAATGGAACTGTGAAGAGCCCAGCAAAGTACACAAAAAAGAAGCAACAGGGCACAGTTTCTGCAATCAGTCATTGTCGTCCAGAGTTTGAGGTGAGGTATCGTTGTTCGTGCCTTCTCCCTGAGCTCGTTTTCATTTACCTGCAACTTCCCAGGACTTCAAAGCCTTCTGCAGGGATTGTGGGTCAGAGAAAATTTGCGGCTTACCATCAAAGAGAACATAGCGTACTCAAGGTGATGTTTCCGCAGCCTATGTTTCAGGGGTACAAACTGCTTCAGGGCCTCCTGAACCCTGACGGTGATGTCAGGAAAGAGAGAGAGGGAGGAGCCTTCATAGTGCAATGTCCCCATCTCTCTTGCTTTACGAAGTGCTGCATCCCTGTCACGGTAATTGAGGAGCTTAGCGATGATGGGCCGAGTGGAGGCGCCAGGTCGGACCTAGGACCTAGGGAACGATGTGCTCGCTCCACTACAAACATAGAAGGTTTCAGCCCCCAGCAGGGTCTTGAGGAGCTTCTCGATTAAAGTTTCCATGGGCCCTGTAGCTGTAGTTTCAGGGAGGCCCGTAATACGAAGGTTGCAGCGCCTCGACCTAGCTTCCAAATCCTCTGCACAGTCTTGCAGCACGACCAGCGCCTTCTCGACTTGCTACTGAGCATTGCTGGTGTCAGCTTGAGCTTCCTCTATTTCAGTGATACGATGTTCCACCATATCTAGGCGCTCTGCGTGCTTATCGACCCGCTCCGCCATCCTATCCATCCTCTAGGCCAGCGTGTCTATCTTGGCATCAATAGCGGTTAGACCACTCTGCATGGCGGCAATTATTTGTTTGATGTCACTCACAGGATCGTCTGTGGGGTTATCAGCATTTGCCAATGCCGAGTCGGATGCCTCCTCCTGGCGCCTCGACTTACGATGTTCAAAAGTCAGTTTGGGCTGGGATTTATCTGGCTTGCCCATATTGTCGCAGTAGGGGCACGCCCTCCTCACCACCAAAGCACAATTAAAGGGGGCCGGCCGCCCCTCACCAGGTATTGGGCACAGTGAGCAGAGGGAGCCACGGGCCATGTAAGGAGTGGGACAAAGCGCCGACCAAGGCTGCCAGAACGTCGATGCAACCACAGAGATGTGTGTTCTCGACAGCAGACTTTCAAAGAGGCAGGTAGGCCGGGTACCCACTAGACGCACTAAAAATACCCAGTCCGCTTAAATGGCACAGTTCCCACAGAGTTACAAGAATAGTGAGTGTGACTGTCCCGGTAACAAACCAGCGCTCAAGCAGCAGCAGCCGCAACACTGGGCAACAATCCAGCTGCGGGGAGCAGAGGCGGACAGCAGAAATCCCTCTGCCCCCAGAGAAGCCACCCAGCAGGGCACCAAGCCGTGTATGTCCAAGATGGCCACCTTAGGACCGGCGCCCAAAGCAGGCACACAGCAGTCCCCAGCTCCGAGGTGCCCAGAGAAGCCGGAGGGGAGAGTCACAGTGCAAGAGGCAGTACAAAACACTCACCAAGCCCGTGTCACCCACCGCGACTCAGGTAAGCATCTCCGCCGCAGAGATCCCGCCTTCCGCTCAGCAGCCAAAGATTTGACGGAGCAGCACCCCCAGGCTCCCGAGTTATGGTGCCACACAGTCACGGGCCGCTAACCACCAGGACACAGGACCAGCAGCTTTGCGGGACCACCCCAAGTGCACTGGAGCAGCCGGAACAGTGCCTCTGCGGTTGCCGCAGGGTCAGGCCGAATCTCGCGCTCCCGGACCAAGGGAGTACAGCACACGCAACCTCGCCAGCGTTGTATCACGGCGTCCGGCCTTCACCACCACAGCAGCCGCCGGCATTGTCAGAAGGCTGCGGATAACGCAAATCGGCTGAAAATGTTGGCGATCACCTCTCCAACCGAGGCATACGTGGGTGTGAGCAGAAAGATCAGCTCAGATGCAGGATAAATGACGAAGCGTGCGGTGTCTGCACGGAGCTCTCCGACTACGAGTCCATCTTGGCTGCAGGCAAGCTCCACCCCCCTCACCAAAATTACAGCCTTCCTGTCCCCCTTGGGGGGTGGATGGGGGCAGTAGCCCTAGCTCTGCCAGCATCTAGGGATACATAGCAAACCTATGCATTTTTGAAAACTTTGAGGCTTGCAAGGGATTCTGGGTAACAGATCCTTGTGAGAGCCAGACAAGTCACCCCATCTTGGATTCCCCTGGTTGTCTAGTTTAAAAAATGTATAGGTTTGCTAGGTTTCCCTAGGTGCTGGCAGAGCTAGGGTTCAAAATCTACAGCTAGGTACTTTGCAAAAAAAGGGTCCGTTTTCACTGTGAAAATGTGTTGTGTCCACGTTGCATTTTGGGCCGTTTCCTGTAGTGAACACTAGGGCCTACCTACACAAGTGATGTACTATTTTTCACGGAAGACTTTGGGGAATGCGGGGTGGGTGGAATTTTGTCGCTCCACGCAGATTACAGAACTTTCCACCACAGAAATGTGAGGAAAATGTTTTTGGGGACAAATTTTGAGGTTTGCAAGGGATTCTGGGTCACAGAACCTAGTGAGAGCCAGACAAGTCACCCCATTCTAGATTTCTCTAGGTGTCTAGTTTTCAAAAATGTATAGGTTTGCTAGGTTTACCTAGGTGCCGGCAGAGCTATGGTTCAAAATCTACAGCTAAGCACTTTGCAAAATATTTCAGTTTTCACTGTGAAATGTGGTGTGTCCACGTTGCATTTTGTACCATTTTCTGTCACGGGCACTATGCCTATCCACACAAGTGAGGTACCATTTTTCTCGGAAGATTATGGGGAACACGGGGTGGGTGGAATTCTGTGGATCCACGCAGAATCCAGAACTTTCCACCACAGAAATATGAGGTAAATGTGTTTTTTTCACAACTTTTTAGGTTTGTAAGGGATTATGGGTAACAGGGCCTGGTGAGAGACAATCAAATTACCCCATCCTGGATTTCCCTGGGTGTCTAGTTTTAAAACATTTATAGGTTTTCTAGGTTTCCCTAGCTGCCGGCAGAGCTAGGGTTCAAAATCTACAGCTGGGGCAATTTGCAAAAAAAGGGTCCGTTTTCACTATGATAATGTGGTGTGTCCACGTTGTGTTTTGGGCCATTTCCTGTCATGGGCACTAGGCCTACCCACACAAGTAAAGTAGCATTTTTCTTGGAAGACTTTGGGTAACGCGCCTGGGTGGAATTTTGTGGATCTACGCAGATTCCGGAACTTTCCACCGCAGAAATGTGAGGAAAATGTGTTTTTTGGGGGCACATTTTAGGTTTGCAAGGGATTCTGGGTAACAGAACCTGGTGAGAGCCAGTCAAGTCACCCCGTCCTGGATTCCCTCGGGTGTCTAGTTTTCAAAAAGTATAGGTTTGCTAGGTTTCCCTTGGTGCCGGCAGAGCTAGGGTTCAAAATCTGCAGCTAGGCACTTTGCAAAAAAAGGGTCCCTTTTCATTGTGAAAATGTGGTGTGTCCACGTTGCGTTTTGGGCCGTTTCCTGTCGCGGGCACTAGGCCCACCCACGCAAGTGAGGTACCATTTTTCTCAGAAGACATTGGGAAATGTCGAGTGGGTGGAATTTTGTGGATCTACGCAGATTCCGGAACTTTCCACCACAGAAATGTGAGGAAAATGTGCTTAAAAAATAAATAAATTAGGTTTGCAGGGGATTCTGGGTAACAGAACCTTGTGAGAGCCAGTCAAGCCACCCCATCCTGGATTCCCCTGGGTGTCTAGTTTAAAACATTTATAGGTTTGCTAGGTTTCCTTGGGTGCATGAGGAGTTAGGGTTCACAATCTACAGCTAGGCACCTTGCAAAAAAAGGGTCCTTTTTCACTGTGAAAATGTAGTGTGTCCATGTTGTCTTTTGGGCCGTTTCCTGTCGCAGGCACTAGGCCTACCCACACAAGTGAGGTACCATTTTTCTCGGAAGACTTTGAGGAACGTGGGGTGGGTGGAATTTTGTGGATCCACACAGATTCCAGAACTTTCCACCACAGAAATGTGAGGAAAATGTGTTTTTTTACAAATTTTGAGGTTTGCAAGGGATTCTGGGTAACTGAACCTGATGAGAGCCAGTCAAGTCACCACATCCTGGATTTCCCTGGGTGTCTAGTTGCAAGGTTTCCCTAGGTGCTGGCAGAGTTAGTGTTCAAAACCTAGAGCTAGGCACTTTGCAAAAAGAGGGTCCGTTTTCACTGTGAAAATGTGGTGTGTCCATGTTGCTTTTTGGGCCGTTTCCTGTCGCGGGCCCTATGCCTACCCACACAAGTGAGATATCATTTTTCTCAGAAGACTTTGAGAAATGCGAAGTGGGTGGAATTTTGTGGATCCACACAGATTCCAGAACTTTCCACCACAGAAATGTGAAGAAAAAGTGTTTTTTTTGGACAAATTTTTAGATTTGCAAGGGATTCTGGGTAACAGAACCTGGTTAGAGCCAATCAAGTCACCCCATCCTGGATTCCCCTGGGTGTTTAGTTTTCAAAAATGTAAAGGTGTGCTAGGTTTCCCTAGGTGCTGGCAGAGTTAGGGTTCAAAATCTAGAGCTAGGCACTTTTCAAAAAAAGGGTCTGTTTTCACTGTGAAAATGTGGTGTATCCACATTGCGTTTTGGGCCGTTTCCTGTTGCGGGCACTAGGCCTATCCATACATATGAGGTACCATTTTTCTTGGAAGACTTTGGGGAATGTGGGGTGGGGGGAATTTTGTGGATCCACGCAGATTCCAGAACTTTCCACCACAGAAATGTGAGGAAAATGTCTGTTTTTTAAAAAATCTTTAGGATTTGCAAGGGATTCTGGGTAAAAGAACCTGGTGAGATTCAGTCAAGTCACCACATCCTGGATTCCCTTGGGTGTCTAGTTTTCAAAAATGTATAAGTTTGCTAGGTTTCCCTAGGTGCCTGCAGAGCTAGTGTTCAAAATCCACAGCTAGGAACTTTACAAAAAAAGGTCAGTTTTCACTGTAAAAATAAAGTGTGTCCACGTTGTGTTTTGAGCCATTTCCTGTCACGGGCACCAGGCCTACCCACACAAGTGAGGTACAATTTCTATCGGGAGACTTAGGGTAACACAGAATTGTAGAGCAACGGTTATTACCTATTGACTTTCGATGCATTTCTGCCTTCCAAATGAAAGACAATGTGTAAAAAAAGAAGTCATTTTGAAAAATGACCTATAATTCTCATGCTAGTATGGGTACCCACAATTTCTAAAATGTGCAAATATCTACTGTTTCTAAACTCTATACTTTGTTCCGATTTCAGAAATACATAGGCGTTTTTCATGCCGATTTTTCCATGTATATATTTTCCCAAGTTAATTGCTATATACCTGGTACATAATGAAAAACCATTGCAAGACGCTGCTCAATTATTGGCTCTGGGGCCGTCGGGTTCTTGGTGAACCTACAACTCCTATTTATCCCCCACAACCAGAAAGGTCCAACGGATGTAATGATATTTTGCTTTCCAATCCAATCCAAAACAGCGTTATTCGACAAAAGTCATAAAAGCAATACAAAACAAGTACAGGTACACAGTAGTGTACATAAAGGGTCAAAAATAAAACAAAAAACAAAAAACTTTAAAATCGAATACCTTATAAAATATATACAAGATTAAAATACATACAATCTATACAATTTCACAGTAGATCGTGGGGGGAAGCATCTAGGGCAGCTAGCACTTTACTGGCAGATACTCTGGTTTCTTATAATCCATGCCCACCCCAGAAATTTAGCAACAGCCACAACAATGGTCGGGTCAGTACTAGCAGGAAGAATTCTCCCTGCTTCACCACTCAGTTTAGTACCCAGTAATTTGCAGATGGGTCTCAACCAAACACGCCTCGGGGTCAAATAAGCAGGGCATACAAAAAACATGTGGGAAATTGTTTCTTCGTGGGATTTACACAAAAAGCATAAATAATTAGTATTAGTGTCCCACCAAGCGGTAAATGATTTTAAAGGCAGCGATCCCACCCGCATCTGGAAATATAGTTTCCTATCTAGCACTTTTGTGACAAGATCCCAGAAAGGTTCTAACCTTGGAGCGGGTTTTATACTCAAAAAGTCATCAGAAAGTGAGAAGGATTTACTGCCAGAGAGTACCTTAGCGTTAACTAGCTCCCAATATTTCTCCTTCAACAGTGCTTTAGATGGAAAAGAGACACCCGAGGGGTTCTCCCATAAATCACTCATTCCCAGAGCCACAAGAGATCTTCTAAGTTCTTCAAACCAGCCAATATTACAGGAACCAACCAAAGACATTACGTCGAGGAAGCCCTCAGCATACTGGGCTAAAGCCGGGGTTGTCCACAATCTACGCCAATAGAGAATGGGTCGTAGTCTAGCTACATCGGCAATGGGTTTCATACCCAGGTCAAGTCTTAAGGGAATTATAGGCGTGCTCTGTGGGAGAGAAGTAATACTACGCAGAAACTTGTTTTCCGAGATGGTTAAGGAAGACAAATTCTCGTATCCCCACAGTTCAGCACCATAGAGAGCTGCACTTACAGCTTTAGTACTGTAGACCTGGAGCTCGGGTCTAAACGGTTTTGTTAACGATTTTTTAAACTCACCAGAAATTGCTCCTACAAGCTGCCTGTGTTTTGGAGTAGACAATTCTTTCTGCTGTTTCCACATAAAATTGTTTTGAATATTGACCCCTAAATAGTTAAAAGCCTGTACTTGCTCTAAGGGATTGTTAAACAATACAAATGTATTTTTAAACAATCTGTGTGGCCTAAATGTCATAAGCTTAGTTTTTTTTATATTAACTTCGAGGCCACGTTCCACACAGAAATTCTCAAAAATATCCAATGAACGCTGGAGACCGCAAGGTGTCTTGGCAATTAAAAGCGTATCATCCGCGAACATTAAATTTGGGATTTTTGCGTTGCCGAGAGTAGGGGCATCGGTGTTCGCTTTTAGGAGGCGTTCAGCTATATCATTGATGTATAATGAAAATTAGGTTGGGGCCATTGCACAACCTTGTCTAACTGCCCTTTGCACCGGAAAGTCCTCTGTCGTCATGCCCTGGCCTCCCCATCTACTTCTAGCAGAATTATCATCATGAAGCCTCTGGATCAGGGACAACAGGCCACAATGAAGCCCCCGATCTTTCAGCGTCAACCAGAGTTTAGAACGGGGGACTAGATCAAAGGCAGCCCTTAGGTCCACAAACACAGCATACAAATTCCCCTTGCCCAGTACCACAGTCTTCCAATAGAGGAGGACAAAACGGAATACCTGATCAACGGTACTAATATGCTGTCGAAATCCCGCCTGGAATGGAGACAAGATGTTATTTGATGCTATCCAGGAGTGAACGCGATTTAAAATCAGCCTGCCTATAATCTTCTGGATAGCATCAATCAGGCTAATGGGCCTATAGTTTTTTAAAACAGCTATCACAATTAGAAGAAGTCACAGGTGAAAACGTTGACGGAAATGGCTGTTTTTTTCAACTAATTTTAAATTGTTCCTATATTCAACGGTTAGTTGCTATAAAGAAACCTTAAAGTATCTTCACAAATGACCCCTTGCTGAATTCAGAATTTTGTCTACTTTTCTAAAATGCATAGCTTACCAGGATCCCTTATTGCTTTCATACCCATTTGTGCCATTAACTGGAAAGAGGTTGAAAGCACAAAAAATAGCAAAAATAGGCTATGTCCCAGAAAAATGCCAAAACTGTGTAAAAAATGTTGGTTTTCTGACAAAGTCTGCTTGTCCCTTAGAAAGCTGGGAAGATGGTGATTTCAGCACCACAACCCCTTTTTGATACCATTTGCAGGGACAAAAACCAGACGTTTTCATCTCTAGCCCTTTTTTCCCATTTAAAAAAAAAAAAAACATTTAGATGTATTTTGGCTAAAATCTAAGTCCCCTCCAGGGGAATCCACAAACCCTGGGTACCTTTAGAATCCCAATGATGTTGGAATAAAAGGATGCAAATTTGGCGTGTATACCTTATGTGGTCAAAAAGTTACAGGACCTAAGCGCGAACTACCCCAAATAGCCAAAAAAAGGCTTTGCACAGAGGGGGGAAAGGTCTAGCAGCGTCTCTTTGTTTTCAATGTCTTGATGTCTGCACCGTGTACAATTTGTTTTTTTTAATCGCACTGAACATTTGAAGTACTGTTTATTAATTTTGCTTCCTTTAAGAAGGGCCTAAAAACAACATTAGTCAGCAACAATTGCGAGGTCAACAGTGTTGTCGAGCACTAGAAGCTGTTTAATAAATCATGTGTTGAGGCACAAATTGGAATGTGATGCTCTCTTTAAAAAGTGGTACTGTGCTTCATCAAAACAAGAAGTTGTTTTATACATCCTCAAGATGTAACAAATAGGAGGAAGATGATGCGATGGGGCGGTAATCCGTGGATTACATATGGTAATCCTCATTACTTCTCGTTTCACCCCCGGCATGTTCAGGATTACATATGGTAATCCTCAATCAATACTTCTCGTTTCACCCTCGGCATGTTCAGGAGTACCTCCCTCCCGGTGTGGTTGAGGCATAGATTCTTGAACAGAGAGAAAGTGGTCATGGGACAGCGCTTTATTAAGGGAAGGGCGGGTGCATAAAACGGTGGGAATTAATGTAAAGAAAAGAGTCCTAAAGAGAAGCAGGGGCTTCTTTCAAGTCTCTAGAAAGGTAGAATGATTCAAAACACAATGACTAGAGCAAGCATGACACAACGAGACATAATGAGGATTACCCAGCATAATCCAAATACAGCACAGTGAATATTGGTGAAGCAACAGCAAGGACATCACGATATTCGCGTCCAAGTGAAAAATATTTTTAAATACAACAATGTCAATTTGGACACTTCCCTCCACTATATGTAAATGCTACTGAAATATTTTCCTGGCTTTCAATTACAAGCGCCAATACATTCTGGTAATTTTAGTGCTCATTGTGTGCAGTAAATCGATTTATTCACATCTGTTGATATTTATTCATGTTTGTTATTTGAATCGTCAAACCAAAGTCGTTCGGTTAACAGTGGCATACGTGCCTCCATGCGATGCAGAAATGTCCCTTCATCTTAATTGAAAAGAAAAAATAAATCCCCATTTCCTGAAACCGTCTGGTGCCAAGGACATCCCCAGCAAAGCCAGTCGTGTGTGCCTCTGGGGAATAGCTCTTTGCCGCATAATTAGTTTTAGCCCCTTACAATTTCCTGCGGAAAGAAGAGGGAACTGCCTTTAACATTCCAAGATTTCCTGTGGGGGTGGGATATTGCATCAAGCATAATTGTGTATTTGTGTTGAGTAACTTTAAATAGTTCTGTCTACCATCTGCAGAATCTCTACATTAATGACAGCCAGATCGTTTTAATCCCGGTAATTGTTCTAACTATTGTATTTGTGTTTTCATTATTTGCAGTATTACAAAAAGCTTTGTTAGCTCTGTATATCAATCACAGCTTTGGAAAGAAGCAGGAAGATAACACACTTTACACTCCCGTAAAGCATTGATAGTGAGAAATGAATGATGCTGACCCCCACCACCATCCTTTCTTGCCAGGTTTTAGACATTTCGGTCTGTTTATATGTAAGAAAAGAAGGCGTTCATTCAGAATTTCCTACATAAAAGGCACCTTTTCATGGTATTTCACAGAGCACAGAACGAGCACAGGGAACAGTTTTATTCTAATAGAAGCATCTCGAATATGAGGGGTTGGGTGCAGCCGCGGCCCGTGCAGGTAAGAGCGGTGAGGCGGTGGGACCGGGTTTGGGGGGGTGGGATTCGACAGACGGCAATGAGGGAAAATTAAATAAATAATTGCTTCTTCCCTCACCGTCATCTATAGAAATTCCCCCCCCCCCCACACCCGGCCGCCCCCCGCACCGCACTTACTAGCAGGGGCAGCGGCTGGTTGTGTGTAGAACACAGGAGTGTGTAGTTGCTCTGAGACCTCGTTACAGGCATTGGATGTGAGTCGATTTGTCTCCATTATGTAATCCACCCACCCTCGCAGTTACTGATAACTGATAATGGGGATAGAAGTAACTATAAAAGGGGAGGGGGTCAGGGATGACAAGCAGGGACGTAGCTTTACCAGTAAGATTAGGGGGAGCAAGCTTCAGATTTCCCAACACTCACACTGGCATATCTTGTTGAAATATATTATGAGAAGCAGGACATTGGGGGGGCTTAAGAGGCAGTGGAAAGAAAGAGGAATGTGGATTGTTAGGGGTACTTAAAGCACACTAGTTTTCAAACTAACCAAGTGGAAGGCAGAGGAGAGAGGGAAATTGTGTGTGTGTGTGTGTGTATTTGTCAGTGTGGGCATGTAAAAATCCAGAGTGAAATCCAACAGGCACCTCACCATACCTGACCGGAAGGACCGGTACCCAACTATTTGTTACAGAATAATTTGTTTAGTGGGCTGTAACACCCCAAACACCCCCCTGAAGCTACACCCCCGATGTCAAGGTGGGGGTTAACAGGGATTACAAAGTGAACCCTGAAATTACTTGGGAAAAGAAGAATTACAGTGGGAATCAGAAATTCCAGGTCTATTTCTGCAAGTGATTCCTCCTTCTACCTGGAGTTTCATACAGAATGTTCAGCTGCTTACAGGAGCTAGAGTCCCTGGGTGATACTTACTAGGTCTGCAGCAAATCTGCTAGGTGGTGATGTATAATGTTGGAAGGTGTTTATAAATTATCAGCGATGACCAGCTTTCAATCACTGGGACCATATCATGGACCTATTCCACACCCGCACGCAGGCATACTCTGAGTCAGGCACCTGTTTTTGAAGAAATCCTACTTTTGTACCATATACCCAAAATGGTAACCAAAAGCCTAATGTAGAGTTTAGTGGATAGGGTAATGTATCATAAACATGACGAAGTACCCTGTCCCTAGGTCTTTAAAAAGGTTTAGTGAATTGAGTGAAAATTGATGGCAGCCACCCTCCAAACTTTTTATACATTGAAGTGAGCCACAGTGACATTGGTTCCTTTCAATGTACAGAGACTGCTGGGCCGGCGATCATCTCTAAATCTGATGGATGGTAGTCTATAGGGATCACAAAGGTAATGCCCTTCTCTAGGTCTAAGTCATTTGGACGAGGCGTTGTAAACAGCACAGTTTAGAAGCATGGAGTGATAGGCGCTACTTCGCAGTTAATGAGTTAGCGATAGCATGGTTTGTTTAAATTGTGGGGATTTTACACCCCAACACGTTCCTCTCTGTGAATGCCTTTCATATGCTTTTTGCATTTTCTTTCTCTATTTTTACCTTTCTCCAGTTTTTGTAACCCTGAATTTACTCATGAAATGTTCGTTTAGCAGATAGCCTTGTGTAATCTATTATGTTGTATTTATCTCTTGTGCTCTGTCATGCATTTAATTATTATTATTCTTGAAGGAAGCAAGAACACCCCATAATCAAGAACTACACCTAACATATACTTTAAAAAAGAGTGTGGAAAAAATACATATCCTGTATTTAAAGTTAATATAAAAAAATATACAAAAGATATAAAAGCAATCTTTGAACCAGCTGTGCAACCGAAGAGGTGGATGTGATCAATATGCACAGGCTTTGTTGAGTCATTCAATAAGAAGAGAGCCAGTGGGTAAAACTGATTGGCCCATTGCCCTGTGCAATATGCTGTAGTGGGCAGAACCAAAATGTGAGTGACAATTTAACATACCAATGGATGAAGCCTGCTGATTAAAAAGCCCTCTTTGTGTGTATTATGTAAGAATTGTTTGGGAAAAACAATAGCCAGGTGAAACAGCTAAAACTGTATTAAAGGCCAGACCTAAAAAAGACTTTCAAATCTCAAATATGGAAAATGCTGCATGTCTACTAATTCCCTGTATCTAGAAATTAAAATTCTATTTATAATGAACGTGGATGATTAATGTTGATAGGAGGCTTTAATTGGATTCACTGCAATTGCTTGTGTGTACACGGGAAACGCATCTGTCAAGCTGCATTCATATCCATGTCCTCCCACTACCATTTTATGAAACATTACTGTGGTAACTAATATAAGACTTTCTAGTGCAATGTCAAAAATGTCCCAGGAAAGCGTTGACATTTCGAAGAAACTGTAATCAGGATTAAAAAACAAATGTGCAATTAAAACCCCAAATAAAATTAAATGACATGTAATAAGAAACTTTGTATCCATGTTTCTATCTTTATAAATGTGCACCAGAGATTTTCGCTATGCTAAATTCTCCTTTTGCTTCATCGTAGAGTGATTGCTTTGGAGCCAAGCACTGAGGGGTGGGAAGCAGCACAGGTCTAATAAGGAAATTCAATTGATTACAGCTAGAAGGGAAAAAGGGAAAAATCAAGGGCTCGTGTTCCATCTGCTCAGCTGTATGTCAATATAAAGAGGTCAATAATATTGCTCTGCGCATTTATCAACTCAACAATGTTGACTACATCTATATCGTTAGGGTAAGCATTTGTAGGGAAGTAGAGATTTAGGGGCTCATTGCGATGTCGAGCGGAAAGCCTCCGCCCAACACCGACTCGGAATCGGGACTGACCGGCTTGCGGTTGGTGGTTCCAACTCCCCGTACACGAGGTGCCCGAACACGGTTCTGTCAGAGTCCCATTGTTCCCTTTGGGAGTTCGTGTTCCGCCCGACAACCTGTTGTAACACAGGCTCCTATGGGGAAACAGGGTGTGTGCGGAAAACCCTGCACCCTGTCGCATAGTGCAAGGTTTTACAGAGGGGTCCCTTAGGTACCCCCTCGGCCATCAACCGTAGGCAGCGGGCCTAGGGTGCCCTGCCAGAGACCCCCAAAGTCACTTTCCGACAGCCTTTCCATGTCAGACAGGCCAACACAGAAAGGCTGTTGGAAATCGACATAGCAATCCCAAGGTTGGACATGCTGTCCATAGGTGTATACAATGCTGTTCCGCCTGACACGGATACTCCGCGAGTCGGTCAGAACCGATTCGGAATGACCATACGGTTTATGTTCCGACCGCGAACATTGTAATCAGGCCGTCGGAATGTAAACCGACTAAGTCAGTTGGAAGAGCTCCAACGCAGTCTAGGAGATTCCAACTGACAGGAGGAAGCTTTCCATCCGACATTGTAATCAGCCCTGCAGTATTCTAGATCCACATCAACTTACCTTGATGATATAGGGGTAGTCAATATTGTGTAATTGATATAAGTGCAGGTTGATAATAAAACTATTATTTTGCGGTACAACATCATCTCCCTGCCCTACCTTGCTCAGACATTTACTACCACTTATAAATATGCTGGGAAGACCACAGCCAAAGTCTTATGCTATTTCCAACCAAAGAAATTAATTTCTATTTAGGTTTCCTTTGCTTTCCTACACTTGAGGAGCCACTGACCACTTTGAAGGAATAAACAACTCCAACAGCCGCCTCCTGGGGTTTTTCCATTATATAGACACATCTGGTTCCTCATTGCTAGAGAAAAGAAAACAGACGCATCTTGATCAACTCAAGAACTACTGTTAATGAATCCTGCTCTTTGAGTACTCAATCGTGTGAAAAGAAGTCTCAAACACGCTAACAAACTGCTAGATATTATACAAAAAGAGCAATATCTCTCACTCTTCTATAAATTATTGAGCTCCCTTTTGTTTTTTTGAATACTACCTTATCGCCTTGGAGCCAATTCAGAGGGCTATAACAGCCTGACTGTTATTGGCTATCATATTTAGACATGGGAAGATCAATTGTTGTGGATTGAACCTAGATGTTGACTCTCAAACTTAATGATGTAGTGAGGAATGTTGCTTTGTCAACTACTTACCAGTATGATGGGCACGGTGGGTGAAATGTATAAGTATTTTGAAGTTTTGAGGCATAATCACTGTTTGACTGTTTGAGGCAAGGGGAGAAAGGCCTACCTGAATAGATGTGATTTGATTTAAGGTGGCTCTACTGCATTCTACGAAGTGAGCAGCCTTCCAGAGTGGGGGCATGTTATTATTATATATTGGCCTCTACATTTGGGTCATTTGAATCTGGGTTAGGCAATGGAGAAATAAATACTTGATTGCACGATTGTTCCGATGGTGTAGTAGGGGTCCAGGTTTCTAAAGTATACAGGTTCCCAAGACTTTAAACATAGGGCTTAGTCATGTTATATTGTATTGTAATTTGGTTTTTTATTTAATGTGTCATACCCCATTGTGGCATGACAAAGTGCATTTTCAGATAGGTAGCATGCCACATAATGGTGTTTAGCAGATTGTTGTATTTGTTGTAATCCTATGCAGGAAGCATATTGTGCACGAGTGACCACATATGTGCCTTTATCTTGTCTTGGGGCACAGTGCCTAGCAATGTGATGGAGCAGGAGGTGTAAAACATAGGTCATTTCAATCTGAAACAACTTTAATGTATCCGCTTGTTTTTTCAAATAATCTCACAAAATATAATACCACAATAGGCATGCTTTAATGAGCTCCACACATTCATTCAAGTTGATAGGAGAACATGTCTAGCATGTTTAGTAAGGCTGTGCAAAATCACATGCTTTTTTGCATAGCAAAAAGTCATGTGAGATAGGGACAGAACATTGATTTGAGCAGTAAGGGTCACTTGGCCACTGTGTTTACCTGTGCAGTGCATGTAAGCTGTAAGGGAAATAAATATATAGGTTCGATATTATTGTAGTGGTTGTGTTGTACACCTAATGGGGTAGATAAAGCAAATTATATAAGGTGGATTTTTCATTGACTCAGAAATAACCAGTACATTCTTCTTGGATCCATTTGTGCAGGAACATTGGTTCTTCATCCATAATTTATGCTAACAGGTTGTGATGTTCCATGCTTCAATAGATTCCTATATTTGTCCCCAACTTGTTGGTGGCCTTAGGATCTGAGTGTGTTTAATAGGAGTGGGAATGTTGTTGCTCAACTGCCTTGGATGGGGTACATGTAAAATCGGAACAACTAAAGTAATTGAGTAGGTACTTAAGGCACCTCACTTGTGTATTTTATCAATGGAAGAGTGTGGAGTCAGATTTAGAGCTATATCCTAGGTCTGTGAGAAGAAATGATCACAGTACAGGGTGATTCCAGTTATTAATACAATTATATATGTGACTGCATAGGAGTTTGGAATCCAGAGTGTTGAAATCCCAATGAGTATTTATTTGTGCTATGATTGCAGCCTGTCCTTTATTTATACCTATAGCAGGCATCTTCTGTCTAGAAATATATTAGCATTTTCAAGGTTTTTCATCTATAATTTACTTGCCAGAGGCAATGCTTTTCCTTGAACCACATCAAAGAATGCACCTAACAAGTTCCTTCTAGTCACTGCTCTGGCCTCGGGTATACCCTTTTCCCTATGCTGATGGAATGTCCCTCAATTCCGCCTTCATGTTCCTGCCATGGATTGTTTATTGTGAATCTTCTTCTGATTTCAGTGTCTTCAATCGACAGAGAGCAGGCTCATCTTCCAGTGCACCTACAGTGCACCTACAGCCTGAACCGCTGGACAGAATTGCATCAAATGTGGCAGAAATGTAGATGTTGTTACACAGATTGTGATTTTTGTCATTTGGTGCAAATACGTTCAGTAGTTTCTGAAATATTTAAACCCAAAATTATAGTGATAACGCCGGTTGCAGATGTTACATGACGATTTCACGATTAACCACCAATGTGCATGCCAATAGGAATGCTGTGATTGGCTGGACTTAACCTGAACAGAAAGTTGTGGCCACCATTTTATTGTTGGGAATGGTTCCAGGGCTGAAAATGTCTGTGAATGATAAGATAAGGGGTCAGGGTGGAGGTACTCTGATGAAGCAAGCTCAAGAAGATGATGGACAGAGCGCTGAAACTTTTCAGACACTCACCCCCTGTCACAGATCTGGATTGAATCCATCATCATTCTTTAGCTCACTTGGCCACCTTAGTTCAGACCCAGCCATATGCAAATCAGTCTTCACCCTGTTCCTCATGGGAACAGTCATGCCCAAACTGCCAAGCCAAGTCTTCCCTGGATCGGAGACAAGATTCCTGGGACCTGTTTTGGGGTAACACCTCTCATCAGCCAAGCTAGCTTGAATCCAGTGACAAAGTGGGCAAGGGACCAACGTCTGGGCATTCTCTGCCAACTTAGGGCAAACAAAGCAAACACAAGGAGATGATGAATGGAGCACTGAAACTTTTGTTTTTTCTTTGATAATTTTATTGGTTGAAATTAACACAAGCCTATGTGCGTTACAGACATACAGTCAGCAACAAACTTCCCAGTATTCTTAACAGATTTTCAAATATGGATTACACAGTGATCCAGTAGTCCAGAACTGAATTATGTTACAACTAGTCATCTGTACACATTACAATGATGTGTACATTATAGTGGCATAAAACGACATGTATAGTACAATGCAAACAGAGTAATTATCTATACATGTGGTGTTGATGGGCATATATGGGATTACATGCAAACATAGCGATGGCAACCTGCGACATTTGAAGTATATTGTATAACGGGAGTATCAGCATTTATGCGAGCTACCAGAGACATTCAGATGGTATGAACCAGGCTAATAACTGTAACAATATAGTCATTAAATATCAGTGGCCTGCGTTATAGTAACTGCAGTTGATACATGTCTTTCTCTACGCCAGGCCATGTAGGATTCCCAGATATCCTTTGGACAGGCTGACATGGGCATAACGTCCCAGAACGCAGCCAACTGCTTCTGACAATTAGCCATATCCTGCACCCAGGTGTCTATACGAGGAGTCACTGATGCTCCCCATTGTATTGCTAATCTGCGTTTTGCTAAAAGTAGCATCATCGCTATTAGTCGATGTTTCTCAAGCAGAGCTCCCTCAACGTAGCCAGGCAGGGCCACTAGCTGCGTGTATTCCAGTGCTACCCCTGTGACCTCCTTTATAGTATCATAGACTCCCTTCCAGTAACTAGCTATGTCCCAATCTACTTGTGGCTGTTTGCCAGCCCACACTATTGTTATTAAAATGGAATGGAGAGATTTAAAGTAGGCCCGAGTGAGAGGAATGGGTATGTTGACAAATAAATGGAGAAATTAGGGGAGGACTATCATTTTTGTGATGGCAATACTGCCAGCCAAGGTAAAGTCCGCCAGAATTTAGACCTTTGCTCCAGCCAGTCCAATAGTTTAACAAGCTTCATATGTCAGATCTCCTGCAAGTCTCTACTAAGCCACACGCCTAGGTATTTCACAGCGCCATCAGCCCACTTAAGCGGGAATTCTAATTCAGTTTCTACTGGGGCATCAGTTAGTGGCAGAATCGATGATTTAGACCAGTTAATCTTGATGCGGAGCATGCCACCAAATTGTAATAGCTCAGGAAGCACTGGATTCAGATTTTCGTCTGGTTTGTGAATATACAGTGTGATGTAACCTGCATGTATTTAAATTATAAGGCTCCTGTCTGTAAAACCCAACCCGCGAAAAGAATGGTGTTGACGTAGTCTGGCAGCTAATGGTTCCATTGCCACTGCAAATAGCAGCGGCAACAGTGGGCACCCCTGACGTGTGCCTCGGGTTATTGCAAATGGTTGAAATAAAAGTCCATTAGCTCTTAGCTGTGCTGTGGGTTTAGTGTAGAGCAGGCTAATCAGATTAATTAAAGTCGGGCTGAATCCCATCCTGGGCAATATGGTGAATAAAAAGGGCCACTCGAGTGAGTTAAATGCCTTGGTTGCATCAAGAAACACTGCAATGGCTGGTAGTTGGGGGTCGATCTGGTGGACAGAGGCAAAAAAGGTACGCAAGTTATGGGCAGTGGACCTGCCCAGAATAAAACCCGATTGGTCTGGCCTGGCTTCAAGCGGCAGGAGTGGTTGGAGCCTGTTGGCAATAAGCTTGGCTAGGATCTTGACATTTACATTAATTAAAGAGAGGGGTCTGTATGAGTCACATGAATTTGCTTGCTTATCAGGTTTAAGAAGAGAGATGATAACCACCTCCCACATAGTTGGGGGCAGCAGGCCACATTCCAACAATTCTTGGTACACATCCAACAGTCGTTACGCTAGCTTTTCTATATATGCTTTATAAAAGGAGATTGTCAGTCCATCTAACCCCTGTGCTTTCTCACCCGGCAAGCCATTAATGACCTGTGTTATGTCTTCCACTGAAAAGGGGTAATCTATGTAGGGCTGTTAGACCTGTCAGCCCCAGGTTGGTCTTACCCCATTTTTTTTGCCCCTGTCGCCTCATTTTTGCCACCGTCTTTTGTTGGACCTAGGTCTCTGGGCGCCTTACCACTACCAAACAGTGCTGAGGTGCAGGTGCTCTCTCCTAATAACATGGCTGTCACAGGCCCCTGCTGCTGCAGAGTGGGCATTGAAGACCATCACTAGCAGTTTGGAGCAGACTGGGACATAGTGATACTGTATCTTTGCCGTCCCGCCTTTTTGTCCCATAGACCAACATGTGGAAGGTCCTGGAACCTTCCAGACCTGGGAGGTGTTATGCTTTGCCACCTTCACTGGAGGGTCACCTGACCTAGGGGTATAAGAGGAAAGGAGGGAAACCTGACTAGTTAGTTGGGTCACCATTGGACCTGGGAGAACCTCTGCCGGAGTATAGGCGGTTGGGCCTAGGGGAGGAACCTACACTACTGGGACTGACTGAGCTTAGGCCCTGCTGTTCCCAAGTTAGATGAGGGACTCTGCCAGCCTGCCCAGTGAGGGTGAGCCCAGGGGACCAACTCCAGTGTGCTGCAGGGAACCATCCAGCCCTTCTATGCCTGCCAACTCAACCCCCTTCTTTCCCCCCAAGAACCTGCAACTGAGACCTACCATGCACTCCCCCCAAGATAAGCGCTGTGCCAACTAGGCGCTGTAAAGAAGAAGAGGACTGCCTGCTGTGAGCGCTGCTGATCAGGAGCACGAGGTAATGAGCTCTGTGCCTGCTGAATAATAGGTTACCGGGCTCCTGCCACCCTCCCCAAGCGCTGTGTAGCCTCTGAGCGCTCTTGTGCCAAAACATCACTGAACTGCGGCAAGAACTGTGCCTACCTGCTGTGCTCCTTAAGCGCTGTGTTACCCGAGCGCTAGATCGCCTAGATCACCCCCGCAGCCCAGGACTGGGTAGCACTGTTACTGGGCCCCTCTCTGCTGAGAGTCGCTACGCGTGGTGGTAACGTGGTGTGACTGGCCCCTGTACCTGCGTCCTAGCACTGTGATCTGAAAGCGCTCAGCTGCAGAGGATCACCGCTGCGACCCCGGGCGCTGGGAAATCCAAGGCGCCGTCTGCGTCTCCGACTTGGGTGCCTGGAGTGGGCGCTGGCGCAGAGTGTGCCGTGGGCCCGAGAATCACTGCCGCGGCCCCGGCGCCTGCTGACCCAAAGCTGCTCATTGTCCGACTTCACCGCTGCGGCCCCCGAAGCCTGGGGACCCTGGAGTTTGACGTCCCCGGCCGCATCTAGTAGCGGGCGTGGCCCCATTGGTCCCTGCGGCCATGCCCCCCGGAAGTTGCCCTTGCGCTCGGCCCCCTATACGCTGCAATCCCATTGGCTCCTGGGCCGAGGAGAGACCCGGAAGGCCCGGAGCCGACTGCAACCCTCGACGAGGGGGTTCCGAGGAGAGCGGGAGACCCCAACCTTTTTACCAGGCCAGGACAGAGCCGCTGAGTCCAGAAACATTCAGGTAACCCCCCTGGGGGAGGGCAGAGATCACCGGGGATAGCAGGGCTGCCGAGGAGCCTTGCGGAATCAGGGTGGCAGCCCCATAACCGCCCCTCCCCTCAGGGAGCTGCAACCGAGCCCTGAGGGCCCCCTTGGAACCGTCATTGTGAAGCAGTTGAGCTGGACTGGGCCTAAGACTGCACTAAATGTAGAAGTTCTGTCACCTGGATTAGCCCTTGCTCTATGCTCTGCTTAGAGTGCCCCTACGCAAGAAAGAAAGGTTGCCTGGAATGTCCCTAACAACCAAGTGCTATTCACATACCCACTCACACACTTATACATCCAGTCACATACCCACGCAGAGTCTCATGCACCCACTCACATACCCACTCAGAGAGTGACGCACCCATGTACAGACCCACTCAGAGACTCATGTATCCACCTAGACATCCACTCATAGACTCATGAATACAGTCTAATACCCACTTGGAGACTTTTACACACACTCACAGATCCACCTGGACACTCATGCACCCACTCACAGACCCACTCAGATACTCATGCACCCACTTACAGATCAACTCACACATTATTGTATGTCCTCACAGACCGACTGAGACACTCATACACCCACTCGCACATCCACTGAGACACTCATATACCCACTCACACATCCACTCAGAAACTCATACACCAACTCACACACCCATACAACCACTCACACACTCTGTCAAAGACCCTGTCAGAGACTTATGCACTTAGTCACTCAGTCACTCACTCATACACTCTGAAACTGACACACCCACTCACAAACTGCAGTGGTCTGTTCTCCACTATTGTTGCTTGGAATACTCACACCATGATGTTCTGGTTGTGAGTATTCCACTTCAGAATGTATAAGCTTGTGTTTGAAATGTTCAGCAGTTGCTGCCTGAGGGTTTCCTGTGCCGGATGCTGCCCAGCACCTGATACGAATAAAGCTTACCTTATACAACTATTCTTCGCCTTGCCTCCAACTTGCTACAATTCTGATGGCGATGATCTTCAGGTGACTGTAGAACCCACGGCATTCTATGGAGTCCTGTTTCCAGTGGTGCTGTTCACTGATGGTCAGGAGAAACGTCAACTGGTGATAAGTTTGGTGTTCCTTCTGGACTGATAGGTACTCTTCGATTTTAACAATAGGGCACCGGCATAGTGAGGCATACGCGTACAGCTTGTTCTCATCAAAGAGGAAACCAAGTCTGGGCAGTCAGTGTGCTAGTTTTGTGACGTGCGCATGCGTAGGCGCCATCTTGCCAGTACTTTCGTGAAGCTTCATGCTGTAGGTCATGCGCACAACGCAAGTTTGCAAGCAGCCATTTTAAAAGCAACAAACTTCACTGCGTCTAAAATACGTAGTGGCCATTTTACGAATGCCGACTATACAGACTTGTTTGTTTCTCGAGGGAGGAGATAAAGTTCTATAGTTTAAACAGTCATTAAAAAAAAAGTGTCTACGTTCCACAACATTAAAGTGAATCACCTGCTGTAGTTTTCCCATCTTCATACGCGATTTGCTTTCACGGTGACACGCACACCTGGCGTGTCAATGAAAACTATAAGCACTAATTATTTGAATGGTGTCACGCACACCAGGCGTACAGTTTTCCCATCTTAATACACATTTTGATTTCACGGTGACACGTACACCTGGTGTGTCAACGAAATCTACAAGCACTAATTATTTGAACGGTGGCACACACACCAGGCGTGTCAACAACAATTTTATTTTTTTAAAACAAGAATTCGTATAACGGTGACACACACACCTGGTGTGTCAATTAAAGCCAAGAAAGTAGAGAAAGTTTCATGCACTTTTTTTTGTTATTTTTTATTACAATTAAAATTGTACACTTTTATTACGGTGACACCCACACCAATGTGTCAACAAGCTGCACTGATTAAGAAGCATTTTATCTTTTCAGTTAAACACGCGCACTATCATTACGGTGACACGCACACCAAGCGTGTCAACAGGCTGTATCGAGTGGGCACAAGCACACATGATATTTTAACGGTGACATGCACACCAAACGTGATGCATCTATAACACACTTCTCTAGCACATTTAAACACTCATCTTATACTCTGGTGACACGTACACCAAGTGTGTCTACGAGCTATTATTTCATCTATCATTTTCTATGGTTACACACGCACCATGTATGGATAATTGTCATGCTTCATAAGTCTTATCTGGCTGATATAAATGTATTTCTTGATGACAATCCTTCCTTCATTTTACTTGGTAAAATTTAAAAGGTTTAATATTTATATATAAAACAATGCAGTCTATGTCTCCACCTCTTTTCTCGAGCTTCCAGGTTATCCGCCTATTTCATTGAACAATTGGCATGATGCTTTTGTTACTTATCTTGGTGCAATAGGTGCATCACGTTACAGGGCAGAGAGAAAGAAATGTCTTCTTCTTCATTCATTGAGTTTCGAAGGAAGATCTGTCTACAAACATTTGCCTGCGTTGGTAGGTGCACAAAATGATGAGGACATAGATGAATTAAAAGAAGCTGTCAAAAAGTTGGAGTTACATTTTGACGTTCAACCTAGCTTGGTAGTGATCAGGCACACGTTCTTCAAATATGAACAAAGACAAGGAGAAGATGTTGATGCCTTCATTTCTGCATTACGTAAATTGAGCGCTGATTGCCAATTTGAGGCATTTACAGAGCAACTAGTTAGAGACCACTACATTTGTAAATGTTCAGATAAGAATATTCAGCAAAAATTGTTGTCCATGGGTAATCCTTCCCTTGAGTATTGTGAAAAGTATTGAGTTATCTAAAGTCTCTGTTAACCCCTTCGCCGCGGCAGGAATTCCGCCGCGGCGCTGGGGGGGTTTGGGGGCAGTTGCGGTGCCGCTGTGCTCGTGACGGAACCACTCCGTCACGAGTCACGGGTGAACTGTGCTCATGACGGTGTGGTTCCGTCACGTCTCCGCCCACTGCGCTAATCACCCGCACAGGCGGGGAATTAGCGCCGCGTGGGTGGAGCGGCCGCCAGCAGCCGCAGCATGACGGAACCACTCCGTCATGAGCACACGGCACCCGTGGCTCATGACGGAGTGGTTCCGTCATGAGCACGGAAAGGGTTAAAGAGTTAGAAGAAAAAGTCACTACAAATGATACTGTGTCAGTAGTTAGATCTTAAGATGTTAAAAACACTCTAGTGCCACGTCCAGAAAGCAAATTTTTCAAACAAACGTCTGTTTACGTTGTGGGAATCCTTCTCACTTCAAGTTGAGTAGGGGGTGTCCGGCTAAAAATGTTGTTTGCAGGGTGTGTGGAAGATTAGGGCATTTTGCAAAAGTTTGTCAAAGTGGGAAACATGTGAGTCCAGCCACTCAGAATGTAAAGCAAGTTTCTTTGCCCTCTTCTGTTGTGAATGTGTCCACTGTGGAGTGTGCTGGTGACAATTACAGTAACATTCAGGATGACCTGAGAGACATGGTTGTGGTTGTTAGCAAGCCGAATGTTACCGAAGGCAACATCTCTGAATGTGTGGATCCTTACGTTGATATTGGTATTGCCGAAAAAAAAGTGAGTTTGTTAGTCGACTCGAGTGCAAGGATAACTATGATCACCCAGGAATTGTTTAGTGAGGTTTGGGGCTCTTGTCCTCTTGAACCTCCTGATAGGTCCCCAGTTTTTTACGAGGGAAGAAGAATTGAGCTAGCCAGTTATTTCGAAGACATCCTTGAATTCAGGGGTAGGAAAATTCATGGTAAGGTGTATGTGGCAACTAAAGACTTGTCCATTCTTGGATGGTTTCATCAAGGACTGTTCAAGATGGTGCTCAGTCCTGGGACCAGATATCAGGTGTCTCTCATTTGTTCTGATGACTTTAAGGTTAATCTCTTCCAACACTATCCTTCTGTTTTTGGTGGGAGCCTAGGTCAGATCAAGGGCTTTACACATGTCATCAGGATCAAAGACGGCGATCTACCAATCAAGCACAGGCTTAGGAATGTTCCCTTCAGCGTTAGGAATCAATTGGAGCAGGAACTTAGGGGCATATTATCAAGGACGGTGTTAAAATTATCGCAGCTTTAGCGGCAGAAAACTGCCACTAAAGCGGTGATAATGGGCTTGATAATATGCAGCAGAGAATTCCAATAGAAGCCCATGTTCACACCAGAACATGGGCTTCTATTGGAATTCTTTGCGGCATATTATCAAGCCCATTATCGCCGCTTCTAGCGGCAGTTTCCTGCCACTAAAGGGGCGATAATTTTAACGCCGTCCTTGATAATATGCCCCATATGGTTTGTGTCAAAGGGGGATAGTTGAGCCGTTTGAATCTTCTCTATGGCTTTCTCCCCTTGTTGTTGCTAAGAAAAATAGTGAGCTCCGCATTTGTGTTGACTTGTGTAGTCTCAATAAGAACATTTGGATAGATTCACATCCTCTTCCGACAATCTCTGACATGTTGTCTATGATCAGTGGCTCAAAGTGGTTTAGCAAGCTGGACTTAGCTTCAGCTTACCACCAGGAGGTTTTGGATACCGCATTGAGGCATCTTACTGCATTTGTGTCGCCCATTTGTTCCTTCCAATACTGCTGTATGCCCTTTGGGTTGACCTCTGCGGAAGCAGTATTTCAGAGGATTATGTCTTCCATGCTCAAGGGAATAAAGGGTGTTGTCGTTTTCCAAGATGATGTTTTGATTTATGGTGAGTCGAGTGAATCCCACGATGATTCCCTGTATCGTGTCCTGGATGTTGTGCAAGAAAGAGGTGTTGTCCTAAAAAGGGAAAAGTGCGTTTTCAATGTACAGAAGGTGGAATACCTAGGCCATGTGCTTTCGGAGCATGGTGTTGAACCTAGGCCCGGGCTTGTCAATGCTATTGTCGATAGTCCTGCCCCAAAAGATAAGGTTGGGCTTAAATCATTTTTGGGACACTGTGAATTCTACTAACGGTTTGTACCTGATTACGCTACAAGAGTTCAACCTTTAACCAACATGTTGAAGAAAAGTGTGGCTTTTGTTTGGGATGACTGTTGTCAAGAAGTGTTTGAGTGGATTAAAACCCAATTAGTTAGTCCCAAGATTCTTAAGCCTTTCGATCCCAATGCTATGTGCACTATCACTGTTGATGCTAGTGGTCTCGGCCTAGGTGCAATTCTTACACAGTGTATTAATGGGACTGAACACACGTTGGGCTATACTTCCAGGGTGTTGCAAGGTTCGGAGATGAACTTTGCTGTGATTGAAAGGGAACTTATAGCGTATTGGTGGGCTATCAGGAAGTTCAATGCCTACATTTGGGGCACACACTTTCAATTACATACTGATCACAGGCCTCTCATTTCTATCCTCTCAGGGAATAAGCTCAAAGAACACACACTTAGGATTGCTCGTTTGTCCTCCGAGCTGCTTCAGTATGATTTTGAAGTTTCGTATATACCTGGAAACAAAAATGTAAGGGCTGATTATTTTTCCAGGTTTCCTATTATAGAAATGGCTATGTTGATGATGACGATGAAGGCGGCTGTTTTGTTGCCAGCTTGGTTTTGAATGACATGTGTGCTGTGAGCGAAGAGGAATGGAGAAATTAACTGTCTAAAGATATCTTGCTCTGCCAAGTTTTTAATTGTGTCAAGAATGGTTGGCCTAGAGAGAAAAATATGCCGTACTCCTTACAAACTTTGGTGAAAGTTTCAATCGAACTTTCTGTGGAAGATGGTTTATTGGTGCATGGTGACAGATTGGTTCCTCCTGAAGTGTTGAGGGCAAGATTGGTTAAGAGTGCTCATGAGGGGCACTTGAGCAAAACGCTCACCAAGAGAAGGTTGTGTGAATAATTTTGGTGGCCTCAAATGGATAAGGATGTTGACGTGTTCATTGGGGAGTGTGTGGTATGTTCCAATGCTGAGAAGAGTTTTAATTTAAGAACTCCTCCTTTTCAACCCATTGGTCTACCTGTAAGGCCTTGGGAAAAAATCTGCATGCATCTTGTTGGTCCTTTCAATGTGCTCCAAGCTTCATCAAGGTTTGCAATTGTTGACATTGACTATTACTCAAAATGGCCTGAGGTACGTTTCATTGGTGAACCTAATTAAAAAAATGTAATTGATTTTCTAAAAGATGTTTTTTCCCTCCACCATTGTATCGGACAACAGTGTGCAATTTGTTAGTCAAGAATTTGAATGTTTTTTGCAGGAAGGTGGAATATCACATTCCAGAAGTTCACTTTATTTTCCACAAACAAACGGTCTGCTGGAACTCATGAATAGGGTGTGCAATCTCGTCAGAAAACATATTTTGATGGCAGGAAAAAACTGTACCCCACTCGGTTGTTGGTGATGCGGTATGCCTGAAGATTCCCACACAGCAAGAAGGAGGACTTAAAGTTATCAGATCCCTTGGTTGTGGACAAAGTTTGTGGAACTGCTGCCAGGGTGGACAATAAACATTGATAGAATGTGTCCAGAATGGTCAAACTGTCTGGAAACTGTATTAGCAATAAGTTGCATTGTAGACGGACTGATGTTGTTGAAGATTTCTCTTCAAATGTTCCTCCACTTGTCTGTTTACGCAGGAGCAGTAGACAACGTGTTGTTCCTAGCAGATACCGTTGATCTCTTTTCTTATCTTTCTCTTTGCTTTTCTTTTGGTCTGTTTACGCAGAAGCAGTTCTCCATCTTTCCCTATTTTTCTTTTCTTTTACTTTTGTTTTTTCTCTTTTTCTTTTCTTTCATATTCTTCTTTGTTTGTTCGTTTATCAGGAGGAGGATACTGAAATATACAAAGGCACCAATATCAGCTCACTGTGGGCACTGAAATGAAATTGGAAAAAACTAGATATGGATAGTCTCAATGATCTTTTAGATGCCCGAAAACCATCGTATGAGCAAAATGTTGATTATTTCTCAGCCTCAGTGCGAAGTTGGCTCACTGATGCCATAGATACCTGTCTACCTCTGTCTAATCAAAAAACTAACAACCATCGTTCACCTGCGCCATGGTACGATGAGTCACTTAAAACTGTAAAAACGAATTGTAAGATCTTAGAAAGAAAATGGAGAAAGGATTACGCTTCTGCGTCCAAACTGGTCTATAAAATTGCTTTGAACAAATATCATACATTTTGCAAACAGGCGCGAGCAAACTTTGTTAATGCAACCATTTCCAAAGCGGCAAATTGCTCTAAAACCCTCTTTAACACGGTAAAAGAACTAGCCGGATCTAAAACCTTAATGCAGTCTCCTGCACTGACTCAGTTTAAATGTTATGTTATGTTATGTTATATGACATTTCTATAGCGCACGGCTACTCCGACAGAGTGTCCCGGCGCTTTTCACTTGCAGCTCAGCGAGAATAACATAGCAACACAGAAACAGAACGGGAGAGATCCGAAGAAAAGAAGGAAAAAAAACCTACAAATTAAAAAGCCAGGTCTTAAGGCTCTTCCTAAACAGAAACAAATTAGACATGCTGCGTAAACCCAGAGGCAGCGAGTTCCAAAGCAGGGGGGCTTTCAAACTAAAAGAGCGCCCCCCAGTGCGAGCTTTCCTTACCCGAGGCACCACGGCCAGGTATAGAGCTTCTGATCGTAAAGAGCGGGCTGGGCGATAAAAAGTCAACCTCCGCTGCAAGTACTTTGCCCCTGTGCCAAACAGAGCTTTATGCATCAGGGTCAAGGTTTTAAACATAATCTGTTTCCGGGTAGGCAGCCAATGCAGCGCCTGCAGCAGCCCAGAAGCTCCTGCTCGCCTATGGGGTCCAAAAATAGCGCGAGCCGCAGCATTCTGCGCCACCTGCAGGCGCTGGACCAAATAGTCCGGAAGCCCCAAAAAGAGGGCGTTGGCGTAGTCCAGTCTAGAGCCTATAAGAGCCTGAACAGTGATCCGCCTGTGCTCCTCAGAGAGCAATGGTAGAAATTTGCAGAGCATCTTCAGAATACCAAAACAGGTGCCGACCAAACCAAGGATATGTGATCTTAACGTAAGCTTGTTGTCCAGCTTAACTCCCAGGTTTTTGGCGACCAAAGAAGACTGAGCCGGGGGACACATATCCATAGACCACCAGACCTGCCATTCAGGGTCAGCGGTACATCCGAAAAACAGGACCTCCGACTTGCTGGAGTTGGCCTTAAGGCTGTTCCGCTGGAACCAGTCAAAGACCATCCCCAGACAGCCCCGAATACCCTCTCCATCAAATGCCTGATATTTCCCGCATGTGAAGAGCAGCTGAGTGTCATCTGCGTAGGAAACAATCTGGGCCCCAAAATCCTCCACCAATGCCGCCAGAGGGGCCATAAAGATATTAAAAAGAGTCGGGCTCAACACAGATCCCTGTGGAACTCCGACTCCCAATGGCGGCATCTCTGAGGTACTCTGGGAAACCCAGACTGTTTGGCGGCGGCCCTCAAGAAAAGATGTAAACCATTTGAACACCGTCCCCCTAAGACCGATGTCATAAAGCCTGGCGAGAAGCGCCTCATGGGGGACGGTGTCAAAGGCCGCCGACAGGTCAAGCATGACAAGCACGGCCCTGCCGCCTACATCCAGCGTCTCCCGGATGACCTCCGTGATCTCCAGCAGTGCCGTCTCAGTACTTAAATTGGGACGGAACCTGGATTGTGATGGATGCAGGAGATGGTTGGTTTCTAAGAAACCAGACAAGATGCCATGGACATGCTTCTCCGTGATCTTAGCTAGGGCCGGGAGAAGGGAGATTGGCCTGTAATTGGCCAGCACCTCGGCGTCTAGTCCAGGCTTCTTCAGGAGGGGGATCACCATCGCCCTCTTCAAGGCGCATGGGACCCTACCCTCCCTCAAGGAGGCATTAAGGAGAGGATTAACCAATGGGTTCACCACCGATGCCACCCTGGCCAAGAATTTGGCCGGGCAGGGGTCCAATGGTGAGCCAGATTTAGGATTGGTTAGCAGCAACAGGGAAGCTTCGTTGGAGATAGCAGTGAACTCCTCCAGCACAGCAGCTGGCATGGACGATGAAACAGGTCCCACCCCAATGCTGCACCCCCCCTCACCGGACCTCTCCGGAAAAGAGGCCTGGATGGCCTTGATCTTCTCAGTAAAGAAGCTAGCAAGATCACAGACCCATGTGTCAGATGACGCTGGAAGGGGCACAATGGCTCTCAGGGTCGTGAACTCCCTCACCACAGTGAAGATCTCCTTACAGGAGTTCATAGACGCCTCTATCCTCCTGGCCAAGTATTCCTTCTTCGCACACAAGATGTCACGATGGTACACTTTCACTACCGCCCTATAGGCTAGTTTGGCCTCCTCGTCATATTGGAAGCCCTCTCCGCAACCTTACACTGGCAGCGGGACAGGCGAAGCGCCTCTGTAAACCATGGCGCAGATAGTCGTTTGGCCGTGGACCGAGGGGCAACTGCAGAGGCGAGATCGTTCAGCCTTTCTGCCAGCCAGATCTGCAGGGCCTCGATGTCCTGCTCCAAATCGCCCGCGAGGAAGCACGGATGGTCCACCAGCGCCTGCGCCAGCAACTCAGGCGTCACTTTGTGCAGTGCCCTTGAGACTGAACTAGGTTGTATAGGGGTGTCGCTGTGTAAGAACACCACCACCGGTATAGAAAACTTAATCAACCTATGATCAGTCCATAGCACTGGCACAATATCAATGTTGACAAGAGAAGTCGACGAAAACACTTGGTCCAAAGTGTGACCCCTCTCATGAGTGGAGCCCGTGACAAAGGGTGCGAGACCCAGCGGAGACGTAATGTCCATCAATCTGATTGCGTCTGAGTCGTCCTCCACATCCAGATGGAAATTAAAGTCACCCGCCAACAAGCAGTGCTGTCTGGACAGGGCCAGCTCGGAAATGGCCGTCTGCAGGTCCTCAAAAAAGGAACCCGCGGGACCTGGAGGCCTATATACCAGTAGCCCTTTCAGTGCTTGGTGCGGGGACAATCTAAGCGAGAAAGCAAGAGCCTCAGAACCACGAAGAGGATTGAAGGGGAGAAGAGAGCAGGAAACACTCTTCTTAACCACCACCGCTACTCCCCCTCCCCTACCCTTAACCCTATCCTGCCAGAAGATGTTATAGGCCGGAGGGATGGCCGCGAAGATATCCGGGTTAGACGCCTCACCCAACCAAGTTTCTGTCAGTAGGAGGCATGAAGGGCTTTCCCTGACCAACAGATCATAAATGTCCAAGGCATGGCTGCCTAATGATCTGGTTTTAAGCAAAAGGCAAGAATGAATAGCACAGGCCTCATCAGGTCGGCGGGCAGCCACCGGAGCCCAAGTAGGCGACCAGCCACAACCCGGGCAACATCGTTTCCCCTTGTAGCATCCCGGGAATGTAGTCCGACAGGAGCGAGAGGAAGGCCACATGGCATGAAGAGTGGATGACGAGTAATGAATCATCCTAGCGGGGCGCCAGGTCTGGCCAGAGCCTCCCGCCGATCCGTCGCCTGCGAGTCGCTGACGGGCGCAGACGGGCAGGACTCTGGCGAGACTCAGGCGTAGTGAAGGCGCTTCACCGCTGTGCGTGACCGCTGCGCTGCGGAAGTGATGTAATATAGGAGTGACAGGCGGAGTACTAGAGCGCTCACCTGGATGTTACAGGAGCGTCCCAACCCACTCCAAGATGGCGGCCAAAGTGCGCGCGGGAGCCCCGTGAGCCCGGACCCGCCAGAACAGCGGTGCGTGTTGTGAAGATTTTACAATGCAGGTAAGGGCCAGGGAAGGAAAACCCCGCGATAAAAACAAGGAATAACGAAATAATAAGAAACCAAAATACAGAACAAGGAAGCTTAAAAACAGTACAAGCAGCCAACAGATGAGCGTGTGCGCGCTGCAAGCGCTAGATGCCCAGTGACGGTCACCTATACCAGGCTGACCAGCAGGGACACAGCGCCTGAAGTAGATTTTCCAGTCGGGGAGGAGTGTGAGGAGTTAGCTTCCTTCTTTATCCATAAAGTTGACAAAATATATCAAAATATTGTATTGGAACAGACATCACATTCCACCATAACCCATCCATCACAACCCCTCTTGCTATGGCAAATTAGGCATGGCCTCTACTTACAACAGATAGTGTAACTATACTCTTAAAGAACATCAAATCTGGATCTCCAAAAGACCCATTATCCATATCCATACTAAAACAGTTAAACACCTCAGCACTATCTGTGATAACTGCTTCAATAGAGGAATCCAAGATCCCTTCGACATGGAAACATGCGATGATACATCCCCTTCTTAAAAAAGTGAATGCGGACCCAGAGTTGTCCAGCAACTACCATCCTATATCATTGCTCCCCGTGCTGTCTAAAATTTTAGAAAAACATATTCATGTTCACTTAACTCAGTATGCCACACCACACCACTTCCTCCATTCCTCTCAATCAGGCTTCAGAGCGGGCTTTTCTACTGAACCACCCTACTTGGGGTTATGGAAGGCATACGTCACCATCTAGCCAACGGGGACACAGTGGCGCTCATTCTTTTGGATTTGAGCGCCGCTTTTGACATGGTATCCCACACGGTGCTTATAAATACACTCAAATCACAGGTTTTTGGAGGGGCCGTCCTAAATTGGCTCATTGCCTTCCTCTCCAACCGTACCTTCCAAGTTTTCTCCCAAACTGCCTGCTCTGAAGTCCATTCTTTTGCCCATGGGATGCCTCAGGGATCCATCCTCAGCCCTTTATTATTTAATCTTTATGTAAGACCATTGGCTGAGATGGCTGAGAAATCCGGCTTATCCATGTTTTCCTATGCCGATGATTCTCAAATTATTTTCTCCCTATCTTCACATAACACAACTACCCCCTTCTTATCTAAAAACTGGCCTAAACAATAAAGCACCATGGATGCAAAATAATTGTCTGAAATTAAATGGAGAGAAAACGGAGGTACCGGTGTTGGGAAAACAGAAAGACCTCAGGAACCAGCAACATTGGCCGTGCAAAATAGGTGATCTCCCATCCCCTCACCACAAGTCCGTAACTTAGGCATCATAATTGATGATGCACTTAGTATGCATCCCCAATCAGTCAAAGTCGCAGCAACCTGCTTCACCATCATTAAATGGCTACGGAAAATATATTGGATGCTACCAGAAGCGACTAGAAAAACCGTAGTCAATGCCTTAATTACATCAAGGCTTGACTACGGTAATGTGCTCTATGTGGGATCAAACAAATCAGTAATTCACAGACTACAGATGGTCCAAAATGCCGCAGTTAGACTTTTATGTGGAGTCCCTAAGACCAACCCCATCTCGACGCAAACTACACTGGCTGAAAATCGAGAGTCGAATAAAATTCAAGGCGCTTAACTATATGCACAATATTAAATCCTGCAGTGCTCCCAGCTACCTGCTGGCCCTGGCCAAGCCATACCTTCCTTCTCGCAATCTTCGATCAGCCACCCAAGGAAGGTTTGTTGTCCCGACATTCAAATTTGCCCGGATGGGCGGCAAATCCTTCTGACACCTAGGCCCCTCACTTTGGAATTCTCTTCCCTCTGCTCTCTGTAATGAGACAAACTATATCAAGTTCCGCAAGTCGCTAAAAACCTGGCTGTTCGATAAATAGAATGCTTTCTGTCTATCACGCCTTGACTTGCTTCTGCGCCGGGAAACCCTTTTTTTGGGTAGCTGTGGCGCATTATAAATTAAAAAATTAAACTAAACTAAACGAAGCAAACAAAGAGAAAATGATGGGTGAGAACCACTTGACAGTCATTAACTGATTAATGCACAGATTAAGTATAGATGAACAGTCACTCTTAGAACTGGGCTTATCCTTTTGCCCCATTGCAAACCTGGATTATTGTAGAACAAAATTTGAGTCATTTTTATTCATTCGCAAATTGAAGTTAATTAAAGTTTTTATGCAACAAGAAAAGAAGCGCAATACCAATGTTGTTTCTACCTCTGTCCTGGTTCACGATCCTACTTTTGACAATTTCATATATAGAAGAAATTGAGGGTTTGGCTACTTTGATTGAGTTGGAGGGAGGTGAAACCAATTGGGCATCAGAAAGAGATCTTTGAATATTGAGACTGATTGAACCAGCACCAATCAGTTCAAACCCAAGTCGAAGTACAACCCTACTGTAGCGTCCTTTCGAGGCTGGGTCCCCACCAATGACTACACCACACACGGAGCTTAGTATTGCACGTCTTTATTCATCTGAGTGTAATTGCGAACTCAACATTCTAAAGCAGCCTTCACTACATTCCGCTCTAACACTTACGTCAAAGCTCTGCAGAGTTCATCAGGAGCCAAAAGGGTTCCATCATTTCTAACTCGCAACACACTACCCCCTATATATATATGTGATCAAGGGCTGCTGAGCCCGAAACGCGTCATGGCGGCAGAGCGCACGAACAAAAAATAAATTGATTTGGGTACAACTAAGTGGAGTCCATCCCCTTCTTGATCCATGGCAAAGAGGATCGTTTGAGGAAAGGTTGACTGCTATATATATATATATGTATATATATATATATATACTATCTACTGGCGGTCGCCAGTAGATAGCTATAATTAGGACCGTGTTTCCATAGGAAATCTGAAAATTCTATTTTGAATAACTTTGGCGCCGGTTGACGAATCCTCGCAAAAGTTTCAAAACTAATGGGTCACTCCGTTCAGCTCCTACCCTGAAAGTCTCGGGGTGATTCGTCAAGCGGGGGCCGAGAAAAAAGGGGGGTCCCAAAACGCGTTTTCCCCATGCATTTTCCCGTAGGACCTTTAGTCGAAGGTACAGCCCGAACGGCTGAACAGAATTACTTGAAATTTGGCAGAGAGGTAGTCCTCAGATCAGGTCAGATCAGGGAAGTGCCTTTTGCATACATGGTGTCAATCTGTTAAGTAGGTCCAGAGAAAATTGCAGTTAAAGCACATAAATATCTATAGCCGCGCACTGTGCGCGCACGGTGCGCGCACCCTAACGTGCGCCAGCGTAATTCTGATTGGTGGTTACATGTCAGTCAACGTTCGAATCGGTCGAAATCAGGAAGTGTCATCCGCCATTTTGTTTGTTTTGGGTGCGAGAGGGAAAAAGAGAGGTGGCGAATGTGAAAAGGGGGCAGGGTAGAGAGTTCCTGACACCCTAGCCTTTGTCAGGGGGTCCCTAAAGCACCCCGAAGGGTGAAAAAACATTTTTTTTTTTCAAAAAATCGCGTGCGTGCACGGTGAAAAACATAAAGAAAATAAAATAAATAATACAAACAGAACTTAGCATTTAAAAAAACCGTACAAATTCACATAAAAACCCATAGGTTTCACACACGTTATAGTTAGGAATTAGCATTTAAAAAACCTTGCAAATTCACTTAAAAAACCATAGGTTTCACACATGTTATAGTTAGGTGGACATTTCACTCGTAAAAAACCAATGAAATTCCACTGTTATAGTTAGTTCAGATAACTATAACTCGCGCAACCGCCACTCTATCACAAGGATGATGTCATCAGTGATGTCATGAGTGATGCCGATGATCATGTCATGAGTGATGTAATATGTGACGTCATGAGCACTGGATTGCGGGCGCGCAAGTTATAGTTATCTGAACTAACTATAACGGTGGAATTTCATTGGTTTTTTACGAGTGAAATGTCCACCTAACTATAACATGTTTGAAACCTATGGTTTTTTAAGTGAATATATATATATATATATATATATATATATATATATATATATATATATATATCAATCCGCAAAGTTTCACCCAATCGAAGGATTCCACACACGGGGTAAGTACAGCAAAAGCATTTATTTATGTTCAAGGCTGCAGCATGGGGGGGGGACCTCAGCAAAACAAGTCCATTCAGCCGACACGTTTTGGGCTCCTGCCCTTAGTCACAGGCTATGTTCATGGTGGGCTTCCAGTGTTAAGTGCATCTGTCTTCAATATAAGTACCCCGCCTCAGTGGGCGTTGCCATTTGCACAGCCTTGTGGTACTTGAAGTGTTACCAGTATTGCTCAAGTGAGCCGCTTTGAAGTCCATCACTGTTTCCAACAAATAAAACCACAGTGGGTCGCCTTGCCGGCCCCTGCCCTCACGTCTCCACCTCAGTGCCTCAAACCAGCAGCTCCCGTCCTGAACGGCGTCCGCTTGATGGCGCACCCAGGTCTGCTACGCAGCGAGGATCCTTCACGGCTAGGCAACAGCCGTTAAACATCAATCCGCAAAGTTTCACCCAATCGAAGGATTCCACACACGGGGTAAGTACAGCAAAAGCATTTATTTATGTTCAAGGCTGCAGCATGGGGGGGGACCTCAGCAAAACAAGTCCATTCAGCCAACGCGTTTCGGGCTCCTGCCCTTAGTCACAGGCTATGTTCATGGTGGGCTTCCAGCGTTAAGTGCATCTGTCTTCAATATAAGTACCCCGCATCAGTGGGCGTTGCCGTTTGCACAGCCTTGTGGTACTTGAAGTGTTACCAGTATTGCTCAAGTGAGCCGCTTTGAAGTCCATCACTGTTTCCAACAAATAAAACCACAGTGGGTCGCCTTGCCGGCCCCTGCCCTCACGTCTCCACCTCAGTGCCTCAAACCAGCAGCTCCCGTCCTGAACGGCGTCCGCTTGATGGCGCACCCAGGTCTGCTACGCAGCGAGGATCCTTCACGGCTAGGCAACAGCCGTTAAACATCAATCCGCAAAGTTTCACCCAATCGAAGGATTCCACACACGGGGTAAGTACAGCAAAAGCATTTATTTATGTTCAAGGCTGCAGCATGGGGGGGGACCTCAGCAAAACAAGTCCATTCAGCCGACACGTTTCGGGCTCCTGCCCTTAGTCACAGGCTATGTTCATGGTGGGCTTCCAGCGTTAAGTGCATCTGTCTTCAATATAAGTACCCCGCATCAGTGGGCGTTGCCGTTTGCACAGCCTTGTGGTACTTGAAGTGTTACCAGTATTGCTCCAGTGAGCCGCTTTGAAGTCCATCACTGTTTCCAATAAATAAAACCACAGTGGGTCGCCTTGCCGGCCCCTGCCCTCACGTCTCCACCTCAGTGCCTCGAACCAGCAGCTCCCGTCCTGAACGGCGTCCGCTTGATGGAGCACCAAGGTCTGCTACGCAGCGAGGATCCTTCACGACTAGGCAACAGCCGTTAAACATCAATCCGCAAAGTTTCACCCAATCGAAGGATTCCACAAACGGGGTAAGTACAGCAAAAGCATTTATTTATGTTCAAGGCTGCAGCGTGGGGGGGGGACCTCAGCAAAACAAGTCCATTCGGCCGACGCGTTTTGGGCTCCTGCCCTTAGTCACAGGCTATGTTCATGGTGGGCTTCCACCGTTAAGTGCATCTGTCTTCAATATAAGTATCCCCGCCTCAGTGGGCGTTGCCATTTGCACAGCCTTGTGGTACTTGAAGTGTTACCAGTATTGCTCCAGTGAGCCGCTTTGAAGTCCATCACTGTTTCCAACAAATAAAACCACAGTGGGTCGCCTTGCCGGCACCTGCCCTCACGTCTCCACCTCAGAGCCTCGAACCAGCAGCTCTCGTCCTGAACGGCGTCCGCTTGATGGCGCACCCAGGTCTGCTACGCAGCGAGGATCCTTCACGGCTAGGCAACAGCCGTTAAACATCAATCCGCAAACTTTCACCCAATCGAAGGATTCCACACACGGGGTAAGTACAGCAAAAGCATTTATTTATGTTCAAGGCTGCAGCGTGGGGGGGGGACCTCAGCAAAACAAGTCCATTCAGCCGACGCGTTTCGGGCACCTGCCCTTTGTCACAGGCTATGTTCATGGTGGGCTTCCAGCGTTAAGTGCATCTGTCTTCAATATAAGTACCCCGCCTCAGTGGGCGTTGCCGTTTGCACAGCCTTGTGGTACTTGAAGTGTTACCAGTATTGCTCCAGTGAGCCGCTTTGAAGTCCATCACTGTTTCCAACAAATAAAACCACACTGGGTCGCCTTGCCGGCCCCTGCCCTCATGTCTCCACCTCAGTGCCTCGAACCAGCAGCTCCCGTCCTGAACGGCGTCCGCTTGATGGCGCACCCAGGTCTGCTACGCAGCGAGGATCCTTCACGGCTAGGCAACAGCCGTTAAACATCAATCCGCAAACTTTCACCCAATCGAAGGATTCCACACACGGGGTAAGTACAGCAAAAGCATTTATTTATGTGCAAGGCTGCAGCGTGGGGGGGGGGGGGACCTCAGCAAAACAAGTCCATTCAGCCGACGCGTTTCGGGCTCCTGCCCTTAGTCACAGGCTATGTTCATGGTGGGCTTCCAGCGTTAAGTGCATCTGTCTTCAATATAAGTACCCCGCCTCAGTGGGCGTTGCCGTTTGCACAGCCTTGTGGTACTTGAAGTGTTACCAGTATTGCTCCAGTGAGCCGCTTTGAAGTCCATCACTGTTTCCAACAAATAAAACCACAGTGGGTCGCCTTGCCGGCCCCTGCCCTCACGTCTCCACCTCAGTGCCTCGAACCAGCAACTCCCGTCCTGAACGGCGTCCGCTTGATGGCGCACCCAGGTCTGCTACGCAGCGAGGATCCTTCACGGCTAGGCAACAGCCGTTAAACATCAATCCGCAAACTTTCACCCAATCGAAGGATTCCACACACGGGGTAAGTACAGCAAAAGCATTTATTTATGTTCCAGGCTGCAGCGTGGGGGGGGGGGCCTCAGCAAAACAAGTCCATTCAGCCGACGCGTTTCGGGCTCCTGCCCTTTGTCACAGGCTATGTTCATGGTGGGCTTCCAGCGTTAAGTGCATCTGTCTTCATATATATATATGTATAGAGAGACATATACAATTAAATCTCTTCATTCAATCTTTTTGGCACTTTAATTGTTCGACCTGATCTCGTTCTTGGAAACTTGGAACTGTTATCACCAATGTCCAGGATTAGTTTGAGGTAAACTTCCTAGTGTGTGTGGATGATGCACAAATTCACTTCCAACTAAAAAACCAAAGAAAATAATTCCACCAACATCACCATATACTTAGACCATGTCCTCCCATGAAAGGAGGAGACCTTCCTCTACATCAATAGAGCCTATATTGAGATCGTTGTTAAAGAAGGAGTCTTCTCTATCAATTTTTCAAAGGCCTTGATTTCTAGGAATCTTGTCTCCAAAACGCCCAAAAAACCAGGAAGATTGACAAACTTTGATTGTGGACTTTTATTTGTCTGACAAGTCAAAGCAGTCTATGCAGGTATCAATATCCAGCTCTGATTACTTGGCATAATCCTTTTTACTACTCCTTACGAACAATCAAGGAAACCTGACAACAGCCTCAGTTGTGGCATGCCTGGGCAACCGTAATATTATATACACTGCTCTCTCCAAGAAACTCATTGCCAGGCAATGATGGTTACAGAACACACAACACAGATTTTGCCTATACATCTGTAAATGCGACCACATCAAGCCCACCCTGAAAGCTCTCTTCTGGCTTTCAGCAGAAGCCAGAATTAAATTCAAGTTTCTCTGCACCATCCCTAAAGCCTTTTAGGGAAAGGCTGTAAAATCCTGAAAGAATTGGCACCACACTACGCCCCAACTGAAAATATCTGATCATCGTCTGCCCACTTGATACATCAATGATCTTTCAAGAGTTTAAAACACAGTGACAGATGCCTGGCGGTATTGGTACTCAGCTGTGGAACACCTTAAACCATAACCAGGGCTGGCTTTAGGGCAATGTGACCATTGCAACCACATCTGGCACTGAGCTCGGGGGGCGTTGCCTTTAGAAATAACCTATGGTTTTAAAAAGACCTGTTGTAGAGTTCTTTGTGTGTCTAGCAGTTTTCAGACTACAATAAAAATGTCATGATAACTCTGGTATTTAATGTTCCTGCTGGAGAGAGATTGGAGTTTTGTCTAGTGGCATTTTTGACTCATCATAAAGTAGTGCAGAGGGTTATTAAGCCTGCTACAAAGAACATGCACCTTTCAGATCACAGAGCTGCATTTTATGTGGCTAGCAGGCTTGCTGTGAAGTCGTATTCAAGACTGTCCTATAAAAGTTATTGCCGTCCTGCAGAGATGTGCTGGTATGCTCCATCAAATGAATAGCTTTCCTGCTGAGAAGTGATGGTAGTCTTCATAAAATGTACAAATGCCATGAAGTAAATGCTGGTCCCAGCGGAAGTGGTGCCACTCTTTCAAAGTACAGAAGGATCCACTGTAAATGATTTATCTGTGCCATACAGAAGGACCGAAATGCAGCGAAAGTGATAACAGCCCCAAGAGGAGAGCCTGTGCCGGAAGCACAAGCAGGTGCTAGTGCTCTTCTGTTGGGAAGAGTGGGTGAGCTCTAGCTGGCTTCTGTCTGTGTGCTGTGCAACAGATTGAATGTGCACAGGGATCAACTCATGGTACCCATGGATAAATTTGCCAAGCAGCATAGATACTAACAGGAAAGTGAGAGATTTTTTAAAAATAATTGGGAGAATGTATTTCTCTCTTTGATTTCTATTGATGCCTGAATCGGGTCTATTGTCATGTACAGGCAGTAAATAAAAATATAGCTTTTTTTTCTTTACCTGTCAAGAGCATGGAGAAAGTGTTATGGCAGGCAGAGAGAGCGTGACAAAAATGTTGTGCACTGGCCCGCAGGAGCAGGTTAATGGCAGTGCATGCTCTGAGTCACACAAGACCAGTCTCTGTTTGCAGAACTGCAGAGGAATCAGGTTTATGCATATGGGAATCGGGAGGTGGGAGACTAGCCTTGAAATGGGAAGTCTCCCGACTGAATCGAAAGGGTTGGCATGTATGGCCCAGGATCACAAGCTGCATCAGCCAATAACACTGAGTGATCTAGGCTTGTGAAAGGGACAGGCCAGTAGCACAAACTGTGTTAGTGATAGTGTGTGGCCTGCCCAGGAGCAAAAAGCAAGTCAGTGGTACTGGATGTGTCAGGATAGGCGAGTGGACTGCCCTGAAGCACAAGCAGTGTCAGTGAGCAAGGGGGTAAGCTGAGCTGCTGGGCAGCTGCCCAGGACAGGAGCTCAAGATGCATAAGCCAGTGATACTCATGCCTGTATTTATCATCTTTTCAAGCAGCCCAATGCAGCACGCCACCTGGCTGTGCTGCGTGAAACAACAGGAATGTGCCATATTTAACATTATACGGCACATTCCTGTCCATTCCTAACACTGGTGCACTTTTGGCTGCCTAGTGCCAACCAAGGCTCCCTTGCGTTATGGTGCGTTGTAGGCTGGATTGTTTTTGTGCAGGAAGGGACACCTTCTTACACAGAAACAATCCTGAGAGGCATTTTTGTCTTTCTCCTCGTTATACCTCACCTGGGGAGGTGCAGCATTTTCACACATTCCCCATATCTGAGAATGTGGCAAAATCCATGAGTGGATGTGTGGGAACTGCCATGCTCCACCCATGGAATGTCCCCCTGTGGCAGAGTAACGCCAGGCAGCGATTTTTGCAGCCTTCGGTTACTTTAGTTTTTTTAAAGCATGTTGGGCCATGCAAGGTGGACTTGCGTGGCTTGATAAATTTCACTTACGTTTTGCGTCACCCTTGCGCCCCCTTGATAAATCTGACCCTCACTGAGCCATGCTAGTGGAAGGGACTGCTGCATCAGCGAATGACTTGGAGTGGGTTGCCCAGGAGCATAGGGCACATCAGTGGCACTGGATTAACTGGTGTAGCGAAGGAACCTGCTCATGATCATAAGTTATTTGAGTCAGGGGTGGCTTCTCGTATAAGGTGAAGGAGCGTCGTCCTACTGCTCTGTGAGCAGTTGAAAAAGGAAAAATAAAATTATACTAACAGACTTTATTATAATTTTATTTTTCTGTGGCTTGGCTGGTTAGGGGCGGGTGGGGCTGGCTCTAACAGGAACAGGGGAGGAGTGGTATGCAGTCACTTAAGTGTGCAGGACTGTTTGGCTGGCCCTATTGGGCAGGCCAAACAGTCCTGCACATTTTGCATGTTCTTCATGTTCTTCATCCAGGCTGGACTACAGCCTGGGTGAAGAACATGCCCAGGACCCCAGTCCCTCTCTTAGCGCTCAACCAAGACCAGCGTCGTGACTGGCTAGGAGAGTCTGGATGTCTGGGTGCCTCCTGTTTCTGTCTCTGGAAGTGGGCGAAGAGGATTGAGAGGCGGCAGCCGGCCTGCAGGTAAGGGTTTTCTTAAAATGTATTTTCTTTGGTTTACCTCCCCGCAAGCCCTGCTTTCCCCGTTAAGTAGGGTCTGCCACTGAATTCAGTGACATGGGCTTTATGTTTTTCCCCCAGTCTTTCATCAACCTAATGTTGCTAAAGACAGTTCAATTGTGTAGAAATACATTCATATTAACAAAGCCAACCTCTGTGGTGCTTTTTAAATCCTGAGTTTTTAATTCTGTAGACCAAGCACTTTTAAAATATACTGCCTATTGTTATGGATCGAAATAATAATCTCTAGACCTTGTAATCCTCATTGTTTTATGTAACATTTCCTATATGCTGATTAACGCATGTATGATCTGTTGTCTCAGTATAGTGTGTGTGTGATATAGAGTGCTTTTAAACCCTACACTGGTATGTGTAGCCCTATAAAATGCATGTGAGAGGGGGGCTATGGAGAGAAGAGGGGCACGGTTGGAGGTTGCTAATGAGGAAATCAGTGGAGAAGGAGGTCTTTGAGGGACAAGCAGGGAGAATGTCGCAACGGGCACCACCGGTGCTAAAGCCCCCCCTGCCAGTCCCGTGAAATCCCTATGATTCCGGAAACTCATAAAGGCTGAACTATTCAGACTTGCTTTTTAAATTGAACTCCTTAGAGTCAGAATGCTGCAGTACATTCAAGCCAGAGGTAAACAACTTACGGTTTCCTTTGGGAAGAAGAGTACCTATTTTTATTAAAAAGTATTGTCACAAAATGCTTTGATTCAGCTGCACACAATAGAGCACAGCAAGGTATGTGTTAAAATACTGGCACACCTCTCCCTAAACCCAGGGCTTATCATGACACGTCCCAGGAGGGAGTATTAAAATCATTTTCGTCACACTTGTGTTATATGGTTAACACATTATCAAGCACTGACCAAATGGAAGCCAGCTTAAAACTTAGTAATGGGGTCTTAATGTCCCCAAATGGGCTGCCCTAACTTCTTATCAGAATTGTGAGAAACATTCAAGTGTGAAGACATTTAGCGCCAGATGTACAACCCTGACATTTTGCGACTCACAAATTGCGCCGCTTTACGACTCGCAAAATGCAATGTACAACAGTGTCACAGACACCGTCAGCGATTCCCAATGGGGTTGCAAATTGCATGCCTCATCAATATTCATGAGGCAAGTGCAATTAGCGACTGCAGTGGGAATGGCTAGCACTCTTAGGAATTGTGGCCTGCTGGGATCAGCAGACCACCATGTCTGGGACTGCTTTTTAAACAAAGCTGTTTTTTTTTTTTAATGCAGCCCGTTTTCCTTGAAGGAAAATGGGATGCATTTAAGAAAAGAAAATTAAACTTTTCAGTTTCATTTTTTATTTCTCACACACTCACAAAGGGGAAGGGGTCCCCGGGGGGCCCTTCCTGTTTGTGTGTGGTTTAACACCTACTTGAAGTAGGTGGTAACCTGCAAGTGTTTTGCACCCGCAAATGCAGTCGCAAGACAATAGTACATGGTGTAACTTGCCCGGGGACGGGCACGGGAAATACTTAATTATTGGCCACGCTACTGCGCGGCGCGGACAGTCTCAGCCCACACCAGATCACAGGACAGAGACCGTGCCCTCGAGCGGGCGGCTCCTTTTATTTAACCCCGCATGCCATGTCTGGCCTGAGGATGCGGTGTGACGGCTAGTTGCACCACTAGACCGTGGGATATTACATCCCTATACAAATCGGTCAATGAAACACAAAAATGCAAACTCAGATCATTGAAATAGTTCAAACAGTTCAAATCCCCAGAGGGGTGGTACTTGCGTGCTCCCCGTCGGCCGCCACCGAACACCTTCAGCAGGCAAAGTCCTTCAACCGCTGGCTGGGGCGAGGATTGGGCCTTAGGCTGTATCTTTGCGGAGAGTCTCGCAGTCGCGGACCCGTGGGAGGTCCACCCTCTGGTGCCGGTGTCCCGGTGGCCTCGGTGGTTTCGGGTGTCGGTGCAGGTGTACTCCCGGTGGGCTCTTCCGGGAGTCTTCCCGGGTGGCATGGGGGCACCTCTTTGAACCAGGACACATTTCGGGACACTTCCTCTCCTCCTCTTTGGGCTGTCACCATGGCCCCTCGCTTCGCGATGACTGTCCAGGGCCCCGGTCCATAGTTGGTTTTGAACTTTCCTCCAGGACGGCGGTCCTTCAGCAGAACGGTGGCTCCTGTGCAGAGGGTCCTTGGCGTGGCACGGCGGCGAATGCTTGCATGTTGGTTTCGCCGGGATCTTCTAGCTTGTACAGCCTCGGTCTCTATTGGGGGCGGTGACCACCCTGGAGGCGTAGGGAGTAAGTCTCTCCGTGGGCCCTGGAGCATCAGTGCCCACGGGCTCCTCTGGGTGGTGCAGTGTGGTGAGCTCCGGTATTCCCGCAGGAACTCGTGCAGTCGTAGTTCCGGGTCTGCTTGTTCTACCCCTGCGATGCGGATTACCTTGTTCAGCGTACGCATAAAACATTCCACATCGCCGTTGGCCTGGGGCCACTGGGGGGGTTATTCGCCGGTGGTGTATTCCCCTCTGCCTTAGAAACGTGGCGAATTCCGCTCCTTGCAAGGGTGGCCCATTGTCACTCCGGATTTCCTGTGGGAATCCGAACATGGCGAATACTTTTTCTAAGACTGGCTCTATCTGGGCAAATGCCGTGGACGTCACTGGCTCTACTATGGGATATCATATTTCGAGAAGGCGTCCACTAACACCAGCGTGTGTTTTCCTCCTGGGAAACTCCCAAAGTCTCTGCTTACTTGTGACCACGGGATGGTACATGCATCTTCGGTGATCACCTGTGCCGGCCTCTCCAGGTTTCCGGTCAATTGGCATAGGGGGCATCGAATGACGTACTCCTCCACCATGTTTTCCAGCTCCGGGAACCATACCTTCTCCTGCATTCTGGCCTTCATCTTTGTGATTCCTTGGTGTCCCCCGTGAGCTAGTTGCGTCGCCTTGTGTCTCAGGGTCCGCGGTATTACCAGCCTGGGTCCTCGGAGTAGGATCCCGTCACTTGTAGCGCTGAGTTCATGCCTTATGTGCCACATCTTCGTGGAGTACTCCCGCTCGTCTGGGCTCCATGAGTTGGCTTGTCGCAGGTATTTCGTCCACGACCCCTCCTGGACCGCTTTCAGAGTCCGGCTATACACGGTGTCTTCGGTAGCCGCATCCTTAATGTCTCCCAGCGTCATGTTCACCGGGCATGCTGCTGTGGATACAAGGTGTACATATTGTTCGATATCCGCATTGTCTTCCTGTGCGTCGGTCGGGGCCGGGTGCCGGGACAGAATATCTGCAGCATTCTTTGCTCCCGGTCGATACACGACTTCCATTTCATACGGCTGCAGCTGGACTGCCCATCTCTCAATGCGTGGCGGTGGGTGAGGCGCCGTCCCTTTGAAGAGTGGCACAAGCGGTTGGTGATCTGTGACCATTGTAAACGGTTGTCCCTTGAGGTACAAGTGGAAATGGTTGCAGGCCCATCTAATGGCCAGTGCTTCTTGCTCAATTTGTGCGTACCTGGCTTCAGTCGGGGTAAGTGACTTGCTGGCGAACGATAGTGCTGCCCATCGCCCTGGTTTCTGTTGCTGGGCCAGCACCGCGCCAAGCCTGACGGGGCTGGCATCCACAAGAACTTCTGGCTCCTTTGCTGGGTCAAAATAGGCGAGTGTGGCTTCTCCCAGAAGAGCATCTTTTATCCCTTGGAACTCTGCTTCCTCCTTTGGTCCACATTGCCACTTGGCGTCCGACCTTGTGAGGGCTCTCAGGGGTTCTGCTCGTGTGGCGAGTCCGGGGATAAATCGTCCGCAGTATGTTGCCATCCCCAGGAAGCTGCGTACTTCTGTTGGGGTTGTTGGCGCAGGTGCATCCTTAATGGACTGTGACTTACGGTGGTCCACCTGAATGCCTTCTTGGTTGAACACATACCCAAAGAACTCTAGTGATGGCTGGAAGAACTGGCATTTGTCCATGTGTAGGGTCGCCCCGTGTTCTTTGAGGCATGTCAGGGTGTTGCGGGGATGCTGGTAATGCTCTGCGGCCGTCGCCGAATGGATGAGGATGTCATCACTTACGTTCAGCACGCCGGGTAACCCAAACAACAATTCTCATATCGTGTTTTGGAACACCTCCGCCGCAGATGATATTCCAAAATTGAGCCTTTTGTACCGTCGTAGGCCTAGGTGGGTGCTGAAGGTGGTGATGAAGAGGCTTTCCTTGGACAGTGGGAGTTGGTGGTACCCTGCGTTTAAGTCAATTTTCGAGAACCACTTTGAACCATTCACATCTGCGATGATATCATCCATAGTTGGCGTGATGTGGCGTTCTCTTCGTATGGCTTTATTTGGTAGTCACATGTCGATACAGAGGCGTATCGCCCCCGGCTGTTTCGGCTTCTCTGTGATAACCATTGGTGAAACCCAGGGCGTCGGGCCGGATACTTTTTCAATGACGCCTTGTCTTTCCAAGTTCTCTAGCTCTTTCTCGACCAGCGGCCGCAGGTGGAAAGGAACTCTCCTATGTCGCAGCGTGACCGGGACGACGGTTTTGTCGATATGCAGTTTGACTCGGCTGCACCTAATGCGTCCGAGGCCCTGGAATAGCTCCGGGAATTGATTGAGCAGCTCTTCTACCTGGTGGACTTGTACTCTCCTCGCAAAGGATATTAGCCCCAGGTCTTCTGCCGTGTTGCTGCTTAGCAGGGTGTCGGCTTCCCTGTCAATCACATGTATCGTCGTCGTGACCTCCCGATCGTCTGCCTTGACGGGGACTGTGATTTTTGCCTACAACGGGAGGGGCGTGTCCGCTCCGTACGCGTAGATTTTGGTTTTGGATGGCTTTACCGGAGGACAAGGCTTTAGGCATCGGTATTGTTGGAGGCCCATTACGTTCACTGTGGCCCCCGTGCCGATGACTGCCTGCACTTCCGTTCCCGCCACATGGACCATGCACGTTGGTTGGGGTCTGCGGCGTAGTTTGAGTTCCCTCGCAAATCAGATTAGGTATGCTTCTCCCTCGTCCTCGTCTAACGACTCTCCGCTCGTCTCCTGATATCTCCTTCCTTTCACCTTCGATTCGTCTTGCGGCCGCTCCTCCGTCACCAATAGGTGTCGTACTGCCTTCGTCGGGGGCCTCCGGTTTCGGAAGTCTCGGCCTCTCGTGCGTCTTCGGCATACAGAGGCAAAATGGTTGGGAATTCCGCAATTGGCGCACGTTTTCCCTTGCGCGGGGCAGTCCTTTGCGGCGTGTGGCTCGTGCCCGCAGTATCCACATCTTGATTTGGTCTCTTCGGGCTTCTGACTTCTGAAGGAGTCTCCTCTTGGCTTAGTTCGGAGGGCGTCTGCCCGTTCCACCTTGATGTTTTCAGCCCGTTCTGGGGGTTTTGTGAATGGGGGCAGGACTCCCGATGCCGCATGTTGGAACGGAATGTGGACTGGCACGGCAGCTTGACCTTGTGCGGCCCCTGGGCCTAGCGCTGCTCCCCCGTCGTTATCCCCATCGTTCCCTTGAGGCAGGTGGCTTATCTCGCTTTGCTTGTGGTCCTGGGCTTGTACTACCGGTAGGGGCGGCTTCAAATATGTGGCCTCCTCCCTGTTGCGTGTCCCTCCGCCTTTCTCTGGCTAGCTGCAGCTTGGCGGTATTGAACCCCTGGTGGGGTGTGCTGTAGGCCTGCTTCGTCCTTTTCCCTGCACTCTCCTTTGGGGGCCCAAGGGTGGTGGTTTGCCTTGTGCTTGTTATTCTCTGTGGCCACATATCTCTAGCAGCCTCCCTTATGGCACAGGCTATTGTATTGCCTTGTGCTTGTTTCTTTTTGGGGCCCCTTGTGCAGTTGCACTCACCGCCTCATTGCCGCCGGCACTGCCGAACCGGGTGACTCCTCTGGGGCCTGGTGCACGTGCGCGCTGCTTCCAGCGCTCCGTCTCTTTCCCGTTTTTTTTTTATTTTCCTCTTTCTCTCTGCGATGCGTCGCGGGCCCTTAGCGGTTGGGGCGCGGGGTTTCAGAGAACCCGCCTCGTCGCCAGTGTAACTTGCCCGGGGACGGGCACGGGAAATACCTAATTATAGGCTGCACTGCTGCGCGGCGCAGACAGACTCAGCCCACACCAGATCACAGGACGGAGACTGCGCCCTCGAGTGGGCGGCTCCTTTTATTTAACCCCGCAGGCCACACCTGGCCTGCGGATGCGGTGTGACGTCTAGTTGCACCACTAGAGCGTGTAATATTACACATGGCAGTGAGTCTCGCTATTAGGAAGGGACACCCCTTCCTAATAGCGAGAGTCGCAAACGCTATTTTGCGAGTCAGTGATTAGCAAAATAGCATTTGTACATGCCATTACCCTTTGTTGCAAGCTCAAAAAAGGGTTGTATATCTGGCCCTTAAAGTCTTATGAGGCTTGATTTCATGCTTATGGGCACCCTGCATTGGGGATGTTCGGAGTTGTTCAATACGCCACAATCCCGTAAGCATGCATCATGGCGGCTCATGTAACATGTTTACCAGTGACGTTTAGCAAGCCTTTGACAGACCAGGAAACCCTGGGTCGATGAAGCTGAAAGCCGTGTCTTTCAGTGGCTTTCAATCATGTGCTGCATCCTCATTATAAATTGTCGCTCTCGCATTAATGAGAGCATAGACAACAGAAGATTTGGAAAATGTTAATGCATTCGTCCACGGCGCTGACCTTTAAAGTTTAATATCATTGTCCAAGCAAACTCCCACGAGCCTCAGCACACACACAACTCCATTAAAGACAGTGTTTTCAATCACAGCTCAGCGTCCCCGAAGGAGCAATGTTTCAAACTTTCCAGAGACCTGAAGAGAAAGCAGAGAGGCGGCCTTGACCTTTACCTGACTCCAGCCGAAGGCGGGTCCTTGTGGGGACCGGATTGCGCGTGACAGATGGACACGGCTGGGATGACCTTTGATTAAGGGGTGGCCACGCTCACTGTTTGCTTGTTAAACATTGAAGAGGCATCACATTTGAAGGCACCTCTATTAGCTAAATGCAGGGCTTTAAGTGGGCTGGGTCTCACTGGCGCTGAGCACTGGAAGTTATTTAAAGGTGGTCTCGAAACAGGTCTCCATCGGTCTCTGTTTTGTGCCCTGGCACAGGCGGGCTGTTTTTTACCGGACTGCAGTGGCAGCAGGCACATCGATGTGCGCGTGCTCACACTGCTCACTTCTCACTAGTGCAGAAGTTAAGGCATGACGTCATGCCAGGTGAGTGTTGTAGAGGAAGGATTTTTTTTTAAACAGAGTCATTTTCTCTCTGGATGTCCCTTCTCTGTTTTTAAACTCAGGAGCAGCAACATTGTCATGGTGTCACCAGGGCTTTAAGTGGAAGCTTTTTCAATATTATATACTAGCCACAGTTGCTGCTTATTTATCTTATGCAACTAACAACTACTGACAAAGCCAATAGTCCTGACTTGTTGTAGGGATGATGTTACTTGTTGTATCCTATACCTGGATGCAATGACAGAAACAACAAAATACAAGTCGGGTGGCACACTATGCTAGGCACAGGTTTTTAGCTTATGCGTTTTTTATGCCACTGGCCATGCCCCTTTGAGAGACCCCCCAGTTTTGTCATCCCACTTAAAGCCCTGGCTAAATGTAATTATAAGGTCCTTGGTACTCACAGTATGTAGAAATGTGTGCATTTAAGGATATGAAGACCACATACTGAGGTGACGTTTACAAACTGCATTTTGTATTACCTTTAATAGCACAACAGTAGTACAACTAGCTTATCACAAAATACTTTCCACTAACCTACGTGCCTTCACCTCTCCTATTTTTATGCGCAGATATCTCCACCGGAAATCCCAGCCCCAACTGTGGAGATCTCCGCACACATAGGTATGTGTTTTAGTAGTAAATGTAGGAGGGACAGGATTGAGTGGTTAGACAATGGGAACTTTTTATGAATAATGGGAGGGGTTTATGGAGGAGGAATGATGGGTTTAGATAGGGCTAGAGAGAATTTTAGGAAGGGACATGCAGCAACTCACAAAACAGTGAATTCACAAACTGAACTTCTATAGTTACTACAGCCAAAAAAGACACAAAACAGTTGTAAATGTACTTCAGCTTCAGTAAGTACAGCACTACACTTGGACTGCCACTGGTTGTGCAACACCCTCCCATAGAAAATAATGACAGTAGGGATCAAAATAGAACACTATGAGTAATAATGGTGAAATACATTATTTAAAAAAATATATATGTAAAATGATTTTTATTAAAAAATAAATATTAAATATTAAGAAATATTATTTTGTTTTAAATTAATTTAATGAAGTTTTTTCCCATTTAAAAGTCAATGCAACATAATTTTTTTAACAAAATGAATCAAATTACATTATTTAACATTTACAGATAACTTTTTGTAACTATGAATACATAATAAATAAATATCAACATTTTACTTTAAGCTGGGTTTAATTTTGAACAAATATCTTTCAAAAAATGTAATGTAAAATGTATTTAATATAACATAAAAATTTACCCGATATTTTAAAAAAACTTTATTAAACTTTTATTAATTTCCCCATACTTTTCCATAGAGAGATCTCTCCCCTATTGCAGTGGTCTCTGTGAAGGGTGAGGAAGATAAATTATGGTTGTAAGGCCACTTCTACTAGCAACTTAACAATCATATTGGACGTTTTTACTGACTTCACCCTGTGTTTCAGGGGTGGGGACACATAACTCTACACCTCTGAGTAACTTTACACTCGTAAATGGTGACTAGCCAAAAGTAATAAAGTTGCTGAAAAGTGTAAGAGTAACTTTACATGTTTAGACTTATTCATGTGTAACGTTACCTTTGTGAATAACCACCCAGGACTTATTTCGCACCATTAGACTTTGATCCACATTAAGAGAGACAAAAGTAGAAAAGAGAGAAAATATGAAGAAGCGAAAGATAAGAAATGAAAAACAAAGACCACCTTATGATCTATAAAATCTATCATCTAGGTTGCTTCACTCTCCTGAGCAGTATATTTAGGAACTACTGTCCTATAGACAATAACCTGATGTGTTTTGCACTTCCCTTTTGTGGTTCACCCTACAAGTGTGCAAGAAGGAGCAAGCGATATCTTCAAAGTGAGGCCACCACTGTTGGGACCAGTGTTTAATTTGTAAAATAATAAGTACTGGGGGCCAATGTTTTGCTTTGAAGTTTGTGGCTGGCTTTATTGCATGTCAGCGTTCTAAATACCAAAGCTGTGCAGTCTTGATGCCATCTCATGGCTCTTTAATCCATCAACAGAAACTTCTTGTCCCTTTATCTCACTCTTGCAGTTTCTTGCTTCCGTCCTTTGTTACATTTTTCTGGCTTTCTATTCCTCCTACCCTCCCCCTAGTTTATTTGCCCTCTCTTGCTCAGGGTCAAAGTCTAATGAGTAAAGATTTGTGCTGGTCCCCAAAAATGAATGCTGTTGAGCCCCACCTGCAAAGTCCAGCTCAAATTAAGCACTGTCTGGATCTCTTTACTAGGGGTTTTGCTAAAGACCACCAAGCTTCTCAGTTTTTGCAAAAAGATTACACTTTTTTAATCTTTCATTTTATTGCTTACATGGACTGTACCTGCTTTTGTAAGTCGTGAGACAAAAATCGAGTATTTCAAAGAAAACCTGCCCTTAGGAAATCAGCTAGGACTTGTCTAGAATAAAGTCTTTTTTTTCCAGAGACCCCTCACCCCCCAGGGTTGCCCCCAGATGGCATGCTTCATCATTGGGGTTCCACTCAATCCTCTACGGATTGAGGCGTGCTGTGGCTTGTGAATTATGTAGGAGCACTTTTTATTGTAGACTATGTGTCGTGCAGTGATGTGGAGTGGAAAGGGAAAGAAAATTTAAAATGTAAAAATACCTAACTAGTTGGCCACTCTTTTATTCCCGCCCCTAGTTGGTATGGTTAAAAATCAGGGGTCGTTACTGAGAAGAAAACTGACCTTAACCTGACCAGGTTGAATCAGTAATGTGTTTTTGTCAACATGTTTCAAGCTGTTCCCCTAATAGCTCATCATCAGGACTCCATGCAGCCCAGCCACGTGTGTACCACTCCAAGTGAATCCTATGATAAGGACACAAAACATGCACACCTAATGCGCATGCACTGTATACATAAGGTTCTAGTGATTAATCTGTATTTCTGTTAATGCATTATTATTGCATCATGGTCAAAGCCAGGGGTAGAGGGGCTTGTAGTCACACTTTTGTCTAAGCCGCCTCCAGTTCAGTAACCTACTTCTCTCTCTGGAGACCGCATACAGTAGGTTACGGAATCGAACGTGTAAGCTCATTCAGTCTGTGACAAACTTCGGTTAGCATACTCTAAAGTACATCTTCATGCATTTGCATGTCCAGTATGTTGGGCAAGAATCATGCCCAAGCCCACTGGGCTGGCATCCACAAAAAATCTCTGTATGCAATTTCAGATTAACATTAGTCATCCCGAGGAGGAGCCTAGCGCGCAACCAAGATGGCCGCGTAGGTGCGAGGCTCCCGAGGACCTCCGCGACCTCCTGCATATATCCTGACAATATCCTGTCCTAGATGAGGGGACTGTGTTGGTGAGCCCGAGCTGAGGTGGCACCCGCTTTCCGCTTCCAAATTGGACCTCGGACTCCGGCGGTAGCGCCGTTTGAGATTTCCGGCCTTCTCCACGCCGGACCCCGGATTGGAGTTGTGGGGTGATCCGGAGGCAAAGTTAACAACAGCGGCGGGCTGGGCGCGGCGGCTCGCGTACCCCGCACTTTCACTTTCGCTTTTGCACCCTCCTTGCTGGTTCGGCGAGGTTGGGTTGCGGGGCACTGTGAGGTAGTGTGGCCCCGTTGGGGTGCCCTGCCGGCCCGCCGGCCGTGACTTGCCCCGTGGCCCTGTGGTGACCCCCCCCCCCCGGATCCCGTGAACCGGCTTGCCCGCCCTTTACGACGTGCCTGGCACGGCCGTGGGACTGGAACCATGTCCACAAAGCAAGATGGAGATCGGGCAAAGGTGAAATCGACCCGACGTGGCGCAGTCCCCCAATCCAACAGCATGGACCGCTACACCCTCCAGAAGGGATCTCCCGAGGTGCCGCGTAAGTCCCCTGAGGGCCCGATTGATGCTCCTGCTCTGCCCGCGGACCTGACCCTGCGAGACGTCATGGGCACCATCGCTGAGATGAAGGCCTCAGTGGACCAGCGCTTTGATACACTGGCGCAGAAAATCGACTCGGTCCTTGTGGATGTTGGCCTGGTAAGGGCCGATTTATCCAAGACAAATGACCGGGTTGATTCGTTGGCCCACACCACATCGGGCCTCACGACGGATGTGGCAGCCCTCCAAAAGGAGGTGCGCCGGCTTGGCCAGGCGAGCGCGCTGATGGATCGTCGCCTGGAGGATTCTGAGGGTCGGGCCCGGAGGAACAATGTCCGTATTCTCGGGGTGCCTGAGGGACGGGAGGAGGCGGCGGCGGATCTATTCGTGGAGGACTTGATTCTCACCCACCTCCAGCCCCGGGGACTGAGTAAATTCTTCGCGGTGGAGCGGGCCCACAGGGTTCCCGGGGGAAGGCCTAAGCCCGGAGCCCCCCCGAGGCCTCTCATCGCCCGGATTTTCAACTTCCGAGACAGAGACGCTATCCTGCAATCCTCCAGACTACAGGGGCCGGTCAGACTCGACAATATGGATATAAATTTTTATCCTGACTTCACCCCAGCGGTCCAAAAGCAGAGACTAAGCTTTCTCGGAGTTAAACGTCGTCTACGGGAATTAAATCTCAAGTACGCTATGCTTTTCCCGGCTAAGCTGCGGGTGGAGTTGGATGGCCGTACGCACTTCTTTGATCGTCCCGAAGCAGCCGGGGACTGGTTGGATACTTTGCCTGGGGATCGGGATCGGGGGGGTGGGGGGGAGCGGTGGGGGGAGAGGGCCCGCCGGATCAGGACTGAGGGCCTAATATTATGCCTCGCTCTGGACAAAATTGATGTCACTTTAGACCGTTCACCTGTTTGAGTAAGTCTCCTCCTGTGGAGGTCGTGTAGGGTCTCTTGGGGGTTCTCCCTCCTCCTCTGGGGGTTTAGTTAGTTTCACCATCTTTGGGGCGACAGGCACACTGCACTTTGGGGGGGCTGTTTGGGCTCATGCAGGGGTGCAGGGAGGGGGGAGTTCTGTTGGGGGGGGGGAGTTGGGGTGGGGTGTTGTTGTTCGTTTTTACCACAAGGCAAACCCTTTTCTGTATCGTTTTCAAGGTGCTCTCCGGGGGACGATTGATGGCTCCTGTGTGTTATGGGGGGTAGGGAGTTGACTTTGTTGTCTTGGAACGTTAATGGACTGGGGGATAGGATCAAGCGAGGTGTGGTCCTGCAGTATTTGAAACGAATCTCACCCGATGTAGTCTTCCTGCAGGAGACACACCTTATTGGAAACTCTTTCTGTGCCATGAATCGGCGTGGCTATCGTTTGGTGGCCCACTCGGGCTTCACGTCGGGCTCACGGGGTGTGGGCATTATGGTGAAGAACTCGCTCCCGCTGGAAATTGATGAGGTGCGCCATGATGATAGGGGGCGCTATGCTGTTTTAGTGGGGAGAATGGAAGGCAAAGTGGTGGTTTTTGTATCGGTATACGTCCCACCGGGGTTGCAGGCGACCACTTTTGCAGACCTGGGGCGCCTCCTCCTGGGCCTTCCGGGGGGACTCCTAGTGGTTGGGGGGGACTTCAACGTGGTGGTTTCTGGGACTCTGGATCGTCACCCCCCTAGGGACCTCCCCCGGGCCCAGGCGTGGCTACCTGGCCTCTTGGATACACTGGGATTGGTGGACTGCTGACGCTTAAAACATCCCGCGCAGCAGCAGTACACTTTCCACTCGGGGGCACATGGTAGCCTCTCACGGCTTGATCATGTCCTTGTCCCGGCGGCCTATGCTGGGAGTGTGGGGGAGGTGCGCCATCTGGCGCGGGGTATTTCAGATCACTCCCCGCTCCTGTTCCATTTTGATGTCCTTCCGAGGGGTGAGGGCAGGGTAGTTCCCATCAATGCCTGGTACCTGCGCGACCCCACTATTCGCGCTGCTGTGATTAAATCCCTGCAGCGATACTTTGATGAGAATGTGGGGTCCACCCCTTCGGCTATCTCCTTGTGGGAAGCCTTCAAGACAGTTCTCAGAGGAGAGGCCCTGTCCCTCATTTCCCATGCCCGGAGGCGCGAGCGGGAGGAGGTTACCCGGGTGGAGGCCGAAATTGCCGAATTGGAGGGTGATTTAGAGAGCGGAGTGACGGATGCTGCACTGCATGTCCTACAACTTAAGCAGGCGGCCTACAGGGCCCTCGTTACGGAGGCGGCCAGGGGCCTCAGTAGGGAGCAGCAGGGGCGACTGTATGATGTGGGTGATAAGGCGGGCAAACTGATAGCGTGGTTGGATAAAAAGGAGAGAGTGAATCGTGTGGTCCCGCTGATTGAGAGGACGGATGGTGTGAGTGTCACCGAGCCGGAAGAAATTGTCTCCTGTTTCGCGGATTATTTCCGCGAGGTGTATTCTCCGGTCTCTCCTTGCTCGGAGGAGGACTCCCATTCCCTGCTTAGGGATATCGCGCTGCCCTCCCTCTCGGAGGAGGACAGGGTGTCGCTGGATGCCGCTCCTACATCCGACGAAATTGCCCTCGCCATACGTTCGGTTGCCTCTGGCAAGGCCATGGGCCCAAATGGCATCCCTATCGAGTTATATAAGCTGCGACCAGATGTATTGGCGCCCCACCTCCGCGCGATGTTCCTGACGGCCCACTCGCTGGGCTCCCTCCCACCGGACCAGCGTCTGGCTACTATCGTGGTGATCCACAAGGAGGGGAGGCCTCGGGACCGGGTCACATCCTACCGGCCTATCTCGCTTTTGAATGCGGAGCCCAAAATTCTCGCCAAGGTGCTGGCCAATCGGCTGGTCGGCGTGGTGGGCGACCTGGTTCACCAAGACCAGTCCGGCTTTATACCCCATCGCAATACAGCCCTTAATCTGCGGCGCTTGCACGGGGTGCTCGCACGTGTCCCATTCGTGCGGGAGCCGGCCATTTTGGCGTCCTTAGACGCGACTATGGCGTTTGACACGCTTGAGTGGCCATACATTTGGGCGATGCTGGCGAAATTTGGATTCGGCCCGGGCTTCATCAGTTGGGTCAAATTGTTGTATTCGGGCCCATTGGCGCAGGTGGTGGTGAATGGAAGAGTTTCGGCCCCATTCGAGCTGGGCCGGGGCACGCGACAGGGCTGTCCCTTGTCGCCGCTCCTGTTTGCGCTGGCCTTGGAGCCCCTGGCGGAGTGGCTGCGGTGGCACCCCTCCATCCGTGGACTCCGTTGGACCCCCGAATATGAGGACCGTGTGTCCCTATACGCTGACGACATCCTTTTGTACCTAGCCTCCCCACGTAAGTCACTCATAGTCCTGGTTGATGTTTTACGTTCATTTGGCCGGAACTCAGGCCTTGTCATCAACTGGGCTAAGTCATGCGTGTATGTGCTCTCTGGGGAGGCTCCTGTCCTTCCGCGGGGTTGTCCGATTCAGATTGCCTCTCAGGGGTTTCGATACCTGGGTGTCTACATTACTCTGGACCCAGAGGCTCGTTACAAGCGGAACTTGCTTCCCCCTCTCCAGCGCTTGACGGAGGACGTCGTGCGCTGGCGGCGCCTGCCGCTTTTGCCGCTCGGCCGGGCGGCGTTGTTTAAGATGATGTCGTTGCCACGTTTCTTATACGCCCTCCAGAACACTATGGACCCAGTCCCGGCGCGCTACTTCCGTGAGGTGGAGAGTTTACAGCGCCGCCTGTTCTGGGACGGGAGGCCGCGCATTGCCCTGGCGAAGTTGACGCTCCCATGGTATGACGGGGGGATCGCCCTCCCGGATATTAAACGGTATTACTGGGCCTCCCAGCTAGCTGCAATTAACCATGGCCTCTATGGGCCCGCCTTGAACCCGGCGTTTGAGATGGACAAGATGCTACTGCCCGGTGGCGACTACAATCGAGCGCTCTACTCTGGCGCGCCTGATGCTCGCTTGACGGGACCTACGCGTGTCATGGTCAGAGTATGGCATGCGGCTAATGCAGCTATGGGGTGGAAGGACCGTTTGACCCGGGCGTCACCGCTGTATGCGTCTGAGAAGCTGGGCTCTCTCTGGACCTCGAAGGGCTTCGCGAAATGGGACATGATAGGCATCAGTAAAGTGGGGGATCTCTGGTCGAGGGGAGGATTTAAAACATTCGAGATGCTGCAGACGGAGTTTCAGTTGCAGGGTAGTGAATACTTTCGATACCTGCAGATCCGTCATGCACTGGGCTCCGTCTTCCCAGACGTCGCCTCCATCCCGGAGTCTTCCCCCCTGGAGGATAGAGTGCTAGATGGCCACGTTCCAGATAGTACGATCTCCCTTATTTATAAAAAACTGATTAATGATCGATCGGGCTTGCTGATTGGCCTTCGCGAGGCTTGGGTTGCCGACGGTCTGGAATTGGACGATGAGGACTGGATCTCCGCGGTGGCCTCTCCGAAGGAGGTGGCTATACCGGCTCGCCTTCGCTTCGTCCAGCTCAAAATACTCCACCGGGTCTACATGACGGGGCCAAGGCTTCAGCGCATGGGCTACACTGTGGATGGTTTGTGTAAGCGTGGTTGTGGTGCCGTGGCGACCTTCCTGCACATTTTATGGGAATGCCCGAAGGTGGAGCGATTCTGGCGCGGTGTGCACGAGGTCCTGCGAGTGGTTACGCGTGTTGCGCTGCTGCCGGAAGCGAGGAGATGCCTGTTGAATGTGTGGGAACCAACTGACTACTCGGCTCCGCAAACATGGTGGGTGACTCTGGGATATATGATTGCTAAGCGTGACATTGCGCAACTGTGGGGATCCCAGAACCCCCCGACGGTGTCGGCCTGGAAAGAGCACATGGATTGGTGCATGTTTCGAGAAAAGGTGGTGTATGTGGCGAGGGGTAAGCCTGTGACATGGGTGAAAGTGTGGGGCCCCTGGAACGCCTACCGTGGGAGTATTTGCGCGCCACCATTGCTGCCTGCTGCCTCACCAGCCCCGTCCCCTTAGCTGACCCCTTCCCCTAGCCCCGGGCACAGGTCCCCCCAGTCCTCACTCTGTTTCCCTTCCCCTCTTTGGACTCCTCTAATAGTTGGGGTTCCCCTTTAGGGAGCACGTGCTGTTACTTTCGACTGTAGGGTAGCCTTGTGGGTGTTGTTTTTTTGTTGTTTGTATAAAATGAAACCGCACTGTGACGTATTATGGCTGTGGCCCATGATGTTGATGACTCCTTCTTATGCTCCTTTGGAATGCCAAGGGTTCTATGAACGTATGCCATATGTTTCTGTCATTCCTAGCGGCCGGCCGGAAGGTTGTGGGCCCATAATTGTATATTCTTGAGATTTGTAATAAACGGTTTCAAAAAAAAACAAAAAAACATTAGTCATCCCAGTAGCATTTTTACTCGCATGCTTAACTGTCTTGAAACTTTAATCACACTCCTATGACCACTGAAATGAAAGATTCTGTTTCGTTAACTCTCTCAATGGGGCACTCACAGTGGCTAAGTCACAGGTGTACCTAGAACACTAGCTGGCTATACAAAGAAAAGAACACAGCATGGTTACATCTTGGGGCGTGGAAGTAGATGACAAAGCCTGAACCTTAGCTGAATCTGGAGTCATTTCCCTTTCCCAGAAAATGTGCCCAATTAATTTTAGTTTTGTTTTATGAAATACACACTTTTCAGCATTCTACATAAGACCTGCACCAGCAAGCAGACAGCACACTTGTATAAGGGCTCTATCATGTTCCTTTTGTGTAGCCTCAAATGCTAGTATATCATCACTATAATTGAAAGAATGTGTGACAGTCTGTATAATGCAACATATTACATCTTGGAAAAGTTTGGCCGCTGAGGACACTCCTGACTGTGGTTTTAGGAAGGTTGTGGTAAATTTAAATTACCTGGACTTAATTTATGCGGTAAAATACAATACGAATAACTCAGTAAAAATAAGAGGCAGAATCCGTGGTATTCGAGGGTATAATAGGGAGTTTATTCCTTACAAAGGAATGATGGTTCGAACCAGGCAATCGAGTTCCGTCACCACGAAGGTTCAGGAAGGGATCAGCAATACATTATTGACAGGTTATGGCATATATAGTAATGCATTACAGTAAAGACAGATGCAAGAGGCGTAACAGCTGATAAGAATACACATACGTAATAGAAAAGGCGTTACAATAAGCGTGCATAGAGGCGTATACTAAAAACGTCATTATGATGATGACACAAGTGGGTGGATCCATAAGAGAATCCTGCAAAGTCAGCAAAAAATACATGGTAGAGATGCGCGCGCAGCCGCATGACGTATGATTGACGTGTAACTAGAGGGTGAAGGGAACTTGACATTTAGCCCTACATGAGGAGACAGAAGTCTGGGGTGTCAGGACAACCTAGTCCTAAATCATATCTAATATCTTGTGTTTAAGGAACTATATTATCTAGAAGGAAAAGTCTTCTCGGACAGATCTATACTGACTGCTAGTGCGTGTACAAGCGTCTAAGTGTCTATATGAGATGCGAGGGGGCATGGGCCTACCATGGTAACGAGAGTCATGAATTACTTGCACGGAGACAGTAAGGCCGGGCCCTTTGCTCTGCAGCTAGAGGGATGTTTACCTAAGCTATTTAGACAGGAATGCATTTCTTGAGGAGCGGAACAGATAACTTGAAGGCTGAATACAGTTTTTGGCAGGCAACAGGCCGGGCTAGGCACCGTTAGCCGCGCAGGAAGTAAGACAAAGTTCATGGATACAGATGCAGGTCCAGGCTGGAGCATTCAGAGGCAGAAGCAGGAAAAGCTCGATGGCAGAATTCAGGGCCTACCTTGCCAGAGCTGGAAAACGTGAAAAGTATACCATATAAAGACGGTGGCAAGGTATACTTAGGAACGGAATATCTGGCCCATTCATGGCAGATATGAAAGAGTACATATTAACGTTGGACACAATTGTATTTGCGTCTTCATAGCTTGAAGTGGAGGGAACATACATGTACTTGTAGCATGTACATGGAGCCGTTGGGGTCTAGATAGGGGACACAATTGACCATAAAAATTCATATTTCCTCATTCCCTCCTTGTCCCCTACGACCCTTCATGAAATATCGATTTTCAGGAATCCATCAATCTGTTCATGTAACATCATTTGCTCTTCTTTCTTCTTCCGGGATCTTGAATGAAAACTTGAACGTGGAATACACGATGTGGCACACAGGCCGCAAATCGCTGGTCCACATTGTAGACATAGGCAGCAACTGAATACTATGAGAAGGCCAATACCTAGGAAGGATAGGACTTTCCATCCCCAGGCTGACAACACGCTCCAGAACCAACCGGACCATGTCCAGGTGCCTGCATTCTGATGTATCTGGTTTGCAATCTTGTGAAGACGAGTTATAGCTTTATATACAGATGGCGCGTTTTCTGGGATGAAAACACAGCAACTTGATCCGATGACCCTACAAGCTCCGCCCCTATCTGCTAGGATGACGTCAAGGACAAGACGATTTTGGAGAACAACAATCCGCATCGCAGACTGCTACTCTGTTAAGTTGCCTAGGGCAGAGGTAGTTTCATTCACTACTGCTTCAAGGGTTCTGGTTAATCTACGTATCAGTTTACTGTTTGAGACAACCCCTATGTAAGGAAAGAGACCTTTATTGAAGTCTGTATATTGTTCCCATGCTGTTTCGGTATAGTCAACAGTCGGGATATCTCTCTGGGGTCTATGGTGTACTAGATTGGTATTTCTATGATAATCAGGAGGGGCTAGGAAAACAGGTGGCAGAAGGAATGCAATGTAACAGGTACCATCCCAATCTAGGGGTAGGCGTATATATGCGGTGTGGCCACAGATGAAGTAGGAGTGACGGGAAGCTCTAAATGTAGACTTGCCTTTATCACTAAATTCGATCACAGTAGTACATTTACTATGACCCAGGTGTACTGAACCATTCTTTCTTACACAGAATTCACCTTTGACTGGTAATACGGACATAGTAGGCAAGACTAGTGTAGCTTCAGATTCAACATTCAGAATCATGAGGTTAAGTGTAAAATTACCTAATCCATATACTTCATTTTCTAGGTCAGTTCCTGTTCTTTTGGGAAGTCCCTCCTTGTTAGGATAACAGGCTTTAAGCAAAACTAAGTTCAGGTTTCCCCATACCCAGTTGCTCTGATAAACTACAGTGTTTTAATCTAAAGAGTTAATCAAACTAAACCATGCTCCACAGGAACCATTGTGTGTAAACGGGTACGGAAAGAGAGGCAGAACTCCTTTGTACTTCTGATAGGGAGGGAGTCGGCCACATATCCAACAATTTGTAGCATTGCTGGTCTGATGGGAATGATGTAACATACTAATGAATGTGTTGTTGCGCAGCGCAAATCTATAGGACAACTCATGTGGAGGTAGTTCACTAAAAGAATGTTCGGCTGTAACATTATAAGCACTCTTGAAAATAGGATAGTACATGTGTAACAGTATACTTGTAGCAATAATAAAAAGACTTAGAAAAAACATAATCAACAATGTCACTATACAGTGACTATGAAGTGATTTACAGTATGCATGTTTCTTGAGCTGTTTCTGTCTATTTCTCTCTCTCATTCGGTCTAGAGGATACATGTCAAGACTTAATTCAACCGATTCACCTTGGAGAGGACTTAAACAATCGAATTGTCTGACTTGCTAGACCTTAGTTTCAGTTTATAAGTTTGAGATTCGGTCTTTTCAACCAGGGGGAGTTTTGAATCAGTCTCTGGAAGGGGGCAGGGCTGAGCGTTCAGATCGGCTGGTAGTCCATGAAATTTCTTGATATGACTCGAGTGTAACCAACCCTTGCGACCCTCGACCTTCACTGCTGTCCTCGTCGTTAGAAGAACCAGCTTTGGTTGTAGCCAGCGAGGCTCCAACGGGCTCCTCCTGTCGAAGTTTCTGACGAAAACGAGATCTCCCGGAACTACTTCATGGGGCTTTACCTCGGTGTTGTCGGGAAAGGCTGCAGATACCTGTGAACGGCAAGATTGTAGTGCAGACATCAAGGAAGCAAGGTAATCTGTCAGCATATTACAATCAACATCAGTTATTTTACGAGATATAGGCGTCCCCCACATATTTGGTGGCCTACCGAAGACCACCTCGTACGGGGATAGCCCTGTGCGAGAATGTGCCACCATTCTCATGTAAAATAGTGCAACCGGTAAGGCTACTATCCAGTCGACACCTTTCTCTCTACAGATTTTAGAAAGTCGTATTTTCAGGGTCTGATTATGACGTTCCACGAGACCTGCTGCCTCGGGATGTCGGACACAGTGGAATTTCCATTGATAGCCTAACAAGAGTGAAATGTGTGTCATTAGCTCGGATGAGAACGGCTGGCCATTATCTGAGTACACGATACGGGGCAAACCATACCGTGGGAAGAATTCACGAACTAATTGTTTGGCAGTAGTCGGGGCAGTGTAATCTGAAACGGGATACGCCTCTGTCCAACGGGAAAGAGCGCATACAACTACGAGGACATATTTGAATCCTCGACATCGTTCCATCTGGATATAATCCATCTGGAGGACTTCAAAAGGGTGATCGGGAGGTTGAAATCCACCCTGCTCTACAGGTACACCTTTACCTGGATTGAACTGACAACAAATCATACAAGTTCGGACTTTCTGTTTGGCTGCAGCTCGTAAGTGTTTGTTGAACCAAATGTGTTGAATACTGTCTAACATAGCTTTTTCTCCTAGATGTGCTGGACTATGTATTGTGTTAATGATAACTTGAACCATTGAGTCGGGGAGAAACCATATAGATTTTCCCTTCGTCATCCATCCTTGATCTGTTTGGATCCCTCCTAATTCAGTCCATTTCTTTATTTCCTCTGGTGTAGCATGTGTCTGTATGTCAATTACATCAAGGGCGGGATCCTTAACTGTCATGCAGTGCGTCGGCGTCGGAACTATTGTCTTTGTCAAGTCAGTTGCAGGAGTCTGATTCTGTGCTGTTTGCTTAGCTGTTCGGTCTGCTAGGTCGTTACCCTGGGAAATGATATCGGTGACTTTTGTATGGGCCTTGCACTTCATGATAGATATCGAAGTAGGCAGATGTATTGCATCTAACAGAGCTTGAATGAGGGGACCGTGTTAAATGTTGGCACCGTGAGAAGTCAAATAACCTCTCTCTCGCCAAAGGACTCCGAAGTCGTGTACGACTCCGAAAGCATAACGTGAATCTGTGTATATGTTAACTTTTCTATTCTTGGCTTGAATACAGGCTTGTGTCAGAGCAATAAGCTCTGCTGCTTGAGCTGATAAGGTGTCGATACAATTTGTTTCAATGACTTCGGTGTCTGTCGTGACTGCATAAGCGGCCACTAACTTTCCTGTACTTGTTCTCATACATGAACCATCTACATAAAGTGTCAGGTCTGGATCTGGTAATGGGACATCTGTCAAGTCTTGTCTGGGTTTTGTCGTAATAGTAATGACTTCAATACAATCATGTGCCAGTGGGTCTGTTCCACTTAATGGCAAAACTGTGGCAGGATTTAATGTACTACAACGTCTGATTTCTATGTGTGGCTGAAACAATGTGAGTTCGTAACCTGTCAGTCGTGCTATAGTCAAGTGTTGTGTCTGTGTCCGGTTCAAGAGAACTTCTACTGCGTGTGGTACCTGTACTGTCAATTGATGTCCTAATACTATGGAATCGCTTTGTCTGATCGCTAGAGCTGTCGCTGCAACTGATTTCAGGCACGCAGGAAGAGCTTGAGCTACGGGATCTAATGTGCTAGAAAAGTAAGCACATGGCTTGTGTGATCCTGCTTGTTCCTGCGTGAGTACTGACAAAGCAGTACCTTCACGTTCTGTAACAAAGAGTGTAAAAGGCTTACTGTAACATGGTGTCGCTAAAACAGGTGCTTGGCATAAAGCTTTCTTTAAGTCTTCAAAAGCTTGTATATGTTCTGGAGTCCAAGGGAGGACAGTCGATGTCGCTGCCTCCTGGGTTGTCAACTGAATGAGTGGTTTTGCTAGAAATGCATATTGGGGAATCCACTGCCTGCAGTACGAAGTGAGGCCTATGAAGGCCCGTACCTCCTTTTGTGTCTTGGGTGGTGGCATGTTTACAATTAACTGGATGCGATCAGGTGTGAGCTGTCTCCCCCATTTGGACAGCAAGTGCCCTAGGTACACAACTTGCTGGGCACAAAATTGCAGCTTTGAAGGGGACACCTTGTGCCCCTTGTCGGCTAGGAAATGTAAAACCGTCAGTGAAGCCTTTTCACATTCGGGTTCGCTTCGGGCGGTGATCAGCAGATCATCGACATACTGAAGCAGTGCAGTGTTAACAGGCATGTGGATACTGTCAAGTTGTCTTTTCAGTGCTTGGCTGTAGATGCTAGGACTTTCTGTAAATCCTTGAGGTGCGCGTGCGAATTTAAAACTTCGTCCATTTAAACTGAATCCGAACAAATATTGACTTTCCGGATCGATTGGGACGCTGAAGAAGGCGTTCTTGAGGTCGATTACAGTAAAGAACGTTGCCTCTGAATCAATAGCTGTCAGTAATGACGAGATATCTGGGACCACGGGATATTGTGGTACAATGCATTTGTTCAATTCGCGCAGATCAATAACTAATCGATATACTGGGGGTGCTTTTGGATCAGTTCGTTTAAGAATCGGAATAATCGGAGAATTACATACATTGGAGTCGGTTTCTACAACCACTCCTTGTGCAATGAGCTCGTCAATGATTTGCAGTAAAGCCACTACAGCATCTGGCGGTAACTTGTATTGTCGCATTCGTGGTAGTACCACTCCTGTTTTGAGTGTGACTCGATATGGTGTAATGTGCATACAACCTACATCAGTGGGGCCTTGCGCCCATAAATGTGCAGGTAGATTCTGTAACCGGTGATCCATGTCTCTAGACACGTAGTGACCTTTAAAGTCACGCAAAAATAGTCGTACTCCGTCCGGAGAACAGCATATTATAGCTCCTAGAGCTTTCAATGTTTTTATACCTAACAAGTTTTCTGGGCATGATTTCGTAAGCAATAGATCTGTAGTCCGTGTCAATGGACCAACTGTAAATGCAAGTGGTTGCGATACTTCGTTAATAGTGGGCTTTCCTGAAAAACCAAGGGAAATATTTTGTGAGCCTGAGAGGGGTGCCCCTGGGACTTCATCGTGACTTATAGTTGTTCTGCTTGCCCCTGTATCAAGTAGAAACTTTCTGTCTTTCCCTAATACTTGACTCTGTACATAAGGACCCTCTTGATCTACAGGAACCTCAATAAGGGGTAAGCCAACTTCCCTCTCTAGGCTATTTCATGTGTAACGCTGATACTCTGGATAGTCATTTTGTGCGTACTGGTACATCTGCTGTGTCGTGTTCTGTGTTGCAGCAATAGGCTGTGGCTGTGGTTGTGGTACGGTCTGTTGTGCAGCTTGCATAGGCTGTATATTCTGAGGTACTTGTTGTTGGATCTGATCCTGTCTAGGCGGACGTGGTCTCTCCTTGGTTTTACCCGTGGAGATATTATGTTTTAGAACTGCACAATCGTTTATATAATGACCTGGCTGTTTACAGTAGTTGCATGTCCCTTTAACGGGAACCGCTGAGTTACTGGACTGTGTCGCACCCTTTTTATGACCGTCAGCTGGAACTGACTGAGCGACAAGCATTTTCATTTTCGTGTCTTTCATACGTCTTTGTTCGTGTTCTTGTTCTTCTCTAATTCTATTCTGGTGATACTGTAACATTTGTAACATTTGTGAAGGAGTGTTAGCTTGCCAAGTGCTTTCAACTTTCAATACTCTGTTTTTAACCTGTGGTAGGGAATTCTCGACTAGTTTTGTTACAAAAAGATGTGGATATGACTCACTATTTGCTTTCAGGCCGCTATTAATACCAAAACATTTTTCAAATCGGGAATAAAAATCACTAGTGTCTTCATCGGGTTTCTGTTTACAAGCTGAGATTGCTCCCCAATCTTCCTTTTTCGTAGTTAATAAACGTGGTAATACTTGTACCAATAAACCTGGCAATGCTTTTGTTTTGCCCCCAAGCCCTACGCCTGCAGTTCTGCTATTTTCTTCAGTTTCTAATGCGGTCCAATCAATCTTTTGGTCTCCCACCTCCCATTCTTTTTCCTTGAGTTTCTCATAAATACCGGCAGGCAATAATACTTTCAATATTTTCATAATGTCAGGATAGGTATAATCACCCATGAGTAACATGTCTTTTAGTTCACGGTGAAAACCTGCTGGATCTTTGTCATGGCTGGGCACTAATTTTTTCATTTCCAATAGTTCTATTTTGGTTATGGGCGTGTACACAAACACGCGTCTAAACGTATTGTCATCATTCCTGACTGGGTGTACTTCGCGTAAGGGATTCTGTCTGTCTATGTAATACGGGTTTCTCTCCATGGAAGGAGCTGGATCATGTTCTGGGCACAAAAAGGCACTATATCTATGTCTGTATTCTAGAATTACTTTAATTAGATCGGTACCTAAACCTCTCCATTTATTCATGAGCAGTTCTATCAATATATCAGGTAGGGGACCAGGATCGGAGTGTTGGCCTTTATATAATATAAGGAGATGTTGTATCATGTATATACTAGCTAAACGCTGTTCGTCTGGGGCTAGATTCAGAAACGTGTGTGCTAGCGCATCATCACTGTATTTTTCAGGGCTGTCAGCCCATTGTACTGCTGACCTGGCTAATTCTTGTTCATCCATAGAATCGAGCATATGGTACCCCCTTCGTTCTCGAAGTAATTTATCAGTAGCCTGGAATAAGTGTTCAGGGGTCCTTGGATTTGAGATAACTGTTTGAAAAATTCTGTTACATTCTGGACGTATCGGACGTATTGTTTTATTAAAAGATCTTCCTTTTCCTACATAGGCTATTATTTGTTTAGCTGGTAATTCATATTGTCCTGTGTTCGTTTCTGACTGTTCCTCCTCCTCTTCCTCTGATTCAGTTTTATCTGCTTCTACTCTGCTTTCATGTATTCGTTCTACTTCTTTTCTGATCCTTCGGCACATGGCTTCTATACACTTCTGTTTATCATGTCTCCCGTCTGTTATATTCTGACCCCATTTGGTAAGTGCTTGCATTTCCTCCGAATCTACCTCAGGCCTATCTCTATTTCTGATCAAACAGTTTATGAAAAAGCGTAACAGTAATTTTTGTATGTCTACTTTCTGGTATTCCATGGCTTCGGCAATACTTTCAGGACCTTGCCCTGTTTGGATAAAGCGATATATTTTGTCTAGATGTTCAACCATTCCTGGTAACGTCATTAAATATTGTGCAGCTCGTCGCAAACGTACTGAAGACAGCATCATTCTGTCGTGTTTTCCTGGCACTGGATCATATCTACAATCGGAAAGAGGCTCGTTTAATATATTGTCTGATATTCTTTGGGGTGTACGTTGGTATGCTAAATCCCTATAAGTCAATCTAGTTGTTGGCGGTGGCGTGGAAAAACCTCCTGTCGCACCCCCTGAGGTGCCAAGTCCAAAAGGATTTGTTGGGTGTAGGGTAGAGAGTGTGGGTGCAGGAAGGACTGTAGAGACAGATGGAATGGTTAGAACTTGAGTAGGAGTTTGTTGTTGCGGAGGTGAGTGCAGCTGATTTTGGGGTTGAGCGTCGCTAACGGGTGGTGTGCGTGGCTGCGCACCATTAGCATATTCGGGGGCTGCATCGTCTAAATAGGAAGAAAGGAAAATGTATTTTGCGGTCTTGGGATGTACTTTAATCGGGAGTAACGGAGGTGGCAGATCTTTTGGTACCTCCAAGGTGGCCTTAGGCAAACCCTCGGCCAGAAGAGGATACATACCATTCACAAGAGTGTTTCGTTGTCTGTCTACTTGTTCTGTTTTTACTCGGGTACCTTCGTCAATTAATATGTTTTCTCGGGCTTTTTCTGAATCTTCCCTACTTTTCTCTTCCTTTCTGAGCGCTTTCTCTGTGCGCCTATGCGATTCTTTACGCCATAGTTCAATGGCATCCTTCTGTGACTGTCTGGCTTTCTTTTTCCATAACGCTTCTTCTATTCTCATGATGCAATCTGCATCTCATGTTCCGGCAGCGGGCCATCTCTGACTCTCTGCTAAATCCTTGGTGTAGTCCACCCATAGATCAAGATATAATACGGCATCTAGGCCATGTTTATGGTACATAAAGTACCCTGGAGTGTCCCTAGGTGGGATGGGAACAGCTTCCTCGAGTATCCCTTTTCTAGTTTTTATCTGTCTTAATTTTGAAAATAACGGCATCTTGAACCTTGCTACTTAATTCTTACTCGGTTTTTGAACACAATAATTACAATAAACACAATAATGAAGATCGAACAATCTTGGACTGTACCTGCTTTTGTAAGTCGTGAGACAAAAATCGAGTATTTCAAAGAAAACCTGCCCTTAGGAAATCAGCTAGGACTTGTCTAGAATAAAGTCTTTTTTTTCCAGAGACCCCTCACCCCCCAGGGTTGCCCCCAGATGGCATGCTTCATCATTGGGGTTCCACTCAATCCTCTACGGATTGAGGCGTGCTGTGGCTTGTGAATTATGTAGGAGCACTTTTTATTGTAGACTATGTGTCGTGCAGTGATGTGGAGTGGAAAGGGAAAGAAAATTTAAAATGTAAAAATACCTAACTAGTTGGCCACTCTTTTATTCCCGCCCCTAGTTGGTATGGTTAAAAATCAGGGGTCGTTACTGAGAAGAAAACTGACCTTAACCTGACCAGGTTGAATCAGTAATGTGTTTTTGTCAACATGTTTCAAGCTGTTCCCCTAATAGCTCATCATCAGGACTCCATGCAGCCCAGCCACGTGTGTACCACTCCAAGTGAATCCTATGATAAGGACACAAAACATGCACACCTAATGCGCATGCACTGTATACATAAGGTTCTAGTGATTAATCTGTATTTCTGTTAATGCATTATTATTGCATCATGGTCAAAGCCAGGGGTAGAGGGGCTTGTAGTCACACTTTTGTCTAAGCCGCCTCCAGTTCAGTAACCTACTTCTCTCTCTGGAGACCGCATACAGTAGGTTACGGAATCGAACGTGTAAGCTCATTCAGTCTGTGACAAACTTCGGTTAGCATACTCTAAAGTACATCTTCATGCATTTGCATGTCCAGTATGTTGGGCAAGAATCATGCCCAAGCCCACTGGGCTGGCATCCACAAAAAATCTCTGTATGCAATTTCAGATTAACATTAGTCATCCCAGTAGCATTTTTACTCGCATGCTTAACTGTCTTGAAACTTTAATCACACTCCTATGACCACTGAAATGAAAGATTCTGTTTCGTTAACTCTCTCAATGGGGCACTCACAGTGGCTAAGTCACAGGTGTACCTAGAACACTAGCTGGCTATACAAAGAAAAGAACACAGCATGGTTACATCTTGGGGCGTGGAAGTAGATGACAAAGCCTGAACCTTAGCTGAATCTGGAGTCATTTCCCTTTCCCAGAAAATGTGCCCAATTAATTTTAGTTTTGTTTTATGAAATACACACTTTTCAGCATTCTACATAAGACCTGCACCAGCAAGCAGATAGCACACTTGTATAAGGGCTCTATCATGTTCCTTTTGTGTAGCCTCAAATGCTAGTATATCATCACTATAATTGAAAGAATGTGTGACAGTCTGTATAATGCAACATATTACATCTTGGAAAAGTTTGGCCGCTGAGGATACTCCTGACTGTGGTTTTAGGAAGGTGGCAGCGCCATATTGAGCGTTCTCTCCGGCAGTTATAGGAAAAGCAAAATTGCACCATTCTGACTACTGCTCACTTCCTCTTTCTTCGGCTTGGAAGGATTCGATGGCCTTGTAAGCATAGCCCCCATGCTTATGCTTGGGTTGCTGCACCTGGCGCTGAGGATGGGTGATTCTCTTTACTCTAGATGATGGGTAAGTAGAAGCTTGTTTCTTGTATGTGAGGGGCGCCACCTTTGGAATTTCTTCACGCTTTCTTACATCTGGTTGAGCTTCTTTGTGCTTATCTACTTCTGCTCGCAGAGTTCTCTTATCCCTGGCTGTCGCCACTTGTTGCACTTCCTGTATCTGGTTGATATGGCTTTTGTCCATACTGTATAAATGACAGCTTTATGTTAAGCTGTGGCATCGCACTTCTTATCTTGATCATATTAGCAGTTTTCTGATTAAAGATAACTGAAACTTTCCGTGGGGCCTTCACTTTCTTCGAAGCCCTGGCACTGGCTGAAGTTGTGCTTTGACTCCACATACACCATCAGAAAATCTTCACTTCTACTAAGGCACATGTGGCATGTATAAGCTGTTTGCTGGACCTCAGCAGACTCTCTTGAAGAGCACTTGTGACTCTTTGGGCTGCAGGTTTTAGGTATCCCTTATCTGATCGCCAGTTGTAGCATCCTCCCCAATCTGATAACATGTTAATGAATTATTCCACACACGTAGCTCAGTATTACACATCTTTATTCTCTATAGTGTAACCGTTAACTGAAATGTACTGTGTCATGAAGTTTTCTAACCCCAGCCAATCACTTACGTCTCTAGACTACGGAGTCCGTTAGGGACCATAGGGGTCCCTGCTCTATAATACACAAGACACTACAAAAGCATAGATGAGGACATAGGCACGATTTCTGGCTGATCGCAATGAAGCGTTGGAAAGATACACCAAGCAGGTTCCCTCCAGTCAAATATTTTGACTTTACTGTATTTTTTTAGGGAGCTCAAAACCCTTTAGCTGGCAAACCCTGAACTGTAGCTGATGAAGTTGCATTGAAATCAAATATCTTTTATGCAAGATCCTGCTGACTGCTCTAGAGAGTACAAAATGTTTCAGAGTTTCTGGAGCAGCTCCTCTGGGTCACTTCTGTAGCCCCCAGGTCCTTAGCGACAGTCCTACTAACCAGGACTCCTTCCAGCGGAGGCCACCAGCAAGATCCATTCTTGGTCCAGTCGGTACTGTTCAACTGGTCACTTCAGAAAAGGCCTCTTGCCTTTGGTTGTGTTCTTTTAGCTACAAAGGAGGTCACCAAACCTACCCTAGGAGGACATTGCTCTGTCCTGGGACCCTGAGGAAGCAGTTACAGCCCTTCAGAGCACCTCTTAGGTCACAATAGCGGGTCCTGTCCTCTTCAGTTCTTGTGCATCTTCAGAAATTGTTTTAAGGAGCGTTTCTTAGGCTGCCACATTTATGGTTTGCACTAGCAAGTGAGAGGTGGTGACTCCTGGACACTCACTTAAGAATGGGGTAAATAGTCAGACACATGGCAAGGGGTATTTCGGATCACTCCCAATTTGGGTACAGGTGGGGTCGGTAGAGGGTCAAGTAGGAAGAATAGCTCCTATAAATCTCTAGCATCTCCGTAACCCAACTATAAAAGAGAAAATTGCGAAAGAGATAAAACATTACTTCAATGAGAATGAGGGATGGGTAGAATCTGCACAAATGCTCTGGGAGGCATTTAAGACCGTAATCCAAGGGAAAGCAATCTCACAAATAGCAGGGGCTAAGAAAGAGAGACATGCTGAATTGGTTAAACTAGAAACAGAAATCCTACAAAAAGAAGGAGAGCTAACACGTAATAGGGACAGTGAAAGGGCACACATGCTCAGATTGAAGAGAAGAATATAAAAATGTGGCTACAGAAAAAGAAAAAAGCCCCCCACATAGACAAAATAGGGAAAATATATGAGCAAGGGGACAGAGCTGGGAAATTGCTGGTATGGCTAGATAAGAGGGATCACGCAAATCGATTGGTCGTAGAACTGACGACAGTCGCAGGAGTGCCACTTTCAGATACACAATTAATAGCAAACAAATTTGCCAACTATTACAAGCAAATACATGATTTGCATACTACCCATCCCTAAGGCAGACTCGGCATCTCTTCTGTCGGAAATGACATTGACAACACTAATGGAAGAAGATAATGCCAGACTAGAGAGTGACCTCACAAGCGACGAGGTGCCACAAGCCATCAGAGGGTTACAATCCAGAAAGGCAATCGGTCCCAATGGTCTTCCGACAGAACTCTGCAAATTAAAGCCAGATAAAATACCACCATATCTTAAAGGCATTAATGAGTAGTGCTGGGAGACGGGTAGGCTTCCCCAAGATCAGCGACTTGCCACATTGGTGGTTATACACACGGACGGAAAGCCCAGAAATAAATGTTCATCATATCGACCCATTTCATTACTAAATGCAGAAGCCAAGCTACTAGAAAAATCGTTGGCCACACGTTTGGTTGGAGTTATCACCAAATTGGTTCACCCTGATCAATCAGAATTTATGCCCGCCAGAAATACCTCCATGAATCTCAGTCGATTGCATGGGGTGATGGGAAGAATTGACACACTGAGGGAAGATGCAGTGGTGATGTCAACAACAAAAAGTCAGAAACCTTCATTCTCAGAAGGGGGACGAGACAGGGATGCCCCCTGTCCCCGTTACTTTTTGCATTAACACTGGAACCCTTGGCGACATGGATTCGCAAAGATCCAGTCATCAGGGGCTTGCAATGGTCAGCGAGGTGGGAAGACCCCCATCTCCAGCTACACTAACGATATATTATTATATCTGGCGTGGCCCTGGTCCTCAATCCATAGGGTCCTTATCATATTCAGCAATTTTGGTAATTACTCAGGGTACACAATCAATTGGATTAAGTCGCTGGTCTTTATGTTAAGGGGGAGGTTTCCGCCCCCAACTAGAGGGTGCACGGTGACTGAAGCGACAGATGGCTTTAGATACCTTGGAATATACATTACCAAAGATCCTAAACTATTCTACACACATAATCCCCTACAGCCGCTGCAGCGACTTAAAAATGATGTGGAACATTGGAAGGTTCTTCCGCTATCCCTATTAGGAAGAGAAGCACTGTTTGAAATGATGTCCTTACCCCGCTTCTTATATGTTCTGCATAACTCACCTCAACCGGATCCATCAAAATACTTCGCGGCGGTGGGGACAGAACAGCGGACGCTGTTGTGGGCAACGGGGCGACCTAGAATATCATTCTTAAAGCTGCTGAGGGGGTGGTATGATGGTGGAATAGGACTCCCAGATATAAAGAAATATTTCTGGGCAGCCCAGACGGTAGCCATTAATCAGTGTATGTATCGACCCCAGGATGACACAGGGTATCAAGTGGACAGGTGGCTACTGCCAGGAGGATCCTTTGTTAGGGCACTCTATTCTAAACCTGCAAAACTGCGCTTGACTGGGCCCGCAGCACACACGGTCCAGATGTGGCATACTGTACAAAAAAGTTTGGAATGGGCCTCGAGAATTAAGCTAGTCACCGCTCTATGGGACTCAGAACAATTGGGCACCCTGAGGATGACGAAGGGACTTGATAAATGGGACATCATAGGTTTGTCTCGAGTAGGGGACCAATGTAAGGAAGGGAAGGTGATGGTATTTTTACAACTACAGCGAGAATATAAACTGGCAAATACAGAACAATTCAGGTATTTACAGGTAGGACATGCCCTCCAAGCAAATATTCCCGTGGGAGAAATACTCCCTGAGGCATCGCCATTGGAGGATCGACTCCTAGATGAATATTTGCCCCAAAAATTAATCTCACTGACATATCGGTAATTAGTTTATCATATCCCTGACCCTTTCATGCAACTTCGTAGGAAATGGGAAGATGATCTGATGGAATTAGAGGAGGAGGACTGGTTGGAAGCATTGGCTTCACTCAAAGAAGTCGCAATCTCGTCCAGGCTAAATTTAGCGCAATAAAAAATACTGCACAGGATATATTTATCGAGACCGACATTGGTAAAGATGGGGTACGGGTGGATACCCTCTATAAACGACAATGTGGACAAGAAGGCACATTCCTTCACATACTCTGGGAATGCACCTACATTAACAAATATTGGGAAAAAGTACTGCATTGTATGGAAGAAACCTTAGGACTAAGCTTGGCCTTCGAAGCCAAAAGATGTTTATTGAATATTCGGGAGCAATCAGATTTAAACAACAAAGAGAGAAAATGGGTAACTTTGGGGCAGATGGTTGCTAAAAGAAACATAGTCAGACTTTGGAGGGAGGGCACAATAGGTGCCAACCATAAGTGCATGGAAAAAAGACATGGACTGGTGCATGTTCACAGAAAAAACGGTATATGTCTCTAGAGGATGCCTGAAAAAATGGATACAAATCTGGGAGAAATGGAATGCATACAAAGGAGATATCTGTACCCCGCCACTTCTTCCCCCTCTTCCCTTCCTGGATGGGCCGGAGTAAATTGTAATCTATAATACACAAGTTGCTTACCATATAAGTGCTTCGAGAATGCGAAAACAATGTAATGGTAAATGACAATGTATTCCTGGTAAATAATTTTTGATATGTGTAATGTTGATAACTGTCATCAATAAAAGAAGTTATAAAAAAAAAAGGAATGGGGTAAATAGTCTCTTGCTAGAAGCCTCCCCCTATTGAAGCACCTTCTGTTTGCCTTGCTTCGACCAATCCCACAGTGATTCTTACACCTAAATTCCAAAATGAGGGAACCCTTCCTCCCTTCTGAGCAGTCCCCTACCCCCTGTCCACTCCAAACCAGTTCCAGCGTTAGCTTCCCTCCCACTGAGTTTGGGACCAGCATGGCTAGTTTATGCCTTTGAGACAAGGAGTTTTCCTTTTTCGGGTGTTTTCTTACACCACACTATGAATGAGCAGGCCTACCCTCTGTGCTCTTTATGTAAATAAAGTTCCTGGGTCCACACCAAATGTCTTTTCTGGGATGATAGGGATCATTTAAAAAATATATATTGGGGAGGAATAAATTCCATAGAAGAAGAAATTATGAATTTTCAAACGTCATATACATGCAAAATCAATAATACATACCATAATCAGACACTGAAGGGTTCATAAAAGGGGACATTTTCAATCTTTGTATATATATCTCTGAACATAAGAAAAAGGTTAAAGAAATCTGCAAAGAGGTGATGCTCACATAAGGAGGCATTGCATCCAAATTAGGCAACCAGTAAATTAATTTGTGCAGCAGAACATCTTAAAAAATCTCAGACATAAATAGAAAAAGTGGGCAAAGGGATCCTTCTACCATAATCCTCCTACCTGAAACCAATTAGGCAGAAAATCATTAAATCGACAAGGGCTACTGGAGTGTGTCTAGCCATTTGGTTATCGGTGGCCAGACATCTAACCACCACAGCCAGCCCCCCTACCTTTACATTGATAGAGACTTTACTCCAGATATTATGTCACCAAAAGTCTAGATAACCATTGGTAAGAAGGTGGGAGTTATTTGTTCAACCATGCTGCTGCAATACAAATACAGACAATGGCCATAGCAACAAATACGGAGTCTAGCTTACATCTCTCATTTATAAACTGAGAGTCTACCCCTAATAAGATAAGCTAAGGTGTAATACAAGTCTGAGTATTTTAAATCATGGTCAGGTCCTCAGATATCTTTTTCCTGAGTGGTGCTAGCTTTATACAAGTATAGAACATATGGACTATATCGGCATCCCTTTCCCCACATCGCAGATAATTTGAATTAGGTTGTTTTCACCAACTAAACATCTCCTGAGGGGTGTAATATAGATTAAAACATGTCTTATAGTGTTGACTTTTTAACCCAGTAGCTAACAAGCCTCTCCATTCCCAGCCTCAAAGATGCCTGAAAGGATATAGTAACAGGAGTAGTGGCTAGCCTTCTGCTCCATTTCTTGCATTATATATTTAATTTATATTTATATAATCTGTATTAAGGTCAATAAGCAGTTTATATGAAGATTTAATTTTAACACCAGCTCAAAGCTTCATACTCTGTACAATCAGTTTCTGCTCTAGCGAGATTTTGCCATAGTCAAGTTTACCAAAAACAAATCCCTTATGCCTGTGATCCACAACTCCATGTGTTGTAACATAGATGCCCAATAGTAGTACTTAAAATTCAGGATTGCCCAGCACTCCTAATCTAGTGACAAGACCAAATATTTCAGGGCTCTTGTTATTCTTTATAATACCCCAAAAAGTTGTTGCAGATCCTATCCAGTTTCTTGAACTAGTTCTGTCTTATCTCCAAAGCGATTGCTCTGAATAAATAGTGAACCTTTGGAAGCACCAACATTTTAATAACATTACAGCGTCCGATTATAATTAAATGGAGTTTATTTATTGCATCGTAACTTTCCTGATTTGAAGCAATATGAAATCATAATTTAGTGTGATGATGTTATCCATCTTAGGGATGATATTGATTCCCAAGTAGAGCATGCTGTAAAACTTCTGCTGGTCGTAACAGCAAATGTAATCATACACAGAATTTGCATCTTGCCCCTATTTAAGAACTGCCCGGATATTTGTCCAGCTTCCTCTTCCACTTCCTGAATTATCCTATCACGATCAGTGGTAGCTATGGTGATATCATCAGCCTATGCAAAAACGTTGTCAGGAAATCCATTGGTTATCACTGGAGATATGGCCCTGTGAGCCATACATTTTTACAAGAGGGGATCAATATAAAGAACAAATGTAAGGGAGGAACAAGGTCACCCCTGTCTCGTCCCCCTTGTGTTCTTTATTATATCGGACTCAGTGCCGATCAATTGTAATTTTGCTTTCAGTTTGCGATACATATTTCGTAGAGTAGATTGGAAGCTGGGCACCATATCTAACTTTTTAAGAACCTCCCAGAGGAAATTGGGTCAAAAGCCTTCTCAGCATCAAGCAGGCCCATTGCCATAGCGGGCCTCCTCATCTCTGCTGTATCAAATAGCATTATTTCTCGACTGGTGGTATCTGTCATACTCTGACCCAGGACAAACCCATGCTGCCAAGCGGAGACCGATTTTTCAATAACCCTACTCAACAGAGATACTAACACCTTTTTTTTGCATTGCTGTTTGTTGGACATGGCCCTTTATGCAGGGTCATTCCCAGACTTTTTGCCTTCCTCCTAATTTTTACTGCATTAATTTTTTTTTTGCTAGGACTCTGTGCACTTTAGCACTGCTAAACAGTGCTAAACAGTGCTAAAAGTGCTTGTGCTCTCTCCTTAAAACATGTTACATTGTCATATACCCAACTGGCATATTGTATTTACTTATAATTACCTAGTAAGGTAAAACTACAATCTTGTTCTGAAAGCACCCTCAACTGTGCAGAGATATTTAGTGGCTGGACTGCCTGGGACCCCCTCCCTCATCTAAAACATCTGTAAAACACCTGGGAATCTGGTTGGATGACTCCCTCAGTTTTGAGCCCTAAGTGACCACTCTGGCCAGCACTTGCTTTGGCCTTCTGAGAGGAGTGAAACCTATTATCAGCCTATTTAAACCTCACTTCCGACAGCTGATCATTCAATCACAATTCTGTCTCACCTGTGACTACTGTAACATCCTGTATTTAGGTAGCAAGAAATCGGTTGTATAAACATATGGGAAACAACAGATCTCAACCATGCGGGGCAAGAGTGGGCAACGCTAGGTATGATGTTGGCAAAACGGAATATAGCCAAACACTGGGGAGATCCAAACGCACCAGCATATCGAGATTGGCGTGAGGACATGGACGGAGTCATGGTGGCTGAGTGGGTGGCATATGTACCTCGGGGATGCCCAAAAAATGGGAAAGAATGTGGGGCAAGTGGAACACTTACAGAGAGAACATTTGTGAACTGTCCCGGGTGGGATCGCCGGAGATCTCGAGTAGAATATTAAGTGTATAGCACTGTATTAATCCAATCCAATTTTGTATTAAAATGTAATGTTGTCACACCTATAACAGAGCGATACAATATTTACGGAAGCATGTCTTAATGGAGATTATTTTCAACCTAATAAAATGAATTTAAAAAAAAGAAATCGGTCGTAAAGAGTCTGCAGTCCAATACGTGTCAGCCAGGTTACTGTTCTCCCTCCCTAAGGGGCATATTATCAAGAAACGGCGTTAAAAATATCGCCGCTTTAGCGGCAGAAAACTGCAGCTAAAGCGGCGATAATGGGCTTGATAATATGCCCTTGAGAAATCCAATAGAAGCCCACGTTCTGGTGTCAACATGGGCTTCTATTGGAATTCTCAAGGGCATATTATCAAGCCCATTATCGCCGCTTTAGCAGCAGTTTTCTGCCGCTAAAGCGGCGATAATTTTAACGCCGTGCTTGATAATATGCCCCTAAGTTTTGTCCCACTTCTGGGCTTCTTCATAGGCTCCATTCACTGCCTATTGAGATACGTATTCAATGTAATGTCCTGGGTACAGCACATATGATTCTGAATGCGTCAAGTGCTCCTATCCTGTCTGATCTAATAAAACCCTATCTCCCAAACAGAGTGCTCTGGTCGGCTGACTTAAACCTGGTAGGGACTCCACGATTCCAAAGGAAAAGAGCCAACAGATGCTCCTTTCAAGTTTTATCCCTCTAGAGCAGCTTGCCATTCGAACTAGGAAATATCCAGAGCCTTCACGGTTTCAGGAAAAAGCTGAAAACTTGACTTTTCATCTATTAGGTTTGTCAATGTCCTTCTTTCTTCTTCTCTTGTGGATGGATTATACTTGTACACGGTAGGTAGCACTGGGAAGCCCCATTGCTGGGTCAGCCATGGGTTCTATACATTTTATTAACATAACATAAAATAACATAACATAACAACATAACATGACATAACTCTTCGTGTGCCCAGCGCCTGTAAATTAAATGGTACTAGTGGATCTGCAGCACTGATTGTACCACCCACTTAAGTAGCCCTTTTAAACATGTCTCAGGTCTAACATTGCACTCTGTGTGTGCAGTTTTTAAACAGCCATTTCGACTTCACGAATTAAACCTTTTGCCAGGCCCAAACCTTACTTTTATATACATATATTTACCCCTAGGGTAGGCCCTGGACATCCCTGAGGGCAAGGTGGAATGTATTCAAAAAGCGGGACATGTGTTTTTAAGTTTTACATATCCTGGTAGTGAAAAAATCTCTTTTCATTTCTCACTACTTTTCCCATAGGATAACATTGGGGTTACTGTATCACATTTTCTAAGTGTTATTTCCAAATGGTAATAGGTAACCCGTTCATGATTTGTGTTTCTGGAATCACAATTTAAAATCCTAATTTATGGTGAAGTTGGATATTAAATTGTAATTCTTAAAATGCCACTTTTCGAAAGTTTTCATTTTCCCAAACAGTAAAATAGTGAAAACACCACAAAAAACATCCAACACCAGGTTATAGAAATAGAGCTGACTTTAATAAATAAAACAAGTCCAAAACAACAGAAATCCAATCAGTAGAACAGGAGTTATAAATAATAACGTAAAAAATAGTGCCTAAAAGCATAAAGCGCTAACTGTGCCTATCTAGTCACGCTGGACTGTGTCAAATTCAAAAGTACAGAGCGACCGCAATGGAGCGCAGGCCGTATACAGTCCCAGATTAGTCTCACTGAGGTTTTACCTTCTCACGTTTTGTGCCAAGAATCCCAATCGCGTTGGAGCTGGTCGCTGGGAGCAGGGGGTGTGTAGGGGGCGGTTGTTGGTGTGGCGCAAAGAGCAACCTAAGGGTCACAAATGGGCAGGCTGGAGCTTTGTGTTGGCAGTCCCCCATGGGCTGTTGATGCTTCTGTGCGAAGAGATGGGCTGATGATGGCTTATGCTGATTTGCGGTGTGAACGACTTGGTCTCAGTGCGAACAGGCAAGTCCGAGGTTGTGAAGGGCCCAAAAGCTTGATTTAAGAGTCCATGAGACACACCAAGGGTCCAGGATCAGAGAGGCACCACTTGGGGGTCAGGAACTCGCTGCAGCTGGGTCTAGGTGCTTGCTGGGTAGCCTTTTATGTCCCTGAGGTTCAGATCTGGAGACCAGCAGACTAGCCCTTTAAGTCACTCTGGGGTCCTGGATCTATTCTCCCTATGGCACGTATCAGTAACTTCCCAACAGTTGTCTGTTACTCGACAAAAGGCATTTTTGTTTATTATTTATGGTTATGTATATTATTGGTTTGGTGCTGTGCCAGTCTACTTATTACATAACATACCATGAGTGTTCTCCCTAGGACAAAAACTGTCTTTGGGAGTTTTGGGGACAGTCCGGTCCTCATGACTGGATTCATGTGATTGTACTACTGCATATATAAATATTTATTAAAGTTATTTTTATTTTACAGTGGTGTCCATTGTGTTGTTGTCATTGCATTTTATTTTTGTTATATAAATGTGCTATAACTTATTTGGGCCTGGCAGGTGTTGTTAATGTTGCTAATATCTCTGACTCTTATATTTTCCTTTTTTATTATATTAGCAATTTTCCTATATAACACCTACAAGAAGCATTGTAGCATAAGATAACTTTCTAAAAGTGATATTTTCAGAATTAGAATTTAAAATCCATCATAGATAGGATTTTAAATGGTGATTCCAGAGACACCAAAGATTAATTGGTTATCTCTTGCCATTTGGAAATTATACTTCTAAAATGTAACAAGGTAAGTCTAATGTTATCCTATGAGAGAGATAGGCCTTGCAGTAGTGCAAAATGAATGTAAGCATTTTTCACTCCCAGATCATGTAAAACTTAAAAGTACATATCCAACTTTTCAAATGCATTGCACCCTACCCTCTGGGCCATCCAGAGCCTACCTTTGGGGTGACTTATATGTATTATAAAGTAAGGTATGGGCCTGGCAAAAATATTTTTTTCTCCAGATCCAAATGGCATTTTAAAATTGCACACACACAGGCTGCAAAGCCATATGTAGTAGCAATTTACTAGGGACTTATAAGTAACTTAAAACTGCCAATTGGGTATGAGGTGATGTCACCATGTTTACAGGAGAGAGCACAAACACGTTAGCACTGGTTAGCAGTGGTAAAGTGCACAGAGTCCTAAGGCCAGCACAAACAAAAGAATTCAGCAAAAATAGGTTTGGGTGCGACCCTGTAGAGAGTGTCACGTTCATCATATTATTATTTCAAATATATAATAAAATTCAATTGAACATTCTCAGAAAATTAATTAGCATATAGGTTGAAAGAGAAATTAAAGATGAGCCTACAGTTGGTTAGAGTCCATTTACAGGCAACACACAATGAGTGGATTTGAAATGTGTGGACAGAAGGTGGGAAGGATAAGTAGTCTAGATGCTGAACTTAGGACATCACTTTTTCCTTCTCTCAGTGATGGTGTGATGGGTGTTATGGTCAACTGGGCCAGATAAAAAACTACTCCTTAGGGCCACTGAAGTAGCCTGAGTATCAACTGGGGAGGTGGTGATAGGTAGCTCCATGGACAACAATGGATCTGCTTGCTGGAGATGCTTCTAAGACCATTTGGAGAGCAGATCATGCTTGACGACAGAAAGGACAAGCAGAAATTGTTACTGCTGCAGATAATACTCTAATATCATCCTGCACCACCAAAGACCGTAAATTATAGACACTCATGTGCTGCTCCAGAAGAATTTTGACTCTCTGGATCTCATTCTTGCCCCTCAGGAAATTATTCTGGACCCTTAAAAGTTCTTAAACCTGGCCAAACATTTCCACCTGCTGTGTTGCTGCGCCCATCAGGTTTGTAATACCGCCATGGTGATTACAATGGTAGCTGCAACGTAAGCCTCCCAACCCTGCAGAAGGTCCAGCCTCAGCCCTATCAAAATGCCCCTGAGACATTCACTGGGTATCCACAGTTATTTTCCATCCTGTTGCTCAGCACTAATACCTGTGGTTGTCACAGGAGCTAGAACAACGGTGGCCACAGTAAATGGTGGTGTAGAGTCTCAGGGGTTTTGTGGTACTGCAGATGTAGTAACTGGGACAGGAGTCTGCTGCCTGTAATAGGTACATTGTCTTGAGGAGGAGGGAGAGGCATGGGGAACGATACACTCAAACCTGATGGACTAGGCTACTGTTCATGATGTTTCTAAATCGCAGGAGAGGTGAACCACTGAAGGCTTCTGATCATCTTTCTTCAAGGCAGAGCGGCCAAGAGAGTTGAATCTGACAATTGAGAACTTGTTGGTTGACCTTGGAAACAAAAATGTAGCAAATGTTAGTGCATTTATTTAAATTCATATTTTAACTTTCTGGTGTCTGATTTTCAATTGACCAGATGGGTCAGTTCATCACCAACAATTGATCCCATTTTGGATTCTTGAACATGTTTTAGTTTTTATCAATGCAATTTTTTTTTAAATAGTTTCATAGTGAATAAAGAAAAGTGAAATGTAGTTTCAGAGTTTGGGGCAGTGAGCGTGTATGTAAGCTTTCTAAAAATAGGTTGTTTGACTCTCCTGTTTTAGGATCTATCATACTATCTTATGAACAATTCCAGTGCTGTCCTTCCACCATCATAGCTATCTAGGCACCATGAAACGTCCTGAATAAATGACACCCATTTCAAATCTTGCAACAAATACCCTGTTCTTCCAAGAACTTTTTCCAACTATTCATATGTTTGTATTACAATTTATTTGACCATATTCAATTCATTGATGTGAGATACACTAGTAACACATATTTCATACAAACATATCCAAGCATGCTCATCATTCATACTCAGTGTCCCTCCACATTGTGAATATATCTGTATTCTCTTCTCTGAAAAGGCATATCATTTTTAATTATCTACTATGAACGCATAGTTTCAGCCTGTCTATTTTTAGCCTTCATCTTGACTGTCACTGTTCATTCCAGCTATCTTGTGTCACAATCAACATATACTGATGTATCTCCAATAATAAAATACCCTTTTTCATATTACTTCACAGTACCCCTTTACACATATATTAGAGTACTCTTCATAAATAACCTATCCAAACTATGAACACCATTCACAAAAAAACGTTGTGACTTCTTTTTCAATAACTATCAATTAAAAATACACTCCATGAAGATGTGCATGTGCCTCTGTAATCATATTTCAATATTCACTGGATTCAATACAGCTGTATTTACACTTTCTCAAGTTTTCAATTTATCATGGTTCTTATCACATTCTAATCATCTATTATCAAAATTATGACCCCCTTCTATTCCAAGGCAGTGGGATCTCTTAATCTTTCTCACACAAAAATGGAAATCATTTGTGTCACCGTAATGTGGCAACAACCTTTTAGTAATAACTGTATATTATACATCTAATAGATATACTTCAATCACCAGAATACATGTAAAACCTGTATAGTACACTTCTAATTCATCTACTTCAATCACCATAATATATATTCATGCTCACGCACAAATTCCCAATATTTCATGTGTGGTTCAGGCAATTGAATAACGTCCCCATCAGGGCAGCATATCTGTAGAGGTATTAGTCTTCCTATTTGATTCTAAAAATGGGACATGACATAATTAATCCTTTCTTAATTTAAGTTAATCAAGATCTCCAGTACAGCCAAGATTTAATATATATTCTCTCATTTTTAAGCATACCTACATATATCTTGTGCTTGGTAGTAACCACCAGAAATATATTAGCTCTTGTGTCTTTAGATGGCAGATCCTCTTCTATTTGAATGTTAAGAATATTGAATATCACCCATTTCCCTCAGGGACACGACCTCCTTTTATTGAGGATCTTTCCTCCACATGCCACCTCAAAGTTGTTTAAAACGTATATTTTAACAGTATTTCTTTCTTGTCCTCAATCAGGAAATTCTAAAATCCAATATGTGTGCTATTTATCAAAGTCAAATCTTTTACTCTCAATGTACCTCGGTCCACTGTAAAATAAAATAGTGAATTCTCGTTATACTCTTTAAAGTCAATGTCCCAGAAGTCACTGCTTCCCAATTCCCCATACTTCTCTCTCAATTCTATTTGCAAATGTCTAAAGAATTAGTGTATTCGACATTGCTGAAATTGCTTACTGAGATCCTTCTAGCACAAGTCACATTTTGTTTTGCTAGTTTAGGTAAAGCTCTCTCTTGCTCTTATCTTCAAACATTTTATTACTTTTGACAGTTACTTTTAGTATTATAATCAATCTGACAATCTACCATGTCTTTTATCTCTTATCTCAGGGTAAGAGAATCTTCTAAGGAGGGTTAATATCTGAAATTTTCTCTGAAATGTTTATAATTCATCATTATGTAAGTGGGAACATTATTATATACATACGGATTATGGTGCTAATCCTGTCCACTCTATTTCTTCATTTAATACAGCTATCATACTATGCCTTAGCAAAAGTCTGTGATGTTGGGTGGATGCTGTTACAAAGCTGGGTACCTTCTTTTTTTATATAGAGCCCTACATATGCCCTATTCTCAAATGTAAACTTGCATATGAGTAAAGGTACATGTGTACATGTACTCTTACATTTCTGAGTATCTTTACTACTTTTTTCTAGTCACCATTTACAAGTGTACAGTTACTCAAAAGTGTGGAAGCAGTAGAAATGTCAAATACGGCCATGCAATTATTATTAGTAGTGGCTTTATGACTGTATTTTATGCTCCACACACTTCCCAGAAATCTCTGCAGTCAGGGCACAGGTCTCCCTATGGTAAAGTATAGGGAAATTAATAAAAGTTTGATAAAGTTTTAAAAGAATAAGTATTACATTTTATATGTTGATTTTCAATGTTAAATAATTGTATATATGTATTTTACATGTAGAATACGTTTTCAAAAAATTATTGCACTCTCAACTACATTTGAAAAAAAATTGTTATGACATTTAAGTATATAAATTAAAAACAAAATGTTTATACTTATTGACAACTTAATCGAAGCTACTAAGTTATGTATAAAATGTATTTAATGTAGTTAGTTTTTTAATTAGCATACCATTTTTATATTGAAAAACGCAATTATATTTTTAAATGACAATATTTATGGATAATTTATATTGAATCCTTTAACATTAAAATTAAAATGAGTCAATATATTTTTATATTATTTTCTACAGGGTTCTATTTTAACTCCCTACCCTCCCTCCATTCTTTTCATAGGGGAGTGGCGGGGGTGTTGCAGTATCAGGGACCATGTGTGGTGCTAGACTTACTTCAGCTCTGAGCTGGAGAAATTTTACAGATGTTTTGGGTCCTTTTTGGGTGTAATAATTGTAAAACTGCAGTTTTTCAACAGCAATAGGCTTCCAATTTTTTTTTATGCATGCCTGTCCATCCCTAAACCCCTCCTTAACCCTCCTGTAACCCCTTCTTACTCCTCCCTGTATCCCTTCCATTTATTTATAGAAATTCCCAATTTTCCAGGTATTCTCTTCTGATCCTGCCACATTTTCTACTTAAACATTAACCTATGTGAGTAGGGATATGAGCATTCGAGATAGAGATCTTTGCGCATAAAAGATAGGAGAGGCCCAATGTAGACCTTTGCACGTAGGTTAGTGAATAGCATTTTGTTGTACGTTAGTAGTACTATTGTAGTGCTATTAAACATCCTACAAAATGCAGTTAGTGAATAAGCCCCATAGCGATTAAAGAAGGAAAAGCCGGGTTTTTAATGGTGGCTGTAACAGAAGTTTAATCTTCATCATGCCGGCAGTGAGTTTAATATCTTAACAGACAGGACTGGACCTAACCTACATCAAGGAGCTCTGGTTTGCTGGCGTGTACAGAGTTTCTGAGACCTCAAGGAAGGAATTAATCCGTGCATTGCATATGAGGTATGAGCAATGCTTTGAAAGTGATGCGTCTAGTCTCAGGTAGCAAATGTCAACACTGAAGAACAGATGAGGTGCGGGGACTAATAGTAAGGCAAAGAAGCTGCCACACAGGTATGTTCTAGATTCTTAGTTGCCTCCAAATCACTCTGTGGGATGTTCGAGGTGTGCATCACTGGTAGGGTGCTAGGTGGATTGTGAAATGACCTCTTGGTGGAAACAAAAGTAAGGAAACATTAATGTAGACAACTCTTCACGTGAAAGTACTCACAGGGGTGAAGTTGTCAAAAGTACAGCAGGTTGAGTGGCACCGAGGGTCAGATGGGTGAGGGGCCCGCGGCACCTGTATTATGGCTGTATTTTAATTCCAAATCGGTGGCAGGGGGGCGTTTTATTTGCTTTCTTGAGGGCCCACGACTCCTTTGCTAGCATTGTCTCCAGCCAAATGAGCCCGAAATGTATTTCATTTCTTCATAACTTTTAAATTTCTTCTTTTCTTCTGTTCTTGATTAGGGTTGATATTTTTCGTAATGGAAACAGGTGTTTGCTTACAAGTAAGTAATTTTACATCACAGCTGCACCCAAGGAGGTGTACGAAAAAATGCTATGTTGAAATCATTCCATCAAATTAATCCAGGGCACACTGTACCTGCTATGAAGATGTTTTTTAATCTTGACGCAGATAATTGGTCCTAAAATGCACTTGTATCTTGTGACTCAGGCACAGATTGAATATATATATATATACCTGCAGGCCATTGCAGGCCGCAGATCCAGCCCATCCTCATTTATTTGTACTTTTTGAGCTCTGTGGACATTTTGAAATAGTCTTGGCTTCTACAAGAAAATGTCTCCGAAAAGTTGCATCGCTATTCGAAAAGAAACGTCTGCACCCCTCCCCGAGCACGAGCGATGTGGTTCCGTAAGTGAGGTGTCATTAGCAAGGCAAACCCTTCCGGCTCAACAGGAGGTCACGTCGTTGATTCTCAGCATGGCGCTAGACGGCAGCTGAATCTCGACAGGGAAACATGAGGAAGAAACTAATCACGAAGCAATCAAGGCTAATGAAAACATTAGCAAAGAAAGGGAATATGTATTAGAGAGGCCCCTCGGGCTGCTATTTTTGCAGTAAGCACATCCTGGGCCTCTGACTGCTCAGTTCCAGATATGAGCAACAATGGAGTCTGCTACGGAAAAGAAAAACAAACTTTGGGTATTTTGAGAAATACTCCTCGAAGTTACATGCTGAACGTTGTGGACTGCCTTCCACTGTCCAGGTGCCCTGCATGCCTCTCCTCTGACATTCAGCCCCCTTATTGGGGATCGGGCGATCCCAAGGCATTACACCACATGCAATCCAGTGAATGAAAAGCTCCTAGGGGCAAGGACGGAGGCTGTATTTGAGGTGTATAATGTTGGTAGTAGGAAGGTTCGGGGGCTGAGTTGAGCATGACCTGGGCGGGAAATATCATGCAATCAGAGTTAATGCACTCTGGGACATACAGAATGGAGTGCCTTCAGGGGCCTTCCCTTTACTTCCCATAAACATTGATTTGAGCACCCATGCAGTTTCGGAAAAGTTGCCCTGTGGAAGCCTCTGACCCTTCAAAGCAGAGTTGGGCTGTGCAGGATGGTGTTGCATCATGTGCTAGGGTTTCTAGATATAGCATCTGTTTGTGTCTTGTTCACAGGCTCTCAGATGTCAAGGAGCTCTCACACGTGGATTCCACCCTGCTCCTACGGATCCTTCAAACAGGGCGCAATGGCACTGGGAACTGCAATCATACTGCTTTCAACCCTCCACAAGGACGATGAGAGATTCCCGTTTCCAGCAGTTATCTACACTGGCAGGATGCCATAGGGGATGACCTGCTATTAGTCAACGGGTTCTGAGGTGATATCCAATACAGAGATATCCTTCGCTTAACGGGAAATGAGGTCTACTCATAGGCTCAGGCCAAACTGATGTACTTCTCTCTGCTTTGTTCTAACTGGGAAAGAGGGGACAACAGGCAGCAGCTGCTCCATCACAGTCCTGCATCACCAAGGGGCACATTTATTAAAACGTTGTGCAATGTTCTTCCAAATGAATAAACCTTTGCCCAGCCTTACCTTTGTCTACGTATCGGTGTACAGCAGGTGAATGGCTCTTAATAGAAGAGCAGAAAAACCCCAGCTTTGAAGCTTGGGCCATAAGATGTTACGCTCTACTGCATTAAAAGCAGAGCGAAAGTCAACATAACACAAGTGTAAATTATAGGGACAACATCTGGCTTGGTCAATCTACAGGGAAAGCATGAAGATGTTTGTGGCTGTACCTGTTTTCTTGATGAACCCGGTCTGATTCACTGGCACCAATAAGCCTGCTTCAACCCAATCTATCTGATCAGCAAGCAGGCATTTTGGCAAACGATTTTGTCTCCCCGTCCATTTGGGCAAACAACTGATAGATGGATGGTGACGTGGACTTCCCTGCCTTATAAACAGGGGGTAAAGATTGGTCCGTGCCAGCTATTTGGTATTACCTGGCTGGTAAGACCATAATTGTATAAGGTAGTCAGATGTTTGTCCCAGTACTGGGGCTTCTTTTTGAAGATTGCTTGCTGTAAACCATTGGGGACTGGGGCGACTGGTAGCGATACTTTTTTCTCCACCTCCCCTGTAGAGATAGTACTTACTGAGCTTATCGCCTCCAGGTTTAAGGACCCTTCTTCCTGGTAACCTATGATACCCTAGGACACCATACATTTCCTAGAGATAGATAGTTCAGGTGGCTTCCATGGTGTTCGAGGTTAAGGGGGACATCCACAATCCTGTGGTGTGCTTCACCAATAGCTAGAATTCTCTGGCGTCATTTTTCCTGGAGGCTGAGAGAATTTTGCATTAGTACAAGTCTACCTCAATCTTTACTGACACCCATGTGGCATTTTTATAAAGTGATCTCAGCTTTGGGAGGATCACACTCCGTAAGGTCAGATTTAGGCTATTTTGAAGTAACCTTAGAGCATGAACCAGTTTCTTTTGAGCTCTTATAAGTTGAGCTGAGGCCTTTTTGGACTGAGCTAGTACTAAACCCAAAGCGTTTGGGACCCCTCGGGAATGATATTGATCCTCCAAGAGTCACACCAAGAGTTAAACCCACTTGTCCAATGAGTTACTGATTTCCTCACAAACCTGCTCCTATTTGTGCCTGGCTTTATGTTCCATCCTCTCAATCGATGTTTTTGACCAGTAAAGGCTTCTGTAGTCGGTAGTAGAGACTAAGCCTATCTCTGGCTGTGCTTGGCCATGCATTGGATAGTTTAAGAGTAGCAGTATCCTCTGAAATTGATGGTCACTTTCCAGCCATCTTCCCTGTTCATAATGTGTAACCATTTGAAAAAAAGCTAGCGAAACAAAAGTGTAATCAATTATTGAACTGGAGGTTGTTGGATGGTAGGTTGAAGAGCACTAAATGGCAAGCATTCAGAAAAGTTTACCACTTGCAAGTTAGGGTGGTCAATATTGATCTCCTCCATTTTAGAGTTACGTTCAGCCACAACATAGATGGCTAAACCCACGGCGGGGTGGGCAAGCATATGAGATTTAACTGCTGGTTTGCTGTAGCCCAAGAATGACGGAAGGTCTAGAGGCTTTATTGCCCGGGTTTCTTGGAAAATCACAAGGTGGAAGGAGTTGTTGTAGGCTATAAAGTGCTCATCCTTGAAAGCCCCTTTATATTCCATATTCATATTAAAAAACCTTCCTTAGGGTAGCCATTGGCAAAGTAATTACTCTGTCAGAACTTCCTGTGCCTTTGTGGATCTGGTAACAGGGCACCTTGAAGTCAAGCCCAATCCGCTGCGGTTTGTTGAGATGATTATGTGACCAATTGACTTCTTCACTTCTATATGTGTCTATGTTTTGTTCCCTTTATCATTGTAAAAACCAAAGGAAATGATGTACGGAGTGTTGAACATTGCAAGCACTCACCCCCAGTCAACTGATCTGGGTTTAATCCATCACCGTTCTTTAGCCCACTCTGCCACCCCAGTTCAGACATGGCCATATGCAAATCAGTCTGACCCTGTGCCTCATGGGAACAGTCCAGCCCGAACTGCCAAGCCATGTCTTCCCTGGACCGGAAACAAGCTTCCTAGGACCGGTTTTTGGCATTTCAGACGTCTTCAGCCAGGCTTGCTTGAATCCAGTGGCAAAGTGAGCAAGGGACTCACATCTGAGCATACCCTGCCAACTTATGGCGAACAAAGCAAAAACCAATCAGTTGACTGGGGGTGAGTGCTTGCAATGTTCAACACTCCGTCCATCATTCCCTTTGGTTTTTCTTTGTTCGCCATAAGTTGGCAGGGTATGCTCAGACGTGAGCCCCCAGCTCACTTTGCCACTGGATTCAAGCAAGCCTGGCTGAAGATGGTTGAAATGCCAGAAACCGGTCCTAGGAAGCTTGTTTCCGGTCCAGGGAAGACATGGCTTGGCAGTTCGGGCTGGACTTTTCCATGAGGCACAGGGTCAGACTGATTTGCATATGGCCATGTCTGAACTGGGGTGGCAGAGTGGGCTAAAGAACGGTGATGGATTAAACCCAGATCAGTTGACGGGGGGTGAGTGCTTGCACTGTTCAACACTCCGTCCATCATTCCCTTTGGTTTCCCTTTATCATTGTAACCAAGTCACTCCGAATCTCTCAAAGGACCGACTTTGTCTTGTTTTGATCATTAACTTCAAGCCCCCTAGTTTGTTCTTGCATGACCCAATTTCCTTTGGTGATTTGCACTGGCACAAAGTATTGGTAAATCATGTCCCATGTTGAGTGACTTTTGGAGTTCAGATGGGGCTGTGAACATGCATGCACAAGGACAGGCATAGAGAAATGACCAGCTTATTATGTTGAAACCGTGACTGGCATTGAACCGAGGGTGCAGTCTCATTATCATGTGAACTATAGTACAGAACAGAGAAAAATATGGCCATATTGAGTAAATATTGAAATAATGATAAGAAACCTGAACATTCTCTTGCCCTGAAGAAGTTCTGTATTGACAAAAAGGAACCAAATGCTTTGTCTGTTATGTCTTGATGAAGAATGAAGATAAATATTAATTGATAATTTAAACTCTTTGTCAATCTATTACAATTAGGAGTTTGCTCTTCACCAATTGGATGTATGGAGTATTTCTTCATGTGTGTGCAGTGGTATTTGCAGCAGTTGAGTACCAGGAGAAGGAGCACCGGATGACAAAACTTGGGGAGTGCTGAGTTTTGGTTTTGGCCGCAGCTTCCTGTCGAATCTTTGTATCAATAATGAAATAACCATGGCCACCATCTCAGGGCATCTAAGTCACCACAGGCATCCTCACAAGTGCACAAGTTCAGTATTAGTTGGTAAGGCTGTTTAACTCAGTATGCCTAGCTCCTGTATAGAGTCTAAATGACAGACAATACAATTTCCATGTGCCCTATCTGCCTGTGTGTTTCCTAATGCCCAGAGTGCATAGGTGTAACAAAATTTGAGATGGTCCCCCTGTAATGTGCATGGAGGGGCCCCCGCTCTGGATTTTATTAGGAGCTTTCACATGAGAGTACTGTGCTGAGGGGCCCCTTGCAGCTTGGGGCTCCCCCCCCACTGCGGGGGGTGAGGGTGTATGTGTTACGCCCCTGCCAGAGATGTTCCAGAATCTAGATTTCAGATTTTCCCTACATTGCAATAACAATAAAAACAAAGGATTTGGTCCAATTTATAAAGTGGTTAGTCATGCAGGAGTAGACTAGTGCATATACTGCTAACCATCCAGGCTTTAGTTTGCTAGAGAGCCATACCCTGCACTGAAGTGACTGCCTTCGTGAATGACAGCCACCAGGCTGTTTGCTCTGAGATACGAGGCAAACACACCAGCCCCAAGTACATTTTATTCCCAATCACGGGAATACACCAATCTCTTAGCACAGCCACCAGACCATCCAGGACCATCATCAGCATGGTATCACAGAGGAACACCCTGGCTGCCTTCACCTCACCACCCATTTTGCCAATGGAGTCCTGACTGACTTTCTATTCAAAGTCTGGGCTGATTCAACAGTTCCTCTTAGTGGACCCAAGGAGGTTGGCAGAGGTCCCTACTTCCTTAAAGACTCACCTGTAGGCTGGTATATCATCAAAAACTCAATCAGCGCAATTGTCATTAGCAACATGTGGCAGATTTATTGTGATTGACCTCACTAAAATCATTTAGTTTAGGAAAGGCTTGAATGGTACTTTGAAGGCATCTCCACGAGTGCTTCACTCACCTACCACTTTTCTACAGATAAAAAAAGTTTTCCTCTTCTTTTTTTAAAAAAGTTTGATTTTATTAAGGAATAACACAAAAGAGAACAGCAGTAAAATGAATTGAACAAATCCCATTTAACATAAAGATGAGTAAATAAAGTAAGAATATATAAGGATCGGACTATCAAGCTGTATACAAAAGAAAAATACATCATATACAACAAAGAGGGAAAAGAGCAAGGAAAGTGAAGCAAAATGTAATTGATATAAACAACTGAGAGTAAAAAACATACTAAGTAAATAATTTAACATTGTAAGCATAACAATATGTGAGGTTGAAAAACAAGATAATACACATTAGGTTGTAAAAAACCATCTAATCTTCTGGGAGTAGAGAGGCAAAGGGAGAAATTAAGGTGGTTTCCTTACATCATCTGATAAATTCTAAGTTTTAACATTAGAAGAGGCAGTTAGAGATAAATAAGTTGTTAAAGGAAGCTATAGAAGATCTCTTTTAATTGCTAGAGATTTGGGAGAAACATAGTTAGTATGTAGTCGATGATGAAAACAGACAGCATTCCACCAGGATCTGAAAGTGACTTTATCAGCTTGCTTCCAGTTTGAGGTTATTAAATGGAAAGCATTAGCAATAGCTAACAATAGATCTAAAAGTTCGAAACTCAGTTTTAATTGAGGCCATTGGGGGGATAGAGTGCCGAGGAATATATTTGTGAAAGATAAAGTGATCTGAACTTTAAAAATTATCTTGGTTTGGGACCAGACCAATTGTGAAAATTGGTGGATAGAGGGACACTCAAACAGCATATGTTTTAAGTCTGCAGCAGGACAAGGGCAGGACCAGAATGTAGAGGACACTTTTGATGAGAAAGATGCTAGGGTAACTAGGGAAAATAGTACTCGATGATAAATGAAAAAAAGGGCTTGTGTGGAATTTTCAGCATGAGAAGTTTTGTGAAGTTTAGACCATATTTTATCCCATGTAGTGATTGGCCAATCTTGTGATAAATCCTTTTCCCAAGCAAGTTTAATCTTTGATTTGTGTCTGTATGGGGGAAGTTGTTACGATTTGTATATATTGGATGCTGAGGGGGAATTGAGAATAGGGTTTTGTAAATTACAGGAAAATGAGTAGTTCTTGGTAGAGTAAGGAGATATCGATTGAGGGGAGGATAAAGAAGATTATATTGCGATCTAGAGGACAATGCTAAGGAGAATTTAGATTGGAGATCCTAAAAAGTAACGTGTTGGTTATCAAATATAAGCTGAGTTATCCAACGTAAGCCTCTAGAATGCCAAGTTTTCCAGTATATAGAATGATTATGAATCCGTAATGATTTATTATGCCAAATGGGTTGTTGATTAAAGGAGCTAGCTGAGGTATACGATGAAGATAAGAAAGGAACCAAAAGTTTACAGGAGTGGGATATGACAGGGGAACGCAAAGATGTGATATTAGTGGTCAAAGCTAAGATCTCTTGAAAATCGAAAGGGGTAATAAGACATTTCCCCATTTTTATCCAAAGTGGAGCATATAAAGGAAGTTCCATAGAGATCTAACAAGCAGCTTGTTTTAGGGAAAATGTGAAATGGTAAGTTTTAAAATCGGGAAACCTAAGACCTCCATTAGGCCTATCTTTCTTTAAAGAGGACAAATATATATGAGGTTTACCTTTCCATAGAAATTTTATCAAAGTAGAGTCAATTTTCTTAAAGTAAAATCCAGGAATGTGTATAGGAATCATGGAAATAATATATAATATAAGAGGGGAGAGAATTGTTTTAATTGAGTTCAGACGACCCCACCAAGATAGAAAAAGAGGGTGCCAACGAGTAATAGTGTCATTTAGTTTTTAAATGATATAGGTAAAGTTTAACTTTAATGTTTCAAGAATTAAAGGAGCGAACCACAAACCCAGATATTTAATTTTAAGTGGTTCCCATGACAACCCGGAATGGTCGAAGAGATGTTTTTGACACAAAACATTTAAGGGCAAAACTTTGTATTTATCGGGGTTAAGATTATAGCCTGAAAGCTGAGAAAGGGAGGCCACCTGTTGAAGAAAAGGGGTAAAAGAGGTTTCAGGATTAGAACACTATAAAAGAATGTCATCGGCGTACACTGACATTTTAACCTGATGAGGACCAAATTGAAATCCTATAATACAATCATCTCCCCTAATTTTAGTTAAAAAAGGTTCTAATGCTATAACAAATAGCAATGGTGATAAGGGGCATCCCTATCGCACCCCCCTACGCAATGGAAAGTAATCAGATGTTTTACCATTAACAAATATTGAAGCTTGGGGGCCTGAGTATAAAAAAGACATTAAATCAATTATATTAGGAGGAAAACCGGCCCATTTCAAAGCATGAAACATAAAATCCCAATCAATCCTATCAAATGCCTTTTCAGCATCTAAAGCATTAGCGGCAATAGGATGATCCAAGGGAGAAGCTTTGCTTAAAACATTAAAGAGGACTCGAGAGTTGTCAAATGCTAGTCTCCCCTTAACGAAACCGGATTGGTCAGGGCCAATGAGATCGGGCAGAATAGGATCAATACGAAGTGCCAAAATCTTTGCGAAGATCTTATAATCTGTGTTGACTAAAGAAATAGGCCGATAGTTCTTACAGAGAGAGTGATCCTTATCTTCCTGAGGGATTAAGCAGATCAAGGCTTCCTGAAATGTGCCTTGAGATGATCCATTATCAGAGAAATATTGAAATAAAAGTAAAAGATTAGGCAAAAGAATCTTTGCAAAATGATCATAAAACTCAATGGTAAAGCCATCTGGTCCGTGCGCTTTCCCACAACGTAACACCGAGATAGCATGGGAGATATCCACTAAAGTAATATTGATTCCCGAAGGCTCAAAATCAATGTGGTTAGATGGAGGAGAGGGAATGGATTGAAAATAGGAAAGAAGATCAGACTGTTCTGGTAGTGATTCAGGAGTATATAGGTCCTTCTAGAATGAAACAAATGTATTTAAAATATCATTATCTTAAAAAATAGGAGCATCTGCAGGACCCTGCAAATATTCTATTTTCGTTCTTTCCTTTCTCACTTTAAATAGTTAGCCAGTAATTTCTCCACTTTGTTTTGACCCCCATAATAGCGAGAACTACTTTTCAATAAGTAATTGGAAGCAGCATCAGTAGATAATCTATTAAAAGTAAGTTTAGCATCAATAAGAATATTCAAAGAGGACTCATTATTAGATTGATTGTAAGTATATTCAAATTGTTTAATTGTATTAAGTAATTGAGTGGATTGGGCTTCTAGGGACTTTTTCTTTTGTGATACAAAATTTATAATAAAACCTCTGGCAGCTGATTTAAAGGAATCCCATACCATAACAAAGGGAGTATCTGGGGTGGTGTTAATAGTAAAAAAAATCAGAGGTAAAGGAATTAAATTGTTGACAGAAATTAGGGTCTAGGAGTGGGGATTTATTAAAACGCAATCTTCTGGGGTGGGGAGAAAAAGGGATAAGGTCAATATCAACATGTACGGGGGCATGATCTGAAATTAAGATTGAACCAATTTCAGATTGAATGGCATGTTGGGACAGGGACTTACTTACGAAAAGGTAATTTGATATGGGATTGTGAATGATGTGAGGTTGAATAAAAACGATATTCTCGAAGATCTGGGTGACAAAGTCGCCAAATATCAACCAACGCTTTGCGTCGCACTGTGGATGTAAATTGTGAGTGCATTTTAGAGGGGACAAACTTAACTCTAGAATGTCTATCTAGAATGCGACCAAGTATTTGATTACAATCACCACCAAATATAATATAATCATCATCATATAGAAGCAGTTTGTCAGATACATTAGTCCAGAAAACCTTATCGATCGAAGTAGGGCCATATACATTAAAAATAACTAAAGGAATCTTATCTCTAAGAAGCCTAACAATAACCCAACGACCTTCAGATTCAGATTCCTGTTGAACAACGGAAACATGTAATTTTTTATGACATAAAATCAAGACTCCGTTTTTCTTACCCAGAGCTGGAGAATTAAACACATGACCCACCCAACATCTCTTCAGCTTGGAAGCTTCATCTTCAGAAATATGAGATTCTTGGAGTAAAGCAATGTCAGTTTTTAATTTCGCTAGATGAGATAGCACCAATTGCCTTTTAATAGGGTTGCTTAAATATATAAAATGATTAAATGCTAGAGCATCACAAAAATACAAGCGGAACAACACTCAATGAATAACATAGACAAGAAAACAGCCAAACAGGGCGAAGCAATATAATAAATCAGGCAGATTTTGAAGTATCCATAACATCAGCTCCATGATAAGGAAGGAATTCCTGCAATGCCGCTGGATCGTCAAAGATGGTAATCTTTTCCTTATAGGTTACCTTGAAAAGGCAGGGAGAGAAGTCCAAATCTGGCATTAATAGAACGCAGCTGAGAACGTAGAGGAAGGATTTTTTTCTGACTATCTGCCGTAATTTTACCCACATCCTGAGAGAAAAATAGACAGTGACCTTCCCAAAAAAATTGTTTTTTGGACTTGACAGCAGACAAGACTTGTAGAAGGTCTGTATATTGCAGGAATAGCATGATGACACCATGTGGTTTTTCAGAAATTTTAGGACCAAGCCTATGAGCCCTTTGAATGTTGAGTGGAGAAGTAGTAGGTAAGTCCAAGAGGTTAAGCGAAAAAGACTGAAAAAGATGGTTGAGTTGGAACCTTCAATATTTTCGGGGAAACCAGAAATTCGGAGATTGTTCCTGCGGTTTCGATTTTCTAAATCCCCAGCCTGTTTTTTGAGTGTAGATATTTCAGACTCTAGAGATGAAATACGAGAGCACAAAGCATGAAGAGAATCTGGTCTTTGCTCCACAACGAGCATACGCGATTCCAACGAAGACCATTTGTCATCCAGATGTTGCAAAGTTTCATTAGTTTCCTCCATGAAAGGTTTCATGGCACAAATTTTTTCAAGGATTAAATCCATGGAGGTTGAGGAAGAATTCACTGGAGAAGGTGGGTCTTTTTTCAGTCGCTTGGTGGAAATTGCAGATAATTTGCTTGAGAGCTGTGCTTTTGGGATGGTGCCTGAGGAATGATCAGGTTTCTGAGGAGAAATGTCCTCCATTTCATTGAAGGTGGAGTCTGAATCTGAGTGCATAGTAAGTTTGGATGAAATAGTGAGTTTAAGGTTTCTCAGTCTCCCTATAAAATGTTCAGCGGAGTTTAGTAAATACATTTTAAACTAAACTCTTAGGGACTATCTCTTTAACCACTGGAATCACTGTAAGTGTAAGCAATTCAATTCAAATAGCTTTATTTCGACAGTTTGTCATAAAAGCACAACCAAACAACACATAACACACATATAAATAACACATAATACATTACAATTATCGATTAAAAAAGATATTAAATTCCATATACTGTCGGATATCTAAAAAACTTTAAGAACAATTAAAAAAGAAGGAGAAGAGGCAGCAGAACAGACAAGTCCTATTTAAAAAATACAACTTATGATAAGATAGCAGCAACATTTTTGTTTAAAGTGCGAGTGCGAATAATCCAGGTCCAGCCCAGAAATTTGGCCATTGCTATAGCTATACTAGGGCTACAATCAGACCCTAAAATTCTTAACGCAACGGCACATCTCCGGACACCCAACAGGTTACAGATCGGCCTCAGCCATCTCCTCCGTGGGGCAGCATATAATGGACAAACAAAGAAAATATGGGGAATGGTCTCTGCCATTGTCACACAATAATGGCATTTGTCATCAGTTCTAGAGGCCCATTTATACGTAAAAGTCTTTATAGGCAAACTACCTGCCCTAAACTGAAAATAAAGTTTTCGATCAAAGGGCCTCTCGATCAAATCCCAGTAAGCCTCACATACAGGCCATGATTTAAAATCCAAAAAACGACCTGTTAGGCTAGTTGGAGTACTGGAGTGACCTATAGATGCATAAACCATTTACCAATATTTCTGTTTCAAATGCACCTTAGACGGGAAGACTGCCGTCTCTGGATTATCCCATAGTATCTCTAAATCCAGTTTAATAAGTAAGGACCTAACCTCCTTTAACCAACCTACTCTGTGGAAACAGTCCTGCAAGATCACATCCTTGAAACCCATAGCGCATTGCACAAGTTCTGGGGTGACCCAAAGACGCCTCCAATAAAGGAGTGGCCGTAGCTTTGCTGTGTCCACTATGTTTTTCCTCCCTAGATCTAGATGGAGCGGGATCGTGGGAGTGCTTTGCGGGACACTTGCAAGGTTACGTAGAAATTTATTTTCTAATCTTGCTAGGTGTTTTAAGTCGTTAAATCCCCAGAGCTCAGCTCCATAAAGGGCCGAGCTCACTGCTTTGGCGTTATAGATTTCTAAGGCAGGAGTAACTGGTTTGGTGAGGGAGGATTTATATTTCTTGGTCAAACACCCTATGTGTTGATGTAGTTTTAGAGCTGTAATGTCCAGATGGTGTTTCCAACCCAAATCCTTTTGGAGGGAGATACCAAGGTACGTAAACGCACTCACCTGTTCTAAGGGCTCATTATTTAATAAAATACTGCCTCTGAAAGATTTGTGCTGATTAAAAGCCATAAACTTGGTTTTCGAGATATTTATTTCTAACCCTCTTAAGGAACAAAAATCTACAAATGCATTAATGGCCTTCTGGAGGCCACTCGGAGTCCTGGAGATGAGCAAGGTATCGTCCGCAAACATGAGGACAGGAACATGGTTGCCAGCCAGAAGGGGAGCATCGGTGGGGACCGCTGAAAGATACTCAACTACCCCGTTGATATACAAAGAAAACAGGGTAGGAGCCAACACGCACCCCTGTCGGACACCCCGCCCAACAGGGAAAGAGTTGGTAACCTCCCCCTGTGCCCCCCATCTGACTTTTGCAAAGTTGCCCTCATGTAAGCGGGCGAGAAGTGTTAACAACTCTGGAGCCATCCCCAGGTCACCGAGGACACCCCATAATTTCCTCCGAGGGACCAAATCAAACGCTGATTTGAGATCTACAAAAACAGCGTATAATGACCCCTCGTTCAGGAGCACGTTCCTCCAGTAGATAGTTATAAACCGAAAAATTTGGTCTATGGTGCTGGTACAGGAACGAAATCCCGCTTGAAATGGGGACAAGATATTAGCATCCTCTACCCAAGTCTGTACTTTTCCTAGCACTAAACGACCCATAACCTTTTGGATTGAATCAATAAGACTTATGGGCCTATAATTACTGGGGAGGGATTTGTCTCCTTTGTTAAAAACAGGGATTATCTCAGCACCTTTCCATGATGGGGGCACTGGAGCTCCATTAGCCACTGCATTAGCAAGAAGGGCTATGTACTGACACCAAGTTGGCTTGTCGCTTAAAAATATATCGGCCGGGATTCCATCCATACCTGGAGCTCTTCCCTTTGCCACACAGTCAAGTGCTGCCTCGACATCCTAAATAAAAAACACTGGACCGGAATAAAAATTTTCAGAGAGAGATGGTGAAGTCTGTTCGCTAGTTGCGCTACAAGCGTACTGGGGGCCAAAGAATTCAATCCATTTTACCTGGGGAACATTATTCTGTGGGGGCTCCGGACGCCCACCCATATCCCAGTTGACAATGCTCCAAAAGGTTCTCGAATCCTTCGCAGCACAGGCACTTCTTAAATCCTGCCACCATAGTTGATCCCAGTCTTTTTTGGCTTTTTTTTGCACCTCCCTATAATGATCCCTTGCATCCCTAACCCCCGTGTGATCTCTTAACCTTAGGGCTTCACTCAGCCTTTGTCGAGCAGTTCTACATGAAGTATCAAACCAGCTAACATCATTGGTTATCGAAGCCTGTCTCCCTGGCTTCGCATCCCTTAGAAAGTAGGATTTCAGGTTATCAAATAGGCTAGTATGGGCTTCTATTACAATTTGTGGGAAATCTTCCCTCAAGACTCTTGACATAAGGTAGTTGGTACTCTTGATTACTTCAGCTTTAAGAGCTTCCAACTTCTCAGGATATTCAATTAGTTTATTCCATTTTACACGGCGTTTGTCATTTGTGATCACTACATCCGAGGTAACAGTTCCCTCAGCATGGGTCACGTCTCCCTCTCTAATAATGGCCCAAAAATCCATACATAGAGGATTGTGGTCACTTTCGAGCCGCCATGTTACCTTCATGTCATCAAGTCTATGCCATATCCTAAGATCAATCAGTATATAATCGATACGGCTGGTGGAACGCCCATTATCAAAAGTAATTTCACCTTTCAGATCGGATCTTGTGCGCCCATTTGCAGCCCTAAGGCCTCTTTCCAAACACAACGCCTTAAGCTGGATTGCAGCGTTAGACCATTTTTTAACAAGCGGTAGGTCAAGCCTAGGGATTCCCCATCTAAGATCTTGTTCTATTGATAGCTCTTGTACCTCATTACCCAATGGTTCAAATGTGGTGTTGAAATCCCCTGTTACAATAGGAGTAATGTGAATGGGAAGATTTTCTAACTGTAAGTCCAGAGACGATATGGTCTCTGAGCTAAGACCTCCCCTCTGCCCCCTAGCATACACATTAAAAATGGCAAGGGTACTCTCGTTAACCCTACTAAGTTTGAACGCTAGGATATCTATGTCAGAGGATTTTAACAATACCACATTATAGTCTAGTTAACAATACCACATTATAGTCTAGTGGTTAGATGGAGGAGAGGGAATGGATTGAAAATAGGAAAGAAGATCAGACTGTTCTGGTAGTGATTCAGGAGTATATAGGTCCTTCTAGAATGAAACAAATGTATTTAAAATATCATTATCTTAAAAAATAGGAGCATCTGCAGGACCCTGCAAATATTCTATTTTCGTTCTTTCCTTTCTCACTTTAAATAGTTAGCCAGTAATTTCCCCACTTTGTTTTGACCCCCATAATAGCGAGAACTACTTTTCAATAAGTAATTGGAAGCAGCATCAGTAGATAATCTATTAAAAGTAAGTTTAGCATCAATAAGAATATTCAAAGAGGACTCATTATTAGATTGATTGTAAGTATATTCAAATTGTTTAATTGTATTAAGTAATTGAGTGGATTGGGCTTCTAGGGATTTTTTCTTTTGTGATACAAAATGTATAATAAAACCTCTGGCAGCTGATTTAAAGGAATCCCATACCATAACAAAGGGAGTATCTGGGGTGGTGTTAATAGTAAAAAAAATCAGAGGTAAAGGAATTAAATTGTTGACAGAAATTAGGGTCTAGGAGTGGGGATTTATTAAAACGCAATCTTCCGGGGTGGGGAGAAAAAGGGATAAGGTCAATATCAACATGTACGGGGGCGTGATCTGAAATTAAGATTGAACCAATTTCAGATTGAATGGCATGTTGGGACAGGGACTTACTTACGAAAAGGTAATTTGATATGGGATTGTGAATGATGTGAGGTTGAATAAAAACAATATTCTCGAAGATCTGGGTGACAAAGTCGCCAAATATCAACCAACGCTTTGCGTCGCACTGTGGATGTAAATTGTGAGTGCATTTTAGAGGGGACAAACTTAACTCTAGAATGTCTATCTAGAATGCGACCAAGTATTTGATTACAATCACCACCAAATATAATATAATCATCATCATATAGAAGCAGTTTGTCAGATACATTAGTCCAGAAAACCTTATCGATCGAAGTAGGGCCATATACATTAAAAATAACTAAAGGAATCTTATCTCTAAGAAGCCTAACAATAACCCAACGACCTTCAGATTCAGATTCCTGTTGAACAACGGAAACATGTAATTTTTTATGACATAAAATCAAGACTCCGTTTTTCTTACCCAGAGCTGGAGAATTAAACACATGACCCACCCAACATCTCTTCAGCTTGGAAGCTTCATCTTCAGAAATATGAGATTCTTGGAGTAAAGCAATGTCAGTTTTTAATTTCGCTAGATGAGATAGCACCCATTGCCTTTTAATAGGGTTGCTTAAATATATAAAATGATTAAATGCTAGAGCATCACAAAAATAAAAGCGGAACAACACTCAATGAATAACATAGACAAGAAAACAGCCAAACAGGGCGAAGCAATATAATAAATCAGGCAGATTTTGAAGTATCCATAACATCAGCTCCATGATAAGGAAGGAATTCCTGCAATGCCGCTGGATCGTCAAAGATGGTAATCTTTTCCTTATAGGTGACCTTGAAAAGGCAGGGAGAGAAGTCCAAATCTGGCATTAATAGAACGCAGCTGAGAACGTAGAGCAATGATTTTTTTCTGACTATCTGCCGTAATTTTACCCACATCCTGAGAGAAAAATAGACAGTGACCTTCCCAAAAAAATTGTTTTTTGGACTTGACAGCAGACAAGACTTGTAGAAGGTCTGTATATTGCAGGAATAGCATGATGACACCATGTGGTTTTTCAGAAATTTTAGGACCAAGCCTATGAGCCCTTTGAATGTTGAGTGGAGAAGTAGTAGGTAAGTCCAAGAGGTTAAGCGAAAAAGACTGAAAAAGATGGTTGAGTTGGAACCTTCAATATTTTGGGGGAAACCAGAAATTCGGAGATTGTTCCTGCGGTTTCGATTTTCTAAATCCCCAGCCTGTTTTTTGAGTGTAGATATTTCAGACTCTAGAGATGAAATACGAGAGCACAAAGCATGAAGAGAATCTGGTCTTTGCTCCACAACGAGCATACGCGATTCCAACGAAGTCCATTTGTCATCCAGATGTTGCAAAGTTTCATTAGTTTCCTCCATGAAAGGTTTCATGGCACAAATTTTTTCAAGGATTAAATCCATGGAGGTTGAGGAAGAATTCACTGGAGAAGGTGGGTCTTTTTTCAGTCGCTTGGTGGAAATTGCAGATAATTTGCTTGAGAGCTGTGCTTTTGGGATGGTGCCTGAGGAATGATCAGGTTTCTGAGGAGAAATGTCCTCCATTTCATTGAAGGTGGAGTCTGAATCTGAGTGCATAGTAAGTTTGGAGGAAATAGTGAGTTTAAGGTTTCTCAGTCTCCCTATAAAATGTTCAGCGGAGTTTAGTAAATAAATTTTAAACTAAACTCTTAGGGACTATCTCTTTAACCACTGGAATCACTGTAAGTGTAAGCAGTAAAGAGAAATGTTTAAATAAAAGAGGATGCTTACGCTCTTCAATTGATGATGAAGAACATGACTCAAAGCGCTGCAGGAAGGCTCCAAAACAATTTGAGTAAGGGTGTCCTCCTTTGTAAGAATGCAATGTAATTCAAGGAAAGCTGAGGATTTTTATAGAGCCAACAAAGCAGCAGTATGGTGACCACTGGCGTTAATTTATTGTTCACCTCAAAGAGCATGTCATGTAGAGCAAAAAATGGCAGCTGGTTTCAGGGAAGGCAAATTATAACTCTTGATGTGCCAAAAGAGAAAAGAAAAAGCAGTAGGGCTTTAATGAATGAAGAGTTTTACTTGCCCTTCACAAGAAGTCAAACACTAGATACATCCTAGTTGAAAAAATTAAGCATTTTGAAGTGTTCATGAAGCGCAAAGAGAAAATCCAAAATGGCGGCCGTTGTGTGAAGGAAAAGGGGTGCATCATCGAAGTAGCCAAAAACCGGACGAAAACAGCAAATGAAGGATTCAAATGCTCACTGCAACGATGTAAAGATGAAATCCTACATCTTTAGTCTTAAAATGAGGTGCTCCCCTCCCGAAATGGAGTTACATCGGGATCGGCGGCACGGACCACTGCAGCTATGCGGCCATCTTGTTTGGCGTCCAAGCCACGCCCCGTTTCTCTTCTCTAAAATAGGAAAAGAAGGGTCTTTAGTTGAGAACAAATTATGTCACTCCTAACTTATTAGTTTATAGGTCCGTTGGAGGTCTGTTACTCGTGACTACCTTGGAAAAAAGTCATTTCATACAGATACATTTGGCTCAATTCATAAAACAAATAAGAAAGATGTGTGCAGAGACGTCTACTTCAGCCTGAATGCACGTATTCTACATTTTGAGAATGGTGAAACTCCTGCTGATTATCTTGATCATTTGATAGATAAGTGCAGCCGCGGTCGGTAGTAGGAGTACCTGCAGGGCGGTGACGTGGGGAGGGGGAGGGGCAGGGTGGGGGTTAGTAAACTATGGATTACGGAAGTTTACAGGTAAGTTAACATATAAATTAATAAAACGAATTTCGTTGCGTGCACTGCATCGCATTTGGGGATGCAGTGCACGCAACGAAATTCGTTTTATTAATGTATATGTTTACTTACCTGTAAACCTCCGTAATCCATAGTTTACTACCCCCCACCCTGCCCCTCCCCACGTCATCGCCCTGCAGGTACTCCTACTACCGACCGCGGCTGGATAAGTGTGATTCCTAACCTGTTATTGGTAATGCTATGTAAATTGCTGAAAATACTGTTGGAGCACCGCTCATTCAAGGTCTATTGCCCAAGGTGCAGCTGCAGCTGCACACCAGTTGCATATGGAGACACACTAAAGGTATTTCAGATTTGTTCTGGTTCACTGACAGAATATCGACACCTAAAATATCCCCATACCACAATATCGAGAAACAATGTATCGATGTAAAAAATATAGTTGTATAAAATATCGATTTTTAAATATATATATACATATAAAATAACATCATAATATTAAATATGGTAAATAATAAAATGTATATAAAAAATATAAATTTTAACAAATAAAACAAATAAACTTAATTAAAAAAGTTAAACACAACCATAATATTTAATATATATTTACTTCAAAACAATTCAACTATTAATATTTATTTATTTTATCATTTTAAGATTATATAAAAATTTACGAATATATATATATATATATATATATATATATATATATATATATATATATATATATATATATATTACCTACTGGCGGTCGCCAGTAGGTAGTTATAGTTAGGACCACGTTTCCATAGGAAATCCGCAACATTCTATTTTGAATAACTTTGGCGCCGGTCGACGAATCCTCGCAAATGTTTCAAAATAGTTGTCCAATTGTGGAAATACCAGAAACAAGTGGAACCAGTAGATCGCAGGACACTACCGTCCGTTCAGCAAAACTGGATGAACCAACTGGAAAGCAACCAAACAGTGAGGGAGTAAAATCCAACATTTTAAAGGAATTCTCGCTTCTGGCACAAGGCCGACAAGGGATGGGAAGCCCAGGGCCACAAGAATCGCCAAGTCGAGGTCGAGGTCGAGGCGCCAGAGGAGGAAGCAGAAGAGGCGCAAAGAAACAAGGAGTATTGGATGCCTACGTGGGAATGACGACAAGAGGCAAGATGGACAGAAAATGAAAGACAACCGCACTGTGGTAAATTTATCGAACTTCCAGTTAACATGTGATCAGATTGAAGTATTGTCGCTAGGTCTCACATTTTGCCCCACAAGTAATTTTAATTATACAGAGGGAAGAATAGATCTCTTCCATTTTGTAAGAAAGTTAAAATTACGTAAATGGTTTCAAAATAGAAAATTGTCTACCATAAGTAATCCGGTAGAATCTAACATTTTAACCATTGCTGATAAAGACTTACTCCAGACAATGAGGGGGCTAGAAACTGATGATGACAATCCGATAGATGCGCGGACTTGTTTAACTGAGGAAAATATAATTTTTGATTGCAGTAGCGACAGTAATTTTAAACCAAAATCCAGATTCTTGCCTCAAATCCACAATGAAATTATCGATGTGTTTGATAAAGGTGTAACTCAAGAATTTAAAAAATTGAACAAATCCAGTAAATTGAAATATACCAATTTGAGCAACAAACAAGCCACAGCAATCAGAGAATTACAGAACAACAATGAAATTGTAATAAAAAAATCAGATAAGGGTGGCAATGTTGTGGTATGGCCTACCGAATTGTATCTGAATGAAGGTAGACGACAACTGGATGACGCTAACAGTTACACAATGAGTAACAGAAGCTGTTACGAGAACAGCAACATTGAATACCAACTCCAACTAGCTGAGTGGAAATGTCAAAAATTGATATCAGATGAGGAATACAGATTTCTCAAATGTGATCACCCCAAATTACCGGCACTCTATTTACTGCCCAAGTTACATAAAGACAGGACCAATCCTCCAGGAAGACCCATTGTGTCTTCCATAGGAAGCACCTATGAAAACACCTCCAAATACATTGATCATTTTTTACGCCCTTTTGTTCAGAAACTCCCCTCTTACCTACAGGACACTCGAGATTTTTTAAGAGTTATTGAAAAGGTCCAGTGGGAAGATGACATGTGGCTAATGACACTTGATGTCAACAGCTTATATACGTGTATACCACACGATTTGGGAGTACAAGCCAATCAGCATTTTTTGAAGCAGAGAGACATTAAATACCTTTCACACACTGAAATGCTAGTATGCATGATGCAAAGGTGTCTTTCAAATAATTTCTTTCTGTTTGATCACGTCATCTATTGCCAGGCCCGGGGTACAGCGATGGGAACCTGCTTCGCCCCCAGTTACGCGGGTCTTTACCTGGGCTGGTGGGAGGAGCAGGTGGCCAGTAAGATCTCAGCCTTTACCCAGAACGTCTGCCTCTGGGCAAGATATATAGATGACGTTTTTTGTCTCTGGAAGGGAGAAAAAGATAGTGCTTTGGAATTCGTGGCCAGTTTAAATGCAAATGAGTGCAATCTGACATTCACATGTACAATTGAAAAGGAAAGCATCGAATTCCTTGATGTGATTGTCAAGGTCAGAAATGGCAAAATAGAAAGCAAGTTGTTCCGAAAGCCAACAGCTGGCAACAGCTTACTACATGCGGACAGCTGCCACCCAAAGAATCTGATTCGAAGTATCCTCTATGGGGAACTTTTAAGGGCCAAGAGAAATTGCAGCACACCGTTAGACTTTGAATCAGAGATGAAAAACATGAAAGAGAGATTTGAGGAAAGGGGTTACTCAAACAAAATAATCAAACAGGCATGTGCGAAAGTTAGAACTGTTTTGAGGGAAGATCTTTTGAACCCAAAAATCCCCAAAGATGACCAAGATGAACCAATAAGATTCATCACTGCATACTCTAGCCAGTCATGGCAGGTCAGAAAATGTCTGAAAAAATTCTGGCATGTCCTAAACATTGATCCTGAGTTGAAAAAAGCAGTGGGAAGTCAGCCTAAAGTCACATTCAGGAAATGTCCAGCTCTAAAAGATCTTCTGTGCAGTAGCACGGTGAATATTAAAGAGCAAAAATGGAATGAGATAAAGGGATTTTACACATGCAATTCATGCAAGGCATGCAAAAATAGTGTGAATCGGAAAGAACTAATTTTATCAAAAAACCAAAAACCTTACATAATTCAAAAACATCTAACATGTAAATCGGATTTTTGTGTGTATGCTTTGTGTTGTCCCTGCCCTCTAGTATACATCGGGAGCACTATTCACCAGGTGAAAAAAAGAATTTTGGAACATACGAGGGCCATTATAAATGAAGACAGGCAATATCCCATTGCTAGACATTTTAAAGAAACACATGGAAAAAATATAAATGTCCTACAATTCTGTGCCCTAGATAGAATTCCAAAATCGGAGAGGGGAGGTGACAGAGTGAGGGAGCTACGAAAACTGGAGTCCAAAATAATTATTAAATATGACACCGTACAACCATCAGGTTTAAACAAAGATGAAGAGATGTCAGTTCATTTGGGCTAATTAACTTCAACAAGCTGTACATTTGACACTCTAATCAAAAGATATTATAGATGTGAATATGAAGCCATAAGTTTGTTTTTAAATTATCTGTATTAGTATAGTGATTGCAAAATTTGTTTATGTTTTGTAGGAGACCAAACTGTCAGCATGCCATTATGAAGATCAACTTTCAAAGGCTCTATAAAATTATGATTTGGTTCGCACATAGTGAAAGACTGAAATGTATAAGCGACTGATGACTTTGGGCCCACTGGGGCATTATTTGAGTAGAAATAGAACATAAACTCACGAGACAGCCCACTTGGGCGTTAATCAAGTATAACAGAGCGAGATTGGTTAACTGCGTAAAATTATTGGTTTGTAGTAATATGCTCACTTGAGCTGGATTTATCACTACCTTTGTTCAGAAATTATCACGCATCCAATCTGCACAAGTATGTTTATGTTGCTTTTACAAAATGTTGTAATCAGTGAAAGTACAAAATGTTTTGAATAAGAACTTGTGACGAGTTAACCATTACAAAATGGATGCCAAATTTGAAAGCCCTTTTTGTTGAGTTGGGACAGGTAGTCCTACTTTTATGTTTATGTTTTGTTTACACACTATATGTAGCACTTTTCACAAACTACTGACTACCCGTGACCAAGGTGCAGTGGCACCGAAACGCGTCGGGCGTTTGTTTGCTATTTCTAAATAAATAAGCACGCTAAGGAACTGGGCTCAAGAACGCTTTTTTCATTGTGGAAAGGCTCGTGGAGAATTGAAGGAGGATCGCTACCTCGCTTGAGCCCGCCACCGCAAAAGTGGCAGGGAAACCAGCGAACTGTTTTCAAAAATATATATATATATATATATATTACCTACTGGCGGTCGCCAGTAGGTAGTTATAGTTAGGACCACGTTTCCATAGGAAATCCGCAACATTCTATTTTGAATAACTTTGGCGCCGGTCGACGAATCCTCGCAAATGTTTCAAAATAGTTGGGGCGCTACGCTACGCTCCTACCCTGAAAGTCTCGGGGGGATTCGTCAAGCGGGGGCTGAGATAAAAGGGGGGTCCCAAAATGCGTTTTTCCCATGCATTTTTCCATAGGACCTTTAGACACAGCTACAGCCCGAACGGCTGAACAGAATTACTTGAAATTTGGCAGAGAGGTAGTCCTCAGGTCAAGGAAGTGCCTTTTGTAGGTTTGGTGTAAATCTGTTCAGTAGATTCAGAGAAAATAGCATTTAAATCAATATATATATCTGAGCCAGCTTACGGTGTAATTATAATAAATTAATGAATATTTTTCAATTAATATTATTTATTAAATTGCACTCACTGGAGTGGGACTAGTAATTTGTACACCTCTGCCATCCAACACTTTCCCTACAGTTACACTCACTGGAGTGGCAATAGTTATTTTTACCTCTCTGCAATCCAATACTTTTCCTACTTTTGCACTCACAGGAGTGGGAATAGTAATTTTTACCCCTTTGCTATCCAGCACTTTCCCTACTGTTGCACTGACTAGAGTGGGAAATTTAAGTTGAAAGATTTTTAAATTGTTTAATGTTTTAATTTATAATAAAATGTTTTTTTAAATTACATTTTATGTTATTGATGTATATACATTTTATATTTATATATATTCACTGAAAAAACCATAGGTTTCACACATGTTATAGTTAGCTGGACATTTTATTGATAAAAAACCAATGAAATTCCCCCGTTATAGTTAGTGCAGGCAACTATAACTCACGCAACCGCAATCTTCTGCTGATGACATATGTGTCTTTATGAAAAAAAAATATTTGTAATATATGTATAGCTAAAATTTAATGGAAGAAGACATGGGCAAATAAGTGTCTAAATACAGTATTAGCATCAGCAGAGGATTGCGGTCGCGTGAGTTATAGTTGCCTGCACTAACTATAACGGGGGAATTTCATTGGTTTTGTCTAACAAACATCTTCCTCACTGTTTTACTAATCTGTGTCAATGCATATACACCTTCCTCTTAAGCTCTACTTCACTTGCAAACATTTTGGGAAGGAATGTTTGTGTAAATGAGAATACTGCTGTGGCATCTTGTGGGAAAATAATGTGTTTTGTTAAACCAATGATACTGCAAAAACTGAATCACAGTCAGTGACTGTGTCTGATAAAATTCCTTTCACTTGTTGATGTGAGCATGCTAATGACGTGGCTTGTGTTTTAACTGCTGAACCTGTCAAGATCAGTTTAAATCCTGTCAAGAAGCTTCCCCATGTTCTAAATACCGTTATACCCCAAGGCAGAGGCATGGATCCTCTCAGACTTTGTTGTTCTTTGGAAATGAGGCGTCTTAGTGCCCACTGTAAGCATTTGCAATACTTCTATTTTGCCAATAAAAAAGCCAGGTAAAGAAATCTAACATATTTTGCAAATATTATGTGCCATACATGTTGTTGCATTGCCATGATTCGCTATTGTACCAAACCCTACTACCATTCTGTCATACATCCCAGTGACTGTTACATAGTTCACTGTTATAGATTTATTGATGTATTTTTAGTTTTGTTCTCCATTCCAATCCACCTCCACAGCCAGTATTTATTCTCTTAACTTTTTCAGAGACCATTTCAAATGGTCTTGTTAACCCCAAGGGTATAATAATCACCTTTTATCTTTTTACAGTCTCTCAAGTAAGATCTTGACACCCTCAATGTTCAGGAAGGATCGCCGCTAGTTCAATATGTTTATGACTTGTTAGCTGCTTCTAGCTCTTTGATTGAATCCCTGTACATTCTGGTTGAATTGACTAAAAATGGGCACAAGGCTTCTCTTAGCTAGAATTCTGCATACCACATGTTCAATATTTAGATCACAATATCTCAGGGTAGGAGCACCACTATCCCTAGACCACTAGACCCTTTCTCGTCTACCAGGTATGCACTTTTTTGAGGATGAAAGGGTGCTCTCGCCACTGAATTTTGTGTTAAGTAAATATTGTTAGCAAGATTTTGTTAAGAAAGATACTCTTGAACCATTGCCTCAGTCCAAGGAGGCAGAGAAATCATTTGTATCTGTAAAGTAAACATTGCCTTCTTTACCTTGCATTGTGATTACCTGATTATGCTAAGATTTTCACAATGTAGTACCATGAGAGAGATAGCTTTGCTTTTTGTGTTATCAGGATCACGGTGATAAAAAGTAATCCATAGTCTTTTACTCCTTCCGTCTTGATATTGCCTCCGGGCCTGTGAGTGTTGCTCGCAACTCCCTATCTAGTTCAAGCCTCTGAGAATGTTATAGTTTGATTACCTTTCACTTTTGTTGTACCTCATTCTGTGACTGCAATATTATTGGCAATTAAAACTCACCACCTTTCCATGTTGAGGTTTTCCAGCTATGAAATACTGCTATTTGCCTCTCATTTAATATTGGTACAATGTTTTGCCTTGTACCCTGCTTGTCTTCCTCCCCCAGAGCCTTGAATGATAAAACCATATGACTGTATTCTGGTTAGTGCTCATTTAACTAAGCCTTGTATTGCTCTCACTGATTCTCCGCTACTAAATTGTGATCTTGTGTACTGTGTTGCTGGTTCATATCTTACAAACAATAACCGGGACATTGGTTGCAGGCTATATTTTTGAAGTCTATATGATGTTGAAAGTTGATATTTCCCAAATATTCAGCTCAATCTTTGCTCTTACTCATGCTTGTAGGGTTGGCTCCTCCGCTAAGGTGGAGGAGCATCGCCCCACTGAGCAGGTAGAAAAAGTAAAAATAAAATTATAATAACTCATTGTTATTATCATTTTATTTTTCCACATGCTCAGCTGGGTAGGGGTGGGGCTGCTCTGCTTGCCGGGGAGGTGAGCAGTGGTTTGCCCACTCCAAGTGCGTAGAACGCTTTGTATGGCCATCTCGGTCTGGTAATACTGTCATGCGCACTTTACATGTTCTCCATGCAGGCTGCATTACAGCCTGCATGGAGAACATGCCCAGCCTCCCATTCCCTGGCTGAGCGTCGATCCATGGCTCTCAAACCATTGACAACGCAGCATTGCAGAGTTGTGATTGGCTATCGGGAGGTTGGGATTCGGATGCTTCCTGCTTCCTACTGCTACCTGCCCTGGACGAGGGCAGTAGAGGACCCAGAGGAGGCAGCAGTCAGGACGGACAAAATGGCAGAATTTTTCATTCATTCCCCCCGCGACCAATATTTTAATTTTTAATTCATCCCCCATGACCCGCCCCCCACAGCCTTCAAATACTAACCGCCACTGCATGCTTATACACACAGACAACTGTTACCATAGTCACTGATTAAAAACATGCATTTGAGTCACTCCCATCTTCGGGACCGTGTGGACGCAGCATGGGTTTCTCACCTCTGCTGCGGTACCAATCAAGAATGGCTCATTTGCAAAGGTTTTTCTCAGTGCTCTTCATCTGCTCCCTAAAAGAGCTTTTATCAAATATTTTGGTGATCACCCAACAGAAAAGGAGTTGTCTAGACAGAATGTCCTTGTCAATCAGACTGCTAAAAGAGCTATATTGTTCCCTGATTCTAAAGTTATTCTGTTTTTGAACCCAAATTACTGAGCTCCTTATGCTCACCATGAATGATCTTGCTAAATTACAAGTATGTGTCCCAAGTATTGAAAGGAGTTCTTGGTTAAAGCAAGACTGTAAAAGAGAATCAAATGGCATGCGAAGGAAGAAGCTAGGCACTATTGTTGTCATTAACATATTCTTCTGAACCCTGCCCGTCTGTACCATAGTATTGACTCCATTAGAAGATAAGTCATGATCCATACTGCAAGTACTTGCCATGCTTGTGCCACTTACCAAGCCCACAACAAAACCATTCTCACTGCATAATGATATTTCCTTTTACCCCTCCAATGCCTCCTGCTCTCCCTGATTTGCCCTTGAATGATGATGTGACTCTACTGAATTGCAAACAACTGATTTGCTGTCTCAACAGCTTCCTTTCTCAGGTACTAGATGCCCTGCCCACCTGCCCGACTGGAGTCTGTCACAATCTGCAGCCCAGAAACTGGGTCTATGTCAAGATCCATCAGTGAAAGTCTGCACTCCAACCTCAGTAGTGAGGCCATTCTTGATCCTGCTTACCACAACCACCTCTATAAAGTACAGTGCGCTGCCAGCCTGAATCCACAAAGGGCACTGCAAGCGGACCAACTAAAGAAGCGTGACCCTCAATATGCCCTCGTACCAGTGAATCAAGACAATGAGGCACCTGGTCCTCGAGGCAACACCGCTGATGGAACTCGAATTTCTCCTGATTCTCCATCAGCTCTGGAGAGCCACAGCCCTCCTGCCTTCGCAGTTTACTGTTCTTCTGTTCCTGTTGCAGCCTTGCACCAACGTCTTCCAAATACAGCCCCTCCTCCTATCCCTCTATACAGCCTGTCACTACAGTAGAAGGATGTTTCTGGCTACCCCCACCCTCTATGAGATCCCAGAAAACTGTAGTATATTCACTAGTTCAAAATATGACCATAAACTGTGAGCAAATCAACAAGGCTCTTCATTTGAACCTTATTGGTTGGCTTCCTGTGTACCTTGCTTGGAAAACTGTGAACAGAGCAATAGCAATAAACCTGCTGCTACTTCCGAAATGTTCACACACTGTATTGTGGCAATACATTTTGCATCTGTTGGGGCAGTACAAGCAGAACCTTTAACTTTCTATAATGCTGGATCTGTGCCAGCCTCCCTACTGATTCTAAAGGGAGAGTGCCCATGGTTCCTATCCCAATTGATTAAGAAGAACAATGTCTTGAAATGTGCCTGGAAGGGCTCTACCCCTTTGAATGTGACAATGGGTCTGATTATGATGGCGGGTGGACTTGAGTCCGCCCGCCATCGTAGCAGGGATTCGAACCGCCCATCTGTAAGGCAGTGGTCCCACCCTCCATGTTAGGATGTGACCCCACCATTGCGGTTGCATCCAGGCACTTTAACACTGGGGCCGGTGCTGCTGGCCGCGCGGTGCCTGCCACTTAGTGCAGGGAAATGGTACCCCCCCCCCCCAGTGCACCACCACCTCCTCCCAACACAAGGGGGGCCCACAACAGGCCGCCAAAACCAATCCCGCAAGCCTTTTCATGGCGGTTCCACTGTCATGGAAAGGCTGGCTGAAGCCAGCTTCGTAATTTGGTGGACGGTGCCAGCTAGGCATGCCACCATTTTTCAGATGCAGACTGCTCCGCAAGCAATCGGAACGATTGCCTGTGGCGGATCCGTGGCGGGCGGGGAATTGAGGTACGATGTCGGAGGGACCGCCACCACACAGCTGGCGGTGGTGGGCCTTCCGCCATTGCAATGACCCCAAATGTCTCTGTTAGCAATTACTTTAAAACTGATGTCTTATATTATCCTGATCAGTAAATCTCCCCCCTCGAGTGTTCATCTTGCAAGCACTGCTTTTGTACTGTATAGTGAAACTAGAAAATGCAGTATACTTATAGACCTTAGTGAATGGGACCTTTACTACCCTGATTGCCTGATTCTGACTTATCTTATCAAGACACTCATCATCTCATCGTACCGGATCCTGTACATCATTCAAGGTTAGCCTTACTAAAGACTTCAAAATCAAGCAAAAGTTTGGAGTCCTGACGACAGTGCTCAACAACTCCAAGAAACATCCAAACCTTCCTTTGGGTGGTCGGGGGACTCAATTTCAGTAATGCATAAACACGTTCCTTAGAGATTCTCCTCACACCAGTTTCAGTCTTGTGTCCGAGATAAACAACTTCTTTTTCACAATACTGCATTTATGTCGGGGAGACTTTATGCCTATTCTCAGCCAAATGGTTTAACAAAGCAATTGTATCCAGTTTATAGTGTTCTTTTGTTTTTTATGCTATTAGCAAGTCATCAAAATAACTGGGACTGAATTACATGGCAATTTCAGACTTTCTAAATCTTTCTTCAGTACTTGGGAGAAAATGTAAAGACTCTCAGTATACCCTTGTGGGATGCTGCACCAAAGGAGAACTTTGTTCAAAAATTGAAATGCCAAAAGGAACTGTGAATCCTCATGTAGTGAGATTGAAAAGAACAAAATAAGTCAATGATTGTAGAAGAATCTGGTTCTCATGAAATTTGTGGCAATATTACTGCTGGAATCAGTTCCAGCGGACAACATAGAAATACAAATGTATTTATCAACTTTTGGAGATCATATATGATTCTCCATCTGCCATTCAGCTTTCCTGTCACTGGAAAACAGCAAGGACTACCAAGCACTTATCTGAGAACTCCCAGCTCAAACATTTTCTCAATCATTGCTTCATTTCTTCCGGTGTTTGGACCAATTTTCATTAAAAAAATATCAGGAGGCAGAATTATCAGAAATTAAATATTGTTACACACAAATATCGCGATGCACAAGAATATTGTTTTCGAGGTAAGTAATATAGTTGTAAATAAATTCTACGTTTTTAATGTTTTTTTTTACTAATAGTGTTAAAAAGAAAGTTTTTAAATTATTTTAATTTCTTTTAGTTCATATATAAATGTTCGGTGTTACTATTGTTTATATAAATGTTATTATTTGCTTTTAAAATATAGCTTGTAATTTTACGTGACTTCGAATTTTTGATTTGCTTTTAATAGTAATTTACAGTATTTCAGCGGTTTGTTGGGTTTGTAGCAGGATAGAGAGGGAAGTTAGTTAGGTAATAAATATTAAGATTCACTTAATACATCTTTCTTAATTATACAATTGATATTAATTATGTAAGTTATGTAATACTGGGGCGTGACTTGGCGCCCGGTGAGCATGGTGGCGACTACCTGAGGCTCCCGGAACTGGTGCGGCGGACTCCTGCTTCGGCGACACCATGAGAGAAACCAAACAGGCGAGCGTGTCAGAAAAGTGCTGTGCGACAAGATGCGCTGAAGCCTGAAGTGTTTCAATGCCACGGAATGGGGTTTTCTTGCAGGTAAAATGCTCCAGCATGAGCTTGCGGCATTGCGGCCACCATTTTAGATATCGCGTCTGAGCTACGAGCGTCCTGCTGTTTGAAATGTGGAGAAAACAAATCACTGCAGTATGCCCACCTGACTTTTAGAAATATAACTACTCTTTGGGCCCCATTCGAGGAGGCATATTTACCTAATGTTTTTTCACTATCTCATATCGGCTGAGGAGACAAAGAATCGGCTGCTATTTTGGGGAACCTCTACTAATGCCTCACGGTAACCCTTCAAACAGTCATGTAATTTATGAAAGTGCTCATTTACTCTCCTTTACAATGCCATAATTAAGGACTACTTCTTCATTTTTTCTCCTCACGTTTCAAACTTAGGATGGGGAGAACTAACAAGGTGTGCTCGGGAGTATGTGGCAGAGTAATCTGAAATGCTGTATCAATGTCATCAATGATTGCTGTCCAATAGCGCACCAGTTTGGGGCAGAGCCAAAGTAAATGCACTAGTGTGCCAACAAGACCATACCCCCACCAGCAGAGGTCTGACTTGGAGCTGTCCCAACTCCTAACGCACACAGGAGTATAATACCAATGAGTAACCACCTTATAGGCAGATTCCGCCCCTGCCGTGTTGGAGGCAGCATGGTGCGCTCTGTGAAAAATGTGTTCCCACTCTTTGTGCGATAAGGGCCTCCCTAGGTCAGTTTCCCATCTGACTTGCGCTTTTGTGTGGTGTCTCTTCGCTGGAGTAGTGATCATGGCATAAAGTTTAGAGATGAGTTTACTATCGCCCTTTTTACACCCCAGCCATTTTTCAAAGGATGTCAGTGGACGAGACATTAGAGCAAAATTCTCCGGCCGGGGGACCCAATGTACGACCTGCGAATAATGGAAGACATCGGACTCAGGCAAATCATAAACCCTACGCAGCTGGGGAAAGGGAATCACGCCCCCGAGATCAAACATGGCACCCACCCTTTTGCAACCCTCCTCCCGCCAACGTTGAAAGATCTCGAATGCACATCCTGGCTGAAAGTCGGGGTTATCTACTATGGGGGACAGAGGGGAAGGGAAAGTAGTCCATCCTTTCGGGCCCGCTAATCGGTCCCAAACTTTGAGAGTCGGGGAGGTAACCAGAGAGGAGTATAGCCCCCACGCTCTATGCCGGCGCGGAAGCCACAGTTCCCGCCATATGTTCCGACCAGCTACCGTCTGGTCCATAAAATAACAGTGCTTGCTGGATAGATGCCTGTTCCATTCCGTGATGAAACGGAGACATGTTGCCTGATAATAGGCGCTCAACATCGGGAAGCCGAGCCCTCCCTGCACTTTCGGGGAAGTCACATGCTCAAATGCGAGACGTGGTTTCTTATTGTCCCATAAGAACTTATTAAGAAGTCCCTGCAGTTTGCGAAGCGCACCTGGTGGTGGGCTCAAAGAAAGCATTTGGAAGATGTAGAGGATGCGCGGTAACACCGTCAACTTCACTGCAGCCAACCTGCCATACCACGCCAGTTTGATACGCGACCAGGCCGCCAGCACCTTGGTCATCTGCTCCAGCAACAGGGAGTACTTAAAAGCGGCCGTCCTAGCAATGGAAGAGGTCAGACGAATGCCCAGGTAGGTAATATCCGTGAACACCCACTGGAATTCAAAATCTTGTTGGAGATCCTGTATCTCAGTCTCTGGAATAGAAAGATTGAGGATTTGCGATTTTGTGAGGTTGACGTTAAACCCCGCTACATTTCCAAATTTAGAGAGCTCTTTAGTCAAGTACCGCAGTTTCATTCGGGGGTTGTGTGAGTGAGAGGATGACATCATCAGCATACATATTAATTTTATGAACATCAGCTCCAAACTTCAGGCCCGCAATGTCAGGGTTGGAACGGATGCGTTGAGCAAAAGGCCCCATGTAGAGCGCAAATAAGAGGGGGGACAAGGGGCAACCTTGCCGCATGCCCCGGGCAATAGAAAACAGGGACAACTTGCAGCCATTGACCCGCACCGCCGCCCTGGGGGAGGGGTAGAGAAAACTAACCCAACGGATGAAATTATCTCCGAATCCGAATGTACGTAGTACCGTGAATAAATACTCCCAATCAACCCGATCAAAAGCCTTCTCCGCGTCTATCGAGAGCAGAAAGGCCGGAGTATGTGATCAGTGAATAAGATCAATGAGGTGCAATAGTCTCTTAGTATTATCCCCCCCCTGCCTCGTCAGGATAAAGCCAGACTGGTCCGGGTCTACAATGTTATCCATGAGGGGATTAAGTCGGGAGGCTAACACACCCGCAAACAATTTTGCGTCAATATTAAGGAGCGAGATCTGTTGGTACGACCCACACTCCTCTGCATCTTTCCCGGGTTTTAGAATTACAGAGATGGCCGCCTCAGACATGGAAGTCGCTACCTTCCCAGTGTCTAGAAAAGAGTTAAAAAGCTTCGTTAAAAGAGGAGCCAGCTCCACACAAAATAGCTTGTAGAACAGGGCTGAAAAGCCATCCGGGCCCAGTGACTTATCCACTTTGAGCCGTGCTATTGCCGATATCACCTCCTCAAGACAAATAGGGGAGTCCAAATCGTCAGCCGACGTTTTGAGTAAGGGGGTGATATTACAGGAGGCCAAATATTCCCCTGGGTCATGCAAAGGGATGTCTTCCCTGGAATAAAGGTGTTGGTAAAACTGACGAAAAGTATCGGCAATCAGGGCATCCGTGGTATGTTCTACTGCATTCTGACCCCGTATGACGGGGATTGCGGACAACTGTGCCTGTGCCCGTAATCTATGAGTGAGCATCCTCCCACATTTATCCCCACTGAGGTAGAATTTGTGCCGGAGTCACAGGAGCGCATGCTCAGCCCTATCAAGATCCAGATGTTTCAGCATACGGCGCCGCGTTTCCAATTCCCTCCACACTCTCGGTGCCCCGTGTGCTTGTGAACTGCCTCTAATTCACCAACCTCCTTCTCTAGCTCCGCTCGCTTTCTTTTGCAAAGTCGCGCGAAAGATGCCGCAACCGCGATAAATTCCCCCCCGTACTACTAGCTTCAAGGCCTTCCAAACCGACGCAAGGGGTGTATCACCCTGATCATTCTCAGCGATGTAATGTTTTATAATGTCCCGAATCCGTTGAATAACGTCATCAGAGTGAAAGAGGGAATCACAAAGGAGCCAGCCCAGAGGAGTAGAACGCTCGCAGGAAGTTGGACTGAAATGAGGGCATGATCTGAGAGGGATCGAGAAGTAATATCTGCAGTGTGCAAGTGAGGGAAAAGGGATGAAGAGGCTAGAAAGTGGTCAAGATGCGCATATGTTTTGTGTGCCGCTGAAAAGTATGTATAGTCACACTCCTTCGGGTGCTGCATTCACCACACAGTACACATTCCGCAATCAGAGAGCCATTGTTTCCCAGCTCGTGACAATGCCCCGGTCTGATTAGATCGCTGCCCCGACCTATCCAACCCCGGATCCATCACCACGTTTAAGTCTCCCCCAATCAGAAGCGCCGAATCAGGAGATGTAAGAGCCTCAGACAGGGCTAAGCGCAAAAAGGGTTCTTGTCGCTCATTCGGGGCATATAAGGCCCCAAGCGTAAAATGCATATCCCACCATTGCACCCTGACTGCCAAGAACCGACCCCTCAGCTCTGCTATCGTAGAAACTAATTTGCATTGTGAACGTGCACTAAAGAGGATCGACACCCCATTTTGTTTGGACTGGCCCGAAGACCAAAACTGTTATGGGAAGCGCCTATCCCTCATACGCGTGGTATCTTTAGGCAAAAGGTGGGTTTCTTGTAGCAAACAAATATCCCCCCAGCATTTTCTAAAAGGGAGAGCATGGCCAACCGCTTGACAGGACTATTCTGCCCCCGTACATTCAAGCTAACAATGTTCAGTTCCCTACTCATCGAAACAGTGAAGGAGGGAATATCCATGCACCGACCCCATACCACCGGGATCAACTCTAATGAAGGTTATTCCCCCAAACCGGGCTACTGGCCTATCGCGTTCGTGAACTGATGCGGAGCCCCAAAAGAACACCCAAAAATATCCCCTGTCAACAGCATAAAGAAACCCTGAAAAAGACATAACAGAAAGAAAACAAGAAAACATGACAAAAGTTTGTCGTAGTGATCAATATCCAGGGGAGCGTGGCACAGGTACGTCCGCACCAACATTGACGTGTCTATCACACTGATGACAAGGGGAATGCAACACCGTATTCTGTCGAGGGTCCCCCTCCCTCCGATGCCAACAGTAGTATTCAGATGAATGCCATGCCAAGTACTTCAAGGTGTCGCGGGGGTGTCTGTAACCTCTGCAACCGAAGAGAGGGCTACTTCTCTTTCCAGCTTACTAGCAGCCATGTCAGGGGCAGGGCTCTCAGAGGAGCGAGGTCGTCTGCGAGTGAGCTGTGAAGTATCTTCTGCCCCGGAGGGGGGCCCCTCCGGGCCCAACTTGTTATACGCCTCTGCAAGGGATCGGATTTGAAGCAATTTGCCTTGATGTCTGAAGATGAGGCGGAACGGATGGCCCCAGGAGTAAGGAATCTTCTGTTCCCGGAGATGATTGGTAATGGGTTTAAAGTCTCTGCGTTTAAGCAGTGTGGACGCCGCTAAGTCTTGGTAAAGCGTAGGCTGGTGGCCAAGGAATTGCACGGGGTGGAAATCTCTAGCCCTGCACAGGATACGCTCCTTCAGTTGGAAATTATGTACACAGACGAGTATGTCTGGAGGGGGGCCTTAGCATTACGCGGAAGGCCAACACGGTGGACATGGTGCATTTATATCTCCCGCACCTCGTCATCCCCAAGAATCTGCAGGAACAAAGCATGGACATAGGCACGGAGATCACCGCCCTCACCCTTCCATGGAACTGCCAGGATTCGGATGTTATTACTCCTGGTGCGATTCTCCAAGTCCTCTGCCTGGGTTTGCAATTCTATGTTCTGTTCCCAGAGGCGCAGCATTTCCTGCTGCAGCTGATGGAGATCATCCTCCCTGCTTAGGTCGTGCTCCTCCAACGTTGCCACTCTGTCCCCAATCCCATCAACATCACGCCAAACTTCACGCAGATCCACAGAAAGCTGTGAACGGAGGTCCTGAATGTCCTCCTTGATAGTGGAGAAGAGCTCAATCATAAAGACCTTAGTCGCCGGCGCATCCCCCTCATCTACCAGCGCCGATCCAGCGGCAGTTTGTGGTGCGACGTGTCCTACTGTTTTCTGTAGAAGATCTTTCCGAGGCTTGTCTCGCTTTCCCCTGGTCAGTGACATAGTGATCACTGGCAAACGCCGCGGGACACCCACATGCCCCTTTCCACAAAGATGGGTAGAAGGCCAGAACACCCACGACCACCAAGCCCACTGCAACAAGTCCAACAACCTTCTTCAGTATACTGCGGCACGCAGGAGGGCACACCCCCGCAGCTCCTCACCACTGGCCTGCTCTACTTACACACTCCGTGCTGTCCACCGGTCCCAGGCAGCACCACTTACCCCCAGTAGTACGCCCTCCGGTCTGTTAGCGGAGGATTAACACAGGGAGTATTGTGAAGCAGCAGGCAGCCAGGTCCAGAGGCCCGCACAGGAGACAGCACCACCGAAGAGCCAGGGCCACAAGAACTACCACCTCACTACCAGCGCCTTCAGGGACCAGCACCAGCAGGAGGACAGGGCACTGCAGCCACCTAGTCACTGATGCACAGTCCGTCCCGTGACCTCTGACACAACAAGGGAGCAGCCGATAGGGTCCACTGGGGCAAGGACTCGCTGCACACACGTACTATTGTCCAGTGGGAAGCATAGGTATATCGTCAGGCACTCAAGGCACCATCAAAAGCATCACTTTCTGAGTTCAGGAGAGAGGTGGAAATAAAAGTGCTCATGGGAACATGCAGAAAGCACCATGCAGGCTGACACCAACAGACATTCCCCTTCCTGGGGACATGCTTCCCGGCTGCACCACTCCTGCTAGACCCAGCCGCTACTGTGAGCCTAGCACACAGCACAGGCAACGCTGCAGCTCTCCCCCTTCAAGCTCCCAGGCACCAGCAGTAGCCCCGATCGGGCCACCTCACCGTCCGTCGATCAGCGGACTGAGCCTTGCCTCCGTATTGAGCGCTCCACACTCCCAGCTCGCCACCTCTCACCTGTGGGTCTCCCGGGGGATTGCCGCTACATTCACGCTGCTGCTCTCAGCTGCCTCACAAGTGCAGGACCCCTCGTGGCGATCAGGGATTCAGGGCAGGAACTTCCCCGCCGCCCGGGCACAGGCCCTTGTTACTAGGCGCTGCCGGCCGCCATCTTCTGGGAAGATCGAGTGGGTCATCCCCGGGGCATCCCACCGCGATCATGCCAATTCCGCCCTCAGCCAGAGCAGCAAGAGTCACATCGGCGGGTACCTGTGAGTGCTGCGTAGAGCTCCCAGTGCAGGCTGCCCCAGGAATCAAGGCTGTCTACTCCTCCGCTCAGCGGCCCGACCGGCCGGCCGGCTCCCACCAGGCCGCAGCGACACCGGGGCTTTGCAAGTTCTAATCTGCGGGAAAAGACCCCAGAATCTCAAAACGGAGCCCGCCACCGAGTCCAGAACACCGTCGCTATGCAGCGCACCCGCCGGTAAGTGCAGATGGGTGCCAGAACGGGCGATAAAACAAAGCTAAGTCGCGGTGGCACCGGAGGGATAGGGACCCACGTCCTATCTCACCGCCATCTTAGCCACACCCCTTTGCTTCCATTTTAAAATGCTACCTACCCCAAGCGGAAGTTGTTACCTCATCTGTCCACTTTCGTGCCAACTCTCTCTGAAGCCATCCTCAAGTCTTTCTGTTTTGCGTATCTTTCATGTTCATAGGCAGAACGAAAGGATCTATTCACAATACACTAAAATCACAACACTCTGTTATTAATAATTCAACGCTTTTTCCACGACTTTCCAAGCAGGAGGACTCAGGATTAATCGAAGTAGACCATACCAATAAAATAATGGATTCCTCACAAGGAGCAACAGAAAATGCTAATGTGAAACGCTTGAAAAAAGATCCTCCCTCACCACACAAACCAGCTTCTTCAGTCTCAATGGAGCTACTATTACAGGAGATAAGGGCTCCCAGGCCCTTTATGGAGGAGACCAATTCTAAATTACAAATTCTCTCCGACAACTGGTCGCAAATGGATACCAGAATTACAGCAGTTGAACATAATGTTTCTTCCCTCAATGAAACTACTAAGAGTGTCACTTTTCTGCATTCTCTGGTTTCAACACTCCAAAAGCAGGTCGAGGACCTTGAAAATCGTAATAGAAGAAACAACATGCGTATTTATGGCCTGGTGGAGGGGGCTGAAGGTACAGACTCTCTGTCATTCTTCACATCATTCCTCCCTAAAATTCTGCATATGTCAGAAGATACTACACTTAACATACAGCGTGCTCACAGATTGGGACGAGCTCCTTCTCCAACATCATCTTCACAAAGACCAAGCAAGAGGTATTATTCTCTATTTTCTAGAATATACTGACTTGCTGAAAGTATTGGCAGCAGTTAAAGCTATGCAACGGATCTCATGGTCTGGTTCCACCTTGTTCTTCGCACAAGACTATTCTAGAGCTACAGCTGCCAGATGTAAAGCCTTTCTTAACATGAGATCTGACCTTCGTTCCATGGGTGCTAGATATGGTCTTTTTCATCCATGTCTTTTTAAGGTTACTTATAACAACAGAACAACAATATACGAAGACCTAGTTCGTTTGCAAAGTTTCATAAACTCTCAAAAGACGGTTAATATGGACTCTTCAGGCTCCTCCTCATCTCATATTCCATGAATTGTTTAGTCTGCATATGTGAGATGGTATTTTTCTGCTGATTGAAGTCTCTATGACGTTAGTCTCATGCTTATGTTGGCAACTTCTCCTCAATAGCATTATAGTTCTAACCATTATGTTCTAATGTTTTCATGTTTAATGTTCGGTTTCTAAATTAAAGTTAACCATGTTATCTTTCGCCTCACAGTTAAGTCTTGTCATGATGTGGTCCTCCCCCGGTCGATTCGAGTCATCACTAGACTTCTGTCGGCTCCATGTGGTTCCACCCGCCCCTGCATTCCAGTTCCCTCTATGTAGGTATGCTATTTGGTTTATTGTTGGTATTTGTTTTGTCCTGTTTTTTGTTCTTTGGTTTGTCTCGCATATCTTGTTTTTTTGCTTATTTGATGTCTTCAGTACGCCCAGCTCCTCTTGTATTCTCATGATTATGCCTATTTTTGTAGATGCAGGTTCAAGTTTTCATGTAGAAATGTTTTTTGTTTTGTTCTTTGTTCTTTGTTCGGTATTGCATTTCCTTAATCTTTTCTCTTTTGGTGTCCTTAATATATTCACCTTTCCTAACATACTTATGTCTGTTAATATACTTTTTGATATATCTCTAAATCTTACTATATACTCGTTCTTGTATTAGTTATCTAGAATATGTATCTGGTGCTATATTGTCCCTTCTACTTTCCATTCTTGGTTTAAGACGTGATTATTGTATCCTCTTTCGCCTTGCAATTGAATTGATTATTCGTCTCTTCCACTTCTCTTCCTATATTCTCCACTGTCGCTTTCATGATTTGGACTTTCACTTCATGCTCCTTTTCAATTCTTTTCCTGAAATCCTAAATCTTTAAAATTGATCTTGTGGAACATTAGGGGATTAAACTCTCCAATCAAAAGACAAAGAGTCTTATCTCATCTAGCTAAAATGGGCGCTGATATAGCTTTTCTGCAAGAAATGCATCTTACGGAAGTTGAATTTTTAAAACTAAAAAGAAGCTGGGTTGGGGAAGTTTTCTTCTCTCAAGGAGATGGTAAACATAATGGAGTTATGCTATTTTTCCGCAAATCCCTTTCTTTTAAACTTTTATCACAGGAATCAGATGTTAATGGTAGATGGTTGAATGTTAAAATGTCTCTCAAGGGTGTTCCAGTTTCTTTCCTTCATGTTTATGCTCCCATGGTGGTAACGCATCTTTTTGGTTCACATTGGCTAAGCAAATACTCATGGCATGGAAGACAATTTTATATTGGCGGGTGATTGTAATCAGATCTATGACCCGTTTCTAGATAGATGTTCTAAGGTTTATTTTGTCCCTAATAAACCCCATAAATCTTTGTTCACACTATTACTCAGCAGAAACTCCTTGATGCATGGCGTTTATGTAACCCAACTACCAGGGAATACACATTCTACTCCCCAACTCATCACACTGAATCACAAATAGATTATATATTTGTTTCTCACAATATTTCTCAAGCCCTCACAATTGCAGAAATTGGTCCCATCTTACTGTCAGATCATGCCCCTGTCTCAATTGGTCTTGATATATTGCCTGAGAGTTAACGCTCCTCGAAGATGGCGTTTTAACAATGCTCTTCTTTTAGATCCTGTGTTTACAGCTTCCTTCACCTCCTTTTTTAATGAGTACTTTGTGATAAACCAGGATGATTCCATGTAATTTTCAACCATTTGGGATGCTTTTAAAGCCTCAGCAAGAGATTTCATTATTCATTTTGTTTCCAAGAAACGAAAAACCGCACGCAACCTTACTACTGATCTTTTTCATGATATTAAGAGACTGGAGCATTCATATTGCATGTCCCCTTAGCAGAAATGTTTAATAGCTCTTATAAATGATAAAATGCAATTTAATAAGACATCTACAGATAATGCCTCACTTTATTTGTTAAAATCTAGTGCAAAATATTATGGTGGTAAAAATAAGGCTGGGAAAATATTGGCTAATTATTTAAAAATACGGCATAACAAGTTAAATATTGAATCTATTTATGACAAATGTTCTGCTTTAAAATTCAAAGATGCTGAGATATTGACTGAATTCTCTCTCTTTTATAAATCATTATATACATCCGAAACTCAGCCCACAGATCAAGAACTGTCCCATTTTTTATCTAATGTTCAGAAACCCCAAAGCATTCCTTCTGATTTATCTTCCCTGGAACTGGACCTCACACAGAAATAACTACTTAAAGCTCTCCAATGTCTTAAAAAAGATAAAGCTCCATGTCCTGATGGTTTTACTGTTGAGTTTCATCTTCACTTTTCCACACTTTAAGTGTTAAATGTTAAAAATCTCCGCAAACACGCGGAAATATCGCGAAGATGCGGAAGTTTTTTTCCCGCCCGTTCGCGGTATTTTCTGCATGATCGCGGCTCGACAACTTACCCATGCGGTTGCTCTCGGGTGTGGCCATCTTGTTTTCACTTGTCTCGCGGTGCATGATCGCGAGAAGAAAGACGCGATCGCGCGACGAATGACGTTACTGCGGACGCGAACTGTCGTGAGACAGTGCAAATGGCTACCAACAATCCAACATCTCGTGGAGAACGCGACCGGATCGGGAAAACTTGTCGGCGAACGTGGGGATTCAGGTAAGGCGATCACGCGCACGCGAGAATGTATTATTTTACAGCGCGAGCAAGCAAAAAATGTCCGGTAAAATGCAGATTGCGGAAATTTTTACATTTTCGCGCTCTCCGCGGAACGCGAAAATGTCAAATTATCGCAATTTCTGCGAGCGGAACAGAATTTTAGCCCAGGCCTATTCTATACACAGTTCCTCTGGTTCTTCTTCAGAAGCCTAAATTTGTCTCATCCCGAAAGAGGGAAAAGATACTAAGTATTATAAAAATTATAGGCCTATCTCTCTCGTTAACATTGATTATAAAAAAATTCCAAGGCATTGGCTACACGCTTAGATTCATATTTACCAACATTGTTGGGCAAAGAGCAATCTGACTTTGTTAAGGGACGTCTCATTACAGACAACACACGTCTTTTCTTTAATGTTTTGTATAAATAATCTCATTTAAAGCAGCCCCTTGCAGCAATAGCATTAGACGCACAAAAAGCGTTTGATAGAGTGGAGTGGACCTACTTGTTTTACACACTTAAGTGGTTTGGCTTTGGCCCTAAGTTTATATTTTTAATATCTCTCCTCTATTCTAATCCTCGTGCTGCAGTTTGTGCTAATTGCAAAAACAACAGTTGATGGACAGAATGCAGAACAATGTCATACATTCACCCCAGTACACAGATCTGGGCCTAAATCCATCATTTTTTTGCTCACCATGCCATTCCAGTTTGAACCCAGCCATATGCAAATCAGTCTTGACCCTGTGCCTCATGGGAACAGTTCAGCCCGAAGTGCCAAGCCAGGTCCTCCCTGGATTGAAACCAAGCATCCTAGGACCGGTTTCGGGGTTTCACCTCTCTTCAACCAGGATAGCTTGATTCCAGTGGCATGGAGAGCACGGGATTAAACCCAGATCTGTGACTGGGGGTGAATGTTTTGCCAATGTACAACATTCCGTCCATCATTTTGTGTGTTTTACTGTTCGCCCTATGTGGGAAGGGTATGCCCAGACGTGGGTCCCGTGCTCACTACGCCACTGGAGTCAAGCTATCTTAGCTGAAGAGGGGTGAAACCCCGAAAATGGTCCTAGGATGCTTGATTCCAGTCCAGAGAAGACATGGCTTGGCAGTTCGGGCTGGAATGTTCCCATGAGGGACAGGGTCAAGACTGATGTGCATATGGCCATGTCTGAACTGGGGTGGCGTGGTGAGAAAAATAACGATGGATTAAACCCAGATCTGTGACTGGGGGTGAATGTTTTGCCAATGTGCAACACTTCGTCCATCCTCTTGTGTGTTTTGCTGTTCGCCCTATGTGGGAAGGGTATGCCCAGACATGGGTCCCATGCTCACTACACCACTGGAGTCAAGCTATCTTGGCTGAAGAGGGGTGAAACCCCGAAACCAGTCCTATGATGCTTGATTCCGGTCCAGAGAAGACATGGCTTGGCAGTTCGGGCTGGACTGTTCCCATGAGGCACAGGGTCAAGACTGTTCTGCATATGGCCATGTCTGAACTGGGGTGTCGTGGTGAGCAAAATAACAATGGATTAAACCCAGATCTGTGACTTGGGGTGAATGTTTTGCCAATGTTCAACATTCTGTCCATCATCTTGTGTGATTTCCTGTTTGCCCTATGTGGGAAGGGTATGCCCAGACATGGGTCCCGTGCTCACTACGCCACTGGAGTCAAGCTATCTTGGCTGAAGAGGGGTGAAACCCCGAAACCGGTCCTAGGATGCTTGATACCGGTCCAGAGAAGACATGGCTTGGCAGTTCGGGCTGGACTGTTCCCATGAGGCACAGGGTCAAGACTGATGTGCATATGGCAATGTCTGAACTGGGGTGGCGTGGTGAGCAAAATAATGATGGATTGAACCCAGATCTGTGACTGGGGGTGAATGTTTTGCCAATGTGCAACATTCCGTCCATCATCTTGTGTGTTTTGCAGTTTGTGCTAATGGCATGATATCCCCCTTATTTGATTTGGGAAGAGGAGTGCGCCAAGGTTGCCCTCTTTCTCCCTTTCTCTTTAATTTGGCTTTGGAACCATTCCTATCTAGATTATGTCATGGCTTCCAAACGTTAAACTCTCATATCAAACTTGCAGCTTATGCAGTTGATATTCTACTTTTTATGTCAAGACCAGAGGATTCAATTCCAGCTTTTTTAGATGAAGTACGTTCATATTCCCTTATTTCTGGATATAAACTAAATAACGATAAATGTGAGATTGTGCCCTTAACCAAATACACTTTTAAATCAGATTTCAATGCTTCTAATTTCATATGGAGCCCTAAACACATGAAGTATTTAGGATTAAACTTCACTTCCTCAGTTCCAGATACAGTAACATTATGTATGAATAAATGTATACAAAGGATATAAGAATTAACCACTAAGTGGCATCCCCTCTATTTGTCATGGTGGGGACGCTTGGATACTATAAAGATGATGTTATCACCCATAATACTATATCTAACATTCCAGTACCCATCCCGGCTAAATTATTTTAAAAAGTTAATTCCATCCTTTCCTCTTTTTTGTGGAATAATAAGAAATCACAAATGTCTCTATTAAATTAACTTGCCCTGAATCGGAAGGTGGAGTTCATTTTCCAGATTTCCCGGCTTATCAAAAAGCCTTTCTTTTGCGTCAAGCTTTGTGTTGGCTGTTGGACTCCATGGAGGATTGCCCTCTTTGGACCTCTCTTGAGCGTTTATTTTTAAATCCGTTTTCCTTTCGTGAGTATCTTTCCTTCTCACGCAAATCTCAGTCCATTTCTACTCCTATAATTAAATTCACTTTCAAACTCCTTGAACCAACCCCTCCTTTACCCCATAACACCCCAGACTCTTTTTTTAACTCACCAATTGGCACAACAAGAACCTTCTTGTTCGAAATAAAACTTTCTATTGGAAAACCTGGAGACAAAAGGGACTAATATGGGTTTATCAGCTATTTTCAGGATCCTTTCCTTCTCTCAACAAATCATTTAATTTGTCTGCTTCATTTAATCAAAAATATAATTCCCTTAGGAAAGCTGTGATGGATATTTACACTCAACTACCTCCTGTACCTGCTACCCCCAATGCTCCAAATCCCGCCTCGCGACTTAATATCCTGTTACAAACCATGCCTAAGGCACCCACTATTTATAATTATTTACAAAGTCCCGCCACTGATAGGCAGAAATCTAAAACAGAACAGTTATGGGAGCGCGACTTTATGACAACTTGGCCGTTGTCACTATGGAAGATCATTTGGACCAAGATTCGTAGGTCTTCCAGAGCAGCTAATACAATGCAAACACTCTTATTTTATATATATAATAGACTCTTATCAACACCAGTTACTTTAAGTAAACGTTTCTCAGTGGTATCTATCGGATACTTGCTGGACATGTTCGTCCAAGAATGCTGATTTGTTTCATATGTTATTTTATTGCCCATGTGTATATGCATTCTGGGAGCAAGTATGGGCCCAAATTAATTTAATTTTTGGTACTGAGTTTCCTTTTTCCTTTACTCATATTTTTCTAGGAAGTCTTTCTTCTATTTGGGATAATGTTATGCTTAATGTTAACATTATTGATCTTTGATTAGCAGTTGCTTTTCAGCAAATAACTACAAATTGGAAGGATTTTACAAAGATTTCTTATACAACTTGGTGGTATGCTGTTTGCCATAACCATAGACTGGATACTTCTTTTGTTTATCCTTTGCACATGGCAACGAAACATCTAAATGTCTGGTCACCTGTCACAGCATACATTGACGCAAGTGCCAAAAGATGCTCTCTACCACTACCATCCAAGCAAGAAGTACTTAAACCACCTTGACTCCCCTGAAGGTTCCTGAAACTTATCTTGACTCAATGTTATTTATGCTTCATTAGTGTTGTTTTATTTTCTCTACCTTATTCAACAAGTCCGATTCATGTAGCTTTATTATAACAGACGTGTAGTGTACTGAAATGAGTTCAATATTTTGTATTGTATACAGAGACCTCTACTCTTTTCAATAAAATTATTTCTGAAATTAAATAAACTATGTAATACTGATTGTTTTTCATTATTTGTTATCTGTGGGCTGTAATGTTTGTAGGGGTATAGGGTGGGCAGTTATCTAAGTAATAATTAATTGACATTTAATTATCAATTGTTAATTGATTATTTAATTGATTTTTAATTGTTTAATTTATGGAATACTTATTTATTTTACTTATATTTTAGCTGTGGATGCCATGTTTGTGGGGTGTAGGGTAGGAAGTTAATTAAGTAATAATTACAAATGTATTATTAGTTGCTAATTAATTCGTTAATTGAAGTTTAATTATATACAGTATACAGTACTGGTTCATTTTACTTATATTTAAGTTGCAGAATACTAGGTTTGCAGGAGTATATGGTGGTAACATAATTAACTAATAATCGATTAATTAACGATTAATCATAATTTGTAAATTCATTATTTAATTCAATATTAAAAATGTAAATTGTGGAATACTTATTTATTTCATTTTACTTCAGTTGTGGAATGCAAGGTTTGTAGGGGTCTAGGGTGGGAAGTCAATTAAGTTATAATTAATTTATAATTAATTATTCTATAATAGTTCCATGAAACTGATTGGTGTATGCGCTCTTAACAAATTCTGGTGACATAACATTACTTAACATAACATAACAAATATTAATTGTTATTTATTTATTTTTTATTTATTTTAAATATGTAAGTTATGGAATAGTTATTATTTTAGTTATATTTTAGGTGCTGGCTGCAAGGTTTGTAGGGTACAGGGTGTTAATTAATTATTAAATGAATAACAATTCTATATTAATTGATAAATAATTTTTTATTGAATAGTAAATATGTAAATTAATTAACAGTAGTTATATATATATATTTAAATATATATATTTATATATTTCACCAGAAATGCAACACAAAATAGGATGCCCAGCCTTTTGAGACAGGCCTGTAAGCGGGCGTCACCGCTGTTACTTATCCAAAAGACAGACACACACTAATCCTCCAGTGTGTAAACAGGCCCTCCATCCGGTTTTGATTCAACTTGCTTTTTTTGGCAACAGGTCCATTTAGCATAACGGGTTTCAACCTTGATACAGGTCTTAATCATATGTAACTCAGGAACTGTTGGTTGTTCAGCTTTTATAGATACCATTCATCAACAGTGGGGAAGGACTTAGTGTGGACTCATCTAGTATCACTGTTCAAAGACCACGATGTCCATAATGCAATGCAGTTGGTAATGTTTCTCCACTTGGTCTTTCCGTATTTCAAAGGTTTTCAAAACATTTCCTGCAACTTCCGACTGCATTTAAATAAACATAATCTTCCAGTCTCAAAGAAATTAATTTCGTATAGGGCTAATAATAAAATAGGGCTAATTATACAATATTATTTGTGCAGTCCAAAGCAGCACACTGCCGTTCCATAATTAAAGATGTTCACATTTTCTCACCATATATATTTATATGCACACACATACACACTTATGTGTATATATATATATATTCACTGAAAAAACCATAGGTTTCACACATGTTATAGTTAGCGGAAATTTTACTGATAAAAAACCAGTGAAATTCCCCCGTTATAGTTAGCGCAGGCAACTATAACTCACGCGACCGCAATCCTCTGCTGATGCTAATACTGTATTTAGACACTTATTTGCCCATGTCTTCTTCCATACATTTTTAGCTATACATATATTACAAATATTTTTTTTTCATAAAGACACATATGTCATCAGCAGAAGATTGCAGTCGCGTGAGTTATAGTTGCCTGCGCTAACTATACCGGGGGAATTTCACTGGTTTTTTATCAGTAAAATTTCCGCTAACTATAACATGTGTGAAACCTATGGTTTTTTCAGTGAATTTGCAAGGTTTTTTAAATGCTAATTCCTAACTATAACGTGTGTGAAACCTATGGTTTTTTCAGTGAATTAGTACGGTTTTTTAAATGCTAAGTTTTTTTCCCTTATAATAAGCCCTGTACATTTGGTGGCCTTCGGCCACCAAAAGCACAGGGGGTGGGGTAAGTGTGGATAGTGTTTTTTGCCCTTAACATAAGCCCTGTACATTTGGTGGCCTTCGGCCACCAAAAGCACAGGGGGTGGGGTAAGTGTGGATAGTGTTTTTTTTATTTTTATTTTTTTACCGTACGCTTACGGTAAGCGTACGGTAAGCGTACCCCGCGAAATTGCCGAAAAAAAAATAAAACCGTTTTTGCACTTGGGGGATGTTTGGGGACTCCCTCAACATGACTATGTGGGAGGGAGTTGTCAAAACAGCCCCTTTACATGTTTTTGGGCTTGATATTTTAAAAATCACTCTCAGTGCGAGAGACAAAATGGCGGCCGCCGCTTCCTGGTTTCGGCCGATTCGAATGTTTACTAAGATCTAAGAGCCAATCAGAATCGCGCTCGCGCACGCCACCGTACGCTTACCGTAAGCGTACGGTAAGCGTACCGTAAGCTGGCTCAGATATATATATTGATTTAAAGGCTATTTTCTCAGAATCTACTGAACAGATTTACACCAAACCTACAAAAGGCACTTCCTTGACCTAGGGACTACCTCTCTGCCAAATTTTGAGTAATTCTGTTCAGCCGTTCGGGCTGTAGCTCGTTCTAAAGGTCCTATGGAAAAATGCATGGGAAAAACGCGTTTTGGGACCCCCCTTTTATCTCAGCCCCCGCTTGACGGATCCCCCCGAGACTTTCAGGGTAGGAGCGGAGCGTAGCGCCCCACCTATTTTGAAAAATTTGCGAGGATTCGTCGACCGGCGCCAAAGTTATTCAAAATAGAATGTTGAGGTTTTCCTATGGAAACGTGGTCCTAACTATAACTACCTACTGGCTATCGCCAGTAGGTAATATATATATATATATATATATTCACTGAAAAAACCATATGTATCAGGCCTGATATAGTTAGGAATTAGCATTTAAAAAACCTTAGAAATTCACTGAAAAAACAATAAGTTTTAGGGGTGTTATAGTAAGCTCGACATTTCACTCGAACAAAACCATTGAAATTCCTCCGATATAGTTAGTTGTACTAACTACATCTCGCGCGCCCACAATCCACTGTTGATGATGTCACATATTACATCATTCATGACATGGTTAATTCTATCTACTGTACCTTTCAAACTTTTTTTAATAACCAATAAGTAACATGCTTCTTTAACAAAGTGTACAATGTTAATGAACCACCAATCAGTTATCTGCTTTTTCAAAAACAGCCTCTTGTCCACCATTTTAGATACTTCTCATTCTCCAACTGACCACCTCAGCTACAGACATCTTTTCATTACTTCCAGACATCCCTACAGTATGGATTGTTGGGCATCGCTATGCTTTCTGCTGCAAAAGGTATGCTGAACACAGAGATATTGACAAAAACCTAGCTTTGCAAAATGTGGATATTAAATGGATTGCGCAGAGAGGATTAAAGTGGCACAAATTGATGCCTTTGGTTAAAACCTTTATACATTTCCAAACCCCGGACCTCCTGATTGTGCACTGTGGTGGCAATGACCTTGACACATTGACTGGGGTAGGTCTGGAAATGCGCATGAAGAACACCTTGCACAATTGATGTGGCTTTCGCCTCAAACTGTCTTAGTATACTTTAATATATGCCAAAGACAGAATGGAGGTGGTGAAATCAATTCTGTCCACAGATTGAAAAAGCTAGAAAGAATGTCAATAAAGCTGTTTCTGCTTACCTCAGAGACCATAGGATGAGCTCCATCTATAACAACAATCTACGTTTTGATATGAATGACATCTACAGAAGTGATGGAGTACACTTCACAGATCAAGGGCACAGAGTCTTTCTCACAACCTAAAGCTGTGCATCCGCACTTACATGTAGATACAACAAACTCATTATGAAAACAAGGGTTATTTTTAGAGCCACCCTATAACACAAGAGTGAATCTAATTTTTTTTACACATACATACTCTTTTTTAATTTTTGGTGGATTTGCTCACCAGTAGCGAATCTGCAAAAGCATGAATTCAATGTACTACAACACAATACACTTTTCAGGTTTAATTTTAAATTTTTTATTTTATATATTTTCACTAACTTTATCAAATGAATGTAATCTTAGTATTAAGTTCAATCACACTATCTCTGTAAAGCACATTCACAAATGCAATACTACCTTCAAAATTATATACTGTTAAATTATTTATTTAAGATGGATCTGCAAATCCAACGGGACATTACACGGGGGCCGTGCTGAGAGCCACGATGGGGTTCACGACTCCAATATCAAAAGAATACAAAAAAAACACTTCCATTATTCGATATCCGCCCGGGGACCTCATCTCCCGGGGCATTGCATTGTTTCTTTTTCTTTAGTTTTTTGGGAAGGGGTCCATGTGGCCCCACATCCCTGGGCCACTTTTGGCCCCATGGTCTACATCCCCCAGGGCCTGGCAACACATTGGGGACCATGGGGGGAACCCCAATGCCCCTTCGGTCCCAGCCGGCTCCCCGCATCCTGTGGGAGCCGGCATTGCTTTTGAACAAGGGGAGCTGCTAACATGCAGCTTCCCTTGTCCAAAAGCAATCTGCTTCGCTTCATGGAATCGAGAGCAGTTTTCCCGCTCTCGCTTCCATGAAGCAAAACAGAGTTTGCAAGGACAGGGTAGGAGCACTCTGTCATTGCAAACTGCAATGTCCCAGGGGTGCAGGAGGCAGCAGGAGTCCCCCCACACTTCTTTAATTGTTTTGGTGCCCCAGGTAGGTGGCGGTCCCTGGGTCTTGGGGGGCCCGCGGGGCCCCCCGCCCCATAATAAATAATTCCTGGAAGGTGGCGGTCCCCAGGGCAGCATGGGGGGGCAGCAGACCCCATGCACTATTTTGAAAAAAGCTCCAGCATATATTACATTACACCCAGGACCTGGCCCACCCGGGGGCTTATTGAAACAAAGCATGGAAGCCCGTGCTTCGTTTTTTTCTCGGCAGGCTTTGCGCATCCAGAGCAACTCCCGCTGATTTTTTTTTAAAGATATGCTTTTTTTGCCCTCCTTAAGCAGACCATTTTTTTTATTTTTAGACCTTTAACCTTGTGACTCTGTTTTTGTGAATTGTCTTCAGCTTTATAGGGCACTTGCCATGATTTTAGCTGCTGTCAATACATGCATAATTAATTCAACTTACAATATTGGCTTTTCTTCTCTGATCCTCACAAGTAATATATAGGTTTGTTTAGGCTAATATTTTAATTATTACTCTGTGTAAACTGCATTTGGTCAGGTCATCTCTTTGTTATGATGTTATGCTTCCGTGTTTTCACTTTCTATTAATGAACTGTCACCGTTCTGACTTTCTGATTGGACGAATTCAATTTGAAATGGGAGGTCCGGAATCAGCGCATCATGTGATCAAGATCGCGGAGGCGATCTAAACGTGTCTGAGGCGGATACTTATCTGATTCGATTTGATGAATTAAAAAAGGAAAATTGGCACTTTGAAACCGCTTGTGGTTTAATTTCTGGGGAAACAACGATAGTGTGGTCCGTACCTGTTCTCGAAACCCTCTGTGGCATTGGAGGGTCAGGACTTTGTTCTTCTATCTATATATATATATATTCACTGAAAAAACCATAGGTTTCAGGGGTGTTATAGTTAGCTGGACATTTCCCTCGTACAAAACCCTAGAAATTCCCCTGTTATAGTTAGTTCAGCTAACTATAACTTGCGCCCCCGCAATGCACTGCTGATGACGTCACATATTACATCACTCATGACATGGTCAGTGACATCACTGATGACACCACTGATGACATCTCAAATGACATCACTGATGACATCACTGATGACATCATCCAGTGAGTATGTGTTTCTGCACAGTTTTAATATGTTTAATATATATAGGGAAACGTCTGTTGAAGAATGAGTGGGTGTACAAGTGTGTGAATGGATGATTTTGTAGGTGCGTAACTGACTCTATAAGTGAGTCATTAAATGTATCTTACTGCAGACTAGTGACTAAACTGTGTGAATGTCTGTATGTGTCTGTGTGTAGGTGTATACGTGGCTGCATGGTTTTGTGAATAGCTATATGAGTGTCTATATGGGTTATTGATTGGTTGTCTGAGTATCTGTATGGGTGCCTGAGTGTTTGTGTGGGTAGGGTGTGTGTGACTCTATGCATAGATGTGGGAGTGGGTGATTCTATGGGTGCATGGTTTTAAGAGTGCATCTGTGATGAACTGTATGGTTGAGTGAGTGTATGTATGGGTGTGTTAGGGATTGAATGTATATCTCAGTGGTACATTTGTGACTAACTACATATGTGAAAGGCAATATATATGCGTGTAAGAGTATATAAGTGGGTATATGTGAGAGTGTGTGATTGTGAGAGTGGCTGTATGAATGAGTGTGTGCTTGTATCAATGATTGTATAAGAGCGTGAGAATGTGGTACTATTTTTATGAGTAAGTGAACTTGAGTGTGTATAACTGCATTGGTGAGTAAATGGGAGTGTAATTAATTATTTGCATGACTGACTAGGTGTGAGAGTACCTCTATGGATGATTGGTGGTGTGTAAGTGTCTATGTAGGTGTATAAATGCATATGACAGTCTTGTACGGAGTGACTGTAAGTATGAGTGACTGTACAGGTGAATGAGTGGGGGTGTATGTAGACCTAAGAGTTAATAAGTGGGTATGTAGTTATTGGTATTGGAGTATCTATGGTTTTGTGAATGGACGTCTGAAATTTTGAGTTGGTGTATCAACGGTTACATTAGGGTGTGAGAAGATGCAGTAATTTATCACATGAATGACGTCATCAGTGATGTCATCAGTGATGTCATTTGAGATGTCATCAGTGATGTCATCATTGATGTCACTGACCATGTCATGAGTGATGTAATATGTGACGTCATCAGCAGTGAATTGCGGGGGCGCGAGTTATAGTTAGCTGAACTAACTATAACAGGGGAATTTCTAGGGTTTTGTACGAGGGAAATGTCCAGCTAACTATAACACCCCTGAAACCTATGGTTTTTTTCAGTGAATTTCTAAGGTTTTTTAAATGCCAATTCCTAACTATAACGCCCCATAAACGTTTGGTTTTCTTCAGTGAATTTCAAAGGTTTTTTAAATGCCAATTCCTAACTATAACGTGCATGAAACCTATGTTTTTTTCAGTGAATTTCAAAGGTTTTTTAAATGCTAATTCCTATCTATAACTTATCTCTGAAGATATCATGTTTAATGATTTTCATTGGATTTGTATATTTTTCAAATTCAGTGTGTCAATTTCATTAATTACATTTTTTTTAAATTACTTTTTTATCACCATTTTTTAAACTTATTTTTCAATTAATTCTTTTAAAAATTAAAAAATATTATTTGAACTTAATGGGTTTTTCAAATATATTTTTTACATTTTTCAAAATCTTTTTTTAACTATATGTGCAAAACTTTATTTTGTATATTTTTTTCAATGTTTTTGGATCCGCGCACCCTAAGCGCACCGTTCCCGATCCCTACGCGATAGCATCCGCGCATGGTATGCGTTAGGTACATGTTTTTTGCGCGATCGCAATGCGACCAGTACGTGACTCCCAGCGTATACGCGACACGTTCGATGTACGTAACGCGACGTTTCCGCGTTTCCGCGATGCGTCATCTGCGTCTATGACGCGGTAGGTGCGAGAATCCCGCGAAATATTTAACATTTAAAAAAACATATATATATCTATTTCATGTGAATATTAATTGAAGACAAACTGTAAATTAGTCTTAAAACTAATATATTTTTACATCTAATCCCATAATTTTTTTAATTTAATTTCGTGGATGCGCGCTGGTTGCGTGCTGCGTAAGCGCAGGGTGCGCAGATCCCATGTGACCTGCAAAAAAAGAGATTTGATTGGTTCATTACACTTCCTCTTCTAACTATTGAAGACCCCACCCATTTCAATCATTCTTCTTTGACCTTCTTTAGAGCACCATCTCTTTGGAAAGAAGAAGATTTTTTAGACTAAGTTTACACTTGGCTCTAACTTTTTTCAACCAAAAATGGCTTCAGGGCAGCAGGCATCACCTGCATCACCTCATACTTCTGAGGATGAATTTTTGGCGGAGGCACCACCCAAAAAACGTTTTTCTTCAGTGGTGTGGAAATGTTTTACTTTTCCCGAGGGGCAGAATAAGACCAATGCCACCTTGGTCACGTGCAAGATTTGCAAAAGAGTCCTGTCATGAGGGGATCCTAACAAGAAATACTCTTGTGGCATGGCAAGTATGATGAAGCACATGAGGACCCTTCATCCAAACAATCTTGCACGACAAGAGTGCCGACGGATGAGAAACACTCCTGCTCCTGCGCCATCCACCTCATCGCAGCCGAGCACATTAAGAGTGCATCCATCAGCCCAAACCTTGGACATCGTCCTCAATTTCAATATTTAAAAGTGCTCTGCACTAAGTGCAATGCGACTTTGTGCTATGGTGAGCAGTCGATCGATCTGATCTGCCGCCGGCAAGAAAGTCACATTTGCTAGTTTTTTTAATTTTTTTATTGTTACCTGAAGTTCATTGTTTGGTTTCTCCTGTTTTGTTTTTTTGGGTTTTTTTTGCAGAAAAACCCCCAAAATTTAAAAATTGTTCAGAAAACCCCCAAAAAATTATAAAAGAAGAAAGAAGAAAAAAAAGGTTCTTGTAAGAACTAACTTTCCTGGTTTAAAAAAAGAGCTACATTTCTTTGTTAGTGTTAGTTTAGATGAATGTATGTGTAGTACGTAATTGACTGAATGAATGCATTAGTAGCGTATGGTGAATGTATAAGTGCAGAAGTATGAGGAAGTGCTGCAGCATCACACAGTAACCTCTTTAACTGCAGTGTGCTGTAGTACTTCCGAAGCACAGGGATGCAATATGTACATAAATATGTTGCAAATCTATGCTTCTGTCTGCACGGCTGCTTAAACTGCAGCCATGTGGTGACACAGGCACCCTTGCACCATAGTGCAAGGATATCTGTGTCATGTGCTGTTAGTTTTTCTGCCGGAAGACACACATTCCTGCACAAAAACAATGAGAAAATGCATTTTTCTCCTTCAATGTATGCTGAACGTTTCAGCATGCATTGAAGATATAAAAATGTGGAGAAATGAAAACAATTCTCCTTGTTGTGCTTTCCTACACCAATTTTAGAATGGTACACCATTCACACACATATCGAGATTTATGATTTCTGATAAATCTAGACATGTGTCTTGTTCTATGAGTATTAAGTGCAACCATGCACAACAACACTTATAGAACACCCTTTCAAAACAAAGTGGTCTGCATGATGAGGTTGTATTTACATGGAGTATAAAAGTGCACAGAGTGCCTTTTCCTCTCTTTGTAAATATGAAAGAGTATCTTACACAATAACTATGTTACAAAAAGTGACATATTTCCGTTTTTAAAATTCCTTGCGAATGATAAAAGGTAAGCACAGAGTTTTGTCTGCAAAGATGTTCAAAGCAGAATGATTGAAATAATTGCGGCCCTTCAATACCTAAAATAGGAAATATTATGAACCCCTCAAATCTCTTTTTTTGCAGGTCACATGATATCTGATTATGGTCAGATTTCAAAACTACATAGGCATAAACAAAGTGTTTTTAGAAACATGTTTTCACTTTGTAGCTTCTTGCAGACCTCCTCACTCAGCATATTGAGACTTAGTTAAACTTACCTTCACAGTAATAGGAATAAAAAATGGTACACATTTTTTTCACATTTTCATTCCAATCTAAATTCTTAAAAATTGCCTATTTTAAAATTTGGATCTGAGAAAGAAAAGGAAAAAAAAATATAAAATGTAATAATACATTTTTTACAACACAGCATATTTTCCACAAAGTAATTTTTTTGCCTTTTTTGCTGTTCTCAGAATATATTACATTTCACTAAAAATAGTGATTTCAATCTTACTCATCACTTAACAGCGGGCAAAAAAAACAAAATCTCAAAGATTGTTAAAAAAAAACAACATGCTATTCTCAAAAAAAAGAAACAAGATACAAATCACAGATATATAAAATGCACACAGCTAACAACATTTTTTAACTTTGACTTACAAAAACTGTAAATGATGTCGATTTAAAATATTCACCGAATCTAAAGATGAATTTTTGGAGGATGCACCAAGCCCACAACGTTTTCCTTCAGTGATGTGGAAATGTTCTACTTTTCTCGAGGGGCAAACAAAGACCAATGCCACCTTTGTCACGCACAAGATTTTCAAAAGAGTTCTGTTACGAGAGGATCCTAACAAAAAATACTCGTGCGGCACAGCAAGTATGATGAAACACATAAGGACCCTTCATCCAAACAATCTTGCACGAGAAGAGTGCAAACAGATGAGAAACACTCCTCTTCTGTATCTGTAAAAAAGAATCACAAATAAATGTATATTAATAACTTTCAAATTTATACTTTTCCATTACTGTACAAACACATTTTATATAAATACTGACTATGAAACTATAGTCCTGAACCACAAGTATGACGAAGGTTAAAACACTACATGCAGAGTGCATACTACTTTGAAGCAGTTCATGCCCTAAAGCCTACCTCACTAAAACACTACATGCTAACTGACTAAATGATTACAGTACTATAAGGAGACACACTGGGTGAGTGACAGGATGTTTGCTAGAAGTGTATGAATACTAACTAGGGAATTGAAGGTGTGAAACACAACTGTGTAGGTGATTAGAGGACTGCATCCATACTGCATAGGCATTTAAAGCAGTCCATGTGCTAAGGCCTGGCTCACTGCATGACTACTTGGGTACTGACTGAATGATCAGAGTACAGCAAGGAGAGTGCCTAGGTGAATTGATAAGTGGTAGGCTTTTCGCACAGGGAATGGAATAGTACTTGGTACTGAATGGGACACTAGAGGAGTGCAAAGGCAGTGCCAGGCTGTTTGCTGGACTGTATGGATGCTGACTAGGGAATTGAAAGTGTGAAAGACAAGTGTCTAAGTGGTTAGAAAACTGCATACATAGTGGATAGGGGTTTGAAGCAGTCCATGTGTCCTGGCTCAGTGCATGAATACTTAGGCACTGACTGAATGATTAGAGTACTGCAAAGATAGTATCTTGGTGAATTTATAAGTGTTTGATTTTTCGTACAGTGAATGGATTAGTACATGATGCTGAATGGGTCACTAGAGGACTGCAAAGGGAGTGACAGGGTGTTTCATGGAAGTATATGGATACTGACTAGGGAAGTGAAGGTGTGAAAGACAATTGTGTAGGTGGTTAGAGGACTGCATGCATAGTGGATAGGGGTTTGAAGCAGTCCATATGCTAAGGCCTGGGTCACTGGATGAGTACTTGGGTACTGACTGAATGATTAGAGTACTGCAAGGAGAGTGCCTGGGTGAATTTATTAGGGTTTGGGTTTTGGCGCAGTGAATGGATTAGTACATAATGCTTAATAGGTCACTAGAGAAGTGCAAGGGAAGTGACAGGGTGTTTGCTGGAAGTTTATGGATACTGACTGGGGAATTGAAGGTGTGAAAGATAAGTGTGTAGGTGGTTAGAGGACTGCATGCATAGTGGATAGGGATTTGAAGAAGTCCATGTGCTAAGGCCTGGCTCAGTGCATGAATACTTAGGCAGTGACTGAATCATTAGAGTACTGGAAAGAGAGTGTCTTTGTGAATTTATAAGTATTTGGGTTTTGGCACAGTGAATGGATTAGTACATGGTGTTGAATGGGTCACTAGAGGACTGAAAAGGGAGTGACAGGGTGTTTCCTGGAAGTGTATGGATACTGACTAGGGAATTGAAGGTGTAAAAGACAAGTGTATAGTATGTTAGAACACTACATGCATACTGCATAGACATTTGAAGCAGTCTATTTGGTACTTAGAAACTGACTAAATCATCAGACTACTTCTAGGACAGTGCTTGGGTAAAACTTTTACATTTTCAGTTCTGCCACAGTGAAGAGAATAGTACATGGTACTGCACCTTAGTGTCAAACCCTGACTCATTTTATCAATGCATAAGCAAAGACTAGCTTCTAATGCTACTAAAACTTGACAACATGACAGGTTTTAAAAGAGTTATCTGCTACAAAATACACAATGTTACCAAATGCTTCTCTCACAGTGGTTCCCAAATGCACACAGACTCACAGTGTGATTCTAGACAACAACAACTATACCTTGGAGTTTACCAAAAATCATTCACTACTGTGGAAGTGGTAAGGGAACTGCACACAATCTACATATTTCAGGACTGCACTTTTGTGTCAAAGCCTGACTCATTTAATCAAAGCATAAGCAAATACTGGCTTCTAATGCTACTAAAACTTAACAACATGACAGGTTTTAAAACAGTTATTTGTCAGCAAATACATGATGTTACCAAATGCTTCTCTCACAGTGATCCCAAATACACACTAACTCACAGTGTGATTCTAGACAAGCACCACTATCCCTAGGAGTTTACCAAAACTCATTCACTACAGTGCAAGTGGTAAGGGAACTGCACACAATCTACATATTTCAGGACTGCACTTTTCTGTCAAAACCTGACTCATTTAATCAAAGCATAAGCCATAACTGTCTTCTAATGCTACTAAAACTTCACAACATGACAGGTTAAAACTGTTATCTGTCAGCAAATACACGATGTTACCAAATACTTCTCTCACAGTGGTTCCCAAATACACACTAACTCACAGTGTGATTCTAGACAAGCACCACTATCCCTAGGAGTTTACCAAAACTCATTCACTACAGTGCAAGAGGTAAGGGAACTGCACACAATCTACATATTTCAGGACTGCACTTTTGTGTCAAAGCCTGACTCATTTAATCAAAGCATAAGCAAAAACTGCCTTCTAATGCTACTAACACTTGACAACGAGACAGGTTTTAAAACATTTATCTGTCAGCAAATACACAATGTTACCAATTCCTTCTCTCACAGTGGTTCCCAAATGCACACATACTCACTGTGTCATTCTAGACAAACAACACTATCCCTTGCACTATACCAAAACACATTTGTTCATCTAGAAGAAGTACTACATTTTAGTATAGAAACATAACATAACTCATTTCACAAATTCATAAACAATGACTGGTTTCTAATTCTACCAAAATATAAAAACAGCACAGTTATCTGTCTGCAAACACATGAAAAACACAAATGCTTTTCACAGAATGGTTTCTACAGGCACACACACTGTCAATAAGATTGTAGAGAAAAAAAAGTACTCACTACACTTTAGCAGGAGAAATACATTAGTCTGATTAAAATCAAAATAGTCTACATACATCCCGTCACAATTAAATAACTCATCTTTTAAGTTCTTTTGTAGATTAAGAAGTATATCAGTCACTCACCATATTTTCTTTTACAGAATCACTGCACTGTGCACCTCTCAGCAAAAACAAAGAATTGAAAAGTTTCCCTTTCATTTTCCACACATATACATGTAAACATCAAATCACAATCCTTCACACATAAACTCAAAAGCAAACACACATTTCTATTGGTTAAACATTTCAACCCTTTCCAACTGAAATACATTTCAACCCTTCCCCCAATCTGCCTTCTGCCTGTTACCATAGAAACAGGTCATGGAACACTGCACTGAGCACACAGGTCAGAAGTTCAGCACACAATGTTGCTAAACAAGAGAGGAAGTGTGCTTCACTTTTCAACATATCAGCTAATCTTATATAATGTTCCTTACAATCTGTTTTTGTTAACCAATTAGAATCATACCTTTAAAAAACAGAAATATACACCCTACCTTTCAGTGTACAAAGTAGTCATACAACCAATGATTTCTTCTCTTTTAAAAAAAAAAAATTCTGTGGATCCGCGCACCCAACGCGATAGGATGCGCGCATCGTGCGCGCATTTTGCCGTTTTTTGTTTTTTAAAAAAAGGGGGCCCCAGGGGGTCCTTCTGGGACCCCCTAAGCACCTCTAGAGGGTCAGAGTATTTCCACTCTGCCCCCTTTACATGTTTTACACACTTATTCCACTTGCTTCTTCAGCCTCGCTTCTACCGAGGCAGAAAATGGCCGCCAACAGTTCCTGGTTTCGAATGTAGAGAGACACTCGACAGCCAATTAGCATTCAGCGCGCGATCGGGAGGGTGCACGCTCGGTTCGGGGAGGGTGCGCTTACGGTGCGTGTAGGGTCCGCGGATCCTCCCCGGCCATAGATATTTATGTACTTTTAACTCTAATTTTCTCAGGAACTACTGAACGGATTCACACCATTTATGCAAAAGGAACGAGTCTGAACTGAGGACTACCTCTTTGCCAAATTTGGTGTCATTCCGTTCAGCGGTTCGGGCTGTAGCTGCGACAACAGATCCTATGGGAAATTGAAAGGGGATAATGCGTTTTGGGACCCCCTTTTTTCTCAGCCCCCGCTTGCCGAATCACCACTAAACTTTCAAGGTAGGAGTGGAGCGGAGATGGCCAAAAGTTTGGAAAATTTCGCGAGGATTCGTCATCCGGCGCCAGACTTATTGAAGATTTGAATGTTGCGGATTTCCTATGGAAAATAGGTCCTAACTATAACTATCTACTGGCGACCGCCAGTAGATAATATATATATATATATATATATATTGCCACTTGCTCGTCTAAATACAGAGAAGAATCTGCACTCTGGTTGTGTGAGAACTTCATTTATTTAGGCAGAGCAGCGCTCAGTATTAGGGTGCGTTTCGGCTTTTCACTATGCCTTTCTCAACTGAAAAGGAGCTCAGTACATTGATCAGCATACATATGTGCTGCACATGAGTTTCATTAGACCAACGTGGTTAAAATACTTTCAGCTCAAGTTGCCATGTTTAAGTAGCTTCATGTGCATTTCATTGCCTTGTGTAATAAATCACTTTGAGATGCGGGAACCAACAAAATAACACTCACTGTGCACCAAATGCTTTTTTGGTAAAGTCGGCAGACCTTTTTAAAATACTTGTAGCTCATTTTTATGGCCAGTCCATCACAATTGAAAAATGTCTTTCAATTAGAGCTGCAAGCTCTGCAAAGTACATTATTTCATTCTCTATCATTCCCCCACTGGGCAAATGCCACTCGTTGGTCAACTTCGAAATACATTGCGGTCTTCAGGAAAGTGCAAGTAGCCCTGCCACGAGAGTCACTACATCCGATTCTCACCCCCTGTTGCTGCTCCCTTTCTTTCAATCCTCCTTGGTGGTTTTAGGGACCTTCTGGCTAGGGGGTCTAGGATGGGAAGTTAATTAAGTTATAATTAATTCATAATTAATCATTTATAATAGTGCCATGAAACTGATTGGTGTACGTGCTCTAAACCAATTCTGGTGACATAACATAACTCAATATAACATAACAATTATTCATTGTTAGTTATTTATTTATTTATTTATCTTAACTATGTAAGTTATAGAATAGTTTTCCTTTTAGTTAGATTTTAGGTGCTGGCTGTAGAGAAACATTTCTGAAAGTCAGATCCACTTCAGCAGGACAAACCAGCAAGCTGAGTCCAACTGCCGAGTTGAGGACAATGACTGCGGCTTCCAAGACGATCCAGGTCTACTTTGGTTCTCCAGACAGAAAGGTGTAAAAAAGTCCAAAATATTGCAGTTTGAGGACAGGAATAGAAAATTCTAACACCAGCCAAGGGTCCAGGACCAGGGAGGTGGGGTTACCTCTTGGGAGTCAGGACTCACTCCAACAGACTCCAGTAGCAGGGTTCAGGACAGGTTAACTGAGCAGTTGAAGTGAAAGGGATTCTGGAAGGTTGTTGTGTACCTGTAGCTCAAACAGGCCAGCCAGCTGACAATTGAAGTTACTTTTGGGATTCTAGGATCAAGGCAAGTAGGTCCAGTTTTCCTTCAGGTTCTTAGGACAGTCTATCTTCCCGTTCTTCACAGGACCATGAGTGTTCTGAGGAGAAGTCTGTGCTGTCCACTTTTATGTCCACTGCAAGCCTGTGGGTGGAGAGCAAGCCTTTTGTCCACCCCTTAAGCTAGTTTTGGTCAGTTACTCTACTTCCACTCCCTCACTGGGTTGAGGGCCAGCCTGACTAGAGAGACAAAGGGGAGGCTGGTTTTCATCTCCCAGTGACAAGGAAGGCATCCTTTGAAGCTCAGGAAGGGGCTGGGCACAGACCCTCAGGCCATCCTGTCAAGGGAGGAGTCCTCCACCCTACAGCCAGGGCCCTTTATCCACTGTCTGGGAGCAATACACATCTCCCTACCTGGGTCAGGTAACTTGTGGACATTGGGGGGCAATGTCTTTGAGTTTTAATAAAAAAAATGACAAGTTTCTAAAAGTTTAGTTTCCAAAATAGTAAATTAAGATCCAACGTAACCATTAAGTTGGATTTTAAATTACTACTAAAACGAGTCTTTGAAACATTTTCATCGCTGCTCTCAAAGTGAATTGAGCACTTATTAAATGTAATAGATTAAACCAGAGTTAACCTATGGGAGAGCCAGCCTTGCCACAGTGAAAAAGCACTTTGGGGAGTTTTCACTGCAAGGACATGTAAATGATTAATTATACATGCCCTACTTTTTAAATACCATGCACACTGCTCAAAAGGCACTTAGGGCCTACTTTAGGGGTGACTTATAAGCATTAAAAAGGGCAGTTTAGGATTGACAAAAGGTTTATCACAGGTCGAAATGACAGTTTAACTGCACACCTAGACTCCAGGGGCAGGTCTGGAGACTATAATAGTGCTACTTTAGTGGATGGTACAATGTGAACTGCAGCCCACTGGAAGTATTTGATTTACAGGCCTTGGTACTTTTGGTACCATATACCAGAGACTACCAAGTAAATTAAATGTGCGGGTCTGATGTGTACCAATTTTAACAGGTTTACAGAGGGGAGCTCAGACAAGTTAGCACTGGTTAGTAGGAGAGCTAGGGCCAACTAAGAACGGGTTTAGCAACAGAAGGCAAACATCTGGGGTGACCCTGCAGAAAGGGCAAATTACCAACAAGTTTAAATAAGTATTCATGTAATAAGTTATTTTCCTGGTTGGCCTTTATTGACCTGCCTCTTCTCTTTCTACTCGTACAGTTTCAAACTGTCAATTCCTCCGGTCACTAATGAATATACTAACATTTTCTTTTTAAAACATGTTTTGTCTATATCAGTGAAATTTATTATCACCAGGTCCATCATTTTAAAGAATCTGTATATACAAATTGATACCCCTGTTACTTGCAGGAAATGTTACCCAAAATTACTTAGGGGGTCATTACGATGGCAGACGGACTTCAGTCCATCTGCCATCATATCATATTTGGGACCGCACGCCTACAAGGTGGCGGTCTCACAGGCCAAATTATGATGCGACCACCGCCGTGGCAGTCGCATTGGTTACCTTTTACATTGCTGTGGGTGCTGCTGGCTGCAGCACCTGCCGCAATGTAAAACAGGGATGTTTTACATATCCCGCACTACTTGACAGGCACCATGCGGTGCCTGTCACTTGGCTCATGGATATGTTGGGGGGCAGCATAGGTGCCCCCCAACACCTAAAGAAATGTGCCAGGGGGAAAGGGGGGCCCACCATGGGCCTCCAATGTCCATCCCGCTGCCTTTTCATGGTGGGTGAACCGCCATGGAAAGGCTGACTGGGAGGGACATCCTAATCCCTACGGCGGTGCATCATAGGCACCGCCATCAATACAGTGATTGCGAGGCCCTTGGCCGCACCGGTGGGCTCAAAGAGCCTGTCGGATGAGTGGCAGTCAGAGTTTCCAACCGCGATGAAACCACCAGCCATCGTAATGTGGCAGACAGTGAATGGCCTTCCGATGGCGTTGAGACCGCGGTGGCGGTCTCGTCGTCATCGTAATGACTCCCTTAGTTCAGAATTTCATCATGTCAAAATTGATTTTGTCTTAGAAAACGTTTGGGTAATAGAATATATACTAGTACTAGTAGTATGAGGTTAACTATGTATCCCTTTCTAACCTGGCTTTCTTTGTCTTGTATGGTAGTATGCACAATAAGCGCAAATTTGTCATTAAAGATCAAGTGCCTGACCCAAGGAGCAACATAATTAAAAAAATCCCAGTCTGTTTAAAAAGCTCTAACTTAGTATGAAGAATATCTCTACAGTGAGCACCTATATGTGACCAGTGTTTTATATCTATCAATGGACTGGAGCCTTGCAAAAGTACTCTTCTAGAAATAAATGTTTGCTGTTTTTGTTGTCTAGCTTTTGAAACAGACTAATTAAAGAGACAAGAAAAAAAGATAGTCACCATTGACTGATCGTTTTATTGTCTTATTATTTGAATGCATAATGAGTACAGGGTGTGCAACAGTTTTTTTAATCAATCTTGATTGATTCAGCTTTTGACCAATTTTTGCACCTAGTGACAACTTGGATGGTTGACCCAGCTGCATCCACACAACTGGATTGATGTAACTTTGATCTGATCAGTTTTTAAATTTAGAGAATGCTGTTGTGGTCAGTATCATACCACTGTTGTCGTCACTGTTTTTGTGCATCTTGCAGGTATGGCAGAAGGCTCGTGAATGCTTATGCAGTTGGAAGTAACTTGGTTAGGCAGGGGGATGTACAGTGCACTTGTTTTCAATGGAAAGCATTCCTGTTCATTCACTGCACAACTGAGTGGGCAGGTATTAATGTTCTTCTTGATGTTAATGGACACCTTTCGAGGAATGCATCAGGGATGAAGGGGAGAAGGAGGACACTGGGAGAAAATTTAAAAGAAGGATATATAGGATGCAAACAGAGTACAGGAAACAATTTCTGAGATTCGGAAATTATTAAATTGAAGTTAACATCTTTCCTTGAATGAGAATGGATTAGGAAAGACATAGTGAAGCTTCATAAGAGATGACATAGGGATGCTGTTGGAAAGACATGTGGCTAAAGAGCCCTAGAAACCTTATAGTGGAAAAAGGGGGGGGCAAAAGACAGAGCTTATAGGGACATGGAGGATGGAATGTAAGCACAATTTCCTTATTACTGTGGACGCTTTTGGCCTGGAAGTGTAGAGAGAGATATGGCAAAAAGAATTGAGGAAATCAAAGATGTCTATTCCTTGTTGCCAAATGAAGAACCAATAAATATTGTGAGCATTTGTGTACGGTTTTATCAGAAGATGCCTGACAACAAGCTCAGGAAAATAGGCAGGATGTTGACAGACTTGCTTGCCTACGAAGAACAGAGCTTAAAACACTGAATTAATAGATAAAGTTTAAGTAAAACATGGTGCCCTTTGAGGCACTGCACATGGGGAAAACGTGTTGAGGAGGCTGTGTGTTGAAGTGTAGACTACAGAAACATTGTAATACTAACATACTGTGGCCAAAATATTAAGGACCAAAATATCAAGAAGATAAGTGCCTATAGGTTTGCATAGATGTACTATTCTTCACTCCTTATCTGTGCACCTTGAAGGCGCATAGATTGTCAAGGTACAGGTATATGGGGATTAGTAGAGCAAACTTGTGCTTATCCATATATGCATACCTTGTTGATATTTTGATCCTCAGTATCTGGCCATGATGCTCCGCTAGGCTAACACGATATTCTGGAGTCATTAATAAGCTGGAATACCATTGAGGAAAGGCCAAGTAATGGACTCCAAAAACATTTCAGAATAAAACAGGGGCGCTCCGCTGTGTCAATAGAATATGATATTCCGGAATAGAGCATTACCTGTTGCCTTTATATCAGGGACCCTAACAATATTTCATATTTCTTAAACCAAATAAAAACCTTTTGGGCGTTATCACTATATTGCCCTGATTATTTACCAGATGTTAGCACTGAAATTGACTGAGGTAAATTGAAGGAATGTCACCTCAGACAGACTGTGTTCATAACGGGGAGTCAATTGTTTACTGACATGAATGATGTGATTGAGTCAATTGTATATGCACTGAAGGAAGTGGACAGTTTTATTTCCATGAGACTTGATGCCAAAAAGGCTTTTGACCTAGTGGACTGTGGATTATGGAATGTATGGGGCTGCCAATCCAGTTTACTCAACCTCTTCAGTACATTAATAAGGAAGTTGTCATCAGGAATAGCATTGACAGTGAGTTCTCCACTACTGTTTTTTTGGCTCATCGAGCCTTTCGTAATCGCATTATGAGGTCATGTAAGAAGTAAAAGTCCTATCTCTGTAAGACAGATGAAGATTTGACTAAATGCATGCGATTTCATGCTTTGTTTGGCAGCAGGCTAAGAAAACCCGATTATGCTTTGAATGTTAGTTCTAGTTTTTCAGGGGAGTCTGTTTACAAAATAAATGCAGACTAAACAGAAATGATCACTATGCACGTGGCACTGATAAAATGACCTAGTCAAATAGATAATTCAGCTTCAAAACTATATCTGGAGGTTTGACTGATTATGATATTGATAACTAGTATTGTCTAAATTGTGTTCAATTAAAAGATAAAGATCAAGACTTATATAAAGATTGGCAGGAGTTTGTTTATTAATGATAAGTGATATTTCCACAGGGCAAGCATATGTGCTCCAATCTGGAATACTCCTTTGCAGGCTGAAGCAGTCACATCCTCAGGAAAATGATATGGGAAAGGGGTGGGGTTAGAAACAAGTTAAAGTGTTTGCCAAAATCTAACAAGGATGTTGGATCTCGTGGGCGGGATCTTTCTTCAAATATTTATAATTTATGAATTTTATGAAGATGATGGAGTGGGAATATCTGTCAGATACCAAGTAAGTGTTGCTATTTGTTTGCCACTATCATAATACTTCTGAGCTGTATGTATTTTCTGCACAGTGGAATAGTTGAACAATGAAGATTTAAGACAGATGTGCAATTTAAAAGATATGAGTAGACTGAGTGGTAATAATTGGCCCTCTCTATAATTTGGGGTTCTTAAATAGAACTCCATTTTTTGTCCAATTTTTGACAGCATATTTTTACAAAATGCACCATGAGACTTCACAACAGACCCACCCACTATTGTATCTGTAAGACATTGTAGGTTTATCATTTAAGATTCTGGGATTCTGAATTTGATGTCATACCTCAATTTTTAGCACAGCATTACTCTAGACAAATCAACCAGACTCAGAGTGGTCAATGAAGACATTCTTGAAAAACAGACAGGAAAAGCAGGTGACAGGGATCTTTCTTTTCTTGCTGAGAGTTTGATCTGTGATATTTAGCCATTGGAGAAGTAGGGTCGTGCCAAGAAGTGTGAAATAAGGACGGCAACACGTATGAACTGTCAGATAAAAATACATTGCCATTAAGAATGGGGTAAGGTAATTTGTGAGGTTTAGGATGGGGAGGCGTCCAGACATTCCTGGAGCAATATGAAGTTCAGGGGGATAGTTTCTATCTAGTGATCCATGAAACACATGAAGCTGTGGTGTGCCCCATGAAAGATAACTAGAAGGTATTTAGGATAGACAGGCTCAAATTAATTTAGAATGTGGGTACTTTTGATCATCTAAGATTCTTACCCCATAGCTTGCAATCTTTATGCTTACTTGTCGATAAAAACGGTTAAAAAGTGACTAAATGCATCTGAAACTAACTGCTCAAACTTTCAATGAGAGGGTTGAAATAGACCCTAAATGTCACTGACGTTCATAGCACCTTTAGGTATTCAGTGCTGAAGATCTGGTGCGTCCCATACAACCTCTCAATAATTTGACCAATATATTAATCACCAAGTTGAGGAAAGTCACTTTTAACTCTTTGGACTCGACCCATTTTACCACCTGCACTTTTGTATTCTTTCTTAGGCCTATGCAAAATTTACTTTACACCAACACAAAATGTGTATTTTTGTGAATTTCATGTTATGCTTGTTACTCACAATTCCTGTAATTACGTCATTATGCCACTACTTGCAATTACATGCTGCTCATGGTAAACGGTTAACCTGAAAGAACCTCAGCAAATGCATGGCAAGAACAGAAGGTGAGTGGCTTTTGTTCGCTGTGCTTTTGTTTTTTCTTTACTTGTTGTTAGTGCAAAATGACAGATTTGCCTTTCATGTAATTAAACACAATTTATCGTAATTTTGCTGAAATGTTGATGTAATTGAGAGATAGCAAATAATGCAAATTTCCCACACCCCTTTTTCTTTTCCCCTGTGCCACCAAGCTTCCTTGGCCATTCACACATCCTTTCTGATCTATGGTTGCTCATGCCCTGTTTTTTGTCTCCGGGATCTTACTCCATTTCTCTGACCTTCTCTGGTCCCGCCCCTTAGAGGCGTTTGCTGGGTCTCTGAAGTCACCTGGGACTCGGGTCAGCCCCTTTGTTAATTACTTGTCATTCTCTGGAAGTTAATTGGCTCCGTGATATCCTCTTCTGATCACGCTGACAGTCCGTGCGGGCACTAACAGCCATTGACACCGGGTCATCTAAGTTACAATGCACTTTGAAAAGCCGTGCAAAGCTTTGCAAAGTCGAAAAAGGGGCATCACTAGTATATTACCACTACCTAATTTATATTCTAAAAGTGTCCCACCTAAAATAAAAATAAAAACACAACAAGCATTGTTAATTAGACATGCATGGAGTGGCTGAAAGTGAGAGAGATATTTCAGGTTTGAGTTGCATCCAGAAGTATTTTAAGAAATAGTTGGCTTTTTTGCATCCAGATCATAGAGATACGTCTTGGGTGCTCAATCTTAACATGGTATGGGTCAGCTCAGATTGTCTCATATAATTGCCATTTACGCCTATTATTCCATGAAATCTTTTAAGCACTAATTACCTGGATGCCTTTAGGGTTTATTTATTATCAATAAACATGCCCAGAGAACACTACACAAAGGTAATGGTACCTCTGAAACGATTGTGCTAGGATTAACACGTTAATCAAAACAGGATAAGATAGTGCGCCTCGGTAAATATGTTTTATTATTGGTGTGCAGAGGTACATATTCTATAATGAAGATTGTATTCCAATTCATATGGCCCTGATATATTGAGTGCATAAATATATATCACGAAGAACTATATTGTATGCAGGTAAATATGATATTTGGAGTTTTGTGTATAGGCAAATTGCAATAATAATGATTGTTTTTCATGTATTTAGTATAACTACCTACGCCCTTCCACCACACTGGTATGAACTTACACGTTTCTGTAGCAGCTACTTAATGCGAGCATGAACAATTAAAGTACATAATAAAAATATTTATTTTCTGTCAAACCCCCCCCCTCTCCCCACCCACCCACGCCGGGGTCCAAATGTACTATTTTGTCTGTGGCAAATAAACAGGCCATAACATAGTGAAGATCCCCTATTGATTAGGAAAAGCTACATACCAGAAGATATCTACATATTGTCATATATCCTATGTTACTGAAAATCCATGAGCCGCACATTCCTAATTATAAGTGCTTTTCTGGCTCAGGCATACCCACGCTAAACCATAAAAATTCCCTTGCCAACCAAAAACCCATATCCACCCTAAACCCTAAAATGACCCTTGTCACCTTAAACCATATCCCCAATCCCTATAATTACTCTTGACACCCACAAACCCATACCCACCCTAAACTGTAATCATGTCCTTGCCACACAAAAACCGTTACTCACCCTAAACGCTAAAAATAGTCTTGCCACCCAAAAAACCCATATCCACCCTAAACCCTAAAAATTCCCTTGCCACCCAAATCCCATATGCACCATAAATGCTAAAATTACCCTTGCCACACAAAAATCCATACCCAACCTAAACCCTAAAAATGCACTTTCCCATATATATATGATCAAGACTGCTTTGCAGTCGAAAGGCATAACTGGATTAAAAACAACTGCCTGGGAATTCGTCCAATTAGTGTGCGCCTATTTTGCTGTATACAGAATCTCAATGTCCGGTGTGCTCCTCCGGCTTTGGCGCACCAGCTACCTTGGGCGAGGGAGAATGGAAGGAGCGTACCTGTGGAATATATATATATATATATTACCTACTGGCGGTTGCCAGTCGGTAGTTATAGTTAGGACCTAGTTACTATAGGAAAATGGCAACATTCTATTCGCAATAACTTTGGCGCCGATTGACGAATCTTCTAAAAATTTTCAAAACTAATTCTTTGTTGAGATCAGCTCCTATGTTGAAAGTTTGGGGGTGATTCGTCAAGGGGGGGCCGAGAAAAAAGGGGGGTCCCAAAACATGTTTTCTGCATGTTAATTTCCATAGGAAATTTTAGACAAGGCTACAGGTCGAACGGGTGAACAGAATTACCTCAAATCGGGCAGGGAGAAGGGTCTTGGTCTAGAAAGCACGCTTTTGTTTATTTGGTGTAAATTCGTTCAGCAGTTTTTGAGAAATATCAAAATTACCAGATATCGATATTTGGGAATTCTGCCATCTGATTGGCTGAGGCGTTACGAGCACGAGCTTGTTGCTGATTGGCTGCGAGCGGTGCGAACGGTTACAACTAGGAAGTGTTGGCTGCCATTTTGTGATTCCGTTGAAGCGAGTAAGGTGAAAAAAGGGGGAAAAAGGGGGAAATAGGAAGGTATTAGCACTGTAACTTCTGTGGGGTGTTTAGGGTGTGCTATAGAGGGGGTGCGAAGCGAAGTATTTATCCCTACCAGTGTGTAAGTGGTGGGCTACAGAAATTAAGTGAGGTATTGGGTAGAGTCTGATGCGGGTTAGGTGAACTGGTGCGGGACTCGGGATTAAAGCGTGAGCTCAAATTGTGTGTCTTATGCTGTGAAGTCATTTGCCGTGGCCACTGCACTACAGTTGTGGAAGTAGTGTCCGGATGTGTTTATAACTGCTAGGACGAACTACTGACCCGTACTGATATGAAAGTCCTGTGGTACTGAATATATATGAGGTATTGTCTCGAGTCTCATGTTGCTGAGCTGCTGCCGGAGTCGTGGATTAAAGTGTGAGCCCAAACTGTGTGTCATATGCTGTGAAGTCATATCCTCTGGCCGCTGAGCCACATCTGTGCAAGTAGTGTCAGCATGTAGTTATAGGTACTAGGATGAACTTTTGTTTAGACCATTGTAGCTTGTGTATGGTACTTAGGTGGTGTTGTATAGGGAGTGTGAAGGTAAATCAATATGGTATTTGTAGAGCGCAACCTACTCACCCTTATGGGTGAGTAGAGCTGGGGATCAAAGCGAGAGGTCTGTGCTGCAAAGTGAGATGGTCTGTCCACTGCGCCACAGCTGTGTGGAGAATACATTTTGGTGAGGGTGCGGGAGTTGGCGTTATATGTCCCTAAAATAGGGGGCTTAAGTTGTAAGTTATAGGGTGGCTCTAAAAAGAGCCCTTGTGTTCATTAGTTGGAGCTACATATAAGTGCGGATGCACAGCTTCAAGTTATTCAGGAAATCTCGGTTTCCCTGATCTGTGAAGTGTACTCCATCACTTCTGTATATATCCGCCATATCAAAACGTATGTTGTTGTTGCATATGGACCCGATTTTGTGGTCTCTGAGGTATGCAGAGACAGCTTTGTTGACTTTTTTCTGAGATTTTTCAATCTGAGGACAAAATTGTTTGGACCATTTCCACTTCTGTTTTTGGCATATATTGGAATATACAAAGACAGTTTGAGGCAAAAGTAACATCAATTGTCCAAAGGTGTCCTTCATAAGCATTTCCAAATCTACCCCAGTCAATGTGCCTAGGTCATTTCCACCACAGTGCACAATCATGAGGTCAGGGTGTTGGAGATGGAAACAGGTTTTAACCAAAGGCAACAATTGGTGCCACTTCAATCCTCTCTGTCCAAACCATTTAATGTCCACATTTTGTAAACCTAGGTCTAAGTTAATACTGTTCTGCATACCTCTTGCACCAGAAAACATAGCTATGTCCTATGATCTACACTAGCATTTTGAAGGTATGGCTGGAAGGTATGGAAAGATGTCTGTAGCTCATGCAGTTCCTTCGTAGAATAAGAGATATGTTGAAAGATGGGGAACTAGTTTCATTTCGCATACAAAACGGTACCTGATTGGGAGATGAACAGCATTGTTTTATAAAAGTAGGGTGCACATTCGTTTTGTGGAAAAGTATGTTTGTGATTGGTTAAGAAAAAGAAGTTTGCACGTACATATTATAGTACATAGGACAAAATTTGCTCAACTCAACCACAGCTGCTACTTGCATTTGGAAGACACTGTTCGAACTTAAAACAATGGTGAACTTTTACCCTGCACGTGCCGTTAAATGTTCGAGAAAATGTTGCAAAAAAATATCGTTAGGTTTTAAAAAAATTGATGAACTTTTAACCTCCATGTGTTGTAGAATGTACTAGAAAGTGTGTTGATAGAATACGTTGCATTTCTGACTTTGATGTGTACTTGAATATTTAAAAAACTATTTATATGGAAAAGTAGAAAGACAGTAATAGAGAGAATTTTTGAAAGCTAAAAGAATCAAGGAACTATTGTAATTTGTTCTTGATTACCTACTGGCAGTCGCCAGTAGGTAGTTATCACTGTTAACGGTCTGCAAGTGCGGTGTTGCTCAGAGTGGCATGGTGGTGATATGATATGGTGCTACACATGAAACCGAGAGTCTAAACCGTGAGGTCATTGCTGTAAAGTGATGTGGTCTGGTGTTTGTAGCATACTTGTGCAAGTAGTGTTAGTAGGCATTTATACCATACAGGGAGTGGGAAGCAAACTACTGACTGCTACTGCGTGTTGATAGTATACCGGAAGCGGGAAGCGAAGTAGTTACGCCTACCGGTGTGAAGACTTGGGGATGAAACCGAGCTGATTGCTGTAAAGTGATGGACTCTGGGCGGTGTAGGATACTAGCCGCTGTAGTATAAGTGTGTAAGTAGTGTTAGTATGCGTTTATAGTATATAGGGAGTGGGAAGCGAACTACTCATCCCTACTGGTGTGAAGACTCGGGGATTAAACCTTAAGCCTAAATTGTGAGCTCATTGCTGTAAAGTGATGTGCTCTGGGCGCTGTAGCATTATTGTGGAAGAAGTGTTAGTTTATGTTTATACAATATAGGGAGTGGGAAGCGAAAGTCTTACTCCTACTAGTGTCAAGACTCGTGGATGAAACTATGAGCTCATTGCTGTAAAGTCATGTGCTCTGTGTAGTTTTCCATTGTAAGTCATTGTAGAATGTTAGTATGTAATTCTACTAGAATCTAAGGGGCATATTATCAAGGAACGGCGTTAAAATTATCGCCGCTTTAGCGGCAGAAAGCTGCAGCTAAAACGGCGATAATGGGCTTGATAATATGCCGTAGAGAATTCCAATAGAAGCCCATGTTAACACGAGAACATGGGCTTCTATTGGAATTCTCGCCGGCAAATTATCAGGCCCATTATCGCCATTTTAGCGGCAGTTTCCTGCCGCTAAAGTGGCGATAATTTTAACGCTGTTCCTTGATAATATGGCCCTCAGTATGTAATGTTAGAATGTAGGGCTGTCATGAGGGGAACATTGTGGATTTTGTACACGGTGCTGGATTAGACGGTTGCTTTGCTGTCTGCACCTGTTGGTGGTTGTTTCAGGTGTCCTGTTTTCTTGTAATAAATCTACTTATTGGATTCACTGCTGTCTGCCTCTTCACTACATAAATTTGGCGACGAGTGGAAGAAGGCAAAAAGAAGGCACCACTCAACAATATTTCAAAATTGCTTGTGGTGTGCTGAAGACCCGTTTTGTTTGTGTAGCTGTTTCTACTCATGCCAGGGTCGTCGGCTCATTGAACTGTCATCCGACTTCTGGTAGGATTTATATTTTTAGATTTTGCGCTTCCTCTGCTTCTTCACTACATTCTGGTCGCTGAACTACACGTATGTAAGTAGTGTTAGTATGCGTTTATACTAACAAATGCATCATGGTAGTAGGGAGGGCGACCTCTCAGCTGCAGCTCATACAATGTCCCGGGGTGTGCATGCGCTGGACATTTCTGTTTGCTATTAGAGGGTGGTGCATGGCTTCCACCCTGTGATAGCAAATACTTGTTCGACTACTTGAAGCGAGAGGAGCAAAACCTCGTATCGCTGCAATAGAGGGGATGCGGATGGTAAAAATGGAGAGAAACGAACAAAAAAAAAAGCGGGGTCTCACTCATTCTTTTAAATGAGGCCCCTGGTGGGTGGGTAATGTTCCGTGGCCTATCCAATTATTATATTGCGGGGTCTCTGTAGGACTGGGGATCTTAATGTCACATGTAAATTAGGCGTGGAAGGGCACAGAGACGTTTTGCAGCCTAGGGGAGCGCCACCTTCCCAGGTATTGTTTACTAATTGTTCGGGGGGTTCAAGGCCAACTGAAGTCCAGGAATCGCCACACTCTGGGTCTTTATTTAAATATGCAGGGTGGGCCTCGGCAGTCCCTGAAACCTCAGTGGTCCTAGGCAGTGCCTTATTTGTTCTGTAATCACACAGGCAGTACTTATGGTGTTATAAAGTGATACACTCATAGAACTCTTGCAGTTATACAATTACCCAGTCTTCATTTGTCTAATAGTCAGTTAGATTATGTTTGGTAGGTGCACTCTAATATTAAATAATGTTGTGCTTAAAATCTCCTATAAACAGATGATTTTCACAACAAACAATAGACAAGTGTCGTCAGAAAAAGAAGACCTATACACTCAGTTATTTATCTGAAAAAATAAGTAACCTTCATTAAAACAAAAATAAATAGAAATGTAACTTTAATAGAACAGTATAATAAAAAAACGTGGGTTGGACTCCAGTAGAAGCAGCGTAGGAAACCTGCAAGACAAAAATGAAACATAAGTATGTGTGCCATGTGGGAGAGGTAAAGAAAGGTAGTCCGAATGAAAGGACCATAGTGAGAATGGAAGGGAGTGGGAGTGGGTGGAAGGTAGAAGGGGAGGGAGAGTCAAAAGAAGAGAGGGAGGAGGAGACAGAGCGTCGGCCTATTGCACCCAGGCCTTAGTGTTTACCTTCCATCACCCGTTTGTCTAGGACTCTGGGGTCTGCGAGAAAGAGTGTGGTTCAGAAAGTCCTTAAAATTAAATACATGAGGCCAGAGATTATGGGCCATATTATGAAGGAAGGGTGATAACAATATCGCTGCTTTAGCCACAGGAAACTGCCGCTAAAGTACGCGATAAGGGGTTGATAATATGCCCTTGTGAATTCCCTTAGAAGCCCAGGTTCTGGTGTGAACCTGGGCTTCTATGGGAATTTACAAGGGCATATTATCAACCCCTTATCGTCACTTTAGCGGCAGTTTCCTGTCACTAAAGTGGTGATAATGTTATCGCCATTGTTTGATTATATAGTCCTACATTTTTAGCAACAGGAAAATCGCTTGCATGTACCTGTGCACCAAGGGTGGGGCACCCCAACCCCTTCCCCCGCACTGTGCTCAATTGTAGGTCTTGCACACTGAGGCTTCACTGCTCACCTGCCACCACTGGTGTGTCCCACGACGTGTTGGTGCAAGCTCCTAGTCCGGGGTTTGTTTGCACGATAGACCAGGTCTCTGGTCGGGGATGGTGTCTTGATACCACGGTGGAAGGTGTAAGAATGCTGGGCATCATTGCGGGGTCAGCTCCCGCTCTGCCCTTCTTGTGGCAATCAATGGAATGTCTGAAAAGGGAGAAATAATTTAATGGTGGAAATGTCTGGAAGTAAATGAAGGTTTATTTCAAGCTTGATAGAAAATAGGAGTTGAGTGCATCCTTCATTTTTGAAGTACGATCTACCAACTGTTAGTGGTAATCGTGGTTCAAAGAGGAGTTGGAGTGCACGAGAATAAACAAGGTTAAATAATAATATGTTATGCCAACGTTCACATACAAAGGAACAGAGCGCATGCTAGAAGCATAATGTGCACGTGTAATGCAGTGGCGAGAGCCTGTGTGCATGTACACTTAGTAAGGAGCTCACTACAGTGTCCTAAAAGCCAATACCAGGTGTCTGTAGGGCAGCGCTGCCCGTTGGCTCAGGCCTACATTACGGTCCAGCAGGTCCCTAAAATTAGACCGATGTGACTGAATGAGGTCAGAGATCACAACATTACGCACGGCAACATTGCTTTTTCGCTCGTGCGCACTCAGTGTGATGCACCCCACCCCTCCTGCAGAACCGCCCTCAACAGGTGTCTGTAGGGCAGCACTGCCCGTAGGTTCAGGCCTACCTTATGGTATAGCAGGTCTTTAAAATGAGACAGAGATGTGACAGAATGAGGTCAAAGATCACATGATAACACATGGCAATATCGCTTATTTGCACATGCGCAGTCTGTCTTATGCATCCCATCCCTCCCGCAGCACCGCGCTGAAGAGGTGTTTGTAGGGCAGCGCTGCCCGCTGGCTCAGGCCTACAATACAGTCAAGCAGGACTTTAAAATGAGACAGAGATGTGGCTTAATGAGGTCAAAGATCACATCATAACACATGGCAAAATCATTTGTTCGGACCTGCGCAGCTAGGCTGAAGCACCCAACCCCTCTCGCCACAGCGCACTCAATTTGGATGCCCTGTGCACCCAGGCCGCTCTGCTTACCTGCTGTCATTGTTGTGTGAGAAAACACTATGTGCAGCAGTGCTCACAATTCAGATGGAGTGTTTATTGCAGGAGAGTGTACACCTCATGGATCCCTTTTGTAGACGGGCAGTAGGGCTCACAATTTAGAGCCCGTGTTGATTGCCAGGATGGTGTACACATCATGGATCCATTTGTTTTTTTATTGCGCATTGTGATATGCGAGGTGGATGCGGCAAATCATCTGAGGTAGTGTGGAAGAAGAGAGACGTGTGGTGTCGTGGTTATCCTATTTATACGTACGCAAAGTGGGCTGGGCTTGCGTACGCCAGGCCAGCGTAGGGGTGTGAATAATTATTCCGGGGTCTTGGGTGTTGTTCAGTTCCGGCCTGGCCAAGAAGTGTACTTATGTGTGTTTCTTTTGTAGTTTTGACCTCGCAGAGTGTGCAATTTGGATTAGTGTAGCATGTGTCGGGAGGGCGGAAAGTATCGTTAATGAGATGGCATGTGATCTAGGATGTGCAGTCTGCGCATGGCTGATGATGCTCCTTAGACCCAGCAATTCCCAGGCCGATAGGCAGCACAATAATCTGCGGATGCATACACCAGGGGCATCGTGTAACACATATTTGTTTTTTGATGGAACGTTTGAGATGCATGGCAATCACACGTGGAAGGATAATGTACAGAGCATGAATATTGATCAAGATGATCGTTGCATGTTGCGTGTAGTATAAGATATGTGTATACAGGGAAACACTTTTCAAAAAAGCTTTCTAAGCAGAAGAGGTGTCTCTCATCAAACGCTGTAGAGAGAATGAGTAAAATGGGTGGAGTCGTACAACTGTTACAATGGGAAATGTTATGAACCAATCAACTGCTTTTTTTTTAAGGTCACATGGCAATTGCGCACCGAGCGCGCAAGGAGGCCGCACCAGACGCAATTTTGACAAAATATATTTATCATAATATAAGTTTATTACAGTTAGAAATATATACATGTTTCAAATAATTTAATTTTCGAGTGCTCTCATATACTGTTTAAAGTTATTTAGATACACATTTGAGACAAAAAAAAAGGGAATGGCGTACCCGGAGTGATACTATACATCTCTGACGTAACACAGGGCCTGGCAGTGTGTACTCGTCGAATACGCAATGTACAGCAGGCGCAACCCCATACGTACATGACGTAATGCGTGGCTTGGTTCTGCGTACCCGTCGGATACCAAAGTAGGACCTAGTGTGACTTCAAGCGTATATGATGTTACGCGGGACGCGGTGCCACGAATTCGTCGGATTAGAAATGCGCATCATTTATGAGTTTAGCAATAAGGCGGATAGGATTCGTGTGGTGATGGAGCTTGGTACGCTACCGGTATGGGAGTGCAATTTTCTCCTACATATTTTTTGGGAAGATATAAAACATTACATGATTTTTAAAGTTAACAACAAGAAGTATAATAGAGTTCCAAAATATTTAAAAATATAATAGAAAAAATATAGGTTTTATAAACATTATATCAGCATTTTAGAATGGGTGTATCAAAGTTTATATTAGAGCATCAGTATATGCATCAGATTGTCACGTGGATGATGTCATGAGTGATGTCATGAGTGATGTAATTTGAGATGTCATCAGTGATGTCATCAGTGATGTCATATGTGACATCATCAGCAGTGCATTGCGGGCGCGTGATTTATAGTTAGCTCAATTAACTATAACAGGCGAATTTCTCTGGTTTTATATGAGTCAAATGTTCAACTAACTATAACGTACCTGAAACCTATGGTTTTTTTAGTGAATTTCTAAGGTTTTTAAAATGCTAATTCCTAACTATAACGTCTGTAAAACCTATGTTTTTTTCAGTGAATTTCAAAGGTTTTTTTAAATGCTAATTTTTAACTATGCCTACAGAGATAGGACATGTGAAGAAAGAAGAAAACACGTACAGAAAGAAAATAAAGAAATGCAGAAAGAAGCAACAGAAGTCCTCAAAGACGAAGAAAAGTGCAGGAAGAAGGAAAACGTGTAGAAAGAACAAACAGAAGAGCAGAAAGAAGCCTTGTTGCAAAATCATCCTATACCCTCAACATTTTCAGATGGATACTGGTGGTAACTGAGTCTGACTAACCAGTCTTAGAGCCGGTGCTATGTTAAAAGACACTTAGAATACATTGAAAACACCTACATACACTAGGGAACACTATGCGTTGGGGTCCCCCTGTGATTAGCATGACCTCCTCTGTAAACCCCTAGTATATAATAGGGCAGGGGGATTAAAACTACCTCTTAAAATGTGCCACAGGGCGTGTTTGTACATGTCCCCTCAGGCCCCGTCCCCTCCCTTCACCACTGTGCAAACATGCTGTGTGGCTATTTTAAGTTGGGAGATTAAGTCCCCTTGAATCCTGAAGGTCCCTAGGGTCCAACTAGCCCACTAGGTACCTCCAGTAAGCGCCACAGAGCTGCGTTGCAGAGAGGTATAAAAAGGGGCACGGCCTGGACCACCTCTTGGCAACGCAGCGCAGTGGCGCTTACTGGAAGCACCTGGTGGGCTAGTTGGCCCCCAGGGGCCCTCAGGATTGAAAGGGAATTACTTCCCCAACTGAAAACGCACCACAGGACGTGTTTGCAAATGTCACCTCAAGCCCCGTCCCCTCCCTTCACGACTGTCTAAACACGCCCTGTGGCCATTTTAAGTTGGGAGACCACTTGAATTCTGAGGGCCCCTAGGGTCCAAATAGCCCACTAGGTTCCTCCAGTAAGAGCCACAGAGCTGCGTTGCAGAGAGGTGTAAAATAGGGCGTGGCCTCTGAACTCCTCTCTGCAACGCAGCTCCCTGGTGCATACTGAAGATACCTGGTGGGCTAATTAGCCCCCAGGGACGCTCAGTATTGAAGGGGAATTAATTCCCCAACTTACAACTCGCCAGGGGGGCGCTTTTGCACAGTGATGAAGGAAGGGGGCAGGGCCTGAGGTGATATGTATGCAAACACGCCCTGTGGCGCGTTATACGTTGGGGAATTAATTCCTCTTCAATCCTGAGGGTCCCTGGGGGCCAACTAGCCCACCAGGTAGCTCCAGTATGGGTCAAGGAGCTGCGTTGCAGAGAGGTGTTCATAGGCCAAGCCCCTTTTTACAACACTCTGCAACACAGCTCTGTGGCGCTTATTGGAGGTACCTGGTGGGCTATTTGACCCCAACTTAAAACGCACCACAGGGCGTGTTTGCACACATGTCACCTCAGGCCCCGCCCCCTCCCTTCACCACTGTGCAAACGCGCCCCGTGGCACGTTTTAAGTTGGAGGATTAAGTCCCCTTGAATTCTGAGGGTCCCTGGGGTGCAACTAGCCCACCAGGTACATCTATTAAGCTCCACAGAGCTGCGTTGCAGGGAGGTGTAAAAAGGGGTGTGGCCTCTGAACACCTTTCTGCAAACGCAGCTCCCTGGCGCATACTGGAGGCTCCTGGTGGGCTAGTTGGCCCCCAGGGGCCCCCAGTATTCAAGGGGAATTAGTTCCCCATCTGCAAACACGCCAGGGGGCACGTTTGCAGAGTGCTGCAGGGAGGGGGCGGGCCCTCCGGCGCGATGCCGGTCTTTTTTTTCTTTTTAAGAAAGGGGCTGTGTGGCCCCCCTTCTTTTCCCATTTTATTGGCCCTGGGGACCCCATCCCCGAGGGCCTGACCCCTATTTTTTTATTTTTTTATTAAACTGTAAGGGGGCCGCGTGGGACCGAACCCATAATCGCCCCGGTGACTCCATCTCCCGGGGCATGGCCAGTTTTTACTTTTAAATCTATTTGGAGGGGGGCTGCATTGCCCCCCTCCTCAGGCCATTTATGGTCCCGGGAACACCATCCCCCAGGGCCGGCCCTATCCATTGGGGACCGTGGGGGGTCCCCAATCCCCCCACGGTCCTGCCGGCTCCCCACATGCTACGGGAGGCAGCATTGCTTTTCCACACTGGGAGCTGCTAAGATGCAGCTCCCCGTGTCGAAAAGCAATTGGCTTTGTTTTTTTCTTTTCCAAAAACCAAGGCCGTTTGCTATGGCAGGGCAGGAGCCATAGCAAACAGCAGTGTCCTGGGGGTAGGCACCCCAGGACACTGCAGGAGCTGACCCTGGCGGGTGGCGGTCCCCAGGGCCATCACACGGCTCCAGGAGGTAGGGCCGTGCGGCCCCCTCGCAACATGTGCAAAGCCCTGGGAAAGTGGTGGTCCCCGGGGCTCAGGGGTCCGTAAAAAACCCCTAATTTTAATAATTAGAGCCCCGGGGAGGTGGCGGTCCCCGGGGCGTGTGGGGGGTTCGAACCTCCCCACACAGGTAGTTAATGTTTTTTTAAAACAAGCCCGGGGTGGCGGTCCCTGGGGCTGCAGGGGGGCCATGTGCCCCCTGCCAATATTTTATAAAAGCCCCGGGGGTGGCGGTCCCCTGGGCTTGGGGGGCTTTGAGCCCCCCACCCATTTACTGTTCAAGCCCTGGGGGGTGGCGGTCCCTGGGGCTACAGGGGGGGCCGTGAGCCTCCCCGCAAATACCTTTGAAAAGCCCGGGGGTGGCGGTCCCCAGGGCTGGGGGGCCCCCCATTATAATCTAAACATTGCCCCCCAGTCTCCCGCCCTCCCATAGCAAACTTCGTTTGGATTTTGAAAGAGCATGTCAGCAGCTCCCCATGTGGAAAAGCAATGCCGGCTCTCGAAGGATGCGGGGAGCCGGCTGGGACCGTGGGGGCATTGGGGCTCCCCCCACGGTCCCCAACGTTTTTTATAAGCCCTGAGGGATGGGGTCCCCGGGGATAATGAAAATTAGTGATAGAGGCTATTTATTTTTTACGGTAAAATTAGGAGTCCCGCATCCTAACGCGTTGGGTGCACGATTCCTCTCGCGTAGGGCGCGCAATTCCTAACTCGCTGGGTGTGCGACTCCAAGCAACAAAAAAAATGAAATTGTTTTGAGATAAACATCAAGGTTATGTGTTTTGTTCTTGAGTGTCTCTAAAAAGAGCCGTTGTGTTCATTGAGAGTTTTTGGTACTTATAAGTAAGTACCTATACAGAGTCTAAAGTTGTTGAGGAAGACTCTGTTTCCTTCATCAGTAAAGTGTACACAATCTCTCCTATAGATGTCTTGCATGTGAAAACGCAGATTGTTATGGTAAATGGACCTCATTCTATAGTCTCGGAGAAAAGCAGAAACAGATTTATTCACATGTTTCCTAGCTTTCTCAATCTGTGGACAAAAATGATTGGACCAGTTCCATTTCTGCATTTGGCATATGTTAGAATAGACAAAGGTTGTTTGGGGAAAAAGTGAAATCAATTCTGCAAAGGTTTCCTTGTTAAGCATTTCCAGGCCTACCGCACTCAAAGTGCCTAGGTCATTGCCACCACAGTGCACAATTATGAGGTCAGGGTGCTGGAGATGTAAAAAGGATTTTACCAATGGCATCAATTGGTGCCACTTTAACCCTCTCTGTCCAATCCATTTAATGTCTACATTTGGCAAACCTAGGTCTTTGTGAATGCCTTTGTTTTCTGCATACCTTTGGCTCCAGTAAATATAGCTGTGTCCGACAATCCACACTCTAAGCATCTTGAAGGGAGGTCTGGATGCACTCAGATGGTCTCTGTAAATGAAATGGCAGTTTGAAAAGTAAGATTTTTCTATAATGGTGGATAAAATGCAGTTTTGAAAAAAGAAAAGAAATGATTGGTTGTTTGACAACATTCTACACTGAAAACTAGGGTGCATGTTTTTGTTTTTTAAACGCATGATTCTTATTGGTTAACGAAAACTGATTGAGTGGAGTGGAGAAGTGTGGCTCACTGGTTAGAGCAGGCAGACCTGGAAGCAGAGGTCAGCCTGGGACCAGGGTTCAATTCCCGGCTCGGCTGGGTCTTGAGTCCATAAATTGTCCATGGACTCGATAATTCTCGCTCCAGTGCATACTCGATTCATGGGTTCACACTCTGTGACTCTGGGCAATAGCTTGCTTAATCTCCACAATGGCCCCTCGCAGCGGGAAGCCTGGCTTTCACCTTGTGGATGCCCTGCTGGGGTATCTCACAGGGGAATACCAGGACGGGTTCCCTAAGCAAGCGCTTAGAGACCAGTTGGTGATTTGCGCTATATAAATATCTGCACATTTACATTGAAAGGAACATTATATATGATAAGCTGATATGTTGAAAAGTCACGTACACTTGCTGTTTTGATTAGCAACATTGCGTGCTGAACTTGTGACCTGTGTGCTCAGTTAAGTGTTCCATGAACTGTTTCTTTGGAAACAAGCAGAAGGCAGATTTGGGGTAGGGTTCAAATTTATGTCTTTTGGAAAGGGTTGAACTGTTTAACCAATAGAAATGTGTGTTAGCTTTTGAATTAATGTGGGAAGGAATGTGATTTGATGTTTACATGTATATGTGTGCAAAATGAGAGGGAAACTTTTCCATTCTTTGGATTTGCTGACATGTGCACAGTGCAGAGATTCTGTATAAGAAAATCTGGTGTGTGACGGACATACTTCTTAATCTACAAAACAACTTGAAAGGTGAGTTATTTAATTGTGAGGGGATGTATGTGGTCTACTTTGATTTTAATCAGACTAATGTGTTTCTCCTGCTAAAGTGCAGGGAGTACTTTTTTGGTCTAGAATCTTATTGTCAGTGTGTGTGCATTTAGAAACCATTCTGTGATAAGTATTTGTGTTTTTCATGTGTTTGCAGACAGATAAATGTGCTGTTTTCCTCTTTTGGTAGAATTAGAAACCAGTCATTGTTTATGTATTTGCAAAATGAGTCACGTTTCAACACTAAAATGCAGTACTCCTTCTAGATTATGAAATGTGTTTTGGTACAATGCAAGGGATAGTGTTGTTTGTCTAGAATCACACATTGAGTCTGTGTGCATTTAGGAATCATTTTGAGAGAAACATTTTGGTACTAATGTGTAGTAGAACATTTTCTGCAGTGTGTGCAATCACCTTACATCTTGTAGACTAGTAAATGTATTTTGTACAAGGGATAGTTGTTTGTCTGCAATCACACTGTGAGTCTGTGTGCATTTGGGCAACTATTGTGAGAAAAGCATTTGGTAATATCATGTATTTGCTGGCAGATAACTGCTTTAAAACCTGTTTTGTTGTCAAGTTTAAGTAGCAGTAGAGGCCAGTCATTGCTTATGCAATTGTAAAATGAGTCAGGCTTTCACAGTAGTGTGCAGTACTGACATATGTAGAATGTGTGCAGTCACCTTACCCCTTCTAGACTATTGATTGTGTCTTGGTAAAGTACAAGGAAGAGTGTTGCTTGTCTAGAATCACACTGTGAGACTGTCTGCATTTGGGAACCACTGTGAGAGAAGCATTTGGGTACTTCATATCTTTGCATACACATAACTGCTTAAAAACCTTTCCTGTTCTCAAGTTTTGGTAGAATTAGAAGCCAGTAATTGCTTATGTATTCGGAAAATGAGTCAAGCTTTGACACTAAAGTGCAGTACTGAAATATGTAGAATGTGTGCAGTTACTTTACCTCTTCCAGAGTATTAAATGTGTTTTGGTAAAGTACAGGGGATAGTGTTGCTTGTCTAGGATCACACTGTGAGTCTGTCTGCATTTGGGTAAGCATTATGAGAGAAGCATTTGGAAACATCGTGTATTTGCTCACAGATAACTGTTTTAAAACCTGTCATGTTGTCCAAGTTTTAGTAGCAGTAGAAGCCAGTCATTGCTAATGCATTCATAAAAGGAGTCAGGCTTTGACACTAAAGTGTAGTACTGAAATATGTAGATTGTGTGCAGTCCCCTTACCCCTTCCAGAGAAGTGAATGTGTTTTGGTAAAGTCCAAGGGATAGTGTTGCTTGTCTAGAATCACATTGTGAGTCTGTGTGCATTTGGGCAACCATTGTGAGAGAAGCATTTGGATATATCATGTATTTGCTGACAGATAACGGCTTAAAAACCAGTCATGTTGTCAAGTTTGAGTTGTACCAAGAGCAGGCACCTTAAATGTCTTAAGCTGGAATGTAGGAGGCCTCCAACAAAGGCTTTGTGACCCTGGGTGGGTTAGTTTTATCCAGAGTCAGGACATAATCATGCTACAGGAGACGTGGGCAACTGTAGATTTACATGTTAACGGGTTTCAGTGTTATAACACTCTTGCCACCAAATCCAGAATGGGCCGTCCCTCGGGAGGCCTATCTATCTGGATTAATATTTCTGTTGGAGGCACTACCAGGGTCATACCAACGAATAATCAGAATTTCCAGGCCATATTATTTAATCAGAAATCAAGTTTTTTTTGGTTAATTTTTATAATAATGATTTTAGCTCATCACCAAATATACATTTTAGAAACCTTTTTGATTTTATCACCACTCTGGAGTCTAGGGCCGACTTCGATGATACTAGTGGCTTTGTACTGGGAGGTGATTTTAATGCAAGACTTAATGCTGATTGTTCTACCACGAAGGATTGTATGTAACCGGGACTGGGGTGTCAAAGGGGTGTGGAATTAACTTCCTTTTTGAGCATACACAATTTGGAGAATGTTATGGACATAATGGTCAATTGTTTTCCTACTCCCTCCCTAGTGCCTACATTTAGAGGTAGAGATTGCTCATCAATAATTGATTACATTTTTATTTCCCCCCGGCTGGCTGATCGTATTAGCAAGGCCATGGTAATTCCAATGCCCCAAGGGGATCATAATCCCATCAAGATCTGTCTTAAAGCAATCCACCGACCAGTATACAACAAGGAATGTGGTGCTAGGAATCTCTCCATTAGCTCAAATAACCTCAGATTAAAATGGAGGGGTATTAATGCTACGACGACCACCTAGACCTTGGTTAGAGATAATTTATCCCTTTTTTTGTCATATCTGTCTGACCTAAACCCGAATCCCGGGGCAGTAGATGATTTTGTTAAGATTTGCTCAGCTCTTCGAGCTCAGCTCATGACTCCGCTGCGTGCAATCACGGCTGACCAGGGAAGGTTTGATCATGAGTGTTCTCTGGCCAACCGTGATTTGCGGCTAGCCTTATCTGCTTGCCCGAGGAATCTGACTAACGTGAAAAATGCCAGGTCTCGTTACAAAATGGCCATTAGCAGAAGGAAGGAGGAGATTCTCGAGGAGCGCTGGGAGGTGTTAGCGCAAACCGCTGCCCGTGGAAGGGGGGATATCTTTTGGGCCGCAGTTAAAGATTTGCGCTGCTCAGGTCAGCTCTCGACCCCAATGGACTGCACCATTCCCGGAGCTGTATGGGTGGACCATTTTTCTAAGATTTATGCGGTCCCATCTTCATTGACGCCTACCCCAATATTCAACAACCCTCCATGGATTGACATATCATTATCGGAGGTGGAAGAGGCCATCGCACAGAGCGCGGGGAATAAAGCCCCAGGCTCTGATGGCCTTCCCATTGACATTATCAAAGCTTACCCTGATTTATGGGCCCCTCTCTTGCTGAACGTTTTTAAAAACGTAACTTTTACCTCCCCACCACCACTAACTTGGTCATCGAGTATAATAGTGCCTATTTTCAAGAAGGGCGATCGGTCCCAACCGTCATGTTATAGACCAATCTCCCTTATTGATAATACCTTAAAAATTCTAGGCAGAGTATTGTACAACAAAATTTTATCATGGGCTGAGGACAACCATATTCTGGAGAGTTGCCAGCTGGGTTTTCGCAACAAGGTTGGCACTGCCGAGCAGTGCCTCAACCTCAACCCAATTTTGGGCAAATACACCGTTGCACATAAATGCCCAATTTATCTTGCTTTCATGGACCTATCCACTGCTTTTGACCTTGTCAATAGGTCATTGCTCTGGAGGGCCTTATTCGATTATGGTCTGGACGAATCCCTGGTTCACTTCCTGGCCTACTTACACAGAGACTTGAAGGCTTGTGTCAGGATTGGTCAGGGGGGCGAGGTTACTGAGTTGGTTAGAGTCAATAGAGGGGTTAGACAGGGCTGTGTCTTAGCCCCTCTTTTATTTATCATTTATATCAACGGCCTACACAAACACCTGGTTTCCCTAACTGGCGATGTCCCGACAATAAAAGGTAACCATCTCCCCACCCTGCTATATGCAGATGATGCGGTCCTTATGGGCCGCACCCCTAACGCACTACGCACTTTAGTGAACGGCTTTGTTGACCATATGGATTGCTTAGACTTGAAGACCAATTTTAAAAAATCTTTCGTAATGTCATGTGGCCCGAAGAGACGTCACATTGGTAGCATCATAGTGAGGACAGAGAGATTGGGGTCAACTAGCAGTTTCCCGTATTTGGGTGTGGTCTTTGCTGCGAACAACTCCTGGAGTGGGCTTATCGCCCACTCCAGGAGTAAGTTCTCAAAGTCCATTAACTCAATCCTGTGTCTCCCCCGCCCCAAGATGACTGGCGCACTTGCTGCTATTTTAAAAATATACAAAGCCCAATGCGTCCCGGTCGCCACTTATGGTGCTGAGGTCTGGGGAAAAGCTAGATGTTCTGACATAATTGCTGAAGAAAACAGATTTTGCAGAAAGCTCCTCTGTGCCCCTATTACTTCCCCACATTATATATGTCATAAGGAATTGGGGTTGCATTTTATAGGGGATTTTATTCGTGCTCGCCCTGCTCTTTTTTGGCTGGCGATTTGGAAAAACCCTGCCGCCAATTTGACCAGGGATATTATCGAGGATTGCTTACGTTGCGAAAAGGGCATGGCTATCCCCTGGCTATCAGGGGTGCTGAGCGCATTTCGCAGCGTGAACTTGCAAAATGTTTTCTTAACACCCATTACCACTACGCTCCCTTCAAAATGTGAACTTAAAAAAGAACTTTACATGTTATTTAACGATGAAAGGGTAGCGAGGGAGTCTTTGAAACCTAGTGTTTCCAGATATCTAGCCCGTAATCTCTTAATTTACCCCACACCCAGTTATTTAACTCTTCCACTAAGCCATTGGGAGCGTGACCTTATATTCCGTCTCAGGGCAGGTACCATTAAACACGCTCTCAGTTTTCCTTTATGGAATTTTAATGACCAATGTGTTGAGCCTTGCCCTTGTGACTGCCGGAGTGAGCAAACAATTTTACATTTTTTATTATTTTGTAAATTTTATATTAAGTATATCAAATGGTTTTTAATTCCGTATTTTAAAAAACTAAAACCAATTAGCCTGGAACTTGCATTTTCAATGATTTTGACCCTGGATGACCATGAACTTGTCTTTCGTGTGAGCTCTTTTTTAAAAACTGCGGTTCGTGCTCGTTTAACAATGTCTTAAAAATTTGTATGGACTGTTGACTTCTTGTGTAAACAGCATTTTATTGGGTATTTTGTATGTTTTATTCGCTGTGCTTTTATGGATTATTATTTATCCGAATAAAGTTTCATTGACTTGACTTGAGTTGTATTAGAAGCCAGTCATTGCTTATGCATTCACAAAATGAGTCAGGCTTTCATAGTAGTGTGCACTATGGAAATATGTAGAATCTCTGCAGTCACTTTAGACCTTCCACACTAGTGAATGTGTTTTGGTAAAATAGAAGGAATAGTGTTGTTTGTCTAGAATCACACTGTGAGCCTGTGTGCATTTGGGAACTAATGTGAGACAAGCATTTGAGGGTTTCATGTTTTTGCAGACACATAAGTGCTTAAAAACCCTATCCTGTTCTTACATTTTGGTAGAAATAGAATCCCTTTATTGTTTATGTGTTTGTAAAATGAGTCAGGTTTATACACTAATGAGCAGTAGTAAAACATGTGGAATGTGTGCACTCACATTACCTCTTCAAGAATGGTAAATGTGTTTTTGTAAAATCCAAGGGATATTCTTTGTTTTCTAGAATCACACTGTGAGTCTGTGTGCATTTAGAAACTGTACTAAGAGAAAGATTTGGGTATTTTATGTGTTTGCAGACACATAACTGGTTAAAAACCTATCCTTTTCTCATACTTTGGTAGAATAAGAAACCAGTCATTGGTTAGGTATTTGTAGAAGAGTCAGGGTTCTACAATTATGTGCAGTAGTACAATATGTGGATTGTGTGTACTCTGTTTACCAATTCCGGAAAAGAAAATGTGATTTGGTAATATTCATGGGATAGTGTTTGTTGTCTAGAATCACACTGAGAGTCTGTATGCATTTAGGAACCATTTAGAGAGAAGGTTTTAAGTATTTTATGTCTTTGCATATATGTAAGTGCTTAAAAAACTCTAATCATTTAGTCAGTACCCAAGTACTCATACACTGAGCCAGGCCTTAGCTCATGGACTGTTTCAAACGTCTATCCACTATGCATGCAGGCCTCTAACCAACTACACACTTGTCTTTCACACCTTCAATACCCTAGTCAGTATTCATACAGTTCCTGCCAAAACCCTGTCACTCCCCTTACACTATTCCACTGATTTATTCAGCACCATGTACTAATCCATTTACTGCGCCAAAAAAAAAACACTTATAAATTCATCCAGGCACTCTCCTTGCAATACTCTAATCATTCAATCAGTACCCAAGTACTGATGGAGTGACGCAGGCCTTAGCACATGGATTGATTCAAATGCCTATCCACTATGCATGCAGGCCTCTAACCACCTACACAATTGTCTTTCACTCCTTCAATTGACTAGTCAGTATCAATATACTTCAATAAACACCCTGTCACTCACCTTGCACACCCCCAGTGACTCATCCAGTACCATGTACTAATCTATTCACTGCGCCAAAACTGAAAAAATTTAAAGTTTCACCCAGGCACTCTCCTAGCAGTACTCTGATGATTCAGTCAGTACCCAGGTAACCACCTATACACTTGTCTTTCAGACCTTCAATACCCCAGTCAGTATTCATACAGTTCCCTCAAACACCCTGTCAGTCCCCTTACACTTCTCCAGTGACCCATTCAGCACTATGTACTAATCCATTCACTGCGCCAACACCCAACCAGTAATACATTTGCCAAAACCCCAAAACTTAAAAAGATTCACCCAGGCACTCTCCTTGCAGTACTCTAATGATTCAGTCAGTACCCAGGTAGTCATGCAGTGACCCAGGCCTTAGCCCATGGACTGTTTCAATTGTCTATCCACTATGCATGCAGGCCTCTAACTACCTACACACTTTTCACACCTTCAATACCCCAGACAGCATTCATACAGTTCCTGCAAACACCCTGTCACTCCCCTTACACTCCTTCAGTGACTCATTCAGCACCATGTAGTAATCCATTTACTGCGCCAAAACCCAAATACTTATACATTCACCCAGGCACTCTCCTTGCAATACTCTAAACATTCAGCTACTATCCAAGTACTAATGGAGTGAGGCAGGCCTTAGCACATGGATTGATTCAAACGCCTATCCACTATGCATGCAGGCCTCTAACCACCTACACACTTGTCTTTCACACCTTCAATACCCCAGTTAGCATTCATACAGTTCCCGCAAACACCTTGTCACTCCCCTTACACTTCTCCAGTGACCCATTCAGCACTAAGTACTAATCCATTCACTGCGCCAACACCCAACCAGTAATAAATTTACCCAGGCACTCTCTTTGAAGTACTCTAATGATTGAGTAAGTACTGAGGTACTTATGTAGTGAACCCATCTTTAGTACATTCACTGCATCAAACGTCTACGCACTATGCATGTAGGCCTCTAGCCACCTACACACTTGTCTTTCAGACCTTCAATACCCCAGTCAGTATTCATACAGTTCCCGCAAACACCCTGTCAGTCCTCTTACACTCCTCCAGTGACCCATTCAACATCATGTACTAATTCATTGAGTGCACCAAAACCCAACCACTTATAAATTCAGCGAGACACTCTCCTTGTAGTATTCTAATAATTCAGTCAGTACCCAGGTACTTATGTAGTGAACCTGGCCTTAGCACATGGAGTACTTCAAACGTCTATTCACTATGCATGCAGGCCTCTCACCAGCTACATAATTGTCTTTCACACCTTCAATTGCCCAGTCAGTATCTATAAACTCCAATAAACACCCTGTCACTCCCTTTGCACACCTCCAGTGACTCATCCGGCACCATGTACTACTTGTGCTTCATGCCTATAATTTCTTAGTCAGTATTTATATAAAATGTGTTTGTATAGTAATAGAAAAATATAATTTATAAAGATATTAATATACATTTATTTGTGATTAATATTTACAGATACTATTTATTACCATTAAAATAGAGAAATCATGTCGGACAAAGTAAGAAAAAGAAAAGAACAGAAAAAGGACATTTACTTGAAGAAAAATCAACCACAAGTATTGAATGAACAACATAATGTGGCTAAAAAGAAAAAATCTTCAGGTAAGATCACAAAGCATTTTATTAAAAATGTTTGTAGGACCAGACAGAGGTGCCGATCACGATCCGGTAAAAACCGGGTACGAACCGTCGGACGGAGCATATTCTCCGTCCGACGCGTACCCGGGCTCAAAAATATACAAACATGGAATTACGATTCGCACGGAAACACCATTTCCGTACGAATCGTACAAAACCCCGACCGATGAAAATAAACATACAAATGTGATCCGGGAAAGCGCCGACGTGACGTCGGGACGCACGCAGCCTGCCATTCACGAACCAGGAATTACGATTCGCACCAACGTCATCCCGCACGGACAATATTTTCCGGCAGGCAAAAACTGCCGGGAAATCAGGACGACGCGAACAAGGAGTACCTGCACGCGACGGACAGACATGGGCCCGAACCTACGTGTCATCCCGGCCCTCATAGCAGTCGACCTCCTCTAGAGGTTACGACGCAGATGCCGCAGAAGGTCAGAACAACAAAGGGAGGGGGGAAAGGGGGGGGCAGGAGCAGGGGCAGGCCACAAAACCCCCACCAAGGTCACACAGCACACATGCCCTGGACATACCTGACCCCCAGGCCCTGGTCACTACGAGGGGGTGGGGGCGTGTCCAGCAAAGCCAGCGTCTGCCACAACGGAAGTGCTTGACGACGTGAACCGGCAACACAACAATACAGGTACGTCCCGTACCCACGCCTTAAGAGCGTGGGTACGAGTCGTACCACGCCCACACCTACGTCACCCCAGCAATGGCGGGACGGCTGTACCCACGTGGCAAAGGCCTGGGTACGGCCCGCACAAGCATTCCATAGCGTGGGTACGGATATGTACGGACCGTACCCCCACCCCCGTATGCATGGAGCGTACCCCCCACCCCAACAGTGTATGTATGGATCGTACCCCCACCCCAACAGTGTAAGTACGACCCGTACCCTCACCCGCGTACATATGGAGCGTACCCCCCACCCCAACAGTGTAAGTGTTAGAATCCGGGGTCTCTGGTTGGCGCAGGTATGCACTTGCGACAAGCAGGGACCCTTTCCTCTAAGTCAGGGCAAAGGATCACCTCTTTAAAAATAACCCCTGCTCACCCTCTAGGTAACGTGGCGCGAGCAGTCAGGCTAAATTTCCAGAGGGCATAAGGTTAAGCGTTCAAGTTGTCCCACACAATAATCACCTCCCCACCACACAAAGACACAAGGCTGTATTTATAGTAAAATATATTTCTTTATATTAAAGGTTTTCTTTCAGGCAGGTTGCATAAATACAGTTCTCTTGGGGAAATAATCCAGTTACTCTTTAAATGCTCAAAGGTAGTCCACAGGTCTTAATAATGGCAAAGTTCTGATTAAAATAAGCTTCTTAGGGGTTCTGCGCACTTCGTAGTACCGTTGTTAGGCTTTGGGCAAGGTTTTTAAAGGGCCTTGCCGTTTCTCACGCCTCTCGCGTGAGCACGAGTACGCTTGCCGAGTCTCACTCTTCTCGAGTGAGCACCGGTAATGCTTTTCAATGTAGTTCGGCTCAAAGCAGGTACGGTTCGAACTATGCTGCTCCCGAGGCCAGTACGGTTCAGACCAAGGCTGGTACGAGTCGAACCAAGGTTGCTAAGGTTCAAAACAGGATACTTCAGGGGTCAGTACGGTCCGTACAAAGGCAAGTACGGGCCGTATTTACGCACAATTATTTCAGATGGATGTACCCACAGTACGGCTCGAACTACGGGGCAAGGCAGTACGTTTTCCAAGCGCAATGAATTCAGATGGAAGTACGAACAGTACGACTCGAACTACCAGGCAAGGCAGTACGTTTTCAAAGCGCAATGAGTTCAGATGGAAGTACGGACCGTACGTAGGCAGTTACGGCCGTACTTTATGCGCGATGGTCACAAATACCTTCTTTTCACGGGGTTGGTCACGGCGGCGACCTCGGGTTTCCACGGCGCGGTGTCTCACGTCGCGGTGTCGTCCCTCGCAGTCAGAGGGCGGCGGTGCTTCGTGGGGCACCCGAAGAAGGTCCCAGCCACACGACCAAGGGCAGAGGAGGGGGAAGCAGCTCCAGGGCAATCCACAGCGCTGTTGCAGCGCGATCAGCTTTTCAGGGGATCACAAGTGTGCACAGGGCCTCGCGGTGATCTTGACGGCACAGGGTCGCCAGGGCTCGGTGCGCAGGCCTTCAGGTGCCTTTCTCCGCGTTGCGAGCTACGGCTCGGAGGGGCTGGTACTTGCGGTGCTTGGACCAGGTAGGCAGGTCCTTGCGGTGCTCGTGGTAGTCCCAGGTGGCAGATGTCGCGGTGTGGAGAAAGGGGGAGAGGCACACAGGTTCTCTGGGGATCAGCGTCACGGAATTGCGTCCAGCTACTTCTCCTCTTCTGGGGGTAGGTTGCGCCCACTGTTCCTGGGGCGCAGATCAGGGGGCAAGTTCACAAGCAAGCCCTTGGAGATTGTTCAGCACAAGTTGATTCAAAGTCTTTTCCTTCAGTCTTTTCCTCTCCTTCCAGCAGACAGGCACCCACTGCAGGCCAGGCTCTCAGGCAGAGAGACAGTATTCCTCCTTCAGCTTCTCCAGGTCCTTCTCCTTCAGGCAGAGGTTCGTCGTTGCGTAAACAGGATCTGATTTCTTAGGAGCCAGGCTCCTACTTTTATAGCACAATTCTTTTGTTCTTTAGCGCCAGGGGGCCTGGGCCTGGCACAGTTCAGTTCTGGAGCACTTTGTTGTGGTGACTCTGCGCTTTCCTTTCAGCAGCAGGGCAGAGACATCAGCCGCTCCACAGGGGGCGGCGCCGGCTTTGTGCTGGCAGAGCACAGGTCTATTCAAGAGTCGGGGTGTACTCCTCCCACCCATCCTGGTGTAATCTCTCTACCCACCACCTGGCAGCCAGCCTGTCTCCTGGAATTCCCCAGCCCTGCTCCTTACTGTTGCTAGGCAGAACACACACACACACAGCGCAGAGGCGGACTGAATGGCCAGATCAGTAAATACTAACTTTCTAAAAGTAGTATTTACAAACACAGGATATTAAAATAAACTTTACTAAAAGAAGTATTTTATTATTCTGAGTTCAGGCATACTAAACATAATTTTCTACCATGCTCTATGAGTCCACTGGGATTACAGGGTGTAGTAATTCCAGTAGCCCATTCTGGACTATGGAGAGCAGGTAGCCTTCAATAGTGAAAAACGAAAATGGCTGTAATTCACTATTAAGACATGCCACACACATCAGGGCATGTCCTACCTTATGCCTACAATGCACCCTGCCCTTGGGCCTACCAGAGGGGTGACTAATATGTAGTTAAGGGAAGGTTTAGGGACTGGCAAGTGGGTGCACTTGCGCAGTCAGCGCGACAGTATCAGACTGCGCGCAGGTTCTGCAGTGGCAGATCCTAGACACATTTTACTAGGCCGCTTCTGTGGGTGGCACAACCAGTGCTGCAAGCCCACCAGCAGCATTTGTATTTACAAGCCCTGGCACTCCTGGTGCACTTTACTAGGGGCTGACAGTAAACCAAATAAACCAATCATGGACACCAATCAATGTATACATTTTACCATAGGGAGAGCATATGCACCTTAGCACTGGTCAGCAGTGGTAAGGTGCCCAGAGTCATAAATCAGCCAACACCAGGTCAGAAAAAATACAGGAGGAAGGCAAAAAGTTTAGGGATGACCCTTCAAAAAGGGCCAGGTCCAACAGTAAGTACGACCCGTACCCTCACCCGCGTATGCATGGAGCGTACCCCCACCCCAACAGTGTATGTACGACCCATACCCTCACCCCAACTGTGTATGTACGACCCGTACCCTCACCCGCGTACGTATGGAGCGTACCCCCACCCCAACAGTGTAAGTACGACCCGTACCCTCACCCGCGTATGCATGGAGCGTACCCCCACCCCAACAGTGTATGTACGACCCGTACCCTCACCCCAACCGTGTATGTATGACCCGTACCCACACCCGCGTATGTTTGGAGCGTACCCCCACCCCAACAGTGTAAGTACGACCCGTACCCTCACCCGCGTACGTATGGAGCGTACCCCCACCCCAACAGTGTAAGTACGACCCGTACCCTCACCTGCGGACGTATGGAGCGTACCCCCACCCCAACAGTGTAAGTACGACCCGTACCCTCACCCGCGTACGTATGGAGCGTACCTCCACCCCAACAGTGTATGTACGGACCGTACCCCCACCCCAACCATGTATGTACGGCCCGTACCCACACCCGCGTATGTATGGAGCGTACCCCCACCCCAACAGTGTAAGTACGACCCGTACCCTCACCCGCGTACGTATGGAGCGTACCCCCACCCCAACAGTGTAAGTACGACCCGTACCCTCACCCGCGGATGTATGGAGCGTACCCCCACCCCAACAGTGTAAGTACGACCCGTACCCTCACCCGCGGACGTATGGAGCGTACCCCCACCCCAACAGTGTATGTACGGACCCTACCCCCACCTCGTATGCATGGAGCGAACCCACACCCGTGTATGTTCTAAGCGTACATATCCAGAGACAGGAGGGGTGTGTGCAGAGTCCTCCCAGCAGTGCCCAGAGACAGGAGGGGTGTGTGCAGAGTCCTCCCAGCAGTGCCCAGACACAGGAGGGGTGTGTGCCTATCACTCCCAGCAGTGCCCAGACACAGGAGGGGTGGGTGCAGAGTCCTCCCAGCAGTGCCCAGAGACAGGAGGGGTGTGTGCAGAGTCCTCCCAGCAGTGCCCAGACACAGGAGGGGTGTGTGCCTATCACTCCCAGCAGTGCCCAGACACAGGAGGGGTGGGTGCAGAGTCCTCCCAGCAGTGCCCAGACACAGGAGGGGTGTGTGCCTATCACTCCCAGCAGTGCCCAGACACAGGAGGGGTGTGTGCAGAGTCCTCCCAGCAGTGCCCAGATGCAGGAGGGTGGGTGCAGAGTCCTCCCAGCAGTGCCCAGACACAGGAGGGGTGTGTGCCTATCACTCCCAGCAGTGCCCAGACACAGGAGGGGTGTGTGCCTATCACTCCCAGCAGTGCCCAGAGACAGGAGGGGTGTGTGCAGAGTCCTCCCAGCAGTGCCCAGACACAGGAGGGGTGTGTGCCTATCACTCCCAGCAGTGCCGAGACACAGGAGGGGTGTGTGCAGAGTCTTCCCAGCAGTGCCCAGATGCAGGAGGGGTGGGTGCAGAGTCCTCCCAGCAGTGCCCAGACACAGGAGGGGTGTGTGCCTATCACTCCCAGCAGTGCCCAGACACAGGAGGGGTGTGTGCAGAGTCCTCCCAGCAGTGCCCAGATGCAGGAGGGGTGGGTGCAGAGTCCTCCTAGCAGTGCCCAGACACAGGAGGGGTGTGTGCCTATCACTCCCAGCAGTGCCCAGACACAGGAGGGGTGTGTGCCTATCACTCCCAGCAGTGCCCAGAGACAGGAGGGGTGTGTGCAGAGTCCTCCCAGCAGTGCCCAGACACAGGAGGGGTGTGTGCCTATCACTCCCAGCAGTGCCCAGACACAGGAGGGGTGTGTGCAGAGTCCTCCCAGCAGTGCCCAGATGCAGGAGGGGTGGGTGAAGAGTCCTCCCAGCAGTGCCCAGACACAGGAGGGGTGTGTGCAGAGTCCTCCCAGCAGTGCCCAGATGCAGGAGGGGTGGGTGCAGAGTCCTCCCAGCAGTGCCCAGACACAGGAGGGGTGTGTGCCTATCACTCCCAGCAGTGCCCAGAGACAGGAGGGGTGTGTGCAGAGTCCTCCCAGCAGTGCCCAGACACAGGAGGGGTGGGTGCAGAGTCCCCCAGCAATGCCCAGACATAGGAGGGGTGGGTGCAGAGTCCTCCCAGCAGTGCCCAGAGACAGGAGGGGTGTGTGCAGAGTCCTCCCAGCAGTGCCCATGGAAAAAAATGGGTGGAGTACCCACAGATCCAATTGCCACAATTGTCAGTCAGGTGCACAAAGACCCTGCAGTACATGTAACACATGTGTGCGAGGCTGGGAGTACTCACATGCATACAGCCTAAAATGGAACATGTCCACATGAAGACATGTCAACAGACTACATACACAAGTACAGTAATCACCAAGGATGCCACGAATGATGCAGGTGGAGACATCCCTCTGCATGCATGGCCAAAGTTGAAGGGGTCCGTCACACACCCAGCTAATGTAGACACAGCTCAGCGCTAAATATTGGGAACACCCTGCAGGGAAGATGTCAGGGTACACAGAGGAAGGAACACACCTTGGGACAATTTCACCATGCAGTAACTGCTTACATGAACAGAGAAACCTAGCTAACACCTTGTGATGGCACACAGATACCAGGGTACCCCCTATGACCAGCACACTACTACATTTCCCACACACCCAACACATGATCACCACCCAAAATCATGTAGCAGCCCCACCAACAGCAATACCACAAAAGCAGTAGTGTTCTAAGGAGAAAAAAAAGGCTTTATTCAGCATTTCCAAATAAAGTGTGTGTGGATAAAGTTCAATATTTACAAAGCCCATAGGGCAGTCCATGAGTCACAGCTGGATGGGGGACATAGTGGGACGCGTGTCCCCTAGCTTGCCTGCACAGTCAGACTCCTTCGTCTTCCACAGCGGGGAGGGCATCATGTGGGGGGGAAGGACCAGGCACCGCAGGGACATGAGGGCGAAGGGTAGGCGTCGTGGGTGCAGGGATGGAGGACTCCACCACAGGGGGTGGGGCAGGGCCAAAGGCGGAGGCCAGGATGTCGCTGCACACCTTAGCAAGGTCCTCCAGAGACTCCCCTGCACCCGAAGGAACCAAAGGCCCCAAGGAGGGGGGGGCGGAGAGATGGGTCGCAGCGCCACTGGGGGAGGGTGTGGACAGGGGGGGGACTCAACCACCCTGACCGGGGACTCCCTTGACCGCTTGCGGGGTGGTGTCACAGTGGGGCTCAGGGACAGAGTGGCCATGAAGGAGTCCTTGCCGGATATGTGGCCAGGAGAGCTGAGGGGAGGGGATTTGGAGGGAGTGGATTTGGTGGAATGCGGACTCCCACTCTGGCTGCGTGACTTACGTTTGCCCCCCGACCCAGTGGGTGTGCCTACTTCACCCTGTGTGTGCGTGCCAGGAGGTGTGCGTATGACCTTCCCTGCTGGTGTGGTGCCTGTGTCTGTTGTGGTGGGTGCATGCTGACGTCTGGGTGTACGTGGGACAGGCATGGGAGTGGGAAGTGTGGATGGGTCAGGGGTAGGGAGTTGGACGTAGCGCTGCAGGAGACCCACTGCTGCAGTCAGTGTCGAGTCAATGGACCTCAGCAAGTTGCGTTGGTCAGCCTGCGATGAAAAAATGCCCTCCAAGTATGTCTCCATGTTGTTCAGCACTTGGCTGTGGCCATGGAGGACATTAAGCATCGCAGCCTGACCAACCTGCAACTGCCGCTGGATGTCCACAGACTCGGCATTGGCGGCAGCAGTGGAGACAGGGGCAGGGGGTGCGGTGCCTGGCAGGATAAAGACATGTGGTGACCGGGCACGCTGGGAAGGGACACGAGCAAGTGGGAGGCGGCTGATGGCAATGGAGGGGGCGGGGTGAGATGTTGTGCCGCTGTCAGCTGCTGGTGCAGCCTCCGACCACTTGGAGAGATCATCCTCGGACCCGTCAGCCTCATATTCTGTCGTTCCAGTGGACAGGTCCTCGGCCTCACTCTCCTCCACCTCAGTACCACTCAATGTGCCAGCCACGATGTCAACGCTGGCACTGGTGCTCGGTCCCTCCGCTCCGTCTGTGCTCATGTCTCCCTCCATGTCCCCCGACGATGCTGTGGGCAAGGTGAAGAGACAGCAATTAATCACACACCTGTATACATATGTCACATGAGTCCAATCTACATAGGTTACAGTGCATAGCCTGAAAAGAAAGATCAGTAACATCTACAAAACAAGGTACAGATGTAGGGCATGCAACACACAGTTGGTTGACCCACCATGCCACTGAAAATCCATGGAGAGCATGACACAATAGCAAATGACATGAAATGGAGTTTGACATAGGAGCCAGGCCCTGGTGACAATCCAGCACTGCATCTGCACCACACAGCGTTGCCGAAAATAGGGATGAGCAGGGACCATATCCATGAACTTGAGGCACATGCTGCATAGGTAATACTGAAAACATGCCCACCATGACTGGCTCACTGCACCTTGAGTGTATGTCCAGACAGACATCACACACTGGCCAGAACTAGCAAGGAGAATTCTGGTTCTGACATGTAGGCTTGGCCCTCACCAACCACCCCCTACATGAGACAATTTGTTGAGACACAGGTGGCACTTACATCTCTTAGTCTGGGTGAAATACACAGGGGCTGCATAAATGCAAGATTGGACGCCAAATACCCAAGGTGCGCCTGTCCAAATAATCATGTACAAATGGCCATCATCAGATGATTGTAACAAGACACACAGGCACTGGCCACCGTGAGTATGAACAAGGAAAATCAGGTCAGGCTGTACAGTGGACACATACACGAGAACACCCATAGTGATAGTGAGCGTACAGGCGTGTGTACGGTCCGTACCACTATGAGTACGCATACGCGAGAACACCCATAGTGAAAGTGAGCGTACGCACGCGTGTACGGTCCGTATCACTATGGGTGTTCTCGCGTATGCGTACTCATAGTGGTACGGACCGTACACACGCCTGTACGCTCACTTTCACTATGGGTGTTCTCGCGTATGTGTACTCATAGTGGTACGGACAGTACACACGCCTGTACGCTCACTATCACTATGGGTGTTCTCGCGTATGCGTTCCCATAGTGATACGGACCGTACACACGCCTGTACGCTCACTATCACTATGGGTGTTCTCGCGTATGCGTTCCCATAGTGATACGGACCGTACACATGCCTGTACGCTCACTATCACTATGGGTGTTCTCGCGTATGCGTTCCCATAGTGATACGGACCGTACACGCGTGCGTACGCTCACTATCACTATGTGTACACATACGGTAGCACTCCCATAGTGATAGGGAACGTACACAGGCCCTCTGAGCGAAAGTACGGTGCCTTTCACACATCACAGTGGTGACAGGCAGCACACAGGAAGGAATAGGGCTAACATACTTGTCCATGGATGGACATCAAGGCATTGTCTGGGCAGTACTACATGTGTGGGGCACAGGTGTGAAAGGCTGTGATGTGGCACATTACTCCTGAGTCGAGAAGGCACCAGATGTATGATGAGATGTGTACAGATGTTATGTGTTACGGTGCAATGTGTGCCAGGCATGCCCTTAACTCCTTTGACATGTGTGCATGTCGTACTGCACACTTGGTATGAGCGTCACTGGCATGGCACGGTCAACAACACATGCAAGTGTCCCCTGATGCCCGCTACAGGGGTTACCACACCAGACATGTCACTACCCACGGTGCACGATGTGACAATGTCATGTATGTGTGGGGGGTTCCCATTAGCTTGATGTTGGAGCTCCCTCAAAAGCATCAGCTGTTGCAGCAACCAACATGTGTCTGTGTGTAGATGGACATGGCACACTGTTCCGCACACCAGGCCACATGTGGTTTTGGATGTGAGGTGCGTATGTATGCATGGGACACGGAGTAGCGTAACAAGGACATGTCTGCATCCTCTCTATGAATGTGTGGTGAGTCATTACATGTACACCTTCATGGCAAGGTGTGTGGGCTGTCCTAGTGTAATTTCATGTGACCTGTGGCTCTAGTGTTCCACTACCAGTCTCTGCAATCGACATCCTACTTCTGCTGATGTGTGGATGTATGTCACTCCTGTGTTGCGTCTGGCTGTTCACTTACACTGGGACACAGCTAATCCCATGCCATGGCATGTGGAGGTTCACAATCTCCGTGTGTAGCTGGGTCTTGGTAGGAGTGTCACCTGGCAGCCATACGTGTCCAGGGCATGTGGCACATACCTGACTCCGTATGTCGCATATGTGTATTGACAGATTAACATGTGCTCAGCACCAAAAAATTGTTGTTGTAGTGCACTCACTCTTCCTTGTCACTTCCAAATTACTGCAGAGCGCCGCCTCTTCCCCGAGCAATTCCGGACTTGGCTGACATGTGGGAGAATGATTGCATCCGGTGCTACCGCTTCCCCCAACTGTTGATTGTGGAGTTGACGGCGAGGCTGGCACCACACCTGCAACCGCTGCACAGGTATCCTGCGGCACTGACACCCAAGCTGAAGGTAATGGCAGCCCTACATTTTCTTGCCACGGGTACCTTTCAAAATACCATTGCTCATGTTGGTGGCATGTCCCAGAGCATGTTCTGCCATGTGCTGCATGATTTCTTAGAGGCCATGTTGCTTCACCTGGATGAGTTCATCCATTTCCCAACCCCTGAAATGTTGACTGGTGTCAAGCGTGGATTCTATGCCCTGGGAGGGATGCCCCATGTCATTGGGTCCATAGATGGGACACATGTGGCTTTGGTCCCACCACAGGCACAGGAGGTAGCGTACAGGAATCGCAAGCACTACCACTCCATCAATGCCCTTGTGGTGTGTCTGTCCAACATGGTGATTTCACATGTCTGTGCTCGTTTTCCAGGATCAGCACACGATGCCTACATCATGAGGCGTAGCAGGGTGCCTGAAATGATGACGCAGCTGCGCAACGAACGAGCATGTGTTTTTGGTGGGTACACTCTGTCTGTCCTGTATTTTGCATAGACTTCCAGCACGACCGTTTCTCCTGTCCTACTTATGTCCATGTGCTTTCCATGTAGGGGACGCTGGTTATCCCAACATGCCATGGCTGATCACACCTCTCCGCAACCCCATCACGCCGGCCCAGCTCCGCTACAACACCGCCCATGGCCGGACAAGGCGAGTGATAGAGAGGACATTTGGCCTCCTGAAGAGCCGATTCCGATGCTTCCACAAGACCGGCGGCGCCCTCCCATATGCCCCGGCGAAGGTCTGCAAAATCTTCATGGTCTGCTGCATGCTGCACAACATGGCAGTTGAGAAAGCTGTGCCACTCATCCTGGATCAAGATGATCAGGACCATCCACCCGTGGAGGACCAAGGTCTTGGCAACGGGGCTAGTGATGTGGAGGATGTGGTTCCGCAAGAGGACAGCCGGACTCGGCTCATACGCGACTTTTTTGCTTAGTGGTGAGTACCAGTGTCTGTGTGTGCACGCATTGGTCCCCGTGTGGCATGTGTTGCGATGTGTGTGTCCATCTGCATGTATGGCACGTGAGTCAGAGGTGTGTGTGGATGTGTCACTGGAGTGATGGTGCCAGTGATGTGTATTTCCCCAGTCATAATTGTGACCTAGCATGTTGTCATCCTTACATGTGTCGAGTACATGCACATGCAAGTGGCTGTGCTTTTTGTGGCTGACTTCTTGTGTGTCTCTCTTCCCCAGGTACTTGCGCATGCCGTCTTCTGGTTGCATTGTTGTGGCACTGCTATTCCTCATGGACACGTCATCGTGTGCTGACTCAGCGTTACACGCACGGACAAGTTTGGAAGTCTCCTTAGGGTAAGGGATGCATCAGGGGTGTATTGGGTGTGGCAGTTGTTTACGATGTAAGCACACTGCCCCTGTCGATGTTTGGTTCCTCTGCAGACATGTCGCATCGCCATGGTACACATGACATGCAGCTGGGTACACCTGAATAGATGGTCAGACTTGTTGACAGTCATCAGTGATGGGATTGTGGAATGTGATGATGGCATCAATGTGTGTTACACTGCCATCAGACACATACGGTTTGCATTGGCTTGACATGGTGTGGGACTTCCACATCAGCGGATCAATGGTGTATGGCAGTCTCTCCGTGAGCAGCAGGGGGTGTTTAGCTGTTAGCCGACACTTGTGTGCCAGTTCCATGGCTATCACGCATTTGTGCTGCAGAAGGGGGGTTCCAGTGTTGGACCCACATGTTACTCCACATGACCCGTTCATGTGTACTCCGAGTTGCCTCTGCAATCCCGAATACATGACTAATAAAGGTGTCCCTATGCCTCCAAGGTGCCTCTTCTCAGTCAATGCTGGTGTGTTGCCACGGTGCATCCGGCATGTGTGGCATGGTTTTCCGTGATAGTGGATATGTGTCTCTGTGTAGAGTGGCAAGATGCAAGCTGTTTGTGTGGGATTAGACTGTGTATTGTGCATGATGTCCATGACTGTGTGGGTATTGTGACATGTGCCATCCCCATGCATCCAACGTTGGCCAGACCACCATTCTCTGCATCCACCTGACTCAAGCTTGCAGGACATGGTTCTGCCACCTGTCCACACATACCTGGGTGCCCCCCAGGACACTCCACATGATCCCTGACCTCTGCGCATGGCTGTCGCTGTACTCAAAATGTCTGTCGGCACGGTTGTGCGGCCACCCCCTCAGCTGGTTGGGCCCATCACGGGTGTGTATGGTGCTCCATGTCTGTCTTGCCTAATACAATGTGACCCATGTGTGTCCTGTGCCAGACTCAGGCCCCAGGGTGTGGATGGTTGAAGTCAAATGAGAACTCAGGCATGGTTAGACTTTACAAGACACATGTAAGGTAATAATGCAAAAGGTAGGCATCTTCTCTTTATGGTGTAACTTTTTATTTTGGTTGGTGTACCGGGGGGGGGGGGTATGACATGAGGGGCTTTCCGGGTGTGTGGAATCCAAAGTTCACTAGGGGAGTTGGTGTCCTTGCCATTTGAAATCCTCAGAGTCCATGCCACAGTCTTTGTCAACATTGGTCAGACAGTGACCAGCAAGTCCATGTGGCAGAGAATGCCTTTTGCTGCTGTGCTGCTGTTGCTCCAGTGGGCCAGGTGCCAGGCCAGGTGTCCTGGGAGATGGTGCTGTTGCGCCGACCCTCACGGTCTTTTCCGTGGACGACCCGCCCTCCTGCGGGGACCCTCAGAAGCAGGCCGTGACGATGTTTGGGATGCTCCGTCGGATGTCTCTTCCTCCTCCTCCTGATCCCTCCCTGTGGGTGGTGATGTTCTACGCCTAATGGCACAGGGAGGGTTGCCCATGTTGTCGGCTATCCGACGGAGTGTACTGTGAATTCCCGTGAACACCGTCACGAGCTCAGCCTGTCTGTCCTCCATCCGCCCTTGGTGTCGCAGTAGACAGGCATGTTGCTCCGCATGTTGCTGGGCCTGCTGGGTCTTGATCTCATCGAGGGTCCCCTTCATCTCGTTGAGGGTGGACACAACCTGGGCCATGCCCGTGGTGTCCTGCCGGTATGTGTCCAGGATGTTTCTGACATGGGAATATACCGGTTCCCCAGCCAACTGGTCAGGCTCGCGCCTCCGCCGTCCTCCACTCCCACCACCCCTACCCACTTGCACCTGTCCTGCCCTTGTGGGCACATCGGGTCTCCGGGACCCCTGAGGGGTGGCATTGGCGTTGTCGCCTGCCTCCTCCTGGGTGCCCGGTACACCGTGTCCCTCCTGGCCAGCCTGGCTGCATTGTGGTGGTGGGGCAGGGATCCTGGGTGTCTTCTGGGAGGTGGCAGGAGTGGGGGTGGTGGTTGGCCCAGTTGTACCTGACGCAGGTGCTGCAGGTCGTTGGACACCAGAGGGGCCAGGTTGGTCGGGGTCGGGTTTGTCCACAGAGTGGTGAGAGTCGTCGCTGCCGGTGGCTCCGTCATCCCGCTGAGCCGGGTCCTGTGAGTCTTCCCCCCCAGTGTTGGGGGGTGATCCACAACATTGACCTGTGTGTGAGAGAGACAATGTTAATTTTTTTCCATGCAACATCCATGTTTCATTGGTTTCTAAGTTGGCACATTTCCTCTGGGAATTTGGATATGTCTTGCATTCCACTCACAGTGCACTTGTGCATGGGTATGTCCCTTGGCCACAGCTTTTGCGACTTTACCTATGTGTGGCACAGTCTTACTTGCTGCGTCAATTGTGACTGCAGTCAGCAGTGGAGTGGGCAGGTGTGGCTAGCCATGCATTGGCGCCTTCCGTGTTGCACTGTACGTGGGCACATGGAGTGGTTCCACACACTTAGATAATGCAGGTAGCTGTTGTTGTGCTCGTGCACAGGTTGTGACATGGCCCTGTGTTTTGCCATGGAGAAGAGGGGGGTTCTGGCACTGGCCACCCTTGTCTATATGCACGCAGTCCACCTGCTGACGAGCAGACATTCCCACACCCCACAAGGCTGATTTGCTCTCCCTGTGTGTCCCTTTCTCGCTCCCTCTCTGTCCCCCTCTCCCTCCCTCTGTGTGTCAGCCTCCTCCCTCTGTCCGTCTCCCTGTGTCTCCCTCCCTCTCTGTCCCCCTCTCCCTCCCTCTGTGTGTCACCCTCTGTCACCTCAGCCCATCTTCCTGGGCACACACTGTTAGCAGATCTTTGAATGGCCCTTGGATTGTTGATGTGAGTTTGTTTCTGATCTCCAGGCACCCATTGGGTGTAGTGTCTGTGTCTGCGCTGCTGCTGTGGTGGTGTGTGCTGCCACTCTTTCACAGTGTTGGCTGTTCATTAGCTGCTGTCATGTGCAAGAACGTGCCGTCACCCCCATGTGTTAATGCAAGGCATCCGCCATTTGCGGCAAGTCTTTCCTGTGTGGGGACACACTGTTTGTCTGGCTGTGACCTAGGCCATATGGGCAGGGGGCATTTTTGTTTGCTTCTGAGTTGCACTATGTGATTTTTGGGGCCCACACTCCCGCCATCCGGCTTACCGTGTCTTGTGTTGGTGTTTTCTGTGGCCTGTGACTTGGCATTGTCCAGCTGGGTACATGGGGCATGGTGGCGCCAGTGGCATGTGCGTGTTCATGGAGTGTGGTTGAGTCATGCGATAGCTTGGGGTGGTTGCGTGCCTGTTTGTGAGTTTGGTTGTGGATGACGTTCCCCCATGTGAGGTGAGTTGTTTGTGTACTCACCCGGGTCTCGGAGTCCTTCTAATCCGTCCACTGCCACCACCGGCAGTATGGCCATCACCCTCTGCTCCCAGGGATGGTATTCTACGCGTCTGCGGGGCGGCCCTCCTCCAGTGACGTTGGCCTGGTTGTGTTCGTCGGTCATTTTGGCTCAGACCCTCCTCCGCAGATCGTACCACCTGGCTTGGCATTCATGCCTGGTCCTTCTGGTGTCCGCAACAGCATTCACAGCAGCGTCAATCGTCTGCCACATGGCTGTTTTTTCTGAAATGCTGGTCTGTCTGACCAATGTTCCAAAGAGGTGTGGCTCGACTCTGAGGATTTCATCGACAAGGACCTCCAACTCTCGGCTAGTGAACTTTGGATTCTTGTTAGTGGGCATGGTGAGGGGTGTGGGTGTGGATGGTAGAGGGGGTGTGTGTGGATGGTTGTGGGTGTGTGGGTGTGGTTGTGCAGGTGTGTGTGTGAATGTGATGAGGGGGTGTTTGTGAAGGTGTGTGTGTGAAGGTGTGCAAGTGTAAGGTGTAGTAAAGGTTCTAGTATGGTGCTGTAGGTTGTCTGTCTGTGGGGTCTGGCAGCAGTGAGTCTGTTGCAAAGGCTCATAGTTTGTGTGTGTGGGCCCTTTTTATTGGTCCATTGGTGGGTGTGGCTGTGTTTGAAGTTTGGGTGGGTGTGTTATAAGGAGTGGTTGTGTTTTGGGCCTCTATTTGGGATTTTGGCAGTTGCAGGTCAGTCAATGTGTTGTTTTTGTGCTTGTTGGACATGTTTTGTGCCTTTGTGCCATTCGAATGGTGTATTCTTGTGTTGTTTTGCTTTGTCCTGGTTGTGTACGTGCGTTTTTAACGTGTGTACGGTGTGTGCTTCGGGCATTTTGTTTTACAGTGCTGTCCTTGCGTCTGGCTTGGTACGACTCGTACATGCGCGATGTTGTGTGAAGGTGCTGGTGTTGGGGCCTGGGGTGCGCTCCGTACTTAGAATGTTGGGGTGGGGGTACGCTCCATACGTACGCGGGTGAGGGTACGGATCGTACATACACGGTTGGGGTGGGGGTAGGGTCCGTATGTACGCGGGTGAGGGTACGGGTCGTACATACACGGTTGGGGTGGGGGTACGGGTCGTACATACACGGTTGGGGTGGGGGGACCGGTCGTACATACACGGTTGGGGTGGTGGTACGCTCCATACGTACGCGGGTGAGGGGACGGGTCGTACATACATGGTTGGGGTGGGGGGACCGGTCGTACATACACGGTTGGGGTGGGGGTATGCTCCATACGTACGCGGGTGAGGGTGCGGGTCGTACATACACGGTTGGGGTGGGGGTAGGGTCCGTACATACACTGTTGGGGTGGGGGTACGCTCCATACGTACGCGGGTGAGGGTACGGGTCATACATACACGGTTGGGGTGGGGGTACGCTCCATACGTACGCGGGTGAGGGTACTGGTCGTACATACACGGTTGGGGTGGGGGGACAGGTCATACATACACGGTTGGGGTGGGGGTACGCTCCATACGTACGCGGGTGAGGGTACGGGTCATACATACACGGTTGGGGTGGGGGTTCGGGTCGTACATACACGGTTGGGGTGGGGGGACCAGTCGTACATACACGGTTGGGGTGGGGGTACGCGCCATACGTCCGCGGGTGAGGGTACGGGTCGTACATACACGGTTGGGGTGGGGGTAAGCTCCATACGTACGCGGGTGAGGGTACGGGTCGTACATACACAGTTGGGGTGGGGGTACGGGTCGTACATACACGGTTGGGGTGGGGGGACCGGTCGTACATACACGGTTGGGGTGGGGGTACGCTCCATACGTACGCGGGTGAGGGTACGGGTCGTACATACACGGTTGGGGTGGGGGTACGCTCCATACGTACGCGGGTGAGGGTACGGTCGTACGAACACGGTTGGGGTGGGGGGACCGGTCGTACATACACGGTTGGGGTGGGTGTACGCTCCATAAGTACGCGGGTGAGGGTACGGATCGTACATACACGGTTGGGGTGGGGGTACGCTCCATACGTACGCGGGTGAGGGTACGGATCATACATACACGGTTGGGGTGGGGGGAGCGGTCGTACATACACGGTTGGGGTGGGGGTACGCTCCATGCATTCACGGGTGGGGGTACGTCTCGTACATACACGGGTGTACATACACGGGTGGGGATTCGACTCGTACATAGGAGGGCTGGGGGGTGTTGGGCACGTATGCGGGCACATGTCTCCATGGTTGCTATGGGAGTTCGGTGCGGACGGTGTTTTTTTCCATATGGTTGTAACATCGGAGGCACGGGATGGATCGTGATTCCGCGGTCGGACTTCACTTTTCACATTTGTACGGTAAATTGTCCGAGGACGTGTCGGACACATTTTCCGACCCGAGGACGTGTGGGGAATAATTCCCAATGCGGTTCGTATGGACTTTTTACCATGCGAATCATGATTGGCAGTTTGTACGGCACTTGTACGATTCATACGGTAAAAAGACCGGATAGGAGTCGTACGGGGAATTTTTTTACCGGATCGTGATCGGCACCAGAATGTACAGAATGCTGAAACCTCTGAGAATGCTTCAACTAGAAAAAATATTCAAAATATTAGGAAAAGCAAAAAGACAAATAGACAGTCAAAGGAGACGAAGTATGGTAAAATAAGACAAAATCAGTATAAAGAAATATGCAAAAAATTATTTTACAAGAAAGTAGTATATAATTTGCTGAAAGATGTGAAGAAATATAAAAAGAGAGCTCTATTTTATAAAAAGAAGAAGCATATTGAAATCATTGTTGAAAAGGCTTTTGAAGTAAAAAGGAAACTATTAATTTTAGTAGTAAACAGAATGTGATCACTAGATAAACCAATCCATTTAATGAAGGCCAAAAGTAGGAGAAAAAGAGTAATTAACAGAACAAATTTTTGTGATTTTTTTGGGGTGAATGGAAACAGTTCAAGTTCAGAGCCTTTCTTTAATGAAGAGAGTTATTTACAGAGCAATAATTGATTGCATGCAGTTGACACCAGTGGTCGAGGTCATGAGGTTAGAAATGGTTGTCTAATTGACAAAGAGAAAATGGTTGAAAGAAATGCAGAAGAAGTGATAGCTGATGAAGTTCTAGGGAAACATCCTAAAGACCCTGTGTACACTTGGGATTGCAGTAGTATTTGCAGTGTACGACAAGAATCTATTGATAAATTATGCAGTTTCTTACGAGCATATAGTAAAAAAAGTGTTAAACAAAAGATTAAGGTGTTGCAAGGACTAGACCCTTGCAGAGTGAGAAAAAATACTGGTTTGCAAGGTCATTCTCTGGCTTGTCTTTCTAGGAAAGTTTGTCAAAGTGTTTTTCACCATTTCATGATGTTGGCAGTACATCATACTCAAATGCAGAAGTTGGTGAGAAGATTGTATTATGCATAAAGTCCAGCACTAAAGTTAAATGAGTTGAACAGTGCTCTTTTGAGTGGGTCAGTATCAGATGTGAAGAAGGTTTATGATGATATTGAGTTTTGTTACTTTGGTCCTCAGCAAGAGAGTGCAGAAACTGACACATTAATAGAACAAAATGTTGAAGACAATGTAGAACCCATGATTACAAAAAATTTTGAAGATCAAATCACAAAGTTTAAGGTAATTTCAGGTGAAAGACCAAATGTTTCTTGTATTTGTTGTCGACAATCTCACTATAATAAACAGATTAGGAGTGCCAATCTGTATTTAAAAAGTGAAATAGAAAATAATGATAAGTGTAAGGAATCTGCAACTTATTTGTTGGTAGAGGATTGTTTTGATTTGGGATCTGAGCAGCGTATTTGCAAATATTGTTATAACAAATTAGATGAGAATAAAATGCCTGCTAGAGCTGTTCATAATAATCTAGAGTTAGTTGCTATTCCTCCAGAGCTGATAGATTTAAATACCTATGAGTCTATTCTCATTCAATGTGTGCACCCGTTTCAGGCTATTGTTCGTATGGAGCCTAAACAGGTAAATTGCCTCCATCAGACTTACAAAGAGGATTGAAAGGAAGAGTTGTGTATTTACCGTTAGATTTGAAGAAAAACATTGAAACTATTGGTGTAGACCGTGCAGAAAATGAGCCACCAGTCATTCTAGTTTATGGTGTTCCTACTAAGAATAAGAAAATCTGGCAAGAGTTAGTGGATGTTAGAAAAGTGCAAAAGGCAACATTGTATCTGATAAAAAATAATGAGTACTATAGAAATGTGTTGGTAGGAGAAGAAGAAATAGATTTAGCAGAAGATACTGAAACATTAAGTGAACAAATTGAAAAAGTGGACATGTCCAGATCTGAAGAAATCTATGAGCATTACAGTGTACATCCACTTCATTCCAAAGAAGTGATGGGTAATACGATTGGGTTTTTCCAAATGAAAAAAGCAAGAGGAAGTCCCATGAGTGTATGGGAAGAGAGCTTGGAAGTTCATTGTTTCCCACAGTTGTTTCCAAACGGAAATGGTGGATGATATGATGAATGTCCTGTGCAGATTCCTGCATCCGAATATTGGAGAACAAGATTATATGCAGAGTATCCAAGATTTCGACAATGTATCCCTTATATGTTTCATCTTCTGTTTGAAAGTGACTTTTCTGGCCTTTCATATGCAGTAAATCACATTTTAAAAACTGGAATGCATTCGCAAAATGTAACTGCAAAGGATTTTATGGATAAAATGCATCAGAGAGATGATCATTTAGAATCTCAGTTGATTAATCTGATGGCATGTCAGCGTGGGACTAATGAATATTGGTACCGTCATCATGGAGAACTGAAATGTATGCTACGGAACTTAGGAACTCCTACATGGTTCCTTAGACTAAGCTGTGCTGAGTGCGCTTGGGATGATTTACTTGAATTTCTTCGAGAGGCAAATTCCAATATAAAAAATATTGAATACAAGACACCTGGAGAATTGTACTCTCTGGATCCTGTTAATGTATGCAGATATTTTAATCATAGATTTGAAGCTATGATGTCTTTCATCTGCAATAAAAAGTATCCTCCTCTTGGAGAAGTTGTGGATTTCCTTTGGAGAAAGGAGTATCAAGCAAGAGGTGCTCCTCATATACATATGTTGTTATGGATCAAGGACGCCCCCAAATGTGGAACAGATTCAGATGATACTTGTTTGTCTTTCATTGAAGAATATGCCACATGTGCTGTACCCAATAGCAGAGAAGATAAAAACTTAAAACAACAAGACTTACAATTCCAAAGCCATAGATGTGGAAAATACTGTCGACGAAAGTACAAGTCTAAGGAAAAGTTCTATACCAAATGTCGTTTTGCATTTCCATGTCCTGTATTATCTAAAGGAAGAGTGAACTGTTTTATGTCAGCTATGTGACATACCATCACAAGAAAGTCTCCGAAAAATACCTACAACTTAAGAAGAAGCGAAGACTCAAAATACATAAATAACTACAATCCAGTTATTTTATCCATGTGGAACGCTAACATGGATATTCAGTATGTTGCGGACAATTCCATTGCTGTTGCTCGATATGTAATGTCCTGCATTACTAAATCAGAAAAGACGGAATTGAAAGAAATGTGGGAAGAGATTTCTCACGAGAAGAATCTAAGTAAGAATTTATACAGTTTCAGTTTGAAGATGTTATTGCATCGAGAAATTGGAGCATATGAATGCTCAGATCGGTTATCATCTGCAAGTCTATACTTCAAAAGTAGAAGAATCATTTGGGTGAGTCTAGGTCTTGCAGCAATGCGAAATCGGGTACTGAAATCTGTTCAAGAAATTGAATATTTAGCAGAAAAAGAACCAGAAAGTACAGATATTTTTAAAACGAATATGTTGGACACATATTACCCAAACAGAAGTCATCATCTTGAGAACATGTGTCTCTATGAAGTGCTGCAAAACTACACTTTTAAACGAAATACTACAGAGAACATCAATGATGGAAAATATGCAGTGATTGGTTCTGAAGGATGTTTGGTGAAACAAAGGAAAGGAAACTTGATTAATCACAGGAAGCTGAGTTGCAACACTGCTGATAAAAGGGAATTTTATTATTTAGCCCTTTTGCAAATGTTCAAACCGTGGCGTTCAAACTGGAATTACTTAGAGATTTTCAAAGCTATGAAGATTCATTTAGTGCTTGTAAAGATACCACACAATGCAGTCTCTGGGTAGTGTTGGAAACGTGAACATTTGGACATATTCTGAATACAAAGAACTGACGAAAAATATGCGACAGGCAAATCATGCTGAATATGGAAGTATTCTTCAAGATATAAGTATTGGACTTCTGACATAACATAGAAAACAAGCTTTGCAAAGTCTATTACTTTCCAATTTGTTTCCAAAAGAAAATGTAGTTCCTGAGAAAATATACATGTAAATTTCAGAAAATAAATCAGTGATCTGCTTAATGCCAACACTGCGCGAGTGTTCTATATTCAACGAAGAACTATTGAAACTGGAAAATGAAGAAATTATAAAAATGGAAGCCATCAATAAAATAGAGCATGAAGAAATCACTATTATTTTGACGGTAAAATTGAAAACAAAACTGGATTCTTTAGAAAAAAAGATATCTAAAACAGCTGGTTTAGAAAAGATTCTATGTGTATGTATAAACTGTCGGGTAATTTTAAGGCGTAATTTGGATGTAGAAAAAGGTTTAGTTAATGGAGCAATGGGTAAAGTTGTGGATTTTGTTAATTATCAGAAAATAGATGGAATTGAATTTTTAAAAATTAAATTTGATCAGATTGAAGAAGTTAAAGAAATTGGTTGTTGTTCAGTTCGTTTTTTGCTTGTTAAAGATTTATATGTCCGTAGGAAACAATTTCCATTTTCTCTGGCATACGCAGTGACTATTCATAAATCTCAAGGATTAAGTGTAGATAGTGCATTGGTGAATATTGGATCTAGTGTGTTTAAAGAGGGTATGGCATATGTTGCTTTGTCGCGAGTCAGAACATCATCTGGTTTGTTTCTGATTGATTTTGATGACACAAAGGTTACTGCAGATGCAAACTGTGTAAAAGAGTATAATAGGTTAAGAAGAGCGTATGCTCCCAATTTAGGTCAATATCCTGTATTTGAAAAGCGTGTGGTTGGTCGAAAAAGAAGGTATGAGATTATTGGTACTGAAGGTGTAGAAAAGGGAAAAGAACAAGATAATGTTGTCATTGCAAGCAAAAAGAAAAAGGACACTGTTGAAGAGATTGTTGGTTATCAGTTTGTAAATAGTTCAGGTGTCAAGTGCTATGCTAATGTACTGGTGAATGTTGTTTTTTATCTTAAAGGTATGCAACAACAAATTATGCAGAATCGGGAAAAAAGATTTTGTTCCTTGTTGCATTCTGTTTATGAAAATTTGAGAACAGATACAAGTAAAATACAAACTGTTTCAGATGTACGTAACCTTTTGGATGTATGTTCTGGTTCTACACAATTTACGCGAAATATCCAACAAGATGCACAGGAATTTTTAATATATATGCTTACCGTTTTGTTTTTGAAAATGAAGGTGTAGAAATAGAAAATATTTTTGGCCTTTGTTACAAATGGGAACATCATTGTGAAAATTGTATGTATACATCTAGCACTAAAATAGACACTGAAAGATTTCTATATTTAACATTACCGGACTGTAAATCAGTGTCTTTCAATAAATTAGTTAAAGCTGCAAATCAAAACATGGAGTGTAGCCAATGTAAATCCGAAATGTTATCAACATTATTTTTACAAATATATGGACAATATATAATTTTAATGATGCAACGTTGTACAGCTGATGGAAGAAAATTGGACACTTAGTAAAGCATTTTGTAGCAACACAACTATCAATATCAGGAAGGACTTTTGTAGCAATTGCAATAATTTTTCATGATGGTCCTTCCTTAACATCTGGACATTACACTGCCTATCTAAAATGTGACAAAGGCTGGACACTTTGTAATGATGCCCAGTTGGTTTTCAAACAACGTTTGCCTAGTGAATTACCAAATTCCTACCTAATATTTTTAAAGCCAAAGTTTTAGGAAGATAATTCAGTCTCTGATGAATTTATTATTATAATTTATTAGGATTACCATTGGACAATTGACATAAAAAACAGTGCAAAAATACCATTTGGCCTCAACAAAAGGTATATGTTTGAATTATGGACTTTTTCTTTCACATTGTCTTTGTGTATATTTTAAAGCGACAACATTTACAGTGTTTATAAATTTAAGTTATACAATTTTCTTAGCAGTAAGCATTTTATATATGTGTAATTTGCATTGTCTGGTATTTTACTGAGGATAGATTGTTGGGTTTTTTTAAACAATCTTTTGATTGTTTTTTTTTTGCCCGCTGTTATGTGATGAGTATGATTGAAATCACTATTTCTGGTGAAATACAATATATTCTGAGAACAGCAAAAAAGGCAAACATATTACTTTGTTGAAATTATGGTGTGTTGTTAATAATGTATTATAACATGTTATAACAATTTTTTCTTTTCTTTCACAGAACCTAATTCTAAAATAAGCAATTTACCCCAATTTACATTACAAAAAACATCTGAAAAAAATGTGTACCATTTTTTATTTCTATTAATGTGAAGGTAAGTTTAACTAAGTATTAATATGCACAATGGGCAGATCTGCAAGAAGCTACAAAGTTTGAATACGTTTTTCAAAACACCCTGTTTATACCTATGTAGTTTTTGAATCTCCCTGTTATAGGATATCATGTGACCTGCAAAAAAACAGATTTGAGTGGTTCATAATATTTCCCATTGTACCTATTGAAGGACCGCAATCATTTCAATCATTCTTCTTTGAGCATCTTTGCAGACAAAACTCTGTGCTTACCTCCTATCATTCACAAGCAATTTTCCAAACAGAAGTATGTCACTTTTTGTAACATAGTTATAGCACAAGACACTCTTTCATATTTACAAAGAGAGTAAAAGGCACTCTGTGTACCTTTTCTTCTCCATGTAAATACAACCTCATCATACACACCACTTTGCGTTGAAAGGGCGTTCTATAAGTGTTGCTGTGCGTGATTGCACAGAAAACTCATAGAACAAGACACATCTCCAGATTTATCACAAATAATAAATCTGGACATGTGTGTGAATGCTGCACCATTCTCCAATTGGTGTAGCAAAGCACAACAAGGAGAATTGTTTTAATTTCTCCTCATTTTTTTACCTTCAATACATGCTAAAATGCTCAGCATACATTGAAGGAGAAAAATGCCTTTACTGATTGTTTTTGTGCAGGAAGATGTGTCTTCCTGCACAAAAACAAACTCCACATGACACAGACATCCTTGCACCATGGTGCAAGGATTCCTGTGTCACCACATGGCTGCAGTTTAAGCAGCCGTGCAGAGAGAAGCATAGACCTGCAACATATTTATGTACATACGTTGCATCCCTGTGCTTCGGAAGTACCACAGCACACTGCAGTTAAAGAGGTTACTGTGTGATGCTGCAGCACTTCCTCATAGTTCTGCACTTATACAGTCACCATACACTACTAATGCATTTGTTCAGTCAATTACGCACTACACATACATTCATCTAATCTTTCACACACTAACATACAAATTTAGCTCTTTTTTTAAACCAGGAAAGTTAGTTCTTACAAGAACTTTTTTTTTCTTCTTTTTTCTTTTATATTATTTTTTGGGGGTTTTCTGAACAATTTAAAAATGTTTTTGGTTTTTCTGGAAAAAAAGGAGGATCAAAACAATGAACTTCAGGGAAAAAAAAACAAAAAACTAACAATGATGGTTTTCTTGCTTCCTGCAAATTAAGTCAATGGACTGCTCTCCGTAGCAAAGTACAGCATTGCACTTCAAGCAGAGGACTTTCAGTGTGGCAAACTGTGGACGGATGTCGAGGTGTTGGTCTGATGAATCCACGCGCGAATTACTCGGCTGTGATGCCCGTGAAGGTCCAGGAAGAACTTGCATTCTTCGGCACTCTTCACATGCCAGGTTGACTGGATGCATGGTTTTCAGGTGTTTTGTCATGCTGGCTGTACCACATGAATACTTTTTTGCAGGATCGCCACGGGAGAGCACTCTTTGACATATCTTGCATGTCACTTTGGTGGCATTGGTTTTGGATTGCCCCTCTGGAAAAGTAAAAAAATTCCAGACCACAGATAAATACCTTTCTGGGCATGGTGGTTCAACCAGAAATTCATCTTCAGATGAATGTGCAGATGCTGGAGATGCCTGCTGCCCTAAAGCCATTGTTTGCCAAAAAGTTTGAACTAAGTGTAAACTTCGTCAAAAAAAGTTCTTCTCAGCAGAGAGATGCTCCTCCAAAGAAGGTCTAAGAAGAATGATTGAAATGGGTGGGGTCTTTCAATAGTTAGAATAGAAAGTCTAATGAACCAATCAAATCTCTTTTTTTCAGGTCACATGGGATCCGCGCACCGTGCGCATAGGCAGCATGCACCGAGCGCGAATTCGGGAAATGCATTTAAAAGCAATATAAGATGATTAAAAGTAAAAATATATTAATTTTATGAGTAGCTTAGATTATGTCTTCCCTTAATATTTACATGAAGTACATACATATGTGTTTTTTGACATATAAAATATTTCACGGAATTCGTGCACCCACCGTGTCAACCACGTACAAGACGTTTTTTGCGGAAGCGCGCGAGCGTCGCGTAACATATTTCGTACGTGTCGCGTATGCGCTTGGAGTCGGGTACCGGTCGCATAGCAATCGTGCACGAAAATACATACCCAACGCACACCGTACACGGATCCTACACTACGATCGTAAAATGGTGACTATGTTCTGTGCATGGATCGAGAAAGGTACTCATTGGGTGCGCGACTCCACAAAATAATTGAAAAAAAAAATAACAAAGTATTAAAAATATAGTTTACAAAATATTTTACAAAACTATAAAAAAAGTTAAAACATTTTTACAAATATTTTTTTTAAAAAGCTCATTAAAAACAAGTAATATTTATTAATTTCCAAAAAAATAAGTTAAAAAAACTTTAAGAAATAGTGATAAACAGTATAAAAAACATAAATAAATGAATTGATACACTGAAAAATAAAGATTTAGAAATCATATGAAATTCATTAAAAATCATAGGTTAGAGATAAGTTATAGATAGACAATAGCATTTAAAAAACCTTTGAAATTCACTTAAAAAACCATAGGTTTCAGGTATGTTATAGTTAGGAATTATCATTTAAAAAACCTTTGAAATTCACTAAAAAACCCATAGGTTTCAGTCACGTTATAGTTAGGAATTAGCATTTAAAAAACCTTAGAAATTCACTGAAAAAAACATAGGTTTCAGGGGCGTTATAGTCAGCTGGACATTTGCCTCGTACAAAACCATTGAAATTCCCCCGTTATAGTTAGTTCAGCTAACTATAACTCGCGCTCCTGCAATGCACTGCTGATGACGTCACATATTACATCACTCATGACATGGTCGGTGACATCACTGATGACATCTCAAATGACATCACTGATGACATCACTGATGACGTCATCCATGTGATAATTTGATGCATCTTCTCACAACCTAATATAACCTTTGATACACCCACTCTAAATTACATACTGCCGTTCTCAAAACCATAGACACTCCAACACCAATAAGTACATACCCACTCACTGATTTTTAGTTCTACACACCCATCCACTCACTCACCCGTACAGTCACTCATACTTATGGTCACTCAGTACAGGGCTATCATATGCACTCATACACCCATATAGACACTCACACACCGCCACTCATCCATAGAGGTACTCACACACCTACTCAGTCATGCAAATAAATAATCACACTGCCATTTACTCACCTATACAGTTATACACACACTAGCTCAATTACTCATACAAATACTAGCACATTCTTACGCTCTTATACAATCATTGATACATGCACACACTCATCCATACAGCCATTCTCACAATCACACACTCTCACTTATAGCCATTTCTGTACTCCAACACACATATACTGCCATTCACATATGTACTAAATCACACATGTACTAATGAAATATAGATTCACTCACTAACACAACCATACACAGACTCACTCACCCATACAGTCCATCACAAATCTAGTCTTGAAACCATGCACCCAGTGAATCACCCACTCACATATCTCTGCACAGAGTCACACACACTCCACCCACACAAACACTCAGGCACCCATACAGATACTCAGACAACAAATCTATAACCCATATAGACAATCATGTAGCAATTTGCAAACCCATACAGCCACTTACACACCAGCAGAGAGATGGATACAGACATTCACACAGTTTAGTCACTAACCCAAGCATTCAGTAAGATACGTTTAATCACTCACTTATAGAGTCAGTCACGCACCTACAAAATCATCCATTCGCACACTTATACACCCACTCAATCTTCAATATACCTTTCCCTATATATAATAAACATATTTAAACTTTATAGAAACAAACAGACACTGGATGATGTCATCAGTGATGTCATCAGTGATGTAATTTGAGATGTCACGAGTGATGTCATCAGTGATGTCACTGACCATGTCATGAGTGATGTAATATGTGACATCGTCAGCAGTGCATTGCGGGGGCGCGAGTTATAGTTAGCTGAACTAACTATAACGGGGGAATTTCAACGGTTTTGTATGAGGGAAATGTCCAGCTAACTATAACGCCCCTGAAACCTATGTTTTTTTCAGTGAAAAAAAATAAATATATATATATATATATTTGACCATCTCCGCAATATGTCATGGAGTACACGTTGTATTGTATAAGATCCTTTTTCAACCAAAACTTTATTTGAAGTAACTGTAATTTTATAAGGATTTTATAAGTATTTATTGGACTATCATTATACTAGGTTTTAGGGATTTTTATTCATCCACTCTTTTAAATTTAAATATATATCTATTTATTGACCTATTTATTAAACATGATAACATATTGTTCAAACATAATATTATCTATTTTAGACTATATTATGATATTTACTGATTTGTCCTTTATGTATCACGATATTCATTTATAGATTCATATATGTATTTATTTATTTATTTATTTATTCAACCATCGAGTACCCTACCCTCCTAGTGACTATATGTAAGGCTACACATCGTTCATTAAAACTTTATAAGCCTGATCTCTTCAAAGGAAACAATACTATTTACAGCCACGCATTAGTCCATAATATTAATGTTCACCTTAGGAAGACACTCGCGTGTACTCAAACAGATTATTTCAACTTTGATCCTGTGGAGAGGCCATCTACAATCATTTGTTGTGTTCTTGAGACATTTTGCAACTCAATCTGATTAACTGAGAAGTATCACTAGATTATCTTTGCAAATGTCATCCATGCTTTGCATATCTGCGTATTTGTGACCTATATATTTCATTATACTTTCTCAAAGTCAATCTGCATCCTAATACTCCAATATGAGCTGACCACATATAAAAAATATATCTAAAAAAAATTGTTTTATCAATTACTAGACTCATGTAAATGAAATTGTGTTTATGCTGGACAGACCGGAATTGCATGTTTAAACAGTATCACTGGGGCTCCAGTAACCATTGTGAGGGAATATTCTCCTCATGGATATCTATATGCATACAATCGCCTATATTTGCTCTGTCCAGATGACAGTTTTCGCAAGGAAACCTACCTGTTTGCATTTAAACTAGCGGAATTACATATATTTACATTTGCCTTTTTGCACTTAGAAATTATGCACCAACCGGGGGTAATGTTGGTAAGACAATCAAACATTGGCATATGCTTATAAACTATGTCCTACTTGACATCTATATTATTCACCTTGACTAAGGATGTATCTTTTGGTTTCCTACTATGTACCCCCACAGGCATTCAAGCACTTTTTTGCACCTTTTTGCACACTTTTTTCTTACATTGGTTTTAATCTTAAATATTCAGAGTTCAAGCTCAAATGATCGATTAATATGCATTCAATTACTGTCAGACTAGCATTTTGTTCCAATGAAACCATGGCCTGTGTATTTACACCAGAAATCTATTTTATTTAATGTTTTATGGTTTTAAGGTTTTTTATAAACTTCTCTGGCTAATCACATGTAATTTTACCTATTGTATTTTACACATAATTTTAACCTGTAACGAGTATGGAACTACCAACTACTTGCTAGCAGTCTGTCATCTATGTCATTTGTTGTTTGCAGAAAATGCCAATCAACTTGCTTGTTACTCACGTCATATAAACCAATGAAATGTAACGTTACCGTGTCATGTGATCAAGGCCCATGTTCGGGCTGAAACGCGTCATGGCGGCATGGTGATTTTGCAATAAACTGAATTTTTGCACGATTCTGTGGTCCGTATCCGTTTGTCAGAAGCGACATTATCGGAGTTCCTGGATACTTTACGAGCCGGGGGAGTCTCTTTCCGGCCAATATACGGACCCCCTCTCGTCTTTGGACCGAAATACTAGGAGAGACCGGATTTCCACGGCGTGGGAGTTCAGTAGCGGTGACCCGGAAGGAGTCGTATTTCGGACCCCCCTGGAAGCGCAAAGAAAAAAACACGAGCCTGTGGTAACCTTGTGCTGGACTGTCTCGGAGGAAACGTTCATCCCAAGGATACATCCAGGTATGTGCAAACGGGCGCAGTAGGGGTGAGAGGTGTGCAGACCGACGAAGTGAAACAGATACTTTAGTTTCTTAACTCGGTCATATATCACTGCAAACACATCGCCATGTCGGCCGACACGGTAAAAGAAAGGGAAGCAGCAGCACTAGCCATATTTAATGATTGCAAGGCGGGGACGAGTAAAGAAACCAATACTACCAGCAACCCCCCGGAAAAGAATGCCACTATGAAAGAAAAATTTAAAATCTTGGAAAAAAAGAGCCGTTCCGAACAAAGTAAATGGTGGGAGGCACGCTCATTACGGATGTATTTGGATGTGGACAGAGTCCCTCGAGGACTACGAATTTTACTGGCTCCGAGTTATGAGGCACCTAACCCGCTCATGATGAGGGAGTGGGCGGAATGTAATCTAGACTCTTCTAAACGTCTCATGCAGATACTGATCAAGTATGCGGATATAGATCGGGCAGCTCTACTGGAGGAAATATCTAAATTAAATGAGGAAATTGAGACAATGGAACCCAAAGAAGAAAAAACTAAATTACGCCATGAAATGTTATCAAGGCTCAAAAAAGAAGAGGATAAAATAATAGAACGAAAAGCCTTTAAATTCGGACGAGACAAAACAGACTACGGAATAGGTCAAATTTTCACCTTCTCTAAAAAATATGAAGCGCTAAGAGCAAGCAAAGGACAGAAGTCAAGAGTAGTTACGTCTAGAATGCACGAAGCAGGCGAAATGACCTCCGGGACATCGTCGGATTTAAGTTCAATCCCGGACAGTGACTCAGACAGAGGCTCAACACCTAACATCAGTGGGCAAAAACATACACTGGACGAAGAACTCCGTTTTTTATGTGTAGACAGGCGACAAACTCTTCGCCCACGGCAAGAGAAAAACAACTCGGACCTACAAAAAACCACAAACGCAAACAACGACTGAAGGCAAACAAGACAAGGAACAAATCAGAAAAGACGCGGCTCTTGGAGAAGAGGCAAATAGATGAAACCAGTAATGCAGGAGACATCAACAAAACAATTGTGAACCTTTCTGAAATCACATTAAGTGAAAACGAGAAGAATATTCTGAATCTTGGCCTTACATACTGCCCACCAAATAACTTCAACTACACCAAGACAAGACTTGATATATTTAAGAGCACTCAAAAATTTAAACTCAAGAAATACTTCAGATTGAATAACATCAGCAAAAAACCCGCCCCATCTAGCGGTGAATGTCAAATAACCTCTTTGCCAAGTCAATCTGAGACAGCCTTCCTTAACGAGATGCAAGAACTGTGGGATCCATCACAAAGCACAGGCTCTGAAGAAAATCGAACAATGATCTTTACTACCAGCCAACAGCATGAGGGCAATATATCAAATGTGAACACCCATAATCCTGGAACCAAAACAAGCTTCAAACCAAAGTCTAGATTTATCCCAGTGATGTTACGGGACTCAATTGATCTTTTTCATGACCAAGTAACAAAAGAATTAAAAGCCCTCAATAGCATAATATACAGCAGCAAAAGGAAGTATCATAAAAGAGATGAGGACTACAGGAATTTGATTATTAAACTCAAAGAAAATAAAAATGTGATTGTCCGTGCCTCAGACAAAGGTGGCAATATTGTACTAATGTCCAAGGAAAACTATTGCAAGGAAGCTTACAGTCAGCTAAACGACAGAACATGCTATGCAAAATTTAGCATTGTGGAATTAAAAAACATGTATGAAACCTACAATAAAAGCCTGTCAATGTGGAAATCCAATGGCACACTCACGGGTGATGAATATAAATTCTTGAAAAATAACCATCCTATCGTACCAACTATCTACTTCATCCCCAAATTACACAAAGACCCTACTAATCCACCGGGGAGACCTATAATATCAGCCAACAATTGCCATCTTGAACACACTTCCCAATATATAGATTTTTTCCTGCAGGACCTAGTGAAAGCTTTACCGTCATATGTGAGCGACACCAGCGATTTTTTAAGAAAAATACTTAACCTTGAATGGAAAAATGGCTTTCATTTCATAGCACTCGATGTCGTCTCGCTATACACGAGTATTCAACATAAAGATGGTCTACGAGCTATAGACTTTTTTCTAGACAAAGCACTAGATACAAGCAAAGAACACAAGGCAATGCTAATCAAGATGATTACGTTCTGTTTGGAAAACAATGTGTTTATGTTCAACAATATGCTATATAGACAAACAAGAGGCGTAGCGATGGGGGCCAGCTTCTCCCCCAGCTACGCGTGTCTACATATGGGTTGGTGGGAGGAGCTGGTCCTCAGAACACAGCATCATGACAAAGTCAGTTCTCATGTAAAACTTTGGCTGCGTTTTATTGATGACTTGTTTGTGGTATGGGATGGTAGTAAGGAGGAAGCACAAGAATTTGTACAAGACATCAATGTCAACGACTTAAATCTGAGCTTCACAGCTGATATCAGTGATGCCACAGTAACATTCTTAGATACCCAGGTATACATTAAGGAGAACCAAATAGTTACAAAGTTGTTCCGCAAGAAAACAGCAGGCAATTCCACACTGCACGCAAGTAGCTCACATGTTAAGCATTTAATAACTAGTATCCCCTATGGGGAAATGCTTCGTCTTAGACGTATACACAGCCTTGACAGTGACCTCATATCAGCCCAGAATGAGAGTAGTAAAAGATTTCAAGAACGTGGTTACTCAAAAAAGGTCATACAGAGGGAGGAGCCTAGCGCTTGACCAAGATGGCCGCGTGAGCTTAGAGCTCCCGAGACCCTCGCGCCCTCCGTCGACTATCCTGTCTCTAATCCTGCTGGTATGCATGGCACCGTGTTGCTGAGTTGTCAGGGAGGCGATTGATGCTACCCGCGATCGGATCGCCCATCGGGAACCGGACTTATGACTGGCGAAAGATTGCGGCCTAACTCCCGGAGATGCCAGGGGCTAGAGTTGGCAGGATGCCCGACTCCTAGTTGATCAACAACGGCCTGGTGAGGTGTGAACTGTCGGACGGAGGCCCTCGCTCTTTCACTTTCGATTTCGTTCCCTTTGTCTGCCCGGACACTGTAGAGTTCTGGGTGGCTTTATAACCCCAAGGACGCTCGGCGGGCTACTCTGGCAGCACAAGGCGGACCTGCTCACTCCTTATTCCTCTCTCTGAGAGGGAACGGTCTTCGCTGCATTGGACTGCCTGGAGTCCATTATGTCGGGCAAAGCAGAAGGGGATCGGCTGAAGACTAAGTCCACCAGGCGGGGAACGTATTCCCAAGTCAACAGTATGGACCGCTACGCCCTCCTCCGAGTGGATCGAGCCAGGCGCCGGATGCCCAGAAGGAGGACTCGCCTGGGACACCGGAGCTCTCCCTGCAGGATGTCATGGGCGCGCTTGATGGGATGCAGACCTCGATGGGGCGGCAATTCGAGGCCCTGGCGCATAAGGTGGATGCCATCCTGGTGGATGTCAACTTGATCCGCTCGGACCTGGGCAAGACAAACGAACGCGTTAAGGACCTGGACCACAAGACCACGGGCCTCACTGATGATGTTGCGGATTTGCAGAACGAGGTCCGGAAGCTGAGGGCCGAGAGTGACCTCGCCGCCCGCAGGCTGGAGGACTTCGAGAGCCGGTCCAGGCGCAACAACGTGCGCGTCATCGGGGTCCCGGAGTCCTCGGATGAGGCTTCGACGGACCTGCTTGTGGAAGATTTGGTCCTCAATCATCTGAAGCCTAAGGGCCTTGGAAAGTTTTTTGCGGTGGAAAGGGCCCATAGGGTGCCGGGCGGACGGCCCAAGGCGGGTGCCCCGCCGCGGCCGATTGTCGCCCGGCTCTTTCATTTTCGAGATCGGGACGCTATCCTGCAAGCTTCGAGGGTGACGGGCCCAGTCCCCTTCCAGAATGCGTCGGTGAATTTTTATCCGGACTTCACCCAGCAGGTGCAGAGACAGAGACAGAGCTTCCTGGGGGTGAAGCGGAGACTTCGGGAACTGGACCTGAAGTATGCCATGCTTTTCCCCGCCAGACTACGGGTGGTGCATGAAGATCGGACATTCTTTTTTGACTCTCCTGTTATGGCCGACGAATGGCTGGACGCTTTGCCCCGGCGACGGACCGGGGACGACACAGCCGAGCATGGAGACAGTGGCCGGGATGGACAGGGCTGAAATCTCAAAGCCGGCCTGACTTGATTTGACCATACTTGAAGATTTGAACAGAGTGCAGTAACTGTGGAGGGTTGCGGGAGGACGAGGGGTGCTCTTTTCCTCCCTTAGGGTACTTTTTGTAGATTTTTGTTTTTGTAGGGCGACAGGCACACTGCAAGTTGGGGGGGCTTTTTAAGCTGCAGCAGGGGTGCAGGGTGGGGGGAGGTATGGGGTTTTTGAGTTTGTTGTTGGGGGGTTTATTTCTGCAAGGCATGATGATTATCCTCAGGACTGTTCCATGGTGGCGCCTCGGGTGTGGGGTGGGCCTCTTTCCGTTTGAGGATGGGGGGTAGAGGCTTAAGTGTTATAAGCTGGAATGTTAATGGTTTGGGGGATCGCATCAAGAGGGGGATTGTTTTGCAATTTCTGAAACGTTCAATGCCAGACGTTGTCCTGCTGCAGGAGACGCATCTCATAGGCAATACGTGCTATGCCCTGAATAGGAAGGGGTATAAATTCATTGCACACTCGGGATTCTCTTCTGGGTCCAGGGGTGTGGGCATCCTCGTTAGAGCATCGTTGCCTTTTGAGGTGGACTCCACCATTGTTGACGATAGGGGGAGGTTTGTGGCGGTGGCGGGGAGGTGGGAAGGAAGGACTTTGGTTTTGGTTTCGGTTTATGTCCCGCCGGCCCTGCAGGCCTCCACATTTGCTGAACTGGGCAGGGCTTTGCTGACTCTCCCGGGGGGAATGCTGGTAGTGGGAGGGGATTTCAACGCTGTGGGTTCCGGACTGTTGGATAGATACCCGCCCAGGGACACAGGGGGGGCTCAGAAATGGCTTCCAGACTTCCTGGATACGTTTGGTCTGATAGACTGCTGGAGGCTCCGGCACCCCACACAGAGTCAATACACGTTTCACTCCGGGGCGCATGGTAGCCTCTCCAGGATTGACTACCTGCTCACTCTGGCCGCACATGCCTCGTTGATATCCGAGGCGAGGCACATGGCACGTGGTATCTCTGATCACTCGCCAGTGTGGATCCGGCTGGATCTAGGTCGGGAGGGAGGAGGGAGGGTGGCCCCCATCAACCCATGGTATTTCCGAGACCCCAAGATGCGCAGCGCCCTGGTAAAGAAGGTAGATAATTACTTTAAGGACAATCTGGGAACCGTGGACTCGGCGGTGTCGCTGTGGGAAGCTTTTAAGACCGTGCTTCGGGGGGAGGCCCTCTCCCTGGTGGTGGCTGCCAAAAACCGGAGGGATTGCGAGGTGCGGCAAGTGGAGGAGGAGATTGCGGCCCTTGAGGGGAATATGGAGGAGGATGTTACAGAGTCCTCATTGCATGAGCTTTGCCTGAAGCAGGCGGAGTATAGGGACCTGGTGACGAACGCCGCCAAGACCCTCAGCAGGGAACAACAGGGCCGCCTTTATGACGTTGGGGATAAGGCAGGGAAACTCCTGGCGTGGTTGGACAGGAAAGAACGGGTCAATAGAGTGGTGCCAGAGTTGATTGGAGAGGGGGGAGAGGCGATCGTGGAACCTGAGGGGATTGTGGAGTGTTTCGCGGAGTATTTTCATAGGGTTTATTCCTCTGTGTCGGACAGGCCGCCCGAGGACTCGTCTGATCTCCTCCGTGATATCGAGTTGCCCTGCCTCTCTGACATAGATAGGGACGATTTGGATGGTGACATCACGATTGACGAGGTGGCGGGGGCGATTCGCGCGTTGAACTCGGGTAAGGCCTCTGGACCGAACGGACTGCCGATCGACCTGTACAAATTGTTCCCGGATAGGGTCGCCCCTCACCTGCGCGCCATGTTTTTGGAGGCGCGGGGGGATGGGATCCTTCCGTTGGATCAGCGGCTGGCGTCGATCGTGGTCATACATAAAGAGGGTAAACCCCGAGATAGATGCGCCTCCTATCGGCCCATTTCACTCCTCAACGCTGAGCCGAAAATTCTGGCCAAACTCCTGGCTACCCGTTTGATTAGGGTACTTGGCGATTTGGTCCATCCGGATCAATCTGGCTTTATCCCGCACCGAAACACAGCATTGAACCTTAGGCGGCTACATGGCGTCATCGCCAGGGCGGACACGCTGCGTGAACCGGCTGTTGTGGCATCTCTTGATGCCACGATGGCCTTTGACACGGTGGAGTGGGCATATTTATGGGCCGTGCTGGCCAAGTTTGGTTTCGGTCGCGGGTTTGTGAGTTGGGTTCGGTTGCTGTACGAGGGGCCACTAGCGAATGTTGTGGTGAATGGTCGGGCATCTACTCCGTTTCAGCTTGGTAGGGGTACTCGGCAGGGCTGCCCCCTGTCGCCTCTGTTGTTCGCCCTCGCCCTCGAACCGTTGGCTGCGTGGATACGTTGGCACCCGGATATACGGGGCCTTCGGTGGTCGCCTGATCACGAGGACCGTATTTCGCTTTATGCCGATGATATCCTGCTGTATCTTGCCTCACCTAAGAAGTCACTTATAGTGGTCTGTGACGTACTCGCATCGTTCGGCAGGAACTCGGGGCTTGTGATTAATTGGGGCAAATCGTACTTGTACGTTCTTAGTGGCGAGGTCCCACCGATCCCTAGAACATGTTCGATACAGGTTGCCCAGCAGGGCTTCGTGTATTTGGGGATTTTTATATCCATGGATCCTGCTGTGCGCTATGAGAGGAATCTGCTCCCCCCCTTGGCACGCTTGAGGCGAGATGTTGAAGGTTGGCGGAGGCTGCCGCTCTCCCTTGTTGGGCGTGCGGCCCTGTTCAAAATGATGTCTCTTCCCCGCTTCCTCTACGCCCTCCAGAACACCTTGGACTGGGTACCGGCCAAATACTTTCGGGAGGTCGAAGGCCTCCAACGGACGTTGCTGTGGGATGGGCGGCCGCGAATAGCTATTTCAAAGTTGACGCTCCCATGGTACGATGGGGGCATTGCGCTCCCGGACATCCGACGGTACTATTGGGCCACGCAGCTGAGCGCGATCAACCATGGGTTTTATGGCCCTGCCCTCAGCCCTGGGTATGCCATGGATAGGTGGCTGCTGCGCGGCGGCAACTACTACAGGGCGTTGTATTCGCGGTCCTTAGACTCGTCCCTCACGGGGCCCACAGGGGTGGCGGTGCGCGTATGGAAGATGGCGACCGACTCGCTGGGCTGGAAGGATAGGCTAACCCTCGCTACCCCATTGTTTGAATCGGAAAGATTGGGAAGACTCAGGCATACGAAGGGCTTTGATAAGTGGGATCTGATAGGTATATCCAAGGTGGGAGATGTGCTGCATAAGGGGAGGATGAAGTCCTTCGAGGAGTTGCAGACTGAGTTTGAGCTAGGGCCCTCAGAGTATTTTAGGTACATCCAGCTGCGTCACGCCCTCCGATCAGTCCTCGTGGAGGGTGAGAAGGTGCCGGAGTCCTCTCCCCTTGAGGACCGAGTCCTTGATGGTCATATGCCCGAGAGCACGATTTTGCTCATATATAAGAAGTTGATAAACGTCCGGGCAGACTTGCTATTGGGGCTGAGAGAACAGTGGACCAGGGATGGCCTTGAGTTGGATAATGAGGACTGGCAGTCAGCGGTTTCTTCGCCTAAGGAGGTTGCGATCCCGTCGCGTCTGAGGCTGGTGCAGCTTAAAATACTGCACCGGGTGTATGTGACGGGGCCAAGGCTGGTCCACATGGGATTCTCGGAGGACGGCCTGTGCAGAAGGGGATGTGGTATGGTGGGTACTTTCCTGCACATCATTTGGGAATGTGGTGTCATTGTGGAGTTCTGGAGGAGAGTCCATGCAGTTATGGGGGAGGTGACGGGCATTGTGGTACAGCCGGAGGCGCGGTGCTGCCTCCTGAACATCTGGGGGCCCACTGACCTCGATGAGGCGCAGACCCAATGGGTGACTCTGGGTAACATGGTAGCTAAAAGGGATATCGCGCGATTATGGGGCTCCTCGGGACCCCCCACACTGACCGCGTGGAAGGAGAACATGGATTGGAGCATGTTTAGGGAGAAGACGGTCTACTGCTCTAGAGGTCGCCCCCGGAAGTGGCATGCCATCTGGGGGCGGTGGAACCAATACAGGGGGGGAATATGTATTGCCCCGGAACTGGAACCTCCCGAGGAACAGCTTTCCCCCTGACCTACTTTCCAGCACAGTTTGGTTTTAGTAACCGTTCTGGGCCTCTGCTGTTCCCCTTCTTCCTCCGCACACAGTCTTATACTTAGTAGATGAGTGGGGTCCGGCCTCCCCTGGGGGCTTTCGCCATGGGCTTTCAATGTTCTGCCTTGCTGGGGTTTGTTGTGTGTTTTTTCTGTGTTTATTTAAAATTGGACCTTTGCATTACTCTTTGAACTGTATTGGGGACACATCACTGTATCTAACTTGCAATGCTGCCGAACCTTCGGGCTGTCGGCTGAATAGCTGTGTCCTGAATTTCGAAATAAAGGTTTTCAAAAAAAAAAAAAAATAATAAAAAAAATAAAAAGCTCATACAAAGTGCGATCACTAAATCTATGCTAAAAAATAGGGAAACACTCCTTTTGGAAAGGCAAAGCACACATGAAACAGCATTAGATGACAATCCAAGGGGCGACTTCAGAATCATACTACAACATAGCCAACAACGGGCCAAAATTGAATCAATCATAAACCGTAATTGGTCCATGGTTCTCAGTGACCCCGTTATAGGATCTGAACTCCCGAAAAGACTCCCAATAACTTACAGTAGAAGCCGCTCCATGAGAGATGACTTAGTTAAAACAAGCCCAGAAGTCATAGAATCTACGAGCTGGCTCCAAACTCACAAGGGTTTTTTTAAATGCAAAACGTGCAAAGCCTGCTTACAGGGAGAAAACAAAACCTGTTACATTAACCCCTTCAGTGAGAAAAAACACAAAATACCTAAGCTCCTAACATGCAAAACAGATTTTGCTGTATATGTTTTATCATGCCCATGCAACCTACAATATGTGGGGAGCACAAAACTACAAGTACACAAACGCATACTACAGCATCTAAGGGCAATTTCCAATCAAGATGAGACTTATCCTGTAGCCCGACATTTTAAATCTGAACATGGCTCTCGGAGCAGTGAATTAAGATACTTTGTGATAGACTCAATCCCAGCTAGCAGACGAGGGGGTGACAGAGAACATAGATTACGTCAACTGGAAACAAAATACATCCTAGAACTGAACACCAAACACCCAACAGGCCTTAATGCCACAGAAGATCTTTACACATGCCTATGACCTCTCCACACAAGACAAATAACCCACATATTACTGGGGTCATTATTTGACCATCTCCGCAATATGTCATGGAGTACACGTTGTATTGTATAAGATCCTTTTTCAACCAAAACTTTATTTGAAGTAACTGTAATTTTATAAGGATTTTATAAGTATTTATTGGACTATCATTATACTAGGTTTTAGGGATTTTTATTCATCCACTCTTTTAAATTTAAATATATATCTATTTATTGACCTATTTATTAAACATGATAACATATTGTTCAAACATAATATTATCTATTTTAGACTATATTATGATATTTACTGATTTGTCCTTTATGTATCATGATATTCATTTATAGATTCATATATGTATTTATTTATTTATTTATTTATTCAACCATCGAGTACCCTACCCTCCTAGTGACTATATGTAAGGCTACACATCGTTCATTAAAACTTTATAAGCCTGATCTCTTCAAAGGAAACAATACTATTTACAGCCACGCATTAGTCCATAATATTAATGTTCACCTTAGGAAGACACTCGCGTGTACTCAAACAGATTATTTCAACTTTGATCCTGTGGAGAGGCCATCTACAATCATTTGTTGTGTTCTTGAGACATTTTGCAACTCAATCTGATTAACTGAGAAGTATCACTAGATTATCTTTGCAAATGTCATCCATGCTTTGCATATCTGCGTATTTGTGACCTATATATTTCATTATACTTTCTCAAAGTCAATCTGCATCCTAATACTCCAATATGAGCTGACCACATATAAAAAATATATCTAAAAAAAATTGTTTTATCAATTACTAGACTCATGTAAATGAAATTGTGTTTATGCTGGACAGACCGGAATTGCATGTTTAAACAATATCACTGGGGCTCCAGTAACCATTGTGAGGGAATATTCTCCTCATGGATATCTATATGCATACAATCGCCTATATTTGCTCTGTCCAGATGACAGTTTTTGCAAGGAAACCTACCTGTTTGCATTTAAACTAGCGGAATTACATATATTTACATTTGCCTTTTTGCACTTAGAAATTATGCACCAACCGGGGGTAATGTTGGTAAGACAATCAAACATTGGCATATGCTTATAAACTATGTCCTACTTGACATCTATATTATTCACCTTGACTAAGGATGTATCTTTTGGTTTCCTACTATGTACCCCCACAGGCATTCAAGCACTTTTTTGCACCTTTTTGCACACTTTTTTCTTACATTGGTTTTAATCTTAAATATTCAGAGTTCAAGCTCAAATGATCGATTAATATGCATTCAATTACTGTCAGACTAGCATTTTGTTCCAATGAAACCATGGCCTGTGTATTTACACCAGAAATCTATTTTATTTAATGTTTTATGGTTTTAAGGTTTTTTATAAACTTCTCTGGCTAATCACATGTAATTTTACCTATTGTATTTTACACGTAATTTTAACCTGTAACGAGTATGGAACTACCAACTACTTGCTAGCAGTCTGTCATCTATGTCATTTGTTGTTTGCAGAAAATGCCAATCAACTTGCTTGTTACTCACGTCATATAAACCAATGAAATGTAACGTTACCGTGTCATGTGATCAAGGCCCATGTTCGGGCTGAAACGCGTCATGGCGGCATGGTGATTTTGCAATAAACAGAATTTTTGCACGATTCTGTGGTCCGTATCCGTTTGTCAGAAGCGACATTATCGGAGTTCCTGGATATATATATATATATATATATATATATATATATATATCCACATGAAAGCTGCACCACTGTTGAGGCACCACACACGTGCGTCTTAAAACCTTGTTTATTCGGCGAGTTGCAGGGAAACCAGATTCGCCTTCACACAGCACAGGTAACCAAACATGTTTCGGGCTCATCCGCCCTTGTTCACTGGTATCTTATGAGAGCCACAGCAGCAGAGTCTCGCGCCGTTTGTGCGGCGATTCAAATATAGTCCCGCCCACTGGGCGTGCCTTGCTAGGGCATTCTGGTCTTTATAGTTTACTGCATTTGAATATCCATATTGTATTGCCGCTGTAATTCTCAATGTTCTTAAAACTATAGTAGTTCGTTGGGCGAGGCGAGGCTGGGTCCCTGCTATCATACTCGTCGAAAGTGGCCACGCCGTTCCATCAAGCGCTATCAGCTTCCAGCGCATAGGAGCCGCTCGTCCGCGGCGGGGTGCCTCGCGACCTGGGCAAGGCCGCTACATATCCACATGAAAGCTGCACCACTGTTGAGGCACCACACACGTGCGTCTTAAAACCTTGTTTATTCGGCGAGTTGCAGGGAAACCAGATTCGCCTTCACACAGCACAGGTAACCAAACATGTTTCGGGCTCATCCGCCCTTGTTCACTGGTATCTTACGAGAGCCACAGCAGCAGAGTCTCGCGCCGTTTGTGCGGCGATTCAAATATAGTCCCGCCCACTGGGCGTGCCTTGCTAGGGCATTCTGGTCTTTATAGTTTACTGCATTTGAATATCCATATTGTATTGCCGCTGTAATTCTCAATGTTCTTAAAACAATAGTAGTTCGTTGGGCGAGGCGAGGCTGGGTCCCTGCTATCATACTCGTTGAAAGTGGCCACGCCGTTCCATCAAGCGCTATCAGCTTCCAGCGCATAGGAGCCGCTCATCCGCGGCGGGGTGCCTCGCGACCTGGGCAAGGCCGCTACATATCCACATGAAAGCTGCACCACTGTTGAGGCACCACACACGTGCGTCTTAAAACCTTGTTTATTCGGCGAGTTGCAGGGAAACCAGATTCGCCTTCACACAGCACAGGTAACCAAACATGTTTCGGGCTCATCCGCCCTTGTTCACTGGTATCTTACGAGAGCCACAGCAGCAGAGTCTCGCGCTGTTTGTGCGGCGATTCAAATATAGTCCCGCCCACTGGGCGTGCCTTGCTAGGGCATTCTGGTCTTTATAGTTTACTGCATTTGAATATCCATATTGTATTGCCGCTGTAATTCTCAATGTTCTTAAAACAATAGTAGTTCGTTGGGCGAGGCGAGGCTGGGTCCCTGCTATCATACTCGTCGAAAGTGGCCACGCCGTTCCATCAAGCGCTATCAGCTTCCAGCGCATAGGAGCCGCTCGTCCGCGGCGGGGTGCCTCGCGACCTGGGCAAGGCCGCTACATATCCACATGAAAGCTGCACCACTGTTGAGGCACCACACACGTGCGTCTTAAAACCTTGTTTATTCGGCGAGTTGCAGGGAAACCAGATTCGCCTTCACACAGCACAGGTAACCAAACATGTTTCGGGCTCATCCGCCCTTGTTCACTGGTATCTTACGAGAGCCACAGCAGCAGAGTCTCGCGCCGTTTGTGCGGCGATTCAAATATAGTCCCGCCCACTGAGCGTGCCTTGCTAGGGCATTCTGGTCTTTATAGTTTACTGCATTTGAATATCCATATTGTATTGCCGCTGTAATTCTCAATGTTCTTAAAACTATAGTAGTTCGTTGGGCGAGGCGAGGCTGGGTCCCTGCTATCATACTCGTCGAAAGTGGCCACGCCGTTCCATCAAGCGCTATCAGCTTCCAGCGCATAGGAGCCGCTCGTCCGCGGCGGGGTGCCTCGCGACCTGGGCAAGGCCGCTACATATCCACATGAAAGCTGCACCACTGTTGAGGCACCACACACGTGCGTCTTAAAACCTTGTTTATTCGGCGAGTTGCAGGGAAACCAGATTCGCCTTCACACAGCACAGGTAACCAAACATGTTTCGGGCTCATCCGCCCTTGTTCACTGGTATCTTACGAGAGCCACAGCAGCAGAGTCTCGCGCCGTTTGTGCGGCGATTCAAATATAGTCCCGCCCACTGGGCGTGCCTTGCTAGGGCATTCTGGTCTTTATAGTTTACTGCATTTGAATATCCATATTGTATTGCCGCTGTAATTCTCAATGTTCTTAAATCTATAGTAGTTCGTTGGGCGAGGCGAGGCTGGGTCCCTGCTATCATACTCGTCGAAAGTGACCACGCCGTTCCATCAAGCGCTATCAGCTTCCAGTGCATAGGAGCCGCTCGTCTGCGGCGGGGTGCCTCGCGACCTGGGCAAGGCCGCTACATATCCACATGAAAGCTGCACCACTGTTGAGGCACCACACACGTGCGTCTTAAAACCTTGTTTATTCGGCGAGTTGCAGGGAAACCAGATTCGCCTTCACACAGCACAGGTAACCAAACATGTTTCGGGCTCATCCGCCCTTGTTCACTGGTATCTTACGAGAGCCACAGCAGCAGAGTCTCGCGCCGTCGTAAGATACCAGTGAACAAGGGCGGATGAGCCCGAAACATGTTTGGTTACCTGTGCTGTGTGAAGGCGAATCTGGTTTCCCTGCAACTCGCCGAATAAACAAGGTTTTAAGACGCACGTGTGTGGTGCCTCAACAGTGGTGCAGCTTTCATGTGGATATGTAGCGGCCTTGCCCAGGTCGCGAGGCACCCGGCCGCGGACGAGCGGCTCCTATGCGCTGGAAGCTGATAGCGCTTAATGGAACGGCGTGGCCACTTTCGACGAGTATGATAGCAGGGACCCAGCCTCGCCTCGCCCAACGAACTACTATAGTTTTAAGAACATTGAGAATTACAGCGGCAATACAATATGGATATTCAAATGCAGTAAACTATAAAGACCAGAATGCCCTAGCAAGGCACGCCCAGTGGGCGGGACTATATTTGAATCGCCGCACAAACGGCGCGAGAATCTGCTGCTGTGGCTCTCGTAAGATACCAGTGAACAAGGGCGGATGAGCCCGAAACATATTTGGTTACCTGTGCTGTGTGAAGGCGAATCTGGTTTCCCTGCAACTCGCCGAATAAAAAAGGTTTTAAGACGCACGTGTGTGGTGCCTCAACAGTGGTGCAGCTTTCATGTGGATATATATATATATATATATATATATATATATATTACCTACTGGCGGTCGCCAGTAGGTAGTTATAGTTAGGACCCCTTTTCCATAGGAAATCCGCAACATTCTATTTTGAATAACTTTGGCGCCGGTTGACGAATCCTCGCGCATTTCTCAAAATAGGTGGGGCGCTACGCTCCGCTCCTACCCTGAAAGTCTCGGGGGGATCCGTCAAGCGGGGGCTGAGATAAAAGGGGGGTCCCAAAACACGTTTTTCCCATGCATTTTTCCATAGGACCTTTAGAACGAGCTACAGCCCGAACGGCTGAACAGAATTACTCGAAATTTGGCAGAGAGGTAGTCCCTAGGTCAAGGAAGTGCCTTTTGTAGGTTTGGTGTAAATCTGTTCAGTAGATTCTGAGAAAATAGCCTTTAAATCAATATATATATCTGAGCCCGCTTACGGTACGCTTACCGTACGCTTACCGTAAGCGTACGGTGGCGTGCGCGAGCGCGATTCTGATTGGCTCTTAGATCTTAGTAAACATTCGAATCGGCCGAAACCAGGAAGCGGCGGCCGCCATTTTGTGTATTTCACTCTGAAAAAAAAGAGTGAAAACAAGAAAAGGGGGCAATGAGGAGAGTTACAGACCCCCTAACATTTGTAAGGGGGTCAAAGAAGGACAGAAAAGTACAAAAAAAACATTTATTGATTTTTAAAAAAATCACGGGGTACGCGTACGGTAAGCTTACGGTAAGCGTACGGTAAAAAAAATGAAAATAAATAAATGAAAAGCAGATTTAAGAGTTTAGATATTAGGGAGCTCTAAAAAGAGCTGTTGTGTTTATGAAGTCATTTTTTTAGTGGTACCTACAAGTAAGTACCGATGCAGAGTCTAAGGTTCAAAAGGAAGACTCTGTTCCCTTCATCATTGAAGTGCACACCATCTCCTCTATAAATGTCTTGCATGTCATAACGCAAGTTGTTGTGGTAAATGGCACCCATACCATAGTCACTGAGGAAAGAAGAAACAGATTTGTTGACGTGCTTTCTTGCTTTGTCAATCTGCGGACAGAAATGATTGGACCAGTTCCATTTTTGCCTTTGGCATATGTTAGAAAACACAAAGGCAGTTTTAGGGAAAAGAGAAAACAGTTGTGCAAAGGTGTCCTTCATAAGCATTTCCAGACCGACCCCAGTCAAAGTGCCTAGGTCATTGCCACCACAGTGCACTATTATGAGGTCAGGGTGTTGGATTTGCATGAAGGATTTCACCAATGGCATCAATTGGTGCCACTTTAACCCTCTCTGACCAATCCATTTAATGTCTACATTTGGCAAAGCAAGGTCTCTCACCATATCTGTTTTCTCTGCAAACTTTTCACTCCAGAAGACATAGCTGTGCCCTACAATCCACACTGTGAACATCTTCAAAGGAGATCTGGATGCACTCAGGAGGTGTCTTTCAGTAGAATGGCAATATGAAAAGAAAGACAGTTTGGAAATGGAGGCATACATATTTTTTTCAAAACAAAAAGAACTGATTGGCTGTTTCATACCATTCTAGAATAAAAACTAGGCTGTATGTGTAAATTAATAGAAGCATGTTTTGTATTGGTACAAAAAAATGTGTAACCAAAGAACAGTACTATGGATTTGCTGTTAGGTTTGAAAAGTCAAGCACTCTTGCTCTGTGGAATTGAAACATTGTTTGGCGAACTTCTGACCTAACTCAACACAGCAATGTTCCATGAGCTGTTGCTATGGTAGCAGGCAGAAGTCAAGTTGGGGGAAGGGTACTAGGCAGAAGTCAAGTTGGGGGAAGGGTACTTTTGGAAAAGGGTTGGTTTTCAACCAATAGAAATGTGTGATTACATTTGAAAAAAAGGGGGAAGCACTGAGATTTGAAACTTACATGTATATGTGTGGAAAAATAGAGGGAAAGTTTGCCATTATCTGGTTCTGCTGAGAGGAGAGAGGTGAACACAACAGAGATCCTGGCTCTGATAATCTGCTGTTTGAGTGTCACATTTCTTTCACAACTAACTAATTTTAAAGGTGAGTTTACAGTTTGAGAGGGGATGTATGTGGTAACTTAAGAAATGAATAATAGAAATGGAAATTGTTTTTGTTGTAGTTGCGTTTATCATTTTCTGTTTTTGGAGAAATTTAAATGTGAGGAACATGTAAAATAATATGGAGTACGTTTTCACAATAAATTAAGGTGTACTGGAAAAAAAAAGAATAGTTTAAGGGTTTGAGGTTGGACTCAGTAATGCAAATACATTCAGCATCACTAAGGCTGGTTGCCCTTGCTGGAGTGTAGGCAGTCACCGAGAATACACATGGTGGTGGTCTGAAAAAACAGTTTGGACATGTGCATTTAAATAAATCAAAAAAAGTGGTTTCATAATGTGTCAGTCTGTAAAAGTGATTTTCACTTGCCCCGAAAAAAAAAGAGCAGTAAGTGTGCTTTCAAATTGGCAAAGAAATTTCGTTTTGGGACTAATGTGAAAACATGACTCTGTGTGCAGAGAGGAATTATAGGCAGAGATTTATTGCGTATTGCTCTGGTGATTTCACAGTTGCATTAGATGGAAAGGGGGAGCGAATTTTTGGGGGAAGAAGCAGACTCTTAGCACACACCCATGTGCTTGCCATGTATAATCATGCACAGTATTTACAAGCGAGTGGGGTTTTTAGGTTTCAGTCTGTAATGCAAATACATTCAGCATCACTAAGGCTGGTTGCCCTTGCTGGAGTGTAGGCAGTCACCGAGAATACACATGGTGGTGGTCTGAAAAAACAGTTTGGACATGTGCATTTAAATAAATCAAAAAAAGTGGTTTCATAATGTGTCAGTCTGTAAAAGTGATTTTCACTTGCCCCGAAAAAAAAAAGAGCAGTAAGTGTGCTTTCAAATTGGCAAAGAAATTTCGTTTTGGGACTAATGTGAAAACATGACTCTGTGTGCAGAGAGGAATTATAGGCAGAGATTTATTGCGTATTGCTCTGGTGATTTCACAGTTGCATTAGATGGAAAGGGGGAGCGAATTTTTGGGGGAAGAGGCAGACTCTTAGCACACACCCATGTGCTTGCCATGTATAATCATGCACAGTATTTACAAGCGAGTGGGGTTTTCAGGTTTCAGTCTGTAATGCAAATACATTCAGCATCACTAAGGCTGGTTGCCCTTGCTGGAGTGTAGGCAGTCACCGAGAATACACATGGTGGTGGTCTGAAAAAACAGTTTGGACATGTGCATTTAAATAAATCAAAAAAAGTGGTTTCATAATGTGTCAGTCTGTAAAAGTGATTTTCACTTGCCCCGAAAAAAAAAAGAGCAGTAAGTGTGCTTTCAAATTGGCAAAGAAATTTCGTTTTGGGACTAATGTGAAAACATGACTCTGTGTGCAGAGAGGAATTATAGGTAGAGATTTATTGCGTATTGCTCTGGTGATTTCACAGTTGCATTAGATGGAAAGGGGGAGCGAATTTTTGGGGGAAGAGGCAGACTCTTAGCACACACCCATGTGCTTGCCATGTATAATCATGCACAGTATTTACAAGCGAGTGGGGTTTTCAGGTTTCAGTCTGTAATGCAAATACATTCAGCATCACTAAGGCTGGTTGCCCTTGCTGGAGTGTAGGCAGTCACCGAGAATACACATGGTGGTGGTCTGAAAAAACAGTTTGGACATATGCATTTAAATAAATCAAAAAAAGTGGTTTCATAATGTGTCAGTCTGTAAAAGTGATTTTCACTTGCCCCGAAAAAAAAAAGAGCAGTAAGTGTGCTTTCAAATTGGCAAAGAAATTTCGTTTTGGGACTAATGTGAAAACATGACTCTGTGTGCAGAGAGGAATTATAGGCAGAGATTTATTGCGTTTTGCTCTGGTGATTTCACAGTTGCATTAGATGGAAAGGGGGAGCGAATTTTTGGGGGAAGAGGCAGACTCTTAGCACACACCCATGTGCTTGCCATGTATAATCATGCACAGTATTTACAAGCGAGTGGGGTTTTCAGGTTTCAGTCTGTAATGCAAATACATTCAGCATCACTAAGGCTGGTTGCCCTTGCTGGAGTGTAGGCAGTCACCGAGAATACACATGGTGGTGGTCTGAAAAAACAGAGATTTATTGCGTATTGCTCTGGTGATTTCACAGTTGCATTAGATGGAAAGGGGGAGCGAATTTTTGGGGGAAGAAGCAGACTCTTAGCACACACCCATGTGCGCAGAGATTTATTGCGTATTGCTCTGGTGATTTCACAGTTGCATTAGATGGAAAGGGGGAGCGAATTTTTGGGGGAAGAGGCAGACTCTTAGCACACACCCATGTGCTTGCCATGTATAATCATGCACAGTATTTACAAGCGAGTGGGGTTTTCAGGTTTCAGTCTGTAATGCAAATACATTCAGCATCACTAAGACTGGTTGCCCTTGCTGGAGTGTAGGCAGTCACCGAGAATACACATGGTGGTGGTCTGAAAAAACAGTTTGGACATGTGCATTTAAATAAATCAAAAAAAGTGGTTTCATAATGTGTCAGTCTGTAAAAGTGATTTTCACTTGCCCCGAAAAAAAAAAGAGCAGTAAGTGTGCTTTCAAATTGGCAAAGAAATTTCGTTTTGGGACTAATGTGAAAACATGACTCTGTGTGCAGAGAGGAATTATAGGCAGAGATTTATTGCGTATTGCTCTGGTGATTTCACAGTTGCATTAGATGGAAAGGGGGAGCGAATTTTTGGGGGAAGAAACAAACTCTTGGCACACACCCATGTGCTTGCCATGTATAATCATGCACAGTATTTACAAGCGAGTGGGGTTTTAAGGTTTCAGTCTGTAATGCAAATACATTCAGCATCACTAAGGCTGGTTGCCCTTGCTGGAGTGTAGGCAGTCACCGAGAATACACATGGTGGTGGTCTGAAAAAACAGTTTGGACATGTGCATTTAAATAAATCAAAAAAAGTGGTTTCATAATGTGTCAGTCTGTAAAAGTGATTTTCACTTGCCCCGAAAAAAAAAAGAGCAGTAAGTGTGCTTTCAAATTGGCAAAGAAATTTCGTTTTGGGACTAATGTGAAAACATGACTCTGTGTGCAGAGAGGAATTATAGGCAGAGATTTATTGCGTATTGCTCTGGTGATTTCACAGTTGCATTAGATGGAAAGGGGGAGCGAATTTTTGGGGGAAGAAGCAGACTCTTAGCACACACCCATGTGCTTGCCATGTATAATCATGCACAGTATTTACAAGCGAGTGGGGTTTTCAGGTTACAGTCTGTAATGCAAATACATTCAGCATCACTAAGGCTGGTTGCCCTTGCTGGAGTGTAGGCAGTCACCGAGAATACACATGGTGGTGGTCTGAAAAAACAGTTTGGACATGTGCATTTAATTAAATCAAAAAAAGTGGTTTCATAATGTGTCAGTCTGTAAAAGTGATTTTCACTTGCCCCGAAAAAAAAAGAGCAGTAAGTGTGCTTTCAAATTGGCAAAGAAATTTCGTTTTGGGACTAATGTGAAAACATGACTCTGTGTGCAGAGAGGAATTATAGGCAGAGATTTATTGCGTATTGCTCTGGTGATTTCACAGTTGCATTAGATGGAAAGGGGGAGCGAATTTTTGGGGGAAGAAGCAGACTCTTAGCACACACCCATGTGCTTGCCATGTATAATCATGCACAGTATTTACAAGCGAGTGGGGTTTTCAGGTTTCAGTCTGTAATGCAAATACATTCAGCATCACTAAGGCTGGTTGCCCTTGCTGTAGTGTAGCAGTCTGGACATGGGCTTTTTAAAAAATCTGAAAAGTGGTTTCATAATGTGACAGTTTGTAAAAGTGATTTTCACTTGCCCAAAAAAAAGAGCAGTTAGTGTGCATTCAAATTGGCATAGAAATTTCGTTTTGTGACTATTGTGAAAAGAAATGTAGTAATATATTTAAATACAATAAAGGAATTTTTTTTTAGTTTTTTTCAGGTATTGCTGAAGAGCAGTGAACAAAATTTAAGATGCCTACAAAATCCAGAGTTCAAAAAACGCTAAAAAAAAAACTATATTTAAAGACAACTGGAGGACCAAAGTTAGTAGAAGATGCTCATGTTGGGAAAAAGAAAAAATCTTCTGGTAAGCAGAAAAAACAATTTCTTAAAAATATATTCAAAACAAGGAAAAATGTACAAAATGTCTGTACTGGAAAGAATGTTACGAAACGAACAGAACAGGAAAAAATTGAGAATTTAGTTAATGCAAATATACCTTCTGCAACTGAAAAGATTTACATAAACAGAAAAACAGCGTTTAAAGAGATACGTAGAAAAATGTTTCAGAGAAGGGTTATGTCCAATTTGATAAAGGATGTGAAGAAATATAAGCAAAAGGCAAAATATTACAAGAGAAAAAAAGAAATTGAAGCCATTGCAGCAAAGGCATTAGAATTAAAAAGGAAACTATTCTTATTAATTTTGAATAGGATGCGTACATTAGACAAAATGGTTAATGTACTGAAATCACATAGCAAAAGGAAAAGAGTAGTGAACAGAACAAACTTTTGTAAAGTGTTTTTAGGAAAGTGGATGCATAGTTCAAGTAGTGAACCTTTTTTTAATGAAGAGAGCTATTTTCAAAGTAATAGTTTGCTGCATGCAGTTGACACCAGAGGTCGTTCATACGAAGTAACAAATGGTTGCATAATGGAGAAGGAGATAATGGTTCCAAGAGATGAGGTACAAGTGATGGCAGATGAGGCAATGGGGAGACGTCCTAAAGCCCCAGTGTACACTTGGAATTGTAGTAGTATTTGCACTGTGCGTCAGGAATCTATTGACAAATTTCGAGAGTTTCTAAGAGAATATAGTAAAAAAAGTGTAAAACAGAAGATTAAGGTGCTTCAAAGTCTGGATCCATGCAGAGTGAGAGAGAATACTGGTTTGCAGGGTCATTCTCTGGCTTGTCTATCTAGAAAAGTGTGCAATAGTGTTTTCCATCATTTTAGGATGCTGGCTGTTCATCATACTGAAATGAGAAAGTTTGTGAGACGGTTGTATTTTGCCAAAAGTCCAGCAATAAAGTTAAATGAATTGAATAGGGCTCTGTTCCGAGGAACAGTATCAGATGTAGAGAAGGTTGTTGATGAAATTCAGTTTTGTTACTTTGGTCCTGAACAAAACAGTGCAGAGAAGGACACAGTAAATGAGGAAGAAGTGGAAGAGAATGTAGAACCCTCTGTAAGTAACACATTTAATGATCACATAACAAAATTTGCAATAGTCTCTAATGAAAGACCAAATTTTACTTGTATTTGTTGCCGCAGAACTCATTATAGAAAACAAACTAGGAATGTTGATCTCTACAGAAAGAGTGAAAATGAAGATAATTATAAGTGGAAGGATTTTGCCACATATATATTTCTAGAAAATTGTTTTGAATTGGGTGAAGATAAGCGTATTTGTAAATACTGTTACAACAAGTTAGAGGAAAATAGAATGCCGACCAGAGCTGTACATAATAATTTAGAATTGGATGCTATTCCTGCTGAACTTTCTGAATTAAATACATATGAGTCTATACTCATTCAATGTGTTCATCCGTTCCAGACCATAGTACGTATGGAGCCCAAAACTGGTAAATTACCTCCTTCAGATTTACTGAGAGGTTTAAAAGGAAGAGTGGTGTATTTGCCCATGGATTTGAAAAAAAATATGGAAACTATTGATGCGGATACTTTGGAAACTGAACCATTAATTATTCTGGTTAATGGTGTACCTACAAAGAATAAGAAGATTTGGCAGGAGCTGGTAGATGTGCGGAAAGTACAAAGAGCAAATTTGTATTTGAAAAAAAATAACAAATGGTATGAATCAATCTATATAGAAGAAGAAGAAGAAGAAGAAGATTTACAAGAAGACACAGAAATACCAACTGGACAAATTGAAAAAGTGGACAAGTCAAAGAAAGAAGAAATTTATGAACATTTTAGCATACATCCTCTTCATTCGAAAGAAGTTATGGGAGACAATATTGATCTCTTTCAGATGAAGAAAGCAAAAGGAACTCCCGTGAGTGTATGGGAGGAGAGCTTGGAAGCTCGATGTTTTCCCCAGCTGTTTCCTAAAGGAAAAGGAGGACGATACGATGAACGTCCAGAACAGATTCCAGCTTCTGAGTATCGGACTACAAGACTATATGCTGAAGATCCCAGATTTCGACAAAGTATTCCTTATTTGTTCCATCTTTTATTTGAAAGCGACTTGTCTGCACTGTCTTATGCAGTAAATCACATTTTAAAAAGTGGAGTACATTTACAAAATGTGTCTGCTAAGGATTTTATGGAGAAAGTGCAGCACCGAGATGATCATTTGGAAACACAACTGATCAATCTGATGGCTTGTCAGCGTGGGACAAATGAATATTGGTACCGACGCCATGGTGAACTAAAATGCATGTTACGGAATTTAGGAACACCAACATGGTTCCTTACCCTAAGCTGTGCCGAGTACGCTTGGGATGATTTACTGGATTTTCTACGAGAGGCCAATTCAAACATTAAAAACATCGAATACAAGACAGCAGGAGAACTGTGCTCATTGGATCCGGTTAATGTTTGCAGATATTTCAATCATAGATTTGAGGCTATGATGTCCTTCATCTGCAATAAAAAAAATCCACCCCTTGGAGAAGTAGTGGATTTCTTTTGGAGAAAAGAGTACCAGGCAAGAGGTGCTCCTCATATTCATATGCTGTTGTGGATCAAGGATGCCCCAAAGTTTGGAACAGATGCTGATGAAGCAGTGTTATCTTACATTGAAGAATATGCAACATGTGCTATACCAAAAAGCACAGAAGAGAACAAGTTAAAGGAGCAAGTTTTACGTTTCCAAAGTCATCGGTGTGGAAAATACTGTCGACGGAAATACAAGAGCAAAGAAAAATACTACACTAAATGTCGATTTGGATTTCCTAGACCTGTTCTTTCAAATGGAAGAGTCAACAGTTTTATGTCAGCTGTGAGACATACTATCACAAGAAAATCACCTAAGAATACCTACAACCTAAAAAGAAAAGAAGAATCAAAAAATATAAATGACTACAACCCAGTCATTGTATCCATGTGGAACGCTAACATGGATATACAGTATGTAGCTGACAATTCCATTGCTGTTGCTCGATATGTAACGTCTTACATTACGAAATCAGAAAAAACAGAATTGAAAGAAATGTGGGAAGAGATTTCTCACAAGAAGACTGTCAGTAAGAAGCTGTACAGTTTCAGTTTGAAGATGTTATCGCATCGAGAAATTGGATCCTACGAATGTTCAGATAGGTTATCTTCTGCAAGTCTCTACTCGAAGTCAAGAAGAATAATTTGGGCAAGTTTAGGCCTTGCAGCAATGAGAAATCGGGTACTGAAATCTGTAGGAGAAATTGAATATTTGGCCGAGAATGACCCAGAAAGTACAGATATTTTGAAAACAAACATGTTGGACACATATTATCCCAAGAGAAGTCAACATCTGGAGAACATGTGTCTCTATGAAGTGCTGCAGAACTACATTTATTCACGGAAAGCCACAGAAGACATCAATAATGGAAAATATAAAGTCATTGGTGAGGAAGGATGTTTGGTGAAGCAAACAAAAGGAAGTTTGATAAATCACCGGAAGCTGAGTTGCGACACTACTGACAAGAAGGAATTTTACTACTTGGCTCTTTTACAGTTGTTTAAACCATGGCGTACAGAGGATGAACTACTGGGAGAATTCCAGAGCTATGAAGATTCTTTTAATGCTTGCAAAGACAGCATACAATGCAGTACATTCTCAACTTATCTGCAAATGTTAAATGAAGAAATTGATCAGGAAACTACAATTGCAGCAGAAATCGCTAGAGATAGTTCTCAGGACAGCCAAAGTTCAGGAACACTCAGTCAAGATCCCCTAGGACAACCAATCATTGAAAATGAAGCATCAATAGCCATGAATGAAGTGGAAACGGCTATGAATCAAGCTCAAGAAGAATTTATAGACTTAGAAAATTTGGAAAGACAACTGAATCAAGAGCAGCAACAAATTTATGAAGAGATCAAAAACAAAATTGATCACGGATTTCTACATGAAAAAAAAGAGTGCTCATGCACATCATTTCATCCAATCAGGATGTATGTAAGCGGACAAGCTGGAACTGGAAAAAGTTTCCTAATAAAAGTCATCAGAAGCTACCTAAAGCAAAAAACGGATTCTACTTTGTCTTGTGTGGTTACTGCTACAACTGGGTTAGCAGCATATAACATAAAAGGAATCACTTTACATCGTTTGCTAATGTTACCAGTGGAGCATGAGAACAAAATACAATTCAACAAGCTAACTGGAGAAGCATCCTTGGAAGTTTCAAGAGTATTGAAGAAGATGCAAGTTCTCATTATTGATGAGGTGAGCATGGTATCAAACTTAATGCTTGCCTTTGTGCATTTAAGAATGCAGCAAATTTTGAAGACAGACTATGACATGTTATTTGGTGGAAAACACGTCATAGTTTTTGGAGATCTTTTGCAACTTACTCCAGTTAAAGGACAACCAGTGTTTAATACTGTCACACATGAAGACACGAAGAAGTCATTGGGAAGCATCGGAAATACAAATATTTGGTCCTTCTTTGAGTACAAGGAACTTACTACTAATATGAGGCAAGCAAACGATGAAGAATATGGAAGTATTCTGAAAGATATCAGGATTGGACTACTCACAGAAGTTGGCAAAAAAACATTACAGAGTCGGCTGCTACATAATTTATTTCCAAAGGAAGAAATAGTTGCAGAGAAGATATACAAGAACATTGCAGAAAACAAAAGTGTCATCTGCTTAATGCCAACTCTACGTGAATGCTCAATATTCAATGAGGAGCTTTTGAAATTGGAAAAGGAAGAGATCAGGAAATTGGAAGCAGTGGACAAAATTGAGGATGGAAGAATTAGTGTCACAGTAACAGGCAAACTGAAAAATAAATTGGACTCACTAGAGAAGAACATCTCCAAAACAGCTGGATTAGAAAAAAATCTATATGTTTGCATGAACTGTAGAGTATTTTTAAGGAGAAATTTGGATGTTGAAAAAGGTTTAGTTAATGGAGCGATGGGAAGAGTTGTGGGTTTTATTAATTACCAGAAAAAAGAAGGAGTTGAATGTTTAAAAATAAAATTTGATCAGATAGAAGAAGTTAAAGATATTTGTCGTTGTACAGTACGTTTTATGCTTGTGAAAGACTTATATGTACGTAGGAAGCAGTTTCCGTTTTCTCTAGCATATGCTGTAACTATTCACAAGTCTCAAGGATTGACTGTAGATTGTGCATTTGTGAACATTGGTTCAACTGTGTTCAAAGAAGGTATGGCATATGTAGCTTTGTCACGAGTGAAAACATTATCAGGTTTATTCATGATAGACTTTGATGACTCAAAAGTTAGTGCTGATACAAACTGTGTAAAGGAGTATAATAGATTAAGAAGAAGCTATGCTCCTCATTTAGGTCAGTATCCTGTGTTGGAGAAACGTGTAGTTTCTCGTAAAAGAAAAAATGAGAATATCTGTAATGAAGATGTAGAGAAGAGGAAAAAAAAGAGGAGTGATGTAATTGCAAGCAAAAAGAAAAAGGAAAATGAAGAACAGGTTGTAGGATGTCATTTTGAAAATAGCTCTGGTGTCAACTGCTACGCAAATGTAGTGCTGAATGTTGCATTTTATCTGAAAAGTTTGCAAGAGCAGATAATAGTAAATCAGGGAAAAAGATTCTGTTCAGAGCTGAGTCTCCTTTTTCAAAAGCTGAGTAAAGATAAAACTCAAATAGAAAGTGCTACTGAAATTAGAAAACTTTTAGATGTATGTTCAAGACGAACACAGTTTTCTCAAAATGAACAGCAAGATGCACATGAATTTTTGATGTATTTTCTTCAGGTAGTGGAAGAAGAAGGAGTTCCCATTGACATTTTTTTTGGTCTCTCTTATAAATGGGAACATAGTTGTGATAATTGTTATAATATATGTGGCTCTATTGTTGATAATGAAAGATTTATTTATTTGACATTGCCAGAGAGTAAAACAGTCACTTTTGCAAAATTAGTTAAAGATGCTAATCATAGCATGAAATGTAGTGAGTGTCAATCTGACATGTTTTCTACATTAATTTTAAAGGAATACGGACAGTATGTAATTTTAATGATGCAACGATGTAGAGCTGATGGTTCAAAATTGGATACTTTAATAAAGAAGTTTACAGGACAGCAATTATCAATTTCAGGAAAAACTTTTGTAACTGTTGCAATAATTTTCCATGATGGACCTACTGTTACTTCTGGACATTACACAGTTTATCTTAAATGTGAAAAAGGCTGGACACTGTGTAATGATTCCCAATTGATTTTCAAACAACGTTTGCCTTTTGATTTAGCAAATTCCTATCTAATCTTCCTGAAACCTAAATTTTAGACAGATTTGGCAAGATCTCGACAAAATAATTTTACCATTTTACTGGATTACCATTACAATTTTGTAGAAAAAAGATTTTTTAAATTATCATTTGGCCTAATGGAAAGATAACCAATTGTAATGTGGACTTTTTAAATTTTTAATGAAACTTTGAAAAACCAATAATTTAGAGATTATCGGTAACTTCTGCACATTTTAAATTTTGGAATGTTATTGGACTGCCATTGGAAATTTTTTCAAAAATGATTTAAAAAATTACTATTTGGCCATGCGGAATAGTAACCAATTCTATTGTGGACTTAATAAATTATTCAAAAAATTTTCGTGAACCAAAATGTTACAGAGAATCGGTGAGATCTGGACAAATTAAACTTTAGAATTTTATTGGATTACCGTTGGAAATTTTTTCAAAAAAAAATTTAAAATTACTATTTGGTCTAAAGGAAATGAAATCAGATGTATTTTGGAGTTATTTGAGATATAATATTGTGATTATACTTCTGAAACAAACATATCAGACGGTATTTTAAAGAAATAAGTATTGGTATTAGATGATATTTTTTTAGAATATTATGCATTTCTATAATGTTAAGTTTAAGTAAAAAGAGATTCTGGGCTTTTTTATTACAATCTTTGTGATTGTTATTTTTTTTTGCCCGCTGTAAAATGATGAATGCAATTGCTTTCACAATTTATAGTGAAATGCAATATATTCTGAAAACAGCAAAAATAAGGCAAAAATATTTTTGGGAAAAAAATGTAAATATGTGTACTGTATTATAAAATGTTTTAAAAATATTAATACTTTTTTCTTTTTTTTCAGATTCATATAGAAAATTTTCGAAAACTAGAACCATTTTTAAAGCTATTTTTTAAAAAAACAAATGAATAAATATTTTTTTGAGTGAGTATGGTAAGTCAATAATAATAATTGTAGTCTCTCAAGGACCTTGTAATGTGATAATTGTTTTTTAGTGTTTTTTTAAAAAAAAAAAAAAAAATTACGCGTACCGTACGCGTACGGTAAAAAAAAAAAAAGTTTTTAAAAACATATATAAAAAATAGATGAAAGGTAAGGTTGGCTCTTAAAAGAGCCGTTGTGTTCATGCAGGGACAGAGGAAAGAAAGATTGGGAATATTAGACGGTACGACAAGTGTGCTGATCTATTTTACTGTTCACTAGGGAAACACTGGTCTCCCTATAAGTAATTAGATCGTGACAAGTGGCGCACCGTACTTCAACCCTCGCAAACCGAGGGTTAATTTCCAGAGGGCCAGCAAAAGGAGATTCTCCCCCCACAGATGAAGGGCTCACCTGACCTGCAGAAGAAGGAGTCAGCCCTGCAGATGATGGTCCAGGCTGAGCTGCTGTGGATGTACTGGCTTGTCTTTCTGAAGAGTTACCTCCAAAAAGATGACCATGTGTCCTTCTGTGTACATCCTGGAGGTGTCTCTTCATGGTGTGATTCCCAAAGGAATACTTCCTGTTAGGATTACCTCTAGAAAGTACACGCTTACACAGCTTACAAGTCACTAAGGGTGCATTTACCTTTTGCTGGCCTTCAGGAAAAGTAAAATAATCCCATACATAAGAGGGCTTTTGTTTCCTCGATCTCTGCCTCATGACAGTGCTGCTAGTGCTAGCCTCACTCTCAGAAGAGCTCTGCTGTTCTGCCATCGTATCCCAAAGACAAACCAGCTCCTTCTCCCAAGGGATCACAAGCAGAAATGAGGGGAATGGGTGTGGTGTAGGAGAGTTCTAGAACTGAAAGTAGTTTCAACCAATCAAAAGTTGTGTTTCATGATCACATGACCTACCGTACGCTTACGGTACGCTTACGGTACGCTTACGGCAAAAGTGCGCATGCGCGTAAAAAAGACACGCGCTTGCGCGCATGCGCATAACAGTCACTCCCGGCACTTCCGCGTAACGTGCGCGTGTAGCGTACACGCGTACGCGTCCCACGCGGAGTACGCGCGGCTACGCAAATTGCGTAACTATACGCAAGCAGCGTAGGAAAATTACGGACGTTGCGTAAACCGTACGCTTACCGTGAGCTTACGGTACGCGTACTAAAAATTTTTTTAAAAAAATAGAAAAAAAGTACTGCAAATAAATTTTACGTTTATTTTAAAAAATATATAAAAAAAAACATATTAAAGAATTTTAAAAATTTAATCATAGTCTTTATAAAAGGTAAGAAAATTAAAATAAAAATATGTTAGAAAAAATAGAAGAAAAAAAAAAATTAGCATTTAAAAAACCTTGCAAATTCACTGAAAAAACCATGGGTTTCACACACGTTATAGTTAGGAATTAGCATTTAAAAAACCTTGCAAATTCACTGAAAAAACCATGGGTTTCACACACGTTATAGTTAGGAATTAGCATTTAAAAAACCTTAGAAATTCAGTGAAAAAACCATAGGTTTCACACACGTTATAGTTAGGAATTAGCATTTAAAAAACCTTAGAAATTCAGTGAAAAAACCATAGGTTTCACACATGTTATAGTTAGCTGGACATTTTACTCGTAAAAAACCAATGAAATTCCCCCGTTATAGTTAGTTCAGCTAACTATAACTCGCGCGCCCGCAATGCACTGCTGATGACGTCACATATTACATCACTCATGACATGGTCAGTGACATCACTCATGACCTCACTGATGACATCTCAAATGACATCACTGATGACCTCACTGATGACATCATCCTTGTGATAGAGTGGCAGACCTCCTCTTCCCCTAATAAAACCTTTGATACACACATTCAAAAATAGAGACTAAAATTTACAAAACAATGGACATACCAATAACAGTTACAACAACGTCTTCAGTAATTCTAAGATCCACATACACATCCACTCATTCACCAACAGTCCAATACAGTCACTCATAAATGTACTCACTTATCATATGTACTCATACACCTATACATCCTGTTACACAATGCCACTCATCCATAGAGCTACTCACACACATAGTCACTCATGCTAATAAAGAATCAAACATGCATATACAGTTATACACACACCACCACACTTACTTCTACGGAAACTTACACATACTTAGTCTTTTAAACAATTACTTATAGAAATACATACTTATTCATACAGGAACTCTTTCAATTTCTCACTCTCACATATACTCACATATATAAACCAATAGTCACATATACTAGTTTTAAACATATGTAGTTACTCATAAAGACACTATTGAGACAGTCATTCACTCACTAACACACCCATACACACACTCATCCACCCATGCAGTCCTGCACACATGCTCTGTTCAACACATACAAACAGTGAGTCACTCATTCATGCACCTATGCACTACGTCATACCCCCCACCGAACCATGCAGACACTCATACTGATACTCAAAAAACCAACTAATAACCTATATAGACACCCATGTAGCTACTCTCCAACCCATGCAGCCACTTATACACAAAGTGAGAGACTGATACAGATATTTATATATTTAAACATTACTCACTAAGCCATGTATTCACTATGATACACTTAATCAGTCAGTTACACAATCAATTTTTCAAAAAGAAATCATCCATTTAGACAGTAATATGCCCATTTATTCTTCCATCGACCTTGAGATATACATATATAAAACATATTTAATTTTCAGAAAAACACACATTCACTGGATGATGTCATCAGTGAGGTCATCAGTGATGTCATTTGAGATGTCATCAGTGATGTCATGAGTGATGTCACTGACCATGTCATGAGTGATGTAATATGTGACGTCATCAGCAGTGCATTGCGGGCGCGCGAGTTATAGTTAGCTGAACTAACTATAACGGGGGAATTTCATTGGTTTTTTACGAGTAAAATGTCCAGCTAACTATAACATGTGTGAAACCTCTGGTTTTTTCACTGAATTTCTAAGGTTTTTTAAATGCTAATTCCTAACTATAACGTGTGTGAAACCTATGGTTTTTTCACTGAATTTCTAAGGTTTTTTAAATGCTAATTCCTAACTATAACGTGTGTGAAACCCATGGTTTTTTCAGTGAATAAATATATATATATATATATATATATATATATATACACACACACCAATAATAGAATTGAATTAAGAAAACATTCCATTATCAATTAAAACATGAAACTATTTAAAAATCTTTAGATTTAAATTTCCCACTCCAGTGAGTGCAACAGTAGGGAAAGTGTTGGATAGCGGAAGGGGTAAAAAATGACTATTTCCACTCCAATTAGTGTAACAGTAGGGAAAGTGTTGGATATCGGAAGGGTAAAAATTACTATTCCCACTCCAATTAATGCAACAGTAGGGAAAGTGTTGGATAGTGGAGGGGTAAAAATTACTATTCCTACTCCAGTAAGTGCAACAATAGGGAAAGTGTTGGATAATGGAGGGGTAAAAATGACTATTCCCACTTCAGTGAGTGTAACAGTAGGAAAAGTGCTGGATAGCAGAGGGGTAAAAGTTACTAATTCATTAGAAAGTTAAAGTTGTTGAAAATCCACACCAGTTTGGAAAAATTCCTGGAACAAGGGCCGAACAGCGTCAACAAGTATTGGATACAGGAGGTACAACCATTGCAGACCTGCCCATCCTGAGAACATTAAGACAGCTGGAGTTGTGTAATGAAGACCCAGATAGTGAACTGACAATACAGGATGTGATCAGGGAGGAAAACATAAGTACTGGGCAAACAGCAGTCACACCATTTAGACCCCGTTCGAGAATAAAACAGATTACGGGCAAGGATAATTTAGATGTACTCCGTGAGTCACTTATTGAAGGATTAAAAAGAATCCATGGAAGAGCGAATGAAAGGGCAATCAAGAAAAGTGCCAATGAATGGAAGTACTGTGATCTGGTATTAAAATTGAGAAGGAACAAACATGTGGTTGTACGTAACTCTGACAAAGGGGGCAACGTGGTGTTATGGCCTATTGACATGTACCTTCAGGAAGCTCACTTGCAACTGGGACATAGGGATTGTTACAAATGGTGTAAGCCAGAAGCAATGATGAAGGCACGGAGGGAGTTTGTACAGGGCTTAGAACGGTGGAGAATGGAGGGATTACTCTTGGATGATGAGTTTAAATTTCTCAAGAATGCAAAACAGAGAACACCGATTTTTTTATTTGATACCGAAAATACACAACAAAGCGAGCTGCCCTCCAGGACGCCCGATAATTATCAGCTATTGGGAGCATGATGGAGAACACCTCCAAATATATCGTCTTTTTCTTCAAGCCATTTGTATCGAACTTGCCATCATTTGTAAGCGACAGTAGTGACTTCCTCAAAATGATTTACAACACACCATTGGAGCCCGATTATGTGCTAATAGCACTTGACATCACGTCACTGTACACCAGCATAGCCTACTTGGATGGGCTGAGAGCCATTCATTATTTTCTACAAGAGAGACCGGCTGGTCTTCTCAAGCATACTGATATGCTTCTCTCCATGGCAAAGAGATGTCTGGAGGACAATTTCTTTCTATTTGGTGGTGAGCTCTATCATCAAAAGCACAGAACTGCGATGGGAACCTGTTTCGCCCCCAGTTACGCATGCTTGCATGTGGGCTGGTGGGAGAAACAGGTGCTCCGCAAGAAGCACGCTCAAATATGGGACAAACATGTGGTCATGTGGAGTAGATTTATTGATGACTTGTTTATAATTTGGAGGGGCACCGCTGAATCAGCACAACAGTTTATCATGTTAAATGACAATGATTTAAATTTGAAGTTTACTCACGCTATTAGCAAGAGTGAGGTAACATTTTTGCACACAGAAGTATTTGTGCAAGGGGGGGAGTTGGAAACTAGACTCCATAGAAAACCCACAGCAGGCAATACAATGTTGCATGCCACAAGTTTCCACTCCAAACACACTAAGATGAGTATACCGTACGGGGAAATGCTATGGGCAAATAGGAATTGTAGTACTGTGAGTGACTTAACTAAATGTTAAGAAGAGACCGGTCAACGATTTCTCTAGTGAGGCTATAGTAACCGGGTGGTGGAGGAGGCAAGGATTGCAGAAAATAAGCTAAGACGGGAAAGAATCCTATTCTCAAAGAAGGAGGTAAAGGAGGAGGAAGCCCCGGGTAAGGTTTTTGACCACCTATAACACTCTACATGAGGAGTTAAGGGATTTGTGCAATAGGAACTGGCACCTGGTAAAAACTGATCCCGTAATTGGTAAACTATTACCAAGACACCCCCTGATTACATATCGAAGAGCACCGTCTTTAAGAGACGCAATTGTAAAATCAAATCCAGAAAATGAGCGGGAGAGAGCTGGCTTAAACCACCCCCAGGGTTTAGAAAGAGGTGCAGGGCATGTAGCATAGCCCAAGACACGGTGAACTTTTCGACTCCGTTTGGAGGAAGAGATTAGAGGATTATGGGATCCTACAATTGTAAAACCGAGTTTGCTGTATATGTGCTAACATGTGAATGTGGACTGCAATATGTGGGCAGCACTATGCTGGAAGTCCACAAGAGAGTACTTCAGCAAATGAGGGCCATAACGAATGAAGATAGAACGTACCCAGTGGCCAGGCACTGCAAGTTGGTACATGATAAAGACCCTACAAAAGTCAGAGTAATTGATGTAGTGCCAGCTGATAGAAGAAGGGGGACCAGACTTGCAGGCTGCGTGAATTAGAAACCAGATACATACTATCACTCGATAGTAGGCCCCGAACGGTTTAAACTTTGATGAAGAAATTCACTCTTGTCTATAGTGGGGAAATGAGGATAAGGTCAGGAACAGAACTTAGTGCTGAGGGAAAATAAAAATGCGTAGAAGAAGTGGGAAGAGTTAAACCTGCAAGCTAAAGAAATCACAAACAGTATTTGACAGTCCCACATGAAATTAAGAGCTGATCAAATTGGGGCACTAGCCCGAAAGAAATTGTAAAATTTGTCTTGTAACCATAATAGCATAAACTTACGAAACAGTGTTGAAGGGAGGCAATAATAAATAAGTATGCAACTGTGGCTACAGGTACGATGGGCACTGGCCCGGTAGCACTGTTGGAAGAGGGGTCTAATTTAATTTAAAAGGCCTATATATATAATATTGATGCGTTAAATGTACCAAGTATCACAGTATTTGAAGTGGTAAATATGCAAGTCCCTCACGCGTACTCTGATTTAATGTAAATTACATGTGTGTGTTTAAAAGTGTAAAAATCGATCAGCTCATAATGGTATGAAGAACAAAGATGTTGCAAATACTATGAAACGATATTATGTATCAAAATAATGAGTGAAGCTGTCATGAGCCTGTCTTCAGTGGAGGTCAGGCTCACGGTATTTAAAAGTCTGTCTGGAATACGTCCCTGTGTAATGAGCATGTGATTAAGGTCGCTTGTCGACAGAAACACATTGTGCAAAGGCTGACCGAGCAATAAAATAAGCAAAAACCTTACAGTAGTGAAGTCTGCTCTGTTTATTAACGGAAGAATTCAAACCGGATTGGATATTTATATATATATATATAACCTACTGGCGGCCATTTGAGATGTCATCAGTGATGTCATCAGTGATGTCGCTGATCATGTCATGAATGATGTAATATGTGACATCATCAGCAGTGCATTGCGGGGCGCAAGTTATAGTTAGCTAAACAAACTATAACAGCGGAATTTCTCTGGTTTTGTACGAGTGAAATGTCCAATTAACTATAACGTCCCTGAAACCTATGTTTTTTTCAGTGAATATATATATATATATATATATATATATATTCACTGAAAAAACCATAGGTTTCACACATGTTATAGTTAGCTGGACATTTTACTGATAAAAAACCAATGAAATTCCCCCGTTATAGTTACTGTAGGCAACTATAACTCATGCGACCGCAATCCTCTGCTGATGCTAATACTGTATTTAGACACTTATTTGCCCATATCTTCTTCCATTAAATTTTAGCTATACATATATTACAAATATTTTTTTTTCATAAAGACACATATGTCATCAGCAGAGGATTACGGTCGCGTGAGTTATAGTTGCCTACAGTAACTATAACGGGGGAATTTCATTGGTTTTTTATCAGTAAAATGTCCAGCTAACTATAACATGTGTGAAACCTATGGTTTTTTCAGTGAATTAGCAAGGTTTTTTAAATGCTATTTCCTAACTATAACGTGTGTGAAACCTATGGTTTTTTCAGTGAATTTGTACGGTTTTTTTAATGCTAAGTTACTTTACGCCATTTGTGGCGTGCGCGCCCACTTAACGCAGTTCGTTCCGTGCACGGTTTTTATCAACTTTAATAAGCCCTGTACATTTGGTGGCCTTCGGCCACCAAAAGCACAGGGGGTGAGGTCAATGTGGATAGTGTTTTTTTTATTTCGATTTTATAATTTCATGTTGCCAAAATTACGTTTTTTTTCTCTATTAATAAGCCCTGCACATTTGGTGGCCTGCGGCCACCAAAAGCACAGAGGGTGGGGTAAGTGTGGATAGTGTTTTTTTTATTTTTATTTTTTTACCGTAAGCGTACGGTAAGCTTACGGTAAGCGTACGGTAAGCGTACGGTAAGCGTACCCCGCGAAATTGCCGAAAAAAAAATAAAACCGTTTTTGCTCTTGGGGGATGTTTGGGGACTCCCTCAACATGACTATGTGGGAGGGAGTTGTCAAAACAGCCCCGTAACATGTTTTTGGCCATCATGTTTGATAAACAACACTCAGTGCGAGAGACAAAATGGCGGACGCCGCTTCCTGGTTTCGGCCGATTCGAATGTTTACTAAGATCTAAGAGCCAATCAGAATCGCGCTCGCGCACGCCACCGTAAGCTTACGGTAAGCGTACGGTAAGCGTACGGTAAGCGTACCGTAAGCGGGCTCAGATATATATATTGATTTAAAGGCTATTTTCTCAGAATCTACTGAACAGATTTACACCAAACCTACAAAAGGCACTTCCTTGACCTAGGGACTACCTCTCTGCCAAATTTCTAGTAATTCTGTTCAGCCGTTCGGGCTGTAGCTCGTTCTAAAGGTCCTATGGAAAAATGCATGGGAAAAACGCGTTTTGGGACCCCTTTTTTATCTCAGCCCCCGCTTGACGAATCCCCCCGAGACTTTCAGGGTAGGAGCGGAGCGTAGCGCCCCACCTATTTTGAGAAATTCGCGAGGATTCGTCGACCGGCGCCAAAGTTATTCAAAATAGAATGTTGAGGTTTTCCTATGGAAACGTGGTCCTAACTATAACTACCTACTGGCGACCGCCAGTAGGTAATATATATATATATTACAAAATTAATTGTCAAGGCATGCCTGGTGAAGACATATGCATTGTAAAATCCTGCGATGTAATGGTAAAGCGTGGTAATGGCACTTGCGTTGTAATGGCGAATTGTAAAATTAATGTGTGGTAACTGCCCGCATTGCAATGGCTGTGCCCCGGTGGCTATAACCCAAAATGAACACTAAGCAGGCTATTGGTTCTCCTCCTCCTGAAGTTTAATTCAAAGCAGCTCTTAACTGTAACTCATTGACCAAACGTATTTAAAGGTTTCTGTGAGCAGTGAGACATAGGCCGATGAGATAACCATCTCTTGCTTCCAGTAACCTCACTTCCATGGACAGTCCATCGCAGTTTGACTAATACAACACAGTATTACAAGGGCACTTGTATCCATAAGTTTCCCCACAAGGCCTCTTCCTGTAGACTGCAAGAATCCTGAGGAAAAAGGGCTCTATCTCTCAGCATCAGACCTCTTTTTAAAGTTTTATGATTACACAGAGAACATGCCCCGTTGAAATTTTTATCAGCCTTCAGTGTCCCAGGTGGAATATTTCTCTGAGAACATATATCGATTCCATACATTTCGGCCCACAATGTTCTGGATGCATACGGGATAGTATAGATATGTTATTGTCAGAGCACGTGATAACCCAGGGGCTTCAGGGATTTCAGATATGAACTGTTCGGGTCCATCTGAGATCAAAATAAAAACATTCAAGACACAGGCCTTAGATATTTGCACCATGTTCCCGATTGCGCATTTTATGAGTATAATCCTTCTTGTGCCGTATTGGGTGTGGAAAGTGCCCTGCTGACACGTTATCTTTGCACAATATTTCTAATGATCACAATCAGACATGAGTATGTTAGCAGGAAGCTCACATATATATCCTAGGTAGGATAAATGCACAATTTCTGTCACTACAACAGTGTTGATAGAAATTGTATACTGAAATGGTGGCTGATGTTTAATTCAAAAGCTCTGTAATTGTCATTGCCCAGGCCCAAAATACTCAACACGCTGACCAAAGATTGACAGCAGATCCTCAAACACGTGTGTCATCTGTGTGTATCTGGAAGGATGGCCAGCATTCTGAACACGGGTGAGGGTGTGTGTACACCAAGGCAGTTGAAAAGTAAACCATCACTTAGAAGAAAGGCCTTCTGGAACACTGTACCAGGCACATGTGTACACGAAATTTTAAAAGGGGAAGAAGTGGAGACCTGTGCACTGTAACTGGGTGCTTAGCTTTAAAAAAGCCAAAAACTCAAATATAGGACAACTGAATTAATGCAAGAAAGGAAAACGAAAACAGATTAAGTTAATGTTCATGCATTTTAAATTGTATGGGGTGCATCATTATATTATTTATACATGAACATCTATGTTATGCGGATTGCATAATTGAAGAGGTGACATGCACACCATAATTAAATAACCACAGTACAAGGAGCTACAAATACTAATAATTGTATTATTGGATACATTAACATATGATGTGTACACTGATATATATATATATATATGATTGTCAGTGACACTAGAACAACTACAGCTCAAGCTCTTGCAGTCACTGCCAAGTGAACATTGTGGAGAGGATGCCAGCTTATGTGCGTGTTTCCAGTTTCCAATCAACCAGCTTTGTAGAGGAAATAGGCTTAAGGTTCTGAAACAAATGTAGAAGCTACTGGTGTAGACATTTTAATAGGGAGGCAGAATGTAGCTATTTTAAAGCTCTTTCTGGGGGAGAAGGCAGAGAAAACCTTAAAGAAGTATACCCTTCCTTACTTAATTTTGAAGGAGGTGAATTAGATGAGTATGGCACTGTAAGGAAAATACTACTTATTAGAAGAAACAAATTGTTTTTTAAAAACTCTTTCTATTGTTCATTTTTTTGTACCAGGGGTATCATTTACTAAGAACTTTCAGGGGATACCAAAGGTATTGCCAATTTGAGGGGAAAACAATTGTACGGTTTTGGGAAAGGAATCTGGCACTGGGGGCCTGGTTATCAAGAACCTAGCTCACTTCCAGTCGAAATTACATCAAATGCCAGGCAAAGAGTGGGGGTAACCATGTCGAAACTGCATTTTCAAACCATCTAGTATCACCCTCCTCAGGGTCCGAAGATGGCTTGGAGTCACTGAAGGCCGCAGCCACCCACAGAGCACTCCTGCGCTCCTGTATCATCTGTTCCTGGTCTGGGGACCAGGGTAACAGAGGGGAGCCTATGGTCGGTGCCATGGCACCTCCTATTACTGCTTCTTTGGGGTTGCATGTGGAATGACTGATCCTGTAGGTCAGATGGGCTGGTTCCCCCATGCATTCTACTCACTCCCGTGAATCTTTGAGATCTGTAAATAAATGAGTCTGCCCATCTTCCTTGACATGGAGGCGAGCATGGGAATAAGAGTGCGTATTTGATGTCTAGTTCGCGTAATTTCCGCTTTACGGCCAAGAACGTGTGTCTATGTCATTAGATGCTGAGTGTATAGTCAGAAGATCATCACTGTTGCATTGTCTATCACTAGTGTCATGTTTCCAGGCCTCTCGTAATATTAGATCTGGATCTCTGTAGTGAAGCAGGCGGGCAACATGAGCCTTGGGAGAGCACCAAGGGTAGGCCTGTGCACCGGCACACGGTGGGCCCATTCCAACGAAAATAAAGTCATGAGTGCTGATGCAAGTATGAAACTGCAGAGCCACGTCTCCAGGTATGATACAGCATTTTGTTCCTCTGAGCCCTCTCTATTCTGATATTGTTTCTGGGGTAGCGTCCTTCAGCGACTCTTGCCCTGGCCGCAGAGGCACAAATCTGGTTCTGCAAGGCTTTTATCTTAGTCCGCGCCCCTGGGGTTGAAGTTCGGATGTCGCCTGCTCCATGGTGCGGACCCTGTCGGCGAGTTTGCGGTGTCATCTCTTAGTAGAGTGAGATCCGTAGCCACCATGTCAATCTTGCTTACGAGGTATACCCTGGACTATGCAATGGCGTCCAGAGTCACGTCTAGTTTTTCTTCCACTGTGGCAATGCCAGAGGGGAGCGTCACAGGACTTGTAGTCCTGGCAGGTGCTGCCAACTGTCCCAGGGCACGTGTCATCAATTGTTAAGAACCAAATGGAAGGCGCTCCATCACTGCCGTCTAGTCGACAATATCAATAGCTAGAGTGGGAGAGCCGAGGAAGATGGTGGGAGGGCAATAAAACACCACAGCATGATTACAGGCCTGCTTGTGGGGGTCTGCTGTGTTGAGCCTACCTCGCACCATGAGCCCTCTTGTGCCTCCAGAGAGGAGGCAATCTGTTGCAATAGTTGTTGTCCCCAAGGCACAGGTAGGCAGTTGCCCTCACAGTGCAGGCCTCCATACCACCACTTGATCGGGAGGCTGATGTGCAGTCCCTGGTGAAGGCCCATTACCTCTATGGGGTCCCCTTGAGCAGTCTATCCAGGATGCTGGGATGTTGTCCAACAGCAAGCCAGGGGGGCAGGCTTCACCCTGTTCTCAGCATCCCACCATCCACCACACAACTTCTTCAGAGCCTACATCAGGTGAGGGTCACGAAATATTAGGGGAAAGACCCATGTGCCCCGAATCTAACTCCTTCCAAAGCTTGTTAGTTGCACACTGCCCTCCGGCCCTGGAGGTCTCACCCTCTCTGTGTTCAGGGTGCTGTTAACCCAGACTTGGGGTAGAAAGGGGGCCCACAGTCACCTCCACCTGGGCCTACTGTAATTGTTCCTGGGACACAGGGAGGGGGAAGTGGGGGCGAAGGAAGAGTGGCAGAAACTAGGGGGGCTGAGCACAAGACTCACTCCCTGCCTGAGATCCTCGAGGTGGCCCGGGCCTCAGCCCATGGTCTTTTTATCTGTGCTGCGGCATCGGAGTCCCCAGTGGGGTGTTACTTCAGCCCAAGCTCTGCAGCCATGAGGCTCACCGCCCCAGGAAATCAGCCTAGCCCAGGCAGCAAGCAGGAGGGTGAAGTTTTGACAGAGGCTGCGGCTGGTCTCAAGCATCTCCATAGAGCCAGTAGCTATATTCTCACAGCGGCTCAGGTGGGATTCTGACAGCCTCACCACAGTTCCAGACTGCGCCTCGGTGCTGGCCATCACAGCTGCCAGCTCCCCATGCGGCCGGGACAATCAGGCCACCAAATGGGTCCCCAAATAGGTGTTCAGGGTCAGCCCACACCTTCACAGTTGCCCCATCAAAGTGAGGCCTCCCTCTGTTTGTGGGGAAGGGGATTGCATCATAGTATGGGAGATCAATGTCAGATTCTGGGTTCCGGCAGTGGAATTCTCTCAAGGAGTGTTCGCCATGTTGCCCGCCTTGGCCATACCTCCATCAAAAGAATCAAATGATGTTGCAGAATGGCATCGGTTTTAAGACAGAAGATCATTTCTGGGAGAATCTTTAAAAATGATATTGCAGGATGGAAGATGTTAGCTGCAACATGCAATTGATGCCCTACAAAAAGCTAAGATATCAATTTGTACGCAGAAATAATAATAAGATTCAATAAAAAGATACTATTATTGATAAATCCAACATCTGAAAATGCTATAGAAATAGGTAAGTAAGTGGGATATATGGTGCAGATGATCATAGAACTTGAGATGGAGAAATGGGAAAAAATGCAGATCAGGACATCATGATCAAAATGCTATGTCTGGAAGTAGTGAAGGTGTTGCAAGACTGGGAGGGAAAGAGGAATAAACAATAGAGAGTATGTGAAGATGTGTGTTTTAAGTGCGGCATTAGTGGACACTTTAGTCCTGCTATTAAACAAACATGTTGATAAAGCCTAGAATATTATTATGCACATATTTGTAAAGGCATTGAAAATTAAGAGGTTTTTTTTCAAGCTGGATGAAGATCTGGTGGAATAGTATGATGAAGAAATGTAATAATAAAGTTAACAACAATGGCAGGGAGGAGGAATTAATAATTCAAATATGTGGAGCTGGTGAGCAACAAAATGCTCCTTTCTGTGAAATTAAAATGAATGGTAAACCCACCAGGTCTATGTCAGATTATGTACCCAGGTAAACAGTAAGATACGGTGAAGGTGGACCTAGATGAGAATCTGACACTGCTTGATATCACAATAATGTTTTATAGTAGGAAAATAATCAAAGTTATGTTTTTTTTTTTGAGGTGACAGTTGAGCTCAAAGGTATACACATATCTTCCACAGTGTAAGTTTCTTGTGGAAGGTGGGTGTTTACTAGGGTATCATCAACAGCGTGCATTGGGCATAACTATGTTTTTTAACCCTGCTGATGAAATCAAAATCAAATCTATATTTTATTATTAATCAGGAGCGGTTTGTGATAAAAAAAAAAGAATTTAGAGCTTATTGTAAAAGGAAAGCTAAATAGCCAGAAATGCTCAGTGAGAAGTTGGGTTTACTGAAGAAATTTGAGCACAAGATCATTCTTAATGCTGGGGCAGCATCTAAGGTGTACAAGGGGAGGCCACTACCTTTGGTGCTGAAATTATTGAAGCCTCAGAATGGCTGCCCCTAGTTGTTCAATTTTGGAAGACAGTTGGAATAATAATGATATGTATAGTTTTGAGAGACCATAACAAGTGTATATGGGTAGATCATCATCCACCACCAAACATAAATGAATTTGTAATCATGTTAAGCGGTGCCACTGTGTTTTGAAAATTAGACCTATATACAGTATACCATCAAATTGCTTTAGTTGAAAGCTCCAAACCCTTAAAGTTGTTCATTATCCTTGAGGGGCATGTGTATCAGTTCTTTTGCATACCTGTTGGATTAGTATAAACTTCACCGGTATTCCTGAGTTAGATGCACCACTTTTTTTAAGAGCATCAAGGACATCACTTATGTCTAAGGTAATTGGTCAGGTTTGGTTTGTTGTAAAGTGTGAGTGAAATGAAAAAAAAGAAGCAAGCTAGAAATACATCACTTAAGGATTTCAGTATATCATCCCCAAAGCAATAGTTTAGTTTAAAGGTTGAACAGAGTCATAAAGGAATGTTTAAAACCAGCATTTTGTGAAGATAGGGATCTGAAAACTGCTGTAAGGAAGTTAATTTGGGTTCACCGCACAACACCCAATGTAAAAACTGGAGTTACATCATACAAGCTAATGAATGACAGATAATGTTTGTGGTGATTGAACCTAGTTGGATGTTAGAGGATTCAAATGTGAAGGATTGTGAGGTTCAGCTAATCCATTAGTATCAAGCTAAAACAGAAAAGGTGAGTTTTTGGTTGGTGATTGGGCGACAGTCAGTGCTTTATTTCTACCAGTGGTTGCAGGTGGAGGCCCACCAGCACTCACTTTTGGTAACCAGCACTTATTTGTTTTCAGCGGACGGTGACCTAGACAGTAAAAAAACACAAAAGGGGTAAAGGAGGCAAAGAATACAGAAAAACAGTGACAAGCAAGGAAAGTGGGGATGAAAAAAAACTGAAAGAGTGAGATAAAGGGGCTGAGAGTGTCTGGTGGAGGAGGAAAGGCATAAGTTGGAAACAGTAATACACAGCTTTGGTATTCAGCACCTCCCACATTTGAAAACATTGGCTGCTGGCTCCTGAGCAAAACTTTGGGCCCGACACTTATTCTTTTACAAATTATGCACTGGTAACAGTTAAATGGGATGCAGAATAAAGTTTTTTTTAATGATCTCTGTGAGTGGAAATTGTGGTAGGGAATGTGCTGGAATGTCTGATAGTGATGATTGGAATTTGAGGAAGATAATGAGTGTCGCTGGAGAGAATCAGTTATTTAGTTGATCATGTGGTTGACCAGAACAGAGTGAGGGATAAGGGTGAAACATTTGGATTTTCAATTATCAACAAAAGAATAAGGAAAGCAGAGGTCAAGTATTAGGATGATGTGACTTTATGATGTACCATTTAGGAACATGTTCAGGGGTTGCACTACAGTTAAGCTATGTTTTGTGCATACTTGTATGTAGTGTCCCTGATTGTATGTAGGACAATTAAAGTTATTATGCCCTTAATGTACTTTTAAACTATATACGCTTATACGCTTTTACAACTGTTTAAATCAGAGAATGTGTAAAATATGTAGTGTTGTCATTTCTTCTTAAGCATCTAACCGAGTATCACTTATATGATGTAGGATGGAACTTGGGTATGGATGAGGTGGCACTAATAAAATGTGATGAAGTAAAGTTGCGGAAACAGTTGATGGCTGGTAGGAATTAGCAAAAGCCTGTTTTTTTCAATCCGGTAATTGCGGATGTGAAACTTTGGGCAATGCCATCCATTTCTGCTGGTGGAGCAACTGTGATCCCACACATCATGTGGAAAATATTTGCCAATTTCATATGTTTTGAAATTCTCTGGAATATTTTGCCCACCTCTACTGGCTAGTATTCCTTCATGTAGATAGTAACCGAAGTTGTGCTGAAAATATTGTTTAAATTACTCAGGTTGGGTACATGACTACAGTAACTCTAATCCTAATTATTTTTTTTAATTTTTACACAAGATAGTGAAGGCAGTGGCAAGGGATTTTCTAGAGCTACATTAACATAGATAGCACTTTACCCCCATGGGATTTAATTTTTCACATCAAAGCTGTAAACCCCAATACCCCCCATGTTATCACAGGCAGTTTCACTGTCTGTCAGCCTTTAAATTAAATAAAGAGTAACTTCGTGAACTGGCCGTTCCTAAACCTGTGCACCAAGGATAAGAAGAAAATGCAACATATATTCAAAAGCATGCTACTTATCTAACATCTTTCGGTTTTACGTCACGCAGCATGGTCTAGGACATCCATGAACCTCACTCACTGACATCCAACACACAAGCCACACAACAAACCAACACTCTTCCAAGCATGCTTAACCATCAGGGTAACTACTTGCCCAACCATTCTGAAAGCACTAAGGGGGGTTCAACAGACATATGAAGCAACATAGAAATACTATATTATCATTAAATTCGTTTTATTTCCATCTTTTATATGCATGTCTGATTTTCCACAGATGGTGTGCCCCTGAATATTGAGGACAGAATATTGAAAATAAAATATCAATAGGTACATATATGTTCACGGTATGTAGATGTGGAGTTAGGAATAGTAAATCTATACATCCCTATATGGACTTACCTTTCAATATTTTGTCCCTCGATATTCTCTCATCGATTTTCTCGTACCATGATATTGTTGGTGTTGATATTCAGTAGTACAGTCCCCACAGGTATATACTCAATGGCAACTGGGCTACAATTCAGGCAAACTTTCCTGCTAAAAAAGGTTGGACTGCGTATTAGGAGGACAGGACTTCAGAACGCAGAGACAGTGTCCATCTACACTATCAGAGATTGCTGTCCCAATTCTTTGATAGCCCACAGTGCCTCCACGAACCCCTAATCATCCTGGGCTGGCAGATGATTTTGGCAATTTCTAGCACGACACTCTGATCCCCAAGGGAATGGTGGAAATAGATCTTACCCCTTTTGTGTGTTTACTTATGCATGCCCTTGGTAAACACAAAAAAGATATGAATAAAGTTTTCAATACATTTATGAAAACAATTGTAATCTTGCATAGAGAGAAGGAGCTGCCATTATTAGGCAGATAAAACAAAGTAAACAGCATTATGAACATGGTGAAGAGAATAAACAGTTCAACCATTCCTACCTATCACTAACCCTGCTCTGTGAGCATAGATAGTGCACCATCTGTCCAATCTCTGAAGTTAGCCTGAGCCCTGACACCTAGATAGCTGGATCTGGAATATGATTGTCGATCCTTCTCTGCAGGAAGGAAGATGACTGTCAACAGAGCTGCATGTCGAACACAGGATTTGTTCCAGGATAGTCGTAGCTAGAGTGCCCCTCTGACCCGTAAATGACAGTGCACTGTTTACATAATAAAACCACTGCGCTAGAGGTACAGCTCTGATGTAATGATGTGTCTAGATGTTAGAAGCTGTCTCTGACTGGACAACACAATTGTGTGTTCCTAGCCTTCAACAAAATAAACATATTATGTAGCAGGAAAAGCTTTCTAAAAATAAGCAACATGTACAGCATCTTCCTAGAATAATATTGTGCAAGCAAAACATATAAAAATAAATAACTAAAACGATGTCTGCTAAAACATGGAAAACGTATAACTAAAATGGAGAACCAAAGAGGATCCAAGAGGGCCTCACTACAATGAATAGTTTTGAAATATGCTTGTTGTATCAGAGTATTTTGAAAGAAAATTATACGTTGATGGGAAGTTCTTGTTTCATGTATTCTGCGACTTTGCACATGCTCCCTCATAGAGGATCCTCTGAGGCGGAATGTATAATATTTTTTGTAAATTTTTTAAAAAAATCAGAGGAATGGAAGAGCACTGTGATTTATTTAGTCTTACAATCGACTGGAGGTGTGCTGCTTTGGCGAATTATTCCTGTAAAAATATCCTAGAAACAGTGATTCCAATGAGGTTATTAAACAAAGATTATTACTAAGGGCTTGATTACGAGTTTGGCAGTCCTACAGCAGATGGTGCAATGTGCCATCCGCTACAGGACCGCCAAACTCATGGTGTGACCGCCTGCCAGATCAGGAGTTTATTCCTGGTCTGGCTGGCGATCCTTCAGCTGTCTGACAGCAGTGGTCTGGTAGATTCATAGAAGAGCCTACCATGCAGACCACCACTCTCAGAGAGCCGCCTGAATCTTCCTGCATAGTGTGGCAAACATGCCCCACCTTGCAGGAACTGGGGGAGCAAATTGAGGGGAGCACTACATGTGCCCCCCCGCATGCACCCTCTGGGCCCTGAGGAGGCAAAGGGCCCTATTAGCAAGCCTCATTTGACTCACTGCTAACCATTTAATGGTGGGCTCACTGCCTTGAAAAGAGTGGTTGTGAGGCAAATCAAAATATGCTTGGCAGTACTGCTGCAGCACTATCAGCATATTTTTGCCTCGGACCGTTGCACAAACACCATGGTATCCTGGGTCCTTGGCGGTCGCAGCGGTCCTGTGGCAGCGTGACTGCCGCAGTCGTAATACTGCCAGAGGCCCCGTAGTGCAGAGGTCATTGGACTGCCACCACGGGTTTGGTGATCCTATGGACCGCTGAACTCGAATCCGGCCCTAAGCCCCTTATAACGTGTCACATGGTACTGTGGCCAAGGTAATATTGAATGGGATGTTGCCTTTGATACCGATAAAGTCACTCTAGTATCGTAAAATTACAAGTTGATGCCCATTGAATGAGGAATTAAAATGTGGACCGATTTTTAAGGTCATAAAACAACACTAGGTTTACCATGCCATGGGGATTTACGGCATACATTTAACACCTGCTATATGCAGGTGATAAATAAATGTGCTGGCCTGTGGGTGGAGGGGGGGTGAAGGAGAAAGCTTTTTGTCTAGCTGTAGGAACCCTGTAAGCTCCCCTTGTTAGAAAAATAAGCACCAAATGAGGCATGGCTTCTGCTGCAGACCCAGCATGAGTTAAGAGGTATCCCCTCCAGTATCTCTGCCTATCGTGGAAAAGATTAGAGTTAGAATGTTACCTTATATGAGTGTGTTTGAAAGATATAAGTCCTTGGGCATGTTTGGTGCAACATGTGGGTTTATGTTCTTTGAGTGGATGTTGACATGTACACTTTTCCAGAGGGCCCATGAATCTATAGTTGTTAATCAATGCTCTTTTAAAAAATCCTTCCACAGTATGACTTTCAGATGTGGCAACTGTCATAGGGTCCAATAGTGGGAGCCTTTCCAGGTCGCAGCTCAGTTTACTTTCCGACCACCGCATTACAATGCTGGTGGTTGGAAATTAAACCAGCCGGTCATTCAGGCTGGCTTCCCACGGGCTAAAGGAGCCCATTGGCTAGTCGGAGGCCAGCCCATAATCCAAAAAGGTGGGCTTTCTACCCTAGGGATTACAAAGCATGGTTTCTGGCAGGATTCCCATGCCGGCATTTCTGACATGGAAATCGTGTGAGAAAACATGTTTGGGGGCGCCTAGCAGGACCCCCTTGTGTGTGCAGCATCCGGTTGGGAGCCTAGGGGGCACCTATGGTGCCCACCTGTAAATCCCTGCACCCCGTGGTAGGCACCTTGAGGTGACTGCCATGGGATGCAGGGATTAACACCTCCTCCCATTTCCCTATGGGAGCATGTAATACGGCTGTTTTACGGCCGTAATACATGCTCCCATAGGGAAATGTCGGATTGCAATTGAACAGTGTTCGGGTGCATCCTATTGAGGAGGTCGGGACTGCCAACCGGAGGTCAGTCAGTCCTAATTTCGAAATGGTCTTGCATCGTAATAGGCCCCTAAGTGTCTTTTACTGAGTTCTATCTTGTATGACACAATATCTGGAAAGAAAAAATAACATTAAAAGATTAACAATAATTTAAGAGTTAAAAATAAGAAACAGAAAAACATATATATATATATATATATATATATATATATATATATACATATATAAACACAACATATAACAAACATAATACAAAACCAACAAAAATAAAAGTTAAATATATTTTTAATAGATCATTAAACATTAAATAACATAAGTGTTGGAATTTTGAGGAGTTAGATTTACTATTCCCACCACCTTCGAGGCAACAATAGGTAAAGTGTTGGATTTTGAAGGGGTGAATTTTAACATTCACACTCCAATGTCAGTAAAAGCAGGAAAAGTTTTGGTCGTTGGAGTGGGTTAAGTTTGCTATTCCCAGTTCAACGGAAGAAAAAGCAGGAAAATTATTGGAATTTGAAGGGGTTAGATTTGCTATTCACATTCGTATCTTAGCAACACTAGGTAAAGTGTTGCATTTGGTAGGGATGAACTTAATTTTAATATTCCACCTCCAACGTAAGCAAAAGCAGGAAAAGCATTGGAATTTTGAGGGAATGTTTTGGACTTTGGAGTGCTTAAAGTGACTCTTCCCAATCCAATGTAAGGAACATTAGGGAAAGTGTTGGCCTTTAAGGGCTTAGAGTTATTATTTCCAATCTAACGTAAACAAAAGCAGGGAATTGTAGCACTTTGGAGGGGTTAGATTTACTATTCCCACTCCAATCTTAGCAACAGTAGGGAAAAAATTGTACTTTTGGAGGGGCTAGAGATAACATTTTGATTCCTAAATTTTCAAAAAACTTTCAAATGCATGACAAAATGAAAATATTTAATAATTTTCATATTGAAAAATATATTGCCTATAAACAAAAGTAAATGTAATGTAAGAAAACAAACTACATATTATTAAATTGATATAAAAATGTAAAACAAATTACAAATATTTAAATTAAACAATTCACCATCCCTACTACTCAAAAATCAACAAGATAGTAAAGTAAACAAAAAATGATATAAAACATTACTAATATTAAATTATGATTAAATAAAAGAAATACAATTGTAACAAATAATAAATATGAACCTTCTTTTCAAAATGGTACTATTACAGACATTTATCAAACAATTAATTACAAAATACAATACAAATTATCATAACAATTAATCAACTGAATAATGTACATAATTAATTACGAATTAGTATTTTAATCAAATCAACAATTTATTATAAATTGGAAACAATAATTTATCTTTTTTTATAACTTTCCTCCCTAATTTCCTAAGAACCTATCAACCTGTTAGTAAATTACAAATTCCTATTTCAATTTAAAACAATTAAATGATGCACTAAATCTTACAAAATATACTAAAATAATTAAAATATTAATTAATCAATTAAAAAATAAAGCATAATTTATTATCAATCACTGATTTAATAGCACTAAATATTAAGGAAAGGTAAAAAAAAAAATGTACCTTTTAAATATCTTCCTGCTCTAAACCTCTACAAACCCAACCTGCTACTAAATTAAAAAGTACTGGCTAAAGGTGAAAATGTTAAATTACACTCTAAAAATAAAACACTCTTTTAAATTATTTAAAAAAACAAGTCATCAATTCAAATTTTCCATAATTAATTACCAAATATTTATATGAATTAAGATAAAAAAAACTTAAAACTAAAAAACTATAAGTTATATTTTAAATAACTTTACAACTGAATCCCCGACAATCCCAACAACTTACTAAGGGGCCAATTCCGATCCTGTATTTTTTTTTCCCGTACGACTCGTATCCGTATTTTTTTACGTACGAATCGTACAAGTACCGTACAAACGGTGAAGTACGATTCGTACGGGAAAAATACATACGAATCGCCTCGGAAAAAGTCTACGAGAAGTCTACGAGACTGAAGTCCGAGCGCACAAGTCCGATCCGTACCGGCGTTCCGAATGCACAAGCGTATGGAAAATGTCCCATACGGAGCGAACTGTATACGACCCCTACCCCGGGTACACATGTGCCCGGGGTACGAGTCGTACGGCCCCCCCACCCAAGCCCCGTATGTACGCGCCGTGCCCCCACCCCAGCCCTGTATGTACGCGCCGTACCCCCAGCCCTGTATGTACGTGCCGTACCCCCACCCCAGCCCCGTATGTACGCGCTGGGGGTACGGTGCGTACATACGGGGCTGGAGGTACGGCGCGTATATACGGGGCTGGGGTGGGGGTACGGCGCATACATACGGGGCTGGGGGTACGCCGCGTACATACGGGGCTGCGGTGGGGGTACGGCGCATACATACGGGGCTGGGGGTATGGCGCATACATACAGGGCTCGGGTGGGGGTACGGCACGTACATATGGGGCTGGGGTGGGGGTACGGCGCGTACATACGGGGCTGGGGGCACGACGCGTACATACGGGGCTGGGGTGGGGGTACGGCGCGTACATACAGGGCTGGGGTGGGGGTACGGCGCGTACATTCGGGGCTGGGGTGAGGGTACGGCGCATACATACGGGGATGGGGTACGGCGCGTACATACGGGGCTGGGGTGGGGGTACAGCACGTACATACGGGGCTGGGGGTACGGCGTGTACATACGGGGCTGGGGTGGGGGTACGGCACGTACATACGGAGCTGGGGGTACGGCGCGTACATACGGGGCTGGGGTGGAGGTACGGCGCGTACATACGGGGCTGGGGGTATGGCACTTTTTGGCTCCCGTAAAAATATAGCCGTGCGGAGTGCTGTGGGTACGAATCGTACTTGCTGGTCTGTAAAACACTGCCTGACTCCGTGCGGACGTTGCGGACGCGCTGTCCAGGATCGGAATTGTATGTATTTTTTAGCCGTACGGTGTTTTTTACGATTCGTACGGAAATGGTATTTCTGTACGAATCGTACTTGCTGGTTTGTACGGTGGAATTCCCGAGTACGAGTCGTAAAAAGAAAACGCTCCGTACGACCATTTGTACCCGGGTTTTACAGGATCGGAATCGGCACCCAAGTGTAAAAAATTTTAAAATACACATTACAAATTACAAACTACTAAAAAAAATTAAAATACAATGCTTATCATAATGCTAATAGCTAAAAATAGTACAGGTGGTAGATATTACATTAATTAAGTCATATTTAATACATCTATATTATAGTGAACAATATTATATAGAACTATATTTTAAAAAAGATATATGCATTGGAAAACAATATTCTTACATTTCATATTCTGCCTCACTGTATTTTTGAGTGGACATTATATTTGACACAATATTCAATTATCACAATACTTTTCCCACAATTGTTTGACAATATAATGAGTGAAGTTCATACAGCTGATTTTTCAAGGTCCACTGATCAGGGTAAAGGAACAATTTATGTTCTTGCATAACAATTCTTCCTGTCCCTGAAGTATAAGCACAGACAGGAACAGGACATGAGCCTAGTCCTGCACAGGACGGGGACCAAAGTTGACCTGGGCCACTGGTAGATGCATGCTGCCTGCGGAAGTTGGATATGGCTATTGTGTGGAAACAAGGACTATGGAAAATAAAGTTAATTGAAGGTTCAATACTGATTAGCTCCTTGAAGGAGCTAATTAGAACCAAATCACACAGACAAAGTCAGAGCAAGGCTGAAAATGACCAAGCCATAAAATCAACACATTTTTAATAATTAACACCAAAATAAAACAGGGAATAGTTATGGTGAACAGTCAAAAGTCTTGTAGGTTATTACTGAAATACAGTACTTTTTTGGATAAATTATGTTAAAAGAACAATATACAAATTAGGACCATCTGACCACTGTCTGGATGTAACCAAGGGACCGGGACACTGGGTTATCCTAAACGCTAATACCTGAGTTCACTGAGAGACCATATCAATGAAGGAAGAAAGAAGACAAAATAAAAGGAAGTTGCACATCAGGTGTATTTCTATATAAACCTCACTGTACATCTTTTTTTTATTGTCACACTTCTAGGACTGTTCAAAGTTTTTATTATGCAAGTTTAGTCTCAGGTAGTTACTTATTATTAACCTAAACGTAACTCGCAGTGTTTTCTGCTTTTCCTACATCTACGCACCGATATAGGGGCATATCTACAAGGCCATGCGATAATGATCGCTCAGCGCTCTTAGCACGAGGATAATTAGCACCGGCCAACGCTGAATTTTATCGCAGAGATAGCGTGCTATCAGCAACGCTTATCTCCGAAGCGATAAGATTCAACGCGCAAGCTGCCAACTGTGCGATTATCGCTGGAAATCCAGCGATAATCGCACGTTTGGCGAAAGCTTGCTGATAGGGCAAGGCAGACTTAGCCATGATATCCACCTTCCATAGGATATCATGGCTAAGTCAGTTGAAAAGCAGGCGTAAGGAAAGTAGCGATAACCATGGTTAGCGCTACTTTTTTTATCGCTATGCTTGTTAGCGATTCCCTTGATAATTGGAGAAATGTTGGTTAGCGACATTTCTCCAGTTATTTCAGGAAGGAATGACCACTTTGTATCTCATTAGAGATGCAATGCTGGGCGTTCAGAAAACAGGCACTAAGGCAAGGATTCACGCGATAGCGTGACCTTGCTGAAAAGAGGCGATCATTTTTTATCGCCGCCTTGTAGATATGCCCCATAGTTTTTTATCATGGATGTAAGATGGCTCTATTAATTCACAAGCATTTTGTATGATGCATTCTTCAATTAGCTTTTTCTTGTGAGTACTCTTGAACATTTTTAATCTGATAACTCACAAGAATCTTTTATGTGTGTGCATAACTTGCTTAGATTTTACTCACAAGTACTCTGAAACCATGTCCAGTGGTAACTCAAAAGCATTTCGTCAGGAAGCACATATCTTGCTTACTTTTTCTTCTGAATGAACACAAATTGCACTCATTCAAAATACTCCTAAAAATTGTGATTTTCACATGGAACAACCCCTGTAATAGGCTGTTCATAGGTTTTCATAGCTATTGAAAGAATTGTGCATACTTCATTCAGAGATGTTTTAAGGCATGGGCTAAACGGGCAGTTGTCCAGTTCCCTACAAAAAACCTATTTGATATCTCCTAATACTGTTTCTCTACCTAAACCTTTTTCCCTCTCTGCCTACCTGTACCTCTGACTCTGTCTCTCTACTCAGCTCCATCTTAAGGATTTTTGGGGTCCCAGACAAAACATATTTCAACTGGTTTTTGAGGAAACCAGTTAAAATTTAACATATAGGGGTCTATTAGGATGGCGGTCGGAAAAATCACTCTGACTGCCATGAAAGCGGGAAAACACCACTGGCTAGGACTGCGGGCATAACTGCTGGTCCAATTAGTATGCTCCACAGTCGAAATCTGACCACGGCGGTACGATTGCGGTATTTAACATTGCAGCAGTTGCTGCTACCAACAGCACCGCCGCGATGTCCAAAAAAGCATGTCCAGCATATCCCTGCACTGCGTGGAAGGCACTGCACAGTGCCTGCCACCTGGTACAGGGACATATAGGAGGGTACCCATACCCCCCAGTGCACCCACACCCCAAACACATTGGGGGCCCGCAATGGGCCCCCGGAGACATTCTCCGCATGCCTTTCCATGGCGGTTCCACCACCGCGGAAAGGCTGGCTACCGCCGGCATCATAATCATGCCGGTGGAGCCTGACCCTGTACCGGCCCCATTTTAGCGGTCCAGCTCCGCTCGCCAGGCAAGCGTGCGGACTGCTACTGGCGGAAAAGTGGGGGGTGGTGAACCTCACCGCCACGGCCATCACCACCATGCTGATGAGAACGGCGGTTTTGCAGGATGCGATCGCGGGTGGATGACCGCCGCCGGCCCGGTGGTTACCACGGCCGGCCCGGCAGCGGCCATCTGACCGCCATCCTAATAGACCCCATAATTTGGTATTCAGGCTTGAATTAGCAGCAAAAATTGTTCCTTACAGGTGTCCCAAAATGTGTAATTGCCCAGTGCCCCCAAAATCCTTAAGATTACACTAACTTCATCTAGCAAAAAAATACACAAATGTGCACACCGTGGCTCATTTCAAATCAATGGGCATGTCATTTCCCGGAAGGAAGTATGCCTACTACCCTGAAGTCACTGTAAAGTGGTAGAACTCTAGTTAATCAAGTCTACTAAAGGCATTTGCATGCGTTCCTAATGCTGGGACTTATGAGACACACTGGGGGATATTCACAACATTCGGTGTAAAGTAACGCTAACTTCAGTTAGCGTTAGTTTTTTTATCGCCGTCTACCGCGGAAATGTGTTGCCGTGTTAGCGGCGTATTCACAACACGCCGCTAACAGGTGATAATTTCCACTACCGGGTGAAATGTCAGGCGTTAAGGTTAGTGTCATGGCGATACAAATCCTGACGCTAACGTGAAAAAAGTGGCGATAGGCCAATTAGTGACCAGGAACGGCACGCTAATCAGCATCAGCGCACCTTTTTTCATGTTCGGCACACAAAACCACCATAAAACGCCTGCTAAGCAGCCCAAACACAAAAAAAAAGGGAAACATAACCATGGAGGAGACTGGACCCAGCGTAGAGGCCAATATCCACCCCACAAACACCCAGGACGACCAGCCAGAAACCCAGGGGAAGGCCAAGGAGAAGAGGAAGAGGAAGATGCGGTTCAGTCAGAAGGAAAACCAAGTCCTGATTACAGAGGTGACAGAATACCAACAACAACTTTTTGTCAGCTCTACTGTGACATTGACAACCAAAAACGCAACATGGCAGTCCATCGTGGCCAAGGTGAATGCTGTCGGAGAGGTCAGGAGGACAGTGGACGACTGCAAGAAGTGCTGGCATGATGCCAAGTGCAAAACAAAGCAGAAACTTGCAACCAACCTGAAAGCAGCAATGCAAACTGGAGGTGGGAGTCCAGCGCCACAGGAGGAGCTGGATCCATTGTAGGTGTCCCAAGTCATCAGTGAGGAGACAGTGGTCGGAGTTCCGGGACAGGATACTGCTCAACACGTCCAGACACAACAGCAACAGGGTGAGTACCAACCAGTGACTGGGGGGATGGGGGGAGATGGGCCCAATGTCACTCATGCACAATTAAATATATTGCAGTGCACACCCACAATGACAGCGAATCATGTCACGGATCCCCTTGGCCCTGGTGGCATAGACACATCTCAGCTTACTCGACTAATACATTGCAAGACACATATTGGTGGGCACACACACATGGAAATGTGCACAGAAAAGTGTAACAAATAAAGTCCAAGCATCATATCAGACCACAAGATAAGGGCTACGTGAAAGAGCAAAGGACCACATTAATTGGTGATGTGGCAGTCTGTCAAAATGGCCCCCTTGCCTCAACACCACACATATGCATGTGCCCGTATGTCAGAGTTGTGTGCAAGAATGTGCATGTGCATCAAAGGTGACACAACTGCACATACACAATCATGCACACAACAGAGACACACGGGCACAATGCTGCCTGTCTGCTGACATTGGTGGTGGCATGTCCACTCATGCACATGATCAGTCACACACACAGTGCATACGCATGTCAAGTATCAGAGAGATGGGGCCCTGTGCAGACGATTAGAAAAGGTGTGATGTTGAGGCAAGGGGGGCATGTAGACATCCTTTCCTGCACATAAACGTCCCTTCCTGCACATAAACAAACCTAAAATGCCATTTACTAGCTCACATGTGTGCTGCTTCATGCAGCACACATGCAAGTTACAAAACACCATTTCAAAATAAAGGTTTGTTTATGTATAGGAAGCTGTCCCTTTCTACACATAGACAAACCATTGCACTTAGCTTTTCCCATGTGTGCTGCATAAGGAAGCACACATGGACAATGCAAGAACAAGGAGAAATTAAGCAGTTCTCCTCTGATTGCCAACTTGATACAAGGGTTGCCCTGGTCTTAGGGGTTGTGTTGGCTCCTATTTAGGCTGCCCTTGTGAATAGGGTGCAGCAAAAATATCAATGTGTGTTGCGGGGGAACGCCCACCACAACACCCACTGTACGCCCCTTTCACGCTAAACACAGCGTGAAAGGCGACCTATTCACAAGGCTGTGTTAAGCCATGTTAAGTGGCTTAACGCTGCCTTGTGAATAAGGCGAGGCCCCTATCGCCACAACAACATCACAGAAAATGACGTTGTGTTGGCAATAAGGGCCTGTGAATATGCTCTGCAATGTCAAAACAAACTGACCATGCTGCCAAATGGCTCAACCATGCATATCCCACAATACATCCAAACAGCAGACTTCACTCCAAAGGTGAGGTAATACAATGAGCAGGGTGGCTATGCCTACAACACCACAGGGCAGGGACAATGGATTTCAGGAAGGTGTCAACAAAATCTGTACTGCATTACTTGTCTGTGTGCCAGAGTCACAGAACTACAATGTCCCTGTAAAGAAGTAGGACAACCAAAGCATGACAACAAGCAAGGATAGCAAAGTAGCAACAAATGAAGACAAGTAGCAAAATGGCACACACACCCCTTAGGTAGAATTGCACATCTCGACTCCCAAGTGTACCCATCTGCCATAACGAAAACACCATTCCACATCAGTCCTGGTGTCAGTTGCCCATGACACCATTATGTGCATGTAAACCTAGCTGTTTGTTAAGTCAACTGTGTCAGTGATCAAATATGCAGTCATTGTTGTTATCAGCCACCCGCAAATCCATGCATTTAATATCCGTAACCAGTACAGCAGGTATCATCCTTGTGACCAGATGCGTGTCACATACACAAAGACACATCACCCTGCCATTTGCTTCTGTTGGCAGGGTGGTGGTGACAAGGCCTGAGCACCACAAATATGCCATTGAATTCAACATCCCTCTAACCCCGGGCCACTTACACATCACACGTTGGCTCAACGGGTAAGCCATCAGGAGGGCACTAAGCAGTGCACACAAGGCAAATCACAATAGACAGAGCTACCAGGATGCACATGTATACAGCATAGTGCAGCACACATAGAAACAGCAAGTAGACCTTAGTAGCCAATGCGCCTAAAGGAGGCCCTCCTCACACATAACTAATCTTGCAATCAACCGATGCACATGTGCAGGACACAGAGAAGGTGAGGCTCTGTGAGCCACACTGACAATGCAAGTGACAGTGCATGATGAATACCATACCTGCAACCCAAACATCTTCACATGGTGCAGGCCACGTCACAGAGGTGGCTGAGTGTGCCCACATCCTTAAAGGAGCAGGTCACACTCTGACACATCCACGTTTACATAAAACCCCTGACGTAACCAAGACCTCTACTTGAAAACAATGCAAAAGTGTTACAACTCTGACCATAACACATATTTAGCCCAGCTTGCAACATCTCAGCATTGGAATTGCACAGAAGTGGAGGCCCACTGCCTGAAAGGGATAAGGGGCAGAAAAACAAAAGCTGCATGGGTGAGTATCCCACAATGCAGCGCACACACATACAAATTGGAGTACAACCACATTGACTGCAGTGTGGGACAAACTGCATCCCCTTCACAACTAAACACAGGACACAACTAGTGCTGCCTGTGTGTATGAACTGCCCAATCACATTAGACATAGCTGAAAAGTGTGGCAAGACAATGTACAAGTATAACTTCATACCTGTGATGTAGTCAAAAAAGCCTACAGCCAGCAAGAAATAGGCAGCCCCTCCCAACCAGTCACAATGTACATTGTCATGCAATCGGCCTGTAAACTCATCCAATGCATGATCATGCATGAAACACACAGTTAAAATGCATCTCCCCTTTACATTACAGAGAGACAAACATCACCTCCTGAACAGCAGCCTGTCCCACTCTTCACTGATGGAGAGGAGGAATTCTCCACCATCAACATGGACAACCCCAACAGCAGCTACACTCCATCAGCATCCCACCTCCAGGAGCAGGGCAACCCAGCTGCATTGTGCAAACCCCACCCCCTGCACAAACCACACAGCAGCAAGCACCTACCACCACGGCTGTCTCCCAGGACCTCCAGGACCCAAATCTTGAATTCCAATGCCGTGTGTTAAGAGGTCCAGCAGGAGATGGCCCATCAGGTGCAGTTGGGGTTTGACAGTCTAGTGGCCAAACTTGATTCCATTTGTGGGTGTCTGAGTTGCATCCGGGACCACGTACTAAACTTCACAGACACCCACAATCTGCTCAATGCTCTCCAACACTCCTTGGCTGACATCGCTGGAGGAACAACTGTCCAGTCAGAGTGGCTCCAGCGATGGCAGCCAGCAGTTGGGCCGCATGCGGCAGATAATGGAGAACATGGAGCTGATGCAGCTGGAACACATGGCTGCAGCGGCTGCACAGATGTGAGATGTAGCTGGAATCTTCCATACCCTGCAGATCATCATCACTACATAGCTGCAGCAAGGTTTGGCGCAGATGAATGCTGCTGCTGCTGCTTTAACATCCACATCTCCGCCCCTGATGTGTCAGTGCCTCACAGTGCTGCAGCCAATCTACCACCTCCCACATGTGAGGCTTATGACACATCAGAGGATGAAGATGAGGATGAGTCTGCCTTGTTGCAAAAAAGGAAGCGGTAGCATTCATCTATGCCAAATGGCCTGTTTCTACTTGGTTCTGGACTGAGCATCATGCCACGGAATATCACCTTCCACTGTCCCCCAATACACTCTGTGACACCCACCTTGGACCTCGACATGGACTGCCATATTTCGTTTGGTTACCAATGACACAGCAATCAGACTGCTGACTGAACTCTTTCTCATTCTTTAGACTTGTCAACCCTAAAGGACTCTCTCTGGCCCCCCACTGGGCATCAATGTAATGTGGGGATTGCATGGCCAAGTACTCGTCCAGTCTCCAACTATGTCAACAGACATGTGAATAAATATCTTTCAATCACACAGATATCTGTTGTCCATGATCAATCTAGTATAGCAGTCTCGTAAAATGTAGGAGCAAGGAATCCACCAAAAGGTACACCCAGGGAAATAATACAAAAGTCAATATTTTATTGTAATCCTGTAGGCAGTGAGAAGACCCGGTATGTGTTGACCAGCTGTGCCCCCATTGCTCCAATACACCAATCTAGCAATATCCCAAATTAGCCCGACATCCATGAAGGAAATAGGATTGTTTTAAAAAAAGCAAAAGTCTGTTGCAGGCCACAAGTAGGATCATCATTAAAAATTGGTGAAAGAAAAGCTCATGGCATATCTTCGCACACACCCTACAGGCTGAACGTAGCCTGTTGTGAATGTGCACATGGCATTTCACATCCCAAGATGGTGCACACCATATGCATATTGACGAAAATATGTAAGGGCACATGTTGACCAGCCACTAATTGAACCACAATGTCTGCCTCAGTGAAGTAGAGTTGACAATAGGAAGTCACCCCAAAGTGTAAGGCGTCAGTCAGCCCCTTACTGTGGACAAACAATGCTTACTGACTTTGGAACCCTCACATGGTATGACCACTGTGAGTGGGTAGAGTAATGTGACAAGGGATGTGCGGTGCTCTGCACTGAGCATATAGTAAGAAGCAGTGCCAACATTTCAAGGGTGGCATCACTATGAGGCAAAAGGTAACAGCTGTGAGAATATGCCATGACACTGGCACAAGAGTGAGCAATGCAACATTTCACCTTTTATGGCCAGCAGAACTGTGTGCATGCCCGCAAACATGTAAGGTGACACATTCATGACTTTACAACTTCAGAAATTCACAAAAGGCATATAGGTGAAGTCAAGTCAGTACACCTAAGTGTACTACTCCTAAATGCCTGTTGTGAATACCGGAAAACTTGATCTCGTGACTTACTCTCAGATGACTGCTTTGTGAATCCGGAGCACTGTTCTGCCATATGCATTTCCCAATGGACACACAGAAAGACTACTACTTGCATGGCGAGGAGTTTCTGCCTCCATGCACAGGAACATATAATTCCAAAGAATCTGACAAACCCGCACGACGCAGCAAGTGTGCCTAGGTCTGTGCAATGTAGATGGACTCTGCGTAAGGAGCATGTGAGATGCAGGGCTATGATGCAATCTGTGGTACCCAGCGCATACATCCATCTCCATGATGGATAACAGTAGCTACTACAATATCCACTCAATGCTATGTCCCTACCTTGTGTTGTAAATGCACAACAATGTGCTGGCCAACTCTGTGAGTCACACTTAAGATGTATAACTTCCAGGACGACTGACCCTAGACTAGGCCATTAATACTACTTGCCACCCTGTTACCCAGCAAGTTTACTTTGCTTACATCTAAGGTATCCTAACAAAATCCATCCTGCTAAGTTACATGCCATGACCAAACTTACACATTCAATGGAGAGTCCATTGATGATATGAGATGCATACAAGGCAAAAATACACACTCCACCACATCACCCCTGACATAAATGCAAGCCAAAATCCAAACTATTAACTATTTATTGAATTTTTTTTAAAATGTACCTATCTTACACTAACTACAATCATTACTACTACTAAACTAAAATAAACTAACTTGAATTAAGAGACAAAGTACCTAAACTATCTACCCTAACTAATCCTAAACATGCAAAACATATCTAAGACATCAACCCCCCTCCCACCCTTAAGGAACATCACGAGACATGACAAAGACATCTAAGCTATACATGAATTAACTACACATTTAACCTACACAAAGATATATTTTTTGTATTTTTTATCAAAAAACACACCAAACCCCCCACCCAAAGGAAAAGGAAACTTATCCCCCAATAATGTACAATATTAAAACACTAAAACTACCTTGAAATCTAACACTAACTATACCTACACTAAAACTACACTACCTAACACTAATATAACTTACCTAACACTACCTAAAATACAAGTGCAAACATTGGGGGAACGGAGAAAAGGGGGATGGGGCACAACATGTCCAGACATTATGGTAGTCCCAGTAGTTTTTTAATGTCCTCAAGGTGCCTTGCCTGCTCGGCCATTTTTGCCTCATCTCGGCCAACATGACGTTGTTGTCCATTATGAGCCTGCACTGCCAGACAGTAAATGGTATCTCCTTATCTGCAGGGCCAGGAGGGATTGTCCCTTGGGTGGGGGTTGTTGTAGGGGGATGGGACACTGACTGTCCACGTTGGGACCCACCACTGACGCCAGAGGGGCCTGGGGTGGCCTGTGTGCCACTGCCTTTTCCATGTGTTGCCACATCAGTCCCAGCTTTCCACTTGCCTGCCACACGGTCCTCCTGGTACCTCCGAGCCATGTTGCGATACCCTTTAGCAACCTTCTTAATATGCTTGTACCGCTCCTTCCTCGCCTGGAATGCATGTGACTCAGTTGGCGTCATGTTGCCTGTAAAATGTGAACACTGGGAAATTGTGAGTCCTTTAGACTATGTCAATGTTCTCCATTCAAATCTATAATACAAGATCACTTCAACATGGGAGCCCACACTCTAGCGTAACTATGTGAAGTCAAAGAGTGACGTGGACAATAAAAATTAGAATCCTGGATCACTGACTACATGCTGTGGAGACTGACATGACAGTGCATGGCATGGGACATGTTCTGTCACAACCCAATTACACTGACAGTGTCAAATGATGTTGCCATGACATTCCATGACTGAGGTTGACATGTACAAGGAATCGGAGGAGGAAGGCATTATCCCTTGGTGTGTAGCACCACCCTCATCCTCTCCTGTGACACAGTGCTGCATCATATGTACAAAGCTCATGTGCAGCCCTGTGTGTCCCACAGCAACTTTATGCAGTTCATCTAGTCAGCGCTAACACAGGCACTCTTGCACAAGAGTGCAAGGGTGTCTGTGTGCAGGGAGGATTGTTAATGTGTAGGAAGGTTACCCTACCTGCACAGGAGCCATCCTGAGACAGCCCTATTCACACTTCCATCTGTGCTGCATAATGCAGCACACATGTTAACAGGTTGGGTGTCTGAACACTGACTTTTACATGAAGCGCTGTCCCTCTCTCCACCACTACTTCACAATAGGTGATGCGTTGCAGCTACGAAGGGGGAAACATCCTTTCCTCAAAATGATTACTCATGCATGTCTAATATCACTCCAAAGTGAAGCCAAATATGCTGCCCTTTACAACGCAAACTGTTACAATGCATTCACCATTGTAACAGCACCCTGCAGTCATGATGGTTATAGTGTTGTTATGGGTATTCCTTGCTCTCAGATAGCGTTCCAGAGGTTTGAATTTTTGAAAATATGGCACAGCAATACATGCTGAGCTAAAGCATGCGGGGTAAATGCATGCAGAGTAATGTCAGCAATTGTGACAGAGGCGCTCGTACACCTGATCCAGAGTTGGTCTGGGAATAACCTCAAGGAGACAGCTTGACAACACCATTGCAGTGGCCACACATGCCAATGAGATTCATAGGGCCATCTTTGCTGGGTGTTCGTGGTACATGCCATTGATGTGCTTGGCTCAAAGCTATGCACTGCCACTTCTGTGAAGCTGGTATGCAGCATACCTACAAAATCACAGTACAGACCTGTGTCTGAGCATGCACGGCCTGAAAACCACAGCCTCCTTGTGCATGATGGGGCACACTTGCACAGTCATCTCAATCAAGCATGTACATGCATTCCATGTCTGATGATACTCATCGGCAACACCACTTACATGTCTCTTCTCCTATCAGTGCGCTCTGTAATCCACATGCATGTGCTGTGGTGACAGGATCCATAGACCTTATTTCCATGTGTATCACTGACTAGGGATGTGCAAAGTTACAACTGGAAGACAAATGATGTGCTCCAACTTCACTTACAGATATGTACACACTTCTGAATTCCACAATAGATCATCACACTGTAGTCATTGTACATGTGATACACACCCATACTGCACACTACAAGGTAGATCATTTGAGGCAGACATTCATCACACCGCACTGCGCTGATGCAGCGGTAATTTCACCGTAATTTCTGAATGCAAAACCTCATTACCTCCAATTCACCGCTGGAAAGGTACTGGACCCTTCCCACTGTATATTACCTTCAGGAGACTTTACATAAACATGAAAAATCAAAAATGCATTTAATATGTAAGCCAATAAAGAGAGTTGTGAGTATTTTTAAAGGGTTTTATTTTCTTAGTTAAAGTGAAGTTTTCTGACCCTTTATTAATTTAGTCAAATATCAATCAGGTTAAAGAATTTGGAAAACAGGAAAAATATCATTAATACAGAACATATTACAGTCTGCATATGAGCATCACATGTAGAAAAGAAAATATGGCGCAAATTGTCAGTCAAAACTCTTTAAGAGTTTCTAAGAAAAGAGTGGGTCTTGCGCAGCTAATCAATAATTGATAATTGGCAAAAATCCCCCATAAAGAGAAATAAATGCATGGGACAAATAAAGCTTTTCAAACTAATTAAATAGTCAAAGCATGAACCTGTTCTATCCAGCTCCACTCTCTGCCCTGGTCTGATCCTCTGTGTCTCTGTGCTACACAAGGAGCAAGACGCCCCCTCCTTCACAAGTCCACAGAGGAATGTGATCTGCCTTGCCAAAAATATGACGTGCAAGTACTTCTCTAAAAAAAAAATATGAGCAAGAACCCAAACCTCTCCTCGGACACAATCTCCTCCCCTGCAGCAGAAATCTCCTCCCAGGCTGCACCCGCGACGTTCCTCGTACCTTACCCATGTGATGTCTGATCTCATCTACCTCTTCCCCTCTCCTCCCTCTCAGACTAAGGCCCAAGGCTTAAAAAGAAGGCTAAAAGCAAAAACAGTCATTATTTATACTTTAATTCTTGGCTGACTACACTAATAATTGTTGCAGTTTTCAGTAAAGCTTGCACTGATTAGCTACCATAGATGACAAGAGGGTCTCACCATCCTGTTCTCATTGCAAATCCGGTTTTAACAAAAGAAGCGTTAATGATAAATATAATCAGATATTTCTGCAACATTTACTAGGAAAAATGTTTCAATCCAGCTTCCTGCATCCTGTGATATTGCACGCAGGATAAGCACATTCCACAAGCACTGGAACTTTGGCAGAATTGCAAAAATTTAGGGGCATATTAGCAAGACTGCTGAAGAAGCTGTGGGGTGTGCTCCACCTGCCTCATCATCCTCATCATCCGGAGCATCGCCCGGTGCATCTGGCACTTGGATCCATGGGGCATTGATGCGTACACATATATTGTGCAATACACAACATGCTATGAACATCTTGCACACTATTTCTGGGCTGTACAGCAGTCTTCCACCTGTGATGTCAGGGCACCGGAAACGTGACTTTAGCATGCCAAATGTACGCTCCATAATGGCCCTGGTGCGTACATGGGCAGAATTATACTGCCTCTGGGTCTGGGTGTTGGTGGCTCGCAGGGGTGACATCATCCATGGGGTGAGTGCATATCCTTGGTCACCTGTAACATGTAATGGAGAGATGTGTCCATTAATAGTTATGCATGCTGTGTGGGCAGTGTTAATAGTTTAGTTTTGTGTGATTGGTACTATTTTATGATTCATGTTTCCCATGTGTAGCTTCTGGCCAATTGACCAGCATCAATGCAAATTACATTGCAGATGCTCGTACCTCCCCCCAAGCATATCCACGTGTGTGCGCTGCGCGGTTGCATTACTAGCACTCCAACAGTGCACCAATGTCAGGCCTGTCTGCACATGTCCGCAAGCCTGACACCTACACAAGCAGGATCCCTGGCTCTCATAACATCTAAAGCTGCACCGGCCAACACCTGCAGTTTCCGGTCCAGACCTGCCACAAGGCAACAGTCAGCAGCACCCTCAGCCGCAGGCCCCACAGAGGGCAGAAACACTTAGAATTCACCATCAACGTCATCATACACCACGTCATCTACTCCATGGGCTACGTACTCAGCCATGATCAGATGCTCCACCTCACATACCACAAGTACTCAAAATCCATTACCCTGTGGCCGATGCTTGCTAACATCGAGCTGTGCCAACTCTGCTCGACACTGATCCACACGGCAGGGCACACCTTTAACCCCATCTTCACATGTGGAAACTGCTTCCACTTCAACAACATCACTCAACGCCCATGGTGTGACCAGCACAGCATACAGTTCCTCTTCATGAAACTCAATGACACACAAATCCACAGCAGGCGCCATACAGACTTACAGGAGCTGAGTCAACAAGGATCTGGTACATTCTACCATCAACATCAACACCCACACTGCTGCAGGCAACGCCAACAGCGCAGGCCAGATTTTTCAACCATGTATCTCTAACTACACATACACACTTGCCCCAATATGCAATTCCAACATACAGTGTGCTGTGAAAGCCACTTCATTCATATACAACATCGAAGATGACAGATGCATCTGCAGACGCCTGGAGTAGAACAGTCAAGAACGCTGTCATTGCCACCAGGTTGGACATTGGAAACACACTATATGCCCACTTGGACATGTATGTGCTCTGCACAATCAAGACTGGTCAGCACACCACTGCCACACTCGGCTTTGTGCACATTTTTTCTTCGTAGGTCGAGTGCCTACATTGTACATACTTGGTTGCCACCTCTCACAACATTTGCTAATGTGTGGCAGAGGGGCTATGCCTTTGGGGATAGTTTGTCTACATGGCTGACCACAGTTAGCACAGTTGTGTTGTCATGTCTGGTAGGTGGACATGTAGATTATCATGTTGAATATGAGTTTGTAAAGTGTGCATTCTCACAGTTGTGTGTTCCATGATTGTGGAGTTGAGGTGTGTGTTGTGTTCAGTTAGTACTTACCAACGAGCAGTGCATTTCCATATGTGCCATCCTCAAAGCACTGATTGATGATGGACTGGCGGAAAATGTAGGAATCATGCACACTGCCGGGAAACTTGGCTATGACATTGGTGAACAGGCCCCAGTGATCCACTATTGCCTGCACATTGATGGAATGTGTGTGCTGTCTGTTGCGGTATATGTGTGCAGTGTCGGCAGGGGGCACAAGTGCAGTCAATTGCCCCCAACACATGAGGGAAGCCAGCTATGGCGTAGAACCCTTGCTTGGTCTCAAGCTGTTTCTGCGCAGTATTGGGGAAGTGAAGGTGCTGGGGTATCACGCTGATGATGCCATCCAAAACTGTTGTGAGGAACTTTGATAGGGCTGGCTGTGAGACTCCTCTGACTCTGGCAGTTGTTGGTTGGAAGGTACCAGAGGCCAACAGGTGCAGCACAGCCAGCATCTTTGTTTATGGGGGGAAATTGGTTTTCCGCTGTGTTGGTGCCATCAGCCTGGGGGCTATCTGTGTCAGGATGCGGAGGATGGCTGTCCTTTTGAGCCTGAAGTGGGCAATGAAATCCTCTGGCGTTAGGTCTGGGAGGCTGATGCATCGGCGGTGGACCCGCTGTCTTATTCTGTGAAGCCTCTGTGGTGGCCCCGGGGGAGGTGGCAATGGCAGTTGTTATTGTGGCCTTCTTGGTGCTCCAAGCTGCATGATTAGTTCCTCCATGGCATCCGTGGGTGTGCAGATGAGGCGCTGGGCTAGTCTCCCTTATATACAGCTATTTTTCACCATATTTAAGAGCTCCTTTTTTCTGGTTTTAAGTTCCAGCAGCTAACAGCCCTTAGCGGCTGTTTTTTATCACATCGCCAGTCGGGCCATCGTTGTGAATAGGGCGATGTGGTGTTTGCATGCGTTTTTGCATTGGAACGCCTACATAGCATATGATTAGCGATAAGTATCGCTAACATGATAGGTGATGTTGTAAGCGGTTGCTAATTGCAGAAAACTGTCGTTAACGGCTGTTTGCGACAGCTTGAGAATAGGGCAATAAAAATATTGCCGCTTTATCGGCAGAAAAGTGCCGCTAATGCGGCGATATTGCCTTGTGAATATGCCCCACTACCTTCTGCTACACTTCCACATTTATTCCCAGTTCTATCTCGTTCTATGATATTCCAAACAGGCATTGGCACACCAATAGGTCTGGGTCTATTGAGCCAATGCATGTAAACACAGGCCTTGGCAAATGCTGTTTACAAGAACTGTGGTCACATACAGGATATGTCCATCTTTTTATGTGCGGAGTTCCCCGCCCGACAGTGGATTCTCTGCAGTCCTAAACTTATTAAACTCAGTTTTGTGAATACCAAAAAAAGACTGAGCTTAGACAAATGTGTTTGCGTTTGTAAATCAGACCAGTGCTATTTGTCACGTTAAAGCCTGTCCTATTGACATTGACAATGTTATGACAAAAAGTGGGAAAACTGGATTTTTTCAATATAGAATGCTTTTAGGAGCTAAAGAACTGAAAGCAACAAACAGCTAGAAATTTGAGAATAATTTTCAAAAGTAGAGTAGTCCGTCATGCATTCCAATCAAAGCACCTGCTAGAAGGCTCAATGCTACACAAGATAGCCAACAACATGAAAGGTGAGAGAGTGACACTGTTCTGGAGGGAGTCAAAGCTAACTCTAAGTATATTTTATAGAACCGGTAACAATAAGTTTTGAAAACAGCTGCGGGGTAAGGCCAGACCTAAAAAGGATGCTCAGCAATTGTATTTCAAAAACAAAATCAAAGACTTTTCCAATCTCAATTACAAAATTAAAGTATCACACAGCCCTTTCTGGTGGGCATAGTTCCATGTGGCATGATATCCTAGCTACACGTGAAGTCTTCTTGAAGGTCACAGTGAACTGGTGGACCACGTATGATGGCTTTATTTATGCTTGATATGCCAGCTGCCGGTCAGATGTAGTTGAACTAAGTGAGAAAGCATTTAATGCAGCCGTGGCTTGTGCAGGTAAGAGCGGTGGGGCGGTAGGGCCGGGGGGGGTGGGGTCATTCGACAAACGACCATGAGGGAAAATTAATTATTTATTTCATTTTCACTCCTGGACGTCTGTCGAAATCCCCCCCAACCGAACCACTCTTACCTGCACGGGCCACGGCTGATTGAAGGAAACTCTTTAGTACTCCACACAAGGAATGCCCTTGACAGAAACTTAAGAGTAGATAAAACAAGAAGTCAAGAATCCTGCATAAGAGTTTTCGTGACTAATATGGTTGTGCAGTGAAATACATCCCGACTATGGTCATGTTGCCTGTCAGAGTGAGAGTTGAGGGAAGCACTTCACTCATCTGCAGACATGGGACATGGTAATCATTTGTTGTTATTAACGACACTCATCCAGCAGTTTCAAGTCAATGATTTGCATATTTTTGATTTACAGCATATCACACATTTTCTTGCCTGTCATGACTGTGATAGGATCTTTCAGAGGGATATTTGGCAACACAAATAATCGTGGTGCCTAATGGTGTGCTTATATGCATTTCCAAGTATTCCTTCTAAAGTCTTGTGGGGGCAATCAATTGTGCCAACGGTGATGGGTACCTTGGTATGTAATAAGAGCCAATCTTCAATTTTGCCAGCATTCATTGCATGTTGGGCTTGAATACTTATTTGAATACTTGAATAACATGCTGGTCTCAATCACTTCATGTGGGGTTTGGCTACAGGTAATTTGTGATATTCCTGAAGTTAGTGACAAAGGGGCATATTATCTACAGTCCGCTATAAATATCGCAAAGCGCGCTTAGCGCGATTTTAATTATCGTCGGCTATCGCTGGATTTCATCGCCGTGTCAGCGGCGTATTAGCAAAGCTGAGCTGACAGGCGATGTGAAATCCTGCGATAGACTGCGATAATGAACATTAGCATGTTAAATCCTGCAAAGATTTCACAGCGCTAATGTCAAGCTTGGTAATAGGGGAGTGTGGCCTTAACCTTACAATGCACCTCCCCATAGGCATTAATTGCAAGTCAGATTTTATTCAGGCGCTAGAATAGTGCGATGATGGGGGCTTAGTGTGCCTTTTCTCATCGCTTCGGTGTTCATGGGCAGCGTTGGTAATGCCGCAATGTAGGTTTTGCGGGCATTGCACTGTTTGTCCTAGGGGGGAACGCCTACTTTGCATCTCATTAGCGATGTATATCGCTAAGATGCCTGGCGTTAGTAATTCGGCTGCTAAATTGCGCTGATGCATGTTAGCGCCGCCTTGGTAATGGGGCGATGGGATTATCGCCACATTAGTGGCTAAAATTCCTGCTAAAGCGGCGGAACTGCCCTTGATAATATGCCCCACAATTTGTTCGGACGCAGTTGCTAGCCATGGTGTGGACTTGATAGTCTAGTGTTTTTCTCGCTCCGTGCTGTGCTTCAATTGGATTTCTCAGGCTAAACCAAATTTGAAACATATTCTTTTTACAAGACTATATTCTGCGGTGTTACTGCCCCTCTTGTCTCTCGCCTAGTGGTCCTGAGGTATGTGGCATCCATGTGGACAGTGAGTGGTTAGTTAGCATTCTGTTGCATGGTCTCCTTGGGGTTTATATAGCTCAGCTTTTATGAAGGGTTGGTTGATCTTATTTTTGGTAAACTGCACATATCACTCGTTTTATTCGTTCGCTTCTGCGGCATCGCCACAGTCTCAATTTTCTATTTTTCTCATTCACAGTTTCTGTCACAGTGGGAATAAAATGACCGAAACTGCTTTCCTATTTCTGTTTTTTTTTTGTAATCCCACTTTGCCTTATTTCTGGTGCCACTGTCGTGTTGCCACCCCTCTACGTATCCCACTAACCGTCGTGTGTAATTTAGTTTAAGAACTTTCAATAAAATGCGACATTCTGCACGGTCTGCGCTTAGGCAAATAAAAGAGTCTGGAGCCCGTCTACGTCCTGTCACTGCAGAAGATATTTTTTGCCTTTGAACACGCTCCTAATCAAAATGTCAACAGAGTTTTGAAAAATTGAAAATACATCAAGAGCGTTCTCAGATGTGCCACCCTGCTAAGGGTGATTTGGAAAATAGGTTTTCAGAGAGGCGATATTTATGTGCCATACTCAGGAGCATGGCGGGCTCCGAAGGAAGAAAAACCAATTGTCAACCATGAGGTGACAGAGGTATGAAGAGACGCCGCAACCCCCCAAGGAACACAACACGCCGCAACAGGTCTGCAATGTGTTTGCTTTCTCTCAGCACTTTATTCCCTTCAGAATATTTCACGTAAACCTGGCTGTGGTGTTTGTTGTAAAATTGGTTCTCACACAGAGTGGTTCTGTTTGTCGTACATAAGGGGCGAGATCTTAAAATGTATCCGACTGGCTCTATTAAATGTCCTTTGTGATAAACAAGGCAGAGCAAACACCCTTTACCACCATTTTGTGAAAGCGGATTTGTGAAAGTCTAATGTGTAACAAAAATATTTGCGCATATTTGTTATGTTGCATTTTATTCTCGTGTTATTTTTGTATGTGTTTTTGTTCTCCATTATTGTATTATGTTAATGTTGTGTTGCACTGTAGTTGTAGTGTTACATTCTGCTTTCACCGTTCTACTACGTTGTACTGTGTATTGTATTATTGTGTTTTAATTTTGCTTTGTGATAGATTATTGTACTAAATTCCTTTGCGCTTTCTAATTCCTGTATTTTCCCTTCCCTGGAGTTACCCTTACTGGATGGAAGTCCTGGTAAACATACAAGCAGAGAAATAATTGGGATTAAAACCTTTTGAGAAATAGCTTGAGGAAATCTGTTTTTCTGTGTTGATTCCTTCATGTTGTCCAGCAGTCTTCCACACAGAGCTGTTGTCTGCTTTCAGCAATGGAAATCTGAGTGAAAAAACACAACATTACTGGTCCAATCGGAATAGGGCAACTCATAACAAGAGTCTGTGTCTTAAATTAGCACTTACAGTGCTCACTTTTTGTTATATGTTCCCCTATCTTTTAATACCTTTTGTAAAACCACTGCAACATCATACCTTTATGGTACTGTTAACAAACAGGGCTTTCAGATCAGGGATGCAAGCGATAGTTTGTTTCTGGGAGAATAAAATTCACCACCTCTGTGAGATAATTACATTTCATCTAAATTATCTAGACAAAGAAGTTCTTAAAATAAATAAAATAGCGATCATGCACATGAATAGGGGTTGACAAATTTAAAGTGTAGTTAATAGGCCTAGTTTTTCTATGTTGCTGATGACAACTACTATTTTCTTTCACTGATTATATCTCTGGCAAGTAAGACATCTGTGACACAAATCTTCTGCTGCACTTCTGACTTTTATGTTGTACCAGTACTTTATTGAAAATCCTGGTTCTTGCAACTCTTGTTTGGTGTGTATGGTCATACAAATACCTGGCCACGGTATGTAAGTTGGAGTCTGGGAGTACATATTGATGATATGGAGTAGCCCACATATCATTGAAGTTTCTCTTACATCCAGTACATTCTCACTTCTTCCTCTCATTCCCAATCCTTTCTCTCATCTTAGAGATCGATCACTTCACTCAATGTGATCTGTATTGGAATCAATCAAAACAATTTACAAAATCTACATTTTCAGCAATTCTCACATTGACTTCGCATTGTACTGATTCTTGCAGTGTAGTTTACTCTTTCATTCTCACAGTTGTATCTTCAAGGGTACAGTACTTGTCCACTTGATCAACATAATCATTTCCCATTGTGACTGTGTCATCACCAGCTATATGGGCTGTACATTTAATCACTGCTAGTTCTTATGTTTACAAAAGAACAGTAATATTGGAACCATTCCTGATGGGAGTACCAGAGGATTTCATAAAGCCCCTTTGTGACCATAACTGCCTAAAATTGTGTACCACTCCAAATTCATATTAGCTGTATGTATAAAGTGTCACACATAATTCATCTGCTAGGCAGCAAGCCCTTGTCAGTGCAATCAACTCTGCCGCTTATGCCATTATGTCAGTCAAGTATGATGCTTCAATGATTTCAGAAAAGGAGCAGACTGTGTAAGAAACTTTGGGGGATGTTCTTAATAACGTGTGATAATTATCGCAAAATTAGCTTAACGCAACTTTGCATATCGCAGTCTATCGCAGGAAAATAACGCTGTATTAACGTTGTACTCTCAACCCTGCAGCACCATGAAATAGTCTCACGATAACGTGCCAAATAACCGCAATAAAATCAACGCAAGGCTGAAAAAATGCGAAACATGAACACGAAAAAAGTTGCGATGCTCCAAATCGCGATACAAAAATCAGCGTTAGCCAGCGACAGGCCTGCAATTCCCACGCGTCATGTGGGAAAATGCACTTTAAAAGCAGATAAAAAACCACACCCAAAGCAAAAGAAACTGCGTAGCACCATGGATGCTGCCAGACCGAGTACAGAGGACAACTCGAACCCCACAAGCCCCACAGAGGACCAGCAAGGAACCCCGTGGCCGGAAGGGCAAGGAGAAGAGGAAGAGGAAGATGCGGTTCAGTCCGCAGGAAAACAGGATCATCGTCACGGAGGTGATAGAACACTACCAAAAACTGTTCGTCACCTCCACTGTGTCATTGGCAACACGAACGGAAATATGGCAGTCCATCGTGAACAACATTAATGCAGTCGGAGTGTCGATGAGGTCAATGGAGGAGGTCAAGAGGCGCAGGCATGATGTGTATACCAAACCAAGCAGAAACTCGCTGCCAACCGGAAGGCAGCAACGGCAACAGAGGAGGGGCTGGATGAGCTGAAGGAAATGGTGGTCACAGTCATCAGTGTGTAGATGGTGGCAGGAGTTGGGGGTCCGGACACAACTCGATGTGACCTGACCCAACAGCAACATGGAGAATAATGACTAAGCCTGGATGTTGAACTACGCTCCATTCGCGGAGCTTGCGAAGTTTAGGCGACTTCGCAATTCGCGTAGAGCGCGAAGTTGCAGATTGCTACTCAATCTAGCGCGTAGCGTAGTGGTTTTGCTTCCTCGCGCGCTCAATATTCATTCTCGCACGCGCGGTAACGTCTTACTGTGATTCTGCGTTCGCCAACTTGCTTTTCTGTCCGTTCGCGTGCGCCACAAGATTTGTAATATGGCTGCCCAAGCCCGCGAGAGTGTGCGAACGTAAACACGTCATTCGGGTGCGCGAGCTGACTTCCGGCGGCTGTCTTGGTAAGATCGCGATCCCGAACATGCAAAAACTACAATCTGGTGAAGAATATCTCTCGAGCTTCATAAAACCTTCACTAATATGATCATTTTGCTCAGAAAAACTCCTCAGATAGTGATTTTGCTGTAGTCTTTTGTGTAAGGAGTCCTTTCATTTTTTTTACTCTTTTTTTCAAAAGGAAGGACGTGCCCCTGAGTCTCCAACTTCCTGTTCCTGTCCAGCAGGCTCTTCCCAGTGCTTTGTCCATGTGCTGTTCACTTTCATTTGGATTTGGAGCTGGAAGGATCACTTTTTGTGTCTGTCTGCTGCATCATACCATTGGATTGGATTTATTTGAGTACTTTTTGATTTGAGATTTAATTTACTACAAGAAAGTTGGAGAATTGGTGTGTTTGTTTCATCGGGGCTTGTTTGAAATGTACCTACATTTTTCTGGGATTTTCATTTAAAAAAATATATATATTGTTGTGGGTGGCCTGTACTTTCAATAGGGGCCTAGTTGTTTTTCTCTGCAATTTCAGCCAGTAGGGTACCCATGGGTCCATGTTTCGTGGTGTCTGTTGAATTTCAACATCATGTAGGGCATGGATGGCATAGGATTGAAATGCTAAATGTGGCTGTGGTGTATTTCACTGTTTGTTTGTGTGTGTGAAATACCTTTGTTAGATGTGTGTGCTTGATGTGTAACTTCTTTCCAATCCTTTCGTAGCCCTGTTGATTTTCATAATTGTATTAAAGCTGTGTTGTTTAGCAGGCCTCCTTTGTCCATTCATATATAAGCCTGCTTCAGTTCATTGTTTTCCATGGCCTGTTGTGACTGTGAGTGGGCATGTGGCTTGTGGCAATTTTGTGGTGGTAGTTTAGTAGTGTGTGCTTCTTTTTCCATAAAGGCCTGAATTTCTTTTCTTTGTTCCCCTTGGCTTATGCTTGTTGTGGTTGTGTCCTGGCTGTGTGTGTGGCGGCCATTTTGTAAAGGCAGGCATTGTGCTTTTGCCATAGGCTTACATTGTCTGTCTTCCATTTCTTGTTGTTCTGGGTGTGTAGCGGACATTTTGTGGAGCCATCCAAGCAGTGTGCTTGCTTTTGCCATTCTGTTCCAAGCTTGTGGCCTAGTCTGCCAGTAGGCCCAGAGGTAGTCATCCTCAAATCTTCGGTGCATTATTTAAATTTACAGTTTGTGTGTTTGTTGAATTTTTTTTTACACCATGGATGGCTTTGGATTGAATTGCAAAAGGTGTTTCTTGGGGTGGAATAGCAGTTTTTGGGTGTGTGTTAAATAAATAGGGCTTTTCAGCCAGTAGGTAACCCTAGGGTTTCAGCTCGCGTACTTTCGGTAACTCTGCACAGCGCGACAACGCGGACTTACAGTTTTTGTCATTTTCGCGCTCTCAATATGCGTGTTCGCGCACGCGATAAAGCCTTTTTGTACAGTTCGCGATCCCGAACACGCAGCATTTGCAATCTGGCAAACAATATCTCACGAGCAACATAAATCCTTCTCGAAAACGCTGATTTTGTGCACTTTTATTTTTTTTTAAATATTTTTAGGAGAGGAAGTAAGTCCCACAGAGACTTCAACTTCCTGTTCCTGTCCTTTGTAATCACTTTTTTGTTATTATTGTGGTGGGTGGTCTGAGCATGTGTGTGGCGGCCATTTTGTGAAGGCAGGCATTGTGCTTTTGCCATAGGCTTACATTGTCTGTTTTCCATTTCTTGTTGTTGTGGGTGTGTAGCGGCCATTTTGTGGAGCCATCCAAGCAGTGTGCTTGCTTTTGCCATTCTGTTCCAAGCTTGTGGCCTAGTCTGCCAGTAGGCCCAGAGGTAGTCATTCTCAAATCTTTGGTGCATCATTTAAATTTACAGTTTGTGTTGTCTGTTGAATTATTTTTTTTACACCATGTATGGCTTTGGATTGAATTGCAAAAGGTGTTTTTTGGGGTGGAATAGCAGTTTATGGGTGTGTGTTAAATGAATAGGGCTTTTTAGCCAGTAGGTAACCCTAGGGATTCAGCTCGCGTACTTTCGGTAACTCTGCACAGCGCGACAACGCGGACTTATAGTTTTTGTCATTTTCGCGCTCTCAATATGTGTGTTCGCGCACGCGATAAAGCCTTTTTGTACAGTTCGTGATCCCGAACACGCAGCATTTGCAATCTGGCAAACAATATCTCACGAGCAACATAAATCCTTCTCGAAAACGCTGATTTTGTGCATTTTGCTAAAAAAACTTCTCAGGTTGTCATTCTGCTGTAGTTTTGGAGCACGGAATCACTTTTATTTAAAAAATATATATTTTTAGGAGAGGAAGTAAGTCCCACAGAGACTACAACTTCCTGTTCCTGTCCTTTGTAATCACTTTTTTGTTATTATTGTGGTGGGTGGCCTGAGCATGTGTGTGGTGGCCATTTTGTGAAGGCAGGCATTGTGCTTTTGCCATAGGCTTACATTGTCTGTTTTCCATTTCTTGTTGTTGTGGGTGTGTAGCGGCCATTTTGTGGAGCCATCCAAGCAGTGTGCTTGCTTTGGCCATTCTGTTCCAAGCTTGTGGCCTAGTCTGCCAGTAGGCCCAGAGGTAGTCATCCTCAAATCTTTGGTGCATCATTTAAATTTACAGTTTGTGTTGTCTGTTGAATTATTTTTTTTACACCATGGATTGCTTTGGATTGAATTGCAAAAGGTGTTTTTTGGGGTGGAATAGCAGTTTTTGGGTGTGTGTTAAATAAAAAGGGCTTTTCAGCCAGTAGGTAACCCTAGGGATTCAGCTCGCGTACTTTCGGTAACTCTGCACAGCGCGACAATGCGGACTTATAGTTTTTGTCATTTTCGCGCTCTCAATATGTGTGTTCGCGCACGCGATAAAGCCTTTTTGTACAGTTCGTGATCCCGAACACGCAGCATTTGCAATCTGGCAAACAATATCTCACGAGCAACATAAATCCTTCTCGAAAACGCAGATTTTGTGCATTTTGCTAAAAAAACTCCTCAGGTTGTCATTTTGCTGTAGTTTTGGAGCACAGAGTCACTTTTATTTTTTAAAAATAATTTTAGGAGAGGAAGTAAGTCCCAGAGAGACTACAACTTCCTGTTCCTGTCCTTTGTAATCACTTTTTTGTTATTATTGTGGTGGGTGGCCTGAGCATGTGTGGCGGCCATTTTGTGGAGGCAGGCATTGTGCTTTTGCAATAGGCCTGCATTGTCTGTCTTGTATTCCTGACCTTTTCTTGTTTTTGTGAGTGGCCTGGCCATGTGGTGGTGGCCATTTTGTGGTGCCAGCCACTGTGCTTTTTCCATAGGCCTCCAAACTTGTGGCCTAGTCGTACAGTAGGCCCAGGGGTACTACTCATCAATCATCATGGGTGCATGGAATTTAAACAACTGTTTTTGTGTTGTGCGTTAAATTTCAACATCATGTATGGCTTTGGATTGAATTGTAAAATGTGGGCTTTACTTTTTTTTGGGGGTACATTTCACTTTTTGCGTGTTGTAAATAAATGCCTTTAGTTTTTATGTGTATATGTTCGTTGTTGTTGCTCCCTGATGCTGCATCCATGCCATAAGATGCACAAATTTTTATTTAGGGCAAACAGGCTACACTACATTTATGTTTTTGTTCTTTGCTATTCTTCTTCCTGAGTGTACACAGTACAAGTACACCAGGAGCCCTGGCCTTGTCAGTCTCATAAATGGCTATACTGTTGTTGTTCACTGACTTCATAAAATTTAATAATATTGACCACCCACCAGACACTAAGAAGTTATATATTATATTATTGATCTTTTCACTGATGCTCTTCTGGCTTTTTTGCTTTTAGGTGCACAAAAGACGGAGGAGGTGTGTCATCATCATCGACCGTTGTGGTGCCAGACCAATGTCCTGCTGCTGTACACGACGTGACGTGTGAGTGACCTGACCAGGCATCTCTGCAACTTGTGCAACTGAGTGCTGTTTTGACATCTGAAGAAGATTCCCCCAAAGAAAGCAGGTAGCAGGTACTCCGGTACCAAGAAAGTTGCCATGGAGAAGAAGGAACAGAAGAAGAAGGAAGTGTCACTTAAGTCTGGTGTGCCTCCCAAAACCTTTTTTGGGACACCAAAAATGACGCCTGCAGCAGCGGTGTCGGGGGGCCAAGCTGGGGGCAGCACCTCCACATCAGTGGGCCCAACCCACCAACCCAGGCCCAAGCAGATGAGTGTGGAAGAGGTAGCCAGCCTTATGGTGGAAAGCAGTGATGCTGAGCCTGAACTAAACTTATCGCTATCTCAAAGTAGTACACAATCAACGCAGGAGGGAACACAGCACATAAGTGGTCAACAGCCGCAACCACCGCCCGCAATAGTAGCTGTAGTTCCTCCCGAAGTAGGGGCAGTTCAGGAAATTCAGCCTCATGCAGAGGAAGAAGAGGAAGCCACTCCTTTAGAAGATCCATTGGTTTCCAAATCCCCAGCAAGGAAAAGGAGGGTTAGTACATCAAGTTCTTCACCAAGCCCCCTTCTGATGATCTAGATGCCACAAACTGAGTCTGAGAGGGAAACACGTCACAAGAGCAGGCATGGGAAAAGGAAGGTTCCAGAAAGCCTTACACTTATGGAGGTTGATGTAGAAGAGCAGGATGATGATGATGATGATGAGCCAGTCATCACGAACATCACGAACATCACTCCCGGGCCTGAGGAGATGGAGACCAACATTTTTACACTATCCAAAATGGCTGCGAGGGACGTGGCACGCATACCTCCAACACAGGTAACACCAACACGACCTCCAGCTTCCATATTTACATTAGCAAAGGGCTGGCAGCGTCCTACATCCAGCACAAGCACCACCTCAGCAGAAGTAGGTAGTGGTACTGCACAGAGTCAAATTCAACACACACCCTCCAGTTCATCCGGCATTGGAAGTGGCACCTCCAGCAGGAGACAAAAGTTAAGCTCCCCAGTGTGGGACTTCTGTACGGTTAGCAGAAAGGAGGAGAACATTGCTATATGCTACGTTTGTCATACCTCTGTTAGTCGTGGTAAGCTTGGTACAGACCATGGTACCGGAGGCCAAATGACCCATCTGAAAAAACACCACGCAATCCAGTGGCAGGAGCACCTTAGTTGCATAAAAACTGGAACCATTGCTGTTGGGCATAAACGAGTAGAAAGTCCGCTCACGGTGGAACAGGAAGAAGAGGGAGACATTCTCTGTGGTAGTGGTACACAAAGTAGCCCTGTCCCCAGCACTGCAGTGGTAACGCCCACATCCTCAGACACATCTCATTGGCGCAAGGGTAAGAGTCAGCCTGAGACACCAAGGAGTACTGCTTGCCAAAAAAGAGCGAAGTTGAGCACAGGAAGGAATACCATGCAGCCTACCAATCTTAGCATGTTTACTAGGCCGGAGGGGCAGTACGAACGCAACCATCCAATAGCACATTTGTACAATGCGAAGCTGGACAAAATGTTAGCACTGGACCTTCTCCCTTTTTCTTTTGTTGAAGGGGTGGGTTTTCTTGAATTTGTGACCAAACATCTGCCCAAAATGGAAAGTTCTCCCAGCCGCTACTATTTTACAAGAGTTGCTATTCCAGCACTACATCATGACGTGCTGGAATTGCTTGGAAAAGCCTTAAAACAGAGTGCTGTTCAGAGTATACACCTGACAACAGACATGTGGACCAGTTGCCAAGCCACTGATTACATGTGCATCACTGCACACTGGGTCTCTTTTTCGGGTGTTAAAGATAAGATATTCGACGGTGTTGTTGACACCACTGAGATTTTTAAAGACACTCGCAAACATGCAACTGTAGCCATGTTTGCTATGGAGAAATCTCATACTGCTGCAAACATTTTGGATGAGTTTAACAGCAAGGTGTTTGAGTGGCTGCGACCAAGAGGGCTTACCATTGGTTTTGTTGCCACAGACAATGGCAGTAATGTAGTTAGGGCAATGAAAGATGGTGGCTATTTCAGGGTCCCATGTTTGGCACACTGCATTAACATTGTTGTTCAAGACTTTCTGAAAAATGAAAGCAAAGTCAGCAGCTTACTGACCACCTGCAGAAGAATATGCACACATTTCAACCATTCTTTTAAAGCCCAGAAGCAGCTGAGGGTCATTCAACGTGAGCATAAAATGCCAGTCAAAGCACTCATCCAGGAGGTGCCAACACATTGGAACTCAACTTATTACATGCTTGAGCGTCTGTTTGAGCAGTACATGCCACTTAATCAATCAATCAAATTTACTTTATTCGGTATCGAACAATACCATAAAAGTGCAGAACAGTTATTTAAAAACACAATCGATAAAACACTCTACATTTGTTTAAATAATTAATAGAATTATGTAGAGATATCAGTGCAAGATATCGTAAGAATACTTCTAGGTCAGACTAACAATTTTTTTAAATGAAGCTCCACGTCGCAGTAAAAAGCAAGGATATGGGTTTCTGGACCGAAACAACAATAAGTCCAACCTGAGAAGGGGGGATTTACCCCCGATCACAACAAGAAGAATTCATCTGTATTAAAAAAGAAAAAAAAAACTATATAAAACAGCATACAGAATCACCCGAATACCGGAAGAGGAATTTCATAACCCAATTCAGAAGCCAGAATCTATCGTATTTCTTAATCTCGCGGCCATCCTTAAAAAATTCACAGTGCAGTAAAGTGTAAGAGCCTCCTTGGACAGTTTTAAAAATAACAACGCCACCCTTGCGTGTTTGAACCTCAAGGACTTTAAAATACTCTTTAAAAACAGCCTCCTGGGGTGAGCATAAAAAGGGCACAATAAAACAAAATGAAGCGTTTCCTGCGGAGACTTATAGTCGCAGCCGCATGGACCCCCCAATTCGATTGACGTAAAAAACCCTGATGGGCTCCCCAATGTTTGGTGGAGTAGGTTCATCCTAAATCTAGTCATCAGGAATCTGTCATGGGCGTTTTAAAGGTACCCCAGGTATGGTTCCAAGCCTGGGCTAGATTTTGTGAGTAAGTGGGCTCTCACAGTAGGTTTAACCATCTCAGTGTCTTCTCTGGCAGATGCCCTCTGGTTTAAAAATGCCAACTTGATGATCATCTTATCCCTTGCTGCCAACAGTTCTGGTTTATTATAATAGTTGGCAAGACCCAAACCAGAAAGGGTTTCCTTTACATATTTCAGCCAGTGAATATTATGCCCATGCTCCCTATTGATGCAATCGGTTAAAATCTGCCTGCCCAAGGTGGCTTCTGGGTTAATCCATATTTTTAACCAGCACAATAGAGGTTTTAATTGTATCTCATCTCTGATGTAAGAGAGACCTGGCTCTTCGTGAATTGAGTAGGATGGGGTACCACTTAATGCTTATGTCATGAAAAGGTCAGGAGATCCTACTGTGAAAGGCATGACCGTTGAGATGGCCCAATGGGACCTCGTCAAATGCCTGACAGCGATGCTACTTCCTTTTGAGGTCTTCACACGTGAAGTGAGCAGGGAGGACTGTACTACGGCCAAGCTATCCCATTGTTGTACATGCTAGAGCAAGAGCTGAAGGAGGTGTCAGAAATGTACGCAGGTGTGGATGACAAAGTAGACGCATATTATTTAGTGGACACCTTAGACGCTCGCTTATCTGACAATACAAGGATTCAAAATAACATTGTGTCACATCGACATTACATTACTGCCTTAATTTTGGATCCATGTTACAAATTATTGCTGAACAGTAAAGAAGTAATTCCTTTTTCAGAAGTGGATGTTGCCAAGTACAAAACTTTGATAGCTGAGGAAGCCACTGAATTTGAAAACGAACGGATCTTAATTAGAGGCCCGCCACCCCAGGGCAGAAAAAGTACTGCAGGGCACCCAGAGTCAAGTTCTACTTCAGAGGCCGAGAGCAGTGCGTTTGCCTCCAAGCAGTCAACAACACTGCCAGCAATAACATCAACAGCACCAACAGGATCATCAGCCACATTTAAAAAAATGGCAGGTGATTGGTTTCTACGGAAATGGTTTTGTATGTCCATGACTGATGCAAAGGCATAAGAGGCCAAGCAAATCGGAGCACCCCTGAACATTGAGCAGATGGTTCAGGCCTATCTAGATGACACAACAGAGGTCTTCATGGAGTAAAGCCCATTGGTATATTGGTATGGGAAAAGAAACCAATGGCCAGTGCTCAGCAGGCTGACGATAAAGTATGTGGCTTGCCCTGTTGCAAGTGTCTCTTCAGAGCATGTTTTCAGTGCTGCTGGTGCCATTGTTACTGTGAAAAGGACCAGTCTCTCGCCCAAAAGCGTGGAGAGGTTAACCATGATCAAAATGAATCAACACTTTATACCACCGGAGTACAAAATACGTGAATCACAGCAGGAAGAGGAGAGCGACATCGATGACATAAGTAGTGGGTTGTTAGACGTACTTCTGTCCGAACCACCAGAGTTTGAGGACGAGCTCCTCTTCCCTGACAACTAGGCTTTCAAATTGTTCTCCCTTCCTTTATTTGTGTGTGACTGTGTATCTGTTTTTCTGGTTCAAAATCTAATCACAACAAATCCATCAACAGTCTCCTCTTTTTATTTCCCTATTGGAGTTGCACGTCTGTGCATAACTGTCCACTCCACTCCTCAGGGTCCTGCTCCATCTTCCTTACTCTCCCTAAATACATTTCAAGCAAGCCAGACATTGGATGGAGATGGAGAATAGTACAATACATGTTGCCTCTAACAGTCCCTCCATAAGAAGTGAAACGTGACTCCAGCTATATTCCGTTTTTTTTCCAAGCCGAAAGAAACTCATCACTGACTGTCAGAAGGCTAGGCAGGCATCAGATCTGACAGCCAAAGAGAACAGCAAGACAGGTAATGAGTGATTATTGTGAATGATGGCATGCATTGCATTGGATGCTTGCTGACTACAAATGAATGTGCATGAAGTAGAACTATACTAGTTTATCGACAAAGTAAAAGTGACTCAGGTCAGGTGACAGTTAATGTTTCCTTGTTGTTTAATAACCACATTGTACTCCTAGCACTGCAGGTGCCGGCCAATATCCGTTGCAATTTTGTAATATGGAATATATTATAAACTTAATCAGTCACTACAGACTGAGTTGGTGTTGGAGTACATGTACCAGACGGTCATCATGATGCTGCTGAGCATACTATCTTTGCACACAGTCAGTCAGTTGGATCGGAGATAATTGATGGAATAACTGCGTTTCATGGACTGACTTTAAAGGTAAACAGTTTGAACAAGAACCACAGCAGACCTAGGCTAGATGTCCGTGTAGTGGTGTGGACTGGAGTAGAGTGTAGTGGTATGAGGGACAGTGGCGCATTGATTTAGTCACTTAATTTGGAAAATGCTAGGTTTCTGCAGTGCATATGCCATTTGTCTGGCTCGGTAAAAATTTAAGGTAAGGGGTAGGGTGCCTGGCCTGTGCCGCGGTTCTCCTGTTCTATGGCTGTGCTGGCTCCTGAGTCCTGTCCCATTGTTGTTGTAGCTTAATGCTGTAGAGTAGACACTATGTATCCTATCCAAGCTGCCTCAGTCTGAAAGTGTTCTCTCAAGAGTCTTGTCTTCTATTCTTGCACTCCACGGTAATTGAGTTTATTGTTTTAAATGCAGTAATTTTTCAATACCCCTTTTGTTTTTCCATCTACACTTAGAGGCCGGCCTTTAACCTGTGCTATAGTGGGAGAAAAAACTCACACTTAACTTACCAATCCGCATCTGGCAGGCAGTGGTACCCAAGATTGATGTGTGGAGTGTCCATGGAAGGGAGGACCAAGAGGAATGTCGAGAAAGATGCAACTCCACATTTGGACCAGGATAATACAGTAACTTTAGAATCATTCATCATTCGTCTTTAAATTTATTTGATTCCTTTTTTCTCTTCAATCATTACGACTGTGTGTTTTGGTTTGTTTGGTAATTGATCCCTACAACTATTTTTTCATTTCCTTTGCTAGCTTGAAAAATAAAAGTAAGCCCGGTACAGCATGTAATTTGTTTCGGTCTGAGCTCTGAGGGCGGCAGACAGGCAAGGCAAATTTCATATTAATAATTTATTCCCTGTACTGTTTCATTGGGTAGTAGTAGTTAGTAAGTACAACTCATTATCATTAACCATCAAGTTCTCTTCCTCAGCTTGCATGCATTTCCTTTTTCTCACTTTATATTTTGATTTCTTTGATAATGGATCATGGTCGTCTTACAAGATTGTGTTTTACTTTTGTTGTGTCCATGCATACTGTCTGTTTTTCTTTCTCAAACCTTTCCCAAAACCCCACTTCCCATCCATTCATCAATCCCTAACCCTCTTTCCCCGGGCTGTGTGATTTATATTGAGGTGTGATGTGACTACATTAAATGTACACCAACAATTGATCACACGCTTGCTGGGGCAGATGTGGTGAAAGCAATACTAATTGAATTTCAACTAAGGCAGGGCACATATCTTCTTCTGCTTGCCCACCCATGCTGTAGTTTACTTTGTTCTACTACTCCCACAGTCTCTCAGTCAGTGACTTTCTCTTTCTTTTTTCAAATGCTATTGCCAGTGTCTACTACTACCACCACAATAATGGCTTTTTCTCCGTTCGTTTGGGAAACCAACCATGCAGCCATCAGTATGTCGAACTTCATCATCATCAATCAGAGGTAAGATAAGTTTGGTGGGAGGTATGGACTAGGAGGAGAGACTGACAGTACTATTATGACAATTAAAAATAACTCAGTGAGGGGTACTGCATCTGTTTGTGTGTTACAAAATCAGCAGATCTTTTAAATCAAACACTGGCTGTGGGCATGCAGCAGCACGGAAACAAAGTAACAAACCATGTAACTTAGATTGAATTCGGAAAACAGTAACCCACCACAAAACATTAACATCGTATAAGTAAATAGTATAAAATGTAATATCCCCTAACAAAAATAAACTATCCCACTCTGACCTAACAAAAGGAATTAAAAAAGGGGCAAATGACAAGGTCCTCTATAGTCGGCGGACCTTCAGGTGTTTATCCACCAGGATTTTTACCCGCTCCTCTAGGTTCTCCTCTAAGCGTGCCATCCGGCGGAGCAGCTGGCGGCGAAATGCCCTGCAGTTACATGCAGGGTGGTGGGCAGCAGTAGTTGAGATGGAGGCGCGGCGGCGGGTGGTTGCTGGACCACGGCACCGTGAAACTGCAGGCAGGGCCTGACTGGGGCCCGGGGCATTGGAGGAGGCTGCAGCTGCAGCCGCCTCCTCCTCCTCCTCCGCCTGAGCCACCAGCCGGCGATATTCTTCACAAATGCCCTCCAGTTTACGGCGCCAGGCCCTGGCGACCAACTCCTTCCTAGATGGTTTTGGTGTGGATGTAGAAGGAGTATCTATATCAAGAAAGAAAAAGAACATGTTGTAGCCAATACTCTTAGCAAAACAGAAACACTAAAATCATTCAACACATAGTGTCACAGTATCACTAGCAAGCACAGTACATAACATTTGTGATTTGGTGGTAAGTATCTCTACTCCTACTTCCTTGGACTCTAACATTTGTAGGAGTTTCTGACATTATCATCGTACTATGTACTCCTGTACACCAGTCGTGTTGTTCTTATCTCTAGTTTAGCGCAATTACATAACCTTGTTGTAGCCGGCATGCCAGCTCAGTCAGCTAAGCATGCACCCAAGAAAAACAGATATGAGCCACATGATGCAGACTCACGTTAGTTATATTTACTACTTCTGTCTGCAGGTGGGGAAGCTCATATTTTTGTATGACGCCTTTACGGCCGGTGGCACTGGCCATACTCTGTCTGTTACATGAGGGCAAATGAACAATTTCACTTACACCCTGCCCTGGGTACTACAAAAAGGCTGATTATTTATCTGATCCAATGATCATTGCTTATATTAATATTATAGATGGTAATACGACATCAGGTCAGTAGCAGTCGGTGGTGGGAGTGCTGCCGGGCGGTGACGTGGGAAGGTGCAGGTTGGGGATAGTAAACTATGGATTAAGGACAATCACAGGTAATTAAACAATACATCAAACAATACATTAAACATACATCGCATTCGTCGGTGCAGTGCGCACAATGAAAATAATTTTATTTATCATTATGTTGATTACCTGTATTTGGCCGTAATACATAGTTTACTTGCCAGTCACCGCCCGCCAGCACTCCCACCACCAGCCGCTACTGCAGAGGGTACTTTGCTTTCATTGATTGTGTAACCATAAACAACAGATAGGCCACCCTTTGCAGGCTGGCTGACCCAATCGAAAATACATATATATACATGACGTGCTTGCAAACTACTGCGAGTCAACTGTATTCTGATAATACTACCTATATTCCCCTACGCTTTGCTACTGTGGCGCAGTTTCTTTTACATTTTCTTCAAAGTAAGACTCTCCAGTGACACTTTCCACCTATACTGTCTATTGATGATAGTACATCCAGGCATACATCCATTAAAGTAAACGTTTATCCTTCTTTTTTATATAACTCATACTTACTTGGTTGCACCAACAACCACCCATGCTTCCGCTCCTTCCTTGCCTTGGCTTTGACTTTGAACCAAGCACTGCTGATTCTTGCTATCTAGCACTATCCACCATACTGTGTCGCCCACCCAGGCAGGCATTCTCTTTCACCTTCCACCCATCCTTCAACAACCCATGCATCTGATCTGATTACTATCAGCCACCTATGCATGCTTCCAACAACATATCCTTCTCGGCCAGTCAGTCATATTATTTATCTCGCCCGTCCTTCCACCCTTCTTTCCCTCTTTGTTCAACACATCCATCAAGGTCATCTGATCTGAGTATGTCTTCTCCATAAAACCTTCACAGCTGATTTTGGAGTCAAATGGAAGAGGCCATTGGTTACTCAACTCACGCTGCTAATGCTAAGTAAAGGGTGTCTTCTTCAACCGTTGTATAATGTTCACTACAACTTAATAAGTCGCACAGTACAGTGAAATAGTGAACACACTTCCATCTAGTAGTAATGTCAAGAAGTAATGAATATAACTTACCATCGCCGGCCACTGCTGCTGGCTCCCCCCCTGTCTCTCCTGCAGGTGCCGCCAGTTCTACTGCCCCCTCCGGAATGCCGCATCGCCGCTGGCACTGGGGGATGGTAGTGTGCCTAGAACAAAAACATCACTAATTTTTAGATGCCTGGAATCCTCCCCCTATTTTATTAGTGTTCACTTGGAACATTGAAAAAAAAGTTAATACAACATACATCAGCACTAGACAGTAAGTACAGTCAGTAGACAGACACTAGTAGTGATATGGTTCCTAGGGTCATCTAGTCCTACTCTACTTTTTTTAAAGTTAGCCTGAGCCATGTGTAACCCTTTTAGATTCATCATGTCGACTACTACTCTTTTGGCGCATGTTTAATTATACCTGCCAGCTTATTGACATGTGCAGTAAACACCTTTGAGGCCACTTGACTGTTGCGTACAAGTGAAGAGGTCGAAAAACAACCCACTTATTGAGTTTGGTTAGTCCGTATTGCTTAGCCATCACATACATGTTACACTTTTTGCCATGACTGCAAAATGCTTGCATTCACCAGTATACTACCTAACGGCTAACGCGCAGCATTTTTCTCATATAATAGGTGGAAGATTCCCTTCTACAAACCAGAGATTTACAGAGCTTATGATGCATGATGTAACCAGTATTTCTACGTTCTACGGTGAGGGGTCTTCCAGAATTCAAAAGATCTTGTCTCTTGTTCTTGTTGTCATGCACTTGTAAATGTTCACTGTTTTAATCTTAGGCTTTTTGCTGGCTTATTGACGATGGCTGTAGTAAATTAAATTTCATATTAACGATGTACAGAGTTTGTTACTTGTTCAAAATAAACCTTTTGAACTTACACATAGACTCTGTGGTATTTGGTGTGGTGGGGTGGACTTACACAAGTGAGTGAGCAAAATGGTGTTATTATGTTCTGGGTTGTCTGTCTCAGTCATCATCAAGTTGTGTATCTTCTTCGTGGGGAGGGTCGGGAGTGGGACCCTAATGTGAGACACTATAGCTAGTCGGTCAGGGAATCGTGGCGTGGGTTCTTCGGACTGAGGTGTGATCAGTAAGGTCCAACCTCCCATCATAAACATCCTATTTTGTTGTGCATAGTTCTGTATGTGGCTCAGCAGAATCACTACAACCATAGTAGTATCATGTACTATCTGATCCAAAATACTAGTCAAATATCTGGTTGGCCATTTTGTTTGTGGTAATTGTCAAAGCCTCAACATTGAGAAGACTAGAAGAGGACAACCCAAAAGTCAGGACACAGTGGCTAGAGCTATTGGTCAATCAGAGTTTTATTATTCCAAAGAAAACCTTCAATAAAGAGTGGGCAACTGTGCAAGTTTCGCTACAGACAGAGTAATAGTAGTAGTAGTAGTAGTAGTAGTAGTACAGAGAGTCATAGCAGAGGCAGTTAGAAGGAACTTAGTTAGAGGCAGGGATAAACAGAATTTGGAAACAGATAGTCAAGGTCAAAGAAGCTTTTGTAAAAAATAGAATTAGAAAGTGGAAACATAATTTATAGTTCGGAAAAAAAGATGCAGTAAAAGTTAGGGAAATATAAATGTCAATATAACCACTGGAGGACTTACTGGGGCCAGCAGCAGGAGCCTCGGTAGAGGAGCGGTCCTGTGGTTCCCCCGCCGACTCCGACCCCGTCTTATTGCTCCTGGGTGGTGCTGATGATCATGTAAAATATAATAAAGAAAGAGACAAACATTAAGGAGTGCTGTGAAACAAATAATAATAAATCATTTGGAAAAATAAGTCAAACAACATTTTAGGAAACAACAATTGCAATAAAATTGACCTATGTAATCAGATGGATCGACTACTGGCTTCTTCCTGCATTGACGGATCGTCTACTTATTTATGAACACTCCAGTGTTCCATAATCATTCTGATTACAAATACTAACGAACCCTAGTAAGTACCACCTGACCTACACCACCTAATCCGGATGGGCCAATTGTTCACTAAGTCTGCATTTCCATTTTTTGCAGCCATCAAATGCATAGATGAGATGAAGGACACATGCATACATTTGTGAAAACATACATACAACAAATTGTGGGTTGGTTGCATGATTCTGATCTAGTTCTGCTACTGACTGACCATGCTAAGCCTACCACTCACTAAACAAAGTACAAAAGGTTCTACGGAGGACTGGGATAAGCAGCACTCAGTGACAGAGGAGGCGTCACGCAGACCGCATAAAACAATTATTAACTAATACTAACAAACTAAACCTAGTATCCAATATCCATCCACCACTATTTCACAGTAGGACAATGGAAGGACTAGAGTCTCTCTAGCAAATCGCATTACCTAACTTCAGTTCTCTAAAATAAACTCTTACATAATCAGCACAAGATAGCGCAAACTAAGTTGCAAACAAGTAAGAGTACCACCGAGCACCTGGGTCCTTAAATCAAAGAAGATTTTGCTTTTTGGAACGTAATTTACCAGCAACGCGTAGCACGCAGCAGTAATGTTGTTGGTCGTCAAATTTAATTTATACACAATAAGTTACTCACCAAGCCCGACGACCTCGACACCTAGCAGGTCCAACAGGTCCTGCTCCCGGTCCAGGATGTCGGACCACCGGTGGGCCAGCTGATTGTGGGTGCGCCGGACCCCAGAGCAACGGAACACTGCCCGGCGCACCTTCGCCCACTGACGGTGCTGCTCCTGGGTAGCGTACCCGGAGCCGGGCCTGCCGCCTGCTGCCAAGGTCAAGGGGAGGTGGCGCTGAATGAAAAACACAAGGGCGGCCACCTCCTCCTCCCCAAACAGTTGCAGGGCCTGCACCCCTGCAGGACGCATTCTGCCGCAAGGCAGGCGGCCCTTGTCTGCTCCTGCAGGTTAGGGGTGGGCGGAATTTGCGAAATCCACTTTTGCAAATTATTGCGAAAATGTTAATAATTATCGCAAACACGCGGAAATATCTCGAAGATGCGGAAGTTTTTTTCCCGCATGTTCGCGAGATTTTCTGCATGGTTGCGGCTTGCCAACTTACCCATGTGGTTGCTCGCGGGCGCGGCCATCTTGTTTTCAGTTGTCTCGCGGTGCATGATCGCGAGAAGAAAGACGTGATCGCGTGACGCATGATGTCACTGCGGGCGCGAACTGTTACGAGACAGCGCAAATGGCTAAAAACAATACAACATCTCATGGAGAACGCGACCGGATCAAGAAAACTTGTCGGCGAACGCAGGGATTCAGGTAAGGCGATCGCGCGCGCGAGAATGTTTTATTTTACAGCGCGAGCAAGAAACAAATTATCGCCAAGCTGCGGACTGCGGAAATTTTGACATTTTCCCGCTCTCCGCGGAACGCGAAAATGTCAAATTATCGCAATTTCCGCGAACGGAACGAAATTTTCGCCCAGGCCTACTGTAGGTCCCTTGCCCTTGGCACTAGCTGTGCCCTTGGCCATGGTTCTGGGGTGGGTGGGAGGCGGAAAAGAAAAGTTAGAAGGGGGAAAAAAAGTTAGGGGGAAGAAGAAAGAAAGAACTTTATAAAAGTAAAAAAAAGACAGTAAAAGTAGAAATAAAATGCAAAATATAAACTTAGGCAAAGAGAGAGATAGATGATAACTAAAAAAAAGTCAGAAAAAATACTTTAAATACAAAGGATTACAAAGATAAAGGGAGGATAGAAAAGTAGGCCCAGAACCATAGCATAGAGTGAAAAACAAGATGGCCGCGCCCATTCGCGACCGCGTGGGTAAGTTTGCGTGATATTTCTTGCGAACATGCACTATTCATCGCCAACAAGTAAAATGCGGTCCCGAACACGACAATGCACATCGCAAACACGCTATCCATGACCCAGAACAGGAAATAAGGCATCGCGAGCGGGCGGGACAATTGAAAAACAAGATGGCCGCGCCCATTGGCGACCGCATGGGTAAGATCGTGAGATATTATCCCCCGAGCATGCAAACAGCTCCCTGAACACGCTCACCGCGCTCCCGAACAAGAAAAATCCATCGCGAACGAGCGCCCCAAGCAACTACGTAAGCTCGCGAAGCTACGCGTAGCTCGCGTAGTGCAAGTACATCTTCGCGTAGCTTCGCGAAGCGCGACTACGCGAATTACGCCCAGGGTTAGTAATGACCAGGGACTGGGGAGATGGTGGGAGATGGGCACAATGGCACACATGCACAATTATGTGCAGCACACTGCACACCCACAATGATTGTGGAACATGTCCCTGATACCCTTGGCACACGGCAGCACACATAGAAACACCATGTAGGCCCCCGTCCACTATGTGCACAAAGGGGCCCCTCTCCATATCACCAATCTAACAACCTACCCATGCACATGTGCTGAATCCAGCAAAGCAGTGGCTCTGTGAGCCACACTGACAATGCAAGTGACACTGCATGACCAATAGCATGGCTGCAGTCAAAATACATGACATGGTGCACGACACGACACTGAGATGGCCCAGTGTGAATCACATCCTCAAAGGAGCAGGTCACACTCTGACACATCCACGTGCACATACAACCCCTGACGTCAATAACACATCTACAGATAAACCATGCCCAAAAGTACAAAAACCGTCCAAGAGCACAAATGACCCAAGTCACCAACATCTCAGCACCGTAAAAGCACACAAGTCAAAGGCACACCACCTCAAAGGGATAAGGGGCCGCTAAATCGGAGCTGCTGGGGCGACTCTCCCACAATGCAGCACACACACATAGCAATCACAGCACATCAACATTGACGACAATGTGGTACAAATTGCAACACTTTCACTACAGAACAAGGGCACAACTGGTGCCGCTTGTGCATAGCAGGAAACTGTGAGATGATAATGTATGAGTACAACCTCACATCCGTCATGTAGTCGGAATGTCCACTGTATCCCATCAAATAGCCAGCTCCTCCAAAACAGTCACAACGTACATTGTCATGCAGTCTGAATGTAAACATGAACAATGCATCAACATACATGGTACATACTTTCAACCTGCCAGTGGCACCCTGTGAGGCAGCCATACTACCTCCGCCCCCTGATGTGCCAGTGGCACCCAGTGAGGCAGCCATGACACCACCACACACACCTGACACACCTGACGCAGAAGACATATCAGAGGACTAAGATGTGAATGGTAATGACTCTGTGTGTGAAAGGAGGTTGTAGCATTCATCTCCGCCATATGGCCTGTTCCTGCGTGGTGCAGCCCTCTGCATCATGCCCTCGAACAACACCTTCCACTGTTCCCCGAAACACCCTGCGACATTCACCTGGATCCCGACATGGACTGCCATATCTGCTCTGGTTACCAATGACACAGCAATCAGGCTGCAGACTGAACTCTTCCTCTTCAGATTAACTTATCATTCCCCAAAGAACTCTGGTTGGCTCTCCACTGGGCAACCAAGTAATCTGTGGTTTGCATGTCCATGTACTGCTCCAGCTCCGACACACCACAGAATGTGAATAAAACATTCCAAATCACACAGATGTGTCATGTCTATGTGCAATCAAGTATAAAAGTATGGATGAATGTATGGAAACTGATTGCACAAAAAGGTACACCCTGGGAAATGACATCAATGTGCATGTTTGAGCCTGACCCACATGGTCAATTAGATGACTGTAAAGGTGTGAACTAGCTGTGGCCTCATTGCTCATGAACAACAATCTCTCAACCCCCCAACGTAGCCCCACGTCCATGGATTAAATAGAGCTGTGTGTAACAATGTCAAATTCGGTAGCAGGCCCAAAGTAGTGTCCCCCATGACATGTGACAACAGAACATCTCTCTGCATACCTACAAACACACAACTGTGTAGACACAGCCTGTTTTGATAGATCACATTGATCCACATGGCAAGAAGTTGGACACCATAGTCACAGTTCTGAAGACACGTAAGGTACAGGTCTGCCAGCAACTATCCCAACCACAATGTCTGGCTCACAGAAGTGGAGCTGCCAATAGGGACTCACCCCCAAGTGAAATGCGTCAGTCAGTCCCTCCCTGTGTCCGGACAATGCACACGATTTATCAGAGGGTCTCAAGGCGCTAGGGGTGGGGAGTGCTGCTACTGTTCAAAAAGCCAGGTTTTGAGGAGTCTTCTGAAGGTCAGTAGGTCTTTGGTCTGCCGTAGGTGGATGGGGAGGGTGTTCCATGTCTTGGCGGCGAGGTGGGAGAATGTTCTGCCACCGGCGGTCACTCTTCGGATGCAGGGGACAGAGGCGAGGGCGCAGTCAGCTGAGCGGAGCTTGCAGGTGGGGGTGTAGAAGCTGAGTCGGCTGTTGAGGTACGCTGGTCCGGTGTTGTGGAGTGCCTTGTGTGTGTGGGTGAGGAGCTTGAAGGGGAGCCAGTGCAGGTCTCTCAGGTGGGGAGTGATGTGGCTGCAGCGAGGGATGTCGAGGATCAGGCGTGCAGATGCGTTCTGGATGCGTTGGAGCCGTTTCAGGAGGTTGGCCGATGCTCCTGCGTAGAGGGTGTTTCCGTAGTCCAGTCTGCTGCTGACGAGGGCCTGGGTGACCGTCCTTCTCGTTTCGGTGGGGATCCACTTGTAGATCCTGCGGAGCATTTGGAGGGTGTTGAAGCAGGAGGAAGAGACGGCGTTGACCTGCTTCGTCATGGAGAGGGTGGGGTCGAGGATGATCCCCAGGTTGCGTGCGTGGTCGGTGGGTGTTGGAGCTGTTCCCAGTGCGGTCAGCCACCAGGAGTCATCCCAGGCCGAGGGGGTGGATCCGAGGATGAGGACCTCCATCTTGTCCGAGTTTAGCTTCAGTCGGCTGTTCCTCATCCATTCGGCAACGGCCTTCATTCCTTCGTGGAGATTGGTTTTGGCGGTGTGGGGGTCCTTGGTGAGGGTGAGGAGCAGCTGGGTGTCGGCGTAAGAGATGATGTTGGGTGAGCAGTGCCATGTAGATGTTGAACAGCGTAGGGCTGAGGGATGAGCCCTGGGGTAAGCCACAGATGATCTTGGTGGCTCTGGAGCGGAAGGGGGGAGGTGGACGCTCTGTGTTCTGCCGGAGAGGAAGGAGGTGGTCCAGTCCAGGGCCTTCTCTTGGATCCCGGCATCTTGGAGGCGTGTTCGTAGTGTGCGGTGGCAGACCGTGTCGAAGGCGGATGACAGGTCCAGGAGGATGAGGGCCGAAGTTTCTCTGTTGTCTAGCAGGATCCTGATGTCATCGGTGGCGGCCATGAGGGCAGTTTCGGTGCTGTGGTTGCTGCGGAACCCGGACTGGGACTGGTCCAGGATGCTGTTCTCCTCGAGGTAGCTGTCGACGGCCTTCTCGATGACCTTCGCCGGGAACGGAAGCAGGGAGATGGGCCAGAAGTTCTTGAGGTCCTTGGGGTCCGCCTTGGGTTTCTTGAGTAAGGCGTTGATCTCGGCGTGCTTTCAGCTCTCCGGGAATGTTGCTGTCTCGAAGGAGATGTTGATGGTTTTCCGGAGATGGCGTGCGATGGTGGTGATGGCTTTGTTGAAGATCTGGTGTGGGCATGGGTCTGACGAGGATCTGGAGTGGATGGTGTTCATGATGTTGATGGTGTCGTCGTCGTTAATGTTGGTCCAGGATAGCAGGCGGTTGGTGCGGGTGGTGGCCGTGGGGGCGGGGGTCTCAGTGGTTGCTGGGGCGGTCGTGGCATTGAAGCTGTCTGCGATCTTGTGGAGGAAGAAGGTGGCCAGTGAGTCGCACAGGTCTTGCGACTTTGTGAAGTTGCCAATACTTTATTAGCATGTGCGTGTCAGTACAGGCAAGACAAGGGCCACAACATGCAGACCAATGCTTCAGAAACTGACAGGCAGCATAGGAACATGTAGAGGTGCAAGAAATGGTGAGACAAAAATGAACACCAATCCTTACGGATGGCAACGGTCTCAGCCCACCTTGCCTTGTAGTACGAGTCATGTGATGTTTGTCGTATGCCCATTGCCCCGTGTCAGGGGACATGATTCACAGCCCATGGGATCTGCATAGTGCTGTACCACTGGACTGTGCTGACTTTCTGCCCTGCTGACAGTGAGCAGGTGAAAGGGTCCAACAAGGTCACATGTAGTACTGCATTGCCATGTGTGTACTCTCCCTCCAGCAGTATGTCAGATTTATGAACGTTGCCAAATAACGCTGTGCAGCTCCGCCCATGTGACTGCCTCACCTTGGACAGGTGTGTGTCAATACTCATAGGTGCACGCACATGCATTCTGAGTCCAGGCGAACGCGGACACGTCCACTGTTGTTGTGGGATATGTGACCATTCCTCCGACATGCAACAAGGTGTTGAGACCTGTGCTCTGGGTTACAATCAGTTGTGGCAGCAGGAACGTAGTTACTCATCCATGAATGTGAGTGCAGCTTCATGGGCAATCAGTTCCAAGAGTATGTCGTTGCTGACTTCAACGAACACAAGGGAGAGCCAATCGATTAACTGGTCCGGACGGATGTGCTCTGTCCACGCCGTTTCACCAATCTGCAATCCGCAAGCCCAATAGGGGAGCGCCTCGATGTGGTCACTGCACACGAGATCTTGTGCAATCTCCTATGCCCAACTGCCAGCACAATCGCCAAATATAAAGGCATCCCATGCACAGGTATCATGGTTACACTCCTGGTCATGGGCCAACAGGGAGTGCACACACAAGTCATTATCCAGTTCAGCTACCGTTGTGTTGGATAGGCAGGCATCCATGGGCCACTCGAATGTGCATGATCGACCGTGGAACCATGGCTGGACCCAGGTGGCGTACGCAAGACGGAAGCTCAGACAGTAACTGATGCGCAACACTGCCAGTGGTAGTGCTCCCAACAAATGCAGCATACGTGCACGGTACAGTCCCATGTGACAGGGGTTGTGCATGTGCCCAGGATGTCCCGCCATTGCGTTGGTGGCTCTCGTGGAACCAGCACTCGTCTGACCTGCAGCAGTTGTGTGGATAATATGCCAAAGCTCGGAGCAATGAGTCGTATGTGTGTGCAACGCTTGGAAGAATAGGTTGTTGTGCACGTAAGTGTCAAGGGCATCCCATGCAGGAGTAACTCAAGCAAGGACTTCTGTGTGTGGGGTGTGGTTACGTTGGTCTTTCATTAGCGATGTGCGTGGTGTGGGAGTCCTCATCATCTGCAATGGTATCTCTCTCAGGGGGGACCAGCCGCATGCCAGACCAAGGTCGGCGTACAGATGTCCTTCCGCCTTATGTATTGAGACAAAGGAGCTTTTATACCTAATGTTAGTCTGACTACTGCTTGCATTCTCGAAATGTGATGTGGCTTTCGCAATGCAATGCAGGCTGGGCTTTAGGCTCATGGAGCACCATTAGATATGTACACAACAGTTGGCATGTATGAGCCAGGAGCCCGATCGGCCTTGCGCTCCTTGTACAGTCTCTCGCCCTCTCTCTCCCTCTCTCTCTCCGTCTGTCTCTCTCTCTCTTGCTCTCTCTCACTCCCTCACTCCCTCTCTCCCTCTCTCCCAGTCTCCCTCTCTCTCTCCCTCTCTTTCTCTCTCTCTCTCTCTCTCTCTCCCCCTCTCCCTCTCTCCCTCTCTCTCTCCCTCTCTCCCTCTCTCTCCCTCTCTCTCTACCCCCCCTCTCTCTCTCTCCCTCTCCCTCTCTCCCTCTCTCTCTCTCTCTCTCTCTCTCTGTCCTTTGATGTGCGCTTGACACACCTTCTTATCTGGAATTTTGCCTTCCAGGCTGTGACTTACCAATGCAGTGAATACCCGCCATGACTCTTCCAAATAGTGATTTTGAGTTAAATTTGAGTGAAAGATTTTGTTTGTAATTTCAATGATGAATGAATGATTCCCCATTTTCTGACCACACATGAATGTTAATTGTTGAACATCAGGCTTATTGTTTTGTTCAGAATTTCGTGAAGTTGATGGGCAGTATCTTTGCCCAGGGGGGAGGGTGCCCGGTGTAGGGCCCGGGGGGGGGGCTGTGGGTGGTGGTAGTGGGTGTTGTGGCCCTCTTGGGTGTCCGAGCTGCATGATCAGTGGCTCCATGGCATCTGTTGTTCTTCAGGTGTGGCTCTGGGCTGGGCTCCCTTTCATACTGCAGGTAGTCGTCCGATTTGACACCAGGTAGGAGCAGGTGTTAAATCCCTGCTGCTAACGCGCCTTATCGCATATTTTGTGATCTTATCGCCGATCTGGCTGGTCGTTGAGAATGTTGCGAAGTGGTATTGTTGCGGCTTTTTGCACAGGAATGCCTACTCTGCATCTCATTAGCGTTAGTTGCCGGTGTCATCTGTGGCAATGTTTTTGCGGCTGCTATCGCAGGAAAACTGGTGATATCGGCTGTTAGCTCCAGCTTGCGAATAGGGCGATACATTTATCACCACTTTGGCTGAGATAAAGTGCCGATAACTCGGCGATAAGTCCTTGAGAATATGCCCCTTTAAGTGCTCTTTGAGTCTCTCAGACAAAACCATCTACAAAGTCAGAGCGGCTATTTCATGAAGAACATATTGATATCTGTTCTTCGCTTGGTATATCTAAAAAAATGGGTTATTGGTTGAGGGGATTCAGGCTTAATTTAGGCTTAACTTTAGGCTTAACATACAAAGGGTAATAAAGTGAAGACACAACACAAGAAAAATCCCCAACCAAATCGAAAAACATAGTGTAAAATGAAATAAATGCAATGACACTAAAACAAATCAAAACAATTAGTAGAACCAGAGTTATGAATTTGTAGTTTTTAGAGCAAAATGACATCCAAAAGATCAAAGCACCAACCGCGGGTATCTGGTGTTGCGATACAAGGACAAAGCCAAAAGTTAAGGCTGACCCTGATGGAGCACCTGTCGGACATATCAGGTGTATTGGGCCTGGTCTCAGCTTGTTTTAGGACTTAAAGTAAAATGTGAAGAAAATGTCTTCAGAAGGTAGATTTCAGCAGGGCAATGCAGCAGGCAGTGTCCAGGAAGGAGGTGTCATCACCAGGGAGCCGCTCGACGAAGTTGTGGTGAAGATTTGTGCCATCGGATTTAGTCATTTTTGGAAGTCAAAAATCTCCATTGGGATGAAGCTGCAGGCTGTAGCCGATGAGGGCACCATGAGGCCGAATACCTTCACAGAGAGTTCCTACTGAACAGGATTTGTTGCTGCAGAGAAAGGAGCAGGAGCTACAGCGAAGGCAGGCTGACCGGCGATTTACCTCGGGCAGATCGGCTAGTGGGTAGGTCCCGAACTTCAATCGTTTCTAAGGATCATTTTTTCTGGAAATTTTTCATTTAAAAAAAAAAATTATTGTTATTGATTTTTAGATGATCAGAAAGGAACAAGTAACAAAAGCATGGGGACAAAATACATAACTTATCCAGCAAATAAGTAAAGAGCATAATTAGCGGCAAAACAAAAACCTACAACCCAATTGGAGCGTAGCAAACATAACAGTTGTACTGATAATACATTTTCCCCTAAATTAAGAACAAAAAGGAAACAAATAATATGTAATCATATAATGCATATAGTACACAGGTGGAGGAGTGCACCGTGGAAAACAAATAAAGCTAAGACACTGGGTGGACCCATTCTGAGAAGTAACAACCTTGGCCACCCAGCCCCAGACAGGGTCCCAGATCTCACCAAGCTTTTTTCTCTGAGGATCACTTTCAATTAGCACCATCTCCAACGCACTTATATATGAAAATTCCTGCCACCAGATCCATGGATCGGGAGAATCACTGGAGAGCAAGAATCGTGCCAGAACCAGCATAGCTAGCGTGATAGAAAAGAAATATAAACCAGATAAGTAGGAAGGAATAAATGGTGACTGACCTCACTTAATCAGCATTGGGTCAACCACAAGCGCCAGGGTAGAAATGCCACATAATTTGCCAAAAACAAATTCCCAGTACAATCGCAATGCAGCACAGGATGCAAATACATGAACCGCATCAGCTCCTGCAACTCCACAACGCAAACAGTGATCATCCGGCCATTACTTCATAATGAAGAGACAACGTGGGGTATAATACCAATCTTTAATACATTTGAGATGATGTACCTTAAAACAAGGTACATTCAAACCTGAATGAAACAACACATTGCCACACCGGAGGTCAGCAACTGTTACTTCCCTATTGAGCAGAGTACTGCACTTATGAGCCCTCAGCTGGAACAAGTCATATGCATGATTTTGAGATGACAAATAGATTGACTTATAGACCAGCCTGATGTTTTTTTTTAATGGATTCTTCCTTTGAAGGTCCTGGCAGGGGTTACCAGTACAACTCACATCTTCTTCCTTGAGACTTAATATAAATTGCCCCATCTTATATATCTAAAGAAAACCGTAAATGGAAGAGGAACCTGCTGTTGTGAATATCACAAACGAAGGACAAGGCATCACCATCAAATTATTCCTTTCCTAAGTCTCCCTGAAACCTCCATGGATACTATGAGTAAAGTGGGTATTATAACACAAAATATGTAAGCTGATTATTCAGGGTGAGCCCGGAAAATATTCTTTTAAAGGAACCCCAAATAAATTGGAATACTTTTAGCGTCTTAAAGCGGGTTCGCTTAAAGTATATTGAGTCAACGATACTCACACCGGGGACTATCTGTACTGCCAATGCTAGAAACTCTGTAAACATATGACCTAGTGGCCAAAGCCCCCACTCCAATACCAATCAGAGTCGTGAGAAGAATAACACCAGAAAATAAAACATGAGAATCGAGATTGAAACCCCCCATCTTCCTCAGGCTGCTGTAGAAAGTGGATCTTACTCGAGGCATATGATTGGACCTGATGAACTTCTGCTATACTGTCTCAACTTTAGTAAAAATAATCCACTGCAAGAAAAAGTGGAATACAATGGAAAAAATAAAGGTACTAAGGGAGAATAACCATCTTAATACGATGGCAGAGGCCAATACGCCCCAAATGCAACCAGCTGCATTAAAGAAAAACTTCCACAGAATGTTGATACAAATTCTCATAGTTATTCTCCAGAAGCTCAGGGAAATTAATCATCAAATTTACCCCTAGATAGACCAAGGACGATACCCACCTCTCATCCCGCCGGAAGGAGCCAAATTGTATAGGATCTGGGTCTTATCTGAATTTAAATTGTAACTAGTGACTTCTCCAAATAGTTGGGATGCTGTCACTACTGCACATAGACCACTGATCAGACCTGGGGTCAGGATAGGAATATCATCCGCATACATGAGGATTTTTGCTTCGTAGGGGTGCCGTCTTAGAGATTGTATCTCTTTGATCTGTTTAAGAGATTGAATAAACGGTTCAATATAAAGAGCGAATAACTGAGGGCAGAGAGAGCACCCCTGTAGGGTACCATGGAGAATAGAAATAGGATATGATAATAAATCTGTGCTGCGTATCCTTACTTTAAGGCCAGAGTAGAGGCGCCTGAACCTAAGTCAGCAGACTCCATGCCTCCCCAATGGGAGGCCAGGAGACCCGATCAAAGGCCTTCTCAGCATCCAAACAGATCATACTGACTGGACCGATGCATGCAGAGGCCACCTCCAAAGCCCTAATTGCCACATTGACATGCAATGTTGCTTCCTAGCCAGGGATGAAACCATGCTGGTTTGGGTCCACCAATTCCGAAATGATGACAGACAACGATTAGCGAGAACGTGCATGTAGATCTTAGAATCCGCATTAATTAAGGAGATTGGGTGGTATGATTCACTGAGTGTAGGATATTTTCCTATTTTTGGAGAAATTACAATATTTGTCTTCCTCTAAGACTAAGGAACCTTATCTGACAGATCAAAAGAAGTAAGTAGATCCCTTAACATTATGGCCAGAGTCTGCAAGAAGGTCGCATAAAACTCTAATGATATCTGGTCAGGACCCGAAGCCTTCCCACTGGCCAGGAAAATAATGGTTTCTTTAACCTCAAAAGCAATAATAGGGTGGCTCCAGCTTGGACCGCTGGATGCAGGTCGCCTTGTGATTGATATATTGCCGTATAAATCGAGAGTTGTCCTTGGTGGACGAAAAACAGTCCTCCCTATAGAGGTCTTGGTAGAACCAATTAAAGACCTCACAGACTGAAGCTGAATGTGCAGCAATAGAGCTGTTCTCATTCCTGATCTGCTGGATGCTATTCGAGCTAGAACTGTTTCTCATTCTGAATGATATAATTTTCCCAATTTCTTCACTTTTTTAAAACTAATTAAACAAAGGCCTTCCAATCCCAAACTGTTTTCTGAGAGAGGCTCTGAGAACGGAGGACTGCTCCTGAAGCTGGTCGGCCTGAGGATCATCCTTCACCATGATGCAATATCCTAGATCAGATTCCAAGTAACTAAGAGTCATTTGGGTCAGGCAAATGTGATTTGGAGCAAATGTGGTTACTGTGAAAGAAACATTATATCTTTGTTTGGCAGCACATTTATGGATATTGTATATTTCAATCAGTAAGGTGGAGGAGTAGCTTGATGACTTCGTGGTGTATCGGCAATAGCGAGCAATGGTGTCAGCCCTGGTCAGCAGCTAAATATCCTATCATGGAACATCAATGGGGTTGAGATGCCACATAAGCGCAAACTTGTAGGGGAAGAAGTGAACACGCTTAGGTCACATATCCTCTGTCTTCAGGAGACTCATCTGTCTCAGACAAAAGGTTCATTGTTAAAGGAACTTGGCTATCAGACTATCCCTTTCTTGTTTTACTTCCTCTGAGAGGGGGGTTGCCCTCCTGGCATGTGATAGCAGGTGGGGATTTTTGCGACAAAAGGCGGATCGGGGGGGGCTACCTCTTGGTGGCAACTATTCAAAAGGACAGGGACCACTTTACTAACTGTGTCCTATATGGGCCGAATACAGACAACACAAAGGCCCTCAATTTTCTTTTATCAGAGCTGCATTTTTGGGTTCCACCATTTATCAGATAATGCGCTGTGTCCTAAAAGTGATTTGGAATCTCAGCATGTGTCCTCAAATCAGCTTTCTAAAGACCTGGCTCTCTGGGACAAGCATCAGCTTTTGGGAGCTGTTCATCAGTTAATTTCCTCATATTCTGTGGTAGATCTCTGATGCTTTCTGCATCCTAAGGAACCAGAATTTGCGTTTTGTTCTGCTCCCCATAAAGCTATGTCAAGGTTAGACATGTTCTTGATTAGTAATACTCTAGACTCCTCTTCAAGGATTATACTCAACCCAAGGGTCTTGTCGGACCATAATTCTTTGTCACCATTTACCCAACTTGGGGAATCTACCCAGGCATTAGGCCCTTGGAGTTGGACATTCGAGCGTAGATTATAATTGGAAGCTGGATATGTTGCCTCTATGAATGTCCACCTAAGGGAGTTTCTCGAACCCAACATTGGATCAGCACCACTCCTGGTGGTCGGGGCTACTCTTTAAGCCTTGTATTGTGAACAGACCCTCCAATTCACCTCCCATCAAAGGAGGATGGTGTTGATGGCTGGAAATCTTTCTATGTCCCAGGTTTTAGGGTTATTCAGGAGCAGCACTTCTAACACCACTTCCAAGGATCCAGGACCGGGGGGCACCAGTTGGGGGGGGGGTTTACTAGCCACCCCAGCAAAGGCCAGGTATAGGATTCAAGACCTCAGGAGCTTGTTATGTCCCTGTAACTCACACTCAGGAGGCCAGACAGCTAGCCTCTGGAGTCACTTCTGGTGGTACTTGGTTTATGGAGATGATCCAGTTCTCCTTTAAGCAGCAAGGCAGGCCTTCAAGCAGCTGGGCAAACCTATGGTACAGCAGGACTATCCTCTGGGGGTCCAAGCAGTTCTCCTGAAGTCTTCAACAGGTCGAGGAGTATACTGAAGAGTTGTTCTGATAATCCAATATGTATACCAGGTGCCAGCCTTTGAAGCAGGAGGGTTCCCTATCCAACCCCCACATCTGACTCTAGAAAGTTCTTTCCTTCCCCTGCCAAGGCTCTAAGAAGTCTTGCTAACAAAATACTAGTGTGCTGGAGGCAAGCCCTTTGAAGTGTAACTGAGGTTGGGAACAGTACCTATCCCAGTCACCCTGGTAGGATGGCCCATCTTGCCAACAACTAGACCCTTTTGTCTCACTGACTGGGAGGACTACACAAGCAGAGCCATTCACAGTCATGCAACCCAGGACACTGGTAGAAGGCACAGATGATTGGAAAAGAAAAATGCTAACTTTTCAAAAATGTTATTTTCAGAATTTTGTCTTAACATCGACTTTACCATTAAAGAGGAATTTAAATTACAATTCATTTTAATCTAAACCTGATACCATTATCTGCTCCCAATCCCAAGTTAGCCCTTATTAAATTTAATAAGGTAACCCAATGTTATTCAATTGGAGAAATAGGTCTTACAGTATTGAAAAATTAATGTAGGAGTTTTTCACTACTAGGACATATAAAACTGAAACCCACATGCCATACTTTTTTAACTACAGTACACCTTGCCAAACGGGCCTTAAGGGCCCACCTTAGGGCTGACATATGTATTAAAAAGGGAGGTTTAGGCCTGACCAAAAAGGTTTATTTTGGCAGATCGAATTGGCAGTGTAAAGCTACATTACAGGCTGTAATGAGAAGTCAGAGACACGTTTTGAAGTGCTACTTTAGTAGGTGGCACAGCAAGTGTTCCAGGCCCACTTTTAACCCTGTGTACACATACAACTCTACACTGGGGACTTAAAATGTAAGTAAATTAAATGTGCCGATCAGATGCAGGCAAATTTTAACATGTTTTAGGGAAAGAGCACATGCCCTTTAGCTATGGTTAGCAGTGGTAAAGTTCTCAGAGTCCAAATGCCAACAAAAATAAATTCAGAAAAACAGGAGCGGTGAAGGCAAAAAGTTCACATGTGACCCTGCAGAGAGGGCCAAGTCCAACAGTGCATAAATCTGTCATATTAACTCAATTGTGGTCAGGGTCCTCGTCAAAATCTTCATCAGTGTTGGAAACCATCAGCTGCATTGCAGGATTTAAGGTATTGCACCTCTTAATTGAAATGTTTTCAGCCACCAATATTGTCTGTTCATATCTTTTAAGGCGGCCATTTGTCAAATGCTGAGTTCTGGAGCGATTCAACACGATTTTAACTGAATGAGGAACAAACACAATGAGTTTATGACCCATAGCAATTCCTTCACTTTGTTCTATAATAAGGGAAACAGCTGCAACTATCCTCAGACCACCAGGAAGAGCTACAGCTACTGGACGTAATGCAGCATTATTATACCTTCATGTTTTTGAGTTAGCATTGAAAGTGCAAACCAGCTCTTCTGATTGAAAAAAAGATAGAATTGTATGACAAGACAGGAGGCTAGCATTATGCAAAATCTCTTACTCACTCCTTCTGAGCAGCAACATTTAAAAGCTTCAAGAACCAGAACACAAAAACACATGACAATCAATTAGAATATTCAGTCCCATAAGTAGTCCTTGTCCTCGATGTTCTTTCTCTTTTGTTTGCTGCTTCTAAGCAGATAAGTATATCGAGATAAGTTAATGTGAGATGTGGTATGAATGATTAATATTTGTAAGATGCATATACTTTACCCAATGTATGGGTATTAAGCAGCTTTAGATAAGTAAATATAAGGTAATAGCTTTGATGTATTAAAAGACTTTTAACATTAATATATAAATATTGGATGTTAGAGATTCACAGAGTGCGTTCACAATGATTTAGGAGTGTTTGATGTGTTTTTATTAGAAAAATAACAATTGTACTGATTGTGAAAGTATTTTATGGGATTTACTCAAGGAGCTGTCTAGGAAAGTGGAATCTTCTTCTTATGGTTACAACCCACTTTTTGCCAAATGTGATACTGTTTTTGACTAGTCTGACTGGGATCCTGCTAAGCAGGACCCCAGTCAGTCTGCTTACTCCCTAAAATGTTATGCCAAGTACTTAGGTACACTCCAGATTGGATACTGGGTTACCCTTGTCAGTCCCTAGTATATGGAACCCATGTACCCAGGGCATAGGTACCCCAGAGGCCTCCTTTGGCCTGAAGCATGTATTATGCCACCCTTGAGAGTCCATGCAAAATGGAACTACAGGCCTGCCATTGCAGCCTGTGTAAGTTGGTGCATGCACTTACTAAACATATAGGTTTACTATACCTAAGGGTCACTACACTTAAATCCTGAAGGCAGGGTGCTTGGTTCTAAGTGAGAGGGTGCCACTGCATGAGCAGAACACCCCTACAGCCTACGGAGTCCATTCTCCTGAGTTGTTAGTGCAACAGCCATTTACGACATATATAGTGGCATTATGCGACTGCGTGATGACTAACTCTAAAACGGTTGAAAGCAACCCTATCGTGTTTGGTGTGAAACATTGTGGAATCATACCCTCACACTAGTAACCAGCGTGGGAGGTATGATTCCACCCCTCAGAAGCAAGCTTCGTTGAGTCCCTGGTGTTCCCGGTACCAGCCTTCTAGTCCTGGGCAGCACAAAATGGTTGCCGCTGACCAAAGACACGTTTCTGCCCTCCTGCTGCTGAGCCGAGCTGGAGCAGAGGAAGGTGGAACAATAGGCATCCTGTCACAGGAAGGTGTGACCATCTCCCAGACAGGATTTAGTGTATTAGGGCTGGGTGGGTGCGCTTGCTAGCAACCAAAAGTCTGCATGAGGGGCACATTTGGTGTCCCTGTGCATAGTCCAATTCAAACCAGTCCTGGGAGCTGTTGGGTCCTGCTCTGGGGCGAAACTGGACAAAGGACATGGGAGTAACCTCTCCACTGTCCAGACCCTCCCCTGGGAGGCTCCCCTGAATCTGTCCAACCCTCTCTCGTGGGTACAAAAGAGCTTACCTGGCTGTAGGGCCCTAGATCCAACGTCGACAAAATTCTGAACCAGAAACCACTGAACTTCGACCGTCTGGACACTATGGACTTCTCTGTACTTTGTTTGGTCCTCGTGGCTGCAGAGTCAAGAACTCCATCAACGCACCTGAAGCACCTGACATCGGTGGGCATTTCTCTACCGAGCCCCCGGTCACTCCTAAGTAACCCAGACTCTGTCCCATCTCCTTTCCGATCCTCTTCAACAAAAATCCACCTTTTGATTCCAATGGACACTTTTCTTCTTTCCAGCAGCGGCTCTTCTTCGAAGTCCTTCATTGGGTTCGATAGCGGTTTCTGACGCCACTTCACACCTATCCACCCTGCTTCCCTGGGATAGGTAACTCTGGTACTACGGTATCCACGGGTGGGGTGACTCTCCAAACTCCTAAGTTCCACGGGGTTTCTTCGAAGACCCCTTGGAAGGGTCCCAAAATTGTAAAACTTCAACCGCGACTTCCCCATCGAATTGTACGGAGCACGCAGTCGTGTTCCCACACTGCACCCATCCTCCATGGGGTCCCTACTTATTCACCTTGGGTGGTTATTTGGGGTTCCAGCGATTCTACATCCTCTAGACACTGTCTTGACTCGAGTCGTGGTTCTTATACCACTATTTTAGTATATAGTTTGGTCTCTCCCTGAAGCCCACTGTGTATTAATGCTATTGTTTCTGTGCTACAGTATTGTGTGCTTTGTGAGTATCTTCATGTAGAAGATACTGTGTCATACTCAAGAGCGTTATATCAATAAATACATATTTTTATAAATACTCTGTGGTTCTCCTTTCATTTAACCAATACTATAAGGTTGCATTCTGGTAAAACAAGCTGCTTAACATTCCTTCAATTCTAAGCCTGAAGGCTGCTCTCCACAGCTACCACTTGGATAGCTTTCTAAGGTTACATTTGACCTCTTAAATCACCATAAGGGTTGGTTGGACTGGTACAAGGTGCCCACTTTAACTAGTGGACATCATATACCAGGCCAACTTCTCACAAGCAGCTCAAGGCCTCACGCTCAAGCATTGCTTGAATCGTTAAATTATCCTAACGCACACAGCCTGGATGTGCGACATGACGGCAGACACCTCGAGCAGCGAGAACAAATTAATGGTGTTCTTGTGATTGTAGTCAAGCACACAGTTGATTCATGGAGGAGTGAACGTCAGTTTTGCAAGGCAGTAGACCCTTTTTCAAAACAAAAGGATTCCTTTCTAAGGGATATAGGCAGGAAAAGCCCGTTACTAGGCAATGCAACGCTTCCAAAAGAGTTTGTTGCAGAGAGTGGAATAACCACAGTTTGAGGGATTTATGGGGAATTAGTGAACAGAGAAAAAGAGTTTTCAAGATAAGGTCCATAATTAAAACATGACAGACCAAGAGAATGTGAGATGGAAGGGATTCATTTGTTGAGGGACATTTCAAGATTGGGATTGGATGATGAAAATTGATCTCAAAGACACCTATTTCATGTTACAAATAGCATTGGAAAGTCAGGGAAATTTAAAGTTCAGATGGAAGGGAGTGTTATACCAGTTTCAGTGTCTACCATTCGGCTTGTCAGCAGCCCCATGGTGCTTTATAGACGTTTTGAGACCGGTACCAGGCGGATTATATCTCAGGAACTGAATGATGCAGTACAGGAGACAGTTAAACAGGTAAGGTACTTACTATGAAACGGGAATGAAAAATATGGACTAAGAGGAGTATTTTTTTATAAGTAAAGATCCAGGGGACAAATATATGAACAAAAGAAAGGTCAGTTAAATGAGATCCAGCAACAAGGGAGTCCAAAGCGGCTCAGGGAGAGTTGGTGTCCGAAGCGGCACACAGGGACAGCAGTGTAACACTGAAAATTAGCAAATTCCATTAGATGAGATGGACATGACAGGTGATACATCCAACTTGAATGAATATTTTCTGGCCTTAGATTATAACGATTGTATGAATGAAGAATATACATTTTCAATCTGTCTTCCATCCTTTTGGGTAGAAATTATTTGAGTGATGTGCTATAAGACACCCAAAGGGTAAAGATTGATGGCCCCTAGAGCATTTGCATGATTATATAAAACATCAGATTAAGAAGCATCTAGAAAAGAAGGAAAGGAATAATATGAAAGCTGTGCTCTCATCCTGTAATTGATGACAAGCTGAAATTAACCCCTAATCTAGACCCAGAATTGATCACCTGTTTATATAAATTGAGTAGAGACCCGTGAAAGGGCTGGGCGAGGATTCTAGATGTGCTGGGACCACAGCCAAGAATCTTTGATTTCGCAGAGAATGCATATTTGAAAGGGATTGAATTAAATATTTGTTTACTAAGAGGATGGTGTCAACGCACAATTTGGTTTTTGGGAAATGCAAATGCGGGACTCCTAGCTGAGAGATGCAGAACGGTTCTTATGCTCATCAACCTGCATTTAAGGGATTTGGCAAAAAAAGATGCAAGAGAGGATGTCAAATGTTTATTGTTTGGTGAAAGAATGGTGAAGTATTTATGTAACTACGTGCAGTCTGTCACAAGTTTAGACAAGGCACAGTTTCACTATGCACAGGGCTTTTACAAAAACTGTTTTTATGGTAGGGCTGGAAGGAGAGGGCAACCTTTCAGCCGGGCAAATTATAAGTCCCAGTATTCAGGATACCAAAACATTGGAAGCTATAGAGAGAACCAAGAGGTTCCAGGTTTCTATCTCCTGGAGGAGAGAGGAGGAAGAGGTAGGGTAGTTAGAGGACACGGACAAGCTACAAATTCAGGGCAATGGGAGCATGAAGACTGTTACTGGTTTTCTTCTAACAAAGGTGGGAGGAAGATTAAGATTCTTCCAAGATCAACTGGCAAAGGATGTTTGGGTCTTGGCAATAGTAGAAGGTTATCAAACAGAATTCGATACAGAACCTTTCCAAGTAATAGAATCAAACAAGTTGGTTTTCAGAAAAGAACTGAAAAGGGTTGTATTAGAGGAGATAACTCAGTTGTTAGCAAAAAGTGAGATAACAGAAGTGGGAGGGGAAAAAAACAATTTGTAAGTATGTTAGTCTAGTAGAGAAGAAGGACAAAGGATGGAGGCCAGTAATACATTTTAAGAACTTAAACCAATTTGGAACATACAGGAATTTTGAAATGGAAGGGATTCATTTGTTGAGGGACATTTCAAGATTGGGATTGGATGATGAAAATGGATCTCAAAGACACCTATTTCATGTTTCCAAAAGCATTGGAAAGTCGGGTAAATTTAAAGTTCAGATGGAAGGGAGTGTTATACCAGTTTTAGTGTCTACCATTCGGCTTGTCAGCGGCCCCATGGTGCTTTATAAAGGTTTTGAGACCGGTACCAGGTTTCTTGAGAGAAATGGGTGTACGAGTGATCATTTATTTAGGTTTAAAGCATTTTTATTGAGACAAAACAAAACATGGAGGAGGGGGATAGGAGGTTAGGGTTACATACAATACAATAAAAGAAAAAGGTGCAACTCAGGAGGGTTGGCGAAGGGTAGTTCGGTGGTCCAGAGGAAAAGCACAGTAAATGAAAGGCAAAAAATACAATCTGTTGAATCCCTGCGTGCATATCCAACACCCCAAATCTGAGCAATGAAAGCCATTAGCAACTCAACAAAGCACAATCCAACCCCCCCATCCCCCATCCCCCCAGTAAAGGAAAAAGGAAAGAAACAATACCCCAACTCCCCCGTCCAATGGCTCCGCACTAGGTTTATCCGCCCCAAAAAGCCCGCACCCCCCCCCCGAGGATCCCGTCTCACATTTAGTCTAGTCCGCCGGGATCACCGGTGGCGTCAGCCTAAGAAGCCTAAGATACCTCGGGCAGGTGAGCTCCCGGAATTCGGTGGACAGCAGCGCTAGGAAGGGTTGCCACAGCTCTTCAAATTGGTCTATCTCCCCCGCCACCGTAAGCGACAACTTCTCCATTCCCAGCACATGCCAGAGCCTATGCAACCAACCCGTAATGGAGGGAACAGTGGTGGTGCGCCAGTGGATAAGGATGTTCTGGACCGCAGACCCCAGCGCAATCGCGATCTGCCTACCCCTGCGGGACTTCAGTGGGTACATTAGGTCATTGGGGAGGCCCAGCAAGACATACGCTGGAAAGCGCGGCAGCTCTATATCAAAGTGCTTATCCACCTCGTCCAAAACTTCCTTCCAGTAAGCGGTCAGCACGGGGCAATCCCAAAGAATGTGTGAGAGGGTACCCTCCTGCCCGCAGCCCCGCCAGCACCCCTTGTCAGTGTGTCTATGCATTTCATACAGTCTCTCCGGGGTGTAGTACCAATAAGTGGACACCTTAGTAAAGGTCTCCGTAAGGCCCGTATGATATGCAGAGTGCCGCGCCCGATACGCAATTTTGTCCCATTCCTTGTGGCTGAGTGTCCTACCCAATTCTCTGTGCCAGCGCTCCCTCCCTGGGTTATAATAGTGAAACGGCGGGGGTTGTAGGTACTTGTACAAATCGGTAATTAGCTTAGCATCGGAGGTCCGGGTAACCAACCACCTCTCATACGGTGTAATTTGACGAGCAGCGGTGTCACGCACCTGGGGCTGGAGGGCCCAATGCCGAACCTGCATGTAGCGCAATCTGTCCAGCTCCGTCAGGCCGAATTCCCGCCGAAGTTGCTGAAAAGGAATCACGCCCTCCGATCCATAGATCTGGAAGAGCACCCTGCAGCCCGCATGCACCCAATGGGAAAAAGCTCCCGGCTCCATCCCTGGGGAGAAGTCCGGGTTACCCACTATGGGTGTGAACGGCGAAGGGAAGGTGGTAAGGCCCCGAACCTCGCAGACTGCATCCCACACCCTCAGGGGGACCCGCGTAACAAAAGAGGCGTAAAGGTTAGGGGGGCGATGCGCGCGGCACAAGAATGGAACCTCTTGTAAGGTGCGGCCCGCCACTGCCTGGTCTTGAAAAAGCCAGTGTTTGTCGGACTCCCACCTGCTCCACTCCACCAGATATCGCAGCTGCGCCGCCTGAAAGTACTTACGGAGGTCCAGGATACCGAGACCCCCTGCCTCCGGAGCAAGCGTGGAGAGGACCCTCTTCATCCGCGGCTTGCGGCCCTGCCAGACAAAGCGGGAGATGTCTTTCTGCGTTTGTCGTATCCAGCCCACCGGGGGCTGGAGAGGTAGGGCCCGAAAAAGATACAGTATCTGGGGCAACACCGTCATCTTAACCGCCGCGATTCGCCCCAGCCAGGACAGTAGGCCCTTGCTCCAGCGGCCAAGCTCCTCCTTGATCTTCCTGCTGAGGGAGGTATAATTGGCCGCAACCATCTCCGGTAATGTGGGCGCCAGCAGAATCCCCAGGTATGCACCGTGGACGAGGACCACTGCATGGGGAAGAGTCGCTGAAGGTCCCTCCTGGTATCCGCAACCAGGGACACATCTAACGCCACCGACTTGCTCATATTCATTTTGAAGCCGGCCACACGTGCAAAGGTGTCCAGTTCCTGGATGCAAGCAGGCAGCGACCTCCTAGGGTCGTCCAAGGTCAACAGGACATCGTCCGCATAGAGGCTAACCGTGTGGACATACTGGCCCATCTGGACCCCAATAGCATCCGGGTTGTTGCGAATCCTCTGAGCAAACTGCTCCATGTAGAGGGCAAACAGAAGCGGCGAGAGGGGGCAGCCCTGCCTCGTGCCGCGTTCGATAGCAAATCCACCGGAGCTACACCCATTGACCCGCACCGACGCTGAAGGATGCTTATAACAGTTGAATACCATGGTGCGGAACTTATCACCGATTCCCATTTTCCTGAGAACCAGCTCGAGATACGGCCAATGAACTCTGTCGAAGGCCTTCTCCGCATCAACGGACAGCAGCATCCGCTCCCCCGGGATCCGCGAGGCCTTCTCCAGAACATGCGTCACCCGCTTGGTATTGTCAACCGTCTGTCTGCCGGGTACAAAGCCAGCCTGGTCCGCCTCCACCAGTCCGGGGAGGTGCGGGCCCAGCCTGGATGCTAGAATCCCCGTGTACAACTTGAGGTCGACATTTAAAAGTGAAATGGGTCGATACGAACCGCAGAAGGCCCGGTCTTTCCCAGGTTTCGGGATTACCGAGACCGTCGCACTCAGGAGATCCGGTGGGATGGCTCCCGGTTCGGAGAAGGAATTAAATAGCCGAGCAAGGACAGGGGCCACAGCCGTGCAAAAAGCCTTATAAAACAGAGACGTGTACCCGTCTGGGCCCGGGGCCCTACCATGCTTCAGCCGCGCTATAGCGGAAATCACTTCCTCAACATGGATATCCCGCTCCAGATGGTCCGCCTGAGCAGGATCCAGCACCGGAAGGGCCACTGACTCCAAATAGTCTTCGGCGTCCCGCGGCGAGAAGGGCTCCTCAGCATACAGCGCCTCGTAGAAGCTGCGGAAGGATTCCGCTACCTCTGCGTCCCCAGAAACGACCACCCCGTCCGTACCCACCAGTTCCTTCACAACGCTACGCTGCCGCGTGACCCGGAGCCGGTGTGCCAGGAGCTTACCACATTTGTCCCCCCCAGTGTAGAAGGCATGCTTCAAGCGCAAGGCGGCATACTCCGCCCTATCAAGATCCAGTGCCGACAGGAGTTTCCTCGCAGCCTTCAACTGCCTCCACACCCTTGGAGCCCCCGTACGGCGGTGGACCTGCTCAAGCTCCCGGACCTGAACGGTCAGCTCGTCCCTTTTCCGTTGCCGCTCCCTATTTTCGGCTGAGGAGATGGAAATAAATTCCCCCCGGAGGACTGCCTTCAATGCCGCCCACTGTGTTGCTTGTGAAGTGTCGGTGTTGCTATTGTGAGTTAAGTAATCCTGTATGACCTCCCCAATGCGTTTCACTACAGACTGTTTGTGTAAAAGGGTATCTCGAAGGCGCCACACCCCCCTAGAGGGAGAGGCCGCCGGCCACTCGAAAACGCCGGCGACTGGTGCATGGTCAGACAGGGTCAGGACCCCAATGTCCGCCGCTGTGGCGGCGGCGCACATCGGTCCACTCACCAGAAGATAGTCCAGCCGTGAGTAGGTTCGGTGTGCGTGTGAAAAGTAAGAGTAGTCCCTATCAGTGGGGTGCATGGAGCGCCAAAGGTCGTGTAAGTCCATTACCGCAATCCGGGCCTTCACAGCCTGGGACAGTTCCCCCGTCTGCGGGGAGCGCTGCGCCGACCTGTCCATCACAGAATCGAAGACAATATTAAGGTCTCCCCCCAAGATGACATGGCGGTCGGGAGAAGCAGTGACGTCCACCAACACGGAGTCCAAGAAACGCTCTTGGTGGTCATTTGGGCTATAAACGGAGCCGACCGTGAACGCTATGCCTCCTAAGCGCATGCGATACGCAAGAAGCCTCCCCTTCTGTTCAGCATACTTATACAAAACCTCCTCCCTAAAGGAGCTCGCTAGAAGAATGGCTACCCCCGCAATCTTGTTCGCTGCCAAGGAGAAGAACTGGGTGGGGAACTTAGCAGAGCGCAGCCTATGGCAATCCCGGGACAATAAGTGGGTCTCCTGCAAGAGGCAAATGTCCGCCTGCGTCCCCTCCAGCAAAGATAAGATCGCTCTGCGCTTCACAGGGTTATTCAGACCCTTAACATTAAGGGTCACTACCTTTAGGGCCGACATTCCTCCCGGGGATCAGGAACGCTGTGCAATGGGCAAGGGATCAGCGGGTGGGGCGCGCGGGGCAGTTGCGCGGGACAAGCCAAAACAGACCAAGCGTGGGCACGGACAACATCGGACGGGACTTCCCCAACCCCAGAACAACCCCTACACCCACCCAAAACACAACCATGGCAACTAGCCAAATCCAAACTTAAACACCCCATTGTCCCAGTCAAGCCCCAAAACGGGCAAGTCCGTAGAAAAAAGCAAAGTGGACGTTCAGCCACTCACCTCCATCCGTTCCCTCCCGACCCCCCCGCCCCATACCCAGCATTAAAGAAGCTGAGAGCATCTCCCCCTGGAGTGAGTGTTAGGCCGTCATGGCCACGCCGGTGGAGCCGGCCGAGTCCCTGGCCGCCGCCCTCAAAGCGTCGGCCATGTCCGCCCTGATAGTAGGGGAATCAGGACGCCCTGCGCTGGCCGCCGATTGTCTCCTCGTCGACCTCCGCCGGCTCCGTCTCTCTGAGCGCCTCCACGACGGTGTAGCCCCTTCCTCCTCCGCCGCCGTAAGCCCCAGGACCCCACAAATGTCCTGCAAGGAGCGTAGCTGATGCAGCACCCCATTCCACCGGAAGATCAGGCGGAAGGGATGTCCCCAAGAGTACGGCGTCTCGTGTTCGCGCAGAAAGTCAGTGGCAATCCTGAAGGACCTGCGTTTCTGCTGCGTGATGGCGGATAGGTCCTGATAAAGCGCTACAGGCCGCTCCCGGAAAGTCAGGGGCTGTTTCCTGCGGGCCTCAGTCATGATGCGTTCCTTCAGCGGGAAGTCGGGCAGGAAAGCCAAAATGTCCGATGGGGGTGCCGATGACTGGCGCTGCCGGCCAACCCTGTGTGCCCTATCAATGCGAATAGGGAAGTCCGCAGCTTCCCCCAGGATCTCCCGGAACAGGTCTTGCAGATAGCCCACCAAGTCGGTCCCTTCGTCCGTGGACGGCACACCACGCACTCGGATGTTGTTCCTCCGTGACCTGTTCTCAAGGTCCTCAGAGTGGGCCTGGAGCTCAACACACTGCTCCCGGAGGCGGAGAACGTCCTGTTGAAGATGGACCATCTCCTCGTCCCGGCGTTGGGCCGCCGTCTCCACCGTCTCAACTCGCTCGCCAAGGCCCTCCACTTCCCTACGCACTTCCCGGACCTCGCTGGCCACGTCCCGCTTCAGCGTCTGGAAGTCCTCTTTGAGGGAGCTAAACAGTTCTTCCATAAAGGACCTCGTGACCAGTGGCTCCCCCCCAGTCACATCCGCCGAGGCCCGGGAAGACCCCGGCGAGGGCTGTGTTCTGTCCCGCAGTTGCTGGGCCCTGCCAAGCATGTCCGGCAGGGTGCGGTCCCCCTTCCTCGAACCGCCTCTTCCAGTCATCGCAAACGCTGCAGTCGATGAGTGGGCACAGGTCCAGCCGCCTCAGGAATGCCCAGCCGCTGGCAAGCGCTCGACGTGGGGATCCCCCTGCAAGCAGAGTCGCTGCATCACAGGCGACAAGATGGCGGTTCAGTCCGGGCACCGCCAGCCGCGGGCGCCCATCCGAGACAGCAATTGAAAGCTATAGTAGGGGGCTCCTCATCAACATGTCCCTCAGAGAGTTAGCCCGGCAGCGGTGGCGGGCACATACATCCGCCAGCAAGGGCTCCGGTGGAGGCCAACAACACCGATCCCTCGGGGACAAAATGGCGGCAGGGCGGGGCAGGGCAGAACGGCCAGGCCCGGCGACACCACCGGGGCCCCCTAGAAACACAGCAATCTGAGAAGTTCCACAGCCGGTTTCACTCTGTCACACACAAGGGCCCAGATGGTCCGACCCCAACAGTGAGTCCGCCGTACTTCGGCCAAGGGACCGGGGCCCACACAGTGCGGGGCGTCGCCGACACAAGTCTGAGCGCAAAGCACACGTCCAAAGTCCTCCGCGCCGCCGGGTCCCAGCCCGCAAAGCTCCTTTATCCTCCGTCGAGCGACGGGTCAGACTTCCTCCAGATCGTCAGCTTTCAGCACCAGGCCCAGCCGAGGCGCCCGGACAGCACTCCGATTCGCTCCGCCTCCCAGGCTCTCCGTCGCTCCTCGAACTTTGATCGGACTTTTGGGGTACTTTCCCCGAGGCGATCAGGGCCAAAGCGACATCAACGTGCGCGCCAGGTGCTCCGCCGCACTCCTCTCACACGCTGAGCATCAGAAAAGGGCTCGAGCTTAGTCGGGCCGGAGGAGCTGCGGGAGGAAGCGTCCGCTCACCCCGCCATCTTGGCCACGCCCGTGATCATTTATTTAGATGATATTCTGATACTGAACCAGTGTCTGGAGGAGTTGAAAGAGCATTTGGTTTCAGTGAGGAATTGTTGAAATCGCTGGGTTTCATAATCAAATGGAGAAACCAATTATGAATGAATTTGGGCTCAATGTTTAGAATTTCTGGGGTTTTTGATGAAAACAGAAGTGAGTCAGTTACAATTACCAGATATAAAAGAAAGTAAGTTTAGAGAAGAAGTAAAAGCGTTGTTAAAGAGAGAAGAAGTGAAATTGCGGGAGTTAGCAGGAGAGATTGGTCTGTCATCTTCTACAATACAGGCAGTGTAGTTCCCTTACACTACATGGCTCTACAATGTTTAAATACTTTGGGGCAGATTTACAAGCCCCGTGCGCCACTTTTGCGCCGCTGTTGTGTCACTTTTGTGACGCAGCGGCGGCGCAAAGCTAGCGCCATGCTGCGACAGATTTACAACGTGACGCATCTAGGGAGATGCGTCATGTTGTAAAGCCCTGCGCCTCATTAAACCTGCGTCAGGTTTAATGTATGCAGGGTGGGCGTTGCATCGGAAAAAGCCTCAGAAAAGTGACGCAGTGAAATCTACAAGATTTCACGCAGTCACTTTTCCGACGCTGGTGCGTCAAATCCTTACGCCTGCTTCAAGCAGGCGTAAGGCATGACGCACCATGTTAAAGATAGGCCAGGTTGGAACAGTGCTGGAGTTGCGTTGTGCTTGCGACATAACTTCAGCACTGTGCCAACCTTACGCCGGCATTTGCATCACGCATCTGCTTGTCCTTGCGCCACGATGCACCGCATTGTAAATGCGGCGCATCTGCGGTGGCGCAAGGGCAAACTTGCGTGACTCATCTTCCCTGGCGCATTCCTGCTGATTTGCAGAGATGCGTATGGGAACTTAAATCTGCCCCTTTGGGTCTATCAAAAGATCTGTGGCATGGGGAGAAAATTGAGTTGAGACAAGATGCGAGAGAAGAGTTGCAATGGTGGATGGAAAATGTGGAAGCCTGGAATGCTCAGACTATATTTGAAACCAAACCAGATTACATTGTGGAATCAGATGCAAGCAAACTAGGATGGGGTGTGTTGGACCTGGCTCTTTCTACAAGGTTATCTCCAAACTTTTTGCCTTCCTCCACTTGTTTTTCTGACCTTCTTTTTGTTGGCTTTAAGGCTCTGGGCACTTTAACATTGCTAATCAGTGCTAAAGTGCATGTGCTCTCTCTATAAAACATGGTAAGATTGGATTGGCTTTGGCATATTTTATTAACTTGTAAGCCCCTTGTAAAGTGGTATTTCATATAACCAGGACCTGCAAATTAAACACTACTAGTGGGCCTTCAGCACTGCGTGTGTCACCCACACAAAAAGCCTTACAAACCTGTCTCAGGCCTGCCACCGTAGGTTGCATAATTTACTTCCACTTTGACTTGCTATTTAAAGCCTAGTGCCGAGCCTTAAACTCCCCTTTTATTACACATAAATCAACAAGCCGCAAGTCACCTGTAACTGCCTGCATTCCTCAAGTGGTTGCTCTGCAAGCACACCGTCTTGAGGGACCAGCAGGAGCCCCTCAAACTCGCACTGCAGTAACTGGTGGATAATAGCTCTTCATTTACTTGGGCAACCGAAATCTTGTAGCTGAAATCCCTGTTCGGAGCTCTGCTCTCTCTGGCAACAGGGGGAAAGCTTGTTTACCACCCCCAACGGGAATCACTGACATCAGACACAGACTACTGTATAACACCTGTTAGGAAGGAGGTTTTTTTAGGCATAAAGATCACCGTAAAACTCCTACTAGAAGGGAGTGTATTTTCAGGCATTTAACGTGATATTTTTAAAGAAGCATGCCTCTGAAAGCATATATATGTGATTCTTGTCGTTTTGGTCTTCTGTCGATGTTAGGCCAGAAATGACCATATAACTGCTAATAGGAGCGCAGGTGATCCTATTCCCTTTTGGTTTCCTTGTTCAATCAATATACTTTTCTTGCAATTTGGGTGACTGTTTCTAAAGACACTGCTTTACTTGGGAAAATACCTATGTGTTACATGCATGTAAAGTAATATATATACAATAGTTATTATCTGCATCTACTGTAACATTTTAATCTTGCCAGAATTGCACTATTTGTGTTACTCATGCCGTTTATTTCTTATGTTATGTGCAATATAGACAATTATTTTTACATAATCCATGTGGGGACTCTTTTTGTGGTGCATTCATTGTGTTGCTGTGTGATTATGTTGCACAAACGCGGGATGGGTGTTGTGTTGGACCTGGCCCTTTCTATAGGGTTATCCCCAAACGTTTTGCCTTCCTCCGCCTGCTTTTCTGACTTTCTTTTTGCTGGCTTTAGGACTTATGACTCTATGCGCTTTGCAGCCTGATTCCAGGACATAATCTGGGCTGGGTGACAACTACACTTTGTGCATACTTCCTAGACAGCAGGAAGGACTGAGTGTGACAAGGGATACATCTGCATTCATCTGAGAACTGATAGTCTTCCTGGACTGGGAGAGGGAAAGGTGGTTCATACTTACTTTTAAATAGGTTTTATCCTGCCCTCACACAACATGTTGATCATCTGGAGCCAGGGCTGGGCTGAAAAGGGAGTGTTACTCACTTCTGACGGTTCCTCTGAAGTCAACCCTTCATCAAAGACATTTTTTAGTATAAGCACTGGGGTTATGGCCCCAAGATTTTAGACACTGCATGGAACTTGTAACCAGACACTGCTGGCTCTACAATCTGCACATTGCCAGGAGGACTGCTGTGCTGCCAGGAGGAAACACCATTTGGACTACCTACTTTGTTGTGCTGGTCTGCTGACTGCTGGGCTGCTGAAGGGACTGTCACTTTACAACCTGGTTAATGTGCTGGTCTGCTGCCTGCCACCATTCGTTGTGCCCCCAAGTATTCTCCAATGGCTTGCTGACTTACCCTCTGTTCTTTCAGAGTCTTAGGGCCAGAAAAGACTCTGCCTTATCATCTCCTTTTTGTGGAATGCTGAGTCTGGCAAGTCCAAGTTGAGTGTGTCAATTTTACCCCCAGGGTGCCAGAATCAGTGTGTAAGAGCAGTGAGTGCAGAGCGCTTTGCTCTGTTCGAGCACTGTGCACCCTGGGAGTAAGACCAGCTCCTCAAAGAGAGGAGCTGCACCAGGACTGGAGTGTCCCTTTGGTAACTCGCACTGCACAGGCATGAGTTGACAAGCTGCCTTTGTTCTGCTGCATTGCCAAGGCCACGTTTAACACCAAATCTTCGCCATCAGAGAAAAGTTTAGAATGCACTGACAGCAATAGCCAACTATTCCCCGAAGTATCCTCATCTCCCTCTGGGTAGTTGGAGGATTCATCTTCATGATTGCAGAAACAGGTTCTTTTGAGACTTTCCTTCCCCTTTTTCAATGTGATGCCCAAGATAAATTACTTCTCTTTTACAGTATTGCATCCTTGTGGGTGAGACCTCGCCACCAATGTCAGCAAGATGACTCAGGATTGTAATTGTATCTAGTTTTTAGTGTTCTTTTGCCCATGATGCCACCAATAGGCCATCAATGTATTAAGTCAGAATCTTTCTTTAGGCTCTGCCTAAAAATTTAAGGACATATGTTGCGATGGTATTCTTACATATTATAGGGACATTAGAATCCTCTAGTGAAATAAGAATTCCGACACATACCCCAAGGATAATCTAGAGAGGAGAAGAGTCAAGGTTGAAGGTTGCTCCTGATGCTGTTTAGTATACAAGGCACGATGATGAGTCAAGGAACAGTTGAGGCAGCATGAGGTTCAAGTAAAGTTTCTTTCATGGTGAGAAGATCCCATCTATTTTCCAGGGGCATAACCTGGCAACTGCCAGTTTCTTCGACTAACAACATTCCAGCACCCTTAGTGACATGGTGCCACTCCAAATACTAAATTCCACATGCCACCAAGGATGGACCAGAGTATCCAGGTACAGATACACACACCTACCTCCTATAATACACTTAAAACCAAACATATATACAGCAGGATATTTACAAGAATATTATTTGGAAACAAAGATCTCCCCCTGCGTGACATGGGGTTTCAACAATGCAACAACACCAAAACTTATTGCACAAAACCCTTCAAATGTGAAGGCCTCCACCCAACCCTAAAGGACCTTCTGAGTCTAACTTTTGTATCGGGATCAAGTACACTCTTTTCACGTACCATGTCTCTACTTCTCTTTTCTTCAGGGAAAATACTAGGACCCTTATACACAACTGTTCTCCCAAAAATCCAAAGATGGTGGTCTTGTGTCTTTACAGCATTGTCAAACACTTTGATAACACGAATGGGTTTCAAAAGCTTTGACCCACTACCACACCACCCAGGGCATTTGATCTTCACCATATTCCCCACAGCAACCACTGTGTTTTCTACAGCTTTCCTACAATCAAAATCTACTTTCCTCACATGCACCTTTCTAGCCTCCCTCTCACGCCAAGTATCTGCAAATTTATCATCGTTTATCACACCTTCTAAGTTTGTAACCCATGAGATTCTATCCTTGTGATGGGCGATCTTCCCCTAAAACGTTCAAAAGGGGATTTCCCAATCGTGCTGTGGGGTGTTACTCTGTACATTTTGACATCTTTCCAATTCAAGCAATTAGATTTTGACTGCACGATAGTCTCTTTGAGCACTTTAATAAATCTCTCCACCATACCATTGGTTTCTGGATTGTAGAGAGTGCACCTTTTATGTTATATAACCTGCAACCTCAAGAACTCTTCCATCTCCTGATAAACAAATTGAACTCCATTTCTGTCAGCAGCACCTCAGGATAACCCTCTCTTGCCATTAAACCCTTCGAAAATATAACAACTTGCTTGGATTCAACACCCGCACTCAAACACACTTCAGGCCACTTAGAAAACATGTCTACAACCACTATCACATAGAATTGTTGACCTTTTCCATGAACCGGACGAAGAATGTCTAGAGCAGTTTCCTTCCATGGTCCAGAGGGAGAAGCTCTGGCCACTATGAGTGACTTCTCACTCAACGAGCAAGGTAATCAATCCTGCACCAGCCTTTCAATCTGAAAATCCATTCCCGGCCACCAATAAGAAGAACGCAATCTCTCCTTAGTTTTAGACATGCCAAGATGGGAAACATGAGCCAGATCAATTAACTTCCCATGAAGCTTGACTGGAGGTACTAGCCGGGTACCTCAAAATAAGGTTACTACATGTGCCAAATTAATCTTTCGCTCCCCAAAACAGCTTGCCATGTTTTGATGCTTACCTTTTAGTATGTCAACCATTCTTCACCAAAAATATCACTTCTGAAAGCACTGCATCGGCATCCAACTCCTCTCGACACTGTTATTCAGAAATGACCGTGTCTTCAACAACACACACAAATTCAGCTTCATCATCACAGCAATCACAATCATCTTGTGTATCATGCTCCTAGGAAACTAACCAAGACCATGTGTTGGCGACTCAATTCTCCAAGCCTGGTATATATCTCATATCAAAATCAAACTCTTGCAAGGCAATTACCCATTTGGTTATCCTTCCTGACACTAAGTCAATTCCCTTCTTCATGAAACTACCGCAGAGGGGTTTTTGGTCCATTCTTACTTCAAACTTTACACCCTAAAGAAACTTTTCCAACTTTCTGATCACACAGAACACAGCAAGGGCTTCACGATCAATCACTGAATAGTAGGATTCAGCATCTTTTAATCCACGCTACACAAACATGATCGTATTCCTACCTTTGTTACCTCTCTCCTGTAGTACCACACCTTGTCCCTTGAGACTCACATCTGTGGTAATTATAGATTCATTCTGTGGGTCAAAACTCTTCAACTTGGGAGACATACAAGAATATTATTTGGAAACAAAGATCTCCCCCTGCGTGACATGGGGTTTCAATGCAACAACACCAAAACTTATTGCACAAAACCCTTCAAATGTGAAGGCCTCCACCCAACCCTAAAGGACCTTCTGAGTCTAACTTTTGTATCGGGATCAAGTACACTCTTTTCACGTACCATGTCTCTACTTCTCTTTTCTTCAGGGAAAATACTAGGACCCTTATACACAACTGTTCTCCCAAAAATCCAAAGATGGTGGTCTTGTGTCTTTACAGCATTGTCAAACACTTTGATAACACGAATGGGTTTCAAAAGCTTTGACCCACTACCACACCACCCAGGGCATTTGATCTTCACCATATTCCCCACAGCAACCACTGTGTTTTCTACAGCTTTCCTACAATCAAAATCTACTTTCCTCACATGCACCTTTCTAGCCTCCCTCTCACGCCAAGTATCTGCAAATTTATCATCGTTTATCACTCCTTCTAAGTTTGTAACCCATGAGATTCTATCCTTGTGATGGGCGATCTTCCCCTAAAACGTTCAAAAGGGGATTTCCCAATCGTGCTGTGGGGTGTTACTCTGTACATTTTGACATCTTTCCAATTCAAGCAATTAGATTTTGACTGCACGATAGTCTCTTTGAGCACTTTAATAAATCTCTCCACCATACCATTGGTTTCTGGATTGTAGAGAGTGCACCTTTTATGTTATATAACCTGCAACCTCAAGAACTCTTCCATCTCCTGATAAACAAATTGAACTCCATTTCTGTCAGCAGCACCTCAGGATAACCCTCTCTTGCCATTAAACCCTTCGAAAATATAACAACTTGCTTGGATTCAACACCCGCACTCAAACACACTTCAGGCCACTTAGAAAACATGTCTACAACCACTATCACATAGAATTGTTGACCTTTTCCATGAACCGGACGAAGAATGTCTAGAGCAGTTTCCTTCCATGGTCCAGAGGGAGAAGCTCTGGCCACTATGAGTGACTTCTCACTCAACGAGCAAGGTAATCAATCCTGCACCAGCCTTTCAATCTGAAAATCCATTCCCGGCCACCAATAAGAAGAACGCAATCTCTCCTTAGTTTTAGACATGCCAAGATGGGAAACATGAGCCAGATCAATTAACTTCCCATGAAGCTTGACTGGAGGTACTAGCCGGGTACCTCAAAATAAGGTTACTACATGTGCCAAATTAATCTTTCGCTCCCCAAAACAGCTTGCCATGTTTTGATGCTTACCTTTTAGTATGTCAACCATTCTTCACCAAAAATATCACTTCTGAAAGCACTGCATCGGCATCCAACTCCTCTCGACACTGTTATTCAGAAATGACCGTGTCTTCAACAACACACACAAATTCAGCTTCATCATCACAGCAATCACAATCATCTTGTGTATCATGCTCCTAGGAAACTAACCAAGACCATGTGTTGGCGACTCAATTCTCCAAGCCTGGTATATATCTCATATCAAAATCAAACTCTTGCAAGGCAATTACCCATTTGGTTATCCTTCCTGACACTAAGTCAATTCCCTTCTTCATGAAACTACCGCAGAGGGGTTTTTGGTCCATTCTTACTTCAAACTTTACACCCTAAAGAAACTTTTCCAACTTTCTGATCACACAGAACACAGCAAGGGCTTCACGATCAATCACTGAATAATAGGATTCAGCATCTTTTAATCCACGCTACACAAACATGATCGTATTCCTACCTTTGTTACCTCTCTCCTGTAGTACCACACCTTGTCCCTTGAGACTCACATCTGTGGTAATTATAGATTCATTCTGTGGGTCAAAACTCTTCAACTTGGGAGACATATAAAGGGACATATTAGCAAGAAATGGCGATAACTATCGCTAACCTAGGTCACCTTATCACCGTCGATCCCTGCAAGTTCTCGCCCTGTTAGCAATGTATTACCAACGTGTTGCTAACAGGCGATAAGTTCAGGGAAAACTGCCGCTAACATTAGCTCAATGGCGTTAATGAAACCAGCGATAACGGGCAGAATCCAGCGAAAAGCCCTTAGCGATAGAAAAAGGCACTTCAGCAGCAAGTGTGGACTTACCCTATCAGTCCACCACATAAAAGTTGTAAAAAAAAAATTAAACGCAGATTTGAGCAGCCAGGGCCAAGTGCAGAACAAATCAATAACCCCCTCAAGCCACCCAACATCCCGGTTGACCAAGATGAGAGCCTGGATGCCCTGCTGGACCTGCATCTGGTTCCTGGATCCCTCGCTGGACCTGCGTCTGGTTCCTAAATCCCTCCCTGGACCTGCGTCTGGTTCCTGGATCCCTCGCTGGACCTGCGTGTGGTTGCTGGATCCCTCGCTGGACCTACGTCTGTGGCCTGGAGTGGGAAGTGGAAAAGCTGTCGATGAGCCGTGGCGGGAGACATTGATGTGCGACGATCGCTCGTACCTGGTGGTGAATTCTGGCAGGTCGCATGTAGACATGTTGCTGACCTGTGTGAGAAGCCCGCCTTGTGCACCTTGGTGCAGTCAATGGTAGAGATGATCCTGTACACCAACGTAGTGAGGTCCACTTCGATACTATAATCCACAACTACACTGGGGTGCACAGAGGGGATTACCAACGGTGGGTGCCGTTTCCCTGCATCACAGGACGGATGATGTTGGGCTGGCCCGACGCTCTGCAGGGTGAGGCCCCTGTGCTACACTGAACTTGTGTGGTCTGAGGACTGCAACTACATGCCTAAGTGAGCCCTGCTGCATCAACTGCATTGGGTTGTCCACCAGCGGACTACGCAGTGACTGCTCTACCCAGCCCAGTGTAAGCACACCTGGCTCAGGTTCCTGCTGGCTGAGTCACAGATTTGGAGTGAGTGCAGTGGACTGCGCCACGGGGTCAATGTCCAGGTAAGGAGAGGAGTCGCTCATGCCAATCATACGGAGATGACGCACCCCCAGTGGCGGCTCCAACGCTATGTTGGAAGAGCGTTGCCTCGCCACCTCAAGCAGGGCAGAAGAGGAACAATCATCACATGGTGATAACTCAATCAATCAATCGCTCAGGGGAATTGTAAGCGTGCTACTCACCCGTGAGGGTCTCACGTCACTGGGGGGGGGGGGTGCAGATCTGTTAGCCGAAGAGCCAAGTCTTGAGGGTCTACCTCAAGGTGTTCAGGGAGGGGGCACCTCTGATGTTTGCCGGTAGCTCGTTCCAGGTATTGGATACAATGTGGGAGATGGATCTTCCACCTGCTCTAGCTCTGTGGATGCGCGGGGTTTCGGACACTGCGAGGTTGGAAGATCAGATGTCTCATCTGTGTACGTGGAAGTTGATTCTGTCATTGAGGTATTTGGTTAAGTTGTTGTGTGGGCATTTGTAGGCGTGAGTGATGATTTTGAAGGTGACTCACTTCACCACGGAGAGACAGTGGGATCTACGTAGGTGTTGGCTGATGTGTCAGTGCCGGGGGATGCCGAGGACGAGTCTGGTGGCGGTGTACTGTAATGTCGATAGTTTGCGGAGTAGGGACTTGTAAATGGTAGCGTAGAGTTCGTTTCCATAGTCCAGTCTGCTGGTGATAAGTGCATGGGTGACTGTCTTCCTTGACTCTGGGGGTATCCATCTGAAGGTCGTGCGGAGGATGTAGAGGGTGTTGAAGCAGCTAGAGGTGATGGCGTAGACTGGTCTGTTTATGGTGTGGGATGGGTCGAGTACGATGTCACGGTTTCTGGTGAGGTTCAAGGGGTTAGGTGGGCTTCCAAGGGCGAAGGCCAACAGGTGTTGTCCCATGCTGAAGGGGTGGTTCCAAGGACACGGACTTCTGTCTTCTCCGTGTTGAGCTTCAGGCAACTGTTGGTCATCCATACTGCGAAGTCCTGCATTCATTTCTGGAAGTCGAGTCTGGCAGTGGTGGGGTCTTTGGTGAAGGAGAGGATGAGCTGGGTGTCATCAGAGTAGGATACGATGTTGAGGCTGTATTGTCGGACAATGGCGTTGAGGCTGCCATGTAGATGTTGAGGATTGTCGGGCTCAGAGATGAACCCTCTGGGACTCCGCAGGTGATTTAATTGGTATCGGAGAGGAAGGTTGGCAGTCTGATCCTTTGGCCTCTTCCGGGAGGAATGATCGGATCCAGTCGAGGGTTGTTCCTTGTATGCCGGAGTCATGTAGTCTGGTGACTAGTGTGCAGTGGGAGACGGTGTCAAAGGCCGCAGTAGGTCGAGTATGGTGAGGGCTGTGGAGTGGCCCTGGTCCAGGAATGTTCGGATGTTGTCTGTGGCGCCAAGTATGGCAATCTTGGTGCTGTGGTAGATGTGAGGAGGGCAGGGGTCAGTGGGGTCCCCCAAGTGGATGCCTCTCATGGTCGAGGCGGTGTATTCGGATGTTACCGGCGTCCAAGTGCAGATGGTGGGCTGGCTGGTGTGTTGTGGGGCAGGGGGCCGGCGGTGGCATCTGGTGGATGGACAGCAAAGTTTTTGTGGAGCATGTTTGATCTTGAGGTGGAACTAGGTTCCACGCTTATCTCAGAGCTCTTGGGACGGGGTGATGTTTGTGGCTTCGCTGGGTTGGTGAATTCATGAATGACCTTGAAGAGTTGCCTGGAGTTGGTGGAGTTGTTGAGGATTTGGTTGTTGTAGTCCGTCATGGCATCATTGTAGGTGGTGTAGATTTCAGGTGTCTTTGTGTTTCTCCAGTTCTTCTCCAGGCATTTGCGGGTGCGTATTGCTTCTTGGAGATCGGTGGTGAACCAGGCGGCTTTCCTGGGGTGCTGTTTGTCTGGCTTGCATAGTGGGGCGAGCTTGTATGTGCAGTTGGAGATCCAAGTGTGGAGTTCACTGGCTGTGACGCTGGCATTGGCTGTGTTGGGGGCCTGGGTCGTGTTTGGCGCGACCTGTTGTCAGTCACTGAGTTTTCCGTGCATGGAGGGTGGCTGAGCTGTAGCAGTGGCTGGCTCGAGATCCAGGGTTCCTGGCACTGGTCGTGGTCGGCGTTACAACAAACAAATGATGGACGGAATGCTGACAATGCAGACATTCTCCCCCAGTCAAAAGATCTGGGTTAAATCCATCGTTCTTTAGCCCACTACGCCATCCCAGTTCAGACATGGCCATATGCAAATCAGTCTTGACCCTGTGCCTCATGGGAACAGACCAGCCCGGACTGCCAAGCCATGTCTTCCCTGGACCGGAATCAAGCATCCTAGGACCGGTTTCTGGCTATCAGCCGTCATCAGCCAGGACAGCTTGACTCCAGTGGCGCAGTGAGCACGGGACCCAAGTCTGGGCATACCCATCCCACTTAGGGCGAAAAGCGTTACAACAAACAAATGATGGACGGAATGCTGACAATGCAGACATTCTCCCCCAGTCAAAAGATCTGGGTTAAATCCATCGTTCTTTAGCCCACTACGCCACCCCAGTTCAGATATGGCCATATGCAAATCAGTCTTGACCCTGTGCCTCATGGGAACAGTCCAGCCCGAACTGCCAAGCCATGTCTTCCCTGGACCGGAATCAAGCATCCTAGGACCGGTTTCTGGCTATCAGCCGTTATCAGCCCGGATAGCTTGACTCCAGTGGCGCAGTGAGCACGGGACCCACGTCTGGGCATACCCATCCCACTTAGGGCGAAAAGCGTTACAACAAACAAATGATGGACGGAATGCTGACAATGCAGACATTCTCCCCCAGTCAAAAGATCTGGGTTAAATCCATCGTTCTTTAGCCCACTACGCCACCCCAGTTCAGACATGGCCATATGCAAATCAGTCTTGACCCTGTGCCTCATGGGAACAGTCCAGCCCGAACTGCCAAGCCATGTCTTCCCTGGACCGGAATCAAGCATCCTAGGACCGGTTTCTGGCTATCAGCCGTCATCAGCCAGGATAGCTTGACTCCAGTGGCGCAGTGAGCACGGGACCCACGTCTGGGCATACCCATCCCACTTAGGGCGAAAAGCGTTACAACAAACAAATGATGGACGGAATGCTGACAATGCAGACATTCTCCCCCAGTCAAAAGATCTGGGTTAAATCCATCGTTCTTTAGCCCACTACGCCACCCCAGTTCAGACATGGCCAAATGCAAATCAGTCTTGACCCTGTGCCTCATGGGAACAGTCCAGCCCGAACTGCCAAGCCATGTCTTCCCTGGACCGGAATCAAGCATCCTAGGACCGGTTTCTGGCTATCAGCCGTCATCAGCCAGGATAGCTTGACTCCAGTGGCGCAGTGAGCACGGGACCCACGTCTGGGCATACCCATCCCACTTAGGGCGAAAAGCGTTACAACAAACAAATGATGGACGGAATGCTGACAATGCAGACATTCTCCCCCAGTCAAAAGATCTGGGTTAAATCCATCGTTCTTTAGCCCACTACGCCACCCCAGTTCAGACATGGCCATATGCAAATCAGTCTTGACCCTGTGCCTCAAGGGAACAGTCCAGCCCGAACTGCCAAGCCATGTCTTCCCTGGACCGGAATCAAGCATCCTAGGACCGGTTTCTGGCTATCAGCCGTCATCAGCCAGGATAGCTTGACTCCAGTGGCGCAGTGAGCACGGGACCCACGTCTGGGCATACCCATCCCACTTAGGGCGAAAAGCGTTACAACAAACAAATGATGGACGGAATGCTGACAATGCAGACATTCTCCCCCAGTCAAAAGATCTGGGTTAAATCCATCGTTCTTTAGCCCACTACGCCACCCCAGTTCAGACATGGCCATATGCAAATCAGTCTTGACCCTGTGCCTCATGGGAACAGTCCAGCCCGAACTGCCAAGCCATGTCTTCCCTGGACCGGAATCAAGCATCCTAGGACCGGTTTCTGGCTATCAGCCGTCATCAGCCAGGATAGCTTGACTCCAGTGGCGCAGTGAGCACGGGACCCACGTCTGGGCATACCCATCCCACTTAGGGCGAAAAGCGTTACAACAAACAAATGATGGACGGAATGCTGACAATGCAGACATTCTCCCCCAGTCAAAAGATCTGTGTTAAATCCATCGTTCTTTAGCCCACTACGCCACCCCAGTTCAGACATGGTCATATGCAAATCAGTCTTGACCCTGTGCCTCATGGGAACAGTCCAGCCCGAACTGCCAAGCAATGTCTTCCCTGGACCGGAATCAAGCATCCTAGGACCGGTTTCTGGCTATCAGCCGTCATCAGCCAGGATAGCTTGACTCCAGTGGCGCAGTGAGCACGGGACCCACGTCTGGGCATACCCATCCCACTTAGGGCGAAAAGCGTTACAACAAACAAATGATGGACGGAATGCTGACAATGCAGACATTCTCCCCCAGTCAAAAGATCTGGGTTAAATCCATCGTTCTTTAGCCCACTACGCCACCCCAGACAGGGAAGACATGGCTTGGCAGTTCGGGCTGGACTGTTCCCATGAGGCACAGGGTCAAGACTGATTTGCATATGGCCATGTCTGAACTGGGGTGGCGTAGTGGGCAAAAGAACGATGGATTTAACCCAGATCTCTAGACTGGGGGAGAATGTCTGCATTGTCAGCATTCCGTCCATCATTTGTTTGTTGTAACGCTTTTCGCCCTAATTGGGATGGGTATTCCCAGACGTGGGACCCGTGCTCACTACGCCACTGGAGTCAAGCTATCCTGGCTGATGACGGCTGATAGCCAGAAACCGGTCCTAGGATGCTTGATTCCGGTCCAGGGAAGACATGGCTTGGCAGTTCGGGCTGGACTGTTCCCATGAGGCACAGGGTCAAGACTGATTTGCATATGGCCATGTCTGAACTGGGGTGGCGTAGTGGGCAAAAGAACGATGGATTTAACCCAGATCTCTTGACTGGGGGAGAATGTCTGCATTGGCAGCATTCCGTCCATCATTTGTTTGTTGTAACGCTTTTCGCCCTAATTGGGATGGGTATTCCCAGACGTGGGACCCGTGCTCACTACGCCACTGGAGTCAAGCTATCCTGGCTGATGACGGCTGATAGCCAGAAACCGGTCCTAGGATGCTTGATTCCATTCCAGGGAAGACATGGCTTGGCAGTTCGGGCTGGACTGTTCCCATGAGGCACAGGGTCAAGACTGATTTGCATATGGCCATGTCTGAACTGGGGTGGCGTAGTGGGCAAAAGAACGATGGATTTAACCCAGATCTCTTGACTGGGGGAGAATGTCTGCATTGTCAGCATTCCGTCCATCATTTGTTTGTTGTAACGCTTTTCGCCCTAATTGGGATGGGTATTCCCAGACGTGGGACCCGTGCTCACTACGCCACTGGAGTCAAGCTATCCTGGCTGATGACGGCTGATAGCCAGAAACCGGTCCTAGGATGCTTGATTCCGGTCCAGGGAAGACATGGCTTGGCAGTTCGGGCTGGACTGTTCCCATGAGGCACAGGGTCAAGACTGATTTGCATATGGCCATGTCTGAACTGGGGTGGCGTAGTGGGCAAAAGAACGATGGATTTAACCCAGATCTCTTGACTGGGGGTGAATGTCTGCATTGTCAGCATTCCGTCCATCATTTGTTTGTTGTAACGCTTTCGCCCTATTTGGGATGGGTATTCCCAGACGTGGGACCCGTGCTCACTACGCCACTGGAGTCAAGCTATCCTGGCTGATGACGGCTGATAGCCGGAAACCGGTCCTAGGATGCTTGATTCCGGTCCAGGGAAGACATGGCTTGGCAGTTTGGGCTGGACTGTTCCCATGAGGCACAGGGTCAAGACTGATTTGCATATGGCCATGTCTGAACTGGGGTGGCGTAGTGGGCAAAAGAACGATGGATTTAACCCAGATCTCTTGACTGGGGGAGAATGTCTGCATTGTCAGCATTCCGTCCATCATTTGTTTGTTGTAACGCTTTTCGCCCTAATTGGGATGGGTATTCCCAGACGTGGGACCCGTGCTCACTACGCCACTGGAGTCAAGCTATCCTGGCTGATGACGGCTGATAGCCAGAAACCGGTCCTAGGATGCTTGATTCCGGTCCAGGGAAGACATGGCTTGGCAGTTCGGGCTGGACTGTTCCCATGAGGCACAGGGTCAAGACTGATTTGCATATGGCCATGTCTGAACTGGGGTGGCGTAGTGGGCAAAAGAACAATGGATTTAACCCAGATCTCTTGACTGGGGGAGAATGTCTGCATTGTCAGCATTCCGTCCATCATTTGTTTGTTGTAACGCTTTTCGCCCTAATTGGGATGGGTATTCCCAGACGTGGGACCCGTGCTCACTACGCCACTGGAGTCAAGCTATCCTGGCTGATGACGGCTGATAGCCAGAAACCGGTCCTAGGATGCTTGATTCCGGTCCAGGGAAGACATGGCTTGGCAGTTCGGGCTGGACTGTTCCCATGAGGCACAGGGTCAAGACTGATTTGCATATGGCCATGTCTGAATTGGGGTGGCGTAGTGGGCAAAAGAACGATGGATTTAATCCAGATCTCTTGACTGGGGGAGAATGTCTGCATTGTCAGCATTCTGTCCATCATTTGTTTGTTGTAACGCTTTTCGCCCTAATTGGGATGGGTATTCCCAGACGTGGGACCCGTGCTCACTACGCCACTGGAGTCAAGCTATCCTGGCTGATGATGGCTGATAGCCAGAAACCGGTCCTAGGATGCTTGATTCCGGTCCAGGGAAGACATGGCTTGGCAGTTTGGGCTGGACTGTTCCCATGAGGCACAGGGTCAAGACTGATTTGCATATGGCCATGTCTGAACTGGGGTGGCGTAGTGGGCAAAAGAACGATGGATTTAACCCAGATCTCTTGACTGGGGGAGAATGTCTACATTGTCAGCATTCCGTCCATCATTTGTTTGTTGTAACGCTTTTCGCCCTAATTGGGATGGGTATTCCCAGACGTGGGACCCGTGCTCACTACGCCACTGGAGTCAAGCTATCCTGGCTGATGACGGCTGATAGCCAGAAACTGGTCCTAGGATGCTTGATTCCGGTCCAGGGAAGACATGGCTTGGCAGTTCGGGCTGGACTGTTCCCATGAGGCACAGGGTCAAGACTGATTTGCATATGGCCATGTCTGAACTGGGGTGGCGTAGTGGGCAAAAGAACGATGGATTTAACCCAGATCTCTTGACTGGGGGAGAATGTCTGCATTGTCAGCATTCCGTCCATCATTTGTTTGTTGTAACGCTTTTAGCCCTAATTGGGATGGGTATTCCCAGACGTGGGACCCGTGCTCACTACGCCACTGGAGTCAAGCTATCCTGGCTGATGACGGCTGATAGCCAGAAACCGGTCCTAGGATGCTTGATTCCGGTCCAGGGAAGACATGGCTTGGCAGTTCGGGCTGGACTGTTCCCATGAGGCACAGGGTCAAGACTGATTTGCATATGGCCATGTCTGAACTGGGGTGGCGTCGTGGGCAAAAGAACGATGGATTTAATCCAGATCTCTTGACTGGGGGAGAATGTCTGCATTGTCAGCATTCCGTCCATCATTTGTTTGTTGTAACGCTTTTCGCCCTAATTGGGATGGGTATTCCCAGACGTGGGACCCGTGCTCACTACGCCACTGGAGTCAAGCTATCCTGGCTAATGACGGCTGATAGCCAGAAACCGGTCCTAGGATGCTTGATTCCGGTCCAGGGAAGACATGGCTTGGCAGTTCGGGCTGGACTGTTCCCATGAGGCACAGGGTCAAGACTGATTTGCATATGGCCATGTCTGAACGGTGGTGGCGTAGTGGGCAAAAGAACGATGGATTTAACCCAGATCTCTTGACTGGGGGAGAATGTCTGCATTGTCAGCATTCCGTCCATCATTTGTTTGTTGTAATGCTTTTCGCCCTAATTGGGATGGGTATTCCCAGACGTGGGACCCGGGCTCACTACGCCACTGGAGTCAAGCTATCCTGGCTGATGACGGCTGATAGCCAGAAACCGGTCCTAGGATGCTTGATTCCGGTCCAGGGAAGACATGGCTTGGCAGTTCGGGCTGGACTGTTCCCATGAGGCACAGGGTCAAGACTGATTTGCATATGGCCATGTCTGAACTGGGGTGGCGTAGTGGGCAAAAGAACGATGGATTTAACCCAGATCTCTTGACTGGGGGAGAATGTCTGCATTGTCAGCATTCCGTCCATCATTTGTTTGTTGTAACGCTTTTCGCCCTAATTGGGATGGGTATTCCCAGACGTGGGACCCGTGCTCACTACGCCACTGGAGTCAAGCTATCCTGGCTGATGACGGCTGATAGCCAGAAACCGGTCCTAGGATGCTTGATTCCGGTCCAGGGAAGACATGGCTTGGCAGTTCGGGCTGGACTGTTCCCATGAGGCACAGGGTCAAGACTGATTTGCATATGGCCATGTCTGAACTGGGGTGGCGTAGTGGGCAAAAGAACGATGGATTTAACCCAGATCTCTTGACTGGGGGAGAATGTCTGCATTGTCAGCATTCCGTCCATCATTTGTTTGTTGTAACGCTTTTCGCCCTAATTGGGATGGGTATTCCCAGACGTGGGACCCGTGCTCACTACGCCACTGGAGTCAAGCTATCCTGGCTGATGACGGCTGATAGCCAGAAACTGGTCCTAGGATGCTTGATTCCGGTCCAGGGAAGACATGGCTTGGCAGTTCGGGCTGGACTGTTCCCATGAGGCACAGGGTCAAGACTGATTTGCATATGGCCATGTCTGAACTGGGGTGGCGTAGTGGGCAAAAGAACGATGGATTTAACCCAGATCTCTTGACTGGGGGAGAATGTCTGCATTGTCAGCATTCCGTCCATCATTTGTTTGTTGTAACGCTTTTAGCCCTAATTGGGATGGGTATTCCCAGACGTGGGACCCGTGCTCACTACGCCACTGGAGTCAAGCTATCCTGGCTGATGACGGCTGATAGCCAGAAACCGGTCCTAGGATGCTTGATTCCGGTCCAGGGAAGACATGGCTTGGCAGTTCGGGCTGGACTGTTCCCATGAGGCACAGGGTCAAGACTGATTTGCATATGGCCATGTCTGAACTGGGGTGGCGTCGTGGGCAAAAGAACGATGGATTTAATCCAGATCTCTTGACTGGGGGAGAATGTCTGCATTGTCAGCATTCCGTCCATCATTTGTTTGTTGTAACGCTTTTCGCCCTAATTGGGATGGGTATTCCCAGACGTGGGACCCGTGCTCACTACGCCACTGGAGTCAAGCTATCCTGGCTAATGACGGCTGATAGCCAGAAACCGGTCCTAGGATGCTTGATTCCGGTCCAGGGAAGACATGGCTTGGCAGTTCGGGCTGGACTGTTCCCATGAGGCACAGGGTCAAGACTGATTTGCATATGGCCATGTCTGAACGGTGGTGGCGTAGTGGGCAAAAGAACGATGGATTTAACCCAGATCTCTTGACTGGGGGAGAATGTCTGCATTGTCAGCATTCCGTCCATCATTTGTTTGTTGTAATGCTTTTCGCCCTAATTGGGATGGGTATTCCCAGACGTGGGACCCGGGCTCACTACGCCACTGGAGTCAAGCTATCCTGGCTGATGACGGCTGATAGCCAGAAACCGGTCCTAGGATGCTTGATTCCGGTCCAGGGAAGACATGGCTTGGCAGTTCGGGCTGGACTGTTCCCATGAGGCACAGGGTCAAGACTGATTTGCATATGGCCATGTCTGAACTGGGGTGGCGTAGTGGGCAAAAGAACGATGGATTTAACCCAGATCTCTTGACTGGGGGAGAATGTCTGCATTGTCAGCATTCCGTCCATCATTTGTTTGTTGTAACGCTTTTCGCCCTAATTGGGATGGGTATTCCCAGACGTGGGACCCGTGCTCACTACGCCACTGGAGTCAAGCTATCCTGGCTGATGACGGCTGATAGCCAGAAACCGGTCCTAGGATGCTTGATTCCGGTCCAGGGAAGACATGGCTTGGCAGTTCGGGCTGGACTGTTCCCATGAGGCACAGGGTCAAGACTGATTTGCATATGGCCATGTCTGAACTGGGGTGGCGTAGTGGGCAAAAGAACGATGGATTTAACCCAGATCTCTTGACTGGGGGAGAATGTCTGCATTGTCAGCATTCCGTCCATCATTTGTTTGTTGTAACGCTTTTCGCCCTAATTGGGATGGGTATTCCCAGACGTGGGACCCGTGCTCACTACGCCACTGGAGTCAAGCTATCCTGGCTGATGACGGCTGATAGCCAGAAACCGGTCCTAGGATGCTTGATTCCGGTCCAGGGAAGACATGGCTTGGCAGTTCGGGCTGGACTGTTCCCATGAGGCACAGGGTCAAGACTGATTTGCATATGGCCATGTCTGAACTAGGGTGTCGTAGTGGGCAAAAGAACGATGGATTTAACCCAGATTTCTTGACTGGGGGAGAATGTCTGCATTGTCAGCATTCCGTCCATCAGTTGTTTGTTGTAACACTGGTCGTGGTCGGGACACGTACGGACGCAAATGGGCTTGCCTAAGGCGCGCCTTCGGGGCACCAGCGGTGCACATCTGCTCCACGACTGTGCAGCGGCTGCCATTAAGTAGGGGAGGGGGGAGGAACGATCATCTGGGATGCGGGAATGGGCGAGGACAGGTGTGCGGGCCGTAGGGGTAGCAGCGGCAGGAATCAGGAAATGCGGGCTAAGAGAAGACAAAAATACAGAATGAAAAGGGAAAAACAAGGGATAACTAACTGATGTGATCATGCTATGTATCCTCAGGGGGTGGGAGGGTGGGTAGGACTGCTCCAAACACAGAGCAGGGCATGGGCGGATTGGCATGTCCACTCAAGTGCGCAATGACTGTTTGGTTGGCCCACTCATGACGCCCAAAGAAGTCATGCACACTTCCCTGTTCGCAATGCAAGCTGCATTTCAGCCTGCTTGGAGAACAAGGCCACCCCTCCGGCCCCTGGCTGCATGACTTGACCCATTGCCAATTACCAATCAGGCCGCCACATCGCAGCATTGTGATTGACTCAGGGGAGGGAGCCTGGCTGCCTAATTCCTTTTCCTGAAAGCAGATGCAGGAGCTACAAAGACATGGGACATGGCTTCGAGGTAAGACTTCCCTCAATACATTTTTAGCAACACCCCCTCACACACACATCCCCCGTGTCCATGCATCATTCAGTGTTCTTTCTGGCGTTTACCACCTCACAACTGTCCACCCCCCGCAGTTCTCAATGGTGGCAGCTGTGCGCCCATGCACAGCGGGCGTACCACTCGTGTGCCAAGGGCACATATGGAGTTGCAACGCATGCCATAACATCGCATTCCATTCCAATACATACTAATACTAGGCACATTGAAACAGTAGAGTAGGTGTTGCATAGCGGAGACTTTAGGAACACTGTTCCCACTTCAGTGAGTGCAACCCAAAACTATCCGTTGCACCACAAACCCAACCGTGAAGCCTGGGTTTCCTTTTTGAGCACCCACAACACACCCAACACTCTCATTTGAGACTGATGCACACCCCATTTTTCATTTTTTAACCCCAAAATACACCCCATTTTTCATTTTTAACCTCAAAATACACCCCATTTTACATTTTTAACCCCAAAACACACCCCGATTTTCATATTTGACCCCAAAACACACCCCAATTTAACATTTTTACATCCAAAAGCCATATCCACCTGAAAAACTTTAAATTACCCCATTACTGACCTCACAATTCATTGTATTCAAATAAGACGTTAAGGCGCCTGCGTTGTCAGAGCTGTGTTGTTAACGATGTACTGCCTGAGTTGTAATGGTCGTGCCAAAGGCAACCATAGGCTACACGTTTGCGTCCGTCTGCCACTGGAACGGGCTTAGCACCAAGGAGAATTCCTCTTGGACACTCCATCGATACGATGCCAGCAGCCTCCTCGCCATCAACACTGGACACCACCTTGCCTGCCAGGACCAACCTCTGCTCCGGACATCGCCATCACCATCGCTATCGCCATCACTGATGGCTGCAGTATCACCCGCCAGGATCACCCTGACTGTCAGGGAGGAAGCATTGCCATCACCTACAGAAGCACACTCCGACTGACCACGCACTCTAATTACCCAAGGGTGACCATGGACTACGTCGACTCCAAGATCCAGACCAGGCCCAAGAACATCCTCAGCAGCACCCTCATGTGTAGGCCCCCCGGGCCACGGCCCCCCATTCTCCAACACCATTGTAGACCTCATTGCACCCCATGGTCTCCCATCCACCGACGACATCCTACTCAGTAAACTCAAGTTTCACCTGGACAACCCCAGTGACCAGGACACCACCACCTCATGCGGAAGATCCCCTACATCAGACGCAAGCAGCAAGTCAACGTACAAAGCCACATAGCAGGACACATGGTCGAGCACGTCACCTCTGCCAGCATACAACTGCAGCCACAACACCGGACTCTCCTGCACAGACCATCATAGGTAACATCACGTCTTCACCTTGCCCACCGGACGCCACCGCCATCATAGCACCCCCTTGCAGCTGGATCAAGGCCACCGAAGAACATCTCGTCAACTCTCTCTGCACCAACACTCCACCAATGCTTTAAACCAATGACACCGCAGCACGTAACCTCCACTGATGGATCTCCAACAGCGCCAACATTCGGGCACCCCTCATGTACAGCACTGCGTCAGTACCTTCCGCCTGCCTGATGGCAGGCGTGAGGGTGAGGCAGTGCCACAGGGATAGGCTGGCCCCAGGCATTGCTGGAGTTGCATCATGGTTGTGACACGACCGCAGCAATGCGTGACTTTAGAGAAGGCAGATACATCAGGAATCCTGACGTATCCGTCATTACTTGCGTCATGGAGTGCTGTCTAGTGTTGAAGCGCATCCGTGCTGTTGCAAGAAGGGAGTAGTGAGAAGTGTTGCAACGCTGTCTTGTCGCAGCGCAGCAACACTTTTCATGACTGTGGCACAGGAATCTGCACTATCTTATTGATGGTGGACATTCCTGCACTGTATTTTTGTCGCAGGGCAGTGCTACAACATTGCTTGCAGTGCTGTCCAGCACCAAAACCTGCAGAGATATGGGCCAAAGTTGTATCCCCATTTTTAAGACCAGCTATTTTCTGGTCTTAAGTTCCTGCAGCTAACGGGCCTTAGCGCGACTTTTTTTATCGCTTCGCGGGTCAGGGCCATCCTTGCTAATAGGGCGAAGTGCGGTTAGCGGGTGTTTTTGTGAAATTTAGAGGAGGAACGCCTACCTTGCATGTCATTAGTGATAAATATCGCTTGCATGCAAAGCGATAGAAAAACCGGCTGCTATCGCCTGAAAGCTGTCGCTAATGCCTTTTAGTGACAGCTTGCTAATAGGGAGATAAAAATATCGCCACTTTAGTGGCAAAAAAGTGCGGCTAAAGTGGCGAATAGGCCATTGATAATATGCCCATAAGTTTCTCCTTCAAAACTGCGAACTCCTTTTCAGACGTTTCACTCTATGCGAACTCTACGCCTACCCTCAACAACAACCTCATATTCACAATGAAACCAGCAAAACTTTCAATAAACTTGCTTTAATACTCAATCATCCCCAAAAACGTAAACAGCTCCTCCTGTGAGGAGGGAGAACTCATCCAAGAGATGGTGCCCACCAATTCCATTTTGGGCATTATTCCATCACCAGTGATAGTATGACCTAAATATGTGATGGTGGTAGTGGCAAATTGACATTTCTCAGCCCTAATGGTTAGATTAGAATCATCCAGTTTTTTTAAAGACTTTCCTAAGGCGACCACTGTGTTCCTCAGTATCTTTCCCAAACACAAGAATGACATCTTGATAAACAACTACTCCCTCAATTCCCTTTGAAACTCTCTCCATGGTATGTTGAAAAACTGCCGCTGCCAAAATTAATCCAAGCGGCATCCGAATAAACCTAAACTTTCGTGAAGGGGTGACAAACGCTGCGAAATCTCTAGAGGACTCCTTCAACTCTACCTGGTGATACACTGAAGTAAGGTCAATCATACTAAATACTCCTGCCCTACCAAGCAACACCAACAACTCTGTAATGTTAGGAAGGGGATAACTATCAACTATGACACACATGATTCAATGCCTCAAGTCTACACACAGATGTAATCTACCATTGGACTGACGGGCAGCAACTACTAGGGCGAGCCACTCTGTTCCTTCAACCTCTTCAATTATCCCTCGCGTTGAGCTTCTCTATTTCTTTTTGCATTTTGTCTCTAAGTGCTATGGACACATTCCTCACCTTTCAACATACCAGTTGAGCATCAGAACTCAGATGTATCTCATGCTGAAAGCCTCTCAAACACCCTAGACAATGAACAAGGAGAGATGACCTTCACTCAGCATTCAATGAAGCATGGGATCTTCTAGTTTCTGGTGAGGTTTGTAAAGCTGCATACTACGCCAGTGTAGTATCCAAGGAACGATGATGAGTCAAGGAACAGTTGAGGCAGCATGAGGTTCAAGTAGGGTTTATTTCATGGTGAGATGATCCTATCCATTTCCCAACAGCATGACCCGGCAACCCCCAGTTTCTTTGACTAACAACATTCCTGTAATAAAGTAAATCCACCAACAGCCAGCATATCAACTGTCATCATAGAACCCTCACATGACAGAACCTCAGAACAAGCTGGTTCCATGCCTAGTGTTCTGGCATGGAGCCATGTTACATCATTACAATTCCAGTCTCCTCAGTGACATGGTGCCATTCCAATGATTACATTCCACATGTCACCAAGGACGGACCAGAGTATCTAGGTCCAGATACCACACGCTGCTGGTGTAGTGTTTTGGGATTTTATTGTATGTGCAAACTTTGTAAAATATTTCTGCAACTAAGTGGAATGTGTTGTTACAGTTTGTGTCCATGAGCTTTCAGGCTACACTCTGCTACAAGCAACCCTGATTTCTGGCATGTGACCACACTATGTAACGTGCCACCATCTTGGTGGAATAATAGTGTCTGTCTGTCTGTCTGTCTGTCTGTCTGTCTGTCCGTCTGTCCGTCCGTCCGTCCGTCCGTCCGTCCGTCTGTCTGTCTATCCATCTATCCATCTATCTCATCCTGAATTACAATAATGTCTGAAATATTAAAATATCTTCAATGCCTCCTTCATTTCAAATATAATTGTTAAGTTAAAAAAGTTTTCTAAAGCGGACGTACACCAGTTGGCTTCATAGCGCTGGTTCTAGGTGGGGCTATTCTTGAGTCGGTCACAGTTTATTCGTAGGCCTGAGTATACAGCCAAGTTTTAAGAGATGTTCTGCATTTCAGTAAATTGGTACTAGACCTGATTTCAAAGGGAATGAAATTCCAGAATCTAGGAGCCAAAGTAGCAAACCTGCTACCCGCTTGTCGCTTCACTTTAAAGGTGGGGATTGCCAGGAGTTGAAGATGGGCTGAGCGAAGGTTGCGTGATGGGGAGTAGTGTGATATAAGGCTGTCGATGAATCCAGGGCCATGGCCTAATTGCTTAGAAAGGCAATCTGTAAGTAATGGCTTCCAAAAACATTTGGAATATTTCATCTCCACAATCATTCTTACCAGCAACAGGTGAGTCTTCCATGAAATAGGTGTGAGAATATTTTGTACTGATATTTCCACGTTTGAAGATGATGAGGATCTCACTCCTGACAAAAAGAAGAAAATACATTTACATTGATTAGGCCCAGAAGGTTTGAAAATCTACAATAGAATAGAAAGGAAATTAAGACAGCCAGGTCAAGATAAGGAAATAGGTTACAAATGTGCTTGCGAAAGACTATGTTGTAGCATTAAAAAAAACTGGCAATAACATGCTGTTTGGCAACTTGCACAATGAACCCATTAGAGAGAAAAGGGTAATGTGTGCTGCAAACTCTAATATAGAAGAAAACCTATGGGCCAAAGGTGAGGCCCACTACAAGATGTAATAAATATAGTCAAAAGAGCAAAGTTAACAGGTTGTTGTGCCAAGGCTGTTCCCATGGAGGGGAAGAGTAATAATAACAAGGACACGTTGCTAGAATTAATGCTAGCAAAACATGTTCTTGCACTCAAACACAGATGGGAAATATGACAGTACAGGGATGAAATCCACTCCTAGTACATTTACAGGGAAATGCTACCTATGTGGTAACTTAAAATACCTTGCCAATGATAAAAATGCTCTGTATGTGGCGTGGTTAGACATTTTTACAAGTTGTGCTTGAAAAGGATGAACAAATCAGCGAAAACGGTGAAAGACCAATCTGTTACAGATTCCCTAGTTTCTGACAATAATAACTAGAATTTATTATTAAATAATGTTGGCAGTGCTGTACTAAATGTTAATGCCAAAGAGAAGAAACCAGTATGAGAAATGCGAAATAGATTGTGTACAGATGTCTATAATTGGAGATTCTGGTTCACCTTATATCATTAATAAAAATGATCTGTGGCAGAGCAAGTTTGTTCTTATCTTAGGTGAAGATTTGGAATCCCCAGATATTTCTCCAAAAACTTTCACTGGAGGGAATATAGATATGGTGTGCATAGGAACTTACTATTTAAGTTTAAAAATAGAGTAGCACTATGCCAGTTATATGCATCTGTTGCGGGTCCTTCAGTACTAGGTTGGATGGACCATGGAGAACTAGGTATAACCGTAAATCCCTGAAGCCCAGAACTGGTCTTATCTCTACAACCTGATGAAGAACTTGAACAACACATCTTAAAATCGTATCACAAAGATTTTTCAGGAAAAATTTGCCATTCTCAATTGATTAAAACATAAAATATTTCTCAAATTGTATGCTGTACCTTGTATATATAAAACAAAAAGTATACCTATAACCCTAAGGGAAGAGTTTGTGAAGGAATTTGATAAGTACAAGTATGGTGTGATTGAACAGGTAGAATACCTTCTTTGGTCATAATGCGACAAGCTAATTTTAAGTTGAAATTATGTGTGGACTTGAAGGATCTTAACAAAAACATCTCTGTGGACTAATTTCTTTTACCAAAAAACAATGAAATATTGTCTATGCCCAAGGTGTTAAATGGTTCACCACTATTGACATTACTGCGGCATATCACCATGTTCCGTTGGACCCAGATAGTATGAGTTTCATGCCATTTGTCACCCCTTGTGGATGTTTTATATTTATAAGGGTACTATTCGGTTTAGCATCCGCCATGTCCCAAAGATTACCACTGGTGTGTGTCTCCAATGGCACCAACCTGAATGCGACTCTTTCTTTTCCTTGTAGGCCCTTAGCAGCCATTTTGGGAGGTGCCTGACTCCTAATTTTAGTTCCACCGCTATGAAGGCTCTAATTAAGGTTTTATTAATTTTATGATTTACATGTTCATACACTGTTTTTTAGTTAACTTTATGTTACCAGTACTCGTGCAGCTCAGGGGATCCTGTGCTGCATGGAGGGGGTTGCTGGACCATAGTTTTCCCTCTTTGTTCTTTTGCCCATTACTTATTTTACATTGAAGTGTCCTACCATGCTTCTCCCATTTGGTCCTGCCTCCAGCCATGCCCTATAACCACGGCCCTCTTAAGGGATGGGGAATTGCGCCCACACAGTGTCTCCAAAGCTACCTATCTGAAGGTGACTTTTTTCCTTGTAGGTCCTTAGCAACCATCTTGGGAGGTACCTGGCTCCTAATTTTTTTATTACGCCACTGCAAAAGCTCTGATGACAGTTTTATTCATTGTAGGATTTACCTGTTTATGCACTATTATTTGTTAACTTTGTGTTTCTATTACTCGTGCAGCTCAGGGGAGCAGGTGCTGCATAAGGAGGGTTGCAGAGACCCCAGGTTTCACTCTTTGTTCTTTTGCCCATTACTTATTTTAAATCAAAGCAACCTAGCGCACTTCTCCCACTTGGTCCTGCCTTCGCTCATGCCCCTTAACCACTGCCTTTAAGAGATCCATGCAGCAGGTGTGCCGATTGCGCACAAAAGGCAAGTCTGTCTGCACCCGTCAACGGCCGGACTGCTCCGTGCGCCAGGACCCCTGGTCCTTCCATCACTCAAACCTACTCTTGTTCTGAAGTAATGACAGCTGAAAACAAAAGAAAGCCTTTGATCTGTTCCTCGTATAATGTCAAGCTGCATGCCCATAAGTATGCTTGCCAAAACTAATTTTGCATTTAAACCCCAGCCCAAAGCCTCTACATACAAATGACTCCATAATATGCCAAGCACACTTTGCCTCTAACCGGGAGAACTCCAACAATATATTTTCTTGGTTACTCCTCAATACAAGGTCATTAATAAAAATTAAATGACAAATTTGCTGACCTTTTGGAACTCACGAGTCCATATATCTTTTTCCTCACTGAAGCCTGGGCTGATGCCGCATCTGACCAGGATTTCAAAACAGCCATCCCAGAAGGCTATGAAGTGACTAGAGCTGATAGACAAAATATGCGAGGAGGAAGGATTGCTATTGTTACCGTACTCACCTTCAGTCTGCTTTCAATCCCCTTTAGTTCTTGAACTGTGAAGCACTTATGTTCAATCTAAAGATCGGCAATACCTATACCCTTGAGGGCGTCCTGATCTACCGTCCACCGGGACCAAGGGACAATTTTACCCAATCTCTATTGGACCTCTTGGAATCATGCTCAGTCCGCCCCTACTTCACGATCCTGAAGGATTTTAATTTCTATTTAGAGAAAGCAGAGGACAAGGTCACAAAATGTTTAACTGATACCATGCCAAACGTTGATTTGATACAATTGGTGAAATCATCTACTCGACAGGCAAATCACATGGTTGATGCCATTTTCACCAATAACCCAAACCTACTGGTCGAGAAAGTCATGCCTCTGGCCTGGACTGATCACAGGGCTATAATTTTCAAACTAAAAATGCTGACAAAAAGTCCTCCTTTGTCTAAGGCACAGACATTGCTAAAATATCGGCCTTGGAATAAAAATTACAATATGAAATTAAATAACTTACTGATGGAATCCCATCCCATATCTGAAAACAACTTTGATCTAGTGTCAGCCAATTTTTCCGACTGGAGTGACATGGCAGTCACTCGGGTGATGCCATTAAAAACAAGGACAAATCACAGATCCCTGCCCTCTGCCCCAGAGTGCTCTCAGGAATTCAAAAAGTTCAGGCAAAAGTTCAGACTCCAGGAGCAACTGTGGAGATTAAACTACAGCCGAGATAAAAACAAAAAAATATAAAACCCTGATCAAGGAATACAAAAGTCAAATAAACATTGCTAAGACTAAATCTTTTACAGATAAAATCATCACTGCTAAAAATTATTCTAAAGAACTTTTCAATACAGTTAAAACCCTGTCCACACCAAAAATCCTGTTACCCCGACCAATCACTATGCAATAAAATAGCTGACTTCTTACTTTCTAAAGTTAATATTATATTCCTGGAGTTTATCGCTTTGTCTGGAAACACTGAAGCTCCAACCAGGAAGGAGACGTTAGAAAAAGTCAACACCTCTAATACTGAACAAGGGCCTCTATCGCTTACTACCTTCACCCCTCTCACAGAACAGAAGGTGGCTAAATTAAATGAATGCTCTAAATCAGGTGCCTTTTTGGATCCCAGTCCTCCGCAGCTTCTCTATCTGGTATCAAAGACAATATAATTTCACCTCACAGCACTCATAAATAAAATATCCCACTCTTGATGCTTTCCATCAGCTTGGAAGACAGCATCAATGCTGCCACTCTTATAAAAACCGTTGCTGGATCCCCATGAAGTAAAAAACTATAGGCTGTTTTCCCACCTCCCACTTCCAGCTGAGATTCTAGAAAAAAGTTTGAACCTAGAGATCATGGGCTTTTTGGATTCTACCAATCCCCTCGACCATTAGCAGCATAGGTTCAGACGCCAATCACTGCACAAAGTCGGTTCTTTTAGATGTCACAGAAGAAATTAGAGCCATTGGAGACAATGGTGAAAGGTTGGTCTTGATCTTACTTGATCTTTTGGCCATGTTGAAACGGTTGGTCACTCTCCTCTGATCAACCGCCTCGAACACATAGCCATCAAGGACTGAGCATTGGAATTGCTTGGCTCCTTTCTGTCCAACAGTGAGCCAGTGTTACTCTGGAAAACTTCACTTCAGATCCTTTCACACTCCTGTGCGGGGTCCCTCAGGGATCTTTGCATAGTCCCACCCTTCTTAATGTGTACATCACCCCTCTTTTTGAGCTGATTAGATCGTGTGGTTTTTCAGTACTTTGTCATGCTGACAACACCCAGAGAGTGGTGTCAGTCCCCTCTAAATCTGGAAAAAGTAGCCAAGCAATTTAACATCTGCATGAGGAACATTGTTGAGTGGATGCAGAATAATTGCTTAAAACTCAATTCAGAGAAAATTGAGGTGCTGCTGTTTGGCAGTAATACCTCCTTCTGAAATACATCATGTTGGCCCACCAATCTAGGTACGCATCCTTTCCTGTTCAAAAAGTAAGGAACTTAGGGGCGATTTGTTTACTCTAAATTGGCTTTTGTTGACCATATAAATCAGGTAACATCCTCTTGTTTTTTCACTTTAAAAGTCTTTAAGAAGGTCCTTCCTTTTCTTCCCTTAGAGCTGTCAAAACAGTGATTTTAGCTTTAGTAATCTCGGGGTTGGATTACTGCAATGCTCTGTATGTAGGCTTTCAGCAGCTCCTACTAAACAAACTACAAACTCTCCAAAATGCGGCAACCCGAGTGCTGATGAATCTTCTTAAATTCAGGTCAATCTCACAGACCATCTCTGATCTGCATTGGTTACCAATTAGAGAGCGGATAAAGTTCAAGGCCCTGTGCTGGACCCATAATGCTCTACACAAGGTTGCGCGCCTGTCTTTCCTAAAGACTTTTAAATGGAATGTACCTAATCGTAATTTAAGGTCTACAGTGACGAGCAAGGTAGTTGTCCCCAGAATAAAGAAGACATACTGGGGAGGAAAAGGTTTCTTCCATAACACATGTAAATGGTGAAATGCACTACCTGAGCATCTCAGATTGCAGCCCAATCTGTTCAATTTCAGATAAACAACTAGAAACTTGGCTTTTTCTTCTGCAGCTAAACAGGTCTTATTTGCCCTTCTCCCCAGGACATTTTACATACACTAGTGCTAAGTCGCTAATCTGTTTGACATTCACGTGCGCTACAAAAATATTGACATAGCATAACATTAATGCACAAATTGTTTAAAAATATTAAGGATGCATGTTTTTTTAAGGATTATATCCTAGTACTATTGGGAAAAACCAAGTGTGAGCATACTGCTACTCTTAATCAAGTGTTATATATATTAGAACAAAGGGGACTTATTGCAGAGTACAGAAAGCAATGTGACAAATCTGGGTAATGAAATGACTGGAGATGGTTTTAAACAATTGTATTAAACCTGAAAAAGAACTATTGGAGCCTATAAAAGATTTCTCAATACCAAAAAAACAAAGATGATTTAAGGGCGTTTTTAGGTCTTGCAGAATTTTATTCAACTTTTGTCAAGGATTTATTAATGTAAAACCTATCATATTGACAGTTACTGAATATCACCAACACATTTAAATGGACACAGCTGTCAATTTCAATTTGAGGCATTGAAATCAGACGTATGTAACTCACCGCCTTTACAAGAGATTGACTCTAAATGCAAAATGTAGTCACAACTGATGCCAGTGGTAGAAGAATTAGTGCTGTTTTGACACAAATGGTAAAGAATGTAGAATAGCTTTTGCTTTTAAGTCATTGACTCCAACAGGGGAAAAAGACTCCATCATCGAGCAAGAGGCATTAGCATGTGTGTAAGGACTAGAACACTACAGGTAATACATTTGGGGGATATAAGTCATATTGCGCAGTGAAGACAAACCGCTCAAACAAAAGTTCTTGCTACAAAGTACAAAGCCTCTCCACATCTTGCATGTATGTCAATCAAGTTATTAGACTTTATTCATGTAGTGCTCTATATACCCAGTATGAAAAATGTAGCAGCAGACTGTTGAGTCACCTACCTATAGCCTTTAAGTGTGAGCCAGATGATGATGTAGAAAAATATTGTGTAGCAAACGTGAATGATGTAATCAATGGAATTTCAAAGGAAGGGTGGTTACTTGAACAAATGTAAGACCAGGTGTTGAATGATGTTAGCAACATGATTATTGCCGGTTGGCTGGAAAAAAAGTTAGTTGAAAGGTTATTGATGTTTCAGGAGTATAGGCATTAATAATCCGTTGCAAACGGTAGAGTGATAGGATGTGGTAGGATCATTCCACTTGAAGCCTTAAGACCTAAATTGCTAAACATTTGTCATGAAGGACACTTCCGTGTTAGCAAGACTAAAAGCAGAACTAAGTTGTTTTATTGGTGGCCAGGGTTACCCTTTGCTATTGAAAAGAAATTGAGAAATTGTATCTAATATGATAATTCAGACAAGCCACAGTAGACAGTTAGGCCTCCATTGTGGTCCTATTAGTAGAGCCAATACGCTTCGGAGGAGAATAGGTATTAATTTCCCTGGACCTATTATGGATGATGACAATTTTGTATTTATTATAATAGAATATATTTCAAAACGTACGGAAGCAGAAATTGTTAATTGAATGGATTCTATTGCAGTAGTGACATTTTCTGACAAGATGATGGCAAAGGATGAGTTACCGAAATGTATAGTAGGTGCTACTAGACCACAGTTTGTTTCATATGTTTTCAAAGCATTTTTTACAGAGCAATGTAATACCTCATGAAAAAACATCAGCGTATCATCCATCAGGTAATGGTGCTGTGGAATGCTTTAACAGTGTAATTAAAGGTCCAATCCATTTCCCCAAGAATAACAACTTAGAATGGAAGAAAGAATTGTTTCATACAATATGGGCATATTGAATCCTTAAAATGCTACTATTTTGTAATCCATTTGAGCTAATGAGAGGCAGAACATCTTTTCTAAGGACAATGTGGGCTGGATGTTGAAAGCCAAGAAAGTCAATAGAATGCCAAACGGAGTTAAGGAAAGGTTAGAACAAACATAAGCTTGCTATATAAAACATTATGATACTAAACACTACAGTAAACTCATATACATCAAGAAATGGGATTGTGACAGGGTGAAAAATTCTCAAATAATACAAAAGGAGAAGGAAAATGCTTGCAAACACAAATGGTAGAGCAGGTGTTCTGTAATTTGCACTTTTTAGGGATTCTAAAGCATGGAATTTAAGTTATTTCTCAATGTGTAAAAGTGATGGAGAGTTCATGGATAAGGAAACCGATGCGGCTCATAATGATTGTGAAAATAGAATAGAACGGATTGGTTGTTAGAAGAAGAAGACTTCCATGAATGTTATAGAGATCGAACACAGAATACATCACATGAACGACTTTCTGTATACCCCTGTGGGATTCAACACCAAATGAAAACTTTACCTTGGAACCAAAATATGAAGAGATATTGCCTATATTCTTGCAAATGAATGGCAAAGAACACTTGGCACGCGTCAATGACAGTGTACTTTAGGAAGCTGGCTTTCTATTTAGTGCACCAAAATGATGTACACTATGCAGAAAGTTAGACAAACACAAGTAGTACCTAATCAAGAGTAAATTTTTTGGGCAAAAGTCTCCGTATTTAATAGCCTGCCTCAATATGGATCATGTGCTATAACCAGACATAGACGTTACAGTAGACCTATACATTCAATATCATGAGCAAAAACATAAGATATATCAGTGTGCGCTAAATTATTTCAATAAATTACATTGAGGATATAGCCATATGTAAATAAAAGATTTGTTTATTTTATAAAAACATCTGTGCAAGACGGGATAGACATTACAATTCACACATAGCTAAAAACATCTTCTGATGCGAGAAGTTACAATACATATGTTAGAGACATATCTGATTCCACATTAAAATTGAAGACAAAGAAAACTGACGCTGAGTTTCGGTGAAATCAAATTCCTTCACCTTCTTCAGGAAAAAGTTTTCATAAAAGGTCTATTGGAATTCAAGAGAGTCAGAACCTCTCTAAGACTTAAATAACTTGAATAACGTGATTACTCTTGAACGGAAGGCAAAAAAAACCATCCGGACATGATAAAGGAATAAAGTTGACCTTTATGTTAATATATAGCACTTATTGTTTGCTCGATAGAGCCACCGGCAGTTCTAATTAAAATTCTAGGCTGTTAAGGATGTGACCCCTTTATAAAATAAACTGCACTGTGAGTTTCAACTTTACTGAGAGTATCGACGTTTTCAGCATTTGCGATACCTTTTTAATTGATTGAAATTTCAAATTGATGCAGGCACATTTACATTAAAATCAGGTAAAAACAGACGGCCTCCCTGCTCTATCTATCTAAAGCATGGAATTTAAGTTATTTTTCATTGTGTAAAAGTGATGGAGAGTTCATGGATAAGGAAACTGATGTGGCTCATGATGAATGTGAAAATAGAATAGAACGGATTGGTTGTTAGAAGAAGAAGACTTCCATGAAATGTACCTGCCTAGTGTGTTCGGTGCAGAGGTACTGGTCGCAGTGGTAGCCTCAAACGCTACCTGTAAAGTCAATGTAGAAACCTGTAACAAGAAAAATGCTGCAAGTGGGGACTTGGGGACAAGTTCGGCAGAACCCAAAGAAGGGCTCGGCACATGAGGGTCTCTGGAGCAAGGAGGCACTGTCGGTTGGTTCGGACTTGAGCTGTGGGGTTCGATTGCAGAGGTATTTTGTCCGACAGGGGCGTTAAGCGATGTGTACGGTTGTAGCCAATGGGCTACCTACCCCTGGTGTACCTACATCCTCTATATGAACACTTGCTGTGGAGAGTGGTAATAAAGCTGACCCAGAATTCTTAGTTCCACTAAAATTAAAGATGGTGGAACCCTTCTTTTGATGTTCACTTCAGGTAGCCCACCTTAGGGTTGCCACTAGCTTGAGAGTGAACACGCTTTCAGACTAAGTAATTCCACCCTGCCCTGGTGCCAGATGGGCCTCAGGGCAGGGGGTGGCATCTCCCATGTATGGGGGAAGCCGTGGTCACATATCAAAGGTGGTAGAGTTTTTGAAGCCTCTAGCCTTGATATGCTAAAATACTATCCATCCTGCTCGAGTAGGTCTGAACATCTTCCTCTGGAGCAGACATTATTTCTGACTCAAATAGTGCGGGTGCTCACTTGCAGAGGGTCATAAACTTGTCTGTGGTGGCAGACTGACTGATACCAGTCAGCCAACATACTAAGAGACTTGTAGAATTCAGAGGGCACCTATAATGTGCCCTCTGGGTGCATGTCAGAATAAATATGATACTGGCATCAGTATGCATTTGTCAAGAAGAGGTGTTTGATACCAAACACCATTATTTTCAGTGAAGCCATCATGTTGCTGGGTAACTTAACTAGTGCCCGGTACATATACTTAAGATGGTTTCCTGAAAGCTTGCAATGTCGTGGCAATGGAACAAGACATCACAGGGGCTTTTCTGCTCATGCGGATAAGTCCTCACATATAATGTAAAGCACCCAGCCTTAGGGCTGGAAGGCCTGCTGTAAGGGTGGAATGCATGTCTTTTAGGAATTGTGCATGGGCATGGCACACAGGAAGTTTGCCATGTCATGTTTTCAAAATGGTTTGCACCATTTCACGCAGCCTGCGTTGTCGGTCTGTTTCCAATTTGTGCATGGGTCCCTTAGGGTAGAAAAGGATATGGTCCCAGAACATACATAAAATTGAAGATCTGAGCAAAGTCAGCAGAATAACAATTGCAACCAATAAAGCATATCAAAGTGTTATTTAATCACACTTGAGACAGGCACATGAATGCATGTAAAAAACACATTTACAAAAGTGCAGGGTGCCACAGGGAAGGGGAGGGTGTGATGAGTTAGGTAGGGTAATAGGATAAAAGTGACATATAAACATTCGTAACGGTTGTACAAATCAATTGCTGTGCACGTTGCTATCGTGCCAAATAATCAGAATGAAAGTCAATCATAAGCAGAATTGAGTCATCAGCCTAAAGAGCCATATACAAGTAAAAATACACAGTGCTCAATGCACTATTGTAGGTACTGGCGTAGTGAAATGTCGACGTTTCGACCCCTCATCAAGGGTAGGATGATTTGATCCTTACGAGTGGGGTCTTCCTCAGGACAGAGAGGACGGTGAAACCGGAAGGGTAGGCACCTATAAAAACATTGGATCAGTATTAAAAGGGGTAACGAAGCCAAGCAGAATAGAACAGCGAGGCTGGAAATGGAAAGGCATTGCCATAATTACCAATTGAGAGAAAGGACATCTAATCAGTGTCAGCTTGGCGTCCGAAGGCGCAAGGGCAAAAAGGCTCCAAAGGCAGGTGGGAGTGATAAACACCTATAACAAATTAAAGGTGACAATGGAATCATTCGAGTAACAATTCATTGGATAAGTTGGGTATAACTCCCTGAAGATGGGAACTTACAATTTTTAGTTGAACCACAAAGGAGGAATTGATTGCTCCATCATTACACGCCGCAACGTAGATCGGTGTGTTAGAGTGAAATAAATCACTTAGAATTCAGCCTCTATAAATAAATGGAGAGGGGTGCTCTTTTAGTGAAAAACCTAATAGGTAATCCAAAACTAGAGAAATAAAGAAATAAACTGCCACAAGGACCTGGTCCCCCAGCCTATCATCCGTGTGTTAGGTAGTTATATAGTGGAGCGAGAGAATCAGTGAAGCGAGCGCTACATCGGAATTATTAAAAATGAATAAACAATGGAAAAGTGAACCGTCGTTGAGGACAGGTATCGCTTGCACGTTAAGAAAAGAAAAATCATCAGTTAACAAAAACAGCAAAATAAAAATAAAACGTGTAGGAAATCTTAAATCGTTTTAACCCAATAGAACGGAGGTAGGTGGCGTGGTTCCCGTTAAGCAATTGCTTAATATGAATTCAAGGGAAACACTTGTTTATATGGGAGCAAGCTATTCGTGTGAAAAATAAACGAGAGTATGCATCGATCGAGTTGGGCCAAGTTGAACGAAGGGAAGAGGAGAGGTTCCCCTACCTTTAGACGGTGTCCGTGTCATCAGCACTCGAATCTGACAAAACACTGAAACCGCGGAACGGCTGCCTCATATGGAGAACGCTGCCGCCGCATGACGTTAGAACGGGTGCAGACGCTAGATGCTGTCCGTGACGGTACAATGGAAGAAAGACATCCCGGGTACTTCGTCGGTAAAACTAATAGTTAAAAAATTATGCGATTGCAGTCATAGTCTGGAATTAAATGGATATGACTCGCAATAGTATCTCAGACAAAAGGGATGTTATTCATGAATTTATGGAGTGAAACGTGACTCAAGGAGTTAAACGCTCGATCGGAGTGATCGGAAAGTAAATGTAATCAACCAGGGGATGCTCTAAATGGAGAAAAAATCTATACATTATAAGAACGCATAAATGTGAAAAATACAAAACATAAAACGAAGCATAATTTGTATTGGAAAAGCATAGTTTGTAACAAAACAAGTGAACTTATGTAGATTGATATTTTCTTAATGGCCGGTTAGAATGCAGCAAAGACAAATGGTGGATTCTTCTAGAGAGAAAACAACCAAATTATCATATATACATGGTGTACACTAATCGTTATGCATATGGTGGGCAAAAGGTCAGGACGTTCAAAAATGACAGCAGGTTGGCAGCTGAAATTCTTTTAAAGAGAAAACACTCAAATTATCATATAAACATGGTGTACACTATTCATATGCATATGATGATCTAAAGGGCAAGACGTTCAAAAATGACATTGACAGCAGGTTATGAGCTGAAACACCAGAAGAAAAAGAACAGTGTTCACTAATTGCTGAGAATAGCTAGTTGGGCATTACTGGGGTCTTGTTCGTTTAAGCCCGTTAGAATAGTATCAAATCGAATCATCATTTTAGACTCTCTAATGAGAAGGATAGAGGATATATTGCCTCCCCTGGGTCCCAGTTCGGTTTTCTCCAAAACAATCCATTGCATTTCATCTGGGCGATGTCCCAGTTGGTGATAATGTTCAACCAGAGGTGCACCTGTCACATTGCATCTTATCCTACTTTGGTGTTGCAGAATTCTTGCTTTTACTTTTTGCTGTGTCTGGCCGATGTATAGTTGGCCACATGGGCACAGAATCCCGTAGATGACGTTACTGGAATTACAGTTTGTATGTGATTGCAATGTAATGGTCTGTTGTTTGTATTCAAAATTTTTTGATTGCATAGTTGTGGGGCACGCTTTACATGACCCACATTTGAAATGACCTATGATTGGTGGTAGATTCCAGAGTGACTGGATAGTCGGTTCAACTGGGTCCTCAAGGAAGGAATGCACCACATGATCCTTAATGCTCATCGCTTTCTTAAAAGAATGCATCGGTACATTTGGTTGGTCAATCTCGGTAGATACAATGCTCCAATGTTTGTTGATGATCCTTTTCACTGCATTACTTCGAGTGGAGAATGTTGTGACACATATCATCTTATTGTTTTGTAATGATGTAGCGGGATTTTTGGATGAGAGCAATGTGTCCCGTGGGTTGTACCAGGCCCTCTTTTGGGCCCTTTTCACCAGTCGTTTCGGGTAACCTCTTGAGATTAACCTGGCCATTAAGTTCGCTTCGTGCAGTTCCTGCGGATCCGCAGGAACTGTCCGACTGGAAGATTGTCTCGTAAACCGCGTGGGTGGTGGCTGCTGTACCTCAGTAAGGAATTTCTTTCAGTTGGCTTCCTATATAAGGTAGTTAGAAGTTTCTCATCTTCATAGAACATTTTTAAATCAAGGAAGGGTATCTCCTGTGTACTAGACTGTATAGTGAACCGGATATCTTGGTCGCACTGGTTTAGCCATTGGTGGAACAGGTTGAGTTGAGTAGTTTCACCATTCCAAATCATCAATATATCGTCAATATATCTTTTCCACATATTAATATGGGTCGAGAATGGGTTGTTATTCAGGACGAAACGCTTTTCAAAATTGTCCATATACAGGATCGCTAAATCTGGAGCAAAGGCAGCCCCCATCGCAACTCCTTTCGTCTGTACATAATACTTGCCTTGGAAATAAAAGAAGTTCTTTTTCATAGCGATGGTCAGAAGAGCTATGATGAAATCCGTGGGTACCCTTGTTGGTGCTGGTCTCAAATCCAAAACTTCTCGCATAACCGCCAATGCTGGTTCCTGCGGGATGCTGGTGTATAGTGAGACGATATCACAGGTGACAAGTATCTGCTCACTAGAGTTGAATGGTTGTTGGTCAATCATTGCAATGACTTGCATGGTGTCTCGCAGGTACGTCTCTGTTTTTTCTGCTATTGGTTTTAGGAAAAAAATCTATGTATTTACATAGAGGTTCCAATAGTGAACCGCAACCGGATACTATAGGGCGACCAGGAGGATGGAGGATGTCCTTATGTATCTTCGGTAGGGTATAGATGGTAGGTAGTCTTGGGTGTCGCTGATTCAAATAGTCATATTCTAATTTGCTTAGAAAGCCACAGTTCAAGGCATCGAGAGTTATTTGGTGGATTTCCCCCATCAGGTCCTTTGTGGGATCAGATTTTAGTAAGGAATAGCTGATGCCATCTTGTAACTGCCTTAGAATCTCCGACTTGTATGCAGTCGTGTCTTGTACCACTATAGCTCCACCCTTATCAGCAGACTTGATCACAATGTCCTTGTTATTTTTAAGGGTTAGGAGTGCCGCTTTTTCAGACTTGCTGGTGTTAAGTATAGTGTGTTTGTAGGTCGAAAGTAAAATGTTAACATCGTTGAGAACTATGCTCTCGTAAGCCAAAATCCTGCTACTCATAGCATTTGCAGGTGGAACAAACTTGGATGGAGGCCTTAGCCCGGTAAAAGACTTGGAAGGACTATCTTCAGTATTCCTGAAGAAATACCTAAGACGAATCTTGCGAAAGAAGCCATGGAGTTCAGTCTTTAGGTTGAATGAATTCGGGTGTGCAGTGGGAAAGAACGACAGACCCTTGGAAAGTACAGCTTGTTCATCAGTATTGAGGTTATATGCAGAGATGTTGACCACTGGGTTGTCGCTGGGCTCTACCATCTGTAGACTTGGCGCCTTGTCGATATCTCTCCGTGGTTCTCTTGTTGGAATCGGACTTGCTTCGGGGTTGTGCCTCGGCCTCTATCCCAATTGGTACTCGGTGGATTCTGCTGGCCTCTCGGAGGTCCTCTTAACCAGTTGCCACCTCGTCCTCGGGGTGGTCTCCATTGGCCTCCCCCTAAAAAAGGAAAATAACCTTGGGGAGGATACCAGTTGTCCCGGTAGTTGTAGTCGTAGCTAGGGCCTGGCGCCTCTTGATCACTATCTGAACTGACCGTGGAATCGGAAAAAGTAGTATAGTTCCTCCTTCCTCTGAAGGCACCTCTACCTCTGCCCGTGAAGCGACCAGAGTTGTCCTGTTTGTAGTAATCTTCGTTGAGGTAGGGATATGTATTCTTTTTTTCATAAAACCTAATATCCTTGGAGAGTTTATCTAATTTTTTACTTTGCGTGGTGGTTTCAAAGTCTTTTAGTGATTTTGTAAGATTTTCCAAAGCACTTTTGGCATTGATCAGAGTTGAGTCACCTGCAATTTCTTGTTTGAGGGCGGCTATTTCTCTGGTTAAGACTTGAACCTGTTCGGCCGCGGTTTCTACTCCGAGAACCATCCAATGTCGTGACGCGTTGTTTGCAATAAAGCTGAAGCCTTCTTTGAATTTTGGTAAATCCACGAAGATGGCAGGTTCATTTTTTATCTGTAGTCCAACAGGTATTATGCTGGCCTGTAGATATTTAGTGAGCAAATGACCATGGAGTTTTGTACGAATTAGTTTCTTTTCCAGACGCTCAAGTTTTGCTATCTTGTCATTGAGTGTAAAGTCAATATTGGGTGTGTCGGATGACAGAAAGAGATTCCTAGGGTCCTGTAGCAGCTGGTTGATGTATTCCTCAGTATAGGAGAGGGTTTCACTCTCCACCATTTTATAGAAGAAGGGAAATTCACAAAGGAATACCTCGCAGGTGTGCACCTGCTCGTTTAAGAGTTAGAACAAAGGGCAAACCCAATAGTCTCTGAGACCTGGGTAACAAACAGTAGAAAAGGATATGGTCCCAGAACATACATAAAATTGAAGATCTGAGCAAAGTCAGCAGAATAACAATTGCAACCAATAAAGCATATCAAAGTGTTATTTAATCACACTTGAGACAGGCACATGAATGCATGTAAAAAACACATTTACAAAAGTGCAGGGTGCCACAGGGAAGGGGAGGGTGTGATGAGTTAGGTAGGGTAATAGGATAAGTGACATATAAACATTCGTAACGGTTGTACAAATCAATTGCTGTGCACGTTGCTATCGTGCCAAATAATCAGAATGAAAGTCAATCATAAGCAGAATTGAGTCATCAGCCTAAAGAGCCATATACAAGTAAAAATACACAGTGCTCAATGCACTATTGTAGGTACTGGCGTAGTGAAATGTCGACGTTTCGACCCCTCATCAAGGGTAGGATGATTTGATCCTTACGAGTGGGGTCTTCCTCAGGACAGAGAGGACGGTGAAACCGGAAGGGTAGGCACCTATAAAAACATTGGATCAGTATTAAAAGGGGTAACGAAGCCAAGCAGAATAGAACAGCGAGGCTGGAAATGGAAAGGCATTGCCATAATTACCAATTGAGAGAAAGGACATCTAATCAGTGTCAGCTTGGCGTCCGAAGGCGCAAGGGCAAAAAGGCTCCAAAGGCAGGTGGGAGTGATAAACACCTATAACAAATTAAAGGTGACAATGGAATCATTCGAGTAACAATTCATTGGATAAGTTGGGTATAACTCCCTGAAGATGGGAACTTACAATTTTTAGTTGAACCACAAAGGAGGAATTGATTGCTCCATCATTACACGCCGCAACGTAGATCGGTGTGTTAGAGTGAAATAAATCACTTAGAAATCAGCCTCTATAAATAAATGGAGAGGGGTGCTCTTTTAGTGAAAAACCTTTTTCACTAAAAGAGCACCCCTCTCCATTTATTTATAGAGGCTGATTTCTAAGTGATTTATTTCACTCTAACACACCGATCTACGTTGCGGCGTGTAATGATGGAGCAATCAATTCCTCCTTTGTGGTTCAACTAAAAATTGTAAGTTCCCATCTTCAGGGAGTTATACCCAACTTATCCAATGAATTGTTACTCGAATGATTCCATTGTCACCTTTAATTTGTTATAGGTGTTTATCACTCCCACCTGCCTTTGGAGCCTTTTTGCCCTTGCGCCTTCGGACGCCAAGCTGACACTGATTAGATGTCCTTTCTCTCAATTGGTAATTATGGCAATGCCTTTCCATTTCCAGCCTCGCTGTTCTATTCTGCTTGGCTTCGTTACCCCTTTTAATACTGATCCAATGTTTTTATAGGTGCCTACCCTTCCGGTTTCACCGTCCTCTCTGTCCTGAGGAAGACCCCACTCGTAAGGATCAAATCATCCTACCCTTGATGAGGGGTCGAAACGTCGACATTTCACTACGCCAGTACCTACAATAGTGCATTGAGCACTGTGTATTTTTACTTGTATATGGCTCTTTAGGCTGATGACTCAATTCTGCTTATGATTGACTTTCATTCTGATTATTTGGCACGATAGCAACGTGCACAGCAATTGATTTGTACAACCGTTACGAATGTTTATATGTCACTTATCCTATTACCCTACCTAACTCATCACACCCTCCCCTTCCCTGTGGCACCCTGCACTTTTGTAAATGTGTTTTTTACATGCATTCATGTGCCTGTCTCAAGTGTGATTAAATAACACTTTGATATGCTTTATTGGTTGCAATTGTTATTCTGCTGACTTTGCTCAGATCTTCAATTTTATGTATGTTCTGGGACCATATCCTTTTCTACTGTTTGTTACCCAGGTCCCAGAGACTATTGGGTTTGCCCTTTGTTCTAACTCTTAAACGAGCAGGTGCACACCTGCGAGGTATTCCTTTGTGAATTTCCCTTCTTCTATAAAATGGTGGAGAGTGAAACCCTCTCCTATACTGAGGAATACATCAACCAGCTGCTACAGGACCCTAGGAATCTCTTTCTGTCATCCGACACACCCAATATTGACTTTACACTCAATGACAAGATAGCAAAACTTGAGCGTCTGGAAAAGAAACTAATTCGTACAAAACTCCATGGTCATTTGCTCACTAAATATCTACAGGCCAGCATAATACCTGTTGGACTACAGATAAAAAATGAACCTGCCATCTTCGTGGATTTACCAAAATTCAAAGAAGGCTTCAGCTTTATTGCAAACAACGCGTCACGACATTGGATGGTTCTCGGAGTAGAAACCGCGGCCGAACAGGTTCAAGTCTTAACCAGAGAAATAGCCGCCCTCAAACAAGAAATTGCAGGTGACTCAACTCTGATCAATGCCAAAACTGCTTTGGAAAATCTTACAAAATCACTAAAAGACTTTGAAACCACCACGCAAAGTAAAAAATTAGATAAACTCTCCAAGGATATTAGGTTTTATGAAAAAAAGAATACATATCCCTACCTCAACGAAGATTACTACAAACAGGACAACTCTGGTCGCTTCACGGGGAGAGGTAGAGGTGCCTTCAGAGGAAGGAGGAACTATACTACTTTTTCCGATTCCACGGTCAGTTCAGATAGTGATCAAGAGGCGCCAGGCCCTAGCTACGACTACAACTACCGGGACAACTGGTATCCTCCCCAAGGTTATTTTCCTTTTTTAGGGGAAGGCCAATGGAGACCACCCCGAGGACGAGGTGGCAACTGGCCAAGAGGACCTCCGAGAGGCCAGCAGAATCCACCGAGTACCAATTGGGACAGAGGCCGAGGCACAACCCCGAAGCAAGTCCGATTCCAACAAGAGAACCACGGAGAGATATCGACAAGGCGCAAAGTCTACAGATGGTAGAGCCCAGCGACAACCCAGTGGTCAACATCTCTGCTTATAACCTCAATACTGATGAACAAGCTGTACTTTCCAAGGGTCTGTCGTTCGTTCCCACTGCACACCCGAATTCATTCAACCTAAAGACTGAACTCCATGGCTTCTTTCGCAAGATTCGTCTTAGGTATTTCTTCAGGAATACTGAAGATAGTCCTTCCAAGTCTTTTACCGGGCTAAGGCATCCATCCAAGTTTGTTCCACCTGCAAATGCTATGAGTAGCAGGATTTTGGCTTACGAGAGCATAGTTCTCAACGATGTTAACATTTTACTTTCGACCTACAAACACACTATACTTAACACCAGCAAGTCTGAAAAAGCGGCACTCCTAACCCTTAAAAATAACAAGGACATTGTGATCAAGTCTGCTGATAAGGGTGGAGCTATAGTGGTACAAGACACGACTGCATACAAGTCGGAGATTCTAAGGCAGTTACAAGATGGCGTCACCTATTCCTTACTAAAATCTGATCCCACAAAGGACCTGATGGGGGAAATCCACCAAATAACTCTCGATGCCTTGAACTGTGGCTTTCTAAGCAAATTAGAATATGACTATTTGAATCAGCGACACCCAAGACTACCTACCATCTATACCCTACCGAAGATACATAAGGACATCCTCCATCCTCCTGGTCGCCCTATAGTATCCGGTTGCGGTTCACTATTGGAACCTCTATGTAAATACATAGATTTTTTCCTAAAACCAATAGCAGAAAAAACAGAGACGTACCTGCGAGACACCATGCAAGTCATTGCAATGATTGACCAACAACCATTCAACTCTAGTGAGCAGATACTTGTCACCTGTGATATCGTCTCACTATACACCAGCATCCCGCAGGAACCAGCATTGGCGGTTATGCGAGAAGTTTTGGATTTGAGACCAGCACCAACAAGGGTACCCACGGATTTCATCATAGCTCTTCTGACCATCGCTATGAAAAAGAACTTCTTTTATTTCCAAGGCAAGTATTATGTACAGACGAAAGGAGTTGCGATGGGGGCTGCCTTTGCTCCAGATTTAGCGATCCTGTATATGGACAATTTTGAAAAGCGTTTCGTCCTGAATAACAACCCATTCTCGACCCATATTAATATGTGGAAAAGATATATTGACGATATATTGATGATTTGGAATGGTGAAACTACTCAACTCAACCTGTTCCACCAATGGCTAAACCAGTGCGACCAAGATATCCAGTTCACTATACAGTCTAGTACACAGGAGATACCCTTCCTTGATTTAAAAATTTTCTATGAAGATGAGAAACTTCTAACTACCTTATATAGGAAGCCAACTGAAAGAAATTCCTTACTGAGGTACAGCAGCCACCACCCACGCGGTTTACGCGACAATCTTCCAGTCGGACAGTTCCTGCGGATCCGCAGGAACTGCACGAAGCGAACTGACTACATAACAGAGTCTGAGAACTTAATGGCCAGGTTAATCTCAAGAGGTTACCCGAAACGACTGGTGAAAAGGGCCCAAAAGAGGGCCTGGTACAACCCACGGGACACATTGCTCTCATCCAAAAATCCCGCTACATCATTACAAAACAATAAGATGATATTTGTCACAACATTCTCCACTCGAAGTAATGCAGTGAAAAGGATCATCAACAAACATTGGAGCATTGTATCTACCGAGATTGACCAACCAAATGTACCGATGCATTCTTTTAAGAAAGCGATGAGCATTAAGGATCATGTGGTGCATTCCTTCCTTGAGGACCCAGTTGAACCGACTATCCAGTCACTCTGGAATCTACCACCAATCATAGGTCATTTCAAATGTGGGTCATGTAAAGCGTGCCCCACAACTATGCAATCAAAAAATTTTGAATACAAACAACAGACCATTACATTGCAATCACATACAAACTGTAATTCCAGTAACGTCATCTACGGGATTCTGTGCCCATGTGGCCAACTATACATCGGCCAGACACAGCAAAAAGTAAAAGCAAGAATTCTGCAACACCAAAGTAGGATAAGATGCAATGTGACAGGTGCACCTCTGGTTGAACATTATCACCAACTGGGACATCGCCCAGATGAAATGCAATGGATTGTTTTGGAGAAAACCGAACTGGGACCCAGGGGAGGCAATATATCCTCTATCCTTCTCATTAGAGAGTCTAAAATGATGATTCGATTTGATACTATTCTAACGGGCTTAAACGAACAAGACCCCAGTAATGCCCAACTAGCTATTCTCAGCAATTAGTGAACACTGTTCTTTTTCTTCTGGTGTTTCAGCTCATAACCTGCTGTCAATGTCATTTTTGAACGTCTTGTCCTTTTGATCATCATATGCATATGAATAGTGTACACCATGTTTATATGATAATTTGAGTGTTTTCTCTTTAAAAGAATTTCAGCTGCCAACCTGCTGTCATTTTTGAACGTCCTGACCTTTTGCCCACCATATGCATAACGATTAGTGTACACCATGTATATATGATAATTTGGTTGTTTTCTCTCTAGAAGAATCCACCATTTGTCTTTGCTGCATTCTAACCGGCCATTAAGAAAATATCAATCTACATAAGTTCACTTGTTTTGTTACAAACTATGCTTTTCCAATACAAATTATGCTTCGTTTTATGTTTTGTATTTTTCACATTTATGCGTTCTTATAATGTATAGATTTTTTCTCCATTTAGAGCATCCCCTGGTTGATTACATTTACTTTCCGATCACTCCGATCGAGCGTTTAACTCCTTGAGTCACGTTTCACTCCATAAATTCATGAATAACATCCCTTTTGTCTGAGATACTATTGCGAGTCATATCCATTTAATTCCAGACTATGACTGCAATCGCATAATTTTTTAACTATTAGTTTTACCGACGAAGTACCCGGGATGTCTTTCTTCCATTGTACCGTCACGGACAGCATCTAGCGTCTGCACCCGTTCTAACGTCACGCGGCGGCAGCGTTCTCCATATGAGGCAGCCGTTCCGCGGTTTCAGTGTTTTGTCAGATTCGAGTGCTGATGACACGGACACCGTCTAAAGGTAGGGGAACCTCTCCTCTTCCCTTCGTTCAACTTGGCCCAACTCGATCGATGCATACTCGTTTATTTTTCACACGAATAGCTTGCTCCCATATAAACAAGTGTTTCCCTTGAATTCATATTAAGCAATTGCTTAACGGGAACCACGCCACCTACCTCCGTTCTATTGGGTTAAAACGATTTAAGATTTCCTACACGTTTTATTTTTATTTTGCTGTTTTTGTTAACTGATGATTTTTCTTTTCTTAACGTGCAAGCGATACCTGTCCTCAACGACGGTTCACTTTTCCATTGTTTATTCATTTTTAATAATTCCGATGTAGCGCTCGCTTCACTGATTCTCTCGCTCCACTATATAACTACCTAACACACGGATGATAGGCTGGGGGACCAGGTCCTTGTGGCAGTTTATTTCTTTATTTCTCTAGTTTTGGATTACCTATTAGGTTTTTCACTAAAAGAGCACCCCTCTCCATTTATTTATAGAGGCTGATTTCTAAGTGATTTATTTCACTCTAACACACCGATCTACGTTGCGGCGTGTAATGATGGAGCAATCAATTCCTCCTTTGTGGTTCAACTAAAAATTGTAAGTTCCCATCTTCAGGGAGTTATACCCAACTTATCCAATGAATTGTTACTCAAATGATTCCATTGTCACCTTTAATTTGTTATAGGTGTTTATCACTCCCACCTGCCTTTGGAGCCTTTTTGCCCTTGCGCCTTCGGACGCCAAGCTGACACTGATTAGATGTCCTTTCTCTCAATTGGTAATTATGGCAATGCCTTTCCATTTCCAGCCTCGCTGTTCTATTCTGCTTGGCTTCGTTACCCCTTTTAATACTGATCCAATGTTTTTATAGGTGCCTACCCTTCCGGTTTCACCGTCCTCTCTGTCCTGAGGAAGACCCCACTCGTAAGGATCAAATCATCCTACCCTTGATGAGGGGTCGAAACGTCGACATTTCACTACGCCAGTACCTACAATAGTGCATTGAGCACTGTGTATTTTTACTTGTATATGGCTCTTTAGGCTGATGACTCAATTCTGCTTATGATTGACTTTCATTCTGATTATTTGGCACGATAGCAACGTGCACAGCAATTGATTTGTACAACCGTTACGAATGTTTATATGTCACTTATCCTATTACCCTACCTAACTCATCACACCCTCCCCTTCCCTGTGGCACCCTGCACTTTTGTAAATGTGTTTTTTACATGCATTCATGTGCCTGTCTCAAGTGTGATTAAATAACACTTTGATATGCTTTATTGGTTGCAATTGTTATTCTGCTGACTTTGCTCAGATCTTCAATTTTATGTATGTTCTGGGACCATATCCTTTTCTACTGTTTGTTACCCAGGTCCCAGAGACTATTGGGTTTGCCCTTTGTTCTAACTGGGTCCCTTAGGGTGGCATAGTACATGCTGCAGTCATTAGTGACCCTCTTTAGTAACCATGCCCTTGATACCAGAGGTACCATCTACTAGGGACATACAGGGGTGTTAAAGTCCTTGCCAATTGATTTAACAATTGAACAGGTAGTTTGCTTTAGGGAATGAGCTCTTGCACTGGGGCCTGGATAGCAGGGACCCAGTGCACTTTCAGTCGAAAAACATCAGTAGTAGGGGGTGGCAGGCAGAGCCCACATGGCCTGCTGCAGTGCTTGCTCACACTGACTCCTCCCCTGTGTCCAGATCACATGCCAATGGAGGCTGCTCGGTTCCGGTGCATGCAACCAGTAGTGTGGTTGTGCCACTGAAGTCCAGGAAAAAAGGCTGGTTCAGGGCTGGTTTAACTAACCTCTGGTTATGAAAGGATGCTAAGGTGCATGAGCAACCATGTAGTTGGCAGCCCAGTTGCAGTCCCGAGGTAGGTGAGCACTGGTCATGAGGAGTTGTGGGTGGGTGCTCCACCCGAGGGGCTTGCAGGGCTAACCATAAGGCTCCGTAGTATGCGGCAACATCATGGTAGGCAGCATTTGTTTCTAGTACCCTGGCAGTAACAAAGCCAAACAGAAAGCTGATAGAAGGTCATTCAATGAGCCAAAAAACCACACCCCAGCATCTCATTACAGAGCATGGCCTTTGTGAAGTGGGACAGGAAAAGACTTTAGGGGCGGGTGGAGGTGAATCTCCTTCCTCTTTAATTAGATCAGGGGCTTTTGGGGTGGTGCCACATCCAGGGGTCGCTGATCATGGTGGGCCAGTTACAACAGACGTAGCTGATGTCACCAACTTTACTGGGGATTTGGAACCAGATGTACGACTATTTTTTACGGTCGCTAAAGGGTATTCAACCCATTTGCGACCGCAAAAAATGGTGGTGGTATGTGCCGATGCTATTTTGGGAGTCACAGACTCGCAAAATAGCATTTGTGACTCGCTATCAGGAAGGGGCATGCCAAGGGCGACCCTCCCCAATAGCGAGTCCAAATGGTATGTACCATTGTTTTAACAGTCGCAGTTTACCACCTACTCGGCTTTGTGCCGCTAGAGCGGCGAGTCCCTGGAAGCGGCACTTCCGCCCTCAGCGCTACGGGGAAGGTGATTGGACTAGCCGCCCTCGCCTCGTGGCTTCCCATAGGCTATTTAAGTCACGTGATCGTGACCGGGCACATCTAGAGATTAAGAAGCAGCGCAGGCTGCCATGCTACTTCGCTCCTAGGAAGCTGACATTTTAAAGCTGATATTTTAAAATTGCATACTGTGTTTTTACTGAAAATCTGATTAAGAGATTACTTGTCTGTGTTCTTCATCCCGCTCGGACTCGATCCGCCTCGGCTTTGTGCCGCTAGAGCGGCGAGTCCCTGGAAGCGGCACTTCCGCCCTCAGCGCTACGGGGAAGGTGATTGGACCAGCCACCCTCTACAGCGGACTATTTAATATGGGGGAGTGGCGGAGGCGCAGCGGACGGGCGCAGCGGGGGTGCCGACTTCGCGCCGAAGTTGCGCCTAAGTTAAGCCCGTCTGCGCCCGTCCGCGACCAGACGGGACCAGGGGCCACCCCCCCTGCTCCGCACCCCACTATCCCCAGGCTTTACTACTCTAGCCATGCCTTGCGATCTCTTCGTCCCCCTATAAACAACACTTGCCCCTGTCTACGGGCTATGGACGCCCCTACATCTTGCCAGGTTTGCTCCCTGACTCTAATCTCAGTACCCTCACTTACCCATATCCCCAGTTCTACGTTTTGGAAGCCCTCCCCATGTCAAGTCATCCCCTCCCCCACACATCATTCCACCGATTTTACTTTTCTGAGCTTGAGTTGCAGGTCCCTGCCTAAGCATAAGAGGGACATTTTTGATCTTTTGGTTTCCGACAGTCCGGCGGCCCTGTTCTTGACAGAAACCTGGCTGAACGACTGCACGGGACCTGACATTGCCACAGCTCTCCCTAACAACTACACCTATGTGAGCCGTAACAGACCGGGCAAGGAGGGAGGTGGCATTGCCATTATATACAAACTGACTTACTCATGTAAGTGGGAAGATTTAGCCATACCCAACTGCGAAGCTGGTTGCTTCAAACTATTATTGAATCCTAACTACACCCTGTCGGGCGTTTTACTCTATCGTCCTCCGGGCGCTGCTGGCACATGGGCCTCTTCTTTATCGGAAAATATAGCTCCTCTATTGATGCAAACCTCGAACTTTCTTCTCCTTGGCGATCTTAATATCCACTTTAACAACACACTCTGCCCTATCTGTACACACCTTCTTCAAGATTTGGCCGCTCTTAATCTACATCTTCACAACACTGGCCCTACACACAAGGCAGGTAATCTACTTGACCCCATCTTTTCGAACCTTGACGTCATCACCTGCCTCCCTTCCAAACCTATTACCTGGTCCGACCACTACATTGTCGAATTTAACATCTTGACTAGTGCTATTGTCGGTCCACCAGTTCACATTCAGACCCTCAGACCGAATAGAAACTGGAAAAAACTCAATCTGCCACAACTGAATAGCCAGCTTGTCACAACCCTACCCTCTCTACCCAACAATATCACTACCAAAGATGAAAGTTTAATTAACACATGGCTTTCTTCAGCCATTGACATCTGTCTCCCGGCCCGAAATGGAAAACAAAACTTTACCCACCCCCCTGCCCCCTGGTTTAATGACCAACTCAAAAGCGCCAAATCCAAGTGCAAGAAACTTGAACGCATATGGAGATCTGAGTATTCCCCCAATGATAAAGAAATTTATAAAACGGAACTTCGATACTACCACTCCCTGTGCAAATCTGCCAGGGCAAACTATGTAAACACCTCTATTCTATCAGCCCAAAACCGTCCAAAAGCTCTTTTTAGAGCAGTCCAAGAACTTTCTGGACAATCAAACTCGCCAAAAGCCCCCTGTTTGGACACAGTCCAATGCAATACACTTGCTGAATTTTTCACGGAGAAAATAGACCGCATCTATGCCGGTTTTGATGCCTCCCCACGAGCATTGGACAACCCCCCCAGTACAGATCCTGACACCACCTTCCCCCAGGATACTACTACCCTTGCCCCTCACACTTCCATTGACAAATGGGATCCGATCTCTTTAGAACTCTTCTTTAAACTCATGGCTAAAATCAAATCTGGCTCCCCACTTGATGCCATGCCCCCTCAAATTCTAAGCACCCTTGACACCCCCGCTCTTTTACCCATCCTAGCCCTCCTGAACGCATCTCTGTCGGAAGCCACCGTTCCTGCAGTTTGGAAACACGCCATGGTGGTTCCCCTTCTCAAAAAAACTAACGCCGATCCCAACAACCCTTCTAATTTCCGACCCACATCTCTACTCCCTTGCCTGTCCAAGGTATTAGAAAAACACATCAACCTCTGCCTCTCCTCTCACATTGAGGACACGAAATTCCTACACCCATCCCAGTCTGGCTTCAGGGCTGGATTCTCCACCGAATCCACCCTCTTAGGTGTCACAGAGGCTATCAGACAGCAGGTGGACAGAGGGGAGACGGTGGCGCTTATCCTGTTGGAGTTAAGCGATGCGTTCGACACTGTCTCCCATGACATCCTCCTCTCCACCCTAAAGGCCGTTGGTATCCATGGCACTGCTCTAGCCTGGATCGCCAGTTTTCTGTCCGCACGCACTTTTCAGGTCTTTTCCTCCACTTCTGCCTCCACTGCCCTCCCGTCCCCACACGGTGTACCCCAGGGCTCTATCTTGAGCCCCCTTTTCTTCAATATTTATGTCAGTCCTCTCGCCTCTCTGGCAGAACAATCTGGTCTCTCTATATTTTCATACGCGGACGACACCCAAATAATTTTTTCTCTCTCTTCTAATAAACACGCCCCCATTTCATCTCTCCGATCTGGGCTCATTAATATTGCCAACTGGATGCAGACCAATAAACTAAAACTAAACGGCGACAAAACCGAACTCCTTCTATTCGGTCCTGACACCTCTCTCTGGGGCCCTAAGCATTGGCCTCAGCAAATGGGTCCCCTGCCGGTTCCATCCACCAAGGCTCGCAACCTGGGAGTTACATTTGACAACCAACTGTCCATGAAGCAGCATGTTGTGAAAGTCTCAGCCACCTGTACTAATATCATGCGGTGGCTGAGAAAAATAGCATGGATGCTTTCGCCAGACACCCAAAGAACTGTGGTCCAGGCTTTAGTAACCTCCAGGTTAGACTACGGTAACGTGCTCCTCCTTGGGGCTAGCAAGGAGGTAACACGTAAATTACAGGTGGTGCAAAACATGGCAGCTCGCGTGCTCTGCAACCTGCCCAGAACTGCCTCTGCCACCGTTTCCCTGCGCAGCCTTCACTGGCTGCGCATCGAATCAAGAGCAAAATTCAAAGCCCTCTGCTATATGCACCGGATTAAAACAGGCAACTCCCCCCCCTACCTTTCCATTTTGGTTCAACCGTACTGTCCAGTGCGCACCCTCAGATCCTCCTCTTTTGGCACCTTTTCCGTGCCCCGTTTCAAACGCACCAGAGTTGGTGGTCGCTCCTTCTCCTATCTGGCACCATCACTCTGGAACACACTCCCCATTTCTTTGCGCTTTGAAACTTGCTACCTGAAATTCAGGAAAGGCCTGAAAACCTGGCTTTTCTCTGCTTAATCTTCTCCCATCTTTTGTCTCCCTGCTTCTTTTCCTCTGTCAGCGCCGGGAAACCCCTGGGTATCTGTGCGCTTTACAAACCCAAATATAATAATAATAATAATAATAGGAGGTAAACCATTTTTTAGGAGCAGGCAGAGGTCCCAGGGACCCCTGCCTGCCCTTAAAAAATGAAACTGAAAAGTTTAATTTTTCTTTTTTATATGCATCCCATTTTCCTTTAAGGAATTTCTGCAAAACTCTGTGAAGTGACGCGGAGCGGAGATTTTTCTCTTGAGTTGCTCGCAAATGTTATGTTGGCGAGCGCCTCTAAGAAAAAATTGTGCACTAGACATCCTCCCATCAAGATTTCTGAACGCATGCGGTTGTCGCAGGTCATGACCGCTCACATTGAAAAATCTATTGCCCGCATTGAGGAAGCTGCAGCTCGAGTAGAATGTCTACTCTTGTGGCAGAAAGCGATGCGTATTGCCATTCACGCTGATTTTACAACACCGGACCAATTCCGGAGCTAAAAATCAGTGTGAGTAATGTGACTTACCAGACTCCGTCACTGGCGTTGTAAGGCCTTTAAAAGTCTGATTAGGAAGTTCCAACTGTTGGGAGGGCAAGCCTTTTTGGTACAGCAGTCCAAACTTAAAGTTCACATTGACGGTCAATTTTACTTCTTTACTATGGTTGAAGAGGACAAGGACCTTCTATCAAGCACTTCCAAAGGCTAAAGATGGAAGAGGTGGGAATAAAATGCACTTATCTGAGGGATAACGGCTTACCTTCCTGTTTTTCAGATTGGGTTTTTGGGCTAATTCTCCTCAGTTGAAATGATTTTTAAATGATTTTTTTTGGGTTGGGATGAGGGAGGGTGTCAGCAAGAGGGGTACCAGGTGCACTACCAAGGCACCCACTTCAGTAGGGGTGGCTCGAGGGGGGAAGGTGGGTAATCCTCGTTTTGAGGACCGGGAATGCATGGGTTCGAGGGAGGCTTTCAGGGGGGGAAGATTTGCATTAAAAAAGAGCACGATTAAATAGGTTTTATCTTAATTTCTGTTAATGCAAAATCATTTCTGTTTTATTGCAGGAGGTTATTTGGCACTTTATTTTTAGGTGTTTACAGGACAAATCTTGAATGAACAAAGGGTAGTGTCTTTGGTTCTGGTGGAGGCAAAGTGCAAGTCAATTGATTGATAATGGACTGTACAGTTTAAAATTATTACCTGTATTGTGAATGGACTTTCAAATGAGCAAAAGTGTGGGGCTTTGTTCAAGTAGTTGTAGTCATTTAAGCCCAAGGTGAGTTTCCTCCAGGAAACCCATCTCTAGAGTAATTCTCCCCAAAAAATCCATCCCGGGAAAATATTTGCTGGTTTACTATGCCTTGGCAGGAGTGGTGATGCGGGGTATAGCCCTATTATTTGCTTAATGCTCGGCAAGTTAAGGAGGTATTTGGTGATCCTAAGGGTAGGCAGATATGGGTCAAGGTTTGTGTGGCCGACAATGCACTTAATTTTCTCAGCTATTATGGCCCCATAGTGGATAAAGCAGAGGCTTTGGAACATATTTACAATATTGCATTGCAAGCAGAAGGATCATTAGTGATAGGGGGATTTTAATTTTATACAAGATTTGAGCTACACTAACTCCAGTAGAGATAGGAGACGGATGAAGGTAAACAGTGCTAAGCATCTTTATTTAATTAATGCAGGATCTTGCGTTGGTAGATACTTGGTGTTTTGACTTACCCAACTTCTCACAACATACATATAACTTGCCTAGATTTGGGACAGCTTCACAACTTGACTTCTTTCTTGTGGCAAACTTACTGAAGAGGGGCATCATTGAGATAAGGGCTAACCCCTTTTCAGACCATTCAATAGTCTTTATGGATTTAATTTTAAAGACGCCTCAGAGGAGGAGACCAAGGTGGCAGTTTGATAAGACATAACTCACAGATCTGACTTGGGTGAATGACACAAAGTACTTTATTTAGGAGTTTTTTAAAAATAAATTCTAACACAGCTCCAATTTTTATGGCATGGGAAGCATTTAAAGCTGCTATTAGGGGTGAGTGGATTTCGTGTAAAACCGAATTCACAGGGGGTTAGGGATGGTAGAATTCAGGATCTACAGATTGCAGTAGCTAAAGCCCAATATCAATTTATGGGATTAGTGGGAGGCTCCTTCTCTGCAACTACCCATTAATTAATGCAAGATCAGCTTCCGGGCAGAGTAGGAGTTTAGGCATTTTTTCTATTAAAGGAAATTTCAGGCAGTAGAGCCTTGCCTCAGAAGCAATGTGAGGAGATCCAATAAATGGGGACATTTTTGTCTTGGTCAACTAAATGACAGAAGAATACATAGTTAATCAATAGAATCAAAAAATGGTCTCAGGTGAAATAGAGATTGAAAATAAAGATTTAGTTGAGGTGTTTTTTTATCACTATAGGTACATATATGAAGAAAATGAGCTGGTCGTTAAGCATGAGCTAGAAAAGCACTTTAATATGCTGCACCTTCAGAAAGTCTCGTCTGCTCAGGTATATTTGTTGAGCAGGCAAATTGAGCCCGGTGATGTTGCTGCAGGTCTTAAAAATATGGCGAATGCCAAGGCTAGCAGAAGTTCTGGAATCCCTACAGAAGTATATAAAACATTTTTAGATGAATGTCTCCCATTTCTTATAGGTCTGTTTAACCATATTAAGGACAGTGTGGAAATACCAAAAAGCTTTAAAGAAGGGGTTGGAGTAAGCTTCATTAAAAAAGATAAAGGCCCCACAAACCCTAAGTCATAGCGTCCTATTAGTCTGCTAAATGTGGACCATGAATTTTTTATAAAGATCTGGGCCGATCAAATTGCTACATGCTCTCAAATCTACGATCCACCTAGACAAAAGATGTTTTTTTCCAAAATGATCGATGGTGGCTAACGTTTACTTGTTGATGCAAGCTATCAACTACTTTACAGTCAACAAAGAGAATGTGGCAATTCTTATGATTGACTCAGAAAAGGCGTTCAACCTTGTTAACTGGAAAGCTTTGTTTTTCATTTTGAGTAAAATTGGCTTCCCATCCACAATTAAAGACATGCTTAAGAAACTTTATAAGGGGACGAGTCTAGAATTATAAGAAATTCTCAGGAAGCAGGGATAATATAAATAAACCATTTGTTTTTATTGAACCCCTAGCTACTAGGAATTGAAATTATTAATCTATTTTTGCACCTATGGAGGGGTTGGCGAAAGATAAATTATGATTTTATATTTGAAGGCTGATAGTTCAAACATCCAGAATGCTATCAATAAAATTAATGACGTCATGCAAATTGGGGGCTACAAAGTAAATCAGGTGAAGACAGAACTTTTATTGTTTAATTCATCTCGTTCTGACCTCCCAGTGTGGCTACGGAAAGTTCTACAGCACCCAGTTAGGTATCTAGGTATCTACCATACAAGTGATTTTACTCATTTATTTCACATAAATTATGGTGCCAGTCTCACCAATTCTAAAAAGTTGCTAGAAAGAAGGCCTTTGTTCCTCCTGTCCTTGATAGGCAGAGTTGCACTAGTCAAAATGTTCAGTCTTCCTCTGTTTTTATTTCTCTTTTTGAATCTTCCTTTAAAAAAACCCAACTATTTTAAAGACCTAGACACCATCGTCAGAAGTTTTATGTGGTCTAGCAAACAGCCAAGGGTAAAATTGTCTATTTTGCAACTTGATATTGCCCAGGGAGGGTTAGCATTGCAGCATTTCCAGCCATACTATCAGGCCGCATTAGTTGACTCTTTGGTCTTGTTGTACCAGCAACTACAGTCTAATGGTCTGTTAGGTTTGTCATGCCTATACTCCTTTACAAGATTGCAAGGTTGGGGGGTTGTCATTATCCAAAGCGATTCTACAGACATGGTAAACATTAGGGTTCAAGGCTTTAGGAGATTTTTATAACAGCTCAATCTGATTTCATGGGACTCTTTAAATCAACAATTGGTAGACAGAACCCGTTAATACGTTTTAGTTTTACCCAAATAACTAGTTTTCAAATAAATTACTATTTGGCAATGAAGAATGAGGTTCGTCTAATGGTACATGGTATAAACTAAGCTTGTAAGAGTAGGAGCATGGTATCAGGTGTTACTGCAGTGGGCCAGCCAGATTCTAATGCACAAGCTGCTGCAAAAAGTTTTTCAAGAACCTAGTTGCAGGTTTAATATTAAGGAATGGCAGCATCTCAGTGAGTCAGGGCATACATCGCTTAGAGCGGCACATTTTAAAAGGATGGCATTTCAAACCAGATGGACAGCATACTATATACCACTCAAGCTACATAGGATGTTTCCATCTCATCCAAACCAATGTTTTAGAAGCAAGGCACTAGATGGGGTGTTTGGGCCCACACGTTTTTTCAGTGTTCCATGTTCCATCAATTTTGGGGTGGGGTCTTCCCGGTAATTAGCCAAACCCCTATCTCCCCGACACCAAAGCTTGCGCTGTTTGGCTCTTCTCATGAGGTTTATCATCCATGCAAGTATCAGCAATATTTCCTATTGTTAGCCTGTGGGGGTTGATCCTACACTGCTGGAGAAATGGAGAGCATCCCATTTTGTTCTCAATGCTATAACAAAATAATTAGAACTTGAGCCTTTGAAGAGGCCTATGCCAAACGTGTAGGTGCCCTTCAGAGATTTAAGGCAACTTTGGGAACCTTTACCATCTAGTATTTCGTATCAAGGTCTAGTAGTGTTAGAGTCTAGGTTAATGTTTTTTTATATGTCTAATGAGTTGTTGCAGAGCGAATCCTGGGTATAATTTCTGGTATAATCAAATGCTGGTTAAATGAGCTCTGCTGGGTTCTTTTGTGATTAATGTAATTAATTATGCCATTCCTGACATTGACATATATCAATTATTGGTTGCATGTGTTTTCTTAAGATTTCTTCTCGTTGGAGTCATCCTTCAGTATTTAGGCACTGATGAAGGTTTAACTGGTTTGTATCTTTGTTGAATTGTATCATCACGATATAACAGTCTTCAAGCTAAATGATGAATTGCATTTTGTTAATTACTTTTCTATATTTAAGTTGAAAAATGTGTATTGCATTTTGTTTTCTTTTCTCACTGTTACACCTTATTGCTAATTACTGCTACTATTGTTCACTATTGATTCTGACTGTGAATTGTCATTTGCACTCCTGCACTTTAATAGGTACTGTCGCTCATGTACCGTATTGTCTTTTTCTACTGCTAATGTTAATTATTGATTCCGACTATGATTTTTCATTATCACGCCTGAACTTTAATAGACACTGTTGTTCTTGTTTGTTCTTTTTTTAAAGTGAAGGTGATTATTACACTGCAGATATTGTACTTTGTTGGTTCCCTAGTTTGCCCTGCTCATTAAAAAATTCTAATTGAAAAAAAGCATCAGTACTAGGGCAAAAGAAAAGTGGGGGTGACCATGTCAAAAGGGGGCACTTTTCAACACAACCACCTCTCAAATGAAAGGGAATGAGACTAAAATGTCCTAAGAGAGTCTTCATTGTCTTAGTGGAAGAACCTGAAAAGCCCATCTACTGTGGAATGGTGAGTCCCAGGTCTGTGTTCCACTGTATAGTCCATTCCCTGTAGGGAGATGGACCACCTCAATAGTTTGGGATTTTACCCTTCATTTGCATCAGTCATCTGAGAGGCTTGTAGTCAGTTTGTACAAGGAAGTGAGCCCCAAACAGGTATGGTCTTAGCTTCTTTAGGGACCAAACCACCGCAAAGGCTTCCTTCTCAATGGCACTCCAATGCTGTTCCCTTGAGAGTAACCTCCTGCTATAAAAGAAACAGGATTGTCCTAGCCATCATCATTGGTCTGTGATAGTACGGCTCCTATCCCATGCTCAGAGGCATCAGTCTGCACAATGAACTGCTTTCGATAATCTGGAGATTTTAGAATGGGTGCTGAGCACATGGCTTCCTTCAAAGTGTCAAAAGCCTTTTGATAGCTCACTGTCCAATTTACTTTCTTTGGTTGCCTCTTTGCATTCAAATCATTGAGGGGGCCACAATGGTTCTATACCCCTTCACAAACCTCATGCAGTACCCAGTCAAGCCAAGGAATGCTCTGACTTGAGTCTGCGTGTTTGGAGCTTACCAGTCTAGCATAGTCTGGGTCTTGGGCTGTAAGGGATGAACCTCGCCTCCAGCTACAAGGTGGTCTAAGTATACAACAGAACCCTGCCCTATCTGGCATGTTGCTGAGCCTCAAGGACCTTCCAAAGGTGGATCAGTTGATCCTTCCAGGTGGAGTTATAGTCGGAAATATTGTCAAAATATGCTGCACTAAAGGACTCTAACCCAGCAAGGACTTTGTTCACCAACTTTTGGAAGGTGTCAGGGCATTCTTTGGTCCAAAGGGCATCACAGCGAACTGGTAACGTGCATCTGGAGTCGACAATGCAGATTTCTCTTTTGCTCAAGCGGTCGGACCAACTTGCCAGTGCCCTGATGTCAAATCAAAAGTACTGAGAAATTTGGCTGCACCCAACCTATCAATTCATTCATCAGCTCTTGAAATAGGGTGTGCATCTATCTTAGTGACAGCATTGAGACCTTATATTCCACACAAAATCTCAGCTCTGGTTTACCACCCTTGGAATGAGGTTTGGGGACTAAGACCGCTGGGCTCGCCCATGAATTTTCAGAGGGTTCTATTACCTCTATCTGCAGTATCTTGCAAATTCAGCTCTGATGTTTTCTTTGACTTTATAACTACAAGTTTAGTATTTGACATGTAGGCTGTCCCTAGTGCCCACATCATGTGTACACCTGGTTGATTTGCATATGGCTGGGTCCAAACTGGGGTGACGTGGCGAGCAAAATAACAATGGATTAAACCCATATCAGTGACTGGGGTGAGTGTTTGAAAAGTTTCAACACTCCCTTCATCATTTTATTTTGTGTTGTCACCAGGTTATCTGGCCTGGTGTCAAATAAAAAAGCTTAGCATTCCGCCTTAGGACTTACCTGCACTCAGTTTGCTGTTGGGCAGTAAAAGTGTCTGGTAAGACAACTCCCTCAACAGACCCTTCTTTAGGGTTGTGAGAGAGGAGGTCAGGTGGAGGTTTATTATCTTCTTCCTTATCCTCATCAGTGACCAACAGCATAGTCACATCAGCCCTGCCGTGAAGGAGCTTAAGGCCTGGACCTGCACCTGCGCGCCATGAGAGGTACTTTACCTGTTTTAATTACATTTTGGCAGTCCACGCGGCACCCCTTTACACTGACCTGCTCCCTGCTGATGAGAGGCAACTACCTCGAAACACGTGTCCAGGGATGGCTAATGCGACACATACTTTTTTACATACACCGTGGCATAGGCGTACTCGCCGTCGCCACTACATTGACCACAGTTCCTTGGGGCAACTTGCTGGTGTGACGAGCAGAGTGCGACCAACCTTTGAATCAAGGAGCTTAAGGCGGTTCACATGGTCGACCCTGTAAGGGCTCCTAGAAGTGCCAAGGTCCACCACATAGGTGACCTCTCCTTCTCTTTCTAGGATAGGGTAGGGACCACTCCATTTGTCCTGGGGTGGGCCTTAGGTGCTACAGTCTCCAAAACCCATACCTTCTTTCCTGTTTAGAACTCCACCAGTGCAGCCATTTGGTCAAACCATTCCTTCTGTAGCTCGTGGATTGCCTTTTATTGGCTTTCTCCATGTTCTGAGCCATCCTGGAATTAAGGTCAAACACATAGTTTCCTATGTCCAGTTTGGGCATTTTGAGAGGCTTCTCCCAGCCTTCCTTTACTAGACTTAATGGACCTCTCACAGGATGGCTGCACAGAAGCTCAAAGGGACTAAAGCCTACTTCATCCTGTGGCACATCTCTGTAAGCAAAAAGAAGGCATGGCAATAAGACATCCCATCTCCTTCTGAGCTTTTCAGGGAGTTCCATGATCATGCCGTTCATGGTCTTGTTGAATCTTTCAACCAGACAATTGATTTGCGGGTAATATTAGTTGGTAAACTTATGTCAATCCACATTTAGCCTGCATGGCTTTTAGTTAACCAGACATGAAGTTACTACCTCTTTCTGAAACCACCTCTGTAGGAAAGCCCACTGTAGTAAAAATACGTATGAGGGCCCTGGCAACCTCGGGAGCAGTGACAATCCTAAGTGGAATTGCTTCAGGATTCTTAGTGGCATGATCCACTACTACTAGTATAAATCTGTTTCCTGATGCTGTCTGGGGTCAAGGGGACTACCAATGTCAATCCCTATCCTCGCAAAGGAGACCCCAACCACTGGTAGTGGAATTAAGCAGGCCTTGGCTTTCTATTTGTTGTGCCACTCGCTTAACAGGTAACACTGAAGTTGCAAAACTCCTTTACTTTCTAGCACATACCTGGCCAGTAGAAGTGGGTGACTAACGTACTCCAAGTTTTTGTCTAGCCAAAATTCCCAGCTAGGGGAATGCCATGTGCTAATTTGAGTAAGAACTTCCTGTACTGATGAGGCACTACCACTCTTCTAATGGCACTAGGTTTGGGATCGCTGTACTCAATCTAAATGAGTTCCTGCTCCCAATAGGTCCTATGGGAGACACTGACATCTCTTTTTTACTGCTCAGCAGCTTTCCATCTCAGGCTCTAAAGAATGGGACAGGTTCTCTGTCCCTGGCACAGATCTTCCCTAGATGATCCCCATGGGCCTAGGAGCTCTGCCGTGTAAGGCCCAAGTTCCTAGGGCTCAGTTCCCTCAAAGTCTGATAGGTCTTCTCTCTGTGTCTCAGGAGAAGTTTGTTTCCCAGCCTTCTTGCCTCTGCTCTTGGAGGACTGGGTCATTATTCAAGGCTCCATTACCTCTTTTTCACCCTTGGCTTATCTCTCTGCTCTAGTTTTCACACACAAACCCATTCAGGTATTCCCAGCATGGCTGCATGGGTTCTCACCTCTACCTCAGCCCAATGCTGAGGTCTCCAGATCATTGCCTAGAAGACATTCCACTGGAATTGCAGAGGGCACAACTACCTTCTTTTGGCCAGTAACTGTTCCCATTCTAAGGTCACCATGACCATGGAACAAACCTTGGTAATGTTTATCAGCATTGATAACTGGATAAGTTTGCCCAGTTATGTACTGCTCTGGGAATATCAGCTTTTTGGATATTATGGTGACACTTACAACTGTATCCCTCAGTGCTCTGCTTAAACTCCATTTATATGTGGCTTTTGCCTGTACTTATCCAGGTTACTGGGCCAGTCAGGGAAGCTGTATCCACCCCCTTTAAAGACTAAAGCAGCTTCAGTGTGCTCTCTGACCTGGTCAGGGCATACCAAGGATCCCATCTGGAGACTCACAGCCCCTGTTGGTGTGGCACTAGTGGGATCATCTTTGGGGCAGGAAGAACCACCAGTTTGGTGCCCATTTTGCTTAAAGTTGAAACGCCAGGCCATTTTGGGATCCCAGTGTTTGCCCTGGTAGCTACATTTGATTGGGAAGTGTCTCAGGGCCCACCCACCCGAATAGGTTTTTGGACACTCTTTTTGGTTTTCCCCTCTGTATCCCCCATCTTTTGCCTGAGGGGGTTTGGTAACCCCTTTCTTTTGGTCACCCCCACCCTGGTCTTTTGGAGCATCCTTGTTTTGACCCAGTGGTCAGCCTTCTTCCCGAGCTCTTAGGGTGGGACCAGCCCTAAGTCCACTTAGTGCTGATGCAGTTTTTCTAAAGGAAGTTATAAAGCCTATCATAATCTTGTACCTTACTTCCCTTCAACCAGCCACCTAGTGTTTTGACTAAGAAGTCAACAAAATCTACCCAGGACTGACTTGATGTTTTGTGAGTCTCCCTGAGCTCAATCCTGTACTCTTCAGTGGTGAGTCCAAAGCTCTTAATCAGGATATCCTTTATGAGGTCATCAGACTCAGCATCTGCCTCATCCAGTGTCAGGAGCCCATCTCAGAACTTTCCTGAGAACAGCTCCCGGAGTACAGAGCCCCAATACTTCTTGTGTAAGCTTCTCATTTTACCAGCCCTCTCAAAGGCTGTAAACCATTTGGTAATGTCATCACCTTTTACATATTTGGCAACAATTTCTTTAAGGTATTTGGGGATCCTATTTATTTGGTTGCTGCCGCAACTTATGGGTGCATGACCCAGCTCAGCCCTTTCTCATTCTATGGTGAACAATTTTGGCCTCAAGGGATGTTTTTCTGGCTGGTCATTAAAGGACCAGGTTTTTTCTCCATCTAGCTCTCCTCCCTGTCCTAAGTTGCCAGACCTACCCCCACTAGGGGTCTAGGGGTAGATTATCTAGGTACAATTCTATGGTAGATGTGAGGGAGTACCTCATTGCATTATCCTTTGAGTTTGGGGGACAGTCTCCTGAAGTATTGTCACCACTGTCATGGACACTGTCCATCTCCTCTTCTAAAGGGTTGTCAGTATTTTCTGTTACATTAGCTGCTTCGGACTCTGCATGGAGCTCCTGGACCTTTGTCTTGGTAGGGTTTGAGCCAGTCTTAATGTTATAAACCTCACAGAGGAACTTTAACTGCTTCTTCTTAATATGCAGATAAAGGGTCGAAGTTGAGTACCTGAACTCTATCCTCTGAGGAAGACATTATTTTAGTACAGGTGGAGCCTTTTTAGAGAATCCCCCCAAAAAACCTCTAAACAGAATTTAAAGGCCAAACTGACTAATATACCATTTAAATGTTTAATACAATGGACTGGGGACTTAACACAAGGCCCTAACAGGTCAGATTAAAAATGTGGATTTTTTTTTTTCTAAAGTCAAGTGTATGTTTCTTCGTAGAATCACCTATTGACCAAGTGGTAACAGCAAATGCAAATTCTTGTATTCCACCGCTGATCCACCAATGTAGGTAACTACCTTTCTATGTAGTGCACCAAAATGAGGTAGACTATGCAGAAAGTCCAGACAACTCTTATTGGTTTGCAGGGCTTAAACTAATAATCCCAAGTGCTCTGTTTGTGGTAGGGTGGACAAGCAGTTTAGGCATATCAGAAGGTAGTGTTAAGCGTTTGTTGTACACACAGAGTCAATAAATGAGATACATGTTCAGGACAAAACTCAAGACCAATTTAGAAAATTTGCACAGATTTTAATATAATTGTATCAAACAAGATCACCAGAATCAAGTAAGTACTTTAGAAGTTATATATGTTTACAGGTAAAACAGTAGACAATCACAGCTGTCACATTTGAGGTGTAAGCCTCAAACATGGCAATGTAATCCTATGGGAGAAACATTCACTGCATAGACACACTTACAAACGATTCTCAGGGTCACTTTCCAGGATTTAAGGTGCTATCGAGCCAAGGTCCAGAGAACCCCCAGCGGATCGGATTTACCTGCCCTGGTGTGTCCGTGTGCAGAAGTGCTGGTTGCGATGGTAGTCTTGAATGTAATGCGTGAAAGTCAATGGGGAAACCTGTAACACCAAATAGGCTGAAAGTGGGGACAAGTCCGGCAGAACCCAAAAGGAAGCTCAGCTCTTGAGGGTCTCTGGACCTCTGGACCAAGGGGCTGCTGTCAGTTGGCTCAGACTCAGGCTGTGGGGCTCGGGTGCAGAGGTGTTTTGCCTAGCGGGTCGTTTGCATTGGAGATTCTTACTTCTTGGGGTCGACCTGATAATGGGAGGCAAACAGGACAGCAAGGACACTCTAGGGGCTGGTCTCGCAAATGCTGATGTTTCTCGTTGGTCTTTGCAGGTTTGGTGTCCAGATGGGGCACTTAACAAGTGTTTGCTGCTGCAAGGGCTCCGGTGCCCAGGGAATTGGTGCTGTGGTATCTGAAGGGTCTAGTGGCTCGAAACTCACTGGGGAGATGGGGCTGACCTCTGGGAGCCACAGAGTCCTTCTCATGAGGTACTGCTTTCTCAGTGGATCAGGTGGTCAGCAGAACGGTGCACTGGGCAGAAGCAGTCAGTGCCAGCAGACTGCGGGGAAGTGATTCCTCCACCTCAAGGGAGATGCTGACTGGTTGGTGAAGTGCTTTATGAGGATGCACAGCTACTGGATGAGTCTGGCCTTTGCAATTGTCGAGACAGCAGCAGGCAGGTAGGATTTTGCGCCAAATACAAGGCCTGTCCACAGTTCTTGGATTTTTGGCTCTTCTTTGTCCTTCTTCTGTTTCCAGTAGAAAAATATGAATTCCATGTGTCAGGGGGCAACCTAAATACTGAAATTAGGGGCATTGAGGGGGTAAAAGGTTGCAGCTGATTGGGGTACCTACGCCTGGGGTGCCTATACTCCTATATGACCATGTCCTATGGGGAGTTGGCATAAACCTGGTGCAGAGTTCCTAGTTCCACAAAAAATTAGTTGGTGGAGCCCTCCTTGCGTTGTTCACTTCTAGTAGCCCACCTTAGGGGTGTGACTAGCTTGAGAGTGAACTGACCTTCTGACTAACTAATTTTCCCACCTGTCGTGGTGCCAAATGAGCCTCAGGGCAGGGGGAGTGTGAGAGGTTGGCCTGGCATATGCTGGTCACTAGTTAAAGTGGCCACCTTGCACCAGTCAAATTCGACTCATGGTAGATAGGTTTAAGACAACCTTTTAAAGAAAGCTATCCTAGTGGTAGCTGTGGAGAGCAGCCTTCAGGCTAAGTCTCTGAGGAATGTAAAGCAGATTGTTTTACCTTATAATCTCTTGAATTACCAAATGAAAGGACACCACACAGGTATATATATAAAATATATATGTATTTATTTCTAGACACACTCTACTAATCTCTTTATGAGATTAGAAGTTAGGAACATATGCACAAATCAATGTTTCACAACAAATTGAGCACTTATATGGCTGGGCCCTAGGGGCGTACCAGACCATATACTAAAAAAGAGGTATAAGGATATCGACTTGCAAGGGGAGAAGGCCTAAGGTCTTCAGAAGCACTTGGGCCTCACTAATCCACCCCAGGCAGGTAAGTAAAGGACCCACGGGAGACGCATGCAGTGTGAGAACACAGCCACGGATCCCAATAGACTTCAATGGAGCTAGTCGTGGTTGGAATTTTAAAGTTCTAGGGTACTTCTGGAGAGTCTACAAGCAAGTCACTTACAGGGTAAGTAGTTCGAGAGCCAACACACACAGGAGCACCGGAGTGCACGAGTTACCTCACCCAGGGAAGCCGGGTGCATAGGTGTCTTTTGGTGTCGTCGTTTTCAATGGGAGCCAAAGAAGACTTGCTGCTTGTGAAGACGGAAGTGTCCGGTGGAATCCAAGGCTGGATTCAGAAGAAGGAAGCCCTGAAAGCAGAAGGGACAGTGTTCAAAGTCACTTGCCAGTGACCCGGGGCCAGGAAGATGGTTGCCCACGGTAGTCGGGTAATTTCAGGTGATTCACAGGTGTCTTGACTCTTCAGCCACGAGGTCCAGGAGGTGTCGATGACAACTAGGAGCTGGATTCAGAGTATCCCACAAAGTCTGCAGCTTACTGAGGTGTCGGCAACCGGATTGGAGCCAACAAGCCCTGGCAACAGCAAGTCTTGTGGAAAGTGAAAAAAGTCAGCGGTGCAGACCACCAAGGTCTGAGGGACTCACCCAGCAAAGGTAAATCAGGGCAGGCCTGGAGCAACCAGGGGAGCCCTTTGGTTTGATGAAAAAGTCTTCAGGAGACCCACAAGCCAACCGGAAAGGGATCCCAAAGATGCCTCATGAGGATTCACTTCACAGGAGCCCACGGTCACTCGGGACAAGGTAGGCCTCTGATTTTCAAGGAAAATCCTGCTGGAGACTTGGAACACACATGGTCCAATGCACACATTCGTAGAATGTTGTGAAGGGGTTGCACTTGACAATAGTGCGCTGTACCTGGGTATTGCTGTTCCTCATCACTCTTGGGGTCCACTCGCCTCAGGTTTGCTGAGGACTCACAATGGTCATCCAGAAGTCAGGAAATCCACTTTTGGGACTGCAGGGACTTCAGACTCCGGTGGGAGAGGGAAAGTTTGCGACTGTTGATTCAAAGTTTTGGTGCCTGCCTTGCAGGGGAGTCACTCCTTGACTCCAAGGGAGATTCTTCGGTCTTCCAAAGGTAGTGGAACATCGAAGGTCCAGGATTCTTTTTGTAGAGCGGCATCCAGGGATATCTAGTTTGCAATGGCAAGGGTTCCCTATCTTATACTAAAAGAAAGGGAGGGACTAGCTCTATGACCACTCCTCTGGGAGGGTCAGGGGAGTGCGTGGTTATACCCACTTCCCTTTGTCCAGTTTCGTGCCAGAGCAGGGGCAGGTAGCCCCTGAACCGGTTTGAGCTGGCATATGCACAGAGGAGCCTACTGCTCCCCCAGTGCAGAACTTCAAAGCACTCTAGGAGTGCACCCACCGAGCCCCAATACTCTTAATCCTGTCTGGAAGGTGGTTACACCTCCCTGTGACAGGATGCCTATTGTTGGGCCTCCTCCACTGTGAGTTTCAGTCAGCAGCAGGAGGGCAGCACAGTGTCTATGCTGGTAGCATCAATTTTGTGATGCCAGGGCTCTTTCAGGAATCTACTGTGTTTCCACAGTGGGTACATGTCTACCCCTCTAGAAGGGTGGGATCATACTGGTGTGGGAGTATGATTCCAAAGCGTTTGACACTAAACACGACATGTTTTGATGCAGCCATCCCAAAGTTAGCATTTACCGCTAGGTTATAATGCACTTAAGAGTATATGGTTTAACCGCATCCTCAAACAGCCACAGTGAATAGACTCTGAGGACTGCAGAGGGGCCCTGCTCAGGCAGAAGCACCCCTCACATGGAAACCAAGCACCCTGCCCTCAGGATTGATAGGGCCTGCCTTAGGGGTGACTGGTAGGTTTATATGTGTGTGTATGGTGAGATATAGGGAACCTATACCTCTGTGAGGAGTGCTAACACTACCTCACCCAGGCTGCAGTAGCAGGCCTGTGGTGTCAGATTTAGTCTGCTTTCCAGGGGTGGCATAATACATGCTTCAGCCCCTGGTAGGCCTGTGAAGTACCTATGCCCTTGGTACCTAAGGTACCATATACTAGGGGCTCATAAGGTACCACAGTATCCAATCACTAGTGCATCTAATATGCACTCTAAGTTGTTTAGAGAGAACAGAGAGGCTGTGGCCCTGATTAGCAGGGACCCAGCCAGACAATAGCCAGAAACCAGTGTAAATATCAGAAAAAAAGTGGGGGCAACATAAGTGCAGATACTACCCTCCTACACAACCCCCCCAAACGCAGGGACACTAAACTAACCTTGACCAGTTGAGTCTTCGTGTTCTAAGTGGAAATACCTTGAGAGTCCATCTGCATCGGCATGTTGAGTCCCAGGTCTATGTTCCACTGTATAGTCCATCCCCTGTAGGGAAATGGACCACCTTAAAAGTTTTGGGTTTTCTCCTTTCATCTGTTTGAGCCATAGGAGGGGCTTGTGGTCAGTCTGAACTATGAAGTTAGTGCCAAACAAGTATGGCCTCAGCGTCTTCGGGGCCCACACCACAGTAAATGCCTCCCTCTCTATAGCTGACCAACGTTTCTCTCTAGGGGTCAGCCTTCTGCTTATAAAAGCTACTGGCTGGTCTTGACCTTCATCTCTCAGTTGAGACAGTACAGCTCCCACACCCAGCTCAGAAGCATCTGTTTGGACAATGAACTTTTTGGTGTAGTCTGGACTCTGTAAGATGGGGGCAGTGCACATGGCCTGCTTTAGGTCTTCAAATGCCTTTTGACAGCTAGCTGTCCACTGAACCTTTTTTAGCATTTTCTTTGAGGTTAGATCATTTAATGGGGTCACTATAGATCCATATCCCTTAACAAACCTCCTATAGTACCCAGTCAGGCCTAAAAAGGTTCTCACCTGTGTCTGGGTGGTTGGAGCTACCCATTCCATGATGTTTTGGATTTTGCTCTGTAAAGTTTTAACCTGGCCTCCACCTACAAGGTGGCCCAGGTATACAACCTGACTCTGCCCTATCTGGCACTTAGTGGCCTTGATAGTGAGGCCTGCTTTTTGCAGAGCCTCCAAAACATTTCTGAGGTGGACCAGGTGATCCTGCCAGGAGGAACTAAAGAAAGCAATATCATCTAGATAAGCTGAGCAATAAGTTTACATACCTGTCAGAACTTTGTTTACCAACCTCTGAAAAGTGGCAGGTGCATTTTTCAAACCAAAGGGTATCACCACAAAATGGTAGTGCCCACCAGGGGTTGAGAAGGCCGTTTTGGCCTTGGCATCCTCAGCTAACCTGATCTGCCAGTAGCCAGCTGTTAGGTCAAATGTACTCAGATACTTGGCTGAGGCCAAAGTATTAATCATTTCTGCCCTGGGAATTGGATAGGCATTAGTCCTGGTGACTGCATTGAGGCCTCTGTAGTCTACAAAAAACCTCATTTCTTTCTTACCACCCTGGGTATGAGGTTTGGGCACTAGGACTACTGGACTAGCCCAAGGGCTATCTGAAGGCTCAATTACACCTAACTCTAACATTTTCTGGACTTCAGTCCTGATACAGTCCCTGACATGGTCAGGTTGCCTGTAGATTTCACTCTTGACAGGCAGACTGTCCCCAGTGTCCACCAGGAAGTCTGACTAGGGGTCAGGCTAAACATATGTCTAAACTGTTGCAAAACTTGTCTGCATTCAGTTTGCTGATGATCAGTGAGGCTGCTTGCCAAAGCAACACCATCTACTGACCCATCATCAGGGTTCTGTGAGAGCAGGTCAGGGAGAGGGTCACTCTCCTCCTCCTGGTCCTCATCAGTTGCCATGAGCAAGTCCATGTCAGCCCTGTCAACATATGGGAGTTCCAAGACTCACCAAGTAGGTGACTTCTCCCTTTTGCTCAAAAATGGAATGGGGGCCACTCCACTTGTCTTGGAGAGCTGCTGGGGCCACTGGCTCCAACACCTACACGTTCTGCCCTGGCTGGTACTCGGTCAGCACAGCCATTTGGTCATGCCAAGTTTTTTGTAGTTCTTGGCTGGCCTCTAGGTTTTTAGTTGCCTTCTTCATGTATTCAGCCATCCTGGAGCGGAGACCAAGTACATAGTCCATCACATCCTGTTTGGGAGGTTTGAGAGGCAACTCCCAGCCCTCCTTCACCAAATATAATGGACCTCTTACAGGATGCCCAAACAGAAGTTCAAAAGGGCTGTAGCCAACCCCCTTCTGTGGAACCTCTTTGTATGCAAACAGAAGGCAGGGAAGTAAAAGGTCCAATTTTCGCCTAAGCTTTTCTGGGAGGCCTTTAATCATTCCCTTTAGCGTTTTGTTGACCTTTCAACTAACCCATTGAATTGTGGGTGATAGGGAGTAGTGAATTTATAGTTTACACCACATTCCTTCCACATTGCTTTTAGATACCCTGACATGAAGTTGGCACCTCTGTCAGATATAACCTCCTTTGGGAAACCCACTCCGATGAAAACTCCAATGAGGGCTCTTGCCACCACAGGGGCTGTGGTGGTCCTCAGGGGAATTGCTACCGTGTTTTCACAGTGGGTACATGTCTACACCTCTAGAAGGGTGGGATCATACTCCCACACCAGTTACTGGTTTGGGGTATGATTCCAAAGCGTTTGACACCAAACACGACATGTTTTGATGCAGCCATCCCAAAGTTAGCATTTACTGCTAGGTTATAATGCACTTAAGAGTATATGGTTTAACCGCATCCACAAACAGCCACAGTGAATAGACTCTGAGGGCTGCAGAGGGGCCCTGCTCAGGCAGAGGCACCCCCTCACATGAAAACCAACCACTGTGAGGAGTGCTAACACTACCTCACCCGGGCAGCAGTAGCAGGCCTGTGGTGTCAGATTTAGTCTGCTTCCCAGGGGTGGCATAATACATGTTTCAGCCCCTGGTAGGCCTGTGAAGTACCTATGCGCTTGGTACCTAAGGTACCATATACTAGGGGCTCATAAGGTACCACAGTATCCAATCACTAGTGCATCTAATATGCACTCCAAGTTGTTTAGAGAGAACAGAGAGGCTGGGGCCCTGATTAGCAGTGACCCAGCCAGACTATAGCCAGAAACCAGTGTAAACATCAGAAATAAAGTGGGGGCAACATAAGTGCAGATCCTACTCTCCTACAGGGTTGCATCCCCCAGTCCTGCGGGAAGCCAGGCTTGCATTTCAAAGGCGGAGGAGGCTCTGAAGCTTCTGGCCTTGACATGCTAAAACACTAGCAATCCTCCTGAAGGACATGTGAACACCTTCCTCTGGAAAATGCATTGTTTCTGACCTCATAAAGCATGGTGTCTCACCTGCAACAGGTCAGAAACTTGTCTGTGGTGGCAGGCTGGACCATACCAGTCAGCCAGCACACTAAGAGACTAGTATGATTCAAGGGGCACCTCTAAGGTGCCCTCTATGTGACTGTCAGGACAAATCTGACACTGGCATCAGTATGGATTTGTCAAGATGAGGTTTTTGATACCAAACACCATTATTTTCAGTGAAGCCATAATGTAGCTCGGTAATTCGTAACAACCAGTCCTCAGTACATTTACTTGAGATGGCTTCCTGAACACTTGCAATGTTGTGGAAATGCAACCAGACATCACAGTGGCATGTCTGCTCATGCAGATATGTCCACACATATAATAAGATGCATCCTGCCTTAGGGCTCGTAGGTCTGATGTACAGGTGGCTTACGTATGGTATATGCTGCGTGCATAGGCTTTGCACACAGGGAGTGTGCTATGTCGTGTTTAAAATGGTTTGCACCCTTTTATGCAGCCTGCAATGGAAGTCTGCCTGAAATTTGTGTGTGGGTCTCTTAGGGTGTCATAATACATGCTGCAGCCCTTAGGGACCCTCTTTAGTACCCATGATTTACTCTTCTTAACACCACATCTACGTACCTTGAAGATATAAATATTATCAAGGTGCATATATGTGGAGTTAAGCATTGCAAAACTTTGCTTTCCCATAGAAACGTACCTATTTTTGTCCTCGATAATCTTGGCACTAAGCTGCACAACTGGAAGAGATGTGAGGATTGACATCTCTGTACAGGCCTTCTACTTGGCAGTACTGCGGGTGATGTCTCTTCTTCTCTTGGGCACCTAAAAACAAACAAGCAATAAAAATGGTTAGTGAAATGCGGCATTGTTGCAGTTTGAAATAGTACAGACAAAGGCACTATTAGTGTGGTTGGTTACTTAGGTAAAAACAAATCAACCACTTATAGGCCAAGCCACACCATCTTACCATAAATTTTAATTTCTAATCATGATAACACAACATACAGATATGGCTCTTTGCCTTATGTACATCTATTCTAAAGGAGATGCCTGTGGCACTCAGGGAAGTGCATGGGTTAATGAAAAAAGAATCTTTAAAAAAACAAAATGAAGGATAGTGTACGCCTATGGCAGGTAGTATGGTCTAGAGGTAAATGGAATAATCATTAAAAAAAATGAATGATGCTGATGTGCCTGCAGAGCATCGCAGCCAGGGTGTCCAGGAGAAAATGGAATTAATTCTAAAAATAACTTAATGTTGCTGCGCGGCTGTGCATTTAGGATGGATGGATCAGGGCAAAAGGCAAAAAAAAGTTTTTGTTAGTTAAAAATTTTCTAAAAATAAAATACAAAAACAAAATAAAAAAGAATATTAACCCGTTGCGCGCTGTGCGGGCGAATTAATGAGTGGGTGGGGTTTGAACGGCCCCCGGCAATCCTCTGCACACACCCACCGTGATGTCATATGGCCAGGGTTGTCCGACACATGCAAGGGGTTAAAACATCTACAATTTTTAAAAAGATTCACATAACAAATAAGATAAAAACATTAAAATAAAAAAAATCTTTTTTTAAAATGACAATTAAAAAACATTAATATAAAAAATAAGAATATAAATTTAATTGAAAAAACAATCAATAATTGCTGATGTCTGTATGGGAGGGTCAGAAGAAACCTATCGTGAGGCAAGGAGGTGCAAATCAAAAAGCTCTGTTCATAAAATCATATTCTTAATATACATATACTACACTGATCCTCAAGCATATTATTCAATTGATATCACATCATCCATGCAAGCCTTTGGGAAAGACACACTGGCTGGATGCCCAAAATGGCTGCCAGCCGCATAGTCAAACCACAACAGCGAGCAAGGTGGCATGGGGAACAAAGACCACATGCAAAACTATGGAAAAAACACACTGGCTGGATGCACAAAATGGCTACCATCCACATGGTCAAACAACAACAGCGAGTAAGGAGTCATGGGTGACAAAGAACCCATGCAAACCTATGGCAAAGACACACTGGCTGGATGTACAAAATAGCCACCAGCCACATGGTCAAACAACAACAGCGAACAAGGAGGCACAGTGACAAAGACCACATGCAAGCCTATAGTAAAAACACACAGGCTGTTACTCTGGGATGGTAAACCACGCATCGCCTTAAATAAATTGACCTTGAATTGGTACAATGGAGGCATAAGCCTTCCAGATACAAAAAAATATTACCGGGCCGCACACTTAGCCGCCATAACCACGGCACTTACGGACGGGGCGACGACCCAGGATATGCCATGGACAAAATGGCTGCTACCCGGAGGGAATTACAACAGAGCGCTCTATTCGCGGCCCAACAAATATACTTTGATGGGCCCCACCAAACACTCGATTCGGGTGTGGCATGATGCAACCAATTTGCTTGGGTGGGGGTGTAAACCAACGTTGGCGACCCCCCTCTGGGACTCTGAAGCAGCCTATGGAACACAAAAGGCTTTGATAGATGGGACCTCATAGGCATTACACAAATCAAAAACCTTTGGGGGGAGGGGGGAGTTAAATTCTTCAACACGCTTCAGGTTGAATACGAACTAGCAGATACGTAATACTTCCCCTATGCCCAAATCCTACACTCAATCCAAAGGCTCCTGCCGGTGGGCACAACCCCGCCTGAGGCCTCACCCTTAGAGGACAGAATCCTGGCTGGCCACCTCCCCGAAAAGACGATTTCCTTAATCTACAAAAATTAATAAACAATATGACCGACTCCCTTCAGGTATTAAGGGAGAAGTGGACGGGAGACGGGATTGAGATCGATGATGAAGATTGGCAGGAGGCGGTGTCATCTCTTAAAATGGTCGCCATTCCGGCACGCCTTAGACTGGTACAACTAAAATTCCTTCACTGTATATACATCACCGGGCCACGCTTGGTCCACATGGGAAACACTGACAAGGGGGACTGCAGGAGGGGGTACGGCCAGCTAGGGACCTTCTTACACATTATTTGGGGATGCAAATTTGTTAGCACTTTACGGCACAAGATACATGAGGTAATATCCGAAGTACTTCATATCCGTCTTTCACCGGAGGTGAGACGCTGTTTCCTCAACATTTGGGAACCCACAGACCTTAACACTCACCAAACGCAGTGGGCCACCCTGGGATTCATGATAACAAAAAGAAACATCGCTCAATTGGGGGGAGCGGCTAAACCACCTGCGTTAGAGGCCTGGGAAAGAGATCTCGATTGGTGTCTGTTTAGGGAGAAGACCGTGTATGTCGCTAGGGGTTGCCCCAAAAAGTAGGCGCATGTATGGAGCCCTTGGAATAGCTATCGAGGTGAAATTTGTACGCCGCCTGAATGTCCTGAACCTTGTGCCGCCCTCATCCCGTGATGTTCCCTTCTTATGATGAAATGTAATCCTTGTCTTCCATGCATCGTTATTGTTTCTTTCAATTGCGGTGTCCTCTGTACTAGCTATGTGAACCGATGTCTGTTTCAATAAAAAGAATTATAAAAAAAAGAAAAACACATAGGCTGGATGCACAAAATGGCCGCCAGCCAGATGGTCAAACAACAATAGTGAGCATCGAGAAACAACAAAACCCTGGAAGCCCAAGCAGCCATCAAAGGCTGTCACTGCACACCAATCCTCCTCAAAACCACAAACAAAACGGCCATCCAAGAAAGAATCAATGCCAAAGTACACAACAGTAAAGAACTCTTCACCATGGTCAAGGAGTTCGCCAAACCCAACAGCAAGATCACAGAAGTCCCACACTCCCAAGATCTCTGCGACAAACTCAACACCTTCTTCCTCCACAAGATCAAGCAGATCCATCACAGCTTCGACACCCAAGACCCACCCATCACCCCCGCCACCACCACACATGACAACAATGCCTTCCAACGGATCCTGCTCAACTGGACCCCACTCAAAATAGACAACACCCTCAAGACCATGTAAAGCATTCACTCTGGGGCTCTCTCGCACCCCTGCCCATACCGCACCTTCCACAGAGCCGCCATCGCCCTCGAACTACACCGCACCGTCAACTACTCCATTGAGACCGCCACATTCCCTGATGACTGGAAGCACACCCAGATCAACCCCCTGCTGAAGAAACCACCTGCCGACCCGACAGACCTCAAGAGTTACAGACCCATCTTCCTGTTCCCCTTCCCAGCCAAGGTCATTGAGAAGGCCATTAACGCACAACTCTCTGAGTTTGGAGAAGCCAACCACGTCCTGGACTCCTCTCAATCTGGCTTTCCAAGCAACCACAGTACATAGATCGCCCTCCTCACCACCACCGATGACATCCGCTGCCTTCTTGACTGGGGAGGAAAAGCAGCCCTGACCCTCCTGGATCTCTAGGCCGCCTTCAACACTATCTCCCACTGCACTCTAAGTACAAAGCCCTGGACTGGATCCATTCCTTCCTCACTGGTAGAACACAGCGAGCCAGACTTCCACCATTCCTCTCAGAACCTACAAAGTATGGCTGTGGAGTCCTCAAGGGATCCTCCCTTTAAAGTCTACATGGCCTTGCACTCAACCATAGTCAGGAACCACAGACTCAACATCGTCTCCTATGCTGATGACACCCAGCTGATCCTCTCCCTCACCAGAGATCCCACAATCGTCAGAAACAACTTTCACTATGGAATGGTGGCCATCGCCACCTGGAGGAGAGACAGCTACCTCAAGCTCAAATCGAACAAGACTGAAGTCCTCCTCCTGGGGCCCAACACTTCCACCTGGGAAGATTCCTGGTGGCCGACCATGTTAGGAACCCCCACCACACCCACGAACCACACACGACACCTCTGCGACATGCTGGACTCCTCACTAGGCCTGGGCTAAAATTCAGTTCCGCTCGCGGAAATTGCGATAATTTGACATTTTCGCGTTCCGCGGAGAGCGAGAAAATGTCAAAATTTCCACAATCCGCATTTTACCGGAAATTTTTTGCTTGCTCGCGCTGTAAAATAATACATTTCCGCGTGCGCGCGATCGCCTTACCTGAATCCCCGCATTCGCCGACAAGTTCTCCCGATCTGGTCACGTTCTCCACGAGATGTTGGATTGTTGGTAGCCATTTGCGCTGTCTCGCGACAGTTCGTGCCCGCAGTAACGTCATTCGTCGCGCGATCACGTCTTTCTTCTCGCGATCATGCACCGTGAGACAAGTGAAAACAAGATGGCCACTCCCGCGAGCAACCGCATGGGTAAGTTGGCGAGCCGCGACCATGAAGAAAATACCGCGAACGGGCGGGAAAAAAACTTCTGCATCTTCACGATATTTCTGCGTATTTGCGGAGATTTTTAACATTTTCGCGATAATTTGCGAAAGTGAATTTCGCAAATTCCGCCCACCCCTACTCCTCGCTCACAATGAACCGCCAGATCAATGATGTCTCTTCATCATGTTTCCACACCCCTTTCCCGCTTCAAAAGACCTTCAGATGGATACCCACTGAGGCCAGAATGATGGTCACCCATGCATTCATCAGCAGAAGATTTGCCTACTGCAATGCACTCTATACAGCCGTCATTCAGAAACTCTCCAGGAAACTACAGAACGTTCCGCAGCCAGATTGGTCCTCAACATCCCCAACTGCAGAGACATCTCTGAAAACCTGTGAGAACTCCACGGGCTCTCAGTCAACAAAAGAGTCATGGTCAACTTCCTCACACAGGCCTACAAAGCCCTCCACAACGCCTTCCCAGCATACTTGAACCACCGCCTCTCATTCCACAGACCCACCAAACACCTCTGTCGTATAGTTCCTATAAATCTACATAGGATCAGCGCATTTAGACAACATAAACTTTGGGATTTGTGTACCGACTGATTCCAGACTCCTCCACTGGATATGTTCGCCTGTATACCAGCTATCTCACAGTGCCACTGTAATCTCCTCTTACCAATGAGAGAATAGTTCCTGGCAACCATCGAACATGACAACTCTGTCCAATCAAGGATCGTGGAAACAGTACAGTACTTTTCTCTCAGTCACTTGTGCTCACTTTGTCCCGGAGAGATACACAGATAAACCGTGGGGACGTTTTCAATAAATATTTATTGAACCAGCGTCATTCTAGTGTAAAATAGGTGTGCTGAAACAACCATAAGACAGAAACAGATATAAATGATTATAAGCACCAACAAAGTAAATGGATGGTAGATTTCTACCATAATGCTAAAACAATAAATATAAGAAAGCATATAAATACATGACAGTAATAATGCGTATTCCTACGATGCAACCCTAACTAGATGTACCCAAGTGTACCTAGCATGTATGTAGATGTAGAGCCAAGAATCCCCCTAGAATGAGGCCAACCCCATTACTTGGTGTGAGAGAATGAAGGACCCCGTCTTGGTCTCGAGATGGAGACCCCACGAGGGATGTCAGACCACTGTGTGCTGGAGGTTCTGCATGCAGGAATCTCAGCGTCTCGCGTAAGTGTGTCAGCATGGAAGTCTTTCTCCTCTGCCTACCCCGGCAAAGATGTGGTGTATATATACCCAAAGGTACCCTCAGGGGATTCTACCTTGCTGTTCCATGTCAGCCGAGGATGACGGAAGGGATGACCCTTATACATAGCTATTATGCATAAGATGGTAATCCTACTCTGCTCCTGAGAATCCTTATACATAATTAATGAGAGTAGTTTTTGGGGAAATCCACACAACATTTATGCATTGCTTAACTAGGTAAAAGGTCAATACCAAAACTCGTTATGTGGTACAATGGTACGGTAAATGTAGGTGAAGGGTCAGGTGACTACTCAAGCCTATATTGGGGTACCCTACGAAACATAACAGCCACTCCTCATCTGACTGAACAACATATTAAAAAGGGGGAATGTCCTTCTAATCAAGCATTAAACATTATTTAAAAGACGTTTTAGAAATTTCTAAAAGTTCATAAAATCTCTAAAAAATAAACTCTAAAAGTCCCTTAAAATATGTTCGTATATATAGTCTGATCAACTGAGTACGTCTGAAAGCCATGGTGCTCAGCAAGAATAAATAAGAGATGAAAAACAACATTTTGTTTAAAATTCCAATTTCAGTTGTTTTGGAAAAGGCCGAATTCTTCCCAGCACTCGGAGAGCCAAATGTTTATGTGTCCTTTGTGGGAGACGCAACATCACTGCTGCTTGCCTTTGCAGATGATGGTCCCTGCAACACCTCACAGATCAAGTCAATCGAGCAAAGATGATCTTCCTCAGTTCCCACAACCGATGCTGGGGAAGCATTTGAAACATCCAAAGCCCATTGTGCCTAATATAGTAGAGCCGCTATCCAATCCAACAAGAGCTGAAGCATCCTATGGTGGCTCTAAGAATGCTGATATCAACATGGGAATACGCTGAGGACACAGCACTACGTGGGCCTTTATTGGGTACAGCAATGCATCCACGTCAGGTGGCGCAACCGATGGAAGTGTTAGACAGAGGTCCAACACACATTCATATCTGCAGAACAAGCAGCAGAGAACAGGCAAAACACAGACAATCCAGAATGGTCGAAATTATAGGAACCAAGGCTCACTTAGCTCCCGAAGTTGAGGTGTGTCAAGATGGAGAACCATGTGATTATGGTAATGTCGTTCCAAGAGCACTTTTTCCATTTCCTTGGTGACTGGGACGTCTATTACGTAGCAGATAAGTAAAAATCAGTATACCCTCTATCAGTAGTAGGATCAGCAGAAGCCCTCCAAAAATGCTTCCAAATACAGAATGTATAAAAGCTGGAATCACTCTGAAGATTGTCTTAAAGGTGCTTAACAGTCCAGAACCTATGGTCTTAAATAGGTGTACTATACCCTTCGTATCAGGCATGTTAAGGATACATTGTATCGAAATGGAAAGGGCAGTTTGTTCATACCAGTGCCTGTATCTCAGCTGAGGACCTTGCAACCTGGAGATCAAAAGTCTCTCAGGCTGAGGTTAAGGGCACATCATTCTGTAAGAACAAGCTTTTATTCGGCTCAGAGTATCAAACCGTATAAAGGAAACATTTCACGAAGGCCATAACAGTGCCTCCCTGACTGTGTGAGTCGGTGGAAACAATACTTGCAGACAAGTAACCCTGGAAGTTACAGTGCCAAGATATGCTATGTCTGGAAGCATCCAACAACAACCTTGATCATTCAGCATTAAGTAAATCCCATTTGAGAGCAGCCTGAACACTGGATTAACCACAGCAGCTGGGGAACCTTTCAAATGACAGGATAAGTTAGCTACTGAACCGTTACAGGCCCTGTGAAACATAATATCCAGGGAAATTTAAGATCCACTCAAAGAATGTCTGCAGTCTGTACCGCTGAGAAGCACTTCAGTGTCCCCGTTCCTGCATCTAAATCTATACAGTAATTCCCAAGAATCATGGATAAATCCCCAACCCATTGCTTCATACCTGCCTACCTTGTGGTGTTCTAGACAATATTACAACTGGAAAGTTGTTACTGACAATGTTATATGGCCAAGAATTTACCATTTTGTGGACCGTGATTCTGCCACAGTGAAAGGTAATTGGTCTAATTTTTCAATGCGCGGCATTGTATATTTTGCATCCCTTTGTGCTATTGTTGTCTGCTTTTCTGTCAAATTAAATGCAGAGAACAGAGATGTACTGTTGATATCTCGCCAGGGCACATAACCAGAGCATCCAGCTTAATGACACAACAGAATGTAACTCTGATTGTCCGTGTTGTAAGATGGACAGACCCTGTTCCATTATATCTATAGCAGAAGATACAATGTTGCCCAGTGAATCCATTCTAGATGTTAGTGTGGTCATGCCATTGTTAACCACAGCCAAAGCCTTTTCTAAGTTAATTCTGTCAATTTCACGCAATCTCTCCGCAGCTTCCTGTTGAGAGATTTTCCACATTTCATTATAAACAGCTTAAAAGAAGCGTTTCTGAAGTGGCTTTCGGGGACCTAGTTAAAAATCTCTGAGAGCCATGTCATTTGAGAGTAGGGACAAGTGTTGTTTCACCAGAGACAGTGTCGAGGTTCTTAGCCAATCTAGGCATAATTTCCCAACACTCTATGATGTCACCACCCCGGATGTTCTCGTTGTACATAGCCTATGGATACTAAACCCTTTGGCGGTACCCCTGAATCTTGATTGACACCTATTTGTGTCGGTAGGCCAAACTAACCATCCCTTTCAATTGGGGTCTGTTGAATTGTATGAAACATCATGCACAATGTCATCGAGTGTACCATTTTCTGTATCATTCTGCCATCCCTCCAAGTGTGAAAGTGAGGGAATACGCGGTGTGTTTGAGTCCTTAATCTTGGCGAACCCAAGACAGGAAGTCTGTTGCACCGTGTTGTTCAGGAAAATCCTCTGTTGTGCTATGAGGCATACTCTAAATAGTGCCTCAGTTCCCTGAACCTGTCATTCCTTATTACCCCAGACTGTTTTTATGTCTATAGTGTCTTTCCATAAGTCGAAACTCTGTTCAGACAGTTGGGCAATAAAGGATGCAGAGTATATCTGTTTTGTGTTAGTGAGCATACTTTTTCTTTGCAGATGTAGGTGCAAGCTTATAATAATATGAGCGTTGATCTGATGTATTAAACTCAGAAAAATAAGTAAACTTTTGGGCAAATGTTTGTGAACTACCTTTCGGTGGTGTTGGGCAATGTTCCTATTGGTGGGATGTGAAAATATTACATGGTGCACTTGTTCTATGCAGAAAGTGATGACTATTATGTTGGTAACTGTACATGGTATCAAAATCAGACGAGTAGTCAAACATTTCATCTTTTGTAAATGCTGCAGACAGTTGTAAATCAGACAATATATTATTAACAGTTTCAAAATCCCAATTGTCTCTGGATCACTTGGATCCAGAGAAAAAGTGTCAAAATCAATGAAGAAGCCAGATGCAGCTTGATCTATCTGTGGTAGCTCAGCCGGTTTTGTTGAACTTGCAGATGTCTCCTGTAGAGGAATATTGACGCAGATGTCAGTGGTAGGTCGGATTGATAACTGTGTTTCAGTTGTGTTTTGATGATGTTCAATTTCAATAGGAACGAGTTCCATGTCATTGTTGGTAACTTCATTACTACGTTTAGATGACTCTTCAAATGTTATTAGTCTTTCTGTTTGAACCTCCAGTACGGTAGCGAGAGGAGAGTGGCAGCTAGCCAGAGGTCCATGCAGCCTGTTATTCAGTATATGCCACATAGTGTGGTTTGATCAGATCACTGGAGACAAATCTATTTTCTTTATTGCAGGCAAGGGGTGGAAAAAGTACTGTTCTTGTTCCTTCGACAGCCAGGACAGATACAGGTGCTCTGCATGATGGCCCAAATTATTTTATCTGACTAGATCCCTGACCTTTGGGATCCAGGCAGGATTTGCCGTGACTGATTTTACTTTCCCAGTGGTACTGTGGTTTACTTGGACGTTGCTTTGTAGTGCCCGGAATTCATTTTGTTCCTCTAAAACAGTCAAACGTTTATTGAGGTCAAATGGTTTTTCATCCGCCACTGTGCTGCCACAATCAAGGTCAGGTACCCACATTCTCGTCCCAAATGGGACTTTGTAAGGGGTGATAACTCTTAGGGATCTTCTTGGCATGTTATTAAGTGCCCACTGGACCCCATATACGTTATTGACCCAACTACCACCCACTCCTAATACCCTGGCTGTTAAAGTTTTATTTTAAGTCCCGTTTTTTTCTCTCCACTACCGAATTTCCCCTCTGGATGGTACGGAGAGGAGTACTGCAAATGCAACACCCAAACTTCCCATGGCTTCCTTGTAAGCCCTAGAGATAAATGCGGGGTCACGGCCAGAATGTAATGTGCCAACTGTGTATGTCCCTATAAAGACTCGCAAATCTTTTCTAACAATTTGAGCATCAGCCAAGAACAGGCCAAACCCACAGGAATCTAGAGCATGAATCCACTGCCACCAAGATGTATTTGTAAGCCCCATCAGATTGTAAGGGGCCGCAGTGGTCCAAATAGACACAAGTGAGATGTCGGTCTGATATTAGTAGTGATGTTTGCGCTGGACGTGCTACGGTGGAACCCTTCATCTGCTGACAGATGTTGCATTTAAGGACAAAACCGGGTCACCAATAGCGTTGTTTTGTGTAGAGAAACTGGCATGGTAATCCCCGAATGTGCAGAACCCAAACCCGCGTGTGCAGCTGGAATTAAACCTAATCTGCGATCCATGTTTGGTATAACTCTATCCCCCACTCCTGGAATTTGAGTGTACAGAATATTTTTTGCATCTAACTTGTAGGAGTACTTGAGTGGAAAGCCTTTTGGCAAGGCTGTGCTGTTTTTGCACGAAGCAATGACAGCTACCATTATGCTTCCGTCTATTCTCGTGCTAGAATGAGTGATTGCAGCTACGGCAGCAGTTCGCACTCTCACCTTGGCGGCTTCATCAGCCAAGGAATTCCCTTCAACTTGTACGCCTTCACATTGATGACGTAGCATGTGTATCATGTGAGCTCTTGGCAAGTTTTTTTTCAGCTCTGCCAAAGCAATTTGTGCTTTATTGTGCAACCTTTTGAGTCTTTCAACCCATTCTGACCCCAGTAGTGGAGATATTCATTGTAAGACTTGACACAGTAAAACAAATCGCACACTATAAATGTGGGGAATTCCCAAGATGTTTGTATCAGTGCCTGTGATACGGCTTTTAATTGTGCCAGCTGTGTCATTTAGTTTCCCAGAGACTGCTTCTTCGTACTGCTAGGATGGAACTTGACTTCCTGCATACGTCCTTTTACAATCGCACAAGCAGTGCTGTCTTGTTGTTTACTACCTATGACAGGCTGAGCAGAGCCGTCAGTGTAAATAATGTATTCACACTGATCTAGAGGCAATATTTCATTCAGGAGAGGATATTTTTGTTTGTTCTGCAGAAATGCTTGTGTTTTTTATGTGGAATCAAATTTGTAGTCTACATCTTTTGCAGTGAGAGAATTAGCCCATTGTAACCATCGCGGATGTAAAGCTTTTGCACACGGAACGCTTGCCTTTGTAACAGCCTCTAAGGCCGGTACTGGAGTTACGACAATTATTCGTTTTCCCTGTGCCAATGTTCTTTGTCTCACTACACCAATTTGTACTTCTGTCAGGATTTTTTCTGTAGAAGCAAAGCACATTTTAGCATTTGTGTATAAGTGTGATTTGTATGCTATGGGTACCATTTCTCTTTCATTGAAGCACAAGTAAGTGTACGCAGATTGACCCGTGATTACACAGATCACCAGATTTGTTGTATTTACACGTGTACGTGATTGGGAGCTATTATGTCGGCTTGTAAGGAACGTAAGTTATCCATGTGTTCCTGTGTCCAATGTCTAATTGAAAAATCAGGTCTGATTGAATCGTAGAAAGGTTTTACTTTTTCTGCATAATCCAAAAAGTATGCTCTGTCAAAATGTAGGAATCCCAATATGGATTGAGTTTTTGGAGGTTGGAGCAGTGTACACTTGTCTAAAATGTTAGTTGCTAGGCTTTTTCCTTTATTTGATAACTTATATCCCAAAAATAGGACATTGAGGTGGGCTATTTTCAATTTTCAATTCAATTTCAATTCAATTGAATTTGTAGCCCTCAGAGGCGAATCCCAAAATTATGGTGCTCTCCCTGGTCAAATGATCAAAAAAATCATCATCCGTCAGATATATATCACCTGCATAGGACAATGCCTCCTCATCAAAATTTTGAAGCAACTCTGTTACCCTAGCTGCGAACAACCCAGGGCTATTCCTATACCTGTGGGGCAGTCGACAGAATTGAGAATGAGAGCCTAAGGCTGACAGTGCTGTCAAATATCTGCTTTCAGGCACTATATTTTGGCAGAAGAATCCATTTGAGATATCTGGTGTTGTTTCCTATTTTCTCCTGACATTGTTATTCATTAATGCAGCACTGTGTGCATGCTGTACTGCAAATGTCTTGGTGCTTGTATTCAGATGTTTGTAGTCTAAAACTAGATGGTATGAATTGTCAGGCTTCATTACCGGAAACAAAGGAATATTCATTGAAGAGGTGCAATTCTCTATTACACCTTGGTATTCAAGTTGATCTAAGATCTCCCTGACTAGTTTTTTCACTTCTTGTTTTATTGAGTACTGTCTCTGTGGAGTCAGAGTCGTTTTTACGGGAATTACATGGTATGGTGACTCAGTATCCCAAATTACAGTTTCGAACTTCAGGCACTCCATGACAATCTCAGGTGGCCAATCTTCTCCAGCCAAAAGGATGTCATGGCCATAAGTCAGGTTCTCCCGAAAGAGACCTTTAATTTTACTGGGTTTGTCCCCCTCCATTTGGAGTGTTAGTTCATATAACGGGTGTGGGACAATTACACCAGTATCTGGTGTGTCGACCTTGATATGTTCATTCAACGCCACTGACACCAGAAAAGTAATCAGGTTTGGGCGAGCTATTGTTACTTCTGCTGCACTGTCTAGCATTGTCAAAGCCCATGCCCCGTTCAGAAGTTGAGTCCTCAGTATACTTGGCATGTCTTACTTTAAGGCCAGCCACTTTCTTCTTTTTAAATTGAGGTTTTGATTTTTGTTTATCTTCTTTCATTGATATTATAGTCCGAAGTATGATGAGTATCTCTGGACTTTGTTCGTTCTTCTTGTCTGTGTTCTGACCATCCTACCCTCTCAGAGTTTTTTGATGAACCCTGAAAGGAACGAAAGGAACGTGTATCTGTGAGGTTTTTTAATATTATCATGATTCCTAAGGTTGCACTTCCTTTCGGAGTGCTACCATTGAGTAGACCCACCCCTTGATTGTGATATATTCTCTCTATTCTTTTGTTTTATATTGTACCATTTCTTCTTCGAAGAATCAGGTGCTTGCTTGGTGTTATCCTTTTCAGGGCCAGCCAAGATTTGAGGTTTTGTTGCTCTCGCTCCCAAATTTTCCCTACCTAATTCGGCATATGTATGTTCGATCATTTTAGGTAATTCAAGCTCCTGTTGTATAGGAGTGAAATCTCTCATGCATTGGCATATTGCCAGTGTTGCTGCCTACCCTTTTATGTTTGCTAACATAATTGTCGATACCTGGGCAGAACTTCCTAACATTTTCATCCATAAGTTCAGAGCAGGTTCTGCTCCATACTCATTCTGTATCTGTCTCAATATGCCTAGCTTTACTGTGATTGAAGGGATACCATGAGTTCTGGTATAGATAGAGGTACAATCCTCTATCTGGAGAGCTATCCCCATTGCCAAGCATATTGTTGGCATTCTATGTTTTTCTTGAGGGCATGTGTGTCAAAACACTTCCTCTAACTGTGTTATTTTCGGAGCTATCCAGAATGGCATTTGCTCGCACTTAGTGGGCATTTTACCTAGAACTGCGTTTAGTGTTTGTAGAGTTATTCTTGTTGCAGACCCCTGAATTTCTTCTGCTGGTGTAGCCCTTGTTGGCTGAAGTGTGAGTGTTCTCATAACAAACTGTGACAGATTTCTGCAAAGTTTTATTATTTCTTTGTGTAGTGGACGTAAGTCTGCTACTGTCATTGTGTAAATGTCTGGATGCGGTGTGTAGGCCGCTACCGGTCAAGTGGCTCCATCTTTTCTGAGCGGACCCAGTCTCAGTTTATCTGTTGTGTGTGGGAGGGCGCCTTTAAACCAGTTTATGTACTCCTGGTAGGTGAGCGGACTTCAATGTCCACGTATGGACAATATTCCTTTTGTATTGCATCTTCAGTGTAAAAATTAAATGTGTTTGTGTGTGCCTCTGCCAGTGGGAATTTGATCCATGAATAGAATACCTCTGTCCTGTATTACTCGTGTGCCTCAATCACAAAAGTTACTGTCCCACCTCTAGATGTGACTCAGTAGTCTGCAAGTTTTAAAGTAAGGCAGTTCTAACATTTTCTGAAAATGCTTATCACACCTTTCTGCAATTCTTCCCTCGCTGCATTCACACGTAATGCAAATGCAGCATTTTCTTCTTCAAACATTTTTTTAAGAGTTACAAGGAAACTGAGATAAGGTTTTATGCCCAATAGGGAACTGTTATCCTTCAAGCTTGATTAAAACCTACAGCCAATACATAGGATATGCCTGCTCAGCTGCGGTGGATTTTTCCCTTCCCACTCGAGACGTCTCTGGAATAATGCATGAAGGTGTCTCTGAGAAAGCATGACAGACCTTCTCAGATTTGACCGTTAAATAAGAACCAAACTAACGTTGACGGTGCCATTTCGTGTAGTTCCTATAAATCTATATATGATCTGCGCGTTTAGACAACATAAACTGTGGGATTGATGCCCACACTGATTCCAGACACCCCCACCAGATATGTTCGCCTGTATACCAGCTACCTCACAGTGCCACTGTAAACTCCTCTTACCAAGGAGAGAATAGTTCCTGGCAACTATCGAAAATGACAACTCTGTCCAATCAGGGATCGTGGAAAAAGTACAGTACTTTTCGCTCAGTCACTTGTGCTCACTTTGTCTCGGAGAGATACACAGAATAAACGGTGGGGACGTTTTCAATAAGTTTTTATTTAACCAGCGTCATTCTAGTGTAAAATAGGTGTGCTGAAACAACCATAAGACAGAAACAGATATAAATGATTATAAGCACCAACAAAGTAAATGGATGGTAGATTTCTACCATAGTGCTAAAACAATGAATATATGCAAGCATATAAATACATGACAGTAATAATGCGTACTCCTACAATGCAACCATAACTAGATGTACCTAAGTGTATGTAGCACGTATGTAGATGTAGAGCGAAGAATCACCCTAGGATGAGGCCAACCCCATTACCTGATGCAAGAGAATGAAGATCCCCATCTTGGTCTCGAGATGGAGACCCCACGAGGGTTGTCAGACCACTGTGTGCTGGAGTGTCTGCGTGCAGGAACCTCAGCGTCTCGCGTCAGTGTGTCAGCATGGCAGTCTTTCTCCTCTGCCTACCCCAGCAAAGATGTGGTGTATATATACCCAAAGGTACCCTTAGGGGGTTCTACCTTGCTGTGTCATGTCGGCCTAGGATGACGGAAGGGATGACCCTTATGCATAGTTTTTATGCAGAAGATGTTAATCCTGCTGTGCTCCTGAGAATCCTTATGCATAATTAATGAGGCTAGTTTTCAGGGAAAACCATACGACATTTATACAGTGCTTATCTAGGTAAAAGGTCAATAACAAAACCTGTTATGTAGTACAGTACAGTAAATGTAGGTGAAGCATCAGGTGACTACTCTTGCCTATATTGGGGTACACTATGAAACATAACACCTCCCCTCTGCAGAACGGGCATTTGCCACCGTCCCCCGGATCTGCAAGACCAGGTTCGAAGAAATATCTTTTTCCTACCTCATCGGCAAAACTTGGAACACCCTGCCTCTCCACCTTAGGCTATCCCCATTGCTGACCCAATTCAGGAAGGATCTCAAGACCTGGCTCTGTGACTGAACCTCAGTGCCCAGAAGGTTCTACAGCCCCCCACCCCATCCCCTAGTGCCTTGAGACCCTCATGGGTGAGTAGTTTAACAAATACTGATTGATTGTTTCATTGATATACAAAAAAAGCATCACATCTTTTATTTAATCCAATAGCATCTTAGCCTTAAATTATGTTTTAAAACAACATATACAACAGAAACAGTTGTTTCATGCACCCAGGACTAGTATTGGCCTGTGCCTAGTGACTGTGAGGCCCGCTGGCAGACTAGGCCACATAGTAAAACAAATAAATGTTGCAAATTTAACAAACATGGAGAAAATGTACTGAACTGTGCAACATTGATACTTTGCAAAAGAAGATAAATTAAACGCAAAAATATAACTAGACCTCTACTGAAACTGCAGCCACCCACCACAATAAATTGTCAAAATCAAATAAAATTACAAATAAATACTGATGCATGCTCTGATTCAAACAAACAACACCCTTATGCAAGAGTTTTTGAACTTACTTGTGAAATCTCAAATATAAAGTCTTCCAACCCAATTGTATATTTTCAGCAGATGAAGAGAGTGATATTTCTAGCTCCAAATCGACATGAAAAGTGACCATGAGATGGACAAAGCACTGGGAGGAGCCTGCTGGTCAGGAAAAGGAAGTTGGAGTCTCTGGAAGGCTTCTTTCCTGTTGGAAAAAAAAGTAAAATAAAAAAGCCTTCTCACACTAAAAAACAACTTGAACGGTCCGTTGGAAAAGAAAATCCACTAGAAACGTATTTTTGAGTAGATTTAGCTTCTTCTCGAGCACAAAAACTACTTGAGGGGCGCATTCACGATCATGAAGGGCACTATATTGTTGCTGTCATGGCCAGAAAGCTGTGCATGTAAACGCCAAAGGCCTGAGAATATGATGGTGCTCGCGTGCACCAAAATAAAATCTTGAGCGTGCATACGGAAGAGGAAACTCTGTGTCGCGCAGGAAGACAGAATACAGGAACTCCATGCTACCCCACTGAGTGCAGAGTACCTGAATTCTGAAAACTCAGCGAGCAGAGCAGAGTTTCCGCCCGGCCCGAATGATTATGATGATGACAGTAATCCCGTAGATGAGGCCAGTGCTGCACGTGCCGTCCGTGTTCTTTGAGATGACGGATTATACTGATTATCTACCCTTCACAATGCGTCAGTCTATTCCAAAAATATTTAGGTTCTTGCAATCTATTCGGGGCTAAGCTTAAAACTCCATGGGCTATTTCTCAAAGCTGCAAGGAAATACTATGGTAGCAATAAGGTGTTAATCAGATGCACTGTGCAGAAATATTTATGTACAGGAGGCAATTGCTTCTCTGTCTGAAATTAGTTGTAAATCTCACAGACTCAGACTCAAATCCAGAGACATTCCGGTCAGGCATGTCTCATCTATGTGACCAAAAATATCAGACCAAACATTAGCATTAAGCTGAATTATTTTAGATGTTATGAATTGTGCTCCAAAACAGAAAATCTGCCAGAGTTGACCTCTTGAAGATAGATTATTTATAAAACTGTCTGGCAAAAGAACAGAAGGTCTTTTTTAATAGGGCATTTGGGCCTCGAACCCAATAGGGCCCTAATCCTATTATGGACTCAAACACCAGTGGCTCCTGAGCAGAATTATAATCTTGCCAATTGCACCAGGTAAAATCAACCCGCAAACATGTGCTGCCTCCACACCTTGGAATGGGGAATAACATGGGCTATTGCTCAATTATCCCCCATTTGAAAGTGTCAGACTCATAATCCATTTCAAAATGAGCTCCCTCTAATTAGCAAATGCCATGCCCTGCGATTAGTGGTTGTGCAATTTGCACCTGCCTTTTGTGTCCCAATCCTCTTTCGAACCTTTGAATAGCATCGCCAATAAATAACGAGAGTTTCAGAGACCATTAGAATCTATAGTGATTTCTCTAAATTAAATGAAGTCCTGGAGTAGATTTTGTAACCTTGTGGCAGCACTAAAAAAAGGCTAGAACGACAGCTCCTATGTTTCAGTTAGAGGATTCTAATACACTGGAGCGCCACGAGTGGAGGGGCACTTTCTCCAAATGTTTTCCAGTCTCAGAAGACAATTCCAGATAATAACTGTAGTAACCCCCTTCTCTGCATTTTGGAACTTCCAGAACTTGCCTCTTGTTCAAAAGCAACTACAAAATAACAGCATCAATTTTAAGGAAGGACAGATGGCGACGTATATTTTTCTTTCTTCAGAGACAGCTGGTTAAATATTTGTTGCTTGCTCTGGGCATATTTGGACTGCAGGACTCCCAGTTCTTGTCCCGATCTCTCTGCACAGCAGCGTCTGTTCTGCCTCACAAAGTATTTTCCAAAGCTCTTTGATTTTTTTGTTAGAAATCCTGTTTGTTTTTGAGCAGCAGATGGTAACTACATTTATTGAATGCTGCTGGGCGTTGTCACAGTTAGCTGCTCTTTCCAGATATGCAATCGTTTGTGAAATGAAAATCCTAGTTCAATTAAATTCAGAAGAAAGGTATAGAATATTTTTTTGTCCGCATAAACAAAATACACCTTATTTAAAACACACAATACAAATATTTGGTCTTTGTTTAGAAAAATAAAGTAATCTTCACAATGCACATGAAGTGCTTCTCAACATAGTGCCGGAATCTAGAACTCAGGTTACAGCACTTCTCTTTCTAAGGTTACAAGAGGTTCAGCATAGGTGATCTAGTGTAAGATAAACAGGTAGGTTGCAGAAAGCAGGGTCGGACTGGGATGGAAAATAGGGGGGCATCAAAGTAAAAGTGGCTTCCAATACAGGGGCATAACAAAGGCCGCTGCATACCCTTCTAGAGGCCCCCAACACTCCATTCAAGTCAAGGTCAATGAATATCTATGAGATATCTGAGACTCAGGGGGCCCTCATCAGATTCTACAGGGGGCTCCATCATTGTGCATTACGTTACTGCCCCACTAGCGTATCAAATCGCTAAAACCGTGGCCCATGTTTGCAAATTGGGACAGCTTTGAACTTGAGAAATAATACTATATTAGTGTTTTGCAAGGCATGAAAGACTGCAGAGCAGGCCAGGGGAGAAGTCAGAATGGAAAATGGTAAGGTATACAGAAGATATTGTATGTCACACCACATGCACTGGGCTTCTAGGACATAAGGCCAGGGGCTATCCCAGGAGGAGAGAAGAGGAAAACGGGGGTCATAAAGGGTACGCGACTCACACCGGGTCACTGGCAGTGGACTGCTGGTCACGAAATGTAGGCAGGGCCACCCAGCCAGGAAAGTGGCAGAGGGCATGTTGCCATAGGGCCAAATTACCAGGGACCACATGGAGGGGGCAAGCCGGCCACCTTTGTCATGATTTTGAATGAGAAGGGACACTAGTTTGGTGTTGGAAGGTCTCTACCCCTGACATCAAATAGGCCAGCAGAGACTATTTCCTGCTGGAGACAGCCAATAGAGAGATATAGGAAATAGGCACTGGTGGAGAACAAGTGCCCTCCCTTTGCCTACTAAGATCTACGGAGCCCCCTGCACAGAGAGAGTCCATGGACAATAGGAAGCGGCAGTGCAAATATACGCAGCCAGTAGCATGAACGAAGCCACCAGTAGTTCATATCATGAATGGTGCAAATAAATTAGGGAAATGAGACACACTAGGATCTCACCAGGCCACCTGGCCCAACAAGGCAGTGGAGAAGCAGATGCTCTGCTGAGAGCAGGCAGAGTACTTGAGTCAAGCCATAAAAAAGGAACTCTGGATAAGCACCAACAGAAGTCTGTGCTCCCCACAGATTTGAGCTGCACACTCACAAGGGCACTGAATGACTAAGCTCCCTCAGGGGTGATCAGATGTCCCCTGCATAAACAGAGATTTTTATCTAAAATATCCTTGTCCCTGGAATAGGAGTAGATGAAACTGGAAATATGTTTTCCTCTGGTAATATGCGCAATTCTGAAGAGAATTATGCTTTTTTACACATGTTAACCATTGTCAGTCATCTGTGTGAGTATTTGACTACAAATGAGTTGTGCACACAATCCTTAGGGTGTCCTGTTGAATCAGAGTAAAAAGGGCTGGTTTCCCTAACTTTTTCAATTACCAGCACAAAAAAGATCTCCTTCAGTAGCTCACTAGCAGACAATGTGGTACCCAGAGAAATGAGGAGACTCAAAGAGAGGACTTGTAGTATCTTTTTCAAAAATAGACGATTGGAATCCTAAACAATTTAGCAATCTGCTCATGATTGTCATGGCATTGCTATGTGTCGCTCAGAAAATAGGTATTGGATCATTGTGGTTTGCATCTTGTTCAATATAGTTACAATGATGTTTATTCCGAATAAGTATCCTATAAGCTGCCACAAAAAATATTACGTTAGCATAAGCATTTACACAACAGGATTTAAAGTTTAGGGGACCCCAGTTGATTCAGGATTTTACTTTGTTGACAGAGTTATATTGTTGAGTTCTAAGTATGTTTGCAATACATGTAATCAATTAACCTAAGTAGGTGTTTAGGTTTATGAGGCAATTGCAATATCTAAAGCCCCTATTACAAGAAAATGATTATATTTAACTCTTGATTTCAGACATACGACTCTCACACATCTATATATAATGGCCTTCAGCTCTGGGCTTTGAACAACTTGTGGAAAGTAGTGGCAGAATCCTGATAACACGGTGCCACACAAGTATTTATGGCTCTTTCTAGACACCAAGGGAGGATTCTCAAACATTTTGTGCTGGTTAGCATCGCAAAAGTTCCGCTAACCAGCACAAGTTATTTTCCTGATTCACTTTCCAGTGCAAAACTTGCTGGTGTGCAAATTGTTAGCGCAACTGCTCTCTGGCCCTTTATGACATCATTGTAATGGAGCCAACAAACAAAATAGGCAGCACATTCTGCTCCTTGGCAGCCATCGCACAGTCAGAACCAAGGGCCACATTTGTGGTCAAAACACGCAGTGCAGCAAGTCACCTTGCTGGACTGCACTGCATGACAGGGAAAGGGCAGGAATGTGCCGTATTTAAGGCAATAGAGTTCATACCTGCCTTTTACCCCGTACTGGTGCCCTTTTGGCTGCCTAGCACCAATGCAGGCCCCCTTGCACCACTTTGTAAGGAGAATTGTTTTTGTGCAGGAAGGGGTACCTTCCTGCAAAATTCAATCCCCTAAGGCTTTTTTCTATTTCTCCTCGTTATGCCTCACCTGAGGCGCCGTACGTTTTTGGCACATTTCCAGGTCTACTACTTCTGGTAAATTTGAGAATGCATCAAAAGCCATGGATGCTGGATGGGAACCCACACGCAACACCCATGCAAATGCCTCGCTGGTGCAGAGTAATGCAACACAGTGATTTGTCTGTGTTACATTACTTAAGATTTAAGAAGCCACTCAGGGCCGTACAATGTGGCCTTGTGTGGCTTTATAAAGCTAATGTTTAATTTGCATCACTCTTGCACCACTTTACATGGTGCAAGAGCAATGCATGAGGGCTTGTAAATATGTCCCCAAATGTTTATGACATAAGGAAATGTTTGCCTAACTCGGAAGCGAGTTATGTTAGGCTTGAATCACTCGGCAAACTTGATAATTACTGCTGACTTTGGAACCAGGATATAAATCCTGACACTGCTTACAATTTTGTGGTTCTGGGCAAAACACTGAGGGGCAAATTTATGACAGAAGTTGGTTTTCACTTGCACCACGCAACATGGTGTATGAGCGATGCAACTTAAAAATGCGATTTATGAAGCCACGCAAGGCTACTTTGCGTGACCCTCAGTGGCTTCATAAATCTGGAGAAAGGCAATGCATCACAAATCACTGCATTGATTTACTCTAGCCTGGAAGGAGTTCCATGGGCTTTGCTTGGAAGTTCCCATGCAGCTTCCATGGATGTTGGTGCACTCCCGGATTTACCATCACTGAGAGGCCTGGGAATGTGCCAAAAAGATGCACCTCCTCAGGGGAGGTGTAACAAGGAGAAATATCTTTATTGCCCCTCGTTACTTTCTCTTTCTATGTGTGCTGCATTCTGCAGCACACATTGAAAGAGGGATATGCCTCTCAGGTTTGTTTTTGTGCAGAAAGGTGCCCTCACTGCACAAAAACAATCCTGCATGCAAGGCAGACTCCCTTACACCATGGTGCAAGGGTGCCTGTGTTGGCACTAGGCAGCCCTTTATATGCCAGCGCTGGGGAAAGGACAGGAATGCACAGTATTGTAATGCATACGGTGCCTTCCTCACATGTCCCTGTGACACTGCACAGCAAGGTGACTTGCTGCACTGCATTACATAAATTAGACCGTTAATCTTCTGCCTAAAAACTGTTTAAGCAGTTTGGTTCTGTTGAAAAGGGCTAAAGTGCCCTTGGGTTAAGTTTGCACTATAATAAACTGCAAAAAATATCATGTTCCAGGCTGCCCTGATTATCTTTCCATGTATATTATCTGTTAGCAGTAAATGAGGACTGTTTACATGAATTTGGCTTTTTAAAACACAAAGCCTTCAGATAATGGCTGGTATATTGAAAAGTCTGTACCCTTTGAGTCTGTGTTCTCCTTAGGGATACCTGACAAGATGTTTCACAGATCCATCTAATTAGCAGAGAAAGCAGAATTTGAAAGGCGGTTGTGTCGATTGAACACGCTACACTTAAGCACTTAATAAAACACAATGCCGCGTGGGCAGCGGGCAGGAGGGATCATCGCCCTGGAGAAAACAATAATAACCTGAAAGGGATCTCAGCCTTGTTTTCTCCTCTGAAGAGATTGGTGTGTGTGCCCTCGCCAAACACAGTACTTTTTAATCAGAGGGTACCTGGAAGGGTACCCAAACATTATCCAGGAAGCGTGCCCACGCAATATCTGTGGCATGACTGCCTCTTCAGCACCGGAGTAAGACGACTTTGTCGATTTTAGCACATTGTTTGTGGTACCACTCATGACAGAATTTTGTACAGAATAAGACAGCAGGTTTTAGGTGAAAAAACATGAAACACCTGAAACACAAATTGCAGAGTTTTGAATCTTTTGAGTAGAAAATACATTTGAATCCGCATTTAATCTGACTTCTTAAATCAAAGTGATACTGAGATGTGTCTATTATATTACTGTGTTTAAAATCAGCGCATTACCCCGTATTTAAGCTTTTATGCACATGATAGGGGAAATGCTTCCCATGAGCAATATGCTATTAAAGCACTGAAATAACGAAGATAATATGAGGTAAGTTCAAGAGATATATTTGTCAACATCCATCGCCCAGCACAACTGCAGTTTGACTCTGGAGGTTACAATAGAATGTTGACATGTTGACTAAGAAACATTCAAAGTAACGTGAAGGGTTGTTTTTATTCCTTCTTTGGATATGATGTTAGCCCAGCATTTTTGAGTTTGTTTAAAACCTTGCGAACATTTTTATTGTGCTCTTCTTCTTTTTTCCCAAAAACTAAAAGGTCATCTTGGAAGCACAATACATGATCTACTCCTTCCAAATCTTTCTGCATTGCTCTCTGGAAGACCACCGCAGCGAAGGCTACACCAAATGGCATTCTGCAATGTCTGGATGCACCAAAAGGTGTAATGAATGATGTAAGTGCTCTGCTCTTTGGGTGAAGCTCCACTTGATGGTAGGCTGAGAATAGATAAATTACAGAGAAGAATTTGAGCCTTACCAACTAGACTCAACATCTCATTTATATTTGGTAGAGGATGACTGTCCACCCAGATGTTGTTATTTAGTTCTCTTAAGTCAATGCATAACCTGATAACCTTACTGTTCTGTTTTGACATGATAGCAATGGGTGCAACCCACTCTGTGCATTCAATAGGCTCAATCACTCCTTCACTAAGTAATTTGTCTAGTTCTTGTCTGAGAGTTCTCTCATCATTATCGGTATGTTCCTACATTTGTGTACAACAGGTTTGGCACCTTCCTCTAACTTAATTTTATGCTGGAACTCTCTCAAACACCCCAGCTTGTCAGTGAATACCTCTGGGAATTCATCCAACAATTCACTGCCACAAACAGATCTCTCAACCAGCATTATAGGAACTTCCGCTGTGGGATCTAGTTTAATACCTAAATCGTTTTGATGTGACCAACCTAGAAGGTTCGATCCTTGTTTTGCTATATACACCTTCCCTACAGTGCTTCTGTCTTTGAATGTTATTTTCATGATAGCTACATCTTCCAAGGGTATGGGGTCTTTGTTGTACCCAACCGGAATCATATCTGGTTCTTTGAATGAGGACACATCATCTCCAAAATTAGCATGGTAAGTTTCACTGTCAATAAAAGTAAAAGGTGAACAAAAGTCTGCATAAATTTCAATTATTTGGCTGTCTAACCCAACCTCACACTTAGGGAGATCAACCATGTGTACTTCATTGTTTCCCTTCACTGCTACGTGGAGCAAATATCTACCTCTGTCATCCTCTGTGGTTTCAATAACATTCACAGTTCTGCCTGTCATATCTTTACATACACGCACAGAGTGTCCTTTGCGGTTACATTTCCTGCACATGGCTGTTCTGGCTAAACAATGAATATTATTCGCTAGATGCCCAGTACTACCACACCTGAAACATTCAAGTCTATGTTCAGAACTGTATCTTTACTTATGAGGCTCCTTATACACATCACTCTTCTTTTGGCTCTTAATAGCATATGCATTTCCAAATTCTCTTGAGATTTCATTTACTCCTTGTTCGGTTGTCACATTCATTTATTTAATGCATTCAGCTGTGTGTTCAACACTCTTGGCAATATCAATGGCATTTTTAAGGTCAAGATTACCAACTAACAACTTTTCTTGATTTTTGTGGTTATTAGTACCATGTACCAATTGATCACGAATGAGCGAATCAGTTAATTTGTTGAATTTGCACGTGTTAGCCAAAACTCTTAGTATGGCTATATAGTTCCCTACTTTTTCATTCTTTCCCTGACTCATTCCAAATAATTTATGTCTCTCTAAAACGAAATTAATTTTATCAGTAAACAGTAATTCTAACTCTCTAATAGTGGAAGAATAGACATCCATCTCTTCAAAACCTTCCTCATCCTCTCCTAAATCTGGAAGACTGTCAAAAACCTTCCTACCTTCCCCACCTAAATTGTGTAATAATATATGTTGTTTCCTTTTTGCAGAGAATCCATTGGCAATAATGGCAATCAAATATGTTTCAAACAGTTTTTTCCAATTTTTCCACACTACAATTGGTTCTCCTGCATCTGAAAGAAAAGGTGAAGGTTGATTCATGCTAGCTGCTGCCATGGTGAAATTCTGAATAATACAAATCTGTGAAACTGCAAAGTTATTAATGTAAGCTTTGGAGCATAAACAAAAACCACAAAAAAATCTTCCTAAAAGGATGAGCAACTTGTGGAAAAAACAGATAGTTAATGCGAGAGTATCAGTAGTTGAGATATAACATAGCGTTGAGAAAAATTTTTTTGTCAAAACGGGAAAAATTATGACAATGTTATTGAAACGCCAATGCTTTTCTTAAAGTTATTCGATATTAGCCAAAATAGTTCCTCCACTTGATGCAGAACAATATTTTAGATGAATGGAACACAGCCTCGAAATCTCCTCACATACCGCTAGTAACTGTAGTAAATGACTGCCACTTAATGCCAACCGATTCACTGGAGCGCTCTCCCTACAGGAAAATTCACCTCACACATGAAGATAACTATCATTAATAACTGCCACCTGATGCCACCCGTTTGACAGAAGCACTCTCCCCTCAGGAATTTCCTTGCACGAAGTCCACGCTGAAATCGCTGGAAGAATAGTTAAAATTCCTAGCACCCACCTCACCGTTTAACAATGAGTGCTAACCTCAGGAATCTTGACACGAAGTACTCACTTGCACAAGGAACTCCTCAGGAGGGCATTTCCACGACGTACCTTGTAAAAAGACTCCAGCGAAGGTTGCGCTTTGACCGCCGGTACTCGCAAAATGCAACTCCGCTCAGATCAGGGTCACACCCGAACAGGAAATCCGTAGATCCACCAATTGCTTCCTCCTTTTGACTACCGGGACTTACAGACAAGCTTGCATGAAATACGGCCCACGACAGCCTTCTCTGTCTTGATGAGTGCAATGTAGTAAATCTTTCGACACTACAAAGTGCTTCTTGAGTTTGACAGAAACGGCTTGGGCTTGCTGTGTCCATGATCACAGTCAAAGCAAATCGCTGATGAAGATGCAGCAACAAGAAGCACATGGAACCAATGGGCAACTCTTCGGAGGGGATGTCAACTCGGTTGTCCTCCTCACAATGAAATCGTCGCTGTCAACGAAGATGAAACGAGGTAAGTTCAAGAGATTTATTTGTCGACATCCATCGCTCAGCACAACGGCAGTTTGACTCTGGAGCTTACAATAGAATGTTGACATAACGTTCTAAGGAACATTCAAAGTAACGTGGTGGGGTGGAACGGAAGGCTCCAAGGGAGAGGGAAATAGAATAGATAAAAAAGAGTAGAGCGGAAGTTTAGAATAGGAAGAAGAAATAGAAGAGGAAAATTACAACACGCACTTTAGGTGTCTCAAGGGTTACAGGCAGTATTATAAATGCCAGTTCCAAAATAATACATCACCTAGTTTCATTATTGACCCTAAGAGGGTCATTTGCAGTAATCTGACTACCACGCATGCAACATGTTTAGCACACTATATATGAAGGCATGGATGCTGCTTCTGCTTCCGTGATAGTCTTAAAAGTGAGGAACCTAGAGTAGAGGTCTTCTAATTGTTTTGCTCTGAGCCTCCCCAAAGCAGAATATTTTGAAGTTGGGATCCCACTCCAACACTTTATGGCAAGAATTGGGGGAAGGGCAAGGCTGAACAAAGGGCTGGAGTTTATGAAATCATTTCATGGGTACGTTTTCTGTAGCTCCTAATCCATATTGAATGCAAGATTTTTAATAAGGCAAATTCATCAATCAAAAACAGAAATTGACCATAAAACTGTGCTCCCCTATAATTTGGGTGTTGTGAGCCCCTCGCACTCCTGGGTCCCGATGCAACTGCACTAATGATAGATGTGGACCTGAGTAACACTGTATCTCCTCTGCCTCTTTCACCTTCTCCGTACCATGCCTTGTCAACACTCCAATCTTGAAACAGACTCTCTGTTCCTTTAGATTTTTGGAGTTTTATATAACGCAGACTCGACCAAAGGGATTGGAACACTTTACATGAGCACCAGATATATTACACAAGGTTATAATCACACAATGTTGAGCTGCTGCCTGGCTTGAACCTGGTTCTCCTGTTCCAAAGTTGGCAGCTCTCGCCCTTAGGTCACATCTCCTCCGTTCAAGAAAAAAATGAGATCCTATGTGTTGCCTCCCTTTTGTAGCAAAGGTACCCTCTGCCCTAATTCAACCCAGGAAAATTAGCCCCATACACTTTTCTTGGTGAAAGTCATAATTGTGATCCAGTGGGTCCTTCCGACCCTTGGATCCCAGTGCTGCTGCACCTGCTTCACTAATTATAGCTACTGCCTTGCGAAGTGGGTTGGTCTTTCTGCCCTTTGTTAAAAACATGTGCTCTATGCTTGGCCCATCCCCGTTGTTTTCTCTCCACATTATTTCTCGTGGCTCTTGGTGCTTATGAATAATAATAATAATTTTAATAAAATAACGCTTATCCTTATTTGGTCTGGCTTAGTGACACTCTGTATGAATAGTTTCATATTAATTTGTTCCCTTGCTAGATATATATATATGCACATATATACATATTTTATCTTTTTCTTTTTTGTTCCAGGTCCCGATTCTATTTATGCTGTTCTGTTACGCCCTGAAGAAGGTGGTACTCCTTATTAGGAGTTGTCTCACCGAAACGCGCGTCGGCGTTTTGCACAGGGCCCCACCCTTTCTCTTCATTGGATCTAACACAAAAATTGTGTCCCTCAGAAACCCTTGATACCATCATTTGTCTATATTGACCTATATATACATCTGTTTTTTTGAGCAATTCTTTGTTGAGATAGTTTTTTCCTTTGGGTGGGACCTTTCAGTGCGGTCAGTTTGCACTAGTATGAACAGTGCATATGTGTGATTCTGTATGAATGTCTTTTTTGGATGTGAATGAATGTATGTGTGATTAGCCTTCTTTTTTTTCTTATTGGGAACTTGGTCTCTCTTTCCTTGTTGCACAGAATTCATTAAATGTATAAAGTAGGATTTGTATATTTTGAAATAACAAAACAAGCGAAATAAAATTTGTATAAAAAAAGAAGTTATATATGTGTATATATATTCTGTGTTCGTTTCTATCAGAGTGTCTCTAGCCTGTATTTAAATTCTTGATACATTGTACTTTTTCTAATTTAAAGGGTAGAGTATATTTTTTCGTGTTGAACCCATCCCCGTTGCTGCCATCTCTCTGAAGCTCAAACAAAGGTGTCTCCTCTGCTTCCATTTTCCACTCCCATGAGTAGTTGCTCCAAAGGCCAGGGCGACATTAGCATGGTAAGTAAGCACTGGTGCCGTGTGCAAGGAAGGATAGTAAAACAGCCATAAATAGGGTTTAGCCAAGGTCACTAGAATTACTCAATTTTGTGGCCACTGTGATTTCTGCATAATTAGGGATTTGCCATATTTGTGACAGAATCCTTCACCTGCTGCATCATTTGTAGACTTAAAAAACATAGGTTCTAGCTCAAATAGATCAAACGTTACTAAAATCATGATGATATGTGTTTTAGCACATTAAAAGGCCCTTCGCAAAGGTTAGCTGGTCACCTTTCTGTTACTTATTGCTGCATTTGGATGTTAAACCTGTACTAATGAGATGAAATATATGCCCACAATGTTAACAAATGTGAAAATGACAAAATAACAAAGTAATACTGTTATAAAATATGCTGCATTCCATCGCATAATTTGCCCCTTAATGGTGAATATTTTAGTCCACCCTGCCACAGACTTTGGTCCTACCCCGCCGCATCATTCCAGTGGCCCTGGATTTAGTCGGCCCATGATATTGCTCGACCCTGTGCAATTGGTTAAGCACCAAAGATAAAGGCTACTTGACAACTAGTACAGGCTTCAACTGATTTTAGTCACTTGGAGGTCCTACATTACAAAGATTTATTCTTCTTGAACGGTAATGCAAGAGTGTTACCACTTTGAGTTCTGGAGTGCATCCTTCTAGTGGAAAAATGTTTCTAAGTATACTCTAATTACTTAATACTAAAATAATTACATATAAATGTATATTTTATTATTACTGCACATGCTTGGAAAGACCCTCCTATTTGCAATCTGTACTGAATCTTTTAAGATTTTACAAGTCCCTAAAAGCCCTTCTGTTTTAATAGTAAGTCTACCTCACTCACATAACCATTCACCTCTTTGTTCCCATGTTTGATGCTCATGGTAGCGCCTAAACACATGCAGGTAACTGCACGCTTTATTATTCAAAAATCAAATCAAGCTATAGAAACAGATGTTTGCATATGCACAGTGCTTTTTGGTTAAGACTTGGGCCTTGTAGAACTATAAATACACCACTCACTGTTCCCTACTGTGCCAACCAGGATTCACTTCTGCAACTCTGAGTTAAGATGTGTGGTGTTTACCTTATATTCAATTTCTTGACATTAACAAGGCAAAATAGTTATGGCATAGTTTGTTCTTTTTAGCCACATCATTGATTCCACCACCCTTCTCACTGACTATGTCTCAGGGCACTCAGGATTACAGTTCCACACTCTTATTCCACTTCAGCTTCTACATATAAAGGAAGGTAGCGTGGAAAAGCCCCAAACAAACAAGGCCGCACTTCCAGTTCATCTTCATTTACAAGACTTACAGAAGCATTTGCACCCCTGGGGAAACCATCCTGGGATATCTAGGGGACGCGCCCCACAGTTTGAAGACCTCTTAACTAGGGACATTAGAATAGGAATGTGACCTTCAACTGTTATCATCATCATCATCCTTACCAGTGTCATATTTTAAATAATGACCATCTTTGTATGTGTCTTTGAAAGGTAGGTTAATTAGACTACGTCCAGTTTTAAAATTTAGGCTCAGAAAACAGATCATTTTTACAAATATTTTTACAAGAACCTCTGTAACCTTGCTTCTCTGCTGCAACTCTGTGACATTTAGGCCCTCATTACTAGAGAAATCTAAATTTGAATGGAACATAATCAAATGCAAAGTCCACTTAAAAGGCGGTTACACAGCTGTTGCAAGAGCCAATAAACCTTTTTACGTTCATTGCATATTTGCTTGCTCAATCCCAACAAGTGAACTTTTAAAGATTTTTTAAAATATTCAGCAACATTACTTATTACTTATTGAATTTTTGCAGCCCTGGCATCTTTTTATTTATTTTTTAATTTATTCTATATTTCCAAATTGGTTGGTTCTTGTGCTGTTTTGTTACTTGATTATGTTTGTGTACTGCATAACTACTTTACCCATTGCTTCTCAGTTAAGCCTGGCTGCTTTTGTGCCAAGATACCAGAGGATCAAGCCCAGGTTCAGTTAGGTATTATTGTGGTTCACCCTGACAAGGATTGTAGTTGTTGCCTGAGTGGGGCTCTCACCCCCTCAACAAATAACCCAATTTATTACATTTGTCTTCAGTGGTTGGATCCAGTAGTTGTGTTTGTGCAATGCCAATCAGTGATTTGTGTAACAGTTATTACTTTTTGCAAATTTAACTTCTGCCTTATGCTGTCCAAGCAGTTGATCGTTAACTATTGCTGTTTTACTCTCTAGGGTTTTAATTTTCTTTTTATTCTATTGTTTATAATGCTGCTACCATCTTTACTTGTATTTTAATAACTAACCTGATATGCTATATACATCTAACTACTTTGAGTTATATCAATGTGTTATTTTTATTGGAAGATTCAGAGGTTTCGCGTTAACTATCTGTGTGAGAAGCGCTCTTTTGTTTATTTTACATTACGGAAATTTTAAAGCTTGAGTCATTAAGTGCAATGTGCTGTGAACCAATGATGAAATTTACATTGTTTTTATTTTTTCTTGTATTGTGTCAAACTTTTCTGGCCTATGGCTGAAATAAAGTATTTATAACGCAAACTTCTGCATCACATTTGTGCACCTGTGACTCTTGCTTGCAAAGTTGGAGCTGGAGTTTATCACCACTAATACCCTCAATATGGCAGAAGCAAGAAGAGAGGGCTGACCCTGGGAAAGCAGGCCACAAAGGTGGATTTTCAAGGTCTGCAGGATGCAAGCTACAACAAAGGAGCAGGAGGAGGATGATCGTGACAATGAGGAGGTGGATATGGATGAGGATGAAGGAAGAAATGGCCTGGCCACAGACCCATAGCCTGCAGCAGGAGAATGAGGAGGACAACTTGCCCTCAGGAGGGAGACCCCTGCCAGGGAGGAGTGTGGCCTCCCACAACCTGTGCCCTGAGGAATTGGAGGTTAGGAAAGCTGAGAGAAAGCTTAAGCTGCAGCTGGCACAAATGAAACTGGCAGAAAAGGAAATTAAAGCAGCTGAGCAGAGAAACGTCTGGCTTTGGAGGAAAGAAAGTTGGCCCGTGAGGAGAAAAAGGCTGAGGCTGAAAGTGCCTTTGAAGAACATCAACTCTTGTTGGCTCAAGAGGTGTGTCTGAAATACCTGGTCTCGAAGGCTGTTAAAAACTGGGTTGGTTGTTGACAGGGGTATGAGCCCTAGGCAAGCAGTAACCACAATCCGAGTCAGGGTCAGATGCGGGGAAAACCTAAATAAACCTGTTATCACCCTGTGATAGCTTGGCACAGAACAGTCAGGCTTAACTTTAGAGGCAATGTGTAAAGTATTTGTCCAACACTTCAAACAGTAAATCAGTGAAAACACCACAAAAAAAAGATTCCAAACCAGGTTAGAAAAATAGAGCTTAATTAAATATATCAAAAAATGGCAAAACAACGAACATTCAATAAGTAGAAGTTGGAATATTCAATTTTAAAGTTTATGTTGAAAAATAGTGCTAAGAAGCAAGAAGTGCTAATGGGGCTATCTGATCGCACCGGACAGGGAAAAAGTCAAACGTTCCATCTGACTACGATGGAGTACAGGTCAGCTACAGGGACCCAGTCATGCCTGCTGGACCGAAGTTCTTTAATCCTGGTTGTGGAGCGCTTGCGTGAACCCATGTTGAAAATGCGTCACGCAGCAGAGGCAATGTGCCAGTTCCAAAATACGACAAGGCCGCGGTGCAAAGTCCTGATGCGTCGGCATGGAGATTCCTGTTGACAGAATTTGCTATGCGAAGGCTAGTGTTGAGGATGAGAGTCACATTGGAGATGATGCCTCGGTTCCGACAAGCTGTGAAGCTGTGATGGCATGCAGCAGTGTGTTGTCAAGGCTGCTGTTGACGAGAGATACAAGGAGCTTGTGCTGTAAAAAGCGTAACACAGTACAAATTCTAAAGACAATGCATCGGTCCCAGGTGTGGGATGCAGCCACAATGCAAGTCTTCTGCGGTGAGCCCAATCCACACAACAGCAGTGATTCGTCGGTTCTGCTTTGAGACTATGTCGTCTGAGAATGGAGAGGGCAAGTAATACCCTATTGATAATTGTATGTTCATGTTGCAATCATGTTAGAATTCCAGTTAGATGAAAATTTGTTATGGTTGGGCAGGAATGTAATGTTTATTGGGTTTGAGAGATAGGAGCTCAGAACTGTACTATTGACCCATGGAGGGTTTGGAGACCCAGGTGATATGGGTAGGGTAATGAAAGGAGAAAACAAACACAAGGAGATGATGGACGGAGCACTGAAACTTTTCAGACACTCACCCCCTGTCACAGATCTGGGTTGAATCCATCATCGTTCTTTAGCTCACTTCGCCACCCCAGTTCAGACCCAGCTATATGCAAATCAGTCTTGACCCTGTGCCTCATGGGAACAGTCCAGCCCGAAATGCCAAGCCAGGTATTCCCTGAACCGGAAACAAGCATCCTGGGACCGGTTTCGGGTTCATAACCCTCAGCAGCCAGGCTAGCTTGAATCCAGTGGCAAATTGGGCAAGTGACCCACGTCTGGGCATACCCTACCAACTAGGGCCAACAAAGAAACACAAGCAGATGACGGACGGAGCGCTGAAACTTTTCAGACACTTACCCCAGTCACAGATCTGGATTGAATCCATCATCGTTCTTTAGCTCACTTCGCCACCCCCGTTCAGACCCAGCTCTATGCAAATCAGTCTTGACCCTTGCCTCATGGGAACAGTCCAGCCCACACTGACAAGCCAGGTCTTCTCTGGACCGGAAACAAGCATCCTGGGACCAGTTTCAGGGTAACACCCCTTATCAGCTAGGCTAGCTTGAATTCAGTGGCAGAGTGAGCAAGGGACCCACATCTGTGCATACCCTGCCAACTAAGGGTGAACAAAGCAAACACAAGGAGATGATGGATAGAGCGCTGAAACCTTTCAAACACTCACCCGCAGTCCAAGGATGCTTGATTAAATTTGTAAAAAAAGATAACCATGTATCTTACGCTCACCGCATCGCCGACTCAGCGATGCAGCGAGTGCAAGGTAAGTGGTTTTCTTTTTTAAAATGTTATTTTACATTGTCGCTGTCTGTCGACTCCCCATCACCCCGTCTCACCACTCTTACCTGTACAGGCTGCTCCTGTGTCAAGGGGATAGCTTCACATTTGGACCAGTAAATTTTTGAAGCTAGGGAATCAGTGACTGCTATGAGTACCGGCATAGACTCCTGAGGATCAACCAATGTCACCATTATATCATCTGCATATTAAAACACCTTCTGTTCACCTTTTGCTGAATGCACCCCTCGGATGATATGTGCGTTATGTATAGTTGCTACTAGGGGTTCCAGAGCAATGAAAAATAGTAAGGGGACAGCTTTGTCTCATCCCACGACCATTCTCGAAGAAGTGGTAGGAGAAGCCTCTGCAAGATGCTGAGGCAGTAGATGACATGTATAAACCCACACTGTATGGACTTTCAGTTTCGTGCCAATGGGCAAGGCATTAGCTTCAGTTTGCACGCAGACTTGGATTAACGCCAAAACAGACAGTTATATTGAGTCAAGGCAGGTGTGCATTCTGTCACTCCTTTGCGCCTACACCCATGTCTGCCATAACTGTGAACAGGTATAACCAATCAATGTGGTCAAAAGCCTTTTCAGCATCAAGGGAGATAAGATTGTTCTCATCCCTGTCATGTCTAACTTGCTACAGTTAGCATCCTCAAATGGTTTGCTGAGGATCAGCCTGGTACAAATTCTACTTGGGAGGGATAAATTAAGGAGTGAATACAAGTGGCTGGTTGTGTGGAAAGGACCTTTGACAAGATCTTCACATCCATGTTAATGAGAGATATAGGCCAGGAGTTAGTACAATATAGTGGTTCCATTCCCGGTTTGGGTATCAGGGAGATTCTAGCCCTATTGAATTCAGGTAACGGCACGGTAGTACTGGATATTTCTTGGAATAGTTTGCCCAACAGCAGCACCACTAATAGGGTATTTGGCTTAGTCATGTGTAAGGGTGGGCAAATTTAACCGCTCTAGAAAGCTTGCTACATCTTGAGAGAAACCACCCAGCCCTGTTGTGTATAAGTGTTGATAGAAGCCTCAAAACACCTGTAAAAAAGTCATGGCGGTCTGTAAGACGGTTGCTTGGAGCATTCCAAATGGCTGGTTTGATACAGTGTGAGTGGGCTTGCTCCAATTGGGCAGCGAGAATTCTCCCTGAAGTTTTTCTCTGTCTCATAGTGTCTCTATCTAAGCTGAAATAATAGCTATTCGGCCTGTGAGGTATAAAGGAAATTCAGGTTGTACTATGCCTGAAGGAGCACCTGGAGGTGTGCGGCTGTAGAAGTTGCATTACAAGTCGTGGTCAAACAGTGCATGAGTTCAGTCAGTCGGTGTCGATCCTCCTCAAGGTGCCTCTTAAAGGTTGCCGAGTCTCATATCATGTGGTCTCTGAGACAGGCTTCCCAGCTACCCAGCGCACCTGGGTGTTGAAGACAGAACCCTAATTTTCCTCCAAATATTGGCATAAATAGAAATTCAGGTGCATTTTATCCCCGGGAGCTCTATAATAAGATGTATTCATGTGCCATCGAGATGGAGGAGGTTTCAGGATACCAAGGTCTAAGTCTAGAGCTATCAAGTTGTGGCCAGATGTGCTATTCGGGGTTAAAAAGACCTCCAATAAATTGCAGGATAATGTTGCTGCCATCAGGAAGTAGTCTATATGTGAACGGGTACCATAGACACATGACGTAAAAGTGTAATCTCTGTCTCGTGGGTGTGTTAGGTGCCAGGGTTTCATCAGGGCATGATCACTTAGAATGTCATTCAGTATAAATTGATCTCTGGGTTGTCGAGCATTGGAATTATCAGACTTGTCAAGGTGTGGGCCCAGGGGTAGATTCCAATCCCCCATCACAAGTTTGGTTTGCCAAATGAGTAGAGAAGTCTGGATAGGGTAGTAAGAAGGCCTGATTTGTCACCCACTGGGGTATAGATGGAGCCAATAATCAATGTTTCAAGGCGTATCCTTAGTTTTGCAAAAACATAATGTCCTTGCCGGTCCCCCCATGTTTGGAGTGTGCTGATGGCAAGAGTTTTATGAAGGAGGATAGCAACTCCCCCTTGCTATCTTCTAAGTCGGAGGTGGAGATCGAGTGATTGTGCAGCGACCTGCTAGAATGTACCACTGGACCCACCCATTCTATTCTTAGTATATCATGTACGACATCAGTCAGGTGGGTTTTCTTGATCAGTGCTACCCCGGGTGTTGGGAATTGTGATACATCAGAATTTTCTTTTGTTTAATAAAGTGTGTTATACCATTGACATTGAGGGACACTGATCCCCAAGGGAAGCAAGGAATGAGGTTTAGGGGGTCATCCAATCGAGAAACAAGTGAGGCACAGCGAGACAGGTATGAGTGAATCTGGGGGTGAGGCCCAATTAGATGCCTACTGTGAAAGTAATGACACTACAAACATAAGAGAAAGAAAGTAACCGCATGATTTTGGGACAGTGGGTGCAGGGTCAATCATTTATTTTCCGATTCGGAAGAAGGGGAGGAGTCCACCTGTGGTACTGAGGCGAAGCGATGGTTGCCTACCTCTGGCTGTGGTATAACAAACAATGTTTCTGTCGGGTATAGCTATTTCTTGGTTGATAGAACAAATCATGCGAAAAACAAATCAAATAATGGCGCACAATTGTAAACAGAAAGTTCAAAATTCATAAACAGAAAAATGATTTGTATGGATTAAGAAAGGAAATTTTAAAATTTTCAGTTTTTGATGCAATAGTTAATGGGAACACAAGCTGTCTATGACTCAATCAATAAAACGGCGCAGGTGAGCAGTATTTACAGTGAGCAGTGAATAAAGTGCAAATGTGACAATATAAGTGTACTGAATATGTAAGTGAGAAAGAAAACAATTTACAATTAGTCAGTGCCTGACTCACACGTGGATCCAGTTCGTGAACCATTGCGAGAGTATTCACATACCACTGAAACGAGTGATCAATCTCACAAGCTGTTTTGTGAAATTGATGCTTTTTCAACATCTAAAGAGGCACGTTTGCCTGCACGTCAGGAAGCAAACTTAAACACAATCTCCTTCGCCAGTTCATTCTCAGGTCCATTTTAAAACTAACTGCGTGTGGTAAACATTAACTGTCGCACCATCTGTATTTCATAGAAGGATCCATCTAAAACTCAGGGTCAGCCAACAATCTGGTTAACCCTCCGACAACAAATGCTTGACATCGATCTAAACAAGCTGAATCGACTGTCTGACATTACCATTGTCCTGAAGAAGACCCGCAACTGACTTTTCTATATTGTTGCTGGAATTTTGTGTCGAAACGTCGACGGTTGTCATAAGTGCAATTCTCTATAGGTCTCATTAGCTAACAAAAACAGAAATTAATTCCCGAGCTTGAGATACTTATATTACATTTTGTGATTGGACACTGTACTCATATATTTTTAATTGTAAATTGTTTTGTTTCTCACTTACATATTCATTACACTTATATTGTCACATTTGCACTTTATTCACTGCTCACTGTAAATACTGCCCACCTGCACCGTTTTATTGATTGAGTCATCAGACAACTTGTGTTCCCATTAACTATTGCATCAAAAATTGAAAATTAAAAATTCCCTTTTTTCCTAATCCATACAAATCATTTTTCTGTTTATGAATTTTGAACTTTCTGTTTACAATTGTGCGCCATCATTTGACTTGTTTTTTGCATGATTTGCTCTATCAACCAAGAAATAGCTATACCCGACAGAACCATTGTTTGTTATAGTATATATGTCTGGGTTCTGAGGGATACTGGGTTACTCCTTCCTTTTTTTGCTGATTACCTCTGGCTGTGGCCACCTGCCATCTGTGTGTGCAAGTGATAATTTAATCACACCAATTGTAGTATTATACCCATCAAATAAACCCCCTCCCTGAAGAGGTCAAGCATCCAATAAGTAACAACTAACATAGAAGGTAAAGCACAAGATAGATAAAGCCGGTACATTGGGTAACTCTGAAGTTCATCCTGGCCATTGACAGTGTTATCCTCTGACACAATAGGTGATACCGGGGAGGTGCGCGGTTCGTGAGTGTCCATTTCCGAGGTGTCCAAGGCATCCAGTACTTTGGCCAGGTCTTCCAGTTCACCATACTCTCATGTTCTGCAGTCTATTGTAATTATTATTACAGCCGTTTTCAGGAGACCTTAGCATCTGTCCCATTTCCGGAGGTGGGGACTCAGTGGTGAGAACTGTTTCCTTTTATGGTTAGTATCTAGGGGGAAATCTGCTGATACGTATATGAAGTGATTCTCAAACTGGAAGGGCCCATGCTTCTGCATAGTAAGGTCAACCTGTTGCTTCTGCTGATGTTGAAGGAGACAGGCCAAGATGAGTTGTGGAGCTAGTGATGTGGTAGGAGCACGAGACTTTACTCTGTGGGCCCTCTGTATCGACAGTGGTGGGGTAAATGACAACCCCATTAGATTTTGTAGGGAGGTGCCAAGGAACTTTGTCATGTTGGCCCCTTCAAGCTGTTCGGGGACACCAGTGATGCGTACATTATCTCTCCTGACCGGTCCTTCAGGTCCATCACCTTACGCCTCAGGGCCCATATCTCTGAGGACCAGTCCAGCAATCCAACTAGTCAAGTTTCCCTGTCTGTCACTCTGGCATCCAAGCGGGTATAACAAAAGGAGGCAATATCAGTTCTGAGGGACTGCACACACCTCTGACACTCTTTAGACACTGCAACACTGCCCCAGTTATGGATCCAGGGAGAGGGAAACCTTGATGTCCGACAATTCTCGCAATAAGGTGTCCAGGGCAGATGGAGGCACAGCGGGAGATTCACTGGTCATAGCTTCTGAAGTTGTTGCCGTAGATGTTTTGGAGTGTGAGACTGCTTCTGAGAAGAGGAACTGGTGTGTGGGTTTCGTCTTAGACATGTGCCATCAAGGTCTTCGAGAGACGTGCAGACTAGGAATAGCAAGGGTAGACATGTTTCATGCTGCTCTACTCCAAGCAAGTGATAGGGGATATACTTCTCCTTGTGCCAGGCATGGAGATACAGCCGGACTAGATAATATGCACAACACAACAAAGGTTGGAGACCTGAGGCAATAACCAAATGAGGTCCAGGACCATCCTACTTTGGTCTTCTTTCCAGGCCAGTAGGTATCTTAGGTCTGGGTGCCAGGGGTGCCACTTTTTATGCCTACTATGAGCTTAAGGGGCTACCCGGTCCCCTCCCGCCTGATGACAACTTCCTTTCAAGTGTGGCATCTAACTATTCTAGAGTGCATTCCTCTGCCCACTACCAACATGGCCAGATCCTTCTCTTAGTGTGTGGAGCTCCTTAGCCTGACCAACTGGTGTGCCTACCTTTGGGATACACTCTCCTTGGAAAACTGATTTCCCTCGGGCTTTCCCTCCCAGCCTGAGATGCAAGCCTGTCTTGCTGAACCAACGAGCAGCATTTTCCTAGCCTGACTATCATGTGACCTTCCAAGGCAGGTTTCCCTTTGAAGCGACCGCTTGGACTCACTCCCACTCTGGCCATCTTGCTAAGAGGAGGTCACACCTCTTCCCTCGGCAGGTCTTTCGTTCTTCTTTCTGAGAGTAGCTCTCACCTCTCCCCAGGAGGGCAGCAGGCTGTCTCAAGGACAGCAGCTATTTGCAACAGAAAACACCTACTGGAAAACTTGGGCAACAAAGGGTCAACTTTCTAAAGTTGTTATTTGTAAAATAGTTATATTCAATTCAACTTGGGCAACAAGTCGGGTTGAATGCTACGACTCTTTTGATACCTTGAAGTATCACATTTAGTAGTCGAATCTGGACGTCAGCACTGCTGAGTTGTTCGCATGTAACTCCATTTTCACCAGTGTAATTACTAGCCATAGTAACAACAAAAATGATTGGTTTTTACTATCAGGACATGTAAAGTCATTAAAACGCATGTCCTTCTATTTATTATAATTCACCCTTCTTACAGGGCTTGTTGGGACTACCTTAGGTGTGACGTATAAATATTAGAACGGAAGGTTTGGGCTCTGCTAATGGTTTAAGCGTCAAAGTCAAGGAAGAAGCTTAAAAACTGCTCTGCCAGTGTGCAGTTACAGGCCAAGAGTCATGCTTTGCTTTGTCCCAGTCGTGGTGGTACAATAAGTGCTTGAGGGACACTTAGAGTACAGGCTCTGGGTACACCTAGTACCATATACTAGGGTCTTATAAGTAAGGTAATAAGGTATGCCTATTACGTATAAGCCAATTAAACATATACTTTTTAAGGGTCAGAGTACTTGCGCCTGGTTGGCAGGTCCCAGTGCACTTTCAAAATTGGAAAACCAGCAGCATCACTCCAAATGTTTAGGTTAATCATGCAAAAAGAGGCATTTTTTTAAAGTGCATCTTAGAGCTTCTTCTTCAGGATCATCTCAAAGAATTTCCTCACATCTTTAGAATTCTTCAAAGAATTTCCTTACACCATTGGGACTCTGAATACTTCCAGCAGGTATTTAAAGGCTTCTGCATAGTGATTAGAGTTAGATGCATTTGTTTGAATTGGGAGACAACTGCAGCATTGTTAACCTGTGACATGCAAAAACATACGAGAATTCTGCCTCACTTCTAAGTGCGCTGTAGCAACTGTTGTTTGGGCCTTCACAGAGTTATTTACAAATCCTGAATGAACCTTTTTTGTGTTCAGTGCCTCAAGTTTGAAACTTTAATAACTGTGTATAGGACATCGGAACAAGATTAGTACCACAACTATTCCCATGACTCCAGCAAGATAAAAATACTGTGCTATTGATGTGTTGAGTGTATAATGTATTGCACCTGCTTCTAGAGTGATTCTTAGGTATTTGGCAGCTCCCATAGAAAGTTACCATTCACATGAAATTCTTGTTAACTGCACGCATTTGGAATTGATGCGTAAGAACAGAGAGTAACAGTAGTATTAAGTTATGTTTAGTATAAGAGTCTTCACTTATGAGAGACTGTAGAACACCTGAGAGAACACCTTAGAGATTAACTGTGTAAGTAATACCCAACAACCTCTCTTATGTGCCTTTTCTTACATCCCTATTTCCTTTTCCCCACTTTGCAGTCAGTACTAAGCACAGCCTTGAACATGTTTGGCACTGTTGAAGGGCATGCAGATGGAGACTGGAGGCTTTCATTTCATTTGACCAGCCACATTTGGATCTACAAGTTAGTGGTAATTTGAACACACAGCTGCAAATATGAGACCGGTTCTCTGGACTACAGCATGAAGTGTAGCAGGAAACATAACAACAGGCCAGTGACCTGACTGGTGGGGGATCCACTCTTACAAATAGTTAGTCTACCCACAACTCTGAGGCATTTGGGCACAACACTCTCCCTGAGTTGTCAAAAAAGTAAGCCCTCTAGGAACGACCTACTAACAATAAAGAAGAAACGATGGCGCAGTTGTAGGCTGTCCTGGCTCCCACAAGATGATGTCTACAATGGCCCACCCATCTCAACGGCTTCCTATGCTGACCGACCAGTGCAAATCTCTCCCAGATCACAAAGCACAGTCTCTGCTTCTAAGAATATTTCAGCTTCATGGGCAGATGTAATGATAAAGACACTAGCAAGAAACTCTGGTTAAATTTATCAGGGGCAGGTACATTATTAAAATATTTACAGGTACCAGCACTGGTGCCACACTACACTTCCAAAGGTTATGTGGCTGAAAATAAAATGTGGCTGATATCAGTGAAGGCTACATTTTCTGGCACTACTACACATAGTATTCAACAAAGTGAGCAATCTGATCTTTGAGAATCTTTTCATATGGCATGGCTCACACTTAATTGCCTCAGAATAGATGGTTAGAAACAAATCCTCACATGGGGACGAGCCTTCCTTTATTGCTGATACAACTAGAGAGGAGATTTTGGGAGATCTATTCAACAATCCAGACCAAATGAAATCAATTAAAAGGTATCTTTGGCCTCCCACATTGGTAGCACAAACTCAAGATTATAGTCAGACAGCCAATTCTTCTAAACATATTGAATGTCTAACAAACTTGGGATTTTTTGGCTGAACTGTCATGTAAGCAAGATGCACCTAATAAGGATACGCTAGACCCAGATCAGAGGGAGGGAAATATAAAAAATGTTTTCTTTGAGAAGTACTGCTAGAAGTTGGATTATTATTCATGTAAGGATAAACCTTCAAAGTCAAGAATTAACCTGAGTTCAACTTACTGATGACTATCGTACCAAGTTTACAGGCTTAACTCAGGGCAATGTGAAAACCTCTTACGCAGGACCAAACCAGTAATAAAGTAAAAACACCAAGCAATAAAACTAGAAATCTGAATCAAAAGATAGAGTAAAATGTAATAAACAAAATGATACCAAAATAACAGAACTTCAATAAGGTGAACTAGAGATCTAATTTTTCAAAGAAATAGGTGAAAATAGCACCAAAATGTGCAAAGTGATGATTGTGGTATATTGGAGAGGTAGACTAGGACCTAAGCGCAGTTTGAGCCCAAGCACGAAGGAGCACTCATCAGATACACCAAGTGGATTGGTCCTGGTAAAAGTCAGGAAGTCAGAAAATGTGAAAAAGTCCCAATGCAGAAATGGGCTTTTTAAGAGGAAAACTCCCCCTATCAAGGTTTGCCATTGAAAAGGTAGCCACCATTGTGAAACAGATACTTCAAGCAGTTTGGTCCCACTGAAGCTTTGGACCATTGCAGGTTTCCTGCTGAAAAGTTTCCAGATCCCAACACATAATGGGATAGTCCAGTACAGGTACAGCTGTCACTGGTCAACTGAATACTTCCTGGAAAAGGCCTCCTACAGCTTGTTGTACCCCTGTAACCACACAGGAGGTCAGCCAACTGACCCTTGGCATCCACTCCTTTGTACTGGGTACAAGACAGAGCAGGTTCAGTTCTCCATATCTCCTCTAAGATCACAGTTAGCAGGTCCAGTCCTCTTCTGATCTTCCACAGGTCCAGAGAGGGTTCTCTGAATTTTACTTTGGGGTGCCACATTTGTGCCCGGCACCAGTCCATGGGTGGGGGAACTCCATTGCATTTCCTAACCAATGGGGTAAAGTTTACTGGGGCAAACCTACCAACCATTTTCGTAGTTCCTGTTTCCTTTACCGCAAACAGGCCCAAAATGACATGTGCCAGGGCATTTTTCAGTAGGCGAAGGTCTTTCTCCACACTAAACTTGGGCTCTGAGGGTTGTGGGTTTGTAGGGGAGTGCACTATGGCAAATGCAAATGTCCTCCCAGATCTAACACTAAACTCCAGTTTGAAGCAGGGCTTGTACCCACAACAAACCAGGAGACAGAAATCTGGTATGACAAAGGCAGGGTCCTGCAGCACTCAGACAGTACATGTACAAGAATTGACCTGGTACCCTATCTGCTTCCGTTGAAGTGTACCAAAGTTTTACACATGGCTCAGAGAGAACTGTAAGGCACGATTTGACACTCTTGTGCCAACAGGGTAGCAGCCCAACCCTTTTGCTGAATTCAGATAGGCCATTTCTACCCATTCTTGGACCTGTCAATCACAGTGAACTATTGTGTGGCTGCTAGGAGAAATGTCACACCTGGGATGGGGACAGGCTAGAAGTTGGAAGATGGTAATGCAAATAAGCATCCAGGAGTTTCAGACAGGGTAAATACAACTTTCTAAGAGTTACTTTTCCTTAATATGCATTAAAAATCTGACTTCACCAATAGATTGGATTTTTAATAACTATGAGGTATAGTAGTTTAATTACTTCTTTAGCTGGTCCCATTTCCGAGATACAATATTAATTATTTTAATCTATACACTGGTGTGAGAAGTTGGCCTGGCATATGCTGTCTCCTAGTTATAGGGGACACCTTGCACCAGTCCAATTCGACTCTTATTGATGATAGGTTTAAGACAACCTTTAAAGAAAGCTATCCTAGTGGTAGCTGTGGAGAGCAGCCTTCAGGCTAAGTCTTGAAGGAGTGTTAAGCTTATTGTTTTACCATAGATAACCTCTTGAATGACCAAATGAAAGAGTAGCCCACACAGGTATATATATAAAATATATGTATTTATTCTAAACAGAATCCCACAGTCTCTTTATGAGGCTAGAGGCAAAGTTGCATTTCAAACAAGCATTGATAGACACAATAAATAGCACTGGAATCACAGGGCCCCAGGGGGGACCAAACCATATATTAAAAAAGTGGTATAAGAACCACGACAATTCTACAGACAATGCCTAGGGCATTTAGGATCGCTGGCCCCTTAAGAATCCACCCCAGGTTATGAGGAAGGGGACCCACGGGAGGCGCGTGCAGTGGAAATAGCTGCTATCGGGATCTCTATTATATCCTATGGAGAATGTTGTGGTTTGATTTAAACAGATTAAAGACACTTCTAGCAGGAGTTCAAAGTTAAAAACTTAGAGTTAAGCTTTTGAGGAGCCCAATACCACGAGAGTACCGAGGTACCACTGTTACCTGCCCCAGGGAAGCCGGGTGCATAGGTCGTTTTCGATGTCGGGTCGCGGGCTGATTTTCAATGGAAAATGTACAAAACTGCTGCTAGCCAAAAGCGTCGATGATGCCGTGAAGATTGAAGTTGTAGAGTTTGTAGAGAAGAACCTGAAAGCAGAGGGGACAGAGTCTGGGTCACGGCACAGTGACCAGGGAGCTCAAAGGAAAGAGCCCTTCAATGTCGGGTGCTTCAAGTGGAAAGAGGTGTAGCTTGGATCTGCAGCCACGGGCACCGGGAGGCTTCAAGGAAGGCCAGCTTCTGGAGAGCAACTGTCCCACATTAGATGAGGGTTGCTGCGGTGTTAGTGTCTGGATTGGATCCACTAAGCCTTGGCAACTGTAACCCACGCAAGATAAACAAATTAGCTACTGGTGCAGACCCACGAGGTCTGTGAGAGGTCTCCTCTGGAGAGACTGTAGAGCAGGCCTGAAGCAACCAGGGGAACTCTTGAAAGTTGAGATTGACTTTGGCTAGGGCCCACAAGTTGAGAGACAAGGGACCGCGGGAGGCGGCAATTTGGTGTGCATAAAAGGGAGCCCACGGGCCACTGGAGGGGGCTAGCGTGCTGATCTTTGGCACAATTGCTGCAAAGTGGTTGGCTTGATAATGGGCCAAAGCACAACTTCCCCACTGGTCAGGGTCATGTGCTATGCAAGAGGTTGCCGGTGTCCTGGGGTATTGGAGATCTCGGCACCCACACAGTCCACGGTGCTCAGCCTTGCTGTGCACACTCACTGGCTTCTGGGATGCTCAGGAAACCCACTTCAAGGTTGCTCGGAGTCGACAAAGTCCATAGGAGCAGCGAAGTCCGGACTGGGTCACTTGCAGTGTTTCAGGTGCCTGCCAAGCAGGGGGGTAACTCCTTTACCCCAAGGGAGATTTCTTCAGTCAGCTGGGCAGCAGCTCATCGACGGTGAAGTCTGTAAAGTCCAAGATTAATCTGAGGCTCTGGGGCCACGTTATTCACCTTTATCCCCAAGATTAGGGGAGTGTCCAGAGTAGTGTCCACCAATGAGTGGTGAGGAGAGAAAGGGTGGCTACACCCTCTCCCCTTTGTGTGTTTCCCGCCGGGTCAAGGGGCAGGATGCCCCTGAACCGGTTCCAAGCGGTGTATGCAGAATGTAGGCGCTGTAGCAGCCTACGTGCAATTCTGAAAGGCATCCTAAGGTGCACCCACCCAGTTCCAATCCACATATCCTGTCTGGGGAGGTGATAGCACCTCCCTGCCACAGGAGCCCTATTGTCCAGCTGGCGAGGCTGGGATTTTCCCCAGCAACAGCCAGCCAGAGTCGTGTGGGTGGCGGGTAGTAGCCATTTTGTACTACGTGTGCACTTTTAAATTGGTCTAAATTCTTCCGCTTTCCCATATCGCCCCTCTAGCAGGGGGGAATCATGCCCTCATGCCCATGGCTGGACTGGGGGTATGATTCGTACATGTTTGACACCAAACACGATATGGTTCTGTGTAGCCATTCTCAAGTTATCGCATTATCGCGATAGACTTATAATGCGGTTAAGAGTATATGGTATGGCTACACTACAAACAACCCAGCAATGGTTTTACGAAGGTTGCAGAGGGTCTCTACTCAGGTAGGGGTCCCCCCTCGCACATACCTCAGCACCCTGCCTTGTAGGATTACCAAGGCCTGCTATAGGGGTGACCTATGAGAGTATATGTGTTGTAATGGGGTGGGATATAGGGTACCTATATCCCTGTAAGGGGTGCTAGAACCACCTTACCCAGACTACAGTAGTGGTCTTGTGGTGTCAGTTTGTATGGCTGTCCCAGGGTGGCACAATAAGTGCTGCAGCCCTGGGAGGCCTACTGAGGGACCCATGCCCTGGGTACCTAAGGTACCATCTACAAGGGACTGCCAGGGTATCCTCAGTATCCAATTGGTTTGTACCTAGGGTACTCACATCAGTTTTAGGGAGAAAACAGATAGGCTGGGGTCCTGGATAGCAGGATCCCAGCCAGACTAGTCAAAAACCACTCAAATATCAGGCAAAAAGTTGGGGGCAACCATTGGTCAGATTCCACCTTCCTACATAACCCCCCCCCCCCCCAAATGAAAGGAGATATGGCTAACCTTGTCCAGATAAGCCTTTATTTCCTGAGTGGCCATATAAGGAAGAACCTGCACTAGCATGGTTGCTCCCTGTCTCATGGTCCACTTGGGAAATCCTACCCCAAGGGGTTTTAGAGTTTCTCCAAAGCCTAGGGAAATTACCTGTATGGGTTTTTGGTACAGAATCAGGCTGATGAGGTGTCTGAGTCTGGAAGTGAGGCCCTATTTGGGGTGGTCTCAAATTCCTCAGGTCACTGGTCACCATGGAAGCCTTTCTGCCCATGTCTGTGTCATATCTGGCCCTAAGGGTCAACCACTGGCTGCCTACAGCTGGGGGTCGGGTCCCTTTGGTTGGAATAGTGGAGGGCACTGGAAGGGTTGGGGCAACTATGCCCCAGGTTTCCCTGTGCCCAACAACGTCCATTTGAGGGGTACCTGTACCTAGGGGTAAGGGGGATCCCTCAGTTTGTAGAGGTATATTCACCTGGCTAGAACTACTCTGCTGGGTGTCCCTAATCTGTGGATGAGGGGATTCCTCTGGACAGGGGCCCATTAAGGGTCCACTGACCTCCCCGACCTCTGCAGCCCTGGGCTGACTGAGGCAGGGTAGAGAGGGGCAGGATACCTGCTCCAGACTGGGTACCACCTTGGAAGGATGCCCTGCCATCAGAGAGGTGGCCAGGCCAGGCCTGTCCACTTCTGGGGCAGTTACTTCACAAGGGGCAGGATCAGTTCCCTGAGAAACTTGACCCTTACCTTTAGTCTGGTGGGGGGAGGGCTGTTCCTCACCCCCTATGCTCTCTGTTTGTGTTGAGTGATCCATAGTTTCAGGCTTCACTCCCTTTATTTTCTCCTGGGGTGGAGGTGAGGCCCTCAGGGTCTCATCCACTCGCTCAGGGATGCCTACCATTCTTAAATGGGCATTGTGGTCTACCTCAGCCCAGGCTGAGATTTCCAGATCATTCCCCAGTAGACAATCTACAGGCAAGGTGGGGGACATTGCCACTCTCTTTGGGCCAGTGACCCCTCCCCAGCTGAGATTTACTACTGCCATTGGATGGTCTGTCCTACTCCATCAACATTGGTCACCTGGTAGCTAAACCCAGGTAAAAGCTGTTCTAGGGGCACTAGTCTCTTGGTCACCATGGTGACACTAGCCCCTGTGTCCTTGTAGGCCACAGCCTTCTGACCATTGATCATGGGCTCTTGTCTGTACCTGCCCAAGATATTGGGACTCATGGTAAAGTTGGCAAACCCCATGCCACCATCACAGACTAGAGTTGCTTGTGTATGGGGACCTGGTTAGGCCAGAGTCCACCTGAGTTCCCCAAGAAAACCCAACTAAGTTTTTGGGTGCACTCCCACCACCTGGGGGATTACTACTAGTAGCAACAGGAGGTGTTGGAGCTGCAATGGGAGGAACATGTTCCTTATTGCCATTCTTTGGACAACTGGAGTCAGTTTTCTAGTGGCCAGGGTGCTTACACACATGGCAATATGGTTTCTTGTTAGAAGAGGAAGGATTTTGGGACCCACCCCCAGCACTGGGTTTTTGGGGCCCTTCAGAGGACTTTTCTTTTTATTATCCCCACCTTTCTCTTTGGGCTTAGTGGAATCTTTCTTCTGGTCACCACCTTGGTTCTTGGGCCTGATCCTGGTTCTGACCCATTTGGCTGCCTTCTTTCCCAATTCTTGGGGAGAGGTCAGATCAGAGTCCACCAGGTGCTGGTGTAAGAGTTGGTTCTGACAATTATTAAGAATCTGCTCCCTCATGATGAGATTGTACAATCCTTTGTAATCATTTACTTTACTGCCAGTTAACCAACCTTCCAATGCCTTGGTAGCACAATCCACAAAGTCTACCCAATCTTGATCCTGTGCTTTCTGGGTGTCTCTGAACTTTAATCTATAATGATCAGTGGTTAAGCCAAACCCATCTATTAAAGCTTCTCTCAAGATATAGTAATCATCTGCATCCTCTTCTCTTACAGAGAGGAGCTTGTCTCTACCTTTGTCTGCAAAGGAGAGCCACAGGATTGCTGCCCTCTGCTCTACTGGGACCCTTTGTACTTTACAGGCCCTCTCAAGAGCAGTGATCCATTTGTGGATATCATCCCCTGCCTGATAGGGGGGCACAATCTTGTGGAGGTTCCTATTGTCAGGGACTTTCTCTCTAACTCTAGGGGTTTCATTACTGCCACCAGGGGTCTCTAGACCCCACTTTCTTGAAACTTTCTGAAGCTCCAGGGACTTCCTGTCTAATGCTAACTGTTCTCTCCTGAGCTGTAGTTTAGCCTGCTCAAACTTGATCAGTCTGCATTTCCTCTCTTGGGAGGATTATCTCCTCTGAGGAGAGGCAGAGGTCCTTTTCGATCTCCTAGAATGGTTGGACCCCTCTGAGGGGGATCTGTTCCTTATGTTTGGATCCACCACTCTCCCTTTAGGGATGGAGAGAGTGCCTCTTGGGCCATCACCTCCATGTTGGGAGTGGTCTGGTTCTTCCAGGTCAGGATCATTATCCTCTGCCTGGTCCTCATCAGAGTCCTCTCTGGGAGTGTTCTCTTCTGAGGGATGCCCACCCGACTCGTCTAACCCCTCAGACACTAAAGTCTGCTTGAAGTCTGGTATGAGCAGGATTTCCCTGAGACGTTGAGTATTGGCACCCTTGTTTGTCTTAAGTTTCCTAGAGGTGCACATCTCCCTAAGAACAGCAAAGGAAAGATGATCATATTTGTCAACTGGAAATCTCTGGGGTCCTTCCAGAGCCTTATGGGCACCTGAACCTGAAGACATTTCTAGTGTAGTGGTACTGGTGTATCTACATACACTAGGTGTGGCCTACTGAACCCTTTCTTGAGTTGTAGTCAAGGTGTGCTAAACCCTCTACACACAACTCCTAAGTTCAGTAGAACTTATTGTATTCTAAGCTTGAATTTATTTGTACCTTTGGTACCAAGTGGCTTTCACTTTAGAAATTCAATTTGTTATCTGGTAAAACAATGGCAAGCGTGAATCCAACAGCTGCACACCAATGTGAGAAGTTGGCCTGGCATATGCTGTCTCCTAGTTATAGGGGACACCTTGCACCAGTCCAATTCGACTCTTATTGATGATAGGTTTAAGACAACCTTTAAAGAAAGCTATCCTAGTGGTAGCTGTGGAGAGCAGCCTTCAGGCTAAGTCTTGAAGGAGTGTTAAGCTTATTGTTTTACCATAGATAACCTCTTGAATGACCAAATGAAAGAGTAGCCCACACAGGTATATATATAAAATATATGTATTTATTCTAAACAAAATCCCACAGTCTCTTTATGAGGCTAGAGGCAAAGTTACATTTCAAACAAGCATTGATAGACACAATAAATAGCACTGGAATCACAGGGCCCCAGGGGGGGACCAAACCATGTATTAAAAAAGTGGTATAAGAACCACGGCAATTCTACAGACAATGCCTAGGGCATTTAGGATCGCTGGCCCCTTAAGAATCCACCCCAGGTTATGAGGAAGGGGACCCACGGGAGGCGCGTGCAGTGGAAATAGCTGCTATCGGGATCTCAATTATATCCTATGGAGAATGTGGCGGTTTGATTTAAACAGATTAAAGACACTTCTAGCAGGAGTTCAAAGTTAAAAACTTAGAGTTAAGCTTTTGAGGAGCCCACTACCACGAGAGTAACCGAGGTACCACTGTTACCTGCCCCAGGGAAGCCGGGTGCATAGGTCGTTTTCGATGTCGGGTCGCGGGCTGATTTTCAATGGGAAAATGTACAAAACTGCTGCTAGCCAAAAGCGTCGATGATGCCATGAAGATTGAAGTTGTAGAGTTTGTAGAGAAGAACCTGAAAGCAGAGGGGATAGTCTGGGTCACGGCACAGTGACCAGGGAGCTCAAAGGAAAGAGCCCTTCAATGTCGGGTGCTTCAAGTGGAAAGAGGTGTAGCTTGGATCTGCAGCCACGGGCTCCGGGAGGCTTCAAGGAAGGCCAGCTTCTGGAGGGCGACTGTCCCACGTTGGATGAGGGTTGCTGCGGTGTTAGTGTCCGGATTGGATCCACTAAGCCTTGGCAACCGCAACCCCCGCAAGATGAACATATCAGCTACTGGTGCAGACCCACGAGGTCTGTGAGAGGTCTCCTTTAGAGAGACTGTAGAGCAGGCCTGAAGCAACCAGGGGAACTCTTGAAAGTTGAGATTGACCTCCGCTAGGGCCCACAAGTTGAGAGACAAGGGACCGCGGGAGGCGGCAATTTGGCGTGCGTAAAAGGGAGCCCACGGGCCACTGGAGGGGGCTAGGGCGCTGATCTTTGGCACAATTGCTGCAAAGTGTTTGGCTCAATAACGGGCCAAAGCACAACTTCCCCACTGGTCAGGGTTGTGTGCTATGCAAGAGGTGGCCGGTGTCCTGGGGTATTGGAGATCTCGACACCCACGCGGTCCACGGTGCTCAGCCTTGCTGTGCACACTCACTGGCCTCTGGGATGCTCAGGAAATCCACCTCAAGGTTGCTGGGAGTCGACGAAGTTCGTAGGAGCAGCGAAGTCCCGACCGGTCACTTGCAGTGTTTCAGGTGCCTGCCAAGCAGGGGGATAACTCCTTTACCGCAAGGGAGATTTCTTCAGTCAGCTGGGCAGCAGCTCATCGAAGGTCAAGTCTGTAAAGTCCAAGATTAATCTGAGGCTCTGGGGCCACGTTATTCACCTTTATCCCCAAGATTAGGGGAGTGTCCAGAGTAGTGTCCACCAATGAGTGGTGAGGCGGGAAAGGGTGGCTACACCCTCTCCCCTTTGTGTGTTTCCCGCCGTGGCGAGGGGCAGGATGCCCCTGAACCGGTTCCAAGCGGTGTATGCAGAATGTAAGCGCTGTAGCAGCCTACGTTCAACTCTGAAAGGCATGCTAAGGTGCACCCACCCAGTTCCAATCCACATATCCTGTCTGGGGAGGCCCTGCCACAGGAGTCCTATTGTCCAGCTGGCGAGGCTGGGATTTTCCCCAGCAACAGCCAGCCAGAATCGTGTGGGTGGCGGGTAGTAGCCATTTTGTACTACGTGTGCACTTTTAAATTGGTGTCTAAATTCTGCCGCTTTTCCCATATCGCCCCTCTAGCAGGGGGGAATCATGCCCTCATGCCCATGGCTGGACTGGGGGTATGATTCGTACATGTTCGACACCAAACACGATATGGTTCTGTGTAGCCATTCTCAAGTTATCGCGTTATCGCGATAGACTTATAATGCGGTTAAGAGTATATGGTATGGCTACACTACAAACAACCCAGCAATGGTTTTACGAAGGTTGCAGAGGGGCCCTACTCAGGTAGGGGTCCCCCCTCACACATACCTCAGCACCCTGCCTTGTAGGATTACCAAGGCCTGCTATAGGGGTGACCTATGAGAGTATATGTGTTGTAATGGGGTGGGATATAGGGTACCTATATCCCTGTAAGGGGTGCTAGCACCACCTTACCCAGACTACAGTAGTGGTCTGGTGGTGTCAGTTTGTATGGCTGTCCCAGGGTGGCACAATAAGTGCTGCAGCCCTGGTAGGCCTATTGAGGGACCCATGCCCTGGGTACCTAAGGTACCATCTACAAGGGACTGCCAGGGTATCCTCAGTATCCAATTGGTTTGTGCCTAGGGTACTCACATCAGTTTTAGGGAGAAAGCAGATAGGCTGGGGTCCTGGATAGCAGGATCCCAGCCAGACTAGTCAAAAACCACTCAAATACCAGGCAAAAAGTTGGGGGCAACCATTAGTCAGATTCCACCTTCCTACAACTGGTTTTCCATGCTGAACAGCTAGGCCTAGCTCAATGAAAATAGCTTTTAGAGCCTTGTCACTGTAGGGACTTCGTATTATTACTGTTCCACATGTCCTACTTTAAAATACCCTGCACCCTGCAATGCAGATTACAAGACCAGATTAGGAGTGATTTATGTATAATCAAAAGGGAGTTTTCTACCTGTTAAAAAGGGCTGTTTTGGCATGTCACACAGCAGGTTTTACAATGCAGCAATCTACAATGATAGGCCTGAGCCAAGCTTTACTTTTTTCACACTAGTGATTGGCACAACAAGTGAATTGGTGAAACCCACAGATGGCATTTTAACTTTTCATGCCACAAATGTACATACTATAGCCTTATATAAAGGTTAACCCCTTCCATGCTGCGCAGATTCCGCCGCTGTGCTGACGGAATCTTGCGCGGGCGTGGTCATGACGGAACGGTTCCGTCATGAGCACAGCTCAACCGTGGCTCATGACGGAACCGTTCCGTCATGAGCACCGAAGGGGTTAAATAATCTTTTCAAGGGTTATCCAATTTCTACATGTTTTAGGGCCCAGAACACATACACTGGGCAGTGGACAGCAGTGCTCCAGTGTGCAGAGTCTAAAAACTAGAAATAATGTTCAGCAAAAAAGGGGGGTGGCCAGGCAAATGAGGGCATTTTCCCACAGTTGGGAATGTCTGGCTTTATGAAATCTAAGTATATTTGCATGCATTTATTACTAGAGTGCCTCTGTTATCCTCCTTTCGCAGTCAATATTACAAACCTGTGATTTATCAGTACGTTGTTAGAACTCAGTCTCAAGCAATACCAAAATTGGGCCAGATGAAAAGACAAGAAATTGGTTTCACTTTTGACTGCTTTTTAATTTATAGGCTGTGTGGATTGTTTTATATTTTTAGAATGTGTTTGAGAATCATGTGTTGTGAGAAGTTGGCCTGATGTATGATGTCACTAGTTCTAGTGTACACCTTATATCAGTCCAAATACCCTTATGGTGATTGGTTGTAAAGTCAACCTTATAGACCAGCTATCCTAGTGGTAGCATGGACAAGAGCAGTCTTAGGCTAAACTCTGAATGGCATGTGAAGCCAGCTGTGATACCATATATAATCCCTTGAATACCAAATGAAAGGACACCACAACAGATATATATATAAAATAAAGTGTATTTATTCTAGTCAAACCCTCAGCACTCTTTATGAGATTAGAGGTAAGTACAACACAGTCTTATTTAAGCATACATTAAGTCACACAGGTAAGTAATACAGTTAGGCCCTAGGGGCCACGCATACCATATACTAAGTAAGTGGTATAAGAACCACTGTCACGGAAATAGAATAGGCCTAGGCCTAGGGAATCGCTGGGGCTACACTACACTAGCGTTAGTTAGGAAGTGGGAGGCCCACGGGATTCGTGTGCAGAGTGAAAACACTCACGCGTAATGCGTAAAAGTCAATAGCAATAGTACAGTTTAGAAAACGGTAGATTTAGGACACTTCCGGAGTAGCTAGGAAGTTGAGACTTGAAAACTAGACACTAGGATAGTCACTATCCTGATGAGCACCGGAGTACCCAAGTTACCTAGCCCACAGGCTGCGGGTGCATAGGGGTGAAGATGCGTCGTTTTCGTCGTCGACTCCTATGGATGCCTGAAGAAAGATGCTGACAGGCAGTCAGTGAAGAGTGTCCGGTGGATCCCAAGGCTGGGATCAAGAAGAGAGGAAACCTGCAAGCAGAAGGGACAGAGTCAAGGTCACTAGCCAGTGACCACGTGGAACCAGGAAGGAACCAGGCGATGTCGTGAAGATTGCAGGTGAAGGTGAAGCTTGTCGCTGCAGCCAGGAGGACCAGGAAGCGTCGAGGACGACCAGGACCAGGAGGCGAGCTGTCCCACGAAGGCTCTTGCTGTCGGCGGCATCGAAGTTGGACTAGGACTCACCAAGCCTTGGCAAGCGGAACCCACGAAGAACGGAGGACTTGCTTCTGGTGCAGACCAGGAAGGTCTGGGGTGCTTCTTCTTTGCAGAGAAGCGGGAGCCAGTCTGGAGGAGCCAAACCAGCGCAGAAGATTTCAGGGTGCGTCGTCACAAAGGCCACTAGCCAGCGGGCAAGCAACCGGACAGATGCGGCAAGCAGGAAAATGCAGAAGGGCCCCACGCAGGACTCGTGGAGTGTGGGGGGCTGATCTTCGGTGCAGATGGTGCTTGGGGTTGGGGCTTCTCAATCCCCGGTGCACAACTTCGAGGGTACCTCAGAAGCTGCGCTTTAAGTTACTAGCCACTTTTCCCAGGTAGCCGGTCCCACGTCGCTCGTCGCCTCCACGGATCTCAGCTTTGCTGTCGATGTGGATCAGGGTCGGAGAAGTCTGGAAGTCAAGGCTCTGGTTGGGCTCTGCAGTCGGTTCCTCGTAGAACGTGGGCAAAGCAAAGGGTAGTCTCTTGATGGTGCCTGTTTGCACAGGGTAGCCACTCCTTGGCTACAAGGGAGATTCTTCAGTCTTCTTCTTTCGTCGAATGTCGAAGGTCCAGAGTTTCTGTTCAGTTTTGCAGGTTCAGGATAATCTCAAGTCTTGAGGCCCAACTCCCACTCTTATACTAATCTGGGGGGCTGGGATACCTGCTAGGTCACGCCTTATGGGTGGGACCTGGGAGGGGGTGGTTACACCCACTTCCCTTTGTCCAGTTTCGCGCCAGAGCTGGGGCTGGAGTGCCCCAGCGCCGGTTTGAACTGGACTATGCAAGGAACACCTTGTGTGCCCCAGGCATGTCTCATTCCTTTCAGCCCACCCTGCCCCAATACACTAAAGGCTGTCTGGGGAGGTGCTAGCACCTCCCCAAGCAGGAAACCTATTGTCCAGGCCTCCCTGGCTGGGATCACTCCCAGCTGCAGGAGGTCAGACTTGTGTCGTGGCAGCAGCATCCATTTTGTGATGCTGAGGCTTTGGTCAGAGGCTAACAGTTGAAGTATGATTTTAACATGTCTTTCCATCTGGAAGGGGGGAATAATATTCTCATGTCCAGAAATGGCATGGGGGTATTATTCCACAGTGTTAGACACCTTACACGACATGTTTCGATAAAGCCAAACCATAGTTACCATAACCGTCTAAGATTATAAGGCACTTTAAGAGTATATGGTAGGCTATATCATAGAACAGCTATAAGGACAAGGTTCCGAAAGCTGCAGACAGGCTCAGCTCATGCTAGAGCACCATCTCACATGTTACCAAGCACTCTGCCTCCAGGATTGTCAAGGCCTGCCATAGGAGTGACTGATAGGTACACATGTGTCTATATGTAAGTTAGGTATAGGAATACTACACCTAAGCAAGGGGTGATTACACGACCTTGCCCCAGCTGAGTGGTCAGCCAGTTGTGTCAAAATGGAAGGCCAGGCCAGGGGTGGCATAATACATGCTGCAGCCCCTGGTAGGCCTAGGGTACACCTATGCCCTGGGTACCTACGGTACACTGTACAGGGACCAATAAGGTGATCCTATCCAAATGGGTTATGCACCTAAAGTACATAGTATTAATTTAGAGAGAGAACAGCAGGGCTGTGGGTCTGATTAGCAGGCCCACAGCCACATCTAAGTCGAAAACCAGTAAAGCAAAAGCAAAAAGTGGGGGTGAACATAGAAAGCAGACCCTACTCTCCTACACAACCCCCCCCCCCCCAAACTTAGGGACATTAAACTAACCTTGACCAGTTGAGTCTTCATGTCCTAAGTGGAAATATCTGGAGAGTCCATCTGCATTGGCATGGTCAGTCCCAGGTCTATGTTCCACTGTGAAGTCCATCCCCTGTAGGGAAATGGACCACCTAAGAAGTTTGGGATTTTCACCCTTCATCTGATTTAGCCACAGGAGGGGCTTATGGTCTGTCTGAATCTTGAAGTGAGTGCCAAACAAGTATGGCCTCAGCTTCTTCAGGGCCCAAACCACAGCAAAGGCCTCCCTCTCAATAGCTGACCAACGTTTCTCTCTAGGGGTCAGCCTTCTACTTATAAAAGCAATGGGCTGGTCTTGACCATCTACATTCAGTTGTGAAAGAACAGCTCCCACACCTAACTCAGAAGCATCTGTCTGGACAATGAACTCTTTGGAGTAGTCTGGACTTTTCAGAATAGGTGCACTGCACATGGCCTGCTTCGGGTCATCAAATGCTTTTTGACAGCTTACTGTCCACTGAACTTTCTTTGGCATCTTCTTGGAGGTCAAGTCATTAAGTGGTGTCACTATGGACCCATAGTTCTTAACAAACTTTCTGTAGTACCCAGTCAGGCCCAAGAAAGCTCTGACCTGAGTCTGGGTAGTTGGAGGAGCCCAGTCCTTTATGGTCTGGATCTTGCTCTCCAGTGGTTGAATCTGACCCCCACCAACTAGGTGGCCCAGGTATACAACCTTGCTCTGCCCTATCTGGCACTTAGTGGCCTTGATAGTGAGGCCTGCCTTTTGCAGGGCCTCTAAAACATTCCTCAGGTGGACCAGGTAATCCTCCCAGGTGGAGCTAAAGACAGCAATATCATCAAGATAAGCTGCACAATAATCATCCAACCCAGTAAGGACTTGATTCACCAACCTTTGGAAAGTGGCAGGTGCATTCTTCAAACCAAAGGGCATTACCACAAATTGATAATGTCCTCCTGGGGTCGAGAAAGCAGTTTTGGCCTTTGCACTCTCAGCTAGTCTGATTTGCCAGTAGCCTGCTGTTAGGTCAAATGTGCTCAAAAACTTAGCAGCTGCCAGTCTGTCAATGAGCTCATCTGCCCTAGGTATTGGGTGGGCATCTGTCCTAGTGACAGCATTGAGACCTCTGTAATCCACGCAAAACCTCATCTCTCTCTTACCATCTTGGGTGTGAGGTTTTGGCACAAGAACTACAGGACTAGCCCAAGGGCTCTCTGAAGGTTCAATGACTCCCAGCTCCAACATCTTTTGTACCTCAACTTTTATGCAGTCCCTGACATGGTCAGGTTGCCTGTAGATTTTACTCTTCACAGGCAGACTGTCACCAGTGTCCACCTCATGGGTGCACCAGTTTGTCTGACTTGGGGTCAGAGAGAACATATGTCTGTAGGATTGCAGAACCTGTCTGCAGTCCTGTTGCTGATGGACAGTGAGGCTGTCAGAAAAGACCACACCATCAACCGAGCCATCATCAGGGTTCTGAGTCAGCAGGTCTGGGAGAGGGTCACTCTCTTCCTCCTGCCCCTCATCTGTAGCCATGAGTAGCCCCATGTCTGCCCTGTCAACATATGCCTTCAATCTGTTGACATGAAGCACCCTGTGGGGGCTTCTGGGAGTCCCAAGGTCCACCAAGTAGGTGACTTCTCCCTTTTTCTCAACAATAGTGTGGGGTCCAGACCATTTGTCTTGGAGTGCTGCTGGGGCCACTGGCTCCAACACCCACACTTTCTGTCCTGGCTGGTAAACAGTCAGTACAGCCTTTTGGTCATGCCAAGCTTTTTGGAGTTCTTGGCTTGCCTCAAGGTTTTTAGAAGCCTTCTTCATATACTCTGCCATCCTGGAGCGGAGACCAAGTACATAATCCACTATGTCTAGTTTGGGTTGTCTGAGAGGTCTCTCCCATCCTTCCTTCACCAAACACAGGGGTCCTCTTACAGGATGCCCAAACAAAAGCTCAAAAGGGCTGTAGCCAACCCCCTTTTGTGGGACCTCTCTGTAAGCAAACAGAAGGCAGGGTAAAAGGATGTCCCATCTTCGCCTAAGCTTGTCTGGTAATCCTTTTATCATTCCCTTTAGGGTCTTGTTGAATCTCTCAACAAGCCCATTGCACTGTGGGTGATAGGGTGTGGTGAACTTGTAGTTAACACCACACTCCTTCCACATTGCAGTCAAGTATCCTGACATGAAGTTGGTACCTCTGTCAGAAATGACCTCCTTTGGAAAGCCCACTCTGGAGAATACTCCAAGCAGGGCTCTTGCCACAACAGGAGCTGTTGTGGTCCTCAGGGGAATGGCTTCTGGGTACCTGGTGGCATGGTCCACTATCACCAGTATGAATCTGTGCCCAGATGCTGTTTGTGGGTCCATTGGTCCTACAATATCTATGCCCACTCTTTCAAAGGGGACCCCCGCCACAGGTAGTGGTATGAGGGGTGCCTTTGTGGTGCCACCTGATTTGCCACTGGCTTGGCAGGTGACACAGGAGCGACAAAACTCCTTAGTATCTTCTGACATATGGGGCCAGTGAAAGTGAGGGACAAGCCTGTCCCAAGTCTTGTTCTGGCCTAGATGTCCTGCAAGGGGAATATCATGGGCCAAGGTGAGAAGGAAGCCTCTGAACTTCAGTGGTATGACCAACCTCCTGGATTCACCAGGCTTGGGGTCTCTAGCCTCTGAATACAGTAGCCCTTCATCCCAATACACTCTATGGGTACCTTGAGCATTCCCTGCAGCCTCAGCAGCAGCCAGCTGTCTGAGGGGTTCAAGAGAGGGGCAGTCTAATTGAGCCTGCCTCAGATCTGCCCTTGAAGGTCCCCCTGTCCCAAGAAACTCAACCTGATCAGGTTCAAGTTCTTCTAGGACAGTTCCTTCAGGGCTCTCAGAATCATCCTCCTGGGAGGGCTGATCCACCACCTGAGGCAGGGGGGAAGGCACAGCCTTAACCCTACTGCTCTTTCTCTTGGGTTGTGACTGGTCCATAGTTTCAGGATCCAGCACTTGTTCAGTGGTGCACTTTTTGGCCTGTGACCTGGTCACAGCAAGGACATGTGCATCTATCCCCAGCATTTCTGCATGGGTCCTATACTCCACTTCAGACCAAACTGAAGTTTCAAGATCATTGCCCAGTAAACACTCTACAGGAAGGTCTGAACTAACAACAACTTTCTTGAGGCCAGTTACCCCTCCCCAGGAGAAGTTAACAATAGCCACACTATGGGAGGTAGTGGCATTGCTAGCGTTGGTCACTAGGTAATTCTCACCTAGTATGATCTGTCCAGGGTCCACAAAAGCAGGTGTCACCATTGTGACACTAGCTCCAGTGTCCCTGTAGGCCTGAGCCATTCTTTGGTTGATAAAAGGTGTCTGTCTGTACTTGCCCAGGTTACTGGGGCCTACAGTAGAGGACAAAGCTAAGTCCCCATCACAGATCAGAACAGCCTGAGTAGGTACTCTGACTAGGCCAGAATCCTCCTCAGTTCCCAGGGTTAACCCTACTACACCCTTTTGCTGGGAACCACCACTTACAGCTGAACTAGGGGGTACAGTTGCCTTAGGGGCAATGGTGGCTGGGGGCTTATTCTTTTTGGTGCACTCACTAAACCAATGTGAGTTGGACTTACAATAGTTGCACCATGGTTTCTTTTGGCCATCTTTCTTTTTTTCCTTTTTGGGACCACCCTCCCCCTGAGCATTTTGGGGGCCTGGTGAAGACTTCTGGTCTTTTTGTTTCTGCTCATTACCCTTCTGGTCTGCCTTTTTCTGATCACCGCCCTGGTTCTGGTTTTTCTGCTTAACTCTAGTCCTGACCCATCTATCTGCCTTCTTTCCCAATTCTTGGGGAGAAGTCAGATCAGAATCAATCAGGTGTTGATGCAATAGCTGGTTTTGACAGTTGTTAAGTATTTGTTCTCTCATGATCAAATTATACAATCCTGTATAGTCCTTAACCTTACTTCCCATTAGCCAGCCTTCCAGAGCCTTAGTGGCACAATCTACAAAGTCAGTCCAGTCCTGAGTCTGTGTCTTCTGGGTATCCCTGAACAACAACCTGTATTGTTCAGTGGTTAGGCCAAACCCATCAATTAGAGCACTCTTCAGGACAGTGTAATTATCTGCATCCTCATCACTAACTGTGAGGAGCTTGTCTCTGCCTTTCTCAGAGAAGGAGAGCCACAAGATAGCTGCCCACTGACTTTGGGGTACCTGCTGTACTTTGCAAGCTCTCTCCAAAGCAGTTATCCATTTGTGGATGTCATCCCCACACTTGTAGGGAGGGACAATCTTGCTCAGGTTTCTATTATCATAGTGCCTGTCTCTATCCTTAGGGATATTGCTGCCACCAGTGGGTTCTGACCCACTCAACTTTTGTTCTCTAGCCAGAGCAAGCTTCTCCTTGGCAAGGGCAAGTTCTTCCCTCTGAATCCTCAGATTAGCTTCCCTCATTCTGGCTTCATGCTCCTTTCTCTCAGGGGAAGTCATTCCCCTGTGAGAGGAAGCATTAGAGATGTTAGAGACATGGGAGTGGATGGATTCCCTTGAAGGGGATCTGTCCCTCCTGCTTCTCTGTGTAAGCCTACTTGGGGGTCTGTAAGGGGGGACCCCATGCAAATTCCCATGTAAGCTTAGGTTAGCCTGGCTAAGTCTTCCTACTTGGCCCTGGCTGTCTACCTCTTCATCTGAAGTCTCCTCTGACTCCTCTGTGGTGGGTAGACCCTCCTCTGTACCTAGGGTACCTGCCTGAGATGCCCTAAGAATGTCATACTCCTCTAGGAGTTGTCTTAACTGAAGGAGGGTAGGGTTTGCACCCTGTTTTATTCCTCTGGAGGTACACAAGTGTCTCATCTCCTGGAATGTTAAGGTATCATATCTAGAGGGGGTCTTTTGCAGACCTGATCCTCCTGAGAGAGCATCTACTTGATCTCCTCTCAGAGACATGATCTAGTGAGGGTGTGGTGTGTGCACCTACCTACACTAGTTGTATCTACTAAACCTCTCTAGTAGTTGTAGTCAGGGTGTGTTATTCCCTTCAACCTACAACTACAAAGTCCAGTAGGACTTAAGTATTATAATCTATGTTATATGTACCTAGACAATATCTGTGTGATCTCTCAATTTAGTATCTCAAGATTACAATGGTATTACAACAGCAAGCTCAGATCCCAACCGCTGCTCACCAATGTGAGAAGTTGGCCTGATGTCTGATGTCACTAGTTCTAGTGTACACCTTATATCAGTCCAAATACCCTTATGGTGATTGGTTGTAAAGTCAACCTTATAGACCAGCTATCCTAGTGGTAGCATGGACAAGAGCAGTCTTAGGCTAAACTCTGAATGGCATGTGAAGCCAGCTGTGATACCATATATAATCCCTTGAATACCAAATGAAAGGACACCACAACAGATATATATATAAAATAAAGTGTATTTATTCTAGTCAAACCCTCAGCACTCTTTATGAGATTAGAGGTAAGTACAACACAGTCTTATTTAAGCATACATTAAGTCACACAGGTAAGTAATACAGTTAGGCCCTAGGGGCCACGCAAACCATATACTAAGTAAGTGGTATAAGAACCACTGTCACGGAAATAGAATAGGCCTAGGCCTAGGGAATCGCTGGGGCTACACTACACTAGCGTTAGTTAGGAAGTGGGAGGCCCACGGGATTCGTGTGCAGAGTGGAAACACTCACGCGTAATGCGTAAAAGTCAATAGCAATAGTACAGTTTAGAAAACGGTAGATTTAGGACACTTCCGGAGTAGCTAGGAAGTTGAGACTTGAAAACTAGACACTAGGATAGTCACTATCCTGATGAGCACCGGAGTACCCAAGTTACCTAGCCCACAGGCTGCGGGTGCATAGGGGTGAAGATGCGTCGTTTTCGTTGTCGACTCCTATGGATGCCTGAAGAAAGATGCTGACAGGCAGTCAGTGAAGAGTGTCCGGTGGATCCCAAGGCTGGGATCAAGAAGAGAGGAAACCTGCAAGCAGAAGGGACAGAGTCAAGGTCACTAGCCAGTGACCACGTGGAACCAGGAAGGAACCAGGCGATGTCGTGAAGATTGCAGGTGAAGGTGAAGCTTGTCACTGCAGCCAGGAGGACCAGGAAGCGTCGAGGACAACCAGGACCAGGAGGCGAGCTGTCCCACGAAGGCTCTTGCTGTCGGCGGCGTCGAAGTTGGACTAGGACTCACCAAGCCTTGGCAAGCGGAACCCACGAAGAACGGAGGACTTGCTTCTGGTGCAGACCAGGAAGGTCTGGGGTGCTTCTTCTTTGCAGAGAAGCGGGAGCCAGTCTGGAGGAGCCAAACCAGCGCAGAAGATTTCAGGGTGCGTCGTCACAAAGGCCACTAGCCAGCGGGCAAGCAACCGGACAGACGCGGCAAGCAGGAAAATGCAGAAGGGCCCCACGCAGGACTCGTGGAGTGTGGGGGGCTGATCTTCGGTGCAGATGGTGCTTGGGGTTGGGGCTTCTCAATCCCCGGTGCACAACTTCGAGGGTACCTCAGAAGCTGCGCTTTAAGTTACTAGCCACTTTTCCCAGGTAGCCGGTCCCACGTCGCTCGTCGCCTCCACGGATCTCAGCTTTGCTGTCGATGTGGATCAGGGTCGGACAAGTCTGGAAGTCAAGGCTCTGGTCGGGCTCTGCAGTCGGTTCCACGTAGAACGTGGGCAAAGCAAAGGGTAGTCTCTTGATGGTGCCTGTTTGCACAGGGTAGCCACTCCTTGGCTACAAGGGAGATTCTTCAGTCTTCTTCTTTCGTCGAATGTCGAAGGTCCAGAGTTTCTGTTCAGTTTTGCAGGTTCAGGATAATCTCAAGTCTTGAGGCCCAACTCCCACTCTTATACTAATCTGGGGGGCTGGGATACCTGCTAGGTCACGCCTTATGGGTGGGACCTGGGAGGGGGTGGTTACACCCACTTCCCTTTGTCCAGTTTCGCGCCAGAGCTGGGGCTGGAGTGCCCCAGCGCCGGTTTGAACTGGACTATGCAAGGAACACCTTGTGTGCCCCAGGCATGTCTCATTCCTTTCAGCCCACCCTGCCCCAATACACTAAAGGCTGTCTGGGGAGGTGCTAGCACCTCCCCAAGCAGGAAACCTATTGTCCAGGCCTCCCTGGCTGGGATCACTCCCAGCTGCAGGAGGTCAGACTTGTGTCGTGGCAGCAGCATCCATTTTGTGATGCTGAGGCTTTGGTCAGAGGCTAACAGTTGAAGTATGATTTTAACATGTCTTTCCCTCTGGAAGGGGGGAATAATATTCTCATGTCCAGAAATGGCATGGGGGTATTATTCCACAGTGTTAGACACCTTACACGACATGTTTCGATAAAGCCAAACCATAGTTACCATAACCGTCTAAGATTATAAGGCACTTTAAGAGTATATGGTAGGCTATATCATAGAACAGCTATAAGGACAAGGTTCCGAAAGCTGCAGACAGGCTCAGCTCATGCTAGAGCACCATCTCACATGTTACCAAGCACTCTGCCTCCAGGATTGTCAAGGCCTGCCATAGGAGTGACTGATAGGTACACATGTGTCTATATGTAAGTTAGGTATAGGAATACTACACCTAAGCAAGGGGTGATTACACAACCTTGCCCCAGCTGAGTGATCAGCCAGTTGTGTCAAAATGGAAGGCCAGGCCAGGGGTGGCATAATACATGCTGCAGCCCCTGGTAGGCCTAGGGTACACCTATGCCCTGGGTACCTAGGGTACACTGTACAGGGGCCAATAAGGTGATCCTATCCAAATGGGTTATGCACCTAAAGTACATAGTATTAATTTAGAGAGAGAACAGCAGGGCTGTGGGTCTGATTAGCAGGCCCACAGCCACATCTAAGTCGAAAACCAGTAAAGCAAAAGCAAAAAGTGGGGGTGAACATAGAAAGCAGACCCTACTCTCCTACATGTGTGTTTATGTATTATTGTTTTAAGGGATTTACCTAAAAATTCTTGTTATTAAATGTCCCATGGTAATGACAAAGCCTCAAAGATAACGGAGACCTGCAAAACTGAGGTGTGAGAGGTGAGACCTGTCTTAGATGCGTGACAGAGACTGAGGGGCCTAAAGGGTTAACCGAATGCTAACGTGAATAAATGGGTCTTTAAGCATCTTCTGAATTGGAGATGGTTATTTTCCAGTCTCAGGGGTTAGGAGGAAAGTATTCCACAGGGAAATCTTGCCCTTGGATTTCTGGCAGCAGGGAGTGAGAGGTACACACAGTGCTGGTTCACAGACAGTAAACAACTACCAAGCCAGACAGGTGCTGCCTGAGCAGCAGCAGGAATGTTTCAGGCCCTGTTGTGCTCTTTGTTGGTCAAGCCTACCAGACAGCGGTCTGTGGGCTTACAAAGAACTTACAGGGGCTTAGAGCCCACCTAGTGTTTTACAATGGTTAGCCTTATTTCCACTCTCATTAGCTTGCTTCTTATTTGATGGCTCTCTTGTCCATCTTGTGTTTTTCCCACCCCAGGAACATAGATGCTTTACCATCCTCTTAAGTAGTTGACACGTTCTGCCACTGCTCACTTTTTAAGGAACTACTTTTTTCTTTTTGGTTACGCAGTCTATTAGAGCGCATGTCTTTTCCAGCTCTCTTACTCTTGTGTTTCTCTCTTTCCTCCACTGGCCTGTTCTGTGATGGGTCTCTGTAGAGGCTGCTCACGCACCCTCCTGTGTATTTCTCCACCGCATCCACCGCATTCCACTCCATGCTTTGCCCCAACTGCTCCCCCACCCACTCATCAATTGCCCATATATCTCAGTTGTCCTTTTTCTTTTAAATATATTTTTTACCTATATGTTTTTGTGGGTCTGGCAACAAACAGCTGCCGGACACCGACAAAAGCACTTTGCATCCTTACAGTCTAGTTTTTTTTATTTGTATTGATCAACCTGTGACCCCCTCCATTTAGATCGGTCAGTGAAAAATAACGGAAAATGGTGCTCACTTTATTTCCTTGGCTCGTGTGTGTAAAGAATCAAGCGTGCGCCGACAAAATAACGCAACCTCCAATAATGGCAGCGTCATCGTGCCTTTTTTTTCCCTGATATTAAATAGCACCTGCAAAAAGCGCCGCGTTTTACCAATGCTGTTTAGTTGTTGCCAAAAAGCATTGGCAAAGCCAGTAGTTCCGAAGACGACACTGTTGACTGTGCGATCTTTTCTAACTTATCTACCTTTGCACTTTGCAAAGCTGGCGAAATGTAAAAGACAATTCATAAAATGGCAAGTTCAAAATCTTTTCCACTTGTCACACCTATAGTATTGTTTAGCACCGTTTGGGCTTTTAGAAAGACTCTTAAATGGCTTCTCGCTACAAAGAAATGACTTCCAATAGCTGTAAGGATACACCTCGTTTTTTCCCCCCTCTCCTCTAGCATCTGTCTGGCCGTAACAGCCACAAACAGTCCACCCCGTGCCTGGATAATGAACTGAGCGCAAACGGCCATGTTTGGTCCTCCGTTGTCTGGTTTACAAATTGCATGTTTGCTCGGAATGACAATGTGATGTATAGCGTGTATTTATCCGGCTGATGAAAGTGGCTTTGAAATTCCGGGGCGATGTTAATTAATAAACCTCGCCGGCTGCAAGAGCAGCCGCAGTGATTGGTTTCCTCGAAGGACCGCGCTCGCGCTGCTGCACTGCTGCACGAAGCAGCCGCATCCATTATCAGCCACCTCACCCCTCTACTTGGTTTAATCTCAATAATTTTAATTGCTGGTAATTTTATATGAAACTTTTTTTTTCAACCCCATCCTGACCCCGCCAGCCCCCTCCCCCCTTCCCACCCAGTCGTTTAAATTCTTAGCATTATCCTATAGAGTGGTGAACTGGTGCCCATGTCATCATCTGTAACGCGTACCTCCGAGCAGGGATCAGCATTATTCTGAAAAGGTCAAAGGTCATTAGTGTGTATACGAATACCACCTGGCCTATTTGCAGTCTTTAAAATGTCAGGTAAGACATTGTTTCTGGGACGGGGACTAGAAGATAATCATTGACAAAGGCAAACGGTTTGAACTTCCTCAGAGTATTTTTTTCATATTTATGTATATTTGTTTGCAGTTTTTATAGAGCGCAAACTTGGTCCAAGGGCATTAGAGCACTTTACATGAGCACTAGACGATGTTCAACGTTTTTCCCCAAAGAATTGAGCGCGGGGAGATTAAATGATTTGCCCAGGTTCAAAGGGCGGTGAGCCGAGGTGGGGACTCCAACATAGCTCCATAGTGTCACAGTCAGCAACTCTTGTGCGTGGATTGTAGACCATTGAGGCATTTGAAGAGCACTTCATAATTCAGAAGAGGGCCAGCTATGAGGTTTGCTTTTGCTGTACATGGTTGGTAGACTGTGGATTTCCAAAGTACCCTAGGAGAGAAGCGTGCAGCGTTGTGAGGTAGGTTTGCAGGGGGTGCTCTAACTGTGTCATGGCAAATCAATGGCTGTGCGTAAGCATAGATTGAAGCAGAGGGCTGGAACGGTAATACCGCTGCGCTTACAGATGCTGGGCCAGATTTAACATTTTTTCAGGCAACGCATCAGAGCAACACAACTTGCTGTGCTGCATGAAAAGGAGAGGGCAGGAATGCAGCATATCCATCGAGATGTGATGCATTCCTATCCTCTGCCTGCGCCGGAGCCCAATCTGCACCCCAGCACCAATGTAGGCACCTCTGCACCATTGCACGCAGGATTGTTTTTGTGCAGGAATGGCCACCTTCCTGCTGAAAACAATCCAAGTAGGCTGCAGAATGCAGCACTCCTAAGAAAGAGGATCCAACACGGCGAAAAAAGATAGTTCCAATTGTGGCCCCTCTGGTGCGAAGGCTTACAATTCTCGACGCATTCCCATGTCTACCAGTGTTGGTAAATTTGAGAATGCTTCAGAATACATTGTTGGATGCATGGGAACACCCCCGCTACACCCATGTCACGCCACCACCACGCTGAGTAACACAATGCAGGGCTTGCACTGCCTAGTGTTACTTTAGATTTACCAAGCCATGCTGGGCCGCACAAGGGGGCTTGCGTGGTTTGGTAATCTCATTCTAGGTTTTGCGTATCCCTGCGTCTCTCTGCGTGGCACGAGAGTGATGCAACATTTTTATAAATCTGGGCCACTATCTAGTGGGAGACAAGCTGTGATCTCTGTCAATTTGGTGTGTTTATTTGGTAGAGTATGGAATCCTTCTTGGGGCTTGTGTGGAAAGCACTAGGTGTCTTAGGTGCCGCACTTAAGGTTCGGGTGCATGCTTTGATAGTTTGCGGAAAACCTGTAGTAGCGCTTACACATAAAAAAGGGCAGTGAGGTAAAACATTGTAATAGTCAGGCCTATAGATAAGTGCTATCATACTTTATTTTACCTGTATCTCAGTGGGTTATCTATTTGGGAACAGCCCAGTTTTTCCACCTTGTGGAATTTAACAATGATCATGGATGACTGGTTATTGCTAGGAGCAAGTTCTAAAGCATGGCAACATGGACCTAGATGGTAGCCCAGCGGGTGATGCAAAGAGCCTTAAATAAACTAGCTCTGGCCATAGATAGCAGATATAGTAGGGCCAAAGAGATATGGTTATGCATGATTAGATGTAAAAAATTTCTCAAAGATGAATTCTGTACTCTCTAGAGCCTTCAGAGGAGGTAAAGTGGAGTGCCAAAGTTCAGGCCAGTGGCAGGACAGGCAACATAGCACCAAGGCACTGTTTGATGAAATGTGAGAAGATGCTGCAAGCAGTTTGCATGGTGGGGGAGAAACGTTTGGTCCTGTGGTGCCAGGGCGTGGTTGGTGTATATGATCACTCACAGGTTCATCACTTCCATCAAGGATGTTGGCCCTAATTTGAGTAACTGAGGTCAGATAGAGGTGGGTAATACAGAATCGAGAGTCATCATTTGAAAGTCTCTGTTTTGTTGAATTGTGCAGGAGGTGATTGAGTTGCTACCGGTGACCTACTGTGCGCAGGAATTGGTCCTGAGATCAGGAGTCCAGTTCTGAAGATTTATGAGGAAATATATGTCACCTGCATAGTTGTATCAAGTAGGTTTGAAGAATTTAATAAGATCCATGTAAACAAATGCATTCTACACATGGTTTGACAAGCCCGGGGATGTATTGTGGTGTAGGTCTACGATGGGCTGTTCATATCAGCTCCTATTCTCCCATTTTGACTGAGTGCCCACAGGGCGGCCCGCATGTCTGATTCACGTCAAATGTCTCATCAGAATTCATAATAACTGCCTGAGCAGTACAGTGGACATGATGGGAATTTGCATCTTCAGAGTACAGGTTGCTTCATCCGCTGTGGGCAGCTGTGGCCCGTGCAGGTAAGAGCGGTGGGACTGGGTTGGGGGGGGGGATGGAATTCAACAGATGACCACTTGGGAAAATTAAATAAAGAATTCATTTTTCCTCGTCATCGTCTGTCAAAATCCCCCACCCCCTTGCCCCACCGTTCTTACCTGCACAGGCCGTTGCCGGCTGTGGGCCATTGATTTCTTTGTGGTTGCCTTTATGCATCAGATATCAGAAGAGCTGGTGAGCCTTACAATACCTTACTTATATATGACTATCCATAATACACTTTTCACCCATGTGCCGTAAACCTCTAGAAAAAATGGATGCACCATGCACCATTATGGTGGCAAAGCTACCAGCCTGTGCCAATCCCATTATCAAAGCGATCTGGGTTTTGGTCTTTTAGGACTTGTATTCAACATTGGCTATCTGATGAAGTGTTTCAACAGAGGGGAGCATGTTTATTCCTCTCGTGCAGACTGAACGTACTCCCTTCCCTTTCACAGGTGTGAGGCTGCTAAGAAACGTAAATTAAGAAAATCCTAATGAAGCAGGAGTATGCCTTCATAGACAAAGAAGATTGTATGAAAAGTGCCAATTCATGGGTTACGGCACACATCATTCTTAAGAAATACACAGCATCCATGGAGCAACTTAGCTAGTCTTTAGCAAGCTGCTGGCATTTTCACTGCACAATGGCAGCCATCCCTCATGGTGACGTCGTACAATATTGTTCATATGTATATACAAAAATGATCTTCTTCCTTTTGGTTTTGCATAATTTATGTATTACTCTACAGACATTGGATACAATCAATGACATCATTTTTCACTTTGCATTTAAATGTACGTCAGTGTTGATGCTACCACAGTAATAGCAATGGAGCACTATATAAGTCTCTCTCAACATAACAAAAATTGCCTATAGGCCAATAGAATAATCCTGAGGTCATTTTGTATTTCAAGGCCTCGGTCTCCAGCCCTCATTTAGCACCTTTTCTGCAAGAATTAGCGGTTGACACGGTGACCCCAGGATGGGATTGTCTTGCGGCTACAGTGGCGACGACCTGCAACTGTCCTTCCGCTATAGTTGTTGGTCAGCCTTTGCTCACTTCCTTCTTTAGCAGTGATAACGTGAAGAAGAGGACAGGATTTCAACCTTTTTAAACCCACAGAATGGATGCCAGCACTCTTTCTACGCCATTCTTTACATTACTCACCCACCCGACCCCCTTGGTCAACTATTGTTGCCATCTGTTGTGTTATAATATGCTAGGGTGGCAAGCTTTCCTTTATCACTTTGCATGACACTTTGGGGCATATTTACAAGCCCCCATTACCACAGGAAAGTCATTTTTTGCGACGTTCCTGGGGGGGTAAGGTCTTCGCCTTATCTAAAAGGAAGCGCTAAGCCACCTAACCTGGCTTAACTCCGCCTTGTAAATAAGTCCCCCTTTTACACTAGACTTAGCGTGAAAGGGGTGGGCAATGGGTGATTTTGACGCAGCCCCAATATACAAGGGTGGCGTGAATAGGAGGCAGAGTCAAACTTAAGACCAGGGAAAACTTGGTCTTAACATGGCAAAACGAGGAGAAATGCTCTGTTTCTCCAATGCCACGAATGATTGTTTATGTGCAGGAAGGTGTCCCATTAAAAAAATGACAATTTACAACTTCTATGTGTGCAGCACAATGCAGCACACAGAGAAGATGCGAATCTACATTCTGGATTGTTTATGTGCGGGAAGGGACACCTTCCTGCACATAAACAAATATTTCCCTCAACACAGGCACCCTGCTCTATGGTGCAAGGGTGCCTGCGTTGGCGCTAGGTAGCTGAATTTAGCAACAGCGCATGGAGAAACGCAGGGGTGCGCCATCTTGTTGTAAATACAGCACATCCCGGCATTTCTAAAGTGACAGAGCATGACATTAGTAATTTTGGAAATAACGTGTGCTCTGCCATTTTCTTGTAAGTATATGGCCCTTTGTGCGGTGGAAATACTTTGAGCGAGAGGAAACACTTTGCGCTTACGTAGATGATTTGCATGCGCAGAAACACTTTGCACAGTGGGGAAATTATACTTTTTTTTAGGGTTAAGAGGGACTAAAAGTCAGCGAGCTGCGTTTTGGGGTTTCATTTCGTAGCACCCACTTTTAAATCAGATCCTTTTTGAAGATATAACTCAACTGCATTTTAAGTCTGATTACTGGGTCTTATTGTATATACACCTCCTGGAGGGAGCCCTGGTAGGTCCTTCTTGGCACCTCTGGAGAGGCAAGTTTCCCGAACACCAATGGTAAACAACATTGTCCACCACAGAGATTGCCCAGTAACCATGTACTGCCCATGAAACTAAAGAAAAGGTCTCACACTTTACTTCTGCCTTTTCAGTACTTTGAGGCCTGGGGACACTTCACGGGAGGTGCCTTTTGTAAAAAGCAACAGTGACCATGCCCATTATAAACACTTAAAGGGGCGGAACAACGTCATGGATGGCCTGGAAATCTGTCAGCGAATAACTACATACTGACCTGGAAGTAAATGCTTTCGAAAGAGGTCAGCACCCGTAATGATGCATGAAAACAGAATGAGTCACCATGTATCAAATATTCCCATAAAAATAAAAGTTCAGTGCCATAAATTGAGGACCACTGACATTATGTGATTCTGCATTTTCCACATCATTCTGGATTTATCACATTTACCACATAACTCACCATCTATTGCATAACTTGCAGGTTTAACAAAAAATCGTTTCCAGCTCAAACGGATCAAAAGTTATAAAAAAAATGCGCAATGCATGGTGCTGCAATGTTTCAACCCCCTTGCAAAGATGAACTGACAGGAATGAGGTTACATCTTTAGCAAGAAAGTATCAATGTCAGTTAAAATGGCAAACTAGTGAAATGAGACAGTCGTAAAATGTGACAAGTTATCCGTACATTTGCCTTTCTTTGCAGCATAATTTAGTGAACACTGGCAAAAAATGTATTAGGATGTTGCCACATAATTCTAGATGCCCAGCTAAATATGAAAATCCACCGCTGATTATCATTCCATTGTGTTTGCAACAAACCATGCCGCCTAACTGGCTTTTCATTCACAGAAGTGCTGTGCCTTCGTCTTTGCAGTTACTAAGCTAGTAATTATGTGTCCCTCTAGTCCCCAATGCCCGACCTGCTGCTCGAAAAACCTGTTGCCTTTCCAGTCCACAACAGAGAGCGGTTCTCATAGGTAAGAGAACGGACTTGGTGTGAGGGCTGCATAACAAACAGCCGCCATTAAACGGCAGCAGGCTTGTTAAGCAGTGTAAGGATTCAGGAAGTGTGAACTAACCATTTCATTAATTCCCTTGATTTGCTTTTCAGTTGACCTAACCAGAGCTGGGCGCGTGGTTTCATTTTATGTGCACTGCTCACTTCCTTAATTAGATTGCAAAGGGATTACCGGGGCTCAGTGCACCGATGAAACAGCAACTCTGCTCGGAGACGGCAGAACCATGATGGCTGCTCTCAGCTCGTTTTTATGTTGAAATATTTATGAAGAGCTCCCTCAACGCCCAGAGTGGCTCGGCTTAGTGTGTGTGCAGTGAATGTCGACAATCCCGCTGGACGGACCTACAGATGCGACTTTAGTCGGGGCAGACTCTAGAATGCCGCTCCCAATCTGCATGTCTCCGTGACGCATGCGAGGCATTTCAATCCTGTGAAAAGCAATGTGATTGGTGCACTGCGCTTTAATGGTAAAGTCCATAAAAACCGTCAGCGTGATGGCAATTACACTGAGGTGCTATTTAGCTATATTTTAGGTGTTGTAAATTGTACTGTTTTGCCTCAGTCATTTCTTTATGTAGCAGTCAGTTCTACTCAGAGGCGCAACTAGAGCCAAATTTCGGGAGGGGCTACTGAAAATTTCGGGGGGGAGGGGGGGGAGCTGATTCTTCCAGCAATATGCAGAGTGGAGATGCAGGGTCTCTAAGATGGGGTGAAAACACAACAAATCCTCGTTAGCAAGTAAATGGGCTTGTGAAGTACTCGAGTGGGGCTGTGTGTGTGCCCAGGAAGCTGACACACAAGACGGGGAGGGGGGGCTGAAGCTCTTTGAGCCCAATGGGCATTGCGCGCCTTATGCTAGTTGGCAGCAACAAAACTCAGGAGCATATTAATGGGAAAGGTGGTGCAGGACAACGCAGCAAGATAACGTGGGTAAGGGCAGGAATGCACCGTATTTATCCAATGCTGTGCTTTTCTGTCCTTTCCCCCTGAGCCATTTTGTCAGTTTAGCGCCCACGCAGGCACGGTTCCTGCGTTACTGGCAGGATTGTTTTTGTGCAGGAAGGGGCACATCCCTGCACAAAAACAATCCATGGACTACATAGCACACATAGAAAGAGTAAAGAACGAGGAGGAAAAAGGATATTTCGCCTCGTTACGCCTCACCTGGGGAAGTAGGAGAATTTGAGTCATTCCCAGGTTTACAAGCCCTATAAATTTAGGGAATGTGTTAAAAACCATGGGAGTTGCATGGGAACACCCACTGCAATGCCCATGGACCGCCTCCCTTGCGCAGAGTAAGGTGTAGGTATTGTCCTTCAGGGCCCACTTTGGTGCTCCCTTAGTTTTGCGGATTAGATGTTTTAGGCTGCCTCTGCTCTGCACAGCCACACACGGCCACACAGATTTGATTTTGTGCCATTATTTTAGGAATACGCTGTACAAGTTGTTTGTTATTCAGTGAATCTTCTCTGGAGTCTGTCTGCACACTTTGTACAAGGTTACCTGGAATACATAACAACATAGTGTAATGTTTTCTTTGTTTGAGTCAGCCACAGCTTCTTATGTTTAAGACATAACGCGGTACCACATCTGCAGCTTTCCAACACAGTAGTTTTATCATATAAACTTTGTCCCGTCCCCCTGGGGGCAGAGAGGGGAAGTGCAGCAGAGAGTCATGACCTGGAACAAATGCACGCAGAGCTTGACAGGCAGCGTAGCATAAACTGTTTACACTCATGATGCGGACCACCTAAGTATGTACATCAGGTATGGGGTCTGTTTCAAATCCCAGAGATCACTTATATATCCTTGTGTCCTCACAGTAAGGGTACGAGTAGACAGATGAAATTTTCGCCATTTTGGGAATGTTTATTTTATGCAGTCTGAAAGTAATGCTAATTACATTGTTTCATTTCACCTGCCTAGTGATCTGAGTGTCTTTCTTTTTTTTTACTAAGGGCATGCATGAGTGTGAGATGAAAGGCAATGATCTGTTTTCATGGTTCCCTTGAGGACTGGAGGATCATGTTCTAGGCTCCCAAAATCACCTACTACTCTGGGAAGGTAAAGAGTTCAGGTGAGGCAGTGTGAACTAGCCAGGATTTGGGCCGACAGATACTGACGTTGCAGAGAGACTCATTCCCTTCATTCTGACGTACCGTCGTCCAAAGGCACAGTTCTGCTTTATCAGCAGAATCCCTGTGACATCGAAAGAGCAAAAATGAGAATTAAAGATATTTCCACTCATTACGCCTCACCTGGGTAGGCATAACATTTGTATGCATTCCCAGGTTTACAAGTCCTTGCAAATCTGGGAATGTGTCAAAGACTATGGGAGATGCATGGAAACCTCCACCGCAACGCCCATTGAACGCCTCCATTGCGCAGAGTAAGGCAATGCAGAGATTTGTGCTGCGTTGTATCACTCCATATTTGTGAGGCCATTCAAAGCTACACAAAGTGGATTTACGTGGCTACATAAATAAGACTGAGAGGATTGCGTTGTGCATGTACCATGTTGCGTGGTGCAAGAATGATGCAAAGCCCTCATAAATATGCCCCACGATGTTTGTGGGTTGGCTGCATATCCAAGATAAGAACATTGAATTTTTCTGTTGCAAAATAGAAGAGACCACCACAAACAGAAATAAGTAGGAAACACCTGTACAATATTTACAATATTAATACATTGTAATGGTGGAAGCTCCATTGAAGACAACAAAGAAAAAGGCTCAGGGCCAATATTTGCTGGAACAGAAGTTTTACTTCAAGACTATAATGTTTGTATTTCTGTTTTTCACCTCTCTAACTTTAGAACATTCTTCTCTCTGGTGGTGAAATATGTTGATAGCATTATAGACTGTTTGTGTTGTGCTAGGCCAGTTATTAAAAGCCTCTCCTTTGTTACAACCCTTTTCTGCAGTTTGCTCCTGTAACTCTGCCTTTAACAACAGTTAACAGGGTGCCTTATGAAGTATTTGATAACTTCTACTTCCATTTTGTGGTCATCCTTCAATCTCCTGATGCACTCTTACCTGCACTCCCCACACTCAAAAGCTCGTTCATCCTTTTTATTTTTTCTCTACTCCCCTCAATTCAACCTAAATGCCATCTACTATAGATGCTCTCTAGTTGCTACTCAGACAACATCATCAGTCTTTTTTACCATTGGACTCTTTTTTCATGCAAACGATTCAGAGATATAAATCATTCAACCTGTTTCCAAAATACCAGACACAAAAACAACATGGATAATAAGATCAGCACAGATTATGACATGGAAAGAACATCTTATGTATAGCCATTCCTCTGCTAGACAAGAAAGAAAGTTATAGCTATTCCTAATGCCGGGCATTAGCAGTTATCAGACAAACAGGAGGAAAAGTAAATCCGACAGACATCCACATACTATACAGAATTTCTCAAATTGTTTATTAGTATTGCCAAGAAAATGTTGCTGGATGTAGCACACCACTACCAATTTTTACACTGATCAGCACTGGGTGAGGTGGTTTCCTTCCATCCACTTGCAATGTTGACAACAGAAAAACTAACAAGTACTAGTTTTTTCAGTCAATCACCAGGTTGTAAATTCCACCTCATTCTTTATAAATCACTTTTCAAAGCAGCCCTCAATCTTAAACACAACACTGCACCACCTAGCAATTTCCCATTGTGTATTACTATACTGTTCTGAGTCGGGCAGAATTATCAACCCCCTTACATTTCTGCATTGGCCTCACAAACTATTCCCTAAAGGCAGAACCTTTGCGCTTTTCCTTTGTCTAGTGGAAATACATGGAACTTGTTTGATCTTACACAGGATTGAGGGAATTGAAGTGGGTTTTTCTGAAGCTCCACAGAATTTCACAGTTCTGATGAGTCACAGTTGTTTGTGAACATTTTGGTTATATCATGTTGGTTTCAGTGGTTTCCAAGCCACCAAAAAATACTGAAAAGTTAATGAAATTTGAGATGAAATTTGAATGAATTGCTGCTGTTTCGCAACAGCGTCCCAAGGAAAAAGAAATCCTCAAGCAGGTCTCAAATATACATATAATAAAAGCTGAAATAAACACATTACACAGGATTAACATGTATTGGCTGTCAGTTTCTTGACATAAAGGTTATCACCAATATGTGGGAGCACATGCATTACTAAGGGGCCCACGTCGTGGAAATGTGTCCGACTGACCTGCACGCCTAATCATGATGCGACTGCACATTGTGCGGTCACATTCCCGCATTTCCCTATGGGAGCATGTGTTACCGGACGTAGTACATGATCCTATAGGGAAATGTGAGGTTGTGTTAATCCCTGCACTCTGTGGCAGGCACTTCAAGGTGCCTGGCAAAAGGTGCAGGGATTAACAGGGGGGCACCAAAGGTGCCCCCTCTGCCCCCAACTTGCAAGGGAAAGGGGGCCCTAGCAGGGTCTCCATGTCGGAAAGCCCGGCATGGAGACCCTGCCCAAAACCGTGCATCATAATATGGACAGCATAAACCGCTGTCCATTTGAATTACGGGCCGGTTCTGACTGGCCGACAAGCCAACCGGAATGACTGGCCTTTTTCAATTCCGACCGGCTATATCATAACCAGCCAGTCGGAATTGAAACCGACGATGAGTGACCTGAGGTCGGAGGCTTTCCGACAGGAATTGTAATCAGCCCCTATGTGTTGTCATAAAACAATGGATTAAGTTTGGTTGGGCTGTTTTGACTGTCACATTAACTTGGATCATCTGGTAGCTTAACTTTATAGTGACCATGAGACACACCAATTTGACTACCCCCCCCAAACTCAACTAAATCAATGACGAGACACAACTGCTTTCCATGGGTAAAAGGTCATGTTTAGCAACAGTCATACACAAACATGATGATCATAAAATTCAAGCAGTAAAGGTAAAAACTATTTTGAGAATCATTAAAACAGTTAATGAGCATACACTTCTAGAAAAAACATGTGCGAACAATAGCAGTACATGTAGCAAGCACCTATTTAAAACTAGGCATAGCCTGAGATTTCACAGAATTTAGGGCAGTAATCTTATAATTTTGAATGACTGTCTGAACCACAGAGATGAAACCACCTCTAACCCTGGGGGCAGTCTCAACCCCTGGCGCTCTAGACAACTTGCCATGGCCCCCCTCACACCAAACTAGTAAATGAGGCAGACAATGAGAGCAGGAGCTAAAGCCCCTTGTTTTGCACTGGCAACCGAGCCCGCAAGCCGGTGCCGATGTCTCTTGCAGAACTAAGGATTTTTGTTCTCTCCCCTCAGTGCTGTCCTAGGAGTTATTTTTTGTTTAGGCAAACTTTCTATCTCTGTGAGGCGTCGGTATTGCATGCCACTAATCCACCATGAGGGTTACCAGAGCAATGAGGCCCTTTATCCTCCCAACCAAAAAACAGAGACTAAGTTAATGTCCAAATGTCCTCAATGAAGAGTTCTGTCCCCAAGTCAGAAAGATGTACTCAATAAAAATGGAACATCTGTTCATTCCTGAGGAGTTTCTGAGAAATATCCCTCAGACAGCCAGATACCACACACAGTTTGGCCATTTCTGAATTGAGTCACTGCACAAACACATTCATGTGCCTTGGCCCAATGCCCTGACTCTACTTGCGACGAGGTATCATGTAAGATAATGCAAAGAAAGTGTCAGGGTATGTAAAATAGGTGTGCTGAAACAACAATTAGACAGAAACAGATATAAATGGTTATAAGCACCAACAGAGTAAAAGGATGGCAGATTCCTACCATACTGCTAAAACAATGAATACAGGTAGGTATAAAAATATATGACAATAAAATGCGTACTCCTACGATGCAACCCTAACCAGATGTACCTAAGTGTAGCTAGCATGTAATTAGGTGTGGAGCCAAGAATCCCTCTAGGATAAAGTCAACCCAATTACCTGATATGGGAGACTGTGGGACCCCATCTTGGTCTCGAGATGGACACCCCGCAAGGGATGTCAGACCACTACAAACTGGAGTGTCTGCATGCAGGAACAGCCGCGGTCGGTAGTAGGAGTAACTGCAGGGCGGTGATGTGGGGAGGTGGATGGGGAAGGGTAGGGGGTAGTAAACTATGGATTCCGGAGGTTTACAGGTAAGTTAACATATAAATTAATAAAACGAATTTCGTTGCGTGCACAGCATCGCATTTGGGGATACAGTGCACGCAACGAAATTCGTTTTATTAATTTATATGTTAACTTACCTGTAAACCTCCGGAATCAATAGTTTACTACCCCCCGCCCTGCCCCTCCCCCTCCCCACGTCACTGCCCTACAGTTACTCCTACTACCGACCGCGGCTGTGCAGGAACCTCAGCGTCTCACGTCAGTGTGTAAGCATAGATGTCCTTTTCTCCTCTCCCTGCCTCATCAAAGATATAGTGTTTATACACCCAAAGTGGTACCCTCAGGGGATCTACCTTGCTGTGTCATGTCGGACTTAGGATGACAGAAAGAATGACCCTTATACATAGTTATTATGCAGGAGATGGTAGTCATGCTGAGTTTCCAAGAATCGTCATTCATAATGGATGAGACTAGTTTTCAGGGAAAATTCCAGGTCCTGTTAGCAGTACCATAACTAGGTAAAAGGTCAGTCCCAGGAACCATTCTGTAGTGAAATGGCAGGGGAAATATAGGTGAGAGGTTAGGTTGCTACCTGAGCCTATATTGGGGTACCTATATGAAACATAACACACCCCTCAAAGTTTTGTGAAGCTGCTACGTGAGCCTTAGCGTATAATACTTGCCTGCCCTGTTTACGCAACTCCTCCAAGAGCAGGCACCGAGAGGGAACCGAGAACATGATTCCAAGGTGATTTTTGCTCTGGAAAACCCTATATATTAGGAAAGCACACTCATATGCCACTCTTGTAAGCTTCACTAAGGAAGCTGCTACCTGACTAGACAAGGTAAGACACCAATCTTCCACAGATCCTCTGGGAACTCCATCATCTTTTCCACTGGATGCTGGTGGAATCTCCAAAACTCCTGTAACTTGGAGTGAGAAAAAAAGCATCAGCTGTGTTTGTATGAACACTGGGGACATATTTGGCTATCAAAAACACATTGGGGCAGATTTATGTTTCCTGGCGCATCCCTGCAAATCAGCAGGGATGCGCCAGGAAAGATGCGTCACGCAAGTTTACCCTTGCGCCACCACAGATGCGCCGCATTTACAATGCAGCGCATCGTGGCGCAAGGATAAACAGAAGCGTGACGCATCTGATGGCGTAAGGGCGGCGCATTGCTGGAGTCGTGTCACAAGCACGACGCAACTCCAGCAATGTTTAGGGGCTGCCCGATCCTAACATGCTGGGTCATGCCTTACGCCTGCTTCAAGCAGGCGCAAGATTTTGACACAGCAGCGTCGGAAAAGTGACTGAGTGAAATCTTGTAGATTTCACTGCGTCACTTTTCCGAGGCTTTTTCCGATGGAACGCCCACCCTGCATACATTAAACCTGACGCAGGTTTAATGTGGTGCAGGGCTGTACACCGTGACGCATCTCCATAGATGCGTCACGATGTAAATGGGGCGCAATGTGGCGCAGGGTTTCCGCCGCCGCTGCGTAACAAAAGTGATGCAACGGCAGCGTAAAAGTGGCGCAAGTCTAACATAAATCTGCCCCATTGACTTTAAGGGAGAGGAGAACCAAGTTTTTCAAGAGCCTTAGAAGAAGCCTGCAAGAAACCCTTTGCCTGTTAACCGCCTCAACCACTGACATGTTATCTGACCATTATATAACGTCCCTATCTCTGAACTTATCTGACCAATTGCTGACTGCCATTACAATGGGGAATAACTACAATAAATTAAAAAAAAATTGCTATGCCTTTCTCATGTCAAGAAGGAAGCCAATCACCCCAACAACATCTGCTATCCAGAGTCACCCCAAACTCATGCTGCCTGCTGCATCCGGGTACAAACCCAGTACCTGATTGAAAATGGATGTTGCAGGCCAGACCACTGAGCCACTAAACTGATCTAAGAAATTGGGCCAGATTTTCAAGTCTTCCCTACCCTCAGTAGGCAGTCACGTGTGATGGTGTTTTTTTAAGCCTGCCATTGATCTAGCTATGGACCTAGTAAAAGAGCTTGCCATGAGCATGATTCTGAGTGTGGAATTGAGATGGTTCACCCGTACCTGCAGCTGGTGCAGCATTTCATTCTTGTGGGATAGCACCACGCCAATTGACTCACTGATTGCCCTGACTTTTTCCTGCAGAAGGTGACATTCACCACCACAGAGTCGATATCGATTCTCAGGGAAGTAAATATAGGTATATAGGTGTAGGTAATAGATATTGCAACTGGAAGGCCCAACTGTCTTGTCAGCTGCGAGCAGGACCCTTACATTCTGGAAAGGGCAATGAATGCCCCTAACACACAATCACATTTGGTGGTTCCATGAACAGCACATGATCAAAGTAGTGAATTACATGCTGACACCCAGTTTGCTCAGTGAATATCAATTCCAAAAAGGAACTAAACTGCTGAAAATAGTTACAGGACACAGCGCATCCCATTGGCATGCATGTCATAGTAAAACTTGTCTTTAAACTAAAAGCCCAGGTGGTGAGAATCATCAGTTTGTGCAGGTAGGAGCCAGAAGGCAGACTCAATATACGTCTTGGCAAGGAGGGTGCCATGCCCCATGTGCCAAAACTGCAAGAATGCCTGATCCACGAGGCTTCCTTGACTGAGCACACCCGAGGGTCGATGGCACTCAGGACAGATGCCCCTTTTGGGGTAGACAGGTTATGAAGCAACCCAAAATGGCCAGGCTCTTATTTGGGTACTATGCCCAATGGTGAACATACGAAACCAGGAAGAAGAGGGTCGGAAAATAGGCCCACTACTCTGTCTAGGAGTGTCTCCTTGAGGAATGTCTTTGTCACTATGCCAATATGAGCATGGACAGAAATCTGATTCCTGCATGCAGGAATGTGGGCAAACCTAGGAGCAGGTGTCCAGAAACCAGAAGAGAAACCAAGGTATAAAGTCTGTGCTGCCTTTTTCTTTGGATACAAGCTAAGCCGAGGCAACAGTTTGTCAGTCCTAACTGGCATGAGTAGGAGGTGCATGGTTGAATTTGCAAATTCCTGTTGCGCATGTGCATGCTTTTCTATTAAAGGCCCAACAAGATCCCCTTTTGTCTCAGCCAGAGTGGTTCTGGTGAAAGGGCTGCTTCAGTGGGGTTTTATTATTGACTGACACCAGACACACATTTACCTCTTTGTGATCTCACCCAATGTGAGGGTCTTCCAATTTTGCCCACCTGAAATTCCGATCATAGTCAAGTCACACTGTCCCTTCATACACATGATGAGCCTTAAGAATCTTGTTAGCATAGACAATCATTGATAAGCTTCTTCTCCAACATAACCATCATATAGACATTAAAAACAAACAACCAGTTAGTTATATTTTCCTCCACTATTGGCCTCTTATCCTTCACTTCCCCTCCTGTTCACTAACTTCAAGCTTCCGTTTTCTCACACAAATTAGCAAAATGATATCAACAAAATCCCCTTCCCAAATCTTCATACTTCACATCTATTGGTACATGTGAGACTAATTTCCCCAGTACGGACAAGTTTGTATTTTGCTCACCAATCTCCTTCAAAGGACCACCTTTCAGACCCTCCCTCTCACCTATCCACTTCCTTGAGTGCCTCCTTGCTCACCACCACTGACCCAGGTTCAACCTCCTTGTATCTCTTACTGGTCACCCCCTTCTCCTGTTCTGCTGCTATGGCCTTCACTTGATTTTTCAAACTCTGTAATGACCACAAGCACTGTGTTTGATGGGGCCTAAGGAGAAGCTATGGAGGAACTAGTGGAGGTGTTCCCAGGGTCACCTGCCAGTTATGACAATAACTGGGCAATAGATGCCACACCCCTAAGGTATGGTTAGAGGTATTATTACTGACCAACGGGGGCTGGGACACTTGAGGATGGTGCAGAACCAGCCAAACATTACCCACCACCTAGGTGAACTGCTGCCCTGTTGATGTAACAGTTGGGGTGGGCTTGCCAGAAGGTGAGTAGCACCATGGCCAGGGAGAGAACTTTCAAGGTTTGCCTAATTTCACCCAAAACTTGCAATACCTCGCTGGACTCATTGCTATCATGTGTGGCGGGGGCTGACTGGTGTCAGGTACCGGGGCAATCACTGGAAGGCTTGGTGCTAGATTAACTTTCTGTTCACTGATTTATGACCCCTCAATAGAAACCCCCTGGCTAGGTGGAACATGACCCCTAGCAGCACTATCCCCAGGTGCTTCTTTCCTTGTCCTCTTCTTAACAGGGTGAAAAGTTCCCGATGGTGGGACACAGGATCTTCTGGGACACTCAGCTGTCTGAACCTCAGGCTCCAGATCTGATTCTAGCACTGACTCTGAAGACCCACTCTCATGACTAGGGGTGGGCGAAATTTGCGAAATTCGCTTTCGCAAACTATCGCGAAAATGTTGAAAATCTCCACAAACACGCCGGAAATATCGCAAAGACGCGGACGTTTTTTCCCCGCCTCTTCGCGGTATTTTTTGCGTGATCGCGGCTCGCCAACTTACCCATGCGGTTGCTCACGAGCACGGCCATCTTGTTTTCACTTGTCCCACCCTCTTGAGATGCTTACTTCCTGTTCCGGGTCGCGCAATGCATATTCACGCCCGTTCGCGGTAGATATTTCCTGTTCGCAAACGCTTTTACTTGATTGCGATAGTTTTTGCTTGCTCGGGGAGAAAATATCGCGCAAACTTGCGCACGTGGTCGCAATGGGCGTGGCCATCTTGTTTTTCACTCTATTGCATGGTTCTGGGGCGTGATTTTGAATTCTCCCTGCATCTTTTCAATCCTTTGTTTGAAGCCACTTTTTTTTTATCTTTCTTATTTATTATTTCTCTAACTATTTTCCTGCTTCTATATTTTTTGTTTTTGTCTACTTTTTTTTAGTTTTTTAGCTACTTTTTCACTTTTTCTATTTATTTCCTTTACTTCTTTAATTTTTTTACCTTTCCCGCCCCGTCCCAGAACCATGTCAAAGGGTAGGGCTCGTTGTCGCAGCTAGAGCCGCGACCGCCTTCCTTGCGGAAGGCGGCGCCCACAAGGGGTGCAGGCACGGGCCTTATTTGGGGAGGTGGAGTTGGCTGCACTCATTTTCTTTGTGCAGCGCCACCTCCCCTCAACCCTGGCAGCAGGTGGCAGGCCTGGGTCCGGGTACGGCTTCCGGGAGCGTCGACAGCGGTGGGGGAAGGTGCGCCGGGCAGTGTTGCGCTGCTCTGGGGTCCGGCGCACCCAGACGCAGTTGACGCACCGGTGGTCCGACATCCTGGACCGTGAGCAGGACCTGCTGGACCTGCTAGGAGTGGAGATCCTGGGTCTTGGTGAGTAACTATTTAATTATTACTACTTTGTGTCTGTTCTTCTGCTCTGTGTTATATATTGCGAATATCTTTTTTTGTCTTCCAACCAGCTAGAATGTTGCTGCTTACATTCCAGGTTAATTACGTTTAAAAGTCTTCTGTGATTATGACACAGGTGCTCCTCTGCGCTACTACTAATCTTACTTGTTTGCAACTTTGCGTTTGCGCTCGCTTAGCGTGATTCTGTAAGAGTTTATTTTAGAGAAATTAAGTTACGTAATGCTACAGTGACTCTAGTCCACTCCTTACTTTGTCCTGTCACTAAGAGATAGGGGCGGATTGATACTTAGGTTTAGGTACTTTGTATGAGTTTCTAATTTGTTAGTGGTATGCGTGATGCCCCCTCAGTTACGTGACGTGCTGCTAGTACGCCAGTCTTTATTAGAACCTTTTCTAGTTTGTTCAATGAGTGGTGGTAATTGGCTTAGCACTAGCAGAACATCAGCATCAATCAATCAACCCAAAATTTGGTGTATACAAAAAATGTAGTCATGTGTCCTCCATTTGACCATATGCATTGTTGAGGAATAAAAGAAGTGTAAATGCATACTTAATGTGCAATTGGCATGCCTGGAATAGGTGGGCTAGGTCAGGTGGTACGTCGTACTTAGGCTTAGTTGTAACTTAGTATTCTGGAATCAGAATGGAAGACTGAATTACTGTTCATAAATAGTAATTTAAGTAGTCGATCCGCGAATCCCCCGATACTACTTGTTGACCAGATGAGATCGGTCAATTTAGTTATTGCAATTGTTGTTTATATAAGTGTTTTTTGACCGTTCTTTAAAAATATTGTATTTGTTTGACACCATCCATCAATGTTTGTCTCTTTCTTATATCTTTCCTGTTCTTCCGCACCCAGGGGCAGACAGACAGGGAGTGGGCAGTCTGCAGGAGAACAGTCAGAACACCACCACCAGGAGGACACCAACGAGGGCTCCTCTGCTGGCCCCAGTAAGTCTTCTTGTTTTTAATAATATTTCTTATTCCATAACTTTTACAGCACCATATTTTTCACGAACTATTGTTTCAGTTTCCCAATGCTATTTTTTACCAACAATTATCCTTCGATCTGTACGGTTTCAAAAATCTTGTTATCCCTGCCTCTGCTATGATGAATCTCTGTACTACTACTACTATCAGTCTGTCTGTACTGTAGTAGCTAAGTTTGCCACGTTGGCCAGTGCCACTCTTTATTTGAAAGGTTGTAATAAAACTCAGATTCACCAGTAGCTCTAGCCATTGAGCCCAGTCCTTTGGGTCGTCCTCTTGTACTACTTCTAGTCTTATTGATCTTGAGTCTTTGTTAATCTTGAGGCTTTGACAATTCACAGCAACAAATGCCCAACCAGATGTATTACTATTTTGATATGATAGCCTATAGGACATACTACTACTGTTGTAGGGATCTTGCACATACAGACCTTTGCACAAGAAAATAGGATGTTGGTGATGGTAGGTTGGACCTTCCTCACACACCTCAATCAGAAATTCAGAACCCACCACAATCCCCTGCTCGACTATAGTACTGTCTTGTCATAACTATTAGGTCTCCGAACCCTCCCCCCAAGATACCCAACAAGTAGACAACCCAGAACATAACATAACACACCCAACCTCTCAGTCGTGGAAGCAATGCACATGCACACCCTTCCTTTAATTTGCTCACTCGTGTAAGTTAGTCCACACCACATACCACCAAGTCTATGTAAGTTCAAAATGTTTATTTTGAATTGAGAAGCTCTGTACATTGTTATATTATATAATGCAGCACCAACCGGAAAATCAATAACATTAAAACAATAAACATTGTTACACTTACTTACAGTTGGAAATTAAATCATGATAACTGAACAGGCAGCACCACCATCCCCTAGGAATTTAGTTTATATAAATTTATAAATGAAGATCTCTGAAGGGACCCCTCACCTTAGAAGAACCTAGTACTGGTAGTTGTTGCATCATTCATAAGCTCTGCAAAGCTCTGGTTCGTAGAAGGGAATCTTCCGTCTGTAATGCGAAAAATGAAATAGTGCGTGTTAGTATATTGCAACTTGCAAGCATTTCTCAGCCGTGCCAAAAAGTGTAGCATTTATGGATAAGCAATATGGACTAACAGTACACCAGTACTTCATAAAAAAGTGGCTTGTTAATGTTTTTGTTGACCGCTTGTACGCAGCGCGTAGACAGTAGCAGTGTGAGGCAGGTCATGTGGGCTCAAAGGTGTCTTGTACAAAAAGCTGCAAGGTAACGTCACATGTGCAAAAATAAAAGACACAAAGGTAAAATGGTTGCAAGGCTCGGGCTAACTAAGCAAAGGCTAGAATGACCCTAGGGGGGACCATATATAACTATTAGTGTCTACTCTACTACTACCTGATTTATACTAGTGATGTATGTTAGTATTAACTCATTTTTCAATCTTGATACTGATCAATAGGGGGATGTGTATATGACGCCTAATAAATGTGTAATGTTTTCTAGGTGCACTACCGACCACCATTGCCGGGGCCAGCGAAGGCGACGCGGAGGGAGAGTATGTGGCAGTTGGGGCAGATACCGACGATGGAGCGGTAGGGGGAGTGGCAGCACCAGTGGCGGGCGGTGGTAAGTTAGATTCATAATCCTTAACTATTGTTGACAGTACCCTCACTGCAAGGGTGTACTGTATGTATACTGTACTGTTGAGACTTAGGGCCCCATTAGGATGGCGTGCGTATTGCCCCCGCTGGGCCGGCGGTATTCACCGCCGACACCGCAGGGGCAAACCTCCCGCCATCCCTGTAGAAAAGAGTCAGACCCCCCACATGTCGACCAGGCGGAAAAGGGTTCAATATGGTGATGGTGTCTCTCGGAACACACCGCCAGCCATATAATCTGCATTTTGGAATGCCTTTGCGTGGCGGCATTGCCGGCCACCACGGAAAGGCATGCAGACATTGCAGAGTATGCTTGGGGTCCCCCATGGAGGGTACCTATGCTATGGTACCCCCCTGCCTTTCAAAGAAAAATGTGACAGGCTCCGCGCGGGGCCTGTCATGTTGTGCTTGGAAAAGCAGCACAACATGTATTTTTAGCATTGCTTTCGGCACTGCCAACCAGAATGTAAAAAAAACCAGGATGCGCCCACCACTGTGCCGGGCGCATCCTCCTAATTGTCCCCGCGGGACCCCCATCCTTTTTAGCGTGAGGATGGCGGGCAGACAAAGTCCACCCGCCATCCAATGTCCTAAGTAAGTATGAGTTGTTGTGAACATTTGAAGAGTGAACTAGAAGACTAGAATCCCTTTAATTGGCAGAGGAGCGGGAGTATTGAGTAACCAATGGCCTCATCTATCTGATTTCAACTTCGCTTTGAAAGTTTTATGGAGAAGAGCACCTGGTGCACTGTTCAACTAAAAAGTGAAAGACGGGTGGAAGGAAGAAGGACGGGTGAGATTTAAAATGTTATGTACTACTGTGCTTTATAGTGCTACTCTACCATGCCACTATGTGTATAAATAATTAACTTGTCTTACTGTTTTTCTAAGAGTATATTTTACAATTGTCTTGTGTTTTTTCTTTTTGATACACAGCTACTCCTAAGGTCAATCGTAAGGAGTTGGCCGCCAAGGCCCGGCGCCGGAAGCTGGAGGCAATCCAGCATGAATACCGGCGGCTGGTAGTCTTGGTAGAGGAGGAGGAGGAGACTGCAGCAGCACTTGAAGCCTCCTCCAGTGCCCCGGGCCCCAGCCACCGCCCTCCAGCGGTACGGCACCACCGTCTGGTGGCTGCCCGCCGCCACCGCAATGCCATCTCACGTGCCCCCCCACTGTGGCTGCAACTGCCGTGCCCTCAGACGCCGCGTCGCCCGTCTAGAGGAGCAGATCCGTGTCCTCCTTCAATCCCGCCCCACACCTTAGTCCCTGTCTTCTGCCCCTTTTTAAATTCTTGTTTGGGTGGGTGGGAACTGGTTTGGGCGTTGGGTTTTTGATTTTCGGACTACTATTTTCTCCTGGACTTTCCTACGGACATTGGTTGGGTTTAGGGAGGGGGGTGGGTCAGCATTTGTGGGTTTTTAGTTTATTTATGTTAGGGTAAATTAAATATATTGTTCTATGTTACATGCAATGTTGTTAATGTTTTGTAGGTGGGGTTACTGTTTTACATCACACTGTTTCCTTGCTGGTGCAGGGCCGCCCATAGCCAGTGTTTGATTTAAATAATTGGCTGACTGTGTAAGACACAAACAGATAGATGCGACACCCCTCAGTGATTGACTTGTCCTACTAGTACTTTCAGTCTCTCCTCTAGTCTATGCATTCTTTATCTGCACTCAAAGGGGTGTGTGAGATTGAATTCATTGAAAACATGTCCATTATTAATTCTGCCTCCCCCAAACTTCTCTCTTACCTGTGCTTGATGTTTAACTTAGGCACAGCAATGGCTGCATGGTGAAGATGGTTTCCTTTTTCTAACATGCAATGATTGGGGTTGTGGTGGTAGTATAGTAGTAGTAGTAGACACTGGCAGGGCAGCAGCATTTGCAAAGAAAGAAAAGGAGACAGTCAATCGCCTTTGAGAGACTGTTAGAGGAGTAGTAGAATGAATTACAGTACAGAACTTACCGAGCAACAATAATATGCTAAAATATTTTACAACAAAACATAATGGTGGTTGGGATAGCCTACTAGACAGAGTTACAAACTATAGTTGTGTCGAGTCACTTGACTAGGCCTACAGCCTAACAGTTAGTGCTGTGTATGAGGAATGACAACAAACAAATCCAATCAATGCCGGCAATTAATGCTGAGGTATATTTTCCTTTGTTAAATAAAATAACCTCTAAAATATCCTACTACTGGGTGGGCAAGCAGAAGAAGATCATCGCTCTGCCTTGAAATTGAAGTACTGTTGCTTTCGCCACATCCGCCCCAGCAAGCGTGTGATTAAGTATTGGTGTACATTTAATTTAGTCACACCTCGACAATAAGTCACACAGCCCGGGGAAAGAGGGTTAGGGTTTGTTGAATGGATGGAAAGGGGGTTTTGGGAAAGGTTTGACATTGAAAAACAGTATGCATGGACAAACAAACGACAATCTTTGAAGACTACCATATCCATATGTTAAGGGAGAAAAAGGAAATGCATGCATGATGATGAGAGACCCGGATTACATACACTTCTTGTTCTGTTGTTCCGGCCTTAATACTTTTACAGATAGCAAATAGAAATTTTAAATATTGGTAGGGAAGAATCGTAAACAGAGAGCAAACCTAATGATGATAATAACAACAACAAGAACACACTGTTGTAAAGATTGTAGACAAAAAAATGATTCAAATTATTTAAAAGAAGATAAAAGTTGATACTGTTACTGTGTTATCCTGGTAAAAAATGTGGACTGGATTTGCATCTCGGCATTCCTCTTGGTCCTCTCGTCCATCAATCTTGGGTGTCGCCACTCGCCACTGCCCGGCTGGAATTTTTTTTCACGATTTATTGGTAAGGTAAGTGTGCATTGTAATGTTTTCCCAAGTATAGGGCAAGGCCCGGCCTGTAATTGTAGATGGAAAAACAAAGGGGATATTGAGAAACAAAGTTGAAACAAATGCACAAGTTATGGTGTAGTGCAACAAGAACACTTTCCGAGGTGGCATGTATACATCATCTCTACTCTAGTCTGTTTCCAGCATTGACCTTCAACAATAACAGGAGAGAGCAGGCCCACAGTGACAGGTCTGACGGCACGTTGCTTACCAGTAGCACATCCTACGTTTAGACTTTAGAGTACTTTTTTTTTTTTTAAAGAGTTGGACAAAGGCAAAGCACATTATCCATTCCAAACATAGCATTTTACAGTTTAAGTTAGTAAATCAATGCACTGCAGTCATCCCACCGCTACACTCGAATCCACTTCTACACAGACATTTGAGTCTGCTGTGGTTGTTGTTGAAGTGTTTACCTTTAGGCTTTTAAGTTTTATGCCACTCATGAAACGTCCTCCTGACTTGTTATTATTCCATCAATCATCATCTCAGATACTTGTACTGACTGACTGTGAAGATCGGCCTGCAGTAGAAGTAAAATTGTTATTACACAACAAGAGTAGAAATATTATTGACTTGAGTCAGTCTTTAGTGTGTACAGAAAGATAGATTACTAGTACACTTTGACTTCACTTTGTGCACAATAAACAAACATCGAAAACACAAACACCAATCGCTCAGAGTCAGGTGTCCAATGCATGCCATTAATTGTCATTACCTGTTCCTTCTCATCTTAAGTTAACGGGCCGTCTATTTCGCCATCATCATCATGGACGGTGCTGTTGTGTAAATCATACGCATTGCGCAGATTGAGTGAGTCCCCTTCCTGTATTGAATTAAAAGCAATGTATCACCAAGCTGCAGGAGAAGTACAAATTTCTTATTTGCAAGAAGGGGAAAATTCACCTTGAGTTAAGTTTAGTGTGTACTGTAGAAAGATGATTAGTGCACAATTACATAACTTCATGCAAAGCAAACACAACAAAATCACTCAGTCTGCGACTTTGCGACCAATGCATGGCATCAATCATTACCGGTTCCATCTTATTTTCAGTTAATGGGCAGTCTCTCTCGGCTCTGAAAGGAGGATAGCTATAGTAGTCATCTGATTCATGCTCCACTTCTTTTGGCGGGACTAGGACAGTTTTAATTTTTTCTTCTATTTACCATCATCCAATCATCATTCATGAGGGCAATGGATTTGGGCGGGAGATTCAGTATGATGGAGCGGAGGAGCTGGATTCGGAGGACTGTACTGTCAAATTGCAGACACCTGAAACTTGTATATTAAATAAGAAGAGTAGAAGATGGTGGTAATGGATTTGTTGTGATTCACAAGTTTGTAACCAGAACGACAGACACACAAATAAAGGGGGGGAAAAGGGAGGAAGACAGTAAGTGCAAGCCTAATTGTCAGGGAAGTATAGCTCGTCCTCAAACTCTGGGGGGTCAGCCAGTAGTAGGTAATCATGTGACACACTACTTCCGTCACCTGAGCCGCTGTCCTCATCTTCCTCCATTGCTTCATGTATTGTGTAATTCCCCAACTCAATCCAATGCCATCCATGCCCTAAATGACGTCTAAATTCAACAGACCACACAGAAAACACTTGATTAATAAAGCTGTGGCTACCTGCTCTGATCCTAGTGGATGAAAAAGCAGGCCTGTTGGCAGACAAGGCCAGGCAAGCTTGCAGGCCAAGGCTTCAAAATGGCCACCAGCCACATGGCCAGGCCCAACAACATCAGAAAGGCCACCCCAAAAAACCACACTTCCCCAACTCAATCCAATACCATCCATGCCCTAAATGATGTCTAAATTCAACAGACCACACAGAAAATGCTTGATTAATAAAGCTGTGGCTACCTGCTCTGATCCTACTGGATGAAAGCAGGCCTGTTGTCAGACAAGGCCAGGCAAGCTTGCAGGCCTAGGCTTCAAAATGGCCACCAGCCACATGGCCAGGCCCAACAACATCAGAAAGGCCACCCCAAAAAAACACACTTCCCCAACTCAATCCAATGCCATCCATGCCCTAAATGATGTCTAAATTCAACAGACCACACAGAAAACACTTGATTAATAAAGCTGTGGCTACCTGCTCTGATCCTACTGGATGAAAGCAGGCCTGTTGGCAGACAAGGCCAGGCAAGCTTGCAGGCCTAGGCTTCAAAATGGCCACCAGCCACATGGCCAGGCCCAACAACATCAGAAAGCCCACCCCAAAAAAACACACTTCCCCAACTCAATCCAATGCCATCCATGCCCTAAATGATGTCTAAATTCAACAGACCACACAGAAAACACTTGATTAATAAAGCTGTGGCTACCTGCTCTGATCCTACTGGATGAAAGCAGGCCTGTTGGCAGACAAGGCCTGGCAAGCTTGCAGGCCTAGGATTCAAATGGCCACCAGCCACATGGCCAGGCCCAACATCAGAAAGCCCACCCCAAAAAAACACATTTCCCAACTAATTCCAATGCCATCCAGGCCCTAAATGATGCTTGAAAATGAAATACATTCAAAAAACACCAAAGGAACAGTTGCTTCATCATGCACACACCCATGAGGCCATGACCAGCTCGGGCCTACTACTGACTACTACTACCCACAACATTTAAAAAAAAAAGGAATGATGATAGTTACCAAAAATAAATTGTAGTTCCAACAACTGCAATGCCCCCAATCAAACAGAAACAACAACCACTTACTTGTAAAATATCCAATTAAAAAATCCTCAAATTCAATTGCAATGATGCAGCAGACAAAAAGAGTGATCTTTCCAGCTCAAAATCCAAAGGCAGAATGAGCAGGAGATGGACAAAGCACTGGGAGGAGCCTGCTGGACAGGAACAGGAAGTTGGAGATTCTGTGGCACTTCCTCCCTCTCCCCACCTTTTTAAAAAAGGACTCCTTGCACAAAAAAGGACAGCCAAATGTCAATCTGAGGAGTTGTTTTCATCCAAAATCATCATTTGCAGAAGGTATCATGCTGCTAGAGCTGATATTCTTCTCCAAATTGAAAATTTTACATGTTCGAGTTCTCGAGCTTCACATTACTTCCGCTGGATGTCGATGGCGTGTCCAAAATGACTTGATCGCGTTCTATCGCTCCCTGTCGCATTGGATATGACGTGTTCGGGGTCTCTTTTTCCTTTTTGCGTTCGATTAGACGTGCCCGCGTCCTCGCGCTCTCGCTCCCGGTGGAGAATGACGTGTTCGAGATCTCAATCTTCTCATACTCTCGCGGTGCATGATCGTGAGAAATAAGACGTGATCGCGCGACAAATGACGTGATCACGCGACAAATGACGTTAATGCGGGCGCGAACTGTCGCGAGACAGCGCAAAATGGCTACCAACAATCCAACATCTCGTGGAGAACGCGACCGGGTCTGGAAAACTTGTCGGCGAACGCGGGGATTCAGGTAAGGCGATCGCGCGCATGCGAGAATGTATTTGTTTACAGCACGAGCAAGAAAAAAATTACCGGTAAGATGCGGATTGCGGAAACTTTGACATTTTCGCGCTTTCCGCGGAACGTGAAAATGCCAAATTATCGCAATTTCCGCGAGCGGAATGGAATTTTGGCCCAGGCCTACTCATGACCTAACTTGGCCAGGACTGGCCTAAGCAACTGAATGAGCTCAGGGCCCGTACCCTTTCTCTTATTTACCCATACTTCAGCCATTCCGCAGTTGGCCCAGACAGAGAGCAACTAGTTATCACAAGGAAACACTTATAGAGTCAAAATGAACTGCAGCACTTAAGTGTGGGAGAGATGAGCAGAATAATAAAATAATGAAACAAAACAATACAACAACAATTGTCCAATTAGAGATTACCAGCACCAACTCCCAGACAATACAGCATCCCCTGTGCCTCTCCTGCACACTGACAATCCTTGTTCCTAGCCACAGGCAGCTGCCCACTCTGGAAATTGAGCACTTAGCTCCACAAAGCACCACATGGCTTGGAGTCATAGCCACCCAGGCCAGGACTGGAGACAGTGGATGATGCAAGCAAGACAGAGAGAGACATCACCCTAGTAAATTGAAGGGGGCTGGGAATAAGGCAAATAAGAAAATGAGGTCCTCTCAGGAGCAGCATTAATGCAGGCCTAGAGCTTGCAAAAGATAAAATTGTCAGAAGGGAATACTCAGTCGGGCCCAAGGTACTGGGACCCAAGTCTAGAAAGAAAAATGGACAGACAGAGGCTAAGAACAGGAGCCGCACCAATGTGGACCCGACCCCCCCTAATCAGGATGGTGTATATTAGTCAAATACTCAGTCTGGCTTTGAAGGAACAATGAGCTGAATCAGAAGCTACGCGGATGTGGACCTGACACCCACCAGATGGTAAATAAGTGGGGAGAATACTTTGTCTGGTCCAAGGCACCGGAGATCCAGGTTAACAGTACATAAATAAAAGTTAGGCCTCAAAAATGGTAGCTGCTCTAATATAAATCTGGCAAGCCTAATAAGGAGGGTCGAATTAGGCAAATGCTCCTTCAGACACAAGAGAGCAATGACACCTCAAGGGGACGCAGTCAGCACTCCATTGGGCCGGGAGCTTAGATCATAGGCAGTACTCTTTTCGGGGCGAGGAGATTAAATCCCATGGCCGGATGCTAGATCCTCCTAAAATGGCTGGAGCCCTTTCCTGGTCCCATTGTTGCAATGGCACATCAAAGAGTGGGAGGCCATGAAGCGGCTCCTCAGTAAATACCTGCTTGCTATTGGAAAACCGCAAGCAGGAAGTGAAGTGCTATTCATGTCTGCTGCTTCCTGTCTCTCTCCTATGAATCACAAGGTAAGGGACAGGAAGCACTTCCTACCCATATGGCAACCCCCCCATTCATCCGGCCATTAAGTCGTAAGAGTAGATACAGGGAGGGTGGCTTCACCGAGTACCCCAGTCACTATCAACACACACCTACAGTTGTGCACTCTGATCAATTGCAGTAACCTTATGGGTCTTTCTTAATGATTTTATGTCAAACACATGTTCTTTACCTTCTCATGTAACCTTGCTTCTTTGACTGTACATGTTACTTAAACATACTAATAGAATTCTTTGCACCTGGAGGCAGGAAGTGTTTTATGTTGATCCTTTCACTTACAATGGCTAATTCCTTCACCATCCTATTGTGAGAAATTGTCTGGCGCTAAATAGGCATGAGTGCTGTAAGCGTCTTAGTTTAGCTGATCTCCCACATTGTCGTAATCCAGCAATTTGAGATAGAGTCATGTCAAGTCTGCTCCAGCTCAAGTCTCAACTCTGGTAGAGATGCCAGTGAATGTTGGAATCAATAAGCACTACTTCAGTGCAGTTAAACTTTCATTAAAATGGGTTCTAACAAAAAGATATTGAAGTCTATTTGATATGAAACAAAGTCAAGAAATCGCATAAGTCCCTTTTAGGTTCTTCTGATGGAACTGGGATCAATGAACAGGCTGAGTGGTAAACAGCACAAGCCATTTTGAAATCAAGAACAGAGCCTGGTAGGAAAACTCGATTTGGGAGGTAGAAGAAAGACTGGAACAAAAATCCTTTGCGTGAATGTTGATTGCAGGTGATGTCCAAATCAAGTTTTACAACTTCTAATAGAATTGACTCCATCAGTCTAGGAGAGATATTTATACAGCTGCCTTTTCAGCATAGTCAGGCCTTCTGATGAGCACTTGGAAGTGCTGAAAACCAAGTTGCCCCCTTTTATCATGCTGTCTATGGTTGTAGCGGGTAGGCCTTTAGTGAATACCAGTGTAAAATTGAACTTTTACTGAGGTTTAATATAAGCAATGCTGCAGCCTGTCTTTCACATTGCTCTCATGTCAATACACATTGTTATGTTAACTTTCCTGGGTTATACAATTTTAGCTATGTACCTGCGTACAACACTTAAATATGATTTAGTTAGAATGCAACTTAATTTAATTAGAATGCAACTTTACTTCACTAACATTGGTGCCATCCATCTGCTCTGTCAATTGTTTGGATAGCCAAATACTAATGCCGCCTAGTCTGGCTTCCCCCTTATTCACCTTTTTCTACTCACCGCCACTTTTTTACCGCACTTTTGCAAGAACTTTTTCATCTCTGCTGTCTTCCTTTGTCCCTGTTTTCCAATCTTTCTCATCCTCATCTTGTTCCCTTTTCCACCTTTCACTCTCTTCCTTTGGGTTAAAGTATGATATTGAAAATGAGTCCCTGATGAGAACAAAATGAGTGCCAATGTCCACCATCTGCAACTATACACACAAATTAAGCATCCTATAAACCCTCTTCTATGGAGATCAACTATTGATTTTACAGGTGGAGCCCCTGTTTGCTCCTTTCTGGTAACACTGAAGAGTTTCCTTCATTGTTCTCTGAGAGTACATCCCCTCAACTTGTGTATTGCATGATGTTTTGTTAGTGGTAGCACAACTTTAATATTGTTGAAACAGTATTGTTACACACAATTATTGTGTCAAACATATTATGATGTCAAAAGTATAATGAGACATAATATCAGAGCTAAAAATATATTCTTTGAGGGCCTGTTTCACAGAGGTAAACTCACACTTTAGACCTTTCTTTTTATGTGCGGAGACTCTGCACTCATATAGATACTACTCGTAAATTCCTTTGTAAATAGCAAACAATTGTAAACTCACACGTAAGTTCACCTTTGTGAATCAGGCTCTGAGTGTTTGATATCACTTTAATATAGTTGAAAAATGAATACAGTGATATTATTTTTTAATCATTTTGTTATCGTTTGACTTTTTTGTTATAAGGTATTATTATATGAAATGGTCATTATGTTTAAAATGTTTTGTATCTTGTTTATTCTTGTTTTAGTACTATATCTATTTTGTAAATTTTGTTAACACTTTATTTATTGGTAGGTTGTTGTATTTGTATACGGGTAGAGTGGGAAGTTTCTAAATATATATATTATAGTTATTTAATAAATACTTTATTTTATAACATTTTTTATTAGATTACCAATATCTAAATGATATCTTTTTAATTAATTGATTTCATTAATTTAAGGTATTGTATTTTAGTCGCATATGTAACATATCTAGTATTTTATACTTTTTTTAATCATGTAAATATCTATATTTTCTAGCATTATTTTGACTAATGTTTTGTGGGTTGTTGGGTTTGTATAGGAGTAGGGTTAGAAGTGTTTTTACTATAAATGTTAGACATTTTTATAAATAGTTTATTTATTTTTTAGTTTATTATTTGTTATAATGAACATTATTTTACTCGTAAATTATTTTTTTATATTTTTGGGAAATGTCATGATATGTTTTAGAATTGTTAATAATTATTTTTAAGTGGTAATATAACTTATTTAATTATTGTTTACTCAATCTTTTTAGTATCATTTTTATTTTTGCGATTTCTTGGGATTTTGGAGTAGCATGTAGGGAATGTCTGGTGGTGAATTAAAGAGTCATGGGGGTAGAAACAAACTATAATACTCAAATGGAGACACTGTTCCTAAAGAGGGAAAGGGCAAAAGAGACCAGTTCGGAAAGAAATAAGGAAGAGTAAAGTCCTAGGCTAGTATTAGGCCCACAAACAATTAGATCAGGAGGGAGGGCATACCTTAGTTTCTCTTGTTGCCCTCACACACCCCGAAGGATGTCATGCTTCATCATTGGGCGTTTGCTCCTCGTCGGGCCGGCGCTGCAATGCCCTACGGGTCCCCCGAAGGGTCACTTTAGCGGAGATCTTTTAGAGAAAACGCCGTTTGGTGCATGCGGGTGTGTAGTTTGGGTCCTAATAAAAAGATATGTGGTAATGGGGGTGTGTCAGTGACGAGGTAGCCTAAAAATGTCTAAGGGTTACTGAAATAATAGGGTTTAATGTAAATAGCACCCTTGACATACTAAAAAACCGTTAGGTTGGGTGTTACCTTATTGGAAATAATGTACCATTAGGTAACTAGTGTGTGGTCATGTGGTCGACATGTTTCGCGCCCCAATGGTCCAAACAAGGATCCTTGGCGCTTCCTCAGGACCAAAAAAGGAATAATAGTGAATGTGGACTGAGGGATACTACCCACAGTTACTATCCGGGCGTACAGGTCAAGATAGCCCTGCTCTCTGTGTGAGAGTCAAGTCGCTCCAGGATAAAGGCCTAGGTAAACATAAAGAGAGAGAGAAAGGAGAACATCCTGCGTATTAAAGAATGTTCACCTGTCCGAAGCATTAATCATCAAGATCAATATCGCAGAGAATGGACTGAAAACTGGGATCAGTATTTCAGCCTACAAAACCCGTCTAGCAGAAATAAACGCGGAGATGACAGACCATCGAGATTATTTATTACAGCAAAAAGTGTCGAAACTACAAAAAGACATTAAAAGATTCGACAGAGAGAAGATATACCTGTATATCAAAGAGGAATACAGACCATCAGACAGTGATGCGGGCTCAGATGACGGCTCTACATCATCTACGAACTCAGGACGATCCATGTACAGCAACTCCAGCAATAGCAGCTGGGGCAGGAACGTTAACAAACCAGGCCTACTCCCTCCACCTCCGATGCCACCTATGTACGGCTATGCACACCAACCTTTTCCTCAACAAGGCCCGATGTGGTTTCCAGCCTTTCCGGGTCAACATCCAGGTTTCCAACAACCATTCTTCCCCAATGCACCTCCTCCTTTTCAGAACAGAGGCAGGGGACGAGGCAGAGGCAGAAGAAGAGGGCAAAAACAAGTCCAGTGGCAAGATCAAGAGACACAACAGAGAACAACGTGGAGCTCAACACTCCCAAGACCCTGATAGTGAACCTCTCAGATAGACACCTGAACACAGATGAAACGGCCGTCCTGGAACTGGGCTTAGGATTTGTACCCACCCCCAAGGAGGATAACTTCCGCTTGAACGAGGAGCTACAACAACTATTCCGTAAGATCCGCATCAAATCCTTTTTCAACAACAACCCTACTCCTGACCGCCAGGATACCGGACTTAGACCACCTTCCAAATTTACTCCATCAGCGGGCATGGTCCCAAGTGAAGTACTGACATTTGAAAAAGCAGTCCTTAAGGAGGCTAACAACCTGAGAAGTCAGCATGTCTTTGACAACTTACCCAAGAAATTCCGTGAGGCAGTACTGTCACTCACTAATGACGAAACCATCATTATAAAACTGGCGGATAAGGGTGGAGCTACCGTCATACTGTCAGTAGATGACTATGAAAGAGAATGCGTGAAACAACTCGGGAGAACTGAGTACTACAAGAAGTTGGAGACTGATCCCACCGAGAGACTTCTATCACGTATACGCATCCTTGTCAACGAAGCTACCAATGAGGGCTGGATCACATCTCACGAGGCGGCATTCCTCATTAATGAGAACCCCAGAATGCCGTACTTCTACCTACTACCCAAAATTCACAAGGGCATCACTCCACCGCCAGGACGACCGATCGTCTCTGGGATAGGCTCGCTATTGGAACCCCTGAGCAAGTTCAGTGACTTCTTCCTCCGCCCTTTGGTCCAAGCCACTCCGGCCTATTTAAAAGACAACAGGGACGTCTTGAATCTGATACAAGAGATTAACGACAACAATACCGAGACCATCAACCTCCTCTTAACTTTAGACGTAGAGGCATTGTATACGAATATCCCGCAAGATGCTACGATTGAAGTAGTAGAACAACTCCTACTCGAGACAGACCTACCCACCAATACACCTGCGATCTTCATCACAGAACTTATCATGCTGGCCCTTAAGAACAACTTCTTTATGTACAAGACTACCATCTACCATCAGATACAAGGGACCAGCATGGGGAGTACATTCGCGCCGAGTCTGGCAGGGCTGTACATGGCGCACTTGGAGGCTAATAACATCTTTACTGAGAATAACCCCTACAGAGAGAACATGGTAACTTGGAAACGATACATCGATGATGTGCTCATCCTATGGAAGGGTAGTGTGGAGACCTGCCAGGAATTCTACACATGGATAAACAACTTGAACCCTCATCTACGCTTTACCAAAACAGAGAGTGAAAAAGAAATTCCTTTCCTGGATTTATTGATCACCCTTGAAGGGGGAAAACTCAACACTACCATCTACAGAAAAACGACTGATTGCAACAGTCTACTGGATTTTCACAGCCATCACCCCAAAGCACTGAGGGAAAATTTGCCCTTCGGACAATTCCTGCGGATTCGCAGGAATTGTAGTGACACCCATGAATATGACATTCAAGCGAATTCCCTCACATCAAATCTGAAACAAAGACATTACCCAGAGAGGATTATACAACGAGCATGCAAACGAGCCAGGAACAACAACCGCCAGGCGCTACTAGAAGACAGGACTAAGGAAACCGGTAATATCATCACGTGTGTCACAACCTTTACCCCTCTGTCAAACCAAATCAAAAACATTGTGAACCGGAACTGGAAAATTCTGAACACGGGGAACCTCATGTTAGAGCGCCCCAGGTTTGCGTTCAAGAGGACCACCAACTTACGGGACCAACTGATCAACACGAGACCCCGCGCGAAGACCAATCGTCAGGAGTCCACGCTATGGTCCCTCCCTGCTGTGAAAGGCCATTACCCCTGCGGCAGTTGTAGTGCATGTCCCTTTACCAAACACACTACACACTTGGAGCTGGACAAGATCACGTGGGACCAACGGAGCCACACGAACTGCAACACAAAAAACTGTGTGTACCTCATCACCTGCCCCTGTGCACTTCGCTACGTGGGGATGACCACAAGACAAGTGAAACTGAGGATAAGTGAACATAGGAGTACGATCCGACGGGGGAGAACAGCAACCAGACTAACGAATCATTACATTGAGAAAGGGCATACATGTGATGATATCAAGTGGACAGTATTGGAAAACAACCAGCATTGGAATAACAACACCCTACTGCGCAGAGAACAACGCTGGGTACATCGTCTCCGGACCAATGAGGTGGGCTTGAACGATGATATACCATGGACTGAATTATAATCCAGCTTGAGGGGATGAAAGTTAAATAATCAACACACACCCCCACCTACTTTATAACAAGCTCATACCAAGCCACAACATGCCCAGGGCCACCTTTGTCTCTGTTATGTCTCCTTTTGAGTAACTCTGATTTAACAAGACACTATGCTCGAGCATATGCTGCCCTGAGTCACCTGTCATACAGTGACATTGACACTGAGGCACCATCCGCCCCTCTCTATGGGGGTGTGTCGCAGCTAGGAGCACCCCAACCCACGTAACTCCACCTTCCCTTTCAAAATTTTGGTCAATCGGGCAGGCAGCGACCCGATAAATCATTAAGGGTTCGGGTTTGTGGGTACGATTGTTCTTTCCCCCCCCTCTCCCCGATGCCCCCGAGACTCATCCAGCAATAAGCATTTCTACGAGTCTATGATTGATTGTACATATACGGGCACCACATTTATTCATTAATCACACAGTCTTCCTATAATAGAGCGCCGCATTTACCGCGCGAGATTAGCCACTTCGAACTGGGAAGATACAGTGCTCACATTCCTCAGCGATACGCACGCACCATTGAGAACTGCACAGGCACATCACCTTGACAACAGCAGAACGCCAGCCGGAGCCAATACTTGACACACGCAGGCGCGAAGTTCGCCTGTCTATCTCTTGCACATGCGCACCAACACACACTAACGATGCAAACACAGCTGCTCCTCGTAGATGACCGGACACGGGTATCGCCCCAATTAGTCTACGCGGGAACTACTAAAGAAACCCGGAGAAGTCCTCGTCTCCATTCCAGATAGGAGGACGATTGGGGTAGGTGGTTAAGAGGCCACGCCGGAGCTAAACTGTAAGTAAAACGCATGTAAAGGTGCCGAGGAGAGTGGCTATTTACTCAAAAAAAAGTTTATACGACAGCTCAGACTAGTTTTGGAATTATTACGAGTAAGGTTCACTAGCAGTTGCCTGTCATTTATTCCTTCTTTACAGCACTAGAAGGTGTGTACGCTCGTCCCCTAATCTATGGAGCATTATTCTCCCCGTTTTTAGGTGAGTGTTGTAACATACTATTGTACTAACCCTAACGATATAGACTGACTCACTGTATACCGTATGAGGACTTGTACATCTGTTTTGATCTCTGCCACGGTTAGTGCCTGGACTAATGGGCGACTCCGATCGGCGACGGGCTGTCTTCATTCCAGGTCACTTTCCCTGGCCCAGGCGCCCGGCAGCTTATCGTTGAGACCCCATCACGCCACCACCCGTGAGTGGAGGTGATATCCCTTTTGAATGATTTTACTATGTACTCGTTTTGGAATCTCTTGGACAGGTGAACATTCTTTAATACGCAGGATGTTCTCCTTTCTCTCTCTCTTTATGTTTACCTAGGCCTTTATCCTGGAGCGACTTGACTCTCACACAGAGAGCAGGGCTATCTTGACCTGTACGCCCGGATAGTAACTGTGGGTAGTATCCCTCAGTCCACATTCACTATTATTCCTTTTTTGGTCCTGAGGAAGCGCCAAGGATCCTTGTTTGGACCATTGGGGCGCGAAACATGTCGACCACATGACCACACACTAGTTACCTAATGGCACATTATTTCCAATAAGGTAACACCCAACCTAACGGTTTTTTAGTATGTCAAGGGTGCTATTTACATTAAACCCTATTATTTCAGTAACCCTTAGACATTTTTAGGCTACCTCGTCACTGACACACCCCCATTACCACATATCTTTTTATTAGGACCCAAACTACACACCCGCATGCACCAAACGGCGTTTTCTCTAAAAGATCTCCGCTAAAGTGACCCTTCGGGGGACCCGTAGGGCATTGCAGCGCCGGCCCGACGAGGAGCAAACGCCCAATGATGAAGCATGACATCCTTCGGGGTGTGTGAGGGCAACAAGAGAAACTAAGGTATGCCCTCCCTCCTGATCTAATTGTTTGTGGGCCTAATACTAGCCTAGGACTTTACTCTTCCTTATTTCTTTCCGAACTGGTCTCTTTTGCCCTTTCCCTCTTTAGGAACAGTGTCTCCATTTGAGTATTATAGATGACACACGGAGCACAGACACTGGACCATAACTAGCTCCCGGTCCCCCCCCTTTTCTTTGATGTACAGATAATTAGCACGGCGGCTTAGCCGAGGGACCCAACCTTACTCTTCTTTCCCACTCCTTTTTCCAATTGAGTACGTGAAAATGTCAACCAATAACATGGGGGATAATCTGGGACTCGGGTTTGATGATGACATCGTGGCGGAAATCCTGAGAACCCCCTCACTACTGGATAGTGAGGGGAATATGGCCAGTACGTCATCACAAGGTGACTGGAACTCCCTGGCATCACTTAAGAAATTACAAGTAAAAGTTGCCATGCATGGCACAATCATGACTGAATATTTGAGAGCAAATGCTGCACCCAATGGTCTGGTTGTTCGCACGGCACCAAGAATCTTCCTGGAAGATCTCATTTTCCGCAAAGAATGGAGCCAGATCGCATGGAAATGCACCCGCGACTGGCTCATCCTGATTATTGGCACCGCTAAACGTCTCTCCGAAGCATTAATCATCAAGATCAATATCGCAGAGAATGGACTGAAAACTGGGATCAGTATTTCAGCCTACAAAACCCGTCTAGCAGAAATAAACGCGGAGATGACAGACCGTCGAGATTATTTATTACAGCAAAAAGTGTCGAAACTACAAAAAGACATTAAAAGATTCGACAGAGAGAAGATATACCCGTATATCAAAGAGGAATACAGACCATCAGACAGTGATGCGGGCTCAGATGACGGCTCTACATCATCTACGAACTCAGGACGATCCATGTACAGCAACTCCAGCAATAGCAGCTGGGGCAGGAACGTTAACAAACCAGGCCTACTCCCTCCACCTCCGATGCCACCTATGTACGGCTATGCACACCAACCTTTTCCTCAACAAGGCCCGATGTGGTTTCCAGCCTTTCCGGGTCAACATCCAGGTTTCCAACAACCATTCTTCCCCAATGCACCTCCTCCTTTTCAGAACAGAGGCAGGGGACGAGGCAGAGGCAGAAGAAGAGGGCAAAAACAAGTCCAGTGGCAAGATCAAGAGACACAACAGAGAACAACGAGGAGCTCAACACTCCCAAGACCCTGATAGTGAACCTCTCAGATAGACACCTGAACACAGATGAAACGGCCGTCCTGGAACTGGGCTTAGGATTTGTACCCACCCCCAAGGAGGATAACTTCCGCTTGAACGAGGAGCTACAACAACTATTCCGTAAGATCCGCATCAAATCCTTTTTCAACAACAACCCTACTCCTGACCGCCAGGATACCGGACTTAGACCACCTTCCAAATTTACTCCATCAGCGGGCATGGTCCCAAGTGAAGTACTGACATTTGAAAAAGCAGTCCTTAAGGAGGCTAACAACCTGAGAAGTCAGCATGTCTTTGACAACTTACCCAAGAAATTCCGTGAGGCAGTACTGTCACTCACTAATGACGAAACCATCATTATAAAACCGGCGGATAAGGGTGGAGCTACCGTCATACTGTCAGTAGATGACTATGAAAGAGAATGCGTGAAACAACTCGGGAGAACTGAGTACTACAAGAAGTTGGAGACTGATCCCACCGAGAGACTTCTATCACGTATACGCATCCTTGTCAACGAAGCTACCAATGAGGGCTGGATCACATCTCACGAGGCGGCATTCCTCATTAATGAGAACCCCAGAATGCCGTACTTCTACCTACTACCCAAAATTCACAAGGGCATCACTCCACCGCCAGGACGACCGATCGTCTCTGGGATAGGCTCGCTATTGGAACCCCTGAGCAAGTTCAGTGACTTCTTCCTCCGCCCTTTGGTCCAAGCCACTCCGGCCTATTTAAAAGACACCAGGGACGTCTTGAATCTGATACAAGAGATTAACGACAACAATACCGAGACCATCAACCTCCTCTTAACTTTAGACGTAGAGGCATTGTATACGAATATCCCGCAAGATGCTACGATTGAAGTAGTAGAACAACTCCTACTCGAGACAGACCTACCCACCAATACACCTGCGATCTTCATCACAGAACTTATCATGCTGGCCCTTAAGAACAACTTCTTTATGTACAAGACTACCATCTACCATCAGATACAAGGGACCAGCATGGGGAGTACATTCGCGCCGAGTCTGGCAGGGCTGTACATGGCGCACTTTGAGGCTAATAACATCTTTACTGAGAATAACCCCTACAGAGAGAACATGGTAACTTGGAAACGATACATCGATGATGTGCTCATCCTATGGAAGGGTAGTGTGGAGACCTGCCAGGAATTCTACACATGGATAAACAACTTGAACCCTCATCTACGCTTTACCAAAACAGAGAGTGAAAAAGAAATTCCTTTCCTGGATTTATTGATCACCCTTGAAGGGGGAAAACTCAACACTACCATCTACAGAAAAACGACTGATTGCAACAGTCTACTGGATTTTCATAGCCATCACCCCAAAGCACTGAGGGAAAATTTGCCCTTCGGACAATTCCTGCGGATTCGCAGGAATTGTAGTGACACCCATGAATATGACATTCAAGCGAATTCCCTCACATCAAATCTGAAACAAAGACATTACCCAGAGAGGATTATACAACGAGCATGCAAACGAGCCAGGAACAACAACCGCCAGGCGCTACTAGAAGACAGGACTAAGGAAACCGGTAATATCATCACGTGTGTCACAACCTTTACCCCTCTGTCAAACCAAATCAAAAACATTGTGAACCGGAACTGGAAAATTCTGAACACGGGGAACCTCATGTTAGAGCGCCCCAGGTTTGCGTTCAAGAGGACCACCAACTTACGGGACCAACTGATCAACACGAGACCCCGCGCGAAGACCAATCGTCAGGAGTCCACGCTATGGTCCCTCCCTGCTGTGAAAGGCCATTACCCCTGCGGCAGTTGTAGTGCATGTCCCTTTACCAAACACACTACACACTTGGAGCTGGACAAGATCACGTGGGACCAACGGAGCCACACGAACTGCAACACAAAAAACTGTGTGTACCTCATCACCTGCCCCTGTGCACTTCGCTACGTGGGGATGACCACAAGACAAGTGAAACTGAGGATAAGTGAACATAGGAGTACGATCCGACGGGGGAGAACAGCAACCAGACTAACGAATCATTACATTGAGAAAGGGCATACATGTGATGATATCAAGTGGACAGTATTGGAAAACAACCAGCATTGGAATAACAACACCCTACTGCGCAGAGAACAACGCTGGGTACATCGTCTCCGGACCAATGAGGTGGGCTTGAACGATGATATACCATGGACTGAATTATAATCCAGCTTGAGGGGATGAAAGTTAAATAATCAACACACACCCCCACCTACTTTATAACAAGCTCATACCAAGCCACAACATGCCCAGGGCCACCTTTGTCTCTGTTATGTCTCCTTTTGAGTAACTCTGATTTAACAAGACACTATGCTCGAGCATATGCTGCCCTGAGTCACCTGTCATACAGTGACATTGACACTGAGGCACCATCCGCCCCTCTCTATGGGGGTGTGTCGCAGCTAGGAGCACCCCAACCCACGTAACTCCACCTTCCCTTTCAAAATTTTGGTCAATCGGGCAGGCAGCGACCCGATAAATCATTAGGGGTTCGGGTTTGTGGGTACGATTGTTCTTTCCCCCCCCTCTCCCCGATGCCCCCGAGACTCATCCAGCAATAAGCATTTCTACGAGTCTATGATTGATTGTACATATACGGGCACCACATTTATTCATTAATCACACAGTCTTCCTATAATAGAGCGCCGCATTTACCGCGCGAGATTAGCCACTTCGAACTGGGAAGATACAGTGCTCACATTCCTCAGCGATACGCACGCACCATTGAGAACTGCACAGGCACATCACCTTGACAACAGCAGAACGCCAGCCGGAGCCAATACTTGACACACGCAGGCGCGAAGTTCGCCTGTCTATCTCTTGCACATGCGCACCAACACACACTAACGATGCAAACACAGCTGCTCCTCGTAGATGACCGGACACGGGTATCGCCCCAATTAGTCTACGCGGGAACTACTAAAGAAACCCGGAGAAGTCCTCGTCTCCATTCCAGATAGGAGGACGATTGGGGTAGGTGGTTAAGAGGCCACGCCGGAGCTAAACTGTAAGTAAAACGCATGTAAAGGTGCCGAGGAGAGTGGCTATTTACTCAAAAAAAAGTTTATACGACAGCTCAGACTAGTTTTGGAATTATTACGAGTAAGGTTCACTAGCAGTTGCCTGTCATTTATTCCTTCTTTACAGCACTAGAAGGTGTGTACGCTCGTCCCCTAATCTATGGAGCATTATTCTCCCCGTTTTTAGGTGAGTGTTGTAACATACTATTGTACTAACCCTAACGATATAGACTGACTCACTGTATACCGTATGAGGACTTGTACATCTGTTTTGATCTCTGCCACGGTTAGTGCCTGGACTAATGGGCGACTCCGATCGGCGACGGGCTGTCTTCATTCCAGGTCACTTTCCCTGGCCCAGGCGCCCGGCAGCTTATCGTTGAGACCCCATCACGCCACCACCCGTGAGTGGAGGTGATATCCCTTTTGAATGATTTTACTATGTACTCGTTTTGGAATCTCTTGGACAGGTGAACATTCTTTAATACGCAGGATGTTCTCCTTTCTCTCTCTCTTTATGTTTACCTAGGCCTTTATCCTGGAGCGACTTGACTCTCACACAGAGAGCAGGGCTATCTTGACCTGTACGCCCGGATAGTAACTGTGGGTAGTATCCCTCAGTCCACATTCACTATTATTCCTTTTTTGGTCCTGAGGAAGCGCCAAGGATCCTTGTTTGGACCATTGGGGCGCGAAACATGTCGACCACATGACCACACACTAGTTACCTAATGGCACATTATTTCCAATAAGGTAACACCCAACCTAACGGTTTTTTAGTATGTCAAGGGTGCTATTTACATTAAACCCTATTATTTCAGTAACCCTTAGACATTTTTAGGCTACCTCGTCACTGACACACCCCCATTACCACATATCTTTTTATTAGGACCCAAACTACACACCCGCATGCACCAAACGGCGTTTTCTCTAAAAGATCTCCGCTAAAGTGACCCTTCGGGGGACCCGTAGGGCATTGCAGCGCCGGCCCGACGAGGAGCAAACGCCCAATGATGAAGCATGACATCCTTCGGGGTGTGTGAGGGCAACAAGAGAAACTAAGGTATGCCCTCCCTCCTGATCTAATTGTTTGTGGGCCTAATACTAGCCTAGGACTTTACTCTTCCTTATTTCTTTCCGAACTGGTCTCTTTTGCCCTTTCCCTCTTTAGGAACAGTGTCTCCATTTGAGTATTATAGATGACACACGGAGCACAGACACTGGACCATAACTAGCTCCCGGTCCCCCCCCTTTTCTTTGATGTACAGATAATTAGCACGGCGGCTTAGCCGAGGGACCCAACCTTACTCTTCTTTCCCATTCCTTTTTCCAATTGAGTACGTGAAAATGTCAACCAATAACATGGGGGATAATCTGGGACTCGGGTTTGATGATGACATTGTGGCGGAAATCCTGAGAACCCCCTCACTACTGGATAGTGAGGGGAATATGGCCAGTACGTCATCACAAGGTGACTGGAACTCCCTGGCATCACTTAAGAAATTACAAGTAAAAGTTGCCATGCATAGCACAATCATGACTGAATATTTGAGAGCAAATGCTGCACCCAATGGTCTGGTTGTTCGCACGGCACCAAGAATCTTCCTGGAAGATCTCATTTTCCGCAAAGAATGGAGCCAGATCGCATGGAAATGCACCCGCGACTGGCTCATCCTGATTATTGGCACCGCTAAACGTCTCTCCGAAGCATTAATCATCAAGATCAATATCGCAGAGAATGGACTGAAAACTGGGATCAGTATTTCAGCCTACAAAACCCGTCTAGCAGAAATAAACGCGGAGATGACAGACCATCGAGATTATTTATTACAGCAAAAAGTGTCGAAACTACAAAAAGACATTAAAAGATTCGACAGAGAGAAGATATACCCGTATATCAAAGAGGAATACAGACCATCAGACAGTGATGCGGGCTCAGATGACGGCTCTACATCATCTACGAACTCAGGACGATCCATGTACAGCAACTCCAGCAATAGCAGCTGGGGCAGGAACGTTAACAAACCAGGCCTACTCCCTCCACCTCCGATGCCACCTATGTACGGCTATGCACACCAACCTTTTCCTCAACAAGGCCCGATGTGGTTTCCAGCCTTTCCGGGTCAACATCCAGGTTTCCAACAACCATTCTTCCCCAATGCACCTCCTCCTTTTCAGAACAGAGGCAGGGGACGAGGCAGAGGCAGAAGAAGAGGGCAAAAACAAGTCCAGTGGCAAGATCAAGAGACACAACAGAGAACAACGAGGAGCTCAACACTCCCAAGACCCTGATAGTGAACCTCTCAGATAGACACCTGAACACAGATGAAACGGCCGTCCTGGAACTGGGCTTAGGATTTGTACCCACCCCCAAGGAGGATAACTTCCGCTTGAACGAGGAGCTACAACAACTATTCCGTAAGATCCGCATCAAATCCTTTTTCAACAACAACCCTACTCCTGACCGCCAGGATACCGGACTTAGACCACCTTCCAAATTTACTCCATCAGCGGGCATGGTCCCAAGTGAAGTACTGACATTTGAAAAAGCAGTCCTTAAGGAGGCTAACAACCTGAGAAGTCAGCATGTCTTTGACAACTTACCCAAGAAATTCCGTGAGGCAGTACTGTCACTCACTAATGACGAAACCATCATTATAAAACCGGCGGATAAGGGTGGAGCTACCGTCATACTGTCAGTAGATGACTATGAAAGAGAATGCGTGAAACAACTCGGGAGAACTGAGTACTACAAGAAGTTGGAGACTGATCCCACCGAGAGACTTCTATCACGTATACGCATCCTTGTCAACGAAGCTACCAATGAGGGCTGGATCACATCTCACGAGGCGGCATTCCTCATTAATGAGAACCCCAGAATGCCGTACTTCTACCTACTACCCAAAATTCACAAGGGCATCACTCCACCGCCAGGACGACCGATCGTCTCTGGGATAGGCTCGCTATTGGAACCCCTGAGCAAGTTCAGTGACTTCTTCCTCCGCCCTTTGGTCCAAGCCACTCCGGCCTATTTAAAAGACACCAGGGACGTCTTGAATCTGATACAAGAGATTAACGACAACAATACCGAGACCATCAACCTCCTCTTAACTTTAGACGTAGAGGCATTGTATACGAATATCCCGCAAGATGCTACGATTGAAGTAGTAGAACAACTACTACTCGAGACAGACCTACCCACCAATACACCTGCGATCTTCATCACAGAACTTATCATGCTGGCCCTTAAGAACAACTTCTTTATGTACAAGACTACCATCTACCATCAGATACAAGGGACCAGCATGGGGAGTACATTCGCGCCGAGTCTGGCAGGGCTGTACATGGCGCACTTTGAGGCTAATAACATCTTTACTGAGAATAACCCCTACAGAGAGAACATGGTAACTTGGAAACGATACATCGATGATGTGCTCATCCTATGGAAGGGTAGTGTGGAGACCTGCCAGGAATTCTACACATGGATAAACAACTTGAACCCTCATCTACGCTTTACCAAAACAGAGAGTGAAAAAGAAATTCCTTTCCTGGATTTATTGATCACCCTTGAAGGGGGAAAACTCAACACTACCATCTACAGAAAAACGACTGATTGCAACAGTCTACTGGATTTTCACAGCCATCACCCCAAAGCACTGAGGGAAAATTTGCCCTTCGGACAATTCCTGCGGATTCGCAGGAATTGTAGTGACACCCATGAATATGACATTCAAGCGAATTCCCTCACATCAAATCTGAAACAAAGACATTACCCAGAGAGGATTATACAACGAGCATGCAAGCGAGCCAGGAACAACAACCGCCAGGCGCTACTAGAAGACAGGACTAAGGAAACCGGTAATATCATCACGTGTGTCACAACCTTTACCCCTCTGTCAAACCAAATCAAAAACATTGTGAACCGGAACTGGAAAATTCTGAACACGGGGAACCTCATGTTAGAGCGCCCCAGGTTTGCGTTCAAGAGGACCACCAACTTACGGGACCAACTGATCAACACGAGACCCCGCGCGAAGACCAATCGTCAGGAGTCCACGCTATGGTCCCTCCCTGCTGTGAAAGGCCATTACCCCTGCGGCAGTTGTAGTGCATGTCCCTTTACCAAACACACTACACACTTGGAGCTGGACAAGATCACGTGGGACCAACGGAGCCACACGAACTGCAACACAAAAAACTGTGTGTACCTCATCACCTGCCCCTGTGCACTTCGCTACGTGGGGATGACCACAAGACAAGTGAAACTGAGGATAAGTGAACATAGGAGTACGATCCGACGGGGGAGAACAGCAACCAGACTAACGAATCATTACATTGAGAAAGGGCATACATGTGATGATATCAAGTGGACAGTATTGGAAAACAACCAGCATTGGAATAACAACACCCTACTGCGCAGAGAACAACGCTGGGTACATCGTCTCCGGACCAATGAGGTGGGCTTGAACGATGATATACCATGGACTGAATTATAATCCAGCTTGAGGGGATGAAAGTTAAATAATCAACACACACCCCCACCTACTTTATAACAAGCTCATACCAAGCCACAACATGCCCAGGGCCACCTTTGTCTCTGTTATGTCTCCTTTTGAGTAACTCTGATTTAACAAGACACTATGCTCGAGCATATGCTGCCCTGAGTCACCTGTCATACAGTGACATTGACACTGAGGCACCATCCGCCCCTCTCTATGGGGGTGTGTCGCAGCTAGGAGCACCCCAACCCACGTAACTCCACCTTCCCTTTCAAAATTTTGGTCAATCGGGCAGGCAGCGACCCGATAAATCATTAGGGGTTCGGGTTTGTGGGTACGATTGTTCTTTCCCCCCCCTCTCCCCGATGCCCCCGAGACTCATCCAGCAATAAGCATTTCTACGAGTCTATGATTGATTGTACATATACGGGCACCACATTTATTCATTAATCACACAGTCTTCCTATAATAGAGCGCCGCATTTACCGCGCGAGATTAGCCACTTCGAACTGGGAAGATACAGTGCTCACATTCCTCAGCGATACGCACGCACCATTGAGAACTGCACAGGCACATCACCTTGACAACAGCAGAACGCCAGCCGGAGCCAATACTTGACACACGCAGGCGCGAAGTTCGCCTGTCTATCTCTTGCACATGCGCACCAACACACACTAACGATGCAAACACAGCTGCTCCTCGTAGATGACCGGACACGGGTATCGCCCCAATTAGTCTACGCGGGAACTACTAAAGAAACCCGGAGAAGTCCTCGTCTCCATTCCAGATAGGAGGACGATTGGGGTAGGTGGTTAAGAGGCCACGCCGGAGCTAAACTGTAAGTAAAACGCATGTAAAGGTGCCGAGGAGAGTGGCTATTTACTCAAAAAAAAGTTTATACGACAGCTCAGACTAGTTTTGGAATTATTACGAGTAAGGTTCACTAGCAGTTGCCTGTCATTTATTCCTTCTTTACAGCACTAGAAGGTGTGTACGCTCGTCCCCTAATCTATGGAGCATTATTCTCCCCGTTTTTAGGTGAGTGTTGTAACATACTATTGTACTAACCCTAACGATATAGACTGACTCACTGTATACCGTATGAGGACTTGTACATCTGTTTTGATCTCTGCCACGGTTAGTGCCTGGACTAATGGGCGACTCCGATCGGCGACGGGCTGTCTTCATTCCAGGTCACTTTCCCTGGCCCAGGCGCCCGGCAGCTTATCGTTGAGACCCCATCACGCCACCACCCGTGAGTGGAGGTGATATCCCTTTTGAATGATTTTACTATGTACTCGTTTTGGAATCTCTTGGACAGGTGAACATTCTTTAATACGCAGGATGTTCTCCTTTCTCTCTCTCTTTATGTTTACCTAGGCCTTTATCCTGGAGCGACTTGACTCTCACACAGAGAGCAGGGCTATCTTGACCTGTACGCCCGGATAGTAACTGTGGGTAGTATCCCTCAGTCCACATTCACTATTATTCCTTTTTTGGTCCTGAGGAAGCGCCAAGGATCCTTGTTTGGACCATTGGGGCGCGAAACATGTCGACCACATGACCACACACTAGTTACCTAATGGCACATTATTTCCAATAAGGTAACACCCAACCTAACGGTTTTTTAGTATGTCAAGGGTGCTATTTACATTAAACCCTATTATTTCAGTAACCCTTAGACATTTTTAGGCTACCTCGTCACTGACACACCCCCATTACCACATATCTTTTTATTAGGACCCAAACTACACACCCGCATGCACCAAACGGCGTTTTCTCTAAAAGATCTCCGCTAAAGTGACCCTTCGGGGGACCCGTAGGGCATTGCAGCGCCGGCCCGACGAGGAGCAAACGCCCAATGATGAAGCATGACATCCTTCGGGGTGTGTGAGGGCAACAAGAGAAACTAAGGTATGCCCTCCCTCCTGATCTAATTGTTTGTGGGCCTAATACTAGCCTAGGACTTTACTCTTCCTTATTTCTTTCCGAACTGGTCTCTTTTGCCCTTTCCCTCTTTAGGAACAGTGTCTCCATTTGAGTATTATAGATGACACACGGAGCACAGACACTGGACCATAACTAGCTCCCGGTCCCCCCCCTTTTCTTTGATGTAGAAACAAACTAGTCAGCCTTGGTATTCAGCATCCGATCTTTGAAAGCACCGACCCTAGACTTCTGAGCAAAACTTTGGACTTCAGCACATATTCATTGACAAATTAAGTACTGCTTAATTTACATTATTTTGTAAGTTTTACACACTAAGGGGCATATTTATCAAGTAGTTGAGTTGCCCTTGCAACGTAACTACTAAGTTATATTTATCAAGCCCCGCAACGCCACCTTGAGTGGCCCTGCGTAACTTGATAAATCTAGAGTAATGCAATGCAGCACAAATTGATGCATTTTATTACTCTGCCCCAGGAAGGCATTCCATCAGTGGAGAGTGGGTTTTCCCAGGTATCCACCTATGGATTCTGGCGCATTCCCAGATTTACCATTACTGTTAGACCTGGGAATGCTCCAAAATGCAATGCATCCCCCGGTGTGGCGTAACAAGGAGAAACATCTTTATTCCTCTCTCTGTGGTGAGAGCTACCTTTAAACCGAGCTTCCTAGTCCGTTTTTTAAATCTTTATTGCTGGTTTCTTTGTAAGGCTCTGGGCGACGGGAGTTGCCTGGTACCCGTGTCACCTTTATTTTATTTTATTTTATTCACTTCCTTTTTTTCCTTGTAAAGCGCACTAGGTGCTGGGAGATGCCTGGCTCCCCTGCACTCTGGCTTTACAGGGTTTCCACCTTCTCCTTTTTCCCTTTTGACCCTTTTTTAACTTCACACCACTTGCTGTGTGGTTTTGTACGGCAATACTTGGGCATACCTTTGTCCCAGCTGGCTTCCTTCCGATCTACATAGTCAGAGCTTAGCCAGGCCCCCAGAGGCGGGCTACAAAGTTATGGCAGCTGTGCAGCTGCACCGCTGGTGCGCCAAAGGCAAGTCCGTCTGTGCCCGTCCATGCCTGGACGGCTCCAGGGGCCAGGAACCCTGCCCGTCCAACTAGGGGAGCAGTCTGTTACTCCTCCTCAGAGATCCTAACACTTAGAAAGGAAGTAGACAAGGAAGGCCTCCACTCCATAGATGTGGGTACTGGTGCTAACTGCTGCAGTAGGTGCTACTTTTCTTTTAATATTGCAACAAAGGGTGGGAATAGCTCGAGGGTCCCAGAGCCCGCAAACAACTCCTTACTCTGCCTGTCTTTAAATTGTAGGTCTCTAAGCAAACATAGACGGAAAATCTGTGAGCTATTAGCTGACCAAGAGCCAGTAGGGCTGTTTTTATTTGAAACCCGGCTGCATGGACAGTCAGCTCCAGATATTCTGGAGGCATTACCTGAGGGATATGCTACTTTGAGAATAGATAGACCTGGACAGAGAGGTAGGGGGTTAGCTGTGATTTTTAAATAGGATTACCAGGTTAAAATTACTGAATTGCCAATTTTGGGGTGTGAAGCAGCGTTTTTTATCGTGTCCTTAAACAGTTATTGTTCAGTGGCTGGACTCCTAATTTATAGGCCCCGGGCCTAGCTAGAGCTTTTATTAACGCTTTGGCAGAGATATTACCTCCTTATGCTCCGTTACTCAACTTTTGTAGTTCTAGGTGACATGAATTTACATTTTGGCAACAAGGGTAGTCAAGAAATCTATGAGCTTACAACTGGATTGCTGGCCGTAGGACTGGAGCAGTTAGTTTGTGCCCCTATGCACATTAGGGGTCACACCATAGACAATATCTTTTCTAATAGTACTCTACCTCCTGTGCCTATGGCATGGTCTGATCATTCGATTCTTTCTTTTAAGATCAGGAACCCTGTGAAAGCCTCTGGCCAGCCGAAACAGCTTTCTGAGTCAAAATAGCCCCGGTAATGGTCCCAACTAACTCGCACACCTTTCGAGCCAAATTGACACTGAGCACTCCGGAATTGAAGGCTTACCCTCAGATAGCTAGCAAATACATTTCTTATTGGTTTAAGGAGGCAGTTGACTCTGTAACACCTTTGAAACTATGTAACAGTTTCCGCTCTAACCCTTCAGCGGGATGGCTCTCAGAGGAGTTAGCAATGCTTAAAACATAATGTAAGCGTCTTGAACGCTGCTGGAGGAGGAATTATCAACCGGTGAACAAGTTAAAATATCTTGAAGTGCTAAAACAGTACCACAAACAAAATAGGAGAACAAATCAGGATTTCTATGCTCATAAAACTGAATCTGCTAAGAACACCCCCAAAGACATATTTTGTATTGTCTAAGAACTTACCTCCTTGGAGCGAGTTATAGAAGTATAGAAGTGATGCTGGCATCTACGGAGTATTGTAATAAAATAGCCAGTTTTTTTGTGGAAAAAATCGATAAGATCAATGCCACTTTCCCAGAAGATAGCAGGAATTCAAAATTATTTTACCCAAAGAGTGAAAAATCTCATGAGGGAATGTTCACCTTCCAACCAGCCAAAAGAGATATATTACAGCTTATGTCAGAAGTAAAATCAGGCTCTCCCATGGATACTATCCCTCCAAACATGTTGCTACGAGGGAAAGAAGCTATTGCACCAGTGCTTACAAACTTGCTGAACTCATCTTTTAGCTCTGGGCAAGTCCCAAGCCACTGAAAACATGCGATGGTGGTTCCTTTACTGAGGAAACCATCCTTGGACCCTGCGCTCCCAGAAAATTTGAGACCAGTATTATTGCTACCTTTCTTAGCTAAAATAGCAGAGACATTTCTCAACTTCCAACTGACCAAGTTTATGGAAGAAAACCAGGTACTCAATGAAGCTCAGTCAGGATTCGGAGCTCTATATAGTACTGAATCTGCCTTAATGGCAGTGGATGAAGATAGGACAGCAGCGCTGATCCTGTTGAATCTAAGAGCAGCTTTTGATACAGTATCCCACAGTCTTCTCCTAGAGCGGTTGTGGGATGCTGGTATCAGAGGCTGCACTTGGGAATGGATCAAGCATTTCCTACAGGACAGATCCTTTCAAGTCCTTCAACTGCCCTTGAAGTCAGAAATCCGACCTTTGTTACAAGGGGTGACACGAGGCTCTCCCCTTAGCCCATTGTTATTTAACGTTTACATGCACCCACTAGCGGACACAGTCCTAAAACATGGGGTGAAGCTGGTGTCCTATGCTGACGACACTCAGCTGATCATCACTATAGAAAAGAGGGATGTTGAGGCTGTGCCTAAATTTAAAGCTTGCTTAATTGATCTGGCCAACTGGATGAATCTCAGTTGCCTCCAACTCAATACAGGAAAAACTGACATTATGGTAGTTGGTAAGCAACCTTCCATCTGGTCTCACATTTGGTGGCTGGTAGAATTAGGTCCGAGCCCGGTTTCCAAACCTAAGATTAAAAACTTAGGAGTATGGGTTGATAACACACTTTCTTTTGCGGAACAGATATCCGCTTTGGCTGGCACCTGTTTTGGCCTACTGAGGAAGTTACGGAAAATCTTAGATCTTTTACCTCTGGTAGCAAAAAAGACCATCATTCAGGTTGATTACATCTCACTTGGTTTACTGCAACATTCTGTACTTAGGGGTCACCAAAAGAGGTATAAGAATGTTGCAGAGAGTTCAGAATGCGGCAGCCCGGAAACCATTGAACATCCCAAGGCGAGCCCCGGTGGGAATTGTCCTTAGGGAACTACAAAGGTTGCCGGAGCAGGACAGAGTGACTTTTAAAGCTATGTGCTTCTGCCATAGGATTCTGAACGAGAAAGGATCTAGCTATCTTTGCCTTCTACTCACTCCCTACAGACCTATTCGGAATCTTAGGTCTGCGGGCACTGGAAAGTTGACAGTGCCAAAAATTCAAACGGCACACTTAGGAGGTAGATCCCTTGGCTACGTAGCAGCTAAACCTTGGAACCAACTACCGCTGGATCTTAGGATGCAGCCCTCATTCCGCAGGAAACTCAAAACATGGTGGTTCTTTAGGTCATCCCAGGTAGACTGGTGTTAAGATAACCTTTATTTGGGATAGGGGCCTACTTTACAAAGAGGAAGAATTCCTAGCACGGGACACTCCATTGGAGTAACCAGGCACTTTATAAACTTTTGATCTAATCTAATCTAATCTCATCTAATCTATTTTCCTCTTTCTATATGTGCTCCATTCTGCAGCACATATAGATAGAGGAAAATGCCTCACAGGATTGTTTCTGTGCAGCAAGATACCCCTGCCTACACAAAAACAATCTTGTTTATAATGCAGGCACCCTGCATTAGGGGTGGGCGGAATTTGCGAAATTCACTTTCGCAAATTATCGCGAAAATGTTAAAAATCTCCGCAAACACGGAGATATCGCGAAGATGCGGCTGTTTTTTCCCGCCCGCTTGCGGTATGTTCTGCATGGTCGCGGCTAGCCAACTTACCCGTGCGGTTGCTCGCGGGCGCGGCCATCTTGTTTTCACTTGTCTCGCAGTGCATGATCGGGAGAAGAAAGACGTGATCGCGCGACAAATGATGTTACTATGGGCGCGAACTGTCGCAAGACAGCGCAAATGGCTACCAACAATCCAACATCTCGTGGAGAACGCGACCGGATCGGGAAAACTTGTCGGCGAACGAGGGGATTCAGGTAAGGCGATCGCGCGCACGCCAGAATGTATTATTTTACAGCGCGACCAAGCAAAGATTTTCTGGTAAAATGCGGATTGCGGAAATTTGACATTTTCGCGCTCTCCGCAGAACGCGAAAATTTCAAATTATTGCAATTTCCGCAAGCGGAACAGATTTTTAGCCCAGGCCTACCCTGCATTGATGCTAAGCAGCACATTGTGGCCAGACAACACAACATTGGGATTGCTGCAGCCTCATGGGACGCCCATGTGAGTGCCATGTATGCAGTGTCAGAGGCACATGACATGGGGGAGAGTGTGCTCGCCAAAGCCAACAGAAAGGCATGCCCAGTCACCACAAACTACTTGGACACAGTGAATTATGATAAGCATAATGATTACACAAATCACCACCACAAAAATGAGACTTCATTGGTGGACACAGAACAACGGATGACAATTTTAAAGTAATTAAAACCAGAAGGTACAGCGGGTGCGAACAGAATCCCCAATGCATTATTTAAAGGAGACGGGGAGAGGAGATGGCCTCATGGCTAGAGCGGTCAACCTCGACACTGGAGAACCGGCTTCGAGTCTCGGCAGGGATGCTCAACATCCTGTTATTCTGGGCAAATCACTTAATCTCCCCCTGCCTAACAAAAAATGGATGTGTCCGCCTGTAACGCAACTGGTGCTCATGTAAAGTGCTCTGATACCTTTGGGTCAAATTTGCACAGTCTAAAACTCCGGAGAAAAAAAAACTTACTGGGCCCATTACTTTGTACCACTTTTTAACAAGCTGTATTGTACTAATCGAATTCTAGATTCATGGAAGGGCAACATCTTCCAATCGATCTAAAGAGTGTAAACTCAGCCTTGCCAACCAATTGCATACTTATCACTTTAATCGACTTCGAAGCGAATCTCTATGCATCTTTTTTACTACAGCACTTAAAATCATGGGCAGATGAAAAAAAGCTTATTTCACAAATACAAATGGGGTTCAGGGCCGGCATGAGAATGTTAACAAATTTAACAGCATTAACTCTCTTCGTAGAGAAGGACAAATATAGAAATTGTCAGCTTTTTGCATGTGTCGTAGACCTCAAGTCAGCATTTGATCGAGTCCCTTGATGACGCTTAGGGTCAAATTGGAAGAATTGGGCAATCCAAGAAGCCTACAGAGGGCAATTATAGAACTACATACAGGAACCTGAGCCCCAGTCAAAATCAGAGATGGTAGCCATGTTAAAAACAAAATTGACATAAAGAACGTTCTTAAACAGGGATGCATCTTGGTGCCAAGTCTGTTTAACCTAAGTCTTGCAGATCTCGTAGGTCCCCCTCCACAAGACAGCAGCCTCCCACCAATCCTGGCTCAAGAGAAACTAGGATGCCTCCAATATGCAGACAATATTGTCCTATTGAGTCAAATGCCAGCAGGCCTGCAATGCAGTATGAATGCCCTAAAAAGTTACATGAACAAGCAAAAGCTAGAAATAAATTTGAATAAAACTAAAGTGGTTCGGCCAGTTCACTCCAAATTTAAGTCATACTCCTGGTTTTTGGAAGGGAAAAAGGTTGATTCAAAGGTTACATATGAATACCTAGAATTCAACGTGGAGCATCAAATTACTTTTAAACACCATTTAGCTGCAATTCAGGCCAAAGCACAGTCGTTACCTTATGGGTTTAAATTATTAAAGAAATAACTGAGCTGTCTGTCATATAGCCTTCTTCTCACAGTAATACCTGCTTAGTTAATGCCAACAGTGACCTTTTGCACGGAAATTATGCGGTGACATGAAACAGTCACTCCCAATAAGATCCAAAGGAATGAATACACATACAAAAATCAACCTCACCAGACCAGGTACCCTTAGAGTTCGGCTTGAAAAATCAATTATTTCAATGCAAGCAATGCAAGAGATCGAAGATCTGCACATAGCAAACTTCTACAAACTCCCAGGTTCAAAAAAGTCTGATGGGGCGGAAGAAGCTTTTTGTTAGGGATGGTTAAAACATGGAACTCGCTTCCAGCCCGCATAAAGAACAGCCCTTAGGTGTTATCCTTTAGGAAATCGCTAAAAACCTGTCTCTTCGCCAACTAACATGTTCATCTACAGTTTCCTCTGTAACCTTCCTGGATTCGCTGGTATCAGCGCCTAGATGCCCCTGGGCATTAGTGCACTATATAAGTGCACAAATCAAATCAAGAGTGCTTACATCAAACTGTGCTGGAGACTGCACACCTCGGAGAACAGCTCCATCAACAACTTATGCAGACTGGAAATCAAGGAGCAACAACACAGCAACCTAAAAGGCTCCTGGGGATACGTCCTTAACCAGGCCAAAAAGGATTTAGGTATGCAAGAAGCCTGGGGTGCAAGCATAGGAAAATCTGCATTTTATTGTGCAATAAATGCTTCATCTTGGATGTTGCACAAAGACGACATGCCTGGGCATTGATCAAGTCATACAACAATCTGCAAACTCAGAAGTATCTCAGTGCATTTTTCCACACCCTAAAGCATCAGTTCCTGGTATTTTGTTTTGGCATCATGGAGACCAAAAATCTCATCTCCACTTGGAAAGATCAGCCTCAACATCTAAAATGTCGACTTTGGGGATGAAGCAAGAGTTGCTAGTACATATTTTTTGTGTGTGTCTGGTGCCCCAGGTGCAAAGGAAAAAACATGTGAAACCAGCATTTATACATGTAAAATGTGCTCTTGTAGCCAATCAGTAATCACTTGGTTAAGTGGCACTTCACTTCCCCTAACCTGCAAAGGGGGTAGTATTTCTAAAACGGATCTTTAAGGAAATGGAACAAGCGAACAAACAATCTGCCTCTAAGGGGCAAATAAAGTGGTACGGTCAGTTCACATTGAAGACCATTGAACTCTATCTGTAAAGCACTCACACTTTATTTGCAATTTGAACTCCTCACCCACTCAATGTTGAATTGCTAGACTCTAGGTTTGCACGAGGCACCTGCACTTTAACTCGCGAAGAGAGCAAGATCAGGCGCAAAACATCTGCTGCCAGGTGGAAAAAGAATTGGCAAGGTCCACATGTTTATTTAAGGCCACGGGTTGATAGGTGCAATACAGGACTATGATAAACTCGCTGTTATACTTGTTTTCACTTTACTCACAATTGAATTTTAATGGCAGGACAAACTGCATAACAATGAGGTGCACTGCTTATAGAAAACATCCTTAGCGGAGGTCAGGGAAAAAGGTTTTTAGAGTCTTTCTTTTTGTATTTTAACCCCTTGGCTGCGGCAGGAATTCCGCCGCAGCGCTGGGGGGGGTTTGGGGGCAGCGCGGTGGCGCTGTGCTCATGACGGAGCCACTCCGTCATGAGTCACGGTTGAGCTGTGCTCATGACGGAGTGGTTCCGTCATGACTCCGCCCACTGCGCTAATCGCCCGCACAGGCGGGGAATTAGCGCCGCGTGGGCGGAGGGGCGGCCAACGGCCGCAGCATGACGGAACCACTCCGTCATGAGCACACGGCACCCGTGGCTCATGACGGAGTGGTTCCGTCATGAGCGGGGAAGGGGTTTTAAACAAATGTATTAGTTATGTTTTTTATAGGTATGCAATGGTTTTAACTAACTATGCAAATAAATTTGACTTTGACTCATTGCACACTAGCACAAGGAAAAACAGAAATGCTCCGCATAATGTAAAATACAGTGCACTCCTGCCCTTTCCCAAGCATGCAGCGCAGCAGTGTGGGTTGCTGTGCTGCGCTGCGTGATTTCTTGATAAATGTGCTCCTATTACTATCTAGGCAAAGATTTCACCACATTAATATGAGTTTAAATTCTGAATTCAGCCATCAGTGTCATCATTTGTACTTACTTTTGAAACACATTTTTTGTTTTGTTAAAATCAGCGAATTGTGGAGGAGAGAACGGATTACACTACAAGTTTGGTATATCCATAAATATGCAAAAGTGCAGGGGTTGCAGAATTACCTAATGCCAGTGACCCTGCACAGAGATTATCATCCCTCTCCCACAGTCCGCTGGACAGAAATTACACCTTCTTGCCGATAAATCCTTTACCAAACATCCCTTCACCTTTGTTCGGAGTTCTTTGCATGCTACAAAGTCACACTTAGTGGGTGACATATACGGATCGCATGAGGCAAAGGGATCATCATTTTTGTGACGGCCAAAGAGGAAAAGAACTTTCAAGGGACAGTGACGGTTATTCAAGATATCAAGCTTTTGGCAATCCAAATGCCCAAGAATGGGTATGCTCAAATAACGAACTACTGTAATTTCAGAGGAACTCAAACCCACTCATGTTTTCGTGATTAAAGTATTCAACAATGATCCACTAAAAGTTGTGCAATGTACTTTGGGGCAGATTTACAAGCCCCGTACGCCACATTTGCGCCGCCGTTGCGTCACTTTTGTGATGCAGCGGCGGCGCAAAGCTAGCGCCGTGCTGTAGGGTATTTACAACGTGGCGCATCTAGGGAGATGCGTCGCATTGTAAAGCCCTGCGCCACATGTGGGCATTCCGGCGCAGGGACGCCTCCTAAAAGTGGCTGAGTGAAATCTACAAGATTTCACTCAGTCACTTTTACAGCCATGCTGCGTCAAAACCCTGCGCCTGCTTGAAGCAGGCGTAAGGATTGACGCAGCATGTTAGGCATAGGGGCACCCCGAACTTGCGACGCGACTCCATGCGTCACCTTTACGGCAGCAGATGCGTCACGCATCTGTCTATTCTTGCCCCATGGTGCACCGCATTGTAAATGCGGCGCATCCATGGTGGCGCAAGACGTGTCTGCCGTGACGCAAAATAACTGGCGCATCCCTGCTGATATGCAGGGATGCGCCAGTTATTGTAAATCTGCCCCTTTGTCTTTTGGTGCTCAGAAAACAACTATATATTTTTTTAAACCGATTCAGTACATAGCTGCCCCTAGTCTTGTTTCACTTTTAAATCGCCCTCAACCGACTTATTAATTATTTTATAAATATAGGCCATGCCTGACTCTAATGCCTCTTCAAATCGTGCACAAATACAATGACATAAAAAAAAACACTCTCATTTTATTGTTTAACAACTACCGAAGTGTTGTGGCAAAACAATTGAACTCGGATAGCTTGTGATGGCAAAAGTCAAAGTTAGGACTAACTGTTCTAAGGTTTATGAAGCAAGACAACACAAACGGAAGAAAATGTCTGCTTTTTTCTCAGTCTCCAAAATGTTGCTGTCCAATCATGGCATGCAGATGTTCTACCAAGAACATAAACTCTCAAAACCAAACAAAATGTGATTATTCTGCCTTAGAGCCTACATATCCATGAGAATTTTAGGCAGTCATTATTCAAATATTTGAGCTAAGACCCTGGTCCAAGGACCTTGAGGAATACTGCCCAGGATTGGTAACTCAGATTGCAAGACTCACATCATAAACACTGTTGCATACATTATGCTATGGTAAAATGTACTGATAAAGTGGAATTTTATCTAACACTGGATATGCCGGTGAACCATAGAAGATTTTTAACATATTTTCGACTGAATATGTTCCCGCAGCTTGTAGCAGGATGGCATAGGCTACAAGACCTTCCTGTTTGTTCCTGTGATGAGTCTCCTGCACTGGACGCTTTACACATCGTGCTAATTTGCCCTAAATCGGCTAATTTGCATCCAAAGTATATACGCCCATTATTTGCACATCTGAATTTTAATCAAGCGAGATCCACCCTTTTATATCTAAAATGTTTAAATAATGTTACCGTTTGCTGGTATGTGTCTATATTTTTAATAGCTGTGTATTATTCTTCTGCTTGAGACTGAATCGTATAGCACTCACTTAATGATATTAACTGATGTTCTCAATATTTTTATATGATTGTTTTTATTGTACTTTTATGATTGTCAAAGTCAATCGAATAAAGTAATTGTTGATTGATTGATTTATTGACTCTAGTGCCTCTTCAAATCGTGCACAAATATAATAACATAAAAAATCACATACATTTTATTGTTCAACAATTACCGAAGTGTTGTGGCAAAACAATTGAACTCGAATAGGTTGTGATAGCAAAAGTCAAAGTTAGGACTAAGCGTTCTAAGGTTTATGAAGGTAAGACAACACAAACGGAAGAAATGTCTGTTTTTTTCTCAGTCTACAAAATGTTGCTGTCTAATCATGGCATGCAGATGTTCAACCAAGAAAATAAACTCGCCAAACCAAACAAAATGTGATTATTCTGCCTCAGAGCCTATATACCCATGAGAATTTTAGGCAGTCACTATTCAAATATTTGAGGCCAAGACCCTGGTCCCTGGACCTTGAGGGATTCCGCCCAGGATTGGTAACTTATTCCACACTCTAACTGGTTTCGGAACCCCTCAAAGGTTTCAGTTCCTTCTACAGTATTCATTTTTGTTGAAGTTCTATTCCTGTTTGTGTTCTGAGGGCTAGTTTGAGACTTGGTAGGGAACAGATGTCTACCCTCTGCTCTGTCGTCATACCACACCACTCTTACTTTCAGCGGCAAATTCTCACCTACAGTGTTTGGGGCCATAATAACCCTATCAAGTGCCACTCCATTCTCCGTGAACTATCCCTTCTCTATGTGGATATATGGCTCCTTCAGGAAACCTACCTACTACAATTAAACCACTCTCACATGAAGACCCCTCTCACCTGAAATCATGGAATTGCCCGGATCAATATTTCTCCTCAGGTCATAAGAGAACAGCTGGGGTGGGAATCCCAACACATTGCCACTGTCCTCTAGAGGTAAAGGGGACCCTCTGAGATACTGGTGGAAGGTAGATGGCCATACACGACTTTCTTAAGGGGCAACCCCTCACTATACCCTCGGCCTACAGCCTTAACCACCAGAAAGAACCCTTCCTCACAGATATCATTCACACTCTCGCAGCCTGGTCAAATGCACCTCTGATTATTAGGGGTGATTACAATCTCATCCCTTGGCTGATACCAATCATACCAGGAGGAGCGGCTCAATAGTCCTATCAACTGCAAGCTATTATTGAAGGAGATGGGACTGGTACATCGGGCTATTCTTATTTTTCGGGGGCTCACAAATCATATTCTAGTCTTGACTATGTATTTTTAAGATAGGAGACTGCTTTCTTATTTGACAGAATATACACAACACCTCCTCACACTTTCTGACCAGGGTCCAGTCTCCTGTATTCTGACTGACATTGGCTACCGGGAAGCCAGAACTACAGGAACATGATGAATTCAAAACCACCAACTGTAAGACCTGTGACAGTCACAAATGTAAAAAAGGGTAGTGAGGACTACCTCTTCCATAAAGACACTGGAGAAGTGAGCATGGCCACCCTTTGGGAAGTCCTAGAGGTGCCCTTTGTGTACTTTTATGGCAGAAGCTGCCCACTTTCTAGAGCTCAGAGAGGAGTTGCACCTCAAATCAGGTGTAGAACTGGAAGAACTTGAGTTAAATAAAAAAACATACACACTCCCCAAAATTGTGGAGGAAAATAATTGATGCTCTGGGACAACTTGGGTCCTGGAAACCAACAAGTCAGCATATCTCGTAACGCAATGCAAAAATAAATACTATGATCATGGTAACATATTAGGCAAACAGCTAGCAAACCTACTACGAGCCCATCGTGCCAAAGCTGCCATGCCAGAGATCAAGCCCACAGGTACGCAAGTCACACCAGGATACAGGGAGAAGGCAACATGTTTTCATACTTTCTACATACAACTATATGAAAAAGAACCAACAGACCCCCAAGAATGGTCAAGATATCTCACTGAGGCCCAATTGCCAAAGTTGATCGACTTGGAAAGGGAGTCCGTCCAGAGATTTAGACCTGCCACGGCCGCATCGACAGCGATTAATTAAATTAATCCAGATAATATTGATTTACTCTCATGCCATCGCCACGCTGTGACTCTGGATCCACGGTAACCCTTGAGTTACTTTTGTTCTCAGACCTGTGAAAACTGCTTGATTACATACAGAGGCTATTCATTCAAAGGGAATTAATTAACCATTGGCTACAACCAGGAATCTTCACTGAACTGCAATAAGAAGACTGATTCCTATTCCACCTCTGGCACCTTTTACAGTGCCTTGGTCCCCAGAATTCCCGTCCTGAAGAGACCCCATACCACAAAAGGGTTGAAACATCATCGACGACTACAAAGGGAGAGCCCCAGCAAACTAGAAAAGTTTTCTAGGAACAAACTATTGTATCAGATATCCAAAGGGCTTCACTTAAATTCCAATAACCAATCGCTTCCTTCTTTATTAGCACCACAAATATTGCACTGTTTTGGTTATGGTCACTTCACTGGGGTCACAAAGTCACGCCTACATATGAAAATGTATATAGTGTGAATACACATAACAATTTATTTATATATCTTTTTACTTTTAAAATACTGTCTATGCAAAATAAATAACACTCACTTTGGCAGAAGTGGGTGTAGCAAAATTATTGTTGTCTGTGGGTTGTCTTCTCCTGAGACATATGCTTTTTCAGTCATACTACCTAAGTGATATACGGATTGATTTTTTATTGTATGCTGTTTCTGTTTAAATCATGCAAGAAATCAAAACCCTTGCATAAAAGTTTATTAATTAGATTAAATGAGTTCCTTGTGAACACAGTTTCTGTTTGTCTGGTGTATCCTTAGCATGGATAAACTGTAACATATGGCACAAGGTGAGGAGAAAGCTTTTACTAAACATTGGGGCTGGCTGCTGAAATATTTCGTTAGAGACTTCAAGGAACTATCTTGCCCAAAGTGACTTCAAGCCCTGGAATTGCTACAGCCCTCTGGGATAGAAGACTATTATGAAACAGTTCACAGAAGGCACAAAGATTTATGGTGCCTGGCCATGGTCACAGAAGACACCTATGGGGACGAGCCCTAGGACATACTCATATTTTTTATTGATCTGGGACTCTTTTTGAGACGGCTGAGGGTGGGAGCGAAGGGTTCTTTGGGCTCGTCTCTTGTTCACTACAGGGCTAGATGAACCTATTGTTATTGTATTATAGCTTGATGAACAAGGAACACAATATCAATAAAAACATTTAAAATGATAAGGCACAGGTAGGGTGATGTGCCCAGTTGAAGCTTAAAAGAGTTTGAAGGAGGTGCAGAGGGCGAACTGATTTAATGTCATGTGGATTCAGAAGAACTCAATGGCTTTGCAACTATTATTATTAATGAGTATGCTTATATTAAAGATGGGCAGGAGGAGCTCAGTTTTGGTGAGCATTCTTTCAGTGGTTTTGAGTGACATTATGAGGTTAGGGAGGTGGTTATTTAGTTGTTATCTTTGCTACATCAGGCAAGTTGAAGGAATGTTTTGAACGGTGGATTATGTTGTTTCCATTTTTTTCTTTTTGCCTTTAGGATGTGTTGCAAGACTGTGCCTGGTAGTGTTTTCCATATAGATTATCAGACATTCACTATGGGGCTGAATGTTCAAGGAGGTCCCTAGACCTCACTGGGAGGTGGCGATCCAGGCTGGGATGGGAGATTCCGACAGTATATGGGATAACATGGATAAGTGAAAGTATAGTCTATCCCTTTTTACTTTGATTATAAGAGGCCTAGGCTCTGCAGTTAAATTACATATAGTTATTGCCTACCTTAAATTGAGAGGAGTACATATAGCATGCCTTCAATAAACACACCTAACAGGGACAGAGGTTACACATTTACAGGGCAAATGGAGGGAAAAATATTGGCGACTGAATACTCTGTGTTCGTACAAGCAGCTCTGATTTGGATCAGCTCCAGAGTCCCCTTCTCTGCCACACACACAGGGTAGATCGGGAGGGTAGGTGGGCACCGGTGTCTGGTAGATTGGAAGGGCAAAAGGTCTTGCTGGGTAGCATCTATGCTTACAACCAGGACCACCTTGTATTCCTCTACTTCTTTTCTCCACAGTTGATCCAATAGGTATATGGCCAGTTTCTGCTGTCCAGTGTCTCTAACTGTGGCAGTGATTTGAGACTTGACCAGTCCGTGAACACAGTGCTGGTACCCTGGTCCAACAGACATCATTACCCACAAGATCACAAATGTGGGCAAGGATAGTCGATAAGGTCAATGCAGTAGGGACCACCCCGAGAACAAAAAAGGATATCATGAAGTGATGGCATGACTTGAAGAGGGTTGTGAAAGAGAAGAGGAGCAAGAACCTTGAGCTGGCTCAAAGGACTGGCGGTGGCCCTCCCATTACACCCAAAACATTCACTGCATGGGAGGAGAAGGTGCTTGCCATACTGCATCCAGAGCGTCTCACAGGAATAGCGGGGGAGTGAAGGCTGGTAAGTACAAACAAATGTAGACCATCACACAGCTATGTACTGTCCAGCTGAACTACAAAGCTACATCTCAGAGGTCCAACTATATCCATATGCACCACAATATCCAACACATGTCCCACAGATGTAACATTTACTCCATCTGAATCACCCCAAAGGTAGACAACATTTACAGGGTTGTATGTGTCAAGGCAAACAGCAGTACAACTCCCACCATCCCCCCTGTCACACCCCTGCGCAGGATGTAGCATTCCCTCCCACCGAGGAGCAGTTGGAAGCAACTGTAAGGTTCACCCTCACCTAACAGATAGGTAGCCATCTTCCCAGGGAGGGCTGTTTGGGGGTGGGAGGCCAGCAACACAACTCCCACCATGCCCCCTGTCCCACCCCTAAGCAGGATGGAGCCCCCCCGAAGCATGTGGCAGAGATTGCATTGCTCACATCAAACTAACAGGTAGGTAGCCATCTTAACAGGGAGGGCTCTTTGGGGGTGGGAAGACTGCACTACAACTCCCACCATGCCACCTGTCCCACACCTGAGCAGGATGGAGCACTCCACACCCAGAATCATTTGGAAGCCGTTGTCTCACTACAAACTAACTAACAGGTAGGTAGACCTCATCCCTGGGAGGGCTGTTTGGGGGTGGGAGGCCTGCACAACTCACACCAGGCCCCCTGACCCACCCTGAGAAGGATGGAGCACTCCCCCCCCCCACCCAGAAGCATTTGCCAGCCATTGAAAGGTTCACACTCACCTAACAGATAGGTAGCTATTTTCCCAGGGAGGGCTGTTTGGGGGGTGGGAGGCCAGCAACACAACTCACACCATGCCCCCTGTCCCACCCCTGAGCAGGATGGAGCCCCTCCCCCCAGAAGCATGTGACAGAGATAGCATTGCTCATATCAAACTAACAGGTCGGTAGCCATCTTACCAGGAAGGGGTGATTGGGGAAGACTGCACTTCAACTTCCACCATGCCCGCTGTCCCACTCCTGAGCAGGATGGAGCACCCCCAAAGCATTTGGATGCCATTGTCTCACTACAAACTAACTAACAGATAGGTAGCCATCTTCCCAGGGAGGGCTGTTTGGGGGTGGGAGGCCAGCAACACAACTCCCACGATGCCCCCTGTCCCACCCCTGAGCAGGATGGAGCACCCCTCCGAAGCATGTGGCAGAGATTGCATTGCTCACATCAAACTAACAGGTAGGTAGCTATCTTAACAGGGAGGGGTGTTTGGGGGTCGGAAGACTGCACTACAATTCCCACCATGCCCCCTATGCCACACCTGAGCAGGATGGACCACTCCACACCCAGAATCATTTGGAAGCCATTGTCTCACTACAAACTAACTAACAGGTAGGTAGACCCCTTCCCTGGGAGGGCTGTTTGGGGGTGGGAGCCATGCACAACAACTCCCACCAGGCCCCCTGACCCACCCCTGAGAAGGAAGGAGCACTCCCCCCACCCAGAAGAATTTGCCAGCCACTGAATTGTTCACACTCACCTAACAGATAGGTAGCTATTTTCCCAGGGCTGTTTGGGGGGTGGGAGTCCAGCAACACAACTCCCACCATGCCCCCAGTCCCACCCCTGAGCAGGATAGAGCACCCCCCCATAAGCAAGTGGCAGAGATAGCATTGCTCACATCAAACTAACAGGTAGGTAGCCATCTTAACAGGGAGGGGTGTTTGGGGTGGGAAGACTGCACTACAACTCCCACCATGCCCCCTGTCCCACACCTGAGCAGGATCGAGCACCCCCCTAAAGCATTTGGATGCCATTGTCTCACTACAAACTAACTGACAGATAGGTAGCCATCTTCCCAGGGAGGGCTGTTTGGGGGTGGAGGCCAGCAACACAACTCCCACGATGCCCCCGTCCCACCCCTGAGCAGGATGGAGCATCCCCCCGAAGCATGTGGCAGAGATTGCATTGCTCACATCAAACTAACAGGTAGGTAGCCATCTTAACAGGGAGGGCTGTTTGGGGGTGGGAAGCCTGCGCTACAACTCCCACCATGCCCCCTGTCCCACACCTGAGCATGATGGAGCATCCCCGCACCCCACAAAGCATATGGCAGAGAATGCATTGCTCACACCAAACTAACAGGTAGGTAGCCATCTTAACAGGGAGGGGTGTTTGTGGGTGGGAAGACTGCACTACAACTCCCACCATGCCCCCTGTCCCACACCTGAGCAGGATAGAGCACCTAAAGCATTCGGATGCCATTGTCTCACTACAAACAAACAGATAGGTAGACCCCTTCCCTTGGAGGGCTGTTTGGGGGTGGGAGGCCTGCACAACAACTCACACCAGGCCCCCTTGTTCCCCAGCTCATCCAGAAGGAGCACTCCCTCCCACCCAGATGCATGTGTCAGCCATTGCACTGTCCACTTCAAACTAACAGGTAGGCAGACATATCATGCTTCCTTGTCCCACCCCTGAACAGGATGGAAGCCTACACCACACACACACACACAGATGTATCACAAATCCAACCCACCAACCCAAATGAGAAAACATAACAGGTAAGTAGCCAGTCTATGCACCCAGCCATTCCTCTCAAAAAGCATGGTGCCATATGACAACACCAGCCCTCTCATTGCACAAATATATGAACCAATACCATTGCCACTCACAGTGTGCAGACAGCTAAGCAAATTAAACTGTCACAGCAACCAAAGTGTGACACAACAATTAACATGCTGAAGAAAGTCTGTGCACAATCATGCACAGCACTGAATGCCATGTGTAAGTGCCAGGTGGCCAGAGCAGCAAGGACCACATGAAAACAAAGAAAGCATGGTTGTTGGTCCAAAGTACGATTTGCACATGACATGACAAAGGTTTGCATGAGATAACAATGAACAGTTCATGTTCAGATGTTACGTCACCCAGGGCAGAGTAATCAACAAAGAGGTGTCACAGAAAATCTTTGTTGCACTAGTCCCTAGATAGCAACATGTCCCTGTAATCACAAAACAAGCACGTGGCGCATGGTAAGTTTTGACACCTCACACCATGGACAAGAAATGCATGTACCTCAACATCATCTCAGGAGGCACAGTAGTGCACATACAAACAATGTGATGATTAGTCAACTGTGTGGTGTATAAACAGTGAATAATACACAGCCAACACAAAGCTTGCGGGGTGCACTACAATGACCATTTCCCATCTGTCCAACAGGTGACCAAGAACTGACTGCAGAGGACAACACCGGCAACCTGCAGAGCCATTCTCCCCCTCTGGAACATGGACTCTCGGATGCTGACTCCTGGGATTCAGAGGACGAGGAGCTGCATGCCGGCCCATCTGGTGTGCCAGGGCGCAACCGGTCCCAGGATCCCATCGTCCCCCCCACCACATCTGCAGCAACACCAACAGCTACGCAGACCCCTGCTTTTACAGCCTGTGCGTCCTCCACCACCACCACCACTACCAGTGGTGCCTGCAACACTCCGTCTGTCACAGAGGATAACCACCCCACACCACCAACTAAGGAGGGCAGGGAGAGGATGCGGGTGCCTACAGTGGTGAGGCAACAGGTCCGTGGCAGCAGGGCAGGTGGGAGGGGCAGAGTCACTCACAGACAACCAAAGCCTGGGACCGAAGCCCTGGACAACATAAACAGAGTCCTTGGGGCATATGAACGGGCCCAGGGACAAACGGGCCGGTCAGAAGAAGATTCCTGTGAGCTCCTCCTGCTGATGAGGCCCATGGACACCCGCATGGGACAAATTGTGGACCTCTTGTGCCAGCTAGTGGCGGTACTGAGGGACAGGCCTGCGCCACAAACAACACCTCCACCTCCCCCCTGCTGGGCCGCAGGATGACAGTTCAACATCCTCCCCTGTGGCCACAGAGAGGGGTGAGTCCTCAGATGCCACTAGCCCTACAGCAGAGGCGCCCCTGCCAAGCGACAAAGGGGTCGTCCCAAGAAATCCCTGGGAGTATCCTGTGGCCAAGCACCTGCCAAACGTCAGACACAGAGCCAGCCATGATGGCAGCCCTCTTCACTACTGCATTGACTTTTTGTAAATGGCATCTGTCTGTTGGACTGGGTCCCACATCAATGTGGTGACTACTCGATTCTCTCATTTACCATAACTGTCAACTCACTGCTTCACTAATCAACCCAATGTAAATGTTCCCCCCTCATATGTCACCATTGTAAATAAATACTCCTTACACACATGTTGTTGTTTCTGCTCAGTCTTTATTCCAGGATGTGCAGTCTTCACCATGAGCACAATGTACCAGGAGTATGGAATGTATGTAGGCAGGGAGAGGCTGAAGGGACCTAGGTAAACACAACAGAACAACATTCTCTAGTCTGGGTGTGGCATCACAGACATCACACATTTACCATCAAGCTAATCCAACATCCACACATCACAATGAGCAACAAGTGCCAACATACACATCCTGTAGTAGTTCCAAACTACCCTGTCCCAGAAACATTGTCAGCCACCACTGAGTCGACAACCGGCTGCAGTCACAAAGCTCAAATACACCTTCACAACAACAGCAACATCATCAGACAATGGGTCCGTTGCACATTGTCACTCACTTTCAAGTGAAGCAGTGGTTGATGAGCTGTTGATGCAGGTCAACACCTTCCTCCACTCCATTGCCCTCATCACTGGACACGGGTTGGTTTGCAGGCGGGGGCCTTTGCTGCTCATCAGCATCCAGGAGCAGGGGGATCTCCCTGCGAATGGCTAGGTTGTGAAGCATGCAGCATGCCACTACAATCTGACACACCTTCCCGGGCGAGTACATCAGTGCACCTCCGGTCTTGTCCAGGCAGCGAAATCGTGACTTCAGGAGACCGAAAGTATGCTCCACCACGCCACGTGTCCTCCCATGGGCATCATTGTAGCGGACTTCAGCTGGTGTCCTGGGATTCCGCAGTGGGCTCAGCAACCAAGGACGGTTGGGATATGCAGAGTCACCTAGGTGTGAGGAACACAGATAAACCTTGTAATGTCACTGTGGCAGACGACTGCATGTCACACACTCAGCACGTTATTTGACTCTGCATACTCACCCACAATCCATGCACGCTCAGGAAGCAGATTAGCCATCAGCTGTGGTACAATGCTGTTACGCATGATGTATGAGCCATGGGCTGAGGTGGGAAATTTGGCACACACGTGCGAGATGATCATATCCACCTGGCACACCACTTGCACGTTGATGGAATGGAAATGTTTCTGTTTCCTATAGATGTGTTCACGTGCCTGTGGTGGAACTAGCCCAACATGGGTGCAATCAATGGCACCAACAACATTGGGAATGTTTCCAAGGGCATAAAAATCTCCCTTCACAGTCGCCAATTCAGGCCCCCTGGGGAAATGGATATATCTGTCCTTGTAGATCATCAAAGCGGACAGGACATCACGCAACACCATGCTGAACATAGGTTGCGGTGCCATCAAGGGATTTATTCAAGGAACACAGTAATATACTTTTCAATTCTTAATAGGGTATAAGCTTTTATCAATTGCTTATTAATAAATTAATTCTTGAATTTCATTTTAAGCAATATCAATCACAAATAAGAAGTTTAAATCGAAAAAAATATAAAGGCACGGTTGTAAATAGAAAAGAATTTGTATTTTTCTAAATATTTATATGGGTACTGAAAATATACACATACAATGTAACAAGAGGAAGTACAATAAAATTCAATGGTCCTACAATGTCACATTTGTATACACTTTTCCTTATATAAATGAATTTTCGAAAAAGTGTCTTAAGTCGACGTGTTTTCACTGAAGGCCCTCGAAGAGAGTGTAGCAGCGTAAGACTTCTGTTATGAATTAATCTGATAATTAAAGCCTGGTCGCGAAGTTTATACGAGGCACATCTGCGTCCTGGTTGCGAAACTCTAGCGCTCTCGAGACATGGGAATTATGGATGAATCTGCTACAGAAGTGTCTCGAGAGCACTAGAGTTTCGCGACCAGGACGCAGACGCGCCTCGTGAAAACTTCATTACTAGGCTTTAATTATCAGATTGATCCATAATTCCCATGTCTCGAGAGCGCTGGAGTTTCGCGACCAGGACGCAAACGTGCCTCGTATGAACTTCGCTGCTACACTTTCTTCGAGGGCCTTCAGTGATAACACAGTTCTCCCAATATTATTGGTCTGTGATGATCATTTAGACATCCGCAAAAACAGATACTTAACAAAATAATATTTACATCGCGATCAGCCGCTAATAGTGTGCAGCAGCCAGTAAGATTATTTAAATTGACCTCAGGGGTCATCTATGTAATACACAATAGTCCTGAAGATGGTCTCATGGACGATTGCATAAGAGACCGAAACGTCGACTTAAGACACTTTTTCGAAAATTCATTTATATAAGGAAAAGTGTATACAAATGTGACATTGTAGGACCATTGAATGTTATTGTACTTCCTCTTGTTACGTTGTATGTGTATATTTTCAGTACCCATATAAATATTTAGAAAAATACAAATTCTTTTCTATTTACAACCGTGCCTTTATATTTTTTTCGATTTAAACTTCTTATTTGTGATTGATATTGCTTAAAATGAAATTCAAGAATTAATTTATTAATAAGCAATTGATAAACGCTTATACCCTATTAAGAATTTGAAAGTATATTACTGCGTTCCTTGAGTAAATCCCTTGACGGCACCTCTACCCGTTTATCTCATTTTGCCCAGGCCGTCAAGGGTAGATTGGGTTTTCCCATTGCATTGAAACAGAACATAGGTTGCGACATGCCACCTGCGCTGGACACCGTGTGCCGGAATGATCCAGTGGCAAAAAAAAAGCAGGCCCACCATCACCTTAGACATTGGGGTGAAAGCTGTTGGATATGTTCTACGAGGCTGCAGGTGGGGCTCCAACATAGCACAAAGGTTCAGTAGGGTGGCTCTATCCAGGCGGAATTTCCGGATGATCTCCTCATTCTCCATGTCTGCCAGCACTGTGAAGAGACGATGCAGATTTGGTCTCCTCCTAGTTGAGATGAAAGTGGACATGTAAGAAGTTGGCCTGGCATATGCTGTCTCCTAGATATAGGGACACCTTGCACCAGTCCAATTCGACTCTTATTGATGATAGGTTTAAGACAACCTTTAAAGAAAGCTATCCTAGTGGTAGCTGTGGAGAGCAGCCTTCAGGCTAAGTCTTGAAGGAGTGTTAAGCTTATTGTTTTACCATAATAACCTCTTGAATAACCAAATGAAAGAGTAGGAGTGAGTCGCAACGGTCACTTGTTGCACTGTCGACACGCGCCCGGGCCCGGCGTGGGTATTGAAGGTTCAGAGGGCCCCGTCTTCTCTGGATGGGCAAGGGACTTGTTTCTGCAGCAGATCACGATGTCGGCCAAATCGGAAGTTGAAAAACAGAAGCCCAAGAATACCAGGCGGGGAGGATACACCCAAACCAACAATATGGATCGTTATGCCCAGCAGAAGGGGTCACCTGGCGGATCGGGACGGCCACTGGAAGCCTTGAAAGATGGTTTGCCCCCCGCAACGGAACCAACCCTGCAGGATATCATGGGGGCCATCGAGAGGATGCAGTCCTCTATTGGGCAGCAATTCGAGACCCTGGCACATAAAGTGGACACAATCTCGATCTACGTCAATTTGATTCGGGCAGACCTGGGGAAAACTAATGAACGGGTTCAATCCTTGGACCTTAAAACCTCTGGCCTCATGGGAGACGTCTCTGATCTGCAGCTGGAAGTCCGTAAGTTGAGGACCGCAAACAACCTCTTTGGCCGACGGCTGGAGGACTTTGAAGGCCGGGCACGGCGCAATAATGTGCGCATTATTGGGGTTCCGGAAACCTCGGAGGAGCAGTCGGTGGACTTGTTCGTGGAGGACTTGGTGGTAAACCATCTGGCGCCCAAAGGCCTAAGTAAGTTCTTTACTGTTGAACGTGCCCACAGAGTCCCTGGTGGGAGGCCCAAGGTAGGGGCCCCCCCGAGACCGATTGTCGCCAGGATCTTTAATTTCAGGGACCGCGACGCCATTCTACAAGCATCACGAGTGTCCGGCCCGATGACTTTCCAGAACACCACAGTGAGTTTTTATCCTGACTTTACCCAGGTGGTGCAAAAGCAAAGGCAGAGCTTCCTGGCGGTTAAGAGACGGCTAAGAGAGATAGGACTGAAGTACGCCATGCTCTTCCCGGCCAGGTTGCGTGTGGTGTATGAAGAGCGGACTTTCTTTTTTGAATCACCGAACATGGTCGGAGACTGGCTGGACACATTGCCCCAACGACGGACTAGCGGGGAGCATGCTGGTGGAGCAGAAGGTGGCCGTGATGAACAAGAGTGAGGACTCTGGTGCCAGACCATTTTGACTTTGCCCAGGACAGTGAATCACAGTTTTCGGTCTTTTCGGGAGGGTTGTAGCCCGGGGGGCGGCGGGGGTATGATTGGAGCTTCTTCCTCCTCTGGGGTTCTTTTTGTAGACTAGTTTTAGAATAGGGCGACAGGCACACTGCAAGTTGGGGGGGCTTCTTAAGCTTACGCAGGGGTGCAGGGTGGGGGGTGGTATGGGGTTGTTGAGATGGTTGTTGTTGGTTTTTGTTTTGCAAGGCGTAGTGATGCAAGCTTTTGTTGCTCGAGTGCTGTTTTACGGGGGGGTGGAGGTCTCCTTACATTTCGGGATGGGGGTAGGGGCTTAAAGATACTCAGTTGGAATGTTAACGGCTTAGGGGATCGTATTAAGCGAGGGATTGTCCTGCAATTTCTGAAGCGATGCTCCCCTGACATAGTTTTATTGCAGGAGACGCACTTGATAGGTAACACGTGCTATGCACTCAACAGGAAGGGTTACAAATTTGTTGCACACTCTGGGTTTTCCTCGGGCTCTAGAGGGGCTGGAATACTTGTTAGGGCCTCGCTGCCGTTTGAGGTTGACTCCACCACTGTCGATGAAAGGGGGCGATTTGTGGCTGTGGCGGGGAGGTGGGAGGGCAGGACGCTGGTTTTGGTTTCTGTTTATGTCCCTCCTGCGCTGCAGCCCTCCACATTTGCGGACCTGGGGAGGGCTCTGTTGGATCTGCCCGAGGGAATGTTGGTGGTGGGTGGTGATTTTAATGCGGTTGGTTCCGGATTGCTTGATAGACACCCGCCAAGAAGCTCTGGGGGGGCGCAGAAATGGCTTTCAGACTTTGTGGATACCCTTGGTCTGGTTGACTGTTGGAGACTGCTGCATCCCACTCAGCGGCAGTACACTTTCCATTCCGGGGCGCATGGCAGTCTCTCCAGAATTGATTATGTTCTTACTTTGGCTGCACACGCCTCCTTTGTGTCCGAGGCTAGGCACATGGCTAGGGGTATTTCTGACCATTCGCCGGTGTGGATCTGTATGGATATTGGTCGAGGAGTGGTGGGCAGGGTGGCTCCGATTAACCCCTGGTATTTCCGTGACCCTAGGACTCGTAGCGCGGTGCTGAAGGCGGTCGATCTCTACTTCCAGGAAAATCTAGGCTCGGTTACGTCTGCGGTGTCTTTGTGGGAAGCGTTTAAAACTGTGCTGAGAGGAGAGGCCCTTTCCTTGATAGCGGCAGCCAAACGTCAGAGGGATGCGGAGGTCGCACAGATCGAGGCTGAGATAGCGGTTCTAGAGTCGGCTTTGGAGGAGGAGGTTACGGCAGCAACGCTGCATAAATTGAGCCTAAAGCAGTCGGAGTATAAGGCCCTGGTGACGAATGCGGCCAAAGCCCTGAGTAGGGAGCAGCAGGGGCGACTGTATGATGTTGGGGACAAGGCCGGGAAATTAATAGCGTGGTTGGATAAAAAAGAGCGGGTTAACCGTGTGGTGCCAGAACTAGTAACAGATGGTGGCGATATTGTCACTGAACCGGATGGCGTAGTCCAGTGCTTCGCAGATTATTTCCACACGGTCTATGCCTCTGTGTCGGACAGGCCGATGGAGGACTCGTGTGAACTTCTGCGCGATCTGGCTCTGCCTTGCCTCTCTGACATAGACAGGGAAGATCTTGATGGTGACATCACAGCTGACGAAGTCGCGGGTGCTATTCGCTCACTGCGCCCGGGCAAGGCCTCGGGCCCAAATGGCCTGCCAATTGAGTTGTATAAACTCCGGCCGGACAAGATCGCTCCACACCTGCGAGCTATGTTTGTAGAGGCGCGGGAGACAGGATGTCTTCCATTCGACCAACGCCTGGCGACAATCGTGGTCATACACAAAGATGGCAAGCCCAGGAATAAATGCAGCTCGTATAGGCCGATTTCGCTACTTAACACTGAGCCGAAAATCCTCGCTAAAATACTGGCCAACCTTTTGATCCGGGTGATCGGGGACCTGATCCACCCGGACCAATCCGGTTTCATCCCGCACCGTAACACTGCGTTGAACCTTAGGCGCCTCCACGGCGTGCTCGCAAGGACGGGGACGCTGCGGGAGTCGACCATTGTGGCTGCACTTGACGCCACGATGGCTTTTGACACGGTAGAGTGGGCATATCTGTGGGCTGCACTTGCAAAATTCGGCTTTGGACCTGGCTTTGTTGGCTGGGTGAGGCTACTGTATGAAGGACCCTTGGTTAAAGCCGCGGTCAATGGTGGGGCGTCCTGCCCGTTCGAGCTGGGGAGGGGCACCAGGCAGGGTTGTCCCCTGTCGCTGTTGTTGTTTGCCCTCACTCTTGAACCGCTAGCGGCATGGATACGATGGGACCCGGACATAAGGGGGATCCGATGGTCACCAGATCATGAGGACCGCATTTCTCTTTATGCCGACGACATTTTGTTATACCTCACTTCACCCAGGAAATCCCTCATAGTAGTCTGTGATGTTTTGACTTCTTTTGGTAGGAACTCGGGTCTCACCATTAACTGGGGGAAGTCGTATCTGTATGCCCTAAGTGGTGATGTCCCTGTCCTCCCGCGGAATTGCTCGATCCAGATCGCCCAGGGGGGCTTTTTGTATCTAGGGATCTATATCTCCACCGATCCAATTGTTCGATATGAGAGAAACCTGCTCCCTCCATTGACGCGCCTGCGGCGGGATGTGGCGGGTTGGCGGCGGCTGCCTAGGCCGTGACGCACTGTTCAAAATGATGTCTCTTCCCCGCTTTCTTTATGCCCTGCAGAATACCCTGGAGCTGGTCCCGGCCAGGTATTTTCGGGAGGTCGTGAGCCTCCAGTGCTCGTTGCTGTGGGAGGGCCGACCGCGTATAGCTATTGCAAAGCTGACCCTTCCGTGGTATGATGGGGGTATTGCGCTTCCTGACATTAGAAGATATTATTGGGCCACTCAGTTGAGTGCGATTAACCATGGAGTATACGGTCCGGCGCTGAGCCCCGGCTTCGCTATGGATCGGTGGTTGTTGCGCGGGGGTAATTACTCTAGAGCACTGTACTCCAGGTCAATGGATGGGTCCCTTACGGGGCCAACCAAGACGGCGGTGCATGTGTGGAAGGCTGTTACGAACTCGCTGGGTTGGAAGGATAGGCTTACCCTCACAACTCCGCTGTTTGAATCTGATACATTGGGGAAACTTTGGCACACGAAGGGGTTCGAGAAATGGGACCTGATTGGGATATCCAGGGTGGGGGACCTGCTGTTTAAGGGCAGGGTGAAATCGTTTGACGAGCTGCGGACGGAGTACGAACTGGAGGGTACGGAATATTTCCGGTATGCACAGGTACGCCACGCTCTGCGGTCCGTCCTCGTCGAGGGGGAGAACGTGCCTGAGTCCTCTCCCTTGGAGGATCAGATCCTGGATGGCCATATGCCAGAGAGTACAATCTCCTTAATTTACAAGAAGCTTGTTAATGTCCGGACTGACCACCTCCTAGGGGTGCGTGATCAGTGGACTAGGGATGGCCTTGAACTGGATGATGAGGACTGGCAGTATGCCATCTCCTCTCCTAAGGAGGTCGCGATCCCGGCACGACTGAGGCTGGTGCAGCTTAAGATACTTCATAGAGTCTATGTCACGGGGCCCCGACTGATTCATATGGGTTTCTCCGAGGATGGCTTATGTAAGAGAGGCTGTGGGATGGTGGGAACCTTCCTACATATCATATGGGAATGTGGTGTGATCACGGAGTTCTGGAAGCGAATTCATGATGTGATGCAGGAGGTCACGGGTATTGCACTGCTGCCGGAGGCACGGCGTTGTCTTTTGAATGTCTGGGGTCCCACTGATTATGATGCGGCGCAGACTCAATGGGTGACCCTAGGAAATATGGTGGCGAAGCGGGATATTGCGCGATTGTGGGGTTCCCAGAGACCTCCCACTATGGAAGCATGGATGGAAAATATGGACTGGAGCATGTTTAGGGAGAAAACGGTGTATAGTGCCCGGGGGCGCCCTAAGAAATGGCATAAGATATGGGGGCGATGGAACCAGTATAGGGGTGATATACTGGTTAGAACCGTTAGAGGAGCAACTTTCCCCCTAGCTTCACTTCCAACTTGGGATTTTTATGATGATTATATGCTTGAATGTTAGCGCCTCTGCTTCTCCCTCATCCACCCGGCCGGTAGCTTTGCTCTGACTTTGGGAATGGGGCCTCGCCCCACCGGGAACTGGCACGAGTTCATTGTGTGTACTGCCTTGCTTGTGTTATTTACTTTAGGTTTGTTTTAAAAAGGAACCTTTGTTTTTCCTGTTCCAGAGCTGTGGACACTTTCATGTGTTGTACTTAATGGGCTGCCGAACCTCCGGGATGTCGGCTGAATAGCTGTGTTCCAGACTGGCATAAATAAAGGTTTAAAAAAAAAATAATAAAAAAATACTTCTAGCAGGAGTACAAAGTTAAAACTTCAGACTTAAGCTTTTGAAGAGCCCACTACCACGAGAGTACCGAGGTACCACTGTTACCTGCCCCAGGGAAGCCGGGTGCATAGGTCGTTTCTGCTGTCGGGTCGCGGGCTGATTTTCTATGGGAAAAAAGTCAAAAGTTCTGCTAGCCAAAAGCGTAGATGATTCCGTGAAGATCAAAGATGTGAAGATTGTAGAGAAGAACCTGAAAGCAGAGGGGACAGAGTCTGGGTCACGGCAAAGTGACCAGGAGGCTCAAAGCAAAGAGCCCTTCGATGTCGGGTATTTCAGGTGGAAAGTGGTGTAGCTTGGATCTGCAGCCACGGGCTCCGGGAGGCTTCAAGGAAGGCCAGCTTCAGGAGAGCAACTGTCCCACATCGGATGAGGGTCGCTGCGGTGTTAGTGTCCGGATTGGATCCACTAAGCCTTGGCAACCACAACCCACGAAGGATGAACGAATCTGCTTACAGTGCAGACCCACGAGGTCTGGGAGAGGTCTCCTTCAAGGAGACTGTAGAGCAGGCCTGGAGCAACCAGGGGAACTCTTGATTCTGAAAATAGACCTCCGCTAGGGCCCACAAGTCGAGAGACAAGGGACCACGGGAGGCAGCAATTTGGAGTGCGTAAAAGGGCCCCCACGGGCCACCGGAGGGGGCTAGGGTGCTGGTCTTTGGCACAATTGCTGTAGAGTGGTTGGCTCGAAAACGGGCCAAAGCACAACTTCCCCACTGGTCAGGGTCGTGTGCTATGCAAGAGGTGGCCAGTGTCCTGGAGTATTGGGGATCTCGGCACCCACGCAGTCCACGGTGCCCAAACTCGTTGAGCACACTCACTGGCCTCTGGGATGCGCTGGAAACCCACCTCAAGGGTGCTGGAAGTCGTTGAAGTTCATGAGAGCAGCGAAGTTCCAACCGGGTCACTTGCAGTGTTTCAGGTGCCTGCCAAGCACGGGGATAACTCCTTTATCCCAAGGGAGATTTCTTCTGTCAGCTGGGCAGCAGCAAGTCGAAGGTCAAGACTGTAAGTTCAAGATTAATCTGAGGCTCTGGGGCCACGTTATTCACCTTTGTCCCCAAGATTAGGGGAGTGTCCAGAGTAGTGTCCACCAATGAGAGGTGAGGCGGGAAAGGGTGGCTACACCCTCTCCCCTTTGTGTGTTTCCCACCTGGGCGAGGGGCAGGATGCCCCTGAACCGGTTCCAAGCGGTGTATGCAGAATGAGGCTTCTGCATCTGCCTACGTGCAACCCTGAAAGGACATTTGGTGCACCCACCCTGTTCCAATCCACATTATCCTGTCTGGGGAGATGCTAGCACCTCCCTGCCACAGGAGCCCTATTGTCCAGCTGGCGAGGCTGGGGTTTTCCCCAGCAACAGCCAGCCAGGGTCGTGTAGGTGGCGGGCAGTAGCCATTTTGTGTTACTTGTGCACTTTTAAATTGGTGTCCGAAATCTACCGCTTTTCCCATATCGCCCCTCTAGCAGGGAGGAATTGTACCCTCATGCCCATGGCTGGACTGGGGGTATGATTCCAACATGTTTGACACCAAACACGATATGGTTCTGTGTAGCCATTCTCAAGTTATCGCGTTATTGCGATAGACTTATAATGCGGTTAAGAGTATATGGTATGGCTACACTACAAACAACCCAGCAATGATTTTACGAAGGTTGCAGAGAGGCCCTACTCATGTAGGGGTCCCCCCTCACACATACCTCAGCACCCTGCCTTGTAGGATTACCAAGGCCTGCTATAGGGGTGACCTATGAGAGTATATGTGTTGTAATGGGGTGGGATATGAGGTACCTATATCCCTGTAAGGGGTGCTAGCACCACCTTACCCAGACTACAGTAGTGGTCTGGTGGTGTCAGTTTGTATGGCTGTCCCAGGGTGGCACAATAAGTGCTGCAGCCCTGGTAGGCCTACTGAGGGACCCATGCACTGGGTACCTAGGGTACCATCTACAAGGGACTGTCAGGGCATCCTCAGCATCCAATTGGGTTGTACCTAGGGTACTTCACATTAGTTTTAGGGAGAAAGCAGATAGGCTGGGGTCCTGGATAGCAGGATCCCAGCCAGACTAGTCAAAAACCACTCAAATACCAGGCAAAAAGTTGGGGGCAACCATTAGTCAGATTCCACCTTCCTACAGGACACATGTCAATGCAATACACCATGAGATGTGCAAAACATCTTACGTTTTGACTGACACAACGCCAACATTGACTGTCATCACAACTGAGTTACAGAGCAGCTTACATCTAGGGACACCTTCAGCTACACTACACGTACCCTTGTCCCCTTTCACACAGCAAGTACCTCCGAAACAACATCGGACTATGAGAATGCACATAGGGATATGGCCACATCTAGCATGGGTACGCCTGAGAGTATTTCATCCTGCCTATGTGTAAAAATGCAACACTACTATCTCATACCTAGCTGCTGTACCTGCCGCACCTTCAGGCGTAAGTTGAACATGGCACACATCAACAACACAATTACCACAGGCTGACAGTAACAACACACGTGTGCATGATCCAAGAAAATGCACATTGTTCATTGAGACATACATCACTGGGATTGTCACAGCACTTTCACACATTGACATGTGTACACATTGGAGAGTCCATAACAACCCTGTTCTGTGTACATGCCCATCAATATCACAAGTGACATGTGAGGGAGTACATGCCAATGTACTAAATCACATACACAAACATGCCATGTGTAGTCAGCAGTGGGTTAAATGTGACATTGGCATTATCTGCACAATGATGTGCCATTGTTCATGTGGCCACTGTGCACTGTTGCACTGTGCACTGTTGAGAACTGCCCATTGGCCATTGACACAGCATGATGTGTCCATAGGTGCTGTCAAAGTGCTCCACCACCCAAATCACGGTCATAGTCACCAATGTATTGCACCCAAATTGCAGTAGCTAGCGCCTGGCACCAGCGGTGTGTCACAACCAATGCCAATGCCACACTCGCAGTATTGATAGGCATATACACATGGTCAAATGGCAGTTGGCATGCTCCGCCACCCAAATCACAGTCATTGGCACCAATGTATGGCACCCAAATCGCGGTGGCTACCGCCTGGCACCAGCGGTGAGTCACCGCCAATGCGCAAGACACAATTGCAGTAGTGATAGATATAAATGAGTTGCCTAATGGTGGTTGGCATGCTCCACCACCCAAATCATGGTCATAGGCACCAATGTATGGCATCCAAATCACGGTAGCTACCGCCTGGCACCAGCAGTGTGTCACAGCCAGTGCCAATGCCACACTCGTGGTACTGATAGGCATATACACATGGTCAAATGGTGGTTGGCATGCTCAGCCACCCAATTCACGGTCATAGGCACCAATGTATGGTACCCAATCGCGGTGGCTACCGCCTGGCACCAGCGGTGTGTTACCGCCATGGACCATGCCCTTACAGCCAATGGGAACCGCAATCGCAGTAACCTAATGCAATTTAGAAAATTGCGGTAGGCGTGCTCCACCACCGTGGAGCCGGACATTGAATGCAATTGAAAGATGCACCACCACTGTAGCGCCCGCCTGGCCCCTGTGTTGTGTCACCACCATGGACCATGCCCTTACAGCCAATGGGAACCGCAATCGCGGTAGCCTAATGCAATTTTGAAAATCGCGGTAGGCGTACTCCACCACCGCAGAGCCAGTCAGTGGATGCATTTGAAAAAGGTAGACCTGGAACACCAATTGCAGCAGCCTAGAACCACTGAAACGACCCCAGGGGGCTATATATGTGTGGGAGAGAGCCTCACATTTCCACAGCTCACAGAGCCTGCTGCCTGAGACCCATCACCTGCTGCTACTGCTGCCTCCAGGGACTACTGCCTACTCCCTCTCAACACCAACTGCTGCTGTCACCTGGCCACAGTGATGGCGAGGACTGAGAAGATCCGGGCCAGTCCCATCACCAGCGACGAGTTGGAGGTCGTGGTGGACGAGGTGCTCACACAGTATCCAAGGCTGTATGGTGCCCCAAATGTTGTGGTATGTCTTCAACAGTATGAGTGAGAGTGCAGGGGGGCACACATGAAGTTGAGCTGCTGCAGTATGTGCTTGAGAGTGGGGGGGTTTGTCGTGCACTGCCTAGCATGCTTGCTCCAGGGGGAAGGGGTGTGTGGCCTATTTCACACGTTTCCCTGCCTGCACATCAAGATTTGAGGCACATGTATTGTCTTGTCAGCCATACAGTAATGCAGCAAGTTGGTAATGCAGGAGTCAGGACAGTGATTGCTTGTGTTAATGGCTCTGTGGGTCCCTGTTGTCCTTCTCTGCGTGAGCCCACCTGGCCTGCACAGTCACCGCCCAGTCTGACAAGGAAAAATCACTGAATGTACAGAGTATTACATGTGTCGTTTTTCATTACTCCCCATCAATGAGTCATCTCAGCCCTGTAGATTGCACACGACAGGCCTTGTAAAAACGGTGTGGGTTTGTGAGATCATACCTTTCAATGTGACCTCCATGACACAGTGAGCCATTCACAGGGGAAAGACATTGAGGGCTGCACAGTGTTGGACACAGTGAGTCTACCCACAAACATATGTTCATATGTAATGTATGTCTTGATCTACAAGAAAATGGAGAGTAGATGTGGGCAGATTACACATGGCTTTATGTGCTGGCATCCTGCATGTGTATGAGATAGGCAGGTACTGTGTCCACCCTCACACCTGCATGCATTTACGTGTGGTTCTCCCATGCTGATGTACCATGTGAGATACATTCTTGTCTCTATTAGACATATCTGTGGATTTGGGATGAGTCAGTATCATGCTACTGTACTGAGAGAAATTGGTACATAACACTGTGTCACTGATGTTTTTCCCCTCTTGTCTCCCATGCCTGCAGCTCAAAGTACACCAGCGTAAGGCCATGTGGTGGGCCATTTCATGCAAGGTGCGGGATCTGGGTGTCTCAAACCGGCGGTGCACCCACTGCCACAAGAGCTGGGAGGACATCTGCCGGATGAGCAAGAACGTGGCTGAGATGACACTGGGGCTGATCCCTCAGACTGGCAGGTTGGCGCGGCGCAGCATGACACCACTAATGGCCCGGATCTTGGCCGTGACACAGCCTGAGTTGGATGCACGTTTGAAGGAGCATTAGCAGAAAGCTAGGGGTGAGTATTCTGGGAAGGGGGACTTTGGATGTGAGTGGCTGCATGTGTACACAGCCTGGGCCAGTGCTGGGCTATGTGATGTTGGTAGTGTGATGCAGTGGCTTGTAGGTGGCCTCAGTGCTGGGTGCAGCTGTCATGCATTTGCCCTACTTGTACCTCCTAATGTGATTTGAATACTGGGCATTTACATTGCATTCTGAGTCATGGGCTTCAGGTATCGTCTGCATTGGGGTAGTCTTGTAAATCACATGGAAGGGTACAGCAGTGTGCCTAATCTGAGTGTGCTTTCATAAATGCGTGCATTGCCTGACCTCAGATTTGTGAGGCTTCGACATCTGACGCCAATGTGCAGCAGTAGTTGTGACCCAAAGTACAACATGGTGGATGGCATGAGCTCATGGCCATTGTGGACTGTTGTATTGGAGTCTGTATTTGTGTTGTCCTTTTCTGCCCCATCCAGATATGACAGTGGCAACATGTTGTGGGGTTCATCCTTGCCTCCATAAGGGCCGTAGGTGTGCTCAGAGCTATTTGTGTGTCTGGTTGAACGGAGCCACCAGCAGGATATTGTACTATATGGACATCACATGGCTCACTTATGCCTGGATTGCTTGTTGACACCCACTGTTAGAGTTAACAATTGAGTTTTTACAATGTCATTGCACAGGGTGGGTGTAACATGTAGATTTCGTCATCTTCAGTGATGCTTTGCTTGCATATGTATGTTCTGTTGATGCCAATGAACTGACCCTACCTCTCTCCCTCATGTAGCATCTCCCGTGGGCATGGAAGGACAGGGGACGGACACCACTGGTGAGGCATCAAGCACAACAGCTGCACACGAGCACAGTGACACAGATGTGACCAGCGCCTCAAAGGGGGACAGGAGTCTGCTGTAGGAATCACAGCCAGAGACGCAAACCTCAATGTAATCTGATGCCAGCGGTGACGCAGCCATGTTAGCGGTCACAGGGAACGGGGATTCTGCCTCCTCTTCCACCACACAGCGTATGATGCCCACCCTCCCAGCTACTTCCATTATTTCTGCGTGTTCACCACAGTAAGAAGAGAAGTGTCCTTCACCTCAGGCACCACTGCCCCTGCCCCTGTCCCCCCTGCTGCCATTAGTGCTGAGTCTGTGGACCTTTTGTGCCAGCTGTGTGTGGGCCAGACAGCTCTCCTCAATGCCTTCATAGACCATGACAAAAAGTTGGTACAAGTGGTTGCTTTCATGGAGGGCATACATTCAGATGTGGGTGGGCTACACTGGACTGTCCAGTCTTTATCCTCCGCAGTAATGGCAGCCTTTCAACTGGCACGATCTGGGAGTCCAGCTCCAGTCCCTTTGTCCACCCCCCTGCCAGTGGCCACATCTGACGAGAGTGACCATGCACAACAGACCTCAAGGTCAAGATACAGCACATGCAGCACTCAGCAGCAGCAGCCCAAGCATTCCAGGGCACAGACACCATCCCCACAGAAAACTAAAGCCACCCCAGAGCGCAAAGACAAAAGCCCGTCAGGCGACACCAAGGGCCACAAAGCCAAGAAGCAGGCCTCAGGGTCACATGCCTCAGAGTCATCCCCAGCCAAGGACTCTTGTGACCCAAAAACGTTTTGCAAAGACAAGCAGACAGTTTCTGTGCGCACTGAGAAGGTGGTGCCTGCTAAGACTACACATAAGAAGAGCTCCATCCAAAGCCCAGAGAAGCAGGGAAAGGAGGGCACTGTAGGGGGAACACCTAGTAAACAGGGGATGGAGGTGCAAAGGCAAGGCAAGGCCAAGCAAACAGCTGGATCCAGCATGTCCCCAGAGGGTGGGCCACTGGCTGCACCTGTTGCAGCTTTGGTGGTGAGTGTGCCTGTTCTGCCCGCACCACTTGCCACTAATCCCAAGACAGGGAAGCCATTTAGAATCCCCAAGAAGTGGAAAGGCCCCCTCCACAATCTCCCACCCACACTGTGTCTCATGGCAGCATGGCTCCACTTCCACGTGCCACTACACCACTTGCTCCAAGCAGCCCTCTGGCTTCCCAAGCCACTGATGCCTCTACCTCAGCTGGGCCTCTCTCTACCTAGTCAAGTCCACCAACTGTCCCTGACACACAGCCAGCTCCCAGTCCGACTGAGAGGCAAGTCTGAGTGGTTGTCCCGCTCACACACCTGTCTCTCCCACAGCGGTGCCTGTACTGCCCATTGTTACCCCCCTGACTGTGTTGCTGACCATGGCAGGGTACAGTCACATATATTCCCTGTGCAGCTTCTCATGGACTCACTCTGCACATTGGACTGGCCACTGGCCTTGTTGTTCACTGATGTTTGCCCCTTGCCTGTGCAGCTTCTCATGGACTCACTCTGCACATTGGACCAGCCACTGGCCTTGTTGTTCACTGATGTTTGGCCATTGCCTGTGCAGGATCTCATGTAACTACTCTGCACTTTGTGCTGGCCACTGGCCTTGCACTTGTCTTATATTGGTGCCTATCCGTGCAATATGTGAATAAAGACAGTTACTCGTGTTTTCTGTTTTGTCAGTGTCTTTACTGATTAAAGGTTTTCTGTGTGTATATGGTTTACTGTGCCACATGCTCTGTATGCCACTTCAACATTGCCAATGGCTTGTCTCACTTTTTCTATTTTTTACAGGGGTGACAGGGACTTTAGTTCTTCCTGACTCTGATGCGTGTGGGTGCAATGATGGTGGTTTTAGATGAAATACTGTTTTCATTCTCATTATTTGTCCATGTTAGCTATATTGTACACATATCAGGTTTGGAGGCACTGCCAGCACAGAGTGGGATTCTACCCACAGGATTGCAGGCAGGCTGGCCAGGGTTATCATGTATGTGTGATCTTACTTTATGTGTGCCCAGCAGTGTAGGTGTATAGTCATCTTATGATGGTCAGTTATCCTAGTCACATGGGTTACTTTCAATGTGTGCACTTTGGTGGCCAAAAAGTGTACAGTGTGCAGGGGGTGAATTTGTCGGGGGTGTTGGTGTGTGTGTGCCCCTGCAATGTTGACTACGCACATGTGTCACCCTGGAGTAGAGTGCCTGTTTGTGTGATTGTTCAGCCCGTGATTGTGTACACATTTGTGTGTTGCGCACTGTGCAGTGTGTTGGTGTGTACTTGCAGTTCTGACTGACTCCTACTTGTTGTTTTTGTCAATTTTGAGTATGCAGAGTATGTGGCTGCAAGTCAGTGTTGTGTTTTGTTGATCATCCATGTGTCTTGATACTGTTTGTGGTGACTGTGCATACCTGCTCAGCCACACTGACATTGTGGGTGTGTTTTCTCATGCATTGCTGTCACATGGGGCTTTATTGCCTCCAGTATGGCATGTGGTGTGTGGTTTCATACCATCCCCTATCTGTGCTTCAGATGCCTACCCAGTGTGAATCTGCACTCCATCTATTTGTGTATGGTACACTCCTACCATGTCCACTACTGATGTACACACCACTTCACCTTCATGTCAGCTTTCCCATTGGGTTGCCTGTGTGTTTGCCTCCCCATCACTTCATTTGTGACACTGTTCTTTGTGGTGCAGATCTTTGCACAGGAGCAATGTGCCACTCAGGAAATTTTCCTAATTGGTTATATGTGATTTTCTTGTACTGTTTAGCAGTCATGGTTGCTCATATGCAGTTCAACTGTTTGTGCTGCACAGTCCTCTGGTCATGTTGTTTCCACTTTGGTGTCCCAGACTTGTGCATCAGTGGGTATTGGGTTAGGTGTATGTGTGTTTGCAGAGGTACTGCTTCCCTTCCTGAGTGGGATGTTGTAAGTGTACTGTTTGGATTGTTGTTGTGGGTGTTCATGTTGTGTGACTCATATCTGTGTGGGGCTGGTAGGTTTGGTGTGCACACACAGCTTGGCGTGCTTGCAGTGCTGTGGGTGTATGTTGCCTTGTCCTTCCCTGGTGTGCATCCCCTGATGTCCTGTTGTGTTTGCAATGTGACTTATTGGCATGTGCATCTGTTGTGTGTTTGATGTGCAGTGTTTGGGCTGTCTTGTCTCTTTCAGCTGACTGATGCTCTGTGTGTGGTGTTCTATTTGCATGTCAGTGTGTGTGTTTTGTTGGTGTGGTGAGTTTCATTAAGATGTGTGTAGCCAGTGAGGTGTGCCTTACTTGTGTGTCTGTCACATGAATTTAGGTCTATTCTAGTTTGTGTGCTTGTGTTAGGTGCGTCCTTGGTGTTTTCTCCTCTCATATTTGAGCCGTCTCTTGTCATTCTTGTGCATGTGCAGGCATGTGGTACACTGACATCATGTTGACTTGATGGGTGGTGTGGTATGTCTGTCTGTGTGTCATTGTAGGCCCATTTCTCCCAGTTTGTGTCCATGATTGTTTTGTGGTGGTCCACTTCTTGTCTGTTGTGGTATGTTGTCTGTGCATTGTTCCTGACTGATGAGGTTGTGCACTCCTGTTCTGTCTGTGCTCCCATTGTCTTTCCACAATTTGGCTGCACATGTCATGGCTGGTCTTGTTGTGGTTCTCTGTGTGTTTTGTTGAGTTATGTGTTTGTCTGTTCTTTTGGTGCAGACATTGGTTCTGGCATCCCTGTGTGTGTGATGTTTGTGGACACCCCCCAGGGAGTGTGATTGTTTGTCTGTGTAATGACTGGACATTATTGACACCCTTCTGTGTGTCTGGCACTGGTGTTGTGTGCAGCAGGTGTGGGGGTGTGTGTGTGACGATTCCTACTTGTGTTTGACAGTCATGGAGTGTGTCAATGGGCCGTGTGTTGTGCTGCTGATACTCCTGTCAAGTAGTTGTATACATATGTGTGGCTGTTCACTGTTTGACTTCAGGGCCTTTCTTTCATCCCTGTACCTATACATGGGTTGCCTTGCTATCTCCCTGAGTTGTTGCACTGTGGTGACTGTGGTTTGACTTCACTCACTGTGCCAGCCATGTGTGATTTGATGGGCTGAGGGAGTTGTTATATGTTTCTTGTCTTGCATGTGATGTACACATGCTTGTTAGTTAGCTCCTTGGCCTTCCATTTGTGGGCGCCTTACTTTAGCTTTCCTATATGTTGCACTCCATTGCTGCTGTCATGTGGTCTGTGTATGTGGCTGTGTGTCAGTATGGGGTATGTCTCTGTGACTTGGCAGGCTGTGTGTCCAGTGGAGTGATTGTTCATTATCTGTGTGAATGTTCATTTTGTGCTTGGACTCAGTTTTCTTGCCGTGTGTGTGTTGTTGTGGTGTGTGGGTTGCCCTGGGCCTGTGCTTCTGTGCTGTGTGTTCCTCTGCAGCCACTCCTGCTGTGGCTGTCTCCCTAGTTGTTTGGTGTGTGGTGCAGGGTGTGGGTTCACCTGGCTTGTTGTTGTATATGGGGGAGCAGAGGAGGGGCACATGGCATGTTCCTTTAGGGGGGGCCTAGTGTGTGGAGGTGTGGCCCTGTCATCTTTGTGCACTGCACATTCCTGGCGCTGGCCCTGCCTTCTGCATTGTGAGCATGTTTTCCCGCGTCTTCACCGCTGCGGTGATGTGACCGGGACATTACTTCATGATCGCAGAAGATGGGTGACCTGGATGCGAAGGGGTGATTTCTTGACAGATAGGACATGTGTGGGTATACTTGTGGATGTGTTCCTGCCCCCACCAGGGTGTCTGGTATGGACAGGGACCCTATATCAGCCCATTAGTTGTGTGTTGTGATTGTGAGCGGGATTGTGTTATTGCGTACCTGTGGCGGCGTCCGCGACGGTACATGAGTTGCTGGTAAGGTATCAGGTACAGCACCGGGAAGATGTGTAGAGCGGGATCCATTGTGGTCGGGACCGGGTGGAAGTGACCGGTACTCTGGTTTTGCATTCCGCTGTCGAGCTTCCCGCCGTCTCTGGTTGGGCAGTTTCTCCGCTGCAGTGCGACTGGCTGTTGGGGCGTCCTGATTTGTACAGCAGATGGGACGTCATTCTGCACGGCGGTGAGTCTCCATTGGCTCCCACTGCCGTGGTGGCAGGCGCACTTTGATGGCGGAGCATGTCGCACCGCGGCGGATGGGAAATGGGCTATGTTTGGCCATACTAATATGGCGGACGTGAGTACCGCTGCTGGCGTGCGGAAAAAAGCATTTTCCACCACCGCCAGCACCACGGTGGTGCCTCCGCCCGACATACTAATAAACCCCATAGAGTACATTTTATTAGAGTGGTCAAGACCAAAATGACACAAATTCAATCCGTAGACCTAGAGATATGTAATTTTAAAAATGTAATTGAAAATAGCCCAAAAAAAGCACAAAGTGCCAACTGTGGCTACCCAGTCGTGCGAAACCGGAATATCAGGCCGACCGCGATAGAGAGAAAGCCATCTACAGTGACCCAGTTAGGTCTGGGGATCAAGAGTTCTCAAATCCTGGTAGTGGAGAATTTGCACAGTCCCATGTTGAGGACGTGTTGTGCAACTGAGGGGATGTGAGGTCCTGATTAAAGATTCAAATGCAGTGTTGGTGCAGAGGAGCTCAGAGGCTGTGATGCGAGGCCCTGCATCGTCCTCGGGGAGGCCTTCTACGAGGGGGCTTGCAATGCGCAGTCCTATGTCAAGGATGCGTTTCACACTGGTTGGTACTGAAGAAGCTGCGGCGCTTGCTATGCGGTGCCCAGCGGTGCTGTCGAGGCTGGTGTTGATTGGTAGATTGCAATGAGAGGGTCTGAGTCAAGGATGCATCATGCAACGGCGCTTCGGACGAGGCTGCAAGCTGCTATGCAAAGTCCTTGCATCAGGAAAGTCCATGCAACAGAGGTGATTTGCCGGTTCTGGTCGGGGTTGCGCCACGCAGCAGAGGAGACGTGGCAGTTCTGCAGGATGCACATATGGGCTGGCAGAGCCCCTTTTATGGTTTGGTTTTAGCAAAGATGGGCAGGAGGAGCTCAGTTTTGGTAAGCATTCTTTCAGTGGTTTTGAGAGACATTATGAGGTTAGGGAGGTGGTTATTAGTTGTAATCTTTGCTACATCACGCATGTTGAAGGAATGTTTTGAATGGTGGATAATGTTGTTTCCATTTATTTCTTTTTGCCTTCAGGATGTGTTGCAAGACTGTGCCTGGTAGTGTTGTCCATAAAGATTTTCAGACATTCACTATGGGGCTGAATGTTCAAGGAGGTCCCTAGACTTCACTGGGAGGTGGCGATCCAGGCTGGGATGGGAGATATTGACAGTATATGGGATAACATGGATAAGTGAAAGAGTAGTCTATCCCTTTTTACTTTGATTGTAAGAGGCCTAGGCTCTGTAGTTAAATTTCATATAGTCATTGTCTATCTTAAATGGAGAGGAGTACATATAGTATGCCTTCAATAAACACACCTAACACGGACAGAGGTCACACATTTACAGGGCAAATGGAGGGGAAAAATATTGTCGACTGAATACTCTGTGTTCGTACAAGCAGCTCTGATTTGAATCAGCTCCAGAGTCCCCTTCTCTGCTACACACACAGGGTAGATTGAGAGGGTAGGTGGGCACTGGTGTCTGGTAGATTGGAAGGGCAAAAGGTCTTGCAGGGTAGCATCTATGCTCCCAACCAGTACCACCTTGCATTCTTCCACTTGTTTTCCCCAAAGTTGACCCAATAGGTATATGGCCAGATTATGCTGTCCAGTCTCTCTAACTGTGTCATTGATTTGGGACTTGACCTGCCCGTGAATACAGTGCTGGGGTTGCAGTACATTGGGGTGGCAAAGGGATTTGCAAACTGGATGACTGAATGGACTTGCCTAGAATATGAGGGCTGCATCACAATATGACTAAGAATAACTTATTTTACTCTAGTCTACAAAATATCTATATATGAATTGACAGAGTATTGTGCCCTAATCAGATATGATTATCCCTGATGAGTAGAGGTTACTTGGGAAGAACACTGTCTGACCACAATCCTATACTGGTGACACAGCAGGTAGGTAGGCCATGGCCTCTAGTACCTACTTGGAGAACAGCCTAATGCACTTCCAGATCCGACTTTTCGGGACTCACTGAGCGAAGCAATCTCAGAATATTTTTAACACAACCGAGGCATTGCCTCCAATGCTCTCATCAAATGGGAAGCCTTTAAGGTGAAACTTAGGGTACACTGTTTGGGAAAGACAATAAGGAGTCAGAAGGAATTAGATACTGAGATGGTGACATTAGACAAACTGATCCATAAACAGGAAATTGAAGTGAATGAGAACCCAGCTACAAAAGTGAGGCTGGATTGATACAAGGCAAAAAATACAGACATCATTGACAAAATGTACTGCCACCACAACCCGAAGTAAGCCACCAGAGTTTAGGAGGGGGAAGGTAAACACACATACAGGCACCTGTCGGCTCACTGGCACACTCACAAAGGCAGATTAATGTTGCCTTTCTGGACTACTGTAAGGAGCAATATGAACATACAAACTAGGTCACCGAGGCAGAATTAGAGGGCTTTCTAGACAGGTGCCCGCTTAACATGCTGAGTGGAGAGGACAGAGAAAGATTGGGTGGTCTGATCTCCCGGAACAAGCTACAGGGAGCTATCAAAGAACTGGTTAGAGGAAATACAAGGGTTGGATGATTTACGAGCTGAACTTTATCAATCCTTCGCCAATCTCCTAATCTCTCTTCTAGTAAAGGTCTATGTGGAGGATCTGGTGAGAGTCAAGGTCCTCTAGAGAGGCCCTGGTGATGTCTCTTCCAAAGCAAGGAAAACATAAAGACTCTGTCCAAAATACTTAGCAAGGTGTTCGCAATGAGGCTATATCAATTCTTACCGGCCTAGAGCCATAGAAACCAGAATGAGTGTATGGCCTCACGGAATACATCACATAATCTGAGAAAAATTTACCGAATCTATATTTAGGGGTGAATATCTACCATAAGCTAAATTCAACAAATTGGGAAAACGGTTATTTCAAGCGCTCAGCAGATGTAGGTCAACAGTCAACAATGTCCAAGTCCAAAAATGGTGCTCAGGAGGAAGGGATTGGTTCCCACAACCCCAATAGGACAACCAAAGTGGTCCAGAACTATACTCAAACACCTCCGAGCCCTCAAAAATCCATGTTGAAAAAGTTCCAAAAATTAGAATCATCAGTTGATAAGATTCATCCACTGTTTATTCATCAGGACAGCAGTTCAATAAAAGCGCAGCCGACACGTGTTTCGTAAAGTCATATCAGACTCACAACTTCTTCAGGGCTGCAATTCAAAGGCCAAATAATACATATAAGTACTCCACTCTAGGAGTATAGCATTCTAACAACACAGTTCAATTACAGTGGAAACACCTTCAACACTCCCAAGTCCCAGAAATGTGGTGTAAAGTAAAGATGACATAGACCCCTCCAAGGACATGAATGAGTCACCCAAAAGAGTGTAATATGTCCAAATGGCAGGCAAAATATCCGCATGCCAAATGTATTCTCATTTCGTACCAAATTAACATAACATTTATTGCCCATATTGATGTCAAATAGGCCCCAAGTAAAGAAACCAGAAATTAAAAGTGATGTGACTCAAGTGGATTCCATGTCATACCTGAAATAGCAATTCTTAGCGCTCCTTCAAGTCCACAAAAAGAAGAAATATTATCCATCCAATCCGGTCTCCAGTAAATGAACCCTTATACACTCTATAATAACACAATGAACGTAGTAAATGTCACCCTAATAATTCCATATTAGTGTCTTCAAAAACGATTAATCCATAATGGCAACTCACCCTCATTTGCTTAAGGAGTTCCCAAGTTACTTCCTTCTTATTTCATTCCACTTAAGTAAATCAGCAAATAATTCTCAAGAAAAATCAAAAACATAACTCAGTTTCCACGTGGATTTCCTCCGGTCCGTCTTAACATAGGCCAACTGTACTACTCCTCACCGTAATAAAAGCTCTCCAAATTCCCATGCAAAATCGGAACACGAGTACGTGCCCTGTAAGAAGAGTCAAAAGCGCACCATAAGTCACCAAATCCACTATTCAATACTGTTAATTATACTCGCAACTTCCAGCCTACTCACTCACGCACGGTAACTCCAATCTTCGTTCAAACTGGTGGCGTCCACACCGGGCGCCATCTTAGAATGGCTTTTTATGTGCAACAAAAGTATACGCCATCTTGGAACGGGCAATTTTCACCTACCCCCGTTCTTATCTTAATTAATGCCAAAAGTCTACACTTCGCGCAGGATTCCAGTCGTACACGATTCACTTTTAAATCAGATATCGCGCGCAGTGGTCTTGTTATCCAGAAAGTCATCTCTGACCACACAATCGCTAATGATAATCTTGCTCAGTACCCCGCTTCATAACTTATCTTCAATATGAATGTCCATATTTCCGCAATACCACGATGTTGAGACGGCTGGAGATCACGTAACTATCCTTCAAGATGCTACACAAAGTCCATATGCCACCGCACCTTTGGAATACAAAATAATTAGTTTGCTATAAATGGTAAGACGCGGTCCCCACCCCAAGACCACATCTCTGGACAAAAGTATATCTAGTCCCCTCCACTAGTCCATTAGAGAGATTATATAGAGGTAGGAGTTCACAGTTCTTAATTCAATTTGTCCCAGTTAAAGTATAATATCTGTAACTAGTGACAATTTTTTCAAAACTATTTAAAATCATACAACATCACATTCCTTACACGGGCATTGAACTAAACATCTGCCCATATATGTCAAAATTCATAACGCAACTTTACATATTCATCATCCTGCAAAAAATTCAGTTCAGTTTTTTAAAAAATTATTAACACCGAAAATATTCCATCCCATTCAAAAGTCAGCTATTAGTAGTACTGCATTCCTATACTGATAATCAAGAATATAGCATGTACCAAAATTCCAATCGGTAAAAATTGACACTCTCATTTAATTCATCTACCTTATTCCTGTCCTAGAAAGAATTCATATTCGTGATCACGATTAAGGCCGCACTCTACCGCCCTTAATTTGATCAACCATAGTACCTCCCTCCTTCTCAGTGCAAGCAGTCTATTACCCCCACGGGGATCCCGCGGTACATGATCGATACCATGGTATGTAAAGGTATGTTCATCTTTTTTATCAAAATTCTGTACCATATGGGATGCAATCGGGTATCTTGTGTCGCCATTCTTCAAGGCCCTATAGTGTTCCACCATCCTGTCTTTTAGTCTCCTAATTGTGCTCCCCACATAAATCTTGCCACAGGAGCAAACAATAACGTACACCACAAAAGTGGTGTTACAGTTTATAAAGTCTTCGATCTCAAAGTCACCAGTTGCATTGTAGTTGAATTGCAGCACCTTTGGTTTTGCCCATCTGCAAGAACTACACCTTCCACATTTGTAAAACCCTTTGTATTTTAGTGAAAAGTCTCGTTTGTCCACTTTTTTAGGGTAGCTCGGTCTAACCATGTTTGCCAATGTCAGGCCCTTCCTAAATGTCAAGCTAGGTTTTGACATCAAAAAGGATTGTAGGTCACAATCTAACATTAATAAATGCCAATGTTTACGAAAAATGTTGTATAACTTAGCACTATCTGTACCAAAATTGGTGATTAGTCTAATCTTGTTATCCCTTTCCAGTTTTTTCTCCATTTTGCTCCGTCTAATCAAAGTGGTCTCACGTTTCATATTCCTTGTTTTTCATGCCGCTAACTTAATTTTATGCTTGTTATAACCCCTGTTCAAAAATCTCCCCTCCATATCCTGGAGATTCCTCTCAAAATCTGCGTCCAGAGCACAGTTCCGTCGCGCCCTGATCATCTCGCCATGGGGTATTGAGTTTATTTGACTGCTGGGGTGGCAACTCCAAGCATGCAAAATAGCATTACAGCTAGTTGGTTTCCTGAACATCCTACTCTTGAGTCTATCCCCATCCACAAATAGTTCAACGTCCAAAAATGTGATGCTGTGAGTATCATATTGTGTTGTAAACCTAAGGTTGACAGTATTGTCATTAAGATAGTCGAAAAAACCTTTCAACTGGTCTACCGTCCCTGTCCAGATCAGCAGACAGTCATCAATAAAGCGGCCCCAATAATGTATATGGGACACCCACTCCCTGCCATCTGGTCCCCAGATTCGCTCCGCCTCGAACCGTCCCATGAAGAGGTTCGCGAAAGACGGAGCGAATCTGGATCCCATAGCAGTCCCAGTCCGTTGTCTAAACCAATGCCCATCGAATAAGAAGACATTGTTAGTAAGGATCAGCTCAGTCATCTGCAAAATCATTTGTGTGTGGTCATAAAGTTCGGCCGCCCTGCGACTAAGAAAGAAATCAAGTGCCTTAATGCCCAGTCCATGGTCTATACTAGGCCTGGGCGTAGTTTGCGTAGTCGCGCTTCGCGAAGCTTCGCGAAGGGGTCATTGCACTACGCGACCTTCGCGAAGCTTCGCGATGCTTGCGTAGTTGCTTGTGGCAACCTGTTCGCGATGGCTTTTTCTTGTTCGCGAGCGCGGTAAGCATGTTCGGGGAGCTGTTTGCATGCTCGGGCGATATATCTCGCGACCTTACCCATGCGGTCGCCAATGGGCGCGGCCATCTTGTTTTTCTATAGACCCGCCCGCTCGCGATGCCTTATTTCCTGTTCCGGGTCGCGGATAGCGTGTTCGTGATGTGCATTGACGTGTTCGGGAGCGCATGTTACTTGTTCGCGATGAATAGTACATGTTCGCGAGAAATATCGCGCCAACTTACCCACGCGGTCACGAATGGGCGCGGCCATCTTGTTTTTCACTCTATGCCATGTTTCTGGGCCTACTTTTGTATCCTCCCTTTATCTTAGCAATCCTTTGTCTTTAAAGCCTTTTTCCTGACTTTTTTTAGTTATTATCTATCTCTCTGTTTGCCTCAGTTTATATTTTGCATTTTATTTATACTTTTACTGTGTTTTTGTTACTTTTATAAAGTTCTTTCTATCTTCTTCCCCCTAACTTTTTTCCCCTTCGGACTTTTCTTTTCCGCCTCCCACCCACCCCAGAACCATGGCCAAGGGCACACCAAGTCCCAAGGGCAAAGGACCTGCAGGCGCAGAGAAGCGCCGCCTGCCTTGCGGCAGAATGCGTCCTGCAGGGGTGCAGGCCCGGCAACTGTTTGGGGAGGAGGAGGTGGCGGCTCTTGTTTTCTTCATCCAGCGCCTCCTCCCCTTGACCTTGGCAGCAGGCGGCAGGCCCGGCTCCGGGTACGCTACCCAGGAGAGGCACCGTCGGTGGGCGAAGGTGCGCCGGGCCGTGTTCCGGTGCACTGGGATCCGCCGCACCCACAACCAGCTAGCCCACCGGTGGTCCGACATCCTGGACCGGGAACAGGACCTGTTGGACCTGCTAGGTGTCGAGGTCGTTGGGCTTGGTGAGTAACTGATTGTGTATATTAAATTAGATGAACAACAAGATTACTGCTGCGTGCCAAGCGTTGCTGGTAAATTACGTTCCAAAAAGCAAAATGTTCTTTGATTTAAGGACCCAGGTGCACGGTGGTACTCTTACTTGTTTGCAACTTAGTTTGCGCTAGCTTGTGCTGATGCTGATTATGTAAGAGTTTACTTTACAGAACTGAAGTTAGGTAATGCGATTTGCTAGAGATACTCTAGTCCTTCCATTGTCCTACTGTGAAATAGTGGTGGATGGATATTGGATACTAGGTTTAGTTTGTTAGTAGTAGTTACTAATTGTTTTATGCGGTCTGCGTGATGCATCCTCTGTCACTGAGTGCTGCTTACCCCAGTCCTCCATCGAACCTTTTGTACTTTGTTTAGTGAGTGGTAGGCTTAGCATGGTCAGTCAGTAGCAGAACTAGATCAGAATTATGCAACCAACCCACAATTTGTTGTATGTATGCACTAATGTATGCAACTATGCATGTGTCCTCCATCTCATCTATGCATTTGATGGCTGAAAAAAATTGAAGTGCAGACTTAGTGAACAATTGGCCCGTCTGGAATAGGTGGTGTAGGTCAGGTGGTACTTACTAGGCTTTGTTAGTATTTGGAATCAGAATGATCATGGAACACTGGAGTGTTCATAAATAAGTAGACGATCCATCTGATTAGATAGGTCAATTTTATTGCACTTGTTGTTTCCTAAAATGTTCTTTGACTTATTTTTCCAAATGATTTATTATTTTTCTCACAGCACTCCTTAATGTTGGTCTCTTTCTTTATTATATTTTACATGATCATCAGCACCACCCAGGGGCAAGAAGACGGGGTCGGAGTTGGCGGGGGAACCCCAGGACCGCTCCTCTACTGAGGCTCCTGCAGCTGGCCCCAGTAAGTCCTCCATTGGTTAGATTGACATTTATATTTCCCTAAATGTTATGTTACTGCATCTTTTTTTCCCAAACTCTAAATTATGGTTCCACTTTCTGAATCTCTTTTTTACAAAAGTTTACTTCTTTGACCTTGACTATCTGTTTACTAATTCTGTTTATCCCTGCCTCTAAGTTGCTTCTAACTCCCTCTGCTATGACTCTGTACTACTAAATTAATACTACTACTACTATTACTATTATTACTCTGTGTGTAGCGAAGCTTGCACAGTTGCCCACTCTTTAATAGAAGGTTTTCTTTGCAACAATAAAACTCTGATTGACCAATAGCTCTAGCCACTGGGTCCTGTCCTTTGGGTTGTCCTCTTCAAGTCTTCTCAATGTTGAGGCTTTGACAATTACCACAAACAAAATGCCCAACCAGATATTTGACTAGTATTTTTGATCGGATAGTACATGATACTACTATTGTCTAGGATTCTGCAGAGCCACATACAGAACTATGCACAACAAAATAGGATGTTGATGCTGATGGGAGGTTGGATCTTACTGATCACACCTCAGTCCGAAGAACCCAGGATCCCCTGACCGACCAGCTATAGTGTCTCACATTAGGGTCCCACTCCCGACCCCCCCATGAAGACGATACACAATGTTGATGATGACTGAGACAGAGACAACCCAGAACATAATAACAAACACCATTTTGCTCACACACTTGTGTAAGTCCACTCCACCACACCAAATACCACAGAGTCTATGTGTAAGTTCAAAAGGTTTATTTGAAACAAGTATCAAACTCTGTACATCGTTAATATGAAATTTAATTTACTACAGCCATAGTCAATAAGCCAGCAAAAAGCCTAACATTAAAACAGTAAACATTTACAAGTGCATGATTGACAACAAGAACAAGAGCCAAGATCTTTTGAATTCTGGAAGACCCCTCACCGTAGAACGTAGAAATACTGGTTACATCATCTTGCATTCAATATGCTCTTTACATTTTTTGTTTTTTAGAAGGTGAATCTTCCGCCTATGATATATGAGAAAAACGCTGCGAGTTAGCCGTTAGATAGTTTACTGGTGAATGCCAGCATTTTGCAGGCATGCCAAAAAGTGTAACATGTATGTGTGCTGGCTAAGCAATATAAACTAAACAAAGTCAATAAGTTGTTTTTTTTTCGACCTCTTCACTTATACGCAACAGTCAAGTGGCCTCAAAGGCATCTACTGCACATGTCAATAAGCTGGCAGGTATAATATGCACCAAAAGAGTAGTAGTCAACATGATGAATCTAAAAGGGTTACTCATGGCTCAGGCTAACTTTCAAAAGAGTAGAGTAGGACTAGATGACCCTAGGAAGTGGAACCATATCCTACTAGTGTCTGTCTACTGACTGTACTTACTGTCTAGTGCTGATGTATGTTGCATCGCATTAACTTTTTTTTCAATGTTCCAAGTGAACACTTAAAATAGGGGGAGGTTTACAGGCATCTAAAAAATTTGTGATGCTTTTTTCTAGGCACACTACCATCCACCAGTGCCGTCGGGGCCAGCGATGCGGCCATTCCGGAGGGGGCAGGCGAACTGGCGGCACCTGCAGGAGACACAGGGCCCAGGGGGGATCCAGCAGCAGTGGCCGGCGGCGGTAAGTTATATTCATTACTTCTTGACATTACAGCTAGATGGAACTGTGTTCACTATTTCACTGTACTGTGCAACTTATTATACAACGGTTGAAGAAGACACCCTTTACGTAGCATTACCAGCGTGAGTAGAGTAGCCAATGGCCTCTTCTATGTGACTCCAAAATCAGCTGTGAATGTTTTATGGAGAAGACAAACTCAGATCAGATGACCTTCATGGATGTGTTGAACAAAGAGGGAAAGCACTAAGGGTGGAAGGACGGGCGAGATAAACAATATGCCTGACTGGCAGAGAAGGATATGTTGTTGGAAGCATGCATAGGTGGCTGATAGTAATAAGATCAGATGCATGGGTTGTTGAAGGATGGGTGGAAGGTGAAAAAATGCCTGCCTGGGTGGGCGACACAGTATGGGTGGATAGTACTAGATAGCAAGAATCAGCGGTGTTTTTGGTTCAAACTCAAAGCCAAGGCAAGGAAGGAAGGAGCAGAAGCATGGGTGTTTGTTGGTGAAACCAACTAAGGTTTGTTAAGAGATATATAAAAAAGGATAGACATTTACTTTAATGGATGTATGCCTGGATGTACTATCACCAAGAGACAGTATAGGTGGAAAGTGTCACTGGAGATTCTTACTTTGAAGAAAGTGTAAAAGAAACTGCGCGGCAGTAGCAAAGCCTAGGGGAATCAAGGTAGTATTATGAGCATACAGTACACTTGCAGTAGTTTGCAAGCACGTCATATATCATCAAGCGAAAACCCCTTCATCCCACTCTGGGGACCACTCCCTACCTATTATTATTAATGTATTTTCGATTGGGGCAGTCAGCCTGCAAAGGGTGGCCTATCTGTTTATGGATATTGGTTACACAATCAATGAAAGCAAAGTACCCTCTGCAGTAGCGGTTGGTGGTGGGATTGTTGGCGGGCGGTGACATGGGGAGGGGACGGGTGGGTGGCACTGGCGAATACAGGTAATCAACATAAAAATAAATAAAATTATTTTCAAGGTGCGCACTGCACCGCCGAATGCGATGCAGTGTGTGCTACTGTGTGCAGCAATGTTTTTTTTTTAATGTATTCTTTAATTACCTGTGAATGTCCTTAATCCATCGTTTACTATCCCCACCCTGCACCGTCCCACGTCACCGACCGGCAGCACTCCCACCACCGACCGCTACCGACCTGATGTCGTATATCGTATTAGCACTAGCAGCATCTATAATATGAATATAAGCAATGATCGTTGGATCCGATAAATAGTCAGCCTTTTTGTAGTACCCATGGCAGGGTGTAAGTGAAATTGTGCATGCCATTTGCCCTCATGTAACAGAGTATGACCAGTGCCAACGGCCGTAAGGCGTCAGACAAAAAGATGAGCTTCCCCACCTGCAGACAGTAGTAGTAAATAAAACTAACGTGAGTCTGCATCATGTGGCTCATATCTGTTTCTCTTGGGTGCAAGCTTAGCTGATGGACCTGGCATGCCGCCTACAACAAGGTATGTAATTGGGCTAAACTACAGATAAGAACAGCACGACTGGTGTACCGGAGTACATACATAGTACGATTATATTTATAAATAATGTCTGAAACTGTCACAAATAATAGAGTCCAAGGAAGTAGGATTAGAGATACTTACCCCACCACCAAATCACAAATGTTATGAACTGTGCTTGCTAGTGATACTGTGACACTATGTGTTAAATGATTTTAGTGTTCCTGTTTTGCTAAGAGTATTGGCTCCAACATGTTCTTTTTCTTTCTTCATATAGATGATACTCCTTCCACTAAACCATCAAGGAAGGAGTTGGCCGCTAGGGCCCGGCGCCGGAAACTGGAGGCCATCTGCGAGCATTATCTCCGGCTGGTGGCTCAGGAGGAGGAGGAGGAGGAGGCGGCTGCAGCTGCAGCCTCCTCCAATGCCCCGGGCCCCAGTCAGGCCCGGCCTCCACTTTCACGGCGCCGTGGTCCGGCATCCGCCCGCCGCCGCGCCTCTATTTCCAGCACTGCTGCCCCCCACCCTGGATGTAACTGTAGGGCATTTCGCCGCCAGCTGCTCCGCCGGATGGCCCGCTTGGAGTAGAACATGGAGGAGGGGGTAAAGATCCTGGTGGACAAACACCTTAAGGCCCGCCGACAATAGAGGACCTCGTCGTTTGCCCCTTTTTTAATTCCTTTTGTTGGTGGGTGGGTTTGTGGGCGTTGGGGATTTCTACGGACATTGGGACTTTGGACTTTCGTTTCGTTTCATTGGGGTTAGGGAGGGGGGTGGGTTAGGTCAGAGCGGGATAGTTTATTTTTGTTAGGGGACATTAAAAATATACTTACTATTTATTTATACGATGTTAATGTTTTGTGGTGGGTTACAGTTTTCCGAATTCAATGTAAGTTACATGGTTGTTTACTTTGTTTCCGTGCTGCTGCATGCCCACAGCCAGTGTTGGATTTAAAAGATCTGCCGATTTTGTAACACACAAACCGATAGATGCAGTACCCCTCACTGAGTTATTTTTAATTGTCATAATAGTACTGTCAGTCTTCCCTCCTAGTCCATACCTCCCACCAAACTTATCTTACCTGTGATTGATGATGAAGTTCGGCACACTGATGGCTGCATGGTTGGTTTCCCAAATTGACGGAGTAGATGCCATTATTGTGGTGGTAGTAGTAGACACTGGCAATAGCGTTTGAAAAAAGAAAGAGAAAGTCACTTGACAGACTCTGGGAGGAGTAGTAGAACAGAACACAAAGTAAACTACAGCATGGGTGGTCAAGCAGAAGAAGATCCTTGCCCTGCCTTAGTTGAAATTCAATTAGTGTTGCTTTCACCACATCTGCCCCAGCAAGCGTGTGATCAATTGGTGTACATAGTCATCACATCACACCTCAATATAAATCACACAGACGGGGGAAGAGGGTTAGGGATTGATGATTGGATGGGAAGTGGGGTTTTGGGAAAGGTTTGAGAAAGAAAAACAGACAATATGCATGGACACAACAAAAGTAAAACACAATCTTGTAAGACGACCATGATCCATTATCAAAGAAATCAAAGTATGAAGTGAGAGAAAGCAAATGCATGCATGCTGAGGAGGATAACTTGATGGTTAATGATAATGAGTTGTACTATAACTAATATGACCCAATGAGACAGTACAGTCAGGGACGAAATTGAAATTTGCCTTGCCTGTCTGCCGCCCTCAGAGCTCAGACCGAACCCAATGACATGCTGTACCGGGCTTACTTTTATTTTTCAAGCTAGCTAAGGAAATTAAAAAAAAGTTGGATCAATTAACAAACAAACCACAACACACAGTCGTAATGATTGAAGAGAAAAAAGCAAGCAAATGAATGTAAAGACGAATGATGATACTAAAATTACTGTATTATCCTGGTCCAAATGTGGAGTTGCATCATTCTCGTCATTCCTCTTGGTCCTCCCTTCCATGGACACTCCGCACATCAATCTTGGGTACCACTGCCTGCCTGATGCGGATTGGTAAGGTACGCGTGAGTCGTTTCTCCCACTGTGGCACAGGGTAAAGGCCGGCCTGTAAGTGTAGATGGAAAAACAAACGGGGTCTTGAAAAATTACAGCATTTACAACAATAAACTCAATTACAGTGGAGTGCAAGACAACACTCTGGAGAGAACACTTTCAGACTGAGGCAGCTTGGATAGGCTACATAGTGTCTACTCTACAGCATTAAGGTACAACAACAACGGGACAGGATTCAGGAGCCAGCACAGCCACAGAAAAGGAGAACCGCGGCACAGGCCAGGCACCCTACCCCTTACTTACATTTTGACCGAGCCAGAGAAATGTCATATGCACTCCAGCAACCTAGAATTTTCTCAATGAAGTGACTAAATCAATGCGCCACTGTCCGTCATACCACTACACTCTACTCCAGTCCACACCACTACACGGACATCTAGCCTAGGTCTGCTGTGGTTCTTGTTCAAACTTTTTACCTTTTAAGTCAGCCCATGAAACGCCTTATGCGGATTGGTAAGGTACGTGTGACTGTGAGTCGTTTCTCCCACTGTAGCACAGGGTAAAGGCCGGCCTGTAAGTGTAGATGAAAAAACAAACGGGGTCTTGAAAAATTACAGCATTTACAACAATAAACTCAATTACAGTGGAGTGCAAGACAACACTCTGGAGAGAACACTTTCAGACTGAGGCAGCTTGGATAGGGTACATAGTGTCTACTCTACAGCATTAAGGTACAACAACAACGGGACAGGATTGAGGAGCCAGCACAGTCACAGAACAGGAGAACCGCGGCACAGGCCAGGCACCCTACCCCTTACTTACATTTTGACCGAGCCAGAGAAATGTCATATGCACTCCAGCAACCTAGAATTTTCACAATGAAGTGACTAAATCAATGCGCCACTGTCCGTCATACCACTACACTCTACTCCAGTCCACACCACTACACGGACATCTAGCCTAGGTCTGCTGTGGTTCTTGTTCAAATTTTTTACCTTTTAAGTCAGCCCAAGAAACGCAGTTATTCCATCAATTTTCTCCAATCCAACTGACTGTGTGCAAAGACAGTATGCTCAGCATCCTCATGATGGTGACCGTGTGGTACGTATTCTCCAACACCAACTCAGTCTGTAGTGACTGATTAAGTTTATAATATATTCCATATTACCAAATTGCAACGGATATTGGCCGGCACCTGCAGTGGTAGGAGTACAATGTGGTCATTATTAAACAACAAGGAAACATTAACTGTCACCACACCTGAGTCACTTTTACTTTGTCGATAAACTAGTATAGTTCTACTTCATGGCATGCACAATTCTTCGTAGTCAGCCAGCATCCAATGCAATGCATGCCACCATCATTCACAATAATCACTCATTACCTGTCTTGGTGTTCTCTTTGGCTGTCTGATCTGATGCCTGCCTAGCCTTCTGCCAGTCAGTGATGAGTTTCTTTCGGATTGGAAACAAAATGGAATATAGGTGGAGTCACGTTTCACTTCTTATGGAGGGACTGTTAGAGGCAACCTGTATTGTACTATTCTCCATCTCCATCCAATGTCTGATTTGCTTGAAATGTACTTAGGGAGAGTTAGGAACATGGAGCAGGACCCTGAGGATTGGAGTGGACAGTTATGCACAGACGTGCAACTCCAATAGGGAAATAAAAAGAGGAGACTGTTGATGGATTTGTTGTGAATGTAGATTTTGAACCAGAAAAACAGATACACACAGTCACACACAAATAAAGGAAGGGAGACCAATTTGAAAGCCTACTTGTCAGGGAAGAGGAGCTCGTCCTCAAACTCTGGTGGTGTGGACAGAAGTACGTCTAACAACCCACTACTTATGTCATCAAAGTCGCTCTCCTCTTCCTCCTGTGATTCACGTATTTTGTAGTCTGGTGGTATAAAGTGTTGATTCATTTTGATCATGGTTAACCTCTCAACACTTTTGGGCGAGAGACTGGTCCTTTTGACAGTAACAATGGCACCAGCAGCACTGAAAACACGCTCTGAAGAGACACTTGCAACAGGGCAAGCCACATACTTAATTGCCAGCCTGCTGAGCACTGGCCATTGGCTTCTTTTCCCATACCAATACACCAATGGGCTTTGCTCCATGTAGACCTCTGTTGTGTCATCTAGATAGGCCTGAACCATCCGCTCAATGTTCAGGGGTGCTCTGATTTCCTGGGCCTCTTTTGCCTTTGCATCAGTCATGGATGTGCAATACCCTTTCCGTAGAAACCAATCACCTGCCGTTTTTGTAAATGTGCCTGATGATCCAGGTTTGTGCTGTTGATGTTATTGCTGGCAGTGTTGTTGACTGCTGGGAGGCAGACGCACTGCTCTTGGCCTCTGAAGTAGAACTTTGTTCTGGGTGCCCTGCAGTACTTTTTCGGCCCTGGGGGGGGCGGGCCTTTAATGGAGATCCTTTCGTTTTCAAACTCAGTGGCTTCCTCAGCTATCAAAGTTTTGTACTGGGCAACATTCACTTCTGAAAAAGGAATGACTTCATTACTGCGCAGCAATAATTTGTAACGTGGATCCAAAATTGAGGCAGTAATGTAATGTGGATGTGACAGAATGTTATTTTGAATCCTTGTATTGTGAGATAAGCGAGCGGATAAGGTGTCTGCCAAATAATGTGCGTCTACTTTGTCATCCACACCTGCGTACATTTCTGACACCTCCTTCAGCTGTTGCTCTAGCATGTACAACAATGGGATAGCTTGGCCCATAGTACAGTCCTCCCTGCTCACTTCACGTGTGAAGACCTCAAAAGGAAGTAGCATCTCTGTCAGGCTTTTGACAAGGTCCCATTGGGTCATCTCAACTCTCATGCCTTTCACTGTAGGATCCCCTGACCTTTTCATGACATAAGCATTAAGTGGTATGTACTGCTCAAACAGACGCTCAAGCATGTAATACGTTGAGTTCCAACGTGTTGGCACCTCTTGGATGAGTGCTTTGACTGGCATTTTATGGTCACGTTGAATGACCCTCAGCTCCTTCCGGGCTTTAAAAGAATGGTTGAAATGTGTGCATATTCTTCTGCAGGTGGTCAGTAAGCTGCTGACTTTGCTTTCATTTTTCAGAAAGTCTTGAACAACAATGTTAATGCAGTGTGACAAACATGGCACCCTGAAATAGCCACCATCTTTCATGGCCCTAACTACATTACTGCCATTGTCCGTGGCAACAAAACCAATGGTAAGACCTCTTGGTCGCAGCCACTCAAACACCTTGCTGTTAAACTCATCCAAAATGTTAACAGCAGTATGAGATTTCTCCATAGCAAACATGGCTACAGTTGCATGTTTGCGAGTGTCTTTAAAAATCTCAGCGGTGTCAACAACACCGTCCGATATCTTATCTTTAACACCCGAAAAAGAGACCCAGTGTGCAGTGATGCACATGTAATCAGTGGCTTGGCAACTGGTCCACATGTCTGTTGCCAGGTGTATACACTTAACAGCACTCTGTTTTAATGCTTTTCCAAGCATTTCCAGCACGTCGTGATGTAGTGTTGGAACAGCAACTCTTGCGAAATAGTAGCGGCTGGGAACTTTCCATTTTGGGCAGATGGTGGTCACAAACTCAAGAAAACCCACCCCTTCAACAAAAGAAAAAGGGAGAAGGTCCAGTGCTAACATTTTTGCCAGCTTTGCATTGTACAAACGTGCTATTGGGTGGTTGCGTTCGTACTGCCCCTCCGGCCTACCAAACATGCTCAGAATGGTAGGCTGCATGGTATTCCTTCCTGTGGTCAACGTCGCACTTTTTGGGCCAGCAGTGCTCCTTGGTGTCTCAGGCTGACTCTTACTCTTGTGCCAATGAGATGTGGCTGAGGATGTGGGTGTTACCACTGCAGTGCTGGGGACAGGGCTACTTTGTGTACCACTACCACAGAGAATGTCTCCCTCTTCTTCCTGTGCCACCGTGAGTGGACTTTCTACTCGTTTAAGCCCAACACCAATGGTTCCAGTTTTGATGAGCCTAAGGTGCTCCTCCCACTGGATTGCGTGGTGTTTTTTCAGATGGGTCATTTGGCCTCCGGTACCATAGTTTGTACCAAGCTTTCCACGACTAACAGAGGTATGACAAACGGAGCATACAGCAATGTTCTTCTCCTTTCCGCTAACCGTAAAGAAGTCCCACACTGGGGAGCTTAACTTTTGTCTCCTGCTGGAGGTGCCACTCCCACTCCCAATGCCGGATGAACTGGAGGTTGTGTGTTGAATTTGACTCTGTGCAGGACCACTACCTACTTCTGCTGAGGTGGTGCTTGTTGTGCTGGATGTAGGACGCTGCCGGCCCTTTGCTAATGTAAATATGGAAGCTGGAGGTCGTGTTGGTGTTACCTGTGTTGGAGGTATGCGTGCTACATCCCTCGCATCCATTTTGGATAGTGTAAAAATGTTGGTCTCCATCTCCTCAGGCCCGGGAGTGATGTTTGTGATGACTGGCTCATCATCATCCTCATCATCCTGCTCTTCTATTCTATAGTTTTGGTAGAGCGCAAACAGCTGCCCCAGCAATGGGGCGTCCCGGTGCTAAGAACCAAGATCCTGGCCTGAGCGGAAAAGGGATGAAAAGGGACATTACGGGAGAGGGAATAGATACGTTTTTACTGCTTTCCGGAACGCTAATAGCCTTTCTATGGTGCGGATGTGTTGCGGCAGCTCATTCCAAAGATTGGCTCCAAGAAACCTGAAGGAGCGGCCGCCCATGCGGCAAAGTTTTATGCGCGGGACGCATAGAAGGTTTTGGTTAGAAGATCTTAGGTTCCGTGACGGCGCATAGGGAGTGAGAAGTGGTCGTAGCAGAGGGGGGGTATCGAGTTTCAGGATTTTGAAGGTCATGATGAGGGTCTTGAATTTGATTCTGGAATCAACGGGTAGCCAGTGTAGTTTTTTGATGGTAGCTCTGGCTGAGCACCTGCGGGGGAGGCCGACCAGAGTTCTAGCCGCAGAGTTTTGCACGCGTTGGAGTCGTGCTACCTCACTTTTGTTGGCACCAAGAAGGAGTACATTGGCGTAGTCAAGACGCGAGAGGATGGTGGCTTGAATAATAAGTTGGCGAGTTTTGGCGTCGAAAAAGCCTAGTATGTGGCTGAGGCTCCTCAGCAGGCCAATACAGGTGCCAGCAACTTTTTTGGTGTGGGCCTGATCAACATCCATAAGTGTAAGGCTTTCTGGAACCTTCCTTTTCCCATGCCTGCTCTTGTGATGTGTTTCCCTCTCAGACTCAGTTTGTGGCTTCCAAGTGACATCTAGATCATCAGAAGGGGGGCTTGGTGAAGAACTTGATGTACTAACCCTCCTTTTCCTTGCTGGCGATTTAAATGGCAATGCAACTTCTAAAGGAGTGGCTTCCTCTTCTTCCTCTGCATGAGGCTCAATTTCCTGAACTGCCCCTACTTCGGGAGGAACAACAGCTACTATTGCGGGCGGTGGCTGCGGCTGTTGACCACTTATCTGCTGTGTTGATGATGTTCCCTCCTGCGTTGATTGTGTACTACTTTGAGATAGCGATAAGTTTAGTTCAGGCTCAGCATCGCTGCTTTCCACCATAAGGCTGGCTACCTCTTCCACACTCATCTGCTTGGGCATGGGTTGGCGGTTTGGGCCCACTGATGTGGAGGTGCTGCCCCCAGCTTGGCCCCCCGACACCGCTGCTGCAGGCGTCATTTTTGGTGTACCAAAAAAGGTTTTGGGAGGCACACCAGACTTAAGTGACACTTCCTTCTTCTTCTGTTCCTTCTTCTCCATGGCAACTTTCTTGGTACCGGAGGACCTGCTACCTGCTTTCTTTGGGGGCATCTTCAACAGATGTCAAAACAGCACTCAGTTGCACAAGTTGCAGAGATGCCTGGTCAGGTCACTGACACGTCACGTTATGTACAGCAGCAGGACGTCGGTCTGGCACCACAACAGTGGATGATGATGACACACCTCCTCTGTCTTTTGTGCACCTAAAAGCAAAAAAGCCAGAAGAACATCAGTCAAAAAACCCATAATTTAATATATAACTTATTATTGTCTGGTGGGTGGTCAACACAATTATTAAATTTTATGAAGTCAGTGAACAACATCACCAGTATAGGCAGCCATTAAGACTCTTAAGAGACTGACAAGGCCAGGGATCCTGTTATATTTGTACTGTGTACACTGAGGAAGAAGAATAGCAAGGAACCAAAACATAAATGTAGTCTAGCCTGTTTGACCTAAATAAAAGTGTGAATCTTATGGGATGGATGCAGCATCAGGGAGCAACAACACAACGAACATATACACATAAAAACTAAAGGCATTTATTTACAACACCCAAAAAGTGAAATCTAACCCCGTAAAAAAGTATAGGCCACATTTTACAATTCAATCCAAAGCCATGATGTTGAAATTCAATGCACAACACAAAAACAGTTGTTTACATTCCATGCACCCGCCGTGATGATTGCTGAGGTGTACCACTGGGCCTACTGTACGACTAGGCCACAAGTTTGGACGCCTATGGCAAAGGCACAATGCATGCCTTCCTAAAATGGCCTCCACACACATGCTCAGCCCACCCACCACAATAATAAACAAAAAGTGATTGCAAAGGACAGGAACAGGAAGTTGTAGTGTCTGTGGAACTTAATCCCTCTCATAAAAATGTTTTCCAGACAACTAACAGCTTCTCCCTGCTCCAAACCTACAGCTCAATGACAGCCTGAGGAGTTTTTTGTGCAGAAATGCACAAAAAAGCGTTTTCGAGAAGGGTCTATGTTGCTCGCGAGATATTGTTTGCCAGATTGCAAAAGCTGCGTGTTCGGGATCGCGAACTGTACAAAAAGGCTTTCTCGCGTGCGCGAACACGCATACTGCGAGCGCAAAAATGACGAAAACTGTAAGTCCGCGTTGTCGCGCTGTGCAGAGTTACCGAAAGTTCGCGAGCTGAATCCCTTGCCTTACATGCTGGCCAAAAAAGCCCAATTTGTTTAGCACACACCGAAAAAATGCTATTGCACCCCAAACACACCTTTTGCAATAAAATCCAAAGCCATCCATGGAGTAAAGGAAAATCACCAGACAACACCAACTGTACATTTAAATCACGCACCACAGATTGGAGGCTGACTACCTCTGGGCCTACTGGAAGACTACTAGGCCACAAGCTTGGAACCGGATGGCAAAAGCAAGCACACTGCTTGGATGGCTCCACAAAATGGCCGCCACACACCCACAACAACCACAAGAAATGGGAGACAGTCAATGGACGCCTATGGCAAAGGCACAATGCATGCCTTCCTAAAATGGCCGCCACACACATGCTCAGCCCACCCACCACAATAATAAACAAAAAGTGATTGCAAAGGACAGGAACAGGAAGTTGTAGTGTCTGGGGAACTTAATCCCTCTCATAAAAATGTTTTCCAGACAAATAACAGCTTCTCCCTGCTCCAAACCTACAGCTCAATGACAGCCTGAGGAGTTTTTTGTGCAGAAATGCACAAAAAAGCGTTTTCGAGAAGGGTCTATGTTGCTCGCGAGATATTGTTTGCCAGAATGCAAAAGCTGCGTGTTCGGGATCGCGAACTGTACAAAAAGGCTTTCTCGCGTGCGCGAACACGCATACTGCGAGCGCAAAAATGACGAAAACTGTAAGTCCGCGTTGTCGCGCTGTGCAGAGTTACCGAAAGTTCGCGAGCTGAATCCCTTGCCTTACATGCTGGCCAAAAAAGCCCAATTTGTTTAGCACACACCCAAAAAATGCTATTGCACCCCAAACACACCTTTTGCAATAAAATCCAAAGCCATCCATGGAGTAAAGGAAAATCACCAGACAACACCAACTGTACATTTAAATCACGCACCACAGATTGGAGGCTGACTACCTCTGGGCCTACTGGAAGACTACTAGGCCACAAGCTTGGAACCGGATGGCAAAAGCAAGCACACTGCTTGGATGGCTCCACAAAATGGCCGCCACACACCCACAACAACCACACGAAATGGGAGACAGTCAATGGACGCCTATGGCAAAGGCACAATGAATGCCTTCCTAAAATGGCCGCCACACACATGCTCAGCCCACCCACCACAATAAAAAACAAAAATGGATTGCAAAGGACAGGAACAGGAAGTTGTAGTGTCTGTGGAATTTAATCCCTCTCATAAAAATGTTTTCCAGACAAATAACAGCTTCTCCCTGCTCCAAACCTACAGCTCAATGACAGCCTGAGGAGTTTTTTGTGCAGAAATGCACAAAAAAGCGTTTTCGACAAGGGTCTATGTTGCTCGCGAGATATTGTTTGCCAGATTGCAAAAGCTGCGTGTTCGGGATCGCGAACTGTACAAAAAGGCTTTCTCGCGTGCGCGAACACGCATACTGCGAGCGCAAAAATGACGAAAACTGTAAGTCCGCGTTGTCGCGCTGTGCAGAGTTACCGAAAGTTCGCGAGCTGAATCCCTTGCCTTACATGCTGGCCAAAAAAGCCCAATTTGTTTAGCACACACCCAAAAAATGCTATTGCACCCCAAACGCACCTTTTGCAATAAAATCCAAAGCCATCCATGGAGTAAGGGAAAATCACCAGACAACACCAACTGTACATTTAAATCACGCACCACAAATTGGAGGCTGACTACCTCTGGGCCTACTGGAAGACTACTAGGCCACAAGCTTGGAACCGGATGGCAAAAGCAAGCACACTGCTTGGATGGCTCCACAAAATGGCCGCCACACACCCACAACAACCACAAGAAATAGGAGACAGTCAATGGACGCCTATGGCAAAGGCACAATGCATGCCTTCCTAACATGGCCGCCACACACATGCTCAGCCCACCCACCACAATAATAAACAAAAAGTGATTGCAAAGGACAGGAACAGGAAGTTGTAGTGTCTGTGGAACTTAATCCCTCTCATAAAAATGTTTTCCAGACAAATAACAGCTTCTCCCTGCTCCAAACCTACAGCTCAATGACAGCCTGAGGAGTTTTTTGTGCAGAAATACACAAAAAAGCGTTTTCGAGAAGGGTCTATGTTGCTCGCGAGATATTGTTTGCCAGATTGCAAAAGCTGCGTGTTCGGGATCGCGAACTGTACAAAAAGGCTTTCTCGCGTGCGCGAACACGTGCACTGGGAGCGCAAAAATGATGAAAACTGTAAGTCTGCGTTGTCGCGCTGTGCAGAGTTACCGAAAGTTCGCGAGCTGAATCCCTTGCCTTACATGCTGGCCAAAAAAGCCTAATTTGTTTAGCACACACCCAAAAAATGCTATTGCACCCCAAACACACCTTTTGCAATAAAATCCAAAGCCATCCATGGAGTAAAGGAAAATCACCAGACAACACCAACTGTACATTTAAATCCCGCACCACAGATTGGAGGCTGACTACCTCTGGGCCTACTGGAAGACTACTAGGCCACAAGCTTGGAACCGGATGGCAAAAGCAAGCACACTGCTTGGATGGCTCCACAAAATGGCCGCCACACACCCACAACAACCACAAGAAATGGGAGACAGTCAACGGACGCCTATGGCAAAGGCACAATGCATGCCTTCCTAAAATGGCCGCCACACACATGCTCAGCCCACCCACCACAATAATAAACAAAAAGTGATTGCAAAGGACAGGAACAGGAAGTTGTAGTGTCTGTGGAACTTAATCCCTCTCATAAAAATGTTTTCCAGACAAATAACAGCTTCTCCCTGCTCCAAACCTACAGCTCAATGACAGCCTGAGGAGTTTTTTGTGCAGAAATGCACAAAAAAGCGTTTTCGAGAAGGGTCTATGTTGCTCGCGAGATATTGTTTGCCAGATTGCAAAAGCTGCGTGTTCGGGATCGCGAACTGTACAAAAAGGCTTTCTCGCGTGCGCGAACACGCATACTGCGAGCGCAAAAATGACGAAAACTGTAAGTCCGCGTTGTCGCGCTGTGCAGAGTTACCGAAAGTTCGCGAGCTGAATCCCTTGCCTTACATGCTGGCCAAAAAAGCCCAATTTGTTTAGCACACACCGAAAAAATGCTATTGCACCCCAAACACACCTTTTGCAATAAAATCCAAAGCCATCCATGGAGTAAAGGAAAATCACCAGACAACACCAACTGTACATTTAAATCACGCACCACAGATTGGAGGCTGACTACCTCTGGGCCTACTGGAAGACTACTAGGCCACAAGCACACACATCCAACAAAGGTAAATCACACACACACACCAACAGTGAAATACACCACAGCCACGTTTAGCATTTCAATCCTATGCCATCCATGCCCTACATGATGTAGAAATTCTACAGACACCACAAAACATGGACCCATGGGTACCCTACTGGCTGAAATTGCAGAGAAAAACAACTAGGCCCCTATTGAAAGTAGTACAGGCCACCCACCACAACAACAATTTTTAAAAACAATAAAAATCCCAGAAAAATGTAGGTACAAACAAGCCCCAATGAAACAAACACACCAATTCTCCAACTTACTTGTAGTAAATTAAATCTCAAATCAAAAATTCCTCAAATAAATCCAATCCAATGGTATGATGCAGCAGACAGACACAAAAAGTGATCCTTCCAGCTCCAAATCCAAATGAAAGTGAACAACACATGCACAAAGCACGTGGGAGGAGCCTGCTGGACAGGAACAGGAAGTTGTAGACTCAGGGGCACTTCCTTCCTCTTGAAAAAAAAGAGTTAAAAAAATTAAAGGACTCTTTCTTACACAAAAGACTACAGCAAGATCACAATCTGAGGAGTTTTCTGAGCAAAATGATCATTTTAGAGAAGGTTTTATGAAGCTCGCGAGATATTCTTTGCCAGATTGCAGTTTTTCCATGTTCGGGATCGCGATCTTACCAAAACAGCCGCCGGAAGTCAGCTCGCGCGCACCAATGACGTGTTCGGGGTCGCACACTCTCGCGGGCTTGGGCAGCCATAGTACAAATCTCGTGGCGCTCGCGAACAGACAGAAAAGCAAGTTGGCGATCGCAGAATCAAGGTAAGACGTTACCGCGCGCGCGAGAATGAATATTGAGCGCGCGAGGAAGCAAAACTACTACGCTACGCGCTAGATTGCGTAGCAATCTGCAACTTCGCGCTCTACGCGAATCGCGAAGTTACCTAAACTTCACAAGCTCCGCGAACGGAGCGTAGTTCAACGCCCAGGCTTAGTCTATACACATGTATAAAGAAACTACGTCAAGAGTAGCCAATAGCATCCCATCTTGCCATACAATATCCGCCAAAAGATTCAAAACGTGTTTAGTGTCTTCTATGAAAGACGGGAGATTATAAACATACTGTCTCAGATAGGTGTCTACAAACTGGGACATTCGTTCTGTAGGGCCACAGATGCCAGAGACAATAGGCCTCCCGGGCGGTCTTTCTCTGCATTTGTGGACTTTTGGTAATGTATAAAGGCATGGCGCCTTAGGTGAAGAGATCGTAAGATAAAGGAACTCATCATAGTCAAGAAGTGAAAGATCATACCACTCCTTAATCTTAGCATTCAACAAAACAGTTAACTCTCCTAAAGGATAGGAAGTAAGCCTCTCATAGGTTTGTGAGTCATTCAACTGGGAGTAAACCTCTTCTTTGTAATCTGATGTGTTTAAGATAACTACGTTGCCTCCTTTGTCAGCACTTCGTATTGTAATATCTGCATTCTCCATTTACTTTTTCAGAGCTTTCCTCTCCCCAACTGTCAAATTATCATCTCTCCTATACAGTCCATATCTATTCTTGACATCCATCTCCTTATCAATGTCAATGTTCACTGCCTTACAAAATACATCTATCGTATTACCAGCTGGTAATTGCGGTGTCCATTTGGACCTGACTTTGAGTCCACTCCCCTCACTCTGGAATCTCTCTACTTCCAATTCCTCTAACAGTCTAGAAATAGTCACCGGGTCATCCTCCTTTTCAGTTAATGAAACAAGTAACTGTGTGTCTTTAAGCTCTTGTATTGTCAAATTGCTAATAGCTTTATTATCTGTTTTCCTGGATTTCTCTGGTACATTGGCAAAGTATTTTTTCAGTTTCAATCTCCTTGCAAATTTAAACAGATCTATTTTGGTCATACAACAGTTATGCTTCTTTGCAGGGCAAAAGCCTAAACCTTTCTTTAACAATTGTAACATATCATTAGTTAATTCTAGTATAGACAGGTTGATCACTTCAATATCTAAAACATTACTCATGGTTGTTGTTTCCAAGACCTCAGGGTCCTGATTCTTGCTCCTGGATCTCCTACCACCCCTCCCCCCCTCTCCTGGTCTTCTTGTATTTGCTACCCGATTCCTGTTCTCTGTGTCCCTGATGCCTCTCCTTAATCTCTGCACTTCCTCTAAAAAAAGTTGTATCAGTATCAGGGACTACAGTTAAATCAGGAGCATCCTCAATCTCACCACTGGTGATTACTGATGACGAATCGTTATCCCTAACAACAGGAGTGCTGCCCTTATGTTTACCCGCCGGGCCTTTTATAACCAAGTAATCAAATCTTGGCCGGTAGTCAGCCTCATCACGCTTAAGTTTGCGTGCTTTTCTCTTTTTAATATCCATTTGTAAGTCATTAAGTATCTCATCAAGAATTAAATAGTTTTTGATAGTCGCCGCTGGAAGATTCAAATCCTTAATCTCATCTTCAATCTTACTTATATCTACTAGTAATTTTGCTATCTTTCTCTCTGCGTTTTCTATCAAAATCTGTATTAGATTACGTGAACTGTTATTTAGTTCTTTCTCCCACGTGATAAATAAATCAGGTTCCAAATCCTCGTAGGTCGGTATTATTTGTGACCTAAGACCTCTAGGTATTTTATTAAGAATTAAGTACTGTTTTAATGTGGCAGCATCCCACCATTTGTTAAGCTCCTGTCTCTTCAGTGACTCCAACTTCACAAACTTGGCCCTGAGTCCTTCATTCTTATGATCTTTCGGAGGTCCAACTGCTGTTACCACAGAACCCCCAGCGACCAAGTTCTTGAATAATAACTCTGCCTCTTTATCTCTATTCATATTCTCGACCTCTGCGGCAGCTTACAAACTACACAATAAATTCAACAAATTGGGAAAACAGTTATTTCAAGCGCTCAGCAGATGTAGGTCAACAGTCAACAATGTCCAAGTCCAAAAATGGTGCTCAGGAGGAAGGGATTGGTTCTCACAGCCCCAATAGGACAACCAAGGTGGTCCAGAACTATACTCAAACACCTCCGAGCACTCAAAAATCCATGTTGAAAAAGTTCTAAAAATTAGAATCATCAGTTGATAAGATTCATCCACTGTTTATTCATCAGGACAGCAGTGCAATACAAGTGCAGCCGATACGTGTTTCGTAAAGTCATATCAGACTCACAACTTCTTCAGGGCTGCAATTCAAAGGCCAAATAATACATATAAGTACTCCACTCTAGGAGTATAGCATTTTAACAACACAGTTCAATTACAGTGGAAACACCTTCAACACTCCCAAGTCCCAGAAATGTGGTGTAAAGTAAAGATGACATAGACCCCTCCAAGGACATGAATGAGTCACCCAAAAGAGTGTAATATGTCCAAATGGCAGGCAAAATATCCGCATGCCAAATGTATTCTCATTTCGTACCAAATTAACATAACATTTATTGCCCATATTGATGTCAAATAGGCCCCAAGTAAAGAAACCAGAAATTAAAAGTGATGTGACTCAAGTGGATTCCACGTCATACCTGAAATAGCAATTCTTAGCGCTCCTTCAAGTCCACAAAAAGAAGAAATATTATCCATCCAATCCGGTCTCCAGTAAATGAACCCTTATACACTCTATAATAACACAATGAACGTAGTAAATGTCACCCTAATAATACCATATTAGTGTCTTCAAAAACGATTAATCCATAATGGCAACTCACCCTCATTTGCTTCAGGAGTTCCCAAGTTACTTCCTTCTTATTTCATTCCACTTAAGTAAATCAGCAAATAATTCTCAAGAAAAATCAAAAACATAACTCAGTTTCCACGTGGATTTCCTCCGGTCCGGTCTTAACATAGGCCAACTGTACTACTCTTCACCGTAATAAAAGCTCTCCAAATTCCCATGCAAAATCGGAACACGAGTACGTGCCCTGTAAGAAGAGTCAAAAGCGCACCATAAGTCACCAAATCCACTATTCAATACTGTTAATTATACTCGCAGCTTCCAGCCTACTCACTCACCCACGGTAACTCCAATCTTCGTTCAAACTGGTGGCGTCCACACCGGGCGCCATCTTAGAATGGCTTTTAATGTGCAACAAAAGTATACGCCATCTTGGAACGGGCAATATTCACCTACCCCCGTTCTTATCTTAATTAATGCCAAAAGTCTACACTTCGCGCAGGATTCCAATCGTACACGATTCAATTTTAAATCAGATATTGCGCGCAGTGGTCCTGTTATCCAGAAAGTCATCTCTGACCACACAATCGCTAATGATAATCTTGCTCAGTACCCCGCTTCATAACTTATCTTCAATATGAATGTCCATATTTCCGCAATACCGCGATGTTGAGACGGCTGGAGATCACGTAACTATCCTTCAAGATGCTACACAAAGTCCATATGCCACCGCACCTTTGGAATACAAAATAATTAGTTTGCTATAAATGGTATGACGCGGTCCCCACCCCAAGACCACATCTCTGGACAAAAGTATATCTAGTCCCCTCCACCAGTCCATTAGAGAGATGATATAGAGGTAGGAGTTCACAGTTCTTAATTCAATTTGTCCCAGTTAAAGTATAATATCTGTAACTAGTGACAATTTTTTCAAAACTATTTAAAATCATACAACATCACATTCCTTACACGGGCATTGAACTAAACATCTGCCCATATATGTCAAAATTCATAACGCAACTTTACATATTCATCATCCTGCAAAAAATTGAAGACAGTTCAGTTTTTAAAAAAATTATTAACACCGAAAATATTCCATCCCATTCAAAAGTCAGCTATTAGTAGTACTGCATTCCTATACTGATAATCAAGAATATAGCATGTACCAAAATTCCAATCAGTAAAAATTGACACTCTCATTTAATTCATCTACCTTATTCCTGTCCTAGAAAGAATTCATATTCGTGATCACGATTAAGGCCGCACTCTACCACCCTTAATTTGATCAACCATAGTACCTCCCTCCTTCTCAGTGCAAGCAGTCTATTACCCCCATGGGGATCCCGCGGTACATGATCGATACCATGGTATGTAAAGGTATGTTCATCTTTTTTATCAAAATTCTGTACGATATGGGATGCAATCGGGTATCTTGTGTCGCCATTCTTCAAGGCCCTATAGTGTTCCACCATCCTGTCTTTTAGTCTCCTAATAGTGCTCCCCACATAAATCTTGCCACAGGAGCAAACAATAACGTACACCACAAAAGTGGTGTTACAGTTTATAAAGTCTTCGATCTCAAAGTCACCAGTTGCATTGTAGTTGAATTGCAGCACCTTTGGTTTCGCCCATCTGCAAGAACTACACCTTCCACATTTGTAAAACCCTTTGTATTTTAGTGAAAAGTCTCGTTTGTCCACTTTTTTAGGGTAGCTCGGACTAACCATGTTTGCCAATGTCAGGCCCTTCCTAAATGTCAAGCTAGGTTTTGACGTCAAAAAGGATTGTAGGTCACAATCTAACATTAATAAATGCCAATGTTTACGCAAAATGTTGTATAACTTAGCACTATCTGTACCAAAATTGGTGATTAGTCTAATCTTGTTATCCCTTTCCAGTTTTTTCTCCATTTTGCTCCGTCTAATCAAAGTGGTCTCACGTTTCATATTCCTTGTTTTTCGTGCCGCTAACTCAATTATATTCTTGTTATAACCCCTGTTCAAAAATCTCCCCTCCATATCCTGGAGATTCCTCTCAAAATCTGCATCCAGAGCACAGTTCCGTGGCGCCCTGATCATCTCGCCATGGGGTATTGAGTTTATTTGACTGCTGGGGTGGCAACTCCAAGCATGCAAAATAGCATTACAGCTAGTTGGTTTCCTGAACATCCTACTGTGGAAATGTGGATTTTCCTGATCAGTTATGTCCCCTATCTTGGACCCCAACGGTTCTATGTGCATGTCACAAGTACATGTATGTTCCCTCCAGTTCCAGTTTCCAAAACGCAAACATATGTGCGTCCACCGTCAACATGTTCTCTGTCAGATCCGCCATCAATGGGCTGGATATTCGATTCCTAAGTATGAAAGGCCACCGACTTTATATGGCTAAGTTACTCCATTTTTACAGTTCAGGCAAGTAGGCCCGATTCTGTCCTCAAAGCCTCTCCCTGCTCTCTGTCTCTGACAGTTTCAGCTTGAGCTCGCATCTGTATCCATGAACTTTGTCCTACTCCCTGTGCAGCTAACGGTGCCTGCCTCGGCCAGTTTTGCCTGCCTGCCAAGAAGCTGTATTTCACCTTCGAATTATCTACTTTGCTCCTCAGCCGATGCATTCCTGTCTAGTGATTTAGGTAAACATTTCCTTTAGTTCACAAGCAAAGGACTCGGCCTTTCCGTCCTCCTGCAAGTAATTCATAGCCCTGTTGCCATGGAAAGTTTTCTGCCCCTCGCTTCTCATATAGACACTTAGACGCTTGTACACGCACACACAGTCAGTATAGAATAGATTCTGTCCGAGAGTCTTTCCTTGTGGACAACATAGTTCTCTAAACATAGGATGTTAGATATGATTTGGGATTAGGTTGACTTGACCCCCCAGACTTCTCGTCTCCACATGTAGAGCTAAATGTCAAGTCCCCTTCACCCCCTAGTTGCACGTCAATCACACGTCATGCTGCTGCGCGCGCATCTATGTTAAGTATTATCTTATAGATCCACCTATGTATGATAATCAGAGCCAATCATGTTTCTTTTTTGCTCCTTATTACGCCTAGTTTCGATTACGTATCACTATGTCATTTCTCTTATCAATTGTTACGCCTTTTGCATTCGTTTCATTGTAATGTATGACCTATAAAAGTTACTTCTTGTCAATAAAGTATTGTACTTCACTTCCTGAACCCTCGTGGTGACGGAACCTGAAGGCCGCCACTCGAGTCGGCCATTTTGGAATAAAGCCCATTCAGAAAATCTCTTATACCACGGATTCTGCCTCTTGTTATTCTGAGCTATTTTACTTTATTTTAGATTCCGTATGAAATTCAGTCTAGGTAAAAAAGAAATATTTACCACATAATGGCGCCCGAATAGGGACACTTTCTCATCTCACGCGCCGGCGGTGCGTTGCAGGCCCGGTCTCCTGCCACAGCTGGACGGACCATAAACGCGTACCAGCAGGATTTCCTGTAGCTCCCTCCGGTCAAGCGGGGGCGACTGAGGCTGCGATCAACCCAGACGAGGCGGTGAGAAGTGCGAAGTATCCCGACCAGAGCCTAGCTGAGAGAGCAAGATCCGAGGTATACAGAGGCCCACCAGGTTTTCGAAATCCCGATGTCCAGAGGGTCCGCTGTCCGCAGTCATCGAGTCCCGTCCATTCTCTGAGGCCTTCCGTTTCAAGGAGCTACTCGGTGAGTACCGTCGCCGGGGAGGCGTGTTGACGCGCACATGGGTTGTGCCGGTCAAGACGGATTTGGGTACACAAATCCGGTCTGCACTGTTTAGCAGTGTATATGTACTGTTTAGCAGTATATCAAGTATTCCGAAGTATTCAGTTATTGTCAAGAATTCAGCTTGGTGATTAGTTATGCAGACTGTCATCATTGTCGGTCATTTTTAAAAAATGTTTAAAGTTTAATGTTTAAAGTGTTCAAATGTCTGGCATATTGTGGTATGAATGATTGTTCATTGTTCACTGTTCATTATTGTGTTTTTTTGTATTAAGTGAGTTCAAGAGTAGGTATCAGATCAGTTGTCAAGATGCCGCTCTTCTCGAAGTTAAGACAGATTACTACCAGAAAAGGGGTGCTTGAAGAAGCAGTTCCTATTCCTCCTAGGGACACTCCAGGGCATTTTATGTATCACAAGCATGGCTTAGATGCCATATTGTTTCTTGATTTATGGGTAGATTATACCAAGGGATTGCCGGAAAGTCAAAGGTGGCCCGCAGCGGGAACCTGGGATGCAGAGTGCATCATGAAAGTGGAGGAAGAGTTATGGAAAAGAAAAGTCAGACAGTCACAGAAAGACGCTGTTGAGTTATGGCGTAAAGAATCTCATAGACGTACAGAAAAAGCACGTAGACAAGAAGAGAGGAGTAAAGAGAGTTCAAAGGAAGTTCAAGAAAATCTATTAATTGAGGAAGGTATCCGAGTGAAATCAGAACAAGTAGATAGACAAAGAAATGCTCTTATGAGTGGTATGTATCCCCTCCTAGCCGAAGGACTACCTAAGGCTGTTCCAGAGATGCCAAAAGATTTGCCACCCCCGTTATTTCCAATTAAGGTACATCCAAAAGGGCATCCCAGAACCGCAGAAGATGTTTTTCTTTCCTCATATCTAGATGACGCAGCTCCCGAGTATGCTAACCCCACACCACATAGACCGTCTGGCGGGGGGGTTCAACATCAGGATCAGGTATCTGTCCCCGTGCAACAGCAAGTCCCGACACAAGCTCCGGCAAGCACATCTGTTTCCGCATCTGTCCCCGCAATCGATTCTACAGTGGTATCGACACCTATAGTTGCTGTGTCACGTTCAACGAATCCATTCACACCCGACGCCCCTGAAGGGGCCACGGGAGGTGCAAGCAATACTTTTACGCCACCTAGAATAAATAAACTTGTTTTTCAAGAATCAGCGCATTCACGTACACCCAAATTCGTAAGTGAACGTACGCTTAAGGAACTCCTTATAGATTGTAGATATGACCCGGTGGTCGGTAAAGAGGACGAAATGGTCCTGGCATCATTATGTATCAGACGAGCCGCAGAGTATTTAGCGAGGTTACCAGGAATGACTACGCATCTAGATAAAATATATCATTTTGTCCAAACAGGGCGAGACCCAGAATGTATTAACAGAGCTATGGAATTCCAGAAAGTAGAGATACAGGGGGAACTGTTACGTTTCCTCATAAACTGTGTGATCAGAAATCAAGACCGTCCGGGGGTAGACCCGAATGCAATGCTTATTCTTACAAAATGGAGCCAGAATATATCAGAAGGGAGACACGATAAGAAAAACTGTATAATAGCCATGTGCCGAAAAATCCGTAGAGAAATAGAACGTATTCATGAAGAAAGATTGGAAACAGACGAGTTCGAGCAAGATGAAGTGTCCGAATCAGGGAATTCCGCAAGACAGTCAGAGACCATAGCCTACGTAGGCAGAGGAAGATCCTGTGATAATACTAGATGTTTTTCTGATCCCATACACTCTGTATATCCAAATAAGAGCAGAACGTATCCGACGCCTGTAATAAATTTGAAGTCTCCTGAACATTTGTTTCAAGCCGCAGATAAACTACTACGAGAACGAAGGGGTTACCACCTCCTCGATTCCATGGATGAGCAAGAATTGGCCAGATCAGCCGTTCACTGGATTGACAGTCCTGAAAAATACGGTGATGAGACCGTAGCACACGCGTTTTTTAACCTTAGTGCAGATGAACAACGTTTAGCTGGAATCTATATGATTCAGCAACTCCTTATATTATATAAGAGCCAACATGCTGACCCTGGTCCTTTACCTGATATATTAACGGAACTACTCACGAACAGGTGGAGAGGTTCTAGTAACAAGTTAATTAAAGAAATATTAGTGTCACGTAAACAGTATGTCCTTTTTGTAAATCCGGATTCTTTCTCGCTGCCCCGCAGAGAAAGAACGCCGTATTATATGGATAGACAAAATCCCTTACGAGAAGTGCACCCAATAAAAGGCGAAGACAATGAGTTTCACCGTGTATTTGTATACACACCCATATCAAAAATTGAATTGTTAGAAATGAAGAAAGTAGTACCAAGTCATGACAAAGACCCAGCGGGTTTCCACCGAGAAATTAAGGACATGTTGCTGATGGGAGAGTATACCTATCCTGATATTATGACGATATTAAAGGTGCTCTTACCTGCTGGCATTTATGAAAAACTGAAAGAAAAAGAGTGGGAAGTGGGAGACCAAAAGATAGATTGGACAGCATTAGAAACGGAAGAAAAGGCCCGAGCTGCAGGTTCAGGGCTCGGGGATAAAGTCAAAGCATTACCAGGTTTACTAGTACAAGTACTGCCACGTTTATTAACTACGAAAAAGGAAGATTGGGGTGCAATCACGGCCTGTAAACAAAAGCATGATGAGGACACAAGTGATTATTATGCCCGATTTGAAAAATGTTTTGGAATAAATAGTGGTATAAAAACAAGTAGTGAGTCGTATCCACATTTATTTGTGACAAAATTAGTAGAAAATGCTTTACCTCCAGTAAAGAATAGAATATTGAAATTCGAGAGTACCTGGCAAAGTAACACTCCGTCACAAATGCTACAAATGTTACAGTATCATCACAATAGAATTAGAGATGAACAAGAACACGAACAAAGACGTATGAAAGATACAAAAATGAAAATGCTAGTGTCTCAGACAGTACCGGCTGAAGGACATAAAAAGGGTATGACACAGTCCGATTCAGCAGGACCGGTAAAAGGGACATGCAATTATTGCAAAAAGCCAGGTCATTACGTACACGATTGTCCAGTTTTAAAACATAATATCGCCATAGGTAAAACACAAGAAAGATCACGGCCACTCAGACAAGATCAGAATGAACAAGGAGCTATGCCGCATTCCCAGGCCATGCCAGCCGCACAACAGCCAATACAGTTTGTGCCAGCTGCACCACCGTTGCCTGCTACTGCCACACAAACCACAACACGACAAATGTATCAGACTGCACAGTATGAATATCCTGAGTATCAGCGTTACGCATGAACCAGCCTAGAGAGGGAAGTTGACTTACCGCTCATCGAGATTCCTGTAGATCAAGAAGGACCTTATGTACATAGTGAATTATTAGGTCAAGATAGAAAATTCTTACTCGATACAGGGGCAAGTCGAACAACTATAAAACGTAGTGAAGTTCCAGGGGCACCCCTCTCAGGCTCTCAAAATGTTTCCCTTGGTTTTTCAGGAAAACCTATTGTTAATGAAGTATCACAGCCTCTTCCACTTACGATAGGACCTTTGACACGAACTACAGATTTATTGCTTACTAAATCATGCCCAGAAAATCTGTTAGGAATTAAAACTCTGAAAGCCCTAGGAGCCATAATATGTTGTTCTCCGGGAGGAATAAGGTTGTTTTTACGTGATTTTAAAGGTCACTATGTGTCTAGAGACATGGATCCCCGACTACAGACTTTACCAGCACATCTATGGGCACAAGGCCCTACTGATGTTGGTTGCATGAACATTACACCATACCGAGTTACACTCAAGGCAGGAGTGGTATTACCACGATTGCGACAATACAAGTTACCGCAAGACGCTGTAGTGGCTTTGCTGAAAATCATTGATGAGTTAATTGCCCAAGGAGTAGTTGTAGAAACAGACTCCAATGTATGTAATTCGCCGATAATTCCGATTCTTAAACGAACTGACCCTACTGCTCCGCCAGTATACCGATTGGTTATTGATTTGCGTGAACTAAACAAGTGCATTGTGCCACAATTTCCTGTGGTCCCCGATATATCATCATTATTGACAGCAATTGATTCCGAAGCAACATTCTTTACTGTAATTGATCTCAAGAATGCCTTTTTCAGCGTCCCAATAGATCCGGAAAGCCAATATTTGTTCGGATTCAGTTTAAATGGGCGCAGCTTTAAATTCTCACGCGCTCCCCAAGGATTCACAGAAAGCCCCAGCATCTACAGCCAAGCACTGAAACGAGAACTTGACAGTATCCACATGCCAGTCAATACTGCACTGCTTCAATATGTCGATGATCTGCTGATCACCGCGAGAAGCGAACCTGAATGTGAAAAGGCTTCTCTGACAGTTTTACATTTTCTAGCCGACAAGGGGCACAAGGTGTCTCCTTCTAAGCTGCAATTCTGTGTCCAGCGAGTTATTTATCTTGGTCACTCGCTGTCCAAGGAGGGAAGGCAGCTTACACCAGATCGCATCCAGTTAATTGCTAACATGTCAATACCCCAGACACAAAAGGAGGTGCGGGCTTTCATAGGCCTCACTTCATATTGTAGGCAGTGGATCCCTCAGTACGCATTTCTAGCAAAACCACTCATTCAGTTAACCACACAGGAGGCAGCCACATCGACTGTTCTCCCTTGGACTCAGGAACATACACAAGCTTTTGAAAGCCTAAAGGAAGCTTTATGTCAAGCACCTGTTTTAGCAACACCATGTTATAGCAAACATTTTACACTCTTTGTTACAGAACGCGAAGGTACTGCTTTGTCAGTACTCACTCAGGATCAAGCAGGATCACGCAAGCCATGTGCTTATTTTTCCAGTACATTAGATCCCGTAGCTCAGGCTTTGCCCGCGTGCCTGAAATCAGTGGCAGCAACAGCTTTAGCAATCAGACAAAGCGATGCCATAGTGTTAGGACATCCATTGACAGTACAAGTACCACATGCAGTAGAAGTTCTTGTGAACCGAACACAAACACAACACTTGACCATAGCAAGACTTACCGGTTATGAACTGACATTGTTTCAGCCACACATAGAGATCCGACGGTGTAATACATTGAATCCTGCTACACTATTACCTGTAATTGGAACAGACCCACTAGCTCATGATTGTGTTGAAATTATTGAAATAAAGACGAAACCTAGACAAGACTTGACAGACGTTCCATTGTTAGATCCAGACCTGACGTTGTATGTAGACGGATCGTGCATGAGAGCAAGTACAGGAGATTTAGTGGCCGCGTATGCAGTCACAACAGACACTGAAGTTATTGAGACAAATTGTATAGATACTTTGTCAGCCCAAGCAGCAGAACTTATTGCTCTAACACAAGCCTGTATTCAAGCCACAAATAAGAAAGTTAATGTATACACTGACTCACGTTATGCATTCAGAGTTGTACACGACTTCGGCGTGCTGTGGCGAGAGAGAGGTTATTTAACCTCCCATGGTGCCCACATTCAGCACGGAACCCTCATTCATGCCTTGTTAGACGCAATATATCTACCAACTGCTATATCGATTATGAAATGTAAAGCACACACGAAGGTTACTGATATCATTTCTCAAGGCAATGATTTAGCTGACAGAACAGCTAAACAGACTGCTCAGAATCGCACATTAGACATGACAAAGCCAATAGTTCAGACACCAACACAGTGTATGACAATTAAGGATCCCGCACTTGACGTAATTGACATACAGACACATGCTACTGCAGAAGAATTAAAGAAATGGACTGAACTAGGAGGAATCCAGACAGATCAGGGATGGATGACGAAGGAGAAATCTGTATGGTTTCTTCCTGACTCTATGGTCCAAGCCATTATAGCTACAATTCACAGCCCAGCGCATTTAGGAGAGAAAGCTATGCTAGATAGCATTCAACACATTTGGTTCAATAAACATTTACGAGCAGCAGCTAAACAAAAAGTCCGTACCTGTATGATATGTTGTCAGTTCAACCCAGGAAAAAGTGTTCCCGTAGAACAGGGTGGATTCCAGACTCCTGATCATCCTTTTGAAGTGCTCCAAATGGATTATATCCAGATGGAACGATGTCGAGGATTCAAATATGTTCTGGTAGTTGTCTGCGCTCTCTCCCGATGGACTGAGGCGTACCCAGTATCAGATTACACGGCCCCGACTACTGCCAAACAGTTAGTTCGAGAATTCTTCCCGCGGTACGGTTTACCACGTGTTGTATATTCAGATAACGGCCAGCCTTTCTCATCCGAATTAATGAAACATGTCTCACTTTTGTTGGGATATCAGTGGAAATTCCACTGTGTCCGACACCCCGAGGCAGCAGGTCTCGTGGAACGACATAATCAAATTTTGAAAATCAGATTGTCTAAAATATGTAAGGAGAAAGGTGTTGACTGGATAGTAGCCTTACCAGTTGCACTATTTTACATAAGAATGGTAGCACACTCTCGAACAGGGCTATCCCCGTATGAGGTGATCTTCGGAAGGCCACCAAATATGTGGGGGACGCCTATACCACGTAAAATAACTGATGTTAATTGTAATATGCTGACAGATTACTTGGCTTCCTTGATGTCTGCACTACAATCTTGTCGTTCACAGGTAGCTGCAGCTTTTCCTGACAACACTGAGGTGAAACCCCATGACGTTGCTCCGGGGGATCTGGTGTTTGTGAGAAATTTTGATCGGAAGACCCAGTTGGAGCCCAGGTGGAAAGCACCGAAGCTAGTCCTGCTAACCACAAGAACAGCCGTGAAAGTTGAGGGCCGCAAGGGCTGGATACATTCCAGCCACATTAAGAAATGTCATGGACTATCCTCGGATATAGACACTGTGCCCTGCACTCCCTCACAGACTGATTCAAAACTTCCTTTTGTTGAACAGAATGACTCTCAGTGCTATAAATTAAAGCTTAGGCCCAAACAGTCGAGCAATTTGATTGTTTAAGTCCTCTCCAAGGTGAAGCGGTTGAATTGTCTCTGACATGTATCCCTTGGACCTGAGTAGAGAAAATACCAGAGAAATGTTGAAACGACAGGCGTATTGTAAATCACTGCGTAGCTACTGTATGAGGACATTATTGATTCTGTTTTTATTGAGTGTTTTAATAATTATTACGAGTGTGATTTTGCACATATATCATCCTATTTCTAGACATGTTTATAATGTTGCTGCTGAACATTCTTTTAGTGACCTACCGCCACATGAATTATCTTATAGACTTGCGCTGCGCAATAACACCTTCATTAGTATGTTACATCATTCCCATCAGACTAGTAATGCCACCAATTGTTGGGTGTGTGGCCGACTCCCTCCCTATCAGAATAACAAAGGAGTTCTGCCTTTCTTTCCACATCCGTTCACACACAATGGCTCCTGTGGAGCATGGTTTAGTTTACTAAATTCCATAGACCCAGACACAGCAGTTTATCAACAACATTGGATATGGGGAAATCTGAATCTAGTTTTATTCAAAGTCTGTCATCCTAATAAGGAGGGTCACCCCAGTAGAACAGGAACTGATCTAGAAAATGAAGTGTATAAATTAGGTAATTTTACACCTAATCTTATGATTCTGAATGTCAAATCCGAAGTTGAACTAATTCTGCCCACCATGTCAGTATTTCCAGTTAAGGGTGAATTATGTGTAAGAAAAGTTGGTTCCATACATATGGGCCATAGCCAATGCGTTACTACAGTAGAATATAGTGATCAAGGTAAATCTTCATTTAGAGCTTCTCGCCATTCTTACTTTATATGTGGTCAGACGGCATATATGCGTCTGCCTCTAGATTGGGATGGTACCTGTTACATAGCATTCCTTTTGCCACCTGTTTTCCTAGCTCCCCCTGATTATTATCGAAATGTTCATTTAGTACACAATAGAGAGCGAAGAGATCTCCCAGTTGTCGATTATACTGAGACGGCATGGGACAAGTATGTAGATTTCAATAAAGGTATCTTTCCCTATATAGGTACAATATCGAATAGTAAGCTGATACGCAGACTAACCAAGACTCTTGAAGCTGTAGTAAACGAGACTATAGCCGCTCTAGGCAATCTGACAGAGGAACAATCAGTGATGAGAATTGTTGTTCTCCAGAATCGTCTTGTCCTTGACGTCATCCTGGCCGATAGGGGCGGAGCTTGCAGGGTCATCGGATCCAGCTGCTGCATATTCATACCAGAAAATTCGCCATCTGTATATAAAGCTATAACACGCCTCCATAAGATTGTGAGCCAGATACACGAGAATCCAGGCACGTGGACGTGGTCCGGGTGGTTTTGGAGTGTGATATCAGCCTGGGGATGGAGAGTTCTATCGTTCCTAGGTATTGGCCTTCTTATGCTCTTCAGTTGTTGTTTATGCCTGCAATGTGGACCAGCGATTTGTGGTCTGTGTGCCACATCATGCATTCCATATCAAAGTTCTCGTTCAAAATGCCGGAAGAAGAAGGAAGAAGAAATGATGCTCCATGAGCAAATCGATGGAATGATGAAGATTGATATCTCTTGAAGGGCAAGTAGGGGACAAGGAGGGAATGTGGAAATGTGGATTTTCCTGATCAGTTATGTCCCCTATCTTGGACCCCAACGGTTCTATGTGCATGTCACAAGTACATGTATGTTCCCTCCAGTTCCAGTTTCCAAAACGCAAACATATGTGCGTCCACCGTCAACATGTTCTCTGTCAGATCCGCCATCAATGGGCTGGATATTCGATTCCTAAGTATGAAAGGCCACCGACTTTATATGGCTAAGTTACTCCATTTTTACAGTTCAGGCAAGTAGGCCCGATTCTGTCCTCAAAGCCTCTCCCTGCTCTCTGTCTCTGACAGTTTCAGCTTGAGCTCGCATCTGTATCCATGAACTTTGTCCTACTCCCTGTGCAGCTAACGGTGCCTGCCTCGGCCAGTTTTGCCTGCCTGCCAAGAAGCTGTATTTCACCTTCGAATTATCTACTTTGCTCCTCAGCCGATGCATTCCTGTCTAGTGATTTAGGTAAACATTTCCTTTAGTTAACAAGCAAAGGACTCGGCCTTTCCGTCCTCCTGCAAGTAATTCATAGCCCTGTTGCCATGGAAAGTTTTCTGCCCCTCGCTTCTCATATAGACACTTAGACGCTTGTACACGCACACACAGTCAGTATAGAATAGATTCTGTCCGAGAGTCTTTCCTTGTGGACAACATAGTTCTCTAAACATAGGATGTTAGATATGATTTGGGATTAGGTTGACTTGACCCCCCAGACTTCTCGTCTCCACATGTAGAGCTAAATGTCAAGTCCCCTTCACCCCCTAGTTGCACGTCAATCACACGTCATGCTGCTGCGCGCGCATCTATGTTAAGTATTATCTTATAGATCCACCTATGTATGATAATCAGAGCCAATCATGTTTCTTTTTTGCTCCTTATTACGCCTAGTTTCGATTACGTATCACTATGTCATTTCTCTTATCAATTGTTACGCCTTTTGCATTCGTTTCATTGTAATGTATGACCTATAAAAGTTACTTCTTGTCAATAAAGTATTGTACTTCACTTCCTGAACCCTCGTGGTGACGGAACCTGAAGGCCGCCACTCGAGTCGGCCATTTTGGAATAAAGCCCATTCAGAAAATCTCTTATACCACGGATTCTGCCTCTTGTTATTCTGAGCTATTTTACTTTATTTTAGATTCCGTATGAAATTCAGTCTAGGTAAAAAAGAAATATTTACCATCTATCCCCATCCACAAATAGTTCAACGTCCAAAAATGTGATGCTGTGAGTATCATATTGTGTTGTAAACCTAAGGTTGACAGTATTGTCATTAAGATAGTCGAAAAAACCTTTCAACTGGTCTACCGTCCCTGTCCAGATCAGCAGACAGTCATCAATAAAGCGGCCCCAATAATGTATATGGGACACCCACTCCCTGCCATCTGGTCCCCAGATTCGCTCCACCTCGAACCGCCCCATGAAGAGGTTCGCGAAAGACGGAGCGAATCTGGATCCCATAGCAGTCCCAGTCCGTTGTCTAAACCAATGCCCATCGAATAAGAAGACATTGTTAGTAAGGATCAGCTCAGTCATCTGCAAAATCATTTGTGTGTGGTCATAAAGTTCGGCCGCCCTGCGACTAAGAAAGAAATCAAGTGCCTTAATGCCCAGTCCATGGTCTATACACATGTATAAAGAAACTACGTCAAGAGTAGCCAATAGCATCCCATCTTGCCATACAATATCCGCCAAAAGATTCAAAACGTGTTTAGTGTCTTCTATGAAAGACGGGAGATTAAAAAAATACTGTCTCAGATAGGTGTCTACAAACATGGACAGTCGTTCTGTAGGGCCACAAATGCCAGAGACAATAGGCCTCCCGGGCGGTCTTTCTCTGCATTTGTGGACTTTTGGTAATATATGAAGGCATGGCGCCTTAGGTGAAGAGATCGTAAGATAAAGGAACTCATCATAGTCAAGAAGTGAAAGATCATACCACTCCTTAATCTTAGCATTCAACAAAACAGTTAACTCTCCTAAAGGATAGGAAGTAAGCCTCTCATAGGTTCATGAGTCATTCAACTGGGAGTACACCTCTTCTTTGTAATCTGATGTGTTTAAGATAACTACGTTGCCTCCTTTGTCAGCACTTCGTATTGTAATATCTGCATTCTCCATTTACTTTTTCAGAGCTTTCCTCTCCCCAACTGTCAAATTATCATCTCTCCTATACAGTCCATATCTATTCTTGACATCCATCTCCTTATCAATGTCAATGTTCACTGCCTTACAAAATACATCTATCGTATTACCAGCTGGTAATTGCGGTGTCCATTTGGACCTGACTTTGAGTCCACTCCCCTCACTCTGGAATCTCTCTACTTCCAATTCCTCTAACAGTCTAGAAATAGTCACCGGGTCATCCTCCTTTTCAGTTAATGAAACAAGTAACTGTGTGTCTTTAAGCTCTTGTATTGTCAAATTGCTAATAGCTTTATTATCTGTTTTCCTGGATTTCTCTGGTACATTGGCAAAGTATTTTTTCAGTTTCAATCTCCTTGCAAATTTAAACAGATCTATTTTGGTCATACAACAGTTATGCTTCTTTGCAGGGCAAAAGCCTAAACCTTTCTTTAACAATTGTAACATATCATTAGTTAATTCTAGTATAGACAGGTTGATCACTTCAATATCTAAAACATTACTCATGGTTGTTGTTTCCAAGACCTCAGGGTCCTGATTCTTGCTCCTGGATCTCCTACCACCCCTCCCCCCCTCTCCTGGTCTTCTTGTATTTGCTACCCGATTCCTGTTCTCTGTGTCCCTGATGCCTCTCCTTAATCTCTGCACTTCCTCTAAAAAAAGTTGTATCAGTATCAGGGACTACAGTTAAATCAGGAGCATCCTCATTCTCACCACTGGTGATTACTGATGACGAATCGTTATCCCTAACAACAGGAGTGCTGCCCTTATGTTTACCCGCCGGGCCTTTTATAACCAAGTAATCAAATCTTGGCCGGTAGTCAGCCTCATCACGCTTAAGTTTGCGTGCTTTTCTCTTTTTAATATCCATTTGTAAGTCATTAAGTATCTCATCAAGAATTAAATAGTTTTTGATAGTCGCCGCTGGAAGATTCAAATCCTTAATCTCATCTTCAATCTTACTTATATCTACTAGTAATTTTGCTATCTTTCTCTCTGCGTTTTCTATCAAAATCTGTATTAGATTACGTGAACTGTTATTTAGTTCTTTCTCCCACGTGATAAATAAATCAGGTTCCAAATCCTCGTAGGTCGGTATTATTTGTGACCTAAGACCTCTAGGTATTTTATTAAGAATTAAGTACTGTTTTAATGTGGCAGCATCCCACCATTTGTTAAGCTCCTGTCTCTTCAGTGACTCCAACTTCACAAACTTGGCCCTGAGTCCTTCATTCTTATGATCTTTCGGAGGTCCAACTGCTGTTACCACAGAACCCCCAGCGACCAAGTTCTTGAATAATAACTCTGCCTCTTTATCTCTATTCATATTCTCGACCTCTGCGGCAGCTTACAAACTACACAATAAATTCAACAAATTGGGAAAACAGTTATTTCAAGCGCTCAGCAGATGTAGGTCAACAGTCAACAATGTCCAAGTCCAAAAATGGTGCTCAGGAGGAAGGGATTGGTTCCCACAGCCCCAATAGGACAACCAAGGTGGTCCAGAACTATACTCAAACACCTCCGAGCACTCAAAAATCCATGTTGAAAAAGTTCTAAAAATTAGAATCATCAGTTGATAAGATTCATCCACTGTTTATTCATTAGGACAGCAGTGCAATACAAGTGCAGCCGACACGTGTTTCGTAAAGTCATATCAGACTCACAACTTCTTCAGGGCTGCAATTCAAAGGCCAAATAATACATATAAGTACTCCACTCTAGGAGTATAGCATTCTAACAACACAGTTCAATTACAGTGGAAACACCTTCAACACTCCCAAGTCCCAGAAATGTGGTGTAAAGTAAAGATGACATAGACCCCTCCAAGGACATGAATGAGTCACCCAAAAGAGTGTAATATGTCCAAATGGCAGGCAAAATTTCCGCATGCCAAATGTATTCTCATTTCGTACCAAATTAACATAACATTTATTGCCCATATTGATTTCAAATAGGCCCCAAGTAAAGAAACCAGAAATTAAAAGTGATGTGACTCAAGTGGATTCCACGTCATACCTGAAATAGCAATTCTTAGCGCTCCTTCAAGTCCACAAAAAGAAGAAATATTATCCATCCAATCCGGTCTCCAGTAAATGAACCCTTATACACTCTATAATAACATAATGAACGTAGTAAATGTCACCCTAATAATACCATATTAGTGTCTTCAAAAACGATTAATCCATAGTGGCAACTCACCCTCATTTGCTTAAGGAGTTCCCAAGTTACTTCCTTCTTATTTCATTCCACTTAAGTAAATCAGCAAATAATTCTCAAAAAAAAATCAAAAACATAACTCAGTTTCCACGTGGATTTCCTCCGGTCCGGTCTTAACATAGGCCAACTGTACTACTCCTCACCGTAATAAAAGCTCTCCAAATTCCCATGCAAAATCGGAACACGAGTACGTGCCCTGTAAGAAGAGTCAAAAGCGCACCATAAGTCACCAAATCCACTATTCAATACTGTTAATTATACTCGCAGCTTCCAGCCTACTCACTCACCCACGGTAACTCCAATCTTCGTTCAAACTGGTGGCGTCCACACCGGGCGCCATCTTAGAATGGCTTTTTATGTGCAACAAAAGTATGCGCCATCTTGGAACGGGCAATATTCACCTACCCCCGTTCTTGTCTTAATTAATGCCAAAAGTCTACACTTCGCGCAGGATTCCAATCGTACACGATTCAATTTTAAATCAGATATTGCGCGCAGTGGTCTTGTTATCCAGAAAGTCATCTCTGACCACACAATCGCTAATGATAATCTTGCTCAGTACCCGCGTCATAACTTATCTTCAATATGAATGTCCATATTTCCGCAATACCGTGATGTTGAGACGGCTGGAGATCACGTAACTATCCTTCAAGATGCTACACAAAGTCCATATGCCACCGCACCTTTGGAATACAAAATAATTAGTTTGCTATAAATGGTATGACGCGGTCCCCACCCCAAGACCACATCTCTGGACAAAAGTATATCTAGTCCCCTCCACCAGTCCATTAGAGAGATGATATAGAGGTAGGAGTTCACAGTTCTTAATTCAATTTGTCCCAGTTAAAGTATAATATCTGTAACTAGTGACAATTTTTTCAAAACTATTTAAAATCATACAACATCACATTCCTTACACGGGCATTGAACTAAACATCTGCCCATATATGTCAAAATTCATAACGCAACTTTACATATTGATCATCCTGCAAAAAATTGAAGACAGCTCATACCATTTATAGCAAACGAATTATTTTGTATTCCAAAGGTGTGGTGGTATATGGACTATGTGTAGCATCTTGAAGGATAGTTACGTGATCTCCAGCCGTCTCAACATCACGGTATTGCGGAAATATGGACATTCATATTGAAGATAAGTTATGAAGCGGGGTACTGAGCAAGATTTAAAAATTAACAACAGGAGAGAGAGGGAGTTTTTTGGAGCCACTCTTAGTCCCCCAGGGCTAGTATAAATCAACAACAGAAGAGTGTGTCCATCAGATGTGAACAAGTGCAGAACGATTTAGAAATGTGAATCACTATGTTTTTAAAAGAACCCTCACTCACCAACCTAGTTGGTGACATGCTTCATCATTGGGTTCCCACCGGAGAGACCGAATGTCTCCCCGGTGTGCTGCGACGCCTGAATTACAGCGGAGCTGGTTTTTTGTGTGTGGATGCAGTGCAAAGGGTGATAGTGTAAGTTAAAATATGCCACAGTTTCAACCAATAAGGAATTTTAATAGTGGTAAACTGGACACAATTAAAAATAGTGTGGCGGACGTTAGAAACTGGTGATAATTAGGCCAGCTACGTCCTAAATCTAGTGCAAAGTGATTAAAGTGGTCAACATGTTTCTGCTTCTGGCGTTAATACACGAAGCATTCATCAGGACCTGGTGTGAGACCACCACGGCGGTATACGCGCGCTAAGGCGTACCCTAACCTGTGGGGTCTGATACCGCTTAAGACTTACGGTCAAGATTGCCCTTCAGGAATTTCTGAGAGCTTCAGTTCTGTTGAGGCAAAGTAGAAAAAACAACACAGAACAAACAAACAGTGATTCACACAATACATGTATAGTTTCACAGGAAACAGGCTTGGGCTAATCACACAAGTATTGTGAAAGTATTTCATGCACACACATGGTGGAAATTTCCCATTATTCTGAACCTACGGGAAAAAATTCACTAGTATCAACCCGTGTTCAAAAGGTAGAATCATGTGGTGCTCATTTAGCGCTATAACTGATCGTGCCGGAAAAGTGCTACACCCTGTTTGGGGGTGATACGGCAAAGCGGCATGAGTGTATCGCCTTCACACTGATGGTCAGCACTGCACTCTGGCCGACTTTTAGGAGGCGAAAGGAGAATAAAATGCTTGGTTCGTGATGGAGATTCAAAGGATTATCGTATCATATGGATTGGTGAACATCGAGAAAGCCGATCACGGTGCTTACGTGATGTTCAAATCAGTTTCACTACATGAGTCCGGGTGGGAGGCGGGACTTGTAGTCACACTCTGGACGGGGAGCGAAAAGAATAAAAAAGGTCAAAAACTTACATGGTTGGAGTAAAGATATGGAAATCCGTACTGCAGAGCCTTTACTTACTACTCCAAAGTCACCAGCCCTCTGCAACACCTACTTGGCCCTCCTATGGACTCGGATATTGACGTCCGGGGCAGTCGGTCTCTCCGGTGGGAACCCAATGATGAAGCATGTCACCAACTAGGTTGGTGAGTGAGGGTTCTTTTAAAAACATAGTGATTCACATTTCTAAATCGTTCTGCACTTGTTCACATCTGATGGACACACTCTTCTGTTGTTGATTTATACTAGCCCTGGGGGACTAAGAGTGGCTCCAAAAAACTCCCTCTCTCTCCTGTTGTTAATTTATATTTCGGCAGCGCACAGCTGCGAGAGTTTTTCTTTGAAATATTTCTCTCTTGGACAAGAATCATTTCTTTGACCCATAGTTTGGTGTTCAAAACTGAAATTTCTTTGTCCTTACGCTTGGTTTCAATATGGAGAATCCTGGTTTATCCTATACTGATGAGGAGGTCGATGCCCTACTGGCTGACCCTTCCCTCTTCTCAGACCCATCCATTGCCCAGACTATCTCACAAACAACAGAATGGGATAAACTATCTGAGCAAAAACGTGACCGCATCCGTACCATCTTACACGGCACTATTCTTACTGAATACTTACGTAACAACATAGCTCCTAGAGGTTTATTGGTGACCAATGCCCCACGCATCTTTCTAGAAGACTCTGTCTTCAGGAAAGAGTGGGCACAAATAGCATGGCACTGCACCCGTGATTGGTTGGTCTTGATCATTAAGACGGCCCTTAGGCTGTCTGAAGCACTAATGGTCGAGATCCAACTTACTGAAACCCATTTCAGGACAACCCTGACAGGGTATAAGAAGAAGCTTGAGGAACTAAATAAAGAAATCAACGAGTATAAGGAGAACCTGACACAATCCAAGGCACAAAAATTTCAAAAAGATCTTAAACACTTTGCATTCACCAAGGTATACCCTTACGCTGAACAGAACTATACACCACCGCAACGGAATCCCAACTACTCAGACAATACATCTGAGGATGACACATCCACCACCAGTGGTTCAAGCAGTGGTAGTTTCAAGAGCAGACAGAGGGGTCGGGGTAAGGGAAGGTACCAGCATTACCAACAACATTGGCCTGTTTTTCCGAATCAAGGCACCAACCTCCCCAACCAATACCATCAACCTCCACAATTTCCCATGATGGGTTGGAACCCAGCCTTCATGCCGATTCCCCCTTATCCACCCAATATGTACCGCCCCCCTTTTTTAGAGAGAGGCCGAAGAGGCAGGGGAAGGAGAAGAAATCAGGTACACTGGGGACCAGACGAGGAGACAGGGATCAACACGAGGAGCAAGTCGGGGGCTCAGCAAGCAGGACCGAGCAACCAGAGACCCTAGTGACCAACCTGTCTTCCCTCGTACTCACAGACACTGAAAAACGAGTCTTAGAGAAGGGGTTAGGGTTTGTTCCAACCGCTCGCCTTGACCGTTTTCGCTTACACTGTGAACTGTCTGATTTCTTTCGAAAGCTAAAACTCAAACACTTCTTTGAAAAACACCAAACTAGTAGTCCCTCCTCGCCTGAGAGCGACACAGGGTTACGACCAAAATCCACCTTCACACCACCGCCTCATACTGTCCCAGCAGAACTTATCGCTTTTGAGCAGGCAGTATTCAATGACATTGAGGCATATGAAGACACTGGCACCTTCAAGAACATGAGTGCCACTGAGTTCCAGGCACTGAAAACCCTCCAGTCAAATTCTTCCATTGTCATCAAACCAGCTGACAAGGGTGGGGGCCTTGTAATCCAGGACTCAACAGCTTATGACACTGAATGCAGACGCCTTCTGGCGGACAGGGTCAGTTACACCCCACTAACTATTGACCCTTCCCCTGAGCTGAAGACAATGATTATCAACCTGGTGGAGGAGGCTGAGTCCAACGGACATATAAGCAGACATGAGGCTGATTTCTTAACTAAAAGTGAAGGGATTATTCCCTACTTTTATACGTTACCTAAAACTCATAAGAATAAGTCCCCACCACCTGGCCGTCCTATTGTTTCCGGCATTGGTTCTCTCCTGGAGCCTCTTTCTATATACTGTGACTTTTTCCTAAAACCTTTGATCCAGAGCACATCAACCTACTTGGAAGACACCAAGAGCCTGCTGGTTCTTTTACAGGATGTAACCTTGACAGATGATCCAACCTTCCTGGTATCTTTAGACATAGAAAGTCTATATACCAGCATTCCCCAGGAAGATACCATCAGGGTCATCAGTGAGACTTTGGAGGTGAGTCCTTGGGACTTCCAGACCTCGAAACAGTTCATTGTCGACTGCGCCACCCTAGCCTTAGAAAATAATTTCTTTGAATACAAAGGGACCCTCTTTCTCCAAGCCACCGGTACTTCCATGGGGAGTACCTTTGCTCCCAGTGTGGCAGGCCTTTACGTGTATGATTTCGAGCAAAAGTACATACTGACCCCCAACAACCCTTTCTCACTCTATATATCTTTTTGGAAAAGATATATAGACGACATTTTGGTGATCTGGAAAGGACCTGAAATCCAACTTGTAAAGTTTTTTGAATGGATTAACACCTGCGACCCCAGTCTGAAGTTCACCAACACGTATGACCAGAATGAAATAATCTTTCTGGATCTTACCATTACCAAACGGGAAGGCAAGCTGCTTACAAAATCCTATTATAAACCGACCTCAAAAAACAACCTCTTAGCCTTCTCTAGTTTCCATCCACGACCGCTTAGAGAAAACCTCCCTTTTGGTCAATTTTTGCGTATCAGACGCAACTGCGGTCGTATGGAAGACTTTCGCATTCAATCCGATAACCTATCCACAAAACTGAAAAAAAGAGGTTATCCAGAGAAAATTCTAAAACGCAGCTACAAGAGGGCTAACAATCAACACAGAGAAGTGTTACTGGAGGATTCAGTAAAAGCAGCAGAAGATATTTCTCTGACATGTGTGACGACTTACAGCACGGCGTCCAATGCTGTTACTAAATCCATTCGAAAACATTGGGGCATCCTTATGAGTAACAACTTAAAATGGGAAAAACCCCTGTTTTCTTTCAGGAAGGCTAGAAGCATAAAGGATGCCCTAGTACACACGAGACCACGAATATCATCACCTGACAACATCCCGTCTGTCCTACAATCCTGGGGACTTCCCAAAGTAACAGGGCATTTTCCTTGTGGGCAGTGCAGTGTGTGCCACCTCACGAAAGCAAGTAAGACTCTGAATCTGGAACAAGACAAAGTGTGGAGTCAACGTACACACACAAACTGTAACTCATCCAATGTCATCTACCTACTTACATGTCCGTGTGGGATCAGATACATTGGAATGACCACACGTAAAATCAAACAACGCATTGTCGAACACAGAAGCACAATCCGTTGTGGGAAAAGCATCACCAAAATGACAGAACACTATGCAGCCCTCAAACACACCCCTGACGACCTGACCTGGACTATAATTGAACAAATAAATCCAGGGATCAGAGCGACCAACATTCTGTTCGAAAAAGAACAACGTTGGATTTATCGCCTATCTAGTCATACTACGGGTTTCAACGATAATATCCCATGGGGCACAGTGTTAAAAAGATAATATGTCAATAAATTAATTTGTTGGAAGACAAAACATCTAACCAGTCACTCTATGGTTTACCATCTACGTTTTTATGACACCATTACACTGTGTTTCTGTTACAGATGCCCTTCAAAATGAACATGTCTTCAATAAGTCTTTGCCCTACTGAACACCCATTAGGCAATGATTCTTAGACTCCTGTCATTTCCTTGTTCGAAAGTATTAAAAATATTGCAGGTTCAGAGCAATAGGAACTGAGTAATGGGTAATAAATAACATGTCTTCAATAAGCCTTTGCTTTACTGAACACCCATTAGGCAATGATTCTTACACTCCTGTCATTGCCTTTGTCGAAATTATAAAAATATCGTAAAACCCGAAATACCATCAAAAACCCTTAACTCCTCCCAACAAAACCCATCGTCAAAAGGGTTTCCTCCGCTAAAGTAGTCACGTGCAGGCGGTACGCAAAATTAGCATAGTGTGCAAAGCCTCCCTTCCGTCACATTGAGATCCTATTGGCACCAATCCTCTACGAGTCTTATGATTCTCCCGGAAGTCTACCAATTTTACTTCGTCCTCTGACAGGCAGCAGTCTAGTTGTTTCCTTCCGCGTTAACGTCTCACGTGACAGACGTGATGACGTTACGCCTTCTGATTGGAAAACGCTTACTATTTTTTCCTCTCGGCTGCCCCGGACGTCAATATCCGAGTCCGTAGGAGGGCCAAGTAGGTGTTGCAGAGGGCTGGTGACTTTGGAGTAGTAAGTAAAGGCTCTGCAGTACGGATTTCCATATCTTTACTCCAACCATGTAAGTTTTTGACCTTTTTTATTCTTTTCGCTCCCCGTCCAGAGTGTGACTACAAGTCCCGCCTCCCACCCGGACTCATGTAGTGAAACTGATTTGAACATCACGTAAGCACCGTGATCGGCTTTCTCGATGTTCACCAATCCATATGACACGATAATCCTTTGAATCTCCATCACGAACCAAGCATTTTATTCTCCTTTCGCCTCCTAAAAGTCGGCCAGAGTGCAGTGCTGACCATCAGTGTGAAGGCGATACACTCATGCCGCTTTGCCGTATCACCCCCAAACAGGGTGTAGCACTTTTCCGGCACGATCAGTTATAGCGCTAAATGAGCACCACATGATTCTACCTTTTGAACACGGGTTGATACTAGAGAATTTTTTCCCGTAGGTTCAGAATAATGGGAAATTTCCACCATGTGTGTGCATGAAATACTTTCACAATACTTGTGTGATTAGCCCAAGCCTGTTTCCTGTGAAACTATATATGTATTGTGTGAATCACTGTTTGTTTGTTCTGTGTTGTTTTTTCTACTTTGCCTCAACAGAACTGAAGCTCTCAGAAATTCCTGAAGGGCAATCTTGACCGTAAGTCTTAAGCGGTATCAGACCCCACAGGTTAGGGTACGCCTTAGCGCGCGTATACCGCCGTGGTGGTCTCACACCAGGTCCTGACGAATGCTTCGTGTATTAACGCCAGAAGCAGAAACATGTTGACCACTTTAATCACTTTGCACTAGATTTAGGACGTAGCTGGCCTAATTATCACCAGTTTCTAACGTCAGCCACACTATTTTTAATTGTGTCCAGTTTACCACTATTAAAATTCCTTATTGGTTGAAACTGTGGCATATTTTAACTTACACTATCACCCTTTGCACTGCATCCACACACAAAAAACCAGCTCCGCTGTAATTCAGGCGTCGCAGCACACCGGGGAGACATTCGGTCTCTCCGGTGGAACCCAATGATGAAGCATGTCACCAACTAGGTTGGTGAGTGAGGGTTCTTTTAAAAACATAGTGATTCACATTTCTAAATCGTTCTGCACTTGTTCACATCTGATGGACACACTCTTCTGTTGTTGATTTATACTAGCCCTGGGGGACTAAGAGTGGCTCCAAAAAACTCCCTCTCTCTCCTGTTGTTAATTTATATTTCGGCAGCGCACAGCTGCGAGAGTTTTTCTTTGAAATATTTCTCTCTTGGACAAGAATCATTTCTTTGACCCATAGTTTGGTGTTCAAAACTGAAATTTCTTTGTCCTTACGCTTGGTTTCAATATGGAGAATCCTGGTTTATCCTATACTGATGAGGAGGTCGATGCCCTACTGGCTGACCCTTCCCTCTTCTCAGACCCATCCATTGCCCAGACTATCTCACAAACAACAGAATGGGATAAACTATCTGAGCAAAAACGTGACCGCATCCGTACCATCTTACACGGCACTATTCTTACTGAATACTTACGTAACAACATAGCTCCTAGAGGTTTATTGGTGACCAATGCCCCACGCATCTTTCTAGAAGACTCTGTCTTCAGGAAAGAGTGGGCACAAATAGCATGGCACTGCACCCGTGATTGGTTGGTCTTGATCATTAAGACGGCCCTTAGGCTGTCTGAAGCACTAATGGTCGAGATCCAACTTACTGAAACCCATTTCAGGACAACCCTGACAGGGTATAAGAAGAAGCTTGAGGAACTAAATAAAGGAATCAACGAGTATAAGGAGAACCTGACACAATCCAAGGCACAAAAATTTCAAAAAGATCTTAAACGCTTTGCATTCACCAAGGTATACCCTTACGCTGAACCGAACTATACACCACCGCAACGGAATCCCAACTACTCAGACAATACATCTGAGGATGACACATCCACCACCAGTGGTTCAAGCAGTGGTAGTTTCAAGAGCAGACAGAGGGGTCGGGGTAAGGGAAGGTACCAGCATTACCAACAACATTGGCCTGTTTTTCCGAATCAAGGCACCAACCTCCCCAACCAATACCATCAACCTCCACAATTTCCCATGATGGGTTGGAACCCAGCCTTCATGCCGATTCCCCCTTATCCACCCAATATGTACCGCCCCCCTTTTTTAGAGAGAGGCCTTTTAGAGAGAGGCCGAAGAGGCAGGGGAAGGAGAAGAAATCAGGTACACTGGGGACCAGACGAGGAGACAGGGATCAACACGAGGAGCAAGTCGGGGGCTCAGCAAGCAGGACCGAGCAACCAGAGACCCTAGTGACCAACCTGTCTTCCCTCGTACTCACAGACACTGAAAAACGAGTCTTAGAGAAGGGGTTAGGGTTTGTTCCAACCGCTCGCCTTGACCGTTTTCGCTTACACTGTGAACTGTCTGATTTCTTTCGAAAGCTAAAACTCAAACACTTCTTTGAAAAACACCAAACTAGTAGTCCCTCCTCGCCTGAGAGCGACACAGGGTTACGACCAAAATCCACCTTCACACCACCGCCTCATACTGTCCCAGCAGAACTTATCGCTTTTGAGCAGGCAGTATTCAATGACATTGAGGCATATGAAGACACTGGCACCTTCAAGAACATGAGTGCCACTGAGTTCCAGGCACTGAAAACCCTCCAGTCAAATTCTTCCATTGTCATCAAACCAGCTGACAAGGGTGGGGGCCTTGTAATCCAGGACTCAACAGCTTATGACACTGAATGCAGACGCCTTCTGGCGGACAGGGTCAGTTACACCCCACTAACTATTGACCCTTCCCCTGAGCTGAAGACAATGATTATCAACCTGGTGGAGGAGGCTGAGTCCAACGGACATATAAGCAGACATGAGGCTGATTTCTTAACTAAAAGTGAAGGGATTATTCCCTACTTTTATACGTTACCTAAAACTCATAAGAATAAGTCCCCACCACCTGGCCGTCCTATTGTTTCCGGCATTGGTTCTCTCCTGGAGCCTCTTTCTATATACTGTGACTTTTTCCTAAAACCTTTGATCCAGAGCACATCAACCTACTTGGAAGACACCAAGAGCCTGCTGGTTCTTTTACAGGATGTAACCTTGACAGATGATCCAACCTTCCTGGTATCTTTAGACATAGAAAGTCTATATACCAGCATTCCCCAGGAAGATACCATCAGGGTCATCAGTGAGACTTTGGAGGTGAGTCCTTGGGACTTCCAGACCTCGAAACAGTTCATTGTCGACTGCGCCACCCTAGCCTTAGAAAATAATTTCTTTGAATACAAAGGGACCCTCTTTCTCCAAGCCACCGGTACTTCCATGGGGAGTACCTTTGCTCCCAGTGTGGCAGGCCTTTACGTGTATGATTTCGAGCAAAAGTACATACTGACCCCCAACAACCCTTTCTCACTCTATATATCTTTTTGGAAAAGATATATAGACGACATTTTGGTGATCTGGAAAGGACCTGAAATCCAACTTGTAAAGTTTTTTGAATGGATTAACACCTGCGACCCCAGTCTGAAGTTCACCAACACGTATGACCAGAATGAAATAATCTTTCTGGATCTTACCATTACCAAACGGGAAGGCAAGCTGCTTACAAAATCCTATTATAAACCGACCTCAAAAAACAACCTCTTAGCCTTCTCTAGTTTCCATCCACGACCGCTTAGAGAAAACCTCCCTTTTGGTCAATTTTTGCGTATCAGACGCAACTGCGGTCGTATGGAAGACTTTCGCATTCAATCCGATAACCTATCCACAAAACTGAAAAAAAGAGGTTATCCAGAGAAAATTCTAAAACGCAGCTACAAGAGGGCTAACAATCAACACAGAGAAGTGTTACTGGAGGATTCAGTAAAAGCAGCAGAAGATATTTCTCTGACATGTGTGACGACTTACAGCACGGCGTCCAATGCTGTTACTAAATCCATTCGAAAACATTGGGGCATCCTTATGAGTAACAACTTAAAATGGGAAAAACCCCTGTTTTCTTTCAGGAAGGCTAGAAGCATAAAGGATGCCCTAGTACACACGAGACCACGAATATCATCACCTGACAACATCCCGTCTGTCCTACAATCCTGGGGACTTCCCAAAGTAACAGGGCATTTTCCTTGTGGGCAGTGCAGTGTGTGCCACCTCACGAAAGCAAGTAAGACTCTGAATCTGGAACAAGACAAAGTGTGGAGTCAACGTACACACACAAACTGTAACTCATCCAATGTCATCTACCTACTTACATGTCCGTGTGGGATCAGATACGTTGGAATGACCACACGTAAAATCAAACAACGCATTGTCGAACACAGAAGCACAATCCGTTGTGGGAAAAGCATCACCAAAATGACAGAACACTATGCAGCCCTCAAACACACCCCTGACGACCTGACCTGGACTATAATTGAACAAATAAATCCAGGGATCAGAGCGACCAACATTCTGTTCGAAAAAGAACAACGTTGGATTTATCGCCTATCTAGTCATACTACGGGTTTCAACGATAATATCCCATGGGGCACAGTGTTAAAAAGATAATATGCCAATAAATTAATTTGTTGGAAGACAAAACATCTAACCAGTCACTCTATGGTTTACCATCTACGTTTTTATGACACCATTACACTGTGTTTCTGTTACAGATGCCCTTCAAAATAAACATGTCTTCAATAAGTCTTTGCCCTACTGAACACCCATTAGGCAATGATTCTTAGACTCCTGTCATTTCCTTGTTCGAAAGTATTAAAAATATTGCAGGTTCAGAGCAATAGGAACTGAGTAATGGGTAATAAATAACATGTCTTCAATAAGCCTTTGCTTTACTGAACACCCATTAGGCAATGATTCTTACACTCCTGTCATTGCCTTTGTCGAAATTATAAAAATATCGTAAAACCCGAAATACCATCAAAAACCCTTAACTCCTGTCGTACTTTAATATTCGGGACCGCGTAGGGGACAGGGCCCTACCCCTGTCTATCTTGGTATTAGCGAACCGCACATGGTAAATGCAGCATGTACGAGTGCTTTATATATCGTTCTAGCTATGAATGCACTGTGTACACGTTATTCTGCTTCACTACGCGGGTTCCATTTTGGAAGCAGTGGCCATCTTGTCATTGCCCTCACATAGGCTATAATGGAGTAAATACGGGCCTCACAGTACATGGGCTTTCCCTCTGACTTCTCTGTGACCTGGGCAGCTGGCTCTGCTGCCCCAGGTCAAACCGGTCTCACGAGCTCCCCTTCCTCCGTCCACCTGTGATTAGCATCAGGGTTTGACCCGTCATAAAACCCTTTCATTCTACACAAGCCTCCGGCTAATCTCTTCCACACCTGCTTGTTCCTGCTTTATGACTTGTTTCCCAAAACAGGAGATGCTCATGTTTATTGGGGGGTCTATTGACATCAAATGTGGGATCTGAACCTTACTGTGTAAATCATTGTGGGCTGGCCGAACTGGAATGTGGGATGGTCATCATGACTCTGCCTTTTCTTTGTAATGTACACTTGTATATTGCCGTATCATAAAACCTAGGAATGTATGCTTGAGGCAAGGAAAAGCGTATTTAAGATGAAGTCCGTTCCTATGATTTTCAGCAGTCTCCTGAGAACATACACGCTGTTGTACTTCTAGGATACCTGTCATTGGTCTGCAGCCAATAAACGATTCTTTGACTTCACCCAGAAGACTCTGTGTTTCTGTAGGTCTGGAACAGGGTGAACCCAGAAGTCATAGGGTGTGTGCCCCTGCACCGCTGGGCCTAAAATACCCAGTACTTCAGTTTGGCGCCCAACGTGGGGCGATTTCAGCGGTACCAGTCCAAGCCAGAGGTTCATGAGGAGCTTCGTGTGGAAATTCCGGAGGAAGGCCGCCACTTCATCGACCCCTGCATGTCGACGTGGTCCGAAAGTCTTTTCTGCGAGGTTCTCCGCGTCCCGACGGCTACGAAGGACTGCTGCCCTGATTAATCGACCTGTTTTGGACCCTTGACGAATCTGAGAGAGCGAAACAATCGAGAGAGTCTTCTGGTGACGCCATCGATCAGCAATATTCAGTTAAGTATAAGTGGAGCGTCTCCCATTTGTTTTTGGTATCCTTCGGGATCGTTTGATTTGGTAATTTGGTACTTTGGAGTTTGCAAACGCCAAAACCAGAGGACTCGTGTATTCACGAGAATATCGTAATCGATAATCCTTTGACGTTTGGATCTAGACTAGTGAGCAAAGATGCCTGGTTCTGGACTATTTGGTAGATTATTCTGTTTGGGTTGTGGAAAAGATTTCCAGCTAGAGGAATCATGTCCGGTTCCTCCGGTTGGAACTCCAACTTATGAGCTCTATGTAAAACATGGCGTAGGCCCCATTGCATATAACGAAGTGTGGATCCACTACACCAGGAAAGATGGTGTTTTAAAATGGCCCCAAAATGGTAGTTTTGATACCGATATTTTAGATAATTTGGAAATTAAATTGTTTAAGAAGAAAGCCCGGCCGGCGATGTTTGACTCTTTCCGCTTATGGCGAAAGGAAGCCAAACAAAAGGTAATTAAGTTAGCGAAAAAGAATAAGAGAGAGAAAGGTATGACAGTGATACAAGCAGCTGTACAATTTAAAGACAATGAAGAGGAGCAGATGAGTGAGCAATTGCATAGGCAGCGCAAGTTAGGGATTGACAAATGTTACCCAGCTTTACCACATTCTAAGCAGAATGAGTCCGAAGAAAAGGAGAAAGATCCCCTGATGTCACATTTGTTGAGTTCGCCACCCCCGTATGCTCAAACTGCCACGGCGCCTCCCCAGCTCGTAAATATGCCACCTCCAGGGCATATACTGCAAGCCTTGCCGCTACCGCCAGTTGCTTTGCAGCCGGCTCTTATCCCTGTAGCGCAGCCCTCTCAAGGACCGCCGGTTGTGCTTCCAACTGCCCCCGCACTTCCTGCGACTTTGCCTAATACAGCAGCTGCCTCCCTTGACACTCTTTCTTCCACCACTCCAGTATCTGTCTCTACATCCTCTTTTCTTCCCTCCGTTTTTCCCCCTGTTCTCGCCTCAGCTTCTCCTTCAGCGCGACAGCGCTTAGCTAATGTGGTTACTACATTAATGTCTCCTCTCTTTGAGTCATCTGGTGCGACTCCTGGTTTACAGCGTAAGCAATTGCGTAGCCAATTGCCTAACCCCGATGAGAAAAAGGTAATAGATAACATGGCGCGTAGATGGATTGTTTTTCCTTCACTGTATGATGTGGAATCAGTTGTCAACGTTTTCCATCAATGGGATGCCCCGAAACAGAGATATGTGTTTGAGAAAATGTGCGAAATTCTCTGTGAAGAATTGGAGGATAGTGGTAAAAATCCGAACCCGCAGGAATTGTGTAGAGTGAGGTTCGATTTTGGAACTGGTATAATTGTGGACCGCGAAGTAGAAAAAGCAGTTGCGGTTGTATTGTCCTTCAGGAATGATGATTGCCAACAGTCATTGTTTGAACAAGATGTCCTTGTGGGGAAAAAGGTAAAAGCGCGACAATACCCTATGAGAGAAGTTCCCCCGGTATGGAAGGAAGTGGTTGCAGCTGCCGGTGGTAACCCCGCTGTGGCAGCGCATTTCCAGCGTGTTTGGGTGCATGTTCCATGGAAGCGCTCTGAGGTGTTAGCACTTAAGCAGTCCTTGCCTGATCCCCGTAAAAACCCAGCAGGTTATTATAAAGAGTTGTCGCAGACGGCAGGGTCATGCATTATGAATCTGGCCGACATAGACATGTTGTTTGGTAATGTTGTTCCACAGCCTCTATGGGGGTCAATTCGTAATGTAGATCACAATGCAGAACTAGGGGATACATGGGCTAACATTGTTGCTGCTGATGCTAGACAAACGGGTGGTGCGAAACCAGAACCTTTAGTAGCTGAACTGCCTGGTAGAATCATCACGTATATGAAGACAATAATGCCTGCGATGCGCGTAAATTGGGACAAGTTATCTGCATGCAAGCAGAAGAAAGATGAGACAGTGTCAGACTTCTTTACTAGGTTTGAAGAAACGTTTATTGACCACAGTGGGCAGGATATGAGTACTGAGGGTGGCCAACGGTTATTTGTGGATAAGTTTGTGCAGAATTTACTTCCTGACCTGTGTAAAAAGTTAAAAGATTCAGAAAGTTCTTGGGCTGTTTCTTCTTCAGCGCAAATACTGGCTACTGCACAGTATTATGAAAATAGAGATAAAGACGAGAAAGATAGAACAGAAAAGAAAACGAAGGAACTAAAGACAAAGGTCCTTTTACAGCAGGCCTATCCGCCACGTGGAGGTCAGAATAATTATAGGCAGCCCCAAGGTGTCTATCACCAACCTCAACAGTTTCAGAGCAATCAGCAAATGAATGGGTATTACCAACCACGTGTCCCTGTAGGTCCCAACCAATGTTCATACTGTAAAGAGGAAGGTCATTTTAAATATAGTTGCCCTAAATTAATGCAGCGGAACGGTAATGCGTACGGCGCAAGAGGTAGGGGTGGTCAGCAAGCTCCTAGAGGCAGAGGGCGTGGAGGTGTTCCCCAGAACGCGCGTCCTCTGCCGCCTCAGAGTACCATCAATAGCTTTGATCAGCAAGCTAACGCGACTAATAATACGGCCCAGTATTATAATAATGATTATTATGCAGAGGACGGTGATGCTGAGAATAATGATTACTAGGACAGCCATAGAATGAGAGAGGGAGTTGTTTCAGTGCCAGTGGATCAGAGTGGACCGTATGTTGAGGTGACTACAGCAAATGTAACGGAGCCTTTTCTGCTAGACACTGGTGCTGCAAAGAGTTCAATCATGCATTCAAAACTCCCTGGCGCACCTTTGTCTGGCGATATAAATGTTTCGGTAGGTTTTTCTGGCGCCCCAGTTAGGAACCCGATTTCTAGTCCCATGTCACTTTCTGTTGGACCTTGCGAGCTGAAAGCACCCCTGTTTCTGACAACAGGTTGTGGTGAGAATTTGCTGGGATTAGATTTGTTGAAAAGATTGCATGCTACACTGTATTGTTCTCCTTCAGGAGTACAACTTACATTAGGCAAGAAAGTGATTTCCCCAATGTATCTGTCTAAAAATACAATGCCACCTGAATTGTCATCCCTTCCGGATGCCCTTTGGGCTACTGGTCCCAATGATGTGGGCCTCTTGGAGATACCGCCATATGTGGTGACTTTAAAGGCTAATGTCAGATTGCCACGTATTCCCCAGTACAAGATCTCTAATGAAGGGCAGAAAGCATTGTTAGACATTGTCAGCGACTTGATTAATAAGGGTGTGATTGAAGAGACAAGAGGCAACGTTTGCAATAGCCCGATTTTACCTGTCTTAAAACGAACGGATCCTTCACAGCCGCCTGTTTACAGATTTGTGATTGATCTTAGAGAGGTTAATAAGATTGTTGTGCCACAGTTTCCGGTTGTCCCTGATATAACGGCCTTGTTAACGATGATTCCAGCCTCTGCTGCATGGTTTTCAGTGATCGATTTAAAGAATGCTTTCTTTAGTATCCCAATTGCAGAAGAGAGCAGAGACATTTTTGGTTTTAGTCTGGGAGGCCGAAGCTTCCGCTTCAAACGCGCTCCCCAGGGCTACTGTGAGAGTCCATCCATATATAGTCAGGCTTTGAAAGCGCAGCTTGATGCACTTGTTTTACCTAGTGGCGCTATCCTGATTCAGTACGTGGACGATTTACTAATCGCCGCGGATACTGAGAAGATTTGTAAAGAAGTCACATTGTCACTGTTGCGCCATTTATCTGCTTTCCATCACAAAGTGTCTCTCTCTAAGCTGCAATATTGTCGACAAGAGGTGACCTACTTAGGTCATCTCTTATCGAAGGAGGGAAGGAAACTGACCCCAGAAAGAATTCAAGCCATTGCACAGTTGAGTGTGCCAAGAACACAGAGAGAAGTACGTGCTTTCTTGGGCATCACTTCATACTGTAGGCATTGGATCCCTAGTTTTTCTTTATTGGCAAAACCTTTGTTAGCCCTAACATGCAAAGACACACCGAATCCTATCCCATGGTCTGAAGAGTGCCAGAAAAGTTTTGTGGAATTGCGTAATGCATTATGTTCGGCTCCTGTGTTGGGTACCCCCGACTACAGTAAGCCTTTTACATTGTATGTTCACGAGAAAGATGGATGTGCGTTGTCAGTGTTAACACAGCCTTTTGGCGACAGACCGCGCCCATGCGCATATTTTTCATCAACCTTGGACCCTGTAGCGAGGGCATTGCCAAGCTGTCTGAGAGCGACAGCTGCTGCAGCGATGTCTATCCGACAATCTGCTGGTTTGGTAATGGACAACACATTGATTGTTATGGTTCCACACGCTGTAGACACATTATTAAATAGGACCAAGACACAACACTTGACTAGTGCGCGATTATCAGGTTATGAACTTACACTGTTAGCAAATCACATACACATAAAGAGATGCAATACGCTGAATCCAGCTACATTGTTGCCAATTCCAGTAGACTCAGATGAGATTGAGCAACATGACTGTCTGTTCAGAACAGAAGAAGAGACGAAAGGGAGAGTAGATCTAAAAGATACTCCCCTGACTGAGTGTGATGGCACTTTATGGGTAGATGGCTCCTGTTTCAAGCTCCCTAATGGTGACACGACTGCTGCATATGCTATCACGACTTTGCACACGGTCGTGGAAACTGCACGAGTGCCACATAATTCGGCCCAAGCAGCAGAATTAATCGCCCTCACGAGAGCATGTGTGTTGTCTGAAGGAATGAGAGTGAATATATACACAGATAGCCAATACGCCTTTGGCGTGGCTCATAATTTTGGGCGACTGTGGAAGGAGCGTGGGTTCCTGACGTCGCATGGGGCTAAAATTCAGAATGGCAAGTTGGTGAATGATCTCCTTGAGTCACTGACCCTACCGTTGCAAGTTGCGATCATGAAATGCAGTGCGCACAGGAAAGTCACAGATGATGTTGGACGTGGGAATGCGTTTGCTGATGAGACCGCGAGAGAAACAGCACAGAATGTGAAGACTAGAATGTATGTTGCAGGCCCCGCAAGATGGGTTAATGATGTGGGAATGTGTGAGAACACAATAGAGAGTGTGAAGTCGCTTCAAGCTGAAGCCACAGAGGAAGAGTTAAGTAAGTGGAGAGAAAGTATGGGTAAGTTGGATGAGAATGGTTGTTGGATTGATCTGACAGAACATAGGCGATGGTTGTTGCCTGATGCATATGTGCTTCCAGTGGTTACTATGGCACATGGAATGGCACACATCAGTACGAAAGGTATATGCAAGTTGTTGGCTCCAGTATGGCAGAATGCTGGGATACCCAAGTGTGCAGAGAATGTGGTCAAGAATTGCATAGTATGCTTGAAGTACAACCCTGGTAGGGGAACCCCAACTCCAGCTGGTCACTTTGCACCCCCATCATGTCCATTTGAAGTTTTGCAGCTGGACTTTATTCATATGGAAAGATGCAACAACCTGAAATATGTACTGGTGGTTGTTTGTAAATGGATAGAGGCTTATCCTCTGAAAGATAACACTGCCCTATCCACAGCCAAAGCCCTTGTGAAGGAGTTTTTCCCTAGGTTTGGGATGCCAAGAATGGTGTGGTGTGATAATGGAAGTGAGTTTGTGGGTAAGGTGATGAAGAATGTATGTGAAGGGCTAGGAATAAAGCAGAAGTTCCATGCTGCAAATCACCCCCAATCAGCTGGATTAGTAGAACGCTACAATGGAGCCTTAAAGCTCAAGCTGGCCAAAATCCAGGCGAGCACCGGTCTTAAATGGCCTGATGCTCTGCCTCTAGCACTCCTGTCCACCAGAATGACCATACACTCACGAGTGGGGCTTAGCCCTTACGAGGTTGTCTTTGGCCGTCCGGCCAATGTATGGGGTGTACCGAGGCCCATGAAGTTCAGTGAGATAGAGCATCCAGTACTGCTCGATTACCTGTATGATTTGACTGTTAAACTGCGTGTTTTGCACCAACAGGTACATGATACTCTTCCTCAAGCTTCTGAACCTCCTGGACACCCTATCAACCCTGGTACGTGGGTGCTAGTCCGAAATTTCCAGCGCAAGAGCAACGACGAGCCTCGCTGGATCGGCCCTCATCTTGTTCTTCTTTCGACAAGATCAGCAGTGCGAGTGAAAGGGAAGAAACACTGGATCCATGGTACCCACTGTAAGGTAGTCCCCTTGCCTCTGCCATATGACCAGTGGGTCAAGGAGGGTATCGCCGACTCAGAGACAGACACTGTACCTCGTTTTGTACCATTCAGTGACGCACGCATAAGAGGCACAGTTTCAGACCAAGAGAGTGACAATATTCTGCAGGAAGCTGTGCCACCATCAAATCGACTGGACGAAGGGCAATCTTGACCGTAAGTCTTAAGCGGTATCAGACCCCACAGGTTAGGGTACGCCTTAGCGCGCGTATACCGCCGTGGTGGTCTCACACCAGGTCCTGACGAATGCTTCGTGTATTAACGCCAGAAGCAGAAACATGTTGACCACTTTAATTACTTTGCACTAGATTTAGGACGTAGCTGGCCTAATTATCACCAGTTTCTAACGTCCGCCACACTATTTTTAATTGTGTCCAGTTTACCACTATTAAAATTCCTTATTGGTTGAAACTGTGGCATATTTTAACTTACACTATCACCCTTTGCACTGCATCCACACACAAAAAACCAGCTCCGCTGTAATTCAGGCGTCGCAGCACACCGGGGAGACATTCGGTCTCTCCGGTGGGAACCCAATGATGAAGCATGTCACCAACTAGGTTGGTGAGTGAGGGTTCTTTTAAAAACATAGTGATTCACATTTCTAAATCGTTCTGCACTTGTTCACATCTGATGGACACACTCTTCTGTTGTTGATTTATACTGAGCAAGATTATCATTAGCGATTGTGTGGTCAGAGATGACTTTCTGGATAACAAGACCACTGCGCGCGATATCTGATTTAAAATTGAATCGTTTACGATTGGAATCCTGCGCAAAGTGTAGACTTTTGGCATTAATTAAGATAAGAACGGGGGTAGGTGAATATTGCCCGTTCCAAGATGACGTATACTTTTGTTGCACATAAAAAGCCATTCTAAGATGGCGCCCGGTGTGGACGCCACCAGTTTGAACGAAGATTGGAGTTACCGTGGGTGAGTGAGTAGGCTGGAAGCTGCGAGTATAATTAACAGTATTGAATAGTGGATTTGGTGACTTATGGTGCGCTTTTGACTCTTCTTACAGGGCACGTACTCGTGTTCCGATTTTGCATGGGAATTTGGAGAGCTTTTATTACGGTGAGGAGTAGTACAGTTGGCCTATGTTAAGACCGGACCGGAGGAAATCCACGTGGAAACTGAGTTATGTTTTTGATTTTTCTTGAGAATTATTTGCTGATTTACTTAAGTGGAATGAAATAAGAAGGAAGTAACTTGGGAACCCCTTAAGCAAATGAGGGTGAGTTGCCATTATGGATTATTCGTTTTTGAAGACACTATTATGGAATTATTAGGGTGACATTTACTACGTTCATTGTGTTATTATAGGGTGTATAAGGGTTCATTTACTGGAGACCGGATTGGATGGATAATATTTCTTCTTGGGGCCTATTTGACATCAATATGGGCAATAAATGTTATGTTAATTTGGTACGAAATGAGAATATATTTGGCATGCGGATATTTTGCCTGCCATTTGGACATATTACACTCTTTTGGGTGACTCATTCATGTCCTTGGAGGGGTCTATGTCATCTTTACTTTACACCACATTTCTGGGACTTGGGAGTGTTGAAGGTGTTTCCACTGTAATTGAACTGTGTTGTTAGAATGCTATACTCCTAGAGTGGAGTACTTACATGTATTATTTGGCCTTTGAATTGCAGCCCTGAAGAAGTTGTGAGTCTGATATGACTTTACGAAACATGTGTCGGCTGCGCTTGTATTGAACTGCTGTCCTGATGAATAAACAGTGGATGAATCTTATCAACTGATGATTCTAATTTTTGGAACTTTTTCAACATGGATTTTTGAGTGCTCGGAGGTGTTTGAGTATCTACCATAAGCTGGTGGGTCACCATGATGGTAATAGGGAGTGGCACTTAGGGCACTAAAGGGCTCAGTGACATTTCAGAGGTCGCACAGGCTACTGATTATCTCACGGGTCATCCTTACACAAATGGTCATATTGTCCAGGCAGCTCTACTTCTTTGTTAATCGGATAGCACGATTCGGAAAGGCTGTCCAAATCCAGCATCGTACTAGGTCGTTCGGAAACGCGGCTCATAGAGATGATCAAGTCTGCTCTGTATGGCTCGGTCATTCCAAATGCCGTTCGGCTTGAATTGGAATATTCCTAACGCCTAACTCACATCATACTCGGTCGGTCAGAAACCTATCCGATTTGAACTGAGTAAATGCCATTGGGAGGCGTTCTTAACCACATCGGAATCGGGCCCTCAGTGGTTTGGGTAACATGACTTACTGGTCAGGGAAATGACTTGGGATATACGAGAACAGAGGCTGTCTCTGAACACTCTTAGGAACCACAATTCTGTGGGTAGCTTAGGTGTCCCTGACTATGTCTTATACAATCAGGATGCATATATATAGTGGATAGCAGACTGGTTAGATGGTGAAAGCATGGAGGAGATGGGTGTGATTGGAGGGGAGCTGAACCAAGGGAGTTCTAAAAGCTCTTCTATGATGGAGACCAACTAAACCACAGAAACAGCCCTTAATATTATCTGCAGCCCTTAGGTGCTGGGGAAAATGGATTAAAATGACTTAAAAGAGCCCCCCAAATGCCCTGGCATTGCCATTGATCAGTCTGCCAGATGGGAGACATGGGTCATTCATGGAGCACCAACTAATGCAATTCACTGAGACGGGCCTGCTTTGCGAGTGGTACGTCATCCCACTGGACCAGTTAAGGAAGGATAATGGCCTGGCACCCGTGCAAATCCTGTTATGGGACACTGACCGGAATTTTTTTTTAAATGTGGAACATATGCGCGCAAGAAACCCCACGACACGCTCTGCTGCAGCTGTTCATGTTCGTAGGGAATGGTAGTCAATTGGTGACCTAGATTATACAGAGTGTAATGTGATGGTATGGAAAGGTCTACACATGGCCAAGGGAAGGTGGGAGAAGAATCTGAAGGCAAGACATTGTAGATAAGGAATGGGACAGGATAGTGAACTATACACAAAAGGCATCTCGCTACACTAAACTAAGGTTTACTCAATGTAATTTCTTACACCAAATATACCTATTTCCAGGAAAATACAGGACATTTGGGGGGATACCTAAGGCCTTCCCAGAGATGTGGATCACTGATAGCAACTTTCTTCTATATAATGTGAAGCTGTTTAAAGATATAGCCCTACGGGGAAAAAATTGTAAGACACCTGAGAGAAACCCGAGATAGGGGAAAAAGAGATGACAGCAGAGTCCTGCCTTCTGGAAATCTTTCACTCAATCAAAATCCCAAAATGCCTGCACATTAATGGATCTTGCCATGGTGCTAGCTAGAAAGCAGATTGCTAGGACTTGGAAGATGAAAATCATAAATATCAATTGTAGGTGGCAGGCGGATGTGAAACAATGGACATGGGGAGGAAGAGGCTCTGTTGCGTAAAGAGGGCAGCAGAATATATGCAGGTGCCCTCTGCCGGATATCTGGACAGAGGTATCCAAACGCTCCATAGAGTACTCTAACCCATCAAGGGCTCAATGTGAGATCACTACTGAGTCTCTGAATGTGAATAGAACACTGAGGTGAAAGATCTCCCACACCATAGTGAAAATTAATAGATGAGACTTCGCCCTGGGCTTTGGACAACCTAAACGAATCAGCTAATGCTATAGCCGAAACCCTTGATATGGTAGCTATGCAGGCAGAGTTAAATCACCTGACCATATGATTGTTTATCAGTTTTAATGTTCATTTAGAACAGAAGAGCCTCATCCATGTAATGTCCATATATGTTGTAAGAAATTATGTTACTGGTTGAGGGGGATAAAACCCCACTTATGCAGGAAACACAAACCTTGACAGGTCGAGGCACAAGCAAACCCCAAATTAACCTGTACTCAACCCTCTGGTTGATAGGCACAGAAAAGTCAGGCTTAAACTTGAGACAATGTGTAAAGTATTTATGCAGCACTTCAAACAGTAATAAAGTGAAAACACAATGCATGAAAAATCCCACACCAATGTAGAAACATAGAGTACATTTTAATAGAGCGGTCAAGACCAAAATGACAAAAATCCAATTTGTAGACCTGGAGATATGTAATTTTACAAATGTAATTGAAAATAGCACAAAAACAGCACAAAGTGCCAACTGTGGCTATCTGGTCATGCAAAACCGGAATATCAGGCCGACCGCGATTGAGGGCAAGCCATCCACAGTGACCTAGTTAGGTCTGGGGAACAAGAGTTCTCAAATCCTGATAGTGAAGAATTTGCACAGTCCCATGTTGAGGAAGTGTTGTGCAACTGAGGTGATGTGAGGTCCTGATTGAAGATTTAAATGCAGTGTTGGTGCTGAGCAGCTGAGAGGCTGCGATGTGAGGCCCTGCACCATCATCATCGGGGAGGCCTTCTACGAGGGGGCTTGCAATGCGCAGCCTTACGTCAAGGATGCGTTTCACACTGGCTGGTACTGAAGAAGTTGCGGCGCTTGCGATGCGGAGTCCTGCAGTACTGTTGAGGCTGGCGTTGATTAGCAGATTACAATAAGAGTGTCTCAGTCAGGGATGCATCATGCAACGGCCCTTTGGATGAGGCTGCAAGCTGCTATGCAAAGTCCTTGCGTCAGGAAAGTCCATGAAACAGAGGTGATTGGTCGGTTTTGGTTGCGCTGTGCAGCAGAGGAGAAGTGGCAGTTATACAGGATACACATATGGGCTGGCAGAGAACCTTCAGGCCCACTTCCAGGGGTCCAGGACTGGGGTGACACCACTTGGTAGGGTCGGACTCGCAGATGGCAGAATCCAGGTACTGTGTTCAAGGCTGTTGAAGACTTCTGTCGCTGAGGCTCTATTCAGGAGGCCAGCCAACTACCTCTTGGAGTCACTCTGAGGTTCTGAGTTCAACAGATGCAGGTTCAGCTCATCTGGACAAAAGGGCAGTAGACAGCATGTCAGAATAGTAGGGCAGTAGTCATTCAGAGGAGCAGTTCAGGGGAGTGGCAGTCCTTTTAGCAGCACAGCAGTTCTTCTTCCTGGCAGAGTGGGCGCCTCCTCGCCCACAAACTGCGGGAGACCATGCAGAAACAAGGGGTTCAGGAACTTCACTGGGGAGATGGCGGGAGGGTCACGGAGGGCTCCAAGATCGCTGAGGCCTTCCGGGATTTCTACTCCCAGCTTTATACAGTAATGGCGTTAGATAACACTCATGGCGATGCATAACTTGCAGATGCCAATCTGCCCATCCTAACTCAAGCACAGGCAGACCATCTTGACAGAGACATTAGAATAGAAGAGGTCATAGCGGCCATCTCGCATCTTAAAATAGGCAAATCACCGGGGCCCGATGCCTACTCTGCCGCCTTCTATAAAACATCCTGCACGCAGTTAGCCCCACTCCTGACCAAACTCTTCAATTCTTTTGCCCAACCAGGGGCGATCCCCCGAGACATGCTTGAAGCCTCTATAGTGGTTATACCAAAATCAGGACGAGACAAAACCGTCTGTGGAGAGTATCGCCCTATATCTCTCCTTAACATAGACATTAAATTATATGGAATCTTAGCGAATCGACTGGCACCATACATGCCAGGGTTAATAGACCCAGACCAAGCAGGCTTTTTTCTGCAACGTCAGACGAGCGATAACACCAAAAGAGCTCTTCACTTCATAGAAAAGGCCTCCCGTACACAAGGAGAGTATATGCTGCTCGCCATTGATGCCGAGAAGGCCTTCGTTAAGGTGCATTGACCTTACTTGGAGCAAGTGCTCACATGAGTCGGAATGGGGGAGAAACTGAGAACGTGCAGTTTGAACTGTTATCGGTTCCCCACAGCCACGATTTGTGTGAATGGCCACACATTGTCCCAGTCATTTCCCTATAGGTAGAGGCACGCGACAGGGGTGTCCCCTTTCACCCCTCCTCTTTGCACCTTATATGGAACCACTAGCTCAGCGCGTTTGATGCAATCATTCGATAACGGGGATTAAGTTTGGGAGCGATATCCATACCATCAGCTTATACGCGGATGACACCCTGCTTTCCCTATCTAACACGATCCTAGCATTGAGTGCTTGTTTCTCGGAGCTGGATCGCTTTGCGCAGGCCTCCGGGTTTAAAGTTAATTTAGACAAATCTTTTGCACTAGAACTTTCCCTGTCCCCCTCCCCCTGGGAATGACTCCGGTGGCAGCACTCTGTACAATGGTCCGAAGACTCAATCCCCTATCTAGGGATTCAACTGGCCCCCTTCATCCCGGCAACGGCCATTATCAACTATGCCCAACTGCGAGGCCGTATCCTCTCGGAATTGAGCCAATGGAAACATTACCCTCTCTCCTGGCTGAGCAGAGTTCCGGCCACCAAAATGACCATCTTACCCCAGACCCTATATGTATTCCAAACTCTCCCTCTTCGCCCGCCCACTGGGTGGATCCAACAGACCCAATCAGAGCTCGCGCAATTTATGTGGCAAGGCCGCAAACCCCGGTTGAAACACACTATAGCAGTCCTTACTCCTGACGATGATGGCCTCGGAGTTCCAGATCTTAAGCTTTATTTCCTAGCAAAGCAAATGTGCTACCTGGTTGAATGGAACCGGCTGGAATCCGAAAAACACTGGCTCTTTCAGGACCAGGCAGTTGCTGCCACGCCCCTTCAGGAGGTCCCCTTCCTCCGAAAGACACACAGACCTCCCAATCTTTACGCGTCATATATCACAAGGGTGTCTTTAGAGGCCTGGGATAAACCCAGCACTAAACATAATTTAACTATGTTTCCCTCCCCACTCACCCGATCTTCGATAACCCGGACTTACAGCCAGGCATGGGTGAGGCAACAGGCACAAACTGTCGCTCCACGGAATGCCGGTCCCTGGGTCACCTCTTTGACCTAGATGGGATCATCTCATTCCAACAGGTTAGGTCAAAATACGGGATCCCTGAATCGAAGCGACTACGATACCTCCAAGTCGGACACTGGGCCCTGCACCCAAATATTAAACCACACGCTCACCGACCTCTTACTTGGTCATTAGGATTGCGGGAAGATTGCCACCGCCAGCTCGGGGTGGCGATCCGCCCGCCATCCCAACGAGATTTACTCCCGCCATATTATTATGGCGGGGGTATCGATGCGGACACAAAGTGCGTCTGCCGCTTTTCCGCCGGTTGGCAATCGTTACGATTGCCGGCTGGGCGGAGCTGGGGCATAATATGGTGGCGGTACGTAGAAGGCACCGCCATCCATATTATGATGACGGGTTTCACAGGCCTTTCCATGGCAGATTCTCTGCCATGGAACGCCTGGCGGGCATTGCTTTGGGGGCCCGTTGCGGGCCCTGGGGGGTGGGGGGCTACCCTTGGGGGGTTTCCATGGTACCCCCTTCATTGCCATGCACAAGGTGGCAGGCACCGCGCGGTGCCTGCAACGTTGTGCATGACAATGCACAACATGCCGCACCCGCCGCAATGACAAAGATGTGGAATGTGACCACCAGGGTGGCGGTCTCATCCTAATTGGTGGTGCGGAACCGCCACACCGCTGGCGGCCGGTCCGAGCACCACTAAGGTGGCGGGTGGACTAAAGTTTGCCCGCCATCCTAATGGGTCACTATGTGTTTATAAATATGAATAATTATTATGTTTTATTAGTATTTATGACTATTCCTGAACATTGAAACATAACATAAAGAAATTCATACTCCAAATATAAAACTCATAAAATAACAAATATAAAACTAATTTTCAAATTAAATACTATTTATTTGAAAGAAACATAAAATGTAATACACTTTAGAAAATATACTCCCAACAACAGAACATATTCCACTATTAAACGTATTAAAAATGTGTTTATTGAAATTGTATTGACCACTTTTTTCATAAATGAATGTATAACATATAAATATAGAACACAATATAAATGAATACATCATAAATAATACAGATCTATTCTATTTTTACTATTGGACATTTCAAAAGTTCTTTTACATTTTTTGTTTAAATCAAACATTCTAATTACAATAACAGTATAATTTTCAACATTAAAAAAATCCTTTAAAATATTTTACAATACAAAATGTATTTACAAAAAAAGTTAAACATACATTTTATAAATAAAAAAATTACAACATTTTACATTTTTACATTTATCTTTGCTATATTTGAACTCTATCATTTTTATAATTAAATTATTTTATTATTTACAATGAAATATTTTTTTACATGTAACATAATTAATATATACATTCAAAATAATTATAAACTACTATTTCGAAAAATTAATGATGTAACAAAATAGATTTATACATTTTACAATATCTATTTGATTTTTGTTGAAATATCCATCAATAAATTTTACTTAAAATATTCACTTTCTAAAAATCTCCCAACCCTTATCTCCTTTAACCCCAAAATCCTGCTGCTTTACAATGTATACATTAATTATATTTATGCATTAATAAATCTAAAAATACAAATTTAAATATTTTTTAAATTGATAAAATATCCTAGTAAACACACAAATAAATGTTTTTATTAATCATATCAAATCAAACACATTACAGTAAAATGCACACAAAATAAAAATTTAAAAATTATATTATATTCAATATGTTCTGTACGATATTAAAAACAAGATTTACAACAATTGTATTATCTTCCATATCCTTGTTAATTATATTTTTAACATTCTGATATTCTTGACACATGTTTTTCATATCACAATCATTTTTATTACATTTTTTGTCCAAAAAGCGAAGGTGGGCTTCAGCTGTAGGTTAAGGTTGAAAGAGCTATGTTGGGATTAGGGCTGTGCGAAATTGCAAATATGTTTTGAGAAAATGACATACAATTATGAGAATTTATATTTAAAATTGCACGAATGACCTGTTATGTTGTTTTCAGGGTATCTTGTGTGAACCTATTACACAAAGACAAGTCTCTCATGAGATAATCATGCAGTGTTCCCAGGTTCACTGGAATTTTGTAGCACAGGAGGAGCAAATTTTAAAAGAGAAATTATTGTGGCACATTTCGTGATAGGGATTATTTATATTTTTACACTTGTTAACACTGTCTTGGCAAAGGTTTCACCTCACTGTCATGGTTTCCCTGTTTTGCAATGCTTAACGTCCCGTTCATCTGTCAAAATCGCAGTGAACGGCTGACTATTATGGGTTGCTGCAGGCCAGGGTGGAGGTGCATTGGCAGAGCTGTAAAGCTGCTTTTGCAATGTAAATACAGCTCACGTTGCAGCTTCGATACAGTGTGTCAATCCATAATAAATCCCCGCAGACACTCTCTCAAGTACAAGTAGCCACTTCTCTAATGGTAATGGGTTATTCAGAGAAAAGGGGAGAGTCCCTCTTTGGGTGGCTGCTGTGTAACTATGGGCACTCACGCTTAGCCCTCACATCCCCTCCTCACTCTTTAGGGACTCGTGCTAATGGCCTCCCTGATTCCTCCTGGCACCTCTGGGAAGCTCCGGTGTCCTATAATATGGGGATGCGGCCTCATTAGCAGAAAACACGAGCCATCATCTGCGACCTTTCAATGAGGTGCAAGTGACAAGCAAATCCTCTGGTGCTGCTTCTACCATGCCCCGCCCGGCAGCCCCGCTCCTCGGTTCGCTTACAAGCACTGTCCGTATCTGCAAGTCACACAGAAGAGGTCAGCCACGTTCAATCAACGCTCCCGCCTAGGCTTTCATTCCCGTCAGATGTAGATGCGGCAGATATTAACACTGCAGATTGATGTAAACGCTCGAGTGTCTCTCAAGCGAATACAAAGAACCTTTCCCTCGGGCACGCTAGCTTCGTCCGCGCGCTCTGGTTTGAGCCGACATTTTATTATTGCAATTCAGTGTAATTTCTGATAATTGGTGTTTTCATTGGAGGATGTGTGTGTGCGTGTCTGCGTGCGTGCGTGCGTACGTACGCCTTTCACACTTTTAAAAGTTGTCTGGCGACTGTTAGTCTCAAAATCCTCCCAGACAAGATACGTTTCATGCCTGAAATGCAAGACACCTACAGATAGAGCTTTAAGTGGAATGAAAAGGCTAGGGGGTCTCTCAAAGGGGCGTGGCTGATGTAATGAAAGGCGTGGCTTAAAAAACACAAGCTAAAAATCTGTGCTTAGCTAGTGTGCAGCCAGGCTGGTATTTTGCTGCTTCTGTCATTGCATACAGATATATAATACAGCAAATAACATTACACCTACAAGCAGCCAGGGCTATTGACTTTGCCAATGGTTGTTAGTTGTGTGAGATTAATAAGCAACAACTATAACTTCGTTGTATAGAATACTGAAAATTCTTCAGTCCTGAAATGATGAGACTGTAAAAGAATTATAACGAGTCTCTTTGAAGTTACCTCAAAAGTAGTGAAGCCTGGTACTGCTGCAGAGTTAAGACTTATTTTTTACACCCCGAGGGCAAAAATGGAGAGCCCGATAGAGACCCGTCTCGCACCAGCTTTTCAGGTCTTCCCTAGCGTTGCAGTGCGAATGCGCTGCCATTGCTTTGCGAGGCAAGCAGTATATACTGTAGTGTGGAAGCTTCGTGGAAGCTCCACCCACTCTCTGCCCATTGGCTTTTGTCTTAAATGCTGCCTTCCGATTGGTTTGAGGCTTGTTAGTCCCTCCTCATTCATCATTTGTATCCTTCCACGGCTATTGGCCCCTTTGCTCCTAGCACTATTTTCTTTTAGGCCTCGTCTAGCACTGCAGCGCGCATGCGCTGCCATCGCTTTGCAAAGCATGCAGTCCATACTGTGGTGTGGAAGCTTCATGGAAGCACCTCCCACTCTCTGCCCATTAGCTTTTGTCTTAAATGCTGCCTTCCGATTGGTTTGAGGCTTGCTAGTCCCTCCTCATTCTTCATTTGTAGCCTTCCATGGCTATTGGCCCCTTTACTCCTAACACTATTTTCTTCCCTGTCTCCCCACCCCATCGCCCCCTCCCTCAGTCTGTGACTTTTCAACCTCTCCTGCCCCTCCCCCCCACTCTCGTTCGTGTTTTCTTGCCTGCCGGCACTTACGTTTTCATCTTTATTATTGCCATCTTGAAATATGCGCGTTCAAGATGCGTGCTTTACAAAAACTTCTCTTGTTTAATGAAGCTAGATTTTAATGTTACTCTAAATATAATAAGACTCTAGGCAACATTCGGGGTATGCATGGCAACTGACGCCTCTTAGTTCACAAATGGCATTGTTGTCGGGCAGGAGGAGCGGCAGTGTTTTAACTCATGCTTAAAACAAGCACTTTTAATAACTTCCTCTCAATTCAGTGCTATAATCTTGTGTACGGAGGTGACGCGCTAAAGAAATGCACTTTTTTGAATTCTGAAGAGACATTATCGCACATTTACATCATGTTTACTGTATGATTAACATGCCGATCATTTTCACGTCTCGCCCACTGGCTCGTATACGCTTGGCTCTTCTCCGGCTGGCTCTACCTGCTAATTAATATATTGGCTTGCGCACCTCCAACAAAGAGAGATGAATGGATACATGACAGTGAGCCCGGTAGATGTTAGAAAAATAGACTGGTGCAGACAAACAGACAAAGTGAATCTCCATTGCGTCACGTCAGAATCATCACTTTCAATAACCTGGAAATCTGCCGGCAACTCCCGCATGCCCCAACCTCATCCCCCTTACCTATTTTTAGCAGAAGCGGCAGATTCTGAGCTGTGCCTTGCTGGTGCAGAGGAGCACGGCAGAGTCTATAGAAGCGCTAGGATCCCTAGCCTCTCCGGGCGGGCACCTAAACCATCCGGGTGCCTTCACACTCAGGAAAAATGAATACATTTTTTTCTGTGCTTTAGTCACCCCTCTGTGAGCACTGTCTGATAGATGAACCTCTGTTTTAATAAACACATTCAAAGAGGTGGTTGGGTACAAACAAACAACAGCCACAATACCGTACGTTTTGAACGTGTAGTTAAATAACTGCTCATCGAGTACGTCATTGGCTGATCATTCCATGGCACTACCAAAACTACATTTGGACACATTTGCTCAACTGTAAAAGACTCCCTTCTGTCGGTCATTTAACAACTCAGGGCCTTGGGGTTAGGTAACCCACTTTGGATGCTGTGTAAAAGAGTAAATACAAAAGTTAATGCAATGAAACTAAGCAACCAGTACTGTCTAAAACACTGTGAAAACTGACACGCATTCTGGCCTTTTGTTTAGTTAATGTTGATTTCTTCATAGATTCGAGTAAAGTACTCTTAATATCTTAATGAAATCTGCACTCTTTTAACTAATAGCACCGGGCGACCTTTGACAACTAGGCAATGAATACATTTTCATGTACCCCCGGAGCCCCCCTGCCCCCGCCCCATTGGCAAACTTCATTGCCTCCCAGTGTTTTGGCGATAACCAAGACGCAGGATAGTGAGTCAAATAGTCCAGAAAATGAAAGAGAAGCCGATCGCGTTGTTTAGTCTTTAAGCACTACTTTTATTAATGAGTTTCGCATTATTAAAGCACCACTGTATGCATGTGTGGCGACACTTCACCCATGAGGTACGTGCCAAGCAATTGTTGACACAATCCACACTGAGTCTTTTTCAATATATTTATTACGAAGTGCAGGACCTTTCCAAGGGATTTTGCACACTACATACATTCACTCCAAAAATAAAACGTGTAGGTAAAAAAGAAATTGCCATTTACAACGTCAATAGCTCTAACTCACAAAGCGAGACCTATTTGCATTGCAAATGCTTGTTAGATCTGCCGGTGCTGAGCACCAGCACGACCTGGCCCACATAAAGTCCTGCTAACAGAGGTATGATTATCTGACCCAGGACCCTGAAAATGTGCACATATGTGCAACGTTGTAGTGGTGGAACAAAAAGGAGGAGAAGGGAGTTAGGGATGGACGGGTGAGTGGAGGGGTACCTTGCCCACGCCCAACTAGCAAGCAGGACACGCGAATCCACTCTACTTAAAGAGTGTACAGCATACGGCTGACGCAGTTTGTAGGATTGGTTTGAAAATGGCATCAGCAGCAGAGGGTTGCACTTTAAGGTAATGTTTTATTTTTAAGGAGTTGGCCTAACAGCTAGGGCGGTCGACCTCGAATCTGGGGAACTGGGCTCGAGTCTCGGCAATGATGCTGAACATCCTGTGATTCTGGGCAAATCACTTAGTCTCCCCGTGCCTAACAAAAATGAATGTGTCCTCATGTAATGCAACTGGTGCTATGTAAAGCGCTCTAATACCCAATTCGGGTCAAGTTCGCGCTATATAAAACTCTGTAAAATAAAATGAAAATAAAAGTAGTTTTAAAATCCTATTTAATTTTTATCGTTGTTAAATTCCTAATAAGCAGTGCTGTCTTTACAGCCAACCCCAGGCCCACCCGCATATGGAACAAGCATTGACACAACCAAAAGGTCTGACTTTCACATGCTTGCAGATGCAAGCACCATCATGCACAAATGCTGTTTGCATGAGTTAACATGTTAAAGTGAAACCTATAAGCCTTCCCCCTAGAATTGCATTGATTTCTGTAGAAGTAATGCATGTTCATGATTTTTCACAAAGTTAAAATATATATGGGATAAAGTGCCACCTGCCATACACTACAAGGATATTGCTGTCACCGAGAAGTCCCAGGACCATAGAGAGGAAGAAGACAGAAGGCTGAATTCCTTTAAACGGTTATGGAACTCAGAGGTGACTTGTAATATCCTTGTCATGTACAACAAGGGGTAATATATTCATTCTAATATGTTTAAAAAAGATAAGCACACAGGCAGGGAATGCGCAGCCAGACCAAACAGGGCCACGTGACATACCCCTACTGGGGGGCGGAACCAAAAGCAGACAGCAGCTGAGCCCAAGAAAGCGCTGATTGGTCAGCTTGGAATGAAGCGACCAATCAGTGGAGGCCCCCCCCAGGTGCACCACAGGGTTCTAAGGGTGTGAGGGGCCCCCAAAGAGAACATGCCTTCATCATTGGATGTGCCTTCGCCAGTCATTGGTCCATGTCACAGTGGAGAAGGGTCGCCGTGTTGCCATTGGAAAGGGACTGCAACAGGAGCGCGGGCAGTGGCATGAGGAGAGCTCGCTGCCCGGTGCTCCATCGCTCTTTAGCTGATCAGGACTGAGCTTTTCGAAGTTGCTGAAAGCCGGGCAGGGGCGTGGTGAGGAGCGTGCTGCCTGTGAAGATTACGAGGTTGTGCGGGGGCAAAAGCGTTTGGGGAGCACGCTTCCCGTGTGTGGCAGATGTCGGGTAGCGGTGTTGCAGGGATTCTGCACATACACAGAACTATGCACAGGAAACCAGGACCTCAGTGTATTGTGGTATACCAAAAACACGGCTCAGTGCCCAAAACCCCTATCTGGCTAGCTATAGTATCCCATTCGTTCACCATACTACAGTGGAGCTATCAATAATTGGATATCCTAGAACAAGCGACCCAGGTCCCCTCAGAATTCGTGGGAACAAGACACTCATTCGCTTAGATACTCATACCTGTTCACAATGTGAGTAACCAGAAACACTGTATAGTTTAAAATGTTAATTTCAACTAACATGCTCTGTAATGCATTACACGTGCTAACATTAGCAAAGAAATGCATAAAACCATTATAATCAGCATAGTTACAATTCCATATAATATGAACGGGGACAGCATATTATAATGACAGTGGAAGAAGCCTTATAGCGCTTTACCACCCTCCCCGTGCTACAAGCTATGTTTATTATATCAGTGGAAGACCTTCTGGGCTTGGACAGTGGAACCCCCTACCTCAAGTCTTAGATGATAGAATTTACATCTCCAGACAAGCACAGCTCTTCCTCTGGAAAGGTTTTCTCCCAAGTGTTGTTAACTTGCATCTCGTGCCATATTAAAAACACCCGAAAAGTCAGTAGCGCAGCTGTGTTCCATGTTATGTCTATTTGTGTGTGGGACGGACCAAAGCCGATTAACCAGTGAAGTTGTTTTCTGTCCTTGAACACGGTGTTCAGACTAGAACACAGAGCACAAGCGAAATGGTGAAAGGCAGACAGTTCCCATGTTAAGCAGCACGAGCAAGAGTGTTTACGGGAACCAAGGCATGTAGTGTCGTGTGCATAAGCGGCAGGATGGCGGAGATGCAGAGCACAAACTAATGCTAACTTAGCAATGTCCGCTGGCACCCCTAAACCCTCACGACAGCGGCGTGGTCAGGATTGCGCTGTCCATGAAGAAACGGTAGCTGGAAGTGGATCATGGGCAGTGGCACGATCGGGAGCACGCTATCTGGGAATTATGGCCTTGGAGGGCAGCAGCGTGCAGGTAACGTGCTGCCTGAGTGTGGAGCATAGTCAGGGGCATGCTTCCCATGAAGTGAGGAACTGTTAAAGTCAGCTTTGCAGCGGGCAGCAGCATGGGTGGAACATGCTGCCAATGTTGCGTAGAAGAAGGGCAGCGGCATGGCAAGAGTACTCTGCCCTGGAAGTGCTGGTGACCTGGAGAGGAGGGCCAGTGGTGTCAGGTTGAGTACGCCACCCGCAAGAGTTTCCCCCACTGAGGAATTACCTGGAGGAGGTGTTCAGGTAGTTTCAAATACAAAAAGAACAGATGATAGATGGAATGCTGAATCAATTGAAAATTCACCCCCAGTCACAGTTCTGGGTTAAATCCATTCAAGGAGCTTCAAAGCATCTGCACAAATAGGCATGAGCTACTGCTCTATCAAGCCGCTTCCTCCCTTGTATTGTTTGGGGCATACAGTGCCAGTGAACTGGTGGCCCTGGCCAGATTCAACCCTGGGTTAGCCTGCTGAGAGAAGGAGTGACCTGCACATGGAGGACAGTGCCATTACCATATATTTATGCAGATCAAAAACAGACAAAGAGGGCAGAGGCAAGCACACACGTCTGCATTGCCTAGTACACAGCAAATGCTGCCCCGATCGCTGCAAGCGCAATTACTTAAAGAACCCAGCCCAGGGCAAGCAGCCACTTTTCTGTCATGAGGATGGCTCATACCTTAGCTGCTTTCAATTTAATGCTGCCATTAGAATGGCCATTGGAGCAGCAGGGCTCACACCAAAAGAATTAGTCTGCCTTCCATATGCATAGGCGCCGCCACGACAGATGCGGTCAGCGGCCTGGAGGCAGAGCACATCAAACATGTATGCTGGTGGGCATAGGTGCCTTTCGAGGCTACATCTGACCCAACTTAAACTAAATTTCTATCACGACCTGTTCCCTCAGTCAGTCACACAGGGTTGGATCCTGGGACATACATTTATCACCAGGGTACAGCAACGCGTAGTGGCGCGAAGGAATAGCGAAGGAATGTGGCTGCGCAACATGACGGTCTCCTGGATGGGCAAGCCAGGGATGCCATGGGAATACCTGCTGCAGAGGGAAACCTAATTCACTAGTGGTGTATCTGGGAGGGAACGACTTAGCCGACCTGGTGCGTAGGAATTTAATCGGGCCATGATAGCTGGGCTGAAAGCTTTTGCCAGACTCATCATACTAGCAGAGCTAGTATGGTCTGAGATCAGACCATGAGTCGTGTGGAGGGGGGCTTTGGATAACGCTCCAGTAGAAAGGTCAAAGAAGAAACTGAACATTACCATGTCCAGAGAGTGCAAGGCCAACGGGTGGGGTTTCGTGAGGCATGGCCTCATTAATCTTGCAACACAAGGATACTAAGAACCAGATGAGCTACACTTGATGGAGGTGGGTTTGGCCTATTCCTCTTCAACATTGGGAGGCAAGCAGATGTGGGAGCTGTGTGAGGTTGTTCAACCACAGGCAGCATAGCGGGGACAGCACAAAGGGACAGCAGAGGGAAAGCAATAGTCAAAGGTGGAGCTGCTCAAGTGCTTGCCCTTGCCCTTGGAATGCCTTATGGCAGGGGCACAGGGAGCAGGCTATGAGTCAGCAAGTGGCTGTTAGAGGGCAAACACAACACTTGCAACCCTGCTCAGGCATGATGGCAGCCCACAACACTTGGCAGCAAGGTGTAGCCTAAAGGCCACAGGAGATGCTAGAACTTTGCTGAAAAGGGGCATTTGCTCAGAGCGCTATCCCAGCGTACTGTTATGGACTAAGGACTGGACTTGAATAATGGACAATAATGATGGAATGCTTAGTTTACCTTGAACTGTGCGTTTTGTTCTTTCAATTATGTGGATAAAGAGAATCTGCAGCTGTTTTGCACGATTAGAGGCTTGTTTACTCTGTTTCCGCAAGGGAAGCTGGGGTGCATGTATCAGCTGGGGAGTTTGTGGGCACTCGCCCGTCTGAGAGGGGTAGCACATGGATATGGGAGATGCATCCGACCGATAAGGGGCCCGCAACAAACCCCTACCTGGGGGTGGAACTGAGAGCAGGCAGCAACTGAGCTTGGGAAAATGCTGGGTGCTGATTGGTCAGCTTGGTTTGAAGCGACAAATCGGTGGAGGGCCCCCCAGTTGTTCCACAGGGTTATAATGGCGTGGGAGGCCCCAAAAGAGAACATGCACCTTCGCTGTTGGCCCACCCACCCACACCTGTAACTCAGGATTTGCAGCTGCCGATAGCGAATTGGCTCAGGCAGGGGGGTCAGTAGCGGGGACAGCACAATGGGACAGCAGAGGGAGCAAAATAGCCAAACTTGTAGCCGCTCAAGCACGTGCCCTTAGGATGCCTTTCAGCAGGGTCATGAGGTTCAGGCTACAGGTCAGCAGAGGCCAGACACAACACTTGAATCCCGGGTCAGACATAAGGGCTGCCCACAACAGTTGGCATTAAGGTGCAGCCTAGAGGCAGCAGGAGGTGCTAGACTCTTGCTGAGAAGGGTCATTCGCTCAGGTCACTGTCCCAGGGTGCTGTTATAAACTAAGGACAGACTTGAGCGACAGACAATTTGGGTAATAATTACGTTATGCTTGGTTAAACTTGAACAGCGTGTTTTGTTCATTCAATTCTGTGAAATAGGACAAGCTGCAGCCATTTTGCATCATCAGAGGCTCGTTTCATCTGTTACCATAAGGTAAGGTGGTGTGCATGTATCGTCCGTGGAGCTCGCGTGCACTCGCCCGTCTGGGAGGGTTTTTAGATCAGTTCGCTGCAAGAACACTTTAAAAAAAAGTGCAGTAGCGCTAAATGTTTAGAAACATGTAGAAAGATCAAACAATTCTATCATATAACTTTCACTGTCATTTTGTTGATAGTTGTACTTTAATTTTATTTTTATTAAGAGCAGGAAGAAAAAAACACTGTCCATTACATCATAATGCATACAAAAGCAGTAATATTCTGAATTAACATCTAGAGATTAAAAAGATATGGAAAGATGCGTAAAAACAGAATTCTGTAACAGTTTATAATCCTTAATACCCTGTTTCTACATGATTCGTCCCCATAGATCTAAAAAGAGAAATAACACGACCCTATAAGCAGCATTTTTAAAGTGCCTGTGCAACCAGGAAAGACTATTTCAAACATACCAAGAGAAAGACAATACAAACATCCAAAGTTTTTTAAAGTGCATGTGCAGCTAGGACTAAGTATTACACGAATACAAAGAAAAAGCCAATACAAATGTCCAAGAACTCTATAAAGTGCAAGTGCGACAATCAACATCAGTTTTACTTAATATTGTGCAGTAATTCATTGCCAGCTGCAGATAGTTTCGTCAAACCTACTCTAACTCAGCTATACAAAATTTTTGCCAGACAGCTCTAAATCTTATTGTAGCTCCTATACGTTTTGTGTAGGCCTCCTCAAATCTATAAATCCTGCACATTTTACTAATCCATTGGTTAATCCTAGGTTGTTTACTAGTTTTCCAATTTTGCAGAGCTAAGGACCTGGCAACCGCTAAAGAGATTATTGCAAAATACTGTTGATATTTCGTAAAGCATTGCACCTCTGGCGACATCGCAAATAAAACCAGCCTAGGTGATGGATCAATAGTTAACGACAAAAATTAAAATTGAGAAATCATACTAAAAACCTCCTTCCAAAATTGCTGCAATTTACTACCTCCATAAAATGTATGAACCCATCCTCCTTCATCCCATTCATTGCATCTAAAACATTGATTCGGACAAGTAGGAAACATTTTATGCAATCTCTGAGGAGTATTATATGCTAGCCATCTGGATAGAAAATTCATTATTTTATAAGTCGCCCCTCGCAATGCTTTATTTGAGAATTTGCTTAATTGTCGCCATTCATTCATATTAAACTTACAGCCTGTCTCTGAGTGAATTTTCTGAAGTTCTTTTGCCATAATCTCTTCATTGTGAGCTTGCTGATGTAGTAGCCGATGCAAAACTCTCACACCCGCGACTTTGTTTGACATTTGCTTAGTTATTTAAAGCACGGCTTCACTCAGCATAGTATAGGTTTTTTTGAGAAATTTCGCAAGCTGAAGATAGCTTAGAAAAAAAGCAGTATTTAAGTTGCCGAACTGCAGCCTTATCGAGTCCCAAGTAATTAATGTTTGATGGTTATAAAAATCAACAATAAGGCCAAAACCTAATTCTTGCCATTCTTGGTAGAGTCGTTTTGGCATCGTTAAACCTCCAGCTACACAATCTTTTATGGTGGTATAAGCACGATATGCTGGAATACTTTTTGAATTAAGAAAAAGCGTAAACCTCGTTACCAATGCCAAAATAATCTTATACCTGTTTTCTTTGGGCAGTTTTGCTGATCGCAGAAAAATGGGGAGTTTTGTGGTGCTTTCTTTCAGCATTTGTATTAGAAAAAAAATATCAAACACCGAATGTTCTTCTCCTAATTGTGAAAGTAAGTTAAGCAGGGTAGCACGATAATAAATTGGAAAATGTGGGAGCTTTAATCCCCCTGATGCTACATCCAGCTGTAATATGGGTAGCTTAACCCTGGGGTGCTTGTTATTCCATACAAACTTCCGAATCATTCCGTCCAGTTCTCTAAAATAGGCACTTGGAATTTTCATGGAGAGGTTACTAAAAAGAAACTGAAACAGCAGCAGCACTGACATTTTGACCATAGGTACTCGGCCTATCAATGATAAATTCAACAAGGTCCACTTTTACAATAGTTTTTTTAACTTTTCCTAACATGGTGGTATAATTCAGGGAAAAGAGTTTGTCATAGTTGTTTGTGACATAAATGCCTAAGTATCTAATTGGATGTGGGCCTCGGCTATGTATCGATGCGGGGAGATCAGACGGAGCTGAGTTAAATGTAAGGATCTCTGTTTTTGCTTGATTAAATTTATACCCACCTACCCTTGTAAATTTTGGATTTCCTCCATTGCATTCTGTATGCAGGACTCTTTAGCTTTAAGATATAAAATGATATCATCTGCATACAACTTAATTTTAGGCATATTTTCAATGGGGGCACAATCAACAAATTATTACGGATTTTGACAGTAAGGGGTTCTATAAACAAAGAAAACAAAAGGAGGGGAAAAGGGGCAACCCTGTCGTGTGCCTCATTTAATAATCACCCTCCCGGCTCGACCCCATTGATGATAATTTTTGCTTCCGCCTGGCTATATAGCTTTTTTAGCATTTGTATTGACTGGGCAGAAAAACCAAACTTATTTAAAATCGAAAATAAAGCACACCGATCCACTAAATCAAAAGCCTTTTCCGCGTCCATCATTAAGATAGCCGCTTTAGTTTTATTAACTGAAAATAAATCAACTGCTTGCATGAGGAAGTATGTATTAGTGGCCATTAGTCGTCGCGGAAGGAAACCATTTTGATCTGAGTGGACTACTTGTTGGGCGCACGGAGTAATCCTTCTAGCCCAGATCTTCATAAACAGTTTGTAATCTGTATTTAGCAAACTGATTGGGCAATAGGAATTTGCATCACAAAGATCTTTATCCTTTTTGAGAAAAATTACAAGAACTGATTCCTTAAAACTATTAGGGGTATCCATCCCATCCTTGATTTGATTAAACATTTTAATTAAAAAAGGGAGTTGCTCTTCCTGAAATACCTTGAATACTTTAACTGGCAGCCCGTCTGATCCACTAGCCTTTGCGTTAGACATACTTTCTAAAACTTCACAAATTTCTGGCTTTTCTATTGTTTTATCAAGCACCTCGATGTGCTGCTGGGATATCTGAGGTAACTCCAGTAATTCTAGATAGGACTGTAATTCTGAGTCCTCAACTACTAATGTTTCTGCATAAATTTGTTTAAAATGAGCAAGGAATACCTCAGATATTGCCTGCTTATCTTTTTCCAGCAAGCCAGTAGAAGGATTTCTAAACTGGCGGATAAGTCTGCTCCGCTTTCTTACTTTTGGTAGTCCAAGCCAGGAATCTGCCAATTTGCTGACTTTCCTCATAGATCTTTTGTTGGTAGGCCTTGCTTCCTGTGATCTTTTCTAACAAAAAAAAATCTTTCGAGCGTTCTTTTGCTTTTGTCAAATCTTGCTGAAATATTTTAAAAGTATGTTCTGGAATCGCTATAGAGCCTAGGTTTTGTCTCGCCTCCTCTACTGCAAGCTGTAATTCCGAGATATTTTGCCTGCGTTGATTATTTAACCTCAGTTTATAGGCTATCGTTTGTCCTCTAAAGGTGGCTTTGAATGCCTCCCAAACCACAAATATTGTGGCAGTATTTATGTTCAACTGGAAATATTCCCGAATAAAATTTTTAGTCTCGGCCAACCAAGTGTTGTCTTTCAATAAGGATTTATCAAACTGCCATCTTGCTCTCTCTTTTGGTATAATCCTCAGCTTTAGTGTGAAGGAAACTACGGAGTGATCAGGAAAGGAATTAACCACTATCTCTGATTTGCCATTGGCCAACAGCTTATCAACAAGAAATAAATCTGAACGAGAAGCGGTTCTGTAACTTGAGAAATAACATGTAAATTGAGAGAAACCGGGGTGTCCCTGCTTCCAGGAATCCTTTAATGCGAAATCCGTTAACAGCCTTTTTATTAGCATCGCCGTCTTAGGTTTTAACTGTCGTTTTGTCTTATTTGAGGTATCTAATGCCAAATTCTGTATATAATTAAAACCCCCTCCCCAGAATAAGTATACCTTCTGCGGTTGCTGCAAGTTAATAAATCTGCTCAAGAGCCACTATATCGTCTTCTATGGGACCGTAATAATTAACTTAATTTAGCCCAATCCCGTCCAGTTTAATCTTCAACCATAGCCATCTCCCTTTTCCATCGCGCAGAACCTCATCAACCTGCCAATCTAATGTATTTGTTAGGAGGATTCCCACCCCATGTACCGCTAAGTTAGCTGACGAAAAATACGCCTATGAATATTTCTTAGGTAGCGCTATTTTTGGAGTTTCCATCCTAAAATGCATTTCTCGCAAGAATATTATTTCAGGAGAAAGGGATGCTAGCCAATTTAAAAGGCTGAACTTTTACGCGGATTCAGTAATCCATTAACATTACATGTTATCACTTATATATCTTTCAACATTTGATCCATCCCTATTAGCCTATCCCCGTTTTACCTAATCTGAAATTTCCTTCAATAAACCTCACCTTTCTTTGAGCACAACTTCCCATCCTACCCATCCTACCCATACTATGCAATCTCTTCATAACTTGTATACATGACTGATATAATTCATTTTTCTCCTGCTCATTTGTACTGCTATACTCCCACCCCCCTCCACCCTGAACCCACTCCCCCTGAAATATGGAAAACCCCACTAGCCACACTAGCCACATTTCAGCCCACCCTACACACCTGTTGGGTGTCATGAAATTACACCCTTGGCGACTTTAGCGCCCCTTGCTCCGCACAGCAATGCAAAAACGTTAATTTCACCCACAAATAATTTTCATTTTCTTGAGGAGATTTCTTCCAGTAAGCCCTGGGCATCTTCTAGATTTGAGAAAAGATGAAACTTCCCTTCTACCAGAACACGGATGCTTAGATTGTTGCCCTATTGAGGCCTGGGCACCCTGAGCTTTAAACAGGTACAGCATATTTAAAAATTCCTTTCGCCTACGCGCTGCAGCAGCTGACATGTCAGAAAAGTGCGACATTTAACAGACTCATTTATAGAGAATTGTCTTTGCTGTATAGCCTTCGCTAAAATTCTCTCTCTAACACGAAAGTCAGCGAAATTCAATAAAATTGTTTGTGGTATTTTTGAATTCGGCAGAGGGTGAGCGGGAACTCGATGTGCCCTTGTAATTGTTAAATCTCCATTAAATTCTGGAAGGACGTTTTGTTTAATGAACATATCAGCCCATTGGAGAGTCTGAGCCCCCTCAATTCCTTCAGGGACCCCCACTATTCGAAGATTAGATCTTCTAGGGTGGTTCTCGAGTTCCTCAAGTTTGTTCTCTAGAAAGTTTTTACTTTTCACTGCTTCACTTGGCTTCAAATACATGTTGCTCATCTGATCTTCAAGCAACGCTATTCTTGTTTCCACCTCCTGCAGTCTGGATGGAAAACATGCCACAGCTTCTTCAATTTTACCAAGCTGCTAATGGAGGGAGGCAATCTCGAATTCTTGTGTTTTTTTCATCTCCCTGATCTCCTCCAGGATAATATTCAGAATATCCTTTATCTCGATCTGTTGTGAAAAGCTCCCTTCTGTCAGGGGATTACAGCTGACCTGAGAGGCATTTCCATTAGGCTTTTGATTTCCAGTTAGTAAACCCTCCACCTCCGGGCTACTTTCACCTAACAGTCCACTCTGTATTTGAGGCAAGAGTAGAGCCTGTGGCTGTTTTTGAACCTCTACTGAGGATATACTTATGTCTTCAGGGATAAGGTGCACTGGCTGAGTGTTATTCTGTGTCGTGCATGTTATTAAGGCTGCTGATGCTACTGGATCATTCAAAGAGTTACCCTGGCCTGGTGTTGCAATACCTCCCTTTGAAGAAGCAGGTGGAACTTGCCCAAACATTTGAGCTCATGGTGGAGACAGCAGAACCTGAGATGCAACCTTTAATGAATCTCACAATGTCTCTTGAGACTTCGTTAAAAGGTTAGGGGGAGCCAATAGAGATGCCTTTTTTAGGAAGAGTGGAAAATCCTTAGTTGAACCGGAGACAAATGTTGTTATTCTTCTGAACTTTCAAAGCTAGAGTTCAGGCCGGGAAGACTTGTGCTATGCTCAGTTCAGGCTACTAACGCAGTGGCTTTTGCCTGAGCTAAACAAGTTTTAGCTTTTAGCCCTGCTGCGGAGTCGACCTTGGCTACAGTATTCGACTCCTTCAGATGCCTCCCCATCTCCCCCTCTGTTTGCTGGGCTAAGCCTAGGCGCCTCCCTGACTGTATCAGACTGCTCCCTGGTCCCAGAAGTCCAGTGCACCACTTGGGCTGTTTTTTTTTTTTTTTAAAACACCACTCAGTCCTATCCCTCCTACCTCCTGTCTCCTGCTTCCTGGTTCCAGCCGCAGGCTCCGCACCTCGCCCCCTTTTCGCCTCTCCAATCTCCTGCAGCCTGCTTCTGTAAATTCTCCAGGTGTTTTCCCAGGCAAAAAAAACCAAAACTGTTGTTTGCTTCTCAGCACCCTTGGCGCTTCATCCACCTGCCACTGCCACTCCTGTTGAAATGGTACAAATCCGAAAGAAAAGAAAGACAGCTATGGTGAGATTCAAGCTCTGCACCTCTTCACACTTCTCCATCTACAATCTGCTGTCAACAGCTTATGGTCTCTCCATTGATCTTCTGCCCGCCGCATCTCTTTCCGCCTGACTGCTGGCTGGAGAAAGGAAACCAAGTCACGGCGAGGTCCAGCATACCGCAGTTCAGCAACAGGGATGCCCTGACGCAGGCTCCGTATGTTTGTGCTTTTTGTTTCTCGTGCTGTTTTAGAATTCGTAAGGGCCCCCAGCTGCCAGCCAGACCTCTGTGTGTATCCAGCCGTGTCTCCAGAACGCCGAGACTCCATTACGGGGGGTGGGGAAGTGTCACCTGTGGCTATCAGGAGGCGTAGTGCTCCGTAGTAATTTTGTTGATAGTTTTACTTATCATGCTGTTGTTTAATTAATAACTGATTAATACGATCATGTTCATATGTGGGACAGGACATTTAGCTATGGTGTGGGTCCTTAATTTTGATGGCAGAATATCAATGCTACTTAATTTAGATGTCATAATCTTGATGATAGCATTCTATTGAATTTTTGGAATATCTTTCGGAAGTGTATTTTTTTTATTTTAATAATAATATCTAAAATGTTAACATCTATTACTTAAATACAGAGAGTTTAATATTGTATAAGGTGTTTTAATAATTAATAATGTTTAATGTATTTGTTTTTATAAAATATTCTTTAATTTTTTAATTCTTTATTGTTTGTTTTATTTTGATAAAATGTTGCTCATATATTCTGTAAAGATAATCATTGTTTGGTTTGAATGTTTTTACATTATATATATGGCTTTAGGTTATATTGAATTTACTCTTGAAATAATTTTATAAAAGATATATTTTAAAAAAGTAATGTTATTCTTATATGCATGTTGGCATTTATATAGTTTTGGGAGGGGAGAGTCTTAAACTAACAGTTTTTTTAATTTCCCCAAATTTGTTTAATATTTTAATAATTGTAAAAATATTTGGATATTGGTTTTCAATAAGTTATGTTTTTTAGCAGGTTTGGTTGGTAATGTTTTAAATTGTACACATTTGTATTGTGTTGTTGAGTTCTTTTCAATATACACATTGTATTGTATTGCTTATTTTCTATTTTATTTGTCGTGCAAAAAAACACATTCTTAAGAATTATTGTATTTTTTTCTGAAAATTTTAAATTTTTAAATTTTGCTTTTTAGGTGAAACATGTATAAATAAAAAAATTCAAAATTAAATGATCTACTTTATTTGATTATACATTTTGGATATATTTTAACCTTTTCAAATGTAAATTTTGAATTTATTCTTAGATTTTATGACTTTTGTGCAGAATAAATTACTGATATTTTATTGGTTTTGTTTTTAAACATATTTTAATGTTTTTTTTTGGTTTATTGTTTTAGCAAGGTAATAGTAAGTGTAGGTAATCTGAGTACAACACTGTCCCCAGAGTCACTAAATTTGATGTGGAAATAGTAAATCTTACCTCAACCCACCCCAGCGGCCCTCCAAGTCCAACACTTTTCTCACTGTTTCTTAGTTTGGAGTGGGAATAGTAAATATGATCAGCCTACAGTTCAACACTTTCCCCAATGCTGTTTACTCTGAAGTTGGAATTGTAAATCTGCGTGTCTTAGAGTTCAATATTTTCCCCAGTATTGTGTAGTTTGTTAAATTCCATAGGATATAATGAGATTATATTTCAGCGGACGAGATATCCATCACTGTTGTGATGGAGCAACCCATCCGCTGAGATCTAAATCAGGCCCTTAGTGTGATAGCCCACCGCAAATATAAGTTAATTAATTAAAATGTGCAAATTATTTAAAATATCTTTTTTTATTGTTTAAAAATGGAAAACAATGTGTTTGTGAGTGTAGTAAATCTATCCCCCTAGCCTATCTCTACTTGATTTGTTATTTTTAACAAGCATTTTACCCTTTTCTTATATTGTCTATTTTATCTAAATACATTTTTGTATAATGTAAAAAAATTTTTTTAAATATATTTTTTCCTACCTAATTCAAGTTAAATGCAATTAAAATTCATGAACTATATATTTTTTTAAAAATGTGTGATTACTAAAATGTCAATTACATTTTTATTATATTTATGACATTTCCAATATTTGTATATTTTATGTTTTTAATTTGCGATAATTTTAATGATACTTTTAAACTATATTGTTGCAATCTATATATTTTTGTATATTTTGTGCTCTAGATTTTTTGCATAACAATGTTTTAAAGTCAATACTATCTGCCTCATTAGGATGTCGGTCAGGCCGCCCCCGACAGGCCATCGTTGGTGGTCCGACCGACATCCAGTAGAGTGGTCCAACCACCGCATTATGATGCGGTCGTTCAGACCGCATCTGTCGGCAGGACTGACCGACGCTTCTGATGGGCTCAAGTAGCCTGTTGGTCGGATCGTGATACCTACAATAGGGGCAGTGCCAGGTCACAGCACAAGCCGCAATGGAAAAGGTTATGATTCCAACCACTGCATGGAGAGCGCATAACATTTTGTCGGTTAGTCTCAATCCCGCTGCGATGGCGGTCAGACACTTGTCTGTCCGCCATCATAATCGGATCCTTTGGTATTTTAAGTATAAGTATAGGGTTGACAGTATTTTGGACAATATTTTGGTAATAGTTTGGTATAGTTTTACATCAATATTATTGTAGTTGATATTAATGATGTTGCTATTTGGTAGTACAATATCAACTGTAGGTTTTTATTTTGTTTAATGGAAATGAACTCTTATTGATGCCCATAAGCTTAAAGGACACAAAGCAGGATATGTTTTTGATACCAGAACAGACTGACTCACAAGGTCTTCCATTGAACGTCTTTAAGTTAAGTCTGTCCCTATCTGCCAAACCACAGCCAATAAGAAAGCTAGCTTCTAATCAGACTCACACTTGCATCCTGTCAATTACATCAAAAATGTCAGGTCTCAGCCTCCAACTCTCTAAATTCTCTACACTGGCTTCTTGTGGCAAAAATAATTTCCTTCAGAACCCCATGTCTGGTTCACAAAGCCATTTATCAGAATGAACCTTTGTAACCTTCAGCATCAATTTCAGAGATACTTGCCCAGAAGCTACTTGCATTGAGCTGATGCTAACTTACTCTTTCAACCCAAGATCAGAAGATCATGATCAGGAGGCAGAGCATTCTCTGCTCAAGCTGCCCACCTCTAGAATAGTCGCCCTCAGAATTTCCATTCTATTAATGGAGCTTCACTTCAGGAGGGTATAAAAACACTTGTTAAGATTGATTTGTATCAGTTCAGTTCTTTAAGAAATGGTTATCTGCCCCAGGTTGCCTTTCAGTTACCAGTTGCACTTTATAGATCTAAAAATAACTAAAATAAATAAATGTTGTGTGCTGCAGTGAAAAAGGGTTGCATATTGTTTAGAATTTATGTGAGATTAAACAAAAAATAAATGTTTTATAAAGTTTGAAGATTCATCATATTTGTTACATGCAAAATTATCTCTTAAGTGCTTCATACCTTACAGTGGAAGCACTTTCTATGAGGTGGAATAATACAGCTAACAGTCACCTCCAACACAGTGGGAAAGAAAGTTTGTAAAGCCTACTCTATCTGTATATTGGTTAGAAGATGTCTTGCAGGCAGTTAACGCTGTCAAGCTACGCTTAAAAACTTATGTTATCAAAGGGACCTCGCAGAGCACTGAGCATCTGGATCTGCTTTTCAATCTCTTGTGGGACTTCCAGATTACAATGAGGGATGCAGACGTTTGTACTTATATGTGTTATTGAACATTACACATGTAAAGGGAGTGCCCCAGTGGAATACCAAAGGGAAATCTCATTTATTTGCATAAGTTTGTGACCTCCATGCAGGTCCTTGGATAGAGACTTTCATAGGATTTTTCGCACCTATTGTGATGCCAGTTTTCATACCTGCAAAGCAGTAGCGGCTTCTCTAAGCTAACCCCGGGCGTAGTACCACGCTTCGCCCACGTAGTGTACGTAGCACTGCCTGCTTCGCAGTTTTCGAAGTAGGCGTAGCAGGCAGCGCTACGCACACGCCAGGGCCAAGCGGAGGCTGCCTGCCGCCCGCCACCCGCCTCCCGCCCGCCCTCCTTTTAAAATAACGTCATGTATGATAAAAAATTTAAATATAAAGACGTACCTGCAGTGCGGCGTCTCCGGGACTCCCCCTTCCCCGTTCACAACTTCTTGTCACAAATGCGCATGCGCGGACGCCCGCGCATGCGCATTTCTTGTGAGAAATGCGCATGCGCGGGTGTCCGCGCAGGCGCATTTGTGACAAGAAGTTGTGAACGAGGAAGAGAGAGCCCCAGAGACGCCGCGCTGCAGGTAAGTCTTTATATTTAAATATTTAATTATACATGACATTACTTTAAAAGGAGAGTGGGCGGGAGGCGGGCGGCGCGTAGTGGGGCTACGCGGAGCGCGCGAGTGTGCGTAGATTTTGGCACACTACGCGCTGCTCCACGTAGCCCCACTACGCCCACCCCTGCTCTAAGCTCGAAGCAGTGAGGCAACGCAAATACCGGGGAGGCGGCAGGGGGGACAAGGGTGAGGGGAAAATAATAAATTGAAAAGCACTTGCCTGCCACTGTGGTCTCTGCCTCTGTGCTCCTCTCCTCACGTTCTCCAAACTGCACAGGCTCCCCGGGGGCAAATCATGGTGCTGCTCGAAGAGCAACATTGTGATTGGCCTGAACTAACGCTCGCTCAGGCACTGGGAGCCTGTGCCTTTTCTCCACCTGCTGTGCATGACAGAAATCTGTGTAGGTGCTGTTGTGAAAAAAAGGTTCTGTGTCAAACAGTTCTGAAGAGCTTGTAACATGAAAATTGCCAAACTGACCCCATCTTGGGGAGTTGGTGATGTTAGCAATGGACTCATGCGGTGTATGTCTCTAGTAGGTAACATTTCATTCTTACATGAATTCACTCCAAGTATGTTTGGGAAAGATCTACATGACACCACTTGTCTGTTTTTCTTGCTCCACATGGCTAGCTGGTATACCCCTCTTGGCTGGAGGCTAAGGGAAATTTACTGGGAATGTCCAGGACTAGCCCAACGTCGAACATAGGCATATTAAAGCCTTGGCTATCTTTGCCAGTGTTGTGGGGAGTGCACATTTCCTGCAGCACGTTTCAGATCTAAAAGTGTTAAAGGTTAGAGGTTAACAAACAGGACAGAAGAAGGCCTGCTGGTATTAATAAGTTAATAAGGATGATTGTAGATCTCCCAGCTACATGCACGTCTTGTTCCGAGGCTATGTTATTTAAAGCATCTTTCAACATGGCATTCTGTGGTACATTTCAAACCAGTCACTGTTTTGGTTCAAAACTCATCCACGTGTGGTTGTCTGAAGACCCTTTATCCACATACTTAAATTTTCTACAACCAACCAGCTAATGAGGGGAAACTACATTGTCTTGCCATGACAGACCAATGGTCATGTATGCTTGTCTCGACAGATTTTTTTTTTACACTCGGTGCTGGGCAATATTTTGTTTATTTGACTACTCATTTTTATGTTGCATGGGGGAGATCTTTAGGAATAGTGATCGCTTTTACATGAGGCAAGTGCAGTACATCCCTGTGCCATCCCACTGAACCGGACTTCATACTCTAAATCAGGCCCTAAGCCTGTTCAAGTTGGTGTAGTACCTGCTCACATGTTGGGGCACGGGGAGCAGGAAGACTACAGACTATTCAGGGCAGGGTCCGTCAATCCCCATTATGTTTGCAAGATCCGGCTAATTATTTTAGATCTGATTCTGGAGATCCAAACTCTGTGAAGTCCGGAATGAAACCGGCTTCGGGATCGTGTGTTCGGTGATTGGGAGCAGACGATTAGAAGAAGAGGAGGCAATCCTCTAATATGCAGGATGGCGGGGAATGAGTAAAGCATCCAGGGGATGGGCAAAGAAGCCTTTGGATCTCCCAAATCAGATCTAAAATAATTACCCGGATCTTGCAAACATAACGGGGATTGATGGACCCCACCCCGAATAGTCTGCAGTCTTCCTGCTCCCCACGCCGGATCCTCCATTAATACAGTGAATTTTCCCTTGACTCACAGCTTCGCCCACATTTGATTTCTTCACCCTTCTGCCGAACTACTAGATTGATTGATCCCTTTCTGCTGGACCTTTAAGGCCGCCCGGTATGGCCTTTTCTTTGCTATTTTCAGCACTATTTTGGATTCAGTGACCATTGTCCTGATGATGACCTGAAATTATTCAGGTTGAAACGTCGTTGACTACCCAGCACAGAACATTGGTGTTGTGGTCAATCTATTTATCCCGAATCAAAAATACCAATATTGTATATATTTGCATTGTATCATTGACCACATTATTATTTGTTCTTACCCTTTCGCCGTTCAGGCTGTAATTTTTCACCCCGGTGTCACTGCGCCGTTCACTGTCACTAGCACGTCAAGTACACACTTGTGTGTTATGGTCACGGTAAATTGAATGGTACTGTAGTGTTGTTACAACTACCTACAAATAATAATTTTTTCACTTTACCTTTTCCGTTGGGGTCTCCCTTCCTTTACTTTCGCCTTTTGTGATGTACATTTCTATTTTAATTGCCCTGTTCGAATGATTTCCAGCTGAGACATTGTAGTTTTGTTACAAACCTATCATCAGCACAAAATCACTTTTTTGGATGTTCCTGTGGCGAAATGGGCTTCGCCTGATTTGCAAGGCAGCGTAAGCCACTTAATGTGGCTTAACGCTGCCTTGTAATAAGGCACCCTTCCATGCTATACTTAGGTGCCGATTCCGATCCGTTAAAAAAAATTACCGTACGACTCGTATCCGTATTTTTTTACGTACGAGTGGCACAAGTACCGTACAAACGGCCAAGTACGATTCGTACGTGAAAAATATCTACGAGCAGCATCGGGAAAAGTCTACGAGAGTGCGTCGGAAAGTTTTTACGTCGGGAAAAGTGTACGAGAGTGAGCCGGACATTTTTACGTGTAAATCGTAAAACACAAGTCCGAGCACGCAAGTACGATCCCGACCGTCCGTCCGAATACACAATCGCACGGAAAATGGCCCGTATGGAGCTAACGCAGTAGCACACATGTACACGGGTAAACCCATGCCCGTGTACGAGCCGTACAGCCCCCACACCCCCAAAAATTTCAGCACCGTACACCACCCTGTCCGCACTGTACTCCAGCCCCGCAACTGTACGCGCCTTCCCCCCCATGTACGCGCATCACCCCCGCATGTATGCGCCGTACCCCAGGGCCGCACGTGTACGCACCATACCCCCACCGCATGTATGCACTCTACCCCCAGCCCCCCCACCGCATGTACGCACCGTACCCCAGCACCGCATGTAAGCACCATACCCCCTGCCCCCCATTGCATGTACGCACCGTACCCCCTGCCCCCCACCGCATGTACGCACCGTACCCCAGCACCGCATGTACGCACCAAACCCCCTGCCCCACCACCGCATGTACACCCCCCCCCCATGTACGCGCCGTCCCCCCCATGTACGCGCCGTACCTCCGCATGTACGCGCCGTACCACAGGGACGCACATGTCCGCACCGTACCCCCACCGCATGTACGCGCCGCACTCCAACACCGTACCCCAGCACCCTCACTCAGCATCACGTATGTACGGATTGTACCTACGCGAAAAAGACTCATACAGAACCAGGACACTGTAAAACAGCAAAAGGAGGGTCAATTCGACTCGCACAACACCACAAAACATGTCTACAAGAGAAAATACATCTCAATGACTGACCTGGCACATCCAAACAGGCAAACAGAGGCCCCAAATCACACCCACCTCTTATAACACACCCACCAAAATTCAAACACAGCCACACCCAAAAATTGACCAATAAAAAGGGCCCGCACACACAACCCATGAGCCTTTGCAACAGACCCACTGCTGCCAGACCCCACAGAGAAACAACTCCACATTACTCATACCTTCACTACACCTTCACTCACACACCTTCACACAACCTCCTCCACAAACATCCCCCTCTTCACATTCACACACACACACTCACATTCACACCCACACACCCACAACCATCCACACCCACACCCACACCCCACACCATGCCCACAGACAAGAATCCAAAGTTCACAACGGCGGAGCTGGACCTCCTTGTCAACAAAGTCATCAGAGTCGAGCCACAGCTGTTTGGAACATTGGTCAGACAGACCAGCATATCTGAAAAAGGATTGTCGATAAGGTGAATGCTGTTGCGCCCATCCGAAGGACCAGGCATGAATGCCAAGCCAGGTGGTACGATCTGCGCAGGGCGGTCAAGAGGAAAATGAATGAAGAATATGCCCAGAGTAACATAACTGGAGGTGGGCCGCCCTGCAGACCCGTACACTACCATCCCTGGGAGGAGAAGGTGATGGCCCTGCTACCGCCGGTGGGAGTACACGGAGTTGAAGGAGTCATAGAGCCTGGTGAGTACACAAACAACTTACATAACATGGGGCAATGGGGTCCACACCACATATACACCAAATGCACGCAACTTCCCCAAGCACTCACCGCACACAACCACACTCAAAAACCACGCTCATGCCACTAACGTCTCCATGCACTCTTTACAAATCAAGGCAAGACCATGTCCAAGGCTACAACAACTACAAACACAAGACTGGATGTCCGGGAGGCTGGGAGGGTGGGCCCCACACAACAGATTGTGGAAATGAGACGCAGACAACAATGCCCTCAGCACATATGGCATAGGTACATACCCATGCACAATGCACAGGGACTGGCAAACTACGGACAAGGTAGCTGACACTGGGCCCTGCTGTATGCAGCACAAGGCCCTCCTGGGACCACTGTATACTCAAACACCATCTCCACAAGCACAGGTATGTAGCACAGGAACTCACACTCACTGTCATTCCAGCATGCACCATGAGGGGACAGACACATCACCTGGGAGACCCAATGACAACTCACTACACACAACAGCAGGCCCGGTCACACCCCCCCCCCCCCTAACACAAGCACACATCCCCGGGGCAGGCAACGGATTTACACACTCCCACAATGGACATTTGACACAACAAGACCAATCCAGAGCCAAATAAGCATCAGAGCCAACAATCTACAGGTCAAACACTCAGGAGAACATCCCAATCTGTCCCCCGCAACATACCCATCCACAAGTGGACGTTTGAGAGGAATGCTAGGGACATCCAACTACCTGGAGGAACTGTGTCAACTTGAATATGTATGAAACATAGATGTGGCATGAAACACCATTAACATTGTCTCTCTCTCACACACAGGGCAACGTCGTCGATCTCCCCCCAACACTGGGTAGGAAGAATCACTGTCCCAGGCTCCGCGTGAAGACGATCCCACCGGCAGCGACGACTCTCACCACTCCGTGGATGACCCCAACCAACGTGGACCCTCTGGTGCCCAAGCCCCTGCAGCATCTGCGTCAGGTCAATCTGTGCCAACCACCACCCCCATTCCTGCCACATCCCAGGACACACCCAGGAGCCCTGCTCACACTGAACAACAGAGCCAGTCTGACCAGGAGGGACAAGGTTCTCCGGGCACCCAGGAGGAGGCAGGCAACCCTGCAAATGCCATCCCTCAGGGGTCCCGTAGACCCGATGTGCCCACAAGGGCCGGCCAGCCTCAAGTGGGCAGGGATGGTGGGAGTGGAGGCAGGCGGAGGCACGAACCTGACCAGGCAGCTCAGGACACCGGTATGTCACACATACGCAACATCTGGACACCAGAGGCATCAAACAGGTCGTGTCAAGACTCTCCGAGATGCAGGGGACCCTCGATGAGATTAAGAACCTGCAGGTCGAGCATCATGCCAGTCATCAACAACACCAAGGACGGATGGAGGCAAGACTGGCTGAGCTCCTGGTGGTGCACACGGACGTGAGCCAATCACTCAGTCAGATCGCCCAAAGCATGTGCAACCCTCCCTGTGCCACCAGGCGTAGACCAGCACCAGACACAGGGAGGGAGGGGGAGGAGGAGGATTCGTCTGACGGAGCGTCCCAAGCATCGTCAAGGCCTGCATCTGAGGGTCCCTGGAGGAAGGTGGGTCGTCCACGGAAAAGACCGTGAGAGTCAGCGGATCATCCACATCACCCAGGTCACCTGGCCTGGCACCTGGCTCTCTGGCGCAACAGCAGCACCTCATCCAATGACATTCTCTGCCACATGGACTTGCTGGTCACAGTCTGACCAATGATGACCAACACTGTGGTCTGGACTCTGATGACTCCAACTGACAAGGATGCCATCTCCCCCTGTGAACTTTGGATTCTATGCACCCGGTAGAGCACCTTAGCACATCTACCAAAAGACTCACCCCACCAAAAATAAAATCTCTTTTTCTTCTCATGAGATGTTGCTGTCATTTGGCATTATTCAACGACATATGTGTGTGGAAATGTCTAACTATGCCTGAGTGTTGAACTAACTCCAGCCATCCATACCCTGGTATCAGAGTCTGGTACAGGACACACATGGGTCACAAGGTATCATACAATGTAGGCATGGAGCACAACATTCACCTGTGATGGCCTCTGGCTGCTGAGGGGGTGTTTGCTAAACTGTGCGGAGAGACCTATTTGGGAGATTATCATCAAGGCGTAGAGGTCATGGCTCATGTGGAGGTTCCCGGGGAGGGAGTCCCAGGTATGTGTGGCCAGGTGTGAGAACAATGTCCTGTATGCTGGAGTACGGTGGATGTGAAGAACGGTGGCCAGGGCAAGGTTGGATGCACGGAGATGGCCCAACGGGATCTAGGATGACAGACGTACAAGGTTGGTTTGGGGTCGGGGTTGTGGACTGCCTCCTGAGTGTGGGTGGGGAGTGTGGAGGTCATCCTGCAGCAGACAGTGATACTTTGCAGCTATCTATGGTGGACGGTGAGGTGGCTGGGGCGCAGGGTGTTGAAGCTGAGGTGTGCAGATGCCCCCTGGAAGTGGACCAGTTTCCTGGGAGTTTGGATGTACTTGCTCCGTAGAGGGCAGGGCAGTATTTGACACGGATGTTGTCATGGACCTGGGGGATGGTCTGTCTTTACTTGGAGTGGATCTATCTGTGGATCATGTGCATAATGCAGAGGGTGTTGCAGCATGAGGTACAGATGCTGTGGACTAGCATGGCATATGTGAGAGAGCCAAACATGATGCACACCATCTTGTGTGTGTGGCCACTGGGTGCTTGTGCAGGGCTCTTGCGGGTGGGACACAGGCACTTGACCCAGCTGGAAGGGGACAATCCTCAGATGCTCACCTCAGCCCTGTCCAAGTCCACCCTCAGGTGGCTCCTGTTCAGCCATTCATCAATGGATCTCATGCATACTTGAATGATGGAACTGCGAATGTCTGTGTCTTTGTTGAGGGTGAGGAGCACCTGGCTGTCAATGGCATATGAGCTGATGATGAGGTGCTGTGTGCATGTGATGGTGGAGAGGGGGGTCCTGGACACTCTGTAGATTGACATGGTGAGAGATGATACCTGTGCCATGTCCCAGACGATGACACCATACTACATGCTGAAGCCTTGAGTCCCACTCCCATGCCCTTGCTGGGGTACAGAGCCTGTGGGGAGTATTAGGGACGTGACCTGGTTGGTGTGACAGGACCTGGAAGGCGGGGCAGCCCAGTGTAGGCAGTTGGAGTTGCACACTCAGCATGCAAAGATGTCGTGTGTGTGCCCAGGGTATGTCTGACAGCAGGCGTTAGATGTGCGGATGGACATAGCTCGGAGTGTGGCTGATACATCAGACTGTAGTGTGATGTGGGTTATAAAAGGACAGGATGGTGGTGCAATGTGCACCTTGCATGTGCTGATGGTCCAGCCTTTGGCACCGTGTGGCGGCAACAGTGGCATAGACAAGCTGAGGACAGCCAAATGATTGGGTGGAGGGAGGAAGTGAGGAGCATCTTGGAGACGTGTCTGTTGCCAAATCTGGATACTCCGTGGGCCCTTGCTGCAGGGGCAAAATGACAGAATTTGCACACAAAGACTAGGATGTCAGAAGGACAACTGCAACAGGCGAGTGTGTAAAGTAAGGAGTGTCCATTGTCACATGGCACACCCAGAGACAATGCATGCACAATCACCAAAGAAGCATGACACCGGATCATGAAACTGAAGGCCGACCTGTGCACAGGAGACACACCCTCAGCAGCTGTTGATGGCCCATTGTGTGGACCAACATGCCAAAATACATACACGACCATGTACTTCATGCCCAATAGGGAGCCTAATCCATGAGCTACTGCATGCATGTTGCTAAACTACACATGGACTCCTATGCATAATCTTCCACAACTATGCCAGATATGCCGCTTTCAAAGTGGCAAGAGTTTGACGAACACCTTTATTACACAGCCTCACACTAATGGAAATGCATCCATTGGAACAGACTCACAGGTCATTTGGCTGACCATGTGTGACCTACACTGGACACCCCCTTCAACACATAGATGTGGTAAATCCTACTGAGCTGGCACACAAGTGAAGGGGTTGAGCCTAACACCCCTTGCTGCACACGGAGAGTCTGAAATTCCCCATTGAGCCTCATATGGGGATGTCCCACACTATGTCCACCATTAGCATCCCGTATGTGCCTGAGGGACGTTATACACACATTGATGCCTTCATCAGAATCCACAAACCATTACAGATGACTGTCAGGAAGGGTGACTATCAATTCATGGGAGCCATGCAACACGTCATGTGGCCCATGGTGAGTCGACATGGATGCATGGTAACACTACATGCACAGGAGCAGTTCCCACATATCACAAACACGTACCACCCACAAAATGCCTTGGTGCACTCCTTACCCCAAATGACTTTTCACCATGTCTGTGCATGTAACTCCGATCCAGCACACGTTGCAATACTCATGAGGAGTAGCAGGAGGGCAATGATGACATGAGCAGACGACAGCCGCAAGAACCTGGGGAGACCAGACACACAACAAGTCAGCGAAGAGCTAGTAATCCTCAGACATGTACATGTACTCTACAGGAATGATGTTGTCACCATGCCCTGTTCTGCTTGGGTTTTCGGATCAGATAGAACCCGCTCATCAGAGCCTCTCTAACCCAGCCAGAATGTTACCCTCTCCCTAGGGCCTATTCACAACAAGTAACCACATGTATATACCACCTAAGGACAGGGAATTCCTACTATATATATATATATATATATATATATATATATATATATATATATCTAGACCTCTTATAATACAAGTGGCGGCCTCGCGATCCCGGACGGACCCAGGACTTCCTACCCAGACAGCAGCCTCAGCCTCGCGGTCCCAGACGGACCCAGGACTTCCTACCCAGACGGCAGCCTTAGCCTCGCGGTCCCAGACGGACCCAGGGCTTCCTACCCAGACGGCAGCCTCAGCCTCGCGGTCCCAGACGGACCCAGGACTTCCTACCCAGACGGCATCCTTAGCCTCGCGGTCCCAGACGGACCCAGGACTTCCTACCCAGATGGCAGACTCAGCCTCGCGGTCCCAGACGGACCCAGGACTTCCTACCCAGACGGCAGACTCAGCCTCGCGGTCCCAGACGGACCCAGGACTTCCTACCCAGACGGCAGCCTTAGCCTCGCGGTCCCAGACAGACCCAGGGCTTCCTACCCAGACGGCAGCCTCAGCCTCACGGTCCCAGACGGACCCAGGACTTCCTACCCAGACGGCAGCCTTAGCCTCGCGGTCCCAGACGGACCCGGGACTTCCTACCCAGACGGCAGCCTTAGCCTCGCGGTCCCAGACGGACCCAGGACTTCCTACCCAGACGGCAGACTCAGCCTCGCGGTCCCAGACGGACCCAGGACTTCCTACCCAGACGGCAGACTCAGCCTCGCGGTCCCAGACGGACCCAGGACTTCCTACCCAGACGGCAGACTCAGCACAAGTTCATCCTATGATTACCATAACATACAACAAGGGAATCAGTTTTACTATTTATCGGATCACACAAGAACTGCCAGTTTGAGCACAACCTGTTCTCTGGTTCGAGGGGCTTCTCTCTCCCTTATTCAGTTACCACTTACCTGATCAGGGTTAACATCTGTTCATGTCAAGTCACAGCTGACTAGAAGAATAGGCTACCCTCTTATACAAGAACACGCAGCACATGTTGATTCACTACAAACTGAGTACTTTATTACTAATTACATACGCAATCACATAACATTACATTATAACACATATCCTGCAAAGAAAAGTAAAAGATTAGGTTGTACACTCTACTAAGAAAGGGGTCGACATCACCTTAGTCGTGTGTAGCCTGCACTCAATGGTCATCTAGGTTCCCTCCTCGTCTGTGCCTCGGCTCGCCTGGAAGTAACACCTCCGCAGTCACGGATCTGTTCCCTTCTCCCTTCTCCGAGTCACTGGGACCTCTTCCTCATCGGCTACTCTCTCCTCTCTGGCTATTCTGCTAGAAGAGTATCTGCTCCTCGGTTTTTCTCCGTCCTTAAGTTTGTCATCTGTCTTCCCTGGAATAAGTAGTAGCTTTACTGCTAACGGCTAGGTGCCGCCTATGGATTGAAATAAGTGCCAGTATCTGCCTCAGACTTTCACTAATATAGAGGTGCATTTCCTCATGGAAAATTCCAGCCCGTAACCTGCCGCCCACCAAATTCTTGTACCTCCCCGTACCAAGGACACGTTCCCAGCCGGCCGGCCTGATGTAGTGTCTTCGGCATGAAGAAAAATACAATCCTTCGATAAGGGCCGGCCTGAACCGGTTCTCTCCAAGCGAATAAAACCTCATAACTAAAACATTACTTTGGACCTAGAAGCATCCCAAGCTGCCAGAGCAGAAAGAAAGATGGAGTCTCTCCCGTTTGAGGCCTACCAGGCCTGAATTCAGCACGGCTCCATGAAATACCCTCACTACAGGACAGGTTACCCCTAATACTAACGAATCTATCCCCTAGGATATGTGTGCAAGCCCTGATCTATGGGGAAGAACACAGGATCATGTCGAAGTGCCTAGTAAATAGGCTCCATTCACTACTCTAACCCTTAGACTTGGATGGAAAGAGACTGAAGTCACACTAGTCGCCCTTTAACACAAAAAGGCCAGGAAAATCGAGCAGTACAGCCCTTAATAAATTTAGTGTCCCAGCTAAAATGTGTGGACTGACATCATCACTTGAATGACACATCAGAACACACCTCCAAGTCACTTAGCACACAGTCAGCTCGACACACACATTGCAACACATGCCACACAAGGCTCAAAGCGTGCACACTCAGACACAGGGACTCACCATCATGAGAAGAAGTTGCGGATAAGCTGACTCCGGATGTCCTCATCCTCATCCTCATCCTCACTTGCCCCGTGCCCAAGCCCTTCGTCCTCCACGGGTGGATGATCCTGCTCATCAGGATCAAGGATGAGTGGCACGGCCTTCTCCACTGCCATGTTGTGCAGCATGCAGCACACAATGAAGATTTTGCAGACCTTCACCGGGGCATATGGGAGGGCGCCGCCGGTCCTGTGGAGGCACCGGAATCTGCTCTTCAGGAGTCCAAACGTCCTCTCAATCACGCGCCTCGTCTGCCCATGGGTGTCGTTGTACCGGTGTTCTGCGGCTGTTCTGGGGTTGCGGAGAGGCGTCATCAGCCATGGCATGTTGGGATAGCCAGAGTCCCCTACATGGAAACATCATGTGAAGAAGTGGGTCAGGAGATGCCGTAAGATACAAAGATAACCAAGAGGGATGAGGGAGACCAAAGGAAATGAAGAAGTAAAGATTTATAATTAAATACACAACTGGTATATACAGCCTTGTCACATTACTCCTTAGTAGCTCGTTACCCTTACTAGATTCCCTTTCTATTTTTCAGACATTATTAGATACGTGCCCCCCTGCATTGGCGGACCTCCATTGATGTTGCTATACACTTTTCCCTCAATCTCTTAATTGGTAAGGGTTTTGGCCATTTGTTTCTACAAGTATACACCCTCATGCCCATGCCCCTTTTACTTACCCTTCCTTTTCCTTGTTAATCACATAGGAATTTCATCCCCCTGCACTCAGCTATTACGCTGTGAATTAAATAACTTCATACACAGGTACGATTCGTTCTTTAGGCTTTATCTCATCCCCTTCTCCTCTACCTCGTTGGCATTTCTGGGCTCCACAATTCAGTCTTTCTCTCTTGTTCTTCTTTTACACATAGGTATTTTTAAATACTCTGGTAACCATAGTCCTGATGATTACCTCAACGTAAGGAGGTTGAAACGTCGTCGACTTGACAGCAGTAATCGCGGCTAGTTAAAGGGCCATTCGTGATTTAAAAATAGTTTGCAAACTGTTTATTGTATATATCCTTCCTTGACCCTGAATTTATTATTTTTGAATTGCTTTGCCGCACCATGTTGTCATTTTAACACTTATGTCACTGCGCCGTTCACTTGTTCACTTCACTGTCAGTGCACATATGATTGTTATGGTTACTTCAAACTGTATATACCAGTTGTGTATTTAATTATAAATCTTTACTTCTTCATTTCCTTTGGTCTCCCTCGTCCCTCCTTGGTTGTTTGATTAAATCTTGTATTTAGTGGTCCCTTGACATAATTTCCCTGTTGAGACATTGTTTTTGTTATTACATATACCCGGTCTCAACTGGGTTAACGGGCTTGCTCCTGTTTTTCTTGTTTGTAAGATACAAAGATAGCGCTGAACACAGGACCAACAGAGTATGCCCACCAACAAGACATGCTCGTTCCCCGTGCAGCTGCAGCATCATTTCTGGCACCCTGCTACGCCCCATGATATATGCATCGTGTGCGGACCCTGGAAAATGGGAACAGACATGGGAAATCAGCATGTTAGCAAGACACACCACAAGGGCATTAATGGAGTGGTAATGTTTTCTGTTTCTACAGGCTACCTCCTGTTGGACCCGGCCTCGTGGCATGGCCCATCCAGACCCGTAGAGACACCAGACTAACCTCTACACCCCACACGACCCTGACTAATGTAGCCTACCTGACCCAGAACCCGGGGCTACCCACGTCCTCCCCTCCATCTTCCCGACACCGGGCACCCTTCCCCTTCCATCGGCCTCGTGGCCTCCAGTGACCCGGCCCAGTACCCCAGATGGCCGCCCTCGACCCAAGCGCAACCCCGGCCTAGTCGCGCCATGCCGGCTGGGGGGAGAGAGAGCTCCTGGTGAGCAGGAGAGGGAGGAGTAGTTTCATTCACACCTGGCCTCCTCCCAAGAGATAGTTTCGATCGCCCCTCCGGCCACCCTGAGGGCTGGCTCCACGCCTGCTGCGTGTCTGGGATCCCTCCCGACCCCGCTTTGAAAGGATCAAAGGGCCGCGTGGCAGGAACCCCCAACAAATGACCCCCAGGCACCTGCCCGTGAGGACTCTGGACATCAAAGAGGAGTCACCCTATAACAAGGGGCGCTCTGGGACCCTTGGCAGTTGAATCCTGGAACGAAACGAGCCCTGCTGACGTGGTCGCGGCTGAAGAACATCCTCCCAAAATCCGACGGAACTCTTGGAACCTCGGTGAGCCCTGCAGACAGCGTTGCGGCTCCACCTGGCAGAAACGGACTTCTGCCTAGAAACATCCGAGCCCTGCTGATGTGGTCGCGGCTCACCTTGCACCCTTGAGAACTCTGAGCCCTGCTGAGTGACTCGCGGCTCCTGGAAGATTGTCCGACCTCCGACACCCTTACTCGAGCCCTGCAGATTTGGTCGCACTCAAGAGACATTCTGATCCGGCATGGCCCCAACGATCGTCTCGTATCCCCCGGCTCGAGGATTGAGAGCCGTGCGCCGGATACGCTCCCGCATTGACCCAGATCCTAGGACTGTCCCGCTACCCCTACCCCAACCGAGACTTTGTGAGCCCTTGCTCTACTTGTACATACGCCTCTGCGGATCATAAAGATCCTGATATTTCTCGATAAAGCATACGTACTTCAGAATCTACGGTGTGGTGTCTCTGTGTTGCATGGTGCTAAATCAGCGTGTACGATCTTAGGTACGGGACCCAGCCCTGAGGGGGTCTCCTGCCAGTGCTCGGCTACTTCTCCCGGAAAAGGTGGGGCGCAGGGTGGTCAGGTACATATTCTGTCCTTCCCTGAGGCTGGCCCTTCTAACATTGGTGGCAAGTGACGGGATCCGAGCCCACAATCTAGAGATCGTACAGCGAACGGCTGACGCACTACCAAACAAAGACGGCAGAAGAAACCACCATGAGCACCGCTGAAACCGGCGCGAGTGCTACGTTTTGTGTACAGCGGTTAGAAGAATACACACACAAGGAGCGGAAACAATTTTGCAAACAACGGAAGATCGCTACCACTGGTCTGAACACCAAGGAAGACATGCAACAAGCCCTGAAAGCCTGGGTGGAGTCCGGAGCCTCCCTTCCCCGATTGGACGAAGTCGGTGAGGAGACAGAGCGGCCGGACGAGCTCAGGAACTTCCCGAGAACAAGCAATAACCCCCAGGCACAAAACAACGCAGCGGATGGGAGCTGGTCCCCGGAAGACGTCACAGACAGGGAAAGGGACCGAAGTCATGAACTGGAAATGGCCAAACTGAAAATAGAAGGCGAGATAAGGCTAGCCGAAAAGAGGCTAGCGGTGGAACAACTCCGAGTACAAGGAGAGCTAGAAGAAAAGAGGTTGCAACGGGAGCACGAGGAAAAAAAACTTCAGCTGGAGCACGAGCGCAGCTTGAAAGAAATAGAGTTCCGAGCAAGGAGCGAAGGAGCTCGACCCCCGGGGGGCCAAGAACCCGCACCCCTGGGGGAACCGAAAGTCCACATCCCTAAGAATGTGGTCAAATAACACTATCGAAATGATGACATCCAGCAGTGGTTCAAAGCCTACGAGGTAGCCATGACCTCCCACCGTGTCCCACAGAAGGACTGGGGGGCCGGGTTGTGGGGGCGATTCCTGAGCGAAGGACGGGACACCCTCCTCGACCTACCGACCTCTGTGCAAACATCCTCCAGCCACATGAAGGAGGCTCTCCTCACGAAATACGGCCTCACCCCCGAAGTGTATCAGCAGCGGTTCCGGGACTGCCGAAAGATCCCAGGTACCACCTGGGTGGAATACGTAAACTTTTACAGCCGAGCGCTGGAAGGGTGGTTCAAGGGCAGCAAGGTAACCACCTTCGAAGAATTGACCGACCTCATTGCCTGGGAACACTTGTCCACAAACTGTTTTGTAGAACTACGCCAGCACCTGCTCGACAGCAAGCTCGCAGACCCGAGGAAGCTGGCCGTCGAAGCAGATCGCTGGGTAAACACCCGGGTCCCCCAGAACCCCGTAGGAGACTACCCCCGCAGCCATCAAGGACCTCCCCGTCAGAGAGGGGGGGAAATCAAGGGAAACAGAGGGAGTTCCCATCCGTGCCCCCGCGTAGCCCCCCGAGGAACCCACCCCCGGGGTTCCCAGCTCCGCCGCCAGGCAGTACCGCCACCCCAGGCAGACAAGGACCCCGGGTGAATATCACCTGTTTCCGCTGTCAACGGCTAGTGCATTACGCCAGCGACCCTCAGTGCCCCATGGCCCAGAAACCCCCCATGACAGCTCCCCCAGCCCGACACATGGCCACCGTAACCCTAGGGGAGGAGTTTGAGGACCCCGAGGGATAAGAACCTGCAGCCATGGCCCTAGTCTCTCTAGGAGATCGAGATATGATTCCCGGGGCACCCCTACCCGCAAACACCAAGAAGTACCACCAGTTCGTAAAGGTTAACGGCCACCCGGTGGAGGCCCTTCGTGACACCGGGGCGAGCATCACTGGTGTCCTCAGCCACTTAGTCCAGGCGGACCAGATCATCCCAAATGTCTTTTGCCCTGTGATAGCTTCCGACAACACTGAGAGTTTGTGTAAGGTGGCCTTGGTACCATTCGAATGGGGGAGAGTAACCGGAACATTGCGGGTGGCTGTCCGAACCGCACAACCTGTTGACTGCCTCCTGGGAAATGACCTGGAAAGTTCCCCCTGGAAACAGGTCGAGCGCAAGACCCACCTCGGGATTTTGGGTATACCAGAATGGGTGTGTGCAACCACCCGATCCATGGCGGCCCGACTTCCCCGCCGCGGGTGAGTCGAGGACGAAGCCCCCAGCACCACCTCAGTTGACCAAGCCGGAGACGACCCTGTTGAACCTCACGCCCTATCCCCAGGAGGAGAGCCCCTCACCGATGACGGACTCGTCCAGCCCGACCACGCGCAGATCACGGAGTTAGGTGATCTGCCCGAGTTGGCCCAGTGGCGCCACGAAGGGGGCCCCTCCTGAGAGGAGTTCTGCCGAGAACAAGCGACCTGTCCTTCCCTGGTCAGACCCCGGCTGCAGGCCGCAGCCCAAGCCGCAGGCGACCAAACGGGGACCCACTTATTGTATTGGGAGAATGCCCTCCTGTACAGCGAACAGCGGTCTGCCGAGCTAGGGTCAGCCCGGGTGCTGGTGGTACCCCTACGCTTTCGAGACTTCCTCCTGGGCTTGGCCCATGATGTACCCCGGGCCGGCCACTTGGGCCAGGACAAGACCTACCACCGCCTAGTAACGAACTTTTTTGGCCAAAAATGCGAGCCCACGTAGAGGCCTACTGCAAGTCCTGCCCCACGTGCCAGGCCAGTGGTAAAAGTGGAGGGAAGCGCAAGGCTCCCCTCCAACCCTTCCCAGTCGTCAGTACCCCCTTCGAGCGGGTCGGAATTGACATCGTGGGGCCCCTGGATCCCAAGACCGCCCAGGGTCACCGCTTTATCCTCGTCCTAGTGGACCATGCCACACGATACCTGGAGGCCATCCCCCTCCGCACCGTCACGGCCCCCGTGGTGGGCCAGGCCTTAATGGGGATCTTGTCCCGGGTAGGGTTCCCCCGAGAGGTCGTGAGCGACCGAGGCACCAATTTTATCTCAAAATATATGAGATCCCTGTGGCAACAATGTGGAGTATCTTATAAATTCACTACCTCTTACCATCCCCAAGGCAATGGCCGAGTGGAGCGGTTTAACCGGGCTCTGAAGGGAATGATCATGGGTCTTGAGGAGCCCCTGCGGCGTAAGTGGGACGTCCTTCTCCCCTGCCTCCTGTTCGCCTACAGGTAAGTCCCCCAGAAGTCCTTGGGGTTCAGCCTGTTTGAATTACTGTATGGGCACCCAGTCAGAGGTCCCCTGAGCCTGGTCAAAGAGGAATGGGAGACGGCACCCCGGGACCCCCCGCAGGATGTGTTCCGGTACCTGTTGACTCTCAGGAACCAGACTTGGAAGTTCCGAGAGCTGGCCGAGGCCAACCTCGAGGCGAGCCAGGAAGAAATGAAGTGCTGGTACGACCAGAATGCCACGCTGGTCGAGTTTCAGCCCGGCCAGCAGGTCTGGGTGATGGCCCCAGTGAAGCCCTCCAAGACAAATGGACCGGGCCCTTCAAAGTGGTCAAACGAAAAAGTCAGGTGACATACGTGGTGGACGTCCAGTCCCCTCGGAATCCCCTTCGGGTCCTCCACGTGAACCGCCTCAAGCCTCACTTCGTGCGGACGGAGTTGAGCTTGCTCCTGGCCACAGACGACGGGGCGGAAGAGGAAACGGAGCCTCTTCCTGACCTCCTGCGGGCCAAAGAAAAGGACGGCTCCGTGGAGGGGGTGATCCTCTCCCCCTCCCTCATACCCCAACAACACGAGGACTGCCGCCGGCTCTTGGGCCAGTTCTCTGACCTGTTCTCCCTCGTCCCCAAGGTCACCGACTGGTGCGTCCATGACGTGGACACCGGAGACAGCCCACCGGTACGGCACCAAGCCTACCGCGTCCCCGACCGAGTCCGGGCCTGCATCCAGGCGGAGGTATCGAAGATATTATCTCTAGGGGTGATCGAGCCCACAGACAGTCCTTGGGCCAGCCCGGTGGTACTAGTCCTGAAAGCAGCTGTCCCTGGTGTTGCCCCCGAACTACGGTTCTGTGTGGACTACCGGGGGCTCAATGCGGTCACCCGAGCCGACGCTCCCCCTCTCCCCCGTGCAGATGAGCTCATTGACCGCCTTGGGTCTGCTCATTTTCTCAGCACCTTCGATTTGACCTGCGGATACTGGCAAATTGCGCTCACAGAAGGCGCCAAGGAGCGGTCCGCCTTCTCCACCCCGGATGGGCACTATCGCTTCAGAGTGATGCCATTCGGGATGAAAAATGCCCCGGCCACCTTTCAGAGACTGGTGAATAGAGTCCTGGCTGGGCTGGAAGAGTTTAGCACCGCCTATCGGGACGATATTGCGGTATTCAGTTCCGAATGGGGTGAGCACCTCCAGCACCTCCGGAGGGTCTTGAGGGCCCTGCGCCAAGCCGTCCTCACAGTGAAAGCCAGCAAATGCCAGATTGGGCAAGGATCGGTGGTCTACCTGGGGCACCAGGTCGGCAGCGGGCAGGTCGCCCCCCTCCAACCTAAGATTGACGCCATCCTGGCCTGGGAACCCCCAACCACCCAAACCGAAGTCCGCGCCTTTCTGGGCCTCACTGGTTACTACCGGAGGTTCATCCAAGGTTACGGCAGCCTCGTAGGACCCCTCACGGAGCTCACGTCCAAAAGACAACCTAAAAAGGTGCAGTGGACCCCTGCCTGCCAGGAGGCGTTCGACGCCCTGAAACTCGCCATGTGTACAGCCCCTGTGCTCCAAGCCCCCGATTACTCCAAAGAGTTTGTGGTACAAACGGATGCTTCTGAGCATGGCATTGGAGCCGTCCTATCCCAGCTCAATGAGAAGGGCCTAGATCAGCCTGTGGCCTTCATTAGCCGAAGGTTACTGCCCCGAGAGCAACGATGGAGCACCATTGAACGCGAGGCGTTCGCCGTAGTCTGGGCTCTAAAGAAACTGCGAACCTACCTCTTCGGAACCCACTTCCGAGTCCAGACGGATCATCGACCTTTACGGTGGCTCATGCAGAAGAGGGGAGAGAACCCCAAATTGCTACAATGGTCCATCTCCCTTCAGGGGATGGACTTCACAGTAGAGCATCGCCCTGGCACCGACCACGCCAACGCTGACGGCCTCTCCAGATTCTTCCGCCTCAGCGAAGAGAACCCCCAAGAGGATCGGTAGTTCTCTCCGGCCTTCAGCTGGGGGGGACGCATGTTGGACCCGGCCTCGTGGCGTGGCCCATCCAGACCCGTAGCGACACCAGACTAACCTCTACACCCTACACGACCCTGACTGATGTAGCCTACCTGACCCAGAACCCGGGGCTACCCACGTCCTCCCCTCCATCTTCCCGACACCGGGCACCCTTCCCCTTCCATCGGCCTCGCGGCCTCCAGTGACCCGGCCCAGTAGCCCAGATGGCCGCCCTCGACCCAAGCGCAACCCCGGCTTAGTCGCGCCAGGCCGGCTGGGGGAAGAGAGAGCTCCTGGTGAGCAGGAGAGGGAGGAGTAGTTTCATTCACACCTGGCCTCCTCCCAAGAGATAGTTTCGATCGCCCCTCCGGCCACCCTGAGGGCTGGCTCCACGCCTGCTGCATGTCTGGGATCCCTCCCGACCCCGCTTTGAAAGGATCAAAGGGCCGCGTGGCAGGAACCCTCAACAAACGACCCCCAGGTGCTAAGACCCCTGCCCGTGAGGACTCCGGACATCAAAGAGGAGTCACCCTATAACAAGGGGCACTCTGGGACCCTCGGCAGTTGAATCCTGGAACGAAACGAGCCCTGTTGACGTGGTCGCGGCTGAAGAACATCCTCCAAAATCCGACGGAACTCTTGGAACCTCGGTGAGCCCTGCAGACAGCGTCGCGGCTCCACCTGGCAGAGACGGACTTCTGCCTAAAAACATCTGAGCCCTGCTGACGTGATCGCGGCTCACCTTGCACCCTTGAGAACTCTGAGCCCTGCTGAGCGACTCGCGGCTCCTGGAAGATTGTCCGACCTCCGACACCCTTACTCGAGCCCTGCAGATTTGGTCGCACTCAAGAGACATTCTGGTCCGGCTGGGCCCCAAAGATCGTCTCGTATCCCCCGGCTCGAGGATTGAGAGCCGTGCGCCGGATACGCTCCCGCATTGACCCAGATCCTAAGACTGTCCCGCTATCCCTACCCCAACCGAGACTTTGTGAACCCTTGCTCTACTTGTACATATGCCTCTGCGGATCATAAAGATCCTGATATTTCTCGATAAAGCATACGTACTTCAGAATATACGGTGTGGTGTCTCTGTGTTGCATGGTGCTAAATCAGCGTGTACGATCTTAGGTACAGGACCCAGCCCTGAGGGGGTCTCCTGCCAGTGCTCGGCTACTTCTCCCGGAAAAGGTGGGGCGCAGGGTGGTCAGGTACATATTGTGTCCTTCCCTGAGGCTGGCCCTTCTAACACCTCCTGTGCCTGTGGTGGTACCAAAGCCACATGTGTCCCATCAATGACCCCAATTACATGAGGCATCCCTCCCAGGGCATAGAACTCACCCTTGACACCTGTCAACTGCTCACGAGTGGGGAAATGGATGAAGTCATCCAGGTGCACCAACATGGCTTCTATAACATCATGCAGGACACGGCTGAACATTGTCTGGGACATGCCACCGACATCAGCTATGGTCAATTGAAACGTGCCGGTGGCAAAAAATGTAGGGCTGCCATCACCTTCATCTTGGGGGTCAGAGCTGTAGGATACCTGTGTTGTGGTTGGAGGTGTGGTGCAAGCCGGCGGGTCAAGTCCTCTATCAACTCTTGGGAGAAGCGGTATCTGCGTATGCAGTCATGTTCACGCATGGCATCCAGGTCTGGCATTCGTCAGGGGAGAGGCGGTGCCCTGCAGAGATTTGGAAGGAATAACGAAGAGTGAGTACATTACCACACCAATTTCACTGAGGTGAGCACATGTTTAACAGCTAATACACATCTGCTTAATACAGAGTCTGTGCTGTGCAATACATCCAGGACATGTAGGCCAGCCAGGTGATACTCCTACGAAGAGCCAGCCACAAAAGTTGCATGGCAATGTTGACGTGACATGCCATTAGAATAGCTGTGGGCCAGTGTAAGTGAAAAGCCAGACACATTACATGAGTGACAGACATCCACATATCAACATTTGAAGGATGTCATCTCATACAGACAGCTGGCGGGAGTCTAGACGCACAGGTCACATGTAATCTTGAAAAGGACAGATAACACACATTTCCATGAAGGGGTACATGTCAAAAACTGATGACACAGACATCATCAGGAAGTCATCTTCGAACCATCATGACACATGTAACGTGTGAGTCCACATGTGGCATGGTGTGCGTATATGTGTGTCATGCACATATGCACACAGACACATGTTGGATGCTGCAACAGCAGATGGATTTGACGGAACACCAACGGAAAGCTCATGGGAACACATGACACACACATGACATAGTCACATCGTGGCACGCTGGGAGTCACATGTCAGGTGTAATTATCCGTGTACCTGGCATCAGGGGACAGTTGCGGGTGTTGCTGACTGTGCCATACCAGTGATGCAGTGCTTGACACGTGTGTCGTACATGCACACATGTGCAAAGTGTGAATGGGAAGTGTGCCACGTAGTGCCCCATCACACATGACATGTGTAAACAGCTCATCACACATCTATTGTGCCACAACATGAGGAGACATTTGCCACATCACTGCCTGACACACCTAGGCCCTGCACATGAAGGACTGCACTGACAATGACTTGACGTACAGCCTTGTGCGAGTCTGACGCCTCCATTCCTTTCGTCTGCGCCTCCTATCACCAGTGTAAGCTGTGAAAGGCAGTACACATGCTCTGAGGGCGTGTGTAGGGCCCGTACTGTCGCATGTACAGCCCGTACACGCGTGAGTACGTGCCTATCACTATAGTTGGGGGTACCGTAGGTCCTAGTGATACGGGCCGTACTCACGCGTGTACAGGCCGTACACGCGTGAGTATGTGCCTATCACTATAGTTGGGGGTACCGTAGGTCCTAGTGATACAGGCCATACTCACACGTGTATGGCCTGCATCACTAAGACCTACGGTACCCCCAACTATAGTGATAGGCACGTACTCACACGTGTACGGGCCGTATCACTAGGACCTACGGTACCCCCAACTATAGTGATGGGCACGTACTCACGCGTGTACGGCCTGTACACGCGTGAGTACGTGCCTATCACTATAGTTGGGGGTACCGTAGGTCCTAGTGATACAGGCCGTACTTACGCGTGTATGGCCCGTACACGCGTGAGTACGTGCCTATCACTATAGTTGGGGGTAACGTAGGTCCTAGTGATACGGGCCGTACTCACGCGTGTACGGCCCATATCACTAGGACCTACGGTACCCCCAACTATAGTGGTGGGCACGGGCACGTACCCACGTGTGTACGGCCCGTACACGCGTGAGTACCGCCCGTATCACTGTAGTGATGGTGCCCTAGGGGTACGTGTGAAACGCGCCGTACCTGTGTGGGGATTTAAGAATTACAATGGGGACACATGAGGGACAAGTATTAGGGCCTAAATGCATGCTGGTTGTCATGGATACTGAGTTTCACGTACAAAATTTAACATCATGTGGTCTGGAAAACGCAGTTGGCCACATTTAACATTGTTGCAAAGTGGTTGTTGACTTGACATGATGCTGCAAAATCGAAAGATGCAAAGGCTGTCACTGGTGTATGTTTAAAGGGATTGGAGGAAACGTAGGATGCAAATGAGTCTGACCAATCACTCTGTACTCCTGTAAATGAAATAGGCCAGCAAGGCAGATATAAGGCAGCCAGAACCCATGAGAGGGCACTTGCCTGCACAACATGTCAGTCGATACCACTGCTGCTGTATTGTCTCCCCCTGGCACCATGTCAAGGACTGTGGAGAGGGCCCAGCCTTTCACCCAGGAGGAGAACCAGGCCCTGCTGGATGTGATCCTCCCACAGTACCCCATGCTGTATGGTCGACCAGGGGAGCAGGTGAATGCTGACTCCACTACCTTTGCCTGTGCACCTTTCTTGTGTCTGTCACTTCTGGTATTGTGGCCGGGTGTGACAGACATGCAATGTTGGTTGGAGTGGGTCCCAGGGGGGGATGGGGGATGGCTTATGTCTCTCATGCAGGGCTTGATGTAGTTCATGTGTGCACTCCTCACTTGCATTGTGCTTACTGTGACATTCACTGCATAGTGCATGGCACATTCCGCCAGCCTAATCCTCTTGGGCATTCTTGTTCTATTGTCCTGCGGTGATTCAGTGGTCACCCCGGTGTGACAGGTGACTGCCCCACAGATGTGTGTGAGAGTTGAGTGGAGCTGTGGTGAGAGTGGTGAGAGTGTCCAAATGATGTGTACGCCCCCTGGACATTGATGTGTGTGAATGTTTCTTGTCATGTGGGTGAGTGTCTATGTGGAGTGTTGCACCACAGCTGCATGGAGGAGGCACCTGCTCAATCCATCTGATGTGTGAAGTAAGCCGTGCTGTGTGTCTGACTTGCTGAGCTAGCCCCACACCTGTGACCCCCCCCTGGCAAGTGGCACATGTGCAGAGTGAGGTGTGCATCCGCAGTTGGCAATGGCAGGAGATTGATGTGTGCCAGTTTGTGTCTGTGTACTCTGCTGAGGTTTTGTCAGTGGCCTGGGGCATGTGACTGATTTTCGGTGCTGTCCATCAGCCTTGTGTTGCTTGGGATGCACAGTGTGTGCCATGATCAGGGATTGTTTCGCACCCCTCATGCCACCTGTGCACTTACTATGCCATGTTGCGCATTGGTGCGCCCACAGTGGAAAAAGTCCCGATGACTAAGGTGCTATTACTTGTCAGCACACTATGCTCTGTGGGTACATTCTGGCTTGCCATGAGGCTGTCCCCACAGTACAGCTAGGCTTTTTTACAAAACAATTGCAGGCCCATTAGCTTATTCGTTGTCCTGGGTGTGGACATGTGTGCCACTCCAGATGACAGTAAGTAGGTCATATGTGTAGCCAACTGTGTAATCAGGTGATGGATAGCCATGTGACAAATGACATTATTCAAGTTGTTACTCAGAGAAATTGTCCCTTGGCAATCACTACACCTTTCAACATCTCTCAATGTTTCATATGCTTGACCTTGTTGTTGTGTTGTGAAGGAGAATAATGTGCCTGCATGACAGATGTCTCACAAGGAAGTGCACAAGACACCACCTTTACACTTTCCTGGGAGCCGCTGGCACATTTTAAAGTAAGGCACAGTTTGAACAAAACTTGTTTGGAGTTCATACATATCCATGTTCCCACAGTGTGGTTGCATTTGGGTTAGTCCTTGGTTGTTGCCGATACCAACTTACGAGTGTAAAGTCATCCAGACCACCGTGGTGCCATGTATATGTACTTACTGATACCCCATTTCTGGCTAACAGTGGCTTATTTGAATGAGTCTGGCAGCTCAGACAATGACTGTGTACATGTAGTTTGGTGTGCACCTGCTTGTGTGACTTCTGTTATACAGACACATGTGTGTTCTGTTCACAAAGTGGCACATTCACACATTCGAGACATGTCCATTGTGTAAAGGGTTGTGATTCTCCAGGAATCACAATGTATTCTTTTGGGGTTTCCTAAGTACTCACAGGTCTCAGAGTGTGGGGACACCTTCTGCATTGGCATGTGGTATTTGGCCTTGGGTGCGACATTACTGTTGGGTTCACAGTGAAGAAGAGGTGGCATGCCTTCATAATCTTGCTGTGCTCAACTGATCCCAGACACTAGCTTCTCAGGATCTTGGTATTTCAAGTTATTTGCTGTTGTGTCCTAATGTTCTTTTTTTCCAAGTGGCATGGTGGGTCAACCAACTGGGGAGTGCAGGGCTTACATATGTGGGGAGTATTCTAGATGTTACTCATGATGCCTTTTCTGTTATGCACTGTTGCCTATTTTGTTTGGACTCATGTGTCAGATGTATGCAGGTGACTGATTTTTTCCTGTCTCTTCACCTTGCCCACAGCATCATCGGAGGACACCAAGGGAGACACCGGCACGGACGTGGAGGAGGGATCGAGCACTGGTGCCACCACTGCTGAGGAGTCGGCGGAATCTAGTGGCACGGAGGGCGAGGGGAGTGAGGCGGAGGACCTGCCCAGTACCAACACTGACTACGAGGCAGACGGGTCCGAGGCTGAGCTCCCAGAGGGGGCGGAGGCTGCTCCCACAGCTGAAAGCAGCAGTACATCTCTCGCCGCCCCCTCCATTCCCATCGCCGCCCTCCCACTTGCTCGGGTCCCTTCTGTCCGTGCTAGGCCACACCATGTCTCCTTCGTGCCAGGCACCGCAACCCCTGTCCCTGTCCCCCCTGCTGCCCTCACAGCCGAGTCTGTGGACATTCAGCGGCAGTTGCAAGTTGGGCAGACATCAATCCTGACTGTCCTCCATGGCCACACCAGACTGCTGACCCAGATGGTGTCGTACATGGAGGGCATGTCATCAGCAATGTCTGATCAACGGATGTTGCTGAGGTCCCTGGACTCGACACTGACGGCAGTAGCGAGTCACCTGCAGCGCTGCGTCCCCCCCTACCCCAGCCCCATCCACAAGTCCCACACCCATGCCTGTCCCAAGCACACCAAGACATCCACACACACGCACACCACCAGACAGAAGCAGCACACCACCACATAAGGGCAAGCGCACACCTCCTGACACGCACACTCAGGGGGAAGCAGGCACACCCACTGGGTCTGGGGCACACAGGCAGGCACGCAACCACAGTCCTCGTCCACATGACTCACTCCCCAGTCCCTCCGATGTCAGTCCCCTTGTCTCCCCTGCCCTAGATTCGGAGAAGGAGGCCTACTTTGCTGGGCTGGGCCTCAGCCCCACTAGTTCAGCTGGACGCAAACTGCCAAGGCACTCCATGGGTAGGGGAGTTAAGTCCCCCAACCCGTCCACCACCTCCCCCAGTAGCGCTGCAACCCATCCCTCCGACCCCCCCTCCCTCCTTGGGGCCTGTTGTTTCTCCGGGTGCAGGGGAGACGCTTGAAGAACTGGCAGAAGTGTGCAGCGCCGAGCTCGCCTCCACCTTTGGTGCTGCCCCACCCCCTGTGGTGGAGTCGTCCGTCCCTGCACCCACCACACCTACCCTTCCCCCTCCTGTCCCTGCAGTGCCTGGTCCTTCCCCACATGATGCCCCCCCCCAGTCGACGACACAGTCTTGTGATGTGCAGGCAAGCTAGGGGAGACGCATGGCCATGTGTCCCCCCCCCCCCCAAGGACTGATGATATGGACTGGCCATTGGCCTTTGTGAATAGTCTCGTTTACACATTATTATTTTCATGCTGAATAAAGCATTTTCTTTTTTGTTTGAAAAGTCTTGCATTTCAGGTATTGATGTTGATGCTGATGCTACAGGAGTTGGGGTTGTGGGCATGTGTTATGTTTCAGGGAAATGTTGTACTCTGCTGCTCATGAGGTGGAACCTGGTATCTGCGAGCCATCACAAGGTCTCTGCAAAGATTCTTTGTCGTGTATGCTCTTCGTGTTTGGAGACATTGTCCCAAGGAGTGTTCTTCCCTCTGTGTCACCTGAGATCTCCTCTGCAGAGAGTTGCACAATTGTTGTGTTTCCCTGTGTCTACATTTCCTTTGCTGGTGATGGATCCCTTCAACTCTGGCCATGCCTGCTCAGCAATGTGTCCGGCTGCATAGTCTGTGCCATCCTTGGTACTCACTGTACTTGTGTATAGAGTGTTTTGCCATGCCTTCATGGAGACATTGTCCCTTTTCCGCACAATGCATGTGTGTAATCCCAGCCTAGTACACATATGGTATTTGTTCTGCTGGGTATTTGAACACCTGACTCACAATTGTGGCCATTGTATCTGTGGGAACTCCACCCGATTCCTTCAGCGACAGACAACATCTTGGTGGCTAGCCCAGCACCTGAACATTCCTATCAGTCCTGGGATGTGCGTGTCAGTGTGTGTTCTCTTTGGCTCTCTTAGTTTATTAGGCAGTGGCATGACTATACAGTCTTGTGGCATGATCTCAGTGTGTGTATTGTGCTGCATCTGCCAGGGGTGGTTATGCACGTGTTATTTGTCCTCACACCCACATGTGGTGTGTCATGCAGTGGGGGAAAGACATCCATCCTCCTGGGAGTGGGACACTGCTGTCAGTGATGTGTTGTTATGGCACTATCATCATTGTCCTAAGTTAGGGATATGTACATTCACCCATGGAGCTGTGGTCATCTGATAATGATGTACACCCCCCCATATCTCTGTCCACTGCTGGGAGTACTCTGCACCCACACCCATGTCTCTGTCCACTGCTGGGAGTCCTCTGCACCCACCCCCATGTCTCTGTCCACTGCTGTGAGTGATGGGCACCCACACCTCACATGTCCCTGTCCACTGGTGGTATTCCTCTGCACCCACCCCCATGTCTCTGTCCACTGCTGGGAGTCCTCTGCACCCACCCCTCATATGTCTGGGCACTGCTGGGGGTCCTCTGCACCCACCCCTCATATGTCTGGGCACTGCTGGGAGTGATAGGCACCCACCCCTCATATGTCTGGGCACTGCTGGGAGTCCTCTGCACCCACCCCTCATATGTCTGGGCACTGCTGGGAGTCCTCTGCACCCACCCCTCATATGTATGGGCACTGCTGGGGGTCCTCTGCACCCACCCCTCATATGTCTGGGCACTGCTGGGAGTGATAGGCACCCACCCCTCATATGTCTGGGCACTGCTGAGAGTGATAGGCACCCACCCCTCATATGTCTGTGCACTGCTGGGAGTGATAGGCACCCACCCCTCATATGTCTGGGTACTGCTGGGAGTCCTCTGCACCCACCCCTCATATGTCTGGGCACTGCTGGGGGTCCTCTGCACCCACCCCTTATATGTCTGGGCACTGCTGGGAGTGATAGGCACCCAACCCTCATATGCCTGGGCACTGCTGGGATTGATAAGCACCCACCCCTCATATGTCTGGGCACTGCTGGGAGTGATAGGCACCCACCCCTCATATGTCTGGGCACTGCTGGGAGTCCTCTGCACCCACCCCTCATATGTCTGGGCACTGCTGGGAGTGATAGGCACCCACCCCTCATATGTCTGGGCACTGCTGGGAGTCCTCTGCACCCACCCCTCATATGTCTGGGCACTGCTGGGAGTCATAGGCACCCACCCCTCATATGTCTGGGCACTGCTGGTATTCCTCTTAACCCACCCACCCACTTGCACCCTTGCTGTGGTACACTGCTGTCCTGGCCATACACCACCCCCAATTTACAGCTGATGTGCTGCACCAAGCCGTACACCTACATCCGTGGCCTTGTATCCATCATGTAATGGGGCTGTAGGGGTACGCGTGGTGCGGCCCGTACCCACGCTCTGGGGCGTGGGTACGGTCCGTACACGCGTACCCCTACATCACCACTACAATGGTGTTACGGACCGTACACACGCTCTGGGGGGTGTGTATACGGTCCGTACCACCATTGTAGTGGTGATGTAGGGGTACGCGTGTACGGACCGTACCCACGCTCTGGGGGCGTGGGTACGGTCCGTACCACCATTGTAGTGGTGATGTAGGGGTACGCGTGTACGGACCGTACCCACGCTCTGGGGGCGTGGGTACGGTCCGTACACGCATACCCCTACATCACCACTACAATGGTGGTACGGAACGTACACACGCCCCTCAGAGCGTGTGTACGGTCCGTACCACCATTGTAGTGGTGATGTAGGGGTACGCGTGTACGGACCGTACCCACACTCTGGGGGCATGGGTACTGTCTGTACCACCATTGTAGTGGTGATGTAGGGGTACGCGTGTACGGACCGTACCCATGCTCTGGAGGCGTGGGTACGGGCCGTACACACGTACCCCTACATCACCACTACAATGGTGGTACGGACCGTACCCACGCTCTGAGGGGCGTGGGTACGTCCCGTACCACCATTATGGTTGTGACAGGTACGTGTCCACGTCCACTTCTGTTGTGGCGGGACGTGGGATTGGTGGACACGCCCCCCGAAGTGACCAGACCATGGAGGTAATTAATGTGCAGGTTGTATTAGTATTTTGTGGGGTGTGGGTTATGTTTCCTGCCCCTTGCACCCCCCCCCTTTGCCCCTGGGGGTTGTTCTGACCTTCTGCGGCATCTGCGGCAGTTTCTGAACACGAGGTCGTAGGCTATGAGGGCCGGGATGACGCGTAGGTTGGGGTCCATCGCTGTCCGTTGCGTACCGGTGCTCCTTGTTCGCGTCATTCTCAATTTCCCGGCAGTTTTTGGCTCCCGTAAAAAATGCTACGTGCGGAGTGACGTAGGCACGAATCGTACTTGCTGGTCCGTAAAACGCTGCCTGACTCCGTCCGGACGTCGCGTATGCGCCGTCCAGAATCAGATTTGTATGTATTTTTTTGCCGGTCGGTGTTTTTTACGACTCGTACAGGAATGGTATTTCTGTGCCAATCAAACTTGTGAGTTTGTAAGGTGTTTTTCCCGGGTACGAGTCGGACGGAGAAAACGCTCTGTACGACCATTTGTACCCGTGTTTTACCGGATCGGAATCGGCACCTTAGTGTGAAAGGGGAGAGCAATGGGTGTTGCTGTGGGCATTCCACTGCAACACCAATTGATTTTGGCACGGACCCCTATTTACAAGGGTGGCGTAAATATGAGGCAGTGCCAAAATTAAGACAAGGGAAAACCTGGTCGTACCCTGGCAAAACGAGGAGAAATTTTTAATTTCCCCTCATTTTTGCTGCTTCCATGTGTGCTGTTTTGTGCAGCACACATGGAAACAGCAAAACACCATTGATTGTTTATGTGCAGGAATGTTTCCCTTCCTGCACATAAACAATCATTTAAAAAAATTACGTTTTTCAACTTCTATGTGCTTCATTAAGCAGCACACATAGAAGTTACAAAATGCCATTTAAAGATTGTTTAAGTGCAGGAAGGGACACCTTCTCTCTCTGCAACACAGACACCCTTGCACTATGGTGCAAGGGTGCCTGCATTGGCGCTATGCAGCTAAATTTAGCGCCAGCGCGGGGGCAAATGCAGGGCTGCACAATATTTTTGTAAATATGGTGCAGCACTGCGTTTCAGAAGTGGCAGAGCTCTGCGTTAAACCAAGGAGGCTTACATCATGCTCAGTCACTTCCATTGTAAATATGCCCCATTGAGTGCAAACTGTGATAAAAAACTGTGTAATCAGTAGGTACCACCTGTGTGGATGGTCAGTATTTTAAAGAGTGTACCCTGATTTCAACTTTTGGACTTCGAGATGGGGTATAATGTGCAAATTGTGTGTATTTCTCAGGTCTGGGAGTATGCAAATTCATTTTTTTAGATCATACGCCTGGAATATTTTCACCAGGATTTACTTGTTAAAAATTGAGTAAGCAAAATCACTAGATTGTGCAATTTGCATCTACTTTATAAGCCCAAATGGATATCTGTCCCCAATGTGAATTGCACCTGACTTGTGATCAGGCCTTTAATGTGTTCTTTGGCCTGAGCCATGACACCCTTTTGCTGTGTGCAACTCCACTTCACCTCATCCTGGTTATCCATGCCTGTTACCTCTCTGTTCATTCTTTTTAGTCTACCAAATAGTTTTATGTAAAGACAATGTGAAGATGTCCGCCCTGGTGTGTTGAAATGGAAATTATATCTGCACTATCATCCAAGTATGGGGCATAACTTCGTTTGATGCAGGAGGTGCAGTGGAGGTGAGGCCCATTGACCCCTGATGCTAGCTGTATTTTAAAACCCCAACAGAAGTCAAAGGGGCATTATTTTTGCTTGCACCATGTCTCATGGCATCCTTGCTGCGTTACTCTCCCAAAAAAGTCTGTTGTGGGGAGGAAAGTAAGGGTGCTGAGGCAAAGAGGGGCACAAGTTGCTTACACATCATTCCAATCGGATTTTTCATGGCCTCCAGCTGCTGAAGTGCACACAAAGAGCATTTGGGTGAAAATGGGCACATACACCATGATTTCACATTTTGCTTGGCTATGGAAACCATATAGTAGTAGTATAAGCGATCATAGATGGATCCGTCTAAGACACCAGCATGGTATCTCCTTCCATGGTCAGGTTCCAGCAATAAATTGTGTAGTTGAGAAGCGGCGGGCCAGTCACAAGGGTCCAATATCTTCCCCTTAACTCCCTCAGCTTCATGTCCCAATTCCCTGTAATGTCATCAAGCTCCAACAAGTTAAGACACTTATCTTTCTCTAATTTGCCCAAGCTCTGGACACTGGGATTGCACCCTACTGAATGATGCTAAAACTGCAATGGGAACTTGTCCTGTGTAGCGTTTTCCCCAGAGACAGGGGGGAGCTTATAGTGGGAATGAACACTGGACATCAGGGTGCAATGGGGCTGCCATTCGTCTAACCCCTAATTACATGTTCAGATGACGTCAGCAACGTGTTGAACATCTTCTATATGCTCCCTTACCTCCATGCGAGTGGCATACAGATCTACAGTATCCTCTGGATGTCTTGACTGATATTGACAAATTCAACAGACCTCAAGACTTAAGGCATTATTACTACTAGTTTGGCAGTCCGACAGCCGCAGAACCGCATCTGTCCCCACCAGCAGCCCACGGCACTGGTAGTCAATTGACCGCTGTATTACGAGTTGACCACGGGGCCAGCAGTGTGGAGGCGGGCATCTTGCAGAGGTGGTGAGTACTTTTCCCAAATATATCGATTCCTGTTTGTGTATTTCAACTGCAGATGTGTCAGATGCACTCATATGTATGATATATGTGGAAAAATGCCATATACCCATTACCGGGGTTCAGCCCATATGGGGCAGTCCTGGCAATGGGTATATGGTATGAAAAGGACTCATCTGTAGATCACCGCAAACAAGGTAGTAATCCTCAGCGTGAAGATTCTGCTGTGAAAGGGGACCTTGACAAAGAAATCCACATCGCAATCTGCCTGGAAGAACAAGAAAGGGGTGTGTATACACCCCAAATCCTGTCACAGCCACCTTGAAGCAAGCAGCTCACCTGTACTGCCCTATGGCGGCTGCCTTTCTCAAATCGAGAACCCAACGGTCTGCTGGCGGGCTCAGCAGTCCTGCAGCAGTCTTCGCAAATGCAATCCGCCCAACTCGTAATATGGCGGTTGGACTCCTGAGCTCTCCACGCTTTGACCTTCGCTGCTGGTACGGCGTACACGGGATGGCCAAACTCACAATAAGGCCCTTAATGTCTTAGCAAGTTGCTCATGAGCCTTGATCAAGGGTAGCAATGCTGGCCTCTACAACAAGGGGGTAACAGACAAATATCAAACTTCCCAGGATAACACATTCCTGGCAACTTATATTTGGTTAAATCTTGTACAATATTCAAAATAAGATTACATGTAAAAATGTAATTCTCGCAGAGCTTGTTAAATAAGCTAATGCAATGCAGTGAGCAGTCTCACTGATTGGTGGAATAAATTTGCAAATAATTTGCCGTAATCTGCTTCTCCTCCTGCTTTATCGTCAGTTTCTCGTCCTGGTCTGTTATCGTCTGTTTCTCAGGTGGTTTTACAGACCTACCATGCTGGTGTCTCCTTTAGTCTAGTTTTTGACCAACACCCTTCTTTGAGATTTCATTGTCTGTACTTCACTCAGCAGCATCTGGTGTGGCTGGAGTCTTTTTAACATGAGTCAGATGAGTCAAGATTGGGTGTGCATCCATCTTGACCACACTGTGGAAAATTAGTAGAATCTGGAAGGGTGCTCTCCAGTTCAGCTTGAGGCAGTCCCCTTTCTCAAACAGATCCAGTTGCTCAGCTGCAATGGGCAGGGAATGCAAGAGAGAGAGTTTGGGCACTTTTAGCAAGATCATGATATTTAGTCAAAGAACTTTGCATCCTTCGGCATTGCTCTACCAAGTCCTCATCCCTGCCCATGAGAGAAAAATATGGCAGTCTAAAATGTTCCAGGTGTGGAAATGGATTTCATAGGGAGTCAGCCAATGTTTCTTAATGAGGCTGAGCCGAACGTTCATTAAGATCACAGAGAGAGCTTCAGGCCATTTGAGTCCTGTCTCTTGACATATGTGTGGCAGTTTTTTCTTGACCTGTCCATTGATTTATTTAATGGTTCCTGAAGACATGTGTGATAAGGAGTGTGCAGACTCAGAAATCCCAGGCATTTAAACACTTGCACTATGAAACTAGGCTCATTGTCAGACTCCTGAGATTTTGGGACTCCAAAACATCACATATGATTTTTTGCTATGGTTATTGCATCTGCTTTCCTACATGGGACGCCCTTTTGCCACTCCGACACTTTATCAAGCAACATCACAAGCATGTTTGTGGCCTTGTGAGGGTGGTAAATCCATGAAATCAGTTTGTAGATGCTGCATTGGGCACTCTTCCCACTGCCTGGCTCCTTTCTCTTGTGGCCTCAGTGACCCTCCTGGATTATTTCTCCTGCATCTAATTCAGTTTTGGGTCACTTACTTCGCCATCTGGTGTATTCTGAGGGCATACCACTCTTTCAGTATCTCATTAACAATCCTACCCTTGCACATGTGTGACACTGAAAGGAATGCATGTGCCACCTGTCGTTGGAACACAGAAGTAAAGGTTGGTCTGCCTGCATGGGGAAAATACAATTGCGATGAAGGGTCTAGTGTACAGCCTTGTGAAGTCTAATATGAGATAAGATCTGGAGTAGCCAGAAGATCAGAAACAGAATGAGACAAGGGTTTCTGCAAAGCATCTAATTATGAGAAGGTGGATGAGAAGGTGGTCGGGGCCCCTTGCGGGGAAGTGTAACATGCTGCAGTATCTGCAGAGACATCGCCATGGGCTGTATATGACTGTTCTTTAGTGTGGGTATGACAATGAACAACTGCAATTTCGACAGGAAGGTGGATAGCATACAACAGGGCCTTACACAATACAGCATGATGAATTGTAAAACCGGAATACTTGAGAAAGCCTCTCATCTTACAATCTGACCCCTTCTTTATATCTCACATAGACACTCAGATGTAGGACAATAATAAAAATGCCCATCCCTACAGACCTCTCCACTTATTTCTCCCTCCAACCATGTCAGGGCTACAACTATACACAAAATCCAATGTTGGACAACCAGTGCAGTAACCAGCTAAGAAGATTACAGCCTATCAAGTACCATAAAGGGACCTGCAGAGATGTTCAAAGTTAACAGCATACTGAAAACCATAAAACTGAGAGTCTGTCTCTTAAGCTTCATCATCCAGCGCACTGCTACATGCTGTGTCCCAAAACATGATAACCACACCTTGGTGGTCATCGCTCAAGACATGGAGACACTTCCCACATAGGATCAAAACAAAAACGACATCCTTCCAACCCCACACCCTACATGGTGTAGGATGCTACTCATGTAGGCAAGCGCTTCAGAGACCCACAAAGGACCAGTAAGTGCTATATAAATGCTGCAATAAAGTACAATACAATACAAAATCATGAATATGTATATCTACAAATAGTGAACCCATCAACGCTGCCATTCTAACACTTTCGGAACAAATAATAGAGAATATTCAACACCCATAGCCATCTTTGTGTCTGAAACCGAAGCCTAGCCAGAACTGGTATTGTAAGCAATTATTTCTGGTAGTCAGTCAAAATATCGATTTTTAAATATCGAATTACATTAATATCAAGTTTTTAATATCGTAGGAACAGAATATCGAAGTCAAGAATATCGTTGACCAGAATATCGACCCCAAGGTAGGTAATATCGTTTTTTTAAATATCGAAGTAAGTAAGTAATGAAGTAAGTAATATCGGAAGCAAAAATATTGTTGTCAATTATATCGATTTTTTTTAGTGTTATGTATTTTGGTATGTATTTTATATGTATGTTAAACATTTTTTAAATGTAGTTTTCTGCATTTTAAAATAAATGTTTAGAAATTAGTAATTTTGTTAAAGTAAAATTAGCGTTTTAGTGTCAGAGTGGGTTGTGGGTTTATAGGGGAATAGGGTGGGAAGTAATTAAATTATAATTAATTAATTAATATGTTTTTATTGATTGGTATTGATTATTAATTAATTGTTAATTGATTATTAATTGGTGATTAATTTTTGTTAAGTGATTAATTGATAATTACATTTATTATGTGATTTTTATATGTAGTGGGTTGTGGGTTTATAGGGGAATAGGGCGGGAAGTAATTAAATTAAATTACTGAATTAGATTGTTTTTATTTCTTGTTGTTGATTATTAATTTATTGTTAATTAATTATTAATTGGTAATTATATTTTGTTAATTAGTTAACTTATAATTATATTAATTATAATTATTTATTATTAATTGTTATTAATTGATTAATTGATAATTAAATTAATTGTGTTTTGTTTGTATGTGTAGTGTGTTGTGTGTTAAAGGGGGAATAGTGTGGGATGTAATTTAATGTTATTTAAGTAAATATTAACTTACATTTATTGGTATTTATTAATAATTATTTTGTAAATTAATTATTAATATGTTATTTAAAACAAAAATAATAATAATTGAGAAGTATGTTCATTTAACCCCTACGCTATCCTACATTTTCCACACTGTTACACTCACTGGAGTTGAAATAGTAATTTTATCCCCTACGCTATCCAACGCTTTCCCTACTGTTGCACTCTCTGGAGTTGGAATAGTACTTTTAACCCCTACGTTATCCAACACTTTCACTACTGTTGCACTCTCTGGAGTGGAAATAGTAATTTTAACCCCTACGCCAGAGCTTTCCAAACTGTGTGTCCCGACACAGTACTGTGTCGCTTGCAAATGGTGGGTGTGTCGTGGGATGACACTGGTATTAACAGCCACTTAGCACATAACTGCTGCTAATTAAGAGGCATTCCTTTGAAAGCTTTGTTCTCACTATGCCTCATCTATTGCATAACTTCTCCCAGTAAATGGTCTTTTAAAGACCTGCAAAGTACTCGGGTGCGGCTGTGTGTGTGCCCGGGAAGCTGGGGTGAGGTGACAGACAGAGGGAGACAGACAGAGGGAGATAGAGGGAGGAAGACAGAGGGAGGGAGACAGAGGGAGACAGAGAGAGAGAGAGAGAGAGAGACAGAGAGAGAGGGAGAGAGAGGGAGGGAGACAGAGAGGGAGAGAGGGAGGGAGAGAGGGAGGGAGACAGAGGGAGGGAGACAGAGGGATGGAGACAGGGAGACAGAGAGGGAGACAGAGGGCGACAGACAGAGGGAGAGAGAGGGAGGAGAGCGACAGAGGGAGGGAGACAAACAGAGGGAGGGAGGGAGACAGATAGAGGGAGACAGAGGGAGGGAGACAGAGAGAGAGGGAGACGGAGGGAGGGAGACAGAGGGAGTGAGTCTGGGGTAGACAGAGGGAGGGATAGGGAGACAGAGAGAGGGAGACAGATTGAGGGAGACAGAGGGAGACAGTCAGAGGGAGGGAGACAGAGGGAGGGAGACACAGAGAGAGGGAGATAGAGGGAGACAGAGGGATGAGACAGAGGGACGGAGACAGAGGGAAGGAGAAAGAGAGAGGGAGACCGAGGGTGAAAAACAGAGGGATGGAGACAGATAGAGGGAGACAGATGGAGGGAGACAGATGGAGGGAGACAGAGGGAGGGAGACAGACAAGAGGGAGACAGATGAGACAGACAGAGGGAGGGAGAGAGAGGGAGAGAGAGAGAGAGAGGGAGGCAGACAGAGAGAGGGAGACAGAGAGAGAGAGACAGAAGGAGGGAGTCCGGGGTAGTTAGAGGGAGGGAGAGGGAGAGAGAGAGAGACAGAGAGAGGGAGACAGATATAGGGAGACAGAGGGAGACAGACAGAGGGAGGGAGAGGGAGACAGAGAGAGAGGGTGACAGAGGTAGGGAGGCAGAGGAAGGGAGACGGAGAGAGGGAGACAGAGGGAGACAGAGAGAGAGGGAGACAGAGGGAGGTAGGCAGAGGGAGACAGAGGGCGGTAGTCAGGGGAGACAGAGGGAAGGAGAGGGAGACAGACGGAGGGAGGGAGACTGAGACAGAGGGAGACAGAGAGAGAGGGAGACAGAGAGAGGGAGACAGAGAGAGGGCGACAGAGAGGGAGACAGAGATGGAGACAGAGAGAGAGACAGAGAAAGGGAGACAGAGAAACAGAGGGAGAGAGACAGGGGGAGAGAGACAGAGGAAGACAGACAGAGGGAGACAGAAAGAGCGAGACAGAGGGAGAGGGAGATGGAGGGAGATAGAGGGAGAGGGAGACAGAGGGAGAGATAGAGGGAGAGGGAGGGAGAGAGGGAGATGGAGGGAGACAGAAGGACGGAGACAGAGGGACGGAAACAGAGGGTGACAGAGGGCGGGAGACAGAGGGTGACAGACAGAGGGAAACAGACAGAGGCAGGAAGACAGACAGAGGGAGACAGACAGAGGGAGGAGGGCGACAGAGGGAGCGAGACAGACAGAGGGAGGGAGACAGAAGGAGAGAGAGGGAGGGAGACAGAGGGAGAGAGAGGGAGGGAGAGAGATGGAGACAGAGTGAGGGAGACAGAGAGAGGGAGACAGTTAGAGAAAGAGAGGGAGACAGACAGAGTGAGTGAGCCAGCCAGAGGGAGACAGACAGAGGGAGGAGGGCAACAGAGGGAGGGAGACAGAGGGAGACAGAGGGAGGCAGACAGACAGAGGGAGACAGAGGGAGGGAGACAGACAGAGGGAGACAGAGGGAGAGAGAGAGGGAGGGAGACAGTGGGAGAGAGAGGGAGGGCACAGAGGGAGACAGAGGGAGGGAGACAGAGAGAGGGAGACAGAGAGAGAGAGGAAGACAGACAAAGTGAGTGCGACCGAGGGAGACAGAGAGAGAGAGGTAGGGAGAGGGAGAGAGAGAGAGAGCGAGAGAGAGAGAGAGAGAGGTAGGGAGAGGGAGAGAGAGAGAGAGAGCGAGAGAGAGAGAGATAGAGGGAGGGAGAGAAAGAGAGAGGGAGGGGGACAGAGAGAGGGAGAGATAAGGAGAGGGAGGGAGACAGAGAGAGAGAGAGAGATGTGTGTATGCTGGGTCTGGTGGCTCAGTGTATCCTGAGGGCATACCACTCTTTCAGTATCTCATTAACAATCCTACCCTTGCACATGTGTGACACTAAAAGGAATGCATGTGCCACCTGTCATTGGAACACAGAAGTAAAGGTTGGTCTGCCTGCATGGGAAAAATACAATTGCGACGAAGGGTCTAGTGTACAGCCTTGTGAAGTCTAATATGAGATAAGATCTGGAGAAGCCAGAAGATCAGAAACAGAATGAGACAAGGGTTTCTGCAAACCACCTAATTATGAGAAGGTGGTCATGTAACACGCTGCAGTATCTGCAGAGGCATGGGCCGTATATGACTGTTCTTTAGTGTGGGTACGCCAATGAACAACTGCAATTTCGACAGTAAGGTGGATAGCATACAACAGGGCCTTACACAATACAGCATGATAAATTGTAAAACCGGAATACTTGAGAAAGCCTCTCATCTTACAATCTGACCCCTTCTTTATATCTCACATAGACACTCACATATAGGACAATAATAAAAATGCCCATCCCTACAGACCTCTCCACTTATTTCTCCCTCCAACCATGTCAGGGCTACAACTATACACAAAATCCAATATTGGACAACCAGTGCAGTAACCAGCTAAGAAGATTACAGCCTATCAAGTACCATAAAGGGACCTGCAGAGATGTTCAAAGTTAACAGCATACTGAAAACCATAAAACTGAGAGTCTGTCTCTTAAGCTTCATCATCCAGTGCACTGCTACATGCTGTGTCCCAAAACATGATAACCACACCTTGGTGGTCATCGCTCAAGACATGGAGACACTTCCCACATAGGATCAAAACAAAAACGACATCCTTCCAACCCCACACCCTACATGGTGTAGGATACTACTCATGTAGGCAAGCGCTTCAGAGACCCACAAAGGACCAGTAAGTGCTATATAAGTGCTGCAATAAAGTACAATACAATACAAAATCATGAATATGTAAATCTACAAATAGTGAACCCATCAACGCTGCCATTCTAACACTTTCGAAACAAATAATAGAGAATATTCAACACCCATAGCCATCTTTGTGTCTGAAACCGAAGCCTAGCCAGAACTGGTATTGTAAGCAATTATTTCTGGTAGTCAGTCAAAATATCGATTTTTAAATATCGAATTACATTAATATCAAGTTTTTATTATCGTAGGAACAGAATATCGAAGTCAAGAATATCGTTGACCAGAATATCGACCCCAAGGTAGGTAATATCGTTTTTTTAAATATCGAAGTAAGTAATATCGAAGTAAGTAATATCGGAAGCAAAAATATTGTTGTCAATAATATCGATTTTTTTTAGTGTTATGTATTTTGGTATGTATTTTATATGTATGTTAAACATTTTTAAATGTATTTTCCTGCATTTTAAAATAAATGTTTAGAAATTAGTAATTTTGTTAAAGTAAAATTTGCGTTTTAGTGTCAGAGTGGGTTGTGGGTTTATAGTGGAATAGGGTGGGAAGTAATTAAATTATAATTAATTAATTAATATGTTTTTATTTATTGGTATTGATTATTAATCAATTGTTAATTGATTATTAATTGGTGATTAATTTTTGTTAAGTGATTAATTGATAATTACATTTATTATGTGATTTTTATGTGTAGTGGGTTGTGGGTTTATAGGGGAATAGGGCGGGAAGTAATTAAATTAAATTAATGAATTAGATTGTTTTTATTTCTTGTTATTGATGATTAATTTATTGTTAATTTATTATTAATTGGTAATTATATTTTGTTAATTAGTTAACTTATAATTATATTAATTATAATTAATTTATTATTAATTGATTAATTGATAATTAAATTAATTGTGTTTTGTTTGTATGTGTAGTGTGTTGTGTGTTAAAGGGGGAATAGTGTGGGGTGTAATTTAATGTTATTTAAGTAAATATTAATTTACATTTATTGGTATTTATTAATAATTATTTTGTAAATTAATTATTAATATGTTATTTAAAACAAAAATAATAATAATTGAGAAGTATGTTCATTTAACCCCTACGCTATCCTACATTTTCCACACTGTTACACTCACTGGAGTTGAAATAGTAATTTTATCTCCTACGCTATCCCTACTGTTGCACTCTCTGGAGTTTGAATAGTAATTTTATCCCCTACGCTAGCCAACGCTTTCCCTACTGTTGCACTCTCTGGAGTTGGAATAGTAATTTTTACCCCTACGTTATCCAACACTTTCACTACTGTTGCACTCTCTGGAGTGGAAATAGTCATTTTAACCCCTACGCCAGAGCTTTCCAAACTGTGTGTCCCGACACAGTACTGTGTCTCTTGCAAATGGTGGGTGTGTCGCGGGATGACACTGGTATTAACAGGCACTTAGCACATAACTGCTGCTAATTAGGAGGCATTCCTTTGAAAGCTTTGTTCTCACTATGCCTCATCTATTGCATAACTTCTCCCAGTAAATGGTCTTTTAAAGACCTGCAAAGTACTCGGGTGCGGCTGTGTGTGTGCCCGGGAAGCTGGGGTGAGGTGACAGACAGAGGGAGACAGACAGAGGGAGATAGAGGGAGGAAGACAGAGGGAGGGAGACAGAGGGAGACAGAGAGAGAGAGAGAGGGAGACAGAGAGAGAGGGAGAGAGAGGGAGGGAGACAGAGAGGGAGAGAGGGAGGGAGAGAGGGAGGGAGACAGAGGGAGGGAGACAGAGGGATGGAGACAGGGAGACAGAGAGGGAGACAGAGGGCGACAGACAGAGGAAGAGAGAGGGAGGAGAGCGACAGAGGGAGGGAGACAAACAGAGGGAGGGAGGGAGACAGATAGAGGGAGACAGAGGGAGGGAGACAGAGAGAGAGGGAGACAGAGGGAGGGAGACAGAGGGAGTGAGTCTGGGGTAGACAGAGGGAGGGAGAGGGAGACAGAGAGAGGGAGACAGATAGAGGGAGACAGGGGGAGACAGTCAGAGGGAGGGAGACAGAGGGAGGGAGACACAGAGAGAGGGAGATAGAGGGAGACACAGGGAGACAGAGGGATGAGACAGAGGGATGAGACAGAGGGACGGAGACAGAGGGACGGAGAAAGAGAGAGGGAGACAGAGGGTGACAAACAGAGGGATGGAGACAGATAGAGGGAGACAGATGGAGGGAGACAGATGGAGGGAGACAGAGGGAGGGAGACAGACAAGAGGGAGACAGATAAGACAGACAGAGGGAGGGAGAGAGAGGGAGAGAGAGAGCGGGAGACAGAGAGAGAGGGAGGCAGACAGAGAGAGGGAGACAGAGAGAGAGAGAGAGACAGAGGGAGGGAGTCCGGGGTTGTTAGAGGGAGGGAGAGGGAGACAGAGAGAGAGAGAGACAGAAAGAGGGAGACAGATAGAGGGAGACAGAGGAAGACAGACAGAGGGAGGGAGAGGGAGACAGAGAGAGAGGGTGACAGAGGTAGGGAGGCAGAGGGTGGGAGACAGAGAGAGGGAGACAGAGGGAGACAGAGAGAGAGGGAGACAGAGGGAGGTAGGCAGAGGGAGGCAGAGGGAGGTAGTCAGGTGGAGACAGAGGGAAGGAGAGGGAGACAGACGGAGGGAGGGAGACTGAGACAGAGGGAGACAGAGAGAGAGGGAGACAGAGAGAGGGAGACAGAGAGAGGGAGACAGAGAGGGAGACAGAGATGGAGACAGAGAGAGAGACAGAGAAAGGGAGACAGAGAGACAGAGGGAGAGAGACAGGGGGAGAGAGACAGAGGAAGACAGACAGAGGGAGACAGAAAGAGCGAGACAGAGGGAGAGGGAGATGGAGGGAGAGGGAGACAGAGGGAGAGGGAGACAGAGGGAGAGATAGAGGGAGAGGGAGGGAGAGAGGGAGAGGGAGGGAGACAGAAGGATGGAGACAGAGGGACGGAAACAGAGGGTGACAGAGGGTGACAGACAGAGGGAAACAGACAGAGGCAGGAAGACAGACAGAGGGAGACAGACCGAGGGAGGAGGGCGACAGAGGGAGCGAGACAGACAGAGGGATGGAGACAGAAGGAGAGAGAGGGAGGGAGACAGAGGGAGAGAGAGCGAGGGAGACAGAGGGAGGGAGACAGAGAGAGGGAGACAGTTAGAGAAAGAGAGGGAGACAGACAGAGTGAGTGAGCCAGCCAGAGGGAGACAGACAGAGGGAGGAGGGCAACAGAGGGAGGGAGACAGAGGGAGACAGAGGGAGGCAGACAGACAGAGGGAGACAGAGTGAGGGAGACAGACAGAGGGAGACAGAGGGAGAGAGAGAGGGAGGGAGACAGAGGGAGAGAGAGGGAGGGAGACAGAGGGAGACAGAGGGAGGGAGACAGAGAGAGGGAGATAGTTAGAGACAGAGAGGAAGACAGACAAAGTGAGTGTGACCGAGGGAGACAGAGAGAGAGAGAGAGAGAGGTAGGGAGAGGGAGAGAGAGAGAGAGCGAGAGAGAGAGAGAGAGAGGGAGGGAGAGAAAGAGAGAGGGAGGGGACAGAGGGAGGGAGAGATAAGAGAGGGAGGGAAACAGAGAGAGAGATGTGTGTATGCTGGGTCTGGTGGCTCAGTGGACGAAGGCCTCCGCTGCAGGGGCCTGTGTTCAACCTCATGGTCTCAAATTTGCTTGAAAATGCACCATTTGCCCACTTTTATTTAAAAAATTTCTTCTGGGGGAAAACCCCCCTTAAGTGGTTCGGGCACGATTGCTACGCTCACTCGCTACACTGCCTTACTGTGTCCCAAAATGATGCATCTCCAAAAAGTGTGTCACCAACATGAAAAGTTTGGAAAGCTGTGCCCTACGCTATCCAATGCTTTTCCTACTGTTGCGCTCACTGGAGTGGGAATAGAAATTTTCACCCCTTTTCTATCCAGCACTTTCCCTACTGTTGCACTCACTGGAGTGGGAGTGGTAATTTTTACCCCTACGCTATCCAGCACTTTCCCTACTGTTGCACTTTCTGGAGTGGGAATAGTAATTTTTACCCCTACGCTTTCCAACGCTTTCCCTACTCTTCCACTCACTGGAGTGGGAATAGTAATTTTTACCCCTATGCTCTCCAGCGCTTTCCCTACTGTTGCACTCACTGGAGTGAGAATAGTAACTTTGACGCCTATGCTATCCAGCGCTTTCCCTACTGTTGCACTCACTGGAGTGGGAATAGTAATTTTTACCCCTACGCTATCCAACCCTTTCACTACTGTTGCACTCACTGGAGTGAGAATAGTATTTTTTACCCCTATGCTATCCAGCGATTTCCCTACTGTTGCACTCTCTGGAGTGGGAATAGTAATTTTTACTAGGCCTGGGCGAAGCACTACGCTACGCTTGCGTAGTTTGCGAAGTTCGCGCTACTTCGCACTACGCGAACTGCACGTAGCACAGTGCGAACACGCGTAGCGTAGTGTTGCGTAGTGCTGCGGTCATTTTTTGCTTGCTCGCGGTCCTCAACGTCAAGTTGGCGACCGCGAGCAAGCAAAATGACATCCTGGCGAGACTTTTTCCTTGTTCGCGATCGCGAGCATGGAAAATAAACCTCCCGGCGAGATTCACAACGCGAGAAGGTCAGGTTTCTCATTGCGAGGGGTCGCGTATGCTCGCGACCGCTCGCGATGAGAAACTACCAGTTCGCGTTGAGAAAGCTGCAGCTCGAGGAAAAATCTACTCGAGCAGCAGAAAACTACAGCTCGCACTGTGCAAGATGCCATTTTCAATGATTGCACAGTGCCGGTTGCTTGTCCGCACTGTGCAATCATTGAAAACAACATCTTGCACAGTGCGAACATGTTACTTCGCAGTTCGCGAAGTGCTACGCGTAGCTCGCGTAGTGCGAACTTCACTTTGCGTAGCTTCGCGAAGTGCTACTTCGCGAACTACGCCCACCCTTAATTTTTACCCCTACGCTATCCAACGCTTTCCCTACTTTTGCACTCACAGGAGTGGGAATATTAATTTCTACCCCTAGGCTATCCAGCGCTTTCCCTACTGTTGCACTCTCTGGAGTGGGAATAGTAATTTTTACCATGACGCCATCCAACGCTTTCCCTAATGTTGCAATATGTGGAGTAAGTATATATATTAATTCATATATATATATATGTTTAATTAATTTTAACATTATGGTGCCGATTCCGATCCTGTAAAACCCGGGTACGAATGGTCGTACGGAGCGTATTCTCCATACGACTCGTACCCGGGAAATGCACCTTACAAACCAGCAAGTACGATTCGTACAGAAATACCATTTCCGTACGAATCGTAAAAAACTACGTGCGATGAAAAAATACCCACAATTCCGATCCAGGACATCGCGTACGTGACGTCCGGACGGAGTCAGGCAGCGTTCTACGGACCAGCAAGTACGATTCGTGCCTACGTCACTCCGCACGGATCATTTTTTACGGCAGCCAAAAACTCCCGGGAAATTGAGGACGACGCGAAGGAGGAGATGCAGGACGTGACGGACAGCCATGGACCCCATCCTACGTGTCATCCCGGCCCTCCTAGCCTATGACCTGGTGCACCGAAACCGCCGCGCACGCCGCAGAAGGTCAGCACAACACCCAGGGGCAAAGGGGGGGGCGAGGGGTAGGAAACATAACCTCCACCTAATTTTTAAAATACCATATACTGTCCATACATTACCTCCAGGGTCTGGTCACTTTGGGGGGCTTGTCCACCAATCCCCGCGTACGCGTACCCGTCACCACTACAATGGTGGTACGGGCCGTAACCACGCCCTCAGAGCGTGGATACGGCCCGTACCACCATTGTAGTGGTGATGTAGGTGTACGCGCCGTACCCACGCCCTCAGAGCGTGGGTACGGCCCGTACCACGCGGACCCCTACATCACCACTACAATGGTGGAACGGGCCGTACCCACGCTCTGAGGGCGTGGTTACGGGCATACCACCATTGTAGTGGTGATGTAGGTGTACGCGCCATACACACGCCCTCAGAGCGTGGGTACGGCCCGTACCACGCGTACCCCTACATCACCACTTCAATGGTGGTACGGGCCGTACCCACGCTCTGAGGGCGTGGGTACGGTGCGTACCCCTACATCACCACTACAATGGTGGTACAGCCCGTAACCACGCCCTCAGAGCGTGGGTACGGCCCGTACCACCATTGGAGTGGTGATGTAAGGGTACGTGTGGTACGGGCCGTACCCACGCTCTGAGGGCGTGGGTACGGCGCGTACACCTACATCACCACTACAATGGTGGTACTGGCTGGACCCACGCACGCAGAGCGGGGGTACGGACCGCATCACCCGTACCTCTAGGGCACCAGTACATTAGTGATACAAGGCGTACACACGCCACAAATGTTGGCTTAGGGCCTGGTGCAGCATATAACCAGTATATTGGGGTGTGTACATGGCCAGGACAGCAGTGTAGAGCACCAAGGGTGCGGGTGGGTGGGTGGGTGTCTGCCAAGGAGTCCCAGCAGTGGACATAGACATGTGAGGGGTGGGTGCCTATCACTCCCAGCAGTGGACAGAGACATGTGAGGGGTGGGTGCCTATCACTCCCAGCAGTGGACAGAGACATGTGAGGGGTGGGTGCAGAGGACTCCTAGCAGTGGACAGACATATGAGGGGTGGGTGCCTATCACTCCCAGCAGTGGACAGAGACATGTGATGGGTGGGTGCAGAGGACTCCCAGCAGTGGACAGACATATGAGGGGTGGGTGCATATCACTACCAGCAGTGGACAGAGATATGGGGGTGGGTGCAGAGGACTCCCAGCAGTGCCCAGAGATATGAGGGGTGGGTGCATATCACTACCAGCAGTGCCAAGACATATGAGGGGTGGGTGCAGAGGACTCCCAGCAGTGGACATAGACATGTGAGGGGTGGGTGCCTATCACTCCCAGCAGTGGACAGAGACATGTGAGGGGTGGGTGCAGAGGACTCCCAGCAGTGGACAGACATATGAGGGGTGGGTGCAGAGGACTCCCAGCAGTGGACAGAGACATGTGAGGGGTGGGTGCAGAGGACTCCCAGCAGTGGACAGACGTATGAGGGATGGGTGCCTATCACTCCCAGCAGTGGACAGAGACATGTGAGGGGTTGGTGCAGAGGACTCCCAGCAGTGGACAGAGACATGTGAGGGGTGGGTGCAGAGGAATACCAGCAGTGGACAGAGACATGGGGGTGGGTGCCTATTACTCCCAGCAGTGGACAGAGACATGTGAGGGGTGGGTGCCTATCACTCCCAGCAGTGGACAGAAACATGTGAGGGGTGGGTGCAGAGGACTCCCAGCAGTGGACAGACATATGAGGGGTGGGTGCCTATCACTCCCAGCAGGGGACAGAGACATGTGAGGGGTGGGTGCAGAGGACTCCCAGCAGTGGACAGACATATGAGGGGTGGGTGCATATCACTATCAGCAGTGGACAGAGATATGGGGGTGGGTGCAGAGGACTCCCAGCAGTGCCCAGATATATGAGGGGTGGGTGCATATCACTACCAGCAGTGCCCAGACATATGAGGGGTGGGTGCAGAGGACTCCCAGCAGTGGACAGACATATGAGGGGTGGGTGCCTATCACTCCCAGCAGTGGACAGAGACATGGGGGTGGGTGCCTATTACTCCCAGCAGTGGACAGAGACATGTGAGGGGTGGGTGCCTATCACTCCCAGCAGTGGACAGAAACATGTGAGGGGTGGGTGCAGAGGACTCCCAGCAGTGGACAGACATATGAGGGGTGGGTGCATATCACTATCAGCAGTGGACAGAGATATGGGGGTGGGTGCAGAGGACTCCCAGCAGTGCCCAGATATATGAGGGGTGGGTGCATATCACTACCAGCAGTGCCCAGACATATGAGGGGTGGGTGCAGAGGACTCCCAGCAGTGGACAGACATATGAGGGGTGGGTGCCTATCACTCCCAGCAGTGGACAGACATATGAGGGGTGGGTGCCTATCACTCTCAGCAGTGGACAGAGACATGTGAGGGGTGGGTGCAGAGGAATACCAGCAGTGGACAGAGACATGTGAGGGGTGGGTGCAGAGGACTCCCAGCAGTGGACAGACATATGAGGGGTGGGTGCCTATCACTCCCAGCAGTGGACAGAGACATGTGAGGGGTGGGTGCAGAGGACTCCCAGCAGTGGACAGACATATGAGGGGTGGGTTCCTATCAATCCCAGCAGTGGACAGAGACATGTGAGGGGTGGGTGCAGAGGACTCCCAGCAGTGGACAGAGACATGTGAGGGATGGGTGCAGAGGACTCCCAGCAGTGGACAGAGACATGTGAGGGGTGGGTTCAGAGGACTCCCAGCAGTGGACAGACATATGAGGGGTGGGTGCCTATCACTCCCAGCAGTGGACAGAGACAAGTGAGGGGTGGGTGCAGAGGACTCCCAGCAGTGGACAGAGACATGTGAGGGTTGGGTGCAGAGGACTCCCAGCAGTGGACAGACATATGAGGGGTTGGTGCCTATCACTCCCAGCAGTGGACAGAGACATGTGAGGGGTGGTTGCAGAGGACTCCCAGCAGTGGACAGAGACATGTGAGGGGTGGGTGCAGAGGACTCCCAGCAGTGGACAGACATATGAGGGATGGGTGCCTATCACTCCCAGCAGTGGACAGAGACATGTGAGGGGTGGGTGCAGAGGACTCCCAGCAGTGGACAGAGACATGTGAGGGTTGGGTGCAGAGGACTCCCAGCAGTGGACAGACATATGAGGGGTGGGTGCCTATCACTCCCAGCAGTGGACAGAGACAAGTGAGGGGTGGGTGCAGAGGACTCCCAGCAGTGGACAGACATATGAGGGGTGGGTTCCTATCAATCCCAGCAGTGGACAGAGACATGTGAGGGGTGGGTGCAGAGGACTCCCAGCAGTGGACAGAGACATGTGAGGGATGGGTGCAGAGGACTCCCAGCAGTGGACAGAGACATGTGAGGGGTGGGTTCAGAGGACTCCCAGCAGTGGACAGACATATGAGGGGTGGGTGCCTATCACTCCCAGCAGTGGACAGAGACAAGTGAGGGGTGGGTGCAGAGGACTCCCAGCAGTGGACAGAGACATGTGAGGGTTGGGTGCAGAGGACTCCCAGCAGTGGACAGACATATGAGGGGTTGGTGCCTATCACTCCCAGCAGTGGACAGAGACATGTGAGGGGTGGTTGCAGAGGACTCCCAGCAGTGGACAGAGACATGTGAGGGGTGGGTGCAGAGGACTCCCAGCAGTGGACAGACATATGAGGGATGGGTGCCTATCACTCCCAGCAGTGGACAGAGACATGTGAGGGGTGGGTGCAGAGGACTCCCAGCAGTGGACAGAGACATGTGAGGGTTGGGTGCAGAGGACTCCCAGCAGTGGACAGACATATGAGGGGTGGGTGCCTATCACTCCCAGCAGTGGACAGAGACAAGTGAGGGGTGGGTGCAGAGGACTCCCAGCAGTGGACAGACATATGAGGGGTGGGTGCATATCACTCCCAGCAGTGGACAGAGACATGTGAGGGGTGGGTGCAGAGGAATACCAGCAGTGGACAGAGACATGTGAGGGGGGGTGCAGAGGACTCCCAGCAGTGGACAGATATGTGAGGGGTGGGTGCCTATCACTCCCAGCAGTGGACAGAGACATGTGAGGGGTGGGTGCAGAGGACTCCCAGCAGCGGACAGACTTATGAGGGGCGGGTGCCTAACACTCCCAGCAGTGCACAGAGACATGTGAGGGGTGGGTGCAGAGGAATACCAGCAGTGGACAGAGTCATGGGGGTGTGTACATCATGATCAGATGAGCACAACTCCATGGGTGTATGTACGCATCCCTAATGTTCGACTATGTTGATAGTGCCATAACAACACATCACTGACAGCAGTGTCCCACTACCATGAGGATGGATGTCCTTCCCCCACTGCATGACACAACACATGTGGGTGTGAGGACAAATGACACATGCATACCCACCCCTGGTGGATGCAGCACAATACACACACAGAGATCATGCCACAAGACTGTATACTCATGTCAATGGCCACTACACTAAGAGAGCCATAGGGAACACACACTGTCACGCACATCCCAGGACTGATAGGAATGTACAGGTGCTGGGACAGCCACCAAGATGTTGCCTCTCATGGAAGGAATAGGGTGAACTTCCCACAGATACAATGCTCACATTTGTCAGTCAGGTGCTCAAATACCCTGCAGAACAAGTACCAAATGTGTGCTAGGCTGCGATAACACACATGCATAGTGCGGAAAATGCTGAATGTCGCCATTAAGGCATGACAACATACTCAATACACAAGAACAGTGACTAGCTAGGATGGCACAGACGATGCAGCCGGAGACATTGCTGAGCAGGCATGGCCATAGTTGAAGGGATCCGTCAGCAACAAAGGAAATGTAGACACAGGTCAGCACAACAAAAGTGCAACTCCCTGCAGGGTAGATGTCAGGTGCCACAGAGGAAGGAACAGTCCTTGGGACAATGTCTCCAAACACAAATAGCACACGCCGACCAAATATACTTTGCAGAGGCATTGTGATGGCATGCAGATACCATGGTCCACCCCATTAGCATCAGACTACAACTTTTTCCTGAAACATAACACATTACCACCACCCCAACTCCGGGACCATCGGCACCCACATCAATACCTGAAATTCAAATGTGTTCAAACTGAACAGAAAATGCTTTATTCAGCATTAAATGAAAATGTAGTTAACAACACTATTTACAAAGGCACATGGCCAGTCCAGATCTGAAGTCCTTGGGGGGGACACATGGCCACGCGTCTCCCCTAGCTTGCCTGCACATTCGAACCCTCAGGTTCCTCGACTGGGGGGGGGGAATCATGTGGGGAAGGACCAGGCACCGCAGGAACAGGAGGTGTAAGGGTAGGTGTGGTGGGTGCAGGGACGGACGCCTCCACCACAGGGGGTAAGGCAGCGCCAAAGGTGGAGGTCAGCTCGGCGCTGCACACTGCTGCCAGGTCGTCCAGCGTCTCCCCTTCACCCGAAGAAAACACAGCCTTAAAGGAGGGGGGGTCGGAGTGATGGGGTGCAGCGCTACTGGGGGAGGGGGGGACAGGGGGGGACTCAACTACCCTACCCGTGGAGTGCCGTTCCCGTTTTCGGGCTGGAGAGACAGAGGGGCTGAGGCCCAGCACAGCCAAGTAGGACTCTTTTTCTGGATGTGTGGTAGGGGAGCCGAGGGGAGTGCCTTTGGAGGGACTGGTTAGTGCGCCATGCGGCCTCGGACTGTGGCTGCGTGTATGCCTGTGTGCCCCAGACCCAGTGGGTGTGCCCTCATCCCCCTGAGTGTGCGTGCCAGGAGGAGTGCGCTTGTCCTTACGTGGTGGTGTGCTGTCTGTGTCTGGTGGGGTGCGTGCTTGGGAATGTCTGTGTGTGCTTGGGACAGGTATGGGAGTGGGAAGTGTGGATGGTGCAGGGGTAGGGGGGGGACGAAGCGCTGCACGTGACTCACTGCTGCCGTCAGTGAAGAGTCCATGGACCTCAGCAACATCAGTTGGTCAGACATCGCTGATGACATGCCCTCCATGTACGACACCATCTGTGTCATCATTCGGGTGTGGCCATGGAGGACATTCAGCAGCGATGTCTGACCAACCTGCAACTGCCGCAGAATGTCCACAGACTCTGCAGTGAGGGCAGCAGGAGGGACAGGGGCAGGGGGTGCGGTGCCTGGCACGAAGGAGACACGGTGTTGCCTAGCACGGACAGAAGGGACCGAAGCAACTGGGAGGGCAGTGATGGGAATAGAGGGGGCGGTAACAGATGTAGTGCTGCTGCCAGGTGTCGTGGCAGCCTCCGCCCCCTGGAGGAGTTCAGCATCGGACCCGTCTGCGTCGTAGTCAGTGTTGTCACTAGACAGGTCCTCCGCCTGACTCCCCTCGCCCTCCGTGCCACTTGCTCCCGCAGACTCCGCAGCAGTGGTGGCAGCGGTGCTGGATCCCTCCTCCACGTCCGTGCAGGTGTCTCCCTCGGTGTCCTCTGATGATGCTGTGGGCAAGGTGAAGAGACAAATCAGTCACCTGTATACAACAGACACATGAGTCCCAATAAAAATGTCACAGTGCATATCAGGAAACGCATCATGAGTAACATCTAGAATAGTCCGCACATATGTAACCCTGCACTCCCCAGTTGGTTGACCCACCATGACACTTGGAAACAATGGAGATCATGACACAACAGCAAATAACTTGATATCGAATTATACTGAGAAGCTAGTGTCTGGGGACATTTGAGCACAGCAAGAATATGAATCCATGCCACCTCTTGTTCACTGTAAACGAACAGTATTGGTGCACCCCAGGCCAAATAACATACCTCAATACTTAAGGTGTCCCCACACTCTGAGACCTGTGAGTACTTAGGAAACCATAGCCAAAAACATTGCTATCCCTTGGGACTCACAACACTTTACACAATGTACATGTTTAGAATGTGTGAATGTGCCACTTCGTGAACAGAAGACACATCTGACTGTATGACAGAAGTCACACAATGATGTGCACACAAAAATACATTTACACAGTCATTGTATGAGCTGGCAGCCGAATTCTAAAAAGCCACTGTAAATAAGAAATGGGGTATCAGTAAGTAAATATACATGGCACCGCGGTGGTCTGGATGACCTGACGCTCGTAAGTTTGTATCAGCAACTACCAAGGACTTACACACATGCAAACACACTGTGTGAACATGGATATGTATATTCAGAAAACAAGTGGTAATCAAACTGTGCCTTCCAGTGAAATGTGCCTGCGTGTCCACAGAAAGTGTAAAAGTACTTTATTTTGCACTTCCCTGGGAGACATCTGTCATGCAGGCACATTATTGTCCTTCACAACCAACTAGCAAAAAGAAGCATATGAAAAATGGAGACATGTTGACAAGTGTAGTGAGTGCCAAGGTACAATACTTATTGACTAAAAACTTGAATCATGCCACCTGTCACATGGACATCCGTACCATGATGACACAGTTGGCAACACATCTGACCCACTGCCTGTCATGTGGAGTGGCACACATGTCCAAACACAGGACAATGCATTAGCTAATGGGCCTGCAATGTGTCGGGATAAGGAGCACCTGCACTGAGGAGACACCCTCATGGCAAGAAAGAATGTCCACACAGATGTCAGCACACACAGACCAAACTACGTAGCATCTCGCCCACACACTGGTGGCAAAAATGGATGAGCATGAGCCATGTATTTCCATTTTTGACACATGCTGCAAAGCACAAACATTAAATCCAGCACAACATGACTGGGTCACTGCATGTTGAGTGTCTGTCCAGACAATTATCACACACAGGTCAGACCCAGCAAGGAGACATAAGGTTTGGACATGTAGGCCTTGCCCGCCCAAACCCCCCATACCTGAGACAATGTGATTGAGACAGATCCTGAAGTGACACCTCTTAATCTGGGGTTTACTCTAATGTGCATCAAGAATTCCCAAATGTACTCCACATCACCTCGTGAGGCTGCCAACACATATTTGTGACCAACAACCATCAACAGATAGTTTTACATAGACACACAGGCACTGCCCAGTGTGAGGATGCACAAGCAAAATGGGGTCAGCCTGTATAATGGGCACATGTAGCACACTTCAGATAAATACAAATGAGGGCAGGGAACTATGCCACAGAGGCCAAACTATGCTGAACACACAGAGAATGGGCACAGTGTTGGATGACACACATGATTCCGAGGCATGGGTGTCTTAGGGGACTGTAGTGGGAACACTGATCCATGGTCCTGGAATTATCTGACTGTAACCTGAGCTACCGTCCCGGCACTATGCATATCTCCCACTCATGCACATCATGTCTGAGGCCACTACATTGTTAATGCATGCTGCAAGTCTGTTCATTTGAAAACTCACACCCCTATGTTGAGACTCAGCATAATTGCCAACTAATATGGACACCCAAATGACTGTACAGGACAGGGCACAGGCAAGGTAACAACACATGTCTCAGACCCCCCCCGATGCAGAAAGCAATGTGCACTTGGATTAACTGGCAGCCTAGATGACCATGTGCAATAGTGATTACACACAGACCAGGGAACACATGTCATTTAGGGGAAGGGAGGAGGAACAGCACCGTTTGACTTTGGGGAACAGGATTTGCACTGCACAAATTAACCCTCGCTGTGTATCCAGGCAACTGAGCACTTCCAAAAGCTGGTGACACACAACAAACACATATGTACCTACCCCCTTCCTGCTGCTGCAACTCCTGTAACCGCCTATCCAAGTCAGGGAAGACCACCGCCAGGACACGCTTCATCTGTTGGGTCAGTCGTCGGTCCCCGCCGTGCTTGTGTGGAGGTGAGTCTTTCAGCTGCCACCGGGTGATCCTCGGGGTCCAGCACCGGATGTCCTGCCAGCGTTTCCTCACCTGGGCGAGGCACCGACTGCGACCTTCCACAGATCTCACGGCCCTGACGGCCTGCTTCCATATCTCCCCCTTGGCGTAGGCAGTTACCTGTGAGGATGACAAAGTGAGACAACATCACTACACCTGCTCCATGTCACAGTGACACACATTTGAACATCTTTGATATGTTGAACAGGGCATAGTAGGCTGGCAACAAATTGCACCTTTGTCATAGGGACATTAGCCTATGTGGAAGCCCCAATGCACTACATGGCATTGAAAGTACACAGGTGGCATGATGGGTGCAACACACTGCTCGTACACGTACGTCTACACACTGGTAGTCCACATATGTGTACACACTGGTCGTACACATACGTGTACACACTGGTAGTACACGTACGTGTATGACCAGTGGGTACACGTTGGTGTACACACTGCTCGTACACGTACGTCTATACACTGGTCGTTCACGTATGTGTACACACTGGTCGTACACGTATGTGTACACACTGGTAGTCCACGTACGTGTACACACTGGTAGTACACGTACGTGTACGACCAGTGGGTACACGTTGGTGTACACACTGGTCGTACACGTACGTCTACACACTGGTAGTCCACGTACGTGTACACACTGGTCGTACATGTACGTGTACGAGCAGTGTGTACACGTACGTGTACGACCAGTGTGTACACGTACGTGTATGACCAGTGTGTACACGTACGTGGACTACCAGTGTGTAGACGTATGTGTACGACCAGTGTGTACACGTACGTGTACGACCAGTGTGTACACATATGTGGACTACCAGTGTGTAGACGTACGTGTACGAGCAGTGTGTACACGTTCGTGTATGAGCAGTGTGTACATGTACGTGTACGACCAGTGTGTACACGTACGTAGACTACCAGTGTGTACACGTTGGTGTACACACTGGTCGTACACGTACGTCTACACACTGGTAGTCCACGTACGTGTACACACTGGTAGTACACGTACGTGTGTAAGGTCCGTACACACACCCGTACTCCGGCGGGAACACCAATGTGATGATACGGACCATTCACACGCCCTCAGAGCGTGTGTATGGTGCGTTTCACAGCTTACACAGGTGATAGGAGGCGCACACGAATGGAATGGAGGTGTCAGACTCGTGCACGGCTGTACATCAAGTCATTGTCATTGCAGTCCTACATGTGCAGGGCCTAGGTGTGTCAGGCAGTGATGTGGCACATGTCTCCTCATGTTTTAGCACAATAGATGTGTGATGACCTGTGTACACATGTCATGTGTGATGGGGCAGTATGTGGCACACTCCCCCTTCCCACTTAGCACATGTCTGCATGTAGTACAAACGTGTCGAGCACTGCATCACTGGTATGGCACAGTCACCAACACCCGCAAATGTCCCCTGATGCCAGGGACAGAGACACTAACACCTGACATCTAAGTACCAGCGTGCCCCGATGTGACTATGTCCTGTGTGCGTCATGTGTTCCCATGAGCTTGCTGTTGTTGTTCCGTCAACTGCATCTGCTGCTGCTGCATCCAACATGTGTCTGTGTGTAGATGGGCATGGCACACATATACGCACACCATGCCACATGTGGATTCACACGTTACGTGTGTCTGGATGCTTCAAAGATGATTTTATGACATGAGGACATATATGCACCGTATCCATGTCTGTGTTTTTGTTTTTCACGTGTACCCCTTCATCGCTATGTGTATGATCTGTACATTTCCAATGACATGCGACCTGTGCGTCTAGCTTGCCGCCAGCAATCTGTATGAGATGACATCCTTCAAATGCAGATATGTGGATGTATGTCACTCCTGTGATGTCTCTGGCTGTTCACTTACACTGGCCCACAGCTAGTTTTGGGCCATGTCATGTAGAACTTGACTATCAACGGGTGTAGCTGGCTTGTTGTAGGAGTATCACCTGGCTGGCATACGTGTCCTGGATGTATAGCACAGACCTGACTCTGTATTTAGCAGATGTGTAGTAGCAGTTGAGCATGTGCTCAGTTCATTGACATTGATGTTGTTAGGTACTCACTCTTCGTTATTCCTTCCAATTTTCTGCAGGGCACCGCCTCTCCCCCGACCAATGCCAGACTTGGGTGCCATGAGGGAACGTGACTGCATAAGACGTTACCGCTTCTCGCAACAGTTGATTGAGGACTTGACCGCAAAGCTTGAACAACACCTCCAACCGCGACACAGGTATCCTACTGCGCTGGCCCCCAAGATGAAGGTGATGGCAGCCCTACATTTTTTTGCCACCGGTACGTTTCAATTCACCATAGCTGATGTGGGTGGCATGTCACAGACCATGTTCAGCCGTGTCCTGCATGATTTTTTAGAAGCCATGTTGGAGCACCTGGATGAATTCATCCATTTTCCAACTCGTGAGCCGTTGACAGGTGTCAAGGGTGAGTTCTATGCCGTGGGAGGGATGCCCCATGTCATTGGGTCTATTGATGGGACACATGTGGCTTTGGTACCACCACAGGCACAGGAGGTCGCCTATCGCAACCGTAAACATTACCACTCTATAAATGCCCTTGTGGTGTGTCTTGCTAACATGCTGATTTCCCATGTCTGTGCATGTTTTCCAGGGTCAGCACACGATGCCTACATCATGAGGCGTAGCAGGGTGCCAGAAATGATGCTGGGGCTGCACAACGAACGAGCATGTCTTGTTGGTGGGTATTCTCTGTTTGTCCTCTGTTTTGCGCTATTTTTGTATCTTACGGCATCTACTGACCCACTTCTTTACATGATGTTTCCATGTAGGGGACTCTGGCTATCCCAACATGCCATGGCTGATGACGCCCCTCCGTAACCCCAGAACAGCTGCAGATCACCGTTACAACAACGCACATGGGCAGACCAGGCAAGTGATTGAGAGGACGTTTGGCCTCCTGAAGAGCAGATTCCGGTGCCTACACAAGACAGGCGGGTCCCTCCCATATGCACCGGTGAAGGCCTGCAAGATCTTCCTCGTGTGCTGCATGCTGCACAACATGGCAGTGGAGAAGGCTGTGCCACTCATCCTGGATCCAGATGAGCAGGAACATCCACCTGTGGAGGATGAAGGGCTTGGTCACGAGGCAAGTGACGATGAGGAGGAGGACGACATGCGGAGTCAGCTCATACGCAACTTCTTTTCATAATGGTGAGTCCATGGGTCTGAGTGTGCACGCCTGGAGCCTTGTGTTGCATGTGTTGTAATGCGTGTGTCCAGCTGACTGTATGCTAAGTGACTTTGATGTGTGTTCAGATGTGTCACTCGAGTGATGATGTCCTTCCACACATGCCATTGACAGCCAGGTGCTCCTCACCCTCACCAAAGACGCAGCCATTGGCAGTTCCAGCATTCAAGAAGGCATGAGATCCATTGATGGATGGCTGAACATCAGCCACCTGAGGCTGAACTTGTACAGGACTGAGGTAATCATCTGAGGATTGTCCCCTTACAGGTGGGTCAACTGCTTGTGTCCCACCCGCAAGAGCCCTGCACATGCACCCAGTGGCCACGCACACAAGATGGTGTGCATCATGGAATTGTCACTCACATTTGCCATGCTAAGCACCAGCATCTGTACCTCAGGGTGCAACACCCTCTGCATGATGCACATGACCCACAGATAGATCCACTCCAGGGAAAGACAGACCATGCCCCAGGAGCACGACACCAGCCGTGTCAACTACTGCCCCGCCCTCTACGGAGCAAGTACATCCTAACACCTGGAAAACCAGTCCACATCCAGGCTGCATGTGCACACCTCAGCTTCAACATCCTATGCCCCAGCCACATCACCGTCCACCAGAGATAGCTGCAATGTTTCACTGTGTGCTGCAGAATGACCTTCAGACTCCTCACCCACACTCAGGAGGCAGGACACAACCCCAGACTCCACACCAACCATGGCCGTCTGTCATCCGAGACCTCGTTGTGCCAACTCCGTGCATCCAAACTTGCCCTGGCCACCATTCTTCACATCCACCGTACTCCAGCATGCTGGACAGAGTTCTCCCACTTGGCAAGACATACCTGCTACTCCATCCCCGGCAACATCCACATGAGCCATGACCTCTACGCCTTCAGGATACTCTTCCCAATTGGTCTGTCCGCACAGTAATGCATGCCCCCCCTGAGCATCTTGAGGCCATCACGGGTGAGTATTGTGCTCCATGTCTGTATAGTATGATACATTGTGACCCATGTGTTTCCTGTCCCAGACTCAGATTCCAGGGTATGAATGGCTGGAGTTAGATCAACACTCATGCATAGTTTGACATTTCGCACACGTAGGTTGTGTACTCATTCACAATGAATGCAACATGTAATTGTAGAAAAAGAGATTTATTCTCGGTGGGGGGCCTGTTTAGTGTGGAAAAATAGGTGCTATACAGTGTGCATGGAATCCAAAGTTCACAGGGGGAGATGGCATCCTTGTCAGTTGGAGTCATCAGAGTCCAGACTACAGTGTTGGTCATCATTGGTCAGACTGTGACCAGCAAGTCTATGTGGCAGAGAATGTCATTGGATGAGGTGCTGCTGTTGTGCCAGAGGGCCAGGTGACCTGGGAGATGTGGATGGTCCGCTGCCTCTCGCGGTCTTTTCCGTGGACGACCCACCTTCCTTGCGGGACCCTCAGATGCAGGCCTTGACGATGCTTGGGACGCTCCGTCGGATGAATCCTCCTCCTCCTCCCTCCCTGTGGCTGGTGCTGGTCTTTGCCTTGTGGCACAGGGAGGGTTGCCCATGTTGTCGGCGATCCGACGGAGTGAACGGCTTATGTCCGTTTGCACCGCCAGGAGCTCAGCCAGTCTTGCCTCCATCCGTCCTCGGTGTTGTTGTTGACTGGCGTGTTGCTCGGCCTGCTGGTTCTTCATCTCGTTGAGGGTCCCCACTACCTGGCTGATTCCCCTGGTGTCACGCCGGTATGTCTCCAAGATGTGGCGTATGTGTGACATACCGGTTCCCTCAGCTGGCTGGTCAGGTTCGCGCCTCTGCCTGCCTCCACTCCCACCACCCCTGCCCACACGAGCCTGGACTGCCGTTGTGGGCACATCGGGTCTACCGGACCCCTGAGGGATGGCATTTGCAGGGTTGTCTGCCTCCTCCTGGGTGGCCGGAGAACCTTGTCCATCCAGGTCAGACTGGCTCAGTTGTTCTGTGCGGGCAGGGCTCCTGGGTGTCTCCTGGGATGTGGCAAGAATGGGGGTGGTGGTTGGCACAGATGTACCTGACGCAGGTGCTGCAGGGGCTGGGGCACCAGAGGGTCCAGGTTGGTTGGGGTCATCCACAGAGTGCTGAGAGTCGTCGCTGCCGGTTGGATCATCTTCCTGCCGAGCCTGGGCCTGTGATTGTTCCCCCCCAGTGTTGGGGGGAGATCCATGACGTTGCCCTGTGTGTGAGAGAGAGAGACAATGTTAATGCTGTTTCATGCAACATCCATGTTTCATACATGTTCAGGTTGCCACAGTTACTCCAGGTAGTTGTATGTGCCTAGCATTCACATCAATGTTCACTTGTGGATGGGTATGTTGCAGGGGACTGATTGAAAGGTTATCCAGGGTCTTTGACATGTCACATTTGGCCTTGGATGCTTTTTTGGCTGAGGCTTGATCTTGTGTCACATGTCCATTGTGAGAGTGTGTGACTCCCTTGGCGGCCCCGAGGGTGTGTGCTTGTGTGAGGGGTGAGCGATCATCACTCATCCCGACGCTGTTCAACATCCACATGGCCCCCTCACACAAGTGGCCCGCCACCACAACCTCTAAGACATCTCCTACGCCGACGACACCCAGCGCATCCTCTCCCTCACCAAGGACCCTCACACTGCCAAGACAAACATCCACGAGGGTCTGAGGGCCATAGACGACTGGATGCGGAGTGGCCATTGTTGGACCCGGCCTCGTGGCATGGTCCTTACCCCCGTGGATTGTGCCCGTTCCCTGCCCCGGCCTTCACGGGCCACCCTTCCGAACTGCACCGAGACCCCTCATCCCGAGCCGCACGAGGTCGCAGACCCCTCGTGGCTCCGCCATCTTGTTGGCACCCACGTGACTCTGTGCACCAGCCAGCGCGACCCCGCTCAACCCGGCCTCGACCCCAGCGAAGCCCCGACATCGAGGCACCACGAACTGGCCAGGGGGTGCCGCAGGAACCATTCATCGCCCCTGGCGGAGGACAGTATCGATGGGAACCCCAACTGTCCTCCCCTCTCGAGGTGTGATCGCCCTGCAACTCCCTTGGGCCTGGCGCCTCTCCTGCTGGGCGTCTGGCCACCTCCACCCGGCCTCTCCGCCCCCACCGGGCACCTGGGTCCGGACATCAAAGGGCTCCAGACCTATATCTGGGGTGACCCCGCCACAGATCGGCAGTTGTATCCCGGAGTCGAGAGCCCTGCTGATTGAATCGCGGCTGACCCTACGGAGAAGAACTCTTGTCGGAACCATCACGAGCCCTGCTGACTGCGTCGCGGCTCCTTCTTGAACACTTTGAAGCCACCTGGAACATCGGAGCCCTGCTGACGCTGTCGCGGCCCAACCTCGCTGAAACCTCCCTCGGAGCCCTGCTGACGACGTCGCGGCTCGAGCTGAGCAGAAACCATCTTGAGAGCCCTGCTGATTGGATCGCGGCTCTCCACGAACTGTACGCCGGAGCCCTGCTGACGCCGTCGCGGCTCGACCCCTCCGAGATCCGGAGGTCCTCCAGCTTGAGGATAAGAACTGGGCCCCAGGTACCCTCGTACCACACTCCTGCCAAAGACTGTCCCGCTACCCCTACCCTTCCAAAGAGACACTGAGACTTTTGGTGGATCCCTCGATCCCTTCGTGTAAATATTGACCTCGTAACCTTTTTATTGCTGATAAAGAATTGCTTGTCTTGAGACAACCTCCTTGAGTCCTGTGTGGTGGTGTTACTGTGCTAGTACGTGATAGGAGAAGGATCTCTCAGGAGACTTCTCGGCAGCGCTCGGCTACTTCGTACGAGTGTGAGGGCCCCCCTTGGTGGTCTCGCCGACTCCTCGGGGTCCGCCTTCCAACATTTGGTGGCCAGCGACGGGATCCGAGCCGAACGCAGTACGTACCAGCCAGTACCCACTAGCTACCCATCCAAACGAACAGTAATCATGAGCAGCCAGGAAAACAACGCGACAATGGAGTTCCAGCCCGAACGGCTGGAAGAATATACGCACAAAGAGTTAAAACAGTTCTGCAAAGACAAAGGCATTGCAACCACCGGCCTAGGTACCAAAGAGGAGATGCAGAAAGCTCTGAGGACATGGCTGGAGGCCGGGGCAGGCCCCTCCCAGGAAGAAGGTCCCTTGCCCCTGACTGAGACCACATCAACCGCACTGACTCCGGCAACCGGAGGAAGAAAGAGCCTAGAAACCGGCCTCTCCGAAGAAGAAATACGAGAGCGGGAGAAGGTCCGGAACCACGAGCTAGAGCTCGCACGACTGCGGCTGGACAGCGAACTCCAGCTGGCGGAAAAGAAACTGGCCCTAGAGCAGCTACGGCTTCAAGAGGAGATAGAGGAGAAGAGGCGACACCGGGAGTTGGAGGAAAAGAAACTGACCCTTGAGCACGAGCGCAGTCTCAAGGAGCTCGAAATCAAGGCCAAGAACGGAGGGACCAACGCCCCCAGTACTAGAGACACTCTACCGCCTGCCGAGACCAAGGTACATATCCCGAAAGAGGTCGTCAAGGAGTACTACAAGAATGACGACATCCAACAATGGTTCAAGGCCTACGAGGTGGCCATGACCTCTCATCGGGTGCCCCGAAAAGACTGGGGCGCGGGCCTGTGGGGGCGGTTCCTGAGTGAGGGTCGAGACACACTGCTCCAGCTGCCGGAGGAGGTGATGACCTCCTACGATCACATGAAGGAGGCTCTGCTCACCCGCTACGGGCTAACCGCAGAAATGTACCGCCAGCGGTTCAGAGACTGCAAGAAAATCCCGGGTACCACCTGGGTGGAATATGTGGACTTTTTCAGTCGGGCCCTAGAAGGGTGGATCAAAGGTAGCAAAGTAACCACCTACGGGCAGCTGCTCGACCTCATCGTGTGGGAACATCTCTCCAACAATTGCTTCGTGGAACTGAGACAGCACCTCCTCGACAGCAAAATGACCGACCCGCGAAAACTCGCCGTCGAGGCCGATCGATGGGTCAACTCCCGGGTCCCCCGGAACTCAATGGGGGAGTACCAGAGGAACCCCACCGGACCCCCCACCAACGCGGTGGAGGGGGAGGGCCGAACAGGAACCGAGACCCTCCCGCCGGGGCCCCCAGGAGCCCCCCTCGAGGGCCACCGCAGCAACAACTCTCCCCGAGCCTAGCCCGAAGGGGGGCGCCCCCAGCCAGACCCGGACCACAGCCACGAGTAACGTGCTACGGCTGCCAACAAACCGGACACTATGCCAGCGATCCGGTCTGCCCCCTGAACCGAAGAAACGGGGCCGGCGGGCCCCCGCCCCGACAGCTGGTGGCCGCCGCCCTGGGAGAAGGAGAAGAGGAAGAGGAGACCCTCGACCGAGGGACCACTGAATGGGAGCCGGCAGCCATGTCCCTGGTCTGCCTGGGTAGCCGAGAAATGGTACCCTGCACCCCCATCCCAAGCAACACCCAGAAGTACCGGCAGCAGGTTACGGTCAATGGACAACGGGCCGAAGCCCTTCGTGACACCGGCGCCAGTGTCACCGCTGTCCGCTGCCACCTGGTGACCCCCGAACAGATCCTACCGAATGTGCTGTGTCCCGTCCGGACGGCCGACAACAGCGAAAGCCTGTGCCAGATGGCCCTGGTCCCCTTCGAGTGGGGAGGGGTGACGGGCCTGCTGAAGGTGATGGTACGCAACGACGCCCCCGTCGACTGCCTCCTGGGGAACGACTTGGAGAGTTCCCCCTGGGCTCAAGTAGAGCGAGGAGAGCACCTCCGAATGCTGGGACTATCTGACTGGGCCTGTGCCATCACCCGGTCCATGACCGCCCGGGCCCCCCGCTCATCCTCAGCCTCCGGGGCCGCCCAGCCCGAGGGGCTCGCACCACCTCCCGCCAGCAGCGAGGGGGAGGCGGACACCGACCCTGGACCTAGTGAATCCTCCCCCGAAGAGATGGCTTCCCCGTGCGCCCTACCAGAGCTGACACAATGGCGACACGAAGGGGGCCCCACCCGGGAGCAGTTCCAACAAGAGCAGCAGTCCTGCCCCACTCTCGAAGGGGTCCGCCAACAAGCGTCCGCCCAAACCAACGGGGACCAGACCGGCACCCACTGGGTCTACTGGGCCGAGGGCCTGCTATACAGTGAGCAGAAAGTGGCAGAACTCGGGGCCAGCCGAGTGTTGGTGGTCCCCCTCCGCTTCCGGGAGTTCCTGCTCAACCTGGCACATGATGTGCCCCTCGCCGGACACTTGGGTCAAGACAAAACGTACAGCCGTCTGGTGACCCACTTCTACTGGCCCCGGATGCGGAGAGACGTGGACAACCACTGCCGGTCCTGCCAGACCTGCCAAGCCAGCGGGAAGACGGGGGGTCGGGTCAAGGCCCCCCTCCAACCCTTTCCAGCCGTCAGCACCCCGTTCGAACGGGTCGGAATCGATATCGTGGGGCCCCTGGACCCCCAGACCGCCCTGGGCCACCGCTTCATCCTGGTCCTCGTGGACCACGCCACCAGGTACCCGGAGGCGGTCCCGCTAAGAACTATAACAGCCCCCGTGGTAGGCCGGGCCTTAATGGGGATCTTCTCCCGAGTGGGATTTCCCCGCGAAGTGGTGAGCGACAGAGGCACGAACTTTATTTCCAGATACATGCGGTCCCTGTGGCAGCAGTGCGGGGTCACATACAAGTTCACGACCCCCTATCACCCTCAGGGGAACGGACTGGTTGAGCGGTTCAACAGAACATTAAAGGGAATGATCCAGGGCCTAGAAGAGCCCCTCAGGCGGAGATGGGATGTCCTGCTGCCGTGCCTCCTGTTTGCCTATCGGGAGGTCCCGCAGAAGTCCCTGGGGTTCAGCCCGTTTGAACTATTGTACGGACACCCGGTCCACGGACCGCTCAGCCTGGTCAAAGAGAGCTGGGAGACGAAGCCCCAAGGCGCCCCTCCTGACGTCTACCGATACCTCCTGACCCTCCGAAACCAGACCCGCAAGTTCCGAGCCATGGCCGAAGCCAACCTTGAGGCCAGCCAGGAGGACATGAAGCGGTGGTACGATCGGAACTCCTCTACCATAGAATTCGAGTCAGGTCAGAAAGTATGGGTCATGGCCCCGGTTGAACCCGGCGCCCTCCAGGACAAGTGGACCGGGCCATTCAAGGTAGTGGAGAAGAAAAGTCCCGTCACCTACCTGGTCGACCTGGAGTCCCCCCGGAACCCCCTCCGGGTCCTACATGCTAACAGGCTAAAACCCCACTTTGCCCGGACCGAACTGAGCCTGCTACTGGCGACCGACGAGGGGGGCGAGGACGACTCCGAGCCCCTGCCCGACCTCTTGCAGTCCAACGTCCATGATGGAACAATCGAGGGTGTCCAACTCGCCTCTTCCCGGCTCCGGAACAGCGCAACGACTGCCAGCAACTGCTGCAGGACTACGCAGCCCTCTTCTCCCTCACCCCGGGGGTGACCCACTGGTGCGTCCACGACGTCGACACCGGGGAGAGCCCCCCCCGTGCGACACAGAGCCTACCGGGTACCCGACCGAGTGCGGGCATGCATCCAGGCCGAAGTAACGAAGATGCTGGCCCTGGGGGTCATCGAACCCTCCGACAGCCCGTGGGCCAGCCCTGTCGTCCTGGTGCCAAAGGCCTCAGCTCCCGGCCACCCCCCGGAGTTGCGATTCTGCGTGGACTACCGAGCCCTGAATGCAGTGACCAAGACGGACGCCCACCCTATACCCCGGGCCGACGAACTCATCGACCGCTTAGGGGCCGCTCGCTACTTGAGCACGCTGGACCTCACCGCCGGGTACTGGCAGATCCAGCTCACCCCCAGCGCCCAAGAAAGATCCGCCTTTTCGACCCCGGATGGGCATTACCACTTTCGGGTGATGCCCTTCGGAATGAAGAACGCCCCGGCCACTTTTCAAAGACTGGTGAACAAGGTTTTGGCCGGGCTTGAGGCCTTCAGCGCGGCCTACCTAGATGACATTGCCGTGTACAGCAACCACTGGGCAGAGCACCTCCTTCACATTAAAGCCGTCCTGGCCGCCCTCCAGCGGGCCGGGCTCACAATCAAGGCCAGCAAATGCCAGATCGGCCACGGATCCGTGACCTACCTGGGCCATCAAGTGGGGAGCGGGCAGGTGGCCCCTCTCCAACCGAAAATAGATGCCATCCAGGCCTGGGAACCCCCCACTACCCAGACCGCTGTCCGGGCCTTCCTGGGTCTCACCGGATACTACCGGCGGTTTATCCGGGACTATGGGAGCATTGTTGGCCCCCTCACAGAGCTAACGTCCAAAAAGCAGCCCAAGAAGGTGCACTGGACACCCCGCTGCCAAGCAGCCTTCGACACCCTAAAGACCGCAATGTGTACTGCTACAGGCCCCTGACTACAATAAGGAGTTCGTGGTGCAGACGGACGCCTCCGAGTATGGGATCGGGGCCGTCCTGTCCCAGGCCGATGAAAAGGGGCTCGACCGACCAGTGGCCTTCATCAGCCGACGGCTACTGCCCCGGGAGCAACGATGGAGCACCATCGAGCGTGAGGCCTTCGCTGTGGTGTGGGCCCTCAAGAAACTCCGGCCCTACCTCTTCGGTACCCACTTCCGGGTCCAGACCGACCACCGGCCCCTGCGGTGGTTAATGCAAATGCGGGGCGAGAACCCCAAGCTGCTGCGGTGGTCCATCTCGCTATAAGGGATGGACTTTGACGTTGAACACCGGCCCGGCAATGACCACGCCAACGGACTGTCCCGCTTCTTCCGCCTTGACGAGGAGAATCCCCAAGGAGATGGGTGACTCTCCATGCCTTCGGCTGGGGGGGACGCCTGTTGGACCCGGCCTCGTGGCATGGTCCTTACCCCCGTGGATTGTGCCCGTTCCCCGCCCCGGCCTTCACGGGCCACCCTTCCGAACTGCACCGAGACCCCTCATCCCGAGCCGCACGAGGTCGCAGACCCCTCGTGGCTCCGCCATCTTGTTGGCACCCACGTGACTCTGTGCACCAGCCAGCGTGACCCCGCTCAACCCGGCCTCGACCCCAGCGAAGCCCCGACATCGAGGCACCACGAACTGGCCAGGGGGTGCCGCAGGAACCATTCATCGCCCCCGGCGGAGGACAGTATCGATGGGACCCCCAACTGTCCTCCCCTCTCGAGGTGTGATCGCCCTGCAACTCCCTTGGGCCTGGCGCCTCTCCTGCTGGGCGTCTGGCCACCTCCACCCGGCCTCTCCGCCCCCACCGGGCGCCTGGGTCCGGACATCAAAGGGCTCCAGACCTATATCTGGGGCGACCCCGCCACAGATCGGCAGTTGTATCCCGGAGTTGAGAGCCCTGCTGATTGAATCGCGGCTGACCCTACGGAGAAGAACTCTTGTCGGAACCATCACGAGCCCTGCTGACTGCGTCGCGGCTCCTTCTTGAACACTTTGAAGCCACCTGGAACATCGGAGCCCTGCTGACGCTGTCGCGGCCCAACCTCGCTGAAACCTCCCTCGGAGCCCTGCTGACGACATCGCGGCTCGAGCTGAGCAGAAATCATCTTGAGAGCCCTGCTGATTGGATCGCGGCTCTCCACGAACTGTACGCCGGAGCCCTGCTGACGCCGTCGCGGCTCGACCCCTCCGAGATCCGGAGGTCCTCCAGCTTGAGGATAAGAACTGGGCCCCAGGTACCCTTGTACCGCACTCCTGCCAAAGACTGTCCCGCTACCCCTACCCTTCCAAAGAGACACTGAGACTTTTGGTGGATCCCTCGATCCCTTCGTGTAAATATTGACCTCGTAACCTTTTTATTGCTGATAAAGAATTGCTTGTCTTGAGACAACCTCCTTGAGTCCTGTGTGGTGGTGTTACTGTGCTAGTACGTGATAGGAGAAGGATCTCTCAGGAGACTTCTCGGCAGCGCTCGGCTACTTCGTACCAGTGTGAGGGCCCCCCTTGGTGGTCTCGCCGACTCCTCGGGGTCCGCCTTCCAACAGCCATCTAACACTGAACTCGGACAAGATGGAGGTCCTTATCCTGGGACCCACACCCTCACCCTGGGACGACTCCTGGTGGCCAATCGCTCTGGGGACATCACCGACACCCCCCAAACACGCACGCAACCTAGGATTGATCCTCGCATCCTCCCTCTCCATGTCCAAGCAGGTCAACGGCGTCTCCTCCTCCTGCTACGACACCCTACGCACGCTCCGCTGGATCTACTGGTGGATCCCGACTTAAACAAGTAGAACAGTGACACAGGCCCTCGTCAGCAGCTGACTGGACTACACCACTGCACTCTACGCAGGACTCCCATCCACACACCAACGGCGGATACTACGCTTCTGCAACGCCTTGGGACAAGTGATCTTCAACGCCCCCCGCGACAGTCACATCAACCCCCTCCTGAGAGACCTGCACTGGGTCCACATCGACAAGAGGATCACCTGTAGGCTCCTCAGCCACGCACACAAGGCACTCCACACCGCTGGACAAGCCTACCTGCACATCAGACTCAGCTTCTACACCCCCACCCGCAAGCTCCGCTCCGGCATCCTCACCCTCGCAGCTGTCGCCCGCATCCAACGTACGCCCGCCTGCAGCAGATCCTTCTCCTACCTCGCCACCAGGAGCTTGAACACCCTCCCAACCCACCTACGATTGACCCAAGGCCTACTTGCTTTCTGATGTCTCCTCAAGACCTGTCTCTTCGAGCAGTATTGGAACCCCCCCCCCACCCTCAGCGCCTTGACACCCTCACAGGTAAGTAGCGCGCCCTACAAGTACCCAGATCGATTGTTGATTGATTGACGGTGCCTGCTGGTGGGTGTAGTGTGATTTGGCAGTTGGTCTCCCAGGTGATGTATCTGTCCCCCCATGGTGCATGCTGCAATGTCAGTGAGTGTGAGTTCCTGTCCTAGATATCTGAGCTGGTTGTGTTTGTGTTAGATTTTGCAGTCGTCACAGGAGGGCCTTGTGCTCCCTGCAGCAGGGCCAAGTGTCAGCTACCTTGTCAGTACTTTGCCAGTCCCTGTGCATTGCGCATGGTGCATGGGTATGTACCTGGGCCATATGGGCTGAGGGCATTGGTGTCTGTTTCAGAGTTGTACAATATGTTTAGTGATCCCCACCCTCCCAGCATCACGGCCATCCTGTCTTGGGTTTGTGGTTTGTGTAGGCTGGGATATGGCATGGCCTTGCTTTGTAAATGGGGCATACTCATGTTAGTGGCCTGAGCGTTGTTTAGAGTGTGGTTGTGTCAGGTGAGGGCTTGGGGGTAGGTTAGTGCATTTGTTGTAGTTGGGGTGTGGATGCCATTCCCCCATGTTACGTGAGTTGTTTGTGTACTCACCAGGCTCTTGGACTCCTTGGACTCCGTGTACTCCCACCGGCGGAAGGAGGGCCATCACCTTCTCCTCCCAGGGATGGTAACATACCGGTCTGTGGGGCAGCCCACCTCCTGTGATGTTACTCTGGACGTATTCCTCGTTCATTTTGCGCTTGACTGCCCTGCGCAGATCGTACCACCTGGCTTGACATTCATTCCTGGTCCTTCTGATGGGCGCAACAGCATTCACCCGATCGACGATCCTCTGCCACAGGCTAGTTTTTTGGGATATGTTGGTCTGTCTGACCAATGTTCCAAACAGCTGTGGCTCGACTTTGATGATTTCGTTGACAAGGATGTCCAGCTCCTCCGTTGTGAACTTTGGATTCTTGTCTGTGGGCATGGTGTGGGGTGTGGGTGTGGATGGTTGTGGGTGTGTGGGTGTGAATGTGTAGGTGTGTGTGCATGTGTAGAGGGGGTCTGTGTGAAGGAGGTTGTGTGAAGGTGTGTGAGTTAAGGTGTATGGGTGCAGTTGTTTGTGTGTGATGTCTGTCAGCAGTGGGTCTGTTGCAAAGGCTCATGGTTTGTGTTTGTGGGCCCTTTTTATTGGTCCATTTGTGGGTGTGGCTGTGTTTGAACTTTTGGTGGGTGTGTTATAAGAGGTGGTTGTGATTTTGGGCCTCTGTTTGACTGTTTGGATGTGCCAGGTCAGTCTTTTAGTTGTTTTTTGTCCTGAAGACGTGTTTTGTGGTGTTGTGCGAGTCGAATTGACGGTCCTTGTGCTGTTTTACAGTGTCCTGGTTCAGTACGAGTCTTTTTCGCGTAGGCAAGGTGCATCCATGGCTATGTTGTTGTACAATGTTCACATGTGCAATGGTGTTGTACGAATCGTACATACGCGATGCTGGGGTACGGTGTTGAGGTACGGTGCGTCCAAGTACGGGGCTGGGGTGGGGGTATGGGGCGTACATACGTGGGTGCTGTGGTGGGGGGTACAGCGCTTACATACGTGTGTGCTGGGGTACGGCGCGTACATGGGGGAGATGCTGGGGTATGGTGTTGGGGTACGGTGCGTCCGAGTACGGGGCTGGGGTGGGGGGTACAGCGCTTACATACGCGTGTGCTGGGGTGGGGGGGTATGGCGCGACCATACGCGGGTGCTGGGGTACGGCGCATACATGCGCGGGTGCTGGGGTGGGGGGTACGGCACGTACATACGCAGGTGCTGGGGTGGGGGGTACGGCGCGTACATGCGCGGGTGCTGGGGTGGGGGTATGACCCGTACATATGCGGGTGCTGGGGTACGGCGCGTACAGACGCGGGTGCTGAGGTGGGGGGGTCCAGCGCGTACATACGTGGGTGCTGGGGTACGGCGCGTACATGCGCGGGTCGGGTGGAGGGTCCGTACGACTCGTACCCCGGGCCCAAGTGTACCGGGGTAGTGGTCGTAAAAAGTTCGCTCCGTACGGGACGTTTTACATACGCTTGGAGATTCGGAACGCCGGTACGGATCGGACTTGTGCGCTCGGACTTCAGTTTTACGACTCGTACGTAAATCTGTCCGGGGACGTCTCGTAGACTTTTCCCGAGGGAATTCGTATGTAATTTAATGGTACGAATCGTACTTCGCCATTTGTACGGGACTTGTACGACTCGTACGTAAAAAAATACGGATACGAGTCGTACGGGAAATATTTTTACCGGATCGAAATCGGCACCTATATGTATTAGTTAATATTTTAAATATGTTTTAATATTTATTTCTATATATTTTTTAATTATATGTGTTATTTACTTATTTTTACAGTATTATTAAAACATTTTAAAAAACAATATTTTTAACATCGATATTTTTGACAACGATATTTTTTTCCGATATTTTTGTACTTACCTTTATGTAGATAGGACTTCGATATTTTTGACTTCGATATTTCTGTGTCAATATTTTTGTAGGTCGATTTTCTGTCCGTCGATATTTTGTCAGACATTCATTATTTCTGTGTTCTGCAAGCAAACTCTACAGCCAGTTATCCAAAGAGACTTCCACTGCTGTAATAACATTGTAATACTAACAGGGAAAGCATGACTTGTGCATAGATTAATTAACTCCTGTCACTAGCCCAATCAGGAGTAGAATAGCAATCTTAATCGAGGCCTCAGTGTTGTTGGTGTAATCATCCTTACCATCATCATTAGTATGGCAAGAAATGTAACTGATAAATTATTAGTAGTCACGCCTTGGTATTTAAGGTGATAATGCTAATAATAACAAAAAGTGATATTTGTAAGGTGATGTGCAAAAATGTGTGCAAGAAAAAATTAGCATAGCTGTAGATTTGCCAACCTGTTGACGGAATAAGACAATGTCATAAAATGTTGTATAACCGGTACATTTATTTTGTCCTTGGCTTATGTTAAAGGGTGCAATTTCACACATTGAAAAAAAAGCTTATAAAGGGACTCTACAAAGCATTAATTTCTTGTTTTATATTAATTATTTTTTATTGTAAAACATTTCTTTTCAAAATCCTACTTTGCACTAACAAATCAGCCTCCAAGAAAGTCAACAGGAGACAAAGGTTCCTTGACCGCTGTGACTCTGAATTAGCGTGGTGAATCTCTTATTGTCATTAACCCCTTGGGTTCTCAGGACAGCCTGGAGCCACCCTTAGCCACAGGGGGCATGTGCTGAAGACATCTCCAGGACATCCTGGCACCCACCCTTCTTGGGAGTGCTGGCGCTCTCCCTTCAGGCTCCCCCACAACATACCTCCATTGGGAGAGGTAGCAGAAGGGCTTCCACTGCCACCTGACCCTGTTTCAGCAATCTGATGACATTAGTATGCGCACAGTGCATCAACATCATCAGATGGTGCCAGGACGTGCCGGAAGTCATTTGCTTCTAGCGCATCAGGAGAAAGGAGCTCCCACAGGTGAGCCCTTCTCCGGGGGGACGGGGTTTAGGGGTTGTACAAACTTAGGGAGAAAGGGAAGAGTTTTTCCTTTTCCCTGTGTCTGTATGAAGTGGAATCCTGCTCCATGATCGCAGGTGAGGCCACGATCACCAAGCAGGAATCCAATCCACTAGACCACCAAGGCTTTTTTTTCTTGTTTGGGGAGTGGCCCATTAGTCAAGGTTCGCTCTCCTTGGGGCATCTTTTAACCATTTTCAGCCACCCTGGGAGCTAGGTCTACCACTAGATGCCAAGGATTCTATTTTGAAATTGCAGGGTGTATTCACTTAGGCAAGGGTCGCACCCCTTGGGGGCAAACCAATGGAGTTTTAATTCTATTCTGGGCCTTTTCTGGGGGTTGATAAAACCCACTGGAAGCCAGGGATCTTTTTTAATGAAAATGCAGGGAGCGACCCTGGGCAAGGGACACTCCCCTTGGGGTTAATGCATTTTATCCATGTGTCGCCCCTCCCTGGGGGCTTGTTTGGCTATTTGTTTTGGCTGATCTGCCCCCAAGGGGAGGTTCAATCAAAAATTCTTTATTCGATTCAAGGAATCATCAAAGCGTTACAAAATAAATCTTTGTACACATTGCAATGTTCATCCATCTAATACGGACATTTAAAACAATATTTCAATTGCAAGGGACTAAAATACAAGACCTATATACAGTTTGAAGTTTCTCCTTTTAGTCTTGGCTCTAATAACATGATTTAATTAAAGTTCTTGCCAATACAGTACAAAGATAACTATTCAATTAGCCTGTGCAGCACCAACTATGGCTCCAATGACACTAAAATGATTAGATGATTCAATCTAAAACCATAAAAATTGTTAAAAATCTATTAAAAAGCATACAGAATTTCTAAAAGTTTTTTTTTAATCTCTTAACATTTATGCCCATTCCTATATATTATATAACTGACAGCCAACAAAAATTTACTAACGCCAAATACAGTAAGTTGGGAACTGTCACATTTTAAGATTCTGAGCGACTCTAAATATCTCCTGATGTTCAAGCTTCTACACAAGGGCTTGATCCACTTACGTCTGGGGGTAGCATATGCTGCACAAAATAATAGAACATGTGCAATATCCTTGTTAACACTAGGGGGTCGATTCCGGGCGTAAAACATACCGACCAACACGGACCAGGAACGGAGACCGACCGACACGGACCGGCGCCGTATGACCTGCGCAGTACGATGCAACGCATGTAAATTACAACCCACTCGTACGGAACACAAGCCGCACGACCGAACCATACGGAAATCAGTGATTTGCCCATAAAATGACCGGAAATCGTACCGACTGACACGCATCAGGAATTGACGCGACCGAATTGGCCCGCGATGCACGAGCCGCATAGTACAATGAAATACGATGCAATACGTGTGAAACGAGACCGACTCGCACGGAGCACGATCATGAACACCGCGACGCACAGCAGATTATGACTAGCAAGCAACAAACCCCTTTGCATCCGACGCGTACGCAATGTCGAAAAAGAGCAGAATGTCAGTGTGACAGACTCGGGTTACCCCGCGTGAGCCACTAGCAGTGTCCGACACAGTCAAACAAACGTCTCTTTCATGCACAACAAAAGCAAAGGAAATAACACAAAAAAAGCACAAAAAAGCAATGACAAAGTCAATATATTAAAAAAAAAAGAAACAAAGACACACCCACAACTTCACCTATATAAAGGCAAGAGATCCCTACCATGATCCTTTGTAAACCACAGGCATAGGACAGCAGACAACACCACCACACTGCAGAGACACACCACAACTCACACAACACACAACAACTACACAATTTGCACACTCAAAAACTAAATCACATATTCACTCACAAACTCACACCCACCACACTCACTTACACCCTCACACACACATCATTCCCCACAACCACCCAGCACCATGCCCCCCAAGAAGAATCCAAAGTTCACAGATAGTGAGTTGGAAGTCATGATTGACGAAATACTCAGAGTAGAGCCACAGTTGCTTGGCACATTGGTTCAACAGACCCCCATGTCACAGAAAACCAAGATGTGGGAGAGGATTGTCGACATACGAGAACGGGTACTATGATGTGCGCAGGAGGGTCAAGAAGCTCATCGACAGGGAACACACCTTGAGGCAGACTGGCGGTGGCCCTCCTGTCAAACCAACGCACTTCAGGTCCTGGGAGGAGAAGGTGCGGGCCATCCTACCACCGGAGAGCATCCATGGTTAACAGGAATACCAGAGCCTGGTGAGTACACAACCAATATACTCAATTTTGTGCGGCAATACACATATAGCAGTGTCAAGGGGACTGTGAAACCAATTACTGCCAGCAATGCCATAGCAACGGAAAGGCAAGTATCCTGTGACGTGCATGCTAGTTACACAAACACAATACCTGCCATCCCACAGTAATATGGAACTACGTCATAACCTGTACAAACCAAAAACTACTGCAAGGCATTACCATAAATCACCAACAAACACTGTCATCCATTTTGCCACCACTGTCACACCACCTCACAGGAAAGCTGAGTCAAAATGAAGGAAGGTTGGGCTGCTGGGAATGTGCATGTAGCAGAAAGCATGAAGGGAGTTGCCAACAGTCCCCCACCCACATGTCCCAGCAAGCTCACACTGAACCATGCTCACCTCACAGGGAGTGCAAAAGTACAGCCAAGATGGCTGACACTAGGTCCTGCTGTGGGGAGCACAAGGCCCTACTGGGACTTGGACTCAAATAAACAACAGGACACCAATGCCTGACAACCTGAAAGGTAACTTCTATTCCCTGCAATGGAAGCATGCTGCATGGTGGGATATCTGGACTGGGGGAAGAGGACTGTCAGCTCTGACTACATCTACCAGCAGCCCCTGTCATACACACCCCTCCCCCTAACACCAAAATACACACCTGGGATTATGCTCCACAAGAGAGTGAGTGAAAAGTCTCTACCAAGAACCCTGACAATGTGCTCCGCTGTGTGGAACACAAGGCCCTGCTCAGTCTTGGGCACACACAACCAACAGGACACTACTGCCTGACATCCTGAACGTAAACTGTGACTCCCTGCAATGCAATCATGCCACCTGGGGATTACCTGCCCTCTGTGGGTGAAGGAGGTCCTGCAATGACTCCAAATGCTATCAAGGCTGACTCAAAACACACATTCTCAGCCAGTACAAATAGCACCCTTGGGACCAGTCACTCCGAAAGTAAAAAATCACACAACAAATGCCCCAAGCTTGCTACATACCCTACGTGTAATTGTACATATGTCATCGTTAAAGCACAAATGTGGACAGGGATAATACAGCTGTGTCAGGCATGTGATGGAACCTGAGTAGCAATGGCAATCTACAGACAATTGATCAATACATGAGCTGGTCATGCACACAGCTTGACGTGCCCATCGAAATGCTTCAGGTTGCCATTACAAAGTGCTTCAACAATATCAACCTCTGTCTGTCACAACTTAGGACAATGCAATGTACAGACTCTCATAATGATGTCCAGTGGCAACTGTCATGTGTGTGAAACGTTGATGTGGGTAGAAACATTACATACATTGTGTGTCTCCTCCAACCACAGGGGATGCTGGGGACACAGAAGGACCTGAAGAAGAGTCCCAGTCCCAGAGTCTGGCGGACCATAAGCTCCCCAGTGTGGATCAGTCTCTGTCCTCTTCGGATGAACGACCTGGCACCTCCGGTGTGAGTCATCGTGCAGCTCCAGCAGCAGTAACAGCAGTAACATCAGCACCCCCAGCAACCACTCCTGCCACATCTGACACCAGACCGAGTACCTCTGCTGACACGGACAGGCCGAGGCAACAGAACAACAACAGAACAGGTACACAGGGCACCCTGGAAGCAAGGGACAACACCACCGGCGCCAACACTCAAGGGGGCCCAAGTGTTGCCTGTGCCAGCCACGGCAGGTCCTGCCCGTGTGGGTAGGGGCGGTGAGAGGGTGAGCAGGCAGAGGACACAGCCTGCAGAGGGGGATGGACTGCATGATGAGCCACACCTGGGACACATCATAGATGCATACCAGGAAAGTACCGGAGGGTTTGGAAAGGTATTGGGGATCCTCAAGGAACTCAAAGAACAGCAGGCTGCCCATCATGCCCGCTTGGACTCCCACATGTCCCGGGTGGAGTCCAAGTGGGACAAATTGGATGAACTAACAGCGGTGCATAGGGACATACTGATATGCCTCCGCCAGATCAGCACCAACATGACCACACCTCCCTGTGCACCCACAACATATTTTGCCACAACATCCGCAACAGCCACAAGGAGAGAGGAGGACTCTGGCGGAGAGTCCTCGGCACCGCAGCAGCCTGCACATGAGGGTCCCCTGAGAAAGAGGAGGGGTCATCCGAAGAAGGGCAAGTGAGACGCTGATGGCCATGCATATCCCCCAGGTACTCAACACCTGGTCTTGATATCCTCCTTTGTGTGCAAACCATTTAACCTTGTCGACTTACATCCAAATCACCCACTTGACAAGGAGGGTTAAGTTGTGACAATGCACCAAATGACTGTGGATTCTACTCATCTCCCAAGACTACCAACTCACCTATGAACTTTGGATTACCATCACATTGTACAGCACTTCAAATTCCGTTCATCATCATTACATATGTCTGTAAATAAAATCACAATCACACAATACTTGCCTCTGTTGTGATTTATACTTGGTTTGTGCCATGGCGATGACGTTCTGCTAAGGAACACTGTGCATACAAACTACTACAGCAATGTGAACACCGTTATGTGAGTCATGGGAATGTGACACATATGAGGGAGACACACCACATACTCACCATGTCCATCTAACTCATCGTCAACACTGATGTTAACAGGAAATACAGTGGAATGCACATGCACAACACCCATCCTGGGTCAGTGGCAAGCAGCCCACAGGTACAGGATGCTAATGACTGTCATATGTGGATACACACGCAGCACATCCCAAAGTGAAGCGCAGGTTTATTAAAGATTCACAACGTGAGAATTCCACAACTGATGCAAGTTCACCTCACGTGACAGTGAAAAATTAAACAAGTGGTAAACAATGAAAGTCCAGGGGTGTGTGGCACATCATTGGTTGGGACACCGACTACTTGCACTCTGGAACAAGGATATGGGTGTTGGGGTTCAGACCTCACCACACAGTACAGCAGCCAAAGTACCCTGTGAAAGACAGACAGAAAACACAATCAGAAACACAGATTTACAGCATACAACAACAATATACATGCCCAAAACAAAATCCAAACTACATACACACAACCTAGCAATCAGGTAAACACTGTTTGGGGGTACAGACTACCTGAAAGGACACATCACAGCAAGCATCCTGACAAGTAGCACACAGCCACACTCAAGCAGCATCAGTGCACCAGTGCACCACCAACATATATCAGGCAAACACAATACTTTGACAACACATACCTGTATACTGACATTCATGTGAAGAAGTTGTGGATCAGCTGGCTCCGAACATCACCCTCATCATCACTGGCATCATGCCCCAGGGCAGGATCCTCCACAGCTGGCAGAGTTTGGTCATCGTCATCTTGGATGAGAGGCAACTTCTTCCTCACTGCCAGGTTGTGTAGATGCAGCACACTATGATGATTCTGCACACCTTCGCAGGTGCATATGGGAGGGCCCCTCCTGTCTTGTCCAGGCAGCGGAATCTGCTTTTCAGGAGTTGTCCGCTCGATCACTCTCCTGGTCCGACCATGTGCCTCATTGTAGCGCATCTCCGTCGGTGTCACAGGGTTCCTGAGGGGTGTCAGCAACCACGGCATGTTGGGGTATCCAGAGTCACCTACATAAAGACAATTGCACATTAGATGAGTCACAATGGTAAACAGTCAGTACACACCGACAAGCCAGGAATGCTGGTACTGCATCTGTGACATCATCATTGTGATGCGACTACTCCTCATTATGTAAGCATTGTGTGCTGAACCCGGGAAACTGGCACACACATGTGAAATGGTCATGTCGACCAAACATACCACCAGAGCATTTATTGAGGGGAAATGTTTCCTGTTCTGGTATGTCTGCTCATGTGCCTGTGGTGGTACCAAAGCCACATGTGTCCCATAAATGGAGCCAATGACAAGTGGCATCCTGCCCAGAGCATAGAAGTCACCGTTGATGTCAGCGAGTCATTGTGGTTTTGGGATATGGATGTACTGGTTGAGGAAATGCAACATCGCCTCCAACACATCTCGAAGCACACGGCTGAACATGGTCTGTGACATTCTACCAGCAGTAGCGACAGTGTGTTGGAAAGTACCGGTGGCAAAAAAGTGTAAGGTTGCCATCACCTTCACCTTGGGGGTCAGCGCTGTAGGGTATGTCCGGCCAGGTTGCAAGTGTGGGGCCAACTTCTCCGCCAATTCTTCAATCAGTGGCCTAGTGAAGTGGTACCGTCACATGCAGTCACGTTGAACCATGGTTGCAAGGTCAGGGAAAGGTCTGTGGACAGCTGGTCTCCTACAGTACATAGATGAGCAAAGACAGTTTGTCAGTTCCCCTATCTATGTGCCAGTGTGCATGCTAAATAGCACATGAAACAAAGTGACAGGACACAAGGACATGATGTGTGTGTTGTTGGGTATGGGCACACATGTCAGATACATGCCCATCATCTGACATCTCAGCTCTACAGGTCCACACAACAAGGTCCATGTTGTGCTATAACCAATCTATGGGCTCTGCCACAGTACATCAGTATGAGTGTAACATACCAGACACACACCACAGTGACTAATGTGGACAGATGTCTACCCCACATCACAGGTTTTTGACAAACACACACAGGGACCTTGTGTCGCCACAAGGACACCATCATGATGTAGCGTCTCATATACACACCATAATGCAAACATGACACACACGAAGTGCCACCTGATTTCTTGGCAGCTCACACATGGATGTGTGTGACACACAGACGCAACATCAACTCACATTGACAATACACATGGATGTGGTGACCGTTTGACATTGAGCACATGAAATCAAAGTCATCTCCGCAGCGAAATGCACACATACTCTAGAGGAACATCACATTTGTGGCACTGTGACACCCTGTGACACACACCCCATTCCACCGAAGAGTCAGGGTGTATGTCACATGACACACAATGTGCACCGGGAACTGTGTACATGCCTCATACGCTGACCTCTACAGTTGTCAATCACAGTGGTTATGTGTCCAACACACAAAGGTATCTGTCCCCATGACACCTTGCCCTGCCTGAGAGTGGGTGCCACTAAGTGCCACATACCAAATAACATGTTTACCCACATACACATACAAACAGGTAATGCAGCCTGACATGCCCTGTGATATACTGTGTCACAGGCTGTAGTGTTGTTGGTGTGCCCATGGGTCCCTGGCAAGCTATGGTGGGTGGCATACTTAGCACATTGACTGCAATGGGGCCTGACGCGGGTGACCAAATCAAAAGACGCGTTGGATGCCTAGGCAACGAGTCGCACCCACGCCTTGCTCACACTCCTTGCACATTGACTGCAATGGGGACTGACATGGGTGACCAATTCAAAAGACATGTCGGACACCTAGGGAACGAGTCGCATGCATGCCTTGCACACACGCCTTGCACATTGACTGCAATGGGGACTGATGCAGGTGACCAATTCAAACGATGCGTCGGACACCTAGGGAACGAGTCGCGCACATGCCTTGCAAACACGCCTTGCACATTGACTGCAATGGGGACTGACGCGGGTGACCAATTCAAAAGACGCGTCAGACACCTAGGGAACGAGGCGAGCCCATGCCTTGCACACACGCCTTGCACATTGACTGCAATGGGGACTGACGCGGGTGACCAATTCAAAAGACGCGTCGGACACCTAGGGAACGAGTCGCGCACACGCCTTGCACACATGCCTTGCACATTGACTGCAATGTGGACTGACGCGGGTGACCAATACAAAAGACGCGTCGGACACCTGGGGAACGAGGCGAGCGCACACCTTGCACACACGCCTTGCACTTTGACTGCAATGGGGACTGACGCGGGTGACCAATTCAAAAGACGCGAGGGACACCTAGGGAGCGAGGCGAGCGCACGCCTTGCACACAAGCCTTGCACACAAGCCTTGCACATTGACTGCAATGGGGACTGACGCGGGTGACCAATTCAAAAGACGCATCGGACACCTGGGGAACGAGGCAAGCGCACACGCCTTGCACACACGCCTTGCACACACACCTTACACACACACCTTGCACATTGACTGCAATGTGGACTGATGCGGGTGACCAATTCAAAAGATGCGTCGGACACCTAGGGAACGAGGCAAGCGCACGCCTTGCACACGCACCTTGTACATTGACTGCAATGGGGACTGACGCGGATTTGACCCTTGTACGATTCGTGTTCTTAAAAATCCGTTGGCTCCCTGCAACAATGTATCAGACTCGTTGGTGTAATGGATTCGAATTTTTCAAATGATGCGTAAGGCGTGTACGACGCGTGCAATGCGATGGATTGGCCAGATTCATAGGATGCAAACATGTTGGACCTATTGCTTTGGATGCATGGGACAGAATCTGCCTCTGCAGATATAAGGCTGTCTGTTTCTCTGAGAGCTCACTTGCCTGCACTGCACGCTCCAGATTGACAATTCTGCTAGCACTGCTGCTGTCTCTGCATCCTCTGGCTCCAACAATGGCGCGTACTGTGGAAAGGGCCACAGCCTTCACAGAGGAGGAGAACAAGGCCCTGCTGGACAGCCTCCTTCCACAGTACAGCAAGCTGTATGGTAAACCAGAGGAGCAGATGAGTGTGCAGTCCACATCCCTTTTTCATTGTGCATGTTGTCTGACTGGCACTAATGGCATTGTGTACACCAGTGGCTAGCATGCTCACCGAGTAGTTGGTACCTCCAAAGTGTGTAGGTTCCTGTAGTGGACAGGTACTGTGCATGAAAAGTGCATTTTCACATGGTTATAATACGCAGGCAATGTTTCCATGTTGTAAATGCAGGACAACTGTCAATCACCATGGTTGCACTACCTGTGTACATCATATGCCCTTGCGATAAAGATATGTATATCCAACTGTGTAATGCACAAACATGTGGCATGTGTGGTAATGGACTTATATCCTTGTCATCCTCACAGGTTGATGTCCATCAGAAGCAGAAGATCTGGCTGACCATTGCCCGGGCAGTTTGATCTGTGGGGGTCTACAGATGCCGCATCACCAACTGCCAGAAGAGGTGGCAGGACCTTTGTGGCTGGACCTGGAGGATCGCAAGAGTCCAGCTGAAGCTGTCGCCTCCTCGCAGAAGGGGCGGACGATGGACACTGACCCCCACATGCACCGGATTCTGGCGGTGGTCTTCCCTGACCTGGATGGGCAATTAAAGGCCAGACAGCAGCAAGGAGGGGGGGTAAGTGCATGCATTTTTTGTGTACTATGTATCACATGTTCTTTGCACTCCTTCATCCTGGTTACACTCCCACAGATCTCCTGTCTGGTTGAACAGGAGTCATGTGCCCAAATTAGGTCATGGACCATCCTCATCTGATACACAGGTGTGGCCCTTTCAGTCTGTGACTTGTGTCACTTGGGTTGTGTGTCCCTGCTGTTGTCCAAACTTAAGGTTGTAAACAGCATCTGCTTTGTGCATTGTTTTGCCTTCATGAGTGAGGCAATTGATTGCCATGTGTCCGCACATTGCCAGAAATCAGACATGTACTCTGCGTGGGCAATTGATATGTGTTCCAATTGATGCTTTGGCTCACCATATGTGTGTGGGGTATTTACCACACAGCCATGCAGCAGGTACGACAATGTTGGGGCCTCAGAAGAATGTACATCATGTGTGTCACACATGCATAGACACATGCCTAGTGTTCAGGGTAATCCCATGTTGCACATGGACCAGGACAGGTACGCCTACTCCGGACATGAAGTACACTCTGTTCTCCTATTCCTGTGTGTCAGCCTACATTTAGTGCATTGTGAAATGTGCAATATGGTGTCTGTCTCGGTGTCATTGTGGAGTGGCCTAGTCTCTTGGACTCCTGTGGTGTTGGGCATTTTGGTTTGGGCAGCTAGCTGAGGTGTGGCTAATGGATCATCACAATGGGGTAAAACATAGGTGTGTAGTCACTTGAAGGTGCATAATGTTGTATTATACATTAAAGTGCAGGCAGCCTCAATTCGTTCTCATCAGGCTGTGATGTTATCATGTTTACAGATTGGTGCTTGCAGTCACTCAACTGTCGCATTTGTATTACGTGTGATCATCAGATGCCTTAAGATGTGGGTAGCAGTGGGGTAACATGTGCACTTGGCAGCTGCAGGGCTTACATTCCCCAAAATTATAATCAGCGTGACACAGTGCAGACTGTTTTTTTTGGATGCACTGCCCCTGTGACTGAAGCCAGTGATGACTGATTAGCCATACTGGGCCGTAGCATGGTATCCCACTTGCTAATGTGTATCCTGCAGTAATGTCAGTTGTACAGCATACACTCTATTGTGACATTGACCATCAATACATGGGCACCTCACTGTGTGTTGTGAAGGAAGCATATCCATTTTACTGACAATGAGTTTGGCCATCCCTTATCCTGACACATGTACTGAGTCAGTGGCAGGAGATGGGATATGTGTGTACTGGCACATTTCAATCACAATTTCAGCAGTTCTGAGAAATGTCTATGTGGTGCATGTGTGCACATATAAGTAGTGGCATAATACATGCACCAGACAGATGGGTCCATGGAGGGGCAGGATATAAGGGGCATGGTTGACTGGCGGACTGACAGGTGTCTTTTCCAATATGTGTCAGCACTTTTTGCAATATTTGGCAAATGATGCAAAGGCGTGCTCTGTAATGTTCTGTACTGACTGTGATGTGTCAGGTGAAACAGGTGACTGATGTGGATCTGTTTATCCTGATTGTTTGCAGATACATCTACGGCTACTGGAGGAGACAGCTCCACGGACCAAGAGGAGCCGCAGAGCCAGACTGGGTCCGCTTCAGAGGAGTTGGAGGGACCCAGTGGAACAGAGGGTGAGGGGAGCCATACTGAGGAGACCTCAGCTACGACCACCTCGGCTGAGGAACACAGCATTTCCAGTGAGGACTCCCTTGTGGAGGTGGGTGTCAGCAGACCCCAGACAACATCTAGCGAGTCTGTCCCCGCCACCACCACCATCTCCACCCTTCCATCTGCTCTCATCCCAGATGTCCGTGGAGGCCCCCGTGTAAGGGAGCATGTCTCCTTTGGTCCAGGTACTGCACCCCCTGCCCCTGTCTCCCCTGCTGCCCTGATTGTGGAGTCTGTGTACTTACTGAAGCAGCTCCATGTAGTGCAGACAGCGATGCTGAGTGTCCTCCATTCCCACACCAGTCTGTTGACACAACTGGTGTACTTCATGGAGGGCATCTCATCCAACATGTCTTGCCTACATAGGACCATTTAGGCCATGGCCTCCACACAGACGGCAGCAGTTTCCCTCCTCCAACAGTTCCTCACTCCTCCTACCTCTGCCACATCCACAGTCCCCACTACCCTACCTGTCCAATGCACACACACACCGGCACCGGCACGCACCACAACAGACACAAGCAGCACACAGTTACGCAAGACAAAATCCAAAGCCACAAGCACGCAAACTCCGGGGACTGATGGCACACATACAGGGGATGGGTCACAGACGCACAAACAGACATCCACAAGCACTCCACAGTCCTCAGATGCCTCTCCCTCCAAAACCCCTTCCCCTGCCTCACCTGCAACCCCCCCCCCTTCCCAGCAGCTCTTCCTCTATGACCATGGCCTCTTCCCCATTGATCCATCCGCTCCGACTCAAAAGGGGAAGAGGAAGTCAACACGCACAGGGGGGAGTTCCCCTGCCACACAGACACCCTCCCCCAGGCGCACGGACACTGAGGCCCCCATCCACAAGTCCCCCTGGAGCAGGAAGAGCAAGACCCCACCACAATCCCGCAGCTCCAAGACACAATCACCGTCCTGCAGCCCCAAGACCACCACTCCACAGGTCCCCCGCCACACCCTGCCCCCGGTTTCCCCACACACTGATACCGCATCCCCAAAATGCTTAGGCCCTCCCCACCACATGCACTTCCACCCCCACCTCACATGCTCAGCCTGTTCTTGCCACTGGTGTGGAGAGCATGTCCCCCCTCTGTCCTGCCCACCTCACCTGAACCCCATGACACTCCTTTGGAGTTTGGCACTGCAGTGGAGACCCCGTCCCAACCATCTGACTTGCCCACTGCAGTTGTGCTGGCAACAACCCCGTCTGACTTGAGCCCTGCAGTGGTGACAGCACTCACCACATCTGACTTTGGCCCTGCATTGGTGACGGCTCCCACTGTGTCAGACACCTCCACTGCAGTTGCCAGTGACACTCCAGCACCCACCACCCCTCCCCTGCCACATTCTTCTGTTCCCTGATCCTGTCCCTGCGGTGCCTGGCCTGCCCCTGTGTATGCCCCTCCAAGGGGAGATGTCCCCTGTCCGTAGCGTGCAGGCAATCAATGTGTGATAACATGTCACATGTCACCATGGTAGGACTCCTGAAATGGACTGGCTATTGGCCTTTTGACATTGTGGACTTAACAGTTTCAAGGAGTTATGTGCTGAATAAAGCCAATTGTTGTTATCCAGTGGTGTTGCATCAAATGTACATGATGTTGATGATGAGTGTCATGGACTTGCTGTTGTACAGGTGTTTTAAAGGTATAACAGAATGATTTGTTGTGAACAGAGCTTTCTTTGTGTTGTAATTGTTGACTCACTGGGCAAGTGTTGTGCTGGCATGACAGAACCCTGCACAGACAACGTTTGGCACAGCTGAACTTCCCCAGGAGTGGAGTCATTCCGTGACATTGTCTGTGCCCATGGTGTGTGTTGTGTGAGCATGTCTGTGTGTGTTCCCTTTCTATTTTTTGGACACAGCCTGTGTTCCATACAGATGTACCTGTTTGTTGTGCTTGCTGAGTTGTCCTATGTTCATCAAACATCTTTGCCCTGGTTTTCTGGGATGTAGGTGCATGACAAACTACTGGTCATTAGGGTGTCATCCCTGGCTGTTTCAGTTGTAAGTTCCAGGGATGTTGTGAAACGCACGTGGGACACATTCTGGATTCCCATTGGCACTTTTGTGTTACCAACATCATGTTGTTTTCCCTATGTGGTATCTGTCAGTGAGAGGCTAACTTGTATGTGTGTGTGACTACTCCCAATCATCTGGGTCATTGCTGCTATGTTGGAAGGTGTCGACATGTGTTCTATGTAGCTCTCCTTTGGTTCCTCATTGATGTAGGTATGTGGCAGGGTTCTGAAGGAATTGGGTAGTTTTCACATTATGCCCATGTTCCACATACTGTGGAGCGTGGCAGACATTCACAGGGGTTGTTGACAGGCCATGTGTGAGGATTTATGGGTACCTTAGATCCCCCCACCACCCCTGGGATTGTCATGGGTGCATGAGCAACGTCACCAGTCCCTGTGTGCCTAGCTGATTCACATTGTTGCCAAGGTGTGTGGTGTTGAGGGTAGCAAAATGGGAGTTGTTTCATGTCTAGGCCCCTACCTACATTTTGCCCATTGTTCGTAGGCCATGGCCATTGATTTGTGTTTATGGAGGTGTGATGTGAGTTGGTTGTTCAGGACACATGACCCAGTACGCACAGCTGACTGTGCTCCACAGTATGGGGAAAACCTACCTTTGTTATCACAGTGAGATTGGCGTACAGGCTACTGTCACCACAGATTAGGGTACTAGAGGGTAGTGCTGTAGTGGGTCTGTCTCTTGCTGTGTTGGTTGCTGTGTTGGTTGCTGTTCCACCCAGCTTGTGTCACATGAATCAGTTGGGATCCCACTCATCTGACAATGCCTGCTTGCCCACAAAGGGGTGCCCAGTTTATGAGTTACTTTTGTATGGCACTGTATACACATCTGTGTGGTTGGAGTTCAGCCCACCGTCATGTGTTGTGTACTAGCCTGGGGACACTGAGACACACACACGTGTTGTGTATGATATGCAGTGTGGGGCTGCCTGTCTGTGTTTGTGCATCTGCACCTCTGCATTGGTATGGCTTTTGCGTTCCATTGGGTGGATGTTGTTTGGAGGTTTGTCCCTAGTGTCCATGCGTCTTGTAGCTCATCATCCTGCACATTGATCATGTTTGGTATGCCCCATTGCTGCCATGGTATGTGACTTTGTCATCTAACATCGACAGTCTCCAAAGGACTCCTCAGTTTGTCTGTTCGTAGAGATATGTGTGTATGCTTCATGCTTCATGATGCTCACTTTCCACATAGTCTAATTGTACACTGTACGCATTGTTAGGGGTCATGGCCAATACTTGTCTGCACATGGCAGAGGGAGTTCTTGTGATACACAGCAATCTTTGCCTCCCAAATCTGTTTGTATGTGACACAACCACCACATTGCCACTACATTGCTTGTGGTGTTGGGACCAGTAATCACAAATGTTGGTCTGGTGATGCTGCGATTATTATGTCCACACTCACCTTTTGGTCACTGTAGTGATGGGGGGTTTAGACCCTATTACCACAATGATCCTAAAATGCTGGATTTTTGAACCCCACAATCACCTTTTGGTCACTGCAGTGATGGGGGGTTTCGACCCCATTCCCACAATGATCCTGAAATACTGGATTTTAGGACACCACAATCACCTTTTGGGCACACATGTGATGGGAGTCACATTGTATGTGCACTGTCAGAATCTGTGTTGTAGGGATTTAGCACACACAAACATACAATCTTGCCAAGATGGTGGGGGGGTGGTTTGCTTGGTCACCCTATGTGTGTGAATGCTGTTGGTGCTGTGCATCCAGCCCCCTATGAGTAGGGATGCTAGTAGTGCTGGGCATCCAGCCCCCTATGAGTTGGGGGTACTGGAAATGCTGGGCATCCAGCCCCCTATGAGTTCGGATGGTAGTAGTGATGGGCATCCAGCCCCCTATGAGTTGGGGCTACTGGTACTGCTGGGCATACAGCCCCCTATGAGTGGGGATGGTAGTAGTGCTGGGCATCCAGCCCCATATGAGTTGGGGGTACTGGTATTGCTGGGCATCCAGCCCCCTATGAGTGGGGATGGCAGTAGTGCTGTGCATCCAGCCCCCTATGATTTGGGGGTACTGGTATTGCTATGCATCCAGCCCCCTATGAGTGGGGATGATAGTAGTATTGGGCATCCAATCCCCTTGAGTTGGGGGTACTGGTATTGCTGGGCATCCAGCCCCCTGTGAGTGGGGATGGTGGTAGTGATGGGCATCCAGCCCCCTATGAGTAGGGATGTTAGTAGTGCTGTGCATCCAGACCCCTATGAGTTGGGGGTACTGGTATTGCTGGGCATTCAGCTCCCTATGAGTGGGAATGGTAGTAGTGCTGTGCATCCAGCCCCCTATGATTTGGGGGCAGTGGTATCGCTAGTCTTCCTACCCCCTATGAGTGGGGATGTTAGTAGTGCTGGGCATCCAGCCCCCTATGAGTTGGGGCTACTGGTATTGCTTGGCATCTAGCCCACTTGAGTTGGGGATACTGGCATTGCTGGGCATCCAGCCCCCTGTGAGTGAGGAAGGCAGTAGTGCTGTGCATCCAGCCCCCTATGAGTTGGGGGTACTGGTATTGCTGGGCATCCAGCCCCCTATGAGTGGGGGTGGCAGTAGTGCTGTGCATCCAGCCCCCTATGATTTGGGGGTACTGGTATTGCTATGCACCCAGCCCCCTATGAGTGGGTGTTGGACAGGCCACACGAAGGGCTTGCTCCCTCCCCGCACGACAGGGCCCGAGCTCCGGCCCACCAGGCTTAACCCACGAAAAGCACCCGTACCCCATCTCCCGACGGATCTTCTGCCCTCGGACCTCTACTCATCACGGGGCCCAGCCCCACCGGCTCCCCCGGCCGGTTCAAGCCGCCATCTTGGGCCCTGCACCACGAGGCCGCGTGGCCTCGCCCCGACCCTAAACCCCGGGCCTGACCGGCCCCGACATCCCGGCACCACCATCCACCCGGGAGGTGAGCGGACCACTTGGCAGGTCAATAGGAGGACGAAGTGTCAAGAGCTCTTCCCCCGCCAGGTGCCGATCGCCTCCAGCTCCCCCAGGCGCTGGCTCCACCCCCTGCTGGGTGTCTGGACACCTTCATCCCGGGCCCTCCGACCTCCAAGTGCGAGGGTCCGGACATCAAAGAGCGCCTGCCCTATAACTGGGGCAACTCCAGAGCAGGAAGGCAGTTGTATCCTGGAGTCGAGAGACACCGAGAGAACTCAGCCTTGACGGACTACTGGCGCTGCCGTAGCCCGCTCCTGTGAACCATCGTCCTGCCTGCTGGCGCTGCCGCGGCCTTCTACGACATCCATCCTCGTCGGGACCTGCTGGCGCTGCCGCGGCCCGTTGTAACGACCATCCTCACCGGGACCTGCTGGCGCTGCCGCGGACCGTATATCGACCATCTTTCCGGGACCTGCTGGCGCTGCCGCGGCCCGTTGTAACAACCATCCTCACCGGGACCTGCTGGCGCTGCCGCGGACCGTACACCGACCATCTTTCCGGGACCTGCTGGCGCTGCCGCGGCCCGCACCAACTAAGCTCGAGGATTGTGAGCTAATCATCATCTCATCCAAACTACCTGACTGGTAGACAGACTGTCCCGCTACCCCTTACCCTGCTTTGAGAGACTTGAATCGAGGGGACCCCTGAGTCCAGACCTCCTTGTAACATTCAACCGTACCTTAAGAAGTGCTTATAAAGAACACTGAACCTTATCCGTGTGTGGTATCTGTCTGTGGGGGGGAAGTTACTTGTCTGTACGATCGCTGGAGACGGCTCTCCCCGGAGACCTCTCCTCCTGACCCCGGCCGACCCTCCCGGTCCGTCTATCCTTTCTAACATTGGTGGCCAGCGGCGCGATCCGAATCAACGCGTAATCGTACAGAGAGTAGCTCACCCCACGACAACAACACGATGTCAGCCAAAGATAGCAACTCCACCGAGAAATTCCAAATGGATAAATTAGAAGAATACAACCACCGCGAACTGAGACAGTTCTGCATAGAACTTGGCATTGCTACCACCGGCCTGAGTACCAAAGATGATCTAAAGCACGCCCTAGAGTCGTGGACAGAAACTGGAGTCGCCGGACCCTCCGACCAAAGCAGCATCACACCAGAGGGGAACGCCACGGCTCCTGAGGAGCGGGGAACGGGCCTCTCGCAGGAGGAGATCTGAGAAAGAGAAAGAACCAGATTGCACGAGTTGGAAATGGCACGACTCAAGATGGATGGGGAACTCAAGTTAGCTGAACAGAAACTCAACCTCGAGCACATGCGGCTCCGAGATGAACGAGAAGAGAAGCAGAGACAGAGAGAGCTGGAGGAGAAAAAAATAACGCTCGAGCACGAGCGCAAACTGGCGGAAATAGAACTTCGGAAACAGAATAAAGAACTGGGGGTGCCTGAGCGACCACACACCCCGGGGCCAATCGAGAAAAAAGTCCACATCCCCAAGGATGTTGTCCGCGAGTATGTCCGAGAAGACGACATACAACAGTGGTTTAAAGCCTACGAGATCGCCATGACCTCCCACCGGATCGACCGGAGTGATTGGGGAGCCGGACTCTGGGGGAGGTTTATCAACGAGGGGCGCGATGCCCTACTGCAGCTCCCAGATCACCAAATGTCGTCCTACGACCACATGAAGGCTGCCCTCCTCACCCGATACGGCCTCACACCCGAGATGTACCGCCAGAGGTTCAGAGATTGCACCCGGATCCCAGGTACAACTTGGGTAGAATACGTGAACTATTTCAGCCGTGCCTTCGAGGGTTGGATAAAGGGGAGCCAGGTCACCACCTACGAACAACTCTTTAACCTGATGGTATGGGAGCACCTGTCGAACAACTGCTTCGTCGAGCTCAGGCAGCACCTCCTCGACAGTAAGCTGACTGACCCCCGGCAGCTCGCCGCCGAAGCTGACCGATGGGAAAGCACCCGAGTGGGCCGGAGGGGGCCACACGAACAGAACAGAAACAACCAAGGCCAGCACCGTCCTCGGGGAGGAGGAGGGGGCCAGGGGCGAGGGAGAGACGCCTTGCCCGCAACACCCGTGACCAGCACCCCGGCTCCGGCCGGTCGGGGAAACCCCCCGTGGCGCCCTGGGGTCCGAGCCAACGTCACGTGCCACCGATGCCAGCGAGTCGGCCACTACGCCAATGACCCGAGCTGCCCGCAGAACCAAACACCCAAGCCCCGCCAGGTAGCTGCCGCCGCCCTGGGGGAAGAGCGATCATTGGAGGAACCAGAGGAGTATGAGCCGACCCAGCAAGAGTGGGAACCGGCCGCCATGGTCCTGGCGTGCTTGGGGGGAAGAGACATGGTCCCGCGGGCTCCCCTACCCGCTAACACCAGGAAATACGGTCAGTGGGTGACCATTAATGGACAGCGAGCCGAGGCCTTGCGTGACACAGGCGCCAGTGTGACGGCCGTCCGCTGTCACCTGGTGAAGCCCGAGCAGATCCTGCCGAACATTCTCTGCCCCGTCCGCTCGGCAGAAAACTCTGAAAGTATGTGTCAAATGGCCTGCGTTCCATTCGAATGGGGAGGGGTCTCCGGCCTGTTGAAGGTGACGGTCCGGGACGATGCCCCCGTGGACTGCCTCCTGGGGAATGACCTCGAGAGTTCCCCGTGGGCCACCGTTGAGAGAAGAGAGCACCTGGGGATGCTGGGCCTCCCGGACTGGGCCTGCATAACCACCCGGTCTATGGCCGCCCGTGCCGTCCCTCGATCAGAAGAACCAGAATGGCCAGCACCTCCGCCCCCAGTCGCCCCAGTAGAAGACGACGACGAGGCCAGCCTCCCAGACCCGACGGCCGAAGGGGACGCGCAACCCCAGGACCTTCCTGACCTGGCTCAGTGGCGTCAAGAGGGGGGGCCCACCCAAGCACAGTTCCGCCAGGAACAAAAGACCTGTCCCTCCCTCGAGGGACTCCGCCAACAAGCCAGCGCCCAGAACGCAGGGGACTCCACCGGAACTCACTGGGTCTACTGGGATAACGACCTGCTATACAGCGAGCAAAGAATCGCCGAGCTGGGGGCCGGTCGAGTACTGGTGGTACCTCTCCGCTTCAGAGACTTTCTGCTCAACCTGGCCCACGATGTCCCCCTGGCTGGACACCTGGGCCAAGATAAAACGTACAGCCGCCTAGTGACCCACTTTTTCTGGCCGAAGATGAGGAACGACGTCCTGAACCACTGCCGATCTTGCCCCACATGCCAAGCCAGCGGGAAGAGTGGTCGGAAGCTGAAAGCCCCTCTGCAACCCTTCCCTGTGGTCACCACCCCGTTTGAGAGGGTGGGGATAGACATCGTGGGGCCTCTGGACCCCCGCACGGCACAAGGACACAGGTTCATCTTAGTACTGGTGGACCATGCCACCCGCTACCCCGAGGCGGTGCCCCTACGGACCGTGACAGCTCCGGTGGTTGGCCGGGCCCTAATGGGGATCTTCTCCCGGGTAGGCTTCCCCCGAGAAGTCGTCAGCGACCGAGGCACGAACTTTATATCCAAATACATGAAGTCCCTCTGGCAACAATGCGGGGTCACCTACAGATTCACGACCCCCTATCACCCCCAAGGGAACGGACTAGTGGAGCGTTTTAACCGCACCCTCAAGGGGATGATTGGGGGATTGGAAGAGCCCCTCCGTCGCCAGAGGGACGTACTACTCCCGTGCCTCCTCTTCGCCTACCGCGAAGTTCCCCAGAAGTCCCTCGGTTTTAGCCCTTTCGAACTCCTGTACGGGCACCCTGTGCGAGGGCCCCTCAGCCTAGTAAAAGAAGGTTGGGAGATGGCCCCCCTAAAAACCCCTCCAGACGTCTTCAGATACCTCCTGGCCCTACGCAATCAGACCCGGCGCTTCAGAGAGATGGCCAAGGCGAACCTTGAGGCCAGCCAGGAGGACATGAAGAAGTGGTATGATCACAATGCCTCCTCCGTTGAGTTCGAGCCTGGACAACAAGTATGGGTGATGTCCCCCACCGAACCATGTGCCTTGCAAGATAAGTGGACGGGGCCCTTCAAAGTGGTCGAGCGCAAAAGCCCCGTCACTTACCTCATCGACCTGGGGACCTCCCGGAACCCCCTTCGGGTCCTCCACACCAACCGACTCAAACCACACTTTGTGCGCTCAGAACTCAGCCTCCTGATGGCTACGGACAGTGGGGCAGAGGAAGACTCCGAACCCCTCCCGGATCTTCTGAAGACTCAGGAGAATGACGGCTCCGTGGACGGGGTCCGGCTCTCTGACGCCCTCACTTCGAAGCAACGCCAGGGCTGCCGGAACCTCCTGCGGCAGTTTGCTACCCTGTTCTCCCTCACCCCCGGGGTCACCCCTTGGTGTTTGCACGACGTGGACACCGGGGACAGTCCCCCTGTCCGACACCGGGCCTACCGCGTACCAGATCGGGTACGGGCCTGCATACAGGAGGAGGTGACCAAGATGCTCACAATCGGGGTCATCGAGCCCTCGGACAGTCCCTGGGCCAGTCCGGTTGTATTGGTCCCCAAAGCCGCTGCCCCTGGCACCGCACCTGAACTGAGATTCTGCGTCGACTACCGGGGCTTGAACGCTGTCACCCGGACCGACGCTCATCCGATCCCCCGAGCAGACGAGCTGATCGACCGGCTGGGGGCCGCCCGCTACCTCAGTATCTTCGACCTAACAGCAGGCTACTGGCAGATCGGCCTCACACCCAGGGCTCAGGAACGGTCAGCCTTCTCTACCCCCGATGGCCACTACCAGTTCAAGGTCATGCCCTTCGGCATGAAGAATGCCCCCGCCACGTTTCAACGCCTCGTGAACCAGGTCTTGGCGGGGCTCGAAGAGTTCAGCGCTGCCTACCTGGACGATATCGCTGTATACAGCCACCACTGGCCCGACCACCTCCGTCACCTCCAAGAGGTCCTACAGGCCCTCCAGCGGGCCGGCCTCAAAATTAAGGCCGGCAAGTGCCAAATTGGCCAAGGGTCTGTGACCTACCTTGGGCACCAAGTGGGAAGCGGGCTGGTGGCCCCGCTACAACTTAAGATTGCTGCCATCCAGTCCTGGCAGCCCCCGTCACCCAGACCGAGGTCCGAGCCTTCTTGGGGCTCACCGGCTACTACCGGCGGTTCGTGAAGGACTACGGCAGCATCGTGGGGCCCCTCACGGGTCTCACGTCCAAGAACCAGCCGAAGCGGATTAACTGGACCCCCGATTGTCAAGCGGCCTTCGAGAAGCTGAAGGCCGCTCTATGCACCGCCCCTGTGCTCCAGGCCCCCGATTACAGTCGGGAATTCATGGTACAGACCGACGCCTCCGACCACGGCATCGGAGCCGTCCTTTCCCAGTTGAACCCCGAAGGTCATGACCAGCCGGTGGCCTTCATCAGTCGACGCCTCCTGGCCCGAGAACAGCGCTGGAGCACCATCGAGAGGGAGGCCTTCGCAGTGGTGTGGGCCCTCAAAAAGCTCCGGCCCTATCTCTTCGGTACCCACTTCCGGGTACAAACCGACCATCGACCCCTGCAGTGGCTGATGCAGATGCGGGGGGAGAACCCAAAACTCTTGCTCTGGTCCATTTCCCTGCAGGGAATGGACTTCACTGTGGAGCACCGACCAGGCCAAGACCACGCCAACGCGGATGGCCTGTCCCGCTTTTTCCGCCTCGACGAAGAGAGTCCCCAAGGAGATGGGTGACTCTCCCCGCCTTCAGCTGGGGGGGGACGCATGTTGGACAGGCCACACGAAGGGCTTGCTCCCTCCCCGCACGACAGGGCCCGAGCTCCGGCCCACCAGGCTTAACCCACGAAAAGCACCCGTACCCCGTCTCCCGACGGATCTTCTGCCCTCGGACCTCTACTCATCACGGGGCCCAGCCCCACCGGCTCCCCCGGCCGGTTCAAGCCGCCATCTTGGGCCCTGCACCACGAGGCCGCGTGGCCTCGCCCCGACCCTAAACCCCGGGCCTGACCGGCCCCGACATCCCGGCACCACCATCCACCCGGGAGGTGAGCGGACCACTTGGCAGGTCAATAGGAGGACGAAGTGTCAAGAGCTCTTCCCCCGCCAGGTGCCGATCGCCTCCAGCTCCCCCAGGCGCTGGCTCCACCCCCTGCTGGGTGTCTGGACACCTTCATCCCGGGCCCTCCGACCTCCAAGTGCGAGGGTCCGGACATCAAAGAGCGCCTGCCCTATAACTGGGGCAACTCCAGAGCAGGAAGGCAGTTGTATCCTGGAGTCGAGAGACACCGAGAGAACTCAGCCTTGACGGACTACTGGCGCTGCCGTAGCCCGCTCCTGTGAACCATCGTCCTGCCTGCTGGCGCTGCCGCGGCCTTCTACGACATCCATCCTCGTCGGGACCTGCTGGCACTGCCGCGGCCCGTTGTAACGACCATCCTCACCGGGACCTGCTGGCGCTGCCGCGGACCGTATATCGACCATCTTTCCGGGACCTGCTGGCGCTGCCGCGGCCCGTTGTAACAACCATCCTCACCGGGACCTGCTGGCGCTGCCGCGGACCGTACACCGACCATCTTTCCGGGACCTACTGGCGCTGCCGCGGCCCGCACCAACTAAGCTCGAGGATTGTGAGCTAATCATCATCTCATCCAAACTACCTGACTGGTAGACAGACTGTCCCGCTACCCCTTACCCTGCTTTGAGAGACTTGAATCGAGGGGACCCCTGAGTCCAGACCTCCTTGTAACATTCAACCATACCTTAAGAAGTGCTTATAAAGAACACTGAACCTTATCCGTGTGTGGTATCTGTCTGTGGGGGGGAAGTTACTTGTCTGTACGATCGCTGGAGACGGCTCTCCCCGGAGACCTCTCCTCCTGACCCCGGCCGACCCTCCCGGTCCGTCTATCCTTTCTAACAGTGGGGATGATAGTAGTATTGGGCATCCAATCCCCTTGAGTTGGGGGTACTGGTATTGCTGGGCATCCAGCCCCCTATGAGTGGGGATGGTGGTAGTGCTGGGCATCCAGCCCCCTATGAGTTGGGGGTACTGGTATTGCTGGGCATCCATCCCCCTATGAGTGGGGATGGTAGTGGTGCAGGGCATCCAGCCCCCTATGAGTTGGGGGTACTGGTATTGCTGTGCATACAGCCCCCTATGAGTGTGGATGGTAGTAGTGCTGGGCATCTAGCCCACTTGAGTTGGGGATACTGGCATTGCTGGGCATCCAGCCCCCTGTGAGTGAGGATGGCAGTAATGCTGTGCATCCAGCCCCCTATGAGTTGGGGGTACTGGTATTGCTGGGCATCCAGCCCCCTATGAGTGGGGGTGGCAGTAGTGCTGTGCATCCAGCCCCCTATGATTTGGGGGTACTGGTATTGCTATGCACCCAGCCCCCTATGAGTGGGGATGATAGTAGTATTGGGCATCCAATCCCCTTGAGTTGGGGGTACTGGTATTGCTGGGCATCCAGCCCCCTATGAGTGGGGATGGTGGTAGTGCTGGGCATCCAGCCCCCTATGAGTAGGGATGTTAGTAGTGCTGTGCATCCAGACCCCTATGAGTTGGGGTACTGGTATTGCTTAGTATCCAGCCCCCTGTGAGTGGGGATGGTAGTAGTGCTGGGCATCCAGCCCCCTATGAGTTGGGGGTACTGGTATTGCTGGGCATCCAGCCCCCTATAAGTTGGGATGGTAGTAGTGCTGTGCATCCAGCCCCCTATGATTTGGGGGTACTGGTATTGCTGGGCATCCAACCCCCTATGAGTGGGGATGTTAGTAGTGCTGTGCATCCAGCCCCCTATGAGTTGGGGTACTGGTATTGCTGGGCATCCAGCCCCCTATGAGTTGGGGGTACTGGTATTGCTGGGCATCCAGCACCCTATGAGTGGGGATGGTAGTAGTGCTGTGCATCCAGCCCCCTATGAGCTGGTGGTACTGGTATTGCTGGGCATCCAGCCGCCTATGAGTGGGTATGGTAGTGGTGCAGGGCATCCAGCCCCCTATGAGTTGGGGGTACTTGTATTGCTGTGCGTCCAGCCCCCTATGAGTGGGGATGGCAGTAGTGCTGGGCATCCAGCCCCCTTGAGTTGGGGGTACTGGTATTGCTGGGCATCCAGCCCCCTATGAGTGGGGATGGTAGTAGTGCTGAACATCCAGCCCCCTATGAGTAGGGATGTTAGTAGTTCTGTGCATCCAGCCCCCTATGAGTTGGGGGTACTGGTATTGCTGTGCATCCAGCCCCCTATGAATGGGGATGGTAGTACTGCTGGGCATCCAGCCCCCTATGAGTTGGGGGTAGTGGTATTGCTGGGCATCCAGCCCTCTATGAGTGGGGATGGTAGTGTTGCAGGGCATCCAGCCCCCTATGAGTTGGGGGTACTGGTATTGCTGGGCATTCAGCCCCCTATGATTGAGGATGGTAGTAGTGCTGGGCATCCAGCCCCCTATAAGTTGGGGGTACTGGTATTGCTGGGCATCCAGCCCCCTATGAGTGGGGATGGTAGTAGTGCTGGGCACCCAGCCCCCTATGTGTAGGGATGTTAGTAGGGCTGTGCATCCAGCCCCGTATGAGTTGGGGGGTACTGATATTGCAGGGCATCCAGCCCCCTATGAGGGGGGATGGTAGTAGTTCTGGGCATCCAGCTCCCTATGAGTTGGGGGTACTGGTATTGCTATGCATCCAGCCCCCTATGAGTGGGGATAATAGTAGTATTGGGCATCCAATCCCATTGAGTTGGGGGTACTGGTATTGCTGGGCATCCAGCCCCCTATGAGTAGGGATGTTAGTAGTTCTGTGCATCCAGCCCCCTATGAGTTGGGGGTACTGGTATTGCTGGGCATCTAGCCCCCTATGAATGGGGATGGTAGTACTGCTGGGCATCCAGCCCCCTATGAGTTTGGGGTAGTGGTATTGCTGAGCATCCAGCCCTCTATGAGTGGGGATGGTAGTGTTGCAGGGCATCCAGCCCCCTATGAGTTGGGGGTACTGGTATTGCTGGGCATTCAGCCCCCTATGATTGAGGATGGTAGTAGTGCTGGGCATCCAGCCCCCTATAAGTTGGGGGTACTGGTATTGCTGGGCATCCAGCCCCCTATGAGTGGGGATGGTAGTAGTGCTGGGCATCCAGCCCCCTATGTGTAGGGATGTTAGTAGGGCTGTGCATCCAGCCCCGTATGAGTTGGGGGGTACTGATATTGCAGGGCATCCAGCCCCCTATGAGGGGGGATGGTAGTAGTGCTGGGCATCCAGCCCCCTATGAGTTGGGGGTAGTGGTATTGCTATGCATCCAGCCCCCTATGAGTGGGGATAATAGTAGTATTGGGCATCCAATCCCCTTGAGTTGGGGGTACTGGTATTGCTGGGTATCCAGCCCCCTATGAGTGGGGATGGTAGTAGTGCTGGGCATCCAGCCCCCTATGAGCAGGGATGTTAGTAGTGCTGTGCATCCAGACCCCTATGAGTTGGGGGTACTGGTATTGCTATGCATCCAGCCCCCTATGAGTGGGGATAATAGTAGTATTGGGCATCCAATCCCCTTGAGTTGGGGGTACTGGTATTGCTGGGCATCCAGCCCCCTATGAGTGGGGATGGTAGTAGTGCTGGGCATCCAGCCCCCTATGAGCAGGGATGTTAGTAGTGCTGTGCATCCAGACCCCTATGAGTTGGGGGTACTGGTATTGCTGGGTATCCAGCCCCCTGTGAGTGGGGATGGTAGTAGTGTTGGGCATCCTGCCCCCTATGAGTTGGGGGTACTGGTATTGCTGGGCATCCAGGACCCTATGATTTGGGGGTACTGGTAATGCTGGGCATCCAACCCCCTATGAGTGGGGATGGTAGTAGTGCTGGGCATCCAGCCCCGTATGAGTTGGGGGTACTGGTATTGCTGGGCATCCAGCCCCCTATGAGTGGGGATGGTAGTAGTGCTGGGCATCCAGCCCCGTATGAGTTGGGGGTACCGGTATTGCTGGGCATCCAGCCCCCTATGAGTGGGGATGGTAGCGGTGCAGGGCATCCAGCCCCCTATGAGTTGGGGTTACTGGTATTGCTGTGCATCCAGCAACCTATGAGTGGAGATGGTAGTGGTGCAGGGCATCCAGCCCCCTATGAGTTGGGGGTACTGGTATTGCTGTGCATACAGCCCCCTATGAGTGTGGATGGTAGTAGTGCTGGGCATCTAGCCCACTTGAGTTGGGGGTACTGGCATTGCTGGGCATCCAGCCCCCTATGAGTGGGGATTGTAGTAGTGCTGGGCATCCAGCCCCCTATGAGTTGGGGGTACTGGTATTGCTGGGCATCCCGCCCCCTATGAGTGGGGATGGCAGTAGTGCTGTGCATCCAGCCCCCTATGAGTTGGGGGTACTGGTATTGCTGGGCATCCAGCCCCCTATGAGTGGGGATGGCAGTAGTGCTGTGCATCCAGCCCCCTATGATTTGGGGTTACTGGTATTGCTATGTATCCAGCCCCCTATGAGTGGGGATGATAGTAGTATTGGACATCCAATCCCCTTGAGTTGGGGGTACTGGTATTGCTGGGCATCCAGCCCCCTATGAATGGGGATGGTGGTAGTGCTGGGCATCCAGCCCCCTATGAGTAGGGATGTTAGTAGTGCTGTTCATCCAGACCCCTATGAGTTGGGGGTACTGGTATTGCTGGGCATTCAGCTCCCTATGAGTGGGAATGGTAGTAGTGCTGTGCATCCAGCCCCCTATGATTTGGGGGCACTGGTATCGCCAGTCTTCCTACCCCCTATGAGTGGGGATGTTAGTAGTGCTGTGCATCCAGCCCCCTATGAGTTGGGGCTACTGGTATTGCTTGGCATCCAGCCCCCTATGAGTTGGGGGTACTGGTATTGCTGTGCATCCAGCCTCCTATGAGTGGGAATGGTAGTGGTGCAAGGCATCCAGCCCCCTATGAGTTGGGGGTACTGGTATTACTGTGCATCCAGCCCCTATGAGTGGAGATGGTAGTAGTGCTGTGCATCCAGCCCCCTATGAGTTGGGGTTAATGGTATTGCTGGCATCCAGCCCCCTATGAGTATGGATGTTGGTAGTGCTGGGCATCCAGCCCCCTATGAGTTGGGGGTACTGGTATTGCTGGGCATCCAGCTCCCTATGAGTGGGGATGGTAGTAGTGCTGGGCATCCAGCCCCCTATGAGTTGGGGGTACTGGTATTGCTGGGCATCCAGCCCCCTATGAGTGGGGATCGTAGTGGTGCAGGGCATCCAGCCCCCTATGAGTTGGGGTTACTGGTATTGCTGTGCATCCAGCAACCTATGAGTGGGGATGGTAGTTGTGCAGGGCATCCAGCCCCCTATGAGTTGGGGGTACTGGTATTGCTGTGCATACAGCCCCCTATGAGTGTGGATGGTAGTAGTGCTGGGCATCTAGCCCACTTGAGTTGGGGGTACTGGCATTGCTGGGCATCCAGCCCCCTATGAGTGGGGATGGTAGTAGTGCTGGGCATCCAGCCCCCTATGAGTTAGGGGTACTGGTATTGCTGGGCATCCAGCCCCCTATGAGTGGGGATGGCAGTAGTGCTGCGCATCCAGCCCCCTATGAGTTGGGGGTACTGGTATTGCTGGGCATCCAGCCCCCTATGAGTGGGGTTGGCAGTAGTGCTGTGCATCCAGCCCCCTATGAGTTGGGGGTACTGGTATTGCTGTGCATACAGCCCCCTATGAGTGGGGATGGCGGTAGTGCTGTGCATCCAGCCCCCTATGATTTGGGGGTACTGGTATTGCTTGGCATCCAGCCCCCTATGAGTGGGGATGGCAGTAGTGCTGTGCATCCAGCCCCCTGTGAGTTGGTGGTACTGGTATTGCTGTGCATATAGCCCCCTATGAGTGTGGATGGTAGTAGTGTTGGGCATCTAGCCCACTTGAGTTGGGGGTACTGGCATTGCTGGGCATCCAGCCCCCTATGAGTGGGGATGGTAGTAGTGCTGGGCATCCAGCCCCTTATGAGTTGGGGGTACTGGTATTGCTGGGCATCCAGCCCCCTATGAGTGGGGATGGCAGTAGTGCTGTGCATCCAGCCCCCTATGAGTTGGGGGTACTGGTATTGCTGGGCATCCAGCCCCCTATGAGTGGTGATGGCAGTAGTGCTGTGCATCCAGCCCCCTATGATTTGGGGGTACTGGTATTGCTATGCATCCAGCCCCCTATGAGTGGGGATGATAGTAGTATTGGGCATCCAATCCCCTTGAGTTGGGGGCACTGGTATTGCTGGGCATCCAGCCCCCTATGAGTGGGGATGGTGGTACTGCTGGGCATCCAGCCCCCTATGAGTAGGGATGTTAGTAGTGCTGTGCATCCAGACCCCTATGAGTTGGGGGTACTTGTATTGCTGGGCATTCAGCTCCCTATGAGTGGGAATGGTAGTAGTGCTGTGCATCCAGCCCCCTATGATTTGGGGGCACTGGTATCGCTAGTCTTCCTACCCCCTATGAGTGGGGATGTTAGTAGTGCTGGGCATCCAGCCCCCTATGAGTTGGGGCTACTGGTATTGCTTGGCATCCAGCCCCCTATAAGTTGGCGGTACTGGTATTGCTGTGCATCCAGCCCCCTATGAGTGGGAATGGTAGTGTTGCAAGGCATCCAGCCCCCTATGAGTTGGGGGTACTGGTATTACTGTGCATCCAGTCCCTATGAGTGGAGATGGTAGTAGTGCTGTGCATCCAGCCCCCTATGAGTTGGGGTAATGGTATTGCTGGCATCCAGCCCCCTATGAGTAGGGATATTGGTAGTTTTGGGCATCCAGCCCCCTATGAGTTGGGGGTACTGGTATTGCTGGGCATCCAGCCCCCTATGAGTGGGGATGGTAGTAGTGCTGGGCATCCAGCCCCCTATGAGTTGGGGGTACCGGTATTGCTGGGCATCCAGCCCCCTATGAGTGGGGATGGTAGTGGTGCAGGGCATCCAGCCCCCTATGAGTTGGGGTTACTGGTATTGCTGTGCATCCAGCAACCTATGAGTGGGGATGGTAGTAGTGATGGGCATCTAGCCCACTTGAGTTGGGGATACTGGCATTGCTGGGCATCCAGCCCCCTGTGAGTGGGGATGGCAGTAGTGCTGTGCATCCAGCCCCCTATGAGTTGGGGGTACTGGTATTGCTGGGCATCCAGCCCCCTATGAGTGGGGGTGGCAGTAGTGCTGTGCATCCAGCCCCCTATGATTTGGGGGTACTGGTATTGCTATGCACCCAGCCCCCTATGAGTGGGGATGATAGTAGTAATGGGCATCCAATCCCCTTGAGTTGGGGGTACTGGTATTGCTGGGCATCCAGCCCCCTATGAGTGGGGATGGTGGTAGTGCTGGGCATCCAGCCCCCTATGAGTAGGGATGTTAGTAGTGCTGTGCATCCAGACCCCTATGAGTTGGGGGTACTGGTATTGCTGGGCATTCAGCTCCCTATGAGTGGGAATGGGAGTAGTGCTGTGCATCCAGCCCCCTATGATTTGGGGGCACTGGTATCGCTAGTCATCCTACCCCCTATGAGTGGGGATGTTAGTAGTGCTGTGCATCCAGCCCCCTATGAGTTGGGGCTACTGGTATTGCTTGGCATCCAGCCCCCTATGAGTTGGGGGTACTGGTATTGCTGTGCATCCAGCCCCCTATGAGTGGGAATGGTAGTGGTGCAATGCATCCAGCCCCCTATGAGTTGGGGGTGCTGGTATTACTGTGCATCCAGCCCCTATGAGTGGGGGGTAATGGTATTGCTGGCATCCAGCCCCCTATGAGTAGGGATGTTGGTAGTGCTGGGCATCCAGCCCCCTATGAGTTGGGGGTACTGGTATTGCTGGGCATCCAGCCCCCTATGAGTGGGGCTGGTAGTAGTGCTGGACATCCAGCCCCCTATGAGTTGGGGGTACTGGCATTGCTGGGCATCCAGCCCCCTATGAGTGGGGATGGTAGTAGTGCTGGGCATCCAGCCCCCTATGAGTTGGGGGTACTGGTATTGCTGTGCATACAGCCCCCTATGAGTGTGGATGGTAGTAGTGCTGGGCATCTAGCCCACTTGAGTTGGAGATACTGGCATTGCTGGGCATCCAGCCCCCTGTGAGTGAGGATGGCAGTAGTGCTGTGCATCCAGCCCCCTATGAGTTGGGGGTACTGGTATTGCTGGGCATCCAGCCCCCTATGAGTGGGGTTGGCTGTAGTGCTGTGCATCCAGCCCCCTATGAGTTGGGGGTACTGGTATTGCTGTGCATACAGACCCCTATGAGTGGGGATGGCGGTAGTGCTGTGCATCCAGCCCCCTATGATTTGGGGGTACTGGTATTGCTGTGCATAGAGCCCCCTATGAGTGGGGATGGCGGTAGTGCTGTGCATCCAGCCCCCTATGATTTGGGGGTACTGGTATTGCTGGGCATCCAGCCCCCTATGAGTGGGGATGGCAGTAGTGCTGTGCATCCAGCCCCCTGTGAGTTGGTGGTACTGGTATTGCTGTGCATATAGCCCCCTATGAGTGTGGATGGTAGTAGTGTTGGGCATCTAGCCCACTTGAGTTTGGGGTACTGGCATTGCTGGGCATCCAGCCCCCTATGAGTGGGGATGGTAGTAGTGCTGGGCATCCAGCCCCTTATGAGTTGGGGGTACTGGTATTGCTGGGCATCCAGCCCCCTATGAGTGGGAATGGTAGTAGTGCTGTGCATCCAGCCCCCTATAATTTGGGGGCACTGGTATCGCTAGTCTTCCTACCCCCTATGAGTGGGGATGTTAGTAGTGCTGTGCATCCAGCCCCCTATGAGTTGGGGCTACTGGTATTGCTTGGCATCCAGCCCCCTATGAGTTGGGGGTACTGGTATTGCAGTGCATCCAGCCTCCTATGAGTGGGAATGGTAGTGGTGCAAGGCATCCAGCCCCCTATGAGTTGGGGGTACTGGTATTACTGTGCATCCAGCCCCTATGAGTGGAGATGGTAGTAGTGCTGTGCATCCAGCCCCCTATGAGTTGGGGTTAATGGTATTGCTGGCATCCAGCCCCCTATGAGTACGGATGTTGGTAGTGCTGGGCATCCAGTCCCCTATGAGTTGGGGGTACTGGTATTGCTGGGCATCCAGCCCCCTATGAGTGGGGATTGTAGTGGTGCAGGGCATCCAGCCCCCTATGAGTTGGGGTTACTGGTATTGCTGTGCATCCAGCAACCTATGAGTGGGGATTGTAGTTGTGCAGGGCATTCAGCCCCCTATGAGTTGGGGGTACTGGTATTGCTGTGCATACAGCCCCCTATGAGTGTGGATGGTAGTAGTGCTGGGCATCTAGCCCACTTGAGTTGGGGGTACTGGCATTGCTGGGCATCCAGCCCCCTGTGAGTGGGGATGGTAGTAGTGCTGGGCATCCAGCCCCCTATGAGTTAGGGGTACTGGTATTGCTGGGCATCCAGCCCCCTATGAGTGGGGATGGCAGTAGTGCTGTGCATCCAGCCCCCTATGAGTTGGGGTACTGGTATTGCTGGGCATCCAGCCCCCTATGAGTGGGGTTGGCAGTAGTGCTGTGCATCCAGCCCCCTATGAGTTGGGGGTACTGGTATTGCTGTGCATCCAGCCCCCTATGAGTGGGGATGGCGGTAGTGCTGTGCATCCAGCCCCCTATGATTTGGGGGTACTGGTATTGCTGGGCATCCAGCCCCCTATGAGTGGGGATGGCAGTGGTGCTGTGCATCCAGCCCCCTGTGAGTTGGTGGTACTGGTATTGCTGTGCATATAGCCCCCTATGAGTGTGGATGGTAGTAGTGTTGGGCATCTAGCCCACTTGAGTTGGGGGTACTGGCATTGCTGGGCATCCAGCCCCCTATAAGTGGGGATGGTAGTAGTGCTGGGCATCCAGCCCCTTATGAGTTGGGGGTACTGGTATTGCTGGGCATCCAGCCCACTATGAGTGGGGATGGCAGTAGTGCTGTGCTTCCAGCCCCCTATGATTTGGGGGTACTGGTATTGCTATGCATCCAGCCCCCTATGAGTGGGGATGATAGTAGTATTGGGCATCCAATCCCCTTGAGTTGGGGGTACTGGTATTGCTGGGCATCCAGCCCCCTATGAGTGGGGATGGTGGTAGTGCTGGGCATCCAGCCCCCTATGAGTAGGGATGTTAGTAGTGCTGTGCATCCAGACCCCTATGAGTTGGGGGTACTTGTATTGCTGGGCATTCAGCTCCCTATGAGTGGGAATGGTAGTAGTGCTGTGCATCCAGCCCCCTATAATTTGGGGGCACTGGTATCGCTAGTCTTCCTACCCCCTATGAGTGGGGATGTTAGTAGTGCTGGGCATCCAGCCCCCTATGAGTTGGGGCTACTGGTATTGCTTGGCATCCAGCCCCCTATAAGTTGGCGGTACTGGTATTGCTGTGCATCCAGCCCCCTATGAGTGGGAATGGTAGTGTTGCAAGGCATCCAGCCCCCTATGAGTTGGGGGTACTGGTATTACTGTGCATCCAGTCCCTATGAGTGGAGATGGTAGTAGTGCTGTGCATCCAGCCCCCTATGAGTTGGGGTAATGGTATTGCTGGCATCCAGCCCCCTATGAGTAGGGATATTGGTAGTTTCGGGCATCCAGCCCCCTATGAGTTGGGGGTACTGGTATTGCTGGGCATCCAGCCCCCTATGAGTGGGGATGGTAGTAGTGCTGGGCATCCAGCCCCCTATGAGTTGGGGGTACCGGTATTGCTGGGCATCCAGCCCCCTATGAGTGGGGATGGTAGTGGTGCAGGGCATCCAGCCCCCTATGAGTTGGGGTTACTGGTATTGCTGTGCATCCAGCAACCTATGAGTGGGGATGGTAGTAGTGATGGGCATCTAGCCCACTTGAGTTGGGGATACTGGCATTGCTGGGCATCCAGCCCCCTGTGAGTGGGGATGGCAGTAGTGCTGTGCATCCAGCCCCCTATGAGTTGGGGGTACTGGTATTGCTGGGCATCCACCCCCCTATGAGTGGGGGTGGCAGTAGTGCTGTGCATCCAGCCCCCTATGATTTGGGGGTACTGGTATTGCTATGCACCCAGCCCCCTATGAGTGGGGATGATAGTAGTAATGGGCATCCAATCCCCTTGAGTTGGGGGTACTGGTATTGCTGGGCATCCAGCCCCCTATGAGTGGGGATGGTGGTAGTGCTGGGCATCCAGCCCCCTATGAGTAGGGATGTTAGTAGTGCTGTGCATCCAGACCCCTATGAGTTGGGGGTACTGGTATTGCTGGGCATTCAGCTCCCTATGAGTGGGAATGGGAGTAGTGCTGTGCATCCAGCCCCCTATGATTTGGGGGCACTGGTATCGCTAGTCATCCTACCCCCTATGAGTGGGGATGTTAGTAGTGCTGTGCATCCAGCCCCCTATGAGTTGGGGCTACTGGTATTGCTTGGCATCCAGCCCCCTATGAGTTGGGGGTACTGGTATTGCTGTGCATCCAGCCCCCTATGAGTGGGAATGGTAGTGGTGCAATGCATCCAGCCCCCTATGAGTTGGGGGTGCTGGTATTACTGTGCATCCAGCCCCTATGAGTGGGGGGTAATGGTATTGCTGGCATCCAGCCCCCTATGAGTAGGGATGTTGGTAGTGCTGGGCATCCAGCCCCCTATGAGTTGGGGGTACTGGTATTGCTGGGCACCCAGCCCCCTATGAGTGGGGCTGGTAGTAGTGCTGGACATCCAGCCCCCTATGAGTTGGGGGTACTGGCATTGCTGGGCATCCAGCCCCCTATGAGTGGGGATGGTAGTAGTGCTGGGCATCCAGCCCCCTATGAGTTGGGGGTACTGGTATTGCTGTGCATACAGCCCCCTATGAGTGTGGATGGTAGTAGTGCTGGGCATCTAGCCCACTTGAGTTGGAGATACTGGCATTGCTGGGCATCCAGCCCCCTGTGAGTGAGGATGGCAGTAGTGCTGTGCATCCAGCCCCCTATGAGTTGGGGGTACTGGTATTGCTGGGCATCCAGCCCCCTATGAGTGGGGTTGGCAGTAGTGCTGTGCATCCAGCCCCCTATGAGTTGGGGGTACTGGTATTGCTGTGCATACAGACCCCTATGAGTGGGGATGGCGGTAGTGCTGTGCATCCAGCCCCCTATGATTTGGGGGTACTGGTATTGCTGTGCATACAGCCCCCTATGAGTGGGGATGGCGGTAGTGCTGTGCATCCAGCCCCCTATGATTTGGGGGTACTGGTATTGCTGGGCATCCAGCCCCCTATGAGTGGGGATGGCAGTAGTGCTGTGCATCCAGCCCCCTGTGAGTTGGTGGTACTGGTATTGCTGTGCATATAGCCCCCTATGAGTGTGGATGGTAGTAGTGTTGGGCATCTAGCCCACTTGAGTTTGGGGTACTGGCATTGCTGGGCATCCAGCCCCCTATGAGTGGGGATGGTAGTAGTGCTGGGCATCCAGCCCCTTATGAGTTGGGGGTACTGGTATTGCTGGGCATCCAGCCCCCTATGAGTGGGGATGGCAGTAGGGCTGTGCATCCAGCCCCCTATGAGTTGGGGGTACTGGTATTGCTGGGAATCCAGCCCCCTATGAGTGGGGATGGCAGTAGTGCTGTGCATCCAGCCCCCTATGATTTGGGGGTACTGGTATTGCTATGCATCCAGCCCCCTATGAGTGGGGATGATAGTAGTATTGGGCATCCAATCCACTTGAGTTGGGGGTACTGGTATTGCTGGGCAACCAGCCCCCTATGAGTGGGGATGGTGGTAGTGCTGGGCATCCAGCCCCCTATGAGTAGGGATGTTAGTAGTGCTGTGCATCCAGACCCCTATGAGTTGGGGTACTTGTATTGCTGGGCATTCAGCTCCCTATGAGTGGGAATGGTAGTAGTGCTGTGCATCCAGCCCCCTATGATTTGGGGGCACTGGTATCGCAAGTCTTCCTACCCCCTATGAGTGGGGATGTTAGTAGTGCTGGGCATCCAGCCCCCTATGAGTTGGGGCTACTGGTATTGCTTGGCATCCAGCCCCCTATAAGTTGGCAGTACTGGTATTGCTGTGCATCCAGCCCCCTATGAGTGGGAATGGTAGTGTTGCAAGGCATCCAGCCCCCTATGAGTTGGGGGTACTGGTATTACTGTGCATCCAGTCCCTATGAGTGGAGATGGTAGTAGTGCTGTGCATCCAGCCCCCTATGAGTTGGGGGTACTGGTATTGCTGGGCATCCAGCCCCCTATGAGTGGGGATGGTAGTACTGCTGGGCATCCAGCCCCCTATGAGTTGGGGGTACTGGTATTGCTCGGCATCCAGCCCCCTATGAGTGGGGATGGTAGTGGTGCAGGGCATCCAGCCCCCTATGAGTTGGGGTTACTGGTATTGCTGTGCATCCAGCAACCTATGAGTGGGGATGGTAGTGGTGCAGGGCATCCAGCCCCCTATGAGTTGGGGGTACTGGTATTGCTGTGCATACAGCCCCCTATGAGTGTGGATGGTAGTAGTGCTGGGCATCTAGCCCACTTGAGTTGGGGATACTGGCATTGCTGGGCATCCAGCTCCCTATGAGTGGGGATTGTAGTAGTGCTGGGCATCCAGCCCCCTATGAGTTGGGGGTACTGGTATTGCTGGGCATCTCGCCCCCTATGAGTGGGGATGGCAGTAGTGCTGTGCATCCAGCCCCCTATGAGTTGGGGGTACTGGTATTGCTGGGCATCCAGCCCCCTATGAGTGGGGATGGCAGTAGTGCTGTGCATCCAGCCCCCTATGATTTGGGGTTACTGGTATTGCTATGTATCCAGCCCCCTATGAGTGGGGATGATAGTAGTATTGGGCATCCAATCCCCTTGAGTTGGGGGTATTGGTATTGCTGGGCATCCAGCCCCCTATGAATGGGGATGGTGGTAGTGCTGGGCATCCAGCCCCCTATGAGTAGGGATGTTAGTAGTGCTGTGCATCCAGACCCCTATGAGTTGGGGGTACTGGTATTGCTGGGCATTCAGCTCCCTATGAGTGGGAATGGTAGTAGTGCTGTGCATCCAGCCCCCTATGATTTGGGGGCACTGGTATCGCTAGTCTTCCTACCCCCTATGAGTGGGGATGTTAGTAGTGCTGTGCATCCAGCCCCCTATGAGTTGGGGCTACTGGTATTGCTTGGCATCCAGCCCCCTATGAGTTGGGGGTACTGGTATTGCTGTGCATCCAGCCTCCTATAAGTGGGAATGGTAGTGGTGCAAGGCATCCAGCCCCCTATGAGTTGGGGGTACTGGTATTACTGTGCATCCAGCCCCTATGAGTGGAGATGGTAGTAGTGCTGTGCATCCAGCCCCCTATGAGTTGGGGTTAATGGTATTGCTGGCATCCAGCCCCCTATGAGTACGGATGTTGGTAGTGCTGGGCATCCAGCCCCCTATGAGTTGGGGGTACTGGTATTGCTGGGCATCCAGCTCCCTATGAGTGGGGATGGTAGTAGTGCTGGGCATCCAGCCCCCTATGAGTTGGGGGTACCGGTATTGCTGGGCATCCAGCCCCCTATGAGTGGGGATGGTAGTGGTGCAGGGCATCCAGCCCCCTATGAGATGGGGTTAATGGTATTGCTGTGCATCCAGCAACCTATGAGTGGGGATGGTAGTAGTGATGGGCATCTAGCCCACTTGAGTTGGGGATACTGGCATTGCTGGGCATCCAGCCCCCTGTGAGTGGGGATGGCAGTAGTGCTGTGCATCCAGCCCCCTATGAGTTGGGGGTACTGGTATTGCTGGGCATCCAGCCCCCTATGAGTGGGGGTGGCAGTAGTGCTGTGCATCCAGCCCCCTATGATTTGGGGGTACTGGCATTGCTATGCACCCAGCCCCCTATGAGTGGGGATGATAGTAGTAATGGGCATCCAATCCCCTTGAGTTGGGGGTACTGGTATTGCTGGGCATCCAGCCCCCTATGAGTGGGGATGGTGGTAGTGCTGGGCATCCAGCCCCCTATGAGTAGGGATGTTAGTAGTGCTGTGCATCCAGACCCCTATGAGTTGGGGGTACTGGTATTGCTGGGCATTCAGCTCCCTATGAGTGGGAATGGGAGTAGTGCTGTGTATCCAGCCCCCTATGATTTGGGGGCACTGGTATCGCTAGTCATCCTACCCCCTATGAGTGGGGATGTTAGTAGTGCTGTGCATCCAGCCCCCTATGAGTTGGGGCTACTGGTATTGCTTGGCATCCAGCCCCCTATGAGTTGGGGGTACTGGTATTGCTGTGCATCCAGCCCCCTATGAGTGGGAATGGTAGTGGTGCAATGCATCCAGTCCCCTATGAGTTGGGGGTGCTGGTATTACTGTGCATACAGCCCCTATGAGTGGGGGGTAATGGTATTGCTGGCATCCAGCCCCCTATGAGTAGGGATGTTGGTAGTGCTGGGCATCCAGCCCCCTATGAGTTGGGGGTACTGGTATTGCTGGGCATCCAGCCCCCTATGAGTGGGGCTGGTAGTAGTGCTGGACATCCAGCCCCCTATGAGTTGGGGGTACTGGCATTGCTGGGCATCCAGCCCCCTATGAGTGGGGATGGTAGTAGTGCTGGGCATCCAGCCCCCTATGAGTTGGGGGTACTGGTATTGCTGTGCATACAGCCCCCTATGAGTGTGGATGGTAGTAGTGCTGGGCATCTAGCCCACTTGAGTTGGAGATACTGGCATTGCTGGGCATCCAGCCCCCTGTGAGTGAGGATGGCAGTAGTGCTGTGCATCCAGCCCCCTATGAGTTGGGGGTACTGGTATTGCTGGGCATCCAGCCCCCTATGAGTGGGGTTGGCAGTAGTGCTGTGCATCCAGCCCCCTATGAGTTGGGGGTACTGGTATTGCTGTGCATACAGACCCCTATGAGTGGGGATGGCGGTAGTGCTGTGCATCCAGCCCCCTATGATTTGGGGGTACTGGTATTGCTGTGCATACAGCCCCCTATGAGTGGGGATGGCGGTAGTGCTGTGCATCCAGCCCCCTATGATTTGGGGGTACTGGTATTGCTGGGCATCCAGCCCCCTATGAGTGGGGATGGCAGTAGTGCTGTGCATCCAGCCCCCTGTGAGTTGGTGGTACTGGTATTGCTGTGCATATAGCCCCCTATGAGTGTGGATGGTAGTAGTGTTGGGCATCTAGCCCACTTGAGTTTGGGGTACTGGCATTGCTGGGCATCCAGCCCCCTATGAGTGGGGATGGTAGTAGTGCTGGGCATCCAGCCCCTTATGAGTTGGGGGTACTGGTATTGCTGGGCATCCAGCCCCCTATGAGTGGGGATGGCAGTAGTGCTGTGCATCCAGCCCCCTATGAGTTGGGGGTACTGGTATTGCTGGGCATCCAGCCCCCTATGAGTGGGGATGGCAGTAGTGCTGTGCATCCAGCCCCCTATGATTTGGGGGTACTGGTATTGCTATGCATCCAGCCCCCTATGAGTGGGGATGATAGTAGTATTGGGCATCCAATCCCCTTGAGTTGGGGGTACTGGTATTGCTGGGCAACCAGCCCCCTATGAGTGGGGATGGTGGTAGTGCTGGGCATCCAGCCCCCTATGAGTAGGGATGTTAGTAGTGCTGTGCATCCAGACCCCTATGAGTTGGGGTACTTGTATTGCTGGGCATTCAGCTCCCTATGAGTGGGAATGGTAGTAGTGCTGTGCATCCAGCCCCCTATGATTTGGGGGCACTGGTATCGCAAGTCTTCCTACCCCCTATGAGTGGGGATGTTAGTAGTGCTGGGCATCCAGCCCCCTATGAGTTGGGGCTACTGGTATTGCTTGGCATCCAGCCCCCTATAAGTTGGCAGTACTGGTATTGCTGTGCATCCAGCCCCCTATGAGTGGGAATGGTAGTGTTGCAAGGCATCCAGCCCCCTATGAGTTGGGGGTACTGGTATTACTGTGCATCCAGTCCCTATGAGTGGAGATGGTAGTAGTGCTGTGCATCCAGCCCCCTATGAGTTGGGGGTACTGGTATTGCTGGGCATCCAGCCCCCTATGAGTGGGGATGGTAGTACTGCTGGGCATCCAGCCCCCTATGAGTTGGGGGTACTGGTATTGCTCGGCATCCAGCCCCCTATGAGTGGGGATGGTAGTGGTGCAGGGCATCCAGCCCCCTATGAGTTGGGGTTACTGGTATTGCTGTGCATCCAGCAACCTATGAGTGGGGATGGTAGTGGTGCAGGGCATCCAGCCCCCTATGAGTTGGGGGTACTGGTATTGCTGTGCATACAGCCCCCTATGAGTGTGGATGGTAGTAGTGCTGGGCATCTAGCCCAGTTGAGTTGGGGATACTGGCATTGCTGGGCATCCAGCTCCCTATGAGTGGGGATTGTAGTAGTGCTGGGCATCCAGCCCCCTATGAGTTGGGGGTACTGGTATTGCTGGGCATCTCGCCCCCTATGAGTGGGGATGGCAGTAGTGCTGTGCATCCAGCCCCCTATGAGTTGGGGGTACTGGTATTGCTGGGCATCCAGCCCCCTATGAGTGGGGATGGCAGTAGTGCTGTGCATCCAGCCCCCTATGATTTGGGGTTACTGGTATTGCTATGTATCCAGCCCCCTATGAGTGGGGATGATAGTAGTATTGGGCATCCAATCCCCTTGAGTTGGGGGTACTGGTATTGCTGGGCATCCAGCCCCCTATGAATGGGGATGGTGGTAGTGCTGGGCATCCAGCCCCCTATGAGTAGGGATGTTAGTAGTGCTGTGCATCCAGACCCCTATGAGTTGGGGGTACTGGTATTGCTGGGCATTCAGCTCCCTATGAGTGGGAATGGTAGTAGTGCTGTGCATCCAGCCCCCTATGATTTGGGGGCACTGGTATCGCTAGTCTTCCTACCCCCTATGAGTGGGGATGTTAGTAGTGCTGTGCATCCAGCCCCCTATGAGTTGGGGCTACTGGTATTGCTTGGCATCCAGCCCCCTATGAGTTGGGGGTACTGGTATTGCTGTGCATCCAGCCTCCTATAAGTGGGAATGGTAGTGGTGCAAGGCATCCAGCCCCCTATGAGTTGGGGGTACTGGTATTACTGTGCATCCAGCCCCTATGAGTGGAGATGGTAGTAGTGCTGTGCATCCAGCCCCCTATGATTTGGGGTTAATGGTATTGCTGGCATCCAGCCCCCTATGAGTACGGATGTTGGTAGTGCTGGGCATCCAGCCCCCTATGAGTTGGGGGTACTGGTATTGCTGGGCATCCAGCTCCCTATGAGTGGGGATGGTAGTAGTGCTGGGCATCCAGCCCCCTATGAGTTGGGGGTACTGGTATTGCTGGGCATCCAGCCCCCTATGAGTGGGGATTGTAGTGGTGCAGGGCATCCAGCCCCCATGAGTTGGGGTTACTGGTATTGCTGTGCATCCAGCAACCTAATAATAATAATAATAATAATATGAAATTTATAATGCGCTCAGCTTACCCGAGGGCATCCCGGCGCAACAGAAAAGAAGAAGAGACTCAGCTAATCCATACTATGGAAACAAGTGGGTCTTAAGAAGTTTCCTGAATAGTAGGATCTTGGGCTCTGAGCGAATCTTGAGGGGCAGAGAGTTCCAGAGAGAGGCCACTTGCACAGAGAAACGCCTGCCCCCAGAACGAGCTCTTCTTACTCTCGCTAACTGCAAAAGGTGTTTTTGGTCCGAGCGCAGCAAACGTGGGGGTTTGTAAGGATGGGCCATGTTAGCAAGGATGGGGGGGCCTTTGCCATGTAAAATTTTGTGGGCTGTACATAGCGCTTTAAATTTCACCCGCTCCTTCACGGGGAGCCAGTGAAGCGCTTTGAGGGCCGGAGCAGCAGACTGCCTTCTGGGAACATCCATAAGGACTCTCGCAGCTGCGTTTTGCACCTGTTGGAGGGATTTGAAGGTCGCTTCAGGAGCACCGAGAAACAGCGCATTCCCATAATCGAGCCTCGATAGAATCAGGCCACGTATCAACAGCTTCCTTGCTGGATCAGGAAGCAGAGGTAGCACCTTTCGGGCTGATCTCAGTAAACCAAAGCAAACCCCTGCGGTCTTCCTGGCATGAGTCCTGAAGGACAGGTCTTCTTCCAGCCATACTCCCAAGGACTTGATCTCCTTCTTGGGGGATGGTGGGTCACCAAAAGACCGGGGCCAGCAGCTCGCAATAATGGAGGGGCTGGAATTGCCCAGGAGCATCAGCTCGGTTTTACCTCCATTAAGCTTTAGGGCGGAGCTAGACATCCAACGATAAACATTGGCAAGGCAGTCGTGTAACACCTCAGGTTGTTCCGCCAGCTGAGTGAGGCCCACCACCAGCTGAGTATCATCAGCGTAACTGACGATCTTCACCCCCGAAGGGGCGACCACTCTTTCAAGTGGAGTCATGTATATATTAAATAGGGTAGGGCTCAGCGATGAGCCCTGCGGGACTCCACATTGAAGAGGGATTAGGGCAGATTGCTCTGACCCTTCCCAGACTTGGTAGAAACGGTCAGAAAGAAAAGATCCCAACCATTTCAGGGCCGTCCCTGAGACACCTACCTCTGACAGACGTTGGAGGAGCACCTGATGACTCACGGTGTCAAAGGCAGCACTCAAGTCCAGGAGGATCACTGCCACTGACCCTCCTGTATCTAGAGTGCTCCTTGCCTCCTCCACTACTGCCAGCAAGGCAGTGTCTGTTCCATGGCCGGGGCGGAAACCAGTCTGGGAATCTCCTAGCAGGTGGTTAGACTCAAGATGGTGAGAGAGCTGACGGTTGACCAACTTCTCTGCAATTTTAGAAAAACCTATGAGTGGGGATGGTAGTTGTGCAGGGCATCCAGCCCCCTATGAGTTGGGGGTACTGGTATTGCTGTGCATACAGCCCCCTATGAGTGTGGATGGTAGTAGTGCTGGGCATCTAGCCCACTTGAGTTGGGGGTACTGGCATTGCTGGGCATCCAGCCCCCTATGAGTGGGGATGGTAGTAGTGCTGGGCATCCAGCCCCCTATGAGTTGGGGGTACTGGTATTGCTGGGCATCCAGCCCCCTATGAGTGGGGATGGCAGTAGTGCTGTGCATCCAGCCCCCTATGAGTTGGGGGTACTGGTATTGCTGGGCATCCAGCCCCCTATGAGTGGGGTTGGCAGTAGTGCTGTGCATCCAGCCCCCTATGAGTTGGGGGTACTGGTATTGCTGTGCATACAGCCCCCTATGAGTGGGGATGGCGGTAGTGCTGTGCATCCAGCCCCCTATGATTTGGGGGTACTGGTATTGCTGGGCATCCAGCCCCCTATGAGTGGGGATGGCAGTGGTGCTGTGCATCCAGCCCCCTGTGAGTTGGTGGTACTGGTATTGCTGTGCATATAGCCCCCTATGAGTGTGGATGGTAGTAGTGTTGGGCATCTAGCCCACTTGAGTTGGGGGTACTGGCATTGCTGGGCATCCAGCCCCATATGAGTGGGGATGGTAGTAGTGCTGGGCATCCAGCCCCTTATGAGTTGGGGGTACTGGTATTGCTGGGCATCCAGCCCCCTATGAGTGGGGATGGCAGTAGTGCTGTGCATCCAGCCCCCTATGAGTTGGGGGTACTGGTATTGCTGGGCATCCAGCCCCCTATGAGTGGGGATGGCAGTAGTGCTGTGCTTCCAGCCCCCTATGATTTGGGGGTACTGGTATTGCTATGCATCCAGCCCCCTATGAGTGGGGATGATAGTAGTATTGGGCATCCAATCCCCTTGAGTTGGGGGTACTGGTATTGCTGGGCATCCAGCCCCCTATGAGTGGGGATGGTGGTAGTGCTGGGCATCCAGCCCCCTATGAGTAGGGATGTTAGTAGTGCTGTGCATCCAGACCCCTATGAGTTGGGGGTACTTGTTTTGCTGGGCATTCAGCTCCCTATGAGTGGGAATGGTAGTAGTGCTGTGCATCCAGCCCCCTATGATTTGGGGGCACTGGTATCGCTAGTCTTCTTACCCCCTATGAGTGGGAATGTTAGTAGTGCTGGGCATCCAGCCCCCTATGAGTTGGGGCTACTGGTATTGCTTGGCATCCAGCCCCCTATAAGTTGGCGGTACTGGTATTGCTGTGCATCCAGCCCCCTATGAGTGGGAATGGTAGTGTTGCAAGGCATCCAGCCCCCTATGAGTTGGGGGTACTGGTATTACTGTGCATCCAGTCCCTATGAGTGGAGATGGTAGTAGTGCTGTGCATCCAGCCCCCTATGAGTTGGGGTAATGGTATTGCTGGCATCCAGCCCCCTATGAGTAGGGATATTGGTAGTGTTGGGCATCCAGCCCCCTATGAGTTGGGGGTACTGGTATTGCTGGGCATCCAGCCCCCTATGAGTGGGGATGGTAGTAGTGCTGGGCATCCAGCCCCCTATGAGTTGGGGGTACTGGTATTGCTGGGCATCCAGCCCCCTATGAGTGGGGATGGTAGTGGTGCAGGGAATCCAGCCCCCTATGAGTTGGGGTTACTGGTATTGCTGTGCATCCAGCAACCTATGAGTGGGGATGGTAGTGGTGCAGGGCATCCAGCCCCCTATGAGTTGGGGGTACTGGTATTGCTGTGCATACTGCCCCCTATGAGTGTGGATGGTCGTAGTGCTGGGCATCTAGCCCACTTGAGTTGGGGATACTGGCATTGCTGGGCATCCAGCCCCCTGTGAGTGGGGATGGCAGTAGTGCTGTGCATCCAGCCCCCTATGATTTGGGGGTACTGGTATTGCTGGGCATCCAGCCCCCTATGAGTGGGGGTGGCAGTAGTGCTGTGCATCCAGCCCCCTATGATTTGGGGGTACTGGTATTGCTATGCACCCAGCCCCCTATGAGTGGGGATGATAGTAGTAATGGGCATCCAATCCCCTTGAGTTGGGGGTACTGGTATTGCTGGGCATCCAGCCCCCTATGAGTGGGGATGGTGGTAGTGCTGGGCATCCAGCCCCCTATGAGTAGGGATGTTAGTAGTGCTGTGCATCCAGACCCCTATGAGTTGGGGGTACTTGTTTTGCTGGGCATTCAGCTCCCTATGAGTGGGAATGGTAGTAGTGCTGTGCATCCAGCCCCCTATGATTTGGGGGCACTGGTATCGCTAGTCTTCTTACCCCCTATGAGTGGGAATGTTAGTAGTGCTGGGCATCCAGCCCCCTATGAGTTGGGGCTACTGGTATTGCTTGGCATCCAGCCCCCTATAAGTTGGCGGTACTGGTATTGCTGTGCATCCAGCCCCCTATGAGTGGGAATGGTAGTGTTGCAAGGCATCCAGCCCCCTATGAGTTGGGGGTACTGGTATTACTGTGCATCCAGTCCCTATGAGTGGAGATGGTAGTAGTGCTGTGCATCCAGCCCCCTATGAGTTGGGGTAATGGTATTTCTGGCATCCAGCCCCCTATGAGTAGGGATATTGGTAGTGTTGGGCATCCAGCCCCCTATGAGTTGGGGGTACTGGTATTGCTGGGCATCCAGCCCCCTATGAGTGGGGATGGTAGTAGTGCTGGGCATCCAGCCCCCTATGAGTTGGGGGTACTGGTATTGCTGGGCATCCAGCCCCCTATGAGTGGGGATGGTAGTGGTGCAGGGAATCCAGCCCCCTATGAGTTGGGGTTACTGGTATTGCTGTGCATCCAGCAACCTATGAGTGGGGATGGTAGTGGTGCAGGGCATCCAGCCCCCTATGAGTTGGGGGTACTGGTATTGCTGTGCATACTGCCCCCTATGAGTGTGGATGGTCGTAGTGCTGGGCATCTAGCCCACTTGAGTTGGGGATACTGGCATTGCTGGGCATCCAGCCCCCTGTGAGTGGGGATGGCAGTAGTGCTGTGCATCCAGCCCCCTATGATTTGGGGGTACTGGTATTGCTGGGCATCCAGCCCCCTATGAGTGGGGGTGGCAGTAGTGCTGTGCATCCAGCCCCCTATGATTTGGGGGTACTGGTTTTGCTATGCACCCAGCCCCCTATGAGTGGGGATGATAGTAGTAATGGGCATCCAATCCCCTTGAGTTGGGGGTACTGGTATTGCTGGGCATCCAGCCCCCTATGAGTGGGGATGGTGGTAGTGCTGGGCATCCAGCCCCCTATGAGTAGGGATGTTAGTAGTGCTGTGCATCCAGACCCCTATGAGTTGGGGGTACTGGTATTGCTGGGCATTCAGCTCCCTATGAGTGGGAATGGGAGTAGTGCTGTGCATCCAGCCCCCTATGATTTGGGGGCACTGGTATCGCTAGTCTTCCTACCCCTTATGAGTGGGGTGTTAGTAGTGCTGTGCATCCAGCCCCCTATGAGTTGGGGCTACTGGTATTGCTTGGCATCCAGCCCCCTATGAGTTGGGGGTACTGGTATTGCTGTACATCCAGCCCCCTATGAGTGGGAATGGTAGTGGTGCAATGCATCCAGCCCCCTATGAGTTGGGGGTACTGGTATTACTGTGCATCCAGCCCCTATGAGTGGGGGGTAATGGTATTGCTGGCATCCAGCCCCCTATGAGTAGGGATGTTGGTAGTGCTGTGCTTCCAGCCCCCTATGAGTTGGGGGTAATGGCATTGCTGGCATCCAGCCCCCTATGAGTCGGGATGTTGGTAGTGCTGGGCATCCAGCCCCCTATGAGTTGGGGGTACTGGTATTGCTGGGCATCCAGCCCCCTGTGAGTGGGGCTGGTAGTAGTGCTGGACATCCAGCCCCCTATGAGTTGAGGGTACTGGCATTGCTGGGCATCCAGCCCCGTATGAGTGGGGATGGTAGTAGTGCTGGGCATCCAGCCCCCTATGAGTTGGGGGTACTGGTATTGCTGTGCATACTGCCCCCTATGAGTGTGGATGGTCGTAGTGCTGGGCATCTAGCCCACTTGAGTTGGGGATACTGGCATTGCTGGGCATCCAGCCCCCTGTGAGTGGGGATGGCAGTAGTGCTGTGCATCCAGCCCCCTATGATTTGGGGGTACTGGTATTGCTGGGCATCCAGCCCCCTATGAGTGGGGGTGGCAGTAGTGCTGTGCATCCAGCCCCCTATGATTTGGGGGTACTGGTATTGCTATGCACCCAGCCCCCTATGAGTGGGGATGATAGTAGTAATGGGCATCCAATCCCCTTGAGTTGGGGGTACTGGTATTGCTGGGCATCCAGCCCCCTATGAGTTGGGATGGTGGTAGTGCTGGGCATCCAGCCCCCTATGAGTAGGGATGTTAGTAGTGCTGTGCATCCAGACCCCTATGAGTTGGGGTACTTGTATTGCTGGGCATTCAGCTCCCTATGAGTGGGAATGGTAGTAGTGCTGTGCATCCAGCCCCCTATGATTTGGGGGCACTGGTATCGCAAGTCTTCCTACCCCCTATGAGTGGGGATGTTAGTAGTGCTGGGCATCCAGCCCCCTATGAGTTGGGGCTACTGGTATTGCTTGGCATCCAGCCCCCTATAAGTTGGCAGTACTGGTATTGCTGTGCATCCAGCCCCCTATGAGTGGGAATGGTAGTGTTGCAAGGCATCCAGCCCCCTATGAGTTGGGGGTACTGGTATTACTGTGCATCCAGTCCCTATGAGTGGAGATGGTAGTAGTGCTGTGCATCCAGCCCCCTATGAGTTGGGGGTACTGGTATTGCTGGGCATCCAGCCCCCTATGAGTGGGGATGGTAGTACTGCTGGGCATCCAGCCCCCTATGAGTTGGGGGTACTGGTATTGCTCGGCATCCAGCCCCCTATGAGTGGGGATGGTAGTGGTGCAGGGCATCCAGCCCCCTATGAGTTGGGGTTACTGGTATTGCTGTGCATCCAGCAACCTATGAGTGGGGATGGTAGTGGTGCAGGGCATCCAGCCCCCTATGAGTTGGGGGTACTGGTATTGCTGTGCATACAGCCCCCTATGAGTGTGGATGGTAGTAGTGCTGGGCATCTAGCCCAGTTGAGTTGGGGATACTGGCATTGCTGGGCATCCAGCTCCCTATGAGTGGGGATTGTAGTAGTGCTGGGCATCCAGCCCCCTATGAGTTGGGGGTACTGGTATTGCTGGGCATCTCGCCCCCTATGAGTGGGGATGGCAGTAGTGCTGTGCATCCAGCCCCCTATGAGTTGGGGGTACTGGTATTGCTGGGCATCCAGCCCCCTATGAGTGGGGATGGCAGTAGTGCTGTGCATCCAGCCCCCTATGATTTGGGGTTACTGGTATTGCTATGTATCCAGCCCCCTATGAGTGGGGATGATAGTAGTATTGGGCATCCAATCCCCTTGAGTTGGGGGTACTGGTATTGCTGGGCATCCAGCCCCCTATGAATGGGGATGGTGGTAGTGCTGGGCATCCAGCCCCCTATGAGTAGGGATGTTAGTAGTGCTGTGCATCCAGACCCCTATGAGTTGGGGGTACTGGTATTGCTGGGCATTCAGCTCCCTATGAGTGGGAATGGTAGTAGTGCTGTGCATCCAGCCCCCTATGATTTGGGGGCACTGGTATCGCTAGTCTTCCTACCCCCTATGAGTGGGGATGTTAGTAGTGCTGTGCATCCAGCCCCCTATGAGTTGGGGCTACTGGTATTGCTTGGCATCCAGCCCCCTATGAGTTGGGGGTACTGGTATTGCTGTGCATCCAGCCTCCTATAAGTGGGAATGGTAGTGGTGCAAGGCATCCAGCCCCCTATGAGTTGGGGGTACTGGTATTACTGTGCATCCAGCCCCTATGAGTGGAGATGGTAGTAGTGCTGTGCATCCAGCCCCCTATGATTTGGGGTTAATGGTATTGCTGGCATCCAGCCCCCTATGAGTACGGATGTTGGTAGTGCTGGGCATCCAGCCCCCTATGAGTTGGGGGTACTGGTATTGCTGGGCATCCAGCTCCCTATGAGTGGGGATGGTAGTAGTGCTGGGCATCCAGCCCCCTATGAGTTGGGGGTACTGGTATTGCTGGGCATCCAGCCCCCTATGAGTGGGGATTGTAGTGGTGCAGGGCATCCAGCCCCCATGAGTTGGGGTTACTGGTATTGCTGTGCATCCAGCAACCTAATAATAATAATAATAATAATATGAAATTTATAATGCGCTCAGCTTACCCGAGGGCATCCCGGCGCAACAGAAAAGAAGAAGAGACTCAGCTAATCCATACTATGGAAACAAGTGGGTCTTAAGAAGTTTCCTGAATAGTAGGATCTTGGGCTCTGAGCGAATCTTGAGGGGCAGAGAGTTCCAGAGAGAGGCCACTTGCACAGAGAAACGCCTGCCCCCAGAACGAGCTCTTCTTACTCTCGCTAACTGCAAAAGGTGTTTTTGGTCCGAGCGCAGCAAACGTGGGGGTTTGTAAGGATGGGCCATGTTAGCAAGGATGGGGGGGCCTTTGCCATGTAAAATTTTGTGGGCTGTACATAGCGCTTTAAATTTCACCCGCTCCTTCACGGGGAGCCAGTGAAGCGCTTTGAGGGCCGGAGCAGCAGACTGCCTTCTGGGAACATCCATAAGGACTCTCGCAGCTGCGTTTTGCACCTGTTGGAGGGATTTGAAGGTCGCTTCAGGAGCACCGAGAAACAGCGCATTCCCATAATCGAGCCTCGATAGAATCAGGCCACGTATCAACAGCTTCCTTGCTGGATCAGGAAGCAGAGGTAGCACCTTTCGGGCTGATCTCAGTAAACCAAAGCAAACCCCTGCGGTCTTCCTGGCATGAGTCCTGAAGGACAGGTCTTCTTCCAGCCATACTCCCAAGGACTTGATCTCCTTCTTGGGGGATGGTGGGTCACCAAAAGACCGGGGCCAGCAGCTCGCAATAATGGAGGGGCTGGAATTGCCCAGGAGCATCAGCTCGGTTTTACCTCCATTAAGCTTTAGGGCGGAGCTAGACATCCAACGATAAACATTGGCAAGGCAGTCGTGTAACACCTCAGGTTGTTCCGCCAGCTGAGTGAGGCCCACCACCAGCTGAGTATCATCAGCGTAACTGACGATCTTCACCCCCGAAGGGGCGACCACTCTTTCAAGTGGAGTCATGTATATATTAAATAGGGTAGGGCTCAGCGATGAGCCCTGCGGGACTCCACATTGAAGAGGGATTAGGGCAGATTGCTCTGACCCTTCCCAGACTTGGTAGAAACGGTCAGAAAGAAAAGATCCCAACCATTTCAGGGCCGTCCCTGAGACACCTACCTCTGACAGACGTTGGAGGAGCACCTGATGACTCACGGTGTCAAAGGCAGCACTCAAGTCCAGGAGGATCACTGCCACTGACCCTCCTGTATCTAGAGTGCTCCTTGCCTCCTCCACTACTGCCAGCAAGGCAGTGTCTGTTCCATGGCCGGGGCGGAAACCAGTCTGGGAATCTCCTAGCAGGTGGTTAGACTCAAGATGGTGAGAGAGCTGACGGTTGACCAACTTCTCTGCAATTTTAGAAAAACCTATGAGTGGGGATGGTAGTTGTGCAGGGCATCCAGCCCCCTATGAGTTGGGGGTACTGGTATTGCTGTGCATACAGCCCCCTATGAGTGTGGATGGTAGTAGTGCTGGGCATCTAGCCCACTTGAGTTGGGGGTACTGGCATTGCTGGGCATCCAGCCCCCTATGAGTGGGGATGGTAGTAGTGCTGGGCATCCAGCCCCCTATGAGTTGGGGGTACTGGTATTGCTGGGCATCCAGCCCCCTATGAGTGGGGATGGCAGTAGTGCTGTGCATCCAGCCCCCTATGAGTTGGGGGTACTGGTATTGCTGGGCATCCAGCCCCCTATGAGTGGGGTTGGCAGTAGTGCTGTGCATCCAGCCCCCTATGAGTTGGGGGTACTGGTATTGCTGTGCATACAGCCCCCTATGAGTGGGGATGGCGGTAGTGCTGTGCATCCAGCCCCCTATGATTTGGGGGTACTGGTATTGCTGGGCATCCAGCCCCCTATGAGTGGGGATGGCAGTGGTGCTGTGCATCCAGCCCCCTGTGAGTTGGTGGTACTGGTATTGCTGTGCATATAGCCCCCTATGAGTGTGGATGGTAGTAGTGTTGGGCATCTAGCCCACTTGAGTTGGGGGTACTGGCATTGCTGGGCATCCAGCCCCATATGAGTGGGGATGGTAGTAGTGCTGGGCATCCAGCCCCTTATGAGTTGGGGGTACTGGTATTGCTGGGCATCCAGCCCCCTATGAGTGGGGATGGCAGTAGTGCTGTGCATCCAGCCCCCTATGAGTTGGGGGTACTGGTATTGCTGGGCATCCAGCCCCCTATGAGTGGGGATGGCAGTAGTGCTGTGCTTCCAGCCCCCTATGATTTGGGGGTACTGGTATTGCTATGCATCCAGCCCCCTATGAGTGGGGATGATAGTAGTATTGGGCATCCAATCCCCTTGAGTTGGGGGTACTGGTATTGCTGGGCATCCAGCCCCCTATGAGTGGGGATGGTGGTAGTGCTGGGCATCCAGCCCCCTATGAGTAGGGATGTTAGTAGTGCTGTGCATCCAGACCCCTATGAGTTGGGGGTACTTGTTTTGCTGGGCATTCAGCTCCCTATGAGTGGGAATGGTAGTAGTGCTGTGCATCCAGCCCCCTATGATTTGGGGGCACTGGTATCGCTAGTCTTCTTACCCCCTATGAGTGGGAATGTTAGTAGTGCTGGGCATCCAGCCCCCTATGAGTTGGGGCTACTGGTATTGCTTGGCATCCAGCCCCCTATAAGTTGGCGGTACTGGTATTGCTGTGCATCCAGCCCCCTATGAGTGGGAATGGTAGTGTTGCAAGGCATCCAGCCCCCTATGAGTTGGGGGTACTGGTATTACTGTGCATCCAGTCCCTATGAGTGGAGATGGTAGTAGTGCTGTGCATCCAGCCCCCTATGAGTTGGGGTAATGGTATTGCTGGCATCCAGCCCCCTATGAGTAGGGATATTGGTAGTGTTGGGCATCCAGCCCCCTATGAGTTGGGGGTACTGGTATTGCTGGGCATCCAGCCCCCTATGAGTGGGGATGGTAGTAGTGCTGGGCATCCAGCCCCCTATGAGTTGGGGGTACTGGTATTGCTGGGCATCCAGCCCCCTATGAGTGGGGATGGTAGTGGTGCAGGGAATCCAGCCCCCTATGAGTTGGGGTTACTGGTATTGCTGTGCATCCAGCAACCTATGAGTGGGGATGGTAGTGGTGCAGGGCATCCAGCCCCCTATGAGTTGGGGGTACTGGTATTGCTGTGCATACTGCCCCCTATGAGTGTGGATGGTCGTAGTGCTGGGCATCTAGCCCACTTGAGTTGGGGATACTGGCATTGCTGGGCATCCAGCCCCCTGTGAGTGGGGATGGCAGTAGTGCTGTGCATCCAGCCCCCTATGATTTGGGGGTACTGGTATTGCTGGGCATCCAGCCCCCTATGAGTGGGGGTGGCAGTAGTGCTGTGCATCCAGCCCCCTATGATTTGGGGGTACTGGTATTGCTATGCACCCAGCCCCCTATGAGTGGGGATGATAGTAGTAATGGGCATCCAATCCCCTTGAGTTGGGGGTACTGGTATTGCTGGGCATCCAGCCCCCTATGAGTGGGGATGGTGGTAGTGCTGGGCATCCAGCCCCCTATGAGTAGGGATGTTAGTAGTGCTGTGCATCCAGACCCCTATGAGTTGGGGGTACTTGTTTTGCTGGGCATTCAGCTCCCTATGAGTGGGAATGGTAGTAGTGCTGTGCATCCAGCCCCCTATGATTTGGGGGCACTGGTATCGCTAGTCTTCTTACCCCCTATGAGTGGGAATGTTAGTAGTGCTGGGCATCCAGCCCCCTATGAGTTGGGGCTACTGGTATTGCTTGGCATCCAGCCCCCTATAAGTTGGCGGTACTGGTATTGCTGTGCATCCAGCCCCCTATGAGTGGGAATGGTAGTGTTGCAAGGCATCCAGCCCCCTATGAGTTGGGGGTACTGGTATTACTGTGCATCCAGTCCCTATGAGTGGAGATGGTAGTAGTGCTGTGCATCCAGCCCCCTATGAGTTGGGGTAATGGTATTTCTGGCATCCAGCCCCCTATGAGTAGGGATATTGGTAGTGTTGGGCATCCAGCCCCCTATGAGTTGGGGGTACTGGTATTGCTGGGCATCCAGCCCCCTATGAGTGGGGATGGTAGTAGTGCTGGGCATCCAGCCCCCTATGAGTTGGGGGTACTGGTATTGCTGGGCATCCAGCCCCCTATGAGTGGGGATGGTAGTGGTGCAGGGAATCCAGCCCCCTATGAGTTGGGGTTACTGGTATTGCTGTGCATCCAGCAACCTATGAGTGGGGATGGTAGTGGTGCAGGGCATCCAGCCCCCTATGAGTTGGGGGTACTGGTATTGCTGTGCATACTGCCCCCTATGAGTGTGGATGGTCGTAGTGCTGGGCATCTAGCCCACTTGAGTTGGGGATACTGGCATTGCTGGGCATCCAGCCCCCTGTGAGTGGGGATGGCAGTAGTGCTGTGCATCCAGCCCCCTATGATTTGGGGGTACTGGTATTGCTGGGCATCCAGCCCCCTATGAGTGGGGGTGGCAGTAGTGCTGTGCATCCAGCCCCCTATGATTTGGGGGTACTGGTATTGCTATGCACCCAGCCCCCTATGAGTGGGGATGATAGTAGTAATGGGCATCCAATCCCCTTGAGTTGGGGGTACTGGTATTGCTGGGCATCCAGCCCCCTATGAGTGGGGATGGTGGTAGTGCTGGGCATCCAGCCCCCTATGAGTAGGGATGTTAGTAGTGCTGTGCATCCAGACCCCTATGAGTTGGGGGTACTGGTATTGCTGGGCATTCAGCTCCCTATGAGTGGGAATGGGAGTAGTGCTGTGCATCCAGCCCCCTATGATTTGGGGGCACTGGTATCGCTAGTCTTCCTACCCCTTATGAGTGGGGTGTTAGTAGTGCTGTGCATCCAGCCCCCTATGAGTTGGGGCTACTGGTATTGCTTGGCATCCAGCCCCCTATGAGTTGGGGGTACTGGTATTGCTGTACATCCAGCCCCCTATGAGTGGGAATGGTAGTGGTGCAATGCATCCAGCCCCCTATGAGTTGGGGGTACTGGTATTACTGTGCATCCAGCCCCTATGAGTGGGGGGTAATGGTATTGCTGGCATCCAGCCCCCTATGAGTAGGGATGTTGGTAGTGCTGTGCTTCCAGCCCCCTATGAGTTGGGGGTAATGGCATTGCTGGCATCCAGCCCCCTATGAGTCGGGATGTTGGTAGTGCTGGGCATCCAGCCCCCTATGAGTTGGGGGTACTGGTATTGCTGGGCATCCAGCCCCCTGTGAGTGGGGCTGGTAGTAGTGCTGGACATCCAGCCCCCTATGAGTTGGGGGTACTGGCATTGCTGGGCATCCAGCCCCGTATGAGTGGGGATGGTAGTAGTGCTGGGCATCCAGCCCCCTATGAGTTGGGGGTACTGGTATTGCTGTGCATACTGCCCCCTATGAGTGTGGATGGTCGTAGTGCTGGGCATCTAGCCCACTTGAGTTGGGGATACTGGCATTGCTGGGCATCCAGCCCCCTGTGAGTGGGGATGGCAGTAGTGCTGTGCATCCAGCCCCCTATGATTTGGGGGTACTGGTATTGCTGGGCATCCAGCCCCCTATGAGTGGGGGTGGCAGTAGTGCTGTGCATCCAGCCCCCTATGATTTGGGGGTACTGGTATTGCTATGCACCCAGCCCCCTATGAGTGGGGATGATAGTAGTAATGGGCATCCAATCCCCTTGAGTTGGGGGTACTGGTATTGCTGGGCATCCAGCCCCCTATGAGTTGGGATGGTGGTAGTGCTGGGCATCCAGCCCCCTATGAGTAGGGATGTTAGTAGTGCTGTGCATCCAGGCCCCTATGAGTTGGGGGTACTGGTATTGCTGGGCATTCAGCTCCCTATGTGTGGGAATGGGAGTAGTGCTGTGCATCCAGCCCCCTATGATTTGGGGGCACTGGTATCGCTAGTCTTCCTACCCCCTATGAGTGGGGATGTTAGTAGTGCTGTGCATCCAGCCCCCTATGAGTTGGGGCTACTGGTATTGCTTGGCATCCAGCCCCCTATGAGTTGGGGGTACTGGTATTGCTGTACATCCAGCCCCCTATGAGTGGGAATGGTAGTGGTGCAATGCATCCAGCCCCCTATGAGTTGGGGGTACTGGTATTACTGTGCATCCAGCCCCTATGAGTGGGGGGTAATGGTATTGCTGGCATCCAGCCCCCTATGAGTAGGGATGTTGGTAGTGCTGTGCTTCCAGCCCCCTATGAGTTGGGGGTAATGGTATTGCTGGCATCCAGCCCCCTATGAGTCGGGATGTTGGTAGTGCTGGGCATCCAGCCCCCTATGAGTTGGGGGTACTGGTATTGCTGGGCATCCAGCCCCCTATGAGTGGGGCTGGTAGTAGTGCTGGACATCCAGCCCCCTATGAGTTGGGGGTACTGGCATTGCTGGGCATCCAGCCCCCTATGAGTGGGGATGGTAGTAGTGCTGGGCATCCAGCCCCCTATGAGTTGGGGGTACTGGTATTGCTGTGCATACAGCCCCCTATGAGTGTGGATGGTAGTAGTGCTGGGCATCTAGCCCACTTGAGTTGGAGATACTGGCATTGCTGGGCATCCAGCCCCCTGTGAGTGAGGATGGCAGTAGTGCTGTGCATCCAGCCCCCTATGAGTTGGGGGTACTGGTATTGCTGGGCATCCAGCCCCCTATGAGTGGGGGTGGCAGTAGTGCTGTGCATCCAGCCCCCTATGAGTGGGGATGATAGTAGTATTGGGCATCCAATCCCCTTGAGTTGGGGGTACTGGTATTGCTGGGCATCCAGCCCCCTATGAGTGGGGATGGTGGTAGTGCTGGGCATCCAGCCCCCTATGAGTAGGGATGTTAGTAGTGCTGTGCATCCAGACCCCTATGAGTTGGGGGTACTTGTATTGCTGGGCATTCAGCTCCCTATGAGTGGGAATGGTAGTAGTGCTGTGCATCCAGCCCCCTATGATTTGGGGGCACTGGTATCGCTAGTCTTCCTACCCCCTATGAGTGGGGATGTTAGTAGTGCTGGGCATCCAGCCCCCTATGAGTTGGGGCTACTGGTATTGCTTGGCATCCAGCCCCCTATAAGTTGGCGGTACTGGTATTGCTGTGCATCCAGCCCCCTATGAGTGGGAATGGTAGTGTTGCAAGGCATCCAGCCCCCTATGAGTTGGGGGTACTGGTATTACTGTGCATCCAGTCCCTATGAGTGGAGATGGTAGTAGTGCTGTGCATCCAGCCCCCTATGAGTTGGGGTAATGGTATTGCTGGCATCCAGCGCCCTATGAGTAGGGATATTGGTAGTGTTGGGCATCCAGCCCCCTATGAGTTGGGGGTACTGGTATTGCTGGGCATCCAGCCCCCTATGAGTGGGGATGGTAGTAGTGCTGGGCATCCAGCCCCCTATGAGTTGGGGGTACTGGTATTGCTGGGCATCCAGCCCCCTATGAGTGGGGATGGTAGTGGTGCAGGGAATCCAGCCCCCTATGAGTTGGGGTTACTGGTATTGCTGTGCATCCAGCAACCTATGAGTGGGGATGGTAGTGGTGCAGGGCATCCAGCCCCCTATGAGTTGGGGGTACTGGTATTGCTGTGCATACTGCCCCCTATGAGTGTGGATGGTCGTAGTGCTGGGCATCTAGCCCACTTGAGTTGGGGATACTGGCATTGCTGGGCATCCAGCCCCCTGTGAGTGGGGATGGCAGTAGTGCTGTGCATCCAGCCCCCTATGAGTTGGGGGTACTGGTATTGCTGGGCATCCAGCCCCCTATGAGTGGGGGTGGCAGTAGTGCTGTGCATCCAGCCCCCTATGATTTGGGGGTACTGGTATTGCTATGCACCCAGCCCCCTATGAGTGGGGATGATAGTAGTAATGGGCATCCAATCCCCTTGAGTTGGGGGTACTGGTATTGCTGGGCATCCAGCCCCCTATGAGTGGGGATGGTGGTAGTGCTGGGCATCCAGCCCCCTATGAGTAGGGATGTTAGTAGTGATGTGCATCCAGACCCCTATGAGTTGGGGGTACTGGTATTGCTGGGCATTCAGCTCCCTATGAGTGGGAATGGGAGTAGTGCTGTGCATCCAGCCCCCTATGATTTGGGGGCACTGGTATCGCTAGTCTTCCTACCCCCTATGAGTGGGGATGTTAGTAGTGCTGTGCATCCAGCCCCCTATGAGTTGGGGCTACTGGTATTGCTTGGCATCCAGCCCCCTATGAGTACGGATGTTGGTAGTGCTGGGCATCCAGCCCCCTATGAGTTGGGGGTACTGGTATTACTGTGCATCCAGTCCCTATGAGTGGAGATGGTAGTAGTGCTGTGCATCCAGCCCCCTATGAGTTGGGGGTACTGGTATTGCTGGGCATCCAGCCCCCTATGAGTGGGGATGGTAGTACTGCTGGGCATCCAGCCCCCTATGAGTTGGGGGTACTGGTATTGCTCGGCATCCAGCCCCCTATGAGTGGGGATGGTAGTGGTGCAGGGCATCCAGCCCCCTATGAGTTGGGGTTACTGGTATTGCTGTGCATCCAGCAACCTATGAGTGGGGATGGTAGTGGTGCAGGGCATCCAGCCCCCTATGAGTTGGGGGTACTGGTATTGCTGTGCATACAGCCCCCTATGAGTGTGGATGGTAGTAGTGCTGGGCATCTAGCCCACTTGAGTTGGGGATACTGGCATTGCTGGGCATCCAGCTCCCTATGAGTGGGGATTGTAGTAGTGCTGGGCATCCAGCCCCCTATGAGTTGGGGGTACTGGTATTGCTGGGCATCTCGCCCCCTATGAGTGGGGATGGCAGTAGTGCTGTGCATCCAGCCCCCTATGAGTTGGGGGTACTGGTATTGCTGGGCATCCAGCCCCCTATGAGTGGGGATGGCAGTAGTGCTGTGCATCCAGCCCCCTATGATTTGGGGTTACTGGTATTGCTATGTATCCAGCCCCCTATGAGTGGGGATGATAGTAGTATTGGGCATCCAATCCCCTTGAGTTGGGGGTACTGGTATTGCTGGGCATCCAGCCCCCTATGAATGGGGATGGTGGTAGTGCTGGGCATCCAGCCCCCTATGAGTAGGGATGTTAGTAGTGCTGTGCATCCAGACCCCTATGAGTTGGGGGTACTGGTATTGCTGGGCATTCAGCTCCCTATGAGTGGGAATGGTAGTAGTGCTGTGCATCCAGCCCCCTATGATTTGGGGGCACTGGTATCGCTAGTCTTCCTACCCCCTATGAGTGGGGATGTTAGTAGTGCTGTGCATCCAGCCCCCTATGAGTTGGGGCTACTGGTATTGCTTGGCATCCAGCCCCCTATGAGTTGGGGGTACTGGTATTGCTGTGCATCCAGCCTCCTATAAGTGGGAATGGTAGTGGTGCAAGGCATCCAGCCCCCTATGAGTTGGGGGTACTGGTATTACTGTGCATCCAGCCCCTATGAGTGGAGATGGTAGTAGTGCTGTGCATCCAGCCCCCTATGATTTGGGGTTAATGGTATTGCTGGCATCCAGCCCCCTATGAGTACGGATGTTGGTAGTGCTGGGCATCCAGCCCCCTATGAGTTGGGGGTACTGGTATTGCTGGGCATCCAGCTCCCTATGAGTGGGGATGGTAGTAGTGCTGGGCATCCAGCCCCCTATGAGTTGGGGGTACTGGTATTGCTGGGCATCCAGCCCCCTATGAGTGGGGATTGTAGTGGTGCAGGGCATCCAGCCCCCATGAGTTGGGGTTACTGGTATTGCTGTGCATCCAGCAACCTAATAATAATAATAATAATAATATGAAATTTATAATGCGCTCAGCTTACCCGAGGGCATCCCGGCGCAACAGAAAAGAAGAAGAGACTCAGCTAATCCATACTGTGGAAACAAGTGGGTCTTAAGAAGTTTCCTGAATAGTAGGATCTTGGGCTCTGAGCGAATCTTGAGGGGCAGAGAGTTCCAGAGAGAGGCCACTTGCACAGAGAAACGCCTGCCCCCAGAACGAGCTCTTCTTACTCTCGCTAACTGCAAAAGGTGTTTTTGGTCCGAGCGCAGCAAACGTGGGGGTTTGTAAGGACGGGCCATGTTAGCAAGGATGGGGGGGCCTTTGCCATGTAAAATTTTGTGGGCTGTACATAGCGCTTTAAATTTCACCCGCTCCTTCACGGGGAGCCAGTGAAGCGCTTTGAGGGCCGGAGCAGCAGACTGCCTTCTGGGAACATCCATAAGGACTCTCGCAGCTGCGTTTTGCACCTGTTGGAGGGATTTGAAGGTCGCTTCAGGAGCACCGAGAAACAGCGCATTCCCATAATCGAGCCTCGATAGAATCAGGCCACGTATCAACAGCTTCCTTGCTGGATCAGGAAGCAGAGGTAGCACCTTTCGGGCTGATCTCAGTAAACCAAAGCAAACCCCTGCGGTCTTCCTGGCATGAGTCCTGAAGGACAGGTCTTCTTCCAGCCATACTCCCAAGGACTTGATCTCCTTCTTGGGGGATGGTGGGTCACCAAAAGACCGGGGCCAGCAGCTCGCAATAATGGAGGGGCTGGAATTGCCCAGGAGCATCAGCTCGGTTTTACCTCCATTAAGCTTTAGGGCGGAGCTAGACATCCAACGATAAACATTGGCAAGGCAGTCGTGTAACACCTCAGGTTGTTCCGCCAGCTGAGTGAGGCCCACCACCAGCTGAGTATCATCAGCGTAACTGACGATCTTCACCCCCGAAGGGGCGACCACTCTTTCAAGTGGAGTCATGTATATATTAAATAGGGTAGGGCTCAGCGATGAGCCCTGCGGGACTCCACATTGAAGAGGGATTAGGGCAGATTGCTCTGACCCTTCCCAGACTTGGTAGAAACGGTCAGAAAGAAAAGATCCCAACCATTTCAGGGCCGTCCCTGAGACACCTACCTCTGACAGACGTTGGAGGAGCACCTGATGACTCACGGTGTCAAAGGCAGCACTCAAGTCCAGGAGGATCACTGCCACTGACCCTCCTGTATCTAGAGTGCTCCTTGCCTCCTCCACTACTGCCAGCAAGGCAGTGTCTGTTCCATGGCCGGGGCGGAAACCAGTCTGGGAATCTCCTAGCAGGTGGTTAGACTCAAGATGGTGAGAGAGCTGACGGTTGACCAACTTCTCTGCAATTTTAGAAAAACCTATGAGTGGGGATGGTAGTTGTGCAGGGCATCCAGCCCCCTATGAGTTGGGGGTACTGGTATTGCTGTGCATACAGCCCCCTATGAGTGTGGATGGTAGTAGTGCTGGGCATCTAGCCCACTTGAGTTGGGGGTACTGGCATTGCTGGGCATCCAGCCCCCTATGAGTGGGGATGGTAGTAGTGCTGGGCATCCAGCCCCCTATGAGTTGGGGGTACTGGTATTGCTGGGCATCCAGCCCCCTATGAGTGGGGATGGCAGTAGTGCTGTGCATCCAGCCCCCTATGAGTTGGGGGTACTGGTATTGCTGGGCATCCAGCCCCCTATCAGTGGGGTTGGCAGTAGTGCTGTGCATCCAGCCCCCTATGAGTTGGGGGTACTGGTATTGCTGTGCATACAGCCCCCTATGAGTGGGGATGGCGGTAGTGCTGTGCATCCAGCCCCCTATGATTTGGGGGTACTGGTATTGCTGGGCATCCAGCCCCCTATGAGTGGGGATGGCAGTGGTGCTGTGCATCCAGCCCCCTGTGAGTTGGTGGTACTGGTATTGCTGTGCATATAGCCCCCTATGAGTGTGGATGGTAGTAGTGTTGGGCATCTAGCCCACTTGAGTTGGGGGTACTGGCATTGCTGGGCATCCAGCCCCATATGAGTGGGGATGGTAGTAGTGCTGGGCATCCAGCCCCTTATGAGTTGGGGGTACTGGTATTGCTGGGCATCCAGCCCCCTATGAGTGGGGATGGCAGTAGTGCTGTGCATCCAGCCCCCTATGAGTTGGGGGTACTGGTATTGCTGGGCATCCAGCCCCCTATGAGTGGGGATGGCAGTAGTGCTGTGCTTCCAGCCCCCTATGATTTGGGGGTACTGGTATTGCTATGCATCCAGCCCCCTATGAGTGGGGATGATAGTAGTATTGGGCATCCAATCCCCTTGAGTTGGGGTGTAGGAGAGTGGAATCTGACTAATGGTTGCCCCCAACTTTTTGCCTGGTATTTAAGTGGTTTTTGACTAGTCTGGCTGGGATCCTGCTATCCAGGACCCCAGCCTATCTGCTTTCTCCCTAAAACTGTTGTGAGTACTCTAGGTACAAACATAATTGGATGCTGGGCATGCCCTTCCAGTCCCTTGTAGATGGTACCCTAGGTACCCAGGGCATGGGTCCCCCAGTAGGCCTACCAGGGCTGCAGCACTTATTGTGCCACCCTGGGACAGCCACCCAAACTGACACCACCAGGCCACTACCGTAGCCTGGGTAAGGTGGTGCTAGCACCCCTTACAGGGATGTAGATAACCTATGTCCCATACCATTACAACACATATACTCTCATAGGTCACCCCTATGGCAGGCCCTGGTAATCCTACAGGGCTGGGTGCTGAGGTATGTGTGAGGGGGGACCCCTACATGAGTAGGACCTCTCTGCAACCTTCGTAACACCGTTACTGGGTTGTTTGTAGTGTAGCCATACCATATACTCTACCGCATTATAAGTTATTGCGTCATCGCTGTAACTTGGGACTGGCTACACAGAACCATATCGTGTTTGGTGTCAAACATGAAGGAATCATACCCCCAGTCCAGCCATGGGCATGGGGGCACGATTCCCCCTTGCTAGGAGGGTGATATGGGAAAAGCGGTATATTTTGGAAACCAATTTAAAAGTGCACATGTACCACAAAATGGCTACTGTTCGCCACCTACACGACTCTGGCTGGCTGTTGCTGGGGAAAACCCCAGCCTCGCCATCTGGACAATAGGGCTCCTGTGGCAGGGAGGTGCCAGCACCTCCCCAGACAGGATATGTGGATTGGAACAGGGTGGGTGCACCAAAAGTCCATTCAGAGTTGCACGTAGGCAGCTGCAGAGCCCCAATTCTGCATACACCGCCTGGAACCAGTTCAGGGGCATCCTGCCCCTCGCCCAGGCGGGAAACACACAAAGGGGAGTGGGTGTAGCCACCCTTTCCCGCCTCTACTCTGATTGGTAGGCTCTATTTTGGACCATCCCCTAATCTTGGGGATATATGGGAATAACTTTGCCCTAGAGCCTTAGATTCGTACAGGACTTCACAGAACTGACCTTCGACGAGCTGCTGCCCAGCTGACTGAAGAAATCTCCCTTGGGATAAAGGAGTTATCCCCCTGCTTGGCAGGCACCTAAAAGACTACAAGATACCCGGTTGGAACTTCGTTGCTCTCACGACCTTCGACGCCTTCCAGCAACCTCGAGGTGGGTCTCCAGTGCATCCCAGCGTCCTGTGAGTGTGCCCAGCAAGTCTGAGCACCCTGGACCACGTGGGTGTCGAGATCCCCGCATACCCCGAGACACCGGCCACCTCTTGTCCAGCACACGACCCCGACCAGTGGGGAAGTTGTGCTTTGGCCCATTCTTGAGCCAACCTTCAAGCAGCATTTGTGCCGACTCTCAGCTCCCTGGCCCGCTCCGGTGGCCCGTGGGAGCACTTTTACGCACTCCATTTTGCTGCCTTCCGCGGTCCCTTGTCTCTCGACTTGTGGGCCTTGACGGAGGACAAACTTCCTTTCTAAGAGTTCCCCTGGTTGCTCCAGGCCTGCTCTACGCTCCCTGCAAAGGAGAGCACCCTCAGACCTCGTGGGTCTGCACCAGCAGCTGCTTTGTTCCTCTTGCGTGGGTTGCGGTTGCCAATGCTTAGTGGATCCAATCGGGACACTAACACCGCAGCGACCCTCAGCCAACGTGGGACAGTCGCCCTCCAGAAGCTGGCCTTCCTTGAAGCCTCCCGGAGCCCGTGACTGCCGAGCCCAGCTGTACCTTCCACACCTGAAGCACCCGACATCCACGAGCTCCTTCCTGTGAGCTCCCTGGTCACTGTGCTGTGACCCAGACTCTGTCCCCTCTGCTTTCAGGTTCATCTTTGTCTTTTCTTCAACTTCAATCTTCACGACTTCAGCGACACTTCCAGCTAGCAGCAGTTTGGACTCCTTTTCCATAGAAAATCAGCCCGCGACCCGACACCAGAATCGACCTATGCACCCGGCTTCCCTGGGGCAGGTAACAGTGGTACTTCGGTACTTCCGTGGTGGTGGGCTCTCCAAAGCCTTAAGTCTCAAGCCTTAACTTTGTACTGTTGTTAGAAGTGTCCTTAAACCTTAATTATTCAACCGCGACATTCTCCATAGGCTAACATTGCGATCCCGACAGCAGCTTCTCGCACTGCACACGCCTCCCGTGGGTCCCCTTCCTCTTAACTGTGGGTGGATTCTTAAGGGGCCAGCGATCCTGAATGCCCTAGGCATTGCCTGTAGAATTGTCGTGGTTCTTATACCACTATTTTAGTATATGGTTTGGTCCCCCCCTGGGGCCCATTGATTTCTGTGCTATTTATTGTGTTTAGAAATGCTTGTTTGAAACGTAACTTTGCCACTAGCCACATAAAGTGACTGTGGGATTCTGTCTAGAATAAATACATATATTTTATATATATACCTGTGTGGGCTACTCTTTCATTTGGTTATTCAAGAGGTTATTATGGTAAAACAATAAGCTTAACACTCCTTCAAGACTTAGCCTGAAGGCTGCTCTCCACAGCTACCACTAGGATAGCTTTCTTTAAAGGTTGTCTTAAACCTATCATCAATACGAGTCGAATTGGACTGGTGCAAGGTGTCCCTATAACTAGGAACAGCATATGCCAGGCCAACTTCTCACATTGGTGTGCAGCGGTTGGATTCAAGCTTGCCATTGTTTTACCAGATAACAAATTGAATTTCTAAAGTGAAAGCCACAAGGTACCAAAGGTACATATAAATTCAAGCTAGAATACAATAAGTTCTACTGAACTTGGAGTTGTGTGTAGAGGGTTTAGCACACCTTGACTACAACTCAAGAGAGGGTTCAGTAGGCCACACTTAGTGTAGGTAGATACATCACTACACTAAACATGTCTTCAGGTGGCACTAAGGCTATGGAAGGACCCCAGAGGGTCCCAGTAGATAAGTATGATAATTTCACCTTTGCAGAGCTCAGGGAAATGTGCACCCTTAGGGGACTGAAGACAGAAAGAGGTGCCAACACAAAACGTCTCAAAGAGATCCTGCTCATAGCAGACTTTATGGAGTCCATAGGATCCAGAGGGACGGACAACGTGGGTGGGCACCCCTCAGAAGAGGACACTCCCAGAGTGGAATCTGAAGAGGAACAGGAAGAGGATGAAAATCCTGACCTGGAAGAAACAAACCACTCACAGCATGGAGGTGATGGCCCAAGAGGCACTCCCTCCACCCTTAAAAGGGGAGTGGTGGGTCCAAGAAGGAACAGATCCCCCTCAGTGGGATCCAACCATTCTAAGGGATCCAAAGGGTCCACTGCCTCTTCTCAGAGAAGAGAAACCTCTCATGAGAGGAAATGCAGACTGATCAAATTTGAGCAGGCTAAGCTTGAGCTTAAAAGAGAACAGTTAGCATTAGACAGGGAAACCCTGGAGCTTCAGAAAGCTTCAAGAAAGTGGGGTCTAGAGATCCCTGGTGGCAGTAATGAAACCCCTAGAGTTAGAGAGAGAGTCCCTGACAATAGGAACCTCCACAAGATTGTGCCCCCCTATCAGAATGGGGATGATATCCACAAATGGATATCTGCTCTTGAAAGGGCCTGTAGAGTACAGAGGGTCCCTGTAGAGCAGTGGGCAGCAATCCTGTGGCTCTCCTTTTCAGATAAAGGGAGAGACAAGCTCCTCTCTGTAAGAGAAGAGGATGCTGATGATTATTATATCTTGAAAGCTGCTTTAATAGATGGGTTTGGCTTAACCACTGATCAATACAGACTTAAGTTCAGAGACACCCAGAAAGCACAGAATCAAGATTGGGTAGACTTTGTGGATTGTGCAACCAAGGCACTGGAAGGTTGGTTAAATGGCAGTAAAGTTAATGATTATCAAGGATTGTATAATCTCATTATGAGGGAGCAGATTCTTAATAATTGTCAGAACCAACTTTTACACCAGCACCTGGTGGACTCTGATCTGACCTCTCCCCAAGAATTGGGAAAGAAGGCAGACAAATGGGTCAGAACCAGGATTAGGCCTAAGAACCAAGTTGGTGACCAGAAGAAGGATTCCACTAAGCCCAAAGAGAAAGGTGGGGATGATAAACAAGAAAAGTCCTCTGAAGGGCCCCAACAAACCAGTGCTGGGGGTGGGTCCCAAAATACTTCCTCTAATACCAAGAAACCATATTGCCATGTGTGTAAGAAACCTGGCCACTGGAAAACTGACTCCAGCTGTCCTAAGAATGGCAATAAAGAAAATGTTCCTCCAAAACCTGCTCCAACACCTCCTGTTACTACTAGTAGTAATCCCCCAGGTGGTGGGAGTGCACCCAAAAACTTAGTTGGGTTCTCTTTGGGGACACCAGTGGACTCTGGCCTAGCCAGGTCCCCTGCATTAGCAACTATGGTCTGTGATGGTGGCAGGGGGTTTGCCAACTTTACCATGAGCCCCAGTATTCTGGGCAGGTACAGACAAGAACCAATAATCAATGGTCAGAAGGCTGTGGCCTATAAGGACACAGGGGCCACTGTCACCATGGTGACCAAGAGGCTAGTGCCCCTAGATCAGCTTTTACCTGGGTTTAGCTATCAGGTGACCAACATTGATGGAGTTAGGAAAGATCATCCCATGGCAGTGATAAATCTCAGCTGGGGAGGAGTCACTGGCCCCAAGAGGGTGGCAGTGTCCCCAAACTTGCCTGTAGATTGTTTACTGGGGAATGATCTAGAAATCTCAGCCTGGGCTGAGGTTGACCACAAGGCCCATTTGAAAATGGTAGGAATTCCTGAGAGAGTGGATGAGACCCTGAGGGCCTCACCTCCACCCCAGGAGGAAATAGAAAGAGTGAAGCCTGAAACTATGGATCACTCTACACAAACAGAGAGCATAGGGGAGGAAGAGCAGTCTTCCCCCCACCAGACTACAGGTAAAGGGCAAGTTTCTCAGGGAACTGACCCTGCCCCTTGTGAAGTAACTGCCCCAGAAGTGGACAGGCTTGGCCTGCCCACCTCTCTGATGGCAGGGGATCCTTCCAAGGTGGTACCCAGTCTGGAGCAGGTATCCTGCCCCTCTCTACCCTGCCTCAGTCAGCCCAGGGCTGCAGAGGTCAGGGAGGCCAGTGGACCCTTACTGGGCCCCTGTCCAGAGGAATCCCCTCATCAAGAGATTAGGGACACCCAGCAGAGTAGTTTCAGCCAGGTGAATATTCCTCTACAAACTGAGGGATCCCCCTTACCCCTAGGTATAGGCACCCCTCAAATGGATGTTGTTGAGCACAGGGAAACCTGGGGCCTAGCTGCCCCAAACCTTCCAGTGCCCTCCACTATTCCAGCCAAAGGGATCCAACCCCCAGCTGTAGGCAGCCAGAGGTTGACCCTTAGGGCCAGATATGACACCGTCCTGGGCAGAAAGGCTTCCACAGTGGCCAGTGATCTGAGGAGGTTGAGACCAACCCAAGTAGGGTCTCACTTCCAGACTCAGACACCCCACCAGCCCACCTCTGACCCAAAAACCAATACAGGTAATTTCCCTAGACTTTGGAGAAACTCTAGAACCCCTTGGGGTAGGATTTCCCAAGTGGACCATGACACAGGGAGCAACCATGTTAGTACAGGTTCTTCCTTATATGGCCACTCAGGAAATAAAGGCTTATCTGGACAAGGTTAGCCTTATCTCCTTTCGTTTGGGGGGGGTTATGTAGGAGAGTGGAATCTGACTAATGGTTGCCCCCAACTTTTTGCCTGGTATTTAAGTGGTTTTTGACTAGTCTGGCTGGGATCCTGCTATCCAGGACCCCAGCCTATCTGCTTTCTCCCTAAAACTGTTGTGAGTACTCTAGGTACAAACATAATTGGATGCTGGGCATGCCCTTCCAGTCCCTTGTAGATGGTACCCTAGGTACCCAGGGCATGGGTCCCCCAGTAGGCCTACCAGGGCTGCAGCACTTATTGTGCCACCCTGGGACAGCCACCCAAACTGACACCACCAGGCCACTACCGTAGCCTGGGTAAGGTGGTGCTAGCACCCCTTACAGGGATGTAGATAACCTATGTCCCATACCATTACAACACATATACTCTCATAGGTCACCCCTATGGCAGGCCCTGGTAATCCTACAGGGCTGGGTGCTGAGGTATGTGTGAGGGGGGACCCCTACATGAGTAGGACCTCTCTGCAACCTTCGTAACACCGTTACTGGGTTGTTTGTAGTGTAGCCATACCATATACTCTACCGCATTATAAGTTATTGCGTCATCGCTGTAACTTGGGACTGGCTACACAGAACCATATCGTGTTTGGTGTCAAACATGAAGGAATCATACCCCCAGTCCAGCCATGGGCATGGGGGCACGATTCCCCCTTGCTAGGAGGGTGATATGGGAAAAGCGGTATATTTTGGAAACCAATTTAAAAGTGCACATGTACCACAAAATGGCTACTGTTCGCCACCTACACGACTCTGGCTGGCTGTTGCTGGGGAAAACCCCAGCCTCGCCATCTGGACAATAGGGCTCCTGTGGCAGGGAGGTGCCAGCACCTCCCCAGACAGGATATGTGGATTGGAACAGGGTGGGTGCACCAAAAGTCCATTCAGAGTTGCACGTAGGCAGCTGCAGAGCCCCAATTCTGCATACACCGCCTGGAACCAGTTCAGGGGCATCCTGCCCCTCGCCCAGGCGGGAAACACACAAAGGGGAGTGGGTGTAGCCACCCTTTCCCGCCTCTACTCTGATTGGTAGGCTCTATTTTGGACCATCCCCTAATCTTGGGGATATATGGGAATAACTTTGCCCTAGAGCCTTAGATTCGTACAGGACTTCACAGAACTGACCTTCGACGAGCTGCTGCCCAGCTGACTGAAGAAATCTCCCTTGGGATAAAGGAGTTATCCCCCTGCTTGGCAGGCACCTAAAAGACTACAAGATACCCGGTTGGAACTTCGTTGCTCTCACGACCTTCGACGCCTTCCAGCAACCTCGAGGTGGGTCTCCAGTGCATCCCAGCGTCCTGTGAGTGTGCCCAGCAAGTCTGAGCACCCTGGACCACGTGGGTGTCGAGATCCCCGCATACCCCGAGACACCGGCCACCTCTTGTCCAGCACACGACCCCGACCAGTGGGGAAGTTGTGCTTTGGCCCATTCTTGAGCCAACCTTCAAGCAGCATTTGTGCCGACTCTCAGCTCCCTGGCCCGCTCCGGTGGCCCGTGGGAGCACTTTTACGCACTCCATTTTGCTGCCTTCCGCGGTCCCTTGTCTCTCGACTTGTGGGCCTTGACGGAGGACAAACTTCCTTTCTAAGAGTTCCCCTGGTTGCTCTACGCCTGCTCTACGCTCCCTGCAAAGGAGAGCACCCTCAGACCTCGTGGGTCTGCACCAGCAGCTGCTTTGTTCCTCTTGCGTGGGTTGCGGTTGCCAATGCTTAGTGGATCCAATCGGGACACTAACACCGCAGCGACCCTCAGCCGACGTGGGACAGTCGCCCTCCAGAAGCTGGCCTTCCTTGAAGCCTCCCGGAGCCCGTGACTGCCGAGCCCAGCTGTACCTTCCACACCTGAAGCACCCGACATCCACGAGCTCCTTCCTGTGAGCTCCCTGGTCACTGTGCTGTGACCCAGACTCTGTCCCCTCTGCTTTCAGGTTCATCTTTGTCTTTTCTTCAACTTCAATCTTCACGACTTCAGCGACACTTCCAGCTAGCAGCAGTTTGGACTCCTTTTCCATAGAAAATCAGCCCGCGACCCGACACCAGAATCGACCTATGCACCCGGCTTCCCTGGGGCAGGTAACAGTGGTACTTCGGTACTTCCGTGGTGGTGGGCTCTCCAAAGCCTTAAGTCTCAAGCCTTAACTTTGTACTGTTGTTAGAAGTGTCCTTAAACCTTAATTATTCAACCGCGACATTCTCCATAGGCTAACATTGCGATCCCGACAGCAGCTTCTCGCACTGCACACGCCTCCCGTGGGTCCCCTTCCTCTTAACTGTGGGTGGATTCTTAAGGGGCCAGCGATCCTGAATGCCCTAGGCATTGCCTGTAGAATTGTCGTGGTTCTTATACCACTATTTTAGTATATGGTTTGGTCCCCCCCTGGGGCCCATTGATTTCTGTGCTATTTATTGTGTTTAGAAATGCTTGTTTGAAACGTAACTTTGCCACTAGCCACATAAAGTGACTGTGGGATTCTGTCTAGAATAAATACATATATTTTATATATATACCTGTGTGGGCTACTCTTTCATTTGGTTATTCAAGAGGTTATTATGGTAAAACAATAAGCTTAACACTCCTTCAAGACTTAGCCTGAAGGCTGCTCTCCACAGCTACCACTAGGATAGCTTTCTTTAAAGGTTGTCTTAAACCTATCATCAATACGAGTCGAATTGGACTGGTGCAAGGTGTCCCTATAACTAGGAACAGCATATGCCAGGCCAACTTCTCACATGGGGGTACTGGTATTGCTGGGCATCCAGCCCCCTATGAGTGGGGATGGTGGTAGTGCTGGGCATCCAGCCCCCTATGAGTAGGGATGTTAGTAGTGCTGTGCATCCAGACCCCTATGAATTGGGGGTACTTGTTTTGCTGGGCATTCAGCTCCCTATGAGTGGAAATGGTAGTAGTGCTGTGCATCCAGCCCCCTATGATTTGGGGGCACTGGTATCGCTAGTCTTCTTACCCCCTATGAGTGGGAATGTTAGTAGTGCTGGGCATCCAGCCCCCTATGAGTTGGGGCTACTGGTATTGCTTGGCATCCAGCCCCCTATAAGTTGGCGGTACTGGTATTGCTGTGCATCCAGCCCCCTATGAGTGGGAATGGTAGTGTTGCAAGGCATCCAGCCCCCTATGAGTTGGGGGTACTGGTATTACTGTGCATCCAGTCCCTATGAGTGGAGATGGTAGTAGTGCTGTGCATCCAGCCCCCTATGAGTTGGGGTAATGGTATTGCTGGCATCCAGCCCCCTATGAGTAGGGATATTGGTAGTGTTGGGCATCCAGCCCCCTATGAGTTGGGGGTACTGGTATTGCTGGGCATCCAGCCCCCTATGAGTGGGGATGGTAGTAGTGCTGGGCATCCAGCCCCCTATGAGTTGGGGGTACTGGTATTGCTGGGCATCCAGCCCCCTATGAGTGGGGATGGTAGTGGTGCAGGGAATCCAGCCCCCTATGAGTTGGGGTTACTGGTATTGCTGTGCATCCAGCAACCTATGAGTGGGGATGGTAGTGGTGCAGGGCATCCAGCCCCCTATGAGTTGGGGGTACTGGTATTGCTGTGCATACTGCCCCCTATGAGTGTGGATGGTCGTAGTGCTGGGCATCTAGCCCACTTGAGTTGGGGATACTGGCATTGCTGGGCATCCAGCCCCCTGTGAGTGGGGATGGCAGTAGTGCTGTGCATCCAGCCCCCTATGATTTGGGGGTACTGGTATTGCTGGGCATCCAGCCCCCTATGAGTGGGGGTGGCAGTAGTGCTGTGCATCCAGCCCCCTATGATTTGGGGGTACTGGTATTGCTATGCACCCAGCCCCCTATGAGTGGGGATGATAGTAGTAATGGGCATCCAATCCCCTTGAGTTGGGGGTACTGGTATTGCTGGGCATCCAGCCCCCTATGAGTGGGGATGGTGGTAGTGCTGGGCATCCAGCCCCCTATGAGTAGGGATGTTAGTAGTGCTGTGCATCCAGACCCCTATGAGTTGGGGGTACTTGTTTTGCTGGGCATTCAGCTCCCTATGAGTGGGAATGGTAGTAGTGCTGTGCATCCAGCCCCCTATGATTTGGGGGCACTGGTATCGCTAGTCTTCTTACCCCCTATGAGTGGGAATGTTAGTAGTGCTGGGCATCCAGCCCCCTATGAGTTGGGGCTACTGGTATTGCTTGGCATCCAGCCCCCTATAAGTTGGCGGTACTGGTATTGCTGTGCATCCAGCCCCCTATGAGTGGGAATGGTAGTGTTGCAAGGCATCCAGCCCCCTATGAGTTGGGGGTACTGGTATTACTGTGCATCCAGTCCCTATGAGTGGAGATGGTAGTAGTGCTGTGCATCCAGCCCCCTATGAGTTGGGGTAATGGTATTGCTGGCATCCAGCCCCCTATGAGTAGGGATATTGGTAGTGTTGGGCATCCAGCCCCCTATGAGTTGGGGGTACTGGTATTGCTGGGCATCCAGCCCCCTATGAGTGGGGATGGTAGTAGTGCTGGGCATCCAGCCCCCTATGAGTTGGGGGTACTGGTATTGCTGGGCATCCAGCCCCCTATGAGTGGGGATGGTAGTGGTGCAGGGAATCCAGCCCCCTATGAGTTGGGGTTACTGGTATTGCTGTGCATCCAGCAACCTATGAGTGGGGATGGTAGTGGTGCAGGGCATCCAGCCCCCTATGAGTTGGGGGTACTGGTATTGCTGTGCATACTGCCCCCTATGAGTGTGGATGGTCGTAGTGCTGGGCATCTAGCCCACTTGAGTTGGGGATACTGGCATTGCTGGGCATCCAGCCCCCTGTGAGTGGGGATGGCAGTAGTGCTGTGCATCCAGCCCCCTATGATTTGGGGGTACTGGTATTGCTGGGCATCCAGCCCCCTATGAGTGGGGGTGGCAGTAGTGCTGTGCATCCAGCCCCCTATGATTTGGGGGTACTGGTATTGCTATGCACCCAGCCCCCTATGAGTGGGGATGATAGTAGTAATGGGCATCCAATCCCCTTGAGTTGGGGGTACTGGTATTGCTGGGCATCCAGCCCCCTATGAGTGGGGATGGTGGTAGTGCTGGGCATCCAGCCCCCTATGAGTAGGGATGTTAGTAGTGCTGTGCATCCAGACCCCTATGAGTTGGGGGTACTGGTATTGCTGGGCATTCAGCTCCCTATGAGTGGGAATGGGAGTAGTGCTGTGCATCCAGCCCCCTATGATTTGGGGGCACTGGTATCGCTAGTCTTCCTACCCCTTATGAGTGGGGTGTTAGTAGTGCTGTGCATCCAGCCCCCTATGAGTTGGGGCTACTGGTATTGCTTGGCATCCAGCCCCCTATGAGTTGGGGGTACTGGTATTGCTGTACATCCAGCCCCCTATGAGTGGGAATGGTAGTGGTGCAATGCATCCAGCCCCCTATGAGTTGGGGGTACTGGTATTACTGTGCATCCAGCCCCTATGAGTGGGGGGTAATGGTATTGCTGGCATCCAGCCCCCTATGAGTAGGGATGTTGGTAGTGCTGTGCTTCCAGCCCCCTATGAGTTGGGGGTAATGGCATTGCTGGCATCCAGCCCCCTATGAGTCGGGATGTTGGTAGTGCTGGGCATCCAGCCCCCTATGAGTTGGGGGTACTGGTATTGCTGGGCATCCAGCCCCCTGTGAGTGGGGCTGGTAGTAGTGCTGGACATCCAGCCCCCTATGAGTTGGGGGTACTGGCATTGCTGGGCATCCAGCCCCGTATGAGTGGGGATGGTAGTAGTGCTGGGCATCCAGCCCCCTATGAGTTGGGGGTACTGGTATTGCTGTGCATACTGCCCCCTATGAGTGTGGATGGTCGTAGTGCTGGGCATCTAGCCCACTTGAGTTGGGGATACTGGCATTGCTGGGCATCCAGCCCCCTGTGAGTGGGGATGGCAGTAGTGCTGTGCATCCAGCCCCCTATGATTTGGGGGTACTGGTATTGCTGGGCATCCAGCCCCCTATGAGTGGGGGTGGCTGTAGTGCTGTGCATCCAGCCCCCTATGATTTGGGGGTACTGGTATTGCTATGCACCCAGCCCCCTATGAGTGGGGATGATAGTAGTAATGGGCATCCAATCCCCTTGAGTTGGGGGTACTGGTATTGCTGGGCATCCAGCCCCCTATGAGTTGGGATGGTGGTAGTGCTGGGCATCCAGCCCCCTATGAGTAGGGATGTTAGTAGTGCTGTGCATCCAGGCCCCTATGAGTTGGGGGTACTGGTATTGCTGGGCATTCAGCTCCCTATGTGTGGGAATGGGAGTAGTGCTGTGCATCCAGCCCCCTATGATTTGGGGGCACTGGTATCGCTAGTCTTCCTACCCCCTATGAGTGGGGATGTTAGTAGTGCTGTGCATCCAGCCCCCTATGAGTTGGGGCTACTGGTATTGCTTGGCATCCAGCCCCCTATGAGTTGGGGGTACTGGTATTGCTGTACATCCAGCCCCCTATGAGTGGGAATGGTAGTGTTGCAAGGCATCCAGCCCCCTATGAGTTGGGGGTACTGGTATTACTGTGCATCCAGCCCCTATGAGTGGGGGGTAATGGTATTGCTGGCATCCAGCCCCCTATGAGTAGGGATGTTGGTAGTGCTGTGCTTCCAGCCCCCTATGAGTTGGGGGTAATGGTATTGCTGGCATCCAGCCCCCTATGAGTCGGGATGTTGGTAGTGCTGGGCATCCAGCCCCCTATGAGTTGGGGGTACTGGTATTGCTGGGCATCCAGCCCCCTATGAGTGGGGCTGGTAGTAGTGCTGGACATCCAGCCCCCTATGAGTTGGGGGTACTGGCATTGCTGGGCATCCAGCCCCCTATGAGTGGGGATGGTAGTAGTGCTGGGCATCCAGCCCCCTATGAGTTGGGGGTACTGGTATTGCTGTGCATACAGCCCCCTATGAGTGTGGATGGTAGTAGTGCTGGGCATCTAGCCCACTTGAGTTGGAGATACTGGCATTGCTGGGCATCCAGCCCCCTGTGAGTGAGGATGGCAGTAGTGCTGTGCATCCAGCCACCTATGAGTTGGGGGTACTGGTATTGCTGGGCATCCAGCCCCCTATGAGTGGGGGTGGCAGTAGTGCTGTGCATCCAGCCCCCTATGAGTGGGGATGATAGTAGTATTGGGCATCCAATCCCCTTGAGTTGGGGGTACTGGTATTGCTGGGCATCCAGCCCCCTATGAGTGGGGATGGTGGTAGTGCTGGGCATCCAGCCCCCTATGAGTAGGGATGTTAGTAGTGCTGTGCATCCAGACCCCTATGAGTTGGGGGTACTTGTATTGCTGGGCATTCAGCTCCCTATGAGTGGGAATGGTAGTAGTGCTGTGCATCCAGCCCCCTATGATTTGGGGGCACTGGTATCGCTAGTCTTCCTACCCCCTATGAGTGGGGATGTTAGTAGTGCTGGGCATCCAGCCCCCTATGAGTTGGGGCTACTGGTATTGCTTGGCATCCAGCCCCCTATAAGTTGGCGGTACTGGTATTGCTGTGCATCCAGCCCCCTATGAGTGGGAATGGTAGTGTTGCAAGGCATCCAGCCCCCTATGAGTTGGGGGTACTGGTATTACTGTGCATCCAGTCCCTATGAGTGGAGATGGTAGTAGTGCTGTGCATCCAGCCCCCTATGAGTTGGGGTAATGGTATTGCTGGCATCCAGCGCCCTATGAGTAGGGATATTGGTAGTGTTGGGCATCCAGCCCCCTATGAGTTGGGGGTACTGGTATTGCTGGGCATCCAGCCCCCTATGAGTGGGGATGGTAGTAGTGCTGGGCATCCAGCCCCCTATGAGTTGGGGGTACTGGTATTGCTGGGCATCCAGCCCCCTATGAGTGGGGATGGTAGTGGTGCAGGGAATCCAGCCCCCTATGAGTTGGGGTTACTGGTATTGCTGTGCATCCAGCAACCTATGAGTGGGGATGGTAGTGGTGCAGGGCATCCAGCCCCCTATGAGTTGGGGGTACTGGTATTGCTGTGCATACTGCCCCCTATGAGTGTGGATGGTCGTAGTGCTGGGCATCTAGCCCACTTGAGTTGGGGATACTGGCATTGCTGGGCATCCAGCCCCCTGTGAGTGGGGATGGCAGTAGTGCTGTGCATCCAGCCCCCTATGAGTTGGGGGTACTGGTATTGCTGGGCATCCAGCCCCCTATGAGTGGGGGTGGCAGTAGTGCTGTGCATCCAGCCCCCTATGATTTGGGGGTACTGGTATTGCTATGCACCCAGCCCCCTATGAGTGGGGATGATAGTAGTAATGGGCATCCAATCCGCTTGAGTTGGGGGTACTGGTATTGCTGGGCATCCAGCCCCCTATGAGTGGGGATGGTGGTAGTGCTGGGCATCCAGCCCCCTATGAGTAGGGATGTTAGTAGTGCTGTGCATCCAGACCCCTATGAGTTGGGGGTACTGGTATTGCTGGGCATTCAGCTCCCTATGAGTGGGAATGGGAGTAGTGCTGTGCATCCAGCCCCCTATGATTTGGGGGCACTGGTATCGCTAGTCTTCCTACCCCCTATGAGTGGGGATGTTAGTAGTGCTGTGCATCCAGCCCCCTATGAGTTGGGGCTACTGGTATTGCTTGGCATCCAGCCCCCTATGAGTTGGGGGTACTGGTATTGCTGTGCATCCAGCCCCCTATGAGTGGGAATGGTAGTGGTGCAATGCATCCAGCCCCCTTTGAGTTGGGGGTACTGGTATTACTGTGCATAAAGCCCCTATGAGTGGGGGGTAATGGTATTGCTGGCATCCAGCCCCCTATGAGTAGGGATGTTGGTAGTGCTGTGCTTCCAGCCCCCTATGAGTTGGGGGTAATGGTATTGCTGGCATCCAGCCCCCTATGAGTCGGGATGTTGGTAGTGCTGGGCATCCAGCCCCCTATGAGTTGGGGGTACTGGTATTGCTGGGCATCCAGCCCCCTATGAGTGGGGCTGGTAGTAGTGCTGGACATCCAGCCCCCTATGAGTTGGGGGTACTGGCATTGCTGGGCATCCAGCCCCCTATGAGTGGGGATGGCAGTAGTGCTGGGCATCCAGCCCCCTATGAGTTGGGGGTACTGGTATTGCTGTGCATACAGCCCCCTATGAGTGTGGATGGTAGTAGTGCTGGGCATCTAGCCCACTTGAGTTGGAGATACTGGCATTGCTGGGCATCCAGCCCCCTGTGAGTGAGGATGGCAGTAGTGCTGTGCATCCAGCCCCCTATGAGTTGGGGGTACTGGTATTGCTGGGCATCCAGCCCCCTATGAGTGGGGGTGGCAGTAGTGCTGTGCATCCAGCCCCCTATGAGTGGGGATGATAGTAGTATTGAGCATTCAATCCCCTTGAGTTGGGGGTACTGGTATTGCTGGGCATCCAGCCCCCTATGAGTGGGGATGGTGGTAGTGATGGGCATCCAGCCCCCTATGAGTAGGGATGTTAGTAGTTCTGTGCATCCAGACCCCTATGAGTTGGGGGTACTGGTATTGCTGGCCATTCAGCTCCCTATGAGTGGGAATGGGAGTAGTGCTGTGCATCCAGCCCCCTATGATTTGGGGGCACTGGTATCGCTAGTCTTCCTACCCCCTATGAGTGGGGATGTTATTAGTGCTGTGCATCCAGCCCCCTATGAGTTGGGGCTACTGGTATTGCTTGGCATCCAGCCCCCTATGAGTTGGGGGTACTGGTATTGCTGTGCATCCAGCCCCCTATGAGTTGGGGGTACTGGTATTACTGTGCATCCAGCCCCTATGAGTGGGGGGTAATGGTATTGCTGGCATCCAGCCCCCTATGAGTAGGGATGTTGGTAGTGCTGGGCATCCAGCCCCCTATGATTTGGGGGCACTGGTATCGCTAGTCTTCCTACCCCCTATGAGTGGGGATGTTAGTAGTGCTGTGCATCCAGCCCCCTATGAGTTGGGGCTACTGGTATTGCTTGGCATCCAGCCCCCTATGAGTTGGGGGTACTGGTATTGCTGTACATCCAGCCCCCTATGAGTGGGAATGGTAGTGGTGCAATGCATCCAGCCCCCTATGAGTTGGGGGTACTGGTATTACTGTGCATCCAGCCCCTATGAGTGGGGGGTAATGGTATTGCTGGCATCCAGCCCCCTATGAGTAGGGATGTTGGTAGTGCTGTGCTTCCAGCCCCCTATGAGTTGGGGGTAATGGTATTGCTGGCATCCAGCCCCCTATGAGTCGGGATGTTGGTAGTGCTGGGCATCCAGCCCCCTATGAGTTGGGGGTACTGGTATTGCTGGGCATCCAGCCCCCTATGAGTGGGGCTGGTAGTAGTGCTGGACATCCAGCCCCCTATGAGTTGGGGGTACTGGCATTGCTGGGCATCCAGCCCCCTATGAGTGGGGATGGTAGTAGTGCTGGGCATCCAGCCCCCTATGAGTTGGGGGTACTGGTATTGCTGTGCATACAGCCCCCTATGAGTGTGGATGGTAGTAGTGCTGGGCATCTAGCCCACTTGAGTTGGAGATACTGGCATTGCTGGGCATCCAGCCCCCTGTGAGTGAGGATGGCAGTAGTGCTGTGCATCCAGCCCCCTATGAGTTGGGGGTACTGGTATTGCTGGGCATCCAGCCCCCTATGAGTGGGGGTGGCAGTAGTGCTGTGCATCCAGCCCCCTATGAGTGGGGATGATAGTAGTATTGGGCATCCAATCCCCTTGAGTTGGGGGTACTGGTATTGCTGGGCATCCAGCCCCCTATGAGTGGGGATGGTGGTAATGCTGGGCATCCAGCCCCCTATGAGTAGGGATGTTAGTAGTGCTGTGCATCCAGACCCCTATGAGTTGGGGGTACTTGTATTGCTGGGCATTCAGCTCCCTATGAGTGGGAATGGTAGTAGTGCTGTGCATCCAGCCCCCTATGATTTGGGGGCACTGGTATCGCTAGTCTTCCTACCCCCTATGAGTGTGGATGGTAGTAGTGCTGGGCATCCAGCCCCCTATGAGTTGGGACTACTGGTATTGCTTGGCATCCAGCCCCCTATAAGTTGGCGGTACTGGTATTGCTGTGCATCCAGCCCCCTATGAGTGGGAATGGTAGTGTTGCAAGGCATCCAGCCCCCTATGAGTTGGGGGTACTGGTATTACTGTGCATCCAGTCCCTATGAGTGGAGATGGTAGTAGTGCTGTGCATCCAGCCCCCTATGAGTTGGGGTAATGGTATTGCTGGCATCCAGCGCCCTATGAGTAGGGATATTGGTAGTGTTGGGCATCCAGCCCCCTATGAGTTGGGGGTACTGGTATTGCTGGGCATCCAGCCCCCTATGAGTGGGGATGGTAGTAGTGCTGGGCATCCAGCCCCCTATGAGTTGGGGGTACTGGTATTGCTGGGCATCCAGCCCCCTATGAGTGGGGATGGTAGTGGTGCAGGGAATCCAGCCCCCTATGAGTTGGGGTTACTGGTATTGCTGTGCATCCAGCAACCTATGAGTGGGGATGGTAGTGGTGCAGGGCATCCAGCCCCCTATGAGTTGGTGGTACTGGTATTGCTGTGCATACTGCCCCCTATGAGTGTGGATGGTCGTAGTGCTGGGCATCTAGCCCACTTGAGTTGGGGATACTGGCATTGCTGGGCATCCAGCCCCCTGTGAGTGGGGATGGCAGTAGTGCTGTGCATCCAGCCCCCTATGAGTTGGGGGTACTGGTATTGCTGGGCATCCAGCCCCCTATGAGTGGGGGTGGCAGTAGTGCTGTGCATCCAGCCCCCTATGATTTGGGGGTACTGGTATTGCTATGCACCCAGCCCCCTATGAGTGGGGATGATAGTAGTAATGGGCATCCAATCCCCTTGAGTTGGGGGTACTGGTATTGCTGGGCATCCAGCCCCCTATGAGTGGGGATGGTGGTAGTGCTGGGCATCCAGCCCCCTATGAGTAGGGATGTTAGTAGTGCTGTGCATCCAGACCCCTATGAGTTGGGGGTACTGGTATTGCTGGGCATTCAGCTCCCTATGAGTGGGAATGGGAGTAGTGCTGTGCATCCAGCCCCCTATGATTTGGGGGCACTGGTATCGCTAGTCTTCCTACCCCCTATGAGTGGGGATGTTAGTAGTGCTGTGCATCCAGCCCCCTATGAGTTGGGGCTACTGGTATTGCTTGGCATCCAGCCCCCTATGAGTTGGGGGTACTGGTATTGCTGTGCATCCAGCCCCCTATGAGTGGGAATGGTAGTGGTGCAATGCATCCAGCCCCCTATGAGTTGGGGGTACTGGTATTACTGTGCATAAAGCCCCTATGAGTGGGGGGTAATGGTATTGCTGGCATCCAGCCCCCTATGAGTAGGGATGTTGGTAGTGCTGTGCTTCCAGCCCCCTATGAGTTGGGGGTAATGGTATTGCTGGCATCCAGCCCCCTATGAGTCGGGATGTTGGTAGTGCTGGGCATCCAGCCCCCTATGAGTTGGGGGTACTGGTATTGCTGGGCATCCAGCCCCCTATGAGTGGGGCTGGTAGTAGTGCTGGACATCCAGCCCCCTATGAGTTGGGGGTACTGGCATTGCTGGGCATCCAGCCCCCTATGAGTGGGGATGGCAGTAGTGCTGGGCATCCAGCCCCCTATGAGTTGGGGGTACTGGTATTGCTGTGCATACAGCCCCCTATGAGTGTGGATGGTAGTAGTGCTGGGCATCTAGCCCACTTGAGTTGGAGATACTGGCATTGCTGGGCATCCAGCCCCCTGTGAGTGAGGATGGCAGTAGTGCTGTGCATCCAGCCCCCTATGAGTTGGGGGTACTGGTATTGCTGGGCATCCAGCCCCCTATGAGTGGGGGTGGCAGTAGTGCTGTGCATCCAGCCCCCTATGAGTGGGGATGATAGTAGTATTGGGCATCCAATCCCCTTGAGTTGGGGGTACTGGTATTGCTGGGCATCCAGCCCCCTATGAGTGGGGATGGTGGTAGTGATGGGCATCCAGCCCCCTATGAGTAGGGATGTTAGTAGTTCTGTGCATCCAGACCCCTATGAGTTGGGGGTACTGGTATTGCTGGCCATTCAGCTCCCTATGAGTGGGAATGGGAGTAGTGCTGTGCATCCAGCCCCCTATGATTTGGGGGCACTGGTATCGCTAGTCTTCCTACCCCCTATGAGTGGGGATGTTATTAGTGCTGTGCATCCAGCCCCCTATGAGTTGGGGCTACTGGTATTGCTTGGCATCCAGCCCCCTATGAGTTGGGGGTACTGGTATTGCTGTGCATCCAGCCCCCTATGAGTGGGGGGTAATGGTATTGCTGGCATCCAGCCCCCTATGAGTAGGGATGTTGGTAGTGCTGTGCTTCCAGCCCCCTATGAGTTGGGGGTAATGGTATTGCTGGCATCCAGCCCCCTATGAGTAGGGATGTTGGTAGTGCTGGGCATCCAGCCCCCTATGAGTTGGGCTGGTAGTAGTGCTGGACATCCAGCCCCCTATGAGTTGGGGGTACTGGCATTGCTGGGCATCCAGCCCCCTATGAGTGGGGATGGTAGTGGTGCAGGACATCCAGCTCCCTATGAGCTGGGGGTACTGGTATTGCTGGGCATCCATCCCCCTATGAGTGTGGATGGTAGTAGTGCTGGGCATCCCGCCCCGTATGATTGTGGTTGTTAGTGGTGATGGGCACCCTCCTAGGTGTGGGGACTGCTGGTAGTGAGGACCATGCTACCCCTGGGGTTTTGATGTTGCTGGTGGAAGTGATGACCCCCCCCATGTGTGTGTGTATCATTTTGCGTGTTCGTGATGTTTTTTTTGTGGGTGTGTCTGACTTACCGTCTGCGATATATGCATCTGTTCATGATCTGGTCATAGATATACAGTACCCGGATGACCTGCGTGATGGGATTCATCATTGGTTCGTCTCGTAGCCGTGGATCGTGTTGTGGCGCGAATAGGACCTGATATGCAGCTCTACCGGATGCTGTGACGTGTTGCATGTGGCGACCCGTCCGGTTTGTAGGATTTGCTCATCGTACTTGTCCAGTCGTAAACTACTGTGGAAACTGCTTCAGGGCGACTCGAATAGGTATTTGGAGGTTCGTCTCGTACGGGAAATGCTGCTGGAATCGCAGTCTACGTGTTGGACGGAATTGTGGCACTTTTGCGCATCGTACTTCATTGTCCGGACGGACAGGCTCCCGGTACGAGTCGGTCGCAAGGTGAGGCTACGGACAGCTCTCGGAGGGCTGTCCGGCCCGGATCGGAATCGACCCCTAAGTGTACACAGAGAGCATTTAGGATCCCTTGCCATCAATTGGGACTTTGCCCCTTTAGCTGTGAAAGCATTGACTTGTAATATCTCATACCTGAATCTCATATAGAGAGACTTTGCCAATTGCAGTTCAATCTTGTCTACAAAGGGCTCAAAGCTTGGGGTCATTTTAAAAGACAGAAATTGGGTAGTCAATCTCCCTAACTCGTGATTTAAAGTGACTTTGTGCGTTATAAATTCCCAATATATAGACCTAATCTCTCTCTTTGAGTCAAGGGTCAGCAAGCTTGGGCTTACCCAATAGCGACTCAAACCTAAGTCGGTGAGCCATTTACGGATGTGAGCCAACCAGGGAAGAGTAACAAATACATCCAGATGCAGTAGCTCCCTCAGAGTCTGCCTGTAAATCTCTAATTCCTCAGTTGTCCAGATTCTAATCCAATAGGCCAATAGCCTCCATACAGCAAGATGTTCTAGTCTTTTTATCGTAATATTGTATATAAGAGGGATCATCGGGGTATTTTTAGGTAAACGTGTAAACATTCTTAAGATTTTATTTTCCCCAATGATAAGAGGCTGAAGATTTTCTTCTCCCCACAGTTCAGATCCATAGAGTGTAGCAGATTGTGCTCTAGATTTATAAACTGCGGGAGTAATGGCCTTTGATAAGGTAGAGTGCTATTTCTTTACTACAGGAATAGAGTTCTGCATTAGGATTGTATTTGAATTATTCCATGTAAGTTTTGTGTCAGGTGTCACACCTAGATATACAAAGTTGGGGACACATTCCAAAAGTACCCCATTCAATACTAATCTTTTCTGAAAGTTTTTATGTGGATTGATACCCATATATTTGGTTTTGTTAGGATTTGTCTCAAGTCCTTTTGTCTTGCAGTAGTTATCAAGGCTATCAAGTAAGTTTTGGAGACCCCTCGGTGTTTGCGACAACAAGATTGTATCGTCTGCAAAGGTAAGGGCGCAAATGTGGGTGCCTCCGAGCTTAAGGAAATCATGCAAAGCTGAGTGCAGGTGCTCTGCCATGTCATTCACGTAGAATAGGAACAGGGTTGGCGGCAGGACACAGCCCTGGCGCACACCTCTCCTAATCGGGATTTCCTCCGTCAGCTCCCCTCTGGACCCCAGCGAACCTTTGCAAAATTCCCGTCATGAAGCCTTATATTCTGATCTAAAATCTTCTCCGGGACTCCCTGATTCTGTAACGATTTCCATAAAAGGTCTCTGGGGATAGAGTCAAAAGCTGCCTTCAAATCTATGAAGACAACATATAGGTGTCCATGTTTTATCTTGGTGTACTTCCAGGCTATACTAAAATGTCTGAATACTTGATCAATTGTGCTTATTCTCTGTCTGAAGCCGGCCTGGCAAGGTGAGAGGATGTCTTTCTCTACCATCCAAACATTTAACTTGGTCAAAATTTGTGTGGTATACACCTTTTGGATAATGTCTATCAGACTGATGGGCCTATAGTTCGCTGGATTGTCCATACTAGCCTTTTTATGGATAGGGACAATCTCAGCCTCCTTCCAAGTTTCTGGAATAGGATCTCCCCTAGCTATTGCGTTGCACAATTGATTCATGTATGGAGCCCAAACATCTGGCGCGTGTTTCAGAAGATCACCGGGAATTTTATCTGGACCAGGCGCCTTTGCTGGCTTTAAGGTGGCTATAGCTTGCTCAGTATCCTCTAAGCTGAATTGGAGGTGTGGGATATGTGTTTCAGGCAGGGACACCTCTGTGAGGACTCGTGAGTCTGGGGCGAGTACGTCTGGTGTGGCATAGAGCATGGAAACATGTCTATGCCATGTACTGGGATCCAAAAAGTGATCAGTGGTCACCTTGCTCACTTTATTCCCCTGTGCTAGTAATTTCCAGAATTTGGATTGGTCTCTAGTTTTTGCGGCTACGATGAGATCACCCCAGCTAGCATCCTCCCATTCCCTCAGGGCGGTCATACGTACTTTGTTGTAGTTAGATCTTTCAATTCTGATCTGGTTTACATCTTTTTATTTTAGGGCCTCAAGGAGGTTATGTTTAACTTTGGCACATTCCTTATTAAAACATGGGTTCGAAGACTCTGGTCGCGATCTTGGTTTATTAGTTCTCCTCAGACATTTTATGATGAATTTGAGTTAACAGTATGGACCCTGGGCGTGACTCTGCATAGCCCGTTAGTAGCTCACAGAAATTGTTATATATGTTAGTGTGGGGCTCAACCTGATCAAATATTGTTGACTATTTGGCAGATCTCCGATTGTTACGTACTGATGGATGTCTAATCTCTTCTCTCTGGTTTGTTGGATGCAATGGGTGTTTAGCAAACCAACTCCCTGCTAGATCTAAACATAACGAGAAGTGATCGCTCTCCCATCTTTTGTCAACCCTAAAATCCTGGATATGGCTCCACTATGCTATGCTTGTCATCACATAATCAATACGGGAGGTGGTATTTCCTCTAATAAAAGTGTTTGAGCACCCAATGTCTGATGTAACCCACCCATTGCATGCCATTAGCCCTCTTTCAATTGTAAAGTGCAAGATTTGAGTTGCTGATGTAGAGCACGCCACCTTTTTGTTTATTTCAAGTAGAGGAATTCCCCTGGCCAAATCTTCTACATGGAAGATCATGTCCATTCCAGCCATCGGTTCATAACAGCAGTTAAAGTCGCCGCCCACTAGGACAGCTCCATTTGGTTCGATGCTATAAAGCATTTCCTCAAGCTGTCGGATGCCCAATGCTTCCTCTGTACACCCCCTCGGTCTTAAATATATGTTAAAAAGATGTATGAGTAGCCTATTTTCAAATTTCATCTTTAACCCCAGTATGTCCTTGGAACCAGAGTTCACTATCTCTATAGTGGTGTTTAAAGTAATTTTTACCCAGATAATCAGCCCGCCCGAAGGTCTTCCTCTCTTCGATGGAATGGCCCCTATATGGAAGGTTCCATGGCCCAGTTTGTACAGAGGCTCTAACGCCCATGTTTCCTGGAAGAGGCACAGGTCAAAGTTATTAACATAGTCCTGCCAGTCCTGCCAGTCTGGATCAGAAAGTTTCTGGTGAAGCCCAACTATGTTCCAGGACAGCATCTTTAAAGTGTTTGGAGCTATATCAGAGGAAGTTCTATTGAGGGTTCTACTTAGGGTACTGTGTCTATGGTTGTCAGTGTTCGTAGAGATTGTTGTCGGTGGTTTTTGTGCAAACAGGCATCATGTAGAGCATGCGAATCCCGCTCTAAGCGCGGGGGCTTCAAATATATATGGCTATGTGTGCTTCCCTTAGATGGAGTCCCTCTAGTCCACGCATATAGTCAATCGACTGATTCTAAATTGTAAGTCCCCTTGAGTGCGACGATAAACTATTTCTCTCTGCTGCTGATGTTTTTGTTAGTCTAAAACTGATATTTGATTTGAAGAGTGAGTGTGTTCTTACATTCACAGTTATCAGATTGTCTACAATATTTTTGGAACGGAAAGTTAGTTTTATATCATCCAGATTTCCTGTTTCTTGCAAAGACGTTCAGCTTTTAAGATGTGAGATCTTATTATAGAACAGCATTGGCGTTTGTTTCTAATCCAATATTTATTAGGGACTCTTCATCCTCGGTCTGGGTTCCAATTTCCCTACTACTAGCTTTCTCACGGGGAGCATCTCAGGTTTGTATTACCTGATCTTCCTCTTGACTAAATTCTAGCAATGAGTATCTGTTAGAACAGGGTATTGTTGGAACCTCATAGTTTGATAGACTAACTTGGCCAGGCACCACTGACCTCGACATAGCGGGAGTAGGGCAGACAAGCTTGCACTGGGTTTGCTTCGGGGAGGATGATGAAATATGTGCGACATTCTCGCTGTTAGCATGATGGACTATAATAGGATCAATGGGAGGCCTATCAGTGTTTGGCTTAATCTGTTTGTTATAATATGAAGATATCTTTTTAATACCACTAGATCTTAAGTCCCTCTTGCCAGCTAAGATTGTTTCCACTTCTTCTATTAAATCATCGATTGCTGCTAGGGTGCAATTATCTGCTGCTGACTTAACTGGCTTACAAATTTTTGCTAACTTCTTCTTTCCCGGCGCACCCTCTACGGCCTTTCTCTTGCCCATTGTCACTACTGTATACCCCTGAGATTTAAGTTAGTTTTGGCTTCCGACAGAGCTACTTAATCAGTCGACCTCTGTTATAAAAGTACAAAACTGGGAGTGACTAGATTATAAGTGCTAGTCCCCCCAAGTGTAACCATGTATTAAAGTCACGTCATTTATGGATAGTCAGAACATTAAATGAAAAAATGTTTCCACTGAAACGATCCTTCCAGCTGGTGCCCCGAGTAGAAATAGCTCCTGAAACAGTTTCTAGTAGCTCGGGGAACGGTTGCAACACAGTCACAAATGTCCCATATGAATTCAGAGTGTGCAATGCTGTATACTTGACTTCAAAAACTGCACATAAAAGGGGCTCAAAAAGAAATGAAGAGACAAAAAGTTCACTTGTCTTGACAGCTGGGCGACTGTATCAAAATGTATAACTGGGCTTCAGCGTATAAATTGGCCAAGCAGTAAACTAAGCTCACTGGCGCACTGTTAAATTCAGTGTATGTCTGCAGATAGTAACAATTGCGTGGGTGGCAAAGTCTTACCAGTGTGGCAAAGTTGTGGACTCCAAGCCGAAAAGGGGGGGCCCAGCCCTGCCGCCTCCTGTCGCTGACCGCTTCGCCTGGGTGCGGCCTGGGCACAGCGCACGTCCCGCACTGCAGGAGCCTGCGTCCGATTTCAAAGCGCCTCCAGGCGCTAATTGGTGATGCTGTTGGTGGGTGTCAGAAAGAGCAGGGCAGGCTCGTGGTTGTGGTCCTCCTTGGACCGGTGGCAGCAGGATTAGCGGGACCCGCGCTGTGGGAGCCCACGTCCGATTTCAAAGTGCCTCCAGGCGCTAATTGGTGACGCTGTTGGTGGGCACAAGGCACCAGAAAGAGCAGGGCAGGCTGGTGGTTGTGGTCCTCCTTGGACCGGTGGCAGCAGGATTAGTGGGACCCACGCTGCAGGAGCCCGAGTCCGATTTCAAAGCGCCTCCAGGCACTAATTGGTGACGCTCTTGGTGGGCGCCAGGTGCCAGAAAGAGCAGGTCAAGCTGTGGTTGTGGTCCTCCTTGGACCGGTGGCAGCAGTGTTAATAGGACCCTGGGGGTTGAAATCCAGTAGATGGCAAGTATTTTATTTTTATGAAATTGTGGGGGAGCGACCCCTTGGGGAGGTTCGCTCGCCATGGGTGATATATTTTTTTTTATTCCGCTGCCCCCCTCCCGGAGGGCATATCAGCCTTTTGTAGGCAGATCTGTCCTGGAGGGGAAGTCCACTAAACACCAGTAAGTAATTATTTTAGACAAGGGTCGCTTCCCATCTGGCAACATTTTCTTTTATCCTGCCCCCCACCCGAAGCCCACTAGACGCAAAGGTTTGCGGACCAAATTTATCAAGTCATGTTGTCGCCCTTGTGCCATGCAAACAGGCGCAAGGGTGATGCAACTTCTAACTTAGATTTATCACCTTGCATGGCCCTGCGTGGGTTGATAAATCTAGAGTACCTCAACACAGCTCAAATCTCTGCATTGCATTACTCTGCCCCAGGGAAGCATTCCATGGGTGGAGTGTGGGTGTTCCTGCCAGCAACACACTAGTCCACGCATTCCTCCAGCTTTCAGGCAGTGTGGTTGTTGTGTCTGAACTGTCATCTGGCTAGTGGTTTGTGTGGGCTGGCAGTGTGCTGGTGGCGGTTAGCCAGTATGCTTATTGACTTGCTAGAGGTGTGTTTCTAAGTTGTCCGATGATTTTGGTGTTTGGTGGTGGAATTGGTGTGTTAATCCTGTTGGCGTGTGAGAGTGATGGGCCTTTGAATAGCGCTGTTAGTAGATGTAAGTATTGTATTGTATGGGCCAGGAGTTGGCAGTGTGAATGGTTTTCTGTGTCTGACACATCAAAGGCATGTGAATGGACTGTAAAGCTGTTCGTGCCTTGATGAGCTGTAAGTCTGTGGTTCTCTATTCTGATGGTAAAGTTATTAAAAATGACTTTTGCGGATTTTATTTCATTAAGTCATTGATGAATATAGTTTTTTTATGAACCATTTACTTACCCTTGTGCAAATCTAACCACTACTCCTGTAATTGACGATCACTATGCATGTGATGGGTGTGTGTTGAACTTGGCCCTTTATGCAGGGTCCCCCCTGAAGTTTTTGCTTCCCTCCTAATCTAGTTTTCTGACCTGTTGGTGGTGGTTTTAGGACTCTGGGCACTTTAGCTCTGCTGTCCAGTGTAAAGTGCATGTTCTCCCTGCGGTAAACATGGTAAGATTGGTCTGCATCTGTTTGGCGTATTTAATTTACCTGTCAGTCCATTGTAAAGTGGTATCTCAGATACCCAGGGCCAGTAAATTAAATGCTACTGGTGAGCTTGCAGCCCTGATTGTGCCACCCACCAAAGTAGCCTTTCAAACCTGTCTCAGGCCTCTGCCATTGCAGGGCATGTGTGCGCAGTGTATTGCCGTTGTGACGTGGCACCTAAAGTGTGTGCCACGTCTGTGACTCCCCTTTTACTACATATCAGTCACCCTTAAGGTAGGCCCTAGCTAGCTCTATGCATTGTAGTAAAAGGTAGGACATGTGCCTTAACTGTGTGACATGTCCTGGTAGTGACAAACAGCCATTTTGGTTTCTCACTGCTGTGAGGCTGCCCTCTCATAGGAATGCATTGGGGATTCCCTGATAAGTGTTTCAGGGGTAATTCCTGATATGAGAGGGGCAGCATGGTCAAGTTTTGGTATGTTTGGAACAGTGCTAATAAATGCTGTGTAATGGTGTGCACAGATTTATGATCACTATTTTAGAAATGCCACTTTTAGAAGTTGGCATTTATTTGTGCTATGTGTCTTTGTGCCAGCCTGATGTGTATTGCATGTCTGGCTCAGGAGTGACAGGATCCGGTGAGGTGTGTGGCTACAGAGGAGCAGGGTGAGTCGGCGCTAGGCTGAATAGGCAGATCTGCATTTAGAGTAGTAGGAGGAGTAGCCCCTGACCCTGAATAGGTCTGTGCCTGCCTAGTTCAATGCTGGGTCTGACCCCCTGTGGTGTGTCTTGGGCCAGCGCTTAACCTGAGAAAGGAGGGTGTGAGCACTGTATGGAAAATGCTTCAGCACCCCCAGAACTGGTTTTTACCGGTTCCCCAAGCCCTGCACCAGGGCAGAACAAAGACAAATGTGGTATAAGTACTGAGGCTGTGACCCCAGGAAAGTAGGGCTTACTTGTACCTGCTTAGGGGCTGGAGGACTGCTGGGCGTCAGGAGGAACCTCTGTGGGACCCAGCTGTTGTTTCCTGGGGGTCCATACGTGCAGGCCAGCCTGTGCCCAGCTCTGCCGCTCTAAGAACTTGTGTCCTAGCGCCTCGTGAGCGCTACACCTTTATTGCTGATTCAGAGGACGGGAAGAGTGCCTCAGGGGGGCTGCGCTCGAAAGCGCTGTGCGGAAGGAATCCCTGCGTGGGGATTCCCCCCATGCTGCCTAATTGTGGGGGGGGGCCTACCCTGCTGTTTTGTGCCCTCTGGACGTGAGCCTCTAGCGTGGGCTCATGTGGTGCAATTGATGCACAGGGGAAGCCAGACAGCTGCTGCCTGGTTGCAGGCGGGGCCTAAACCCCAGAAGAGGAAGGAGACTACACTCCAGATCCGTACGGCCCATGCCAGGGCCGAAAGACAGGCAGTGGAAGGCCTGATCGTGGGTGGAGCTCGGCCCAGGAAGTCGAGAGCCCCGTGTGCTGCCGCCGGAGAGGGAGACCGGTGTCCCAAGAGAGACGGAGCCTCGCGGGCTCAACCACGGCCAGACGGAGGACCAGAGCATCGAGGGCTCCCCCTTTGAAACTTCACGTCCTGCCAAGAGCAGGTCGCCCCCGCCTAGAAGAGGTCCCGATTGCTGTGCCAGAGAAACCACGGTGAGTGGTGGCCTGGAGGGGAGCACTGTCGGTGCCTACGGGTGCCCACGTATTTACCTGCAAGAGGAGCCCCGGTGTGGGGGGCTCCCAAAGCACCCTGGTGGTGCCTGCTTGTGCCAGTTGGCCCAGAAATGCACCGGTGAGTGGGGCTCACAAGGCACGGTTGGTGCAAATTTTTGGGCACACTGCACTGCCTGATTGCGGGCAGCTGCAACATTGAGGGGGCATTATTGTGGGTCTCAAGAGAGACCAGGGTGAGTTACACCCTAGTGCCCCCATTTCTGGCACCGGCCTATTGGGCCTGCACCCTGCTGCAGTGGCAGCTTAGAGCCCTGACTATTTGGACATAGGGCATGGCGGGGAAGTCCCAGATGGGCCCCCGAGGAAGGCCAGGTGGCCTGTGAGCACCTGAAGTGCTGGTAGGGTGCAAGGCCCAAATGTGATGCATAATGTGTTTATGCCTAATGTGATGAATAATGTGTTTATGCCTAATGTGATGCATAATGGGTTTAAGCCTAATGTGATGATGTTGAGTACAGTATTTTACAAGTAATTGCTGGTTGCTTTATATTTTCTACTTGTGCTCTCTGATGGTTCTGACAGTGGTCCGATTGGCCCTGTCATGTATATAAGTCCCCTGTAAAGTATTGCCTAGTGCCAGGTGGCACAGTGTATATTTGTGATTATTTTCTAATGTATTTATGATAATACAACGCTATTTTTTTTTTACCTTGTGCGGAGTTTCTTTTGTGGTGTGCCTAGTGTGTCGCTGCTGTGTGTGTGTTGCGCAAACGCTTAACACATTGCCTCTGGGACAAGCCTGACTGCTCGTGCCAAGCTACCAAGGGGATGAGCAGGGGTTATCTACAGCGTGTAACTCCCTTGGCCTTACTAGAGTGGTGGTTTCTGCCTGGCTTAGACGCAAGCCCTAGCCAACCAGAAATCCCATTTCTAACAGTGTGCAATAATGTTTTGGTGTTTTTTGCTTTTTGTTGTTAGTGCATTCACTCTCTGTAGTGAACACCTGCTGCCCTCATATCTTTTTGGAAACTGGTCATCAAGGGAAAATATATGATAAGTTTTGTCTGGATCCCACAAGGTTTACTTACCCAGAAGCTCTTGTGAATTTAATTTATTGACAAACACATAATTTTTTGCGTCACTTATTGGAGGGTGCTCCTTACCAGACCAGCCGTGAGGGGAACGGCGTGCCTTCCCTGAATTCCTTGCTTTGATATCCCGGAGCCGTGAGGGGAACGGCGGACAGGCGCAAACTACAACTCCCATCACCCCCTCACCCAGGCGCCTGCCAAACCCGTCATCAGGCAGCGCCGGGGAGGGTTAAAAGCTAGCGAGGAGACCCGCAGCGCGGGACGCGCGTGGGCCGCGCCCGAGCGAAGCCCGGGCCAAGGGCGGGCCCGTCCGCGCCCGTCGGAGCCAGAAGGAGACTGGGCTGGGCCACGTCCCTGTCAACTGCAATATGGGTAAGAGGAAGCTGGCTGCAACTCAGGTACAGGGGGGCTCAAATGCAAAAGTCCCTCGTAAATCCACCTCTATTATTACCTACCTGACTACAGCGGTGGGTGTGTTGAACAATGAAATCGAGGTTGTGGAAAGGGAGTTGGGTCTAACAGCTAGAGAGGGTGTGGACTCACTACAGGTTGAACTGCCATCTATACCATTGGAACCTGAGGTGATCGTAAATAATGGTCCTGGAACTGTCCTTGCTCCCTCGGGGATTGCTGGAAGCGATATGGGGGAGCGGGACCGGTTCTTGGAAGTATCTACTATTGACTTGGCAAAAGGATCCAAACATCAGGCAACCAAGACAGAGGGACCTCGTGCTTCACTTAAAAAAAACGGAAAAAAACAAAAGGGGCCTAAACCAAATATAGTAAAACCTAGCCACGGTTTGGACGACAATATACAAATGGCATTGCGGAATCTGGTCGAAGAGATTTTCTCGTCACGGTTTGAGGCTATTCTGACAAATGTTGCTAAGGATGTCATTGATACCATGAACAAGTGTGTGGCGGACCTACGGTGTAAGTGCGACCGACTAAATGTTATGATTGACTCATTTAAGTCTGACGCTAATCGTCTTTTATTGAATAGTCGGCGGTCTAATTCAGGTCCGAAAACACACTTTAACGTTGATTTGGTTGAAAGTCCCCTACAAAGGAATTGCCCCTTATCCACGGTTATTATAAATCATGAGCCACTAACGAACCATTTGGCTTCTAATGTACGAAATCCTGGTGTTGAATCACATTCGGCTGGGGACAAGAATTGTGGGATTCAACTCGCTGATAGTAAGAAGGTGGCATGCAACATGAATGTAGAGGCTTGTAACAAGAATACAGAGCAATTGGGGAAGTTGTTTTCTCCCAATTCATCCATAATTAATCTACCTCCAGAAGCTACCCCCCTGGTAGTAGTTTTAGTGGGGGTCCCTCCTCTACTGGCTGGTGATGTTGAATCTACAGCCGCCCTATTGAGAAAAACTAAGCACTGGTGTGAGCGTCATTCCTCAGGTTCAGCGGGGATTTCTGCCAATATCATTATGGCAAGGCGAGTTGGCTGGGTGGGTCATGGCCCCAAACGTGTTACTGGGGATTGCATTATAGTTAATTTTAATAACCAAAATATACCAGGAAGATTGCTATGGAATGCAACGGATCATCTCGGTGGGGTTATTAGAGTTGTGCCCCTGGGGTTTTTCTATCCACCCTCTAGGAGAATCCATGATCCTTTTTTCCCTTCCCATGTGGATAGGCCTGTCCCTCAAGATGGAGTCATTAGCCCAACTAAAGATAGAGTGAGTAAGGTAGTGTTACCACCAGCACAACATTTATCTCTATTACCCACTCCCAGGGATACAGGGCTGTTGTCCTCTAACAGATTTTTCCCCCTTTCTCAGCCGGATCAAAATGATTGACCATCAGGGATAGGGGTGTCCAGAGACGACTTGATTCCTATGGTTCAAGATTCGGGTGAGATCAATGTAGATCCCATTCGTAATTGTAAAATTTTTACGTGGAATATTGCTGGCCTTAATTCTAAGAAACACGATCCCATATGGCTGAACACCATAAAGCAATATGACATTATCGCCCTTCAGGAAACATGGGACATGGGGGACAATTTCTGGTTAGATGGATATAGATCTTTCTCCCTACCGCCATGTCCATCTAAGGCTGGTAGAGCGAAGGGTGTCTTGTTGTTCCTCTTGTCCCTTAACCTTAAAGGTTCTTTATCGAGACTAGAGGTTGATTCATCTAATATATTGGCTCTAGAAGTAAGCCGTCCCAACAATTTTAATTTGTTATTAATTAACTTCTATAATTCAAGTGAATGTATAGATAATAATCAGCATTTGGGAAAACTGAATGATTTTTTTACATGAATATAGGAGAGATCATTCCACTAATTGTTTTATTTTGCTTTTGGGGGATTTTAATATACACTTATGTGAACATGCTTGTCACATAGTAGACAACTTGGTCTATACTATTTCAGAGACCCCGCACTTTGAGCACTCTCCTCGAGGTGTTGCCCTAGAAATTTTTTTGTCTGAATCAGATCTTTTCGAACCCTCTTTTGCTAACTCCTCTGATCGCTATCATACATTCAAGAATGGTGAGACCATTATCGATTACAGTTTTCTAACTCACAATCTTCTTGAAAAGGTTATTTTTTATAATGCTATATCATCTTCCTTTAGCGATCATAACCCTGTTCTGCTGGAATTAGCTTCAGACTGCGGGTTTTTAGAATTGAGTAGGAGAACACTTGGCCCTAAAAACCTGGTAACCCGGGATCAAGATAGGAGGCTTAAGTGGACTAAAGTGATACCAACACTATTCTTTACTGATTTATGTGCGAATACCAGGGATCTCATATTATTATGTAACGATCCCTTAACTTCAGAGGATGTAACCTTGGAAGCCTTTGTGGGTATTTGCTCGCAGATTGCTACAGATCTGACCACTAAATCCAAGGGATTTGTCGAATTGCATGAAAAATGGTTTGACCAAAGTTGTTCGCAAGCACATAGTGCCTTAATCTCAGCATTGAAGGCCTCTCCGCAAGATAGGTCTTTGATAGCGAGCCGTAGGAAACTATACAAATTGGCGATCCATAAGAGAAAATCTGAAATTAAAGCAGATACTTGGGATGCCCTGCTATCAGTCAACGTCTTAAAAGATAGTGCCAAGTTCTGGTCAATTGTAAATACCCCCTTTTTTTCAGGCTTGGCTAACAGCTGCCAGGAAACTAATGTTACAGAAGCCCAATGGTTAAATCACTTTGAAGGGATCTATGGCTCTAATGACCCCAATAATTATGAGTTTAATAATTTTCCACAGCAAGGGAGGTCACCTCTTATTTTTGTTATTGAGGATATAGAAAAGGCCATAAAGGATACAATGAGTAATAAAGCACCAGGCCCTGATCATGTCCCAGCGGATGTTTACAAACATAATCCTACATTCTGGGCAAAAATTTTGGCCAATGTCTTTAACGCTGTGGCTTTGATTGGGCCTCCTCCATCTTGGTGTCATTCGACAATTATTCCGGTTTTCAAAAAGGGCCAACGGAATGAACCAAGGTGCTACAGACCTATTTCCCTGATTGATTCGGTAGTGAAAATACTTGGCAAAGTGATTCTTGGAAAGATCACAGCTTGGGCAGAAGATAACAAAATTATAACTAATCTACAATATGGTTTCCGTAAAGGTCGTGGCACTATAGATCAATGTTTGAATTTGTTTATGCTAATGGGAAAATACACTATGGCCAAGGAGGGCACGTTGAACCTTGCTTTTATGGACTTGTCCTCAGCTTTTGACCTGGTCAACAGGTCAAAGCTGTGGACATTTCTATTGGAGATGGGTCTAGATCCACCTTTGGTCTACTTTTTAGTAGATCTTCATCGTAATCTTACCGCATCGATCAGGTTATCTCGGGATGGTAGTTGTTCCAAGCCCTTCAAATCTAGAAGAGGGGTTAGACAGGGGTGCATTATGGCACCTCTGTTATTTACCCTTTATATTAATGCTTTGGACAAAACCCTGGTCAAAGCGTGTCTGGATATTCCGCGTGTAGGAGACACTTTAATTCCAGTCCTCCTATACGCGGATGACGCTGTCTTACTGGCTAGGACGTCGGTAGGTCTACAGCGCCTACTAGATGCTTTTGGTGAATTTATGTCGTCCCTGGACCTTACTGTAAATATAGGTAAATCACATGTCATGATAATTGGCAGGAGAGCTAAAAAAACAAAAACTTTCTCTTGTAATAGAGGACTAGTGTCGTATGTCCCCTCTTTCACCTATCTTGGGGTAGTTTTTGATGAAAAGTGTACTTGGGCCCCACAACAAAAATTAAAAAAGAACGCAGTAATCTGATCAACTTCTGCTGTTCTAGGTTTTGCGAAACGTTTGGGGGCAAGACCAATGGAGGCCATTTTAAAAATATACTCCTCCAAGTGTTTGGCCATAGTGGGCTATGGCTCCGCTATTTGGGGATATAAACCCCAACCAGATCTTCAGGTGGCTGAAAATAGTTTTCTGCGGAAACTACTCTCATTACCACAATCTGCCCCCATTTTCTCTTTGCATCAGGAATTAGGTTTGGGATATTTATCTGACACCCTGAGCATGGCTTCGTTACTCTGCTGGCTCAGAGTTTGGCTTGATTCAGATTTGAGTCTCAATCACGAGATACTTAGAGATTGTGTTAAATTGGATAGAGTTGATAAGATCAACTGGTTGGTATATGTTAAAACTATGTTCGCCAAATTGGGACGTCAGGAGTTATATGACCATCCGGAAAACATCAGGAAGGATGATTTGAAATGGGTAAAAAGCAATTTTATAAAACTAATGACTATGGAAAGGGAAGGGATTGAAACACAAAAACCTTTGGTGAGGGCACATTCCCTTTTAAAAACTACTCTGTTAATAGAACCCTACCTGCTTATAGTCACCAAACCATTTCATCGCTGGCTCCTGACCAGACTGCGATTCAATCTATTACACTTTATTTTGGGGGATTACCCGACTTGGTCGAAACCCGAGGATGCTGGGTTATGCTCCTGTGATAACTACTCCATCCAAGATACTCTACATTTTGTATTATTTTGCAAACACTATTCGGGGGCCCGTAAGAAGTTCTTGGTTCCCTTGCTTAGACAGAAGGGTTTCTTCCAGGCCAAACCTGCCCTACTATATTTACAAATGCTATCCAATAATTATGAAACTTTTTGTATAGCGTCTTTTCTTGTGGCCGCAGTTAGGGTGAAGGGTAGGATGATAGCCAGTAGGACCTCGTCGATCGATTAAAAAATGGCATGTATTTATGGAACGGTATTCCTTATGTGATTTTGTCTGTTTATGCACTTTAGCTTTTGTACTATGAATTATTTTTAAAATTGGTTTTATGATGAATGTAATAGTGTTATTTATTGTATTTTGTATGTATATATGAATGTATATGTTGTGTGTACGTTTATGATTTTAATTAATCGATTAAAGTGGAATGAACTGAACATAATTTTTACTCACATTTCTGTTTGGGAAATTTGTGGAATGGCTGACCTGGCACAACTTTCCTACCACCCTTCATTCCCCCAGGTCTCCTGATAAAAATGCTATCTCACTTGTGTGGTTAAGCCGCCTGCCCACGACAGGGAAGGTCCCGAAGTGTATTGTGGAGACATCAAAATAACCTTTTACAAAGCGAACTGGTTTCACAAGGGGGGCACCTGCATTTTTGGTTGTGTACTCAGCAGCCATCTAGGGACATCTACTAAACCCAGTCATTTCTGAAGACTAGCCACCTGAGGGAGTCCAAGGAGGTGTGGTTTGGGTGGATCCCCCAATGTTTTTTTATCCAGTATCCCCTACAAACCTAACATTCAGCTAAAAAGCTACATTTTCCTCAGATTTCTCTATGGGTATTCTGGGTAAGAAAACAGTGGGGGAATCCACGCAAGACACACCTCCCTGGACATCCCCAGGTGTCTAGGTGGTTGGACTGGAAGGAGGTTGAAAGAACATAAAAATAGGGAAAATGGGCTATCTCTCAGTAAAATGCAAAACTGTGGTAAAAAAAGAAATCTGAATCAAGGCTGCCTGTTCCTGAAAGTTGGGAAAATGGTGGTTTCAGCTCCGCAAATCTTTTGTTGATGCCATTTGCAGGAAAAAACAGACACTTTCTTCTGCAGCACTTTTTTCAAATTTTTACCCAAAAAATCAAACTGTTGCTATATTTTTGCTAATTTCTCGGTCCCCTCCAGGGTAATCCACAAACCCTGAGCACCATTGTAATCCCCAGAATGTTGGGGAAAAGGGAGGCACAATTGGTGTGTATACCTTATGTAGAAAATAGGTTATGGAGGACTAAGCGCAAACTATCCTAAAAAGCTCAAAAAAACAAAAAGCTTAACTGGGGCTAGCAATGAAAGGGTTAGAATTATCACTGACGATTCACCCTGGTGGGACCAGTCTCTAGTTTCCTGTAACAAAACATACAGGTGAGGATTTTGCTATACAAGCAAATTTAAGGGACTGATTATGAGCCAGTCAGAGCAGAGAATGACAGCTTGGATTTCCTTTTTGTCTGATCCAGAGTGGCCAGGTGTTCCTATGCGAAGATTTACCAGATGTGGGAACACTAGACCTAACTTTATGTTGCAGTAATTCCACATGGTAAAATCACAAGATACTTTGGATGCAGCCGCAGCCAATCCTCATTCCCCAGTATTTTTCTGACAGCGGATAACATTGCATGCTTTTCTGCCAGAAAACACCTTCCTATTCCTTTCCATCCTCTACTCTCCCCCTCATCCTCCTTTCTTAATAGACAACCCCACTCCGAGGTCCTCACATTTACTACCTGGTCAAAGGAGGTGGTAAATGTATGTGTTAAGCCTCATGACAATGGGAATACAGTATGGTATTACCGACTGGATAAATCCGTCCCATATGGCCATTCCCCATTTTATGGGATTTAAATTGTAATTGCACATTACTGGGGCAGATTTGCTCCATAGTAACAGTAAATGTAAATGAATTATACTAAGCGGTGAATCCCCCCTAGTACTGTGCAGCTCATAATTAGGTCCAACTGGCCTCACATATTTCTTGAAAGTTTAAATAAGAGATAGCAGCATCTGCCCCCATCATGGAAAGGCAAGAGGATGGAAATGGATGTTCAAAAGTCGGCCATGTAATTATGAATTTATGTTGAGGAGTGGGACGTGATTTTGTCTACACGTTTCAAGCTACTTGTAGGATCTTGTGTGAAAACTGAAGTAACAGCGTGCTACTGGTAGTTCACTAAGTAGAAGTGATGCCTAACTCATTCACACATAAAAGTATGTCAGTGGGTTAAGCACCTGCTCAAGACATCTGTTTGGAACCTCCACCCCACTGATGCCTGAGCCATAAACTTTCTGTATGAGGAGGAAGTTGGCACTACTGTTGCCAGGGTCTGTCCATTCTACAGATATGGGTAGATGGCAGTGCATTCTGTGAGGGAGGAAGCTTGTTGTGTTGCTGTTACAGTACTGTTTCTTTTTAGAAGGGAACCTTATACTGCTGGTGTTCATTTTATTCAGGTTCTGTGAAGTAGTGAGTCTTCATTGCTGCTGCCCAAACAATATCAGTTCTGTAGTGAGGGATGCTGTCTAAATTTCTTCTGTTCTGTGAGGAAGAGAAGCTTGCACTGCTGCTGCTTTATCTGTGCCTGTTCTTTGTAAGAGAAGCTTGTGCTACTGCTGCTTTATCTGTGCCTGTTCTTTGTGAGAGAATTGCACTGCTGCTGTTTTATCTGTGCCTGTTCTATGTAAGAAAAGCTTGCACTGCTGCTGCTTTGCCTGTGCCTGTTCTATTTAAGAGAAGCTTGCACTGCTGCTGCTTTATCTGTGCTTGTTCTATGTAAGAAAAACGTGCACTGCTGCTGCTTTATCTGTGCCTGTTCTATTTAAGAGAAGCATGCACTGCTGTTGCTTGATCCATGCCTGTTCTTTGTGAGATAATTGCACTGCTGCTGCTTTATCTGGGCCTGTTCTCTGTAAGAAAAGCTTGCACTGCTGCTGCTTTATCTGTGCCTGTTCTATTTAAGAAAAGCTTGCACTACTGCTGCGTAATCTGTGCCTGTTCTTTGTAAGAGAAACTTGCACTTCTGCTGCTTTATCTGTGCCTGTTCTATGTAAGAGAATCTTGCACTGCTGCTGCTTTATCTGTGCCTGTTCTTTGCAAGAGAAGCTCGCACTGCTGCTGCTTTATGTGTGTGTGTTCTATGCAGGAGAAGCTTTCACTACTGCTGCATTATCTGTGCCTGTTCTATGTAAGATAAGTTTGCACTGTTGCTGCTTTATCTGTGCATGTTCTATGTAAGAGAAGCTTGCACTGCTGTTGCTTTATCTGTACATTTGCCTTTCAAGAGAACTTTTCACTGCTGCTGCTTCTCGAGCGGTACCTGCTCTGTGATAGGGGGAGATTTACACAATTGCTATTGTGCTGTATGTCTTCTGAGTTTTTACACAACCTTTTGCTGTTCCTAGTGCTGCTGCTACCTGTACTGCACTGATTGTTTTGTTAGGAAAGCTACAATGGCTTGCTGTTTGCTATTTGCTCTTGATGCTTGAAATAAAACTTTGCAGTAAAAGAAATCCCAAACGATATGTCATTGTCATTGCTTGTTTTTATACATGATTGGAATGCTAGAGCAAAACCAAAAATATACGAATAGTTTGCTTGATGTTGAGTGTGAAACCATTTTCAAAATAGATTAAATTATACTTTTAAAACAGCTGCAACGTTTTTGTAGGTCATGTGTGTGAGCCTGTACTTGCAGTTTTGTGCACACAGCTATACACACCTGGATGCAATGTGTTCTTTGCAGAAAATAACTTTTTTACGGATTGCTTCCTTCGTTTTGGGGAGTGCTCAAAAAAGGTTATCAGTCAAGTGGGGGAGGGGCAGAGCTTGCTTTCCAAGGGCTGGCATCCCAGTGCTAAAACTCTAACACTCCTTTAAAAAGATGGCAAATGCGAAGAAAAATGTCTCGATTTAAAATATGCCGGATAGGGTACTCTGTCTCAAACATGACGGAATACCCTGTCCTAAACCGACAATCTCCTCCCCTATTCAGAGTCAGGAGACTGGCAGCTTTCCATCGATGGAGCCCCCATTGGCACTGTCATCATAAAGCATCCTCCGAAGACCCGACTGAGAAGGGGCCATTGGAGGAAGGACATTACACTGCCTGCCCTACTCAAAAATACATGGCAGTAGTCCACCAAACTTTTTGTACCTTGACCAGACAGGTGTTTCCTGTCAAGGTATTTATTTAATTATGCGTTTTTATATAGCGCATACTTTACTCGAAAGTGTTCGAGCGCTTTACAATAGAACCAGTTATGTTACATAAGGACTTCAGAGTACATGACTTACATATAAAAAATGAAACAGATACATGCATCTAAACACAAAATTACAATGGTGTATACAAGAGATGCGAAATTTAAACTAACAGGGTAGATATAATCTGCCAATAGTGGCGGGAAGTGAACACTAAGGGGCAGATTTACAAGCCCCTTGCAACACTTTTACGCCACTGTTGCGTCACTTTTGTGACGCAGCGGCGGCGTAAACCATGCGCCACATTGCAACTTATTTACAACGTGACGCATCTAGGCAGATGCGTCACGTTGTAAAGCCCTGCGCCACGTGAAACCTGCGTCAGGTTTCATCTGGGCGTTCTGTCGCAGGGTGGGCGTTCCCTCGCAGGAAAGCCCCGTAAAACTGACGCAGTGAAATCTACAAGATTTCACTGAGTCAGTTTTACGATGCTGCTGCGTCAAATCCTTATGCCTGCTTGAAGCAGGCGTAAGGAGTGACGCACCACGTTAAGTATGGGCGGCCCCTGTGCATTGCAGAAGTTGAGTCGCGCTTGCGACGCGACTCCAGCAATGCGCCACCCGTACGCCACAAGATGCGTCACGCATCTTCCCCTCCTTGCACCATGGTGCGCCGCATTGTAAATGCGACGCATCCGTGGTGGCGCTAGGGGGGGGGATTACGTGGCGCATCTGCTCTGGCGCATCCCTGCTGATTTGCAGAGATGCGCCAGAAGTTGTAAATCTGCCCCTTAGTATTGGAAGTAAGTGAGCGTAAAGAGTATAGAAATAGCTTAATATTATATAGCATACTATTATGATAGACAGGTTGGCCAGTTTGTAGTCCAAAAAGTATCCAAGGGCCCCAGCCGCTAGCCCTGACCCCGCCATCAGCCCACAGGACGGCCTTGTGCTACCTACATAGAGGGATCAAAAGAACAGAGGCCTGATATAATATAATAGCCTAACCCTGGTGACATAATGGCACAAGATGCTCGCAGGATGGAAGTGTGCCCAAACAATACCACGTTCTATATCAAGGGTTCCGGAGGTGGAGGGGGCTGTCTGATGTAGAACACACTCCGCCTGGCGTGAGGACGATGTCGCAGTCTCCTCCGGCGCCGAGGGCATCTCAAAGGCAGCTGTAGAGATCCCCCCTTGCCTGTAGGGTGTCAAATGGATTAAGGGAGTTAGGTCCCGTTTGTGTTGCTCGACCCAGCATGCGGACTCGGGGTCGAGACTCGAGACGGGGGGGCGCGGCTAAGTGGGACAATCTAAGACGGGGCTACATTTGGAAGACAACAGTCATCAGGATGACACAGGAAATGACTTCCACCGCTCTGATGGACTGGAATCCCTCTGCCAAACTACAGGTCAGTCCCCGGAAGCTTCAACTCGGGATGTGGGAGACAACAAGCAGCTGGGACCGCAGAAACCCTTTAGGACAATGAGCATTGAGCCTCAACGCCTGAGGGAAGGTGAACACTTGTCAGTGGATACAGTACAGCACTATTAACTAAGAGTGTGCATGTGTGGAGGGGCTCATGCTACTACGAAAACCAAATAAGAAATAATATGCCAATCTTCGGTTTTCCTAATTGTGTTCTGTGTAATTGACGCTGCTAACACTCACAGAGTTTGTCCATTGACTTTGTGGCAGGAGAGTGGTATGAAGGAGAGGGGAAGATAGTAGAGAATTCCAGGAAGATAGGTGGGAGCAACGAAGAGAAGGGTCTGGTCAGATCCTCCCTTGGTATGAAAAGGCCAGGGACAGAGCCCATCATTTTATACTTCCAGGCCAGGCAGCTTCACAGGTTCCTTGTGGTTTTTTTCTGCCAGAGACAGAATCTAAATAAGTAATTTGACAGCAGATCGAAGGCAAGTGCTATTTTTGTGCCGTCATTTAATTTACATACTGTGCAGAATAGAATGTATATTCATATATGTTGATAAAACGTTGTCATAGGCTGCCTGATTATTAATCTTTATTCTACTGTTGCAGTAATGTTGATTTATACATATTGTCATGCAGTGGTTAATTTGTAATAATGTTAGTGCCAGGGCCCTTCTCGGAACTCCACTGCAGCCTGCACCACCCATACCCTGCCTGCGCTGCCAATGGCAGCACCAATATAACACCCTAGCCATCGTGCCCCTTCAAGTGTAATAATTCAGACTATTTCAGACCACACAAAGCTATAATAATGGCTTGAGAGGCTGGAATTATTCATTTTCAATGTATATTGACTTAATGAAGACAGTTGTTGAGCTCATCTCTAAATTAAAAAGACAGTGCCACCATGTGGTGGACTGTCAATAGAGCCGGTGCTGACAATTAAGTGCCAGTGCCGAGCACCAGAAACCACCGGCACAAATTAAGCACTGTTGTCATGGGTGGTTACATACCCATAAATCAAATAACTGCGAACAACTCAAATATATTAATGGTTGCCTTAGAAGCCTTTTTTTGCTGTTGTGTTCCATAAAATTCTGGGACATTTTAACTATTGATTTAGACAGATACACCAATAATTTGGATACATCATACTCCAGTAGGTCCATACCACTGTGATCCATACCGTTTATTCCTTCCCATAATTTAAGTTTTCTTTCACCTCCAGGTTGCTTATGGTGTTTATCATGATTATTAAATGTAAGTTTATGTCCATGTAAACATACATTGGTGTACTATTGAAATTATTTTCATGGATGAAGTCATAGTATTCTATTTGGTGACTTGTTTGGTGACTGCTTCCCTTAATTGGAGATTTATTGTTAAGTCTGCTAACACATGAAAAGTGTGCCAGTTAACTTGTACCTTGTGTTAAAACACCTAGGCCCTGGACACAGATTCCTCACAATGCCAGGGATAGAGGAAGAGACATCACACACCCATGGAACTGAATGATATCACAGGTAGTGACATCATATGACCCTCAACTTTTCCCAGCGAGTGATGTCACATTATCTTAACCTTAATGACACCATGATCACTGACACTGTTGAAGTTCCATAATAATTGCATGATTAATATAATAACAAAATACAGGCAAATATCTGCTTTTGATAAAATGTATATTAGGTTGCTACCATAATTTTTGAAAGTGGTGGACAGTAATATTTGTCCTGATTTGCACTGAAGATGTGAAGCAAGTGAGCCAGACCATCTCTAGGAGGGCTCAAAGAGGATTCTCCCTTAAAATATTTAGAAAAAACGGGGTACCAAGGTGCATCGAAAGCACCATTTTTAGATAAATTTGCTAAAATGCGACGCAGGCGGTGAAAGGGCTCTCAGCAAATCACTGGTGTAACGAAATTGAGGGGGACTCCCTGCAAGTTGTGTGGAGGGGCCCCCTCCAAGCTCAATCAGGAGCTCTCTGGCCAGGGTGCTGTGCTGAGGGGGTCCCCTGGGGCATGGGGCCCCCCTCAGCGCGGGGGCTGAGGGGGCCTGTGTTACGCCCCCACAGCAAATAATTCAAGTCCTTTCATGGTACACAAAGTCAAGAAAATCAGATGCTCCTCAGGAGTTGACCCCTTTTTATTTTTTTTTAATCAAAATATGCTTTGGAAACCTCTAAATGTCAAAATGTATCTCCATTGAGCCAAGGCCAGCATTTTGTTATGGGTGCCCTTCATTTGCCATGGATGCCCTTATGAACAAAATTACATACAGTTTGCCAGTGCCAGAATATTGCCACAGTGCCTCATTTGTCAAAAATTCGCTCTAGTGAGCCAGTACTAGTATTTTACCATGGGTCTCCATTATGTCACGAATGACCTCCAATATGCCAGTGCCAGCATTTTGTGACAGGTGCCTGTCATGCTAAGAATTTCCTGCAGCATACTAGTGCCAGTATTTTGTCACGGGTGCCACTCATATCTACTCTTAGTCATGAATGAAATTAAATGAAATACCGTATTTAATAAAGCGCACAGCTACTCAAACTAGAGTGTACTGGTGCATAGACAGCGGAAGGAGAGGAGTGGAGGAGCCAGTTATTGAATAAACAGCCACGTTTTTAGATTATTTCTAAATGAAGGTAGGTCAGTATTAAGCCTCAAGGACTCCGGAAGGCTATTCCATAGTTTAGCTCCCAAGAAACCAAAGAATCTCCCTCTAGTGCGAACCAGGCGTATTTTGGGCACAACAGCCAGGTTCACGTTGGAAGAGCATAGGGGTCTTGAAGTAGAATAATGGTTCACTTGGTTGATTAGGTAGCCGGCTCCACCCTTGTGGAACGCTTTGAAGAAGATGGTCAAAGCTTTGAAGTTTATTCTCTCTTTAATGTGGAGCCAGTGAAGAGATTTGAGAATTTGAGTCATGCTAGATCTGGGTTTAGATCTTAGGATGGCTCTGGCTGCCGTGTTTTGAACCACTTGTAGGCGCTGGGTCAAGGATTTGGGGAGACCGAGGTACAGGCAGTTGACGTAGTCAAGTTTTGATGTCGTTAAAGCCTGCACCACTATCTTTCTACTCTCCAGAGGTTGTAGTGGCAAAAAGTTCTTCAACATTTGGAGAGTACTGAAGCAAGCGCCAGTGAGATTCAAGATCTGAGAATGCATCGAGAGTGTGTTGTCAATGACAATTCCAACATATTTTGCTTTCTCTTTTTCTTTAGGCAGGGACGGCAGATCCTTGGGCCACCACGAACTCCAGTCGAGTGTTTCCTGTTTTCCAAAGAAAACAACTTCCGTTTTGTCTGGATTACACTTGAGCTGATTGACCTCAAGCCAATTGAAAACCTTTGTGAGGCAGGACTTGATCTTAGACCCATCAAAGTCAGAGCCTTTATCACAAGAGAAGATAAGCTGAGTGTTGTCAGCATTTGAAAGAATTTTGGCGCCCTCCTCCTCAAACATGGATGCCAGGGGAGAAAGATAGATATTGAAGAGTGTAGGGCTGAGAATGGAACCCCGAGGGACACCAATATTGATGGCAGGAACCAAAGAAGAGAACGGTAGGAGCCAGATGTCCTGGGATCTACTCCCCAAATAGGAGGACATCCAGCTGAGGGCAGTCCCACCCAGGCCGATGTTTTTACGTCTGTTTAAAAGCCTCTCGTGTGGGACCGTATCGAAGGCCGCTGACGGATCAAGCAATATCAGAATGGCCTTGCCTCCCTCGTCTAACTTGCCCCTAATGAACTCTGTTACTTCCAGTATAGCAAATTCAGTGCTGAAATTTTCCCTAAAGCCAAACTGAGATTCATGAAGGAGCTTCCCCTCTTCAATATGTTGTTGCAGAGCTTTATTTACATGCTTCTCTAAAGCTTTGGAGAGAAGCAGGGAGATCGGCCTGTAATTGGCAGGTTTCATTGGATCAGCGTTAGTCTTTTTAATCAATAGAAGAATCTTAGCGTGTTTCCAAGGTTTGGGCATATTGCCTGTGGAAAGAGAGGTATTAAAGAGCTGATTTACAGTTGGATTAATCGTAGAGTCTACTAGGGTCAGCATATTAGCAGGAGAGCGATTTGTGGGAGAACCTTACTTAATACTTTGGAGAAGGGATAAAGAGTCTTCCAATTGAAGCTCCGGAAAAGCATGTAAGGGTGGGGGCTCCAAGATAAGAAATTTGCTGTTTATCCTATGATATAGGTTAAGCTCGGCTTCTGAGATGTTAGCGAAAGCTTGTTGAATCAGAAGGATTTTTTCATGAAAGACCATTCTTCTGTACGTGGCCCTACATTGGAGCTAGCTATTGGTGAGGTGAAGGATTCAGCTATCCTAAACATTTCCTTGCTCTTATTTTGGGCGCTTTCGATCTTGGTTTGGAATAAGTTTATTTTAGCTCCTTTTACTAGAGTATGGTACATTTTTAGGTAGTCTTTATAAACCTTCCTGTCCTCAGGGAGGTAGAATTTGCGCCATTTCCGCTCCTTTTTCCAACAGTTCCTTTTACTATCTCTGAGATCTCTGAGTCGTTTTCACTTATATGTTGTCATTTACTCACAATCACTTGAACTCACTCTTACTCTCTCTTATTCTCACTTACAATTACGCTGCTCACTAGCAGTGCTTCACACTCATTCTTACTCATTCTTACTCATTCATCCTTATTGATCCACTCACACTCACTTCCAGCCATTCCTGCTTTCATTCACTCTCCCTCATTCATACTCCCTTACTGAGGCTCAATCTCACTAATTCTTACTCACTACGTATTACTGACTCTCTCCCACATCGTTTCACTCACACACACATGATCACAGGTATAGACATGCCTGCTCACATGTACACTCTCTTTCTTACACAAACTGTCACCTGCACACAACATACATTTAAGAACATTCCTCTTTTTACCTTAACTTCCAGCAAAAGTCTCATTCCAGCTCCTGGTGCTCCATATTTTATTACACTAATAGTTAATAATCAGCTGTTATTAACTTTAAATGTAACTACAAAATGGGCAGCAAAAAAAAAGAGATGTGCACCAAATACCCAAAAGAACAAACTGTCTCTTGTTTTTGGCATTGAACTTACCACCTCTGAAAGCAGGGGTTGCAAGATCAGTGCGACCCTTGCCGGCTCCTAAATGATGTCCATGAGTAAGATATCTGAATGTAAATAATATTTTGTGTGTAACTCAAAAAATAATTGTTGCAGAAACAAATATTATGTAATTTTAGCACCGACCTTACCGATCCAAAATTGAGCCTTTGGACATCTTTGGCACTCTTGAGCATTCGGTAGGGGTGCCATTTTGAATAGGTCTGTTTTACTAGTGGATGGAGTGGATTCACAGATTGCAGCTCTATGAGCAGGCACAGGAATTTCCACAATCCTAAGTCTTAGAGAGACAAAAGAGACATTCACTTACAATGTACTGGACTAGCACCATCAGAGAAAAGACACTCCAGATCAACACACCTCACCGAACCCCTTCAAACACTATCTGCACCTACACCCCTTAATGAAACCCTCAAACACTTTTCAAACCCAAATCCCTCAAAACAGACACCAAACATTCTCCTTATACACAGTCCTTAGGCAGTCCTCTAATACCTTTGTCTCCACACCCCTCACTACAGCCCCCAATCACCCTATTTTGAATGCCCCTAGAGAAAAGCTGCTAAAACAAGCCCCTTTTATTGGGAAAATAATTTTTACGTTTACAATTTTTCTTGGTGAGAGAAGAGCTCCATCCTGCACCTGCCCAAACCCTCTTTAGGCCATTCTGGCTCCACTGTGAGGCTCCCACACAGGGTAAAATTCCTGGATCTGATTGCTGCCCCACACTGTTAAAGACCACCGGCTGTCAGGGTATGATTGTGGATTGTTTCAACAATAGGCTGCCTTATAAGGGAGGTGAAAGGTCAAATGCATGTTGTAGAGTTTTAGACGAATTACTAAGGCATTTACAATGAGAAGTGTAAATGTTGAATTTTCATCAGTTCTCCTTTTTGAAGGATGTCCTGTAGAATTTTCATTGGATCCAAAAACCTATTGCAAGAAACTAAAGCATGCCTGTGTTAAGTGCCTTGACAAAAACGCCATTGAGGCAGGAGATAAGGGAGGAGCTTCTCTGAGTACACAAACCATCTTTTAGAGAAATGCAGTTGTCCTGGTGCTGTTTGGGTCATGGTATATGACGTTGAGCCATGAGATGGACCATTTTGGGTATTTTATGAAGCTATGTGGATTACAAAAATAGCTGTAGCAGGTGGTTGGACGTGATGCTATCAGTATTTCTTGGTGCTGTAGTGCTGTCACTTACACAACTTTCCATCAACTGTCCCATGGAGACCATCTATGTCAGTGACGCGTCACCACCGAGAGCACTTGAGTTGAGAGTGGAGCTGGCTCCTCTTGGGGATCAGGGTTAATTGCTGGAAGGGGCGGAGCTAGTGATCAAAGCTCGGTGGATTCAGTCAGAGAGCTTAGCAACAATTAGGGACTGAAGCCCCGCACTCTGGGAGTCCCTTGTGCTTTGCAGAAGTGCCATATTAATAATCTGCTCTTTATTGTGCGTTTCTATGTAAAGTGCTTTACTTGACTTTCCATTCAATTTGTATTACCGAATTGACATTTCTACCCAATGTATATGACTAACAAGGATAAGTGGGGCTTGCGGGGTCCTAATCCCATCGCCCAGAAGTTTGTACAGAATCCGGTGGCTGTGAAATAGCTTGTTTAACTCATTCTTCTGTGAACTCTAAAATGCACTGAATTTGCATTTCCACCACATCTCCTACCCAGTAACAGGAATTTTAAACTCGGAAGTTAGGGCTAGGTGGGGTAATAAAAATAGCATTTTAGCCACTTTTAGTATTAGTGCCTAGTAGGAGGTGAGCAGAAATTGTGCTGCTCCAGTGTTTTTGACCGCCGATTACCACCAGAATTAGTTCGCGTAAACTGTCCATGCAAAATGAAAAAGAAACTGCAACGAACGGAGCCCAAAACAAACATATTTGCAAACAATATACTCACGACTTTTTAATACCAGACTCACAATCCAGTGCAAAAAGTAATTCGTTGCTAGGAATACATTTTATTTTTCATCTATCCATCATTACGATCTTCCTTACCTTCTTTCGTATCTTATTTCTTTCATTTATTTAATTTTTTCCTTCTTCCTCTTTAGCCATGTTTTGCTTTTTTAATATTCATGCTTCCCCACACTTCTTTCCACCTTTATGCCCTCCTCCCTTTTTTGTTTAACCCATATTTCTTCCATCATTTTCTGTCTGTCTTTCTTGCTCTCCATTGTTCTTTCTGTGTGTTTCAGTCTTTCCTCCTGCTTCTCCATCCTTCCTTGGATTTTTCTATCTTTCTTTCATTACTTCTCTTATTGCTCTTCCTGGCCTTTTCCCAAATTATTTCTTCTTTCTCTCGGCCCATTCTGTCTTTAAATCCGTCCTTCCATCATTTCTTCCATATTTTCCTCCAACCTCTTTCCACCTATCCATCAATCCTACATTTTCTTTCCATCCTTCCTTCTCCAGACATCCATCCGTCTATCCATCCATCCACCCAGCCAACCATCCATCCATCCATTCATCCACCCATCCATCAAGCCAACCATCCATCCACTCATTCATCCAGCCATACTTTCTTATCTACAATGATCCATCATTCTCTCCATCCTCTGTGACCCACCATTGCTTCCTTGCCCTTCCCATTTATTCATCCTCTCCTGTTCGATTTGTCCCGCAACCTGCAACTCTGTCATATTTGTATGGGGGTAGGGTAAGGGTTGCGGTTAGTGTAAAATCCATGACCATCCATGGACGAGACCAATTACTATAGATTATCACAGTACCCCATCCACACCCTGCCAGCCTCTTACTCGGCAGCAACTGACTCATATATAATTCCACTGATATGATATAATCATGGAGTGCTGGGAATGAACGACACCAAAGAGAATTAAAAATCACAGTTAGGAACGGGTTAAGGGTGGGATAAAGGACTGGTTTTGGGTTAGGTCAAATTTGGGGTTTTGTGTAGGGTTCGAATAAGGGACAGTGTATGGTAAGGTTTTCTACTTAGGGTTGGCATAAAAGTTAGTGTTAGGATTTGGGTACAGCTTATAGTTAGTTCTGGCGCAAGGTTTTGAGTTTGAGCAAGGGATGGAGTTGAGTTGAGGTTAAATTAAGGGATTGGGGTGTATTTAGGATTACGATTAGATCAATGGAAAACGTGAGTGATGATGCAAGAAGAAGGTGCATTAGGAGAGTTACAAAGGAGATGGCACAGTGGTATGGTGTATCACCCTATAAAATGGCGACGACAACATGACATAAGACAGAAAAGACTAGGGTTAGGGTTTAGGAGGGGCGAATAGTAATCAGGGTTAAGGTTAAACTTCTGCATATGTACAATCCCCAAAAGCAGTGGTAAATCTTATGCCAACAATGTTCTGTTTTCCACAGATATACATGTTAGTTAAACTAAAATATTTCTTTATATGTATTGCTTGATTGCCTATACTGTGCTACTCAACCTTTTGATATGTCTCTGCTGAGGACTGATATCTGCCATGGAAATGACATGGAAATAAAACATAGCTTGCTTGTTCTTGGTATTCCATTTTGTGGCTAATGTGCACTTGCTGGTGGCAGTTCTGGCCTTCTCTGCAAGTCATTAAGATAATAACTGACACTGATATAAGATAACTTCCATTCCTTGGAGTTGCTGAAGATGCTACAGTGGGGTATTCTCAGACAGCGCTGTGAAACAATTGTAATTGTAAAGTGTATTTATATAGCACTTACTACCCCTGGCAAGGCGTTGAAGCGCTTTGCGGCAAATAGCACTTTACTCTGGAACACAAGATTAGAGTAAAAGAGTTAGTACTGAATACTGAAATATTTATAAAGCGCTCGAATGCCGAGGCGTCTTGGCGCTGAGATGACGTTGAGAACGGTGAGAGTAGGTCTTAATGAGGAGAGAAAAGCCAGGTTTTTAATGCCTTCCTAAAACATTGTTTAGATTTTTGTGAGCGCAAGTGGGAGGGCAGAGAGTTCCACAATCTGGAGGCCTGGTACGAGAAAGACCTGCCGCCCATCGCATTCTTCTTATTCTTGGGTGGCATATTAGATCAAGGTTCGCTGACCTTAGTGTACGCGATGGCACATAGCGAGGGAGAAGTTTAGACAAGTCATCAGGTCCTGTGCCATACAGTGATAATAATGCCATTTTCAGATATCCTGTATTTTTACTGCTAAAGGATCTTTGAGTTTGTAAATACTTCCTTACAATTGATTTGCAAGTAACTTCACCCATTATGCACACCTGCCTAATTACTGACTTAGCTTCATAAAACAAAGCGCTGAACACTGATTGCAACAAGTCTCACTTTCAGTATGTGGTGGTATATAAAACATAAATTTGGGATTTTAGAAAAAGTTAAGGATCAAAAACGTCAGAGTGGAGGAAGGACAACTATGGACAGTGCCTACTAACTGGTAGAGGGAATGAAAGTTTGAAAATACTCCCTAGGCCATGAGGCCAGTTGACCAGCTGACACATTATTTATTCACCATCCGGGTCTATGAATTTTAGGCAGTGTTAGAAGCCACTTTGGGGTTTTCTCACCAGAATCTTGGGAAACCACAACACCGACGCTAGTGCCTGAGAACCTCTAAAACTGCTGGGAATTTGCAATATCTTATACTAGTTTAGCAAGAATAAACCTTGTTATCACGCATGTGATACATCGCATGCCATTACAACACAGTTGTTACAACGACCGCCTTGTTACATTGCATAAGAATACATCGCAAGTCGTTACCACGAATTGCTGTAGAAGGCGCACTGTACTTAGGAATAGTATAATTTACTATTCCTACTCCAGTTTGTGCAACAGCAGGGAAGGTGTTGGATTGTAAATCCAACACCTTCTGCCCCCTACAGCAAATCATGGTAACGACTTGCGATGTAATCGTATGCAATGTAACAACGCAGTCGTTGTAACAACCGCGTTGTAATGGCATGTGATGTAGCGCATGCAAACTAAAGGATATCTCCAGTTTAGCAATACCACTACTCCCAGCAACCACCCCAGTAAAGTACTCACATTGTAAAGTTGTGCTCTGTGGAAGAGAACTCTGGGGCATATCAGCAACAACCGGCGATAATTATCGCTAAGCGCACTTAGCGCTAGGATAATTATCGCCGGCTAGCATGGATTTTTATCGCTGAGATAGCGTGCTATTAGCAACGCTTATCTCTAAAGCAATAAAAATCCTAGCGCTAAGTGCCTAACGTGAGATTATCGCTGGAAAACCAGCGATAATTCCACGAAGTTTGGCGATAGCTTGCTGATAGAGTCTCACATACTTAGCCATGATATCCAACTTCCATAGGATATCATAGCTAAGTCAGTTTCAAAGCAGGCATAAGGAAAGTAGCGATAACAGAGGTTATCGCTACTTTTCTTGTCGCTATGCTGCTTTGCGTGAGGCTTGATAATAGGAGAAATGTTGCTCAGCGACATTTCTCCCATTATCCTGGGGAGGAACGCCCACTTTGCATCTCATTAGAGATGCAAAGATGGGTGTTCGGAATTCAGGCGCTAAGGCAAGGTTTCACGCGATAGCGTGACCTTGCTGATATAGCCATAAAATTATCGCCGCTTTTTGGCCAAAAACAGCCACAAAAGCGGCGATAATTTGTTATCGCCGCCTTGTAGATATGCCCCTCTGAACTTTCATTGTTAGAGGCAAACTTTGAGATCTGCTGAGAGAAAACTAGAGGAGTTAACAATGTGTTGGTGAAAGAACTTAGGCCCAGATTTCCTAAGGTTTAGACACTTGTACCATGCAAAGCAGTTTAGTGGCTCAGTGGAATAATGCATACAACTCAGGAATCTGTGTTTGACCTCATGGTCACAGTTTTGAATCCCTGTAAGTTCTGACTTTTGTCATTCTAAGGCTGATAAAATGAGTACCATTGTGTTATGTAACAATACACATCCGTCAATCAAGACCAACATGTCATGCTATATGAAAAAGGATGTTTGCATTGGCAGTTGATGCGACTGCAGCGTCAATGTCTTTGTGTTGAGTAGCATTGGTTTTGGAAATTCATGCAACTTCAAGCTGCAAATTTTCATAAAACTTTGCATTGCATTATTTCTAGTAAATCAAGGGGGCATACTTACAAGACCCTATCGCCACCACAACATCACTTTTCACGACGTTGCGGTGGCGATAGAGGCTTCGACTTCTTTACAAGTCAGCATTAAGCCACTAAATGTGACTTAACGCTGCCTTTTAAATAAGGCACCCTTTCCCACTATACTTAGCTTGAAAGGAGAAGGCAGTGGGAGTTGCGGTGGGCGTTCCACCGCAACACCCATTAATATTGATGCTGTCCCATATTTACAAGGGTGGCGTAAATATGGGGCAGCGCCAAATTTAAGACCAGGGGAAACCTGATCTTACCCTGGTGCAATGAGGAGAAATGTTTAATTTCTCCTTGTTTTGGCTGTTTCCATGTGTGCTGCGTTGTGCAGCACAGATGGAAACAGCAAAACGCCATTGATTGTTTATGTGAAAGAATGTGTCCCTTCCTGCACATAAACAATCATTAAGAAAAAATACGTTTAGCAACTTCTATGTGTGCTGCATTAATCAGCACACATAGAAGTTACAAAACACCATTTAAGGATTGTTTTTGTGCAGGAAGCGACACCTTCCTGCACATAAACAATCTTCCCCTGCAACGCAGACACCATTGCAGTATGGTACAAGGGTGCCTCCACTGCCGCTAGGCAGCTAAATTTAGGGCCAGCTTAGCGGGAAAAACAGGGCTGCACCATATTGTTGTACATATGGTGCAGCCGTGCGATTCAGACGTGAAGGTGCGCGGCGTTAAGCCAAGAAGGCTAAAGCCTGCTCCGTCACTTCTATTGTACATATGCCCCTAGATCTGAGTATTTGTTGATACACCCATGATGATCAGTTTCGTGAGTTGGTACTTGGGCACCACATTAGTGTGGAACAGTGATATGCAAGTTGGCTCCAGCACACAGGCCAACAATCAAGCTTCCCCACCTTTTTAACCGACTCAAATATTTTTTTAATAGTGACCCAAATGTTGTCATTTGGCATAAGCTGCTTTCCTCTCTGGGCTAAAAACAAAAGCTGAAAATCTTATTGTTTGCAGGAAGAAAAATCTGAATTTACAAAAAACGAAAGCATTGTTTTTAGGGAAAAAATCTTTCTTTTCCAATTGAGTCCGGCTAGATGCTCTTGTACTGTAAGCAGTTTTTCTTCTAGAGCAGTATAAATGGAAAATTGCTCCAGACACAGTGAATGCTAAACATTGATTGTAACCAAGAATCCATAACTTTATATTGTATTTTTTCTTTTTAATCTTTTTGGAGTGCCTTGATTTGGGATATTTGTAATTGAAAGGTTTTATTGCTGTCTTGTATATTTTAGCAGGCATTGTAAAAGGCCTACTTCAATTAAGTATAAACTCTGACTAGGAAAAATAGCAAACACCAGTAAGACACCCACCCAGGTCTCTGTGGTATCAGACATACAGTTGTTGGAGCATCGTCTACCAAAATATCACGCCGACAGAGTTAAGTCAGAAAATATACACCCAATGATATTTCTGTTAACGATGGCAAGATTTATGTCAGGCGATATTTCTGTTTATGATAGTCGCATCAAATAAGAAATGGTTTAACAATTGCAGTTCGAGTGAGGATTGCAGCTTCTTTCCTATGGATGTTTAAAAATAAATTATGGCAATTCAGACATTTTAAAGCAAATTGATCAGCAACATTGGCAACCACATAAAAACACATAAACACCTGTTTTGATCTCTCCCCCATAAATATGTTGGGGGGGGAATATTGCTAAAAGGTGCATTTTAAAGCCTTTTGTGGCTAACACAGACCAGAATTTTATGTATTTTAAATAAGGCTCCCTGCTTTCCATTTTTACTGATTTTTAAAGATAAATACAGACAGGAAACATTCATTTTCTTTTCTGTATTTATTTTTAAATGTGGATGAATACGGAAATTGGGTTGCTTTTTGAGTAATTCTCAATACTGTCTGCCATGACTGCCAGGCCGATAGATGTGTGGATTGATCAGCCACGGTCCGTATAGGGCGAGCCACCAGGCGGTGACGTGGGGCGGGGAGGGGCAGGGTGGGGTGTTGTAAAATGAGGCATACGGACAACTTCAGGTAAGTAACGCAAAAAATAAATAAAACGAATTTCGTTGCGCGCGCTGCATCGCCAAATGCGATGCAGCGCACGCAACAAAATTAGTTTTATTTTATTTTTTCATTACTTACCTGAAATCTTCCATATGCCGTATTTTACAACCCCCCACCCTGCCCCTCCCCCGCCCCACGTCACCGCCCGGTGGCACGCCCTATACAGGCCGTGGCTGGGATTGATAAATAAGGGGGGTTAAGAAAGGAAAGGAATTCTAGTAAAGAGGCTTTAACAGCAGTAGATATGCACATGGTGAATACTGAAATTTGCATATTTTCATATAAGTGCACTGATTTATGTTCTGCGGGTGTTCACGGCATTTAAACCTAGCAGACATTGAAACACGAGTGTTTATTTATCGGTTAAATAAATGTGCTTAATTTTTTCACAAAACCCCAAATAAATATGGATAACTACAGATAAAATTAGCAAAAAATAAATATGGATAAATACAGACGGAAATGGCAAAAAAATGTAAATACCATAAAACTGGGAGCCCTAATTATAAATTAATTTATTATTATTTTTTTTAATTCTTTATTTTAGACATCCAAAACACACATTATATTTGAAATAAATACACTTATATAATATACATTTCACTACGTATGTACAAGATGTCAAATGTTTGTTTTTACACCCTCCCCTCCTTCTGAGCTAAAACAACCCCCCACCCCCTACCCTATCCACTTTCCCCCTCCTCCCTCCGAAACCAAAGGAATTTAAATTTTAGGTTCAACCTTAGTGTGCCCTAAACCTTGGTGTTTGGTACGTAGTAGAATCTCGTTTCAGTCTCTCTTTAGTGTCACAATGAATCTCAATTAATCTTATGTCAATAAATCAGATAAATTAAATCAAATCAAATTGTAACCTCATTAGTCCAGTTAGCTATTGGTAACTACATTTCAAGCCCTCTTTTTGGGGTTTTTAGACCCCTTTGTTTGTATACCGCTTTTTCCCAATGGTAAGTGGCTAGCAATTTCCCCAGCCAACAATGTACTGAAGGAGGTTCTCTATCCAACCAAACACTAGCCAGGCATAGCCTGAACACCGCCATAGCTGCGAAAAGCAAAACCCAGTTTGGTTCAGTCATTACTTGGTTGCTTACCCCAACACAATTACTTGTGGTGTAAGATCCACCTCAAAACCCAGCATAAGCTTGATATAGTTACCCACCTCGGTAACCAAAGATAGTAATCGCGGACAAGTTTCAAACATATGTACACTATCAGCGGCAAGACACCTGCATCGAGAGCAATGTATACCTGTAGAGCCTCCCCATTTAAAAATCTGTGCTGGGGTGATGTACAAATTAAACCAGGTTTTAAAGCATTGTACTTGTAGGTTTGCCAAGAAAAATGCAGTCTGACTTAGCAGTAAAGAATCCTCGCATTCCTCTACGCCTGCTTGCAACAAATCCTGCCAGCAGTTGGTATGTTTCATGAAATCATCCCCCATTTTATTGTTAAATAATTTACAAAATTTAAATATTGGTGATGGAGCCCCTAATGCCACATCCAGTAAGGGTGCTCTATGATAACTAATTGCCGTCTTGGATAAATAATCCCTCACTTGTAAATATTTGAAAAAATTGTTATTTCCTATCCTGAATTTCCCCTTGATTGTTTCAAAGGAGTGTGTTTTATTGTCCTCCATAAGATCACCAATACACCTTGCACCCTTGACAATCCATATTTTCATATATCCATCTTGGAAAATTTCAGGCAGTAAGTCATTATCAGTCAAGGGGGTATATCTGTGTATCCTGCTTATTTTAAATTTCTTCCTAACTGCCGTCTAAACCTTAAATGCTCCCAGCAAAATCTTAAATTTCACTCTTTTAAAATAAGCTAAATCTATATGACGCATTAGACAGCCATTGGCCTCCGCCCCTAATACTAGCCTATATATAGAAGTATTGGATGCTTCCTCTGTTACTACCATCTCTTTTCCCAATAAATCAGCCATCTGTTGTAAAGCTGCTGCCCAATAATAAACCTGGAGATTCGGAACAGACCAGCCCCCCCCGATCTCTGGGTAGAGTCATAAATCTTAATGCACTGCGGGGTCGTTTCCCGCCCCACAAAAATTTTGAGATTATTTGATTGAATGCAGAGAACCACACCTTGTTTATTTCGACTGGAATAGCTCTAAAAAAGTATAACATTTTGGGCAGGAATAGCATCTTAACGGCATTACACCTCCCTAGGAGTATAAGGTATAGGCCATTCATTCTGTTAAAATCTACCTTAGTCTTTTGTAACAGAGGCTCCAGGTTGATTTGCACAATTTCGTAGATGTTGGCACAAATCTCAACACCCAGATGTCTTGCATTTTTCACTACCCGTGAATCATCCAAGTCTATTCTAGAATTTTTGACAATCATCATCTTATTCTTGTTAAGATAATACCCTGAGATTTTACCAACATTTTTTGCTTCCCTTTCTAGCCTCTAATGGGTTAGATGTAATTATAGCTAGGTCATCCACATATGCTAAAATCTTAGGGGCCTATTAGGATGGTGGGCGGACTTTCATCGGCCCGCCTCCCTAGCGGTGCTGGGACCGGCCGCCAGTGGTGCGGCGGGTCTGCACCGGCAATTAGGATGCCTCTGCCACCGTAGCGGTGGCATCCTCTATTCCCAGCTTTGTTGTGGAATGCTGGGAATGCACAGCATTGTGGGAATGCACGTTGTGCATTGTCATGCACAAGCTGACAGGCACCACGTGGTGCCTGCCACCTTGTCCGTGACAATGTAGGGGGGTACCATAGGTTATCCCCATGTGCACCCCCCACTCCTCCAATACCCTGGGGGCCCGCAAAGGGACCCCGAAAGCAAAATCCGCCTGGCTTTCCATGGTGGGGTCGCCTCCACGGAAAGCCTTGCACCGCTGCCCATGCTAATATGGATGGTGGTATCTAGCAGACACCGCCACCATATCCAGACCCTTTTCTGCCCACTCGACTGGTCGACCGGCGGAAACCAGGGGAAGATCTTTCTGTCCGCCGGGGTCCCCCCGTCATACTAATATGGTGGGGGGGAAATGGGTGGGGGGTGGGGTATGATGTAGGATGGATCGCCACCACCATGCAGGCGGTGGCGATCCGCCCTACATCATAATAGACCCCTTAGGATCTCCTCCAATTGAGTGGATGGCCTGTATCTTGTCATTCTCCACAATTCTTTTAATAAAAGGAACTATATAAAGTGCAAATAATAGCGGGGAGCAGGGGCACACCGGCCGCGTACCTCGAGTAATTTTAATTAGATCAGATGTGAAGCCCATCATAGCTATTCTAGCCACGGGTTCCTGATACATACATCTGATAGCTCCAATAAAAGCCTTGCCCAAACCTTTCCTTTCCATAATTGCCCATAAAAAGAGCCAGGAGACCCTATCGAACGCTTTTTCAGCATCAAGTAGTATTGCAGCCATCGGGTCTCCTGAAATCTTTGTATAATCAAATAGCGTGATTATACGCAAATGTGTTCCGTCGTGCCCCTTCCCGGGACAAACCCATGTTGAAAAGGGGAAACTAGCTTCATGATAACTACGGCTAGCCTATTTGCCAAGATTTTTGAAAAAATGTTTTACATCGCTATCAACCAACGTAATTGGCCAGTACAATCCCAATTCCTTTGTGGATTTACCTTTTTTAGGGATGACTATAACATTAGCTTTTTTCCAGGAATCGGGGGTCAACAGATCTGATTGTGCTCTACAAAATACCTCCAGCATGAGCACCATAATCAGTGTCATAAACTTTTTATAGACTTACCCTGGTATTAAATCGGTTCCCACAGCTTTACCCAATGGTATAGAATCTATTGCTGCTTTTAATTCGTCCATTGTGAATGGCGCATCTAAACTATCTCTCGCCTCAGGAGATAACTGATCAAAAATGTGCCCCTTAAATAATCTTCAATTTCTTGATCCCTATCCCGAATATCCTCAGTATATAATCTATGATAAAAAATTTGAAATGCAGTGAGGATGGCTTCAGGCTCACTCTTCATACCTACGTTAGGATCTCTAATTTCACTGATCCGAGTTTGTACTATTTTCTCCCTAGTATGTACAGCAAGTAAATGACCCACCCTCTCACTATTCTCATAAACCCTACTCCACCACGCCATATACATTCCAGCCGATTTCTTGATAGATATCTCGGTAATGGCAGATCTAGCAATGATAATCTTTGATTGGGCTGTCTCCGGTTCTGCCCCTTCAGACAATACCTCTATTAATTCGGCTTCTGCCTTACCCAAATCCTCATACAGGGTTTGTAACAGGGTTTTGTCCTTCCTTTGTGCCTCCCAGCCATACTTAGATGTTTCTCCTCTGACCCCTGCTTTTAGTGTATCTCACACTATGCTTATATTAGTGCTCCCTAAATTCTCTCTAATGAACCTATGAATCCATTCCTCAAAGTGCTGTATATACTCTTCTTTGCTTAATAGACATACATTTGGGATACTTGTTTATCTTGCAGCCTTGCAAAAACTCCTGTGACACAAAAAAGTAATCTAACCTTGCATGCACTTGATGTGGTGCAGAGAAGTACGTGAAGCCAGGATCATTCCCCTTTTGTTCTGCCCATACATCTAATAACCCATGCAAAGATCTAAGTTGTGACAGTGATTTAAAAACTTTGGGTTTCCGACCTTGATACGTCACTCCTTTGTGGATGGAAACCTGACAGCTCATGTTAATATTCATATCTCTGCAGAAAAGCAGAGGGAGAGGCCAACCAATGAGCTCAATATTCAGCCAATCAAATAATGCAGGATCATCCAAAACTGAACCATATACTGAGCAGACAGTAAACATCTTATTATCAAAGCAACATTGCGTAATTACCCATCTACCCATTTTATCTGCAAATGAGTGCGGAAAACTACCCATTCCCTTCCGTGCCAGTACCGCCACCCCTCTTGTCCTAGTTTCCTGTGTAGTGCTAGCAATAACTTGGTAACCAGCCATCTCCAGAGCCCACTTTCTGCATACTTCTATATGTGTCTCGTGGAGACATATAATATCTGCCTTCAATTTAACATCAAGACTTATTCTTCTTCTCTTTAGGGGGTCGGTCAGCCCACAAATATTAATAGAGGCAATTATAAGCTTCCTCATTGGTAAAAATACAATGAAAATACAATGATTCCATAAGGAGTACCAGTGCAATCTGTAAGATACCCAACTCATTTAACAAGTGCTAATCCCAGTGCAGAAAACCCTCCCTTTGTCCCCTTGGTTCCTACCATACCCCCTCCCCATCCCCTTCAAAAAGGCAAAAAAGGTCCACAGACCCTTGTGATGCCTCCTGCATGTTGTTGTGCCCCTAGCCGCTTCCTACCAAAAATACAAAACAGAAAAAGAGAAAATAAAGTAAACCAAGTAATTATTCATTAACATTTTCAGTCCTTCAACCCTACTTATTTCTTGGAGAGTTCCTGCAAGAACTCCTGGGCTTGAATCTCTGACGAGAATACTCTAGTTGTACCTTTACAAGTTATCTTAAGTCTAGCAGGGTTCAATAAAAAGACTTCACATCCCAGTTTCTGAAATGGTGTAATTAGCAGCCGAAGTCTCCATCTCCTCTCCACCGTTGTGTGACAGAAGTCAGGCCGGACGAAGAAGGACTGCCCCTCTGCCACCCTCCTTGCGTTGGGCCTGGCCTTTTCAAATATGGACCAAAAAATATAAGGATGGCTCTTGGTTTTTCATCTTGCCCTGGCCTCTTTTTAAGCATCAGAGGAAATCGATGCACCCTCTGTACCTCGGACTCCCAGTTCCAATGAGCCAGTTCAGGAAAGGCCTCCTTAAGTAGCCTCAGTATGAAGCCGCGGATATCGTTACCCTCTGCTTTTTCTGCGATCCCAAGTAGTCGGAGATTGTTCCGCCGCTGTCTATTTTCGAAGTCCTCCAGCTTCCAGAGTACATCAGTCATCCTACTTTCATTAGACATAGTTTGTTGGTCAGAAATTTGTGCACTGGCTTCGAGTTGTACAATTCATTCTTCCAACGCCATTGTGCATTCTGAAATTTCCGTACAAGCTTTACTAACTTGGCGCACAGCTCCTTGTAGTTTTTGGTAGCCAGATGGGCCCTCCTATATTCATAGCGTGCCTCAGTCTGCATTTGCTTCAATGTTGAGTATATTAACTCCATAGATGGATGAGGTATGTGGGGCTCCGTAATATCTTTAGTCTCTATTGCACTTTCGGGAGCTTCTGCTTGGGCTCTAATCTCATCATCAGCTTCCCTCCCAAAATGGGTGGTGGAGTAGTCCCATTTTAATTGGCTTGTCTGGCTGTAATCCGAGGTAAAGCCCTTGTCTTTGTCCGACCCTCTTGTACTCCTCTTCTTGGTGCGAACAGATATGCTTCTGTGTGTCAAGTTTCATGGGGGGACTGCCACTATCCCACCTGTAAGATCATCTTCTGTTCCATCCCTCTCGCCACTATTAGACAAATTAGATTCGTCTGTCAAAGAGTAAAACTTTTCGCAATCCAGTGTCGCTAAATATTTGCCATCTACCTGGGTGATAGCTCCATGTTTTCCCTTTAGGGCTTGTGTGTGGGGGATTTCACCTGTAGCTTGCGTGATATCAGTAATATCTCCTTGTTGTGCATTACTCTCAGCTATTGACGTCTCCTCATCTATGCCCTGCATAATACTTTCGGGATTTTTTCCAGGTAAAACGGCAGGCCTAGCAACAGATTTATCAGACTGTTCAATCTCTGGGGAAGACTCTCCTGTGTTATGACAGATATTATTTAGTACCCCTCCCGTCAATGCTGATTTTCTAGAGCTGTCCGTATTTATTTTTGAAAAAAAGTTGCCTTTCCCTTAGTTTTTTTTTCCAGTTTTTTTTTCCAGTTTTTTCTTTTGTTCCCCTGTGTGTTTCTCGTTGTGTTTCTCATTGATACGCCCGTCTTTGTTCAGATCTGCAGGTTGAGTGTCACTCAGGTTCAGGCTCGGATTCAGGCTTTTCCCATCAGTAACCGCATGCCGAGTCAAGGATATCCCTTTGACTCCTCCGGCAGCACCGATGTCTTTCACCAAAGATTTCGCTTTCGCTGGCATGATACAGTGTCCCAAACCTGTCAGCTCTTTCTCAGCAGCTACAATGTATCACTCAACCTCTACCGCTCTGAACACTGGCAATCTTTTCACGGTTACAAAGTATCGGCGAGATTCTCTGGACCTCCAGAGCACCTCAAATTTAACACCGGTTGCTGCCGAGAGAAAGTTCCTCAATGCTCGAGCTGTCAGAGCTCCTACCTCTGTCAACAGCCTCATCAGATTTCGTCCAGCAGCATAGCTTTGACCCAAAAAGCATCCAGAATGGTTATGGGTAAGTTGCAAACAAAATAACCAGATTTAACAGCATGCCTTTTTTCATTCGAATAAATAATGTCACTGTGGCAAGGAGAGCGGCTTTCCACAACACGCACGCAGCCGCCATCTTGCCCCTGACCAAAACAATAGCTATGTAAATTAATTTTCATAGGATTTATATGAAGGTATTGCAGCCACTCATGTACTTCTCAATTACACTTTGCACAGAGGAGGAGAAAAATCTCAATACACGGTCCTGATCTTAGGGTGCATACTATTATAGTACAAACCAGCATCCCAAAGTTCCAGTGGAATTGAAAATATGTATATTGTTTTTGCAGCCGTCCTTGTATGTATTATTTACATTTTTACCTTGTATAGATTTATGATCCTGGTCATTAGAAAACCAAAATACACCAAACATTGCCCTGTATAGTATGAATCTCAAAAATATTAACATTGCCGACCCAATAAACACAAATTCCCAAACTTCCTTTGTAGGGCATTTAGTAGTACAATAATACAACAATAATACTACTAACTTACTACAAATTCACAAACTTGCTGGCAGAGGCTTTGCCTCCTCATCTCCTTCTTTTTTTGTGCAGAGATCTCCGCCCTGAATGCAGAGTCTCATCACACATAACTATATGTTTTAGTAGGAAATGTGGAAAGGACAGCGGGGAATTGCTGGAAAATGGGAAATGCTTATCACTAAATGGGATGAGTAAGAGAGGAGTAGGGAGGAATGAAGGAAGGGTTAGGGAAGGCTTTAGGAAAGGGCATGCACCCACCGACAAAAGGGTAAGCCCATTGCTATTCACAAACTGCACTTCTATGGTACTACAGCCAAAATAGTCTAAAAAGTCATAAATATAGTCTAGCACCACACATGGCCACTCATGGGTACTGCAACACACTCCAATAGAATGAAATGGAGGTAGGGACATAAAACAAAAACCCCAAAAGGAACTAATGTTAAATTAAATCAAATTATTGAACATGTTAAAAAATATAATTAAATTGTATTTAATGTTAAAAACAATTCTAAAATAAAACATAATTATCGATTTATTTTAAAATAGGTCATTAACATTTTTTAAATGTAAAAGTTGATGTAACATTAATATTTATTAGACCAATTAAATTACTGTTACTTAATTCAACATATCTCTTGGAATACTTTAAAATACATAAAAAAATTTCTTTTTGCTTTAAGTGGAAATTTATTTTAATTAAACTTCAGAAAAATAATGTTATTTTACATGTAATATATTGAAAATATTTACATTTTTGATTTAAACTAAATAAGGAATGCTATATCATTTTATTATATTCTACATTAAAAATAAAAATATAAAATAATTAATAGTAATGTTTAACTTAAAAATATTTATCTAGTTTTTCTATGAAGCTTTAAAAAACCTTTGACATTTTCCCATACTTTAGCATATGGAGATCTCTGCCTCTATAGTAGGGGTGGGCGGAATTTGCGAAAGTGTCTTTCGCAAATTATCGCGAAAATGTTAAAAATCTCCGCAAACACGCGGAAATATCGCGAAGATGCAGAAGTTTTTTTCCCGCCCGTTCACTGTATTTTCGGCGTGGTTGCGGCACGCCAACTTACCCATGCGGTTGCTCGCGGGCGCATCCATCTCGTTTCCACTCTTCTCGCGGTGCATGATCGCGAGAAGAAAGACGTGATCGCGCGACCAATGACATTACTGCGGGCGCGAACTGTCGCAAGACAGCAAAAATGGCTACCAACAATGCAACATCTCGTGGAGAACGCGACCGGATCGGGAAAACTTGTCGGCGAACGCGGGGATTCAGGTAAGGCGATCGCGCACGTGCGAGAATGTATTATTTTACAGCGCGAGCAAGAAACAAATTATCGCTAAGCTGCGGAATGCGGAAATTTTGACATTTTCGCGCTCTCCGCGGAGCGCGAAGATGTCAAATTATCGCAATTTCCGCAAGCGCAACGGTAATTTAGCCCAGGCCTACTCTATAGTGGAGGTTACCGCCAACTATGCAGAATGTCAGATACGGTCATAAAGTCACTACCAGTAATAACTTTATGGTTGTGTTGGACTTGACCCTTCTGCAGGATCATCCCCAAACTTTTTGCCCTCACTGCTCTTATTTTTGCTGAATTTTTTTTGTTGGCCATGGGACTCTGTGCACTTTACCACTGCTAACCAGTGCTAAACAGCTTGTGCTCTCCTCTAAACAAAGTAGAATTGGCTTATACCCAATTGGCACATTTAATTTGCTTGTAAATCCCTAGTAAAATGGTACTGTGTGTACCTATGGTCTGTAAATTAAATGCTACCAGTGGGCCTGCAGCATTGGGTGTGCCACCCACATAAGTAGCATTGAAACATCTCTCAGGCCTGCCCTTCCAGCCTGTGTGTGCAGTTGTAAGCGTGCAATTTTAACCTGGCAAAACCTATTGCCAGGCCAAAACGGTCCTTATAAATACATGTTAGTCACCTCTAGGGTAGGCCCTGAACAGCCCAGAGGGCAGAGAACAGTGTATTTGAAAAGTAGGACATGTACTTTTAAGTTTTACATGTTCTTGTAGTAAAAAAACTCTTTCATTCACTTTTCACTATGTTGGAGTTACCTTATCACATTTAATAAGCTGTAACTTCCAATTGGGACGAGGTAAGCAGCTCGAGTTTGGTGTCTAAATAATTGTAATTTGGAGCCCTCTTTAATGGAAGAGTCAGATTTTTAATTGCAGTTCTGGAAATGCCACTTTTAGAAAGTTTAGACAGAGAGGTTGGGTCTATTTAATCAGCAAAGTTAGACCACCTTCAATATACAGCAACAACAAAATATCTTTGCTGATGATTATTCAATCAGCATTATGGATTGAATAATCATCAACAATGTATTTTGTTGTACTTTTAGAAAGCTGGCAATTTCCTGTTTCAGCTTTTTAATGCTTACAATTTGTCTCTGGATACTATGACTGGGTGTAGCTGACACTTGTGCTTTGCATATTCTTCCTAGACAGCCACACGGAATAGAGAGGTTAGGTGTGCCTGGATGGGCCATCACTCACAGGATGGGAGAGCAGAGATGGGCCCAGCCTTACTTACACTTGAATAGGCTGTGTCCTGGCTCCACATAACGGGCTTCATATCCCCTGTGGTTTAGTCTGGAGCCAGGACAGGGAAGGCATGATGTCTGGTGGTTTCAAAGGGAAACCTCTAGAAGCTCCTCCCGCCTTCCAGAGGGTGGGTACCAGGTATAAATATTAGACCTCATGCACCACCTCTTCAATACACTTCTGGACCTGAGGATACCATGCCGGGAAGAAGGACTGCTGTGCTGCTGAAAGGACTGCCACTCTGCTGGACTGCTGCTCTGAAGGACTGCTGCCTGCTGCCCTATTGCCTGGGTGATAAGGACTGGATCTGCATCTGTTGAACCCTGGACTCTGTCATCTGTGAGTCTACCTGACAAGTGGTGTCATCCCGAGTCCCAGACACTTGAAAGTGTGCCTAAGGTGCTCTACCAGCCTCTGTGGGTCCAGCAGAACCGACACATCTCTGTTGTGCTGTGCTACCCTGGGAAGAATGAATGCATTGCAACTGCTGCTTGAACCGGCTCTGTCACAAAAACCTGCATCACAGTCCGTCATCTCATTGGAACTGCTGCTATGTAATGCAACCTCGGCGCAGGCCCTCGCATCCCTTATCGATGGCAGCCTCAACGACAGACTCCGCATCACACCCTCACAGCTCCTCGAAACTGACACATCACCAAGACTGTGCGATGCATCCTTGTTGCCTGGCTTTCACATTACAAGCCCTCATCTGCAGGATCCTTGACAACGATGCAGAGCCTTGCACCACAGCCTCGACACATCTCAAACCCTAGGCATCACTTCTGCTGCGCTGCACTCGGTAAACCAGGAATTAACGTACAGTGTTTGGTGGGTCTAACTGGGTCCCTGTAGCCGGCCCATGCGCCTTCACAGTCAGTCAGAACCTGTGACTTTACACTGGTCCGGTGCAGCCAGATAGCCACAGCTGGCACTTTGTGCTATTTTGCGCAATTTTTACTGAACTCTTTAAAAGTGCATATCTGGTTATACTTATTGGAATTATGTCCTTTTGGTCTTGTTTTATTTATTAAAAATTACTCTCTTTTTATAAACTGGTGTTGGATCGTTTTGTGGTGTGTTTTCACTGTGTTACAGTTTGAAGTGTTGAAGAAATACTTTACGCATTGCCTCTGAGTTGAGCCTGACTGCTCTGTGCCAAGCTACCCGAGGGTTGAACACAGGTTAATGTAGGGTTTGCTTGTGACTTTACCGTGACAAAGATTGAGGTTCCTGCTTGAGTAGGGTTTCAACCCCTCAACCGGTAACCCAATTTCTTACAAGCTGCATTTGAACAAGATGTTTGGGCGACCTAGTAAAAGTTTACTACAGCTGACGAGCTTGTCAATATCATAGCTCCGGTCACCATGCTGCAGCTTGTTTCCATATTGAGGAGTAACAGGTAGTGCAAAGCTCACAATTCAAAAATCCCAATTTTGCTACTGCATGATGGGATTTTTTAGATCAAAATGACAAAAACGGATGTGAGAAATAGATGGGCCAATTATTATTATATTAAGAACTAACCAGCACAATCTAATCCGAGGGGCAGCAGAATGCTGTGTGCCCACACACAAGAAAGGGGAGAAATTCATAGGAGGTTGAGTAATCCATACAGCAACATGCGGCAAGCAAAGAGAGATGCTGTTGAATGAGTAAAAGGATAACAAAGAGACAAGAGTTGTGATGTAAGCAGAAGCCAAGCACCGTTTTCACTATTTTGTTAAATCTAGGCCACTGTTTACTGCTCAACAAATACTTGAAGTGTATGGAAGAGCAATCATGGCTGGCAACCTGAGCAGAATATACAAAACACTAAAACACTAGTTGGGTCATAGCTCAGACCCCAGCTAGACAGACACCCTGCACATGGAAGGGTGAGAGACAAATTGCTTAGTAAGTTGCGGTCCTGAATGTGCAAGAGTGAATCAGCTTGCCTTTTGTTACCCTGCTGTCCTTATCCATCCATGCAGACCCAATTATTTTCTAGGATCTAAGAGGCCCTACTCCTTTCTAGTTTACATAATGAGGCATCCCACTGACCTTCTCGAATTTTCACCCTGAACAACTTTCACTTTCATTTTTAGTATTGAATGGCATTTCAAGGTAAAAAAAAGGCAATGTGATGAATGGAGACTTACCCTGCTTCCATTATTTCGGCTGGGATGGCGGCATAGCACCAATTTGGTAGTTCTCAATTTGTTTAGTCTTAGCCCTGATCTTCTCTTACTGGTGAGCCCTGCAAAAAGCACTTTGTGGTTTCCAAAATGTCATGAATTTAATCAGCATTCATTATGTAACTGTGGTGAGGAAGAAAATCAGTGTAGCTTATATGGCTGGTACAGATTGTGCAATGTACTGAAGGATTTGAATGTAATCATATGTGAAACATTCATTGGTTAAGGCAATAGGCACTATACTACCCTGGTGGTGGTAATGATGTTCTTGGTATGGTTGGTGGTAATGGTACTAACAATGATGATGGTAAGGTGGTGGTGCTATGGGTGATGGTTATAGCCATGGTGGTGGTAGTGGTAATAATGGTGTTTGTGGCAACGGTAGTGGTAATGTAAGTGATGGTGTGGTAAATGGTGGATGGAAGTGGTGGTAGGGGTAATGAAGAATCTGGTAGCAGTGTAATGGTGGTGTTAATAGTTTGGTGGTCATCAGTGTAGTAGTTGTAATGGTCTTATATTATTTTAGAGTTTTGTGTATACATTTTCTATTTTTAATTACTCTGCCCCTACAAATTTGATCTTTCCTTGGTATGAGTTTTGTAACAGAAATTAGCATGTAAATAAGTAATTGTGCCTATAATAGTGGGGTACAAGGGTGATTGCGATGTAATTTGGTGGCAGCGAAGGTGGTAGTAAAGGGTACGGCGATAACGGTGGTTGCATTCATAATGGTGGTGGTGGTAGTGGTAATGGTAGTGGGGTGACGCTGGTGTTGATGGTAGTAACAATAGTGCTGGTGGGTTTAAAGGTGGCCATGTTAATTGTAATGGTAATTCGGTGGGGGAGGTGGTGGATAGGGGTGTGTGAGAGGAAGCACATAGATGGGGAGAAACAAGTTATGTTCATTAAGGAACCAGCGGAGGTCAAATTGCATTCAAGTCACGTAAAAATATTTAAAAACTACTACTGCAATAAAAAAGGTGTTTCTCATATGTATCACAATCAGCGTACTCTGTGGGAGACAGAATAATAGACAAAAAGGCCAATAGTATGAGGTCATAGATAAATACTCCCTGGGGCAGAACCCAAGCCCACTCTATATGCATTTTAAAGAATGGGTAACCATGCAGAAATGTTGGCTATCTATGCTGCACTGACAACTGGGAATTTGAGTGGCTAATGGGCGTATGTAAATGTTGAGCAACACTAAGCTCCATACCAATCCATGCAGGATCTCGAGGAATCACTTCAAAAGGAAGATCAGACAGACCCTAAAGCCACTTATTGGGAGTGGTCACATAGAAAAACTCAATTTAAAATTGCATCTCCACCTATCACATTAGGCAGCCTCTTGACCAGGATTCTATGGTCGACGGTACTAAAAGCACCAATATGTCTAACAGAATGATATCAGTGACACCTTTCCCTTCTGTGATCTGGCAAAGCTCATCCATCAAAGTTCTTTAGATGGATTGTGTAGCTTCACTACATCTGAAGCCTGCACGAAATGAGTTGAGCAGGCAACTGCTGTGTTGCGCGATGCTGTAGTGGTGTAGCCAAATACAACAGATTTGATATTGGTCAAAGGTTTTCCATGTCTGTGGGTTTTAACAAGAAGAGAGGCGAAACTAATGTCTTCTTTACCTAGAAGGGACTCACCTGAAGTAAGTGAGGTGTTGATAAGCAGGATGACCATGGCACTATGCTGACTTATAATTTATTAAGGGGATGTTCTGGAGGAAAATCACAGGGAACACCCATGATTGGCCTCCGATTGATCAGGGTTACGGGGTTTATTACTAACAAAGTTATGAACACTTTTAAGTGGAGGGAGTTTTCTGAAGGTTGTTAGGGCTCACTATCGATATCACGCCCTGAAGCAGACTTTTTCATGATGTGGCAGACATCTGCTATTTTACAGTAGAAGTATACACTAAGGGCCTTATTACGAGTCTGGCGGTCCATAAATCACCATGTAAAAGCTGGCAGTGGGGAAACAAAAGGCCCATGCAGGTATGTGCATGCAGGGGGGCTTATGTTGTGCCCATGCCATGCTGGAACGTACTGTGGTGGTCCCAAGGTACTGTCCGCCCACCAGACAATGATTTGTATCGTAATCTGGCGGGTGGGCACCGTTCGTGTTTGGTGGTGTGGGAGCGGGGAGGTGGTGATCTGCCTTGCTTCTGCACCACCAAACTCGTAATGAGGCCCTACGCTTGTCACACAGCTCTAATGAGTGGGATCACTTGTGTTGTACCGTGGTTACTGCCAGCTCTTTACAAATCTGAAACATTTCCTTCTTGGTGGTTGGTGCTTTCTATTTAGAGCACTGAATTGTGTTCTAGCATCCATGATCCAGTTATTCTTATATATCACATACATACTGTGCAAAGAAGGTTAGCCTGGTAATTTAAGTAATACTGGACCCACCATTTTCTTTCCAGATTACAAAAATTTAATTTTTCTGCCAGAGGACATGAAGGAAACCATGTGTTGCTCCTGTGATCTATATTCGTCACCTTCTTTCTACGTAAATATTTAGATAACACTTTTCCTACCTACTATTTGAAAATGATGATCGTCATTATCATGTTCAATTACTCAAAGGCTGATATGGAAGGCAGTAGGGATTTGGTAGGATTGGAGCCCAGGATATCACAATTTAGGGCCTGATTTAGAGTTTGGCGAACAGGTTACTCTGTCAAAAACTTGACAGATATCCCATCCACCATATTACATGTGCTATTGGGGCTGATGGACCACACCCCCACCTTTTACCCCTCACAAACAGTGTCTGTTAGGCTGAACAAAAGTCAGCCTGACAGACACTGTTCATTTTCAGGTCAGGCTGCCAGACATGCGCCAAATGCGCAGGCTTCTGGCTGCCTGGGCTGAACTTTGCTGGGCTGAGGAAGTCACAGCTCCTGTAGGCGTGGCCTCCTCAGCTCAGCAAAGGTCCCTGAGGCCCTCCCCTCAGTGACAAGGGGCAGCGTCACTGATTGCCTCGTACCTGGGCGCTTCAGTTTTAAGCCTTGAAGTGGCAATCAGTGACACTTCATCACAGAGTGGGGTGGGTTCAGCAGTCTCATTGACCCCATCCCAATCTGTGATGACATTGGGACTGCTTAGGTCAGCCAATGAGCCAAGGTAGCAGTCCCAAGCCTCATGGGACCTCTGAGGCAGAGCTGCAGGTAAGTGTGTGTGTTTTTTTAAAAAATTAATGTATGGTGCCTGCGTGCGTGTATGCATGAATGTTTGGTAATGAGTGTTGTGAATGGATGTGCTTGTGTGTGTGTGCACCCGTGTGAATGTATGGATTTGAGTTTGTATGTGTGCGAGTGTGTCCTGTCTGCCCCCTCCCTTCTAAACTTACCGTCCGCCACTGCGTGCCATAGGATATAATAGACTTGTAATAGGCTGGACAGGATATCCACCATGTTTGTGACAGAGCTGCCCATCTGCCAAACTCTAAATCAGTCCCTTAAATTCTCACCATGCTCCTACCATGGTAAAGGTTTTAGGCCCATATGTAGGTAGATCGTGTTTTGCGATTCTCTAATTGCAATTTTTAGGGAATCGCAATTAGAGAATTGCAAAACGGAATGTAGGTAGGATTAGCAAATAATTTTGCGAATCCTACATATTCCTTAATTGCGAATTGCAAATTGCAATTTGCAATTAAGGAATACCTCCCCATTCATTCCTATGGGCCTAGAGGCCCATAGGAATGAATGGGAAGACATTCTCAATTTGCGATTCTCAATTAGAGAATCGCAAATTGAGAATGCAATTTCAAGTGTGCCAGGGTGTCAAAAGGACACCCTGTTGTCCCCCTGAAATGAGCATGGGTGCACATGTGGCACACATACATGCCCTAAGGACATGTGTGTGCACCACATGCCACTTTGAAAAATGCAAAAATATGCATTTTTGAAAGAAATCGCAAATTACCACCAACCTGTGGTTGGTGGTAATTTGCGATTCCTTAAGGCCAAATTGCACTTTTTTTGTGCTTCTTACATTGCATTAAGGAATCGCAAAATTTGAGATTCCTTAAATGCAATTGCAAAATAAGGAATCGCAAATTTAGCGATTACTTATTTTGCACGCAGATTTGCCTTCCTACATACCACTTAGCAAAATTGCAATCGCAAACGCCGAAATTCGGCGAATTTCGGCGTTTGCGATCGCAATTTTGCTTTCTACATATGGCCCTTAGTTGCTAACCATAGCCTCACGGTTTTGTCGTATGGAAATGTAAAAATAATTGTATGATGCTCTGTACAAGGTACTGCTACCAAAATATGAGCTGCCAGCCCTTCGTTACTTCTGATGATATGGATCTTGAGTATGGCATCTTTAATTTAGATTACTTTATACGCATTCAATTGTTCGCATTTCCAACATCCGTATGAAGTGAACTGGAATCGCCGCCTGAGAGAAGGATGGTGTTCCTGATTAAGACAAGGCAAGAGACAACTATGGCACAACAATGGAAAATGGGAAGTGCAGAGGGCTTCATATGAACAGCTGGCAGGCATTCATAGTTCCTACTGGCACGCATCTGGTTAAACGAGGTTAACTAATAAGGGTGGGCGCGCGTGGGATAAATAACAACAGCACAGGTTAGAACCCCACCAGGATGTAAACCAATAAGAGAGGGGCTGTCCGCGCTAAGCAGATTTATTTTGCTGCTGCTTCTGTCCGTGGAAGGGCTTTTAGCAAATTACCTCTTTTGTGTATGACAAATGGCTCGGCTTTCTTCTTGATTTATCGCCGGCTGGTTCTCCCTCTTATTTAAACAGATGTTAGAACTATTTTCCAGTGTACCGCGCATCGATTTTATTGTTGCGGCCATCAAAAAAGTATTGCGCGCGGCTCATGTCAAGCACCCGCTTCTAGATGCTGATACCTATGTGTTTGATGGCAGGATGGAGGCAAGCCACCGCCGGCGCGCTGTGGTTTAAAGCTGAGCCGGAAATCCATCAGCAGTGAAGGAAGAGGGGGACGGTCGCAAGGAAGAAACCACTTGACAGGCCATGCTAAAGATGCTGAACTGAAAACACATTTAAGGCTCTGGTCACGGTGGCGCATGCGGCCAGGATGCAGGATTTACAGCGTTCAGTTCTTGAGGTCTACACGGGTGGGTAGCCTGGCACTATTGGCCTCATAGGGAAGGCTGGGTACCTATTTATTTGCACGGTGTTTCCTATGTACTGTTCTTTCCAGGTGACAGGCTGTTACTGCTATTAGCAAACAGGGACGAACGGGCCCCTTTACAAGATGAAACAGTGTCACGCAAGTTACTGGGTAGATATAGTTTCCGTGAACAGGCGTTTTTACTATTTGCATCAAATGCCATAGAGCCAGTCAGCTGAATTCAAATATTTTAACCACTTACTTGTCAGAGAAAGTAATTTTACACCAAGTCGACCTCTTCTACAGAATATAGGGGCAAATTTACAAGCCTTTGTCGCCACATTAATGTCACTTTTTGCGACTTTCCTGTGGTGATAATCTCTTCCCCTTATTTACAAGGCGGCGTTAAGCCACTTAAGGGTGGGCAATGGGTGTTGTGGTGGGCGTTCCGCCGCAACGCCCATTGATTTTGATGCTGCCCCCTATTTACAAGGGTGGCGTAACTAGAAAGCAGCACAAAAATTAAGACCAGGAAAAAACTGGTCTTAATATGGCGAAACGAGGAGAAATGGTTAATTTCTCCTTGTATTTGCTGTTTTTATGTGTGCTGCTCTGTGCAGCACGCATAGAAACAGCAAGTCACCATGAATGATTGTGTATGTGCAGGAAGGTGTCCCTTCCTGCACATAAACAATCATCAAACAAATGGCGAGTTGCAACTTCTATGTGTGCTGCACAACGCAGCACACGTAGGAGTTTTAAGTCGGCATTCTGGATTATTTATGTGCAGGAAGAGACACCTTCATCCACATAAGCAATCATTCCCCCCAACGCCGACACCCTTGAACTATGGTGCTAGGGTGCCTACGTTGGCGCTAGGCAGCTTAATTTAGCGCTAGTGCTAGGGGAAATGCAGGGGTGTGGTGCATTCTTTTGAATACAGCGCATCCCAGCGTTCTCAGAATGGCAAAGCGTGGCATTAGCAATTTTTGCTTAATGCCACGCTTCGCCATTCTGTTGCAAATATGCCCCACAGTTTATTTTGCTTATGTAGTGATCTTGTAAGATCAATTAAGTAGAAATATCGAAAATTTTAATATCCATTTTTATTCTTTATTTTTGGAAAGGCATTGATAAGTGTAAATTGTTTTGATGTTGTCCGTTAAATCCGGGAATCACAGGCAATTGGTCACAAGTAGTATGGGTCTGCTGTTTTACTAGTGCAGCATAACAAGTGCATTATATCTTATGGCATTCATAAGATCTCGTATGGGATGGCTGTCTAATTTTTCTTACATTACTTCATTCACCAAATCCTAAATAAGACCCTAATTTTTTACTTTGCATGCTACATATAGTTTACTATACATTTTTGCTTGTTATCCAAACTGTCTAGAGGTCCTGTCTCCCATTTCCCATAAAACATTATTCTGAGTGCCTGATCTAACATTGTCCAAAATTATTCGAAGTAGCATATTGGAGATAGGAGAAGTATTACGTTAGATATGTGTAACATCTAAAATTGAAATTACGCAAGATTACACTCGTATAACAAAAACTTCACCCTATCCCAGTCAGCTCATGTCGTTTAGACGATAGCATGGTTAAAATAAATGATCTTAATGGGGAAAAGATATTTAGGCAATTGTTGACTGCAATCAAGGGTGTATGGTGCATCAAAGGTGTCAGAAAGGCTGAAAACGTTCCTCGAAATTGTAAATATTCATAGAAAGCAATGGCAGTCATAGGCCACCTAACCAACTGGACCATTTATTCCACTAGTATCACTTTCATGTCTACATGGTGTTCTTCAAACTACACCATCAGCATTTCTGGCCCTGGGAGAATCATAGACGTTTAGAAATTATATTTCTTTGTCACTGATTAGTTCAGTATCTTACATTCTTTTATTAGGTCTGCCTTCAAGACTTTTTGATTTTAGAAAATAAAATATACCTAGTTATTTTAGTCTCTAGTCATTGGTCTTTTGTTGATTCATTCACATTTCTCTTCTGCCAGTGCAACTTAGACAGTGGTGGCAGGCATGGATTGGGGGTGGCGAGGTGGGGGAGGAGGAAGGGGAACGTAAAAAAATGGTTTAAAAAAAACACCTTATCGCCGCGTCCCGCGTCTCTGCTCCATCTCTCTTCCGTCAGACTGGGCCCAGGAACAGCAACTAGGAAGCACACCCAGAATCCCCTGACCAATCACAATGCTGCAATTCAGCGTTGTGCTTGGTCTGAGTGCCTTGGTTCAGCACTCAGACGGGGGCTGGAGACCTGGGCATGTTCTCCACACAGGCTGTAACGCAGCCTGCGTGGAGAACATGCAAAGTGCGCATGACTGTTTGGTGGCCGGCCCCAGAGGGTCGGTCAAGTGTTCATGCCCTCTAGGAGTGGGCAAGCCACTCCTCCCCTGCCCTGATCTGAGAGCAGAGTAGCCCCGCCTGCCCCAAACCAGTTGAAAACAATAAACATATAATAACACTGAGGTATTATCATTTTATTTTTCCTTTAGTCAAACTGCTTAAAAGCAGTGGGCAAAGCTCCTCCACCTTAGCGGAGGAGCCGCCACTGGACTTACAGCAGTCCAGATCATTTCCGACATAGGCTAACTTCACTTTAACTGACAGCATGCCACTTTTTCACAAAAATAAGTTCCCTTATTGCAAGTGACCAATATGGCAATGTGTGCTTTGTGATACCCAAAAAATATTTTTCTTGTGTTTAATTTTTTCCAATATTGGCACGGGCCTAGCAGCTTCCACAACCTTTTCTAAACACTGTAGCAAAGCACATCAAGCATTAACAAAGCCAAGAGGATGACAGCCACACCCATTGGCTTTGTGAATGCTTATTTGATATATTGGGGTGTGATGTGTTCTGTACCAAAGCATAGACTATTGTGAACAGCTTTGTGTGCCTTGACTCTCATTGTCTCCTGTGAAAGCTCCTAAAGGCCTCCAAATACAAGCAGGCCCTCACAAAGGTTTGTGCCGCGTGTCCCTGGAAGATGGCCTTTGGGGGAGGGTCTGTTTGGAGGCAGATGGCAGGCCATCACCCTCCTCTTGGGAAAGTAAGAGATATGATCCTCAAGTGGTACAATCTGTCCAAAGAGCGATCCGAGATTTCATGGTCAGGGCAGGCACTTAGGATTTAAAACATTTACATGGTTTTAAGATATTTAGTTAGTTGTTCCTCCCATTTTTGCTGTGTATTTCGTCTAATAAACTTTAAAATCATTTGGGATCTATCCCTTGGTGGTCAGCTGATATACAGCGCCATTTAAAATATATGCATTAAGAAAACCGATTTCCTGCGTTGAGGGGCGGCGCTATGCATGGGCAGCGACCAGAGCCTCACGCCTGCTCAAAGCCACGGGACCTCGCAACTTTGAGTTACCAAGTCTCTGGGGTCCCCTCTAAGTTAATATTTTTTCTTTTTGTTTGGTTCCCCAGCTGGCCCCTTTATCTGGCCCAGTCGCTGCGTCTGCATGATGATGACAGCAATTAGACAGATACCTGAAATGTCCTTAGGTGTGAAGGGCGCCCTGACCCTGTAGGAATGAAAAGCAGGATATCCTGCTGGGCTCACAACAGAGAAGAGAGAATCAGGTCGCAGCCAATGGGCGCTGCTCCCCTAAGAAGAATTGAAAAGAAGCAGAGAAGAGAATGGCCTGGAGAGGTGAATAAAAAGGGTAAGACAAATGGAAGAAAGTGAGAGGAAGGGAAGAACAGATAGGCGAGAATGCAGCAGCGAGACAAGAGGTGTATGCAGAGGAGAAGAGAAGCAGAATCAGCAAGAAAAAGAAAGTGACTGGTGGAAAGAGGTGGGGGAAGAGGAGAGGTGGATGTAATGGGCAGCATCAAAGGGAAGGGGCTGGAAGAGAGATGAGGTGCAGACAGAGCATGCAAAAGAAAGGGATATAAGAGGGGTGGAATCCACACAAACAGGTAAGAGGCAGGGGTGGCTGGCAAAAAGAGGTGGGGCTCAGACACCTTCCTCAAAGAGGAAAGACGTATGTGTAGCATCGTGCTATAAATAACCACGGACACTTCTTGTGGTTTACAGGAGCTTTATTCATCAGCCTCTTATCTCTGCCTTGTCCCTACACTAACTGCCCCCTATCCTGTCGGGACTCCTCCTCTTCCCTCGACCCTCTGGCTCCGCCCTCCCCAACTACTGGACTGCTAACTCTATTACAGTATGAAGCAGGCAAGCACAACTCCCTCGTTGAGGTTTCAGAGGCTTTCTCACCAATAACATTTTCAATAACAGGGCTGAGTGGTACAGCTTACAGCACAAATGCCACAAAGTTGGATGACTATATGGAGGTTCATAATTAAACATTCAATAATTTGTGGTATACCAGGCAAGCCTTACCCTTCCCAGTGGTTTTTGGGTGTTCAACCTCCTCAGGAACACTTTGAACAAGCATTTGCAGTGCAATAGGTCTCACATTTGCAAGAATTTCAGCTATTGGCATTGTAAATGACAATACCTTTTATGTATCTGGTTTGATAATTAACACATAAACAAAAGGCATTGTCATTTGCAATGCCAATAGCTCAAACTCTTGTAAATGGAAGACCTATTTCATTTTAAAGAAGCATCTGCCATTGTCCCGGGCTAGTGAAAGCGCACATGGCACGCTGAATGTTGCAGGAAAGCATGTTGTGCCTGCAGTAGTAGAAAGTTGTTAAAGAAAATAGTGCTTTTAGACTAGATAAGACATATCATGTAACAACAGAAGTAAAAGGGCCAGTCCTCATAGGAGGTTACAAATGAAGACAAGGCGGTATTAAGGAGAGACTAACAAGCCTATTAACGAATCAGAAGCCAGCATTTACAGCGGACAATGACAAAAGCCAATGGAAAATATGGGCGAATTTCAAGTCCATACTCGAATGCAGCATGCCTTGCAGAGCAGGGCATGCGTTGCCCAAGCTCCACCTAAGAAATGAGGGTAGATAGTATTTTTAGTCCAGCTTTCTTAAACAGTGTCCAACAAGCTGCATGTGTGATCCATTCTAACCAGTTTGCACCATTTTCCTGTGCCTCATTCTCCTCATGTAATCACTGCACTCCTGTATTCTCCCTTCTCCCTCTGGTATTTCCCACTGTTAGAACTGAGGGTCTCTAGTTGGCAGAGGTATGTCCTTTGCCCAAGTAGCGACCGTTGTATCTTGTCAGGATAAGGGGGATACACACTTTAGACAAACCTCTGCTCACCTTGGTAGCTTGGCATGCTCAGACAAGCTTTTCCCAAAGGCAATGTCTACACTATTTTACTCAAAACACACAGTAACACAGTAAAAACACCGCAAATGGACACCACACCAGTTTTGAAAAATAAAGTATCTTTATATAAACCAAACAAGACCAAAATGACACAAATCCAACATAAATAGATCAAAATAGCACTTAGAAACAGATATTTCCAAAAGAAAGCATGTAGGTAACAAATAGTTCCACTTGGGGCTATCACGACGTTGTGACAGGCATAAATCCAAAGTACAGCGCCGACCTCGAGGTGCACCACGTTGGGCACAGAGTCACACGGCCCCCATATAACAGTACATTGGAACTGAAGTCTATGAACCATGCATGGCGCTGTGAAGGTGAGGCATCGGCGCCAAGGTCGAGGCTGGTTTACTGGTTGCCACAGGGGAGGCGAGACGTCGTGTCCGTGAGGCATCGATTCCAGTGAGGCGATGCAAAGTCGAAAAGTTTGCGAAGTCACCCTCATCAGTTATCGGCTCCGCAATAACAAGATGCAGGCACTGGAGTTGACGTTGTCAGTGCGAGCGCTGGCGTCAGGAAGGCCGAAAACTGCAGGTATTGGTAGGCGTTGAAGGGCCTCGGAGCTACGGTGCAGGTGGGGTGGGTGCATCATGCACTTCGCGAGCAGTGCCCCTGGCCTCAGTGCAGGTCGCAGCTTCACTGGTGCCGGCGCTGGTAACTAGGCAAAATATTGAAAAAAATATATAGAATGGACAGAATATCGAAGTCAAAATATAGAATGGACAAAATATCGAATGGACATAATATAGTGGTTAAAAATATCGAAATGCAGGTAAGTAATATCGACTTTCAAAATATTGAAGTACATAATATAGGCATTAAAATATATCGAATTTTTAATAATATCGAATTTTTTAAAGTGTTTTCTATGTTAGTATATGTGTAAAAAGTGTATATTATTTTTGTAATGTATGTTTAATTTTTTTAAAGTAATGAATTTTATGTTAATTATTTTTTGCATAATTCAATTCCGTAGCGGGTCATGGGTTTATAGGGAAATAGGGTGGGAAGTAATTTAATTATAGTAAATTAAATATTACTTTTTAGGAATTATTAATTATTTGTAATTTAATTTTGCGTTTTAGTTCTGTAGTGGGTTGTGGGTTTATAGGGGAATAGGGTGGGAAGTATTTTAATTGTAATTAAGTAATATTTATTTTAATTAATTTGTATTGATAATTAATTTATTGTTAATTAATTATTAATTGGTAAATATTTTTTATTAATAGGTAATTAATTTTTATTAATCGATAAATTGATAGTTATGTTAATTGTATTAATTTATTATTCGGAGTGGGTGGTGGGTTTATAGGGGAATAGGGTGGGAAGTAATTTAATTGTAATTAAGTAATTATTTAAATTACTGTTGCGCATTGATAATTAATTTATTTTTTATTACTTGTTTCATTTTTGGTATTGAAAATGAATTGGTTGTTAATGAATTATTCATAGGTAATTAATTTTTAATAAATAATATTTATTGGTATTTATAATTAATTAATTATTAAATATGTTGTAATTGGTAATTATTTTAATTTGGTTTTTTTATTGGTATTGATCATTTATTTTTATTTAAATATTAAATCATTACTTTCCCTACTGTTGCACTCACTGGAGTGGGAATAGTAATTTTTACCCCTACGCTATCCAACGATTTCCCTACTGTTGCACTCACTGGAGTGGGAACAGTAATTTTTACCATCCCGCTATCCAACGCTTTCCCTACTGTTGCACTCAATGGAGTGGGAATAGTGATTTTTTACACTCCCGCTATCCAACGCTTTCCCTACTGTTGCACTTCTCTGGAGTGTGAAAAGTAATTTTTACCCCTACGCTATCCAACGTTTTCCCTACTGTTGTACTCACTGGTGTGGGAATAGTAATTTTTACCCTCCCGCTATCCAACGCTTTCCTTACTGTTGCACTCTCTGGAGTGGGAATAGCAATTTTTACCCCTACGCTATCCAACGCTTTCCTTACTGTTGCACTCTCTGGAGTTGTAATAGTAAATTTTACCCTCCCGCTATCACACACTAAAAATATTGAATATTTTTTATTAATATTAAGTAAATATATATATGTATTTAAAAAAATAAAAATGTATGTTTATTTTTTTATAACTTACATTATTTATTCATTTTAAAGTTATGTAAGTATTTTCAAGTATGTTTTAGTTAAATATGTCTATTATTTCATTAATTTACATTACTTTAACAAACTATATTATTTACAACGAAATTTTGGATTCGATATTTTTGTACTTACCTGTTTGTAGATAGGAATTCGATATTTTGGCATTCTATATTTTGTCCACGATATTTTGGCAGGTCGATATTTTGGCATTCTATATTCTGTCAGTGATCCGCCGGTGCTGACATCTTCGGAGTGATTCTTCTTGCTTTCTTTAAATTTCTCCAGCTCCCAACAGCAGGAATAACCTCCAGAGGCCCAGAACTGGAGCAGGCCCCTCCTGGCAGGTCAGAACTCCCAGTAGTGGAGTTCAGGGGAGCTTGAGATGAAGATTTTGTGTCCCTTAGACTTCAGAACAGGAGGCCAGCGCACACAAGCACTTGGAGATTTTTCTTCAAGCAGGTTCACAGCAAAGTTCCATTCTTTGTCCTTTCCTTGGCAGGAGCAGCCACTGTAGGCCAACCCAGCAAAGCACATATAGCAAAGGGGCAGTACTCCTCTCTACAGCTCTCCAGCTCTTCTCCAAGGCAAAGGTTCCTCTTGAGTCAAGAAGTGATCTAATTCTCTGGGGTTTAAGGTCCACTACCTATAACTCATTTTGCCTTTGTTCTCTTTGTGGCAAGGGCCTCTGAGCCCCTGCCTCTGGTGCAGCATGACAACAGAAGGTGGGGACAGCATTGTACAAAGTAGACACAGCCTATCCAGGTGTAAGTGAAACTTCTCCCACAACTCTAAATGCAGACAATGTCTATTCAGCTCAGCTGTGAGCCACACAGGAAAGACAGGGCACACCTCAACCCCCCCCCCCCATGGGGCTGTCTGCAGTGAATCCAAATTGCCAGCCCCTGTAACTCCAAAACCAGATTGTCAATACACAAAACAGCACAGGCGCACGGAATGGTTAAACAAGGAAATGTCTACTTTCTAAAAGTGTGTCACGGACCTGACGGATATTTATTAAATTCTGAGTTTGGAGTGTGTAAACTCCATTTCTCCATCTGGTCTCAATGGAAAGTTATACTTTTAAGATGTTACAAAGTAACTCCTATATTAGCCTATGGGACAGATAGCCTTTCAATGGTGGAAGTCGAAATCAGAACATGTAACACACACCAGTACATGTCCTACCTTTTATATACACTGCACCCTGCCCATGGGGACAACTTGGGTCTACCTGAGAAGTCTCTTACATGTAGGAAAAATGGAAGGTTGGGGCCTGGCAAGTGGGTGCACTTGCCAGATTGACATGGCAGTTTGAAACAGCGCACAGACACTTCAGTGGCAGGTCTGAGATACGTTTGCAGGGCTACTCAGGTGGGTGGCACAATCAGGGCTGCAAGCCAACTAGTAGCATTTGATGTACAAGTCCTGGCACACTCACTGAACTTTACTAGGGAATTAACAGTAAATCAAATATCCCACTCATGGAAAACCAATCATAATAATAATTTACACAGAGAACATATGCACTTTAGCACTGATCAACTATTGTAAAGAGCCCAGAGTCCAATAGCCAACAAAAATAGGTCAGGAAAAATAGGGGGAAGGAGCAAAAAGTTTGGGGATAACTCTGCAGAAAAGGCCGTTCCCAAAGCACACTTTCCAGGGTGCTCCATTTCCTCCTTTCAATTACCATACTTGCCAGTCTGCAGTGTTCTCCCCCAGTTATCACCTCTGTCTAGTGTGTACTGTTTTCTAGTGTGTAACATTTTGCTCTCTAAGCTCCTTTCTCTTAGCTACACCTTTATAGCCCACATGTACTCTACCTTAGTTGTCCCCCCTCCGCCGAGTGGGCAAAGCAGGAACAAGCACCATTTGGTTTCTAATATAAACATTACTGCTAAAACGGGCAAAAATTGTTTTTGCACCTATTTCTGCCATGCCTGGGTCTAAATTACCCTGACCAAAGAGAATGCCGACACTTACATCCATCTGGACTTAAAGAATAGTGTCTATATGAGACAGAGGAATCATTCAGGAATTTGACATTTCAACTCATGTCAGAATGAGGGTTTTTGTAGTGAATAAAACATATTTACATCTACATTGCAATGGTCAGTAGGTCACAAGTTTCAATCCTGACAAAACCAACTCAGCAATTCCTTCTTCACTGTCGAGAAATAGAATGCCATTCAAGTGTTTAATAATAAAACATATTTACAGGGTTTAGTAAGGGCAACTGCGTGATATTAACCCCTTCAGTGCCACGCCCTTTCCCCTTCCTGTGCCGGGCGTTGCACTAGTGGGTGGGGTTCATGACGAGATAGTCTCGTCATGGGCACAGTGCAACCGTGCTCCATGACGAGACTATCTCGTCATGGGCACTGAAGAGGTTAAGTGCTATATAAGAAATGTATTGTTCCATTTACTTATCTTTGCAAATGATTCCTTCCTGCCCCTTGAAAGGTGTGTCTAATCAAGGGTAGACAATGTCAGTCTAAAGTATTTCCAGGAAATGAATATATGTCTGGTTTATGAAGAGGGTTCTCACTGTTTTGTGCAACATACACGTATATGTTCAAACTCGGAAATAGGAAATACTGCAGCACACTGGAGAATAGAGCCAATAAACATACATTTTTCTCAACGGACACTTTTTTGGCAGTTCTGTTTCTGCAAGAGAGGCGTGGATTAACAGGGTTCAGATGAGTGTAGCTACTCCGATCGCCCACCTAGCGAACAAATGCCCACATTAAGGCAGATGTGACGTGAGTGACTATTTGCACGATGTGTGCTCCTTACCTTGAGTCATGACACCCCATTTGATTTTGGAACCTTGATTGATAAACCATGCACTCTGTGGCATGCCTTAGGGATGTACATTTGGTGCCAAAGGTCTTGTGTCTTGTGTTGCCTTTCCCCTGCGTCCCATTGCGGCCTGCAGCTACTGTTCCAAAAGTGTCTGCGGCACACTCCTCCAACATACAAGTATTTTTATTTGAGGTGTTTGTTTTTCATATAGTCCTTTATGCAGCACTTTGTGCCAATCCTAAGTGCTGTGAATTGCAAGGTCACTCTCATCCATGTCATTGCTACCCTATTTACTGACCTAGGAAGGATGGAAGCTGAGTCAGCCTTGTCGTGATTGGTACTCAACACACTACACTGATACATTGTACTGGCTTTTAAAATAAACTCAATGTATAATCATGGCTTCTACTTAGAGAACAAGTAAGCTATGTTATTGGCCACTCAAAAACCACTGAAAAGCTAACAAGTTGTAACAATCTTCTCTGGAATGTGAAACTAAGTGATCCTAAGTGATTCTTGGCTCAAATATTTTTCACACAGTGTGATAGTGTGATCATAGGCTAAGAAAGCTGACATACTGTGCGACCATCTGCACAGCATGCCTAGGCTTTAGTGTGGGAAAAAACATTTGCCAGCAGTGGGCAAAGGGTCAGGAAAAAGCAGTCGAAACAGTTCCACTTGCTGACTGGTATTGAGACAGGCTTCTTTGCAGCAGCTCCTCTCTTACGGTGCGCTGTGTCCTCCTGTCTGTGTCCCTGCACACAAGGTTACTGACAGTCCTATCAGAAGATAAGATAGGAATGTGGGCTGACCTCTTTACATTCCCGCTCTGTGATGTCTTCCGATAGGGCTTGGGCGACACTGCTAAAAATGTGTTACCGCCCAAGCATGCTCTTTTGTTTCACAAGCCAGTGTTTCATGGGGAATGCACAGCTACCCTATGGCTTGTGAATGTGTGAAGTGTTCAGGAAGGAGCACATCCCTCATTAAACTAAACACTTAAATTGCCTTTCAAAGCTGTTCAGAGCAGCTCCTTTTTGTCCCTGCTGAAGCTGGGGAGTGATGTTCTAGTGCCCTCAGACACCAGCAGCCATTGGTAAAAGGATTGGGGGGGTGGGAGGGTAGATGAGGAGAGGGGAGTGTAAAGGAGAACAAGCAAAACAAGATGAGAGACTGGGGAGCAGAGCGGTGAAGATCAGCACATGGAGGGGAGAGGTGGATGTCATAGGGTCTGAACCAGCAAGAGGAGGGTAGAGGCGGGGAGAGATGAAAGACAAACAGTAGAACAGGGAGGGAAGAGGTGGGTCTATAGAGGGCAGAAGCAGTGAAAATAGATGAGGCTGGAGGGAAAGATGAAAGGTGAGAGGCAGTGCATGGATTGGAGCAGTAGATATTGGAGAGGCAGGATCATCAGGGGAACGCAAGTTGTGGGAGAGGGAATGGTTAGAGCTGGGTGTGAGAGGGAAGGACCACCAACAGTGGAGATAGAGGCAAGGGTGAAGTAGTTGTTAGAGGGGCAGAACCAGTGATTAAAGAAGTAGAGCAGCCTTAGTATTACTACATCTTAGTGCCACCTTGGACACTGTTTCCCAGCTTGTGCCTATAAATCAACTTGGACAACCTGGAGTTTAAGGTTCTCCCCTGGTGTGGCTTACCTCTATCCCATATGGAAAATCACAGTCCACCCACCACCTCTTTCTGTTATGTAATAAGCCTCTGACTTATGGAATTTATAGTCCCACTACTGTTTAATATTTATCTTTCCTAGTTAGCCTTACTCATGCATTTCTTTGGTTTCATGCTGATATCTTACACATATTGATTCTCAAATCATCATCTCCCTCAGTGACAATCTGGTCTCTGCCCAAGAAAATGTTTGGACGTGCATGCTAGCAGTTGAATTCTAAGTGAAGACAAACCCATTAAAACCTTTTAGAGACAAGTCAGGTTTCTCATCCTCAAGGGGTCTCATACCATATGGTGTTTTCTATGGTGGTCGGTGTAGCTCGGTCACCCACCCTCTGTGGCAGAGTCAGCAAAAGAAATAGTGGATTCATTTTCCAGCATCTTCTCTCCTTTTCAGAACAGATTATCCATGTTTCATCTACCCACTTATACTACGTCCGTATCAAACCCAAAATCATCCCTTTCACCCGTCTCATTACCTTAAGGCTGTTGTACGGTCACTTGTCTTCTCCTAACTGGATTATGCAAATGCTCTCTATGTTGGGCTTCCTACCTTTCGCATTTGGTACCCCTCAAATCAATCAGACCAGTGCTAGGTTCCTCATCAGAGACCGCTGCATTTCTATGCCATTTCTCCTCACCTTTCTGATGGATTCCATTCACCAAACCCTCTATCGGCAAAGCATTGCAAATTTGTCATTGTGCACTGTTAACATGGTCCTTTCTTTATTCAGCACTCCTTACATTCTATCCAGAATCTTATACTCTGTGATAAACAAGCTCCTAAAATTAAGAAGGCACATACTGGAGGCAGATCCTTCTCCTTCCCTTTCCAGAAAAACTAGAACTCTCTTCTTCTTGAGCTGCTACGTAAATCCAATCTACTGCAAAAAACACTTAAAACTGACCTTTCTCCACATATGTAAAGTCTGTATCTCTCCATTGGAAATTCCTTAGAGCCAGGATGCTCAGTTAGCTACTACCTAACTAAAGATATGTGCTGCAACTTTACAAAATATCCTGGGGACAGTGGGAGGTGAGGAAGCCTAAATATCTTGTAAGCATATGCTGAAGGCCTAGTAGGTTGAGGCCAATGTATCTGCCCCAGTGTGTTTAACACTGTTTGACAGGGCATCATTTGCCACAGACTGTCCAAGAAACTAGAACCATGCATGCCACGCTACTAGTTATACTCTCTGAAATCATGTACGAATCTGGAAACAATTAGTGAACACTGGAGTAATTTTGTCAGTTTTGGATAGACATAGGCCTTTAATTACACCTAGTTTAGTTAATTTAAAGTATTTCCACTTAATAGACATTTAAAATATCTGTACTTATTTTATTACGATTATCAATTATATTTTTAACCATTTTACTGCTATCCAAACTAGGGGGCTTACTTCCAAGGAATTGGCTTTGGACAACACTGCAAGTCATTTTGCTGTGCTGCCTTACGCCAATTCGAAAGGGCAGGAATACCCCGTATTTAGAAGATACGGTGCATTCCAGTCCTTTCAGCCATCGCCGGTTCACAATTAGCATCCGTGCGCTAACTCAGACACCCATTCACCATGGTGCAAGGGTGTCTTTGTTGTTGGCATAAATCATTGGTGGCATTTTCCTCTTTCTATGTGTGTTGCAGAATGCAGCACACATGGAAAGAGGAAAAAACGAGTTAGAATTAATGTTATTTCTCCTCGTTATGCCACCCCTGGGGAGTTGCACGGTTTTAAAGCGTTCCCACATTTACACCATGTTGTAAATCTGGGAATGTGTCAAAACCTATGGACATTGAGTAGGAACACCCACTGCAACGACCATGTAAGGCCTCCTCGACGCAGTGTGAGGCAACGCAGTGACTTGCGCTGCGTTGTCTTACTTCCTATCTACAAGGCCATGAACTGCCACGCAGGGTGGCTTTATGTGGCCTTGTAGATATGGCTAAGCACTGTGCACCACCAGAACGTCACAAAGAGTGACATTCCGGTGGGGCACAGGGCTTGTAAATTAACCCCTAGGTAAGTAGCTCCTTCCATTGTGGGTTCAATGATGCCAGATTTTTAATGGCTAATTGATGTTGCTTCATATGAGGTCACTTCTTGTGATGATACTTGTGAGGTTTCATCTTATGCAAATTATAGGAGCCCAATTTATCCTATTCTGCCCAGGGCCCCAAAAATCCTAAAACAGGCCCTTTTACTCACTCAGGATGATGAAAACCACCAAGCTAGTGTGGTATGGTTAGGACCAAAAGAAATATACAGCAGGGCTGACTATATTATGGGGCAAGAAATTGCAAATTATGCGACCTACTGCAGCCCATTTCGTGATGTTATTACTTCATAATTTTGAAATTGTTTCACATGTTAACCGCATGTTAAAGGGATTTGGGCAACTGTTGCACCTCACTAGAACCAAAGTAACATCCAAACACAGTGAAAAGATGACCAGACAACGATTGCATAGGGCCTTCCAGTTTTTGGCAACACAAGTCACTGCGATTTTAGTAACATTTGATCAAGGAACAATTTTTTATAAAATTCTGCAGATCATACACATATGAGGGATTATGTGTCAAATGCACCAAATCCATAATCATGCGGATAACGCCGCAGCTGTAGAATTACATAATTCCAATGGCCATGGGTATGGTTCATCAAAGGGCTCTCAATCACAAACACCCAAAACATTTTCTTGAGAGGAACAGAGGTTTTAATACGTAGCTACATCAGTTGCAAAACTGGTATCTTACAACTAGTGTACAGGGGGAGTGCGAAATGACAGTACCCTTTGGAGGTTTATGCCTATCTGCAACTATCTATGGAGATGTAGTACCTAAATTAATGTGAGAAATCAAGCTCTGAGTGTGAGCTTGTTTAGCATTTACCCAGAACACCACTGGAAATGGTCAAAGCAGTGCTGACTAACTCAAATTGGACTACCCATCCCAGCTTTCTCTTGGCATAAATGCAGATGATACATCTGCGTGCAAGTCACACTCCACTTGAGGGCAAACAAGTGTGGGTTCAGACCTCCCTGAGCTACAAACTTCTTTAAATACTGCAGCACACACCCATGTGGTGACTGCAGCCAGGACAATGTTGGATAACAGTGGGTTCATCCTCAACATGGCATCCTTGAGGAAGAAAGCAACTGGGCTGAAGTAACCAGGTAAATACTATATAGAATGCATTTCAGAAGACATTTTTTTTTTGTCCAATAACTCTTCAAACCTCTATCATTTGTACTTACTGTCTGCTACACACAGTGTGTGAATATGGCGCATTTCACCACTTGGTTCCTATAAAGCGCACTGACATAGCAGGTAGGGCTAGAGACTGACAAACAATAAGTATTGTGATCACCTTCAGTAATCAGTATAGTGAGTTTCATAAGTTGCAGCACATGAGATATGTTGTGTCTGGACATTGTGTGTGACATATATGCACTAAAAGGCATATGTCCTCCCTGTGCCATACATCATGAACATTATACATATTACAGGTATTGTTTTGTTCTTTGTTTGTGAATTCTTGACATGTAGTGGTCTGCATTTAAATGCATACTGTAAGAAAGTTTATCTCTAATCAATAATAAGCACCCGTCTAGATTGTAAAGGCCCAGGCATTTAAAAGATTTGACTCTCTTCTTCAAGTAAAGAAATATTACTGGGCTACTCGGGTACAACTTGCTTCCTAGGCCCACTGTTGTAGGAAGATGTAATCATTGGCTGGGTCGGTTTACCCAATATTCAACATATCCCAAAAGTCACCACCATCTTATCTCTTGTTTTCCCACCTATCGATCTTCTCAAAGAAGGCCACTGAACTTTTCCAAGCCTGCCAAGTAGGCATAGAGGTTTGAGTCCATAACTTATATATTTCCCTTCTTGCAATCAGAATTAAATAGAACATGAGATTTCTTTGCTTTATGTGTAGAGAAGAACCCATAGATCTTGCTGCCGTATTCCTAACATGATTAAGACAGTGCTTACCTCCACGGTGATACCCAAAGAATCAGAGATGGTCTTACCCACAGCAAGCCAGAACTCTTATAGCTTTGGACAAGAAGCAAACATATGCATGTCGTCCGCTCCATTTCTTCCACACCGTTTACATTTGGAGTCACCACTTCCCCTTATTTTCGCCAAGATTTTTGGGGTCTAATAAACTCTATGAAGAGTAAAAAAAATGGTTCTTCCTTAATGCAGCAGATTTAACTACCACACAAAGTTTAGATAAAGATACTTGCCATAACTCTTCCACCTCAGTATCCGGCAAGTATCTATCCCATGCGGAGAATGATGCTTTCATCTTATCGTTGGCCGACGTGAGTAAATGTTGATATCACTGTGCCAGTTCCTTCTTCCTAACCCGTCAGTCTTAGAGGTCGATTTACATTTGGTTTGGTTCCACTCTTCTACAATCCTGACTCTTAACCAATATTCCAAGGTCATATTCTGTCCCTCATCTAGCAGCTGTCCCATCTATTTATGCCACTCTGTCTCAAAGGGTCCGTAAGAACATCAAGCATCTATTCTGGGGTACCTGGGGAATCCCATATGGGAGACAACATACTATAACATGCAGTGCCCACAAGTGATCTGACCTTGAACCAGATTTTTGCTTCTGCTTGAAGACATTTTAATCTGACCTTCTTAAAGTATTTCGGAGTTCCAAATTTGCAAGAGAAGCATGCCTTGGGCAAGCCGTAAAGCATTACTCTATACATTGCACCAACTAAGGTCTCAATTGGGCAGAATATTAGCATTCTGTTGTTTTTAAGCTGGAAGGCCCAACAATACAGCTGAAGTTCAGGAAGCCCCAACCCCCTGATCCAGCCTTCCTCCTCAACTTCTCCAAAGTGAGATGCACTCCCTTATTGGCACAGACAAAGGATGTTAGTTTCCCCTGTAGAGCTAGAATACTCTATTTATCAAAATTTAAAGGGATATTTTCAAACAAGAAGATGACTTTGGGTAGATGAATCACTTATACTAAATTAATCCACCTGTTAATAGACAGTGGGAGGTTCTGCCATCTTTTTAACAGTTTTCCTACTTCTCAGCTCGTTTTCTCAAAGTTAACTGTGGCAAGCTTCTCTATATCTTTTGATTATATTGAACCACCAGTATCTCATTTCTATGGCACTTGGTATTTCCCCTTCACTTTGATTCCAAATCCTTAATTTCATGTTTTCTTTGTTAATCATATCCTAAAAGGCTGGCAAATGTCTTTGCCTCTGCCCTAAGTTGCTGTAAAGCTGAATGTACATCTGAGGTAGAAATCATTATATCATCCGCATATAGCGCAATCTTCCTAGAAAATGTCTCTGCCTTTAATGCCTTTTTTCCCCCATTCAATCTTAGGCTTTGGGCAAACGGCTCAATATAAAGATCAAGAAGAATAAGTGAAAGAGGAAACCCTTGTCTTGTCCCCCTTTCTATCCTCACTGGCAATGATAAGCTCTCATTCACCAAGATTGGGCAGTAGGAGTTCTATAAATCTGCTCAAATGTGTCTATCAGAGATTTACCCATACCAAAATGGTCTAATACTGCCATAAGATATCTCCAATTAAGAGGGTCAAATGCCTTACCAGCATCCAGAGTCACAATCGCAAGGGGGGCACCAGTAATTTTGCTAAATCAATTGTGCCAATCAACGCATGATTCAGCTCTCTCAGATTTCTCCATGGTAGAAAGCCTTTTTGGTCCTTATGTAATAAATGTCCCACTAACTTATTAATTTGGGCTTCTAAGATACTATTAAAGACGTTATAGTCGCTGTTGAGTAAAGAGATCAGACAAAACAATTGACATTGAAGTGGGGTTTTAGTTGAGGGAGTGAGTACCATTCTCAAGCAACAGCCACAATCTCTGTCAAGGTGAATCACAAATATTCACTGAATTATCCTGTGCTTAACCCTCTGGTAGCTTGGTACAAAAACAGTAAAGCTTAACTCAGAGGCAATGTGTAAAGTATTTAGGTATACACTAGCAGTAATAATGTGAAAATAGAACAGGAAAAAACCCCACACCAATTTAAAAAATAGAGTAAACTTTAATAAATGGTTTGATACTAAAATGACAAAAAAAACAATCAGCAAAACCGAAGATAAGCAATTTCAACGATTTGGTAAGTATAATACGTAAATGCAGATAGCACAGTCATCTGATTATGCTAGAGTGTGGGAAAGTCACAAGTTCAATCCAACTGTGATGGCGTGAAGGCTAGATACAGGGACCAGGTAAGTCCCACTAAAAAGTGTTACCTTTCGTGGTGGAGGAGACCATGAGGAGCGTTGCAGAAGATCCGCTGTAGCACAAAGAGTAGGCTGGGTATCATTGACGTTCATCGCTGTAGCGAGAAGATCCTGTCAGGTGTCATGGACAGACGTTGCTGGAGCTTCAACTTGGTTGCCACTGCTGTGCAAAATGAAGATCTTGCATCAGAGCTTCGATTTGGCAGTTGTCATGGGCGGCAAGATCTCTGGCCTGTTTGTGGTCACAAAAAGCCCAAAACTTAAGGAGTTCTCCTTTTCTTCACAGCTCAGAACAGGTGGTCAGCTGCCTGACCCTTGGAGTCACACTGGTTGGAATAAAGGGAGCTGGTCCAGTCTTCCTTCTCAGAGAGCAGGGCAGTCCTCTGGCAGCAGGGCAGTCCTCCTTCTGTAGAACCCATGGGTCTAGAAGTGTACTGAAGAGATGGTCTGAGGTTCCTATATTTATACATGTGCCAGCTTTAAAGTGGAAGAAACTTCTGGAGCTTTCGCAACACAGATGGTTCTGGAATTTCCTTCCTCCCTGCCCTGATCTCAGGGAAGTCTGGGGTGACAAAAGGCTGGAGTGAAGTCATTTGTGAGTGTGCCGAGTCAGCTTCTTGAAATGTAAGTGTGGCTGTGCACAGCTCTACCCCTCGCATCCTGGCAGGACGCCCATCCTGTCAATATCTAGGCCCCCTATGTGTCACTGTCTGGAAGGAATACACAAAGGCCAACTGCCAACTACATCTAGTCATGTGACCCAGGATACAGGCTGCAAGCACATAATGGTTAGGACAAGAAAATGCCAACTGTCCAAAAGGGGCCTTTTCAGAATAACTAAAAATCCAACTTTACCTTTATAGAGGATTTTAAATGACAATTTATTTAGACCACACCTTTTCCCAATAAAAAGCTAGCACTTATTGAGTGTAATAGGGTAACCCAATTTTTTCCTTTGGGAGAGGTAGGCATCACAGCAGTGAACAGCAAATTCAGGAGTTTTTCACTACCAGGACATGTAAAACTAAAAAAACACGTCCTACCTTTTAAATACAATGCACTCTGCCCTATGGGCTCTTTAGACCCCACCTTAGGGGACTTATATGCATAAAATGGCGAGGTTTAGGCCTGGCAACAGGTTGCTTTTGGCAGGTCAAATTGGCAGTTTAACCTGCTCACTGGCTGCAATGGCAGGCCTGAGACATGTTTTAAAACACTACTTAAGCCGGTGACACAATAAGTGCTGCAGACCCACAAGTAGTATTTAACTTACAGGCCCTGGGTACATGTTGAACCACTTTACTAGGGACCCATAGTAAATTAAAGGTGCAAATCAGGTGTAGACCAATTTTACCATGTTTTAAGGAATGAGCACATGCACTTTAGCACTGGGTAGCAATGGTAAAGTGCACAGAATCCTAAAGCCAACAAAAGCTAATTTCAAGAAACAGGGACGTGAGTAGGCAACAGGTTTGAGGGAAGACCACTCTAAGGGCTGTCAGGTCTAACATATACCTTTATTATTCCGGGTACCACAAGGTGCTATAGATTTGGGCTAAGTGAGCCTGCATGTTTTCTTACATATACCTGTCCTACATAAATATACCGAGATCGGTAGGGATAGGACAGGACATAAAGCAAATCTATGGGTGCAACATTAGTCCTGATAAAGACCTAGGACCAAAAGCAGCCAGTGAACAGGCTAAAACATGTTGAACATTCTAGGGACGTACAGACAATAATATCTGTGAACATCCATATTTTTTTCTTTTAAACTATAAAAAGGAAACATAAATATAGGGAAACCGGGGACACCCTTAAGTATTTTTTATCTTTAAAACACAGCTAGGAGAATATACAGAGTGTTCCTTGCAACATTGTTGAGCCTATCCTGGTTTATTAGGACAAGGATGAGATCCAATGGTGAAGCACGTCACTAATAGAGTGGGTGTGGGCCTTCAAGAAAAATAAAAACATTACTGTTTTATGGGTACCAATTTCCAAACATTGGGATCACTTTTTTGGATTGCTGGCTATGCAATTATTCAGTGGTTTCCACATCTAGCACTGTAGGCATGCAAGACTACTACTGTTCTCTAGCTGCAAAGGCTCCTGGATATGGGTTCCCTTGGTTTAGTAAGGTTAAGTCACTTTTGTCAACAATTATGCTCTCCCTTGGTTAAACTCTCAGATTTACAAAAAGGTCACGCAACGCAGCGCAGCGCAGCCCCCTGCAAGGCTGCCCAGCCTTGCGCAACAGGGAGGGAGCAGGAGAGCTCCATATCTTTAAAAATATGACTCTCTCCTCCCCTTTCCCTTGCTCTGGCGCTGATTTCAGCTGCGTGCGCCATGCACACACCTTAAGTCCATAGTGCTAGGGTGAGTGCATGAGTGTAGCATAAGTTTGTACAGGAAGGGTACCCTTCCTGTACAAAGTACTATGCTAGGCATGATGCAAAGTTTTTCCCACTTTGCATACGTGCTGCACAGTGCAGCAAGCATGCAAAGTCAGAAAAGGAAGGAGAAAGGAAAGCATTTCTCCTTCCTTGTGCCTAGTTGAAAAGGGCGCAGTTTTCTCACGCTAAACTCAATCTACTGTTTTTAGTAAATTTGGTTTAGTGTGAGAAACCTTGGAAAACACCCATGCACCACCCTTGGGATGCCCCCATGGCACAAAGTAACGTGTAGCAGCGCAATGCACTGCTACGCATTACTTTTATGTTATTTCCAGCGATAAACAAGTTTAGCACTAGAAAGTTAATTAGGAAAAAAAGATTTTGCGCCTTTTGTGTCACTTTTGTGATGCAAACACGGTGCAAAATCTTAGTAAATCTCCCTGTGAGTGTAGAGTATTATATTTTGACACTCAAATATTGCCATTTTTAGGTCTCGCATAGCGTTGCAGCGCAACGCACTGTTCGCTTTGCGAGGCATTCAGTATACAGGATAGTGGGGGAAGCTGCGCCAACTTTCCGTCCATGTTTTTCATTGGCTTAAATGAGAAATGCTGCATTCTGATTTTTTGGGGGCTTGTTTGTCCCTCCTCCTGATGGCCATGTCATCATTTATCTCCTGCCATGGCTATCGCCCTCTTTACTTTACAAACTCTTTTGTTCCTCTGCCCCCCCTTCCCTCCCGCAGTCCGTAACTTCTCTGCCCACCCCCCCCCCCCCCCCACTCCTGATCATGCCTTCTTGGACGCACAGACTTTTTTATATAATGCAACAGGTCTCGCGTAATACGAGTCCTATTGCATTTTGAAATGTTTGTTTTCTCCTGGGATTGGCTGGCTGAGTCTCGCACTTTATTTTGCCTGACCTGTCCAGACTGCTATGTTACGCATGCGTCATCCAGCAGCCGCTATACAGATGCTCCTGCGCATGAAGAAGAAGGTGTTTACCCGGAGTCAGGCAGCCGTACAGCAGAGCAGGAAGAGAAGCACGCTGCGCCTAAACACCCACAGCTGCAGCCTCTTCAGCAGCGCCGGGGGTCACATAGTGACACCTGTGGGGGAGGTACAGACAAACCATCCCGCTCTAGGGGGCGACTGTCCCGGCAGAGAGGTGGCATCCGGCATGGGCCCAGCCATTCTCCTATCTGGGGCCTGTACACTTTGACAACAGGACGCTATACCCCCCTGTGCCTCAGCGGGCCTTTCATCAAAGGACACGACAATTATAGCAGGCGGCAGACAACCATACTTTGCAGTGATGCGCGGGTAGGGAATATTGTGTGCATATATGTTTCTTCCGTTGCCTTGCGAGGGTATGGGATGGCGTTGTGTCGCCGAGCCCACTCTGTGCAGCCTAAATGCGGTGGCTTACAATCAATCCGTCAGTTGGGTTGTGGAGCGCTTCTTGTCACCCGTTAGGGTAACGAGGCGCTAGCAGGGTCAAGTTGGTTAGCCGAATGGCCAGTTCTTCAGGGCTTACCACTGTGGGATGGAGATTTACCTGATGTCGAGGTGCACAGGGAACATGTCAGGGAGGAAGGCGGCCTCTTCCGCCCCTCTGTCTGGCAAGCTTTCAAGGAGCCCCCTTTCAACTGGAGGCCAATGTATATCTGTGTGTGCATGCAAACTCCGGGGGCCCCTCGTCAATGCTGCTGGGGTTTAGGGGCTTTTCATTTTCTGTTATGTCTCTTCTATACATGTGTAGTAAGTCTCGCACTCCAATTATTAAGTGTTTAGACACGAATGTAAGTACTGGGCTTTGCACATGAAGGGCTTGAATTTCCAAGCGAGGGGACAGGCCTTACAATATTTGAATCTGTACAATGTATGTGGTAGCGTTAACTAACCAACTGGGGTGACTTGCAGCATATGTTGTTCACATCCCCGGCAGGGCATTTTCAGCCTTTCAAACTACCAAGGTTGATGAACTGAATGCCTTTGAATGGGCTAATAGTTATATCTGCTATCGATCGTTCTTGGAAGTGATTCACGATAAGGTTTGCAGTGTAGTGTGTTTTACTCCCTATTTTTCAAAGTAGAGCGGTCTTCTTCACTGCACCTCAAACAGCTTAGCACTGTCCTGAAGTGTTCACAACTAGAAGCTATAGATGTGTAAATGATTAAACCTGCTGAGAAATAGCGCAATATGAAATGCTATTAAAAAAGAGGTTGTCCATGTTATTATTCTTTTCCTACTCCCATGACGTACTCCTATCACATTCTGTCAGTGACCTGATGATTGGTGGTCGTTCTGCCTCAACATGCATATTGCGCTCTAGATATCTGTGGTGGGTCGCTGTGCTTCATACACCTCCTTCACGGCTAATGTCACAGACCTGCCCTGTCAGGTCACTACCTTCACCCACCCTGTCCATAACACTGCTCCGAAGTAGCAAAAATAGCCCAACCTTTTAGTCTTTGTTGTATGTTGTATTGGATTTTTGCTTCTGTCCCTTAACTCAAATGCAGCGTTTCCTTTAAAACAAAGGGTGCATCCATCGCTGCTTCTGCTGTCCCCCCCCCAAAAACACACACACAAATACAGCGAGTGATAACATCAAGGTACCCCCGGATTGAGTCAAAGGCATACTGCACATTCTGTCACTTTCAGTAATTGTTTTTTCCTTGCATACATACGCCATTGTATTTATTCTTAATTGTATTTGTTTGCGTTCGCAGCCGCGCTGCTTGATCTGCTATTATGCTGAGCCCATTTTTTTAGGTCTCGCTGAGTCAGCGCGCATGCGCTGCTCGGAGAGACTTTAGTAGGTGAGTTTTCAAAGTGCTGCTGGCTGGCGACAAGCTTGCATTCACGCGAGTGTGCATGCGCGAACCGCCAGCCTTCAGCGCCAGCTGTCTTTCCTCTTGCTTGCTCCCTGCCTCCGCCCCTCCCCCGCCTTTGCGCTTACAGGCAACTTGCACACATGCGTGCAACGTTTGGATGTCTGCTTGTTAAAAATTAATGAAATATGTCTGTGTGAGGAGCGCTTTCGATTACTTCAGCTACGGCAGTTCGTGAATTCCAGGGCTAGTAATCGATATCGGTGTATTGCTTTTACAAATTCTCTCTTTGCTGCTTAAGATCCTACGAGGACCCCTGCTGTGGACACCTCCAGTCAGCCCTGCTCTTGCCACACTGTCCTCCGCATTCAAGGACTTGCAGTTTTCAATCTTCTCATTCTATTCACTGCATTGAAGATCGCGTGCAACCTATAACTGTGAGTGGGAAACACGTGACACTTTTACCAATAAGGTACCCAGATGTTCAAAAATATGTCTTCATAATAAAGATTCTTAGTACACATTTACAGTACATACTTAGCACAAGATATGTTATGAGTAATGTATTGGTTTGTGCAAATTATTTATTGGACAATTTAAGCGACACTTCTTTGGATGGCTTGGCTCGAGCTTAGGCTCTGAGAGCCAGACCAGCCCGAGGCTTGGCTGTGCCCATGACCTCTCTGGCAGCACAGCCCAGTGGCACTGCATGCGAGGCGAGACTGGATGGTTGGCACTGAGGCCCGGGCCTCAGCCAGCTGTGCTGGGATCTAGCGCCTATCGTCGCAAAGTAATTCAGCCTGGCACTTTCCCTCCGCACCACATCGCTTTCAGCAGGTCTCTTTCATCCGTTCCTGTTAGTTATCATACACATCAGGGAAATAGCCTTGAAGTAAGCTGCACATGATTGGCCCAGCTGGACAAAACATTTGGGAAATAAAGGTCGTTAGAAGTCATGGGAACGAGTTGGTTGCCTACATGAAGAAAGTTACATCTATTGTGAACATACTCCCTTATATCCTTTCCCATCCCATGTTTTTGCGCATGCTCTTCCCATCAGTTTTCCACGGCACTATAGTTAAGGTTTTTATTCCAACCAAAGCAGTTCTGTGTGTGATCAACTCATCCAGTTCAGTTTTTTTTCTTTACATTCTGGTACATGTACTTCTATATAGGGGAATAAACATGACGACTAATAGCAGAAGGCAAAGAAAACAAGCATTGGCATAGCCAATAGGTCTCGCCTTTGGGACCTTATAAGTGTTTAGGCCATGCAACAGTTGATGTTGTTGCGCCAAGGATATTGTGCTGCATAACTAAATATTTATAAGGTCCCAAAAGCGAGACCTATTGGCTATGCCAATGCTTGTTCAGTGATACTACTGGTAGCTGGTGATGTGGAATTTACAGCAGAGTTGTAAACTTTTATTTTCATTTACTAAGCCTCCACATTCTTTGCGTCATCGCAGAGAGCATCTGGGAGGGAAATATTTAGGGAAATGCAAGTTAAAAAAAACAATTGTTCTTGTGGAATGTAAGTGGTGCTCATGTAAAGAGCTGCAATCCCTTCGGATCGAGTTAGCGCTACATAAAACTGCATAGACATGGGCTTCAAACAAGAAGGGGTGAGAAGAGCACGAAAACCAACGTTGCTCTCGTGTTTCTTGTTAATGGTGACGACACCAAGCTTTGTCCGTTTAATGTTTTGCTTCATTGCCCCTTTCGTAGGTATAAGAGAGACCCTTCACGCCCGCTGTCTCCACTTGCCCCCAGAAGAGCAATTACCTTCAGTGGCAGGGCGCCATTCACTGCTACTCAAATGTGTCTGCTAGAGACCAACCCGAGATCCTTCTACTGGCAGGCATTCCTAAAGTGTTTTCGCACAGTCATGCCATGTGTGTCCTCTGCACCCTTAAGTCCACCACCCATGGGCCTTTTTTTAAGTTTAAAGAAAAGTTTATTGGGTAGAAGTATAAATTACAACAGTAACACAATACAATATATAATAATAATGCAGAAATAGAAAATATGCTATGTATAATAAAGAAGGATAAATAAGAAGGAGAAAAGTGAAAAAGAAAAAAGAAGGAAAGATGGAAAAAAGGGGGGGAGGAGGAAGAAAAGTAAAAAAGAGTTAAACATCATAGTAATACAATTGAAAATATTGTTCCAAAAAATATAACATATATATCATAATCCCATGGGCCTTTTTAAATAATAAAAATCCAAAACAAACCCAGTGGATGTTTGTGGCATAGCAAATGAAAAGGTATGGACTGGCAATTCCCATTGTGGATATCAAAGTGGACTTAATTTCAACACTTCTACAATACATTAAAACCTGAAAAATGCTTCCTATATCTGGACCTCTGAACTGTGAATTCCCAGTGACGCCCATTGTGGTATAAATCAAAAAACGTATTTAATGGTTGTTTCCAATTTTCACTCCTCCCCTGGAATGCTTTATAATTTTTTACATCTTCTATTTTATTTTAATCCACATATCTTCATATCGTTAGCCTTTCATCTCCGATTTTATTTGTTTCTTTGCTTAAAAAAATTCCTGTAACTCATATTGCACACAACTCTCTCACTCTCTCTCATACTCATTCACACCACTATCTCGTTCTCTCACCTACAAATCCAGCGTTTATACTATTAGTTCCCTTCATATCATTCCACACACTTTCAATACCATACCTTTTAAATAATAACCAAACACACACTCCTCATTTCTTTCACTATCTTCTACATACACAACCACAGCCTCTTTATGCCTCTATAACATTATCTCACCTTCTCTCTTTCTTTCTCACAATCTATTTATGTGTTGTCCAATGTATTTACCACTTCATACACAAATTACCTATCCCTCTCATTCTTACTTTCTAATTTATACACCTCTCACCCCTATATATTCACTATACCACATATTTACAATACACATACACTACCCACTATACAATTCCATATCTGATTTGAATTCAAAGCACATAATTCCACAACAAACAACATACATCCACATCACTGCAAAAAAATAAACATAAATAAGAAACAAAATAATTTACAATGCCAAAAACAAAAAATTCACAAATGTGAGACCGATTGCATTGCAAATGCTTGTTGGGAAAGGAACTTCCTTAGCATACAGGCATCTCACATCAAATATTTTGGAGGAGCCTCTGTTCATAGGACATGCTTTGCAAGTGCATTCTATATACCCTTTTTTCTTCATAAGCAGTGAAAAAACCTTTATTTGGCGTTGAAAATACCCCATCTTCACAGAACAGGTATACCCTGGGGAGAAATAGTGCATGAATGTATGTACGTAATTAATTGTTTTGTAGTGCAATGCTAGATAAAAGGCAAGGGGGTGCTGTACATGAGTAAAGGGAGACTTAAAGGCAACAAGTAATAGGAGATGAAGATGGGGTGTAGATGGTCAATGCATTGTGATGTTGTCTTCCTCAAAGAGTTGCGTCTTCAACTCTTTCCTAATTTGGAGCAGCGTTTGGGCAGTCCTTATGGATACAGGGATGATGTTCCACAACCTGGGTACACTGGTGGAGAAGGCCTTTTGTCTTTTTTACATTTCGTAATCTGCAGTCGGATGGTGTCCTGGCTGCAGGTGTTTGAAGAACCACCAGAGAGATGAGTTTGTCTACAAAATAGGACATGGCACTGTGATAAGGATGTCCCTTCGGGCGGCCAGTGTGGTGTCTGGAAAGATAGGGGGTAGGGCCTTACCCACCGTTCCTATGCGAGAGTACAAGGACTCGAACAACAGTTCTGAAGTCGATTTCCAAAAGAAAGGGTTTGACTTTATATGACCTCGCTTTTACCAGTCCTCAAATACTCTTGTTACGCATATGAATTATATCTATGTAAATTATGCTTTTTACGCATTTCCAATACCCAGAAGGCATTGCGAATCAATCCTAGAACGGTACAACTACAAGTATCAACGTGCAGTTTACACTTAGCGGACGTGTCACGCTGCAGTAGTGTGTGTGTGTGGGGGGGGGGGGGGCTTGCCGCACACTCAGCTTTCTTTGGAAATACCTAATTGAGACTGAAGAGCAAGATGTCGTCGGCAGACTAATGCTGGAGGCAGAGCTTTCGTCTCATTTCTGAAAAAACGCAGCAGCTTCGGCAGTAAAGTTTAAAGCACAGGGCTGGTGTCTGCAATTAGTAAACGTGTTGAGTTGCAGCCACGGGCTCTGTTTCTAATTAATATCAGCATTTATTGCAGGGGCGCTGTCAAAATTAATTAACAAGAGCAACAATATGGAACCAACCAGGCGTTCCTTCTGGTGACTGGAGAGCGGAGTAAAAATATAACATCAGCGACAAATTTCGCAGTGATGAGGTCTTGTTCGAGGTGCTCGTGAATTCAACTGCTGTTGGGTTTGTAAAACACCCTTTGAAAAGCTTTTTTTATAAGAAATGTTACTTTATCAGGCGGGAACAAGTTCACAATTGTTGTATGTTCAGGCCATATGCCATGAAAACTATCAAAGCCCCTCCATACAAATGAATCCATCTTTTCACTGCAACCTTCTTAACCCAAAACAATTTGTCATGTCTGGCTTTGACAAACTTTCCTGTTTTTCACCTTAAACGATAGGCTGATTGAAGTAAGGACCAACGCTGGTAGGTGAAAATAACTTCTTTATTCATTAGCAAAGTAACTGCATCCTCAGCTTGCTTGTCGTGCCTGCGCATCCCCTGCCAAGTGCCAGCCTCATCAACATTCTAAGGCAGCCTTCATGTCAGGGTTCTATGACCATACCATTGTGAGGGCATAAGGGGGGGGGGTTTGCAGGGAACATTCCAAGTGGAGAGATTACAACACATCTTCCTCCCCTAACAATACAAAGGGGGTAAGTACCCCAACAGGTGGAGGATTGGAAGAAAACATTAAAGTCCCCAGCAGGATCCCCAAACAGCTGACCCCAGAGTGGGTAACTTATTGTTTAACATGTGCCCCCCATACTAAAATCATTGTGCCAAATCGGTGCGTTTCTTAGCTGGCACACTCTCCTCATTCGTGCGTCCCCCGACCCGGCACCTTGTCCCTGAGTCTTGTTGTCCTCCCTGTGGCACCCGTTCCTCACATCCAACGCAACCCGATCCATACTCCATTTTTTTCCATCTTCCAGAATTACCACATTTCTTTTTACCTCCTTTATTTTTTCAGGAGAATAGTATTTTCCCCCTTTGCCACCCAAGCTCTCTGGTTTCCTTATGTACACGCTTTGCCCCTGACTAAGAGACCTCTCCTTTGCACCCCATTTCCTGTCGTACCACTCCTTGTACTTTTTCTGCCTGGTCTCAGTCTTTTCCCTGAATTCATAAGTGTTGACCACTACCTTCTCCTTAGGACACAACCAATTTGGAGATAACTTTGAACCCGCCTTCCTTCCCCTTAACAATTCAAAGGGAGTGTGTCCCGTCGAGAGGCTAGGTGTGGTGTGGTATGACCATAACATGTCTCTAATAGCAGGCTCAATCGCCATCCCTGATTTGACAGTTGTATGCACTCTTTCAACATCCTATTCGCCCTCTCTACCTTCCCATTGGCCTTAGGACAATACAGCGGAGTGCGCACATGGGATATAGACATGTCCTTAAGGAACTCTTTCATTTCCTCTGAAACAAATTGTACCCCATTATCCGTGACCATGGTGGAGGGAATTCCCACTTTAGAGAATACCTCGCTCATGAAATCTAAAAGTGTTTTTGTATTGATGGTGTTCACAAATTTACAAGAGATCCAATTTGAAAAATAGTCAATCAGCACCAACAGGTACCATTCTTGGGGTCCCTTGGCACGAATGGGCCCTGTGATGTCAAAACCTAGTTTGTCCCACGGGACCCTTGGGATTTCCACAGGTATGAGTGGAGAACGCCTTATACTTCTTGACTTGTCACTGACACTGCAGGAATAGCAGTCCTTCACTTTGTCTTCCATAAGCTGATCCATTCCTGGGAACCAGTAGTCAGCTCTCAATCGTGCCTTACACATACTTCTACCCATGTGTCCCTCATGAGTAAGTTCAATAATTTTGGATCTTAAACCCTCAGGAGGAACAATTTTCCCTGACTTGAGTAGTAGTCTCCCCTCAATAGACAAATCATTGCGCACATTCCAAAATGGTTGAATGCCCCCTGGAAGATCTTTGCACTTGTTGGGCCACTCTTTTGTCACATACGCCTTCACCTCGCCAAGGCTATTATCCTGGTCCGAGTGAAAGTCCCATATTTCTCTTGTTACAGCTGGTATCTTAACTTCCATCACACTCTCCTTACCAGCACCCAGTTCAAAATGCTTTTCTAGGGGAGCCCTAGATAGAAAATCAGCAACCTTGTTTTGTTGACCCGGGACAAAACCCACTCTAAAGTTAAATCCCTGTAAGCCCAGGATCCATTTAGCAATCCGTGGCGTCAAGTTCTCCATGTCTCAATTTCCAAACAACCCTACTAAAGGTTTGTGGTCAGTGTACACTTCAAAAGGCATACCCCACACATAAAAATTGAAGTGTTTGATTGCCCAATACACCGCCAATGCCTCTTTTTCTATTGTGGAATAGTTGGACTCTGCTGCTGATAATGTTCGTGAAGCGAAAGCCACCACCTTTACACCATTATCAGCTCTCTGTGAAAGCATGGCCCCAATCCTTTTGCTACTGGCATCAGTGGAAATGAATGTGTCCTTATTCACATAAAAATTGCCAATGTAAGGGGCTGCAGCAATGGGTTCTTTTATGTTTTCAAACGCCTCTTCTTGTTCCTTACCCCAGGTAAACTCACATTTCTTTTTTAACAGTTCTCTTAAGGGTTGTGCCATCATAGCAAAATTTCTGATGAACTTCGCCATATATTCTGCCAGGCCTAGAAAGGAAAGCACCTCCTCTTTGCACGTTGGCCTGGGAGCTCTCCTCACTGCCTCCACCAGATCATATTTAGGCTTAATCCCTTCTTCCGAAATTATGTGTCCCAAGTAATCTACAGATGTGACACCCACCTTACACTTGCTTTCCTTAGTTGTGAATCCCACTTCTTTCAACCTTTCTAACACTCTTTCGGCATTCACTTCCTGTTCCCCTTCACTTGTCCCATAAATAAGAATGTCATCTTGGAAACACATGGACTTGGGGCAATCCTTGAGAACATGCTGCATGGCTCTTTGAAAGGCTGAAGCCAGTCCAAATGGCATTCTTAGAAATGTGTAATTGCCAAATGGAGTGGTAAACGCTGTCAAGGGTTGGGATTCAGGATGAAGCTTAATCTGGTAATAGGCGGATGATAGATCCAGGACACTAAACACTTTCACTCCCTGCAAAGTGCTCAGCATTTCATGTATCCTGGGTATTGGGTGTCTGTCCACTACTATATTTCCGTTCAAGGCTCTCAAATCCACACAGAGCCTAATGCTCTTCCCACCATCCTTAGTTGTGATGACAATGGGTGCCAACCATGCTGAACTCTCAATCTCTTGAATAACCCCTTGTCTAACTAATTTTTCCAACTACATCCTTAATGGTTCTCTCATTAGTAAGGGGATCGATCGTGTCCTGTGAACCACTGGTATGGCTTCTTCCTTTAGTACAATTTTGTGCATGTCATTTTTCAGCAAACCCAACTCTTCATTGAAAACTTCAGGATAACTCTTAATGAGATTGGCGCCAACCCCTGGGGGATCAATGAGTAAGACTTGTTCTCTATTGTTGGGGTCAAGCTTAATGCCTAGTTCCTTCTGATGTTTCCAGACTAAAAGACTTGATCCCTTTCTGGTAATATATACCTTCCCCACTGTGTGCCTATCCTTGAATGATATTCGCATCCTTACCATACCTTCTAAGGGTATGGGCACTCTATTGTACCCAGAAGGAGAAATGTCTGCTGTTTCTATTTTGATGTCATGTTTGGAGAACTTCTCATCGAACATTTTTTTCTCTACAAGTGTAAACGGAGAACATGAGTCTGCGTAAACTTTAAAACATTCGTCATCCAGCCTAATCTCACATGTGGGATACACAGTATTAGATTCCGTGCTCTCCTCCACAATCTGAAAAATAAAATTATTTTCCTCTCCTTCTTCAGCTCCATTCAGTTCAACCACATGTACCTTAGGAGTAAAAACATTACACACTTTTGAAAAATGCCCCTTTTTGTTGCATTTCCTACACACAATTTTCCTGGCTGGACATTTCCAATTGTTTGCTAAATGATTATGGCTACCGCATCTGAAGCATTGCAGACTGCCCATCTTCTTACTAGCCACATCTCTGTTTTTGTTGTCCACCATACACACAGCCTCGGTGTTTGCCCTCTCCTTTGACTCCGACTTATCTTTTACTGCCTCCCCAATTTTCATTTCTCTCATGCATTGTGCCGTGTGTTCCAGCCCTTTGGCTATACTAATAGCCTCCTCTAGATCAGGGTTTCTTGTAAGAAGTTCTTCTTGTATCTTCACATCATTCGTGCATCTCACCAATTGGTCCCTTATAAGAGAATCTGTGAGTGCACCAAACTCACATGTGGCAGACATGCCCCGCAACACTGATACATAGGAGGAGACCTTCTCGTCCTTCCTTTGATTCCTTTTGAAAAATGTGTGTCTTCCTAAAACCACATTTATTTTAACCTTAAAATGTGCCTCCAACTTCCTCAACGTATATTCATAGACATCCACCCCTTCATCCTCCTCCAGGGGTTCATCTTCTACCATTCTCCCTGTAACATCCTCATACACCTTCCTGTCCTGAATCCCTAGATTATGTAGCAAAATGTGTTGCTTTCTTATATTAGAAAAATTTCCTCCCCCAATGGCAATTAAGTAGGATTTGAATATACCTACCCACCTCCTCCATGGGATATCTGGCTCCCCTAACTCATTTAAAAATGGGGGTGGTTGACTCATTCCAGCACCTGCCATTTTCCTTTTTGCGTTAAAGAAAAAAAAGAAAAAAAAATTCCAATGTACACCCACTTCAACGTTTATACCCAGAAAGGAGCTCACAAGCGTCAGTAGCGAAAGAATACCCCCAAGGGAAGAAAGCTGACAGAATGAAGTGAAAATAAAGACTGTGGATAAGAGGTCATAAATTTAGAGCAGCTGGCTAGCACACACGAAGTACTTCGAACTTGCAAACAATTGATTTAGCCCCTTCACACGCCTAAGAATATGTTTACCAGTAAGTGTACAGCACCTCAACTAATAGTCCTGTTTCTATGACTATGCTGTACGTTTGTAACGCCTCCTCAGAGACCAGGGCGGGTACTTCCCGTCGAAGTGCTGGTAAGGAGAAAGAACCGCTGACTGAAAAGTCTTCTCACAGAGTCAGATCACTCTGAATTCCAGTGTAAGCGAGGAAACAACATTCCACCTCATCGAAATTGGTGAGCTTTCCTTTAATGATCCACTCCCTCGCGAACTCGCCACACAACGATAGGGGCTACTGTCGTTACCCCGCTACAAACTTCGCAACAGAAGCTGACGATCCTCTCACAGAGACTTCACCCACATCCAAGCGTCACCTTGACTTTTCTTGCCGCTCCCCGCCGAAGGATTCGGTGTAATGTTCTGAGGACAAATGCGCCGCAACAGCCACCGTTCTCCTTAGAAGTAATCTACTCTTTTTCTTTGAAAGAATTCAATCACGCTTCGCCGCCCGGTGTGTACGCGGCCAGGGGGACCCTTTCCAAGCAATGCACACGCCGCCTCTCTCCTTGCGTTTAAAGACTCTGTCTCCCACAAATTATTACTCCGTGTTACGGATAGGGGACACAGGCATCAACCACTTATAAATAGTCCGCAGACTGCTTACATGTATAATCGACCCTCAATTTCATCGCAACCACAGCACAGCATTACTAGTGATTTTTAAAACGGTGTTCCGGCTCCCTCAATCTCTTTGCCTCACCGTCTCGAAGGTCGTTGTACCTCAGCACCAACGGATGCTCTTACGCCATAGCCTGTTCCGCTTTGAAATCCGTCATCAAGCTGAAACGACACAGGGGAGGATGCAGTGCCGTCCCTGTCACGGCATCCCTTTTCACTCTTCGCCATAGTGAAGTAAGGACCAACGCTGGTAGGTGAAAATAACTTCTTTATTCATTAGCAAAGTAACTGCATCCTCAGCTTGCTTGTCGTGCCTGCGCATCCCCTGCCAAGTGCCAGCCTCATCAACATTCTAAGGCAGCCTTCATGTCAGGGTTCTATGACCATACCATTGTGAGGGCATAAGGGGGGGGGGTTGCAGGGAACATTCCAAGTGGAGAGATTACAACACTGATCTTTCAGCTTTTCTTTGTAATACCAGTCTAAAAAATGCCTGTGTGTACTGTAGCGGTCTAGTAGTTAGATAGACCGATGACCCTGTCCGGAAGAACCCCCACACATTGTATCACTCTCTGGCCAAGGTGTGCCCAGAGAGTGGTCGAACCCGCAACGCGGCCCGATCCCACCAGTCACCCGGTGAAACGCTCCCGGCCCGTCAGCATGGTTGAGCTTGCCGACCGTGTCACGCGGACTCCAGCGCTAATCTCAAGAGCGTTACATCGGGCACATGCAGGCGCAGCGCGGTGGGGGTAAGAAGCGCTTCCAATCATCCTCAGTCTCCCGTGCGCCTGACACATTCCACAGCGCTGTTGCTCCCGGCCTCTCCCGGTGGAGGTCACGCACAGGGAAATTAACATGGGCACGAGGCCCCTCCCCCTCCTCCTGGTTTGAGCGCGAGATAAGGAATACTGTCACACGCGCACACGCTGAGGCCCTCAATCACTACAGGGAGCAACAGTGCATATCTGTTCCTGCACACTGAGTGCCACACTGCACCACAACGTCTCCGGGGTGCCCCAAGCTGCTCCTCCAGCACCACTACATGCCCCAAGAGACTGAACTGCTGCACAGGCCAGAAGCTCAGAATTATATCAGCAGAGGGGTAAGGCAGTGTCGCAGAAGTCCCACATCCTGCCAGAAACATGTCCAACCCAGCAGCGCCAGCAGCTCAGCAGGCGGCTCCGCAGGCGCGCCCCCAGTGGCACTACAGGTAGCTCAACATTCTCAGATTGGCACACTTCCCCGTTCAGCGAGCTGATCGACCCAGCTACGCCGTCCCCCAGGTGGACTGTCTGGATTGGCCGGTTAGACAACTACTTCATCGCCATGAGGGAAACTGATGGAGCAGTGAAGAGATCGTTGCTACTTCACTTCGCAGGGGATGAGATATACAAACTGTTTGCGCACCTCCCCAACACGGGACCACCAACAGACTACGACGCGGCAGTGAGGGCCCTGAATGCCCACTTTGACCCTCAGCTAAACCCCGATTACGAAAGTTTCAAGCTCCATCAGGCACGCCAAAGAGAAGGGGAGTTGATGGATGCATTTCACGCGAGACTGCGAGAATTAGCTAGCACATGCACCGAAGATGACCAAGTCAAAGAAGTACGAGCACAAATAATCCAAGGGTGCCACCACAAAACGCTTCAGACCCTCGTCCTCCGGCAGCCGCTCATATCCCTGGAAGACATTTTGGTGCTGGCACGGTCACACGACCTATCGGAAGTCATGGCAACAGCAATGGACACCGCCCTGACCCAACCAGGGGAACAGCCGGTGACAGTGAAGACCGAGAAAGTGGACGCAATACGCATGCAACAGAGAGGAGCCCGAGGCCGGTGGCCACCCAGAAGCGCGCAAAAGTCACAGTGCGGGTACTGTGGAAGAGAGGAACACCCGCCGGAAGACTGCCCAGCACGAGGCAAAGTATGCTCAAAATGCAACATCCCCAACCATTTCGCAAGCGTGTGCCGTGGAGGCATGAAGAACAGAGGCGCCCCCGGCCGAAGACCACAGTCGAAAGCAGTCAGGCACTTGTCATTAGAGGAAATGGAAACCCTGAAGGGAAGTAGGCCGACAATGCAGCGCAGGCAGTATCTCGAAGATTCGTCAACTGAGGAAGACGGGGAGTGTCACATGATCTCGTTTGCCAGTGACCTCAAGCGAAGACGGCGACCCCAGCCAACCTGCGCCATTGAGATTGCTGGATCCCCCGTGACTGGGCTCATCGACACGGGGCGTCTGTTAACGTCATGGGGTGCCAAAAATACAAGCGGCTAAACCCGAAGCCAGTACTGTTGCCGTCACAGATGAAGATCTTCACATACGGCAGCCAAACACCGCTACCCTTGAAAGGCAAGATGCTGGTCCTAGTGAAATCGGAGGGTCATGAGATTATCACGACATTCCACGTGGTTGACCGGGAGGCGGACATACTAGTAGGGAGCCACACCGCTGAAGACTTAGGCCTCGTGACTTTTGGCAATGCGGTGAGGACACTGCAGACTGAAGAGATTCTAGAGCTGTTTCCCCAGCTGTTCAAAGGCCTAGGGAGTATAAAAAGACCACCTGTGAAACTCCATATCGACAAGGCAGTGGCGAATATCTTTCCACCTCTGACTGCTCGTAGAACAAGAATGAGACAAACTGGAGCGTCAAGGCGTCATAGAAAAGGTAACCGGACCAACCCCATGGGTGTCACCGATGGTGATAGCGGAGAAGCCCAAGCAGCCGGGAAAGATCCGGCTCTGCATTGATATGCGCATGCCCAATCAAGCCATCAAGCAGGAGAGACATATCACACCCACCGTAGACAACATCCTGGCAGACCTCAACGGTTCCCAGTGGTTTTCCAAGTTGGATCTTAATGCTGGTTACCACCAACTGAAGCTAGCCAGAGAAAGTCGGTACATCACAACTTTTTCTACTAATCTGGGCCTCCGATGTTACAAGCGGTTAAACATTGGCATCTCCTCAGCGGCGGAAATCTTCCAAAATACAGTGAAAGAAGCACTGTCTGGCCTTCATGGAGTACTAAATGTCAGCAATGACATTCTGATCCACTCCGCAACAATCGAGGAACATCATCGGCACCTGCGAGCCACTCTCCAGAGACTAGCTCATTATGGAGTAACCCTCCACAAGGATAAGTGCCAATTCTTCAAGAAGTCCATCGACTTCTTTGGTTACATCTTCAGCCACGAAGTAGTGAAGGTGGACCCCTAGAAGTCTCAGTCAATCCAACGCGCCCCAGCCCCTATGACTACATCTGAAGTGCGGAGCTTCTTAGGTATGGCAACATACTGCGGACGATTCATTCCCGACCTTGCCACCATCTTCGAGCCCCTACGGGCACTGACTAAAAAAGATGCTGTGTGGACATGGAGCCAAAAAGAGGAAGACGTGTTTCATAAACTGAAGGCAGCGTTGCAAGAGAAGACGACCATGGCATATTTTGACACCACCAAGTCAACTGAACTGATAGTCGACGCCAGCCCCGTCGGCCTAGGCGCACTGCTAACACAAGAGGCAGAGCCCGGAAAATGGGTCCCACTAGTCTTCGCGAGCAAGGCGCTTACACTCACTGAAACCAGATACTCGCAAATTGAACGAGAAGCACTCGACATCAAGTGGGCATGTGACCACATTCATCTTTACCTCAGCGGACATCCGTTCCGTGTCGTGACAGATCACCAACCGTTACTGTCACTGTTCAAAGGTACCTCGCTACATCCACCACCCCGAATTGAACGCTGGGCCATACAATTACAGCACTACCAACTAGATCTAGTGTACAGACCCGGAGCCAAGAACCCAGCCGACTTCCTCTCGCGACACCCTTCAAGCCCAGCTGATAGTGACTCCGAACAGAAGCAACACACAGAAGACTACATAAATATGATCTCCCAGTGGGCCTGTCCCAAAGCCGTTACCATCGAAGAAATCAAGAGACACACGGAGACCGACGTAGTCCTTCAGCGGGTGGTAGAAGCCCTGCGGAAAGGGTCGTGGGAATGTTTCCTACACGACGTCAGCAGATGGACCGAAACTGATCGAGCTCGATTGGGTAAAATCTGGAGGATCCGAGAAGAACTGAGCGGTGCCGACAGCGGAGTAATACTGAGGGGATCACGAATCGTAGTGCCAGCGGATCTTCAGGAGCGGTCAACTATCCTGGCACACGAAGGCCATCAAAGGACCAACAGGATGAAGTTCCGAATGAGTGAGAAAGTGTGGTTCCCTGGGCTAGAGGAAGCAGTCGAGACGGTTGTCAGGAACCGCAGAGCATGCCAGCTCACCAGTAATCAGGAAGCTCTGGCACCGATAACAACCGAAGAACCGTCCCCGTCCCATGGTCATGGGTGAGTCTAGATTTTGGAAGCTTCCCAGACGGGAGAGTGACGGCCCTCATCATTGACAGCTACACCAAGTACCCCATTGTAGAAATACTTCCGTCCACGGCGTTTAACCATTTACAGCCAGTCCTAGAAAAGGCATTTGCACTATTTGGACTGTCACAAGTAGTCAAGCCAGACAATGGACCCCCGTTCTAAGGGGGAGAGTTCAAGGAACTCCTGACGCAGCTAGGGGTAAAGCACCATCGTATTACTCCTCAATGGCCCCAAGCAAACGGCGAAGTAGAACGATTTATGCGAACCCTAAACAAGGTGTTCCGTATCACCCTGGCCGACCAAACAGATCCAGAAGCAGCACTTCAGAGATTCCTGCGAGAATACAGAAGCACCCCGCACTGCACCACCCAGAGGTCACCGTGGTCGCTGATGCTGGCAGGACCTAGGAGAGACACCCTGCCCATAGCTGATAGCTGGGCCCCAGAACCCTATGACCCAGAAGGCACGCAGGCTCGCAGATCAGCGCCCAACAACAAAGCCAATAGACGGAGAAGGGCCCATCCCCGAGTAATCCTACAAGGACAGACAGTGTTGGTGAGAAACCGCTGGAGCGGAGGCAAATTCCACACGGCATATGAACCTAGCCTATGGACTGTAACGAAGACCTGAGGAACCTACATCACGGCGGAAAAGAGAGGAGAGACAATCACCTGGAATGTGTCATGGTTCAAAAGGGTCTAAGCCCCAGAGATCGATGTGCCGGCTGGCAACCAACCAGCAGGTAGCGACACCTTCCAGGAAGAGTCTTACCTCCACCCGGTCGAAGAAGGTGGAAGAAACACAGCAACAGCCCATCCGGACCCCGAAGACAAACCAACACCCAGCTCGGGATGCCCTGAGGCAAACAGCCCAGCCGCCAGCCAACGAGTAAGACAACGAAGGTATGATCTCCGGCCTAACCCTAGGCCGAGTCAGAGACTTGCAGAATTTGCATGTTGAACTGTGATGAACGTTTTGTTAAAATCTGATTTGGGATGGGATGTAGCGGTCTAGTGGTTAGATAGATCGATGACCCTGTCCGGAAGAACCCCCACACGTTGTATCACTCTCTGGCCAGGCGTGGCCAGAGAGCTTAAATAAAGGAGCCGGGGTCGCACGGGACTTCCGGCTCACACCAGCCATGCGTGTGTACCTTATGTCTCTGGTGCTGCCATACCTGCATGCACGTTGAGTCCGCCGTGGCTCAACTCCACATGTACCATATTGCTTTTCAAAAGGTTATCTCTACTAGCGCCTTGACACCTCTGGTCAAAGTTCACGCTTTATAAGGCTAATATTCATTCATTCAGTGTAATCTATTCTTCTCAAACACATTGCACTCATTAAAATTCAGTGTCTGCATGCTCATTTTCACCATCCACTACAACTCATTACCCCTCTACCTTACCACTTCTCCACCCCTCACTCCCATATGAATCCCACATCACCTGATCTCTCCACCTAGACTGAACACAAAATAGGCATCTGAGTACTTTGACTGGCATCCTAGAGTGTCACTGGAACCTCCAGTCCGTTTGTAACTAAAGATCCTACATTACTTATCTGCTTGATGTGCACAGCACTGTCATCAGTGAGACAGAGATGCATCCTAGAGACCCTGCCACACCAGCAGCCATTTACAACGATGCAGCCTTCTCTCATACATCACAAATCATTCATCCCTTAATCTGTGCTCAGACCTGTGTGTTAAGCAATCCACCCCAACTTCCTTTTTAGGTCTCGCCTGGCGTTACCAGCGCGCATGCGCCGCCCTCGCCATGCGAGGGCTTTTTGCAATCGATACGGATTTAGAAGGGACTTGAAGCCCCCCCCCCCCTGTTTGCCATAGGTTTGCGTCATCGTTTATGGTAAACGATGGTGCTTGATTGGAAATCTGGCTTCTTGGTTACCTCTTTGTCCACTTTTAGGATGGCTCACATGGACAGGCCGATGCCATCTTTGTTCCCTTGATGTGGGAGGGTTAGGTTTATGGCAAATGCATGCTTGTGATTGGAAATTGAGCGCGCATTCCCACTTTCACTTTGAAAGCGCAGCGCTTTCAGACCGGATATCCTACGAGGTGATGCGTGTCTGGCGTGTGACTGACTGCACATGCCCCTGTCCTGCCCGCCTTTCCAAATGAAAACCTTCTCCTTACACTGCTATAGGCGAGTGCATCCTGCCTGCCAAGCGGGCGTGGCGTCGACAAATCACTGGGAGGCAGAGACGCTGCCCTCTCCCGCTTGACTTCCCCCTCCTCCTCCACAGATGTCGGCCAGCACCAGATCAGACGCAGTGGGTTGCTCGGTGACAATTTGCTAGTTGGTTGTGTTGTGTTTGTATGCGATAAAAAGGTTTGAATAAAAACACCATCAACAAGGAATCAATGCCGCATAATGGAACTTTGGGTTTGGATTGTTCAAGGTGCAGTGATTATTACAGAATAACACGACTTTAAAGCCTCCTGTGACCTGTCTTAATGTAAATACTATAAAGATATATATTTTTAATTTCTAGTTTATATTTTGTGAAAAATTAAGTGTGTTGCCGCTTATTCACCTATGTGGCACGCTAGAGACATTTACTGTGACGTCTATATTTCAAATATATTTACTATTTCTTAAGGAGCGCCGAAAAGAATCTTAGCTCGTGAAACGCGCGGTGTTGAGGGGTGATCGTGCAAGGTTGATTTGTGTGTTACATTGTATAGCGCTACAACCAAGGAACCGTCATTCAAACGCTTGCTCGCTGGCAACATATCTAGTAGCTTAACAATGCGTGCTGGCTTTCAATCTTCTCCCTTCCTTTCCTTCTAACATACTGTTTACATCTCTAGCGCTCGGAAGCGGTCAGTCCATGGAGTATTAGCGCTATACCGATAAATAAATAAATGTGAATGCAGCCTTCAGGTCTCGAGACCGAATCATGGAAGTGTCACTTCAGGTTTATTGTTTTCTGAGATCATTAATGAAAGGGCGATGGAGTTGGTGCTGTGTGCTATAACACGTTTTTAATCATCCTTTAATAAAATTATGTATCTACGCATTCGATTATTATGTAAAGCACCATCATCCCCTCCTTCCAGACACTTGCAAGCGTTTGAATGTCCTCGATCAATAATTACCTAAACTCAGTCCTGAAAGTTAGTCGTTTAGACACTCTGCGACCTCGCAGACTCTAAAGCGGCTACATATTTTTTTATTTGTTCTACTGTTTGAATATATAATTTTTATCGCGGTTGTGAACGGTTGTGAAGTATGAGGTAAAATGGGACAATTTGATCTTCGTCGCAACGTGCACTCGACTCTACAGTATTAAAAACAGGCTGTATATGTTCTTCGTTAAAATGTGTCTGTTTTGTGGCAAACTACTTTTTTTATTTTTTGGGTATGATCTCGTTAATAGGCAATAAATAAAAGATATTACTTCTATAGCACAAAAAATGGGCCATATACCCGTACTGAGAGCGCTGATACTATTATGATCATGTTTTTTATGTTTCGTTAAGACTTACCTCAGGCCTGCTTCCTGTAAAGTGCAAGTGTTTATAATACGTTAAAGTGAGCTAAATATATCACGTAGGATGGGGGAGGGTCACAAAACAGGTTCAGGGGTCCTTCGACCTCAGACACTCTGCTGTTAGACTTGGGGAGGGGTATCTGACAGGGGTGCGGGGTCTGCGGGTCAGAGGTGGGGCCCCATATTTACCATCTCGCAGACGTGCTCAGTTAGTACAGCCTCAGAGGTTTTATGACCATCTGATCACACATCAGGCAGGGTAATGTACACGGCTTGGAAATCTATGTGTAATCAGGCAGCATGCACTGACTCAGGATTTCATCCTCCTGGGGTCGATATAAGTGAGTAGCATTTGAGGCGGATGATACTAATGCGCCTGTTGTTTTAAATGTAGGCAGGTCGTTTCGAGTCGAACTGGGAAAAACTGTATATTCACTATGTTTGCAAGTTCAGAATTCTTCACCTGAGGAAATAAAAGTTTATGTTTGTATGCACGTGTGCGTGTAAGAAGAATCTCTAATATATGGACAAGCACATAACTATCTCTTAACCTTATGTACTGGTACTGGATGTATAGTTAGTTTACTAACTGTCAGTTGTGGCTCCTAAACAAGCGAACTATGATCCCAGCTAGCCCGCTTGACCAAACTGTGTGATCCTTGGAAAATCGTGGTCGCAGTTGCTTGCAATTGTAATAAAATAACTCTGCGACTTTCTTTGAGTAAGACAATTCATTGTAAGAGCAACAGAGCTCAGTGGTTCGCATTTAATTTAATCGCATTTTCTTAGGACGGAAGTCTAGCAAACAGAACGAAAGAAACAACAGTATGTGTGTGTTTTTTAAATGAACTCGGCAAAGCATCTGAATACGCCAAGTGTATGTTTCATTACAGCAAGCTGACTCGCTGTAACATTGGCGCGCATTTAGATACACTCATGCTAGTAACTCGGCCTGAAGCAAATATAGCGCCTTCATTATTAATGGAGGATGTGGCATAAGGGTTGCTGACTTTTGCAATGGGGGAAGCAGGTTCGAGCCTGACATTGGCTCAACATCCCGTGACTCTGGGCAAATCACTTAATCTCCCCATGCCTACCAAAAATGAACGTGTACTTGTGTAACATTACTGGTGCTCATGTGAAGCCAGGGCTTTAAGTGGGGCGGGTCTTGCCGGTGCTCAGCACCGGCAGTTCTAAAAAGTAGGTGCCGAGATGGGTCCCTAACGGGCTGTCAATTTTCGTCCTCACCCTCCGTGAACAGATACATCTTAACTCTGTGCCACTGCTCACTGCCTTTAAGATAACTTCTAAGAGACTCGTTATAGTTCTTTCACAGTCTCATAATTTGAAAATGGAAGCATTTTCAATATTATATATGCAATGAAGCCATAGTTGCTGCTTATTTATATTATGCAGCTAACAACCATTGGCAAAGCCAATAGTCCTGGCTTCTTGTAGGTGTAATGTTACTTGCTGTAGTATATATCTGGATGCAAGGATAGAAACAGCAAAATGCCCGACGGGTGGCACACTATAATAAGCACAGATGTTTAGCGTGGGTATGTTTCAACCACACACTTAATTACATCGGCCATGCCCCAGAGACCCTCCCCAGCTTTTTCATCCCACTTAAAGCACTGTGTAAAGCTCTCCAATCCTTTCGGGTCGAGTCCATGCTATATAAAACTGCAAAAAAAATAAATAAATTGGCATATACACTGCTTGCTGACAAGGCCTGGCTTCTAAGTGCTGTAGTAGCAGATGCCGCATCTGAGATGCGGCTATTTACACAAATCATTTGTACGGCAGAAGTGAAAGGTTGAGCCAGCCGTGGCACAGCCCGAGGCCTGTACTATAAACGCACATCACTGCAGCATGTGCACTAATCCTCTGAATGTCCTTACTCCATGTCATTATGTTAGCATGGGGGCTAAAAAAATACGACGTCAGATTGTGTCACCTCCTCGCTGGGAGACAACGGTGCACCCTCAATGCTGCTTTATCTTTTTTTTTTTTTATTCTTTTTTTTTTTTTATGCTGTCAGGTACATCTTAAGGAACTAAATTCGTACATTATATTACAGTATATTCTTTAGGTTCACAAATGACATTAAAGAAAAACTTCAAATTAAATTGTTTTCACTTTTCTTACGAGTACAAACACAAATTAGCCAATTCCTGTTCTGCTTTACGGCTCCCCGTGGCTTCTTTTAAGCCAGTTTGTCATGGTGCCCAGATCTTATCCCCTTTCACTCTAGCTCGGTGACCCTTGTTCTTATAGAGAGCCATTTCCAGAGCATGTATACTCAATAAACGATGAAGCCAGGCAATATATCCAGGTGGTTTCGAGTCTTTCCATGCTGTAGCTATCAATAATCTTGCTACCGCTATTGTAACAAACACAGTCCCGATGTGGTGATGCTAACCCAATTCGACTATCATATCCAAATAGCATCAGAGGCGAGCTGATAACAATCGCACAGTTAATTGATTCTTGTCAGAATTTCTCTATACCCTTTTTTAACGGAATCAAAGATTTGCATGTGTAAAACATATGTATAATATCGGCAGGGTTAAACTGGCATCTAGGGCATTGATTGGTCTCTCGTTTCCTCCAACCAAAAATTTTGCTGGAGTATAGTATAGGTTAAATAGGGTTTTATAGTGTTGTGCTTGAAGGTTTGCCGCCAAAAATATATTTTCCCCTAATTTTAATGACATATCTAAATCTATGTCATCATCCCCTAACTTTAACGCCCACCTTGACTCAGTTTTACCTAAATTGTCGGGTATTGTTTCTATCAGTATATTATAAAAGTCCCCAATCCGCCCTTCCCCCCGGTATAGCTTGTCCATTAGTGGTATTGCTTGAAGGTAATCATGTCAGGCACCTCAATTTTTTAAACACCCCCTTATTTGAATATATTTAAAGTACGGTCTGCTATTAATCCCAAATTTCAGAACTAATTCCAGAAACGGTAGTATTTCTAATTTATCATTGAGTAAGTTCACGACCCGATGGATACCAGCCTGCGCCCACTCTCTAGCCATACTATCCGATAACTCAGCTGGAAAAGACGAGGTTCCCCATAATGGGGTATATCTATTACACTTGGGGATTTTCATAATCTTACTTTAATCCATACCATTCTGGCTGCCTTCAAGCACTTGAAGCAGACTTTTTTATATTAGCTAGGCTCAAGCTGCCTAAGAAAAAGTCCTGTTGCTTCCTCCTCAATAGCTAGCTGATATATAGATGGTAAACCATCCTCCCGCGCAGAAATATCTGCGGACACCTATTTGTTGCAGAAAAGCTGCCAAATAATAAAAAAAGTTAGTTTGGAGCAGCCCAGCCACCTCTCTCCCGCGGTAGGGTTAATGTTCTCAAAGCGTGTCTTGTTTTTTGGTAGTTCCAAATAAAATTTGTAAAGTTAGAATTCATTTTCTGGAATGTATTACCAGCCAGTTCTAAAGGGATAGATCGGAATGGGTATAGTATTCTGGGAAAGATCTTCATTTTTAAAACATTTACTCTACCCACTATCGTCAGGTGCTGTTTATCCAGCCATCGGAGCTCAGAGGTAACCTCCTCCAACACTAGATCAAGATTATTTGCCCACAATATATCTAGCTCAGGTCCCATCCTTACCCCCAAATGCATTGCTGAGTCAGTCTGTCGCTGATCCTGTAAATTGCACTGTCTTGTATAGATTATCTGCGTCTTTTCTTTGTTCAAACAGTAGCCTGACCTGCTCCCAAATTTATCCGCCATACTCTCAATTTCTAATATTGCCATTGCTGGGTTCAACGTAACCACAGCGATATCGTCCGCATATGCGAGTACCTTTGTCTCATATCCATTTATTTTATAGGGTTCGGTCACAGAATTCTGAATTATCTGATTAATGAACGGATCAAGATATATGGCGAAGAGAATTGGGGAGCATGGGCATCCTTGCCTAGTACTTCTTGCCACCATTATTGGGTCTGACGTCTTTCCCATCACCTGTAACCTGGCAAACAGTTTATGATACATCGCCTGAATAGCTGTAATCATTTTAGGGCCAAATCCTCTCTCCACTAAGGCTCTCCACAAATACTGCCATGTCAACCTATCGAAAGCCTTCTCGGCATCCAAGAGGATCACAGCCAGTCCGCCCCCCCAGCCCCGGCTATATCTAGTAGAGAGATTGCCCGTCTGATATGATCGGTTGATCCCCTGCCAGGTAGGAAGACATGTTGCCATGGCGAAACCAATCTGGCTATGACCCTCTGAAGCTGAGTTGCTAAAATTTTAGAGTACACCTTCGCATCCGAATTTATCAGTGAAATGGGGCGATATGAACCAGGGAGTGTCGATGGTTTCCCCTACTTATGAAATATTATTATGTCCGTTTCCTGTCAAGACTTGGGTGGGATTCCTCGATATTGGACATCTAAAAAAGGATCCTGAAGTAATACAGCCAGATCAATTTGGAGTATTTTGTATATCTCCAGTGGAATTTCATCTGGGCCTGCAGCTTTCCCAGAAGAAAGAGAATTTAGGGCCAACACAGTTTCTTCCAGGGTGATCTCTTCTTCCAGCTCCAAGCATATGGCAGGATCTAGTCTGATAAACTATGGATACTCCCCAGCATAACTGGTTGAATATCGCTGGGATCCAATTGATTCAGCCTACTATAGAACTGTTAAATAAACTCCATTATCTTGGCAGAAGTAGTTTCCATCTGCCCCTCTGAGTTTTTAATTTCCGATCAATGCTGTTTTGTCAATGGAAAGTAGTATTAACAGAAAACTAGAACACAACTTGTATAAGAATTATTTCTATAGAATTTTTTCATTATTAGAAGTATCGGCTGTCCCGTGAAACACGTAGAGAGCAGCATGAGCAGAGCTGGCACTGGGTCAGAGCTGCCCACGTGCCCTTACGGCATAGCGTGGTACTGCAGCTGGGAGTGGGGCGCATGCGCCGGGGCTCAGGCGGAGCGCGAGCGCCTGCACTTGTCTTCAGTGCCGCCGGAGTGGAGGAGTTCACCACTAGGCGGCGCTGCGTGCACAGGGTCGCCAACGCCCAAACCCGGTCCTGCACGGTGTCCTGAGGCACCAGCGTCCTTTTAATTACATTGTCCTATAGCGCTAAACTACCCACAGGGTTTCAAAACGACTCCCATCGATGCTTGAAAGAACAAGCATTGAAAATGCAATAGGTCTCGCCTTTGATTAATTTAAAGCCATTTGCTTTGCTAATGGTATTGTATAGCAAAGCAAATGGCTTTAACCTAATAAAAGGCGAGACCTATTGCATTTTTAATGCTTGTTGTTTTAGCAAGTGAGTGAAACCAGTTAAAACGCCCCCTCCCCCCCCCCCAAGGAAACAGACATATTATATCTACGAGACAGTGCAGAGTGTGTTTTGAGACTGCAGTAATCTGTTGTTAGTTGTTCAAGCAGTCTTTGGAAAAGGATTGAAACACTCGTTTTTTGGCTAGGAGAGGGATTTGATTAAGTGCTGGAAAAGCAGTATTGTTAGAGGGCAAAGTTTAGGCCCTTACCTGCAGAAATCTAGAGTGTGGTTTGAGTTTGTCTGTCTGCTAGGAGATTCTGAATTGAGGAGCAGCTTCCTGACCCCTGCCCAGCAGCCTGAGGTCACAGGCACCTTCTATAAGCAGCTATTGGTTGCTACATCTGTGCACTGATTGGTGGCTGTATCTGATGTTTCTATTGGATTAGGGTTAGTGTTCTAATTGGATAATAAATCAAGGGTTCTGATTAATTCCTGGGTCAGTTATTTTTATTGGATGTAGGGCTTAGTGTTAGTGATCTGATTGGTGGATAGATTTAGAGGTTTCTGATTGGTTCCTAGGCCTAGGGCTTCCATTGGGTGTAGGGTTTAGAGTTTTGTGCATGATTGGCTGCTGGGACTAGAGCTGGGACTAGGGTTGGGGCTAATGGTTTTATTGGGCCTAGGGCTAAGGGTTTGGTTTCTGATTGGCTACTGGGACTAAGGCTGTGATTGGCTATAAGAGGCTGGTCTCCTATTAGTCCTAGGGCTTATAGCTAGTGTTGTCACTGGTTAGGGTTAGGGCTAGGGGTCACATTGGCACCTGATTCCTAGGACTATTTAAGGTCAGGATTCTGGGCATCTCAGCATGGGCAGAGAGGCTAGGGGCGGAGATAACAAGTGCAGTTGCCTGTTTGAGCCTGTTCGCGACTGGTCGGGACTAGGGCCAGGAATGCTGCCCAAATGTACATACATTAACACCCACTCTACCCCATCCACAACTAAATTAACACACTCACAGCACATGAACTCTACCATTTACTACAAACTTTCCCTTGACAAAGTCCAATGTCTCAGCACCCACTACGAAACCCCAGAAACCACACCTATACACCCTTCTATCCCAGCTACCACACATTTGCACTATCACTTACAAACAATACACAACTCTGTCCTATACCACTAACCAATACACTCATCACTTACACACCCCAGTTCCACACCATATTTAACTGTATCCCACCCTGACACACACTCCCTGCTCTAACAGACCCCTCTTTGTCACTAACACACCTGTACTTATTCCTCCTTCATTTCAGTCACCAACACCCTCCTCTTCATTCTACTACAATAACACAACCGCACAACACTTACACTTCACTGCGCCACACATATTAGCTCTTTCAGCAATCAAATCTACCACAAGCACTCTTAGCTGTAGTTCATCCCCTCTTACACACAACATACACTCTACTCACAAACATATCACCACGCCCTTTACCTTACAACTTCCACTCATCAACAGTACTCTACATACAAATCCTTCTCAGAAAACATATACATCAGCACCTCCTTCCATTACTTCGCAAAAATAAAACATATCACATACACCAGCACAACAAAATCGCGCATGCACAACACCTCATAATACTTTCCATCACAAACTACAAACATACACCCACTCCCACCTTCCTGACTACACAAATGTCCCCGTGGTTAGAAATCCTTGACCCGCAGTAGACACCTTCCTACCTGCCTACGTCAGTCACTTCTCTCACCTCGCCTGAACCGCTTCTAAGTCTCCGAGGAGCTCTCAGTTCAGCTGTTTCCAATTTCAACTTGAAGCGGCGAGAGCAGCTGAGCGCCTGCTCTCCCTAATGGCTCTTTGGCCTGTGATACGGCCGGCGGGGATAGGCTGCTTCATCACCCAGGCACGGTGGAGGACGATTGAGCGGCCGGGGGATCGGCGGCCGGGGGCATCGGCGAAGCAGTGAGAAGCAGAAACTCTGTTGTGGGTGGGCCATTGGTGTCTCCCCCTGCTCACCCAGATCAGGAAGCGTCTGCCAAGACTGAGGGCACCGAGAGGAGCTCGAGGTGGCGCCCAGGTCCACGGCAGTGAGGCTGCTTATTTGAACAGGTTAGCCGAGATGACGGAGCCGCGCCAGTCAATGGTATCGGACTGTGCCACTGCAGACACCCTGAGGCCACAGCTGAGGGGAGGCCACAAGTGAGTGGAAGCCCGAGAAAGACAGATGCGAACGCCGTGAGGGGAATGGCCAGCAGCACCACCAGGACTACGAGTCCCAGCAGCCCGTGGGGCCAGTGACGCCTCTTTCTGCGCCCGTAGGCGCATTAAAACCTGTGGTGGGCTCCAGCAGCACCAAGCCCGTGTCAGAGACTGGAAGAGGCTGGGCTGGGCCGCGTTATTGTCATCAGTTGATCCAGTGGACTTCTAATGGACCCTTGTTTGGACTGTAACAGCAAGTTATGAGGACATAACGCAGCTATTCTAATAATTGTGAATACTGTTACATGGCTCAGAAAACAATGAGCAAACGCAAGACACTAACAGGGTAGGGGGTTGTGGAGACATTGGATGCCTTCTTACAAAGGGCTGAGTCTGCTCTTATTCATGAAATCGCTCTCACTGAGCGCAGACTGTCTCTAGAACAACAACGCCCCCCAATTCAGCTTGCAACGCCTGGCCCAATCTATCTCACCACCGACGAACGACCGGCTTAACTTCGTACATGAGTCAGAGTCTATTGACAGCCCTAAGGCAAGTGACATTCCTACTAGGCAAAAGGTAACAACTAGAGCTCAAAAAGTTAAAATCAGCCAGGGGAGCAGCCCTGCACCCCCGTCCAAGAAAAGAAAGGGACAGGGTCCCAATAGGCAAACTCAAACACCCCCCCCCCCCCAAGAGAGGCAGTAAAACGAAAACTACAACTGCAGAGGTGGAGGAGATTAGTCCGGAACCTAATTTGGCTCACAGACATCCCACCCCATGATGAGTCTCTTTGTTTTCAATGTCTTGATGGCTGCACCCTTTACAATTCTTTTTTTTTAACCCCTTACATGCTTATGACGAGCCCAGCTCGTCATGAGGCACAGTGGAGCTGTGCTCATGACGAGCTGGGCTTGTCATAACGGCTGCGCTCCGCCGACGCGCGATTGATTCCCCGCCTGTGCAGGAGAATCAATCAGTGGGCGGAGTCGTGACAAACCCAGTTCGTCATGAGCACAACTCCACTGTGCCTCATGACGAGCTGGGCTCGTCACGAGCACCGTGGCGCCGCGCACCCCCCCCCCCATGCCATGGGGGAATTACCCCCGCGACAAAGGGGTTAACTCCACCCCAGGCTATTGATAATGGGGAGTTTTGGGCAAAAATGGGTCTGGTTGTTTCAGCTTTATTGAACCCGCTGGTGCCTAAGTTATCATCACTTGATGCAAGCTTAGATAAATTGGAAAAGCTCGTGGGCGGTACCCCTCCTTTTCTGACTAACACATGTCAATGCAGAACTAAGGGGTACAGAAACGAGGGAGTTATGTCAACTCGGGGATACTTCTCGGCAAGGAAACAGGAAAGCACCTCAAATTGCCTCCTTAAACCCCTCACTTCAATCTCACAACTCTTTTAGGCTCTGGAACATCGCATATAGGCGAAGCACCCCTTACTTGTAAGCAAGCAGATGCAGCACAGAGCACACCTACTATCCAAGAGCGATTGATGAATATTTAAAAAGATCCCCTCCCCGCCAGGCATAACCATGTACGTACAGAGGGAGCCCAGATTTGAAGTCACTCAAAACAGCAAAAGCAACATTGGGGTAACTTGTCCTGCTCAAATAATCTACACATTCCCCCTGAAGCAACGCCCTAAACCATCGTTCTGGCTAATGTCCCTCCTTTGCCGAGTGGCGTTATGGAACACTGGTCAACACTGAGAAACAAATCACTGCATGTACTGAGCGCAAGGACGGGATTATCTAACCAGCTCTTCGCCGAGTTTAAAGATGGTACAGCGGATTGGGTGGATAGGAAGCTCTAAAAAGTCCCTTGTAGGCGAATGCGTAGTTTTAACATTTGGGTCACCAGACCTGGTCCGAACCATTCTAGATAGGGCGGGAAAATGACCAGTCAGCACTACGGTAATTAATATTCTACCCCTGGGTTTTTTCTATAAACCTATTGGTTTCCCACAGTTTATGCCAGGGGTAGATAGAGACGGGGATTGGAGACAGCCTAGGTTTTCTATTCCAGTCAGTAACCATTTCAAAGTTCTCAACACGTTAGAGGATAATGACTGACTGATACCACCAAATAGGTGGTTAAATACCGAAGTGGACCCACCCAGGGGCTATGAGGCTGTTATACCTTTATCCAACTACAACAACAAGAGGCCTCACTTCTTAGGTTACCCTGTGCGATAAATGAAAGGGAGGTCACTGAGGGAGATGCTACGAGCAGTACAATAGTTACCCTCTTGTAACCATGTGATTTAACATCCGAGGCCCAAGCACAACCATGTATTAACAGCCCCCCACCTGACCTTGTCTCCTCAGAGAATTATGCTGAGCGGTGTTTGTTTGCCATGCAAGGTTATTTCTTGAAACATTGCAGGGCTCCGTAGTAAGATAGATAACCAAACATGGAGTGATTTCATCTCTGCTCATGATATAGTATGGTTTCAGGAAACATGGGTTAGAGAACCAATTCATATAAAACACTACACAGTAAAGGAACGAGGGGGTAGAGCGAAGGGAGGGCTCTACGTGTATATCTCAAATAAGCTCACAGTGGATAAAATAGAGCCAAAATTGGGGAACACCTATTATCAGTTGGTAAAATTACATCATAATTCGACGTATTGTACTATCATGGTTAATTTTATAATAATATCTCCCCTGATAACTTTGGCAATGTTATACGAAATCTTGATAGCGACCTCAACCTCCTGATTAATGCCAGCACTAAAGAGACAATAATAATCTTTGTGGGTGATTTTAATTGTGCTTTATGTACACATGAGTATAGTAGGATTTGTGTCAATAATGACGATTATGGTATATGTGGTACCCATTTTTGTCTTGCACCGACGGGGGAGATGTATAATGAACTGATTGTGAGTACTGAGCTTGGTTTCGTGAATGACCTAATGGCTAGACCTTTTCTGATGCCTTATACATTCAATGGAAGAGGCTTATCCTCAATAATAGACTATATATTGGCTTCACTCAATTATACATCTAGGTTGCTCTCTTTTACGGTTGGTGACAATCCCATCAGTGACCATTTCCCCTTATGTCTAGAGGTCAACTTGCCCTTATATAAGCAAGCTAGGCCCGATAACGCCATACAGTTGACGGGCAAGGTAATACTCAATAGAACCAATGGGTACACCCTGCTATCCTTAAGCAGTTAGTAAAAAAATGTAAAACAGCTTTTGATAATTGTTTGAGTGAAACAGCCCCACAGGTTGATATTTTATTGTCTTTTCAGCAAATAGCAGCCGGGGTCAAGGAGCTATTATTTGTACAATCCCGCAACAAGGCTAAAAAACAGGGGTAGTTTAACTCAAAATGTACACAAGCACTTACCAAGCTAAAGCACGACCTGGGCAGACAACCGAGAAACCTCATTAAGGTCAGACGGGCAAGATTAGATTACAGACTGGCTCTCAAGGAAAGGAGATGTGCACAGAGAAGGGAAGCATGGGAATCCCTCCACAGTGCGGCACAAATGAAAGACAGTGCTGCCTTTTGGAAAGTGGTGAAAACCCCGTTTTTACAATCCACAGGCGGCCCCGCAATAGAAATCGCTATACCTGAGGAGTCATGGACCAAACACTTCTCAAAGGTGTATAATGGGCAAACAAATTCTTGCCTTCCCGTTATCGATATGCCAGTGGAGACGATTAATTATGCAGACTTACGGTTCACTTTGGGGGAAGTGGAAAGAGCCCTGTTAGCAAGCCAGGGTGGTAAGGCGCCTGGCCCAGATGGAGTACCCGTGGACTTGTTTAAGTCAAATATCGTCCTCTGGGGGCCCATCATAACACAAGTTATTAATGCCAGCTGCATGTCCCCTATGCCAAAGACTTGGGCAGAATCCATTAGGGTCCCAATTTTTAAAAAAGGGGACCGAGGTGATCCCGGTTGTTACAGGCCTGTTTCCTTAATAGATTCAATGGTAAAGGTAGCGGGACGCGTTATCTTAGAACGCCTGCTAGCCTGGGCAGAAGAGAACTTGGTCGTATCAGATATACAATATGGTTTTAAAGAAGGCTTAGGGACGATTGAGCAGAGCCTAAATTTGGCCTTACTGAGAGGTAAATATATAAGAGCCAAAAAAGGTAGTTTTTACCTGGTTTTCGTTGACCTTACAGCGGCATTCGATTCTGTAAAACATGACAGACTGTGGGAGGCTCTCGGGTTTCTTTGGGTTGATCCTCATATTATCCTTTTTTTAAGGCACTTGTATGGTGATGCAATGGCGAGAGTGCACTTTGGTCTGGGTGGCGAGCTCACATCTGCCTTTCCCGTCAAAAGGGGGGTCCGGGAAGGTTGTGTGCTAGCCCCCTTCCTTTTTAATTTATATATTAACGGATTGTCCCCAGCACTCCTTAGACATCATCAAGACTTTAACTCTATGAATGGACGCCCTATACATGCTCTCCTCTACGCAGATGAGGCTGTGTTAATGTCAAGAATTCAATTAGGCCTCCAGAGGGTTTTAGCTAGTTTTAATGCATTTAGGGAGGATCTTGGTCTTAAAATTATTATTTCTAAGACCTATACAATGAGCTGTGGACGTGAACCCCAGAGGATGAAAAGTATGTTTGTGGACAGGCAAAAATTAGAATAGACTAAGGGTCTTTCTTATCTCGGCATTTTATTCCATCAAGGCGACTCGTGGGCTCAAGCCATTCTTGTAAAAAAAACTGGCACTCGTCAAGACAACAGCCGCCTTGGCATCTTTCTCTAGAAAATTGGGAAGGAAGCCGCCAGGGGAGCTCATCCAAATTTACAAGGCAAAATGCATCGCTAACGTGATATATGGGGCAGGTGTATGGGGTTTTGTTAATACCTACCCCATACAAAGCGTGGAAATCTCATTTTTAAGATATATTTTATCGATACCTGCCAGCTCACCATCTTATGCCTGCCACGATGAACTGGGTCTTTCGTTCATCTCTGATCTTATTAAGTTAGAACCAATTCTCCTGTGGCACAGAATCTGGACAAAGGATCAACCGAAGCTTAATAGGGAGATCCTACAGGACTGCCTAAAACTAGAAGGGGTTTTAAAGATCCCCTGGGTAAAGTATGTGCGTGACTTTATGAATGATATTGATCACCCGGAATACTTTACTGATCCTAGGTCCATACAGGAAATTTCTAGAAAAGCCCTAAGAAAGGAGTGTCTTAAGCTATTGGCCACAATAAGAATGACAGGAGAAATTGTTAAACTCAGTGTAAGGCAACATCAGTTAATTGTAACCACCTTTAAAATGGAACCTTACCTTACTTTTGTACCTGGCACTTGGGACAGGCGGTTATTAACTTGGTTCAGGCGGGACATTATTTACATATTCGTGACCTTTCCTAAAATCAATGATTGGTCACAGGTATTGCGTTTATGTCCATGCGACAATCACTCTACGCAGTCCACCATTCATCTGGTTTTATTTTGTAAATTTTATATAGTTTCGAGGAAAGCATGGATTTTACCGATTTTAAAACTACAGGGACTGTGGCAATGCCGCTCAGCATTGACTAGGCTACAGTTTTTAGAGAATGAAATAACTGCCTGGTGCTTAACTATGTTCTTCGAGAAGGTACGTGCACAAAGGAAAATAATGACAATGAATTACCTATAGTAGAATTGACTTTTGACATTTTTATGGTTTTTATTATTGCAGTTGTAACATTATTTGATATTTTAATGTCTTTATTTGGATTGCTGTTTTTATGCTTGTAATTTTGTGATAGTATGCAAGTTTGTTTTTATTCTTGTGCTTTTATGATTGTTACAACAGCAGTCGAATAAAGCTTTCCTTGGCTTGACTTGACTACACAAATGATATACACCATAAACAAACTACAATCCCAAGCTTTCTCTCTTCCCCCACACCTTACACATAAACAGCAAACAGCAACTTTCTTTTAATCGCCTCTCATCCATTGGACCATTTAGAACCTTACTACATGACCCACGTGCTGTACCACCACCCCTAACTCATACACCGTGTGCCATAAACTGACAACACACAAAATAAGCAACATGCCACTCCACACAACTTTGCTTCTCCATATCTACTGCACAACAGTCACATCTTCCCCCATCTGGGATTTCCACGTGCGTCCAGGCTACCATCTCTCTTGTTCTGTCCAAACTCGATTACGCAAATAGCCTCTTCAACGGATCACCTTTAACAACTATGAAAAGTCTACAACGGATTCAGAACTCAGCTGAAAGACTACTCTTACATATATTATTATTTCTATTATTATTATTATTAGCGTATTTGTACAGTGCATAGCTGCACCAGCGACGGGGCGTCCCAGCGCTAAAGCCACAATCCCACATCTCTGCTGCCTTGCAAGCCCTACATTGGTTACCAGTTGCCAGAAGATACACATTTAAGTTGCTTTGTATCACCCACAAAGCAATGCATGGAACAGGACGCTCTTCATCAGGAATAAATTCACCAAATAACATGCAACAAAGGAACCTCCGCTCTAGATTGGCACCTCGCCTTAAAATACCACCCTACAAGAAAAAAACCATGGGTGGCAAATCCTTCTCTGTTGAAGCAGCCAAACGATGGCACTCTTTACCTCCATACATAAGTTACACAGATAACCACCTTATCTTCAGAAGTCTACTCAAGAGTTGTCTCTTCCCCACATAACCACCATAATCAAACATAAATATACAACATATCCTTCTGTATATAAGAATTTATTTGGGCTACATATATGTCCCTACATATGTGTATTGCTTTGCATAAATGTGTATAATAATTATGTTTTAAAAAATATAGATATTCGTTAGTTCTGCTTAAAAAATGTACATATTACTTATAGTTACAATATTCTATGTTTTAACATGTATATAAGTGACTGCATAAATAAGTAAATCTTTTATCATAACTAATTATCTACAGTTGCTTCACTATTAAATTACAAAAAATAAAAACAAATAAATTAATTTAAAGTACAACAACACTTAAAAGCCGGAGTTTTATTAAATGCAACCCTAATCTACATATATAGCCTTCCCTAGAAAAATATACATATACCTTCCATGTAGTTATGTTTCTATATATTTATTACTTTGCTTCTAATTCAGAATATCTAATGCACTACTCTATATCTCACCCTATATCTCTTGCAATATTTCCTCTGCCTCAACTCTCTGACTAATCTCAAACCTCATTCACTACTCTGTCGAAAAAAACTACCCAATTTCTCACCCCATACCTCTATCAATGCATCCTCAATCTCCACTGTCTCATTCAACCCAAAACCCATACCACTACTATGACCCCCAAATAACCCTTTCTAGACTCTTCCCTCCTCTACCCCTCCTTGCATCAGCTCATACCTCTTTTACTATTCAGATCTCCCAGACAAGCCTTACTCAACCCTTCCCTCTGACTCTTCCCACCCCACCTCCCCATTACTCCCCCCAAACCCCCTCCTACTGCAATGAACTCCAAAAACAAAATAACAAATTCTAGACCATTCTCTCTTCTATCCCACCACTATTCCTTCTCAATCCAAAAACCAGACTAACATGCCCGCCACTCAAATGAATGTCATAGTTCCCTATACTACTTCCCCACCAATCCTGTTTCCACAGTAGCGTGCTACTCACCGAATAGCACTTCAACACCTCATCAGGGGTAGCAAGTGCTATATAAAAGCAAACATTTTCCTCTTCTATCCCTCCACTATCCTTCTCAATCAAAATAACAGACTAAACATATCAACCGCTCAAATTGCTTCCATATTTCACTATACTAATTCACCACTAATTCTTTATGGGTTCCAGAGTAGGGTGCTACTCGCCGAAACAGCACGGTGATGCCTTGTCAGGGGTAAAAAGCGCTATATAAATGCAGTTGCAATACAATTCAATACAATAAAGGAGGTGGAGTTAGCATTCTCCTCAACAAATTATTTGCCACCCTCCTGATAATTGAACAACTGCACCCTTTACATCCTTTGAACTTGATTCCACCTCAGTCCCTGCCTCATTCAAATCAAATGTGCAGCACTTCACCCCCAGACAGGCTTCAATGACTGTTTCTCAGAAGATGTTAACAGTCCTGCCAAGGACCACAAATCAGGAGTTAGACTAATGCATTTTAGTGTGGTGATCCGTATCACCACACTAAAATGCACAGTCACGCATTATAGCGTGTCCTCGATGCTACCTGTGCTGAGGCAGAAAGAAACAAGCGAGACCTCTGGGATCTTTGCAAGCGCTCTCTGATACAGAAGCTCTCATTGTGGAAGCAGACAGAGTGTGCGACTGTCCGGGTACACTTTTGAAAAGGCTCGTTAATCAAAATATGTCAGGAGTGGGTCGCGCCATCCTGGGACTCAGCTGCGCTGGCAGCATAATTTAAACAACTGCTGCTGCCACTTCAGACGGCAGCATTCACGTGACATGGCATCATGTGATACCCATAATCACCCAGTTCTTTTGTCCGATTGCCGACAGCCTGTTGGCAGCAAGTTGAGCGGCAGTTATGTTTCTATATTTTGACGCAGCTGAGTGCTCTCACCCCTGCCTGCGCCCGACTCACCAGTTTAATTGGTGCCACAGTGTCACCCTCTTGGGCGACCATTTATTCATTGGGTGACCAGAGCTATCCCAGAGGCTACAGCACATTCATTTGACCTGAATGTCTCCCTCTGGTGTGTACCAGCATGCTGAAAGACTCTGTAGCGGCCAGTTTTCCTCACTCAGGTATGTGTGATTATTATTGTATATTTAAATATAATAATTATTTACAGCGTGAACTTCAGCCTGTAGCTCACTGTTCACCTCGGGTTGTTGTGGCGCCCCGGCGGGCTGGGCTCAGCTGACAGGCTCAGTCACTGTATTGATTAATATTAGCAGTTGAGATCCGCGGTTGGCACCACTCAGCTGGTAGTTTGGGTGGACAGTTTTGTTTTCAGCACAACAGGCCCTTTAGTTTTTTCCATGTGCGATGAACATCTGGGTTTTTCTGGTGATTAAACTATGTAACCAGCCGCGGTCCATGCAGGTAACAGCGTGGGGTGGTGGAGCCGTGTAAGGGGGGATTTCGAGGGACGATGCAGATGGAAAATTAAATAAATAAATAATTTTCCCTTGGCATCGTTCCTTGAAATCCCCCTTACATGGCCCCACTGCTCCACCGCTGCTACTTGCATGGACCGCGGCTATGTGTAACCTAGGGGCATTGTGCGAAAAGGCTATTTCAGGTACAAGAAATGTTGGGGCACATACTTGCCTTCGTTATATCCTTATGAATTTGCCATCCGGGACACATTAAGGAGTTGCCCGTACTGCAAGTTTTTCCATTTGCCTGGCCTTGACTGGTTTGACTGGTTAACTACTGAAGCTGGGTTTTTATCTTGCATATTAATCTAAAATTCACGGAGAAGCATAGAAATACTAGTTACTGCTTTGATTTTCCTTGCAAGAAAGTGTCACTCGTTTGGCGGCAGAATGTCAGTTATATGCACACTGAAAGCACCAAAATGTCACACATAAGCAGTCTGAAAACTTGGCAGCTATGCTGGTCATAAGAATTAAACACTCACTGCAGTGTTTGATTGGTTTATTGTCTGTCCAGTCAGGTGCTGCTTGCCATAGACTAGTAAGTGCTACTAGTACCTTCTCCAATCCTTATTTAATTCACTTTTACTTTTAGTGCGTCATGATCATGAGCCAAAGCAAACTGGGCACTAGGCTAGTGCCCTTCCATTTCTGGCACTTTGAGCAGTTTTAAGATATTCTTAGTATTTCTCATTGCTCAAATGGGTGTAATTTCTGATATTTGTGTTTCCCTCATTTTCATTGCTTGATTTTGCTTGCGAGAAAGTGTCACTCTTAGTCATTGAATGTCACTCTTAATTACACTGAAATTATGAAAATGTCACACATAAACAATCTGAAACCTTGGCAGCTATGTGTCAAACATTTCATTGACTTATTTCAACCCATCAACCGCCTAAGGCAATTTGAAGACTTCAACCTAAACCTTAATTAAAATTTATAGAAAACTTTTATTTCACAGTTAATCTTTGATCACTCGCCGGTTAACATAAACTGCTAACCTGCACATAAAAAAACTATAGAGTATGCTAGTTTTTCAAATGTAACCTTCTGTTCACCTATCATTATTCCACCCCCTCTGACCATGAGCTAATATATATATTTGTTTAAGTTCATCCTGGTCCCTCTCAAGCATATTATCTCTACTGTCCCATGATGAAAGCATGTAACAAATGTCTTCCCTGCTTTACTGCACCAAATCTACAATTACCTAATATATCTTGAGCACATTGCATCTTGTCACCAATTCAACAAAACTCCTTATTATGTTTTTGAAACACTCTACCTCATACACACATTCTCTCCTTCTACTCAGCAACCACATCCTTACATCATACCTGACACTCGGTCAATGAGAGCACACAGAGGGCCAAATGTACAAAGCATTTTACCATTCGCAAATGACCCATTAGGCCTTTTGCGACCGGTAAAATGCATTTTGCCATGTACAGAAGGCAAAATGTGACTCGGTAACTTGGTACTGAATCGCATTTTGCTTTTGTGATTTGGTATAAGGAAGGAGCATGTTCAGGGCGCCCCTCCTAATACCAAATATCACTGGTATGTGTGAAAGGTTTGCGACAGGGAATGCGTTTGCATAACATTCACAGCTACCACCAACTTCAAGTTGGTGGCAACCCATTTGCAAACAGTAAGGGGTCCCCAAGGGACCCCTTCTCTTTGTTAATGTGAGCGCCTACATTTTTTAAGAGCTGGCTGTTGTCCCATGGACTACTGCCTACTCTTAAAAAATGAAAAGGTGGCTTTTCAATTCTATTTTGGAAATGTATCCCGTTTTTCTTTAAGGAAAATGGACTGCATTATAAAAATAAATATTGCTTTGTTTAAAAAGCAATCACATACATTGTGGTCTGCTGACCCCAGCAGGCCACCATCCCTGTGATTGTACCCATTCACAATGTGTCCCAAATTGCGACCTGTCTCATGAATATTAATGAAGCAGGTCCATTTGTAGCAACTGTGAATTGCTAACAGTGTCAAACACGCTGTTCTACATCGCAGTTTGCGATTTGATAACAGAGAATCGCTAAAATTTGCTATTAGGAAATCACAAGCACACAACTTTGTACATCTGGCCCTTAATGTTTATAGAAAAGCCTTAAACACATTACTATTAGCCTTAGGTAAGACAAAATGCACCAACAGTCTAAACACCTTCTCCTTACTATGGTCACATCTCTACATCTCAATTATATGGGAAGCAGCGTTTACATTGCATGCGATTACAACGCGGTCGTTAAAATGACCACCTTGTTACAATGCTAACCATTATAAAGCAAGTTGTTTCTACGACTTGCTGTAGGGGGCGCTCTACACTAAGGAATAGTATAATTTACTATTCCGACACCTTCCCTACTGTTGCGCAGGCTGGAGTTAGAATAGTAAATTATACTATTCCTAAGTCTAGGGTGCCCTCACAGCAAGTCGTAGAAACTACTTGCGATGTAATGGCATGCGTTGTAACAACGCGATCGTTGTAATGACCGCATTGTAATCGCATGCGTTGTACCGCATGCGATTTAACATCCCAAATTCGATTATACAATTAGTCAATTAATCTTTCCACCACGTACAGTCAGAAGTCATACAGTCTTATCAGAAGATTCTGCGCAATACGTTTCCTCCAAGATCACCTCTACAATGGACAGACTCACTACTCTATTTCCTGCCCTCTACCCCTATCAGATTCCATAAACTCTCTTCTAATATTTATAGCTTCTCCGCTTGTGGAGCTTATGCTGATTCTCATATTTGCTAACCTACCTTGTGCCCCATGTGACCCCTTTAGCCCACAAACTCACCTCAGAATCTCTCTGATAATTCACCCCTTCCTATTCAGTATCTATCCACAGGGTTTCAGATCAGATAACCCCTATTAAGAAAAACATTGCTACATTTCCTTTCGTCCAGAAATCCAGCCCTCTATTTTCTCACAGATGCAGGAACCCACAGTTTGCAATTTACTTACTAAACACTTCATTTCTAACATTCTGAATTCTTTGCAATCAGGTATCCGAGTCCATCAATCAACAGAACTACTCTCTCTCAACTTTATTTTCTCTGCTCTCCTCAATCAACTATCCATCCATGTATGTCTAAGTCAAGTTGCAGCATGGGACACTGCAGATGACCCCACAGTGTTTTGCTCCATCCATAACACTGCAATCAGTTGTTCCACTCTACATTAGTTCTCTTCCTATTTGTCAGACCAAACCTTCTTCTGAAATGGAACGCCGAGAAATCCCCATCAAGCCCTCTCCCAAGATGAATCCCTCAAGTGTAAATCTTAGGTTCATATATTTTCTCTGCCTTTGCCACTTACCTTTATGATATCATCTTCACTTCTTTACACCTATTACACATAAATCTTTAATCATACAAATCTGTCTACACCCCTACTTTCAATCATGCAACTCTAACTGAATTACTGGTATTCATAAGGAGATGGCTTTCAGTTATGTCATGTCAAACTCGTCTCCTGCCCTTATCCTCTACATAGTTTTATATGGTTCTCCCTGATATTTTCCCCTTTTGTGAGAAAAGTTCAGCCCTTTGATGAATATAAAATAATTTACTACTACCACTGCCATTTTTACATGTACTCAAGTACTAAAAGCTATTCCATTAAAGCACTAATTACTTCAATATTCCTTCTACCTATTGAACAAGGTTCTTGACTTTGCTACCAGAATCTTGCCCAGCTGCCCAAGCACACACCTGCCACTTCCATCCATTACAAAGTCGGATGGCTTTCATCGAAAAGGTGGGCCATCTACCAGTTGTTGATAATTGTATTCAGAATGTTCCATATAATTTCCCCAGGCTACCTTGCCAACCTACAGTCCTGCTACTCCACCATCAATATTTTACAATACGCTAACCAGAACAACACAGTCACTTCCGGACTACTTGTTGTAGAATCCAGAAACTTATTTTATTTCATCCAGACTCCCATCGCTGAAACTCATTGCTTCATGAGATCTGAGCTTACCTATGGCTCAGTAACATTTCAAACTACCCCGTAGTGCCATTTAATGCGCATACAATGAAAAAAAACTAAATAATGCATAATGTATTAACATTTTAAATAGTTCTATTGTGAATTTTATTGTTGTTTTTCATTGTCTGCCAAGGTAAAAGCTGTACTTTTATACAGTACCCCTATCACTGGGTCTGGTTTGTGTTCCTATCTGCCTATGATGTTATGCACTAGATTTGTAAAAATAATGAGTTAATTAATTAATTTAATAAAACAGGGGTACTGTGTCTTCAAAATTATCTCTAACAACTCTCTCCCTGATAGAAATACTTGAATCAAGGTGACATTTCTACCAGACATTTCCCTTCATGATTGTAATGCGCTCAGAAAAACCCTATCCAGATGGTATTCTTTCTGACACCATCTAGAATGGGATTCTCTTACACTCAATCTGTTTACAAATCCACCAATTTCAGGAGGTATTTTTAGTGCCTGAGTTTGATAAGTGTACCACATTCAGTTCAAACTGTAACATACACCGCTGTGTTGACTTTTTTTACTGGTGCTGCAGGTTTCCTAGCCTCATCCATTCTGTATGTGTAGATGCCGTCTGTCAATACTAGTCCCTCTCTATTTAGTTCTTATTTCAAATAAGTCCTTCTTCATTTGTGTTATTTTCAAACCTGCAAGCTGCACAAGATCATTTCTCCCCAGTGCATTAGTATTAAAGCAGCGTAATTTTGCCTCCATCCTTTCAGGTCTTGACTATGCCATATATCTGTGCATGTAGTACCATATATTTCTGTGCTTTAATATCATTGAGGTAAAGTGGTGCACTTGACTAAGATACTGAAGGTGCATTTGCCGTATAATTCAGACACTTACGTGAGTGTGCATGCTCGGTATACCAATTTGCAATTTCCATATATATCTGCGTTTGTGTAGTTTGAGTAATTTTGTTAAGTATACATATATTCATGTATTCATTTGAATAGTGTCCTGCATTTATTTTATATCTGTGTATGTATCCATAACCATGCATTTAAATGTATATTTAAGTGTTCTGCTACATTAACCTGACCAAAGTCCCTTAAGCATTTAAACTGTAATGTTAATCTTCAATTTGAAAGTTTGCTTGATTGCATTATTTTCTTCTTCTTTGCAGGTGTGTTCATATGATCTTGTAGTTAGTGAAAGGCATACTATGTATGCGAGATAGTGAGGCTCGGAAGAAGAACTTATGGCAAGGGTGAGAGGTGCTAACGAAAAAAGGGAGGACCCCCAATTCATGTTATATCTAGAGACAAGAGGAATCCAAGGATGTTCTGATGTTTGGAACAGCATATGGGAGTATTGAATACAGTTGCCAAGTGTTACTGTGGGAAGGTGGAAAAGTACTAGGACAAATGATGTGGGATTCTTGAATGATCTGTGGAGTTTTATTGGTGGTCAAACTTTAGTTGTGCATAGATGACTTTTGGACTCTGAGGGGCTCAGACTTCTATGCCATTTTCCAGTTGTTGTATGTCTTTATGCTATGCAATCTTCCTGATTTTGAAGAAATTCTACAGAACCCTCCTGCTTTACTGGATCTAGTTAGGGTTTCACCAGCTAATGATACTTAGCTTAGGCTTAGTAAAGTCATTTAGATTTACTCATGTATAGGCAAGAGAACCTGAAATCATATACTGATTACCAGATTCTGTCCCTTATTTTCTGCATTTCAATTACTGAATTTCTTCTATGGTACTTAGGTTAAACATTGTCAGACCATTTGGACTACCAGTAGTGATTCTGTAATTTTACAACATATTCCTGAGACTTGCGTACATCAGTTTGGCTTTGAATTTGTAATAATCTAACATTTAATCACATTTATCGACTTTCTGGTCCTCACTGTGTTGCAAAGTAGGCTGCACTGTAAATTGAACTCTTAGATGATGTTAATTCCTCTTTATTGCTCAGGCATCTGAAAAGGTCCAACGCATGGAAATTTGGATACATATATTTGTCTCAGTGCTCTGGCAGTATCATTCCTGGATTTGTTTTGTTCTTATTCAAAATTGTTCCCAACTGATAACCCAGTATCACTCCTCCTTGACTCAAAAAGCATAATTCAACATCTCGTCTTGAGTTATACTGGTACTTATTGTCATGGGCTTTCATCATTTTGACAGCGAGGTAGCTACAGAGTCAGAACTCAATTTTCATCAAATTTGCTACTCTCCAAACTAGTGCATGCCTTTTGTGATTCCAAATATTCTGCCCATATTTCACTTCCAGTCTTATACTAAGCATCTGAAAACCTAAGCTAAAACCTCCCATAATCTTCTTAGCTCTTCCCTTTAGGTGCAGTTGTATGACACTGCAACACTGACAATTACCATGCATGCCTTTACCACACATTTTTTACCATGCAAGACCTAGTTTCCATAGGAAAAGCATTATTTGTTTTGCCAAAAACGTTGGCGCCGTTTGAGGAATCTTCTAAAAATTTCAAGACTAGTTTGCCACTCCCAAACCAAGATTTCCCCATGTAATTTTCCATAGGGATTTTGAACATGACTACAGCCCGAACCGCTGAATGGAATTACTCTAAATTTGATAGAAAGCTAGCTCTTGGTCCAGAAATTGTGCTTTTTGTAATTTGGTGTAAATCCGTTCAGTAGTTTTAGAGATATTAACTGAAAACCAAATTTTTATATCTAGAGATGTGGACCCTTTTCGTATCCACACTTTGTGGATCTACGAATCCATATGCCAAAGCTGGGTTCTGATTGGCTGCCACACCTTCACAGAAAAGATGTGGCTGCCATCTCAGGAAACGGTACCCGTGGCTGAAAAGCTTCTTGTATACTATTGGAAGGGGTCAGGTGAGATCTTTTGTGACCCATTGTGTATATTATAAATAAGGTGAAAACATGTTTAATGGGCAGTAAAAGGCCAGAAAATGTTTTTTTTGGTCTGCGGAGCCGTCGTCGGCCCATGCTCAGCCCCACTGTGTAAATTCGTGAATCTCGCTGCGAAGTCATGGTGAGTCAACTGATTCATAAAAAAAAACACAATCAAATTGGGCTTCTTCGCTGTAAACAGGGAAAGGATTAAGGAAATACTGACAATTGAGAAGTGATATAAAAAAAAGAAAGATGAAAGGAAGCCTGTGGTTTCTTAACTGGAGCTGCATATGTAGGAGCACATGGTAGGGGTAAACATTTTAGCTGCTTTTCTACTGAGAGAGGAGGAGGTTTTTTAGGAGTTCTGTCTGGAGATTTAAGATAAAAACAGTGGTTACCAGATATAGAAATGGAACTGAAAGAACAGCAATGAGCTTTTACAGGTATCTTAATTAGGTTGAAGTATATACAAGTATATTTAGAAAGAAAATAGTGAGTGCATGAAAGCTGAAAGAAAATGTGTGGCTACTAGACAGTATACTAAACGGGAAAATAGAAGGGTGCTTAGATAATAATATTATCTAAAATTACAGTGAGTAGGAAAGGAGAAAGAGAAACTACTTTACTGAATGTATGTTCATATTATTATGCTAGTATGAATGAATTTGTTTGAAATTAGAGGTGGGTGTTTGCTTATAGTATATAATTTAATGGCATGTAACTTGCACACGCTCACACAGGCAGGGAGCCACTTACAGACCCAGGTTAGACCTAGCAACTTTTGGCATGTTTCCCTTGCCTTTTTGCTTTCCGACCTCCTGGATTGGACTCCGTTTTTGCTGGTTTAGTGTCTCAGCACAATTTCTCATTGCTGATCAGTGTTCAAGTGCAAGTGCTCCTAAGAAAAATTGTGTTATGGATTGGTCTTCCCATGATTGGCTATTTGATTTACTGCTAAGTCCCTAGTGCAGTGGACTAGGTGTGCCCAGGGCCTGTAAATCAAATGCTACTTGTGGGCCTGCAGCACTGGTTGTACCACAAAAGAAGTAGCCATGCAAGTGTATCTCAGAACAGCCACTGCAGTGTCTTCACGCAGTTTTTAGCTGCCATGTCAACCTGACAAGTGCACTCACTTGCCAGTTCCTAACTTTCCCTTTTCTTTCATTTAGGGTACCCCTCAGGTAGGCCCAGGGTACCCCCAGGGGCTGGGTGCAGTGTATGTGAAAGGTAGGACATGTACTTGTGTGTGTGACATGTCCTGATAGTGAAATACAGTGTATTTCGTTGTTCACTATTAAAAGGCTATCTGTCCCATAGTAATGAATGGGAGTTGCTTTGTAACATCTTACAAGCATAACTTAAGATAGAGAAGGGGAGTTTGGACTGTCTGAACTCTGAACATTGTGTGTTTGAAAATGCCAATTTTAGAAATTAGGCATTGTCTTGCTTAACCATCCTGTGTGCCTCTGCTGGGTTGTGGATTGGCTGTCTAGTTTTCGAGTGACTGGGGCTCGGGATGTGCATTCACTGTAGACAGCCACTGGGGGGGTTGAGGTGTGTCCTGCCTTTCGTGGATGAGACTGGGCTGGGTTGAATAGACCTGGGCTGCATTTAGAGTAGTGGGAGGAGATTTCCTTGCACCTGACTAGGCCTGGTCTGCCTAACACAATGCTGTCTCCACCTCCTGCCAAGAAGCTGGTCGAGAGAGTACAGAACTGGTTTGGACTAAGCACAGAGACTCTCTGCCACAAAATAAATTTGGAAATGTGGTATAAATATTGGGACCCAGACCCAAGATCTTTAGAACTCTTTTAGATCAAGCAACTTGCCAAGAAGAAGAGTTGGAGAAGCTGGGAGGAGGAACTACCACTTTGCTGTGTGTTTTGCTGTGTTGACCTCCAGTGGCTGCTTCTGTCTTGGGCAGAGAAAGAACTGGACTGAACTCTCTGCAACTTCTTTGTGTGAGTTTCTCCAAGGGCTTGAGGTAGAGCTTGCTCCCTGTTCAAGAAGTCTTAGGAAGACCAAAGACTTCAAGTTCATCTGCTACCAGCCCTGGGAACTGTGTGTTTTGTGCTGCCCTTGAGAGAGCGATCGACTTCAAGGACCTGTATTTTAAGTCTTCTTGTGCTTATTGATATTTTTAAGAACTGTATGGTGAATTGTTATCATTTTTGGTCTTGTTTTGAACATATAAAATATTGAGTATTTTTCTAAAACTGGTGTGGTGTCCTTTTGTAGTATTTTTATTGTATTACTCTTGATTATGTGCAGATGCTTTACACACTGCCTCTGAGATATGCCTGACTACTCCTGGCAAGCTACCAAGGGGGAGAGCAGAGATTATTTTAGAAGTTTATCTTCCGTATCCTGACTAGGAAGAAGGGTCGCTACTTGGATATATTTCTTGAAGTGATGTGTGTCCTTTCCAGGCACAGGGCCCTAAAATGTACACCATAGTCGCCCTTTAGTACTGAGACTGGTGATTCATTTATGTAATTGGCACTGCTTTTCCCTTCCTCAGTACGGCCAAAGTGCAATACTATCACTGTAACCAGCAAAAGACACCCATACACTTATACAACATGCAGTGGTCTCTTGTCACAGTGACACAACAGAATCCCATCATGAGCATACACATTTGACACACAGAAAGCGACTAGTAGAAAATAATGATCACATTGACTAATCAGAGAGTACAATCAAAGTATGCATTTAAGATTCCATTCCAAAGCCTTTATGTGATTTTGAATTTCATTTTATTTTGATAATTGATAAAGTGCACATGGCATACCAAATTGTCCCTAGTTGATCCATGGGAACAACTAGAAATTGCTGCTAAATTAAATGATCACAGATAAGGTGATGGCAGACATATCTGAAAGGCTCTTCAGGTAGAATGAAGATCAAGAAGTATCCTGAAATATGTATTTATATATTTTTTTACTGACCATAATTTGAGAGGCTTATACTGAATATCTTTGGTTCCCATTTTGAAACTACAAACTTACTTATGAGAGGGAATACCAAATTCTCCAGAAAATCACTTTCTATAGAGTGGTGTTCATGAGTGTTCTGAATATCGCAAGCGTGTGAGCGGATGCCACCCAGGTAAATTAGTGCCCACGCCACATTTATATCCAGGGAAACAGGCCCGAACGTAAGTCGTGAAAGTGGACGTGCTCCCTTGATGAATGTTTGACTACAGGGACCATCCTCCCTTGCAAAACCATACGATGCTTTTTGAGTAAACAAGCCATCCATGGCCATACCAGGAAAAGGTCCTTTAAGTATGGTCGGTATTTTGCGTGCATGTTTCTTAAGTATTTGAATACACTTAAATAGGTTGATATTCAACCAGTTCATGCAGGGTTGTATTAAGGTCCCGAGGAAAGCCGATTGACCCTTCATGGGCGGTGACAAAGCTGAAACAGGTCGACCTTTTGATGTCCCGCATCTATGTGGCACCCCTGGCAAGAGTGATGCGTAAATTTGGTTTCATTCCCGTGTCATATGCTGACGACACGCAGCTCCTCTTCCCTTTCAAAACCCTCACTACGGAAATAAAGAACTCCTTCTCTGCAGGCATGAAGGCTGTAGGACAATGGATGTCCACCAACTACCTACAATGCAATGTCAGTAAAACCGAGATTATGCTGTTCGGGGAAGCCAAGATATTGTGGTCCCCTGACTGGTGGCCTTCTGATCTTGGCACGGTCCCAGAACCTAAACGGGTCGTTAAAAATCTAGGGATCCGCCTCGATCAGGACCTAGTGCTAAAACAGCACACTCACTATGTTGCAGGCGTATGTTTTCATACTATTAGACTGCTACATAAGGATTTCCCTTTGTTGCCGGATTCTTTTAGAAAAACTTTGGTGCAGGCTCTTGTTTTGAGTCGGCTCGACTACTGTAATGGCCTGCTCCTCTCAGCCAATGAGGGAGTGTTGGCCAAATTACAGGTTATTCAAAATACAGCGGCTCAACTGGTCCTTAATGCCCCGCCAAGAACAGCATCAAAGCCACTTCTAGAAAAATTGCATTGGCTGTCAATCCGTCAACGGACTAAATTTAAAACATGCTGTTTGATTCACAAAAGTATTAATGGGCAAGGTCCCCTCTATCTGGAAAAGAAATTCATTCCCTACACCCCTACTAGGACCCTTAGATCTAGTAATGGTCATCTACTGGCAGTGCCACGTGCCAAGAATGCCAGACATGGTGGTAAAGCTTTATCAGTGGTGGGACCATCATTGTGGAACAGTCTCCCGCTAACTTTACGACTTTGTCCCGAACATTTGAAATTTAGGAAACAACTTAAAACTCTGTTGTTCAAAAATGAGATCTAGTTCAGCCCTCCCTTGCTTTGTAGTGAACAGTTGAAGATCCTGGCCCAAAGCGCAGAGATACTCCATTTGGAGTCGATTCTAGCGCTATATAATCCCACAAATAAATAAATAAATAAATAAAAATTGAACATTTCTAACATCTTATTGTTTTTAATCCTGCCCTAGACCTGACTCATTCGAAAACACTGATATAGGATTTAGAGGCATTTTTAATGCACTCACATTTCCTACAAACTCACTACTAAGAGCTTTGCTTACAAACACGTAGAACCCACCCACTCACATTAGGTGTTTGTGTCCAATGATAAAGCAAGCCACAGGTGGTACCTGTGGCTGAGGACCCTATGTATAAACGTATATATATATATTTTAACTACACACGAACACGTGTAGACGTCTTCTACTATATTCGCAAACTGAAGTTGCGCAAATTCTTTAGTATTAAAGAAGGTCTCAAGGAAATGGAATCCACCATAGACAATCAGTCTAATCTTGAGCTAACAGCGGCCGATACAAAAATGTTCCTTACAATGCATCAGCTGGGGCGGAGCAATGTAGCTACTGAGGGGGAAGAAACATCAACTCAAAGGAACTAACAGATGCAGCCATTGCACAGATTGGAGCCAATACAAGCCCTTTCAAGCCTAAGTCAAATTTCATGCCCAATATGCCTAAGGACGCCATTGATACCTTCCACGATGTAATTGTGGAAGATTTGAAAAAGCTGCACTATAAAATCAAACATCGAAAGAGGTGTAAAAGTGAACAGGAGAAGGAATATGCATCCCTAATCAAAAGATTGAATAATGATCATCAAATTATTGTCACAACATCAGACAAGGGTGGCCGCAAGAAGAATATATCGCTGAAGCTCAGAAACAACTAAGCGATCCTTTGTGCTGTGCCAAATCAACTCTTAAACAATACAATGTTGCCAGAGATCAACTTATAAAAATCCTTTTCAAATGGAAAAGAGAGGGGATGATTTCAATGCAAGAATTCCAATTTCTACAAGTCGATAATCCAGTTCTACCAAGACTATATCTAATACCCAAGGTGCATAAAGAGATATTTCCAGTTCCTGGGCGTCCTATCATATCAGCCATACAGAGTGTTGCGGAACATATCACTGAATATATTGACTATTTCTTACAGGACCTAGTAACAAGTTTGCCAACTTACATTAAAGACACCGGTGATTTTTTAAAGAAAGACCAGAAATATTCCTCAGACTGAAGATGTGATATTCATCACTTTGGATATCGAATCACTTTACACAAGTATAGAACATCATACTGGATTACAAGCATTGAAATATTTTTTAGGAACTAGACCATTACATTGTTACCGTCATAACAAAATGATTGTGGAACTAGTAACCTGGTGTCTAAACAATAATTATTTTATGTTTGGCAACTAAATAAATCTACAAAAGAGGGGAGTGGCGAAGGGGGCCTGCTTCTCTCCCAGCTACGCGTTCTTGCACGTGGGCTTGTGGGAAGAGCAGGTCCTCAGGCGCACACACAATGTGGATTTTACTGGTCATGTGTTAAAAGGGATGCGTTACATTGATGACATTTTTCTTTTATGGAAGGGGTTTGAAATTAGCGCTATGGAATTCATCAGAGAGATTAATAACAATCACGAAAATTTTAAATTCACATCAACTATCAGCAGACAAGAAGTTGATTTCTTAGATGTAAAAACTTTCTTTCGTGAGGAATAAATTGCAACCAAACTCCATAGAAAAAGCACTGCTGGAAACACCATATTACATGCCAGCAGTGCTCACCCCAAACATGTCATCAACATTATTCCCTATGGGGAACTATTAAGATTTAAACGCATATGCAGCACAGAGGAAGATTTAGCCCGTTGTACCTCACAAGCATTAGAAAGCTTTAAACAAAGAGGATACAAAGATGTTATTTTAAATCAAGCAATCAAAAAAATGCAGGCTAGGTCCAGGGAATCTCTACTGAGAGGTGATGAAATTACCAATACAGATACAGTGGCGAATGACCCAGACTCAGCTCCGAGGTTTGTAACCACCTATAATCTCCAGGAAAGGAAGATCAGGTCGATTTTAACACATAGCTGGCCCATCCTTTTAACAGATGCAGTTTTAGCTCCCAGACTTCCCAATACTCCGATAATTACATATAGGAAGGGACCTTTCATGAAAGCTCAAATCAGCAAAAGCTTTCCGGAGATGAGTAAAAACCAGATGTGGTTACAGTCCCGACCGGGATTTGTCAAATGTTCCAGCTGCAGGGCTTGCAGGTTTGGAACAAATACTACACAATATGCCACCCCATTTAGTCCAGAAATGGTAAACATCAAGGGGTCTTACAATTGTAAAACTGAATATGCCGTCTATGTCCTGACATGCACCTGTGGCCTAAGATATGTGGGTAGCACCAAGCTACAGGTGCATGTCAGAATCCTCTAGCATCTCCGGGCAATCGTTAACAGCGATAGCTCGTACACAATAATGACTTGCAGTGCCTCAAATACTTTGTAATAACAGCAATTCCTAAACCACGAAGGGGAGGAGACAGAGATGAAATGCCGAGAAGGATGGAATCAAATATAATTCTAGAACTAGACAGCAAATTTCCTAACGGATTAAATACCACAGAGGACTTGTGTCATTTTTTATATCAGACGGTATTAGTAGAGCAATAATTAACAGCTCTGCACATATCATAAAGAGGCATCTTCCCTGCCGCACCGTCGATTCTTTTTCTTTTATTCATAATAATTATTTTTTACACATAAAACTAAGCCTAATTTTGGGAATTTTCCTATTTAATTTTTTTTTTTCTTTGCGTGGATTGCACATTCTACTGTTGCACTTTACAAGTTGATCAAAAAAATAGGGTCTAATTCTTTCTTTTTTCATGAAAGAGATGTAACATCGTTTTTCAAATTAAAATATAGCATAAATCAGGTCATTTTGAATCATTCAGCATTCAGGCTGTACATAGACGTTCCGTCTTTAACCACCATGATATAGCCGATAATAATTGCACCAAATATATGCGCAATTTGAACAAGTTGAAATATAATTGTTTACAAATTTTGCATATTTTTGCACATGTACACAAAAAAATAGAATTGTTTGTATGAAAAATATACTAATTGCGTATTTTGCACATTTTGTAAGGAAAGAAATATTTTCTGTTGCACATATTTATTGCGATGTTTGCACAGATAATTGCTCTCATGATATAGTGAGAAATTAATATCAAGTTAGCACTAAGAAATTGCTGTGACTTATGGCCAAAAACTGTTGTTTGCTCATAGAAAAATATTGCATTTATGCAGTTTAAATATCAAGTTTATTTAAAAACAAAAATAGAAAATCTCTACACAATCAAATGTCGGATGATATTTGACTAGGTAGAAGAAAGACTCACCCATTAGAAAATGCAAAAAAGCAGCAACTTGTGAACAATATGTTGTTTATGTCTACTATCACACGTGGTGTTTGTATAGCATATTTAAAAAAGTGGCGGGCCATGAACTGACAATCTGTGAGGAAGGGCAACCGCCCGAAACGCGTCAGATTTTGCAGATCTATAATAAAATATTTGTGCCTGAATTTGGGATTCGTGTTGTCCTTGGTTCGCCGAAAGGAAGTGCTGAGACAGCGTACTTTTCTTCATATATATATATATGTATATATATATATGTATATTATCTACTGGCGGTCGCCAGTAGATAGTTATAGTTAGGACCGTGTTTCCATAGGAAATCTCAAAATTCTATTTTGAATAACTTTGGCGCCGGTTGACGAATCCTCGCGAATTTTTCAAAACTAATGGGGCGCTCCGTTCAGCTTCTACCCTGAAAGTCTCGGGGTGATTCGTCAAGCGGGGGCCGAGAAAAAAGGGGGGTCCCAAAACGCGTTTTCCCCATGCATTTTTCCATAGGACCTTTAGTCGCAGCTACAGCCCGAACGGCTGAACAGAATTACTTGAAATTTGGCAGAGAGGTAGCCATAAGGTCAAGGAAGTGCCTTTTGCAGGTCTGGTGAAAATCTGTTCAGTGTTTCCGGAGAAAATAGCATTTAAAAGCATATATATATCTATACGCGCGCAGGGTGCGCGCACCGAGCGAGCACCCTAACGTGCGCGAGCGTAATTCTGATTGGTGGTTACATGTTGGTCAACGTTCGAATCGGTCGAAATCAGGAAGTGTCGGCCGCCATTTTGTTTGTTTTCAGTGCGAGAGTGAAAAAGGAAGGTGGCAAACGTGAAAAGGGGGCAGGGTAGAGAGTTCCTGACCCCCTAGCCTTTGTCAGGGGGTCCCTGAAGGACCCCGAGGCAAAAAATAAATAATTTATTTTTTTTAAAATCGCGGGGGTGCGCGCACAGTGCGCGCACCCTGAAAAACCCCCCCAAATTTTTTTTTATTTTTTTTACAAAATCGCAGGTTGAAAACCAAAAAAAAAAATAATAATAATTTTTAATACGTAGTTTATTGTAAAATAAATATATCAAAAAAATAATAATACATAAATAAATTAGCATTATAGTTATAGTTAGGAATTAGCATTTAAAAAACCTTGCAAATTCACTTAAAAAACCATAGGTTTCACACATGTTATAGTTAGGTGGATATGTCACTCGTGAAAAACCAATGAAATTCCCCCGTTATAGTTAGTTCAGATAACTATAACTCGCGCGACCGCCACTCTATCACAAGGATGATGTCATCAGTGATGTCATGAGTGATGCCACTGACCATGTCATGAGTGATGTAATATGTGACGTCATGTGCAGTGGATAATAAGAAGGGATGGATTTCAAAGGCCTAACTTCAAAGTTGGCTGGCGGCTCCTCCATTAGGGCAATGGAGTAATTTACCAAACTGAAAAATGACTGCCAAGCAGATGATGTTTTCTTGAAACATTGGCATGAACCACCATCACAATGGTTCCTGTCAGTGATTTATGAAATTTGGTGCATGGCACGGTCGACCTGGCCGAGCCGTGTATCAATCTGTTTTCTTTTGTATTTTCAAAAAGAAAATCCCGCAGAGGGATTTATTTTGTGAAAATACAAATGGAAATGCAGCTTTTGACATGGGAATACTCTCCTATGTCATGGGGAGCAGTTAGCAGTTTTCACTGCCAGTTTCTACCTAGGTTTTCCTGGCGATGATGGTCAGTGAAGATGGTCAGTGAATTCTGCTCATCAAAATCAGGTAGGTGAAATTATAGGTCTGCCTCCATCAACCCTTACTCCGCAGGGACTTCGGAGGGGTTTAAACCTATGGTCATCCACACCGATTTCTGGCGGGCACCGGGCAGGCCACATTCTTTTGTTTTTTTTGCAGAGTTTTATATAGTGGGAACTTGACCCGAATCCAGTCAGGTATCAAAACTTTTGCAATTTCTTAAAATTCCTTAATTGCGATTAGCAAATTGCGAAATCGCAATTAAGGAATACCTTCCCATTCATTTCTATGGGCCAGGAGATCCATAGGAATGAATGGGAAGTAATTCTCAAATTGCGATTCGCAATTTGCTAATCGCAATTTGAGAATAATTTCAAAGGTGCAAGGGTGTCATGATGACACCCTGATGCACCCCTGATATGAGTATGTGTGTGCATATGGCGCATATACATGCCCTAAGGGCATGTAGGTGCGCCACGTGGCACTTTGTAAAATTCCAAAAAGTGAATTTTTAACAGAAATCGCAAATTACCACCAACTAGAAGTTGGTGGTAATTTGCGATTTCTTAAGGATAATTCGCAATGCTGTGGTGCGTGTTACATATCATTTAAGAAATCGCAATTTGCGATTTCTTAAATGCTTACACAAATTTAAGAAATCGCTAAATTAGCGATTCCTTAAATTGGCGATGAGAATTTGCCTCATACATCCCGTTTTGCGAATTTTTTATCGCAAACGCTGTTTTTTGCGAATCACAGCATTTGCGATAAAAAATTCGGTTGATACATATGCCCCTAGGTGATTTGCCGAGAATCACAGGATGTTCACCGTCACTACCGAGACTCGAACCCAGTTCCCCAGGTCCAAGGTCGAGCGCCATAGCCGTTAGGCCAACTCCTTCCCCCTGTTGGCTGCAATGATAATTTGTCGCTGTTGGGATGGAGTATCTTTACCACCAAGACTTGAATCAGGCCCCATGTGTCTGCTGCTGCAGGAGATCATCCAGCAAAATAACCAAAACTGTCTCAGTTACATGTCATGGGCAGAATTCAGACTGAAGGCACCAAGTAACCTTTACAGATCGCTGCAGTTGTTCCACTACAGACCTCTCTAAGACGTTTCGCAGTCACTCGAGTCCTGCAATCAGCCAATCGCTATTCAATAAGTGGGATCATGGTGATGGCTTCTTAAGGAGAGGCGACAGGACAGAGCTTTTTAATGGTTGCAGAACAGCCCTTGAATGAGGTGACAAATAAATCAATTTTGTAATCCTGGGAGCAATTACTGCAGTGCATTCTTTCGCTGTATTGCTTACCTACGAGGGCCAGGAAGTGTCAGAGTCATAACAAGTAGGACTTAAATGTTTTACAAGGGAATTACAACCTTGCAGATTTATAACAACAACACGCAAGCCATGATATTATATGGCCCAGTCCTAAATGTAAAATTGAGTTTTAGATTAACTTAAAATCTATTATAAGATGTTGACCCTGCAAGCCAATTAAACAGCAGTACCTCAGTTGAAAGAATAGATTAGAATATGAATAGGGAAAACAAGAGTGAATAGCAGTTTCATGCATAAGGCCTCTACTTTAGGAAAGAAAATATATTACAAATCTTTAGCAACCCTGCAGAAAAAGAACATTGAGTTACTGTTAACGTGAGAGAATTTAACATGCCTCCCATTCCCTATATCGTCTAGTTAATTTTTGATCCAAGTGGTGTAGCTCAACCAGTGAATAATAGTGGGTCAAGAGGGGCACTAGAATCCCATCACAAACCTGAGGTGGCATTTAGAAGCCATGGGCGAGGCAGGGCCTAGTGGCTTGTTTTGTTGTTCTCTGTCTTGTAGAGACAGAAAGCCCTGCAGTGCAATGTGCTTTGTGGTTTCCTTTCAGTCCTGTCTGTTAGAGTAGGCTATGGGAAGGAAATGTATCTAAAACCTTTAAGATTATAAAAGCTTGCTCTTTGTGTATGACACCTTGACTTACAGCAATTTTCTTGCTTAGTTGATGTCATCAGCTCTTAATTTGCGTCCACAGTTGCAGGGAAACCCGCACTGGTTTGGGGGACTGAGCTATATTTTTCAAGATAAGACTTTGGCCCAGAGAAAGAGAGACAAAGAGAATGATAGGAAAACAATAGCAAAGGGAGCTAGAATGTATGAAAAAGAACCTACAGTAGTGAGATAAAGAGACAAAAACTGTAGGTGGTTGAAGAAAGAGGCAGAGTCAACACTAGGCAGCCCGGCACTGCCGCCAGCAGGCTCCTAAGAGAACTGCAGCACACTTAGGGGCATATTATCAAGGACGGCGTTAAAATTATCGCCGCTTTGCCGCTAAAAGCGGCAATAATGGGCTTGATAATATGCCCTTGAGAATTCGCATAGAAGCTCACGTTCTGGTGTGAACATGGGCTTCTATGGGACTTTTCTGCGGCATATTATCAAGACCATTATCGCCGCTTTTAGTGGCAGTTTCCTGCCGCTAAAGCGGCAATAATTTGAACGCCGTTCTTGATAATATGCCCCTTAGTGGCATATTTATAAGGAGCTAGCGCCGCAGCAGTGTCATTTTTTTATGCAGTGGCGGCGCAAACAGTGCTTGACACTGCTCCATATTTAACAACTGACACACTAGGCCCAATGTGTCAGTTTGTAGAGGCCTGCGCCAGGTATAATGTATGCAGAGCAGGTATTCCCATGTTAAAAGCCATGTAGAACTGTTGCAGTGATAAAAACAACTTTTCACTGCGTCACTCGGTGACTTGACTGCGTCAAGATCCCCACACCTTCTCAAACCAGGCGTAAAGATTGATGCCAGGCTTTTAATATGGGACTACCCTCTGTGTTCTTATTCATTGCTGGAGTTGCGTCAGTCTTACGACCAACTTCAGCAATGCATCACTTTAGCGGCAGAAGATGCATCAGAATTTCTGACGCATCCGTGAATCCTTGCATCATGTATTGCATTTGCGGCTGGCACAAGAAAGTTGATGCATCAATGCCGATGCATCAGTTTGTGTAAATATGCCCATTATGTTTTAAAAACAAATAGCCAAAGGATAGTGCAGACTACAGCCTATAGCTATGTAGATATATTGCCAATTGATAATCGCTAACTCCATAGGAAATTACCCCAGGGTTAAAAATAAAATATTAGACTCACAGCACTGTGCAACTCAGTCGTTTATGGCCACACCTTAAGCCTTAAAAGTGAAAATAAAAACACAGGAAATCCAATTATGGTGATTCCTTCTAACCAGGCTTATTAATATTTTAACACCACTACTCTCTGCCCCCACAAATTCCAGAATATGCTGATAATTTGGAGGTCAGTCCAGCATGCATGCCACTTACCCATGATAATTAGACCATTTTTTATAATGTGCCTGAAAAATATTATTGCTTTTCAATTGGAGCTGAAGGGATGTTCGCCATCCCCTTCCTTTATTTTTTTAACATTTAATCGGGCATCTCAGGCTTAAAGTAGTCCATTGTATGTTGATTCATACAATCATTACCTATTGTCCTTGCCCTCAATTGTGCTGCAATTTCTCACTTATTTCCTTTCCCTTAAGAGAATAGTCATCCATCTTCTATGATAGAATAAATGAAATCTCTGAAGAGCACATGTTCAGGGCATTTTTTCCGCTTTGATTACATACACTGATTAAGGGTAGCAGAAGTAAGGGGCATATTTACAAGGAGCTGCCGCCGCAGCGTCATTTGTTTTGGCTCAGTGCGGCACAATCAGTGCTCCACACTGCTCCATATTTACAAACTGATGCATTGGGCCCAATGCCTCGGTTTGTAGAGGCCTGCATTACATTGTACCTGCGCCAAGTATAATGTATGCAGGGTGGGCGTTTCCATGTTAAATGCCATGTAGAACTGATGCAGTGAAATTTACAACTTTTCACTGCGTCAAAATCCATACGCCTTTTCAAACCACTCATAAAGATTGATGCTGGGTTTTTAACATGGGACTAGCCTCTGTGTTCAGATGCATTGCTGGAGTTGCATCAGTCTAACGACCAACTCTAGGAATGCGGCACTTTAGCACCAAAAGACGCGGCAGAATTTCTGATGCATCTGTAAATCCTTGCGCCATGGAGCACTGTACTGTAAATACGGCTCATCCATTGCATTTTTAGGGCATTTGCCGCAGGAGCAAGAAATCTGAGGCATCTATGCCGATGTGTCAGGTCTTGCTAATATGCCCTTAAGGGTTAATCTTCTGGCAAATCTTCTGTGATGCTCATGCATTCAAAATAATTGGAAATCTTCAAATTGCTTCATCTGCCATGCAAATGCACAATCCGCAGAAAGATATGCTTGACAAGCAAAATACCTACTATAAAAACATGCATCAGAACTTTATTAACTCCTTGCATACTTTAATATTTACAACAGTATGTCTGTTTATACACCCTTATGCTGTTTCTCATACAGAACAAATATATTTTATGTTCATTAAGCGCTCTTTAGGTAGCTTCCTAAGTACTGTGTATTTAATGAAGAGTTTTATTATATATTACTTACTTTAGTACATATACTCCACACCATGAAATTAGATGTTTTTGTAGGGTAAGGGTGATCATGCAATACCATGACAAAGGTAGAGATAAAAGTTTCTATCACCCATGGTAGCCATTAAAGCAGACACAATTCCTGTTGACAGAAAGAAGAGGATATTCCTACATTGTTTAGGATTTGAGGAACAGGAGGTATTCAGAACATTCCACAGATCACTACCTGGGAAGGGTGTGGATGGGATGAATACCACCGCTGAGGTATGGATAGACTTCAGAAACGTTTCCAACCTCAAAGTAGTATAACAGTAGAACGCTATAATTTTTACATTTTTATGCAAAACCTATTGAAACATTTGCAGAATTTCTAGCAGCATTAGAAGGTCTAGCTATTTCATGTAATTTTAGTACAGCAGTGGAGGAGACGATTATGGACCAATCAATGGTTAATACCTACTCCAAAAGAATTCAAGAGCAGTTATGAATTTCAGGTGATCTCAAATTAGATAAGGCAATCAAAATAGCTTACTCCATTGAACAATGTGTGAATTGGATGAAAGGTGCAAACAAACATAGAGTAGATAGGAAGTGTAGCAACATTTCAGCATGAACAATCAAAGTGTAAAACCTGAAGGTAGCTAAGAAAGGAAAACTGAGGTTAAATATGCATGTTGCAGATATAGCAGCTTATGTAACATTGCACCATTCGAAGGATGTCTGCCTGTTAATAAGGTTGCAAAGCTTGTGGCAGACGGGGGCATGTTCTCAAAGTGTGCAAGGATGGAAAGAAACCTGTTACGTCAAGGGTGGCTCAAGGGAAGGAATCAAATGATCTTGTGTAAGAGAAGTGCAGTAATGTATTTGTTATTAGAAGCATGAACAGCATGTCAGAAGAGAATTAGCTGGGTCCTCCATTGTGCAGCATCAAAACATTAGGCAAAAGCTTAAATGTTATAGCTAATTCTGGTTCATCTTATACCACCATTACTAAATAAGTATTTAAAGGGGTATTATGTGATGTGGTTAGCAATTTGCAGCAGCCTCATGTGAGGGCAGTACCAATTGAAGGCAATGGTATCGAATTTATTGGGCATTTTCCAGCAGAAGTTGAATTTAAATCGAGATATACAAGGTTTAATGTTTTGGGCTGGTTTGACCAACACATACTGCAAATTTTATTGAACCAATGTCACCCAGAACTAAGGACCTGTTTTAGATCTTGGCAGAAGGGTTACCTAATCACAACATCTGCTGAAATATAAATCCCATTATATCCTATGGGATTTATATTTCTGTGGACGGGATAATGTGTCACCGTTGTGATGGAGTAACCCGTCCGCCAAAATCTAAATAAGGTCCTAAGTGTTGGTTGTTGGAAAGGACGGGTGCAGGATTGATGCAAATTATCAGTACAAAATTGTCCTAAAGGAAAATGACACCTCTATCAGACAATGGAAAGAGATGATTAATGTGAGGAAGGGCTTGCAGTTGATGATGGAAGAAATGGTTGCCCAGTATATCATAGAGGAACTTGAATCAGCTGAGTTAGTTTCTCTTACTGGGTTGCTGTTATTACTAATAACATACAATGCTTGTGTGTAGATTTGAGATACCATAATAACTGGATCTTAGTTGACACTTACCCCCTGTCCATGTTGGAAGTTGCAGTTTTTTTTCAAAACTTGCTCTTAGAAATGCTTATCAGCAAGTTGAGTTGATGCCAGATTCTAGAGTATTAACCACCTTTATTATTGCTTTTCTGATTTTTGTTTTAAAAGGAAGCCATTTGGCTCGGCATGAACCACCTCTGTCTTTTGAAGGGCTGTTTTACATGTCCAAGAATTTTAATTCATGTGTTAAATGATTCCAAGTCAACATTTTAGTATACTCCAAAGACCATGAGTCAAATGTTGTGGTATTTGCAGAAAGTGTGTTCATTGCAGCCTGAAAATGGCTTAGAGTTGTCTGTTCATAAATATTTGTTTTTACATGTAAAAGTAGATTACTTAGGCCATACCATTTCCCTGAAGGGCATTTCTATAAGAGAATGTTTACTGGATGCTGTTCGGTTGGCTCTATCCCTGACTCTATTTATTTTTAAAAAGAAATGCAAGTAACACAATCGCAATAATTGTTACTTGCATAATGTCAATTGGGGAGTAGTGTTAATAAGTAAGAGATTGGGTTGAAATAGATAATAGGAAATTGCAGAGATTAATTAATCATATTTATTATTATAAGAGAGAGGGAGAGAGATACCAAATTGAGCCCGAGCAAAAGAAAGGCAAGAGCCATTATCTATAAGTTGATTAACCCATAGTAAGCCTTTGTTATGCCAGGACTTTCCAAAAATAGTCGTATTTTTTATCTTACCACAATTATAATACCATATTGAAGAGTGAAGAAATTGTTGACTATCAGTGAGATAGGATATAAATATAGGACATAGAAGTTTACATGCAAGAATAGGGCAGGGTATAGATCAGGGGTACTCATAGTACGGCCCGCGGGCCGCCAGCGGGCCGGCAAGCCTTTCTTGGCGGCCCTCGGACCTTGCAGACATCGTACCCATACATGCCAACCCTCCCCATTCAGGCGGGAGACTACCGATTTCAAAGCTAGTCTCCTGCCTCCCGATTCCTGCAAGCAAAAACCCGATTCCTCGGGGGTTTCAGCTGACAGGGCTTGTATTGTGTAGAGTGCTAATTCTTCCAGCAATAATCAGAGTGGCGATACAGGGGCTCTAGAAAGGGTGAAAAAGCAAAACAAAGCCTCATCAACAAGCGAATGGTCTTTATAAAGACCTGTGAAGTAATTGGGGGCGGCTGTGTGTGTACCTGGAAGCTGTTTCAGCCCGCCGGGCTGCCACACAGGCCAGTGCAGAACACTTGCATCACCCTCTCTCTGCCTGCCACTGCACTCAATGCTTCTGAAAGGTAAGGAAAAAAAACGTGCATTTTGCGTTTCAAATGTCGGATTCTGCAGCAGCACACCTCCAATGCCCATACATGACAGTAACCCGATTCAAGGCCCCATTCTCCCGATTTTTTTCAGAGAGGGAGGGAGAGAGGGAGGGAGGTAGGGAGACGGAGGAGGGAGGGAGACGGAGGAGGGAGAGAGGGGGAGAGAGGGGGAGAGAGATGGAGGGAGACAGGGAGGGAGGGAGACAGGGAGGTAGGGAGACAGGGAGGGAGACAGAGAGAGAGGGAGACAGATGTTTTGAAAGTTTTTTTTTACTCTAGCTCCGCCCCCCACTGATCCCGCCCTCACTGACTCCACCCCTACCAGTGCGGCCCTCGGCCACTAACCACACTGTAATTTTGGCCCCCGACAGAAAGTTTGTGAGTACCCCTGGTATAGATGAAGGTTTCTGGGTAAAAGATAGAAATGCTTGGGGATAAGGGTGAATAAGCGAAGCCTCAAGATCCATTCAAAAGGGAGATGATACAGAGCAATCATTAGATATATAAAAAAGAGACCCTGTTTATGAAAAAATGCAGCATGATCAGATCTCAAGTCAGGAAAATTGACTCATAGTAATTGTTTGGGTTGTTTAAGTTTTTGAAGGGACATGTGAGATCTTTTGTAATTCCATAGGAAAGTAGAGAGGAAATAATTGATTTTTTAATTATAAAAAGGGAATATTAACAGGAATGTTGAAAAGATAGAAAAGTATCAAATATATTAATATAATCTACAGTGTATTTAAATCCCCCACCAGGATAAAAATAAGGTATTCCATCTAGATGTAAGGGATGTTTGAGCCGTAATAACCACCTTCATATTAAGAAAAACTATCTATTTCATTGAATCTGTATACCAAAGATAAGGTATTTGAGTTTAGTTGAATTCCAATGAAAATAAGAAAGAATAAAATCTGAATGGAAACACCATTAATTAAGAGAAAGTACTTCACATTTATCAGAGTTCAATTGATATCCTAAAAGGGAAGCAACAGTAGTAACTTCTATCAGAAATGCTGGTAAGGAGGAATTTGTGTGGGAAATGAAGAGGAGGATGTCATCTGAGTATACAGAGAATTTTAGCTGTTTGTCTCCAAATTGGAATCCATGAATGTATGGGTTATGGCAGATTTTACATAAGAAGAGTTCCAAGGCTAGAACAAACAACAAAGGTGAGAGAGGACATCCTTGTATGACTTCTCGATGTAATGGAAATGGTGACAATATTAAACCATTAACAAAAATGGAAGCTTTGGTTGAGGAATATAATCAAGAGATTAAGTTAGTAAACTTAGGACCAAAACCAAACCAGGGAAGTATAGAGAAAATAAAAGGCCTATACATATGGTCAAACAACTTTTTAGCACCCAAAGAAATAGCTGCTAAGAAGTGCTTATAAGATTTGCATTCACTCAAAATGTTTTTAAAAATCTAGTATTATCTGAGATGTGGCAACCTTTAATAAAACCAGATCATTCCCTTTCAATTATAGGGAGTCAAGGATCAAGATGTTGGGCAAGAATGTTGGCAAAAATGTTGTAGTCAGAATAACAAGGTAAATACGTATATAATTTGTACATAGCTTAAGGTCTTTATTTTCTTTGGGAATGACACAGATTAAGGTGTCTTGAAAAGAACCTACAGCTGAAATGGAGGATCAAAGGTATTGGAACTGTTGATACAATTTAGCAATTAAAGATTTGGAGAAATGAATATAGAATTCAATAGGAAACCCATCAGTTCCTGGGGCATTTCCTTTCTTAATAGAATTTATGGCAGTAAGGATGTCTAAATGGTAATATCAACATCTACATGGAGAAACCCTCATCATTATTAGGGTTTATCTGAAAGGAGGATAAATACTGAAGAATATCTTCTGGCAAGAGTTTGAATCAGGAGAAAAAAAGAGTATGATAATAATTAGTAAATTCAGTTACAATATCTTCATTTTTATAAAAAATATTGTTACTATCTCACAAATCTACCTTGACTCAATCTTTCTCTATTTTAAATAGCTAGCTAGAGGATTCCCAGACTTATTTTGTTTTCCATAATAATTAGCACTGGATTTAGGAAGAAATGAGGCAGCATCTTCCAGTGAAAGTTTCTTAAATTCAAATTTAGCTGTCCGCCACTCTTTCAAACATGTTATAGATGGAGAAGTGTAATACATTTGTTCCAATTTTTTAATATGGTCCATGATCTGAAGCGATGTTTTGGAAGAAAGTTTTCTCTTGTTCAAAACAAAAGAGAAAATAAAATCTCTGGAGGCAGCCATGAAAGTATCCCAGATATTCTGGGGGGAAAAGTCTGGTGTTTCATTAATTTGAAAGAAATTGATCAAAAAAGTTCAAAACTATGTGTAAAAGTAGAATCAATCAGAAGAGAATTAACAAATCTCCATAATTTGTTATGAAGGCTTACAGGGAGAAGATCTAAATCTAATGTAACAGGGGCATAAACGGATATTTATATAGATCACATTTCTTCATGTAAAACATGTTGGAAACTAAAAAATAATTAATCCTAGTTTGAGAAGAAAGTATAGTGGAGAAAAATGAAATGTGTAGAGTAGAGTAGAGTATGAGTAGAGTAGAATTACAATTTATGAAACTGAGCTACTCTGATTTTGGATTGATTGTATCTTAACAATATTTCTTTAAAAAGAGCAAATAAAAACAGAGGCAACACCTATTCTTGATGCATTATGTACCTATATTACTCCCCACCACCCTCACTGTATCTGATGTAATCTTTGTCACTAGGATAACACAAGTGGGTGAGTGCGCAGGGCCTTGGCTCAGTTTATCTATCTGATATTAGAACACTTTGTTACTGAGTGGCATTGCTGCCTACAATATAACCGATTAGGTTTATATAGGTGTGAGTTTGCTTACTTAATATTGCCCTTTATTTGACTGACTCTTGAGTTTATGTGCAATAAGAATATATATTAGTTGTTTTTGTAACACTTTCTCTATTGGGATAATGGTGAACTACATGAAGACACATGAGGCATTAGCAGATAATTTGTTTAACAAATCAACTAGTGAAAGCAGGGAGAGTGTTTCTATTGCACCAAGAGGTCTGTGGAACTTATTCTAGAAATTAGAGTGAATTACTTAAAAGAATCCCAAAAATGGCAGGAAACAGGCACTTTGAAGTGTTAGTTGGAAGTTGGCAGGATCCCTAGGGGGCTGCAAATCATTATCTATGATCATATTGCAAACGTCACTAAACATTAAATAGTTATCAAAAATTGACATTAATTCAGTCAAAATATCGGATAATAATGATCTGTCAGAATGTGTAGGAGCATAAATAATCAAAAAAGTTAAGTAAAGAGATTGATACCAATATTTCCTCTGAATCAGATTTGTGGGAGAGAATTTGAGTATCGGAAGATTTGTTGCAAAGTATGACCACACCATTGCTTTTACCCATGCCTGGGAAGGCAAAAGTATGACCAACCCGATTCCTATTAAGTTTGTTAACCTCTATTTCCAATATATATGTTTCTTGTAACAATAGAATATCTGCTTTTAATGTGGACAGATGAGAGAGTAACCTCTTTCTCTTTATAGAAGACCCCAAACCTTTCACATCCCATACAATTACTTTCAAAAACATGTAAGAAGAAATAAGAAAATATGCAACATAAATAGCTGAATAGCAAAATAGACGTACCAACAGAACAAACAAATAGTTGAGCGTGGTAATGCCACATGAGGAAGATGACACCGTTGGATCCGGGAATAGCTGACAAGAGGGAAGCCCAGACCACATCAAATGTTATTGATGTGCGTCCTCAGAATATAGGAGGAACCCCTAAAGGGAAATAAATGGAAATTAGTAAACCAGTTCTTACAGAAGGAGAGAATAAGATCAAATGCATAAACTTATTATAGTACGATTAATTGAACAGTCAGATGGATGGTCTATGATCCATCCTTAATTTTGCTGAAAATGCTTTGTTTGGTTAAATACAGGGCCTATATAGAAATGAGGGGCACCTCTCATATATCTTCTCATTGTGGTCGTCTCACAGGTGTTCTCATTGTTGACCTCTCATAGGTTCTGTCCCTTCCCTGAGGGATGATCTTGGTGCTCCACTCCGTGACTGGATTGTCACCTTTCCTTTTTCGCCTCCTCATCTTCATTTGAGGACACACCTCTTGCGTCTCAAGGTTACGCCGTGGTAGCACTTGGTCCTACCCAAGCATGCTTGGCAGGGTCTGTCACTCTATGTAACAACATTGGTTCTCCTCCTTGTAGGGTTCTCTCGCCCTCAGACTCCTGCCTGCGCTGTATGATCTTCAGATGTTGCCCTCTGCGCAACTCTGATCCTGTGGTCCTAGGCTTTCTCTTCATGGGCGATCTCAACTGTGCCTTGAGCACCCGGTCCTTTTTCCTATGTTGGAGGCTTTTGCCACTATGGGGCGCAGTCATCAATCCTCATGAATGACATGGCGGTACGCAATTGTTGGGAGGTGCACATACTCACCTCTCTCTCATGAGGCTTTTTTCTTGTGCCCCCTTCACTCAGACCAACATTCTTTCATTGTTCTCCCCCTCCCACTACAGTCATCTCACGTGGGCGGCGTATGGCACACACTTGCCCCGTCTCATTAATAGTTCATGCCCCTGAGGGCTGTCACCGCTGCAGTTCTGGGCCACAGCACCCTTCATTATGCTGCAAGCTATTTCCTCTTTCAAAGGGAGTACTTGACTGCTGCAGTGACCACCCATATCCACTATGCCCCACTGCAGTATCTTCATAGGCCCTGGCAGCTTTAGGTCCATTCATTCACTGAAAGGGGGCACTGCCCTTCAAACAACCATCACACAGTGAAATTTCTTACATTGGTGGTGGGCCGCAGCAGCCTTTATTGTGCTGCGATCAGTTTCTTTGTGTACTGTTTCTTTTCTTTTTTTCGATTGTGTCAGCAGGATGTTGTGCCTCATGCAACCTCTAGATGGTGCTGCCACCTCCTCCTACTTTGTAAGCAGGCCACGGGTTCCACCCAGCTGGGCTGCTTGAGGAGTCATTTCCTTCCCTGGTGACAGTCTCTTCACCATCACGGGCTCTCACGGGCCTCACTCCATGTTGGCATGGCCACCCATCCCACCTCCACCTCCCACCTGCGAGGAAAACAGCCACCAGCAACAGGCTAACTTCACAGGATGTCCTCCACTGCCCGCAGCTCTGTTCCCTCACTGGGCCCACACATCGCTCTGGTGCTCATGCAGCAGGAAGCTCTCAATGAGCAGCAGCACCTCATCCCTCACACAGCACAGTGCTCATCAGGTAGGTTGCCACAAGGTGCACTGTTCACTCGCTGGGTGTCTTTACTCCTACCCAGTCTTTCCTCGGGTGCTGGCAGCACTCTCATGGCCGGTGACTGCAGGCTGTCTCAGGCGGGGGGGCGCACTGAGCTGGTGGGTGGTAGCTTTCACTTGCAGGGGGCTGATGCTTTCTTCCCCATGCTGTCAGGGTGCCGCAGGTTCTGCGGTCAGATTTTACCAGCAGCGGCAGCACCTCTTCAAGTACAGTGTGCTAGGTGCTTACTGACTAGTCGGCGGCCATGGGTGCAGTGCCATCGTGCAGCCGCAACCCTTCTTTCACTTCGGTGGGCCCTGTGTTTGTCAGTATATATCCAACTCGTCTTGCGCGGGCTCGCTGCACCAGTCCTTGTGCACACTTTGGGACTACTGTTGATGGTGCACTTTTCTCACCCCCCCTCAGGCATTGAAGATGCAAGAGTCATTCGGGGTAGTGCAGTTCAACAGCCCGAGGTGCCTATAGCTCGGTGCCCGCAGCGACACCTCACTCCCCTTCTCTGATGTCTTTAAAGCCTGCTGCACAGCAGTCTACCCGGGTCTCACCTCATGCCCAACAGGGAACCGGCCACTGCTCATGGCCAATGGTCGCTGGTACCCTAGACACAGCTACACTCTACCACTCGTCAACTACTGGGCTGCTAGACTTACACATGTGGGTCCAACCTGCTTTTCACCATTGAAAGAGTTAGGGCCCTAGGCCCTCATGCAATAATACACATGACACAGTGGTATGGAGTCTGGAACTGGCCCAATGCAGGTGTGCCCACCCCCTTTTATTAGCAGGGCCACTTTACCGGTGACACCTGTGATGAATGGGTGTGGGGTGAGTGTGGAAGCCAGCCCTCTAGGAGTGGCTGGTGGAAATACATTACTTTACAAATACTAGACCGTGACCAGTCAGTCACTACATATATTACTGTCAAGTGTAAAGAATATGAAGGTATGGTTAGAGTCAATGACTGTCAGTACTTCAAGACCATGTCATTTAGGCTTAGGAAGGCCTTCCTATCTAAGGAGGTGATGAGTTACAACATTTTGCAAGCAAAGTGAGGGACCACATAATGAAAACACTGTATGAATGTAAGTATGTGGTATTTATAAAGGACAAAGGGTGTAGACGGTTTATGTGCTGTTAATGCCTACTATCTTTAACCCCTTAGCCGCTGAGGATTTTCTTCTTCCAGTGCTAAGCCATTTTTGATGTTTGGACACTTTGCGCTATAAAGCTTTCAGAACTTTTTTTCACAAAAGATATTCAGGCCAAAACCGCATCATTTTCCCCCCAAATGTTGGGGATTTTGTGGATGCCCAAAATTGATACAACACAGGATTCCACACACCTCCCATTAAAAACAGCACCTCATGTGTGCCTTTAAGACGAAAGGCCCTAAAACCCAACATGGAGACTTTCAATTTACACCTTGAAAATTGACCTAATTTGGAGATGTGAGTAGCTGTGGTAGTTGGGCCTAGGCTCAGCAACTACCCAGGGAGAGGGAGCGGTGTGGCGCAGAGTACGGGGCTCACGGTTCGATTGCCAGCACCCAAGGCAGATCAGCTTAGCATCATGTGACTCTGGGCAATAGCTCACTTAATCTCCCCGATGGCCCCCAGTGCCTTGAGACCATTAGTGGTGATTAGTTTGAGCTTTACAAATACCTGGTTATTCTTTATTATTACCCAGGGAAACCTACTAAACCAAAATATTTTTGAAAACTGGGCTCACATGAAAGGGCATGGTGGACCCCAGAAGGTTTTCTTATCCAGAATACCCTGAAGACCTCAAGCCTTTGAAAAAATCCAGTGTGTGAGTGCATATGATAGTCCTGTACTGAGTGACCATAAGTATGAGTGACTGTACGGGTGAGTGAGTGGATGTGTGTCTAAACCTAAGAATCAGTGAGTGGGTATGTAGTTATTGGTGATGACGTGTCTATGGTTTTGAGAATGGCAGTCTGTAATTTAGAGTGGGTGTATCAAAGGTTATATTAGGGTTTGAGAAGATGTATCTAATTATCACATGGGTGATGTCATTAGTGATGTCATGAGTGATGTCACTGACCATGTCATGAGTGATGTAATATGTGACATCATCAGCAGTGCATTGCGGGGGCGCGAGTTATAGTTAGCTGTACTAACTATAAAGGGGGAATTTCTATGGTTTTGTACGAGTGAAATGTCCAACTAACTATAACTTTCCCTAAAACCTATGGTTTTTTCAGTGAATTTCTAAGGTTTTTAAATGCTAATTTCTAACTATAACGTGCCTGAAACCTATGGTTTTTTCAGTGAATTTCAAAGGTTTTTTAAATGCTAATTTCTAACTATAAAGTGCCTAAAACCAATGGTTTTTTAAGTGAATTGCAAAGGTTTTTTAAATGCTAGTTTCTAACTATGACTACAGAGGTAGGACATGTGAAGAAACGCATAGAAAGAAGCAAAAGAAATGCAGAAAGAAGCAACAGAAATCCACAAATACGAAGAAAAGTGCAGGAAGAAGCAAGACATGCGCAGAAAGAACCAACAGAGGAGCAGAAAGAGGCCTTGTTGCAAAATCATCCTGTGCCCACAACTTTTTCAGACGGGTACTGGTGGCACTGACTCTGACTAACCAGGCCTAGAGCCAGTGCTATGCTAAAATACACTTAGAATACAGTGAAAACACCTGCACAAACTAGGGAACACTATGCGTTGGGGTACCCCAGTAATTAGCCAGACCTCCTCTGTAAGGCCTTAGTACATAATAGTGTAGGGGGATTAAAAACTACCCTTTAAAACACGCTACGGGGCGATTGCACAGTGGTGAAGGGAGGTGGGGGCCTGAGGTGACATGTGTGCAAACACGCCCTGTGGCTGTTTTAAGTTGGGAGATTAAGTCCCCTTGAATCCTGAGGGTCCCTGGGGTCCCTGGAGTCCAACTAGCCCACCAGGTACCTCCAGTAAGTGCCACAGAGCTGTGTTTGCACACGTTAACTCAGGTCTGTCCCCTCCCTTCACCACTGTGTAAACACGCCCTGTGGCCGTTTTTAGTTGGGAGATTAACTTCATTTGAATCCTGAGGGTCCCTAGGGTCCAACTAGCCCACTAGGTACCTCCAGTAAGCACCACAGAGCTGCGTTGCAGAGAGGTGTAAAAAGGAGCATGACCTGGACCACTTCTCTGCAACGCAGCGCAGTGGTGCTTACTGGAAGCACCTGGTGGGCTAGTTGGCCCCCAGGGGCCCTCAGGATTGAAAGGGAATTAATTCCCCAACTTTAAACGCGCCACAGGGTGTGTTTGCACACATGGCACCTCAGGCCCCACCCACTCCCTTCACCACTGTGCAAACGCGCCCGTGGTGCGTTTTAAGTTGAGGGATGAAGTTCCCTTCAATCCTGAGGACCCCTGGGGGCCAACTAGCCTACCAGGTACCTCCAGTAAGCGCCACAGAGCTGCGTTGCAGAGAGGTGTAAAAAGGGGCATGGCCTGGGCCACCTCTCTGCAATGCAGCGCAGTGGCACTTATTGGAAGCACCTTGTGGGCTAGTTGCCCCCAGGGGCCCTCAGGATTGAAAGGGAATTAATTCCCCAACTTTAAACCCACCACAGGGCGTGCTTGCACACATGTCACCTCAGGCCCGCCCCCTCCCTTCACCACTGTGAAAAAGCGCCCCGTGGTGTGATTTAAGTTGGGAGATTAAATCCCCTTGAGTCCTGAGGGTCCCTGGGGTCCAACTAGCCCATGAGGTACCTCCAGTGTGCGCCACAGAGCTGTGTTGCAGAGAGGTGTAAAAAGTGGCTTAGAGTCTGAACACCTGTCTGCAACGCAGCTCCCTGGCCATATTCGGGGTCCTCAAGGCCATATTCAGCCCCGGGGACCCCATCCCCTGTGGTATGGCCAGTGTTTCTTTTTTTTATAATCGGAGGGGGGCTGCGTGGCCCCCCTCCTCAGGCCATTTTTGGCCCCGGGGACCTCATCCCCCGGGGTCGGCCTTTGCATGTTTTTTGTTTTTACTTTTCAGTTATTATGGGGGAGGGGTGCCGCGTGGCCCCCTCCCGGGCCACTCATGGCCCCGGGGACCCCATCCCCAGGGGCCTGGCCTCTCGTCCCCAATCCCCCCACTGTCCCGCCGGCTCCCCCGTCCTGCGGGAGCCGGCATTGCTTTTCCACATGGGGAGCTGCTGACATGCAGCTCCCCTTATGGAAAAGCAATTCTGCTTTGCTTCATTAAAGCGAGAGCAGAGTTTGCAATGACAGGGCAGGAGCCGGCCCTGGGGGGTGGTGGTCCCCAGGGCCATCACTGGCTCCAGGAGGGGGGCCGCGCGGCCCCCTCCCACCTAGAGGCCCCCCAAACTGTAAAAATCAAGCCCAGCGGTCCTTGGGACTGCTGGGGGCCGTGTGGCCCCCCACAAATATGTATGCAAAGCCCCGGGGGGTGGCGGTCCCCGGGGCAGTGTGGGGGGGATTGGGGGCCCCCCACACATGTTTTTTACTGCCCCTGGGACCTAGCCCACGCAGGGGCTTCAATTAAACGAAGCGTGGGAGTCCGCACTTTGTTTTTTTTAATTTTCTCGGCCGGATTCGCGCACCCAGCGCGAATTCGGTCAATTGTTCTTTGTTTTTTTTAAATGCTTTTTTGGGCCCTGGGAGTCCTTGTGGGACGCCCTGAGCAGGTGTTTCTATCCTGCCCCTCTTTTTTTTGTGCATTTTTTTCCCTGCTTTCTTGTGTCTTGGTTCTACCGAGGCACAAGATGGCTGCCAACACTTCCTGGTTTGAAGTGTTGACAGCCAATTAGAATGCAGCTCGTGATCGGCAGGGTGCGCGGATCCACCGCGGCCATAGATATCAAAATTTTTATTTTTTGATTTTCTGAGCAAATACTGAACGGATTTACACCATTTAAAAAAGGGCGCTTTCTGAACCTAGCACTAGCATTTTGCCAAATTTGGTGTAATTCCGTTCAGTAGTTCGGGCTGTAGCCGTGTCTAAAGTTTCCTACGGGAATTAACATGGAGAAAACACATTTTAGGACCCCCCTTTTTTCTCGGCCCCCGCTTGCCAAATTACCCCGAAACTTGCAAGACAGGAGCTGACCGGAGCGCCCCACTAGTTTTGAAAATTTTGCGATGATTCGTCATCCGGCGCCAAAGTTATTGGGAAAACAAAAAACGCTTTTCCTATGGAAACTAGGTCCTAACTATAACTACCTACTGGCGACCACCAGTAGGTAATACATATATATATAATGTCCCAAGGTGCTATATATAGTAGTTCACCAATCCCACGATGTCGGTGCCGGTTCCGCGTTTCCGGTCCAGGAAAGACATGGCTTGGCAGTTCGGCCTGGACTGTTCCCATGAGGCACAGGGTCAAGACTGATTTGCATATGGCCATGTCTGAACTGGGGTGGCGTAGTGGGCAAAAGAACGATGGATTTAACCCAGATCTCTTGACTGGGGGAGAATGTCTGCATTGTCAGCATTCCGTCCATCATTTGTTTGTTGTAACGCTTTTCGCCCTAAGTGGGATGGGTATTCCCAGACGTGGGACCCGTGCTCACTACGCCACTGGAGTCAAGCTATCCTGGCTGATGACGGCTGATAGCCAGAAACCGGTCCTAGGATGCTTGATTCCGGTCCAGGGAAGACATGGCTTGGCAGTTCGGCCTGGACTGTTCCCATGAGGCACAGGGTCAAGACTGATTTGCATATGGCCATGTCTGAACTGGGGTGGCGTAGTGGGCAAAAGAACGATGGATTTAACCCAGATCTCTTGACTGGGGGAGAATGTCTGCATTGTCAGCATTCCGTCCATCATTTGTTTGTTGTAACGCTTTTCGCCCTAAGTGGGATGGGTATTCCCAGACGTGGGACCCGTGCTCACTACGCCACTGGAGTCAAGCTATCCTGGCTGATGACGGCTGATAGCCAGAAACCGGTCCTAGGATGCTTGATTCCGGTCCAGGGAAGACATGGCTTGGCAGTTCGGCCTGGACTGTTCCCATGAGGCACAGGGTCAAGACTGATTTGCATATGGCCATGTCTGAACTGGGGTGGCGTAGTGGGCAAAAGAACGATGGATTTAACCCAGATCTCTTGACTGGGGGAGAATGTCTGCATTGTCAGCATTTCGTCCATTATTTGTTTGTTGTAACGCTTTTCGCCCTAAGTGGGATGGGTATTCCCAGACGTGGGACCCGTGCTCACTACGCCACTGGAGTCAAGCTATCCTGGCTGATGACGGCTGATAGCCAGAAACCGGTCCTAGGATGCTTGATTCCGGTCCAGGGAAGACATGGCTTGGCAGTTCGGCCTGGACTGTTCCCATGAGGCACAGGGTCAAGACTGATTTGCATATGGCCATGTCTGAACTGGGGTGGCGTAGTGGGCAAAAGAACGATGGATTTAACCCAGATCTCTTGACTGGGGGAGAATGTCTGCATTGTCAGCATTCCGTCCATCATTTGTTTGTTGTAACGCTTTTCGCCCTAAGTGGGATGGGTATTCCCAGACGTGGGACCCGTGCTCACTACGCCACTGGAGTCAAGCTATCCTGGCTGATGACGGCTGATAGCCAGAAACCGGTCCTAGGATGCTTGATTCCGGTCCAGGGAAGACATGGCTTGGCAGTTCGGCCTGGACTGTTCCCATGAGGCACAGGGTCAAGACTGATTTGCATATGGCCATATCTGAACTGGGGTGGCGTAGTGGGCAAAAGAACGATGGATTTAACCCAGATCTCTTGACTGGGGGAGAATGTCTGCATTGTCAGCATTCCGTCCATCATTTGTTTGTTGTAACGCTTTTCGCCCTAAGTGGGATGGGTATTCCCAGACGTGGGACCCGTGCTCACTACGCCACTGGAGTCAAGCTATCCTGGCTGATGACGGCTGATAGCCAGAAACCGGTCCTAGGATGCTTGATTCCGGTCCAGGGAAGACATGGCTTGGCAGTTCGGCCTGGACTGTTCCCATGAGGCACAGGGTCAAGACTGATTTGCATATGGCCATGTCTGAACTGGGGTGGCGTAGTGGGCAAAAGAACGATGGATTTAACCCAGATCTCTTGACTGGGGGAGAATGTCTGCATTGTCAGCATTCCGTCCATCATTTGTTTGTTGTACAGCAACCGCAGCACATTCGACAACAGCTCCAACTCACTTCCTCCGAAGGTAGTAAAGCAGGAGAATGACACACCAGGAGAATGCACAATAATTTATTGTTCATTCTCCTGGTGTGCCGTGAACAAGGCTGTCGCCGAAACGCGTTGTGTAGTATTAAATTTGGATCACCATACTGGATTGTTGCCTGGTTCTTCCTGAGAGCGTACAAATACGAACTTTTTGCTTTGGTTGGATATATATATATATATATATATATTTTCCTGGCATTCATTCCAGGAAAGGTGTCCCTTCCTGCACAAAAGCGATCCTGCCTACAACGCAGGCCTCCTTGCACCATGACACAAGGGTCCCTACGTTGCCGTTAGGCAGCCAAAAGTGCTCCAGTACTAGGAAAGAACAGGAATGTGCTGTATAATGTTAAATACTGTTCATTCCTGCCCTTTCCCTTTAGCACAGTGCAACAAGGTGGCTTGCTGCATTGCGCTGCATGAAATATTGATAAGTCTGCCTGTGGTTTCTAAAGGGATTTCTGAACACCATGAGGGCAGATTTGGAGGGAATGCCCCATTCCACCCCCAGGGCAACAGAAAGACTGTTGATGCTGTATCGGAGCAGAGGCAAGGCCCAATGTCAGGGCAGGCCATCCCATCCCTTCATTTGTTTTTGTTTTTTAAATGTCCCAGTCACTAGTGGGCCTTCTGGCATACTAGTGAGGGACAGTTGGGGTAAATCCCCTATTACTCTGTTTACATTTGTTCCAGTTCTACCGCACCCATACAGATCAGTGCTCGGCAGATTAATGCCTCCCGAGTACAGATCAAAATTAAGCCAGTTGGAACTTACTCACATCAACTGGTTTAAATTTCATCAGTGTGACATCAGCTTGCTGTGAGCACTGGCCGTCATAATGATGAAAAATACAAACTCGGGGCACAATGGAAGTTCTTCCCTCGTGTCACAACATTATCTTTAAAAAAAGAAAATCCTTTGGGTGCTTACATCAGAAGGATTTTGACAATACCATGGATGAACCGTTCATGTCCTGTGCACTACCAAAGTAATACCTAGATGTCAATTGCATTAAAGTGACAAAAGAGATGAATCTTCCACTTTTTCAAACATTGGGGCAGTTTTGAGCCAGTCCTGATGGATATGGGGCTATTGTTCAAGATCCTGCGAGCATAGAAGGAACTGGCCTGTTGCCTTGTCTAATGGAGTTCTGGCCAGCATTAAGGGAAGTGTCAGGTTTTGTCCTTACCATTAGTGGACTGAGATTGTCAGAAGATAGGGATCAGAGAAAAACAAATGTACCAAGGCTTACCGCTCTCCATTATTATTTTTGTTGCTTGATATATATGTAGCATGCTGCTGCACCTTTGTATAACCTTTTAGGGCTTAAGCTCATTCTTTCCATTGGCAGATTGGACCATGCATGTATGGTTGAAGCATCAGTGGATGTAAAGAGTCTTCTGAAGTGAAAGTTTGGTGTCATGCATGAGGTTTTAAGTGGTTCGGGATATTTAGTACATTGCCGTGGGGCTTAAGAATGCAAATGTCTGATGAAAGAGTAGTTTGTCATCCAACCTTGTAAGCAGCCAATGACCAGGTCATTCATTTTCCTGTCCAATTACCAAGTCCTTCAAGTTTGGTTTTCATTCTCAAACTAAACAAGCTTATGCTTTATTTGCTATATTTAAAGCTGAATCTAAGACCTTATAGATCCTTGCCATTAAAGAGTACACCCAGTGAATGCTGTCACAATAAGCCTTAAAACAGAATCAGACATTATCGAGTAAACAAACATTTTGGAATGCCTATTGTTGGTGACTTAGAAATCGGGTTTCTAGTTGGCAGCGGTATGCACTCTGTCCAAGCAGGAACCACAATCCTATTCAGGGTAAGTCAGTAACACACTTTAAATTAACCTGTGCTAACCCTTTGGTAGCTTGGCACAGAGAAGTCAGGCTTAACTGACGAGGCAATGTGTAAAGTATTTGTGCAACACTTCAAACAGTAACACAATGAAAACACCACAAACAAAATGAAAACAACACAAAAAGACACCAGACCAGTTTAGAAAATCAGAGTAAAATAAGACCAAAACAACAACAAAAATCAAAAGTAGAAGCCAAGATATGTATTATTAAAGAATAAACCGTTTTGTGGTGTTTAGAAACAAATAGCATTAACTAGGGCTATCTGGTGCCGCGTGATACCTTGGCCTGCTGAACGGTACCTTAGATGCATCGAAGGTGATTCATGGAGTAGAGGAGGTGATGCGTCGCTGTCGATCCGGCAGATGTAGGTGATGTGTCGGTTCTGAGCTGCGCAAAGTCAAAGATGTGTCGTTAACATCGGGGGTGAAGCATCATCTTTGAACTGCGAGGCTGTAGGCCATGCGAGCAGAACAAAGCAATGCGTTGGCACCAAGCAGCGCCAAGTTGGAGATGCATCGGAAACAGGGGACGATGAGTCGCTCAGTCGGTGATGTGGTGTCTGTTTTATAATTGAAGTGGATATTGTAAATGTCACATCTTTAGGATCCAACACATTTTTCAAATATTGGTAGACTAGAGTAGGATTATCAAATATTACCCTTTTTTATGTCCAACACCTTTCTCCAATTTGGCTGGATTGGAGTGGGAATAGTAAATGCCACCCTTTTACTTTCTAGCACCTTCCCCAAATTGGTCTAGATTGGAGTGGGAATAGTACATTTCACCCCTTTAGTGTCCAAAACCTTCCCTCAATATGGTTGGATTGAAGTGGGAATAGTAAATGTCACCGCATTAGTATCCAACGCCTTCCCCAAATAGGTCTATATTGGAATGGGAATAGAAACTTTCACCCCTTTAGTGTTCAATACCTTTTGCAAATTGGTACAGATTGGGGTGGGAGGAGTAAACATCACCCTTTTAGTGTCCAACACCTTCCCCCAATGTGGTAGGAATGGAGTGGGAATAGTAATTGTTACCGTGCCAAACCCCTTCCCAAATTGGTTTAGATTGGACTGGGAAGAGCAAATTTCACCCATTTAGTGCCCAACACCTTCCCAAAATTGGATTAGATTGGAGTGGGAATAGTAAATGTCACCCCTTTAGTGTTTAACAATTTAACAATGAGTACCATTGAGTTGGATAACAATAAGCATCTGTTATTCAGTGCCAAGATACCCTTGGGTGAACGTGCGCTTTACAAATACACGTTATGTTGACATGTATATTATAGTTACATACTGTTGTGCGTTGTACATTGTCAACTTTTATTTTCCATTGTTTAAGAGTCGTTTCATATTTTTGTTTTATATACATACTTTCTACAAAATTTTAACATATGTTTTTATGTTTATATTAATTGTTTTTTATATTTTATACTATTATTTACTTTATACAATTGTTACATTTGATTACAACATTTTTTGACATGTTTAATATTTGCAAACATTTTGTCATACATTTATTTAACATTTCTACAATATTTCCCATTCATTTCTATGGGGAGATAGTCTTTGTTTGTTTCATTTAGCGGCCATTTTTTTATCACTACCTGCTATTTTGTAATCTATTTGTGCTGTTTTTTAGTCTATATTCCCGGAACTAGGTCGCTGTAAGGTGTTGCTGTTCGTTGGAATGGGTAAGTCCATTTGTAAGGATTTCTTAAGAGTTATGAAGGTTCAAGGGGTTTAGAGAAAGATCTAGAAGGTAGTTGAAGTGTTGATTCTGGGTTTTTGGTATATTTAGATGCATTAGTGTTAAAGTTGTTCACTAGTTTTGCATTTTTGTGCACTATTTTAGCAATGTTTGGCTATGTTATGTTAAATTAATTTATGTTTATAAGTAATGTGTTTTGTTGGTGGGTTTTCTATTTACTTTGCCGGTTTTTGCCTACGAGCATGTCCTATGGCAAATGGGAGTTTACTTTCATTAAAGAAATCATTTGTGGTTTATCATAAACCATTGTTTTTTTATCTTAACATTTTTTTAGCCATGTCAATTTTACAGAAACATAATAATATGAACAAAAAAAAAATGGTATGGACCAGAAGTAAAGGTTGTACAGTGATTTCCGTTTAACACCTGCGAGTCAAATAAAAGAAAGAACATTTATATACTTCAGACGTCAATGTAATTTAGGATAGTCATTGAATGAGACCAGATGTCAAATGCATTGGTTGCTATGACTGCCAGAAAATCTTTGGGGATCTGATGTAGATTTACTTCTTGTGAAAAGAAGAGTGGAGAGAGAAGAGGAGATAGGGGGTGGGGATAGTAAGAAATGGGAAGGATGGCAGGGGATATCCCAAGTATTTAGTTGAGCAGGCAGATAAATTAGCCAGGATTTCCCAGCTCAGTACCTTTATTGGTGGAAGTGTCGGTTTGTATGTGAGCTTCCAAGGGTGACCAAAGCAGTCTTGATGTGTCATGGTTAAAGTTAAAGAGTTCTCTCTTAATGTATGTCCAAAGTGGGGAAGGGAGTTGAGGGGTGGGAAGGAACTAATCTATGGACTGTTTGAGCAGAAATGCCATTTGGAGTTTGCTAAAGTTGGAAAGACCCACTCCGCTCTTCTCTTTATATAGTAATAAGATCTTAGTAGTGATTCTAGGTTTTTTACTTCACCAAATAAATTGAATAATGGCCTTGTTGAGGAGATTAAATAATGAGTCCAATAGTTGAAGGGGGAACATATTGATTATGAAGTTCACCTGTGGAGCTATTATCATTTTGGTGCATTTTAGTCTGCCCCATCAGGTCATGTGCTTGGGTGACCATTTCTCAAGGTGGTAGTTTATTTTTTTCAACAGTGTGTTTTTAATTTGTGTGTGAGATTCAGTAATTTGCCTAGTTGTAGGTTGAGGTATTTGAGGTGGAGACTTTGCCATTTGAGGTTGGTGTTTCTGAGTATTATATAGGTGCATATAGGGTTGAGAGAAAAGACCTCTGTTTTGTCCTTGTTTAGTGTGTAGCCAAAGGTGTTGGAGCAGTGCTTAAGTTGTAAAAAACCAAAGTTCCAAGGCACTCGTCAGAGGACCACTGCAGCTTGCACTATTCATTGCTCCTGCTAGCACTGCCAATAATAGTACCAACACAACTATTACCCATGAGACGTCTATAAGTTTGACAAATCAGATTATTCCAGGCCCCCAAAGCTCTAAGAATGGCTCAGGCGAAAGGTAAGAGACATTTCAACCTATATTGAATTAATAAACAACTGTTGTTGTGTTCATCTATAAATTAGATAGACAGCGCAACCTTGTGGCAGACTGCCACAAGCGCTTGTGTTCACATTTAAGTGCTGGTGCCGAGCACCGGAATCAACCGGCTCAAAATAAGCACTGCATTGGAGTAGGCATTAATTAGGTTAAGGATTTCTGGAATGGCTGATTCTGCATCCTCAGAGATGAGGACATCGTCCGCATAACTTGCTACCTTGTGAGTTGTAGAGCCAAAAGGGATGCCTTTGATGAAAGAGTTATGTTGTAATTCAGAGAGAAGGGGTTCTATGGTTTAAAGAAAGAGTAATGGTGAGAGGGGGCAACCTTGCCTCGATCCTCGAGATAGCTTGAATTTTTCAAAGAGGGAGCAATTTACCCTTACTCTGACCAAGGGGTTATCATATAGTACAAATAACATCTGCTCAAATGAGGGGCCAAAGTTGAATTTGCGGAATGCTGATCTTTAAAAAGGCAAAGAGACCATGTCAAGGGCCTTTTTGGCATCGAAGGCTATGGCCATCACTGGGGAGTAGGGGAGGGAAGCTTTTTCTAGGACGTGGGCAAATACTCTGTGTTATCACAAGCCAGTCTTCCTTTTATGAAGCCCATTTGTGAGGGATGTATTATTGATGGGAGTAGTTTTTCCAATCTGGTGGCTAGAACTTTTGCATACAGTTTGCAATCTATGCTGAAGAATGACATTGGGCTGTAGTTTTTGGTGTCTAATGGGTCTTGGTTGTCTTTGTGGATGACTGTTATTATCGCTTCTGTGAAGTTTAGGCCAGTTTTGCATTGGAGGCATAAAAGTACAAGAGTGATTTTAGGTGTGGCGTGAGTTAAGGTTGAAATGTTTTGTAAACAAGCCCTATGAAGCTATCTGGCAGAGGAGCATACTTTGTTTTAAGTGTTTTGATCGCCTTATCTAGTTCTTTTATTTCGAACAGTTTATTCAGGGCAAAATGGTCTGCTTATTTAAGTGATGAGAGAATTATATTTCTGAGGTAATTTTCACAATCTGTGATATTTGGGTGCCAATCCAGACTATGGAGCCCTTTATAATAATGTGCGAAACAGCTTGCAATTTGTTTTTTTACTTTCAGTTTGACCTCATTTTAATTTTTGATTGCAATAATGAAAGAGAACTGGCCTTTCACATTTAGGTAGTTGGCAGGGAATTGCCCACCCTTGTTGATTTGAATAGTTTTTTCACTTTGTAATTATTTAGCCTGATGTGAGATCTCTTGCTTATTAGTTTATTGTATTAATATTTTAGGGTTTTGAGTTTGTTGATTGTTTCTATAGAATGTTTTGAAACTAGGAGGTACTCGAGCTAGTTTTGTTGGCAGTTTTATTTTTGTTGGTCATTATACTGATCATTTTGCCCCTGAGTGCAACTTTCATTGCTTCCCAGATGGTTTCTGGAGATACATCCAGAGAGGCATTCTCTTGAACATTCTTGACAATAGCAGGACTTCTTTCATCTCTACAGGTAGGATCATTTAGTAGGGTGTCATTAAGGTTCCAAAGTCTATCAGGGTTTTGGATGTTCGATATTGTGACATCTACTGTAGTACAGGCATGGTCAGAGATAATGATGAGTTCGAGCCTAGGGTTCGAACAGGAAGGACTTAGTTTCCTATTGGTCAGTATATAGTTGACCTGTGAGTGAAAGCTATGTGGGTTTGAGTAGAAAGTGAACTCGCTACCTGTTGGGTTATAAGTCTCCAGATTTCGGTAAGATTTGTGTAGTGGTTAGCTTTTTCATTTGTGTATGGAATTTCCATGGCCTACATTTAAAGGGGCATAGTCTATCTAGTATTAGATTCATTGGAAGGTTAAAATCCCAACTTTGAACCATTTGGGATTTCATGTAGCCTTTTATTTAGGTCAACCCAAAAAGTGGGGCAGTCTGCATTTGACACATATATGTCGACGATAAATAGCTCCTGGCTATCTTTGGAGATTTGTGAGATGATCCATCATCCATGTGTATCGTTTATATTCTTGATTACTTTAATACCTGTAGGTCTGGCAAAGACAGTGATGACTCAGTTATTCTTATCAGAGTCGGGGAGAGAGCCAGTTCTGAATACCAATTGTTTAGGAGATTTTAAGCGATGTCCTTGTCTATTCTGGTCTCTTGAAGCAAGAGGATGTCCTCTCTCAGTTTGTGATAGTATTCTACAATTTTCCTTCTTTTGTCTGAATTATTGAGGCCCTTTGCGTTAAGATCTTAAGAATCTTATTAGGCATGGTGTTTGTTGTGTAGGATTCGGTTGTGCTTGGGTGTGTCGGTCGTGCAAGGGGAGAGTGTAATATCATTGATTAGTATGACAAACCAACACTAGGTGGTCCCGGTCTTATATACTTGGAACATCTCCGGGGAGGGGAGGGATAGAGGGGGGGGGGAAGTAAGGAAATGAAGAAGCAGGAGAGAAAAGTAAATAAATAGAAATCGCAAAAACCCATCCCAACATGGAAAGTGGAGACAGTGGTAGCCACGTAGCAGCCTTTTGCAAGCTGCAGAGAAAAGGTCTGAGTAAGAAAAGGGGAGGGTTTTAGCAGCCGTAAAAGGATTCAATGTCTGGAGGATAAGTTAGAGGAGGGCAGCTGTTCATTTAACATACAATAACTGGCAGTTGGGAGATTTGGGCGCCCGCTACTGACAAATGACAATGCAGGACCGAGGGTTAGGCAACCATATAAAACATTTTAAATGTATGAACAATTGGACTGAATAACCTTGTTGGAGTACAAATGAATGCTTATGTTTGGTGGTTGGAGTTTGTGTTTGTTAACAAATTAAGAGTTTGTGTGTAAGATACAAGAAACGTTGCTGATATGGCTGCATAAGGGATGATATAACATGCACAGTGAGACAGTTAAACAGCGGTTATGAAACCATCATAGGAACCTGTTAAAATATCATAACATTTTGGACAATACCTTAATTGAAAAATAAATTGGCAAGCCTTCTTATAAAAATATGTAGGAAATGACTGATGCATTGTTGGAATTAAGGATTGGAAAGAATGTTAACTAAGGGTGAATATCAGCTTAGTCCATATCACTGTACTGGAATGGAGGGAGTGTTGCCACTAACATCAATGAAAGGGAAGATGTGTCTAGTGATGCAAGCATGTGAGTCCAGATGTGATACTGTCAGAGTATATTTAGGATGAGGTATGGCAGTAGGTAAGTGCATAGTGGTAGCCTGGAAAGGATGGTTAAGGATGTGAAGACAAGTAAATTATGGTATTAGACTCTTGTGGTGTATGGTGGTGCGAGAGAGAGTGTGAAAAGCACGGCAAAGTCACCTTTGACTGTGTTGTATGCTGGTGTGGCTGTCGACAGATCTGAAAGGAAATGCCAAATTTGTCATAAAGGGAGTAGGAGTAAGAAAGTGATTGTCCTACTCTGGGAAATATGAAAGTGAATGGCAATATCAAGGTTTCATGAATTTGTGCATGTGAGGGAAGTTAGAAGAGTTGACGTGCTTACATGTATGTCCAAAGCCTTTGAGTCTTATGGTCTTAGTGGTGTATATCTGTAGGCTGTATGGTTGGCATACATATTGAAACATAAACATATTGAAAGGTAAGCACCTTCACAGTATAAGATACCTTAATAGTATTAGAAACATAATCTACTAAACAATACATCAAGAGAATGTAAAGTGAATAAAGAGAGAATGTAGAGACTACGTCTTATCAGAATAGGTGGGGAGCATTCCTGAACAGCCACCAAATGATTGTTGTGCTGATCCAGTCAGGATGATAAATCAGGAGGACATGTCTTGTTGTTGCTGATTTTGGATATAAGATTGAAGTTCACTGGGGTCATTAAAAATAAAAGTATTCCCCATGTTCTTCAGGACGAGGTCCCCGCTTAACCAGCATTGACACGGCATCTCGGGGTCATGGTCACGGATGCCAATTCTCCGCTTGGGGCCCTCGCACAGGCGGACCGCAGGAGGTGATCCTCAGAGACTTGACGGGCTCCCTGGGAACGGGAATTAAAACCGGGAATTCTTCGTCAGGGCCCCCGCGCCTGCTGACAGCAGGGGGTTGACTACTGGTGCGGCAAAATCGGGATCCAACAACCTTAACACCGGTGAGTCCCCTGATCGCTGCCCACGTAATGCCTGCCACCCGTAGGGGGCCGAATCTGGGGAACGGCTCTGGGACAGGGCGCCTGTCTTCGAGAGTGTCCTCCCAGACGCTGATGGCATCGGTACAGTGACTGCCGATCGAAGGATGATTTATCGTCCCATGGAGACTGAGAGCGCACCGTTCGGGGGAGCCTAATTACTGACAGTGTGCTTCTGCAGCTGATACGCTCCAGCGCTCGCCCAGGGGAGTCACGCATCGCAGCTGACTCCGAGGTTGGGACTTTATCATCTTAAATGGACCGTTCACGGCCAAACAGGTGAAGCTGCGATAATTTTGCTCTCGGCTGCATTCTTTTGCCTATGAGGACACAGTTACTTCAACTATTTTTTATTGCTGTTTCAGGGCTCTTTCCAAAGCCCTGACGCCACAGGAGAATTTCTCCATTTTTGTTCTCTCAGCCCATAACTATCGACCAGTTAATTACAAAATGGTGCCTATCCTGTAGCCCTGAGGGGAAGACCAACCAGGGCTCATCACCCTGTATTTCAAAACTTTGCCCTTAGGCCACGCCATGGAAATAGGACTCGGCTTGTGGATTTGGCACTAAAAAACAAAAAAGGACTACTAATACTAGATGAGCAAGTATCGATCTATTTAGCGGCCATCTTTGAAAGGCTTTTTTCCATTTACTTTGCCCACTGAAAGACCTGATGGCTGGGGATGAGTACAGGGAATTATTTATTAATCATTCGTCCTTTACAAAGTATGAGTGACTAGATTCGTCCCTTGCCTCCACTGTCTCCTCGGTTTGTGCCTACCATGGATGCCTATACCATCAGCCCGATTGAAGCATCACTCTCTCAAGTGGGCCTCAGTGCCTTTAAGATCACTTATTGTCACTGCTAGAGGGTGTCGACCACCTATCATCCTCAGGAGCAAAGCTAGGTCTCACCTTCCCCGAGAATACTGTAAGCCTCCGATGTAGATATAACAGGAAGCCTACAGGTACCCCCAGGGAGCGATGAGCAGACTTGGAACTTCCACGAAGGAGACACAGTGCAGGAGTAACCAATGGGCGAGGAAGCAACTAGTAGATACTGTGAACGAGAAAGGGACATCCAACATTAGTAACCTCAAACAGTATATATTACAAAAGGTGAGGTGTCAATGCTTGTTTTACAGAACAGTAGAATTGTGTATGGTCTCAACTCACCCTTTGTATATGCAACTCGAACCAAAAGCAAACAAAAAGGTAAGAGTGTAGTCCTCCAGGAGATAACTGTGCACTAATAGTCTAAATGCAAATTTGGTTTGCTGCTCGTGTAGTTAAGGGTAAAGGATATTCTTGTGCAATCTTCGAAACGCTGAGTTCTGGATAAACGCTGTGTCACACAATAAATGTCTTTGAAAGTTCTCAGGAAGTGGAAGTTCCGTGAAGAAGACAAATGAATTGCAATATAGTTTTCCGTATTACGAGACCAAATCTCAGCAGGGAATAGTATCGCTCCCGGTTTAGTTTACGTTTGCCACAATGTTCGGTTCACTCGCGAATGTGGTGTTTTTTTAATTGAGGCGAGTAACGAATCCACCCAAGCAATTAATCTTCCACTTACTGCCGTGAGGATACGAAGGTAAATTAAGGCTCTCTTTTTCTAAGAACCGCGAGTTTGTTCGTAGCAGTCTTCAGAACGGTTGCACAAATAAATCAAGAATTCATTCTTGTTCCGGTCGAGAAAGGGGAACAAAATCACTCGGGGGACTCTTTGTAGATACGGGAAGATTCCAACCGGAGTCCAACAAGGATATAGATGTTTAGTTCTCTTTCAGGTGTAACAGGATACTTCAGGAGAACGCCGCAAGTGGCGCGCAGGGATCCAAAAACTCGAATATCTCCAACAAAAGAATCGTAGCAATCAGGAAAGGTAGGATTTCCAACGGATTGGAGAAGCCAAGCAATGAATGAGAGGGGCGGTTCTCTATTCAAAGGACACGAGTGATTTGATTAGTTGTCAGGCATCATGAGACCACACACAATTACACTAACCATCCCAATGCATTATGGTACTAGTAGTGATATGGGGGAATGTGTGGCTATTCTAGGTATGGGATGTTTTGCGGGTAACAGTTCTTCCCCTTAAAGGTAGCCTAACCGGGCGATTTTTGTTAGGGTGGAGGGCATGGAATCTGCGTACTAGCATAGGTGCGTGAACATGTTCTGCTAATTCCCATGTTCTCTCATCTGAAGTGTAACCTGCCCAATCTATCAGGTATTGTAGTTTCCCTTGATGTCTTCGGGAATCAATTATTTTTCCGATCTCATATTCTAGTTCTCCTTCCACTGTTATGGGAGGAGGGGGTGGTTCAGGACAGGAAGGCTTGACATATGGTTTCAATAAAGAGATGTGGAATACAGGATGTATTTGCATTTCCTGGGGTAACTCGAGCTTCATCACTACAGGGGAGATAACCTTAATAATCTGGTAGGGCCCTATGTATCGGGGTTGTAATTTTCTAGACCCTGCTAGCCGAAGGTTCTTGGTAGCTAACCATACTTGATCCCCTATGTCATATTTAGGGCCCTCTTGTCTATGTTTGTCTGCTTGTTTTTTCATTTGTAGTTTAGTTTCTTGTAATTCTTCCTGTGCCTGATTCCATATTTTCTGTAAATTTGTGTGATGCTCTGTAACAGCAGGGATTTCTGATAGGGATACTGGGAGATTTAGAGGCAAGAATTTGGGGTGGTAACCATGAGAAAAAAAGAAAGGTGAAATCTTGGTGGCTGAGTGCATGGAATTCTTATAGGCAAATTCAGCGAGGGCTAATGCCATAACCCAATCAGTCGAGAGGGTATTTAGTAAACATCTAAGATATTGTTCTAATGTTTGGTTTGTCCTCTCGGTTTGGCCATCTGTTTGAGGATGATATGCAGAGGATAGACGATGGTCTATGTGTAAAGCGTGACACATCCCTTGCCAGAATCTAGAAACAAATTGGGGGCCTCTGTCGGACACAATGATCGAAGATAAACCATGTAACCGGACTATCTGTTCTATAAAAATGTCTGCTAGCTCTCGGGCCTTGGGTACCTGTTTTAAAGGAATAAAATGAGACATTTTAGAGAGCATGTCTACTACAACAAGGATTGTTGTATATCCTCTGGAGTTAGGCAGGTCCGTGATAAAATCAAGACTAATGGAGTGCCAAGGGGTTGGTGGGATAGGTAATGGTTGTAGGAGTCCAGCAGGAGCACAGTGCAATGATTTATGTCGAGCACATGTGGGACAAGCCCCTACAAACGCAAAGACGTCCTGATTCATTCCCTTCCATGAAAACCATCTCTTACACATTTGCAGGGTCTTTTCTTTACCCAGATGTCCTACTAAGGGTAGAGAATGACACCATTGAAGGAGGGTTTCAAGGATTTCTTCCGAGGGTACATATATACAATTGTCATGAAAAAAGATCCCGTTCTCGATCTTATTGAGGGGATCGTCTAACCACTCTTCGGGAGACAGAGTGGAGTATTCTATAGAGAGTTTTGTTAGAATTGAGTCAGGGACCTCTTGGTTCTTGTCACCTATGGCTGCCATTTTGCTATCAGGAATGATGGGTACGGGATTGTCTATGTATTTGGACTCAATACCCATTCGTGATAAGGCATAAGGCATCCGCCTTACCATGTTTTGTTTCCAGGACGGAAAGAGATGACGAAATTGTATTCGCTAAAGAAGGATACCCATCGCATTTGTCTTGGTGCAAGTGCTCGGGCTGATTTAAAAAATTGTAAATTTCGGTGATCGGAGTAGATTGTGATCACATGAGGTGAACCAAGGAGATAATGGCGCCATTCCTGAAAGGCAAGTTTGATGGCTAAAAGCTCTCGTTCGCCAATTGTGTCATTTTGTTCAGCCGGTCGTAAGGTTTTGGAGAAATAAGCAATGGGATGCAGCGTTCCTGACTTGGTGTCTCTTTGAGATAGTATTCCTCCCACCGCATATTGTGAGGCATCAGCCTCGATGAAATAAGGTTGAGTCTCATCAGCATGACGTATTATGGGGGCAGAGGCGAATTTGTCTTTAAGTTCCTGAAAAGCCTTTTCAGCTGCCTCGTCCCATAAGAAGGGAATTCCTTTCTTTAGTAGTCTTGTGATAGGACGTACCAGATCAGAGAAATGATCTATGATCTATGATCTATGAAGTGCAAACCCGAGGAAGGATTGCACTTCCTTCACGTTCTGAGGACTTGCCCACTGGAGTATGGCTGATATTTTAGCGGGATCCATTTGTAACCCTTCCGCTGATATCACAAAACCTAAAAAGTCGACCTTATTTGCATGAAAAAGACATTTGTCTAATTTAGCGAATAGGCGATTGTCTTGTAGACATTGAAGAACTGTCTTGACATGAGATATATGCTCTTGTTCATCTTGGGAGTAAATAAGAATACCGTCGATGTATACGATCACGAATACATCGAGATATTCTCTCAAAACTTCATTAATGAAGAATTGAAAGGCCGCTGGAGCATTGCATAATCCGAAGGGCATTACACAGTACTCATACAGGCCGAACTTGGTGCGGAATGCCGTCTTCCACTCATCTCCTTCTCGTACGCGAATCAAATGATATGCCCCACGGAGGTCCAGTTTGGTGAAGATTTTGGCCTTGCGTACTTGATCCAAGAGAGTAGAGATGAGTGGAGGAGGGTATCTATTTTTTATCGTCACCTTGTTTAAGGCGCGATAGTCCAAGCAAGCTCTTAAGCCACCTTCCTGCTTAGGTATGAAAAAGATGGGTGAGGACACTGGAGAGGTCGAGTGGCGGATGAAGCCTTTCTTAAGCATATCATTGAGATATTCCTGTAAATATATGGTTTCAGGTTCTGTAAGTGCATAGATTCTGCTAAGAGGTAATTCGGCCCCAGGAACTAGATCTATTCGGCAATCAAAAGATCTATGCGGGGGTAGTTTGACTGCCTTAATTTCGTCAAACACATTGACAAAGTCTTGGTATTCCACCGGAAGAGTAGAGGGATAAGTAGATCCTGCAAAATACAAGGGAACGTGCATATGTATCATATCGTTGTAACAATGTTCGATACAATAAGAGGAATTCGGTGAGCAGCCAAAATATCGAAACTAAAATATCTACCTACACAAATATCGAGTTTTAAATATCGAAGGGACAGAATATCGATGTCAATAATATCTATGGACAGAATATCGATCCTAAGGTAAGTATTTTAATATCGATGTTAGTAATATCGAAGTTAGTAATATCGACATCAAATATATCGATTTTACTAATATTGATGTTACTAATATCGATATTTATATTATTGTTATGTATTTTAATATGTATTTAATATGTATGTGTTATATGTTTTTAGTTAAGTGTTCTACTGGTTTTAACATATATGTATACAATTTTTATATGTTAACAATGGTTTTTTAAGTCAATTTTGTGTTTTAGTACCGTAGCGGGTTGTGGGTTTATAGGGGAATAGGGTGGGAAGTAATTTAATTATATGGAATTAATTATACATTTTTAGGAATTATAAATTAATTTTAATTATTTTTTGCGTTTAAGTTCTGTAGTTCTGTAGCGGGTTGTGGGTTTATAGGGGAATAGGGTGGGAAGTAATTTAATTATATGGAATTAATTATACATTTTTAGGTATTATAAATTGATTTGAATACATTTTTGCGTTTAAGTTCCGTAGCGGGTTGTGGGTTTATAGGGGAATAGGGTGGGAAGTAATTTAATTGTAATTAATTAATAATTTATTTTAATTTATTGGTATTGATAATTATATTATTGTTAATTAAGTATTAATTGGTAATTAATTTTTATTAACTGGCAATTAGTTTTAATTAGTTGATTAATTGATAATTATGTTAAGTGTATTATTTTATTAGTGGAGTGTGTCGTGCGTTTATAGGGGAATAGTGTTGGAAGTAATTGAAATCTAATTAAGTAATTATTAAATTAGTTGTTGGGTATTGATAATTAATTAATTGGACAATAATTATTAATTGGTAAATATTTTAAATTATAATATTTTGGTTATGAAAAATAATTAATTGTTGATTAATCAATAATTGTGAATTAAATATAATTAAATATTATGCATTGATATTTCTAATTAATATATTAATAAGTAATTATTAATTGGTAAGTAATGTGTGGCGTATTAAAAATATTTAATAGTTCAATATTTTTTAATTGGCAATTAATGTTTCATAATTATTATTTTGCGGTATATATTTTTTTAAATGGTTAAATATATTTTAATTGGTATTTACTTTTTAATAATTCATATGTGTTTGGTTATGAAAAATATTTTATCATTTAATATTTATTATTTGGTAATTAATATGTATTAATTATTATTTATTGGTATTTATTATTAATGTATTGTTAATTAATTATTCTTTGGTAGTTATGTTTGTAATAATTATTTATTGGTATTTGTAAATAATTTTGAGTTATTTAATAATGAAATCACTAATTATTTTAAATAATTATTTTATTTATAACTATGTTATTTTTAACTTCTACGCTATCCAACACTTTCCCTACTGTTGCACCCTCTGGAATTGGAATAGTAAATGTTATCCCTACGCTATCCAACACTTTCCGTACTGTTGCATTCTCTGGAGTTGGAATAGTAATTTTTACCCCTACGCTATCCAACACTTTCCCTACTGTTGCACTCTCTGGAGTGGGAATAGTAATTTTTACCCCTACGCTATCCAACACTTTCCCTACTGTTGCACTCTCTGGAGTGGGAATAGTAATTTTTACCCCTTCGCGATCCAACACTTTCCCTACTGTTGCACTCTGTGGAGTTGGAATAGTAATTTTTACCCCTACACTATCCAACACTTTCCCTACTGTTGCACTCTCTGGAGTGGGAATAGTAATTTTTACCCCTACGCTATCCAACACTTTCCCTACTGTTGCACTCTCTGGAGTTGGAATAGTAATTTTTACCCTTCCGCTATCCAACACTTTCCCTACTGTTGCACTCTCTGGAGTTGGAATAGTAATTTGTACCCCTACGCTATCCAACACTTTCCCTACTGTTGCACTCTCTGGAGTTGGAATAGTAATTTGTACCCCTACGCTATCCAACACTTTCCCTACTGTTGCACTCTCTGGAGTGGGAATCGTAATTTTTTCCCCTTCGCTATCCAACATTTTCCCTACTGTTGCACTCTCTGGAGTTGGAATAGTAATTTTTACCCCTACGCTATCCAACACTTTCCCTACTGTTGCACTCTCTGGAGTGGGAATAGTAATTTTTACCCCTACGCTATCCAACACTTTCCCTACTGTTGCACTCTCTGGAGTGGGAATAGTAATTTTTACCCCTACGCTATCCAACACTTTCCCTACTGTTGCACTCTGTGGAGTTGGAATAGTAATTTTTACCCCTACGCTATCCAACACTTTCCCTACTGTTGCACTCTCTGGAGTGGGAATAGTAATTTTTACCCCTACGCTATCCAACACTTTCCCTACTGTTGCACTCTCTGGAGTGGGAATAGTAATTTTTACCCCTACGCTATCCAACACTTTCCCTACTGTTGCACTCTCTGGAGTGGAAATAGTAATTTTTACCCCTACGCTATCCAACACTTTCCCTACTGTTGCACTCTCTGGAGTGGGAATAGTAATTTTTACCCCTACGCTATCCAACACTTTCCCTACTGTTGCACTCTCTGGAGTGGGAATAGTAATTTTTACCCCTACGCTATCCAACACTTTCCCTACTGTTGCACTCTCTGGAGTTGGAATAGTAATTTTTACCCCTCTGCTATTCAACACTTTCCCTACTGTTGCACTCTCTGGAGTGGGAATAGTAATTTTTAGCTCTACGCTATCCAACACTTTCCCTATTGTTACACTCCCTGGAGTGGAAATAGTAATTTTTAGCTCTACGCTATCCAACATTTTCTTTACTGTTTTTTTTTGGAGCTGGAGTAGTAGTTTTATTCTCTCTGATATTTAATTTTTTTTTTTTTTTTTTTTTATTCACATTTTGGAAATGCAATCAACATTTCAACATACAAAACCAAAACAATTAGGCCTTGGTACAATATCATCCGGCCTCTAGGACCATCCCAGCTCCCCTTGGGCAGTGTCTTTATGGTATTAAGCAGCCATACCCTCCCTCCGTCGTCCATCATTATCACACAATCTGATGCATTTGTAAATAGTCAATCAAGTACACCCAGTAATCTCGTGGTCTCGACCCTCCCGGAAGCTCTTCCTCATAGGTTTTGAGAGTGCCCTTACAGAAGGTTAGATCTTTTGATCCATAGCTTAATAGAGGGTGCAAGTCTACTGTTCCAGCATAGCGATACACGCCGTTTGGCCATCAGAAGTGCAATCACAGCAAATTTACGTTTCAGAGATCGCAGATCAGGCAATATCCCCAACAAACAAACCTTTTCTGAACACCCCAGTTCCATTCCCACCATTTCGCCTATCATTTCCACCACTTTTACCCAATAAGCCGCCACCTCTGTGCACCGCCAGGCCAGATGGCAGAAGTCTGCCTCCTCCTCCCCACACCTACAGTCCTCCCTTAAACCATACTTGCAAAGTCTAGCCGGCGTATAATAGGTCTGGTGCAGATATTTGTAATGTAGCATTCTCAAATTACCATTAGGCGTCAGCATTTCAGTTAGTGAACAGGCTATCTCCCATTCCTCCAGTGTCAATTGGTCCTCTAGTACGCTATTCCATTTGGCCAATGACGTCTGCGTATTTCCCGCAATATCTTCTTGTAATTTACTATAAAGTCTCGACACCAGTTTAGTGGCAGTGGGTGTGGTTAGTACGAACTGCAACGCCAGCATTTGTGGCGGCTCCTCAGGGAACGAAGGATAGAGCACCCTCATGGCATTTTGCAATCTGTAATATGTAAACCTAAACAGCAATGTTTGATTACTAATATAGGTAAGATCGCTTAGTTCCTGAAATGTCCCATTAGGAAACAAATCCCCCATTGTGGCCATGCCGACCTGTCTCAGCAGCCCCATCCCTACCTCCTCCTGCGTCACCGACAATGCTGGATGTTGTAAAAGGGGCAAACCCGGCACGTACAATGGTAGTTTATCCGCTTTCCTCCCCATTACCCGCCATGCTCTATTCGTCGTATCGATTGTATTGATGTCACGCTTATGCGGAAGTATTGCCTTTAGCGGAATGGGAGCCGCATCACCCTCCTCCACCGCTGTGTGTGTTAGGAACGGCACAGGATGATACCAGTAGTGTGCAAACTGCGCCTGTGCGCATAAATAATATAACAGAAAATCCGGCACTTTAAACCCACCTTTCGCATATGGTAGCGTCAGCGCCCTCAGTTCAATCCTAGCGTGTTTACCCGCCCAAATCAATCTTAGTACCATCGCTTTGATTCTACGGAACACTTCAAATGGTGGTTGTATCGGTATATTATTAAATAAATACAGCAGTTTGGGTAATACGACCATCTTAACAATGGCCAGTCTATCTGCTAACGAGAGGGGCAATTGTATCCAGCTATCTATTTTCCCTTCCAGCGTTCCTACCACCCTACCATAGTTCGTTCGGATCACCTCCTCCGGGTCCCTATGATACCACACTCCCAGATATCGCACCGGGTCCGTTTGCCACTCAATTGGGTAGTCCAGCGGATGCGGTTGAGTAGTGTCCGATAAAGGAACAATGACCGATTTCGCCCAATTAATGCTTATCCCGGACGTCTGTACAAAGCGCACATACTCCCTTAGCAATGCATTTAAATTCACTTCGGGATCGCGCACATACAGAAGCATATCATCCGCATATAGCGAGATGTGGAGCGGGCGCTGAGGGAACTGCAGAGCCGAATAGTGATGCTTCTGCCGCACTCTACAGGCCAACGGTTCCATCGCCAGTGCGAATAGCAATGGGGACAGTGGGCAGCCCTGTCTCGTCCCCCTGCGTATAGATATCGGGTCAGACACATATCCATTTACTCTCACTCGCGCCGTCGGGGCTGTGTACAGCAGCTGTATCCATTGCAGATAGCGCAGCGGAAATCCCATCCGCCGCATCACCTTGTGCAAATACGGCCATTCAAGGGAATCGAATGCCTTGGCCGCGTCCAGGAGGACCGCAGCCGCCCTAGTCGTTGGTTGCAAATAGTGTGACAGTGCAAATAGGGTGCGTGTATTGTGCGTGGTTGATCTGGTGGGGATAAATCCCGACTGATCCGGTAGAATCAATCGGGTCATTAGCGGCTGTAGCCGTTTCGCCAACAGTTTGGCCAGAATCTTCACGTCAACATTAATGAGGGAGAGTGGCCTGTACGATTCGCAGTATTCAGGGTCCTTGTTTGGCTTTAATAATGCAATGATAAGCGCTTCACGCAGCGTGGGCGGCAACTGCATCTGGTCATGCGCAGTTCCGTACATCTCGACCAGGTGTGGGGCTATTTGGTCAAGGAATGCCTTGTAAAATTCACCCGTGAACCCATCAGGGCCCGGTGTCTTCCCATTGGGGAGAGTTTTGATCACCTCCGTCACCTCCTCCACTGTAATGGGTTCCGCCAAATACTCTCTGTGTGCATCCGATAGCCAGGCTATCGCCACCTCCTCCAGATAGTTCCCTATCTCCTCTTCCGACGCTGTCTGCTGTGTCTCGTATAGCTTACCATATGTGGCTCTGAATTCCCTCAGAATATTCTGTGTCCCATACTGCATGTCCCCTTTCTCATCATGTACCCCGCGTACTATCTGTGGTGTTTTCCCTGCACATATTTTGGCCGCCAGCGCTCTACCCGGCCTACCACCCTCGCCGTAATTCCTGGCCATTTGTCGTTTCGATATATATTTCAGTTCATCCTCTGCCAGTATTTGGTATTCGGTTATGTTGTGTCGTATATCGGCCAGTAGTGTCGTGTTTTGTGTACATTCGTATTCTCTCTCTAACTCACGGATTTTCTGCTCACGGGATGCCAATTGTTGGCGAATATCTTTCAGTATGCCCGCACTTGTTCCAATGCAGATCCCCCTAATGGTAGCCTTAAACGCCTCTCATAGCAACCCGGGGTCCTCTGTGGTTGGCGCATTTAGTTCAAAGTACTCCGTCACGGCCTTACCAATTGCGTCTTCATATAAAGGGTCAGTTAGTGCTCTAGCATTAAATCTCCAACTAAATGGGGGGGTGTGTAATTCGGCAGCTCAATGGTGAGTTTTACCGGATTGTGATCCGAAAGGGTCCTAGGTAAGTGGCATACGGATCTCGTCCACATGAGCACCGCCTCATTTCCCAACCAGTAATCTATCCTGGACCAGCTACTACTAATCGCTGTCGTATGTGTCGCCTCTCTGCTCTCCCGGTTCCTGGCTCTCCAGATATCCTCAAGTTCCCTATCCGCCATTATGGCCAGCAATTTCCTCCTGGCCCTAGTATGTGGTTCAATTGCATTACTCGACCTATCCCAACCATCCTGCAACGCTATATTAAAATCTCCCCCCCAGATCAGTGGTATGTCAGGTAGTTCACCCAGTCGAGTCCATACCTCAGCATAGAAGTCTGGGTCATCTATATTCGGTCCATAAGTGTTCACTAATGCCACTTGATGACTCCGCAGTCTGCCCACCATTAGTACTAAGCGCCCCATCTCATCCTTATACGTGGATTCTACATCAAACTGCACCCCTTTCTTAATCAGTATCATGACCCCTCGGGAATAGGAAGAGTATGATGAGTACTGCACCGTCTCCGCCCATCGACTACCTACTCGCATAGGGGCTGCCGGCGTCATGTGTGTTTCCTGTAACATTGCAACATCAATGTGATGCCGATCCAAGTATGCCAAAACTTGCCTTATTTTCTTGGGGTTGTTCAGCCCTCGTACATTCCACGTCAGGAATGATAACCCAGTATCACGCAGCGCACTACCCTCCATCATTCACCCATGCGGTCCATAGTTTCACAGCCTCTGTTCTGACGTCGCCCCCATTGCAGTCAACCCCGCAAATCCTACCCGCACCTCGTGTCTCAATACCACCCTTCATAGCTTTGTTGCTTCTGTCGTACCAAAACCCAATAAACAAACCCCAACGCTCCCCCCACCGCCCCCCACCCACTTTAGCAACCCAACTCTGCCAAAGACATTTCCCATTACCATGTAACATTTCAACCCAACTGGATTTGGGGAACACCCGCGTGGGGGATCCACCAAGAGCGCACTCTTCCATCCAACCTAATGGATGTGGTCAGTTGTGTAATCATAATACATGCAGGATCCCAGTACACCCTTCAGCTGCCAGCATAACGGTCATATATCCTAGCGTCTATGGTGCTATCAGTGAGCCAATACCTCACACGCCGGGAGATCATCCAGCCCTTTCTTCCCCACAGATCTCTCGCACTCACGCCTGCCATGCCTTACTTCCCCGTGCCTTTGCCAGAGAGCTTGTGTCCACCAGATTAAACAGCAGAATCTGCAGCTTACCTCCCTTGTATGCTCTATCTTGCATTATGCTTTCCGGTCGACACCCACCCCCCAAAGTTCGTATTTCCCATCCGGCAGCGTGTATCTCACCACACTCAATCTCCGTCACAGCCGTGACCCTTATCGTCTATTATAACCAACAGTACACTTATCCACATAGTAGTTCTCAGTTCGAGTCTACGGCAGGATCAGCTCGACGTTGTTCCTTTCGCCGATTAACGATCCTTTTGATGAAGTCCTGTGCCTCCCTAGGCATCTGTAGCAGCGCCGTTTTCCCGTCGTAGGTGACCTTCAAACGCGCCGGGTATAACATAGCATACTCAATTTGCAGCTCCCGGAGCTTCTTTTTGACCGGGTTAAACTCCTTGCGTGCCATCTGGACCGTTATTGTGAAGTCCGGGTAGAACTCCAGCTCGTTGCCCTGATAGTTGATCTTGCGTTTTTCTCGGGCCATACGTAGAATGGTGTCGCGATCTCGGTAGTTCATGATCCGCGCCACTATAGGTCTCGGAGGTAGTCCAGGTTTCGGTCTTGGGGCCAGTGTTCTGTGCGCGCGTTCGACCAGGAAGATGGGTGAGAGGGATTCCACTCCACACACAGTTTTGATCAATTCCTCCACATAGGTTTCCATCTTGGCTATGTTCGTGGACTCCGGAACTCCCGCGATTCGTACGTTGTTGCGACGGGACCTCGCTTCCAAATCCTCCGCCTTGTTTTTTATAACGTCCAGCAGCCGCTCCATGTCCGTACACTTTCGGGTTGTGGCGTGCGTTTCATCCTCCACCGCCGATATCCGGGTCTCCGCTTCCACCAGACGCTCCCCGTGGCCATCCAGCTTTGCCGCCATGTTGTCCACGCGAAGCGTGATAGAGTCGAGTTTGCCATGTATGTCCTGCAAGCTTTGCTGTATGGCCTGCAGGGCACCCTCCATCCCCACTGGCGCCGTCTGTGCAGTCTCCGCAGCCTCCTCCGATGGCGCCGTGTGCGCTTTTGCAGCTTTTTTTGCCTCAAAGTGTAGCTTCGTCTGGCCTCGGTCGGCCTTTCCCATGGCGCCACACACCACCACGTACGCTTCGAGCCCCGTCTTCTACGCACTGTGTTTTTGGAAGGGTCGCTGCGGCGCTCGCACCTGCACTTCACGGCAATATTTAGCACTCCAGGAGTTCCTCCGCACCTCAAACGGCTCTCCCGTTTCCCCAACTGTTGCCTCGCTCCCAGGGCCAGTTGTCTTTTTCAGGCGCTCAACGCACCCTCCGCCAGTTCTGCAGCGCACAGCCTCACCTGCACTCTCAGCCCGCAATCAGCCCGGCAGCCCATGCACCCGTTGTATCACCCGGTTCAGCCGCTCTCCGCCTGTCTCCACCGGTCGCCTCCGAGTAACGTTATTTGTACCCAGGCTGCGTCTCTCACATTGCATTCAGGAGCCGCAGACCTAGTTCCCCTCTCCGCTCCTCACTCGTGTCCTCCTGAAGGCAGCAGATTTCGACATGACGGGCGCCATATTGCCTCCGGGTCGTCCTCTCGTCCGCGCCGTCCACCTCGCTTTGCCTGAACGCCGGTCCGGAGCCGCGGCTCCAGAGGTCCCCACCTCCAGCCAACAGCTCCACAGCGCAGCGACGGCAACTCACTTCGTCTCCTCAACAGATCCCCGTTAGTCTCGGCCCATATCGCTCTGCTACTCCAGCGCCGCCATGTTGTCCGCTCCCCTGCCAGCCACGAGCGTCCGGAGCATAGTGTTCGTCGCGGGTCTGCAGCCCCAGAGTCTCCAACCATCACATATTTATTCCAGCATGTGTAAAGGGTCTGGTACGCCATTTGTATGTCGCTAGGATCACTGCATGTCGCCGATATCTGCTGTTTCCTAACACCGACCAGCGGAGCCGACTTAGCAGGCGGCCATCTCGCCGTGCGCCCTCTAGCGCCCCCTGATATTTAATATTTTTAGTATTATTTTAGCTAATGTAATATATAATTAATTTTAACAATATTCAAATTAAATGTCATTTTTTAAATGTGTTATATATAAATATTTAATTTTTATTCATGTTATTGTTTTATGTGTATGATGTATTTGTAATTTATAATAATTTTTAACAAGTTATAAGTTATTAAAACAATTATTAAAATGTATTATTAAGTAAGTATATATATTATATATTATATGCATATGTTTAATTAATGTTTTATTACATTATATATATTAATTATTAATTTTAAACATTATAACACATATTTAATTTTGTTTATTTTATTTATAAGTATTATTTGGTTTATTTTACATATTTTTTTTTAACTAAAAAATACTTTATATTTTTAATAACGATATTTTTACATTCTATATTTTATTTTCGATATTTTTGTACTTACCATGTTGTAGATAGGATCTCGATATTCTTGTCATCGATATTTTTGTGTCGATATTTTTGTAGGTCTATTTTCTGTCCGTTGATATTCTGTCAGACATTCGAGGAATTCAGTGTGAGGGTTCTATTTCCCCAATCTATGTTGGGGTTATGTTGTTGTAACCAAGGAATTCCCACTATCGCTCCAAAAGGAGGAGTGTCAATCAGATTAAAAATTATCTTTTCCGCATGTCCGTTATCGCAGGTCATAAGTAGCTCGGGGGTATGGTATGTTACTAACCCTGAGGATAGAGCTGATCCATCGACAGCTCTTACTTTTTCGGGTTGCGACTTTCTGATAAAATCGATCCCACAAGATTTGGCTAAGGCTATGTCAAGGAAATTGCCAGTGGCTCCAGAATCTACCATGACTGATAAGGATTTTCTATGTTGTGGGGATAAAATAAGCACCACCGAAATGGTCAGATGTCTGGATATCAGGGAGAAGGTATTTGCCAAAAAGGGTGAGACCTGTAGACATGATGGACTTGGAAGAACGGTCTCATTACCTTCCAAGTCTAGGAGTTTTCCGAGTGTACTACGGAGATTGTCTTGTTCAGGGGAGGCTTCTTACCTGAACGGGATTTGACTGGACATTCTTGGGGATAATGCCCTTCCTTCCCACAATAGAGACATAGATTCAACTTTCTCCTCCTATCTTTTTCTTCTTGTGCTAGTGGGCCTCTGATCCCTCCGATTTGCATCGGTTCACTAGTGTCTTTCAAGTCTTTCTTTTCTATTCTGGGAATCTGGAATCGTGGATATTCTACCTTGACCCTTTCCCCTTTTCGTTCATGAAGTCTGTGTTCTAATTTTACTACTAGATCTATGAAAGAGGCACAGTCTTCAGGGGGGATCTACAATTTGAGACAAGATATCTTTTAGTTCGTCTCTCAACCCCCTGTAAAATAATGAAGTTCTCTTGGCCTCAGGCCATTGTGTCTCAGTAACGAGTTGGTTAAACGTTGTTATATACGTTATTAGATCCTTGGAACCTTGTTTTAACCCAAGTAGCTCGTTATCGCTGGCCTGCATATAAGAATGTCTGGCGAATAGGCGTTTCATGCTGTCCTTAAACTGAGGTAAATTATACAAGATAGGATCGTCATTTTCCACTAAGGTAATGGCCCACACTGCAGCATTCCCCGACAGGTAGGATATTATGAACGCAACTTTTGCAGCGTCATCAGGAAATGCTGCTGCCTTACTTAGAAACTGTAAATGACACTGATTCATAAAGACAGCAAACTTATTGCTATCACCAGTGAATCTCTCAGGCATGGCTAATGGTGTTTGGGGGGCTGTGACTACAGTGACATTTACAGGGGGGGGTGTAGTGTTGTCTAAGGTAGATGTGCTCGGAAAAGACGGAACCTGAAAACGAGCACGCTGAATGTAGGGTTTTTTTATACGGGGAACCACTGTCTGTGACTATGGGTTTCTGACTACGTAACATATCTATTTCTAAGACTAGTCTTTGATTTTCTGTTTTTACCTCTCTAAGTTCAGTTTGTAAAGTAACTAATGCATTAGCGAGATCCGCCATGGATAGTTCAGGAGCAGCTGCTCCTGCTACCAGAGTCTCTTTATCCATACTTCGCTCGGGGGATTATATTTTTAACGTGGGCTTGGCTTTCTGTCACTGCTAGAGGGTGTCGACCACCTATGATCCTCAGGAGCGAAGCTAGGTCTCACCTTCCCCGAGAATACTGTAAGCCCCCGATGTAGATATAACAGGAAGCCTACAGGTACCCCCAGGGAGCGATGAGCAGACTTGGAACTTCCACGAAGGAGACACAGTGCAGGAGTAACCAATGGGCGAGGAAGCAACTAGTAGATACTGTGAACGAGAAAGGGACATCCAACATTAGTAACCTCAAACAGTATATATTACAAAAGGTGAGGTGTCAATGCTTGTTTTACAGAACATTAGAATTGTGTATGGTCTCAACTCACCCTTTGTATATGCAACTCGAACCTAAGGCAAACAAAAAGGTAAGAGCGTAGTCCTCCAGGAGAAAATTGTGCACTAATAGTCTAAATGCAAATTTGGTTTGCTGCTCGCGTAGTTAAGGGTAAAGGATATTCTTGTGCAATCTTCGAAACGCTGAGTTCTGGATAAACGCTGTGTCACAAAATAAATGTCTTTGAAAGTTCTCAGGAAGTGGAAGTTCCGTGAAGAAGACAAATGAATTGCAATATAGTTTTCCGTATTACGAGACCAAATCCCAGCAGGGAATAATATCGCTCCCGGTTTAGTTTACGTTTGCCACAATGTTCGGTTCACTCGCGAATGTGGTGTTTTTTTAATTGAGGGGAGTAACGAATCCACCCTAGCAATTAATATTCCGCTTACTGCCGTGAGGATACGAAGGTAAATTAAGGCTCTCTTGTTCTAAGAACCGCGAGTTTGTTCGTAGCAGTCTTCAGAACGGTTGCACAAATAAATCAAGAATTCATTCTTGTTCCGGTCGAGAAAGGGGAACAAAATCACTCGGGGGACTCTTTGTAGATACGGGAAGATTCCAACCGGAGTCCAACAAGGATATAGATGTTTAGTTCTCTTTCAGGTGTAACAGGATACTTCAGGAGAACGCTGCAAGTGGCATGCAGGCATCCAAAAACTCGAATATCTCCAACAAAAGAATCGTAGCAATCAGGACAGGCAGGATTTCCAACGGATTGGAGAAGCCAAGCAATGAATGAGAGGGGCGGTTCTCTATTCAAAGGACACAAGTGATTTGATTCGTTGTCAGGCATCATGAGACCACACACAATTACACTAACCATCCCAATGCATTATGGTACTAGTAGTGATATGGGGGAATGTGTGGCTATTCTAGGAATGGGATGTTTTGCGGGTAACACTTTTCCCCCTAACCTCACTAAGAATGCATCAAAAAAATTCAAACACAACGTAATTGTTGTATCTTCCCCTCTTCCTCCCCTCCTTGGTACCTTCCGTCCACCCCCTCCATCCCTCTTACCTTGGTATCTCCCGAAGCTCTCCTTAGAATGTTGACAACCTGCTCATGTCAGAGAGCAGATGACTTGAATAAAGTGACAGTTGAACTTCCACTGGTCTCGTCACTTTCTTTACTACACTGGCGACGATCCTGCGAGGGGGGCAGGACAAGTCATTTCCCCTTTTTACGTTTACGCTCTCAAACTGCGTGTGACCTCCTGGACTCCGCATATTCTAAGATTCAAGGAAGACAGACTGGCGTGCTGTGTCAGCGGCTCGGGCGAGTTGCTGTGGCTGTTCCGACTATCTGTGTGAGAAGCCTCCTCGTACCTAATAAGACTGTAGTCGGATGGTGCCTGTGAAGGGTTCCCTCGTCAGTGACGCGAGCGTCATCGCCCCTACCGCAATCTGAGGTGCACCGCTGGTGTTCCGGGGGCTCTGCGCAAAGTTGACCTGGCTGTCAGGACTTTCCAGCGAGGTCTGTGGCTGCTTGACGACTCTTCTCTGTGGAGGTACTCCCCGTACCACGACGGCTGCAGCTGTTTGGCGCCTGTGAAGGGCTTCCCTCAGCGTGTCCTCGTCTCTAACGATCATCGGAGGCGCATCGCTGGTGTTCCGGGGGCTCGGCGATTCTTCATCGAGGTATGTGTGGAATTGGAGTTCCTCGTTGACTGGCTGTCGGAACACCGTTGCGTTTGGGTACCGGGGGCTCGGCGCGAGTGCCGGTTGTTGGACGTCCTCCTCAGCGAGGTTTGTGATGTAAGTGAAGTTCCTCGTGCTGGCAGAAGGCGATCCCGGCACTCCAGCGGCACAAGCCTCCTGTGGGGCACCCCTTTTGGCCTCATCACGCAGCTGTTTTGGTGGATTCCAGCGCTCCCTCAGCTGACGAGGAACTGGTGGTCGACGCGCCTCATCACGCCCACAAGTAGGCGGGAAGCAGAAGTGCTCTGCTGGGTCCTGCCGCCCCTTGCCATTTCGTCAGGTTTCTTGGAGATTCCTCCGCGTCAGCGCCGTGAAGTCTCCTGCGCTCCCTCAGCTGACGGGGGGGGGGGTGAAAGTGACGCGCCTCCTCACGCCCACAAGAGGGCGGGAAGCAGTTGGTTCCGCTGGGTCCTGTCGCTCCTGGCTGTTTTCGTCAGTTTCCAACAAGCCGCAGGCGCTGAGCTCGTTTCTGGGGAAGGCACGATCGACAGCAACATCAAACGACTGGATCACTGAGGTACGTCAAGTGGTGGTTCCAGCGAGTTCGTTTTTGGGGTTAAATCCAGCCAAGTAGAGGCAGCTATTAGGGACTTTGGCCACCTGGTTGACTTTTACCTCACGTTAGCCCCTGCTCAATTAGGGCATACTGTGACTCCTTCCTCTTGGGCCAATTGGTGTTGTACTCGGCGTCAATCTTACAGTACTTTGCGTCTGCCTGTAGGTACTCCAGCTTTGTAGGACATTACTGTGCTTCGTGGGAACTGTACTTGGGGCGGAGTGCTTGCATACCCAGGATTTCAAGGTTACAGCCTTTCTACGTTATAGAGGTTCCTGGTCCTAGTAAGCTGAATTGAACTTTTGGGGACTACCAACCTCCCAGGCACCTTACCAGATTATCTCCCTCAGTTCTCCCAGGCACCTTACCAGATTATCTCCCTCAGTTCTCCCCTTTGCGTTAATACTCTCCTCATAATGGGTACCCCGGGAATAAGCCAACCACCCTCATTTCTCAATGAATGTGGCGACCCTGACATCCATTGGAAGGAATGGACAAAGCTGTTTGAGTCATATTTGATAGCTATGGGGGGGGAGAGATTTTCTGCATTACGGAAACAGCATATTCTCCTTCACAACATGGGGGTACATGGTCGCAAGGTATATGAGACTCTCCCAGAACCGGAGTTGGAGGAAGAAGAGGACCTTGATGTGTATGAGGTTACCATGCTAAAATTAGGTAATCATTTTGGGGACAAAATAAATGTAGTTCTGGAACGTCATAAGTTTTTCAGTAGATTACATGGGAAGAACGAATCGGTAAAAAACTACATTGCCAATTTGAGAGGTCTTACCCAAAGGTGTGATTTTGGGGAGCTCAATGACTCCTTGATACGTGACCAGTTAGTCAGGTGCACAAGCAACAGTAAAATCCAAGAGAAGTTGTTATCCAAAAACCCGTCGTTGGAGGAAGCGGTGTCTATTGCCCAGTCTATTGAACATACGGCAAAGTGCATGAAAGAAATAAAGGTATCAGAAGAAGTGGTTGCGGCAGTTCAGGCAGAACCTTCCAATAAGAATATCTCCAAAGTCAGGAGTAAGGGTGAGTCATACAGTAAGTCTCAAAAAGATCACTTGGACCTCAAATGCTACAGATGTGGGAGCAGCAATCATCTGGCCAACAATCCCATTTGCACAGCTCGCAATGCCCACTGTAAGAAATGTAATAGAAGAGGACATTTAGCCAGAGTGTGTAGGGACAGTGACAGCACCCAAGTTAAAGCCGTCAATGATACCAACATTGAGCAGCCAAGATTTACATTCCAAGTAAAAAGTACGTGTGGCAGTATTCCCTTTGAATACCCAAAATGCAGCATTACAATCAACGATACATGCATTGAAATGTTCGCAGACTCATGCTCTCCATTCACCTTATTAAACATGGAAGATTACAGGAAAATCAAAGGGGATTCAGGCATGCAAATCTCTAAACCTGACATCACACCCCAGGGGTACACCAAAGACCCCATTCCATTGGTAGGCATGGTGGAGACTGAAATAAATTTCAAAGGGAGATCCACGGTAGGCAAGATCTACCTGGTCAGCTCGGGTTCCAACCTCCTTGGGTGGCGTCACCAGAGAGAACTGGGGGTAATCCTAGATCCTAATGGTAAGGAACAAGTCAACGTAGTCAATGGCGCCACGGGGGAATCACCCCTATGTGACGAATTCCCCCACCTATTCTCCAACGAGCTGGGAATTTTGAAACATTTTCAGCATAAAATAAAGATCAGACAGGGGGCGAAACCAGTGGTACATAAGACTCGCCAAGTTCCCTTACTGTTAAGACAGCCTCTCAAAGAAGAACTCGATAAACTCTGCCAACTTGGAGTCATTATACCCATCGACGCTTCAGAGTGGGTATCCCCAATTGTGATAGCATCTAAGGCCAATGGTCAGGGCATTCGCCTTTGCATCGACTTACGCAGTCTCAACGAAAACATCTGGGTCGAACGGTTCCCGCTTCCCAACATCAATGAAATGTTGAGTACCATGGGGAAGGCTAAGTTCTTTTCAGTCATAGACCTTTCAATGGCATATTACCAAGTAGATCTTCACCCTGAGTCTAGACCTCTTACTGCATTTGCAACACCATTTGGCACCTATATGTTCCTAAGGATGCCTTTTGGCCTGGCATCAGCGGCTGCCGTCTTCCAAAAAATGATGCAAAAGGTATTGGAGGACATTCCTAACTGCATGTGTTTTCAAGACGATGTTCTAGTCTATGGTGCCGATGGAGAGGAGCATGACCTCATTTTCAGAAAAGTATGTTCCAGGTTATCTAATGCAGGTTTATCGGTTAAAAAGGAAAAATGCAGGATCAAAGTCATGGAGGTAGACTATCTGGGACACAATCTTTCCTTTGAAGGGATAAAACCCAAGATGAGCTTAGTTCAAGCAGTGGAAAACGCTCCTCTTCCCTCTAACAAGGAGGAGCTCAAATCCTTTTTAGGGTTGGTGGAGTATATGGCCAAGTTCATACCAAAGTTTTCAGAGAAATGCGAGCCCCTACGAGAACTATTAAAGAAAAAGAGTGAATTCATATGGGAAGAGATACATTCTCACTCTGTAAATGCTCTAAAAAAGGAGATTGTGGGTTCACGTGCTTTGGGACCGTTTGACCATAGGAAGAGAACCATCCTATGCACGGATGCATCCAACAAAGGGCTTGGAGCCACCCTATCTCAAAAAGGGGAAGGTGAGGAGACCATCATTGCCTTCGCCTCCCGTACTTTGAGTCCTCCTGAACGGAACTACTCCGTAATTGAGAGGGAGGCGTTGGCCTGCTACTGGGCCATCAACCATTTCAAGTTTTTTTTGTGGGGCAGTAAATTTACAGTCCGCACGGACCACAAACCCCTAACACACATCTTTTCAGCCAAGAAATCCCTCTGTGAATCACCCAGGATAGCAAAATGGGTCTTGGGGCTGGAGAAATTCAGTTTCAGAATTGAATACTTGCCGGGGAAGGACAATGTCCTAGCAGACTATTTATCCAGGTCCCCGGTAGAAACAAACACCGTGGAAGACCTTTTGGATTCCCCCATTCTCGCGATTCATCTGCCTTCCTTTTCAAAAGAAGAATGGAATAACGAAATGAGCAAAGATCCTATAATGGAGGCACTAAAGAATTTAATCATAAAGGGGTGGCCAGATAAATGTGGGGATGTGGCAGAAGAGTTGAAGGAATTCTGGGAAGTCAGGAATGAGCTTACCATTCAGGAGGACAGAATCTACCGCAATGCTAAGGTTGTGCCACCCGAGACTTTGAGAGACAGAATAGTAGACCTTGCCCATGAAGGCCATTTGGGAAGAAGTATCACCAAAAGCAAAGTAAGGAACAACTTTTGGTTCCCAAAGATGGACTCTAGGGTGGAGTTAAAGGTAAAAGACTGTTTTAGCTGTGCTAAGAGTGATAAATCCAAGTCCTTACGTAAGGTTCCCCTTTCGCCGGTGGAGGTACCTGTTGTTCCATGGACCAAGTTGGCCATGGACATTATTGGCCCCATGGATGCACTAGGTCCACTGAGAAGGTTCATGTTTGTGTTGGTGGACTACACCTCCCATTGTGTCAATGTCAAGTTCACCCCTTCCACCACTACCAAGAACCTTGTGGCATTTTTGGAATCTGTATTCTCATTTGAAGGTATTCCATCTACTTTAGTAACTGACAATGGGGTGCAGTTTACATCAGATGAAATGGTGACCTTCCTAAAGGAACACAACATCAAGCATGAGAAAACGGCCCTCTACTGCCCTAAGGCCAATGGCTTAGTAGAAAGGATGAACCGTATGATTAAGGAACATATACAACTGGCAACGTCTAACGGATTCAACGTAAATGATTCGCTTAAAGACTGTTTGTGGGCCTACCACACTGCACCCAACCTTGTAACAGGAATCTCTCCCTTTGTAATGTTAAGAGGGAGAGAACCAGGCACCAAGTTAAACCCTCTCTGGCTAGAAGGGGGTAAGAAGGTTGTCTATGACAGGTCTGAAAGTCAGATTAAGGTGCAGCAACATCAATCCCGCTACAAAGGCTGGTACGATAAGAAACATGGGGTGAAGGAGTTGGAACCTTTGGCCAATGATGCTGTAATGATAAAGAAACCCACTAGGGTTAAAGTGGGACAGAGTAAATTTTTCCCTTCTCAGAACGTCAAAGGGAGGGGGAAGAATGTGGTGGAATTGGAGGATGGTCAAGTTTGGAGTGGAGATAGAGTAGCTAGGTAATTGCTCCCTCCATGTTCATCGTTTATGTTGGGTAAGGAGATGTGTTGTATCTTCCCCTCTTCCTCCCCTCCTTGGTACCTTCCGTCCACCCCCTCCATCCCTCTTACCTTGGTATCTCCCGAAGCTCTCCTTAGAATGTTGACAACCTGCTCATGTCAGAGAGCAGATGACTTGAATAAAGTGACAGTTGAACTTCCACTGGTCTCGTCACTTTCTTTACTACAGTAATCAAAAGAAACCCGGAAACACTTACATCAGATACATATTTCTGTATGTCTAATGGCAACATCGTGTCTGACCTAATCTTCTTCACAAATAGGAGAGCCCAATGGAGAAAAATTCTCATATCATTTTTCCAGTGCAAACAGATAAGGAAAACACCCCATGGATTTAATCTTTCTATTACTTCCTCTCTTATCCACAAAGTAGATCTCACCATTACTATTTACAACAATGGGATCGTTCTTGTTCAAGCTTCCAATCGAAACTTAGAGCAGTTCGACAAATTATTTGTGAAGATCAAAAGCTCTGTAGCCAACAATTCAACCCCAGTGCGACAAGATCTAGCACTAACCACCTCAAGGACACTCCAAATTGATGTTCCCATTTCCTCCTCAGATTTACCTCCCTCCTCACCCACCACCCTTCCCTTGCCCCTGCCGGGTATTGAACTGTTCGAACCACATATTTCGCCGCCATTAACCCTATCACCACTACCAACCTCCTTGTCAATGCTTCCTGGAACACCGCTAATACCCAGTGACCAACCCCCTCCTCTGGAATCTCCCATTACTGTCTCTGACTCCTCTAACACACATCGTCACCCTACCCCCTCTCCAGATCTCCACACTCAATCAACCTCCTAGTCAATGCTTCCTGGAAAACTGCTAATAATCAGTGACCAACCCCCTCCCAGGGAATCTCCCATTACCACCTCGGACCCCTCTAACACACTTAGACACCCTCCCCCCTCTCCTGATCTTCACACTCAACTTCCTCCCCTTTCCCAACACCAAGACTTGTTGGCACGCTTGAACGATATCTCCCTCCAGCTGCACCTTCTCTCCCTCGAACTCCATGGTTTGAAAGCCCTCTCGTTTGAATATATCCCCTTGTTAAGCCCCCTCCTCTTTTGTCCTAACCGACCCAGAGGCCAGCCAGCGACACAGCTAACCGTGACCAACCCTCTTCCCCTACTATCTCCCAAACCGTACCACTACCTAACGCAGCCTCTCGCCCAAGAAGCTCGTTGACCTGTCTTGCGCCCAACAAAATTGACAGCCTTCTCAAGTCTTATTCGTCCAGCACGGACATCAACATGATTCCAAAGGGAATAATTCAAACCATTCATTCTAACCCGAACAGAGAACCCTACCACAACCTCAGAGTCATAAACAACGACAACCTCACGAGAGTGAACATCATTCAGACTCCTCCCCCCCATACTCCGGCTCCACTCAAATGCATACTACTCAATTGTAGGTCTGCTAACAAACACGCCTCCGATATCTTCGACCTCATACAACATAATGAGATAGATATCATTATCCTCACAGAAACTTCGCTCAACCCCCTCGTCCACTCCGATTCTAGACCTCTTGGTGCACCCCACCCATGACATAATTAGTCTGGACAGAGCTAAGAAGCTGGGAGGTGGCCTAGCTTGTATACATCGGAGCACGCTCGCGGTCTCCCTCTCAGAGTCCTCTTCGCCAGTAACTTGCGAATACCTTTGTCTCAACATTTCTAGTAACAAACATCTGTTTTGCAAACTACACACATTCTATCACCCCCCAGGCAACAACCTCCCCTTCATCGAACAATTAATGGAAATCATCTCTGGCAATGTGGATTCAGTGCAGTCCCACATCTACCTTGGGGACTTTAACCTTCACTGGTCGAACCCTAATGACCAAGCAGTATCATGCCTCAATTCTTTCTTAAATGATCACAAATTGATTCAATATTGTGACCAGCCTACCCATATTAACGGGGAAACTCTAGACCTCATCATCTCCAAAGGACACACCATCACATTGGACTCCATCATACCCTGCGATTGGTTGGACCATCACATCATTTCCTTCCATATCAACTCTGAGGTATCTCTGAATAAGGCTCAAACAACCAAACCAAAGATTTGGAAAAGGGACCTCAGAGATACCAATACAGTTGACCTAGCAACCTGCTGTAAATGTGCCCTCTCTTCCCAAGTGGACATACACGAGGTCCATGCACTTACAGACTTCTACAACTCTTTGATTTCTAGCATCATGGATTCTATGGTTCCACTCCAACAAAAAAATGCACCTAGAAAAATATCCAAACCTTGGTTCAACAGCAACCTAAACTCGGAACGTCGTAATTTAAGGGCCATCGAACGTTCCTGGAGATCCACTCCATCTGCGGACCATCTAAAAATCCTTAGATCAGCAAGAAGCTCTTATAACAAACAAATCAAGTCAGCTAAGGCGGAATATTTCAGATCACAACTTAACCAAGTGGCTAATTACCCCAAGTAACTGTTTGAACTGGTTAAACAACAATCGGTGGTAGCCCCTAACCGATCAGCTTTGGAAGTCCGCCCTCCCTCATGTGATGATCTGGCTGCTTTTTTTACTGAGAAAACTAGACTTATTAACATTGATCTAGAAACCAGGAGGGCTCTATTGCTACCCAATGGACCTGCACCACACCTGGCCTTACTAGACAAGGTTGCACCATGTAGCTGGGGTATCAAGAACAACGCTTCCTGGGACACCTTTACCCCCCTCAATGAAAGTGATATCAAAAAGGTTCTTCAGAGTATCAACCAATCTAATCACTTCAGTGACCCGTTACCACCCAACATCTTGAAAGTAATTAAGGATGCCATCTCCCTCATCTGGACAAAGATCGTCAATGCATCTTTGTCACAAGGCACGATCCCAGAATGCCTAAAAGAGGCTAAGGTAACACCTATATTAAAAAAAACTACAGCAGACTTCGCAGATCTTAACAACTTCTGCCCTATCTCCAGCATCCCCACACTAGCCAAACTCCTTGAAAAATGCGTCCAGTCACAACTATGTGCGCACATCGAAAATTTCCATCTCCTGGACCAACACCAATCTGGCTTCATTGAACGCGACGGCCAGATTGATTACGGGCACCAAGCGAAATGTCCACATCTCCCCAGTCTTAAAACCTCTAAACTGGCTGCCCTACGAAGCTAGAATTCAACTAAAGATTGCCTGCCTTTTGCATAAAGCCCTCCACTTCAAAACCCCCAACTACATCGCGCAAAAGCTAGAACTATCCGGAGGGGGTAGAACATCTAGAAGTGCTAATTCCCTCCTCTTGAAACCTCAGATCTTACGCAAAAAGAGAACATGCCAACGAGCCTTCTCTGGCTCTGCACCAAAAATTTGGAACTCTCTTCCACCGGAAATTCGTAGAATCTCTTCCAAGGTTGCTTTCAAACTGGAAGCAAAAAGATTCCTCATGAATAAGTTCTTACTCTGACAAGAGGGGCGACTGTCAGCTCTAATTGCATTGGACATACTCCAGTATTTGTTGTTAATCTTGAATATTATTATTATTTGCTCCCCTTAGGTCATTATGTTTCATCGACTAGCCCATTCTTCGCTTACCCCAGGTTTAGGCGATTCAATAACTGGAGGGTCTTATTTAGCCCTTTTGAGAGAAGCTTCTTGGTCTTTGCTGTCTTTGTGGTCATTCGCATCTCTGGAGTCTTTTTTTCAGCCATTATGGAGAGTTGTTAGACCCGTTTGGATGGTTGCTTTAATGTGTGCCCTGAGTTCATCGTAGGTGATAGGATAAAAGAGGTAGTCAAGGTGTCCAGAGACGAGCAGTTAGCAGTAGGCAAAGCATGCCCATACGCTGTCTAGTCAAACTGAGACACAACTTCACCCAGCCTCAGCAATACACAGTCTCAGCGAGTCTCAATATGCATCTCAATATGTGCAGCCAATGAATGGTGACTTATGTCATGATTGGGAAGATCAGGGAGTCGTTCCCCACCAGAGTGACAGAAATTTGCAGGGTCAATTGAACAGCAGTGCGTTGTGCAAGGAAGGATAGCATGTGTATATTCACTATCAAGTTGTTATCACTTGGTATCCAAAACTCTCAGCACCGCTGGTGGTTGCGACCGGCCACCATGGAAGGCGATCACAAAGGGCCCCGCCTTTATGTTGTATGCTAGGGGATGTATGCGTGTTGCTTATATAATTATGCAGTTCTGCTCCATCTGTACCATCACTAAGGCGCCAGACTTCTTAAGAATTAAGAGGCCCGAGCTTTACTCCAGCAATTCACATTGGATTCAGAACTGCCGATGGATATAACAGGACTCTGTAGAGGGTACACATTCCAAAATATCACTATGGATTCACCTTCACATACACATTTATGTTGGGTAGACAATTCAACTTCTTTGCTGTCCCTGCATTGTATGAAATGCCAAGGCACTAGACTGCTTGTGGGTTAACAGGCGGGAGGGCTAAGGCGCCAGAGTTTTACTTACCTGCATGGCCTCTAATTAGAGGATCGCAAGGGTGTGCAGTGATTACATGTTTAAGGCCATCTCACCTTTTAATTCAGCCTCCTTTCTTTCTTGTATTTATGCTTGTGTGGCTTATATTGAAAGAGGGGTGGTCTGATAAGGTGAACACTGGCCAATATTTTAGCCAAACTGAAGAAGTCCAGTGTTTGCATGATTAAATGTCTGGGCGGTGCCATTGGCGCATTTGTCAGAACCCAACCTACACTGTACAAATTCATAGAAGCATTACAAAAAGAGTATTAGATGCTCAACTGCCTGCAATACAGTGGTTCTCATGCCAAATAGCTGCTGCACAGGATAGGGGGAACTTCAGCTGGATATCAGTTCCTAGTATAATGCACTCAACTGGGAGAGTGTGATGCACTCGCTGGGAGAGTAGTGAAAATGACACATCTTGTTTTGTATGCTGGACCCCAGGCAGGCACTGAAGGAAATGGGTGGTGGGCAGTGGGCATCGGAAGTGAGGTTGGCAGGACAGCAGGGTTAGTGGAAGATATGCGCTTTACCTCTAGACTCCTTTTGCCACCAATATGAAGAATGCTGTAGGATTAGCAAATTGGCTCCTAGCAGTGGTTCAGTCCTCGTGGAGTTACAGGTGTCATTTGTGCACCGTTGGCCCCGCCGTGGGGTCTAGAGTGAGGTGGTGAACATCTAAACAGGGAGGCTATGGGAGCTTTGGGTACAGCTGTGTACTCACGGGTTCATCTAGGACATTATCCTAGCATTTCAGGGAGAATGCCAGCAGATTTAGGGAGGAAACTGAATGCAATCCTTCCTGGCTACCGGAGCTCTCACTTCAGGGGGCCATCTTCTCCGAGCTCGAAGCCACGCTCAATAAACTATTGCTTTTTAATTTGATGTCCTTTTTTCACTTTTCTTTGGACTGTTTATATATTTTTTTTTAACTCTTATTGGGTTTTTATGGTTCCAACATACCTTAGATTGCTTTGAGGGATCTTTATTGGATACAGTTCATTTTTGCATTTTTTGAGTTGTTTGGAAAATATTTTTCTATTTTTGGTGGATCACAAGTTTTTTACTAAGTGGACAAAGAGAAAGATCTGTGGCTCCAGAACAGTAAATTTTTTTAATTTAATTTTCTTTTGGGTGGGAAATGTCATTTTATAATGTATGTGTAAAAATGATGTGATTTTTTTTGTGGAATTGTTTCGTTTATGTATTGTAATTTTTTATCTGATGGATTTAGTTGTTTTTTTACTTTCTTTGTTGGTAAAGAAAAATGCATTTTAAATAATGTATGTGTAGTTTTATTACATCTTTCTTTATTAAAATTGGAATTTAAAAATAAATTGACTGATGTAATGAAATAATATATATATATTTTTTTAAATACAAGGTTTGGTATGTTGATTAAGAAATTGTTGGAGTTTGAGGATTTTGGTAGGTTACTATTTATTTAATATGCTTTTGCTATCATTTCTAAGTGATATACTTCTTTGTTAGTTATGAAGAGTTTTACTTTAAATTGCAGTATATCATACATCCTTTTGGTTTGTTTGCTAAGTTTCGGGTCAATTTGGTTAACAGATTGCTCCATTCTTAGTTGTTGGTAGCTTTCCTCCTTTTGTAATGCTTCTATGAATTTGTACAGTGTAGGTTGGGTTCTGCCAATTGCAGATTGGGTGGAATTGTGCCATCCTTCTACTGCATTGCTTGTTTTGGCTTCCTATGCCAAGATGCTCTCATAGACATTCCACCATCAACATTCCAGACCAATACAGTCTACCAACCCAAGTGTTTTCGAAATAGTCCATTAGAGTGCTAAATTTGTCTTCATTTTGTTGGTAGAAAAGGGGTTTCTATTAGTAAATTGCAGTGGTTGGATGCCTCTGTGACAGGGGCACAGGCTATTGCTGTCATTTTATACTACGCCTAGTGCAGATCTTGGAGGTGCATCCGTATACTTTGATTGAATTGATAGTATGGCTGTGTGAGAATACATTTTTAGAATGGTTCGAATCTTGGCTTGCTCAAAGTCGATGATTATTTTGTGCGGGTACTAATTATTTGTTTTGTGTTTGATATGGTTTAGGAGCCCATAGTAAATGCTGCTGTGTGTTTGATAGGAGAGCATTTATAAAAGGGATACTTGTTTGTTGATATTCACAATATATGGTGTATATCTGAGTGAATGGTTTGGGACACATTTTGAAGGTCCCATCCATCATCCATATCACACATTGTCTCAGTTTTAGTAAGTTATCTGCTGTGGAGAAAATTAGGATTTGTGTTTGTTATTTAGATTGTCATTTTAAAAGAAAGGTTCCTCATTATGTGTTTAAGTGCTTAGGTATATGTATGTCTTGGTATCTTCTTGGGGCATGTGGAGTACTTTTAGGGGCTGGTGGGATATCAATGGTGGCTCATTTAGGTCATGCAATTAAATGTTTTAAAGTGGGGATAGGTGTTTGTTGGCCTGTTATGTGTTTAGGGGCTTCAGATAGTATATCTGTAAGGAGTTTGCTTGTGGGGCCCTGGGAGCTATTGCTTGCTACTATGATAGCCTGCAATATCTCTCTTACTTCTACTTCTGTTATATATGGGGGTTGATGTGATCTCTTACATGAATACATCATCTTTTGAAGTTGCCCTTTCATAACATCCATTAGAAGAATATTAAGTACTTTTTCACTTTATAGTTTCTGTTGGTACAGTTTCTTGGCTGTATTTGTAGCCTATTTGATATAGCAACTGCTTTCCTTTCTGCCAAATGATATACTTTGCAGCTTCTGTCATTGTATCTGAAAGTAGTCTAAAAGTATAAACATATAGAATATTTTAAAATTTATAAATGTATTACTTACATTTAAAGTTATGCAATCACTTCTTTTTTGTAGCTCTTCTGTTCGGAGTTTTCATATGTGGAGCAGGTGCTTTCTTTTGTGTTGGATGAAAGAAAAAATTACGTTTCATTTTAAATGTTAATTTGTTGTTAGTTTGTAGACGTTGAGGTCGCTAACTTTATTTTTGCTCGCTATTTGGGTGAGTTTATACTTTTGTTATTAATTTATGTATGCTTACTTTCTTATATGTTTTTGATGGTTTTTGATGGTGGTTATTTTCAGGCAGTTTATCGCTATTGTCTGGCATGGATTTTTCATTTAGGAAGTCTATAAAAAAAGATAGAAGGGGGCGTGGCCGGGCAAGATGGCCGAACGGACGTAATCTTTTTCAGCTCCCGAGCTCTGCTACTACTCCGGACCTGGAAATGCTGTAAATTGCCGCCCTACCTTCACCGAAAGGGAACCTGTGCTGTCCAGGGGTCTGGAGCGGTGGAGGATCTGTTGATCGAGCCTCAGTATCGCTCCCGAGCGCCACACTGAGATCTTGTGCAGAGGCCTGGGAGCGGAGCAACATGGCGGCCATCAGTGTCCCAGGTGCCAGCGACAGTGAGCTGTGAAGAGCGCTCTCGGTAGAAACCTCCAGCTGCCCTACCCAATCACGGCCAGACTCTCGCTTCTGTTAAGGGGGTTAAGGTGAGCAGTCTGCCTGGGAGCATGGCAGAAGGGGTGACGCTGCATCGGATTCCCGATCCCCGGGCGGGTGCGGGAGCAGGACAGTGCAGACATTCGGCGGCCCCCTAGGGAGACGTAAACTCGAGCAGGGACGATAGCCTGTAGAAACGCTCCATGTAGAGGGAGGAAAAGCGGATGGGCGCCTCTTGTGATCTCCTGCCATGCCGTACCTGACCATAAAATGGCTGGCAATATGAACACAGGAGCCATTTCAGAGCCAGCTTCAGCCTAAGGAGCAGTAACTTTTCTACCCCTCGCCTCCAGAAGGGGTCATTTGAGACGGCTGGCGGGCGGGTGCTGACTGGAAATACTACCAATGCAGGCCCTAAACGAGGACATACCTGTCATCCCTCCAGGGAGACCTGCAACCAAGGCCTGAAATAAGCTTGAGCAACGTAGCTCTACTAGAGTCCATCTCACCCCTGTCACCTCCGGCCATGTAGAACGTGTGATGAGGCCCCACTGCTCCTAACTTGCTGTCTGCACCCCCTTTTAGCTACAGTATGGACAACTGCCCTAGGGTGTCCACGGTGCTACAGAGCCTGGTCAGTCGTGGCAGTTGTGCTTCCCTGAGCCAGGGTGCCATCAAGGTCCACTGTGTCAATCCTCTCAAGCCAAATCAGAAGATGCCAGGCGGGGTCAGCCCCTATGCCGCCGAAGAAGACGATACCCAGAGCGACGAATACAGTTTTGAGCTTCTTTCCACCAGCAGACAAACACCGGGTTTCAAATCACGATGGGGAGGCATCCGAGATGGCCCTTACCAAGGAGGATTTGATGTCCTCATTACGGGACTTTAAAGCGGAATTGCGTAGAGAGTTGAGCCAAGACATCCAAACCTCAATAGACCAGCTGAAGTCTGACCTTACTACATGGATGACAGATCTTCAGCGAGACGTGGACTCCGTGGGCACTGGAGTGATCTACCGGGAAACGCGCACTCAAGAAACAGATCAGCGCACCTCCGAGATGCATGACATTGTACTCACTCTCCAAGACCAGCTTCGCCAAACCCAGTTGAAAGCTGAAGACTTGGAAAATAGAGCCCGATGAGACAACATAAAGATTCAAGACCTTAAGGAGGGGGCGGAGGGGGCGGATCCAGAGGCCTTTCTGGAGGTAATTTTTGCAGAGATCCTCCGCCTACAGACACTCAAGATCAAGCTCGAGAGAGTACATTGGGTCGGACCAAGAGATGTTCTCGCGAAGTTCCACTCCTACAAAGTGAAAGAGGCGGTACTTCTTGCGGCCTGTAAGAAAGGCACGGTGTCCTTTCAGGATTACTCCTGCGAGGTTTACCAGGAGTTGGCTCCTGCAACATTGATCAGGCGGCAACAATTCCGGCCCATCACCTCCAAGCTTCGCGAGGATGAGATCAGATACCGATGGACTTATCCCTGTGGCTTAAGCTTTGAACTCCACAACAAACAGAGGCATGTGGTGGATTTGAAAGAGGGGCTAGACCTACTGGGTCTTCCAGCAGATGACTCTGAACAACCGCAGGGAAAACTACGAACCACGCAGATTACCAGCTCTCCCAACTCGCAGTGGTCCACAAGCTCTCGAGGAAACCACAAGTAGTCTGGACCTCCCCGCCACAGTAGCCACATTTACTACTTGGGAGGCGAATAGAAAGAGGGGATTTTGACTCGGCCGCGGAGGCCTTGACACAAAGGGGAGACCCAGACCCTCAAGCTGGCGATACATCAGCTTGCTGCACAATGCCCTTGGGATCCCTATAAATACAAGTTGATTCTTTATGACTTTCACTACTCAGGCTGTTCGCCCACCGACACATAGACATGAATGGGACCTGCTAAAGCCCACGGTTGTGAGATGGCATGCTACCCCTACAACGTGCCGCGGGGTTCGATACATAGACAAATGCATGCATGATACTCTCACCATGCCAATAGGAGAGCCTTGCCCAGTTGGCCCGAGCGCAGCCACCAGACCGAGCAGATGGAGTGGCTGAAATTCTTTAGCACGTCCGGGAGGTGAGCGAGCCGGGACCTCGGTCCTATCGTGCCTCCAACCACACACGCGGGTTCCTTAACCTGCAGTCGGAGATTCTCCATCGATCCGACACTTGGGACATTAATTTTGTTATGTTTGGGGTTTTGGTTTTGCGGGGGAGGGGGAGGGGGAGGGAGACTGGTGGCGGCTTTTTAACAATTCTTCCTGCAGCTACACTTCATTTAGGCTGGGGACTACACAACAGGTTCACTCTTGTTGCTTCCCAGGTAGGGGCTGTGTTGCGGATCGTGGGGGGCTGACGTATGAATCTTTGAGAGGATGGACAGGGGCGACAAAGAACCAATGGTAACAACAGTAGGCTCTTGGAATGTCAAAGGCCTCAACTCGCCTCAAAAAAGGCAAAAGGTCTGGAAATATATTTCTGACCACCACATTAACATAATAGCACTGCAAGAAACACATCTGCCCCGGGCGGAAGAATCCCGCCTCTGCCACAAAAGCTACCCATTAATTTACAGAGCATCTGCATTCAATTCAATTCAATTAGCTTTATTCGGCAATTAAGTCATAAAAGCACATTTACAAACATTACATATAAATACATATAAATTATCTAAAATATTAAAATTGCAATTAAATATGTAAATAGCCGTCAAGCTTAATTACTTTTTTTTAAAAAGGTAAATAATAGCAAGGCATGAAAATGAGGCCAGCCCATATCAACTTATAATATACAGGCGGCTGCTAGACATAACTTTATTGGCCCGGTACTTTAACTGTATACGTGAGGTAGTTACTGCAAGAGATATTTACAATGCTATTTCACGGGGGGGAAAATTGACGATTTACCTCAGAGCTTTTGTTCTTATACTCCAGGCCCACCCCAGAAACTTAGCCACTGCTATACATATTGGGGGAGCAGGTTCTGTACACAGAATGCGAAGGGCAATAGCATATCTTCTGGTACCCAAAAGCTTACAAATAGGTTGTAGCCATTTTTTCCGGGGTACCACGTACATTGGACAAAAGAATAATACATGTCTAATGTTCTCACATACTTCAACACATCTGTAACATTTATCATTATTAGTGCCTTGCCTCCCCCATCTGGAAGTGAATTCTGCAACGGGTAGTGTTCCCACACGCAACTGAAAGTATAACTTGCGGTCAGAAGTTTTTTCAATAATGTCCCAGTATTTCTCTAGCTGGGGATGAGCTTTTAGATCAAGAAAGCGGGATGTTAAATGTGTAGAGAGGCCTTGGGTGGTTTCCAACTTGTAAACCCATTCCCAATACATCTTTTTCAGATTTTCTTTAGATGGGAAAACAGTGTTTGCGGGGTTTTTCCAAAGTTCAATCAGGCCTATACTGCCCTAAAGGGATTTTATCCCAAGGAGCCATGATATTTTTTGGGACCTGTCAGATTCTATAATATCTGCAAAGCCACTCCTATAATGAATTAGTTCATCAGTACACCAGAGGCGGCGCCAATATAATATTGGGCGTAGCTTCGCCAAATATTCCAAAGGTTTTTTACCCAAATCCAATAATAAGGGTCGCAATGGTGTACTGAGAGGAAGGTTTGTGACTTTACGCAGAAATGCGTTTTCTAGAGCCTTCAAACTATTCAAATTATTAAAGCCCCAGAGCTCGGCCCCGTAGAGGCACGAGCCCAGGACCTTGGTTCCGTAGATTTCTAAGGCTGGGGAGATTGGCTTAGTGAGTGAGGTTTTGAATCTAGTCAACAAGGCCCCCGTTTTTTGCTTATGTTGTAGCACAGCGCGGTCTAGTTGGTTTCCCCATCGCATATCTTTTTGTAGTGATATCCCCAGATATATGAATGAGGTAACTTCTTCCAGGGGTGACTTGTTCATGTATATTTTCCCTTTAAAGGATTTTGATCCATTGAATGACATGAACTTCGTCTTCCCCGTGTTTACTTCCAGGCCCCTTTCTGTGCAGAATTCTTCAAAACACCCGACTGCCTTTTGCAGGCCGCTAGGGGTCTTAGAAATAATCAGCGTGTCATCCGCAAACATGAGGATAGGGATGCGCACTCCTGCCAGAGCCGGCGCATCGGTGGGGGTCTGCGAGAGCCGACCGGCCACCCCATTGACAAAAAGCAAGAACAGGGTCGGCGCCAAGACGCACCCCTGCCTCACTCCTCTGCCAACCGGGATGTCCTCGGTCACCTCTCCCGCACCCCCCCACCGCACCCTGGCAACATTTCCCTAATGCAAGCGGATGATCACAGTGAGAAGTTCGGGTGCAATTCCTAGTTCCATCAGGACCTGCCAAAGCTTGCTTCTTGGGACCAAATCAAATGCTGCTTTTAGGTCCACAAAGACCGCATAGAGTGCACCGTTCCCCAAGACCACCGTCTTCCAATATAGGTTGACAAATCGGAAGACTTGGTCAATTGTACTTATCCGGGAGCGGAACCCTGCCTGCATTGGGCTTAAGATGTTATGATCATCCATCCAAGATTGTGTTATGTGGAGAAACATGCGGCCTATGATCTTTTGGACTGAATCAATTAAGCTGATTGGTCTATAGTTGCTTGGGGTTGATTTGTCCCCTTTTTTAAATACAGGGACGATTTCAGCACCCTTCCACGAGGGCGGGATATCCGCTCCCTGGGCAATTGCGTTGGCTAGACGCATGATATAACTGGACCAGAGACTTCTGTCGTCAATAAACATGTCTGCAGGGATTCCATCCCTTCCAGGGGCCTTTCCCCTAACCACTCCATCTAGGGCTCTATCCACATCCTTTATTGAAAATATAGCCTTTCTGTAAGGTACGTTGGGAAAAGTCTCAATAAGAGAGTTTTGGGGGGGCGCGGCATACTGAGGCTTGAAATAATCTGTCCAAGCGTTCTGTGCCACATTATTTTGGGGACGCTCTGCTGTGCCACCCCTGTCCCATTTGTATGTGTCCCAGAAGACTTTACTATTCTTGTTCCTGCACTCACTAAACACCGGGGGACCGCGATCCCCTTTCACACTTCAACGAAATTTCAACCTACCAATACCAAATCAGATAAGGAGTGACATTGGATAATGGTCAAGGGCATCCTAAAGGGTAATCTCTGCACATTTATCTCGACATATGCACCAAACACAGGACAGGCCGCTTTCCTTTATACACTCTTAGCGAAAATTCTGGATTTCGCAGAGGGCCCGACGCTCCTACTAGGGCATTTTAACCTCACGTGGCAGGAAGACATAGATAGCACACACACCCATCGCCAAGAGTCTAGCGTCTTCTCTACAGAGGCTAAACAACAGATGCACGATATGGGCTTTAGAGACGCCTGGCAGACCCTGTATCCTCAGACACCAGACTACACCTTCTATTCGCATATACACCACACATACTCCCGGCTTGACTATATCTTTATCAGCCAAAATCTAATGGGAGCCCTTCGAGAGGCCAAGATCTTCCTACTTTCCGTGTCTGACCACTGTCTTGTATTAATCGGTCTTTCCTGGGGCAATCTACCGTCCACATCCCCCAAATTGTATTTTCCAGCCTCCCTCACGAGGGACAGGGTGCTCTGCATGGAACTAAGGGATACAATCACAGATTTCTTCCCCTGGAATGTTCCCAAAGCCACTTCTATGTTTAATAATTGGGATGCCTTCAAGGAGGTTTTTAGAGGCCGCTGTATTGCTCTTAACTCTGAGTTGAACAAACACCGGACCAAAGAACGAAAGGACCTAGAAGCCGAACTATCCACAGCAGAAAGAATCCATAAAAACAAGTCCAATAGACCGACTCTTCGCACACTCACTGCGCTGAAACTCCAACAACTCTCCTATTCACAAGGCAACAAGATAGGTAGGCATCTAGCTCGACAATTGAAGGACAAGCGTGAGTGGGAATATATAGGTGGCATAAGGGATGGACAAGGGGAGCTGACTCAACAAGACACAGACAAAGCCGATAACTTTGGCGCCTTTTACGGACGTCTATATATGGGGGAACCACGAGACATAGATGCACAAAGTCATTATCTACGGACGCTTCAACTCCCCCAGGTTTGCCAAGACTGGAATGACAGACTCATGGCTCCTATAACGGCCGAGGAGGTGGCTACAGCCATCAAATCCCTTAAATCTCAGAAAGCCCCAGGGCCTGATGGGTATACAGCCCAATTCTATAAAACTTTCCTGCCCGACCTTATTCCCCAGCTCACCCGCCTTTTAAACACAATGGCTGAGGCAGGCTCGGTCACCCCCTCGATGGCAGAAGCTGTGATCACAGTTATTCCGAAACCAGGGAAGAACCCACAGATGTGTGCTTCGTACCGTCCTATCGCCCTTCTTAATTTAGATGCGAAATTGTACTCATCCATCCTTGCGGCCCGATTAAACGATCTCATGCCGATTCTCATCCACCCAGACCAGTCGGGATTCATTAAACGCCCCCAGACTCACGATAACACTAGACGTATAGTCCACCTAATCGAAAAAGCTAATAAGAAACACATCCCGGACGTTCTGGTGGGGTAGATGCCGAGAAGGCATTTAATAGGGTGGACTGGGTGTTTCTCTTTACTACGCTCAAGTCTTTTGGGTTTGCGGACACATTTATTAATATGGTACAAGCTAACTATGTCCAACCCTGCTCGATAGTACAGGTCAATGGGGTTTTGTCAGCTCCCTTCCCCCTGACTAGGGGCACCCGTCAGGGGTGCCCTCTGTCACCCCTCCTGTTCGCTCTCAGTATAGAACCACTAGCCATGGCCATCCGCACCGCACCTGAGATAAAGGGCATCCCTTTTAGTGGAGAACTGCATAAGATATCCCTCTTTGTGGACGATGTGCTCCTGTCACTCATGGACCCGGCCACCTCTCTAACTGCACTCCAAATGGAACTCACACGTTTTGAAGCCGTGGCGGGCTTCAGGGTGAATTTAGACAAATCCTACATACTTACCCTCACAATCCCGGCTGCCGAGGTTGAGAGACTCCGGACATGCACTCAACAGCATTGGACTTCCTGACCTCTCCAATACCTGGGAGTCCGGTTGACGCCCCGCGTGGAGAAACTATATAAAGCTAACTTTCCTTCCTCTCTCTTGAGGCTCCAGACAGATCTCACACGATGGAAGCCACTTTTTATTTCCTGGCTTGACCGCATTCATACAGTTAAAATGACAGTGCTTCCTAAACTACTGTATCTCTTTCAAGCTCTCCCAGTGTAGCTGGAAAAGGACTTTCGCCCTAAACTAAAATCTATGGTGCTGCGGTTTGTTTGGCAGGGGGGACGTTGGCGGTTCTCCTTCTCCATTCTGAGAAGACCACGGGGAAAGGAGGGGTGGGTCTCCCGGACTTTGGCCTTTATTATAAGACAGCTCAGCTGCGAGTGGTGACAGAGTGGGCCAAGATGGAGTCGGAGAAACATTGGCTCCATATGGATAGAGCAGTGGCAGGGAGGTCGATCTGGGACCTCATATGGAGACCCAAGAGGGAAAAGCCAGAGAATGCTTACATCAGCCTGTCTACTCAAACTACCCTAAAAGTATGGGACTCTTTGTCACACAACGACCAGTGGACCATATTCCCGTCACTGTATACACCAATACACTTTAACTTGGCCTTCCATCTGGCCTTACAGGAAGGACCCTTTGACCAGTTGAGGGAGGGAGGCTGCAGGGCACTGACGCACCTCTTCCATAATCATGAAATCCTCACCTTTGATAGCTGCAGGAGGGACTATAGGTTGGGACCTGCCGAATATTACCACACCCTTCAGCTGAAACATTGGGCGCTTACACCTCATATTCACGAAGCAGCCACTCGCCCCCTCACGAAGTTTGAAAACTATGTGCAAATTGTGGACTCTATGAAAGGGGTGATCTCCTTTCTGTATAACTATCCCCTCACCTCTATGCACACCCTGAGGCCTCGCTACATGTATATGTGGGAGGGTGTCTTTCAACGGGACATTCACAATAGAAAAAGGACGGGGCTCTGGTCAGATATCACGAAATTCAACCATTCCATAGAACTAAGAGAGGCCCACCTAAAAACAATGATGGACTGGTATCTCTACCCTACCAAGATTAAAAAGATATTTCCTGACTTGTCTGATATGTGCTCGAGGGGTTGTGGTCTACTGGGCGATTTTCAACAAATCTGGTGGAATTGCCCCTTCTGGGAGGAAATCCTCGCACAAATTAAAGATATACTGGGGTACCCTGTCCCGACCTCCATGGTAAACACCCTTCTCGGCCTTCGCGACCCCTCCCTCAAACACCAAACTAAAGCAGACAAGGCCATTATGTGGACCTGCATTGGGGCTGCGAAAGTAGCCATAGCAGCCGCATGGAAGAAAAAGGAAGTTCCCGCTATCTCGATATGGCATTCTAGACTCTGGAAACTTCTGAGTCTTGAAAGGATGGCTGATATATGTAGAGATGATTACAAGAACTTCGAATATAGATGGGGCCCACTGGTAGTCTTCCTTACAAAGGGATTACCGTCAGCTGTTTGCCCCGCATCAGTCAGAGCTCTACACATGTTTCAATTTTAACCTATTTGAAGCTCCCATGATCTGTAACCTAGCTGTACTTGGGTAACCGCCACCAATATTGGGTGGGGAGGGGTAGTCGGGGGAAAGGTTAGGGTTTTGTTCTTCATGTTTTCTGGGAGGCTTGTTTCGATTGGCCCGATAAAGAATACCTTGCCAGTTAGAGGGACTAAGTTACCATTATCACAAACGTCAAATAGACGAAAATTATGTTTTGCTGCGCCAAAGACTTGCTTCTTGTCCTTGCTCTTGCAGAAACTGTGCTTAATCCTTTAGGTTATCTGGGATACAAAGGGGTGTACTCATTTATTGCTGTATATTGCTTTTTGGTTCTAATAATTTGTCCAGTCGTCTGCGTCTATCTATATGTACAATATACCAGTTTACTTTGTGATAAGTGATAAAATGACGCGTGTCAGTCGCGCTGTGCGGGTGACGGAACCACTCCGTCACGGCCCCGCCCACGCAAGAACCCTTCAGCACAGTGCGGTAATCTGCGCCGCGCTGAAGGGGTTAAATTTGTAAATCTGAATTAACATAAGAAACTAATAGAATTGAATCAGTGTACTCTCAAAGAGATAAAAATATAAATCATTTTATTTATTTCAAGTAAAAATCTAGCTACGTGTACATAAATATACTGCAGACAGGTCACATATACCATAAATGAAATGACATAAGTAAATCATAAAGACAGATGAAAGTACAAAAAATCAACACATTACAATATATAGAATGCAACAAACAGTGGCTTGAAAAACAATTTAAGATGTTATTTTCAGTAGAGCGATGTAATTGATTTCCTGGATGTAAGACAGGCATGCGGCATCACGTATTGAATCCTCCGTTATCCATAAAGACCACTGAATTTACGCCTGAGTCTTCAATCTTATCTTGAGACACACATGAATTAACGAAAAGACTGCAGGACAGAAGTCCGCTTAATTCTTGCCCTTACCGGTGATTCTCGGTGACTTGCTCTCAAGCGCCCTCCATGACTGATTTAATTACAGGCATGGAACACGAGAATACTTCCTGCCATTTTCACTATTTATATCTGAGATACAACATCAGGATCTCGCATGATTATTCTTAATCTCTACTTCCAGGTCCCTCTATATCCAGTTTAACTCTCTGTCATTGCCATCGGTTGCCGTCCATTAACAGTCCTTCACATTGACGCCCGTCTGGGACTCAGAATCTCTTTGGCTTTTCCTGAAGAAGGCGTTCTATATGCCGAAACGCCCGTAGAAAATTACATCGCTCTACTGAAAATAACATCTTAAATTGTTTTTCAAGCCACTGTTTGTTGCATTGTATATATTGTAATGTGTTGATTTTTTGTACTTTCACCTGTCATTATGATTTATTCCTCCTCATCACTCCCCTGCTCTTCCACCAGTTTATCTTCTTCCAGCTCTTTATCCTCATAATCAATGACCATTTCCTTGCTTTCATCATAACCATGTCCTGGTGAACTACTAGTGCCAGCTGTTTCTCTGTCCATATTACATCTCAATCATGCAGTCTTATTCTTGTTCTTGACCACTGCCACTGAAAAGGCCACACCAGACCTTCCCTGCTCTTTGCTGTTTCTCTCCTTCGCCACATTCAGGGTGGCCGCCTCGGACCTTGCCATCTCTTCACTTCTGGGTAATGGAGCCACACTAGACTCTCCCAAGTCAGGCATCTACATTTTGTCCTGCCTATCACTCCTAGGCCCCAGCTGGTTGCTTTGAAATCCTATCTCCTCTACTACTTGCTCTTACACCCACACTGTAAGTCCCTAGTAAAGTGGTACAACATGCACTCATTGTGCCACCCACTAAAGTAGTCTTTTAGAACATGTCTCAGGTCTGCCACTGCAACCTCTAATGCAGTTTGAAACTGCCATTTCTATCTGGCAAAAGAAACTTTTTGTCAGGCCTAAACATTCTTTTTAATGCATTTAAGTCATCCCTAAGGTGGGCCCTAAAGGCTCATAGGGTAGGATGCAGTGTATTAAAGAAGTAGGACATGTAGGTTTACGTTTTACATGTTCTAGCAGTGAAAAAGTCTCAATGTTGTTTTTCACTGTGGTAAGGCTATCCTTCCCATTGACTAACGCTGGGTTACTTTATCACATTTAATAAGTGATAACGTTTTATTGGGAGCAGATTGAGATATGTTGTTTATATTCAAAAGAATAGAAATTTAAAATCCTCTTTAATAGTAAATTTGTATTTTTATGTCACAATTCTGACAATGCCACTTTTATAAAATGGCCATTTTCTTGTCCTAACCATTTGCGGCTTCTGCCAGTATCTAGTGCCACATGCCTTTGAATGACTGTGCTGTTGGGGTTTGGGTATTCCTCCCTGACAGTGGCACAAAAGAAGACTAGGTGCGGGCAGGATGGGCCATCTTGCCAGGATGGCTGGGAGCCAAGCTAAACCCTGCCACACTTGTGCTTCAAAGTGCTTGCTTCCAGCACACATAAAGGAACTTGACACCAGTATTTTGTCACTGTAGATTTCTTGGACCTTCCCCCTTGAAAAATGAAACAAAAAGATATTTCTAAGGTGCAAACAGTCCCCTAGGATGTCAAGTCCCTTGCATTCAGAGAACATCAGAAAATCTCCAGGAGGACACATAAAGATGGAAAAGATCCTGATAACGAAGTCAAAAGAGCCAAGTTTTAAGATCCTTACAAAAATGAGCAAGTTACCCCTCCTCCATGGCTAACCTGAGTGACTCCAAGGGTCAACTGGCTGACCTCCTGTCTACGCTACATGGACACAAAAGTTTGTTTCAGAGGCCTCCCTGTAACTGCTAATCTGACCTGCTGCACTGGATATGCAAAGTGACCTGCTTGAGCCCGATGGGCTCTGCCGGAGTGAATTCCTAATCCTCAAGAGGTGCCCCTCCAGGTCATAGACCATTGGCTAATATCAATTGATCTACTCTTGTGAAGAAAGGTGAAATACTGAAGTTTTGGGCTCTGCAGACAGACTCTGCATCCACGATGTCTGCCAATGCAAAGCATTGGTGAACCCGACTCTTCACACTACAGTGGCCACCAGCGATGATTGACAACACAAGATCTGTACTACATGCTACAGCAACAGCAGCACACGGTGACCACCAACACAAAGCTTGAAAAATAAACTGGATGAGAGGCAATATAATGATACAAGCAGTTTCAATACAACACAGAACAAATCATGAAAGAGAGATGTGTTATTTCTTCCGTCTTTTAATGTTCTTGTTGCACTTCGCACAAAACAGTCAGCCAACGCGTTTCGCCCAAACACGGGCTTCTTCAGGGCTGAAATGGCATACAATACAAAGACTTTCTTAAGAAACACACAAAATAATCAAAGACAGACAAAATTTCTAAAATGTCAAATGTCCATGAATGAAACGCTAAAGAGGAAAAAGCGAAAGAACCACCATCTTATCCACGTGATTTAGGAAACAGAACACATTCCAGGAAAAATGTGTATATATAAAGCAAAGGAGAGAAAGACCCTACCACACCCGTGAAAAGAAAAAACTTTGGAAATTAGTGACTCTTGTTCCACGCACTCCCAATGGTAACGTGGATGCTTCAAAAATAAGTGAGAGAAACAGACAAATAAAAACCTGTAGTCTAAAGTAAATATGGCTATATCACCAATGCGTTATGTATTAAAGCTTACCAAAATTATTTAGAGCGTAGGATATTTCTTTGATGATCAGCAACAAGGAAGAGGTCAAATCCGTCAAGCTATATTAAGTAGAAAGGCCTTTCCTAAGTGAGTGACTAATATTAAGATGCCAAGAGAAAAAGTAACAAGATATGAGACAAAAATAGTCAAAAAGAAGACATACCCAATGTATGGCGAAAATGAGACACAGCGACCTCAGAGACCCAAGGGTAAACGATCTTTGTCTGAGGTCTTAATTCTGTAAGACAAGAATATCGACTCAATGGTTGCAATTCTCATACCTCATGAGAGCAATTTAGCAACTGCAGATAATGCATTCCACCCTTCATGCTTATCCAATTAAATCATCCTAAAATATGTATCAAGCACTTCATTCAAATATCCTAAGCCCATGGTTACGCACAAACGCATTACATATCACGAGTGATACGGTTGAGACATAAAACAAAAAAGGAAAGAAAACGGAGGAACAGAAAACTGCCCGCAATCAAAGTCGGGCTTCCCCAACGACAACGCTGGTCTAGATAAATTGCTAAACATGTTTGAAACTGATCAAAGAACCAGACACATGCATGTTCAGAACAGACATTGCGGTGACTAATTCACCAATGAACAAGTAAAAAACACGAATATAAGTTTAAAAACCCGCATCAAGCAAACAAACCACTCAGTGGTACCCGTCTACTTTGTTGGCATCCACGCCACACAAACGTTATACATCAAAAACGGGGGATGTGTATACTTATGCACACACAAAAAAAACCCATCAGTAAGGAACCGGTTATTAGAGGCTACAAGATATACACAACTCGATACCCCGTTCACGAAAGACCTACAGCGTGTCAGAGCCTAAGCTAAGTATGAGCACCCTGCATTATAAGCTCACCGTATAGTGGTATTAGCCACGTCCGAAATGGGTTGTCCAGCGCAGTCCCCGTATTTCACGTCCCGTACCAGGACTGACAAGTAGTGAAGAAAGTACTTTGCCGCACAAGCGCTTTTAAAAACCTCGATCAGCGCCAAACCGTCAAAGCAGGAAGCAATTGCACTAAGACGCTTCCGGGTCAAGTTTGTATGTAATTGACATACTTCCGGTTTCACGCCCATAGCGCTTCCGGGACAAACTGATTGAGAAAGAAGAAGAACAACTAGAACGGGAATCTAAATCACTCAGGTATTCACACTTCCGGTTATACGCCCGCAGTGAACGTCCATCTACTAACCCTATTTTAGTAATAGTTTTCAAACCCCAAGATCACCAAACATAGTGCTGTAGGCTAACGCCATAATCATAATGCGAATATTGGCCCTTAACTATTAATCAGCATTATAGTAGCGGGTACATGAAATTATACATTAACTAAGTGATGTACAATTTTGACTGCACGAAACTTTATTAAAACGACACACACAAAAGTCATCTAACATATAGACGACATAGGTTCATTGATAAAAGCAATTAAGCTGATATTGAAAGTACAAAGACGGCTTAATACCCAAAAAAAATAGTAGATCCCACCTATTCTTACTTGTGAATATAGGCGTCTTCCTACCCATATTTCGATATATTGCATTGCATGTGATATTGGTTAAAAACGAGTGTCAAACAAGAACAGATAACAATGGACTCTATAAAGAGAAACATTGTTATAAAGAAGGGGGGTGAATGTTTGCACTACACTCTTGACGTGGTCAAATACCACATTCACACACAATCCCCTATCTTCACTTAATTTAAAGCTGCACAGAGAAGCGTCTTATTGTGAGGAAAACTATCAGACAGAAGCAAAGCAAGAGCCACCCTCCACCAAAAAAGAGGAATTAGGGTGACCAGACTTAATAAGGTGTACATGAAAAAGAGAGGAGACACAGAGAATATCGACAAGTACGTCATATTTTCAACAATGTCAATAATGGTCTGTTGTCTTTCAAATTTGAGTAGATTTGTAAAGAGCAGGAACAACTCATATCCAAAGAATATTTTTCAAAAATACATTCGGTACAACATAATCCAATGCATGTGTACTTAGAACAATCATTGGCACAGGAACACAGTACAGGCTAATCACATTCAACAAAGCATACAAGAACCTTTGAGTGATTGTCACACACAGTCCAACGTGTATGTGTACAGGACCAGAAATAGGAGACCAGACGTTATATTATTTAGGGCCATGCACTGTTTAAAGAAAATAATGTAATTCCCTATCAGCATTCAGACCCTCAATAGACGAACGCAAAGTACAGATCCATCTGGCCTCCAATTGTCTCAACCTGAGCGCCCTATCTCCACCCCTGCTGTTATTTGTGACAGTGTCAATTCCATGGAATTGGAACCGAGCCCGGTCCACACCCACTGTGCATTCATGCGAGACTAGGGCATACGAAAGGTCTCCATTTAGTACAGCTCTTCGATGTTCCTGAATTCTCATCTTAAGTTGTCTAGTAGTGCTACCCACATAGACCTTACCACAACCACAAATAATGACATAAACAACATAAGTGGTGAGACAATTAATAAAATGTACAATCCTGTGTTTAGTCTTGCTGTTATAGCTGAATGTTAGTGTTTTGTTGCATCCCAAATGGCAGATGTTACATGTGCTGCATACATAAAAACCAATAGGCTTGCTCAACCATGATTGTGGTTTGATGACCTTCTGCAGAGTGTAGCTGGGGCATAATACATCTCTAATGGTTCTGCTACGTCTAAATGTCATAGATGGTTTTTCAGTAAGCATGTTACCAATTCCTGGTGTCCCCTTAAGAAGCGCCCAATGTTTACCCAGAGATTTGAACACCTCATGATTCAAGGTTGAATAGGTAGTAATAAATGACAATCTCTGTGAGTTGTGGTCAGTCTTCTTTTTATAGCAATTTAGCATAGACTCTCTCTTGATGTTCTGTACTTTACTAACAGCGGTCTTAAGTAATTGCGCATGGTATCCTCTCCTTTTCAGTCTGTCTATAGTTTTTTTAGACTGTTCAACAAATTTGCCATCTTCACTACAATTTCTGCGAATCCGCAGAAATTCCCCATATGGGATGGCTTTCTTTGTTGAAGGGGGATGCGAGCTAGTAAAATGCAAGATGCTATTTACCGCTGTTTCTTTCCTATGTAGGGTGCTATGAATGGTATTCCCTTTGACATACAATTCCAAATCTAAGAACTGAATCCTTGTGTGGGACATTTCCAGAGTGAACCTGACATTTAGAGTGTTATCATTAAGGAAGTTGTGATATTCCTTAAGTTCAGGCCCTGTACCCGTCCAAATAATAATGATATCATCAATGTAGCGGCCCCAGAATTGGATATGTTTGGTCCAATCTGTTGCCGCTACAGACCATGCATGGGTCCGCTCCACCCACCCCATAAAAAGGTTCGCGTATGATGGTGCAAATTTCGAACCCATAGCAGTACCCTGCTCTTGTTTATACCAGGTGGTGTTGAACATGAAGAAGTTATTATCAAGGATTAGGTCTATCATTCCTAAGATCATCAAGTTGTGATCCAATAGGCTAGCATGTCTAGAAGAAAGGTAAGAGTCGACAGCTAATTCACCAAACTCTCGTTTTATGCACGTGTATAGTGATTCCACATCCAATGTGGCAAACCACATGTTGTCATCCCAATCCAGATCTATAAGTTTGTTTAAAAGATCAGTGCTGTCTCTAATGTATGAGGGCAAGTTAATGACTAACGGCTGTAAAAAGGTATCCACAAATTGAGCCAGTGCTCCAGGAACAATCGATGCCCGACCAGATCTTCGTGCTGCAGCGACACTCGTCTGCGATGCCAGGCCTGCTCTTCGTGCTACAGTGACTACCATCTGCAATGCTCTCCCTCCTCCTGACAGCTTCCACTACTTAGAACGGAACTCTTTGTGCCAGACTTTGAGAAGAAAACTTCTTCTTTTGGACTAACCTGGTTCCTGTACCGGCCTGCAAGCCATTGAGGTTGGCCTGAATTTGTGACTTTTCCCTTGATCTAGTATGACCCGATGACTGTGAGTGACAAATTTTTCTTTTAAACTCTATATCTATCTAAAACTTTAACATTGCATATCGCAGGTTCTACTGATTGGATTTTTTGTCATCTGGTGTCATTTTATTTAATATAATTGTTTCTATGTTTTCAAAATTGGTTTGGGATTTTTTGTGTTGTGTTTTTTATGTTTATTACTGTTTGAATGCTGCATAAATAATTTGCACATTGCCTTTAAATTAAGCCTGACATATTTGTGCTAAGCTACCAGAGATTTAAGCACAGTTTAAATGAGTGACTTGTGGTTCACACTGTCAAGGATTGTGGTTGTTGCCTGATTGGGTTTTTCACCCCCAACCAATAACCTGATTTCTAACAGACTCTATAAGCCATTTATCCTGAACTTATATACACTACCCTGCCTAGGCCTGTGGGTCTCTCCCCTGTTGCTTGTGGGCAGGCCTCTAGGAGCATTTACCTGGCTCTCAAACAAAGGGGAGCAGAAAGGAAAATTAGGAAAAAAGGGAACCCTCCACTCGAAACAAAGTAATAACAAACAAAAAACAATTTCCCACACCTTTATAGAATTTTTTTCTTTTCTCACAAATGAATTAAAGCCCCAAACATAGAACTTCACTGGGGTAGAATAATCAATCACCTACAATATCCCTGCAAAAAACACTCTGCTAATGGTGAAATGAGACAGGCTAGCTGGAAACAAACTCAACAGGAAAATAAAAATGTGTACAGAGAACTATACCATTCATACATCTAATCATCCAGACCCTCAACGCCTAATCTCACATGGTGAAAAAATGCCCTCACATCACCCAGACATATAAAAAAATTACATTTTGAAATTGTTATCTACACGGGGACATTGCGTTATGTTCATGCCACGATAAAGAAATGGGCAGAACAGAGAAAACCCTCTCGTATCCCCAATAAACTTCCCATTAAACAGTCATAATCTAAGATAAACACCATCTCTAACTGCAGGGCAAGGAATAAACAATAGGGTGATGGTCCATACAGCCTCAGAGAGCTACCTTGTCACCCTGATTGATTTTTAAGACAAGGCTGAATATTACTGCTATATCAGGCTAATACAGTTCTGTTTCACAATCTGGGCGCATCAAAATCCCGCAACTCAAACTGCCTCTCCCTCCCGCGCATCTTACCTGTGGTGCCGGTGGCTATGCTGTGCAGATGGATCCCTGGATCTGCCAGGGAACGCCACTACTTAAATGGAAGCAGCAAACTTCCTAGCCCCAGGATCAGGGCCGGACTGGGAACACAAACCAGCCCAGGCAATTCTGCCGGACAGGCCCGGGAGGGGGTGGGGGAGGGAGTGTGAGCAAGAAGCAGCACTGCTTTCGCTTTAGCACTGCTGCCGGTTTTGTTACGTTACAACAAACAAATGATGGATGGAATGCTGACAATGCATACATTCTCCCCCAGTCAAGAGATCTGGGTTAAATCCATCGTTCTTTTGCCCACTACACCACCCCAGTTTAGACATGGCCATATGCAAATCAGTCTTGACCCTGTGCCTCATGGGAACAGTCCAGCCCGAACTGCCAAGCCATGTCTTCCCTGGACCGGAATCAAGCATCCTAGGACCGGTTTCTGGCTATCAGCCGTCATCAGCCAGGATAGCTTGACTCCAGTGGCATAGTGAGCACGGGTCCCACGTCTGGGAATACCCATCCCACTTAGGGCGAAAAGCGTTACAACAAACAAATGATGGATGGAATGCTGACAATGCATACATTCTCCCCCAGTCAAGAGATCTGGGTTAAATCCATCGTTCTTTTGCCCACTACACCACCCCAGTTTAGACATGGCCATATGCAAATCAGTCTTGACCCTGTGCCTCATGGGAACAGTCCAGCCCGAACTGCCAAGCCATGTCTTCCCTGGACCGGAATCAAGCATCCTAGGACCGGTTTCTGGCTATCAGCCGTCATCAGCCAGGATAGCTTGACTCCAGTGGCGTAGTGAGCACGGGTCCCACGTCTGGGAATACCCATCCCACTTAGGGCGAAAAGCGTTACAACAAACAAATGATGGATGGAATGCTGACAATGCATACATTCTCCCCCAGTCAAGAGATCTGGGTTAAATCCATCGTTCTTTTGCCCACTACACCACCCCAGTTTAGACATGGCCATACAGGCAGGTGTGGTGTTGCGGTCTAGTCTGCGGCGCGCACTACGTGCGACGTCAGCGGACTTCCGGCGGCGGCCATTTTGGAATCGGCAGTAGCGCGCCGATTCGAACGCGATCGGAGCTCCGAGCCGGCGCTCCTGCATACTTGTATTACCTAGTGAATAAACCCTCAAACCCACAGACCTGTGCAGCGTCCTCATTGAAGGTGTGACAGCAGGGGGAAGGGCACAACATTACAATGGCGACGAGGAGGTGAAACGGCCCTGCGCTGCCTCCATAACCACGAGGTGAGGGGCGACGGCGATCAGGGTCCCCACCACACTTGCAGGAGCGTGGCAGAGCTACGGAGAACCACCGGGGGGGGGCGCAGCAGGACGAAGGAGAGGTCCCAGCCCAGCCTGGTCCCCTACAGCCAAAGAGGGTGCCCGGGGCAGCCCAGCAGAGCAGGGGGTTAACGCCACAGGTGCACACGTGGCCAGGCGACACCATACACCCTGGCAGGGGTTGCAGAAAGGAACGCGGGAAAAGGCCAGTCCGGCCAGGACGACGACCCAGGCGAAGGTCACTCCAGGAGTACCGGCGCATCGAGTACTTCTAGCCCAGGCACGCGGCGGGGAGGAACCGGAGGCAAGATGAGCGCCCAAATGTTCTCCTTGCTGAACCCAGTACCCTTCCTGGTCAAAGTGGGGGTCCCCGAGATGCCGTGGGACGACCCGAAAAGGTATTTCATGAACTACCTGTCTGCGCTAGAGGAAGAGGGCGAAGCTGAATTCACGAGCTCGTGCAGGAAGAAGATACTCCTACATCATCTAGGCCCGGCGGGGTAGAGAGTATACGACGACCTGGTGAAGGAAGCGCGAGCCGATGGGGACGATGACGTGTTTCAACATGCGATAGACGACCTGGACGCCCATTACCGCCCGGCGGTGTGCACAGCCATCGACAGGTACAATTTCTATCACAGAGCGCAGAACAAAGGGGAGACAGTCGACGAGTATGTAGCGGCGTTACAGAAGCTGGCCCTCACGTGCAAATTTGGGACCATCCAGGAAGAGTTAATCAGGGACCAGATCATAATGCATACAGTAAACACCTCCATTCAGGAGAAGCTATGGGCGAACGGAGACGCACCCCTTAAGACTGTAGTGGCCATGGTGAAGAAGGCTGAAATGTCCAAGAGGTGTGCGGAGGCGGCCAAGCGGGAACGTCTTCCAGAACAGGCTGTATGCAAGATAGAGGAACGGAAGGGCTGCGAGGGACACGTGGCCGCTGAGCAACAAAACGTGCGGACACACCGAAGGTCCACGGCCCGGAGCACGAAACAGCAAGCACAGGGACAAGGGAGCACCACCACATGCTACAGATGCGGCAGTAGTAGACATGCCGCCAACGACAAAGGGTGCCCGGCGTTCCGAGCAAAATGTACGTACTGCGGCCTGATGGGGCACTACGAAAGGGTGTGCCGAAGAAAATCGCCGAGGCAACAGGTGAAGTACGTAGCGCAGGAGACAGGCAAGGAGGAAGAGGCCGAAAGCCTGGAAGAGGATGAGGAGATCCTGATGGTAGAAGAACAAATCCTAGGGATAGAAGGGGCAGTCGACAAGAAACCGAGATGCGACATGAGCATCGGGGGAGTGCGAGTCATGATGGTCGCAGACTCCGGTTCTCCCTACACGATTATTAGAAGGAAGATATGGGAGGAGGATTTTGCACCAGGCACGACGTACCAGCTGCGACCCACGGACATCCATCCCGTGACATTTACAGGGGAACCCATACCGATGGTAGGGTATTGCCCCCTAACCTTTGAGTTCAAGGACAGAAAATGCGAGGGGAAACTATACGTGGCAGAAAAAGGGCCGTCAGTTTTAGGATGGAGAGACCAAGGTGAGCTGGGGATAAAATTGAACCCTGGAGGACGGATACAAGTGCTCATGATGGAGGAGGATCCAGGAGTGGAGGCACAACAGTGGAAAGAGGAGTTCCCGGAAGTCTTCCGGGACAAAATTGGGCGGTTAGCTAAGTTCACGCACAAAATAAACCTGAAGGAAGGAGCCCGGCCAGTGTCCCACAGAGTGCGGAATATCCCGTTCCGCTCCAGAGAAGCCGTACAAGAAGAACTGCAGAGGCTGGAAGACAACGGGATAATTGAAGCCATAGACAACGCAGAGTGGTTGGCCCCCTTGGTCGTGGCGCAGAAGCCCAACGGGAAGGTGAGGTTGTGTGTGGACCTCAGAGACCTCAACAAGAACATTGTAGTGGACAAGTTCCCCCTTCCCCGCATCAATGAGATGCTGGCCAAGACCAAAGGCGCCAGGTGGTTTTCCACGGTGGACTTGACATCGGCATACCACCAGATCGCACTTCACAAATCATGCAACCACCTCACATCATTCATAACCCCGTTTGGGTGCTACAAATTCTTGCGGATGCCGTTCGGGCTGGCCTCAGCAGCAGCCGTTTTTCAAAAGTTAATGTACCGGTTGTTCAACAAGATGGAGGGCGTCCAGTTCTTCCAGGACGACATCTTGGTGATGGGCGCCTCCCGAAGGGATCACGACCAGAAACTAGCCGACGTGCTGGCAGTACTCAAGCAGAATGGTCTAACAGCCCAGTGGGACAAGTGCAAGTTTGGCATGAGAACCGTCACGTATCTGGGGCATGAGATCAGCCAGGAAGGCATAAAACCCAAAACATCCAACGTGGCAGCCATCAGAGATGCACCCATGCCCTCAAGCAAGGAAGAGGTCCGGACGTTTCTAGGGATGGCTGAGTTCTACAGCAAGTTTGTGTCCCACTTTGCCTCAAAGACCCACCACATGAGAGCGCTCCTGAAGGACAAATTGGCGTTCGAGTGGACGGTGGAGCAGCAGCAGGAATTCGAGAGGATGAAAAGGGAGATTTGCGAGGCGGTGCCCATCCAAGGGTTCGACCCAACGGCACCTACGGTGTTAACCACTGACGCTAGCGACCAAGGTCTTGGGGCAGTACTAACTCAAAGATCCGCAGAGGGAACAACTTCCACAATCAGCTTTGCGTCCCGCACGCTGGCCGCCAACGAATGCAAATTCAGCGTGATTGAAAAGGAAATGCTGGCGGTGGTATGGGCCGTGGAAAGGTTCCGACAATTCCTGTGGGGAGGTAGATTCCTACTACGAACGGACCACAAGCCACTAGTAAAGGTACTCACGTCCAGCGGCCACGAGAACGCTACACCGAGAATCGCCAAGATGACCCTGCGACTCCTCGACTATGTGTACGATGTGGAGTACATACCCGGGACCCGGAACAGAGTAGCAGACTATCTAAGCAGAGCGGCAGCGAAGGAGTCGGCGGAGGCACAAGGCGAGGAAAGTTGGGGCGAGTACGCAGTGGCGTTCATGGGCGACCACGAGAAAGCCATAAGTAGGCAGGAGTGGGAAGAAGAGTACGAGAAGGACGAGAAGGTGAAGGCGGTCAAGACGTACGTGACGCAGGGGTGGCCGGAGAAGAGGCTACTCGGAGAAGAGCTCAAACAGTACTGGGAGGTCAGAGAAGAACTGTTGTTGTGGGACGACCCCTGCTTCCTGTTCAGGGGCAGCAAGGTAGTGCCTCCGCAGGTGTTGAGACCAAGTGTAGTGGCCATTGCCCATGAAGGGCATTTGGGAATTGTGAAGACGAAGGGAAGAGTGAAGGAGGACTACTGGTGGCCAGGACTGGACCTCGCGGTGGAACGCCATGTAAGAGCATGTGAACAATGCAGCAATGCGGACAAGACGCAAAGGATTCTGTGCCCACCACTAGGGCGTTTCGAATGTCCAGGAAACCCGTGGGAAGAAATCTCAATTGACGTCCTGGGCCCGGTACAAGACGCCAGCGGTACCCAAAAGTACCTCACAGTGGTCATCGACAGGTACTCGAAGTGGCCAGAAGTCCACGTGGATGAGAACGCGGAGACGGACACCATCTTAGGATTCCTCATGGAGGTATTCATCAGAGAAGGAATCCCCAAAGGGATCTTAAGCGACAACGGCCCACAGTTCACGTCGACCAAGTGGGAGGCCTTCATGGACAGGAACGGAATAACGGCCAGACACACGCCGGTCTACCACCCTGCGGGGAACGGAGCGGTGGAGAGATTCAATAGAGTAATAATGGGATCGTTGCAAACGGCCATCAGCCAAGATATAAGCTGGGAGAAGGAACTCAAGCGACTACTGTGGGCATACAGGATAACTCCCGCGTCCACAGGCTACAGCCCGTTCCGAGTACTGAGAGGAAGGGAGCCCTTCACAAAAGACAATGTGGCATGGAAGAAGCTCACGGTGCAGAGTCATTGGTCCCCGGCAGTAGTGCGCAAGAACTTGGAAAGGGCACAAGCCGTATACACAGACTATTATGACTCGAGGCATAACACCAAAGAGGTAGCACTAGAGAGAGGGGAGTGGGTGAGGGTGAAATTGCCGACGCCTGGGAAGAAAGGGGACAGCAAGTTCACACCCCCATTCCAAGTAGTGGAACCCTACTCCACATCAGCCTTACTAAGCGATGGGAAGATTTGGGCCCAAGACCGCATGGCAAGGTGTGCCAGGGCCGATGAGACGGAACAGGAAGAAGAACCGAGCAGCACAGAAAGGACCAGAGCCACACCGGCAAGGGAACATGGAAGTTGGAGATCGGAAGACGAAGTAGGGAGTTCCCCACTGGGGACAAGGAGCCCGAGGAGGGGAGAAGCCAGGACACAAGGACAAGACAATCAAGAGACATTGGAGGACAATGAACAGGGTGGCCTGGAACTCCGAGAAGTGAGTGGGACAGCATTCCAAGGGGGGGGTGACACCACCCCGACCGCGAGCGCAGAAGGCAGGAGGACACGCTGCGGGAGGAGAGTAATGCTACCACGAAGGTTCGAAGAGTTCAGCTTGGACCACAAGTAAGACTGTTCTTGGTTGTGGGGGGACTTTGTATGTTGTGTTTATAAAGGAGGGAGATGTGGTGTTGCGGTCTAGTCTGCGGCGCGCACTACGTGCGACGTCAGCGGACTTCCGGCGGCGGCCATTTTGGAATCGGCAGTAGATTCGAACGCGATCGGAGCTCCGAGCCGGCGCTCCTGCATACTTGTGTTACCTAGTGAATAAACCCTCAAACCCACAGACCTGTGCAGCGTCCTCATTGAAGGTGTGACGGCAGGGGGAAGGGCACAACATTACAGCAGGCATGCCAACCCTCTCGATTCAGGCGGGAGACTACCGATTTCAAGGCTAGTCTCCCGCCTCCCGATTACTGCAAGCAAAAACCCGATTCCTCGGAGGTTTCAGCAGACAGGGCTTGGTATTGTGTAACGTGCTAATTCTTCCAGCAATAGTCTGAGAGTCGATGTAGGGGCTCTGGAAGGTGTGATAAACCAACAAAGCCTCATTAACAAGCGAATGGTCTTTTAAAGACCTGTGAAGTGCTCGGGGGCGGCTGTGTGTAAGCTGTCTCAGCCCGGGCTGCCACACAGGGGGATGGGGTGTATGCAGTGCTAGCAACCTGCCAGGCCAGTGCACAACACTTGCATCACCCTCTCTCTGCCTGCCATTGCGCTCCATGCTTCTGAAAGGTATGAAAAAAACGTGCATTTGCATTTCAAATGTCCGATCCTGCAGAAGCACACTTCCAAAGCCCATACATGACAATAACCCGATTCAAGGCCCCATTCTCCCGATTTTTTTTTTTAATCTCCCACTTTGCTCTTCTGAAATGTTGGCATGCATGGTTACAGGGGACCGATATTGCAGCACTGCTGCAAAACTGGCCCCCATTAACAAAACCGTCTCGCCACTTAAAAACCAGCCCCCACCATTCTGGCCCACCGGGGAAACGCCTGGTGCCCACTACGGCCAGTCTGGCCCTGCCCAGAATCCTAAACGGTTGGCTATAGTGGCATTTGCCAGTTGCCATTTACCTGGCTTCCTCAAAATGGGGCATGCATTGGGGTCGCTCCTTTGTTTCTTATAGGTGGACTTAAAGAATAATTTTTACCTTGGCCTTTTCTAATCAGTGCATTTCTGATGGTAGTCCCTCTCTCCTTTCTCAATGCAACATGTTCCCTAGTTTCAAATAACCAAGATATGCTTGTGGGCTTCTCATCTGTTACTCCTGGGTAAATTCCGAATGACTGCATAGATCATGTACCATGGCTTTTGGTAAATAGTGCACGGTTGTGGGGTGCTCCCATGTCACTCCTGGAGTGTGTCGATAGATTTTGTAACCTGTTTGACTGTAATCAGTTATTTTCTACATGCAATTCCTCTGTCATGCCTTCAAGGACTCCATAGACAACTGGCCATTGGTTTCTGTGACCAGTCCTTCAGTGCTGAATTTGTAGACCACTGCAGCTTGCAACATACATTGCCTATTCTAGCACTGCCAATAATAGTACCAACACAACTACTAACCATCACACTTCTATAAGTGTGACGATTCAGACTATTCCGGCCCCCAAAGCTATCAGAACGGCTCAGGTGGAAGGTAATAGTCATTTTCAATCTATATTGATTAATAAACAACAGTTTTTGTGTTGATCTCTGAATAGGACAGCCAGCGCCACCTTGTGGTAGACTGTCACAAGTGCTGGTGCTGACAATTAAGTGCTGGTGCCGGGCACCAGAAACCACGGCTCAATTAAAGCACTGCTGAATTGTTATCTCTGGTCCCCTGTCTCTCCAGGAGGGCATCTGTACAGCATTTACCCTGGCTGAGTGTAACCAGTACATTCCTGTCAACTGCTTCTACATCACTGAAACCCCAGAGAAGAAGATGAACATATGTGGTTTAATGTTCATAGATAACACAACACCATGCACAGCTATTTCTTAATCCAATTCAGGCATATGAGCAGCTTCATGATCACAGTAGCATGAGAAAATGCATTCTAATGATCACCACACACAGCACCAATAAACTTCCAACGTGGGCCACATACATAATCCAAACCCTTCCAACCAGATGCCCAATAAATTAATCCAAATGGTATTTGTCCTTTTCCTCACTCTTATTCGCTCTGCTTCATGCTAAGACTATCAATTATCAAATTAAATCGATAAAATCACTCATATCAATTGGAGATTAATTTACTACGATGCAGAATTGAAAGATCAGTTTAATCAGAGGCCTGTGATGGTATATGAAAATGTACGCTATGTATAGATGGAACTCATTAAAGCAACTGCAAAGAGCCTGGAGCATCAGAGATGTCTGATCGCACAAAGGTTGGCACGTATCCACGTTTAAATTGTTAAAACTATAGAATTAAAGTGAGATGGAACATTACCTGTGCAGAGGTAAAAAGATAAAATTGAGGCAACATTTTACTTGGGAGAGTAAGGAAGGAATGTGCGGGATTAAATGCCCTTCTGGTTTATATTCTGTGGGGATGACTGAAAGAACTGCAAAAACAAGATGGAGTGAGCACAAATCAAATCACAGTTGGTAAAACATTTCTTAAAAGAGGGACAGTACATTTCCTAAATTAGATTCCATGCACTAGAAAAGGAAGGCTGATACCAGAGGGGGTGATTTGAGAGAAAAGTTATTAAAGATCATTATTTTCTGGCTAGAGCTTCTGCACTCACTTGGTCCAAGTGGACGACATTCCCAACAATACCCAAGTTGTTTTCTAAAAGTTGAAAAGATCAAGTGAACAACTGTCAAATAGCAACTGTCAAAGAGAGCATACTATTCTATGATGTGTCTCGGAGATCAGGTTACTGAGTAGGGGTGGGCGGTATTTGCGAAATTTACTTTCGCAAATTATCGCGAAAATGTTAAAAATCTCCGCAAACACGCGGAAATAACGCGAAGATGCAGAAGTTTTTTTCCCACCCGTTCGCGGTATGTTCTGCGTGGTCACGGCTCACCAACTTACCCATGCGGTTGCTCGCGGGTGCGGCCATCTTGTTTTCACTTGTCTCGCGGTGCATGATCGCGAGAAGAAAGACGTGATCGAGCGACGAATGATATTACTGCGGGTGTGAACTGCCACGAGACAGCGCAAATGGCTACCAACAATCCAACATCTCGTGGAGAACGCGACCGGATCGGGAAAACTTGTCGGCGAACGCGGGGATTCAGGTAAGGTGATCGCGCACACGCAAGAATGTATTATTTTACAGCGCGAGCAAGCAAAAAATTTCCAGTAAAATGCGGATTGCGGAAATTTTGACATTTTCGCGCTCTCCGCAGAACGCGAAAATGTCAAATTTTCGCAATTTACGCGAGCGGAACGGATTTTTAGCCCAGGCATATTACTGAGTGTTCATTTATAGAAAATACACAGTAGACACAGATTTTGAAATTTACAGGTGATAATATGTGTTGACACTTACAGGAGGCACATAAGCACATACACAATATTTCGTGAAGAACTTTTTAAGATTGAATGGTTGATTACTTTAAATCATGGACTTCAGAGAAACCGATTGCATGAGAAGGTGATTTTTGGCACCACTGCACAGAGGGGAAGAAATGCGATTATTTTCCCCAAAAATCGATACGGCAGCAACACATTAATAATGAGTGAATACATTGCTATTGAAGGTTTGATGGGCATATCAGCAAGGGCCTGTGATAATTATCGCTCAGCGCTTTTAGCGCGAGGATAATTATCACAGGCTAGCGCTGGATTCTATGGCGGCGATAGCGTGCTATCAGCAACGCTCATCTCCCAAGCGATAGGAATCCATGCATTAGCTGGAAAACAGTGTGATTATCGCTGGAAATCCAGCAATAATCGCACTGTGACCAGCGATACCTTGCTGATAGGGCAGGGTGGTCTTAGCCATGTAATCCACCTCCCATTGGATTACATGGCTAAATCAGATTACAAGCAGGCGTAAGGAAAGTAGCGATAACTGTGGTTAGCGCTACTTTTCTTATCGCTCTGCTTGTTTGCGTGCAGCTTGATAATTGGAGAAATGTCGCTTAGCGACATTTCTCCAGTTATTTTGGCACGGAACGCCCACTTTGCATCTCATTAGAGATGCAAAGCTGGGTGTTGTTGTAAGGGGCGCTAAATCAGCAAAACACGCGTGTCTTTGCTGATAAGGCGATGAAATTACCGCCGCTTTTCACCTGAAAACGGCCGCAAAAGCGGCGATAATTTTTTATCGCTGCCTTGTAGATATGCCCTTGAGTTCTTTAACAAAGACGATATATGAGCCGAATAGTGAAACAGGGATCAGAATGAATATTCAAAGGAGATCATGTAGAGGGATCTTCAATACTCGACCTGAAAGAAATGCTCTGGTATTGCAAAAAGTGAGATGAACCACTCCGGAAGCTCTGAGCAGAACAGGCTAAACGCCAGAGCGGGATTCTGAATAAACGTGATGCCAATGACATATCGCTTGAGCACTAACAATAAGATTATATACAGGATTAGCTTTACATTATTTAAGGGTTTTGTGGTCTATCTCAGTTGTCACCTCCTGTTTCAATGGCTTTCCCCTTCATTTTTATGTTTGTCCTGCCCAGGAGCATTTACGACTGAGTTCTGATTGGGTAACTCTTAGCCTTCCATTGCTGATGTGGGATTGCATTAAGGGAACTACTTTTTATTGTCCTTTATGGATCAATGGAAGTACATGTTTTTTGTTGCCGTCCCTCTCATCTCCTTTCATTTCTTCTCGCTCTCATTGTTGCCGTTTCCCTCCTTAAATCCTGCTAATGGGCTCCGTCCTTACCCTGCTCAAAATTTTTCCTTAACTCTATTTTTTTTGTCTAATAATACCCCTCAAATCTTCTGTTTCCCCCTTGCTCTCTCCGCACTACCGTTGCTCCTCCTCTCTGGCCCATTGTGCCTGTTTTTTATTTTTATTTTTCTTGCCAGCCCAGCAGCTGCAATTTGCTGCATTACCACTGATATCTTAAATTGTGCTTTAATGCACATTTTATTCTTTTTCAAATTGACCACTTTAATATTGGGGTTCATTATCTCGGAATGGTAAATATAAAAAATGTGGCAGCTGCAAAGTGACGTACGTGTATGCACGCCTCATCTCACATGCCTAATCACGCATTATCACTCTTCGCTCATGCGTGAGTGTGCATGTATAATGATGCAGGGTGTCTAGCTTGGAATGGGTTTCCTTGATTAGGAACCCCATGCCAAGACTCCAAGGCATACATCTTGACGCACGCATTTGAATGCCGGCAAAGGTAGCATTGTCAAAGGTAAAGAAAAGAACGATTTAAAGCTGAGACCTATTTGCTTTAACAATGCGTGTTTCTACTAGTTGCAAAAAGTGTTGCCCGTCAAGAAGATGTTAATCTCCAGAATGCATTGGGGATATTAATATTGAAATAATTGGAGATGTGATTTTATGTAAAGTGATGAACTTTTTTGATGAATTTCGAAGATTTATTCCTAAAATATATATTCAGTAGAAAACAAATGTCACTTTAAAATAAAAAAAAAAGAAGTTAAGATTCAGTTCATATGAGTGGACGATTCACAGGACTGGGAGTGGCTTAATCCGTACTTGATTTTAGTAATTTGGAAATGTTTTTCTTATATGAATGTACTGAAAAAAGCAATAGGAAACAGACGTGAAATATTATTTATTATATATGTAACTGCTTAAGTACTTACACGTACTCTAACGAAATGCTTTACTGGGGAAGCAAACGCTCTAAAGTGTAATTTTATTGCACTGGACAGCTGTGAGATTGATAGCTTTGTGTGCCTCTTTTAATCGAGCAAATTTGCCACAAAATTTACAGTCCTATGCAGCCATATGTTTTTTCTTTGTGCCCGGCTATTTTGAAATGAATGCTGTATCATGACAAGGGCTCTGATTATTGCAAACCTGTTCCACTGATAGTTGCTTCTCGTGACTCCACAGAATGCCACTGTGATTACCTTCCCATCTTCCAGTGCCTTCAGAAGTTACTTTTGGGCTCATTGTATTATATGGTGTGGTTAGTGGGAACCACATTAAAAGTCTAAACTAATAAATGGACCTTCAACCAATACCCTTCTTCGATCTATGCACTACAGAAGTAGTAACAACTCACTTGACCATCCAGAAAGTGGTTTGAGGCCTCGAAAAGCATTAGGAAGGTACTTTAGAAATATTACAGTACAAAGCAGTTCTGGAATAAAGTTCTTTCTTAATGGGAACTAGCATAAAAAAATAGATCAAATTGTATCTAAGGAAAAAACCTGTATAGTGTGCTTTATTTGGAACAACATATTTGCTAGCTGAAGCCATTGCAGAGCAAGCATCTTGTAGGTAACCTTGCAGCTATCATGGTGCCTAACAGCTTTTTTCCTCACACCAACACATCATTTATGGTTTTATTAGAACGGGAATCTTTGCTATGGTTTTCCCCCTAACTTTTTGCCCTCGGCCTTCCTGTTTAGCTGACTTAGGATGCTGCGCACTTTACCACTGTTGACCAGTGTTAAAGTGCTTGTGCCCTATCCTCAAAACATGGCAGAATTGGCTTATACCCCCATTGGCATATTTAATATACTCATAAGTCCCTAGAAAAGTGTCAGTACCTGTGCCCATGCTATGTAAATTAAATGCTACCATTGGGCCCCAGCACTGATTGTGCCACCCACTTAAGTAGCACTTTAAACATGTCTCAGGTCTTCCATTTCCATAGTGTATTTAAAAAGTAGGGCATGAACTTTAAAGTTTTACATGTCCTGGTAGAGAAAAACTCTCAAATTAGTTTTTCACTACTGCAAGGCCTGGCTCTACTCATTGGATAAAATTGAAGGTACTCCATTACAATTAATACGTGATAATTTTGAAATAGGAGTAGATATTGAAATTGTATTTAAAAATCCTCTCTCATGGTGAAGTCGGATTTTCAATTACAATTCTGAAAGTTACTTAGCCATTTAGTGCCTGTAGCCTGTCTCTGGGTCACATGACTAGGTGTAGGTGGTCTTTGTGTACTTCTTCTAGACAGCCACACACAATAGAGAGCTTAGGTGCGCCATACTGGACCATCACTGGCAGGATGGGAAGGGGGAGCTGGACACGGCCCTATTTACACTTCAATAGGCTGTATCCTGCCTCCACACAAATGGCTGCATACCCTGTGTAGTAAGTCTGGAGCCAGAACAGGGAGGCAGGAAGCATCTTGACTTCAAAGGGAAACATCTAGAAGCTTCTCACACTTCAAAGGAAGGCCCAGATGTAACTACTGGATCCCAGAAGCCATATTTTCAGTACACTTGCGGACATGTAGATACTCTGCCAGGAAGAAGGACTGCTGTGTTGCTGAAAGGGCTGCCACTCTGCTGCACTACTGCTATGATGGATTGATGCCCTGCTAAACTGCTTCCTGCTGCCCTCTTGCATGTATAAGAAAGAATGGACCTGCATCTTTTGAACCAAGGACACCAGAGTGACTACAAGGGCTAGTTGGCTGGCCTCCTGACTAGTGCATCAAAGACAGAAGGCTCCAACAACCTTGAACCCAGCACCTAGACTCTGCCATCTTTGAGTCTTACTCTGCCAAGTGGTGCCACCCCAGTCCTAGACCCTTGGAAGAGGGCCTGAAGGTGCTCTACCAACTCATCTGTGGCTCCAGCAGAACTGATGTATCTCCTCTGTTGTATGGTGCAAACTTTAGCAGACCGACTCATCACCTCCGCTACATGGATTTTCTTAGCACAAGGACCATATCGACCTCACAGCCCACATGGGAAGTGCTGCTGTGTGAAGCTTTGCAGGCACAGGCCCTTGCATCACAAATCTCTTGTCGATGGCAAGCCGGGTTCTCGTATCGCTGCCTCGCAGTTCCTCGAAACATGCATTTCCTTGGCTGCATGACACATCCTTAAAGTGGGACATAGCAACACTCCGCAGCCAGGAATTTTGGTACTTTTTTTCAGTAGGCCCAAATGAGTCCCTAAAAGCCGTGCTCCATCACTGTCTTCCTGAACTTTGTCCTGGTCCACAGCTGGCTCCTGTACTTTTTGGTGCTATATTTACTGAAAACTTTAAAATTGCATCTTTACAGTTCTATTGATTGGATTTTTGTCTTTTTGGTTTTGATTTATGTTACAAAATGATTGTCTCTAGTTGGCTGTGTTATGCACCCTGTCCAATCAGGGACCCTTCCCTCTAGTCAGGGTAAAGGAGTTTCACACCCAAGATAAACCCTGCTCACCCCCTTGGTAGCTTGGCACCAACAGTCAGGCTCATCTCAGAGGCAATGTGTAAAGCATTTGTACATAAAACACATAGTAACACAGTGAAAACACTACAAATGGACATCACACTGGCTTGGAAAAATGCCAAGAATTATCTAATCAAAGCAAAACAAAAACGACAAAAATCCAGCATACACAAGCAAAGTAATGAATTTTAAAAGAATGTCTAAAAAATACAGCTCCTTGAAGTTGATAGCGGCATGGCATTGATGCTGGAGCACTGGTGTTGGAGTCAATGGTGCTATCATCACCAGCCCAAGGCTGCTCTGTCATTGAGAGCAGCGAGGCGGTCACCACGGCTACGGTGCAAGCAGTGGAGCCGGTGACACTGCTTAAGCGTCGTCTTTGGTGAGGCCAATTTTGCAATGCGGTCAAAATTGGTGCGTCAAAGCGGTGCCCACGGACACAGTGCAGGCAGCGGTGTTGATGTCAGTGAGGCGTGTTGTTGTCAGTGAGACCAGGGCTGTTATGTCATCAGGGTCGGTGCTGGGTTCTCCCAGCGAGCAGTGACTGTGACGTCGGGGCAGGCAGCAGCATCGGTGACTGCGTCGGGAATCCTTATCTTGAAGTCACTGCCCAGAAAAATTCTCAAATGGCCCAAAACTGGAATTGGTACGACTTGGCAGGTCAGGACTCCCAGCGGTGCAGTTCAGGTGCTGTAGATGAAGGTGAAGTCTGTGTGTCCCTGAGACTTCTTAACTGGAGGCAAACACTTACAAGTCCTTGGAGAAACTTGGAAAGAAAGATCAAAACAGCAAAGTCCAGTTCATTCGATGCGAAGTGATCGTACTTGTATTGCATTTGATTGTAAAAATATGTGTTTGTTCATGTGAAATATGGTCTAATGTGCTGTTAATGTTTTCATATATGTAAGTAATGTAAATATTGTAGATACGGCTTTTTGCTTTAAAGAAAATACCGAGGGTATGTTCAAAGATAATTGGTGATAGGAATCTTGAATGTAAAAAGTATACAAAAAAGAAAAAAATAAGTTAACCCAGAGTTAATTAAAAGGACGTCTGTGGTAAAAAGAAAAATCTAATTTATGGTGTCTGAGGCATTTGTTTGTTTGAAATTTACTTTAATGATTCCAGCCTCTGAACTACGTAACTGAATCACTCTCCCACTGTGTGTTACCCACATTCTAAAAGTGGCATTTTCAAACACACGATTTAAAAACCACATGTGCTAAAAGATGTGCTTTTAAATACTGAGCTCAGAGAGCCCAAACTCCAAATCTCTAGCTCTTTTCAATTGAAACTTACACTTGTAAAATGTTGCAAGGCAGCTCCAATGATAAACTATGGGAGAGCTAGTCCTTGTAATAGTGTAAACGAAATAAGCTCTATTTCACTATCAGGACTATATGCACCCTGCCCATGGAGCTACCTTGGGCGTACCTTAGGGGTGCGTTGCATGTGGTAAAATGGAAGGTTTGGGCCTGGCAAGGGGGTTCACTTGCCAGGTCGGCATGGCAGTTTAAAACTGCACACACAGACACTGCAGTGACAGGTCTGAGACATGGCTGTAGGGCTACTCATGTGCATGGCACAATCTGTACTGCAGACACACTAGTAGCATTTGATTTACAGGCTCTGGGCTCACATAGTGCACTTTACCTGGGACTTACCAGTAAATCAAATATACCAATCATGGATAAACCAATTAACAATACAATTTATGGAGAGAGCATATGCACTTTAGCACTGATCAGCAGTGGTAAAGTGCCCAGAGTCCTACAGCCAACAAAAACAGGTAAGAAAAATTAGGAGGACGAAGGCAAAAAGTTTGGGAATAACCGTGCAACAAGGGCCATGTCCAACATTTTATTTGTTAAAATGTATTCTATTTTTCGAAATTGCTATGGGAATTTCCCTTGTGTTGCATTTTCAGTGTATTACTGTTTGAAGTGATGCATAAATACTTCACACATTACCTCTAAGTTAAGCCTGATTGCTGTGTGCCAAGCTCTCAGAGGGTTGAGCACTGGTTAATTTGGGGTTTGGTTGTGTCTGACCCTGACAAGGATTGTGGTTGCTGCTTGGTCTCCCCCCCCCCCCACCCCCCAAACCAGTAACTCAATTTCTCACAGCACAAATCTACACTGCAAAATGGAATAAGTGCTCTCCTCTTCTCATTGTGTGCTATACTTACAATGCTCATTACCTCTGTGCCATTTTAACTGTGTTTGCATTCCTAGTTCTACAGTGCAATGATGTTTAAAGAAGCCTACACTATTAAAAAAGTGTGTTTCCATTCAAGTGAACCGGAATAATTACCAGTGGCTCACATTAATTGAAGCATTTCACTCATCACTTTTTTATTGGTCCTAAACAAACTCTGGCATCTTACTTAAACTGCACCTTAATAAAAAAAAAAAAGGCCCAAAGGGCCATAATCAATATGATGTTGCTTGTGTTCTCATTTGGAGACAACCTAGACTGGCAGTTTAGGCTAAAATGTTCCTATTTGGGCAGGACCAAGATGGATTTGTACATGGCGGGTCTCTGGCAAGCGCAGCATAGTGGGCCAAAATCGCCTGAGTGGAATGGGACCCCAAGTAATTACTAATGACAGAGATTAATTCAGATATGCCTTCCACCTCTTTTTTGCACAGAGAAAGATGAGCTTTCATAAAACACTATCTCACACATTCCAGTTTGCAGCACACCATCCTTGCATGTGTGGAACTGTTATAGACAAGTTATTAAGGATTATGTCTCTGTGGTATATACACTACAAATTTGATGTTATCACTGGATACTGATCAGGGATACCAGCATCTGGATTTATTAATGTCGCCAGGTGTTAATTACAAGAAATAACAGGCTGCCCTCACATCTGTTTTGTTGACATTCAAATATTGAATGTAGAGCCTATTTACGTCTTTGATCGGATAGGTAACAAAGTCTTACTGACGGCCATTCCCAATAATATTCGGTCACACATCCAAACATATCCTCGATAAATCAACTCTACTTGTGAACGGTTGAGTAACTGCCAAAGGTAAAACAACCTAATTGCTGTACTGTTGACTGCAAAGCCATGACTTTTCCTCAACTGAAATATTTTAAGGTGTGAAGCGTTTGGAGACTTTGCAGTGTTTTTCCAAGAAAAGCAGGTGGGAATACATTTGATAAAGAAGATTAAGATGTAATTGTACATTTTTGAAGACTTGTTCCAAAGACTTAGTGACTGCGGAAAAGCAGTGGGGTGATTTTATATAGGATATATATTTTTACCAAGTCCGAGGAAAGTATCGGATATGCTACTGAACACACTAACTGCCTATGCAGAGCAAACATCTATTTTTAGGTCTTTAATATAATTAGGACTCCCGGTTTTATGGTATTTCATTTTTTGCTATTTCCGTCTGTATTTATCCATATTTATTTTTTGCTAATTTCATCTGTATTTATCCATATTTATTTTGGGTTTTGTGTAAAAAGTAAGCTGCAATTAGTATATTTCCACATTTATTTAACAGATAAATATGCACTTGTGCTTAAATGTCTGTTAGGTTTCAGTGCTGTGACCACCTACAGGAGATACATCAGTGCACTTATATGAAAATATCCAAATTTCAGTTTCAAACTTATGTAACTACTGTTAAAGCCTCTTTAATAAAAATATGTCTACCCCCTTATCTATCAATACACACATCTATTGACTTGGCATTCATGGCAGACAATATTTATAATTACTCAAAAGGCAACCCAATTTCCGTTTTTATCCACATTTAAAAATAAATACAGGCAAGAAAATGAATGTTTTCTGTCAGTATTTATCTGTAAAAATCAGTAAAAACGGAAAACAGGTAGCCTTAAATATAATGACAGATAAAACAACCATTTACACAAAAGCCCAAAATAATTTTAGGGATGCTCATGGTGCAATTCCTAGCCACCGCATGATTCATAAATGTCATTGTGCTGCAAGAGAATGTATCCTATGTGCTTCAGGGTAGCAATCTAAAGACCCAATTGAACTAATCAAGGGTACAATGGGAGGGCACAGCTACCATGTGTATTCCAGTTAATACCCTTCCTCAGTAATGCTTTAACCTACTTTAATATAACCCTTATGCATATCGCTGATGAAACATTTTCAGACAGATATCATAAGACTCATGATCGATAAATATCCAAAAACTTGTTCTATGACAGTCTAAGGCAGGGGTACTCATAGTACGGCCCGCGGGCCGCCAGCGGCCCGGCAAGCCTTTCTTGGCGGCCCACGGACCTTTCAGACATCGTACCGGTGTGTTTTGCTTTTTTTTTTAACAGTGTCAGCAAACACAGACTCTGCTCTGTGGGGGCCCGGGGATTCAAGCGATAGTCCGAGTGGAGCTGCTGGGGCGCTAGGAGGTGAAATACAACAAAGCCTCGTTATCATGCAAATGGTCTCTTAAAGACCTGTGAAGTACTCGGGTGGGGCTGTGTGTGTGCCCTGGAAGGGAAGCTACCTCAGCTGCCACACAGGCAGACGGGGGGGCGAGGGGGGGAGAGGTGACAAAGAATGACAAGAGAACAGCAGGGTGTGAGAGGACAGAGGGTGACAGAGGGCAGTAGGGAGAGACAGAAACAGACAGAGACAGATAGAGATAGAGACTAACAGAGACAGGGACAGACAGAGACAGATAGGTAGAGACAGGGACAGACAGATAGAGGCAGAGACAGACAGAGAGTCGGAGAGGGAGACGGAGAGGGAGACGGAGAGGGAGGGTGACAGAGAGAGAGGGAGACGGAGAGAGAGAGGGAGACGGGGAGAGGGAGCGAGACGGGGAGGGAGGGAGAGAGACAGAGAGGGAGAGAGACGGATAGAAGGAGAGAGGGAGGGAGACAGAGGAGGGAGGGAGATGGAGGAGGGAGGGAGATGGAGGAGGGAGGGAGACGGAGGGAGAGGGAGGAATACAGAGGAGGGAGTGAGACGGAGGAGGGAGGGAGACGGAGGGAGACGGAAGGAGAGGGAGGGAGACAGAGGAGGGAGGCGGTGGACGGAGGGAGACGGAGGAGGGAGGGAGACGGGGAGGGAGGGAGGGAGACGGGGAGGGAGGGAGGGAGATAGAGAGAGGGAGAGAGAAAGATATGTGTATGCCGGGTCCGGTGGCTCAGTGGACGAAGGCGTCCGCTGCAGGGACCTGTGTTCCACCTCATGGTCACAGTTTTTTTTTGTTGCTCTAGCCCCACCCCCTCCCCCAATGACCCCACCCCCAAGGTGCAGCCCTCGGCCACAAACCACACTGTAAATTTGGCCCCAAGAGAAAGTTTGTGAGTACCCCTGGTCTAAGGTATAGTAGGCTGATGCTTCAACCGCTGGGGCACAAATGGTGGATTTGTACACTGAGAAAGATCCCCTTATCTAAAAACAACAGCATAAAATCTGCCAAATAGCGTTATACCTCACTAAATCCGATTTTTTAAAAAATCTAATAGTATCCCACAATCTGGTAACCCCTCAAGGGATCTATTGAAGACTCTGTAGTCAGTTCTCAAGCCTTCTGCAGTACCTCTGCGCTCCCTCATCACAATTATTTTATAAAGAGATAGTTCAATAGCTTACCATTAAAATGAAAACAATATATATCGGCATAAAAAAATCTGATTTCTACACTATCTTGAGCTGATACAGTTTTCTGCTGTGCTCCGTCTCCGCTGACCCTGGCTAGCTCGGTCCCGCCAACCTACAAGAAATAACCTCTCTGCAAGGCCAATTAAATCTGTCTGTCCCAATAATGTATGCCTGGTCTCGCTTTGTAGGCTTATACACAGAGGTTAGCACCTATTTCTATGAACATCATTAATGTGTCTCTTTTATCTAGGCGGTTCCTGCCGACTAGAAGGCATGAGTTTTCACAAATTTAGTGAGAAGGACAACTTGGAAGGCTCGGTGGGAGAAAGGTATAGAACCATCACAATAGTACCTTCCATTGTTAAAATAATTGGGCGTATTATAGTAAAGCAGTTAGTCAAACATCTAAGCAACTCTAAATGGCTTTAACCATGCAACTTGGTGTCTGCCTCAGTTGGGCAATTGCCCTGCCCCTCGCAATTAAGACTTGTATTAGACCAATGTGATTCTGCTGCTTAAATTATCCTTGACCTCTTGGTGGCCTTTGATACAGTGGATCACACTATACGTTTGAGCAATATGACTTAAATTGGTATCCAAGGTCTGTAGTCACTTGATTTACCTCATTAGCTCAAGCCCTGGCATGTGCTGTCTCTGCAAGACATGCTGTATTCACTCTGTGGGCTTACAGCCTGCCCATTGCCTTTTTAGTCGTCTCTTCGATTGTCATTTAAAAATGCTTGTTTGCTGGTGGTTAATCCTTCTTCTTTGTCCCTCCATTTAGTATTTGGTTTCCTCCCACAGGGCACCGCCCAATTACTTCTAACATTACGCTTCTGTGCATGTGTGTTTATTTCGGGAACTATTTATTTATTCGATTCCTGCTCGTGTCACTGTTTGCCCGTCTTTGATGGTTCAGCTTCGGTGCCCATCACTTAGTCTCCCTGTACTGTTCAAATACCAAGATGAAATGTCAGACGCTGGAGATGCTGGTTTCGAAAAATCACCTATTTAATTTTCTCTTCGCTGCTTGTTGCTTCAACATGCTTCGGTCACCGGACCTTTAGGAGCTCACCCTTGCTGCACAGTTAAGGGCAAGGCTTGGGCAACTCCCATAACATTTTCTCTGACACTTGTTTATATATTGTGACCTCAAGCGACCGAAGGTGTTTTGAGTGCCTTACATGATCACTAGTTACATTACACAATGCCAGACTAATTTTGGGATCATTTTTATAGAGTGCAAACTTGACTGACACACAGTTATTGAAGCACTTTACAAAAGTACCAGGTAGTTACACAATGCCAGGTTCGTTTTTTGCTTTAAGGTGTGTGGAGATTATCTGATGCAGATGCCTCCACTGTTTATTCATTATTTTCCCTCTACATGACAAATGAAAGCAGCATTCGTCCCTCCCAACCTCTCCTATGTCGCTGCATGTCCACCCGCTGTCTCTTCCTGTTGTCCGCCTCCTCTCAGAGCTCTAATTTCAAAGCACATTCACAGCAGCTCCTAAGAGACTGTGAGTAATTTTTTATTGTATAATGTGAACTTGGGCTACCCGAAGGTGTTGGAGCGCTTTACATGAGTTACATTAACAATGTTAGATGAATTTTTGGGGGCATTTATATAGAGCACGAATTCAACTGACCCAAAGGTATTAAAACGCATTACAAATGCACCATTTACTTTACACAAGTTCAGGTCAATTTTGGGGGGATTAAGTGATGCCAACGCCACCCTTATTTATTCATTATTTTCCCTCTACCTGACAAATTGGAGCTGCATTCGTCCCTCCCACCTCCTTCCATGGTGCCTGCCTCGTTGCCTCTTCCTGTCATCCTCCTCATCTCAAAACTCTAATTTCAAAGCACATTCATGGTGGCTCCCCAGGGACTGTGAGACATTCTTTAATATATAATGTGAACTCAAGTGACCCGAAAGTATTGGAGCGCTTTACATGAGTTCTTGTTACATTACACAATGTCAGATACATTTTTGAGAGCATTTTTATAGAGCACAAACTCAACTGACCCAAAGAGTTTTGAGAAGTTTACAAAAGCGCCTGTTACCTTGCATAGAGTAAGGTTGATTTTTTCGTTTTTAGGTGCGTGGAGATTAAGTGATGCCAACACAGTCCCTGTTTATTCATTTTTTCCCCTCTACCTGACAATTGGGAATATTGTGGTGTTGTTGCTATGTCCAGTGCTCCTATAGTCAGTCAGCTGCTACAGAGGTCAAGGCCGGGGGCTTGCTGGTAAATGGATGAAGCTAGCAGTGTTTTAAATAGAAAATTCTGGAGGGGGTGCCTGGTGAATAGAAGCCTGTGAGAGGAGGGATGTGACATCTCCTCCATTGGAAAGTACTTCACTGCTTTTTTTCATAGGCTGGCCAATACTCTAGTGATGCAGTTATACACAGAATGCTATAGTGCTGTTGACTTGCATCGATGCACTTGTCTTTCTGTCTGTGCATTACAAAGCCTTGGAATGTGTCAATAAATGTTTCCTGAGGGAAGCATGTATTCTTGCATTACACTGCATGACCCAGTGCGTTTAGCTCTTCAATCCCTGGTGACACACCACCCAGGATAATGTGCTGCATGGCTAAAAACCCATAATGGTCCCAAAAACAAGACCTATTGGCAATGCCAATGCTTGTTTATTGAAAGACGGGTGCCGTCTGTGGTTCTAACCCCTTATTGGTTCCACAAGCCTTCTCACTCTCTCCAACACTATTCACTATATAGATTTGCCATCAAGATCCAATTATTGAAATCTTCTGCTGTGAAGCTCTTTCTTAAGTTGGCAGGGTATGCTCAGATGTGAGTCCCTTGCTCACTTTGCCACTGGATTCAAGCAAAATTGGTTGAAGACGGCTGAAATGCCAGAAACCGGTCCTAGGAAGCTTGTTTCCGGTCCAGGGAAGACATGGCTTGGCAGTTCGGGCTGGACTGATCCCATGAGGCACAGGGTCAGACTGATTTGCATATGGCCATGTCTGAACTGGGGCGGCAGAGTGGGCTAAAGAACGGTGGTGGATTAAACCCAGATCAGTTGACTGGGGGTGAGTGCTTGCAATGTTCAACACTCCGTCCATCATTTCCTTTGGTTTTTCTTTGTTCGCCTTAAATTGGCTGGGTATGCTCAGACGTGAGTCCCTTGCTCACTTTGCCACTGGATTCAAGCAAACCTGGCTGAAGACGGCTGAAATGCCAGAAACCGGTCCTAGGAAGCTTGTTTTCGGTCCAGGGAAGACATGGCTTGGCAGTTCGGGCTGGACTGTTCCCATGAGGCACAGGGTCAGACTGATTTGCATATGGCCATGTCTGAACTGGGGTGGCAGAGTGGGCTAAAGAACGGTGGTGGATTAAACCCAGATCAGTTGACTGGGGGTGAGTGCTTGCAATGTTCAACACTCCGTCCATCATTTCCTTTGGTTTTGCTTTGTTCGCCCTAAGTTGGCAGGGTATGCTCAGACGTGAGTCCCTTGCTCACTTTGCCACTGGATTCAAGCAAACCTGGCTGAAGACGGGTGAAATGCCAGAAACCGGTCCTAGGAAGCTTGTTTCCCGTCCAGGGAAGACATGGCTTGGCAGTTTGGGCTGGACTGTTCCCATAAGGCACAGGGTCAGACTGATTTGCATATGGCCATGTCTGAACTGGGGTGGCAGAGTGGGCTAAAGAACGGTGGTGGATTAAACCCAGATCAGTTGACTGGGGGTGAGTGCTTGCAATGTTCAACACTCCGTCCATCATTTCCTTTGGTTTTGCTTTGTTCGCCTTAAGTTGGCAGGGTATGCTCAAACGTGAGTCCCTTGCTCACTTTGCCACTGGATTCAAGCAAACCTGGCTGAAGACGGCTGAAATGCCAGAAACCGGTCCTAGGAAGCTTGTTTACGGTCCAGGGAAGACATGGCTTGGCAGTTCGGGCTGGACTGTTCCCATGAGGCACAGGGTCAGACTGATTTGCATATGGCCATGTCTGAACTGGGGTGGCAGAGAGGGCTAAAGAACGGTGGTGGATTAAACCCAGATCAGTTGACTGGGGGTGAGTGCTTGCAATGTTCAACACTCCGTTCATCGTTTCCCTTGGTTTTGCTTTGTTCGCCTTAAGTTGGCAGGGTATGCTCAGACGTGAGTCCCTTGCTCACTTTGCCACTGGATACAAGCAAACCTGGCTGAAGACGGCTGAAATGCCAGAAACCGGTCCTGGTAAGCTTGTTTCCGGTCCAGGGAAGACATGGCTTGGCAGTTCGGGCTGGACTGTTCCCATGAGGCACAGGGTCAGACTGATTTGCATATGGCCATGTCTGAACTGGGGTGGCAGAGTCGGCTAAAGAACAGTGGTGGATTAAACCCAGATCAGTTGACTGGGGGTGAGTGCTTGCAATGTTCAACACTCCGTCCATCATTTCCTTTGGTTTTGCTTTATTCGCCTTAAGTTGGCAGGGTATGCTCAGACGTGAGTCCCTTGCTCACTTTGCCACTGGATTCAAGCAAACCTGGTTGAAGACGGCTGAAATGCCAGAAACCGGTCCTAGGAAGCTTGTTTCCGGTCCAGGGAAGACATGGCTTGGCAGTTCGGGCTGGACTGTTCCCATGAGGCACAGGGTCAGACGGATTTGCGTATGGCCATGTCTGAACTGGGGTGGCAGAGTGAGCTAAAGAACGGTGGTGGATTAAACCCAGATCAGTTGACTGGGGGTGAGTGCTTGCAATGTTCAACGCTCCGTCCATCATTTCCTTTGGTTTTGCTTTCGAAAGTTGATGGCACACAATTCATTGTGTACCTAACTCTGTAGTCCGGCTGACTACATATGTGCATGAAGTTTAGATTTGTATGCCGCAAAACTTCCTCAAACTCAGTGCTAAAAGGAGCGAGGTCTTACTAATTGGTTGGAATATTGACTGATGGTACAGGCTCCCTTCTGAGCAAAGAAAGTAAAATCTTTATGAGTGTTGCTGAAGCAAGAACTTTAACTCAAAGTCCAAATCAGTGCTCTTCCCTTGACATGCTCAAATGTGTTAAATCTTTTGGGGGGAAATCCTCCCATACCTGCCACATCCTCTTATTGATACAATAGTATTGATGTGTTTTATTAAGAATTTGTGACTCTCTCTGAACCCTCCCGGAATCCTCCTTGGAGATATAGAACCTCTCAGCACGGAATGTAAGCAAGTTGCTTGAATTCAACCACATTACTCAAGCCAGAATCAAACTCTACTGCCTTTCAATGAAACAGAAGACTCTTTTTATGATGCTCTGCCTTATGTACAGTGGTTTCTAAGAATCTGAAACATCTCCTACTCTTGCACTTATCAACCCCTACAGCCTTGAGAAAACCTCACAGTCCAGCCAGGAACTCCTATTCTCATTCCCCTGTATTAAAGCTTATTAGACAGGTGGCTATGCCCTCTCATTATGTGATCCTCACCTCTGGAACAATTTCCTTTCACAAATCAAAAGCTTCCACTTGCGTCTTTCCTAAACTTATCCTGTTCCTTGGTTTTAGTCTCTCAAATATTGAATCATTGTTCAGTAGCTCAAAGAAGCCTATATTGGTGAATAAACACTTAATACAGTTCAGTCAATGAATGAATGACTCAATCCATGATTTCCAGAAGTGACAGTTAATTGTGGGACATATCAGTGACCTCTTTACTCATTCAGCTTCTTGCCCTGTATATTCTGGTAAACGGAATTGGGTTACCTGTGGACCAGTAGTTTGGTAAGGGTTTACTATGGTACATCTAATATAGTTAGACTGTATTTTTGGGAAAATGTGGCATATCCAACACTAGACCCATAAACAATAGCTCTGAGAGAGCTGCCAGGTAGGAGAAGTGTTTAATATAAGATCACACTCATAAATAGTGCAAGTCTCCTGCTGTGTCTGCAATCTGTCCTCTCTTCATTTTCTCTCAGTAAGCTCACACTTGCCTCTCTTGCTACACCTCCCCACACTCACTTAAATTTTTTACTCTGCACTCCCCTTTCATCAGGAGAAGCAATAGGAGGAAATGAAGGGTATAAGTGTGAGATCCAGTACACAAAGCGGGCCAAGACCTTCCAAGGCTGGTCCCTAAGAAACAAACTTTGAACCAGGGTTCTAGAGGTCCAATGCTTCGGCTCTTCACCGGCTGAAGAAAAATAAAACCTACCTGCCTGTAACTCACTGGAACTGCAACACAACTCTGGGCAGAAATATCTACCTGCTTGTGACTCACTGGAACTACAGCATAACTCTGGGCACATGGTTATTCATTGAAACTGAATAACCTGATGAACTTGTCAATAGTTTTATTGCTGATGGAAAAAGATAACCATGCTATCTAAAGTAAGCTGTTAAATATCTTGGTGCCTGTTGATTTTATCTATTCTTAGTCCAGTAACACACTATTAATGAAACTGTGCCTCCCAGGATTCTATTCCGCATGCATTAGGTCACAACCTTATTTACATAGGTCATGATTATGTTGGAGGCTTCTTGCAAGACGTTCTTAGACCACACCCCTTTCACAGCCCATCTCCTACATTTTTAATCCCATATAAGTACCACTTGAGAGCACAAGGCTCTCCTTATGCTAGGCTCTTGCTAGACATTAAAGAACACAATTATTCAGCACAGCAGTCATTGCTCTCTGTATTACCCCGCTTGAAGGTATTCACTCTTCATTCAGTTTTTTTTATTCAACATATGAATAGTTAGTCATAACATATTAAAGGATCTAGGGGCATATGTATCATCATCTCCATTTGCGATTCTCAAATAGCGATTTTTTGAGAATCGCTATTTGAGAATTGCAAAACGGGATGTATTTAAAAAATCGCACAAATTTTGCGATTTCTTAAAATTCCTTAATTGCGATTAGCAAATTGCGAAATCGCAATTAAGGAATACCTTCCCATTCATTCCTATGGGCCAGGAGGCGAATCGCTATTTGCTAATCGCAAATTGAGAATATTTTCAAAGGTGCAAGGGTGTCATGATGACACCCTGATGCACCCCTGAAATCAGCATGTGTGCACATATGGCGCACATACATGCCCTAAGGGCATGTATGTGCACCACATGGCACTTTGAAATATGCAAAAAAGTGCATATTGCAAAGAAATCGCAACTTACCACCAACTTGAAGTTGGTGGTAATTTGCGATTTCTTAAGGAGAAATCGCACAACTTGGGTGCATGTTACATTGCATTTAAGAAATCGCTATTTGCGATTTCTTAAATGCTTACGCAAACTTAAGAAATTGCAAATTTAGCGATTCCTTAAGATTGCGAGGCTGAAATGCCTCATACATCTCCTTTTGCGATTTTGTATTCGCAAACGCTGCTTTTTGCGATTCGCAGCGTTTGCGAATACAAAATTCTTTGATACATATCCCCCCTAGTGCTGCAGAAAGAAATTGAGAAATGCATACTCATAGAATTACACCTGGTGGCAGGTAAAAGTGAGGATGATTTAAGAGAGGGTGAATGGATCCAGTCCACTTCGTTGTGTGTCTTTTTTCACGTTGTTAACTACCAGGGGCCTAATTACGAGTCTGGCGGTCCAAGAACCATCGGATGCGTGGTTGTCCAGTGACAGCCGCACTGGCAGTCCAACCACCCTGTTACGACTTAGGCAGTTGGACTGTAATTGAATTAACAGCTCCACCAGGGAACTGCTGTTCTCTGGCAGTGGTGCAGCAGTCAGGGGCTATGTAATATGCAAATGGTGCCTCTGATGTATATGATCATTGATGCAATGAGTTTAGTTCATACTGGCACTTTTGTAACTTCAGGCAAAGTACAATAAAAGAGGGTTTCAATCCATCAACATTCTCCCAAATATTTGCCAGAATGATCTGATGTGTCAAACTAATTGCATCTTTAAGCCCTACCTATAGCAATGCAATGGTAAATGGTGGACAGGTTCTCTTCTAGGCATGTGAAGGTTCCCCTTCCCGAGCATTATGAAGCAAGCGGTATGTCACAACTCATTTCACACATTTTTAATATACTTTAAACACAAAAGTAACTATACAAAATTAAATTAGATAAATCGCTTTATAAAAGTTTCTGAACTGAAGAAAAAATGACTCCATGAAAGGACATTTTACAAGTAAACGAGAACCCAAGAACCAACAAAATAAAAATCACTAGCACATATTCTTAGACCAGCAAATTTAAAGATAATTTATGTCTGACAATGGCAGTGGCTGTAAAACTACAAACCCGACAACAAAATCTCAATGTGAGAAAATAGAGCATGGAATGACTTTGAAATGAAAGTAAAAAAATTCACATATATAACAAAGTTGTAGCACAATGTATTGTATATTTTAGTAACTCTCCAAACTTGAGAAATGTGAGACTGCACTGTAAATAAACAAAGTTACGTCAAAAACAGCACAATTTGTAGTTAACCTAATTCATGCCTACAGTCCCATTCACTTGTATGCAAGATATCCTGTGTTTGGTTAAGACAGAAGGTACCAGAGTACATTGTGTCCCTCTGCATGACAGATTGTTTGTGGTATGCCCTTATTCCCACCCCAACCTCACATTTGCTTATGTGATGCCTCGTGGTCTGCCTATTCGTGCAGTGTGTGGAGCACTGGTGACATAGCACAGGTCCCACAAAGCACATTTTCACAAGAGATGCTTCCTATCTGAACCTGGTCAAAAGCAACATTTGTGGGAGAATGTACAGGATCCATAAACATAATGTTGACTTGGGGCTCCGGTGCTAGGCACACTACCACGTACGGACTGGGAACCAAAACCGGCCCTGGCAAACAGCTCGGCGGGCCCCCGAGGAGGGTGCTAGTGGAAAGCACCACCTTGTCTCACCGCTGCTGCTTTTGGTACAGGGGGCTGAGGCCAATATTGCAGGGGTCCAAAAACGCCAGGTGCCCGCTGCGGCCAGTCCGGCTTCCCCAGTACACACTTTCGCCTTTACGTAATTGGGAAAGTCAGCAGGTGAGTGACTGGTTACACTGCCAGCCCACTTATGAATGACAAAGAGCTGGACTCGCACTCAGCTGTAGAGTAATAATTGGTTGTCCACATCAACACAGAGAAGATACACTGGCCCACTGCAGGCAGCAGACTGTCAAAGGGCTCAAACAACTAACTTCAAAAATATCTGGAAAAATATTTGTAAATGTGAACATTTTCAAAAATACATTAGGTGAGACAGAACACTCAGCAGAAATGCGCTCTGGGATCAAGGTGGATCTGTGTGCGACAAACAAGCAATCACAGGAACCCAAATTGACCACATGTGTATACTGCATGCCCTGCATCAGATCCCTTTATTACCTCAATGAATAAAATATTGTGCACAATATCGCCTCAGCGTCCTCATATCTCAACGCCTTCCATTAAGACTATAAAGATCAGCTGAATCACAAGTTTGTTCAAATGACCACTGAATAAACACTTGTGAAGGATGTTCTTTCATTTGAACCACTTTGCACATTAGCATAGTGTAGGATTGTGTATGTTCAGCTCATACTTGGGCATCTGCAATTACTTAGTGACTTTTGACAAATGGTTTTCTCATGAGGGGTATGACTGATATGTTGTTGGATCACTCACTGCTGATTTTCTTTATTCTCAGAAAAGTAAATTGCTAGGCTGCAGCAGTTTACTATTGACAGGCTCTCAGATGCCTCCTAGTCACTTATGGGCTATATGTTATTGAAGTACCAAGAGTGATTTTCAAAATGTCACTGAAATAGCCTAGCACAAAGGAATTTGCTTATTCGACAACTCATCCATTTAACCTAGAACAATAACTGTCCTTTTGCAAAAGTCACTTTTAGCTACATCTGTGTATCCCCTATATAAAAGGAGAGCATTGACCAACCAGTGTGTTTTTTGTTGTTCTTCATTTAATATATTGCCTGTGAAATAAAGTCTTATTTATTTACTTTACTTTATATAGCGCAACCATCTCAGATTGACTTCAGTGTGTTTTACAAGTAAATCACCATTGGAGAGCAGATACTCCTCCTTACAAAGGGAACTGAAGAAACACTAAACAATTAGCTATCCTGAAAGTGCAGGGACTGTTTTTTATGCCTTAGCCAGACCCAACTTATTCTAAGCCTCCACATGTATTAACGTTTGTCTATGACCAGTTAGATTTTTTACATCAAGAGGCCACTGCAAATGCAGCACAGTTTCATAACATGTTTTTTCCAGGTACAAAGGCTATACTGAAATCCTACTACCAAGGCGGTAATGCTTTTTGATAAGAACAAGTACTGATGGAGGTTTTGGTCTTGTATAGATAGAGCTGTCGGTCATGGTAGAGTGGGTTTAATCTAAGTTTGAGAGATAAAGTCTTAAGTGGACAGGCCTTTTAGAGGTAACTGGGTGCGCTTAGAAGGCAGAGTATGCTGAGCTAGTGTGATCTACTTAGAAGCTGTGAACTAGTGTATTTAGTGAAAGCTCAAGCTGTAAGATGAGGTCTCCTCATGACAAATTTGACCAAAGAAAGATGGAGGGGTTTATATTGGCGTTCCTTCTGATAGTTTCCTAATAAACAGTTCCCAACAACAGTAGTGGTGCTGAATGCACTTTTTGTGTTTTATTTCTACAAAAACAATGTTTTACAGTGTCATACTAGATCAACTAGTGCTGGACATGCAGATCTCTCTGATCCACTGTACACCATTGCCAATATTCTCCAATAAAGGATGCTTTCCATACATTGTATTTGGTGGGGTCAGGGTACCAAGAACATGAGATGTCACAAAGGGTCTTTTCAAAGTCCTGACACTTTCTTGGTCAAGTAGGATACTGAGTGATTTTTCCAGAAATGTTCTACCCCGAAAATGTATACATTTTCACACTGTGACTTAGATTCCAGTGTTGGAGACATTACATTTCATTATACAACTTCTGGTCTTTAATCTCGAATATTAATTTTGTCATGGATGCTCCAAGTATCACTGCTTCACCAACTCTGTTTCCTTTTGCCCCTGGTGTATCATACACCTTCCTTATACTGGTAATAAACTTCTCAAGGTAGTTAATTCAGAGCCACCAGTCACCATGAATAAGAAATAGCTAATGCCAACTTTTAGGCCACCTTACTTCAATGTTGTAAATGCCACTTTATGATACTGGTGGCTCTTCCAGATAGTTATGCCAAATGACTCCTTGTTATCTCACTATTGCCCATTCAACAATGCCTCTCACCTTCCTATGATGAGGTGACATGTGTTATACATCACAATTAAATTAATATGGTTAAAGAATCAAGTGTGCTGTGTATCATAAACGGGTGTAACTATTTACTGAAATTAGCTGCCCATGGCCATGAAGTGTAGGACACTTTTGTGTGGCAACCAAAAACCATATACGCTAATCCTTTATGTTCCTCATTTTATTCTTTCCTATTTCTCCCACTGAGGCACAGATGTGGGGAAGGCAAGATAAGAATCTCAAAACAGAAGTTGTATTGGTGTCCGACATCCACCAAATCAGGGATTTTCTCCTCAAATATTGAATTCAATGCCCCAAAAAAGACAGGGATCTCAATTAATTAGTGATCTATCCCCTAATGGAGGAAATATACACCAAGCTTAATCTCTATTACGAGGTATCTCCCAGATGGTTTAATTAATGATCCAGGAAAAAAAGTTTCATCTCCAGAGTGTCTTGTCTACACGCAATGTTTCATTCCCTCATCAGGCACGGTGACAATCTGAAATGGAAGCAAATTAAAAGCTGTGCATAGGTGGGAACCGCAGGGGCAGTGGAAAGCATTGTATGATATGATCATAAGTTGACATCAGCAAAAAATTCACTTGGGACGTAGATGAAGGAAATTGCTTTGGATAAAAATCAACTGTGATGGCAGCCTTGCAGCAGTACTTGTGTTATTAGCTTAGAAAATAACATAACTGTTCTCTGGTTTCAGGTGCTTGGAGCATAACACATTGTATTTACCAAAATATCACACCTTCACTGATAGTGTAATATTTTGACATAGGAATTTTCGCTACTATTTAAGTTAAATTTAAAACATGGAAAAAATGGGGTGAAACAATTAGAATTCATCATTAAGATCTCCCTCCCCTATGGATGGCTTTCAAGCGAGGTGCAAACCAGACTTTTTAGTCACAAATGGGTTTAGTATGTATGATTTATCACAAAGGTTCCATATCCAGGGAATTGGATGAGTGTACCCTGACTTTAATAAGGTTAGGCCTTTTTACAGTCAACAGCAGGCTAATAATATGCACATTCAACTTGGTAGGATTCTGTTTTTTAACCTATTTGAGAGTGTGCTTCTACATTTCATATAATGTTTTTCTTCGTTTTTTTATTTATTTGTTATAATTGAAACCCTGTCGCTGCCCAGACCTCTATGGCCCCTTAAGGCATGTTCGAATTCTGAAATAGTCAAATTGACCTTTTCATCAATACAGAATACTTATTAAATGTTTTTTAAATGTTTCTATACCAAGGATTTTGGGTAAGAACTCAAAATGCATTACATTTTATTGATAACATTTTAAAATAACCAGTCAATCTTTTTACTGAAAAAGTGTGAGATATTACATAATTGTTCTGCAGGTGTGATAATGTATATGATCATTATTGCAATGAGTTTAGTTCATAGTGGCATTTTTCTAACTTCAGGCAAAGTACAATAAAAGAGGGTCTTCACCCCATCAACATTCTCCCAAATATTGGCCAGAATTATTTGATCTGTTGAACTAATTGCATCTTTAAGCCCTACCTATAGCAATGCAATGGTGAATGGTGGACAGGTTCTCTTCTAGGCATGTGAAGGTTCCCCTTCCTGAGCATTAAGAAGCAGGCGGTATGTCATAACTCATTTCACACATTTTTAATATATTTTAAACACAAAATAACTATACAAAATTAAATTAAATAAAGCACTTTATAAAAGTTTCTGAACTGAAGAAAAAATGACTCCATGAAAGGACATTATATAAGTTAACGAGAACCCAAGATCCAACAAAATAAAAATCACTAGCACATATTGTTAGACCAGCAAATTTAATGATAATTTATCTCTTACAATAGCAGTGGCTGTAAAACTACAAACCCGACAACAAAATCTCAATGTGAGAAAATAGAGCGTGGAATGGCTTTGAAAATAAAGTAAAACAATCCACATATATAACAAAGTTGTAGCACAATGTATTGTATATTTTAGTAACTCTCCAAACTCGGGAAATGTGAGACTGCACTGTAAATAAACGAAGTTACGTCAAAAACAGCACAATTTGTAGTTAGCCTAATTCATGCCTACAGTCCCATTCACTTGTATGCAAGATATCCTGTGTTTGGTTAAGACAGAAGGTACCAGAGTACATTATGTCCCTCTGCATGACAGATTGTTTGTGGTATGCCCTTATTCTCACCCCAACCTCAGATTTGCTTATGTGATGCCTCGTGGTCTGCCTATTCGTGCAGTGTGTGGAACACTGGTGACAGCACAGGTCCCACAAAGCACATGTTCACAAGAGATCCTTTCCATCTGAATCTGGCCAAAAGCAACATTTGTGGAAGAATGTACAGGGATCTATAAACATGACGTTGACTTGGGGCTCCGGTGCTAGGCACACTACCACGTACGGACTGGTAACCGAAACCGGCCCTAGCAAGCAACTCGTCCGGCCCCCGAGGAGGGAGCTAGTGGAAAGCACCACTCCTGTCTCACCGCTGCCGCTTTTGGTACAGGGGGCTGAGGCCAATATTGCAGGGGTCCAAAAACGCCCGGTGTCCGCTGCGGTCAGTCCGGCTTCCCCAGTACACACTTTCACCCTTACGTAATTTGGAAAGTCAGCAGGTGAGTGACTGGTTACACTGCCAGCCCATTTATGAATGACAAAGAGCTGCACTCGCACCCAGCTGTTGAGTAATAATTGGCTGTCCAAGCCCACACAGAGAAGATACACTGGCCCACTGCAGACAGCAGGCTGTCAAAGGGCTCAAACAACTAACTTAAAAAATATCCGGAAAATTATTTGTACATGTGAAAATTTTCAAAAATACATTAGGTGAGACTGAACACTGAGCAGAAATGTGCACTGGGGTCAAGGTGGATCTGTTTGCGACAAACATGCAATCGCAGGAACCCAAATTGACCACATGTGTATATTGCATGACGCTGCATCAGATCCCTTTATTCCCTCACGGAATGAAATATTGTGCACAATATGGCCTCAGCGTGCTCATATCTCAACACCTTCCATCAAGACTATAAAGATTAGCTGAATCACAAATTTGTTCAGATGACCACTGAATAAACACTTGGGAAGGATGTTCTTTCATTTGAACCACTCTGCACATTAGCATAGTGTAGGATTGTGTATGTTCAGCTCATACTTGGGCATCTACAATTACTTAGTGACTTTTGACAAATGGTTTTCTCATGATTGGTATGACTGATATGTTGTTGGATCACTCACTGCTGATTTTGTTTATTCTCAGAAAAGTGAATTGCTAGGCTGCAGCAGTTTACTATTGACATGCTCTCACCTGCCTCCTAGTCACTTATGGGTTATAAGTTATTGAAGTACCAAGAGGGATTTTCAAAATATTTCGAAATAGCCTAGCACAAGGGAATTTGCTTATTGGACAGCTCATCCATTTAACCTAAGACAATAACTGTCCTTTTGCAGAAGTCACTTTTAGCTACATCGGTGTACCCCCTACATAAAGGTGAGCATTGACCAACCAGTGTGGTTTTTGTTGTTCTTTATTTAATTATTGCCTGTGAAATAAAGTCTTATTTATTTACTTAACTTTACTTTATATAGTGCAACTCATCTCAGATTGGCTTCAGTGTGTTTTACAAGTAAATCAACATTGGAGAGCAGATACTCCTCCTGACAAAGGAAACTGAAGAAACACTAAACAATTAGATATCCTGAAAGTGTCGAGACTGTTTTCTATGCCTTAGCCAGACCCAACTTATTCTAAGCCTCTGCATGTATTAACGTTTGTCTATGACCAGTTAGTTAGTGTTTTTTACATCAAGAGGCCACTGCAAAAGCAGCACAGTTTCATAACATTGTTTTTCAGATACAGAGGCTATACTGAAATTCTGCTACCAAGGCGGTAATGCTTTTTCATAAGAACAAGTACTGATGGAGGTTTTGGTCTTGTATAGATAGAGCTGTTACTCATGGTAGAGTGGGTTTAATCTAAGTTTGAGAGATGAAGTCTTAAGTGGACAGGCCTTTTAGAGGTAACTGGGTGCGCTTAGAAGGCAGAGTATGCTGAGCTAGTGTGATCTACTTAGAAGCTGTGAATTAGTGTATTTAGTGAAAGCTTAAGCTATAAGATGAGTTCTCCTCATGACAAATTTGACCAAAGAAAGATGGAGGGGTTTATATTGGCGTTCCTTCAGATAGGTTACTAATAAACAGTTACCAACAAGAGTAGTGCTGCTGAATGCTCTTTTTGTGTTTTTGTCTACAAAAACAAAGTTTTGCAGTGTCATAATAGATCAACTAGTGCTGGACATGCAGATCTCTCTTATCCACTGTACACCAATGCCAATATTCTCCAATAACGGATGCTTTCCATGTAATGCATTTGGTGGGGTCAGGGTACCAAACAACAGGAGCTGTCACAAAGGGTCTTTTCAAAGTCCTGACACTTTCTTGGTCAAGTAGGATACTGAGTGATTTTTACTGAAATGTTCTACCCTAAAAACGTATCAATTTTCACACTGTGACTTAGATTACAGTGTTGTATACATTTCATTTCATTATACAACTTCTGGTCTTTAATCTCTAATATTAATTCTGTCATGGATGCTCCAAGTATCACTGCTTCACCAACTCTGTTTCTTTTTTACCCCTGGTGTATCATACACCTTCCTTATACTGGTAATACACTTCTCAAGGTAGTCAAATCAGAGCCACCATTCACCATGAATAAGAAATGGCTAATTCCAACTTTTAGGCCACCTTACTTCAATGTTGTAAATGCCTCTTTTTCATACTGGTGGCTCTTCCAGATATTTAAGCCAAATGTCTCCATCTTACCTCAATATTGCCCATTCAACAATGCCTCTCAACTTCCTGTGATGAGGTGACATGTGTTATACATCACAATCAAATGAATATGGTTATAGTATCATGTGTGTTGTGTCTCATAAAAGGCTGTAACTATTTACTGAAATTAGCTGTCCATGGCCATGAAGTGTAGGACAGTTTTGTGTGGCAACTAAAAAGCATATACACTATCCCTTTATGTTCCTCTTTTCATACAGTCCTATTTCTCCTAGTGAGGCACAGATGTGGGGAAGGCAGGATAAGAATCTCGAAACAGAAGTTGTATTGATGTCCGGCATCCAACAAATCAGGGATTTTCTATTCAAATATTCCATTCAATGCCCAAAAAAAGACAGGGATCTCAATTAATTAGTGATCTATCCCCCAATGGAGGAAATATACACCAAGCGTGATTAACCTATTACGAGGTATCTCCCAGATGGTTTAATTAATGATCCAGGAAAAAAGTTTCATCTCCAGAGTGTCTTGTCCACAAGCAATGCTTCATTCCCTCATCAGGCACGGTAACAATCTGAAATGGAAGCAAACTAAAAGTTGTGCATAGGTGGGAACAGTAGGGGCAGTGGAAAGCATTGAATGATATGATTTCATGTTTACATCAGCAAAACATTCCCTTGGGACGTAGATGAAGAAAATTGCTTCTGATAAAAGTCAACCTTCCCTGTGATGGGGCCTTGCAGCAGTACTTGTGTTATCAGCTTAGAAAATAACATAGCTGTTCTCTGGTTTCAGTTACTTGGAGTATAATACATTGTATCTACCACAATAGCACGCCTTCTCTGATAGTGTAATATTTTGACGTAGGAATTTTCACTACTATTTAATTTAAATTAAAAACATGGAAAAAATGGTGTGAAACAATTACAATTCATCATTAAGATCTCCCATACCTTGGGATGGCGTTCAAGCGAGGTGCAAACCAGACTTTTTAGTCACAAATGGGTTTAATATTTATAATTTATCACAAAGGTTCCATATCCAGAGCATAGGATCAGTGACCATCCAGCTCTTTCCCAGTCTTCTTATTTTCTTGATCTCATCTCCCTTATCCAATTGTCTTAAGGTGACAAACTAGTCATGTAGAAATTCCAGCACCTAATGGTCCTCACCAGGTTTCTTGTCCCAAATTTGAATTTTGCCAAGCCTTCCTTGATTTGCATGCCGAAAATAGGGCCAAAGAAAGAATATAACAAGGCAGTTTCCTAAGGAGGTGCTCTTCCCAGCTGAAAGACCTTAAAGAGAATCCTGAAGGAAACTTGTCTTATACCCTTCTTCTTGTTTGTGTTCAATGCAGGGGCTTGCAATGACATCAACCAAGCATGGGAGGACATCAAGCAAGTTCTTCATGCTGGAGACAACTTACAAGCTTGTACTGCTTGTACTGTGTTGTGTAATATTATGCACTGCTCTCACATCTCTCACTTTGCTGCCCAACCAACCAGTATCCTAGACAGAACACGCCCTTCCTGTTGGTGAAGATTGCTTACTGGAAGAAATTCTGCAGTCTAAAATCCAGTTCAAAACAATGGAGTCATTGAATGAGGTTAGCAACTTCTCACACTACCTGACCCTCCCTGGAAAAGTCCTGTTTCTTTCAACAACCCCACTGACATTCTTTACCCGACACCATTATCAGTCTAAGAGAAAGTCACAAATGTCAACATAGTTAGATCCTTCCTCCATTTGGAGCACATCCATTTTGGTGCTACAGAGGTGGTTTAGAACTCAGCTCCCACAGGTCCTATTGGGTCCATAAGTTTGTGAGCAGTAAAGCTGTTTGGTATGTACTAATAATACACAGCCTCAGGCAGAATGCAGCAGTCTTTGTCCAAGTTGGTGAAGTGTGTTGTTATACTTGAAGGTGCATCCCCTGAGCCTGAAGGTTTTGTACACTGGCGAGAATCTTCTTCTGGTGGCCAGCAAGTGTGATGCCTAGTTTGCTGAGCTCACTGAAAAGCAAAAAAAGAAATGGTCATTATGGGGCCCACATTTTCTTTTGAATTAGCTAATTGGATGCTGGTGGTAGAATTAACTACACGACAGTCAAAAAGTGATACTTTTGCCACCAAAATGAAAGGAGGAGCGTTAATGTCAGAAGTAACTTCTTAATTAAGCATGCAAACAGAGACATTCTAGCAATCCCTGCCAATACCCAATCAAAACATGGGGCAGTGGGTAATAGGACACTTCAACATCCATACCCGTCTAGTGTAAAATGGTAGTGAAATTGAGAGCAAACTAAGTCACAGTTCACTTGGCAGGATGCTGGGCTACCTCATAGTTACTGTAAAAAGGTATGTTTTTATGTGTGGAGGCTCCGCAGTCGTAAGGTCCCTACTCATAAATCCCTTTGTGATTAGCAAACAATCATAAACTTACACAAAAGTGAATCAGGCCCTTGGCGCAGCAGAGGTTCAGGATTCACATCCACTGTTTAGCACCTTTACAGCTGACATCACATTTTAATTGGAGGAAAAGGTAAAGTGACAGCATTCATTCATTCATTCATTCCTTGGGCTCTTCTTTGAGAAATAAATTCTACTGGATAATGAAAGACTTCCCTTTTATAGAAAATAAAATGCTTTCCCTCTTTGGAATGCGCATTGCATGTCAATTTCATTCTTGGCCTTTTTGATATAATCACACATATCTAGCTTTTCAATAGAGTTCATGCATCTCTCTAGGCTGAACAGAGTCTGAGTTAGGGTTAACAGATAGCTCCATGAGCACAGGACTGCATATATTCTGTTCTGGGCTAGGCTTTACAAAAGTATTGTTATCAAGTGTGTTAGTACAACTTCCAGAATGCGCTGATTTGCTGGATGACAAACAAAGGACTTGAAAGGTGGTGCTAAGTGCAGAAGGATAGATTTGGTGATTAAAACTGCAACCGGCAATTTGCGCTCCCTTATCTAGAAAGGGCTTATTTTTTTATATTAAACACGTCTGCTATTTAATATGTGGCAATGTCACTTACTGTGCCTTGTTTTACTGATTTCCAATCAATTAATGATTTTAGACGGATGCCAAAAAAGTAGACAATATTGAAATATTTGAGTCTGCTGGGCAATCCAACATTTTCCATTATCTACTATTTGTTTATCTTCACTCTAGGGAATGGGTAATAGGCAAAAGTCTTTGTAATGGAAGCGGGCTCTGAGCTGCTAAGTCTTTTTTATCATCAAGCTACGGAATTGCTATGCATGCAGATAGTTCATTTAAGCAAATGCCTGACTTCAAATTGGTTGTCTTCAAGCACCACCTCCCAAACCATTGAACACAGCGAGTGTCACTTGAAGAATATTGTGCCGAGGCTTAATTCCAAGCGTGAATTGTGAAACCTACAGTTTAACCAATCGAAAAGTGTACAATTTCGGGGGGCGTGGCTTGGACGGCAGAGCTGATGGCTGCCTGAACCTGCCGCTGCGCCGTAACAGAGAGAACGAAGCTGAATTACTCCGGTAATGAGCGAGACCACAACCATACAGAAAATAGAGCCAGGCATCGGAAATATAGCAAAAACCAAAGGAAATGATGGACGGAGTGTTGAACATTGCAAGCACTCACCCCCAGTCAACTGATCTGGGTTTAATCCATCACCGCTCTTTAGCCCACTCTGCCACTCCAGTTCAGACATGGCCATATGCAAATCAGTCTGACCCTGTGCCTCATGGGAACATTCCAGCCCGAACTGCCAAGCCGTGTCTTCCCTGGACCGGAAACAAGCTTCCTAGGACCGGTTTCTGGCATTTCAGCCGTCTTCAGCCAGGCACAGGGTCAGACTGATTTGCATATGGCCATGTCTGAACTGGGGTGGCAGAGTGGGCTAAAGAACGGTGATGGATTAAACCCAGATCAGTTGACTGGGGGTGAGTGCTTGCAATGTTCAACACTCCGTCCATCATTTCCTTTGGTTTTTGCTTTGTTCGCCATAAATAGGCAGGGTATGCTCAGACGTGAGTCCCTTGCTCACTTTGCCACTGGATTCAAACAAGCCTGGCTGAAGACGGCTGAAATGCCAGAAACCGGTCCTAGGAAGCTTGTTTCCGGTCCAGGGAAGACATGGCTTGGCAGTTCGGGCTGGACTGTTCCCATGAGGCACAGGGTCAGACTGATTTGCATATGGCCATGTCTGAACTGGGGTGGCAGAGTGGGCTAAAGAACGGTGATGGATTAAACCCAAATCAGTTGACTGGGGGTGAGTGCTTGCAATGTTCAACACTCCGTCCATCATTTCCTTTGGTTTTTGCATCGGACATATAGCACCTTAGGATAGCGCTAGCCAAGAAACGAGACGCCACCAGGAAGGAGGAAAAGCAAGTAATGGGGCGAAGCAGTGCGAGCACAAAGGGAAGCAAGATGGCGCCTGTGAAAACAAAACAAAACAAGATCACAAAGATCGCAAAGAACTCGCACTGAGGTCACAACGGACTCCTCTGTACACAAAGAGACCACACGCTCAGCGAACCAGCAATAACTGACACCCGGGCAGCAAGCGGGAAAAAGGTGAGCGTGTTAGCTGCATTGAAGCACACACCGGGGGAGGGTGAGCGCTTCCCCCTGCGCCGCAAGATAGTGCAACACGGCGCAACAGGAGCGGGAGGAGTGGGCGAGAGAGCAGCCCGTATACCGGCCCAAGAGACCAAGAGAGAGAAAACGCTCCAGCCCGAACCGCGGGATCACCTTGCACCCCGTTTCCAGAAGAAACGAAACCGAAACTGAATCGGTCCCCACAAGACACACCAGTAATGGCGGCAAGGGCAGCGATCCAGGGCTTATAAGCCTCAAAGAAGCGGCATCGACCACAACAACTGCATGCTAAACGCATGAGGTGGGGTGGACGAGTAAAAGTAGGAAAAGTGATATATGGGGCATAGCTGAGCGAAAACAAGATGGTGCCAGCAAAAACGAAACCGAGTAAGGCGAAATTGAACTCGCGCTGAAACCACAATGCTCAGCACAATGATAGCACACACTCTCCGGGCTGATAACAACCAACACCCATGCAGGGAGCGGGAAAAGTTAAACCTATGAGGAGAGAGGGACCCAGCGACAGCTAATATCCGCACTGCAGCGAGCACCAAGAACGTGCACACACTTCCCCCAGCGCCTCAAGACTGTGCTGAAAGGTGCAACAGGAACGGGAGGAGCGGGCGTGAGAGCAGGCTGCTTACTTAGTCCAAAAAGTGGAAGACCACAACGGACTCCTCTTAGAACATGATCACGAAGGCATCAACAACAACAACCAACAACACCAGGGCAGCGAGTGGGAATACTAAACTTCTGAAGTGAGCGGGAGCGGAAGACGGCGCCGGTCCTTACCTGCATTGCTGTGCACACCGAATGTGAGCGCACACTACCCCAACGCCCCGTAAGGCACACCAGCAAAGGCGGCAAGTCAGAGGGTCATCACAAGAAAGAGGGCCCAATGACCTACAAGAGACCCCCAGCCCAAGGTGGCAGCCAAAACCAAGTGAAGGGGATCTCATGCCCACAAGTGGGTGCCCATTGGTACGCACACACACAAAACACCCAAGATGGGTCTGAGCTAAGGCGATACAGGAGGGGTGACCCAGAGTGATTCACTTCAGCCCACCTATAGTAAGACAGTAAGGTTGCGAAGGCACTAGTAGTAGGCAAGGGGCGCACGAATTTTGAGAAACCTGGGGTCAAATAAGAGAGACTACAGCGGCAGAGCTCGTAATGCCCCCAGCCTACTGACCACGGACAAAATTTGCCGCAGTTGCGAAGTTAACAAAGACAGGTGGGGGGCCCATACCATAGCATCGAGCCAGTTCTCCACAGAGAAGGACCCAGCTTTAACCTGAGGTGAACCGGAAGACAACTAAAAAGAGAGTGGAAGCTCACACAACGTGTGGAACAATAAGGAGAGGAAAAAGGACAGTAGAGAACCAACAGAGGAAACAACAGAGAAATCACAGAAAAGGGGGGCACACAGGGACTCACCAGGACCAGGAGAGCAAGGTAGATAAGGAAGGCAAGCATAATAGAATAGCAACATGGCAGACGGAGAAATGAGACTGCACCAACAACAGCTAAAGAAGAGGGGGAACCAACAACATCAGACTCACCGATCAAACAAAAACCAGACATAAACAACACCCTGGAAATGATACTAAAAAATTTAGCGGAGGTGCATGACCTGGCGAAAACCACAAAACTCACCACAGACACAATCCAACTAGAGATCGCGGCAGTCAGAGCCGGCCTGAACTCAGTGAACATTAGACTCGCAACGGCGGAACAAAGGATCAGCGACATAGAAGACTCCACCCACAGCATGAGCAAAGAGGTGAAGTCAATATCAGAGATAACAGGGGCCCTCCAAAAGCAGACAGCGGAGATGGAGGACAGGAACCGCAGAGGGAACATCCGCATACTCAGGATCCCGGAAGGGGCGGAGGACGTGGCGGGGTCCTGCTCAGCATTCCTCGAAGACCTGATCCCCAAGCTCACCAACCTAAAATTCACCCGCCAATTCGAGCTAGATAAAGCCTTCAGAATCCCCGCTTTCAAATCCTCAACGTCCAAAACCACTCGACCTATCATATGCAAACCCTTGAGATCACAACACACAGAAGACATTTTTAACTATGCCTGCAAAAACCACCAGATCAACTAGAAAGGCCACAAGATCATCCTCACACAGGATTATTCTAAACCCATGGTCGACACCAGGAAATGCTTTCTAGCCCTACGCCACAGACTTAGGAGTAAAAACATTCAATTCTCGTTTGTAGCACCCGCAAAGTTCAAGAGCCGCACTAGGGTTCTCCCAGTTTTCTGTCCTCTTTCTTTTAGTCTTTTTTTTCTTTTCACACCTTCTTTTTCACTGCACACGTTATCTGACACACCCTGCAAATCAATACATAATGGAAGGGTTCCACATATGGTTACAGAAATACAGACAACACCAGAAAATCTTGAGTGTTGGGCTCACAAAACCGCCGCACCACACTACACCTGATGGCTCTTAACAAAACACTCACCCTGACTTCAGACCTCAATATAATATCCCTCAATGTCAAGGGTCTAAACCATCCCATTAAACGCAGGAAGATAGTGGACTACCTAGCAAAGGCCAAAGGCGATATAATCCTGCTACAGGAAACCAAATTAGCCGAGGAAGATGCCAAGCTAGTCAGAGACGACTGGTTAGCGCAAACTGCTTGCTCACCAGCCGACAAAAAGAAGCGGGAGGTCCTGACCCTAGTATCCGAAAGATAGAAATTTTCAATAGACTCCCATTCCTTTGACAAGGAGGGCAGACTTCTAATAACACACCTGATGAGAGGGGAGAAACGGTTCCACGTAGCGAACATATATGGCCCTAAGACAGACGACCCTACGTTCTGGGCTGAAGTATCAGACACGCTAGACAAACTCCCTCAAGACGAACTCACGATTGTGGCAGGGGATTTCAACATCCCACTAGATCACCCAATAGACAGACAGTCCTCTTACCAATACCATCCCACCAACTCCCACGCCAAACTCCAAAATATCTGCACCAAATTCAACCTCAAAGATGCATGGAGACTACAACACCCAGATACTAGAGACTACACATTTTTCTCCAACCCACACAACTCCTACACGAGGATAGACTACATTTTAATCTCAGGGGTACACACACATTTGATAGAACACTCCAAAATAGCACCAAGACTAGTCTCAGACCACTCAGCCATTAGCCTAAAACTAAGCGGCTGCCACAACGAAGCGGTCGCTAGAAGATGGCATTTTAACAGTGAAATTATTTCAGACCCAGGAAACAAAAAAGAAATCGAGGAAGCCATAACAGACTACCTAACCCACAATGATTCCCCAGAGACTAGTGTTAGCACACTTTGGGAGGCCCTAAAAGCAACGATCAGGAGTAAATTAATTAGAATTAAGGCAAGAATAAACATAAAGACGAACCTGAGAATAAACCAACTTGAGGAAGAGATAAAAAGGTTAGAATTAGACCACGTAAAAGCCACAAATGACAAGGCACTCCTAGCGACACTAACACAGCACAAATATGAGTATGACAAAATCCTGAGCGAAAGGGCAGGGCTGTGGTTCAACAAGTGCAAAGCACTTAACATTTGCGAAGCCAACAGAGCGGGGAAACTACTGGCATCATACATGAAAACACAAACGCAACCAGGTTGCGATCTCAACAATCACAGACTCAAACAACAAAACACACAAGACACAAGGAGATCCTCAACACATTCCAGGAGTTCTACTCAGAGCTGTACAGGACAGAGAACAAACTTAACCAAGAAGAATGCACAAGATACCTCAACAGAATAGGGCTCCCAAAGTTAGAAACTGCAGACACAGTAAGGCTAGGCCAGGAAATCAACTGAACTGCAATCGAAATGGCAGTCAAATCCCTAAACAAAAAGAAGGCCCCCGGGTCAGACGGAAAACTGCTGATTTCTATAAGACCTTTCTAACCAAATTAATCCCAACCATGAAAAGGGTCTTTAACCATGCGGCAACTACAGGGAAAGTACCCCAATCCATGACAGAGGCTAATATAATAGTCATCCTAAAGGAGGGCAAAGACCACCAACTACCCAAAAATTATAGACCCATATCCCTCATCAATGTGGACTGTAAAATATACGCCAAAATCCTGGCGGTCAGACTAAACACGGTTCTCCCCAAATTAATAAGTGACTCCCAAGTCGGATTCATGCGCAACCGTGTATCTAGCGACAACACACAGCTTTTCTGCCATATACTAGAACAAGTCTCCGCTAGATCGGAGCCGGCAGTAGCTATTACATTGGACGCAGAAAAGGCCTTTGATAAGGTCTCCTGGGCCTTCCTAGAGCAATGTATGCAGGCCTTCAACCTAGGGGAGGCATATATACGGATGACCATGGCCCTTTATCAGATCCCGTCAGCCTGTATTGCAGTTAACGCCACACTCTCTGACCCCTTCAAACTGCAGCATGGAATCAGACAAGGAAGCCCACTCTCTCTGGCACTCTTCCTTCTGGCCCTCGAACCACTCATCCAGGACATAAAACTAAACGCTAACATAAAAGGGGTCGATATCAATGGTACCGTAGTAAAACTAGCTGCTTACGCATATGATATTCTGATAATAACAGAGCAACCAAAGCCCTCGATTAGGGCTCTGATGACCACAATAGCAGAATACACCAAACTATCTGGGTATAAGCTAAAAATCCGAATGTAAACCATTAAACATCCACTGCACGAGAGACACTCTAGGGGACTCGGGATTGACATGGCAGACGGGACACATCAAATACTTAGGAATATACTTTGGTACCGACCTAATCAACACTCTACACCACAATGAAAAATCACTACTAGAAAAAGTTAAGAACCTTTTGGAGGCCTGGTCCCAGAAATGTATAACATGGTGGGGGCGAATAGAAATGATAAAATTGATGATCACGCAATGATTAACTACCCGATAAGCATGCTCCCACTCCTACTCACAGACGACTTCCACCGTAAAATCAATAACATGCTCTCCAAATTCCTCTGGCGCGGCAAGAAGGCAAGGATTAGTATTAAGAAACTGAGATTAGCGAAAACCCAGGGAGGGGTGAACCTAGCAGACTTCAGGGTTTTCCAACTAACCTTCCTAGCAAAACAGGGAGCTTACTGGGTGGCCCCGGCGCCCGACTACATACCACTATGGTTACAGATAGAGAAGGCCATTCTGAACAACCTGAGCCCACTAGCCCTACTAATGGCAAATTCATACCCCCACACATCTAAACCTATCTTTAAAAATACAAAAATAGCATTCCTAAAAGTCGAAAAGAAAATGGAGGTTAGCATCAAAGGGTCCAAGTCAGAATCACTGTGGGTGAATAGCAGGATCAAATACAAGGGGAAAAGTCTTTCCTACGAGACATGGATAGAAAAAGATATACGCTACCCACACCAACTCGAGGAGGGTGAATTCCCCATTACCTTCTCCGACTTAAAAGCAAGCCACCAACTGAAAGACAGACCTATACAGATTCCTAAAGATAAAAACAGCCTTATCAAAGAGAAACCTAACTAGCACCCAACCCTCGATTTTCCAATATGTACCAAACATCAATAAACTAGGTCACCAAGTCTTGCAAATATACAAGCTACTATGCCCAAAAACCATCAAACTTAATGCCAAAACAACTGCATACTGGGACAAACAGATCCACACCCCGCTAAACAATCAAGAGTGGAAAACTCTGTGGGCCTCGGCCACACGAAATAAGATCACCGCAGCCTTAGCACAATCAAAATTCTGGCTACTCCATAAAACTATCTGGACCCCAGCCCGACTACACACACTAGGTCTCAGGGAGGACCCCCTCTGCTGGAACTGCAACATAGAGAAGGGGGACCTAGCGCACCTTATCTTCCAATGCCTAACACTCAAGGTATTCTGGGGAATGGTATTTGATTTCATAGACAATGTATTTAAATGCAAACTGGCGAGGGAGTTCGCCTCCCTCACAACTGCGTTTATGCGAACTGATCTCTACTCAGAGAGAGATAAGTAACTAATGGACCTACTACTGACAGCTGCAGTTAAACTAGCGCTAATCAATTGGAAAGACACAAGCGAAACTAGCTACTAAGGATGGATCAATTGGGTCACACAACTCAGAGGAGCGGACCGCATGGCGCTGCAGTACTCGCCCTGGAAATCGTCCTCAAGGGGACTGTGGGAAGCTCTGGACACGTTCCTAGACCCTTACAAACCTCCATAATCAGCTGGCCCTCACTTCTACTGTACCTGACCCACGGTCCAAAAGCACAGCACAACGCAGAGCCTAGGTGGGCTCGAAGATGGACTCAAGGACCCTGATTTGCTGTAAAAAGAAATTCAGTTGATATAACTGATGCTAATGTAAAGCCAAAAAAGTGTACCTGTCTATATGCCTGTCCTATCCCCCTTTTTCTTTCATTTCTAACTTTTCTGTCCTTTCCTCCTTACATCTCCTTCGCTGTCAAAATCTAACCAGCAAGAGGGTAACCACATATACAGCACTGTATGGACGTTATATGCCAGTTGTGGCTAACCCTGCAACAGTATTTCTGATTGTATACAATATATAACAAGCATTGGCATAGCCAATAGGTCTCGCCTTTGAGACCTTATAAGTGTTTAGCCATGCAACAGTTACATAACTAAATACTTATAAGGTCCCAAAAGCAAGACCTAGTGGCTATGCAAAGCGAAAGTGAAAGTAATCACGCTAAAGCGCGGCACGCGCGCCCGCGCCAGGCACTGTAGCTCTAGGATGGCCTGGTAGCACTTTTTGGAGCCCTCTCAATAAGTCTCGTCAGACCAGCGCATGCGCTGGGTCAGGCGAGACGTAAAAATAATAAAGAAAAAAAGAAAAAAGAAAAGTCGACAATTTCACATATTGCTTCCAGGTCTTTATTCTTTTTACACCCCCAAAAGGATTTGGAACTCAAATGCTGTAAGCAGCATTCATAAAGACACACCTATAAACTAGCTAACTTGTATCCATCAAATGATGGTCCTATTTTGGCACTTGGTTGACTTTGATTTATTTTGGAATCTCATACTTATCAGGCATTAGGCATGGCTTAACGAAACATATTATCAAAGATATTTGCCAAACAAGCTTAAAAAAGAAATTAGTAACATAAAGCACTTCGTATCGCTACAATTCATTATCACTTAAGATGTTATTTTAAAGAAATACACTGTTTTCATAGATTTGAGACAAGTCAGTGCACAGGGAAACCCTTTGAGCTACTTTTATAATAAAGAGCACGCATGGATCCGTGATAGACATTTTAGAGCATATACCTGATTCCAAGCAGCAAAGAGACTGATATGGTCAAAAGGAGAAGAAACTGATAATATCGTAGTCAACAGAATTATTAAATATGCATCTTGGTCCTAATTATTTCTAGCCTGTCCATCAACGATTTAAATACCCATAACTTTTAAGATGGTTGAGATCTATTTTAGATGGCCAATGGTATGTCCTAGTCCTACTATTTGCAGATGATGGCATATTGTTGGGAAAAACATTAACTGAATTCACGACTTGTGAAATCATGTTGCTAATATCTGTGCCTCTATAAAGTGGGCTATAAATGCCAGCAAAATCAACCTAAATGTGGATAGAAAACTCACATATCTGCTTTATAAAATGTCTGTAGTTAGAGCGTTGATATGACAAGTCATCAAATTCATTTTTAGACTTCAGTGTAGTGAAAATCCATGACCTTAATCTGCTGCCAATTTTAAAATTCAAAACCATATCTGACAGCCATAATTTGGAGGCAGTCCTCAACACTTACAAACAAACCCTACCGCTACAGACTCATCTGCAGATGAAATCTGGGGGGGTTTTCTCCCAAAAAGTAGAATATCTGACCAAATTCAAAAACTGTTTTAGAAAGATGGCAGATATGAACTGGGGAACCAACTTGGTCTTCCAAAGAAGAAACTGAGACAACATGTTACAATTTGGCAACCAGTCATCCTGGCGGTGTATGCGAGTGAAAAATCAAAAGGCATTCATGAGAAAATATTTTGTATTTTTTGTATCATTTATAAAATAAATTACATATTTATATGTTGCTAGCAGGAAGTGTATAAATGATTATAGCTGATTAAGCCCACCTTTGGCAGTTTACTGATGCAAGCGTTTTGAACTTCCATACCGAATATTACAAAGAGCATATTTTTGAGAGTGTAGAAATAATGCTGCAATAAAATGATTGAAGTAGTGTTGGAACCTAATGCAAACTCTATGAATGAGAAATATTTTAAGAACTGAGTAGTGCATGACATCATAAAGTACCTATTAGAAGAGAACTCTTAAACTATATATGAGGCTACAGATATTACTCCTAGGCAATCAAGTTTGTTATTGATGTCTTATAACATGTAATCCCGAGAGATCTTGCTGCAAAATTAACAAGTTACTCAACAGTCTCCGGTGATGATAGGTGAGTGTAAAATGAGGCATTTGAGTATTATCTTAATCACTGCCCTGCAATAGATAATTTACTTGAACAGCTTGTCATAGTTACATTTCTCCAAAGAGCTGGCAAAATTAGATCTCAAAGATTTATGTATGACTTCTTGGAGATAGTTATGAAATAACATTTCTATCAGAATGTAAATGAGTAAATAAACGTACTCCTCTTGACTGATATCATGAATTATTCATGTTGCCTCTCTGGTTTGGGTCTTCAACAAGGTTTAAGTCACAATTTCAGTGTTTCATAGAAGAAGGACATTTTGATAGAGGCATTTAAATGACTGTGACAATATTCTAAATTAATGTATTACACTTCTATGGCAGGTTTCCAATAATCGCACAGTATATGAACCAAAAAATGTTTTTCTTAAATAAGCTTCGACCTGAGCAAAATTGAAGACCACAAACATACACAACTTTACAAAAAAGTCTCCTTTGCTCCAGACCTCCAGTGCCTCGAACACTGCTTGCACCTCAACTAGACCTAGTTGTTCAGCGCCTACTTTAAGTTCAACCTCTCAAATACAAAATTCCAAGCATTTGTCAAGAACAAAAAGCAATAAATAGTAAAAACCTGGTTCAATGGCATAAATCTTGAAGGCTTAAAACCCCAACTTTCACTAAATGCCACGCACTTGTCTTTAGCCTTGTCATCAAACTCAGCCCCAAGGTAAACATTTCAAAAATACATAAAGACGGCCTGATACCAGCTCTCTCCTAAAGAAAGTGAAACAATTTCTTCTAGAAAGAGACTTGAGAACTGCTGTTCAACCCTTCGTAATTTCAAATCTGGATGATGGTAATGCTCCTTTCAATGGCCCCTCACACTCCACAGTGCTACTGCCCTATGTTGCAGCACATCTCATCCAAGAAATATGATCACATCACCTGCATCCTGATGGAGATCCATTTGCTCCCCATGCCAACCAACACCAACTTCAATACCAGCTGCATCATTTACTAAATCATCACAACCAGCACAATTGCTTATCTTGCAGACAAGCTCGCCCTCTCTGGTGGCACTCAGAGTGCCCACAGACAGGATACCATCAGACCAGAGACTAAGAAAAGTTAAAATTGGAAAACAAGGCAGTAGGCCTTTTTCCTTTATATACACAAGATCTAGAACAACATCCCCAAGCCAATTAGGACCATCCCAACGCTGCTCCAAGAAAAGACATGAAGAAGCACCTCTTTAGAAGACACTACCTTACAATATATTAACAATTCACAAACAAAACAACAAGTGCGACCCATAGACCCACAAGGCTAGGGTTAATTTATTATAGGAAAACAATTTCACTCATAAGGATCATCTAGTGAGATAGAAAATGTAAACAGCTACATAGCCACTGTATTTAATGCAGAATCATAAACACACACCCAGAGCCATCAGGGTACTTCAAGGAAATTGATGTTGTACACCGACATACAAGTTTTTATACAATTACAGACAACCGTAAAAAGCAAAGGCATAAGTGTGTAGCACCTCCATTGCAACATAACCACATAGAACATAGGTAGCTTGTTATATGATTCAAAATCACATGTGTGTTATAGGTTACAACCACATAAAATTAACATAATTAGTCAGTTTATCATTCTGCATTAAACGCGTGAGGCTGATTAGCCTTTTCAATCATTGACGTAAAGCTTATCTTTGACTCTGTACATTGTTCTTCTGCCTTTTGGCTAGGTTGGTGGTGTACATATATCACATACATACATACATATATATAGAATTCAGCTACTAAAGTTTCCATTTCATTACACTGCACTACTTGACCATGAATGATGGTATCCCTTCATGGTATTCATGTTTGTAATCCTGGCACAAGTTGGTTGTACCCTCAACCAATCAACACGTGAGAATTTAATGTGTATGACAAATCCTAAAAGAATTTTACCACAAACTGAACAGGCAAATCAGAGTAGTACAACCACTTGTTATTCTTTTAAGCTTTACTGCAGAGCTGTAATGCTAGAGGCCAATTTGTATCTTTCTCTTTGATAGAGTCCATGTAGAGGTACTCAGCATGGTGTGAAGTAAGAGTGAAGGCTTGGCCAAGTGCCACCAATAGGAGTACCTGCATTCTAATAGAACTGCAGGAAACCAAGAGTATCCAGTGCCTTCTTTTTCCAACATACGTTATAAAAAACTGAATTTCTCAGTATGTACTGTATACCAGCTTTGTCATTTCTCTTCACCTCTCTTTATTGTAAGCCTATTTGTTAAAAACAGCATTTCCTCAGATGCAAAGCTTTGAACTTCACCTGCTGTTTAAGAACACCACAGAGTCCAGGGTGACATATCCTGCCATGGTGAAGTTGTCCCTGTATTGTGTCATCTTGATGGCTTCCAGCCACTCATCTATGGTCGTTATTGGAAAGGCATCCTGCAAACTCGGATCCTGCCTGCAAGAGACAAGAGACATGGAGATGCATAGTGAATCTTTTCATATTATTGAGTATTCATTAAGGCCACTTTTATGATTTGAAATGGGTCGATTATAAGTGTCATTCATATTTTTCTATTGGCTTTTGTGTTTGTAGGTCTGGAATATCCTTGATGTTCCTTGTTCACATACCAGTGACCGAGCAAGAAACTAAGTTCCTAATAATACCAGTGCAGAAAATACATTACTTGTGTGATCATGTTAGTGAATTGCCATGCCTCTCCCTTCCACTGTTTGTTGGCATTATTGATTTAACCTAGGTGGGTGGTTATTTTTGGTGAAAACCACTTAGCAGCAGCATTTTACAACTATTAGTCTTTTACTCTAGATTGTTTCCATGAAACCTTTTCTAGTGGAAGGTTTGTACTTGAAGCGCATAACTCTTGTGTGATATCTTCATCACAAGAGGCAACATCGGACATCATTAAGCATCAATGCTTTTGTTTCAACAATTTTACAGCACAATGTTTTGTGGTGTCATCGTTAGCTGAATACTGTACAGCAGCAACTCAACTCTGCTCTACACTGGGCCTTTATTGACTATGCATTAGTTGTAAACACTAAAGGCCCTATAATGAGTGTGGCAATCCTTGGACCGCCTTACTCGTGGTGACGAGGTGGTGGGGGAGCCAGCCACCACCGCACTGGCGGTCCAACCACCTGATTACAACTCGAGGAGCCATACCGAATCTAGAATCACCGGCTCTGCCAGGTAACTGCCATTCCCTGGTGTAGGAGTGGCCGTCAGAGGCCACAACATGCTTGGCGGGACTGCCACGGTCCCATCACGCATATTACAAGTTTCCTCTCAGCCAGGCTTTTCATGGCGGTTCCACCACCATGAAAAGCCTGGCAGAGAGGAAACAGAGAACCCCACAGGGCCCACGTGTGCCTCAGACATATGTGGATGAACACAGGGGGGCATAACATGTGCCCCACTGAGTGCATGCACATAGGTTCTTGCAAGGCATGGATTTCCGAGTCCATGCAGTGCAGGAACCTTTGATGCATTCCTATTGCAGTGCCCTTTTAAAAGGCACCCTGACCTTTTAAAGGGCACTGCAGGGGGAACCGCTATGCCACCACCCACCAGAACACTGAAAAGTAGTAATCTGGTGGGCAGAGACCTTCTGCGGAGCGGTAGAGCGACGGTTTGCAACGCCATGCCACCACTCTGCTGTAAGGTCGTAATCAGGCCCTAAGGGGGTCCTTTTTTCTGCCTCTTTTGTACAATCCTGAAAGTCAAATAGAATTGGCCATACATAGATAGAATATAGGCTATTGAGAAGGGAGTTGATTTACTAGTGACAAAATGTTCTGGGGGATAAAGGCATGTGTCTTTCTAACTCTCCATATGCTATCAATGATGCATTAGGATCTAACTGTTCCATGTTCAGACAAACACCCCTGCCTGAAAGCCAGGAGCTGAGCATAAAATCACCAACTCAGCTGATCATAGTATTTTAAAAGGAAACCCAAACGGTTTCTGTTCATTCATTAGTTTGATTGATTGAGTTTGATGTTCACTCTGCTAACCTGAATCACCTTCCACAAATTACACACACTTACAGACATGCTTTTGTGGGTTGCACAACCTACAGGTAGGGAGTGGGTGGAGCTCACACAGTCTCACTCCATGCAGTTCAGCAGAATTGCATAACAACTCTGTGATATTCTGTGAAGTTCTGCCAATGGGTGGAAAATATGCAGCTTGTATTGCAATTTAGCATGGGTAGCTTGAGCAACACTGAAAATCTGAGGTACCATGCACTGTGCAAGAGCTGCCGGCCATTCAAGTTGATTGTGCTGCCTCTCGAGTTCAAAATCTACTCAAGGTGCACCAAATCTTCTAAAAAAGCAGCCCTCTGACCATGACCACCTGCGATTGCCTGTGTTAGAACATTGAGCTATGAGATGCCAAATCTCGCTTGCCAGCTTGCATTTTCTGGAGCCTCAAGAGAGAAAAAATTCCACCACGCGGCAATTTGTGCAGAACTCTGCAATAATGAGTAACGTGGAGTGACCAAAATTCTGCCAATTCGGCGGGGGAAGCAAAACATTCTGCCCACCCCTACATACAGGCAGGTCTGCCTCACTTCTTACCATGCACAGGTGTTGGCCAGCTGCTTGAGGCTGCTGGGGTTACGAATGAACTTGTCCAGTATGTTTACGATCTGGCCAAATTTTGGGCGGTCGCTGCGGGACTTCTGCCAACAGTCCAGCATGAGCTGGTGAAGGACGATGGGGCAATCCATTGGAGGAGGAAGGCGATAACCTTCATCAATGGCCTTTATCACCTAGAGAAAGATAAAGCAGAAAGAGGCCTTTAAAGCTCGCACACAAATAGGTTGGTCCTGAAACATTGCAATTGGAAAAATGTGATAGAGTACTAGAAGCCTTTAGGAGCAAACTGTATAATAACTGAGTTGCGATCACATTTGAAAGTTCTGGTGGGTCACTTGATAATATTTTTTTTAACTCTATCATAATGAAAGGAAAGAAAATTTGTAGGGAAATTATGAAATTATATTAAATATATTATAATTTGAAACCTTTCCCAAATTGCAAATAGTTTTGTTTGTTCAGTGGCTTAGTAGTTATATAAAACATGGGTGGGAGACTTTGACCAATGGGAAAAAAAAGTTTGCCTGCAAGCTAAGACTTATAATTCAGAACAGACTTGTCTCTCTGTAAAGTATTTGAAATTTTAATTGACATCTAGAAAGGAAAGATGAAGGAGAGCAAATTAAATAATCTTGTCTTACTCTGCTTATAGAAAAATGAGATCTCCGACCTCGAAGGAAGTGCCATATATAAAAGCAACCAGAACGTCAGCGCAGTTGGGCATCTCCATTATACTGACAGTTTACTAAGAACACACTCTGATTTAGGGTCCTGAAGAAAGTTGTCCCATCCTTTGTTACAACTGCACTATGGCACAGATGAACTGGTAAAGACCGGCTGGCCAACCTAAATCCAATCCATGTGTATCTTTCTGGTTAAATTTCTGTATATTAGAGACAATGCCTCATCCATTTTGAACTGTGGTCTTTAATGTATAGGAGGAAATTACTGAGACAGTTTGATAGAATATTCAACTTTAAAACAATAGTTTTTCAGAATATCCTGGGTTCAAGATTTGTTGTATGTCCAGTTCTTCCTCCCAAGGAAAGAGGGCAGCAGGCTGCAGGTGAGCACAACAGGGCAGGAGCTCCTGCATAGAAGCAGTCCAGCAGAGTGGCAGTCCTTTCAGCAACACAGCAGTCCTTCTTCCTTACAGAGAATCCACATGTTCAGAAGTGTACTGAGGAGTTCGTATCTGAGGTCCTTCATTTATAAGTACCCTGGTTCTGGTAGTGGGTAGAAACTTCTAGAAAGTGGCTTTGAAGTGCATTCAATTTCCTGCTTCCCCTGCCCTGTGTCCAAGCTTTCTGAATTGACAATGCATAGTCATTAGGCCCTTTTTGGGAAGGCAGAACACAGGCTAATCAGGTGTTAGTGGGGCTGTGCTCAACTCTGCTCCTCATGCTGCCAGCAGATGGCCCACTCAGGCACACCTAATCCCTATAATGTATGAGTGTCTGGGAGGAGTTTACAAAGTACAACTGTCAGTTACACCCCGCCATGAGACTCAGGCCAGGCTATATTCATAAAAGGGCTAAGGGCAGAAAAAATGACAACTCTCTAGAAGTGGATATTTAAAATTGTGACCCCAATTCCAAAGACACCAAACATGAACTATTATCTCTTCCAATTTGGAAATTACACTTATAAAATGTATTAAGACAACTCCAATGTAAGCCTATTGGAGAGATGGGTCTTGGCATACTAAAAATAAATGCAAGAGTTTTTCACTACCAGAACTTGTAAACTTTAAAGTACATGTCTAACATTGCATCATGCCCTCTGGAATGACTTATATGTATTAAAAAAGGAAGGTTTGGGCCTGGCAGTAGTGTGGTTTAGCCAGGTCGAAATGGCAGTTTAAAACTGCACACATAGAAAAAAGGTCTACTTAAGTGGGGGGCACAGTCAGTGCTGCAGATCCACTAGTCACAATTTAGTTACAGGCCTTGGGCTCATGTAGTGTTCTTTAATGAGGACTTCTAATTACATTAAAATATGCCAATTGGGTATAAGCCAATGTTACCATGTTGTAAGCAGAGAGCCCAAGCACATTAGCACTGGTTAGCAGTGGTAAAGTGCACAGAGTCCTAAGACCAAAAAAATGAATTCAGGAAAAATGGAGGGAAAAAAAGCAAAAGGTTTGGGAGTGACCCTGCAGGCAGGGCCAGGTCCAACCCAAGCTTACTGCCCCTTCCGAAATTACAGGCCTCTTGTTATTAAGGCAACAATGACTAAAAGCATCACCTACTGTGGTGGTTGCTATTCCACAACTACACAGACAAGTTTTGATGTGATAGTATTACTCAGACCACAAGTAAAAAAATGCTTTTGTGGTGAAGTTGTAACCTTTATTACGGTAATTTGGTAGGAGTAAATGTCCCACTAGCCTAGTCCCAGTATTATACTTTACTAGACTTTACTAAATGGGGAATATCATCCCTTAGCTAATGTTGAACACCTTTCATAGGCAGCACACACTCTCACTCGCATTGACAGAAAGACTTAACAGAACATACAGTGAACTCACATCCTGATTGGACATTTCCCAGTATGGTCGCTCTCCATAGGAGATCACTTCCCACATTACTATTCCGTAACTCCAAACATCACTGGCTGAGGTGAACTTGCGGTAGGCAATGGCTTCTGGTGCTGTCCATCGGATCGGAATCTTCCCCCCCTAGAAAACAGCAAACACACTTGTTACAATTATTTCAGTCTGGCTGTTTCTTTCAATGTTGTTAACAACTATGGTATAGAAAACAGTCATTGACAGTCTATATGGGAGACTAATTGGACAGGTAATGTGTACGTTGTACAGCAAGAACTTTATTGAGCATGTATTCTACGTCATAATATCCTTGTTAGCCTTTTGAAAAGAGAATGCATTTCATAGTCTTGTTTTCTTTTTTAGATGTGTAAATAAGGGTTGCACACACATAAAGTGACAACAAAAGATGTTCACTGGCCATCATGTCTGTCAAACTACAAAACTGTTGAAGAATCTGCCAATGTTACTTAGTTTTAGGATTTATCCCTAACTCAAAGTTAAAAAACTGGCTGTTATTTAGCAAGTTTTTGCATCTCCCGTGTGCGTGCCATGTAAAGGGGCACAAAGGTGACGGAAAACATGTGATATTTATCAAGCCATACAAGCCTATCTTGCATGGCCTTGCATGGCTTGATAAATCTAGAGTAACGCAAGGCAGTGCAAATCACTGCCTTTCATTACCCCGCCCTAGGGAGGCGTTCAATGGATGGAACCTGCGTGTTTCCACTCATCCATCTAAGAATTGCGTTGCATTAACAGAGTTCTTTTAAATAGTGTAGAATGCACTCTTTTAGTGGTATACCTGGGAATGCGTCACAATGCTATGCCTCCCCAGGTGAGGCGTAACGAGGAGAAAATATATTTGTTTCTCGTAGTTTTTTCCTCTTTTCTGCTGCACACATAAAAAGAGGAAAATGCCTCTCAGAATGGTTTTTGTACATGAAGATGTCCCTTACTGTAAAAAACAATCCTGCCTACAATGCAGGCACCCTTGCAACGTGACGCATTGCCAGCGTTGGCGCTAGGCAGCCAAAAGTGCACCAGCACTAGAAAAGGACTAGAATGTGCAGTATAAAGGTAAATACGGCATATACCTGCCCTTTCAAGCAGTGCAGCACAGCAAGGTGGCTTGCTGCATTGAGCTGTGTGAAAGATTGATCAATTTGCCCCCCTGTGCTTTTTTGCCCTCTATTTCCAGCCTAAAGAGTGTCACATAAGTTCACTGAGTGCTCACCCAAACAGTCATTGTCCTGAGGGCATTGTGTAAGCTATGCATCCCCTGAGCTATAGACTTTCATCTGCCCCTTCTACATTTCTCCAATATTCCGGACAATGTCATGATGATACATGTGGGACAAGTTTTAAGGTGGGAGTGAACTCTCAGGAGGTCTACTCAGAATCACATGTTGGCTCCGGTAGACAAACTATGTTCATCTTTAATTTACCAAATCACCACTGGACTTACTCTGGTGGTGTAAGCAGCCTCAGGATCATCCTCCAACACCCGCGAGAGCCCAAAGTCTGACACCTTGCAGACCAAGTTGCTGTTGACCAGGATGTTCCTGGCTGCCAGGTCCCGGTGCACGTAGTTCATGTCTGAGAGGTACTTCATCCCAGAGGCGATGCCTCGCAGCATCCCCACCAACTGGATTACTGTGAACTGCCCATCATGCTTCTGAGGGAGATAGAGGGAAAACAAGGGTGAACTTACACACTGCTGGGTTCTTCAAAGTCACATGGGTAGCATTAAGCTTAACACAACCATGGGTTCAAAACAGAAGGACTGGACAAAGAAATATACGTAATAGACATAATCATTTTTATTACATTGACATTATTAGTTATATCACTATTTTTTTTGACTGGTACCAAAAAATAGAGCAGTTCCATTTGGGGAGCAGTCGGAACACTGCAGTCTAAACCACAAGTGTTCAGACTCCCCAAGGCCTACCGCGCATGTCTTAACCACGCCTATGCCTTAACTAAGCATGTGCGTAATTAAGGCAATGGGCGGTAGGGCTTGGGGACGGAAGCTGGAAGCAGGGAGAGATCTGCAGCGAGGTAAGTGGGGCAGCGCCTGGGTACGTTTGTGACCTGGGGGTGGGCCGGAGGTAGTTTGGTGGGCTGGGGGGTTGGCCGGGGTAGTTTTGTGGCTAGGGGTGTTCGGGGTCATTTTCTGGGTTGAGGGCTGGATCGGGGGTAGTTTTCTGGGCTGGGGGTTTGGGGCTAGTCTTCAGTGCTGGGGGGTTGGAGGGGGATTGGGGCTAGTTTTCAGGGCTGGGGGGATGGGGCAAGTTTTTTGGGCTTGGGGGGTCGGAGACGTTTTTAGGGCTGGGGGAGTGTTGGGGTAGTTTTTTATTTAGGGGTTAGGGTATTAGGCCTCATGGCAAAGGAGGGGAATGGGTAGTCGGGGTAGTTTTTAGGGCTATGGGAGGGCTGGGCAGTTCTTAGGGCTGGCATGGGTCAAGCTAAGGGACAGGGTTTTAGGCATTAGGTCATGGGGACGCACAGCGTGGGGGTTAGGAGGGGGTAGGTGTATTTGCAACTCGGGGCTGGAGGGGAGCAGGGGGGGAGTTTGTGCCTTAGGGCGGTGGGGAGAGAGGTGGTGATCTTAGCCACATATACCCCTTTACCATACATGATCTCTACCACAAAAATTCATGGTAAAGGCATGCGTGGTAAATCAATGTGTGGTTAAGACGGGGTTGTTATTCAGACAATGTTGTTTAGGCATGCAGGTTAGGAATTTCGTTGTTCGGTAATACAACTGTTCCATTTTCAGCATTGTTGAGGTCTCTGCATTACAGAATCGAGCACACCGTTGTTTCCCTCCACAGGGGAATTTATGTACCAGGCAAAAATATAAACAGGTTGTAAACCACATTCAGCACATGTAAGTCATTTTAGGTGCACGTTTAACAAAAAACATGTTTTTTACAGAGCGCTAAATGTTGCATTTCAGTAATTTCAAAGCGGTTAAAATAACTGATGTCATTACTATCCACTCATGATACTTAATTTAATGGCCTTCGTAAGAATGGAAGGTTGAGAGGGAGGGGACAGGACTTGGACACTGAACTGCCCACCAACGCTTTGTTCTGGGGAAAACGTTCATTCCCGAATTAGTAAATTTCCCCTTTGTAAAATAATAAAGCAAACTGCTTGTGCACTGTTTGCACCACATACCAGAACAGGAACAGAAAAAACGATTTGCTTCGAAGGAAGAACCAAATTCTAAATTTGTAAGCAGAGTAAATATATTATTTGTATGTATGCAGCAAACATATTATAAAACCAAGTCGCAGAAATGTTGTGTTTGCACAAATACCATTTGTTACTTCTCTTATTGCATAAGGTGAAGCAATGATTCAAATTGATCTGCAGTTTTTTTTTCTCACGAAGAAAAGGCTTCTGTGATATATCCCAAATATGTCCAACAAACAAATGACAGAGACTGTTGTGGTTTGGGTGGTGAAATATTGATACACACATTACAGTGTTAAAGTGATGCAACTGTTAACAAACATTAAATGGTGGCAACGTATCAGTGGTATTTATATGGGCACGTTTTATGCCCAAGAAATTCTCAATTTTTTTCCTGCGCAGGGGAACAGATTTTGCGGGAAATATCTTTTGGGAGAGTTTTTCTCCCCGAAACGGTATCCTTTTGGTATTTCAGAATACTTTTGAAAGCATGAAATGCCCTCGTGTTCAATTTTCACACCAGATACCAGCAAGTGAATTGCTTAAAATTTCGACAAAAAAAATAGATTTTGCACACACCTAGGTCTGAATGTCAGGCGTGAAATATGACATTCAAGGATTGGGTCATTTAGGAGAATGGAGGCTTTGAGAAATTATTTATTCTCAATAAATGAGGAGATGGCTCAGTAAGGATTTGGCTAATTTAGACAATCCAATGGTTATGTGTAAACTTTAGAAAAGTCAATGAACTAGCATATTATTCTGTGGGGATTCAATAGATTATATAATTCTTCCTGAAAATGGACAGATTCTTCAAGGCTGCCTTCATGAATTTCTGATATAGTTTAGGTATATATTTACAAGGTGGGATGTTTTATAGATCTGCTCAGAACATCTCAACATTGCCCAACTGGCGTTTTTCTGTTGAAAGCCCTAAAGACACAAATGCTCAGTCAGCAAAATGTCAGGACTAGAGAATTAGCATCACCCACAAGATCTCCCACAGTTCACCCTTAGAACATCTTCAGCATCCAATTTGCTGCTGAGGGCATACGTGAAGCATAATGAGAGGAAAGTACAAAAAGTAAACATGGCTCTTAGAAGAACCATGTTAATTTCCCTACTCCTTTCCCCTCGTGTCTTCATTGTCCTTTAAAACCATCGCAATTAAGGACATTATCACTGGTACCAAAACACACACAAGAAGTGTTATTTTTTGCCCCAGGTTATTCCTGATTGACGTTCACAAACTGAGATTTTTGGGGTGAGAAAACCCACCTACAAAGGTGTACTTCTCGTGTTTCCTATGATGTACACCTTCAAGCACCTACATCACACAAGAGGTCCCTATTACAAGTCTACACTAGAGATTAAGGGCTTGCCATCAAAAGCGCTAAAATCAGAAATCATCATTTTTTGGTCGCATAAGACCACTAATAACACAGTATTGGCTCTTCTCTTATGTATATACCAAGCAATGCGATGGATAGCATAAGCCCTACTTTTTGCACCCCCCCGCACGTCCTCAAACACTCTACCTCCCTAATGTTCTCTGGCAATGAGATTTCCATTGATAAGAACTGTGGCGGGGAGGGTCATTATACCCCAACCACTCCCATTGTGCAAAGCGGCATGTGTGAGGGCAGTGTATTTGGCTTTGGACGAGCCTAAGAGAGCATCCATTAGGTACCGAGGAGCGGCAGGTGTGTCTGGGACCGCATGATGGATGGGCTGTTAGGTTTCATCCGCCTGCAGCATAGATCACTGTTCAGCGTGTTGAAAATGGGTGGCACCCAGGGGTCAGCTCTTGAAAATGAGACGTGCTAATGTAATAATGAAGAGCTCTCTGCTCCTCGTGGCTGGCAGCTCCCCTCGGCTAATGATTCTGGGAAGCCATTAACCGCTTCACTGCTGGTGAGCGTCAACTGAGACGGGCTGATGCATGTTGTGACTTCGCACTGGTTACCAGTTGTATAATGGATTCGTTTAAGGGTGTCACATTAAGTACATCAAACTCTATGTCACACTGCACAACAGCCTCTTCTTTCCATGGAAGATAATAGCCAATGTCCTGCATTTCGATTATGGGACATTGAGACCGTAAGACACTGTGTTAAGCAAACTTCGAAAGAAGGCAAATCCCAGATGTCAACTACAAACAACCCCTCAAAAATCAGCACCTCACAAACCTTTGGAATTCCAAATGTAGACAATCCCCAAATTTAAGCAAGCCACAAAAGCTGGTAATTCTCAATATGAAAACAACTAAACAGCAAGCAATTCTGATCTGAATGCAACCCTCTTCACACCAGCCTTTTAAACAACACGCAAAATAAAAGCAAGCCCCAAGTTATTAACGGACAAATGTTAACAAGCTAAAACCTGAAGCAACCTTGTGCTATAACCTGATAAGCAGCGCTTAAGCATGTGCAACTCTACGACACACACTTCTCACCAAATAGAAGTATCCCAGACGCTATGCATGCCCAAATATAACAAAAATTAAAAGTAAAAACCCTCAAATGTAATCCAACCCTGAACATAGGCAACCCACAAATACATGAACACATTAAAATAAGCAGACCTCAAATATATATAACTACAAAACATAGGCTACCCCCAAACTTAAACAAATCCTACATATCAGATACCACCTACAAGTAAGCAACCCAAATATTTACAACCACACGGCATCTCCATGGCACAAAAACACATGAAAATCACCAATTACAAGCATTCCGAAATGTAGCTGATGTCCAAGTATGGTAAAACACAATGTAATCAACATTCAAATGCAAACAACCCCTAAACTCAACCAACCTGAAATATAAAGGCACCCATAACAGGCAGCCCAAAATGTCACCATCTGCCAAATATAAGAAAGTCTTAAATGTAAACAACCACCAAACATATACTACCCATAAACCTAAGGAACTACTATATAATGGAACAAATTCACAACGCTTCTCTTTCCAAAAGATTTTAGATCGCCTTCGTGTATTAATCTGCTCAAGATTTGTGATAAGCATTTCTAACATTGTAGCGCCCCGTTTTGGGTTGCTCTTCGGGTGGATTTAGGCACTAATATTCTGCCGAATCAAAGTCCACCTAGGAATGGCTGAATCAGTAGCAGCCCGCATCAGCATCACTACATGAAGTGTGGGCTCCAATCACAATCAGGATTCAAACAACAGGACAGAGAACCTGTCGCGGGGCCATGAAGATGATCATTTGAACATTAGAACATGTAGGGATGAAAACCGTCCATGTGGCATGCAACACGTTTGCTATACATGTTGGTAAGCGTTTCAGCACACATCATAGGGGTAATAAGCGCTAAACAAATTCTTCAATATAATACAATACTCTGCAGTGAGCAGAATCGAAATCTTCACTATTGAGAGTGCTCTAGTCAAGCCACAACTGCAGGGCTAGAACATGGACACCATCATGGTTACTTTACGATCATATATACCTCAGCAGAAAACATATGTAAAAGGTAGGAAAGGAGAGAGCAAGGATTTCAGTAAGGGCCAGGCATGGGGAGACTTTGAGGAAGAAGGTAGCGCACGACAGGTAGTGAGGCGAAGGATGAGATGGAGAAGGGGTGAGGGAGCAGTGCACAGTGCATTTGAGAGGGGGAGAGGGGGAAGGAGTATTGTGAAGATGAGTTAAGGAGGCTAGACAAAGCAATTAGCAGATAAAAAGAAAAGTGAAATGAAATAAGAGAAGTGCAGAAAAAACGAAGGAAACGTGGATAAGTAACGGAAGAATAGCACCTAGGTAGATGAGAGAGGTAGGAAAGGAGAAAAAGAAAGAAAGGAAGGTGACAAAAAGTAAAAGGAACCCAAACAAAAGGAAAAAAAAGATTGGATTACGGAAACAATGGGATAAGGTAGAAAAGAAGGAAGAAGAAAGAAGCAGGAAAGAAAAGAATAGAAATAAAGACAATATAAAAGGACAAATTAAAGAATGGAGGAAAATGCAAGACAGAAAGTCAGAGCACGGAGTAAAAATCAAGCTAGAGGCAAAAGGACAACAATTTTTACGAATGTAAATTACACATAAATGTATTCAGGAAAATATGAAATAGCTTCGGACAGCTGCAGTCCTATTAAAGAACCTTTACGACAATGCAAAAAAAAAACACCCCGGAAAAAAGCTAGTTTGATTATTTTTTTTAAGACTCAAAAGGTTTGCTAAATCGTTTTTGCCCTTTCGATATTATGTGACAAACAACAAGGGTGCAAACGAATTTTCCTATTTTGGCTGCTGTGAAAAGTTTCTCCATTATGACCCCAGCAGTTCACCTTCGTTAGATTCATCAGATTAACCTCCTGTCATCCATTTCCGCCCACTCCTCCTGTGCAAAGCTTGAGCCGATGGCGAGAGATTTACAAAACTCGCTTCCCCAAAGATCTGACTGCGGGCTGCGGCAAACCCGAGCCAAGGACGGGCGGGAGCAGCTGCAAACTAATTACAGCTGATTGATTTTAGCATTAACCTGGATCCAGGTTTGGAGCTTGGGGAAGATTAGAAAAAAAGCGAAAGTTTCAGCAGCACCGGCTATAGACCTGGAAACCGGATTAGGGAACATAAAGCGCTCCTCTGTCTGTGCAAGGAGACCAGTAGGAACCAGGAATTGTTATTCCTTCGTTGCAGATCTAACCATCTTCTATCTGCGACGGAGAATCTGTGCACTATTTGTCACTGTGACCTTGAAAACAGTACAAATATATGAATGCTTAAAACTCATAGCATGTTTAACGTGCGCAAATTATGTTGCTGTTATTTATTTTACATAGCACGAATTTGACCCGAAGGTATCGGATATCAGAGCGCTTTACATACCACCAGTTGCGTTACATGAGGACACATTCATTTTTTTGTTAGGCACAGGGAGATTAAGTGATTTGCCCAGAATCACATGATGTTCAGCGCCATTGCTGAGACTGGAACCTCCCCAGATTCGAGGTCGACCGCCCTTGCCATTAAGCCAACTCCTCTCCCCTCTTGTTTGACCTCAGGAAAAATGGGAATAAATCTCAAGTTGAAGGGTTGGAAAGGGGCAATGTAACATAGGTCATCTCACTTCCAAAAACAAAAAAGTGATTTGTCATGCAGTGGAGACTCGGCTCCTCTTTTTGAGCGAAGGAGCGTTGCCCCACTTAAAAATCCCCCAAAAGCCCCGAAGAAATATAAAATGGGAATTTATTTCCATATTATCTTTTACCCCCCCTCCCGAGTCGAGTGTCAGGACAGGGGCGGAGCCACTGCTAAGTGACAGCAGCAGGAAGGAGGGTGGGCTGGTATTGCACTATTTAAAGTGTGCAGGTCTTTTTGTCCTGCAGTCTTGCGACAGCCAGCCGTACATGCGCACTTTAAGCAAGCCAAAGCCTCCAGAGCGCTGAAGAGCACCGAGTGAGGCTGCTCCCACCAATCCTGGCCCTGCTCTAATGCTGGTGAGAGCAGCGCCAGGATTGGCCAAGGGAGTTCCAGTATCCGGTTTCTGTATTAGTGAAAGAAGAGCGAGGATTTTGCCGCATTTGGTTGGTTTTCTTTTATTTATATTGTTTTACACACACCTGTCCCCCCATAGATGCCAGCTGCCACTGGATTTCTGGTATGCTTGAATTAAACTCAGCTGCTAGTAATTACCAACTAAATGGCAATCATACTTGACCCCTCTTCAAAATAAGTAGTCAGCTCGATTAGTGGGAACCAAAACAACCCAAAACTGCTTTTACGTATGGTTGATCCCTTTCAAGAGCGGCTAAGATAGAAAAAAAGTGATGCGTTGAAATGATGTCCTGAGTGTTTACCTTTAATTGAAATTACTTCAAGCATTCTACCCATCACTTTTTTAAAACGTAAACTCCCTAAGTGTGACTGGTATGCCCAGACATGGGTTCTGTACTCACTCCGCCATAGGACACAACCTCGAAGTCACTAAGGAGGCCCAACAAGGTCTTATTCTGTCTTTGGTTGATTGCGTTCCTGTCAACAGGGACCTTGTCAGGCAAATTGGGATGGGCTGTTCTTGTTGGAGCAGGACCAAGGCGGAATTGCATATGACTGGTTTCTCCTCATGAGCGGCATAATGCTGGGCCTAGTAATTACCACTGGAAGAGATTAAATCAAGCATTTCACTCATCTCTTTCGTTTTTCTAAGTGATAATGCGACACAAGGGGATCGCCAACACAAACACCGGTAATATATTCAGACGAGCCGAGGAGTACAAGCCTACATTTTATATGCGACACCCTGGCTCTTCGCCTCCGAGGAAGTGCTGAAACCTGGACTCAACCTCTTAGTCACTCTAAATAAAGCACTCACAATGAGTGGTTAAGAAAGGAATCTGGTTTGAGAGAACACCAGTAGCTGTGCCATAAGCTTCAGTGTCATAGGCCTGATTCACAGCCCATGATGATTGGAGCAAAAAAAAAAACCACAACTTCAATCACTTGTGGTCACCTAATTCTTCAAAACGTGGAACTGACAACTTGAAGGGGGTCTGCCTCTCTCTTGGATTATGGCAATAGCCTGGTTTAGAGTCAGGAAAATACTCTGCTGGCTACAGACTTGTGCATTTTTGGGAATGGTAGTATGCAGCTTTTGTTGTAGCTCCATAACCAACTTTTCAGACTGGCCTCCCCAGGAATGTCTCTTTTTGTCTATGTGAAATGAGTCTGTCTTTTGGAAGCCATTGTGCTGGTGCGAATGCTCTTGTAGTCAAGGTAAATAGCTCTGCACACGCCTTTCCCATCAAAAGTTTAAATGGTTAATAGGATAACAATTGTTTTAGGGAGAATGTTAAAGATTTTAAATTTACAGTTTGAAAAAGATGTGAAACAATACTACAAAAGATGATGTGTATGTAGGTCAATGTTTGGATAAGTGGTACTACAGAAGATGTTTTGGAGAAGTTCGTACCGGTTGCACAACTAGTTGAGTATGGAACATACTATGAAGCAAAAAGTTGTTCGACTGATTTCTGAACCACTGTGCCCCTTGGTCCAGGGAGCCAAATATGCAACCTGCCAATAAGGATATATAGGTCACCTTTGTCGCCCTCATATTAGATCCTCCACTATAACGCTTGCGATGTTGCTTTCAATCCTCTAGGTCCATAAAACTCCCAGAGGGATTCCTCCAGAATTAGGGAAAGGACAGTCTGATGTCTGAAGATCTTGAGGGTTCAGTACTTACGAACTATTCCCATTACCCAGCGGCCTGGTATGACTGCCTCCTCCTTATAGATGCTTAGATATACATGTCTCTCGTTGGTTCAGGAATGTTTGGGTAGGCCTCTACGTCCACTCATGGGAGTGCAACTCACACATATTTCATGCATTCCACTGAAGAGCTTGTGTCTGTGCTAATTTTTGGAAGAGTAATTAAGTTATTGAATCACTTACATTTATGTGCCGGCACTTTGTAAATGTGATTCATTGTTCTGGGACAATGGCAGCCCTATACATCCTCCAGGTACAGAAGAGCATCTCCTGTTTTATAGAAAGGGTTCCACAATATCTTATCTTTCCTAGCCATGTAAGGAACAATGCCTTACCCTTTGTGGCTCATTTCCTCTGGTGGGGTATGGTGGAATGGATGAGGACAGGGCCAGTGGAAACTGCAACCATTGTAGGCCACATGCTGTGTCACACACAAAACACAGGAATGCCATTCGGAATCAAAAACAAACAACAACGTTCAGGGGAACTTCATTCTATTATTCTTGCAGTGTGTGGCATTGTCCTTATTCTCAGCCAGCACAGTTGGATAGGCATCTACTCTACACAAGGGAGAAGCCACAAAATTCAAATACCTCCCACTTTAAGCTAAAGCGCTGATGCCCCAAGCAAGTGAGCTGACCTCTCCCTAGGAGAGCTTCCTAGTCTCTTCCATCCATGCATCTGATCACTCATTCTTTCACCTTCCATCCACCTGATAAAATCCACTATTTCACCTTTACATTCTGTCATCCATTCATTCTTTCGTCCATCATTCAATCTTTTCCCATTCATCCATTCATCCACTCCTTCTGCCGTTCATCAAATATGCAAACCATTCATCCATCCACTCAGTCAAGAATCCATCCACCTCATCCATCTATCCATACACTGCCATCCATACACTCAGCCATCCATCCATACATCCATCCATCCACCCAGTCTACTATCCATCTATCCACTCTGCCACCCATCCATTCTGCCATCCACCCCCTTTGCCATCCATCCATCCATGAACTCTGTCATCCATCCAGCCACTTTGCCATCCATCCATCTACTCTGTTATCCATCCATCCATCCAACCACCCACCCACCCTGCCATCCATTATCTATCTAGACAATAAGCCATCGATTCCTACACTCTGCCATCTGTCCACCCATCCACTCTGCCATTCATCCATTCGTCCACTCTGCCATCCATCCACTCTGGCATCCATCCATCCACTCTGCTATTTATTCATCAATCCATCAACTCTGCCATCCATCAATTCACTCTGTCATCTATCATTCCACTCTGCCTTTTATCTATCCACCCATTCACTCTGCCATTCATCCACCCACTCTGCCATCCATACATCGAACCATCCATACACCCACTCAGCCATCTATCCATCATCTGTCGTTCATCCATCTACCCAGATATCTGCTTTGCCATCTATCCACTCGGCCATCTGTCCACTCGGATATCCATCCGCCCATCCACTCTACCATCCATCTACTTTTCCATTCATCCATCAATTCACCTATCTAGCTATTCAGCCATTCATCCACTCTGCTATCCATCAATCCCCTCTGCCTTCTATCCATCCATCTATCCCTTTCTGCCATCCACTCATCCATCCATCTATCCTTCCTGCCATCAATCCATTCATCAACTCTTGCATCCATCCATCCATCCACTCTACCATCCATCCATCAATCAATCCACCCACTCTTTTAACCAACCAGTCATTCATCCACTAGCCAAGCATCAATCCAATCTACATTCCATCCATCCATTCACTCTGCCATCCATTCATTCATCAACTCTGCCATCCATCCATCCACTTGCCATCCAGCCATTCATACACTCTGATTTCCATTCCCTCATCTTTTCACTCACTCAGCCATCCCTTTACTCTGCCATCCTTTCACCTTCCCATCCACCCATCCATCCACTCACTCACTCATCCATCCACCCATCTATTTACTTTGCCATCCTTTCAACTGTCCATCCACCCATCATTCACTCTTCCCCTCACCCACTCATTCAGCCACATACTCATTTATCCACCCACTCATTCATCCACACTTCTTTCTTTTCACAGTTCCTTACAATATTCCTACGTTCATTCCCCGTTCTATTTACCCAGCTGTCACCTTTCCCCGCTCCCGTTTACTTTTCTTCTGACGCTGTATTCCAGTGACATTGGTGAGTTTTTGTCTGCTGGTTTGCAGACAGAGAGGCCCATAAAGAGCTCTACCCTCGCTGTAGCTGCTAAAGCGGGGATTGGGGGCGGGGGTCACAATGCCCATCTTGCCCGGTTCCCTCTGCCTTACATTCTTCCTCGGTTGATATTGAGTGTACTACTGAGTTGGAAAATAGTGAGACTACCTGGGTTTAGGGCTAGGTCAGTCAGTTATGTTGTTGCGTGTCATACGTAAATGATGGCTTCATCACAAAAGATGCTGACAGGGAATATCTTCACAGTGCAGTTTATGAGGCGCCATCACACATTTTGCTTCAGTTGTCATCTTTTAGTGAAAAATCAGAGCATATTTGCCGCATATTCTATTTCTATATATGTCGGCCATTTTAAAATGGGCCCAATGACTCTTTTTTAGACATAAAGTATATTTTAAAACTACTTAAGAAAATTACATTGGCTAAAATGGTTGTTATTGCTTGTGGATGGGTGTGAGAAGAAGCTGAGTGGAGAAGCAAAATTTGGAAGTGGTGAAAATTCCACAAATGATAACAAAAAGATTTGAAAGAATTACTGATCGAAGCTCAAAGTGCTATGATACTGATTCAATCTAGGATGATGATGTTGAGCCCTCCCATGAAGTCACTGGGGCCTCCTGAGTTTCCCCAGGTCCTGCCTATGACGCCACCTAATCTTACTGAGGCGAAATCTAGACCTATTGTTTTGATATTGTTTTGGGATTGTCACTGAACTTCATTGAGATATCAGTGAAGCCTGTTATGATGTCACTATGCTGTAGTATGATGTCACAGAGACTTATTGTGTTTTCACAAATCCCACATGTGACTGCACCCTATTGTGAAACTGTGTCTTGTGCCCAAATGTGGTGCTATCGAGCCCCTTATTGCGATGACTTCATTGTTCTTTTAACCACAGTATATATTCACAATCAACCCTGGATCATCAATGAAAAGTTGCTTTTAACATTTTAGTAGGGGTGCTTGATTTTTTTGTCTCTTCACCCTCGTCTAGTTCTCTTAAAAGCAACATAAATGTCTTGAAAGTGACAAAAATATATTCAGTCAGGTTTTCTTGTAAAAATTGGGAGTCTCACAATATAATATTCCATACTCTCCATTTTAACCATTTGATACGGTTGGTTGTTTCTTTCATGTGCCTCGAGTTGCACAGAAGCAAAAGCCACGCAAGGTGTGCACTTGCAATCTTCATTTTGGTTATTTTGAGACTAAGAGGTGAGAGAGAAAGTGAAAAAAGTTATTGTGTTACTTTTGACATGGTTTATTAGATGCAGGTGTTCAATGTCTGAGGGAAACTATGAAATTCCATATGTTCTTAGGCATTGAGGAGGCCCAGGATTTATTGAAAGAGATTTCACTGTTGTGTGGGATTACCTAGGGTGCAGGGACATGGCACCCCATAGTGTAGAAGGGAGGGGAGAAATGTGGTTTGCGGGGCCTGTAGGGATGACCACATTTCTGGGGGGGTTTCTTTGGGTTGGGGGATAGGGGAGTGTTGGGTGGTACGTCAGATGGGCTAAGTATAGCAGCAAAAAATGAACAGGGAAAATATAAAGCTTGTAGAATTACTTTGAATTTTGGAGGTCAAACTGGATGGAACCAAAAATGCAGAGTACAGCAGGCTAAACAAGACGAAATTAATAAATGCAGAATATAAAAATTGTTACATGTTTAATGTCAATGGATCACTTAACCCACGGAAAAGCGCTGCTCTTCTGAATTGGATCACCTCCCTCTCTCCCGAGATTGTATTTTTACAAGAAACACATCTCAGAACCAATACCCCAAAGACAGCACTTCCCAAGAAGTATCTGCAGGCATATTTTTCATCTGCCATCTTAGCTGTCCAAGGGGTAGGGATCTTATTATCAAACACTCTTGACTGGCAGTATAAGGATGTTCAACGAGACGGGAAAGGTAGATGGTTTTGGGTGAAAGTAAAGCTGCAGGAAACAGTCCTGAGTCTGGTTAATTATTACGGTCCTATTAAGGATGATACTGCAGGACTCGGTCAAATCTACCAATTAGCTGTACGAATGGAAGGCATATTAATTTTGGGGGGTGATTTTAATTTTATTCAGAATCTGGTACTTGATACATCAAACAAGGCAAAGCGTAAACTAAAGCCTAAAACCGCAAAATTAATAAGTAGCCTTACAAAAGATTTCTCATTAGTAGACCCCTGGAGAGTAGGCCACCCTAGTCTCTGACAATTTACCTGTTATTCAGCAAGATTCAGATCAGCTTCACGATTAGATTATTTTTTAGTGGATAAACTGGTTGTCAATGGCCCGACAGAAATAGTGACCAATTATTTTTCAGATCACTCTTTAGTTTCATGTATATTAAAGTTAGGTGGCTCTACAGAAAAAGGTCTAGATGGCAATTTGATAAATCCTTACTACAAGTTATGACTTGGTTGACAGAAATCAGAGGGTTTATCAAAGAGTTCTTTCAGCTCAATTTAAATATGGTCCCCCTGATTACGCTCTGGGAGGCTTTCAAAGCTACTTTTAGAGGCCAGATTATATAATATAAAGCAAGAATACATAATGTATGGATATACAAGATTCTGGCACTACAGACTGCAGTGGAAAAGGCCAGACTAAAGGTAACCCTAACAGATACACCCAAGCCTATTATAAAAGCTCAACAACAAGAAGTAGTTAGAGCTAAGGAGAAATTGAAGGATTTCTTCTTTATAGAGGAAATTACAGGGAGTAAGGCCTATCAACAAAAACTTTACGAAGAAAGCCAGCAGATTGGTAGATTTCTGGAATGATCCATGAAATCTCAAAAAGCTCCTCAATTAATTAGTCAAATTAAAAATCCATCAACATGTGTGCTAGAAGATGATAAATTGGCTACAGCTGAGGTGTTCCTCATACATTTTAATCAAATCTACACAGAAACACAGGCGATAGATAAGGTAGAATTAATGAGTTATTTTGATACATTGGAGCTACCTCTGTTATCACAGCAGAGGCTTTGAATGCTCAAATAGGATTTCCAGAAGTTCAATCAGTATTAAATAGTATGCCTAATGCTAAGGCCAGTAGAGCGGACGGGATCCTGCAGAAGTATGTAAGGCATTTCAAGACGAATTACTTCCCTTTTTAGTAAAATTGCTCAATCAAATAAAAGATGGTATAGATATCCCCAAAAGTTTTAAGGAATCGGTGTTAGTAGTCTTTCTTAAAAAAGATAAAGATCCCTGCGATCCCATCTCTTATCGTCCTATTAGTCTGTTAAATACAGATTATAAATTGCTCATAAAAATCTGGGCAAAAAGGATAGCTCCCTGTGCACAACAAGTGGTTGATAGCGACCAAAATGGTTTTTATTCCAGGACGTTTGATGGCATCCAATACATATTTTTTAATGCAAGCCATTGATTATTTTTCTATTAATAAGACTAATGTAGTGATTATGATGATGGATGCCGAAAAGGCTTTTGATTTAGTAGATTGGAGTGCTTTATTCTAAAAGTTTGGTTTCCCGCCACACTTTTTACAGATGCTAAAGAAGTATATAGATGTGCAGAAGCCAAAATCATTGTTATTGGGTCAGAAGCAGGCAAGGTTAATAATAAACGTGGCACACGTCAGGGATGCCCGCTATCCCCCTACTGTTTTCATTGTTCATTGAACCCCTAGCTGTAAAGATTCGGAAATGCATAATGATCTTGCCTCCCATTCAGGGGATGGCAAAATTCAATCTTTATGCAGATGACATTATTTTATATCTGAAACCAGGGGGCAGTTAATGTACAGAATGCTCTGGATGAAATCCAAAAGTTTACACAGGTGGGTAGATACAAAGTAAATCAAGCAAAAACCCAAATTTTAACATTCAATGTGATTCCTTCAGATATTCCAGCTTCTATTCAGTTAAAACCACCGCATTCAGATAGATATTTGGGGATACACGTTACAAATGATTTTGGGTAATTATTCTTTTTGAATTGTACTAGTATGCTCACGAAAGTGAAAAAGCTATTAGATAAATGGTCTTTGCTTCAATTATCCTTGATAGGGAGGATCTCCATGGTTAAAATGTCAGTGCTTCCACTGTTTTTGTTTCTTTTGATCAACCTTCCCTTGAAAATCCAGATTTATTATTTTAAGGAGTTGGATCAAATAATTAGGAAGTTGATATGGAATAATAAACATCCCAGGGTTAAAATAACTAGTCTTCAATTGGATGTAACATCAGGAGGATTGGCACTCCCACATTTTCCGACCTACTATCAGGCTTCTTTAGTTAACTTACTTTCCCAACTGGGTGAGGAAAATTCAGTTTTTGACAATTTTCTATTGATACATATGCTGAAGGAAAGTGCTATAGGACTCCTCGTTTTTTTACATATGGAGAAACTCCCTAAAAAAACAAGATACAAGGTGATACTGACACTGGCTGAGAGAACTCAGTTGTTTTTTTAAATCACGCGATATCCCAGCATTTCATGCATATACCCCTATACAGGATTGTGTAGTAGGAGGCCTCATATTGTCTAGAGGGCTCTATCAGTTGTGGCAAGAACTGGGTTATGCCCAGCTCTGGGATTGTTATAATTATGAAACATAAACTACCTGGGAAACGGTTCGTTTGCAGGCCACTACATTGACTACTGCTCTTTCTCTGAGTTTTCTACAAATAGTTAATTTTCTTAAAACAAATTACTCAATGATGGGTGAGATGGTACTTTAAATCGCTAAGCAGATTGCAAATAATATGGTGGTGGTTGTTTTTTTGTACCAGTTACTACATCAAGAGGCCCACTCTGATAAGATTTTGACGAAAGAGCTCCAAAAAATGTATTCTGAAACTGGTTGCAAGTTCAATGTTAAAGAATGGAAACAGTTTAGCGAGTTAGCGAATAAAGCACTCAGAGGCGCAAATTACAAAAGAATGAACTTCTTATCCAGATGGTTATTATATTATACACCCTAGAGATTGTCTAAAATATTCCATGTTTTTGTTGTAACAAAGATAGTGATGGTGGATGGGTGCATATATTTTATGAATGTGATAATCTACAACAATTCTGGGAAGGGTTTTTTGCTGAGATCTCTCTGATTTTGTCTTTGACAATTGAGCCATCAGCTATCATGGTGCTATTCGGTTCTTCAGGAGAAGTGAAATATTTTACAAAATACCAGCAGTACTTTACACTAATCGCTATTGCAGTTGCTAGGTCACTTATTCTTCAAAACTTGAGAACTAATATACAACCCAGTATCGAGCGCCGGTTTAATAAAATGTCCAGGACCTATAGATTAGAGGAGGCCTATGCTAAATGTATAGGGACAATTGCAAGATTCAGAGGTATTTGGCAGAATTTCTCTTCTAATAGGGTTACAGATGAAAGGTGATTGTAAGATTTAGGTGCTTTTATCTAGAGGGGAAAAAATGTCTTTCTCCTGATTAACAAATTCTTGTTATCAGCACAATGCACTTTAAAGAATATACAATATTTGTGTATCCGTTAAAAAATATTCGCACATTGCACTTTGCACTTTTTAAATGCTTAGAGATATATCTGCGGCCAGACATATATGCACTCTACATAAGAATGTTTTCCATTGTGATCTCGTTATTTTAGACCAGATAGTATGTAATGAATACATTTTAGGGAGTACGATTGAGTATCTGCCATATTACAACTGGGGATCATTGAGAATTATCTTTTATATTCTACAGATAAGATTTAACCTGAATGTATTACGGAATGGGTTTTAGAATTGCCGGTTATCATGATTTATCAATCTTTCTGTCCTGCTATTGTTTTGTAGTTATTTATTGCCCGCGCTTTTTTGATGTCATTTAGTTTGTCGGTTTCTCCTTGTTCTGTGTATTTTTCCTGTTCGAATAAAAATATTTAAAAAAAGGAAACTATGCTCTGCACATTGAAGGTGAAGCAGGACATTCTGTGAACTGTGTAATAGACAGAATAAAGAACTATTGTTATCTACACACCGTATAAAATTGTTGTGCTCACCTAAACATGGCACAATTAGCATATTTTGTTTTTAGGTTTGGCTTGATATTGCAGCAGTTCGCCTAACTTGTGCTACCAAGGGGCAGTTTTATTAATCTGTCATGCAGCGCAACGCAGCAAGCCACCTTGCTGCCCTGCGTGAAAGGGAGAGGGCAGGAATCTGCTGTATTTAGGATTATACAGCGCATTCATTTCATTACCTAGCACTGGCGTACTTCAGGCTTTTGAATATTGGTCAGGAAGAGACATCATCCTGCACAAAAACAATCCTGAGGGGCATTATCCTCTTTCTATGTGTGTTGCATAAGAGGAAAAAATATTTCTCCTCGTTATGCCACACATGAGAAGGCGTAGAATTTTGATGCATTCCCAGATCTACCACCAATGATAAATATGGAAATGTGCCAAAATTCATGGGGGGGATGAGTGGGAAGACTAACTCTCCACCAATGGATCGCTCCCTGGGACAGAGTAACACAGAGCAGTGATTTGTGCTGCCTTGCATTAGTCTAGATTGATCAAGCCATGCATGGCCACGCAAGGTGGTCTAGCATTGCTAGAAAAAATCTCACTTAGGTTTTGCGTCGCCCTTGCGCCCCCTTGCGTGGCACAAGGACAACACAAAACCTTGAATAAATATGGTCCCAAGTCTTTCAAATATAGAAAGAGTGAGCTCAGGCCATGCACAGAGAAGCACTGCCCACTCACATTATGCCAATTTCTTGCCTGGGTGTGCTTAGGGACTATTTTATATCCCAAAACTGTGCTGAATCATCACACATTTAATTCTCTATCTCGTAGATGCATTATATACAGAAGTCAATCTTTATTTTTTTACTTTTTGTAATTGCAGTAGGTGTTTTAAAATAATAAATACTCAGGACTCTTAATTCCAGCCAGACCTATTGGTTTTGCCAATGCTTTCTGTTTTCTCCCACCGGGGCACACTTTTGTATAAAAAAACAATTCTTTTTTTTTTGTGTCATTACAGCAGACTTTTTTCCATTACTTATTCAGGACTCTAAATTCGAGCCAGGCCTATTGGCTTTGCCAATGCTTTCTGTTTCTCCAACTAGGACTTACTTTCTTATAAAACATTCATTCAGTGTCTTTCAAATAAACCTACTTTTAAAGCCTAACTCACGACATTCTCATTAGGCCCAGAAGACCCAGATTGTGATGAGCTCAGCGAATGCATCTGCTGATAAAACAACTCGTCAGGTAATTAGACAGATGTCTCATTTCACCTTCAATAAATTGAAAAAAGGCGGGGAGGGAAAAGGGCTCCCCGATCCGGGGATGATTTATTGGCCACCTTTCACCCCGATGGGCTGCAGCCATTTGTCATCGGGAGAGTCCTTAACCTTCCGCTGCCAATCCGGATAGGCAGGTCCTGTTCCCCGCGCGTGCTGGCGCGTGCTGACCCTGCTCTTTCCCCTCGGAAGACCCAATAATGAGATGAGAGTCCGCGGAGCCAGCTCAGCTGTCTAAGGAACAAGGCGGCTGAGCAAGAGTGATATTCAAATTAAATCAACTGTCACTGGGAGGCAGCTAGGGGGCAGTGTGTCATCCTGTGTGTCTCCCTTCTATGTGTGTGTCATGCAGTGCATGGAGTGTGTCATGCAGTGCTTGAAATGGAAAAATAGAAGTGCGGGTACCCTGTATCAGAGTGCCTGCTTGTTTCTGAGAAGTGCCGGTACTCCCAAATTGAACATATTACGTCACTCTTGAGAAGAGCAGGTACTCTAGCTCAAAAAAAAAAAAGTGACGGTACTCAGTACTGGACAATACCGGCCCATTTAAAGCACTGGTGTCATGTTAGTGTTTCCTCTTCTCTTGGTTCCACCAATGACTATTGCCCACGGTTCCTGATACCTGGAGGCTAAGCAAGAAAAAAATCAAAGCTAGGCTTACCTGGAGGGGCATATATTGGCATAAAATGGTAACCTGACTCCTTGAAGTGAAGACCGCTTGTCTGCCTGATGTCAATGTTACATTCATGCGGCACGTGGTAATGTTCACTATAATGCAGGGTACAACTTTCAAAATGGCCTATATGTGCACTGAGAATCCAGGGCCACTGGAAATATGCAATTCTGCAGGTGTGTCATTTTTATGGATTTGCCCCATTTGCCCCATAATCCATCAATGTAAATATTTTAACAGAAATATAAAATCTAGCTGAACCTGATTAACAGTTAGCAAAAACACCCCACCACTTGTTGCCGAGCATGGGTAGGTGTATTGTGGTCCAAAGGCAGGTCAACTTTCAGTCGGTGATTGCTGTGTTTAGGTGTGAAAGGGACACTTATGATCTTAAACCTTAGCCCAAACAGTGTTCACATGTGTAGAAATGGCAAAATAGTGAAGTAATACTACTTCAAAATGCAGACAATTTAGCTTTCCTTTCTGCATAATTTAGCCAGCCCTGCTGCATAATTTGGCCATTGCCTGCCGCGTAAATTCCAATGCCACTTATTACATCTGGCAGCCACTGTTTGCAACCTATGGACTAATTCACGGCCATAGAGTTTTAGCTAATCGAACTATGGATTGTTATCTACTTTTTCCTTTCTGATAAACCGATACATTTAACGTTTCTTTTCAGTCTCATACCGCAGAAATTTAAGATGCAGTGCAAATTTAGCCAATTTTGTATTTTTTTTCCCTCTGGATGAAATTCCAGGGTTATAGCAGAATGTATGTGGCTTTCACCCTCATTTCCCATCACAAACTGACTAACCATGGCAAATTGACAAACTTTTGGTGCAAACCCAATTCATTCAGGTTTTTGTAGATGCGAAACACAGAGTTTATAGTGAATCAGCAGAGTGTGTCGGTTACGCATTTCGCAAAAAAAAAAAAAAGACTGCCAAAGATCAATACTTCTCTCTTGTCTGTGTTCAGCTGCAGGGTCATGAAAGTACCAGCTCTGTCGCCTCCCCTAGTCCCTTTCTCTTAGCAAGAATTTGCAATGCAATAGGTCTCGCATTTACGAGAGTTTGAGCTATTGGCATTGTAAATGACAATGCCTTTTATTTATGCGTTGTTTTTAAAACAGATACAAAAAGGCATTGTCAACTACAATGCCAATAGCTTAAACATTTGCAAATGCCAGACCTATTGCATTGCAAATGCGTTTTCCGCCTGTGCTATAAACATTTTTTTAAAGCGTTAGGAGAGAGCGTGTCCTGCCTGCAACAGCCCACAGGACAAAGCTATTTGAGAAAATAGTGCTTGGAGGCTGTAATTTAAGCCTACAGAGTAACAACACAAGCCACAGGAGGTGTCGCCGTGGGAGGTTACAAAACGAGACAAGGCAGTAGGTAGGAGGGACTGCTAAGCCTTTTGACCAACGAACAGCCACAGTTTACAGTGGACAATGACACAAGCCAAAGAAAAATATGAGCGGGGAGTAGGCAGAGATCCAATCCCTACCTGAATACAGCATGCCTCGCAGAGCGGCGCATGCGCTGCCCAGGCTCGACCTAAAAATTCAATTGTTTATTCGAGAGAAGAAGTTTGGAGATTGCACTTTGTTGTGACAGGCTTTATTCTCAGGACTCTGATGGCTGTCCAACTCGCAATATTTCAATAATTTTGCGCTTTCTTTAGGTGTGCTAAAGAATGTGTTACATTCCTGAAAAAACCTAGAGGCATATAAAATACCAGAGTACCAGATTTTTGTGTGCTGGTGCTTTTCGCCGAAACACACAAAGTCCCTGTGGGAACCATCAATATATCTGATGCTTTTTCCCTATTTTTGCAGAAAGCCCACCATAAAGCTCTAACAATTGATAATGCTCAGCTTTATGGCACAAAGTGTTTTACCGTGTTGTTTCTGGGCTTTTTCCTGTGTGATCAGGCATTCGAAGGGCCAAAGAGATTTTTTTGTGCACATTTGAAAATAATACAAATGTTGAGCAGACAAGATTGGGATCTAGTTATCCTTACAATGATGCTCCCATCTCATACAACTCCGGAACCTTAACATTCTATGACAATGCCAATGTAAGTGAACATACATTATTTGACAAGGTCAACAAACTCACTCTCACAATGGAGGCACATGCCTTAGGAAGTTTGATGGAAGGCCTGCCTGTCCAACCCACTTTTTAAAGGGGCTCATCCGGGAAGTAGTAAGGCTATTGGAACTATGTAGGGGGACGTAACTTGCATAATTCAGTGTAGCGTAATCACACCAAATTACCGGAGAATTCTGTGAGATTACACTGGATTACGCAAGAAGAGTAATTCTGCATTTAGCTCAATTTTTTTGTGCAAAAATGCCTCCTCGCATCTAAAAAGGGCTCAAGACTGTATTTTGCACTGAGAAATAGTGCTAACTGCATTCAAACACAAATAGTGGGTGCGAGCAGCCGCTCGCACTTGCTAAATATATTCTTGGGATAGGGTTTTCTGCCAATCTCTGCACAGCATTTAGTGCTATTTGCTTAGGGTAAAATGCACCCTCTAATCCAAAATGGCGCAAGAATGTATTCTGTGTGAAGAAATAGAGCTAAATGCAGAAGAACACAAATAGCGAGCGGTCGTTAATTGTGCTCTCGAGGTAGGATTCACCCTTGCCGATTCCTCATAATTATGCAAGCAGGAGTGTTTGCGTAATTATTGGTGATTCCACCTCAAAGAGTTATGCAGAATTACCTAAACTGCTCCGATTACTTTGGCGTGATTGAAACTAACCCCGGGCCTAGAATTAAGTGATTCTATGGCCGCAGCATTTACCGCATAGTTATGGATTTCCTTATTTTGCCACATAATCCAACATCTGATACATAAATTGCAGACTTTAACAAAAAAACTGTTCCCCTCGCAGTGGAAGGCCCTTCACAAAAGTTGACTAGTCATCTTTCCATTGCTTATTGCTGTTTTTGGTTGTTAAACTGGCAATAATGAAATGAAAGCTTTGCACAGACAGTGTTACCATGAGCAAAAATGTCAAAATATTGATGTAATACTATCACAAAATGTGCCACATTACGCTGCATAGCTGCCCCTTTTCTTGCCGCATAATTTAGTCAACCTTGCTACAGAATTTGTTCCTCTTCTGCCATATAATTACAGTGGATTTGAACATATTTAACAAAGGGTTATGAAAAATGTTTTTGGAAGATAAGTCCCACACTTTAATGCACATTCTAGGAAAATATAGGAGGTAAAGAAAATCAATATTTGTAACATATTCTCGAGGGTTTATGAAACAGGATGAGGTCGGATCTTTGGATCAGAGAAGCATATACGGGGAAGGGTTGTCTTCCAAAGCTTTGTTGTTTTAAGCCTTCTCTGCCTAGAAAGGCTGCTCCCTCCTTGAACAAAGAGACTCGCCTGTAAGTATTTCCCTGAGGACTAGAGGTAAACACGGCAGAGTGTGAGATTATTAACACCAACGCAGGCAAGGCTCTTAAAATGCAGATGAGAATACCGGGTATTAACATAATAACATCCCTCAGCTAATCCGTGACCACATTCTGCAAGTCCCTGAAATGCGCTGCAAAGTCCACACTGCCGATCTTGACGATCTACTAACATTGGGTGACCAATCACTGTGATTATCCTGCTAGAACATTTGTTAAAAAAATAAAATAAAATAAATAAAAAAAATTCATTATAGAAAAATTTATGATGCTTTCAGTTTGGCTTAAGACTTCACAAACTACCAAATAATATGAAAACACACAGAGGCATATGTACAAGCCCCTATCCCCACGGGAATGTCCCTTTTTGTGACGTTCCTGTGGCGATAGGGCCTTGCCTTATGTACAAGACAGCGTTAAGCGATTTAACGTGGCTTACCGCTGCCTTGTACATAAGGCACCCTTTCACACTATGTTTAGCGTGAAAGAGGTATGCAGTGGGTGTTGTGGTGGGCGTTCCATGGCAACACCCATTCTATTTGATGCTGCCACCTATGTACAAGGGTGGCCTACATAGGAGGCAGCACCAACATTAAGACCTGGAAAACCCTGGTCTTAAGTTGGCGAAACGAGGAGAAATGCATTATTTCTCCTCGTTTTTACTTATTCCATGTGTGCTGCATTGTGCAGTACACATGGAAAAAGCAAAATGCCATGGTTTGTTTATTTACAGGAAGGTGTCCCTTCCTGTATATAAACAAACCTTTTTAAAAATTCCATTTTGTAACTTTCATGTGGGCTGCATGATGCAGCACACATGAAAGTTTCAAAATGGCATTTTAGGATTGTTCATGTGCAGGAAGGGACACCTTCCTACACATAAACAATCCTCCCCTGCACACAGACACCCTTGCACTCTGGTGCCTGCGCTGGCGCCAAGTTGTGAAACCACATCCTTGTAGATATGGTGCAGCCTTATGTTTCCGAAGTGGCGGAGCGTGTCGTTAAGCCCAGGAGGCTAACGACACCGACGCCACTTCTATTGTACATACCCCCCACAGTTTTCAAATATTTCTTTAAAACCCGCACATTTGTCTCAGACTGGTAATATTTTACAGAATCCAAAGAGGAGCGTCAATCACCCACATTTTAAGACTGACCTCTTATCAAAGGGACTGAGCCAAGTGCCTTTCATTTCTACAGCAGTGGCGTAAAATCATATCACATTTCACATGAAAATCATTCAACCAGAAACTCTGGCTCCTAGGTCAAAACACTTTTAAAGATTATTTCTGCAGTGTCATTCCATCGCAAGCCACGTTGCAGATTAAAATGCCAGGTCACAAAGCAAAATAAATAAAAAAATTGTTTAACAAAACTTCTTCAGAAATAATTACAGTTGATATAATACTATTCTAATTGATTATTTAAATGTAACCATATTCACAAGATACATTTCCATCCTAAAAAAGGGAATATTTGCTTTCAATGCTTGCAAGTTCATAGTTTTCATAATAAAGCTGAAAAGCGAAATTCAAAAATATCGAGAGGAAAAAAGAAGTACTGAAAACCATAGTCCTGTAAAACTGCGCGGTGGACCTTGGAAGGTTAAAAAACATTGCAGGTTCTTCTACTTGCAGTGCAGAACATGATATTTGCATAAACTGATGCAGGAATTAGGAGGGAACACATATGTGCAAAAACTAGAACCAACTTTGGGGTATATTCACATGAACCTGTGATAGCTGCAGCAAGAGTAGCTTAACGCAACTCTCAACATCGCAGCCTATCGCGGGAAAATTACGCCTGCCAACCAAGTATTCACAACGCGGCGGTACCATGTGATAGTCACTAGATAACGCGTCAAATGTCAGCAACAGGATGAGTAACGACCAGGGACTGGAGGGACGGGGGGAAGATGGGCACAAAGGCACACATGCACAATTACGTGTAGCACACTGCACACCCACAATGATCGTGGAACATGCCCCTGATAGCCTTGGCACACTACAGCACACATAGAAACACCAAGTAGGCCCCCGTCCACAAAGTGCACAAAGGGGCCCCCCTCCCTATCACCAATATCACAACCTACCCATGCACATTTGCTGAATACAGCAAAGCAGCGGCTCTGTGAGCCACACTGACTATGCAAGTGACACTGCATGCCCGATAGCATAGCAGGAGCCAAAAAACATGACATGGTCCACGAATCGACATGGAAGTGGCCCAGTGCGGATCACATCCGTAAAGGAGCAGGTCACACTCTGACATATCCACGTGTACCCACAACCCATGCCATACAATACACGCAGCAGACGAACAATGCACCAGGCCACAAAATCTGTCCGAGAGCACATTTGACCCAAGTCAAAAAGAATTCAGCCCCCTGAAAAGCACGCAATTCAAAGGCACCCCGCCTCAAAGGGAGAAGGGTACACGAAATCAGAGCTGCAGGGGCAACTCCCCCACAATGCAGCTCACATACATAGTAATCACAGAACATCAGCAATGACGGCAATGTGGTACAAAGTGCAACACCAAAACCACAGGACAGAGCTCACAACAGGTTCCGCTTGTACGTATTAACTGTCCGCTCACATCTGGCATTACCTGACACTGTGTGATGATAATGTACGGGTACTACCACACATCCGTCATGTAGTCGAAAAACACACTGACTGCCATCAAATAGCCAGCTCCACCAAAACAGTCACAATGTACATTGGCATGCAGCCTGAATGTAAACATCTGCAAATCTTCAACATACATGTGAAACTCTGTTAACCTGCATCTCCCCTTTACATTGCAGAGGGACAAACAACACCCCCTGCAGAGCACACCACACTTCTCATCATTGATAATGAAGAGGACAACCTTCACATATGTCAAGACACCCTCCAACGGATATTGGACAGCCTCCGCACCCCATCCCCAGGAGCAGGGCAGGCCAGCTGCCTCGAGGTGACCCCACCACCTGCACAGACCACACAGCAGGAAAAAAACACACCACCACGGCTGTCTCCCAGGACCCCCCCCGACCAATACATGGAATTCCAACAGCGTATGTGGGGTTGCCAGGTGGAGTTGGCTGAACAGCTGCGGGTGGGTTTCGAGCTCATGGCAGCCAAACTCGATGTCATACATGGGTGTCTGAGTCCCATCAGGGACCACATACAGTCCCTATCGGACACCCCCTGTTCGCACCATGCTCCACCACAGACCTTGGCTGACCTCGCTGGGGCCATTAATCTGATACAAGAACTGTCTGGTCAGACAGGCACTAGCGATAACAGCACAGAGTTGCCACAGATGCAGAGGTCAATGGAGACCATGGAGCAGATGCAGGCTGGATGTCTGGCTGCCACGGCTAGACACCAGTGAGTAGTAGCTGGGAACTTCAATGCCCTACAGTTCATCATCTTGCCATTGCGGCCACTGAGCCTGTCCCAGATGACTGAAGCGGGAACATCGACACACCCAGCTCCGACCCCTGATGTATCAGTGGCACACAGTGATGCAGCCCCATCACCTTCGCAGTCTGATGTGTCAGTGGCACACAGTGATGCAGCCATTACCCCGCCACACACACCGGACACAGAACCCGTATCAGGGGAGTAAGATGGGGATGGTAATTACTGTGTGAGGAAGGAGGTAGCAGCATCCATCTCCACCCTACGGACTGTCCCTGCCTGGTTCTGACCTATGCATCATGCCCTGGGACAATACCTCCCACTGACCCGCGGAACACTCTGCGACATCAACCCGGACCCCGACACGGACTGCCATATCTTCACTGCTGGACAATCACACAGCAATCCTGCTGCAGACTGCACTCCCCCTCTTCCTAATCACTTTTTAATCCCCAAAGGACTCTGGTTGGCCCATCACTGGGCTTCCATGTGATGTGGGCTTGTATGGCCATGTACAGTTTCAGCTCTGTCAATCACCTGAATGTGAATAAAAAATTCTAAATAACACATGTGTCATGACTATGTTCATGGAAGTATGGCTGGATATAGGGACTATGATTGCACATGAATGTACACCCTGGTAACTGACATCTATGCACATGTGTGTCCCTGAGACACATGGCCAATTGAATGACTGTGAAGGTGAGTACTAGCTGTGTCCCCATTGCACATCAACAACAATCTCACAACCCCCCAACGTAGGCACACGTCCATGTATTGAAAAGGGCTGTGTGTAGGAATTACCAAATCAGTAGCAGGCCAGAAGTGGTGGCCTACATCACGTGACAACTGAACTTCACGTCGCATACCTACCCACACACATCTGTGTGGACACGTCCTGTTACAATTCATAACATTGCTCCACATGGTCTGAGTTTAGACACCATACTCACATTGCTGAAGTCACCTAAGGTCACAGGTCAGCCAGCAACTATCCCAAAACAATGTCTGGCTCACAGAGGTGAAGCTTGCAAAAGGGAGCCACCCCCATTGTACATCCATCAGTCAGTTGATCCCTGTGTAGGGACGATGCTCAATGTGGCACACGAGTGGACAATCTAATCAACACTCATCACAGTTAGACACCAGTGGAGTTGCATAGACTTTATTGTTATGTGCGTGTCAGTACAGACGAGGCAATGGCCACAACAGGCAGGGACATGCTTAAGACACTTACACGCAGCATGGGAACATGTAGAGGTTCAGAAAATGGTGCTGGACGAGTCATGTATTGTTTGGCGTCTGCCCATTGCCCCCTGTGAGGGGGCACGACTCACTGCCCATGGGATCTGCATAGTGCTCTGCCACCGGAGTGCGCCGATTGTCTGCTCTGCTGACAGTGATCAGGTGAAAGTGTCCGACAGGTTCACATGTCGTGCTGCATTGCCATGTGTACTCTCCCCCAGCAGTATGTCCGAATTGGTAACGTTGCCAAATGACGCTGTGTTGCTCCGACCATGGACCTGCATCACCTTGCAGGTCCATGGTCTGAGTGTACACACGTGTTCACATGCGTAGTTCCATGCACATGCATCCAGAGTCCTGACAAAAGCAGGCATATCCTCTGTTGCGGTGGGATATGTGAGCATTCCCCACAATGCAACAAGTTGTTGGGACCTGTGCTGTGGGTGACATTCTGATGTGGCTGCAGGAACGTAGTTACTCGTCCATGAATGCCCGTGCAGCTTCATACGCAATGTGTTCCAATAGTACGTCGTTGACGTGTTCAAGGAACACCAGGGTGAGCCAATCCATTAACTGGTCCAGGCAGGTGTGCTCAGCTCACGCCATTTCACCAATCCGCAACACAGCCCAATAGGGGAGCGCCTCGATGTGGTCACTGCACACGAGGAATTGTGCAATCTCCCATGCACAACTGCCAATACATATGCAGTATGTCAAGGCATCCCATGCACGGCTGTATTGGTTACATTCCTGTTCGTGATCCAACAGGGGGCGCAGACACAAGTCATACTTCAATTCATCTACGGTTGTGTTGGATAGGCAGACATCCATGGGACACTCGAATGTGCATGTTCGGCAGTGGAACCAGGGCTGGACGCAGGTGACGTAGGCAAGGCGGAAGCTCAGCCGGTAACTGATCCGCAGCACTGCCAGTGGCAGTGCACCCAGTAAATGCAGCATACGTGCACAGTACTGTTCCACGTGACAGGGGTTGTGCATGTGCCCAGGATGGCCTGCCATTGCGTTGGTGCGTCTCGTGGAACTGGCACTCTTCTGAACTGCAGCAGTTGTGTGTAGGATATGCCACAGCTCTGAGCAATGATTCGAATGTGTGTGCAACATTGGGGCGAATGGGTTGCTGTTTCTGTGAGTGTCAAGGGCATTCCATGCGGGGGTACCTCAGGCAGGGGCTTCTGTGTGTGGGGTGTGGATAAGTTGGATAGTTCATTTGCGCAATGCGTGGTGTGGGAGTCATCCCCATCTGCCATGTCATCCTTCTCAGGGTGTTCCAGCCGTGTTCTGGACCAAGGTCAGAGGTGCAGGTGTCCTTCCGCCTTCTGCATTGGAACAAAGGAGCTTTCATCCCTAATGTTGGTCTGTCTACTACTGGTCATTGAGAATGTTGCAGAGTGATGTTGTCGCTGCTTTTTGCTTGGGAACGCGTACTGTGCATCTCATTAGCGATAGTTACCGGGGTCATCCGTGACATTGTTTGTTGCGGATGCTAATGACGTGAAAGTGATGCTGTAGGCTGTCTGCACTGGCTTGTGAATGGGGCAGTAAATTTATCACGACTTTGGCTACGCTAAAGTGCAGTTAAATCGGAGATAGCTCCTTGAGAATATGGCCCTTTGAGTTCTATTCCTGGAGAAAACCTAAAATGTTCTTTTCCTTGACTGTGCCGTGTTCAAGTGGAACCTATGAGACAAGCGTCACGGACCATAACTACAGTAGCAGACTCTTGGGGTGCACGGACTTATGTCTGCCACTGCGAAGCACCAGAGGGGATGGACGTAGGGCAGAAGGTCTAACATGGTCTAAAAGAGAATGAGGTCATTTAAGGACTCTGAGAGGTGTGTCTGGCTCTACGACTGAACTCCCTTCCCTGGTTGACTCAATGTCAACTTTCAAAGTTTCAAGAGAGGTAATGGAGTATGGCAGCCATGGTCCTTGTCAGAAAGTAAAACAAATGAATCAGTTATTGGCCTCCTTCCTTACTTCCTCCCTTGTGCCTTGCCTTCCCTTCCCTCCTCTCTTTTATTTAAGGTTTTTGTATAGTACTGCAAATCACTGGTTGCAGCCTCAGAATGCTTTAGGTCTTCCCTCAGTATGACTGCTGAACAAAGAAATACAAAGCTGACAGCAGAAGCCAAAAATGTTACCAAATTTACTAATAACATGATTAAAATGAATTAGAGAGACCTCCTGGGGGGAAAGCTAATCTTAGGTGTCTGACTCGCATCCCTGGATCAAAGACCTACACCAGGTGGCCGGCTAAGTGGAAGGCTAGCTCTTAAGCTGACTGAACGGGTAGACTTTCCTCCCTGTCCTACATCTGAAAGAGTACATTTCCAGTCTTAGATACACTGGGAGCGAGAACTATTGCTCTGATCTTTGCATGAGATGGGCCTACCTCAAATTTTGCTGTAGAGGAATGGCCAGATGGACAACAAGTCATGGTGTATAGCTCCATGGATTCTAAGTGGAAAGTGGGTGAGGGGTGAACACCACGACCAAGCAGTCAGGTGATCTCCTGTGTAAACATGTATGGTCATTCATTCCATGACTTAACAATGGATGATCCTGTTACACTGGATTTCAGAGCTCATTCCCATGACCAGCCTTTGGTCCCATAGACCTCCTGGTACAATAAGAATTGCCAGGTCTGTGACCCTTAGCAATGCTCCTCCTAAACTAAAACTCTTCCAAAACCCTTTTGGTGTTTGGCAAAGAGTTCCTTGTTCCACCCAATCACAACTTGCGATTCAGCTGACTTTTAGTATTCACTGCATAAATCACTCAAACAGGACCTCTGATTGTCTTGCTCTTTCTTGTGCGCACTGTTTGCTGTTGGTAAAAAATGCTTTGGTGTTGAAGAAGTGATACATGGATCAAATGCTTTGGTGTGCAGGACCAATATTTATGAAACAACACCCTAGATTAGAGTCTTTTCAAAATCTTTGGTTGGATGAGAATGAAAATGTCTTGTATGTTAGTCTATGGGCTGTTTTTCATGTGTTGATAGAATGGAATTAAATTAAAATGGGGTCTGATATTCAGTCCTACTAAGCAGATAGGCTACATAAATGCTGCTTGGAGGTGTGAGAAACTACTGTTCTTCTAGGGAAAACTGCTGTACTTCAATTGGGACATTTACAACATTACCCTGCAAGGCAGGTATAATTTGAATGGGACTGAGCCAGACTTCTCAGTACTGCTACTGTAGCAATCATTCTTAGCATGGAAGTACCATCCCTTCTTAGCATGATGGCTAGATGTTCACTGAGGCACAAATTGCACATGTTAGTTGGCCTCTTGTATGTGAGTGAGCCCATGCGGCTTATTTTCAGCAAGACTACAATTCATTTATTGGCACAGTCCCTGCATGTCACTGCAGTGCTACTGCAGTTTTATAGAGTTCCAGTTCCACCCAGGTACATTTCCAGATCTACCCAGCATGAACATCGTTTTTTACAGGGCAGTTTCAGAACTTCTGTGAAGGATTGCTATACTTAGTATGGCATCACGACCACGGCTCAGCAGTGCTGCTACAATTCAATTGGGACATTCCTGCCACTTTTTATACATAGGGTATACATGCAATGGCAAATGCCAGTTGTTACTTTCAGCAGGCGTTGCTGGGGGTGTAGGTGGGGGTGGATGGGAATTTGGGGCAATCTGTCGCTGGCGGCACTTTTTTGGGAGCAGTGACGAGCCCTCGTTGTCGCCTCCCCGCTCATCGTCATCCGTCACCACCCCCCGCTCGTCTACGATCCCCCCGCTCTTACCTCCACCATCCGTCCCTAGGCCCTAGGTGGCAAACTCTGGGATCGTCCCAGGCGGCAAATTCTCTAGCTACTCCAATGCAATACTTTGCAGGTAATTACTTCGGGAGCCATTAAATTGTTGTCATTCCATCTGGAGTCCCGTTGCATCACATCAGGGCTACTTAACTAGACACTCCTGAACCCTGAAAAACCCTTACACGTGACATTTCCAGAAAAAAAATCAGGAAAACTGTGCTTTGTGCAGTTTCTGAGCCACACTCCTGGAAATGTTTATGAATTCCGAAAAGTGCTAAATCTGCACCTAACATGGGCATACTCCTGGTGGTGCAAGTTTACTACTAAGTTTGTGAGTTGGACCTTGAGTCTATTTTAGCCAGCGCTAAGATCGGTGACTACATGGTCTGTGACTACTACTGTTAGTGTCTCGTTGGTATGTGGGACAGTGGTGGGTTTTATCAGTGGAAATGAAGGAAAAATAAAATGATAATAACTGGATGTTATTATCATTGTATTTGTTCCTGTGTCTTTGCGAAGCGGGTGAAGCTGCTCGATTCTCAGAGCAGGGGAAGGAGTGGTGGCACTCTGTAAAGTATGTATGAATGTCTGACCAAATAGTCATGTGCACTTTGCATGTTCTCCATGCAGGCTGCATTACATTCTGCATGAAGAATAAGCCCAGGCCCCCATTCCCCATCTGAGCGCTGAACCATGGCACTCAAACTAATCACAACGCTGCACTGGAGCATTGTGATGGGTCAGGGGAGCCTGGCTGCTTCCTCTTCCGGCTGCATCTAAGGGACGATGACGAGGGACGACGCGGAGAGACACGAGGAGGTACGTTTTCTTTTTTCTACCTACCTCTTCCTCCCCTGCCCGCTCACCACCCCCGGTCTTTGCCAGCCGCTACTGATGTTCGATTCTGTAAAATGTACCTATAGAAAAAGAGCGAGATGAGTAATGAGCAATTGGAATCACCTTACCTTCAGAAAAGAATCCAGGGACCCATTTTCCATGAATTCGGTGATAATCATAACAGGTTTACCTGAAAAACAGAAATCCCAACATCAATTATCAGCTGCCATGTCCTTCTGGTATCTCAGGGAAATCCAGACAGTTATATGGGTGAAATCACAGACGTGCCACATAACATCAAATGTGGGAAATGTATAATTCAGGACAGTTTGCAGAAAATGAGTCAATTTTGTACATTTTAGAAGGTGCACTGCATTTTCTACATGTAAAAGAGAAAACATTTATGACGCCAAATGACGAGGAAAATCTGACGCAACATGGCTCTACCTCGCATGATGTTTCCATCTTTATTGTAGGCAATGCTTTTGTACAATTCAGATCCAGCACAATACAAATTAGTCACAGCCCTCTCCAATTTTAAAGATGTGTGAACATAAATATTTAACTAACACTTTTTTGATTTTTCATAAAATTGACCGAAATTCCTTTAATTCCCCAATTGATACAGCCGTTTTCTCCTGGCTAATAATTTCGAAATCAGTATATCTTCTCCAGGGAGTTGACTATACTGGTATGACGTTACAACGCATGCTGTTACAACGCATGCTGTTACAACGAAAGTTTTACAACGCAAGTGCATTGACAACGCAGGACATTACAACGCAAGTCTTTACATCGACTTCCACTAGATGGCGTGCTAACATTAAAAAAGTGTAATTTACTATTCCAACTCCAGTCCACGTAACAGTAGGGAAGGTGTTGGGATAGTAAACTACACTATTTTTAATGTTAGCACGCCATCTAGTGCAAGTCGATGTAAAGACTTGCATTGTAATGTCCTGCGTTGTCAATGCACTCGCGTTGTAACAGTTTCGTTGTAATGGTAGTGCGTTGTAAAAGTTGCGTTGTAAAGGTTGTTCCCCTGATCGGACATGTAAACACAATAGTTACCTTTACCTTATCCCTAGATACCCATATCACCGTCCATTAAGTTAATTGTTATTTCTCATCAATTACAATAGCTCATACAAATAATATATTTCACCCTTATTCTGATATACTCAAAACTAGAATAGCTCATATATGAAATGATAAATGTATGACATGGGCACCTAAGAGTAATTATTGTGTTTATTTGTCAGATTAATATAGCAGAGCCGCTGAATAAGAGACACAGCATTTTACTATCACCCTTCTTGCACCCTCTGCAACATCCCTCTCACACCAATAGGAAAAAACACGGAGGCATAGCTACAAGCCCCTAACGCAACAGGAGCGTCGCTTTTTCTGATGTTCTGCTAGCATTGCTCCATACCCTATATTTACAAGTTAGTGTTAAGCCACTTAACGTGGCTCAACGCCACCTTGTAAATATGCCTCTTTTAGCAGCAGTCCGCTGCGGCAAAGGAGTAGCCAATGGGTGTTGCAGTGGGTGTTCCACTGCAACACTAGTTGCTTTTTGATGCTGCCCTATATTTACAAGGATGGGGCAGCGGCCCTATATTTACAAGGATGGGGCAGCGGCCCTATATTTACAAGGATGGGGCAGCGGCAAAAACTTATGCCAGGTAAAATCTGGTTTTAGGATGGCGATACAAGGAGAAATGATTAATTTCTCTTCGTGTTTTGCTCTTTCTATGTGTGCTGCATTCTACAGCACACCTAGAAACAGCAAATCGCCGTTAAAAACTTTTGTGCAGTAAGGTGTCCCTTCCTGCACATAAACAATCGCCCCTGCTGCGCAGGCACCCTTGCAACACGGCGCAAGGGTGTCGGCGCTGGCACTAGAGGAAACACTAGGGTGCACTGTATTTTTGTAAATACGGCCCATCCCTGTGTTTTGAAAATGTCAGAGTGCTGCGTTGCCACATTTGGCGTTACACCGCGCTCCGAAAGTGCCCTCCACAACCATTCTAAGAAGTTTCTTCAAGCTTCTGGCCTGACATTCAAAAACACACCTGGAGTCCTGCTACCCTCCCTGCCCATCCTTGATAATCCCCTCCCTGATCCTGTATGTCTATAAAACCCCAATAGATGGAGTCCTGACACTCTACCTCACCACCGTCTGAGGATTCTCTTCACCTCCCCAGGCAACTGCTGTGCTGTCTGCATTCAATATAGCAGTAGAAAGCATGGATGCCGTGCAACTGGCTGAGGTGTCCCAGAATCGATGGAAGTTCCTATGACCCGCGGGTATGTGGAGACCCAAACCCCAATAGATGGGAGTCCTGACACTCTACCTCACCACCGTCTGAGGATTCTCTCCCCCTCCCCAGGCAACTGCTGTGCTGTCTGCATTCAATATGGCAGTAGAAAGCATGGACGCCGTGCAACTGGCTGAGGTGTCCCAGAACCGATGGAAGTTCCTATGACCCGCGGGTATGTGGAGACCCAAACCCCAATAGATGGAGTCCTGACACTCTACCTCACCACCGTCTGAGGATTCTCTCCCCCTCCCCAGGCAACTGCTGTGCTGTCTGCATTCAATATGGCAGTAGAAAGCATGGACGCCGTGCAACTGGCTGAGGTGTCCCAGAACCGATGGAAGTTCCTATGACCCGCGGGTATGTGGAGACCCATGGCTGAGTGGAGGAATGGTGGTTCTGGTGAAAGATACGCATCTTCATTTGACTGCTTCCCTTAGGTCTTCAGAGTCCGAAAGAGGGGAAGTGGAGACTGGGAAATTATTTTCCATTCCATCGTTTTGCTGGGGTCTAACTTGGCATAAGTGAGATAAGACGTGGGAAATGAGTGCTTCCATTAGTGATGTCTCATCAGTGAAAAACAACTTCTGTTTTTCACTGCTTTAAGGATACAGCAGTGAATTACCGGATTTTAAATGATGTATTCACACACAACCAATGGAATGGTAAGGAGTGCCAGCAAAGCGGTTGTCCTCCGCTGAAGGGTTCAGAGTGGCATCATGGACAAGAGCGAAGGCCGCGTTGTCCATCATATTGTTCAAAACCCCCAGTTTGAAAAAAATGCCCGTGCTGTTTTGAATGTGACCAGTCCCCTTCTCCCTTGCAGCCACCTCCCAGAATGTCCTCATTAACAACCAAACGAGGGGGGGGGGGGGGGGAGCATGAATTTATTAAGCATAGAAAGTATAATCCAATGTTTGAAAATCAGGTAAGATACACATATTTGTTATCAAGTTCATTCTTTCATGCATTAATTATTAAATATTTTGTGCAATTCCAAGAGCGCTTTCTTTGTGGAAGCGCATAAAGACAGCTTCAATTTTACCAAAAATTAATAATAAAAAATTATATATATATATATATCAAACAAGCACAGTTCGCTGGTCTCCCTGCCGCTTTACGGTGGCGGGCTCAAGCGAGGTAGCGATCCTCCAACATTTACAAAAACGCCTTTTCGTATCCAAAAAGCAGTCTTGAGCCCAGCTCCATATGCGTGAAATCTTTATTCAAAAAATGGCAAACACCGTCGGGCGTTTGTTTGCCATTTTTTGAATAAAGATTTCACGCATATGGAGCTGGGCTCAAGACTGCTTTTTGGATACGAAAAGGCGTTTTTGTATATATATATATTCAGGAGATCTCGTTCAGACCTCTTAATCCACAAGTCTGTTCAATTTTTTGCTATCCCCTGCACCCTCCCCTCCCCCCCAGCAAACTGAACGGGGCACTGGATCAACCCAGTTCATCCATTGGCTGCCTTGCACTGTGAGTGCTAGTATTTTTCCTGATTACATGTTCACATCTGCGTGAAAAGCAGTGCAAGTGCCAGAGCTTGTGAGCCTGGCTTGCTGCCTGACTTCTTTATTTTTATATTTTTGCACCCTGCATATGTCTAAGGAAACAAATCCATAGAAAAAGCATAGCAAACAATACGTGCTTGACAATGCTTGTTGTTAACAGTTATATGTTGCAGGTTTCGGTTAAGACTGTATAACGGAGTCGGAGTACTGTTTTGATCTTTATCTCCGCTATTATTTATAAAAATTAGTATCTTCCCTTAAGGGGTTATGCTTTATTGCTGCAGTAAGTGCGAGGCCCCTTTGTTTTTTGAGAAGCAAGCTGTGAAATTGTTTTTTTCGGTACTATTGTATAGTGAAAGTAGGTCACATTTTCACTGCTGTATTATCAGGATACTGAACAGCTGCATTTTGGAAAGATTATTTAAATGACTCTTTATAGGTCCCCTGCCTAACAAAAGCTACCACTGAAGTTCTTAATCCTTACCTCTCCATGAACTAGGGTCTGTGTTTACTGATCTCAGCCCAAGCTCAGGGAACTGTGCACTTATTATTCTCAGTCTTCGATATTTATAAAACCATTCTGACCAATATTGGCCTCTAGTTGACAAAGATCAACCCTAATGTTCTTTGGATCACTGAGTAATTATGTTAATTTAATCTGCAGCGCGGCGCGTGGCACCTGCTTGGACTTGGACAGGCCCCTCGGCGGCTGGGAAGCGGCCATCTTAATTCTGAGCTCATTTGTCATGGGGCTGTTGTAAAGGCTCTTTAATGGACTATGCCTGACATTTTGGGCAGTGGGGTCAGTCAAGTCACATTCACGGTGACCTCTGTCACCAATGACCTTCTATGGTGCTGTGGGTTTCACAATGAAACCCCAGCCCTTGGGGCTTTGGTAGGAACCCCTATGACAGGAGGGAAATGGTTATTTATAACAAGGAAACGGGCATGCGCAATTTCCTGTCACACAAAGTGCCTGTCGGCCTCTCTGTGGTGTTTGAATCTTACCCCCGTGCTAACAATACGCGTAGATGTTCCGAGCTCCTTCATAGCAATGGTTCACTTTCCTCTATTTTTGCAGTGTCCACTTTTACCTTTTTTTCGCTGTGCCCCTTCCCCCTCTCTCTCTCTTCAATTTCACCTTTGGCAGCTATTTCTCTCATTTCGTCTTGTATGCCATTCTGTCCATCAAACGTTGTGCACTATTACTCGATTACTTACTCCCACCTAGATTGGCCGAGTCCCTCTAGCCCTGGCTCTCTCACTTTATGCCACCCTGTCCAGACCCACCATTCCGCCTCTGTCTTTGAGTCACACCACTCTTGCTGGTTCTGGGCCTGCTGTGCCTGCAGAATAGTACAAATAATTCAAGGTGCTTTCTGCAACTGTTTTGAAATTGCATTAGCTCTTGTTATATTTTTTGGTGGCAGATTATGTTTTTGGACTTCGGCTGTTGGTTTTATTTAACCAATGTTTATGAATGTTCCAGTGTGTGTACAAATAAATAGAGATGTAGATGAATTTCGACAGATAACTTTCTGTCGCAATCCCTTCTCCTATTTTTCACTCCCCCCTCTCTATTTGCCCTTCATTCCACTTGCCTACCAGTGCAACATTTTAGTCAACTCAGAATCAGGAGACGGTGCTTAATTTGTAAAAAAAAAAAAAACATAAACCCAGGGCCTCAAAGGTTTGCACAACGTTTTGCTTGCGAGTTCACTGCTTGTGTTGACAAATGCCGAATACAACGGCTGTATTCTTTTGATTCTGCTTCATGCCTTCATCTTCCATCACCTTACACCTCTTTGCAAGGTCTCTCACTCTTTAAATTCTTATTCTTCACCGATTCCTCCCTTTGTCGCTGTTTTCCTGTTTTCGTTTTTCTCCTTTTCAGCCATTCTCTTTCTTAAAGTGGGTCATAAGCGAATGATGATAAATCATATTCTGTCCCCCAAAATGCGTTCTTGTACCCACCAACAGCAACTACAGACACACTTTAAGCACTGGTGCTAGGATTTGTACCACACAAGGGAAAGGGAGAGCATTTCCACCCCTAGAAACGAAGCCTTTTTTCAACAGGGGTGGCGCCTCCGTAATGGTGAAGGAGCGTCGCCCCACTGCCCAGAACCAACGGATGATAAATAAAATGAAATAACACAACATTCATATAATTTTTAGGTCTCGCCTGACCCAGCGCATGCGCTGGTCTGGCGAGACTTATTGAGAGGGCTCCAAAAAGTGCTACCAGGCCAGCCTAGAGCCACAGTGCATGTGCGCGGGCGCGTGCGCCGCGCTTTACTGCCATTACTTTCACTTTTGCGGCCGCACGGCCGCTTTGATGTTTGATCGTGATCGCGATCACTTTCACTTTTGCGGCCGCACGGCCACTTTGCATAGCCAATAGGTCTCGCTTTTGGGACCTTATAAGTATTTAGTTATGCAACTGTTGCATGGCTAAACACTTATAAGGTCCCAAATGCGAGACCTATTGGCTATACCAATGCTTGTTTTATATTGCTGTCTGACATTGCAATAAGTATTAGGTGAGGTAGGTCTGGGCCGGGCATGGCAGGGAGGAGGAGTAGTTTGCTCTTGAAGTGCGCATGTCAGTTTGGCCGGCTGTCCTAGGCTGGCCAAACAGACAGGCTCAGTTATGTTTCTCCAACCCAGCTGTTTTGCACAGGAGGGTTGAAGAAAAACCACAGGCTCTATCTGAGTGACAAACGAGGCTTCTCAGACCAGTCCTGGTGCTACTCTGATGTTTGAGAGCAGCGTCTGGATTGGGTGGGGAGCCTGTGCTTTGATGCTCATCCACTTCCGGACGGACGAGAGCAGCAATGAGCGGGAGCAGAGCGGCTGGTATTTTTTATTTTCATTTATTTCCCCACAAGCTCCCCATTCTCCCCTCGGCTGCCCTACCTTTTTTAATAGGCGGTGACTGCCACTGCTTTTCAAACTTCAAATAGCAGTCTGACGCCGGGCTGAGAGCGCCCTTGATGGCCGTCTAGATGAGGCTTGCTGTTGAATGAGCACTGGGTGCTTGCCTTCTGGTGACAATAGTTTCTTCTACCTTCCCTTGCTGTCTGCAGGGATGATGTAAAGATCTTAAACCTCTGTTTTCGTGAGACTAATCTGGCCCCACATGCTCACGGCTCACAAGGATATCGACTGGTCTCTGTGCCAGAACCGGCCATCTCTTTCCCTCTCTTATGCTCTTATTGGCCTGTGATAGATATCTTGTTCTCTTTGTCACATTCTGTCTGTTGACATCAGTGTCACAAAGTTAAGTAGTTGCAGCTAGGGGTATCAGCTGCTGTCCCTGGCTTGCCCTTTGCTACTACTGTCTCTGCCATTGCTAACCCTGGTCTCAGTCTTGTAAAAAGGAACTCCAAGACACTCATTTTATCAATACCACACCTAGGGCCATATGTAGGTAAATTACATTTACCGATTCTTAAATATCGAATTTTACCGATTCTGTATTTATGAATCGGTAAATGTAATGTAGGTAAATAAATACCGATTCGGTGTCGGTATTTTAGAATCGGTATTTACCGATTTGGTAATGGCAACTGGCTTCCCATTCATTCCTATGGGCCTGGAGGCCCATAGGAATGAATGGGAAGCCAGTTGCCATTACCGATTCGGTAAATACCGAATCGGTAATGGGGGAGGCATCATCATGGGTGGCAGGGTGTCACATTGACACCCTGTTGCACCCCTGATTCGTCCATGTGTGCACATGTGGCGCACATACATGCCCTAAGGGCATGTATGTCTGCCACATTGCACACTTCAAATAGCCAAAAAATGCCTTTTTACAGGTATTCGTCATTTACCACCAACTTTTAGTTGGTGGTAAATAACGAATCCCCACACCAACGACACACTCCCCCTACATCTCATTTCAGGATTCGGTACAGAATCCTGAAATGATCCCCCTACATAGCAAAAGCCTAAATACCGGTCGGTAACGGGATATTTACCGAAAATCGGCCATTACCGACCGGTATTAGGCTTCCTACATATGGCCCCTAGTGATATTAGCATGTTCTGGGTAACTCATGGATAGGCCCTAACAGCTCTGTTTACTTTCTGTAGACTTCCCTCTGTGCCATTCCCTTAGTCACATATCGGCAAAAAGGAGGCTCTTGAGGGGGCTAACGATGAAGCAAGGGGTCCACTCTGCCGTGTCACTGATTGGTCAAGAGGTGTATGAACTTGCTTCCACTCTCCCCAACATTTTCATAAATTGATGTCTTATTGGACGGCATCTCACTGTCTGAAATTGTCTTGAGCCCAGCAGGCTGCATTCCTCTCATAGACACTCGGCTGTTTCTTTCTATCAGATGCCCTAACGCTGTCTTCTTCTCACTGTCCATGTCTCTATTACCAGGAGAGGTTGTAGGTGTGTGGAGCCGATGCCCTCTTCTACGGCTCCATTTCCAAGGACGTGCTGCCTCATTCTCAGACTGGTAAATAAAAGCGGCTGTCAGCGGTGATGAATAGGCTTCATTTCCACGCGGAGCTCCTCCTGGCAGGAAAGCATGGCTGGGACAGAGAAGGTCAGCAGCGCTGACAGCAACCGTAGGCCACCCCAAGAAAGCAAAATATGTACAACCGCAGCCTGTGCAGGTTAGAGTGGTGGTGCCAGGTGGGGGCAGGGGGATTTCGACAGACGACCACGAGGGAAAATGTATTATTTATTTAATTTTCCCTCGTGGTCGTCTGTCGGATCCCCCCCAACCCAGCCCCACCGACTCACCGCTATTACCTACACGGACCGTGGCTGAATATGTACAAGCTTAGCCGCAGAACTCCTTAACACAAGAGCCTGCCTTCTACCTGAACCACAAAATGTAACTATCTAGGGCTTTAATTATGAGGTGGGTACAACAGGCTCTGAAAATGTCACATATGTGGGCTAACCAATAGAGAAAGGCGACGATTGTTCAACAGTTCACTGTTTCCTGACGTTGTTATTCAGTTTTAAATACATATAAATAAACACAAGTGCTGTGTCCAAAGATTTTCTCAGGATCTCACCACTTTCACTGATGAATGCTGAGCTTGCTGAATACCAAGGCTGCCTAGTCTTCATTCCACCTCATACTTCTTTCTTGCATCACCCTACACTTCCTGTCTCTTCCTCTCACTCTTGCTGGCTGTTTCCAGCCCCACTTTCTCCCTTTGCAACCACAGTTAGATCCGCCAGCCTTAGGGTGGTCTTCCCCAAGCTTTTTGCCTTGCTCTACCATTTTTTGCGGATCTTGTTTTTGTGGGACTTAGGACTCTGCACACTTTACCACTGCTAACCAGTGCTACAGTACGTATGCGCACTCCCTAAAACATGCTAATAATGGCTTACATCCAGTTGGCACATTTCATTTACTTATAAGTCCCTAGTAAAGTGGTACTAGATGTACTCGGGCCCGTAAATAAAGTACTACTAGTGAGCCAGCAGCACTGATTGTGCCACTCACTTAAGTATCCTCTAAAACAGGGGTACTCACAAACTTTCTGTCGGGGGCCAAAATTACAGTGTGGTTAGTGGCCGAGGGCCGCACTGGTAGGGGTGGAGTCAGTGGGGGCGGGATCAGTGGGGGGCGGAGCGAAAAAAAAAAACTTTCAAAACATTAGACAATGCTGTATTTCACAATCAGATGCAACTACAAAGAGCACATTTTGATAATACATTTTTATTTGAAGGCATGAACTACACAAGAAACATGCTGAATCTGCGACTAGGGTGACATTGAGCAGTTTGGGGGTGTTATGCCATTAAAATCACTGGAGAATAAGCATTTTACAGGGAGATGCTCCTGTGTAGGGGAGGTGTAAGGGGTCATTTTGATTATTTGAGGTATGCCACCGAGTCCAATGAGTAGGAGACAACCTCCAAATTGGGATGAATTGACTGAGAGATGCCAACTCTACCTTGAAAGCAACTCAGTTTCAGGAGAGAAGAGGCTGCGCTCCAGCGTCTACTCGGATTTGACTAAGCTAGGGTTTTAACCCAGCCTCTTTTTACCGCTCCATAAACATCTTTAACCCCAACAACCCCCATCCACACGCACCTCTCCTCAGGCACTCTTCCAGGCGACTACGAGGAATCCCCTTTCGGACTACACGCCTCTCTCACTTTCAATGGCGGTGCGTTCCTAGCCTCGCTCTGAAGTCTCTTCGTTGCACTAACTCACCGGTTCCGTGTGTGACTCGGAGGCAGGCAAGCCAATCAGAGGCAAGCAGTAAGCAGAGATGATGGCCGCAGGAGGAAACGTTGTGAATATGTATTCAAGCGTATTCACAACGTTTGCTCCTGCGGCCATCTTCCCTGTTTACTCCAAGGAAGGAACTGCGGCATGTAATCGAACAAGGTCCGCGGGCCTCCAATGAAGGCCAGCGGCCCGCGGGCCGTACTATGAGTAACCCTGCTCTAAAACGTGTCTCAGGGCTCCCTTTGCAACCTATGTGTGCAGCTTCAACTACCAGTTTGACCTGAAAAAATAAACTTTTAGGCCAGGCCTAAATATTAATTTTTAATACATATAAGACCCTCCTAGAGTTGGCCCTAAACTGTCTATAGGACAGGGTGTAGTTTATTAAAACGTTCGACATGTACTTATAACTTTTACATGTCCTAGTTGTGAAAAACTCTTCAATTAAGTTTTCAGTACTGCATGCCCTACCTCTCTCATAGGATAACATTAGGTTAAATTATTATATTTAACAAGTGCTAACTTTCAATTGATAGCATATAGGAATGTCAAGCTTGGTGTTTAAAGAATTGTAATTTAAATCCTTCTGTAATTCTAAAGTTGGATTTTAAGTCACAATTCTGAACGTTGGCATTTCCTTGTGCTAACAGTTTGGTGCCTGCAGCCTGTATCTGAGACATGTGACTAAGTGAATCTGGCAGTTGGTATTTGTGTATTGCTCCCCAGCAGTGAGACAAAGGGTGAGTAGGTGTTGGCACAATGGGCCATCTCTGACTTGATAGGTGGCAGGAGCAGTCAACTACCACACTTGCACATCACAAAGAGTCTGCTTCAGCACACTCACAAAGGGGTTCACACCAGTTTATTGTGCCCCCAGACAAACTGTGGACAGGGCAGGTAGGCCGGACATTCCATACTCCACTGGAGCTGGAAACCTCCAGGATCTTCTCCAACTTCAGAGCTGGCACCAAGTATAAATATTGGACCCTCACACCCAACTCTTCAGTACACCTCTGGACTTGTGGAAGACACAGAAGGACTGCTGTGCTGCTTCGCTGCAAGAAGGACTGCACCTCTGCTGCCCTGCTACCCTGCTGCCTGCTGCCCTACTGCCGGAGTGAAAAGGACCGGACCTGCATCTTGAACCCAGGACTACCAGAATGACTCCAAAGTCTGATTGGCTGGCCTCATGGTCAGAGTTTTAGGGATAGAAACGGCTCCAACCATGTTGAACCCAGCATCTGGACTCTGCCTGCTTGAGTCTTGACCCTCCAAGTGGTGCTCTCCCAGTCCTGGACCCTTGGAAGTGGGCCTGAAGGTGCTCTGTCAGTCTAGCTGTGTTTGTTTGGGCATAACCGATAAAACACAGCGCATCTCCTCGCAGCTGTGCTTGGCACCGCCGCATCCCGAACCTAGGACCTCAGATCACAGCCAACTCTCATCGAAGAGCCACTGCATGTTGCATCCCCACTGCAGTACTTCACATGGCAAGTCTTCCTCGATGACGACACAAAACCTTGCATCAAACACTTTGTTGACTGCTTCATCCAAACATCTGCTGCATGGTGCATCTTCGAAGCAGGACATCAAATTGCCACCTGCAACTCTTTGGAACTACCGCTGCGTGGCGCTTCCTAAACCCGGGATCCAACAACGCTATACAATCAGGATTTAAGGCCTAACTTGGTCCTTGTATCTGGCCCACACTCTATTTCTGTCAGCCTGAACTTGTGAATTTGTCCTGGTCCTGAACAACCAAATAACCAGTTGATGCTTTCTGCTTTTAGGCGCTATTTTCACTTACATCTTTAATATTGCATATCTCCAGTTCCACTGATTGGAAATGTGTCCTTTTTGGTCTCAAATAATTTATACATTTTTAATCTATCCTAAATTGAAGTGCAAGTTTTCTTGAGTGTGTCTTCACTTTATTACTGTTTGAAGTGCTACAAAAATAACTTTACACATTGTCTCTAAGTTACGCCTGGCTGCTTTCGTGCCAAGCTACCAGAGGGTGAAGCACGGGTAACTTTGGGGTTTGCTTGCGGCTACACTCTGACAGAAATTATGGTTGCTGCTCGAGTAGAGTTCAAATTCCTCAACCAGTAACCCAATATCCCAGTCACTGATTATTTATCTTTCTCGTCCTCCGTTTTACTTTTGTGCTTTCTTGCACTTGCTCCTATTCAAAGTCTAATGAAAAATTAGTATCAAACAATAAAAATGATACTGGAATACACCACCAGCAAGCGTTGGCACAAATTCAGCATGGTTGGGGTGGCGGAAGGCACTGGCGTAACAAAACTTGAGGGGGCCTCCCTGCAAGGTACATGGAGGGGTCTCCTCCGGACTAAATCAGAAGCTCTCTGGCCAGAGTACTGTGCTGCGGGGGCCCACAGGAGCTTGCCCCCCGTACTGCGGGGGCTGCAGGGGCCTGTGTTATGCCACTGGGGGAAGGTTGAGGCAAGGAGGAATTAATTCCTGTCCCAGAGGCTTAATCGAGACATGCACAATTCCATTTGGGATGAGTGAGTGCAAACATCTGTAAAGTGCACTCTCTTGTGGAAGACATATCTCGTTGCAAGTTATCTGTTACTACACAGAGCTGCTGTGGTACAAACACAACCTGCATGTAGAAAAGATCTTCATTCCAGATAACACAGGAATCATTGAGAACTTCATGCTGTAATTGAACGACCAGAGGTTTAGGTTACTTTCTACTGTCCTTATGTAGTTTGTTCCACAGTCAGTAAGTAATAACAAGGATAGTCTGTGGTCCTCAGCTTGATGACATAAGGGAGTTCTCTGGAAAGAAGTGACTAATAATGATTTGAAAATAATGCCTAAGGGCAGAAGATTTCTTTTCTATGACCCTGATAATCCAGCCACTAAATACACCAAGATATGCAAATACTGGGTTAATGATAATTTCCACTGGGTGGAATTAGGCGTTGATTACAAGTGAAATCGTGACAGTGCTGTTAAAAATGAGGATTTGCGAAGAGTGTCATTTATTTCACTCCTGGTTCTGGTTATTCCTCAAACTCCCATCTCGGTATTTCACCTGTAGTCTTTCTAACTTTCAGGAGATGGGGTCAATGGGCGAAATCCACCGGATGCAGGGTGCTCTCACAGAACCCGCTCTACTAGACCCATGGAGTTTCCACCCGCAATCCCTTTGTTGGCCGCTAACTCACATTACTGGCCAAATTAGAATTTGAAGTGCACCCCTAATGAGGCTCATGGTAGTTTGAAGACTACACACTTATACTGAAACCAGTGTAACAATAGTTTGGTACTGAAGACCTGATCGCTTTCTTTTTTCACCATGACCATGGAAGTGAAAGGCAGCAAACTGACTACACCAGACTACACTGGACTACACCAGATGCTTATGGATGAAAATCTCAGACACACAATTTTACACCAGCAACACACTATTTTACTCCTCTGTATGTGAAAATTAAGCTTGATTCAACCGACAGGCCATGCCAGTCAGAAAATGGTCGTTCAAAGCGGTGCTGAAAACGGAATAAATCTATTTTGTGGATCCACAATATATTGGGTGATAGAAGATGGCTGCAGAAGGTGGGTGGGGTTTGGAAAAGAAGAGTAACCAAGGGTGGTGTCAACAACAGTGAGCCTACGATTTCTCTGTTCATGTGTGTTATTTTTACAAAATGCACCTTCAAAGAAACTGACAACAATGTTATAGTAATAAACCTATTCTGGCTCACGTTAAAAAAGGGCTGCATTTTTAAATATTTAGGGGATTAAGTCTCAGAGTCCAATAATATGATTTTATGGGTGGTTAATGCACTGGCTGCCCCAATCTGTATATAAACTCCTGGTCATCGGTTTAAATCATGATAATATAATTTAGAGGATAAGTGTGCTTGCTGCAAAGTAATGTGTAAGACTAATTGTATAGTATAGCGCTTTGCATACCTTGCAGGTCCCACCTTCCAATCCTGATAATATAGCTCAGTGGTTTATGTTAATTATGTACACTCCTGCAAGGCACAAGCTTGCATCCTTGCTTGGTTTAACTCTTGCACTTTATATAATTAGTAACCCTGAATTAATGAGTAATTAACGCTTATCAATAAGTGCCACAAATAGTTCAGTTTGATTGGTTTGCTAAATACATTGTAATTGTTAGTATGGTTACACAAACACACACTTTGACCTACCTACATTATATATAACACCCACTGAATAGATATGCTATTTTAATTAGCTCTCTTAAATGCAGGTGGCATATCTTTCAACAATATCTGCTGTTTAGATTATTTTGTTAGTACCTTGATCACAAACATTTTCTTAACATGTATGTATGTCATTTTTAGAGCCAATGTGAAAGAAAAACACCTTCATGTCTTTATTTATATGTTGACCCATCCATGAACTGACACATTGTATATTTGATTCACATATTGGGCTGCTCAGCCTGCATAAGTGTTTGCACAGGGTCCAGTTTGGCTCCCTTTGACTTCCCACACATGCTTCCCCCCATGTGAAATTAGCATAAGGAAGCACTGGTGGTCCTTCAAGCAATGCATTTGCAACTAGAAACCGTTGGGTTCCCACTGTTTGCTGACACACAGTCAGGAATGAAGATCAGAGACTCATCTAACTGTCAAATGCTGTACTGGTGACAAGGGTAAATCCAAGCCCCGGTGGCCAATACAACACTATTCTGAGTCCCATCACAATCTGTTGTGGAGGGACCCAGATGGAAAGTAAATAGGGAGAGGGGAGGAAGAGTCCTTTTAATTTCCAGATTACTGAAGGAGGTGAGGAGATTTGGCAACAAAATGTTCGACTGTGAGAGGATGGGCAGACAAACAGTCAGTGGCAAGAGGGAGGCAGAGGCAAAGACACCGGCGGCCAGCCCGGCTCGCGGGTGGTGAAGTGGGCACAGGGGGATGGGCCACGCAATGTTACATTTAAAAAAATAAAATTAAACACTTACTTTGCCGCCGCGTCCCGCGTCGCTCCTCCTGCTCTACTCCATCGGACTCCAGGAACAGGAAGCACAGCCAGGCTCCCTTGACCAATCACAATGCTGCAATGCAGAGTTGTGATAGTTACGCAGCCAGGCTCCTCTGACCAATCACAACGCTGTGATTGGTCTTTGAGTAGTGGTTTGACACTCAGCCAGGGAATGGGGGCCTGGGCATGTTCTCCACGCGGGCTGTAATGCAGCCTGCGTGGAGAACAGGGAAAGTGCGCATGACTGTTTGGCCAGTTCCAGAGGGCCGGCCTAACAGTCATGGGCACTTAGGAGTGGGCAAACCACTCCTCCCCTGCCCTGCTCCGAGAGCAGAGCAGCCTCGCCTGCCCGCAAAGCAGCACAGAAACATAAAATGAAAATAACTCAAAGTTGTTATCATTTAATGTTTTCTTTATTTGCACTGCCTAAAAGCAGTGGGGCGACGCTTCTTCACCATAGCGGAGGGGTCGCCACTGGGCAAAGATAATATTGAAGGATGAAAATAGAAGAGAGAAGGGGAAAGAAGAGATAGATAACTGAAGGATTTTGAGGAAATATGTGGCATGTAGGAGAAGTGGGAAACCAGAGGAATATGGGCAGGGAGAATTAGAGACTGAACAGACTATGGGGGGAAACAAGACTCAAAAAGAAGAGGAAGAGAAGGTGTTTAAGAGAGAGAGTTGTAAAACTAAGGGTAATGATGGGCAGGTGTAGTGCTCAAAAGTGAAGTAACTGATTTACAGAGTCCACATAAAATGCAAATCTGATGCTGGTTGTGATCTTATAACAAAGTCTACCAATCTGAGCCCTGGCTACCCATATGTAAAGCTGATAGCACTTACAATTGAGGCGGACGAGCTTTCAAATTCGGTTGGCAGCAAAAAAAGATGAAAGAGACAGAGTACAAAGGAGAGAAAAGGAAGCGTAGAGGGGAGTGGCACAGACAGCACAGCCCCTTCGCCTTGGCATGGCCCCTCCTGCCAGAGAGTGAAGGAGGCAGTGCTCCCTGGTGCCCTGCGCTTTGATGACTGCAGAGCTGGCTGCTTCCGCTGTCTCTCAGCGCCTGACATGGCATATGCTTCTAATGCCTCCTAATTAGGCTTGGCTATTGCTGAGCACCCTGAGCAGCACTCTGCTGTGCCCGAGTGGCACGGGAAACCCATGCCAATAAAGTCATCTTTATTCAGTGGAACGGAAGAGTGGAACCACACAGACCCGCTGCACCCGCCGCAGCCCCCACCAAACACACAGAGACACATAGCAAACCACACACGCTTATAAAAATAGAAAACCTCTTTAAACACACATATATGCAAACATATATACTCACACAAAATTAGTGTCGGTTCACCATGGGGTTTCTCAGTGCTTAGTTTGAGCCGGTGGTTTCTGGTGCTCGGCACTTAATTGTCAGCATCGGGGCTTATGACAGTCTGACACATGGTGGCTGTTAGAAATGGGGGTCTCTAGTTGGCAGAGGTAGGTACCTTTGTCCAAATAGGGACCCTTGCTTCTAGTCAGGGTAAGGGGATACACACTCTAGATAACCCATGCTCACCCCCTTGGTAGCTTGGCACAAGCAGACAGGCTTATCCCAAAGGCAATGTGTAAAGTATTTGTATCGAAACTCACAGTAACACAGTGATAACACCACAAATAGACACCACACTGGTTTAGATCTTTATCTAAACTTAACAAAACCAAAATGACAAAAATCCAACATACAAGTATTAAGAAAAATGAATTTCAAAAGGTTTTAGCAACAGAGTCCATAGCAACCTATGGATGCGTGATTTCTTGCAAAGTACCTGTTGTTGCGACAAAATTCACCAAGCCGAACAGCCGCAGTGATGGGAAGCGTCGATAAACAAAGAGATGTGTCGGTTCCCGAGACGTTCATGGATGCGATGCAACAGTTTCGCGGCACACAGGGGATCGATGTTTCGGGTATGGCCTGTAGGGGGAAGCGATGCATCGATACTGAGACCACTCCGATCCGCCGGTGATGCGTCTGGAAAAACTTGCCGCACAGGGACGATGCGTGGAAATCCGGGATGTGTTGGCGAGCGATGCGATGACGGAGAGCGGCACTGCATCAACCTTTTCAGCCGCGATCTCTTGATGCATTAATTCTTGCAGCTGCGACAGGCGCTGCGTGGGTTTTAGCGGCGGCGCGGCGGTGCGGGGAGATTCTTATCGCACCACGGCGTTGCATCAGAAAAACTGTCGCAAGAAGAGCGATGCGTCGATTCCCTTGGTGTTGCGTTGCTTTCCAGCTCCTAGCAGCAAAACCAACCTCCAGAGGCCCCACACAGTCACAGGCACTCCTGGCAGGTCAGAACTCCCAGCAAGGAAGTTCAGGGGAGCTGGGGGTAATGTCTTTGTGTTCCTGAGACTTCAAAACAGGAGGCAAGCTCTACTCAAGCCCTTGGAGACTTTCCTCAAGCAGGGGACACAGCACACAGCAAAGTCCTCCTTTCTTTGGCAGAAACAGCAACTGCAGGCCAACTCCAAACACACAGCAAGGGCAGTACTTCTCCTCAGTTTCTCCAGCTCTTTTCCTCAGCAAAGGTTACTCTTGATTCCAGAAGTAGTCTAAAGTTCAGGGGTCTTAGGTCTAATACTTATACCCCAAAATGTCTTTGTTCTCTTTGTGCAAGGGTCTCTGAGCCCAGTCAAAACCATCTCTGTCCTCTCTGGTGCAGCTGCCCGGCAGGAGGTGGAGACAGCATTATGTAAGGCAGACAGGCCCTATTCAGGTGCAAGGAAAATCTCCTCCCACCACTCTAAATGCAGACCGGGCCTATTTAGGTGCTAGTGAGAACTCCTACCCCTACTCTGAATGCAGCCCAGGTCTATTAAGACCAGCTCTGACTCATTCAGGAAAGGCAGGACACCTATCAACCTCCGCGTGGCTGCCTGAGAGAATGTACCTCAGCAGCCCCTGTCACTTCAAAACCAGACAGTCAATACACATCCTAGCAGAGGCACACAGGATGGCTAAGCAAGAAAATACCTACTTTCTAAAAGTGGTATTTTCAAACACAGAATGTAAAAATCACCTTTCCTAAAAGATGCATCTATAGATTCTGAGTTTAGGCATACTATATGTTCCTATCTGGTCCCAGTGGTAAGTTATATTAATAAGATGTTATAACTTAACTCCCATGCTTTCCTATGGGGACAGATAGCCTTACAATAGTGAAACACGAAATTGGCAGTATTTCACTATCAGGACATGCCACACACATCAGGGCATATCCTACCTTTCACATACACTGCACCCTGCCCACAGTGGTACCTTGGGCCTACCTTAGGGGTGACTAACATGTAAGAAAAGGGAAGGTTGGGTCTGGCAAGTGGATGCACTTGCCAGGTTGACAGGGCAGTTTGCAAACTGCGCACAGGCACTGCAGTGGCAGGCCTGAGACATCCTTTCAGGGATACTATTGTGTGTGGCACAATCAGTGCTGCAGGCCCACTAGTAGCATTTGGTTTACCAGCCCTGGCACACTTAGTGCACTTTACTAGGGACCTACTAGTAAATCAAATATGCCAATCAGGGAGAACCAATCATAATAACAATTTACACAGAGAGCATATGCACTTTAGCACTGATCAGCAGTGGTAAAGAGCCCAGAGTCCTAAAGCCAACAAACACAGGTCAGGAAAAAATAGGAGGAAGAAGGAAAATGTTTGGGGATAACCCTGCAAAAAGGGCCAAGTCCAACAGTGGCGCTGTCTGACTATTTTAGGTATGAGTATAACATCTGTTTATTAATTCAATATACATTAGCATTGACTAATACCTGCCACCCAAGCCATTTGTATTGCTTTGGGGGCTTGGAATAGTATGAATTGTCACACTTGCAAGAGCATGATGGTTAACCCCTTGGGTGCCAGGCCTTTTCCCCCTCCTGTGCCTGGCGTTTCCTTAGCGGGTGGGTTTCATGACGAGATAGTCTCGTCATGGGCACAGCGCGACTGTGCTCCATGACGAGACTATCTCGTCATGGGCACAGAAGAGGTTAATAGTTGTGTTGGTACTGTCGTGGCAGCGCTCGCGGGGGCAATGGGTGGTGCAAGCTGCAGTGGCATACTGACAGGGCCCTTGCACTTATTTTCTTTACAAATTAAACACTGGGGTTTCTATGGTGAAGCACGTGCCTGTCCTTTACCCAAGTAGTCCTTTGGAGGACTACTATTTAGGACACTGCAGATAAATGTGCTGGAGCTCAATGAGGCAGTCCAGAATGGGACACTCTTAGCACATCATGAGATGGCTCTTTGGGAATTCTATATGGTCTCAGTGATGTCTGCAGAAAGGGGCGGTTCTTCCATAAGGTGAGGTAAGGCAGCAGCCAAAGAATGCCATCTAGTGGCTGTGCCAAATTACTACCAAAGGCCTCAAGGCATATGAAGAGGGCTCCTGAAGGCATAATGGTATTTTGCACGTATCGCTGAAAAGAGTTGCATCAAACCTGTATGCAGGTTCTAAACTGCAGATTTGTTACACCAACTGTTGCCAATAAAATGTGGCCCATCCATTATTTTTCTCCCTACCCAGCTCCTTCACACAGGGACCCTCCACACTACCGTTCTTGTCTGTGTGTTGTTTCCAGTCCCTTTGTCTTGCCTGTCGTCATGTCCCTCCATGTCCCCTCCACTCTCCAAGTCCCCTCATCCAGATCTATCTCTTCTGCTTGATTAAAAATCTATTTCGATCCCCGTCTGTTTTTTTCCCAACACCAAGCACTCTGCACCATACAACCACAGTTTTTGTCTCCTTGTTTTTTGCCCTTGACTGGTTCCCCTTTCTTCGTTGCAGTTTTTACACTTTGAGATCTGCTTTCTACCCTCAATGACTCGCTCTCCATCTTTCATTTGGCTCCTCGAAATTTTATCACCTACTGTATCTCTTTCCCTTCACCACTTCTCTTTTAAGCCCACCTGCATATTCCCTTCTTCCACTAAAACGTGGGGCTCTGTCTGCAGTTCAGTGACACTGAAAAGCGACACAGATACATGGCAGAGGGATCCAGAGAGAGCTGAATTTATATGCTGTATAACGGGCCATGGTGGCACATGTACGGCACCAATCAACTTGTGGATTCATCCGAATCAAAACTGTGCTTTCACTTTGTATAGGAACCAGTCTTTACCAAGTGCCATGAAGCCCTGCTAAATGCAAAAAGAACTATTGATGGACAGAATGCAGAACAATGTCATACATTCACCCCAGTACAGAGATCTGGGCCTAAATCCATCGTTTTTTTACTCACCATGCCATTCCAGTTTGGACCCAGCCATATGCAAATCAGTCTTAACCCTGTGCCCTATGGGAACAATCCAGCTCGAACTGCCAGGCCAGGTCCGACCTGGACTGGAAACAAGCATCCTAGGACCGGTTTCGGGGTTTCACCTCTCTTCAGCCAGGATAGCATGATTCCAGTGGCATGGAGAGCACGGGTCTCACGTCTGAGCATACCCATCCCACTCGGGGTGACAAATGCAAAAACAACAATTGATGGACAGAATGCAGAACAATGTCATACATTCACCCCAGTACAGAGATCTGGGCCTAAATCCATCGTTTTTTGCTCACCATGCCATTCCAGTTTAGACCCAGCCATATGCAAATCAGTCTTGACCCTGTGCCTCATGGGAACAGTCCAGCCCGAACTGCCAGGCCAGGTCCTCCCTGGACTGGAAACAAGCCTCCTTGGACCAGTTTCGGGGTTTCACCCCTCTACAGCCAGGATAGCTTGAGTCCAGTGGCATGGAGAGCACAGGACTCACGTCTGAGCATACCCGTCCCACTCGGGGTGACAAATGCAAAAAGAACTATTGATGGACAGAATGCAGAACAATGTCATACATTCACCCCAGTACAGAGATCTGCTAAGCAGGGTCAGCTCCTCCATAATGACGGAGAACCGTCGCCCGACTCATCAGTCAGTCACAGAAAAATAAAATGCTAATGAAATAATATCATTTTATTTTTCTGTGACTGGCTCTGACCTGCGTGCAGGGAGGGGCCCGGTCATGGGCACTCAGAAGTGAGTGTGCATGTATGTTTGGCTGACTGTTTTGGCGCACTTCTATTTCTCCAACCTGGCTGTGTTCACAGCAGGGAGGGGAGGGGCCCCGTCATTACAGGCAGGTGATGGGCATTTAGAAGAGCGCATGTACGTTTGGCTGGCCATTTTGGCACACTTATATTTTCTCCAACCTGGTTGTGTTCACAGCCAGGTTGGAGAAAAGCTGCAGGTTACACAACAGTGTCGGAGTGGCAGAACAAGCCGCTCAGACCAATCCTGGCATTGCTCCCAGCAAGACAGCAGCGTCAGGATTGGCTGAGCAGCCTCTGCCTTCCCAGAGACTGCTGGGAGAGCTTCGAGGCGGCCATCGGCGTCAGAGGCTGTGGCGAAAGGTAAGTTTTAAAAAATTATTATTTTACCAGCCCCGCTCCCCAAGCCTGCCCGTCCGTTTGTCCGTCCGTCCCCTCCCCCACCTTCATGTTGAGGCGGCCCCCAGTGCTGCTAAGGGCGAAGTGAGGTGCGCTGCCAAGGTGCAACCACCCTGAATACTATGCAGTGGGGCAGTCGAGCACAGGGAATTCTGCTAGTCGCAGTTGTGGTCTTCGTTCTGGGACCATGTCTGTACTGCCTGCGGACCAGTGGTGGATGTCTCCAAGACCTACTTCAGGACATCTTCACCAGGATGTGCTGGCTCCAGGCAGCTCTTGTGCAAGGGTAATTACACGCCAGAAGAAACAATCCTGACTTCCAATGTCTGAATGACCCACCCTTATATCTGACTAAAGTTGGGGTTTTAGTGGGCAACCTCGAGCACCAATTTGTAAAAAAATAGAAATTGTGTAGTTTCTCAAAGTTTTTCCTTTTCTTAAGAGCACCAAATGCCCGGGTTTCCGAATACAAAGGCTGCCTTGTCCTGATTTCACCTCGTGTCTGTTTTTTTCCCCACTAACCTACTCACACTTCCTGGTCACTAACTCACTCTTTCAGGTTCTTTTTCAAGCCCGTGTTCTTTTTTCAGAGTTTTCTTCTCTCTCCCTTACTACTCCTTTTCCCCTTTCTGCTTTTCTGTTGCTCTGGGTCAAAGCCTGAGGATGAAAAAAAAAACGGGCTCCAAAAAAACTGCCCACCACCAGCACAAATTAAGGCTGACCTAACCCACCCTAGGAGACCTGCTGGCATTGCTCGGTAACAGACACTCCCTTTGCCACTGCCTCTGCTTCTCTTACCCTGTGAGTGGAGAGATGAGTTTAACAAACAGCACTGTAAATCCAGCCATCTTTTACGAGCAATTACACTCGCAAACAGCAAATAAATGCCAAATAAAACGGATCCAATGACAGGCAGTAATGAGACCCCGGTCCAGAGCCTGTCATCGCCTGTCCCTTCCCTCGGTGTAAAGAGGCAAACGTCTCCACTCCCGTGTGTCTCACGCATAGCAGGGAGCAGCCGAAACGCTGTTATTTTTCTACTTAAAATCTTTTCAGGCCCGTCTCTGCGCTGTAACCTCGGTGTCAATTGAGTATTGATTTTGTAATCTTGCTGTAAGTGCCTTGCAAGAAGCCGATGTGTTATGCTGCAGGTGTGTATCAGATTCCGGCTTGAGCTGTGTAACCTTGGACCAGGAGAAAAATGACTTTTTTCATCAACAGCTTAAAAACGACTTAATAATTAATTCTTTGGGAAAGCCCCCAGGGGCTTAGAGCTGAAAACCTCCTGTCCCTGTGCACAGCTGTTATCAGCTCATGTTGTGCCTTAATGTGCCTCTGTGTCCTCGCTCCGAAGCCATTTCTTGGTGCTTGAGGGGGGAGCACCAGCCGACTTCCTTCCATCATTGAGGATTGAGATGTTACAGAAAAACCTCCAATGTGTGAGGAAAAATCTGAGCCCATAGGAAGACTCACTAGCAAAATGTTCTCCACTAAACTAAAGACTCACTAGCAAAACTTCCTCCACTAAACTATCTCAGACAGTAAGGACCTAAGGGCCAGATGTACGATACCATTTACTGGTCGCAAATGCCAGTGATTCGCTAAGGGCACGATGTATGAAGCATTTTACCGGTAAAATGCATTTTGCCATGTACAGAAGGCAAAATGCAACTCAGTACCTTGTTACCGAATCCCATTTTGATTTTGCGATTCGGTATCAGGAAGGGATGTGATTAGGGCGTCCCTTCCAAATACCGAATAGCACTGGCATGTCTGAATGTTTTGTGACCGGGAATGTGGTAGCAAAACATTCGCAGTTACCACCAACTTCAAGTTGGTGCGAACACACTCACAATCAGGAAGGGGTCCCCAGGGGACCCCTTCCCATGTGTGAATGTGGGCGCCAACGTTTTTAAGAGCAGGCAGTGGTCCCATGGGCCACTGCCTGCTCTTAAATAATGAAAAGGTAACTTTTCATTTTTATTTTCTAAATGCAGCCCGTTTTCCCTTAAGGAAAATGGGCGGTTTTACAAGTATATATATATATATTCACTAAAAAAAACATAGGTTTCACACACGTTATAGTTAGGAATTAGCATTGAAAAAACTTTGCAAATTCACTTAAAAAACCATAGGTTTCACACATGTTATAGTTAGCTGGACATTTCCCTCATAAAAAAACAATGAAATTCCCCCGTTATAGTTAGTGCAGGCAACTATAACTCACGCGACCGCAATCCTCTGCTGATGACGTCAGATATTACATCACTGTATTTAGACACCTATTTACCCATGTCTTCTTCCATTAATCTTTAGCTATATATATTACAAATATTTATTTTTCAGAAAGACACATATATAATCAGTGATGTAATATCTGACGTCATCAGCAGAGGATTGCGGTCGCGTGAGTTATAGTTGCCTGCACTAACTATAACGGGGGAATTTCATTGTTTTTTTATGAGGAAAATGTCCAGCTAACTATGACATGTGTGAAACCTATGGTTTTTTAAGTGAATTTGCAAGGTTTTTTAAATGCTAATTCCTAACTATAACGTGTGTGAAACCTATGGTTTTCTTAGTGAATTTGTGCGGTTTTTTAAATGCTAAGTTATGTATTTATTAATATATTTTTTTTCAGGCTTTTCACCGTTCGCGCACCGTGCGCCAGCTGTGGGCACTCGGTGCACTTCGCGCACCGAGCGCCCACGGTGCGTTGTGCGTGCCGTGCGCGCATGGTGTGCGCACCCCGCGCTTTTTCGTCAAAAAAATTAATGTTTTTTCGCCCTTGTGGGTCCTTCAGTGACCCCCTGACAAAGGCTAGGGGGTCAGGAACTGTCCACCCTGCCCCCTTTTCACGTTCTCCTTTGTTTTTCACTGCCTCAGACTGCGAGAGACAAAATGGCAGCCGACACTTCCTGATTTCGACCGATTCGAATGTTTACTGACATCTAACAACCAATCAGAATTGCGCACGTGCACGGTGCGCGCTTATAGATATATATGTACTTTTAACTGAAATTTTCTCAGGAACTACTGAACAGATTGACTCCAGATATTCAAAAGGCACATCCCTGACCTGAGGACTACCTCTCTACCAAATTTCAAGTAATTCTGTTCAGCCGTTCGGGCTGTACCTTGGACTAAAGGTCCCTATGGAAAAATGCATGGGAAAAATGCGTTTGGGACCCCCCTTTTTTCTCGGCCCCCGCTTGACTAATCACCCCGAAACTTTCAGGGTAGGAGCGGAGCGGAGCGCCCCACCTATTTTGAAACATCGCCAGGATTCGTCAACCGGCGCCAAAGTTATTTAAAATAGAATTTTCAGATTTCCTATGGAAACATGGTCCTAACTATAACTATCTACTGGCGACCGCCAGTAGATAATATATATATCGTGCAAACTCCGCTCGCATTCTTTTGCCACCTGTGTTAGTGACGGAGCACGGACCACGTTTTTAGTGCATCATTGGAAGTCTTTATTAAACTCCTCCAACACCAGCCATCATGACGCGTTTCGAGCCCCAAGGCCCTTGATCACATATATATATATATTGCTTTATTTAAAAAGCAATCACAGACCATCCCTCTGATTGTAGCCATTCACAATGGGTCGCAAATTGCGACCTGCCTTATGAATATTGATGAGACTGGTCCATTTGCAAGCCACTGCAAATCGCTAACAGTGTCAAAAAACTGTTGTACAGCGCAGTTTGCGATTTGCTAATAGCGAATCACAAAAATTTGCTATTAGGAAATCGCAAGCACGCAATTTTGTACATCTGGCCATAAATCAAAGGGTTTGCGACCTCTCAGTTTTTTTATTAATTCATTCTATTTTGCAAATCGATAAGTGCTTACTGATTTGCAAAAAAGGTTTAGGTATGCATAACGAATTGAAATTTGAAATGGCCATGCTTATGGTGACTCTTCCAAGTTGCATTTCGGAATGCTATGTATCAATAACTTGTAGCCACAGTTATGGTCGCAAACCATTATCAGTTTTTGACTCCTCAAAGGAAGTGGTAATCTAATCACAGAGGGAAAGAACCCCTTCCCATTTCTGAATGTAAAAAAAAGAGTTTGGTTGGGAGTGGATGCTGAGCCATGGGACTAAAACTAACTCAAAATAAACTTTTTTACAAGAAGATTTTTGTTTTTTTATATAAATGCCATTCCCTCTAGGGAAAGCAGGCTTCAGTTATAAAAAAAATGCTTTATTTAAATGTGATCTGCCGACTCCAGCAGGCCACCATCCTTATGATGGTATCCATTCAAAGCGAGTCATAATTCACGATCTAAGTAATGAATATTAATATATTGTATTGAAATTTGACCCACTCGGTAAGGGGCTTTTGCAAACTGACCTCTTAACTGGTAGGTCTGTTCGCAAACTCAAAATCGATTTGCAAAAAGTCTGCATAATTTGCAGCCACTTCTTGGGAATCAATTATTTGTACATCTGGCCTGATTTTGAGATTTTCAAGATGTGTATTAAATTGTGGTAAATGTGCTGACAAGTACATTTACATTCATTTAAGTCAGCTTTTGTGTTTATTGAAAAGTGGTGCCATGTGTCAAGTAGTAAAGGAATAGCACTTATCTGCATAGACCTTGCCTGGCAGGGCCAGCAAAAAGCTGGTGCCAATTCTAGATCTTAATTTATGGTAAAACATGCAGTGTTATTACCGCAAGTGGCTTGAAAAACTCTAAATGAGGGCATATGTGTATAAGACCAGCTTTTCAGCACAGTCGTGCATTAACCTTGCTTGTCATACGGCCTAAAAGCATGCCAATCCATGGCAATTTTGATTGAGGGTTTTAGTGAATTGGTCTTCTGGTTCCTGAAACATTGCAAGTCAAGAAATCAACTGAAGATGTCTACTAAATAAGCCACTGGATAAACATTATTTAAAGTAGCTCAGGGACAGAGTTACAGCGGCTGGCAGAGTGCAATGCGGAGCAAATAATAGCTGTAGGCTTGTGAGCGGACAAATATTGTGTAGCACCATTTTTACAATGGGTTGCGTGGCGGTGATTGAGCATAACGCCATTGTAAAGTCTTTTTGTGTGACTTCTGTAATCAAGACATACCATCAAGTACAACTGTATACATGTGGGTGACCATCCAAGGATACATTGCATAATAATCATCAAACCTCAACCAATCTGGAACCCTTCATTCATGCATTGAGAAGAAGACTATGTCTAAGGGTGGGATCTTTGCCCCGCAATCTGCCAGCACGTAGGTAGAAATAGCAACTGCAAAGTTACCATCCAGCTGAAGAGAAGAATCATTGTATCAACACAGAGAAGTGTCCGTTAATACAGCCATGCCACCCGGTGAAAACGTCTCAGCATCTAATTACAATGGAAAGCAAGAAAACTGCACAGAGGCCTGGTTCCAGAGCGTTAAATATGAAAAGCGCCGGTTACAACACAACCATGTACCAGTCCGCTCATGACAGGTGAAGTACATTGATAAGAAAACCAGGCATGGTCAGTCGAAGAAGTACCCTCTAACCCAGATAGAAACACTTTGAAAGTGATCTCCGAGACATGAGCAAATGGTCAAATAAAGTGGAGGCACAACAATTTGAAATGGAATTTCATTGATAATTCTCGACAAGCACTGAAGGAGTAACACCACGTGGGTTCTGTTAAGAAATAAATGAAGGACTAATTGAGGGACACTTTGTTCTGTTACATTATATGTACTAACAGAAGAACATCACTTTTCTATAGGGTTATTCACAGGTCTATAAGACAGGCTCCTGCAACCCCTCTGGCGCAGTAGGGCCCTGCATTTCAGAGAGCCACCTTTTAAACCAGAGCTACCAGTGTATGTGAGATATCACGGTTGGCCCTTGCCACATTGTTTAAGGGCGGTGGCATCATGGTTTGTTATCCCGCTGGCTATACAAATTGAAGTTTGGGTTCAGGAACAGAAAATCGGGGCAATATTCAGCCAAAATTCTGATATTAGTGATGGTGTTTATGAAATGCAAATTCAGTTGAAAAAAATAAATACCTTCAATTCAGATTTACACATTTAAAGCAAAAAGTTAGATAGTCCATTATTTTGGGGGGAAGAGAATTGCCAATGGAAATAAGACGAATAAAAGAAACAGGGAGGAGCAAAATGATGGCATTGCTTTCATGAATTGTAGAGGCCTTTTTCAATCTATGCACCCAAGACCTGGGACAACATCCCTTTACCATTAGAACCGCCCCAACGCTGTTCCAATTTAGGAAAGCGTACAACACTGACTTCTTAAAAAAAAAAAGTTTAGATTACAGTGCAGTGCTTAACCATCCAAAACTCTGCTTTCGCTCTTATCACTTGCCAACTTTAAGCTTGCCTTTGACTACATACAGCGCCCGCTGCCCTTTGTCTAGGATTGTGCTATAGAAATACCATATACAGGGCTTTAAGTGGGAGTGGAAGGGTCTCTCAAAGGGGTGTGGTCGATAGAATCAAGGGCGTGGCTTAAAAACACCTAAGGCAAAAATCTGTGCTTAGCATACTGAGCCGCCTGACTTGTATTTTGCTGCTATTGTCATTGCATCCAGACATATAATACAAGCAACATTACACCTCCAACAAGCCAGGACTATTGGCTTTGTTAGTGGTTGTTAGTTGCATACGATAAATAAGCAACAACTATGGCTTCGTTGTTTATAATATTGAAAATGCTTCAGTTCTGAAATGACGAGCCTGTGAAAGAATTAAACGAGTCTCTTTGAAGATACATCAAACGCTTTATTCGAGCAGTGGTACTGCTGCAGAGTAAAGAATTTTTTTCACCCTGAGTGTGTGGGCAAAAACGAAGAGCCCGATAGGGGCCCGTCTCAGCACCTGCTTTTTGGAACTGCTGGTGCTGAGCACCGGCAGGACCCGGCCAACTTAAAGCCCTAACCATATATATATATATCAATGTGGGTTGTAATCGTACTACGTCATGGCAGAATGTGGCCATATATTTGATCACTTGTACTTTATTCACACAAAGAATGGAATATGCTTTGCTATTGCCTAGTCTAGGCGCTTACAAATGAATAAATGGATTAATGAATGATATTTATAAAGTTCATTGTTACCCAAGACGGTGCCCAAGAGGTAACAATGAAAAGCTGTGAGCAAACTTTTACCAAATTAGAGGCTAGATAGCTGAAGCTGGGCTCGGGGAGATATGGACTCCGTAACACAGTAGCCAGCCATTGAGGAAGACGCATTGTTATTGTAATAATGTTGCACAATATGAGGCTTCGAGAAAGTCACCTCGGCCTTGCCACTTGCTAACCAAGGCTGCACACAACGCACGTGCAGCCCGCGGGCCACACAGTACCACCGTTTCTCTTCAGCAATACGACCCTTTTACTTTTTAATGCTGCGGCGCAGCTGCCGGCTGATGGTTTCATGCCTTCATTAGCAGCGGATCGGTGCATAGGTGGTGTCTCCGGGGCCTAGTACTGACCCAGGCGGCGACCTGTGAAATTACACTGGCTGTCCAGTAATCAGTATTGCCAGCCTCTGATAGCACTGGCGGATCCAGCTGGCTTCATCGCGCGACGCTCGCGCGGCTCCCGCGCGCATCTCCAAAACAGTCACGCTCGGTGGCGTCTCCTCGGGGCCTCTCATTCCCTTTCATTCATTAGTATGAATCAAGCGGTATATTACTGCTGCCGCCGCCTGCGCACGCACGCGCACAAACGCACTGTAAACACACTATTGACAGAAATTGCGCGCGGAAAAACAGACAGGAACGGCCAGAGGCACAAAAAATCCACACACAAAAGTAAATAGCAAAATATCACGTGCGCTGAGAAAAAAAATACAAGCAAATGCATCTATGGTGGGCAGACACATATGGAAGACGAGCACTGATAAAGCACACAAAGACACAGAGAGATCACCCATACAGACCAGTGTTCACAAGGAAAATCTGACATTGAACACACACAGAGAATTATGCGGATACTAAATATTGATAAACATGAAACATACAGGAATTAAAAACGCATACACATACACACAAAAGAAAAACGAATAGCTACATTCACCCAAAAAATAAATGATATATATATATACGGAAAGAAAAGTTTGCCACTAGGTGGGACGCACTCACAGACGTCCATAGAAGTCGAGGGAAGGTCCAGCACTGTGCCCCACCTCCCCTCCTGACGCGTTTCGGGCCAGCGCCCTTTTTCCAAGGTGGATTTGCATGAAATGAACACAAGGGGGCCTCCAATCCTTTAACCTCTTTTATTCACGGGTCCTAATCAAACTCAGGTGAGTATTTTACATAGTGCTGTGGGATTGGAGGTCCAAATTACGCCCAAGTGGGTTGCAGTTCATCTCAGGGCTAATCCAAAGTTTAATGGGCTCAGCACCAGTGACCCACCCCAGTGCCAGCAATCGCCGTCTGTTCCGCATGTTGCAGTCCATGAACAACGCAGACCACAGCGGATCGGCACTCCTTGTGCGGTGGTGTCATCCCGCGACCTGGCTGGCCGCATTATTTGGAAAGAAAAGTTTGCCACTAGGTGGGACGCACTCACATACATCCATAGAAGTCAAGGGAAGGTTCAGCACTGAGCCCCACCTGACGCGTTTCGGGCCAGCGCCCTTTTTCCAAGGTGGATTTGCATGAAATGAACACAAGGGGGCCTCCAATACTTTACCCTCTTTTATTCACGGGTCCCAATCAAACTCAGGTGAGTATTTTACATAGTATTATGGGATTGGAAGTCCAAATTACGCCCAAGTGGGTTGCAATTCATCTAAGGGCTAATCCAAAGTTTAATGGGCTCAGCGCCAGTGACCCACCCCAGTGCCAGCAATCCCGTCTGTTCCACATGTTGCAGTCCATGAACATCGCAGACCACAGGGGATCCGCACTCCTTGTGCGGTGGTGTCATCCCACGACCTGGCAGGCCTCATTATTTGGAAAGAAAAGTTTGCCACTAGGTGAGACGCACTCACAGACGTCCATAGAAGTCGAGGAAAGGTCCAGCACTGAGCCCCACCCGACACGTTTCGGGCCAGCGCCCTTTTTCCAAGGTGGATTTGCATGAAAGGAACACAAGGGGGCCTCCAATCCTTTACCCTCTTTTATTCACGGGTCCCAATCAAACTCAGATGAGTATTTTACATAGTATTATGGGATTGGAAGTCCAAATTGCGCCCAAGTGGGTTGCAGTTCATCTCAGGGCTAATCCAAAATTTAACGGGCTCAGCGCCAGTGACCCAAAGACACAGAGAGATCACCCATACAGACCAGTGTTCACAAGGAAAATCTGATATTGGACACAGAGAATTATGCGGATACTAAATATTGATAAACAGGAAACATACAGGAAATAAAAGCGCATACACATACAGACAAAAGAAAACCGAATAGCTACATTAACCAAAAAAAAAAAAATATATATATATATATTCACTGAAAAAACCATAGGTTTCACACATGTTATAGTTAGCGGAAATTTTACTGATAAAAAACCAGTGAAATTCCCCCGTTATAGTTAGTGCAGGCAACTATAACTCACGCGACCGCAATCCTCTGCTGATGCTAATACTGTATTTAGACACTTATTTGCCCATGTCTTCTTCCATACATTTTTAGCTATACATATATTACAAATATTTTTTTTTCATAAAGACACATATGTCATCAGCAGAAGATTGCGGTCGCGTGAGTTATAGTTGCCTGCACTAACTATAACGGGGGAATTTCACTGGTTTTTTATCAGTAAAATTTCCGCTAACTATAACATGTGTGAAACCTCTGGTTTTTTCAGTGAATTTGCAAGGTTTTTTAAATGCTAATTCCTAACTATAACGTGTGTGAAACCTATGGTTTTTTCAGTGAATTTGTAAGTTTTTTTAAATGCTAAGTTACTTTACGCCATTCGTGGCGTGCGCGCCCACTTAACGCAGTTCGTTCCGTGCGCGCACGGTGCGCTTCGCGCACCGTGCGCGCACAGTAAGCACGCGGTGCGCTTCGCGCACCGCGCGCCCACTTTACGCAGTTAGTGCCGTGCACGCACGGTGGGCACGCGGTGCGCTACGCGCACCGCGTGCCCACGTTACGCTAGATGGGCCATGTACGCACGATGCGCTTCGCGCACCGTGCGCACATGGAGGACATATGATGCACTTCATTTTGAAAGGTAATATTTTAATTTTTTGTAATTTTATAAGCCATGCACAAATGGTGCCCTTCGGGCACCATTTGCACACGGGGTGGAGAGAGTGTGGATAATTTTTTCTTTTATTATTTTTGTTTAAAATATTGTGGTTTTTCACACCTCTAATAAGCCCTGCACATTTGGTGGCCTGCGGCCACCGAAAGCACAGGGGGTGGGGAGAGTGTGGATAGTGTTTTTTTTATTACATTTTTTACCGTACGCGTACGGTAAGCATAATCGGCGAAATTAGCGAAAAAATAAAAATTCAATTTTTGGCCTTGGGGGGTCTTTGGGGACTCCCTCATCATGGCTATGTGTGTGGGAGCTGTCTAAACAGCCCCATTACATGTTTATTGGTTTTATTTAACAACCTAACTCTCAGTGCGAGAGAGAAAATGGCGGCCGCCGCTTCCTGGTTTCGGCCGATTCGAATGTTTACTAAGATCTAAGAGCCAATCAGAATCGCGCTCGCGCACGCCACCGTACGCGTACGGTAAGCTTACGGTAAGCGTACGGTAAGCTGGCTCAGATATATATATTGATTTAAAGGCTATTTTCTCAAAATCTACTGAACAGATTTACACCAAACCTACAAAAGGCACTTCCTTGACCTGAGGACTACCTCTCTGCCAAATTTCTAGTAATTCTGTTCAGCCGTTCGGGCTGTAGCCCTGTCTAAAGGTCCTATGGAAAAATGCATGGGAAAAACGCGTTTTGGGACCCCCCTTTTATCTCAGCCCCCGCTTGACGAATCCCCCCGAGACTTTCAGGGTAGGAGCGGAGCGTAGCGCCCCACCTATTTTGAGAAATTCGCGAGGATTCGTCGACCGGCGCCAAAGTTATTCCAAATAGAATGTTGCGGTTTTCCTAAGGAAAAGGGGTCCTAACTATAACTACCTACTGGCGACCGCCAGTAGGTAATATATATATATATATATATATATATATATATATATATATATATATATATATATATATATATATATATATATATATGCTTGCTCAAAGGTTGCCCTTGTGGTGGGAAGCACTCCAACGCTGTTTGTAGTACAAAGACTTTTAATGGTATAAGGGGAAAGGTGTCACCAAAAGCGTAGGCAGTTCAACGGCGTCCTTCCCGCCTGACGCGTTTCGAGGTAAAATTCTCTTCTTCAGAGGCGTGGACGTGGGTGAAAGTTCTGTGCCTTCAGGACTCCTCCTTTAATGCAGGTAAGCCCGCCCTTCATGGGCAGTTCCGATAGAACAGAGCAGGGATTGCTGGGCCACGTAGTCCTGATGGATTGTTTCTTTAATCGCCGCACAGGTGATTAGCTGCCGCAAAGTTCCAAGCCCTCAGATGGGCCTTGATGCACACGTCTCCCCTCTAGATCCATACAGCGTCCCCAACACGAAGATTGGCCCCCCAATTCCGGGGTGGTGCACTCCCGACGGCTGGGCCGCCGCCAAAAATGCTTGCTCAAAGGTTGCCCTTGTGGTGGGAAGCACTCCAACGCTGTTTGTAGTACAAAGACTTTTAATGGTATAAGGGGAAAGGTGTCACCAAAAGCGTAGGCAGTTCAACGGCGTCCTTCCCGCCTGATGCGTTTCGAGGTAAAATTCTCTTCTTCAGAGGCGTGGACGTGGGTGAAAGTTCTGTGCCTTCAGGACTCCTCCTTTAATGCAGGTAAGCCCGCCCTTCATGGGCAGTTCCGATAGAACAGAGCAGGGATTGCTGGGCCACGTAGTCCTGATGGATTGTTTCTTTAATCGCCGCACAGGTGATTAGCTGCCGCAAAGTTCCAAGCCCTCAGATGGGCCTTGATGCACACGTCTCCCCTCTAGATCCATACAGCGTCCCCAACACGAAGATTGGCCCCCCAATTCCGGGGTGGTGCACTCCCGACGGCTGGGCCGCCGCCAAAAATGCTTGCTCAAAGGTTGCCCTTGTGGTGGGAAGCACTCCAACGCTGTTTGTAGTACAAAGACTTTTAATGGTATAAGGGGAAAGGTGTCACCAAAAGCGTAGGCAGTTCAACGGCGTCCTTCCCGCCTGACGCGTTTCGAGGTAAAATTCTCTTCTTCAGAGGCGTGGACGTGGGTGAAAGTTCTGTGCCTTCAGGACTCCTCCTTTAATGCAGGTAAGCCCGCCCTTCATGGGCAGTTCCGATAGAACAGAGCAGGGATTGCTGGGCCACGTAGTCCTGATGGATTGTTTCTTTAATCGCCGCACAGGTGATTAGCTGCCGCAAAGTTCCAAGCCCTCAGATGGGCCTTGATGCACACGTCTCCCCTCTAGATCCATACAGCGTCCCCAACACGAAGATTGGCCCCCCAATTCTGGGGTGGTGCACTCCCGACGGCTGGGCCGCAGCCAAAAATGCTTGCTCAAAGGTTGCCCTTGTGGTGGGAAGCACTCCAACGCTGTTTGTAGTACAAAGACTTTTAATGGTATAAGGGGAAAGGTGTCACCAAAAGCGTAGGCAGTTCAACGGCGTCCTTCCCGCCTGACGCGTTTCGAGGTAAAATTCTCTTCTTCAGAGACGTGGACGTGGGTGAAAGTTCTGTGCCTTCAGGACTCCTCCTTTAATGCAGGTAAGCCCGCCCTTCATGGGCAGTTCCGATAGAACAGAGCAGGGATTGCTGGGCCACGTAGTCCTGATGGATTGTTTCTTTAATCGCCGCACAGGTGATTAGCTGCCGCAAAGTTCCAAGCCCTCAGATGGGCCTTGATGCACACGTCTCCCCTCTAGATCCATACAGCGTCCCCAACACGAAGATTGGCCCCCCAATTCCGGGGTGGTGCACTCCCGACGGCTGGGCCGCCGCCAAAAATGCTTGCTCAAAGGTTGCCCTTGTGGTGGGAAGCACTCCAACGCTGTTTGTAGTACAAGAAAACCGAATAGCTACATTAACCAAAAAAAAAAAAAATATATATATATATATATATATATTACCTACTGGCGGTCGCCAGTAGGTAGTTATAGTTAGGACCACGTTTCCATAGGAAATCCGCAACATTCTATTTTGAATAACTTTGGCGCCGGTTGACGAATCCTCGCGAATTTTTCAAAATAGATGGGGCGCTACGCTCCGCTCCTACCCTGAAAGTCTCGGGGGGGATTCGTCAAGCGGGGGCTGAGATAAAAGGGGGGTCCCAAAACGCGTTTTTCCCATGCATTTTTCCATAGGACCTTTAGACACAGCTACAGCCCGAACGGCTGAACAGAATTACTTGAAATTTGGCAGAGAGGTAGTCCTCAGGTCAAGGAAGTGCCTTTTGTAGGTTTGGTTTAAATCTGTTCAGTAGATTCTGAGAAAATAGCCTTTAAATCAATATATATATCTGAGCCAGCTTACGGTGCGCTTACGGTACGCTTACCGTACGCGTACGGTGGCGTGCGCGAGCGCGATTCTGATTGGCCCTTAGATCTTAGTAAACATTCGAATCGGTCGAAACCAGGAAGCGGCGGCCGCCATTTTCTCTCTCGCACTCTGAGGGGGGAGCTGATAAACAAATGCCAAAAACATATAAAGGGGCTGTTTAGACAGCGCCCATGCACATAACCATGTTAGTTGAGTTTTCAAAGATCCCCCAAGGCAAAAAATGGTAATTTTTTATTTTTCGAAAATTTCGCCGATTACGCTTACCGTACGCTTACCGTACGCGTACGGTAAAAAATTATAAAAAACCCCACTCTCTCCACCCCGTGTGCAAATGGTGGCCGAAGGCCACCATTTGTGCATGGCATATAAGAGCACAGCATTTCCCCAAAAAATTTCAACAGATTACCTATCACAAGGAAGCGCATAATATGTCCTCCACGTGCGCACGGTGCGCGAAGCGCATCGTGCGTACATGGCCCATCTAGCGTAACGTGGGCACGCGGTGCGCGTAGCGCACCGCGTGCCCACCGTGCGTGCACGGCACTAACTGCGTAAAGTGGGCGCGCGGGACGCGAAGCGCACCGCGTGCTCACTGTGCGCGCACGGTGCGCGAAGCGCACTGTGCGCGCACGGAACAAACTGCGTTAAGTGGGCGCGCACGCCACGAATGGCGTAAAGTAACTTAGCATTTAAAAAACCGTACAAATTCACTGAAAAAACCATAGGTTTCACACACGTTATAGTTAGGAATTAGCATTTAAAAAACCTTGCAAATTCACTGAAAAAACCATAGGTTTCACACATGTTATAGTTAGCGGAAATTTTACTGATAAAAAACCAATGAAATTCCCCCGTTATAGTTAGTGCAGGAAACTATAACTCACGCGACCGCAATCTTCTGCTGATGACATATGTGTCTTTATGAAAAAAAAATATTTGTAATATATGTATAGCTAAAAATTTATGGAAGAAGACCTGGGCAAATAAGTGTCTAAATACAGTATTAGCATCAGCAGAGGATTGCGGTCGCGTGAGTTATAGTTTCCTGCACTAACTATAACGGGGGAATTTCATTGGTTTTTTATCAGTAAAATTTCCGCTAACTATAACATGTGTGAAACCTATGGTTTTTTCAGTGAATATATATATATATATATATGAAAAATACTAAAAATAACAGAGTGATATAATTTAGGCATAACTAGGACTTTGTATCCGTTGCCTCTTGTTTTTATTTGGTGCTGGACGTATGTGAATTGCGCATTAAATATATTTTCCCTCACTTTATCCATGATGTTCCTGCAAAGATCAAAAGGTGGCAAACTTTAATAATAACGTGCAGTAAACAAGCACCAAAACCCAGATATCTGCAACCACGGTTTCCACCAGTCTCTGTGTACATTTAAGTCTCAAACTAACTGGCCTGGAGGAAAACTTTTATAATCTACTTTACCAATGTCAAGTGACCCAGAAAGGCGGTGCGTTGGGTTCAGTAGAAACAATTCGATTGATATGGAGAATACATTTACTTTAAAAAAGAGGTGTCCTGATATTGGTTGTAGAAAGTATCTATCTATCTATCTATCTATCTATCTATCTATCTATCTATCTATCTATCTATCTATCTATCTATCTATCTATCTATCTATCTATCCGTCCATCTATCCGTCCATCTATCCGTCCATCTATCCGTCCATCTATCCGTCTATCTATCTATCTATCTATCTATCTATCTATCTATCTATCTATCTATCTATCTATCTATCTATCTATCTATCTATCTATCTATCTATCTATCTATCTATGACTTTCCATGCCTTCCTCCATTTATTCTACCACTGTGGTCGTTACTAGTCGACTCTTACTTCATCTAAATTTCTTTTGCATGACTCTTATACCCTAACTGGTTATGGCTGGACTTATAATATCAAATGAGTTAAGTCTAAGTTAAGGTAAGTTAAAGTAAAAGACAGGTCAAGGTAACTGTGCCTAAATAAATAGTAGGCAAATTTATGGTGTATGAAGTGATTGCCCACAGTAGGCAAATTTATGGTGTATTAAGTGATTGCCCACAGTAGGCAAATGTATGGTGTAATAAGTGCTGTTAATAAAGCAATGATAATCGTTTGCAGAAAACTTCACTAGCAGAATAATGATACATTTTAGTAGTGGTATACAAGTACTGAAGATTTACACAAAAGCCGTAATAAAGTGAAGTTTTAATTGAAGGGAGTAACCGCACAATTGTAACTGGGTAATGTAGTAGTTATGTAGTGAAATAAACTTGTTCTAATGTAGTGGAGACCTTCTATATTGGAGTAGTGATATTGAAATACCATTATGGGGATGAAGGTCTTATGTGTTGGAGTTGTGATCTAAAAGAAAACTACTGTAGTGAAAGCTGAAAAGTGGCATAAAATGCAGTACACCACTGTAATATGAATTTATTACTGCAAAGATTTAGCATTGTTGTTACGTCAGAAGTAAACAAGGTATGAAATTGAGTGTAGAGAGTGAACTATAGCATGCTAACAATGTAGTGAGAACCATACATACCAGTTTTGTGGGTTTGCGGTGATGTTGTGATGATACAGCAGAGTAAAACTGGAGGTGTCATGGAAAAGTAATGGAGTTGTGTACCTTACCTGGGATGTGGTGGTCCTTTTTTTAACAGAGTTGTGACTTTAATGCAGCGGTGATTTAGTGTTGTAGATGGCTTGTGTTGTAGTGGTATCGTGATTTTTTACTGAGTGTAATCAATCAGAAAGCATACAAAAATTAAATGTGAACATCTTAAAGGTGCTGACCATCAATTTAAAAGAGTCGTCAACATGCAAAGCCAGGAGTTGAACTGGAGATATTTAAAGTAAATACTAAAGTCACTGTGACCTTGGGGGCCCATTTACTATTAACACAATTATTTTCAAATTTGGTGGTAACTGTTACTGCACATTCTACAGTTACGATCTATGCGATAAGCTTCACAGCAAGTGGTGTAGCTAGGGGGGAGGGGGGCGGGCAGCCCCGGGCAGCACTGTTTTTGGGGGTGGAGGGAGTTGTGTCTGTCGACTACCACCACCCCCCGGCACGAGAACAAGTCGTCCGTTGTCCACCACCCTGCCCCCCGGAACAAGTCAGCCACCAACCCCTCGCTCTTACCTGCACCCGAGCACCAAACTTAGGGGCCACCCACGTGGCACAGTACATCTAGTTACACCACTGGGCACAGCTCTCAAAATCAGCTGCATTGTTTCCAAAGTTACCAGAATTAGCACCCCTACCTATCCTGCAGCCAAGCTCACCATCTCTAGTGGCTCTTGGCATACCCACAGCTAGGACACCATCAGACTGCAGACTAAGAAGCGTAAAAAACAAAATAAAACAAGGCAGCAGGCCTTTTCCATGTTGGTACCAATGACTCAATGCTGCTCTAATTTCAGAAAGAGATGAGAACACCTCCTTAAAGAACACTGCATCACAATGTATTATTTGTCCACAAACCAAATACATTTTCCTTTGCTTGTTAACTTTATGCTTGTCAGTTGCCATGTAAAGTGCTCCACTGTCTTTTGACTATGTTTACACTTCAGAATTAACACATACATACACATCTCTGGCATTTTCCCCCAGTAAATAACAGGACACATGAATTGTCCCTCAATACTTAAGGCCTCATTACTGGTGCCCTGGGATATCTGAACGGGGTCAATAATGCAAGCTACCGACCCCATCTGGATTACATGTTGTTGTGTTTAACCCAGAAGTCACAGCTGCTGAAAGATCTGAAATCCACAAGAAACATCTGGAGAAAAAATGCAAGAACATGCAGTGACCCTGTACAGCTCTCCGCTCTTTTTTAAAATAAAAACATGCACAGATCTATATGCAAACACCAATTTCCGCACGAGATCCGCTAAAATATCAGAATGGGGTGTATTTCCTCCCCACCGACCCAGCTGCATAAAGGAGGAGCTTGGTATCAATAACTCGTGGGGGTGAGGTGAGGGGAGGGGGATGCTGGGCCTAATTTTGTCCGACTCAGAATCCTGCCTAAACAGAAGTAGCAATGTTGTAAATTGGTTATTAATGGAAATATATAGAGGAGGATTGGGGTTGTAGTGCATTAGACTGGTTGTTTAAAGGTGCAGGGCTGTGGCTTTGTGGTAATATAATGCAGTATTGATGTTTTTGGAGAAATGATGAGGAGAAGAATGTACAACCATAATGATGGAGTCTTATTGTCAAGTACGTAAATAATTAGTGAATTTTATGTATAGTGAAGTCATTACCTAGCAGTGTAGTGAAGGAGCAGTATAATGAGAGTTATGGAAAGCCGCAATGTATTAATATTGAACTGGTGTGGTAATGATTGCCTATAGTTCAAAACTCACATAGGGTAATAGTGAAGTAATGATGTAGATGATATAGAGCAGAGTTACCGTAGAGAGACAGTTCTATATAGGTTTTATGGATACAGCTAATAGTGGTGTAAGAATGTATTGATGGTTTAGTGAAATAGAGTAACTATAATGTAGTGAATAAGGGATGTAGTGGAGTGGACAGGTACTGGTGCAGTCAAGCAGCCATGCCATAGAATCGTGCTATAGTCACATGTGGCACTGTGTACTGATAATATAGTGAATTTGTGGTACAGTTGAGTTCCCACTTGGAATCAAAGTGATAATCTATCAGAGAAGCGATGCACTAAAGCATTGGTACTCACAAACATTTTCCCAGGGGCCAAAACATTTGGTCTGTGATGTGACCGAGGACTGCATTGAAGCCAGCAAGGTGGCTGTAGAGGGAGCTGCCACTACGTTATATATGTTTCCCACCGCACCCGCCCAGCTCCTGCCTCCAGCCGCATGCCTCTCCCCTACTTAAATGGAGACTGCTGAACGCCGAAGGCAAGCCCGTTTGCACCCGTCCTCGTGAGAGCCACGACACCCCATGGCGCTACGACGCCGGCTTCCTCCTCAGACTCAACACTGGCCGATCATCAAACTGCTTCCAGGCCAGCCCGATACTCACCAAGGACCCTTCACCTGCCATAGCTGCAGGTTCACCAGCCGCCGAGCACCCGCACGCCCTACCCACCCATCAGAGCAGAACACAACCACCTCAGATGCATATTACTCAACACCCGCTCCGTCCACAAACACGCCGTTGAACTCTGGGACCTACTCGAATCAGCCTTCCCGGACGTCGCCTTCCTAACAGAGACCTGGGTGAACCCCTCCTCGGCACCCAACATTGCCATAGCCATCCCAGATGGATGCAAGATCACCAGAAGGGACCGCACCAACAGACCAGGAGGAGGAATCGCCATTGTCTACAGGAATACTCTCAGAGTCTCGACCTGCACGACCGACACCTCCAGCACCGCCGAACACCTGCACATCCAGATCCACACCGACCCCAACACCACCCTTAGAGGAATACTCGTTTACCGACCCCCCAGGCCCCGGCCACATTTCATCGACGCCATCTCCGACATCGTCAGCATGCACGCACTTGCGTCCACAGACTACATCCTCCTCGGAGACCTGAATTTCCACCTCGAGAGCGCCGACGACAACAACTCCTTCACTCTGCTCGATAACCTCGCCAACCTCGGAAAAAAACAGCTCATCACGACACCTACCCACACCACCGGACACACACTCGACCCCATCCTCTCAGCCAGCAACCACATCACCTTCAGCCACACCACCGAAATCCACTGGACCGTCCACCGAGGCGTCCACTTCACCTTTTAAAAAACCCACGGCGCACCACCACCCACTACAGATCCCCTACTACAGCTAGAACAAGATCACAGAAGACCAGCTCATCACCGCCCTCGCCCGAGACCCACAGACAAACACCATCGACACAGCCACCAGCAACCTCAGGCAATGGATCGACGACTGCGCTAACACTCTCGCCCTGATCAAAGAACCCTCAAACAGACGCACCGACAGAAAGGCCGACCTCCAGGAATCCAAGTGGACTTGCCGAAGAGTCGAGAAAAAGTGGTGCCACGAAATGACACCGGACAACCACGCAGCCCTAAAGAACGCCAGCCGCAAGCACCACCAACTCATCCGAGCCACCAAAAGAACCTCCTTCAAGGAACGCATCGACAACAACGCGCACAACAGCAAAGAGCTCTTCAACATCGTGAGGGAGCTCTCCAACCCCAACTCCAGCTCCAACGACATCCTGCCGTCGCAAGATCTATGCGACTCCCTAGCCACCTTCTTTCATTGTAAGATCGCAGACATCCATGACAGCTTCAACACCCAGACCCTCCCTACAGCCGCCAACACTGCAGACTCACTGCCCCCCAGCCTCTCCAACCACCTGCTCTCCTGGACTCACGTCAACGACGACGACACCATCAAGACCATGAACACCATCCACTCCGGCTCACCATCTGACCCCTGCCCTCACCACATCTTCAACAAAGCAAACCGCATCATCACACCCCAACTTCGGAAGATCATCAACAGCTCCTTCGAGACCGCCACCTTCCCAGAAAGCTGGAAACACCCCAAGATCAACGCCCTACTCAAAAAACCCACAGCGGACTCAAAGGACCTCAAGAACTTCTGGCCCATCTCCCTTCTCCCGTTCCCGGCGAAAGTCATCGAAAAGATCTTCAACAGGCAACTGACCCACTTCCTCAAGGAGAACAGCATCCTGGACCCGTCCCAATCCGGATTCCACAGTAATCACAGCACTGAAACCGCCCTCATCGCTGCCACAGACGACATCAGGACCCTACTTGACAACGGCAAAACCGCACCCCTCATCTTCCTGGACCTCTATGCCATCTTCGACACCGTCTGCCACCACATCCTATGCACACGCCTACATGACGCAGGAATACACGACAATGCCCTGACTGGATCACCTCCTTCCTCACTGACAGAACCCAGAGGGTCCACCTCCCCCCTTTCCGTTCCAAAGACCCCAATATCATCTGCAGCGTGCCCCAAGGATCAGCCCTACCCTCTTCAATGTCTACATGGTACCGCTCGCCAACATCGTCCTCTCGCACAACCTCAACATCGTCTCCTACACCATCGACAATCAACCGATCCTCTCACTCACCAAAAGCCCCGGCACCGACAAAACCAACCTCCACAAAGGAATGAAGGCTGTCACCAGCTGGATGCAGACCAGCCACTGAAATTTAACTCAGACAAGAAAGAGGTCCTCATCTTCGGATCCTCTCCCTCCGCCTGGGATGACTTTTGGTGGCCATCCGCCCTGGGAGCCGCACCAACACCCACCGACCACGCACGCAGCCTGGGGTTCATCCTGGACTCATTGCTCTCAATGACCCAGCAAGTCAACGCCATCTCCTCCTCCTGCTGCGACACACTCCGCATGCTCCGCAAGATCTACAGATGGATCCCCACCGGAACCAGAAGGACGGTCACACAGGCCCTAGTCAGCAGCAGACTGGACTACGGCAACACCCTCTATGCAGGGAACACGATCAAACTGTAAAAGAGGCTCCAACACATTCAAAACGCATCCGCACGCCTATCCTTGACATACCCCGCCACACCCATATCACTGCCCACCTGAAAGACCTGCACTGGCTCCCAGTCAAGAAGAGGATCACCTTCAAACTCCTCACCCACGCCCACAAAGCACTACACAACGCCGGACCAGGATACCTCAACAAGCGTCTCACCTTCTACACCCCATACTGCCAGATTCGATCCACCGACCTCGCCCTCGCCACACAGCTGCGACAGACCCAGGACCTGCTGACCTTCAGGAGACTTCTCTAGACCCGGTTGTTCGAGCAGTAGCTGCACCCCCACCCCCCACTCAGCACCTTGAGACCCTCATGGGTGATTAGTGCGCTCTACAATTAAGTGATTGATTGATTGATTGAAGAGATAGGGTGGGTGTAGGGGAGGTGAAACATGTACATCTAGTGGCTAAATTGCACAATACGAAACCAGAAAATCTGGATCAATCACAGCTCCCCCACCTGATCAAACTGTGTGATCCTAGGCAATTGTTATATTTCATTCTCTCTCCTTTTACTTCTTTAGCACATATAAGAGGCCGCTTAGTTAATTACTGGCATTGTTGTCAGGGTGGGTGAAAGCATGGACATTTCTGAATTCATGTTTGAAAACTATCAAGTTTTTAAAAAAATACTTCTCAATGTACTGATATAACCTGGAGTACTAAGGTATAACGGTTCTGAAGGTTAATAAAATACATTTTTTGTATTTACTTCATCATATTTTACATGTTTGCTGCAAGATTCAATTAACATTTAAATAAATGCTTGCCCATTTATTTAACATCTTTGTCAAGTTAAGTGGAGTCAAGTAAACATCATCCCAGTGCTTCTTTGAACCAGGGTGCTCCATGTAAAGGTCAGGAGGGCCGCATGCCGACCTCGGGCCATACTTCGAGTACCACTGTACTAGAATAATCATGTAATGTAGAATAGAGCAAAAGTATTGTAGTAATAGAGTAAATAAACTGTGTAATGGCAGACATGTAGTAAGATGGTGGTATCTCAATTTTTACTCACAAAGTACCTGGTTGAGATGATAGTTTTAGAGCACTTCCATCCTTTCTCTTAGCATAGGTGTACTGTGTGGTCATGATGATACAATGTTTCATGATACTATACATTAAAAGGCCATCAATGCTTTCTAACAAGTCACAAAAGATAAAAGAGAATGAGGAAAGAACCTACATTTGGTAACAACTCCCTCCAAGCGGATGATGTTCGGATGGTCGAACTGCCCCATAATACTGGCTTCTCCCAAGAAGTCTCTCCTCTGCTTCTCTGAGTATCCGGCCTTCAGACTCTTAATAGCCACAAAGATCTCACGCTTACTTGGAAGCTTCAGGCGCCCGCTGCAGACCTCTCCAAACTCACCTGTGGGTTTGCCAAAAAAGAAATATAGCATTATGGTGAATGCCAAGGTGATGTGAGGAATCGCTTATGGTCAATAGTGATGTCCCGATGTCATCAGGCTACAGAGGTGCATGACATACATTATCCTACCACTATAATGAGGGTGATCTGACAGGTCTTTCACAACCTGAAAAGTAAGTAACTGATTATATGAGTGTTTGGGTGGAGCGAGCACACGGATAGAGACGCATCAGTAACACCTGTCTGGAAACTGAAAATAAGATGTGTTAAATATGCCAGTATTGCCTGCGGTTCACCTTTGACTACACCCAGTTGCTATTATGTCCAACTCAACAGTGAATGAAAGACGCCTGCGAAGAAAGGCAAGCAAACATAGAATGTTAGCCAGCACATAGCACAACGTTCGCTTGACTGAGTTAATATGCATTGACAATGCTAAATGTTCCAGTACTGTATAGTGATAGGGTGTCTCAAGCTTCAGTAAGACACAAAGAGCAGGTACTAAATGGGCATAAGCAGTGCAAGTGTCAACTGAAAGTGGGAAAGAAATGTGACAAGACATGCAGAAAGTAAGAGGGATGAATGAGTTCAGAGGAAGAGATGCTGCTGACAAAAAAGGGAGGCTATGCAACATGTGTGAAAAGAACACATTAACAGTAAGACCATATCTAGATTATTGTTGTGTCCAGGTCTTGGTACCTCATTTGCCCACTTCTGAAGAACTCCTCTGGATTTTTTCAGTTCTACACCTCACTTATGATGTACTTTGTCCAGTTCTGGAGAACACTTAGAGCATGTTGGGCACAATTTAGAAAAGTAAATTTACATGAGTTGATATACTTGCCTGTAGGTATACTTAAACACCTAGGCGTAACTCGCCACCTGCTTAGCAATTCAACATTTCTGAATGGAAACTTACATCTGGGTGTAAATTTACACGTTCCCATCCTCTCAAAGAGAAAGAGAAGCCTCGGAAGACTGAATTGACAAGGGTAAAGCTACTATTGAAATGCTATCACCTGTTGGTGGAAATCTCCACCACTGTGGTTGAGATCGGCCTATGGAAAGTAGTAAGAAGTAGTAAGTATGTAGCACTACTGGAGGACTACTTTAACTACGACAAATAAAATGGTGAATCAGCCAATAGAATCTCATCTTTGGGGCCAAATGTGGTGCATTACAACCAGTTTTGGTGACCACTTCTGTCAAGTCAAGTTTATTGACAGATTGAACATCATAAAAATGTATCAATACATACCAAAATAAACAAAACAAAAATCAATACAAAATGTATTGGAAACAAGTAAAAAACCCTACAATCATAAAAGAAAAAGGAAATAGTAAAACATCAATTAAAATCATTACATTGGCAGAACACTGCTAACGCTCATCGAAGTGCAATTTGAGCAAACCCTTTCATATTGCTAGAACATGTATGTATAAAAACCCTTAGATTTAAATAGTAGTAGTTAATTGAGTAACCACTTTAAGTTTAATAGACCATGCAGGGAAAAAAAGGTAGATACTGCGATCACTACCACACTGATAAGAGTCACTTGTACAAACTCTGAAAGCATTTACGCGTGTGACATCCCCAGCGGACGACACAGATGGACAATCCACCGGGCCCTTGGTCTAAAATAGAATGGGCCAAAAAGAGCAGATGTTCCTCGTTCTCGACAGATAACATGCATGACTGCCATAAAGTGGACTTCGCTTGTAGAAGAGCTCATTTTGCTGAAAACACAGCTGTCTGCAAGATACTGTACTTGAACTGTAAGTAAAGCAAGTGCACCCGAGCTGGGCGGATAAAGTAAAAAAAAATCCTCAGTCTTGGGCACATTCTTACGTAGTAGAAAGAACCTTGAGCAACTGCTTGTAGAACTAGACAACCAATTCTGGGCAATAGCTCTCTCCCAGTATCTAGATTGAACAACAGTAGCTGCAGTGAGCGTGATAGAGGTAGGCTCTTTGCAAAAATTGCAAAAATTGCCTAGACCCAGGTCATAGAGAGATTTCCTAACAGGCTAGCCACATGGTCTTGCTAATGCTGTACAAGTTAAGAATATAGGCAAAGTGCTCTCTGCAGGTCTGTAATTCCTCAATGGCCCATACATGGACTCCATAAAGTAACAGCTTTAATGAAGCCAATGCAAGGACAGGTTTAAGATCAAGGTCCAGTCTAAGAGGAACTAAAGTGTTACCTCTTCCCACGTCTGTATGAGCTCTTATAAAGTTTTTCTCACTAGTCCCCAGGGTGCCCATGGAGCAATGACCCCATAACTCTGAGCCATACAGTGCTGCACCCCTGGGATGCACTTTATCAATTTCCATAGCTGGAAGAATTGGATACTAGGGTGCCTTTTTAGCAACTCTAACAATGGTTGCAGCTCTATGGGTTAGCAAGAGTAAGATTTTCCAAACCCAGCCCTAGTTTTGGCAAGCAGAAGAGTGCCGTCTGCCAAGAAGAGGGCAGGAATTTTCTGACCTGCAAGCAAAGGCGAATCATTTGTACAGTTGCTCAGGAAGTTAACACAAACCTATTAATATACAAAATGAAGAGAGTTCGATCTAGGACACAGCCTTGACAAACACCCTTATCAATAGTGATCTCCTGGGTTAATTCGGCATTCATACCGCAGCAACCAATGACAAAGTTCCCTTTGTGAAGGCATGCAATGATATTTAACAGATTAGAAGGGATTCCCAGCCCATGAAGAACCTCCCAGAGGTTCGTTCTAGGGACCAGATCAAAAACGCCTCGGAAATCAATAAACGCCAAAAAAAGACTCCTCTCCCAGCATCCACAGGTTTCCACTAAGTCATCAAAAAGAGGAAGACCTGTTCAAGGGAGATGGTTTTGGCCCTAAAACCTGCTTGGACGCGGGAAATAATATGGTTTATGTTTGCAAAAGATATTTTGTAAGTATTTGAGGGGAATAATTGGTTGATAATTAGACCAAACTTTCTGATTTTCTTTTTTAAAAACTGGAACAATCTCTTCCACATTCCATGAATCAGAAATTGCTGCATCGGTCAAGATAGCGTTAGAGACAGTAATAATGTAGGGGACCTGTATACTTTGATCAGATGAAAAAAGATCTACTAGGATCTTGTCCAGTCCCAGTGCCATGCCTGACTTCTGAGAGGAGACTGCTGCGACTTTCTCAGCTAGGGTAAAAACAACTGGTGGAAATGTAGGCTCCGGAAGAGAAACAAAGTCCTCCTCGCTACTCTTAAGAATTCAGTACATTTTTTGTGAATATGAATACAGGTTCTCAAAATGTTTGCCCATTCGCTTGGCAGAATAGATGTTTCCACTGGCATAGGTAGATTTCCACTATGTAGACTCACTAACCGCCAACATTTTCTCGCATCATTATTAGCAGAAGCTTCTAAGAGATCTTCCCTTTGGACCTTTCCCGGGTTGCCTTAGCCTGCCTAATGGCAAATCAACATAGTGCTCTGCAGTCCCTACTCTCAGGCTTTAAGCCTTTTTTATAGCTTTAAGGAGACTGTTCTTTGCCTCTCTGCACTGTTGGGAGAACCACACAGCCTAGTTAGCCTTATAAGAGACCTTCCTAAAATTCTTAAGGAAGAGGTTTTTAAGACCAGGAAATAATTTGGCATGCTCAGTCACAATCATCATTAATTCCCAGGTATTAAGCATCACCACCACATGAGAAGCAACATCAACGTATATACTTGTCAGCACCTCGGGAGGAGAGCACACAGTTTCTCACTTCACATTCCTACAGGTATTGGTGGCCTCCAAAATTTGGCAGTGGGGCTGAGATAAAAGTGGTGGTAGATGGGGAATTAGGTCCTTCACTGTTAGGATCAAAGGATTATGGTCACTCTCTTCCCTCTCTAGGACTTTCATGTCCTCCATCAAGTACCATAATCTAAGATCTAAAATAATATAGTCAATAGGGGTGGAATATGCCCCTCTTTTAAAGGTTGGCATAAGAAGGACATCAGATGATGAGCAGCCATCAGAGGCCCGCGAGCTAAACACTAAAGTAAGATCAACCATTTGCAGGGCAGGCCTTGAAAGGAGATGCCTCATTGGACGTTAGTGCAGGAATGCACCATTCTAGATCTTCGTCATGGCATAAGTCCTGGGAGATTCCACACGGTTTGTAAGTTACATTTAGGTCACCTGCCAAAATAACATGATGTGATTTAGAACGCAAGGCTAGGGTCTCATCCAAGAGGTGGAGAGTTGGAGACTCCATCCAATTACCATAACTCCGGTTATAGATATTAACCAACAAGAGAGGGGTTCCCTTAGTGAGGGTAATGAGTAAACCTTGCATATCTAGTGATGCAATAGGTACCGTAGCTTTATAACAGGTCAGCAAATTATTCACCGAAATAAGCAACACACCCCAAGGGCTAGCCGGAACACAATAGCTCCTAAAGCCACTTCTGAAAATGCTGACAATCACCCATGTTGCTTGAATAAGGCATATTCTATGAAAATCCATAAAATAGCCCCATAGATCTTCTAATTTCAGGTTTATCCCAGCAGTATTCCAACTAAAAAGAGCTAAGGTGTTTGGTGCTGAGGTCAGTGGGAAAGAACGGTTAGGCAGAGTGTGCACCAGATTTTCTACTCTTGCCCCTCTCTTTTGGAACTCGCTCCCTCTTGTGATCCGATCCACCCCCTCTTACTTGGACTTTCGAGCCAAACTCAAAACTCATTTGTTCTCTTTAGCCTACCCCTCTTAAATTTTTCTCCTCTCTTTCTCTCTCAGGTTTTAGTTTCCTGTCTACAGCACCAAGAAACCGTTTGGTGATAGAGCACTAAATAAATTCCTTTCCACTTCAACTTCTATGTGCCGCTGGGCGGGTGACAATAAGCCTGCCTGGTGTGCAATGGGTGACGGTCACAAAACATCAGCACGAGTCATCAGGGAGCTCTGTAAAGTCAGCCCAGGATATGGTAGAGACCAAACTCTATTCTTTAACCAACAGAGGAAATCCAAATGTTGAACAGCTACAGACTGGAATATGGTGAGAAAAATAAACACCGTTGCAATATGGCTCCAGCCAATCAACACTTGAACAGCTTGAAGGAGAGAGCCTCACTTGATGGACAGAAAGTGCAGGTTCCGACTGCAGGTGTCGCTAGAAATAACCCTCTGGAAGAAGGGTAATAGCAGTTTGGGACACACAAATCGGCTGCCAGTTAAACAAAAGATTCTGTGCAAAGATAGAGTTTTTAGTTAACAATTACACAATCATCTGGCATACTCTTTTCCAAAGGGCCCACTCATCCCACCCTACGGATCATCAGAATATCAGATGCTGATGAATGAGGAAAATTTGTGTTAATATGAAACCAATGGAGCAGCACATTTTTTAGTTGTGCAAAGGATTCAACATTGTCAGGAGCAAAACAGGGAACATTTGATAATCCTACCACATAAGGGCAAGCTTCAGGAGTGAGGTTTACCGTAGGGAGATACAACAGTGAATGTTCGATAACCCCAACCACCCAGTCCCCTTATCCCCCCGACACAGAAGTCAACCCACTCTTTGCCCGGAGGGGCAGGATTGCCCAAAATCTTTGGCCTAGACCTCGTCCTAATAGCGATGTGAATAGGCACCTGACCGGTGTTCTCAGCCACATTGACTAAGCAATTTGTGAAATAAATGACACCTGCACCTGAGGAAGAAAACAGAGAGAAGATTGAAGTCCGAGGTAACGAGTCTAAATTCAACTTACAAAGTTCTTCGTCAATAAACACCAGCCGTTCATAAAATAGTTTTAGTTTAGCCTCCGCAATATCTGTTATTTTACTGCACAAAACCCTTACAGCTTCAGCAATGAATGCCTCTCCCTGGCCACCAGAGTCCACCTTTGGGCTTGCGGATAGTAGGCCAGAAGTATTAGTGTTAGTGTGTGATTGAACCCTCTTCCATTTTACTGGCTGGACATTATCTGAAGAACGATAAACATTAGGTAGTGATTCCAAATGCATGGGGCAAAGGAAAAAAACTCCAACTCAGCCGTGTTAGTAGAAACCCAGGTGCAGAAGCCTCAGATGTTTGGCTGATAGAATATGTTGGGAAAGTAGGAGTGAGGGATAAACGGCGCTCAGCCAGTTCAGTCTCTTTGTTAATGACGTCCACTGCGCGTGGAAGAAACTCATCCAATGAGGAACCCATATGGGGTTTGGGCAAGTTGGAAACAGTCTTAAGTTTCCCCATTCCGGCACAGCTAACGTCCTCACATAGTCAAAGAGTGGCATGAAGTTGAAATGGTATGCCCCGACTCAGACGCTTCCAAGCGATGACAGGCGAAGATGGGACCACTCTTAACGGGGTCTTCACCCAGGCGCGACCTGTGCCACAGGGTGAGTTGAGCGCTTTTAAGCATGAGAGCATTGGAGCCCCTTCATCCCTATGACTCAGCTGTATTCTGGACAATAGAGTCCTGCCACAACACCGAAGGTGTCCAGCACCGTGCAAAAGTTGAGCGCTTTTCAGCGCGAAAGCATTGGAGCCACTTCTCCTCCTAGGGCTCAGCTCTATTGTGAGCAACGGAGTCCCACTTAGGTCCCACAACACTAAAGGTGACTTCCTCTGTCATTTGCCTCTATTCACACATGCACTTTCTTTGAAAGGCTGTGATTTGAATACTGTTAACAGCACTTGGCGTTTGTTAGCCGGTAACCCAAGTTCTCATGTTTGAAGAAGTAGAGGTTCTATGATTGCCAGGTGTAACCTAAGCAGCAACAGTGCAAACGTAGCTCCCTCACTGAACAGACAGGTCCAAGAAGGAGGGTTGTTGAAGTGAAGTGCTGACAGTACAGAGAAAGTAGGGCTAGAGGGAAGATTCAGAAATGACTTGCTTCTGATGTAAATTGAAGCAGGAGGCCTTCATGGGTTGGTAATGTTACAGAATCCACACAGGGGCAATGGCAAACAGTCTGACCTTGTATTGGGGAAGATTTCACTCACTCGTGCCAAGCCCAATCATGTCCCTTGTGTCGCTGTGCTTTCCTGGTGTCTTTGATCCGGGCCCAAGCTCACGGGATGAAAAAGCAATGATCCAGTGGATTCAACATCTCTGGGCCCATATTCTGGAGCCGGCCCCCAAATGATGATAGTTGTGGACATGAAATGTCTAAATACCCTGGGAGAGGCAAAAACACACTGTCTACAGGCTTTGCTGACTCAAACGTTGCAGACCAGAAGTAGTAGTAATTGTCTTTGTGTCAATTTCAAGAGCACCACTTTGAGCACTACTGAGCTCTCCAACCGGATGGTGTTCCCTGTGGTATCACATTTCCGGGTGAGTGTTCAATGGTCATCGAAATATAAGAAGGACTGCAAAAAGGCACCTATTCCACATCTTGTTGTTGGCAATCAGTGGCAAAAGGGTCTCCTGGTAAATCAGTATTTGCATCAAGGGGATCCATGCTACCATCAACACATCAGCTGTTTCAAGGTCCAGGCAGGGCAATGCAAGCCTTCTTTTGATGAATGCAGCCTTTGCCTCCTCTATGGTCCATTTATTGGACTGTAGCACTGCAGCAGTTTCCTATTGTAGCACGAACGCGCCACTATGCCAAAACATAAACATGTTAATAGTAGATGTCTATAACAGGAAGCCTGGATGAACTGATATATTCAATGCATTTAATTGGTAGATGTTAATGAAGATAAAAAGCTACATCGTGTGGCATTTAATTATTCCTTGTGCAAAGACGATGTAAAACCACAGCGCCTTCGCCCGCTGTCGCACAGAACACGTGTCGCAATGTGGCTTTTAGCAGGCTCTCTATTAGCCTCATTATTGTCTGTCCACTTTCAGCCTCGGCTCTGTCACTGCCAAAAGCACTCAGACCAGAGCCGGGAGCATCTCCTTCTTGCAAATGGAAAGCAGGCTCCTCGGTAAGAGGGCCATTGTGAGCCACTGAATGAAGGCAAAAACAGCTCACTGGGAGCAGCTAAGTGCAAGAGACCCTCGAATTAAAACCTAAAATAGTCATGAAAGTTGGAATTTACGGATAGGAGCCAATCTAGAGCCGAACCAGGAGACATTAGTGCTCAAGTGTTTGTGTTCTTTTTCTCAGCCCACTTTTCTCCCTACCATGGCCCAACTCTCGCACATTTCATTCTTTCTTGTTGCCTAACCATGCTCTTCACCTCTAGCCTGCTGCTCTTCTGTCCTTTTTACCTTCTGCTTTTCGGCTGTCTATTTGTTGCTCTACAAATGTTACTTCCTCTCTTGGTGCACTCACCTTCACTCTCTCCTATCTATTGCCTTGCTTTTGCTCCTCTTTCAACCTCTTCCCCCTTTGTCTTCAATTCCTCTTATAAGCTATTCTCTGTGAGACATCTTTATCAACTTATCTCTTCCCCTGATAACCCTTCTCATTCGTCTCTCTATTTTACCACTTTTATTTTCTTGAATATACTTATGGTTTCTGCTTCTACATGGACTTTAATCTCTACCACTAATGAAATTATGTTCCTTTGTTTTCTTCCATTTTCTACCTTCCCCGCTGTCCCTTTCTCATTTCTCATCTTCTCCTTTTCGCTTCCATCCATTAGCTTTCTCATTGGGTGCCATATCTTTCCTCTTCCTTGCCACTCATGCACCACTCCCCAGGGCTTTCCCCATGTTCTACCCTCTATTTTATTTATTTGGCTCACAGTGGCACACTAATGTCATTAAGGGCAAACTGTAGCATTTGTCAGGACCTACTTTAACTGCATTCCATGTTCATGGTCCAGTGATGTGATTTCATGAAGGCCATCATCCCCGACTGGCCACCCACAAATAGCATCACCACCGCTAAAGTAATCATGCCATGCATGCCCCCACCACATAGGTCTACCTTCAACTCACATGCTTCTGTGTGTGAGAATTTGTATTGTGCCCACAAAGCTGTGAAATTGTGAATATTGTTGGTTTATACAACTTTGGTTGTGACAACTCTTAGCAAAAAACTCGTTAGTAGAAAATTGTTCTGACTTGCAGAAGGTGTTATCGTTCATTTTCTCCTGCAAAATCAACATTTGCCAACTTTTCAACTTGATTTTTCAAAAAGCTTCTCCAGCATCTTTAAGCTTAAGGATGTTTTCAGGGTTATTAAAGAAAACCCAGTGAGGAGAAGCGATGTTGCCCCACTTTCCTCGCCTGTAAGGTGGACACAAAAAAGGTTTTCATTGTAAAAAAAAAAAGTACAAAATATTTTGGACTGTGCTTGCAGTTCTCTTACATTTTTCAAATGATCCTGTCACGTGGTTATCATATAAGGGGTGCTGTGCCTTTGACCTGGCCACTACAAAAGCATTATCTAGCAGCAACTTTTTCCCCCACATATATGATTTTGCTTCACTTTCTCTATGTCCATGATCTGCTGCATAGTTTGATGATTTTAGCAAAATACCTGGTTTCTACTCAAAGCTCTGCACATGAGCTGGGTGCAACAGAGTGCTTGACACTGCAAAAGTTAAGTAGTAACTGCACAGTTATCGGTTGCTATCTTCAGGCATTTAAAGAAGAGGAGAACAATTTGCCAAGGAGGTATAAACATTTACAGTTGATGGACTGCGGGATGAGCTGTTGTCCTCAGCAGGACTAAAAACACACTTAATTAAATATAAGTTAATCCTGTAGAAAGAATGACTCTTCATTAATTGTGCAAATGTTTGTTTCACAAAATTTGTAGATTTTGAGAATTTCACTGACCTAAGTAAAACTTGAATGGGGCTACTCGGAGGACCAAGATGACACTAGGGTCTGAGGTGATACACCCTTTCCTTATATATGGGGGACATTTGGATGTCCCCCATATATACAGACATTCATGGTTCCATTTTGTTATATATGATACCTGTTAAAGTGGTGATTACTTGTGGTTATTTGCATTCATACAGTTGCACCATGTACACATTTGTTTTAATGCTCTTATGATTGTTTGTTGTTGGGTGATTTGAGAGTTTGAGTGAACTCATGACTAGTCCACAGCCTGTAAATGAAAAGCATAATTCTATGTTTGGAAAGAAGATAGTATTTTATATCTCTCCACACTCACCTGCCCCAATTACTCGCTCAATTCGAATGGAGGAGGCGTCGATTTCTTTGGCAAAGTCGCGGATGGCCTGATTAGGGTCCTCGTAGGTGTGCGGATGGATGTATGTTTTACTTCCAGGCAACTTCACTGAGGAAAGACAAGTTTAGTAATGGGTCAAAAGCATGATGGGAGCAACCCTCAGACAGAGGCGCGATACATGGACCAGGAAGAGTGTGTGTGTTTTTGTCAGTGTGGGCATGCAAAAATTCCAGGTGGACTCCAACAGACGTTTCACATTACACACCCAAAAGCACTTGTACTCAACTATTTACCAAAGAATATATTTTTTAGGGGTGGTGTTACCCCCCAAGCTCCCCCCACTATTCCTCAGAACTATGCCCCTGCCACCCCTGCCACCAGCAGCCAGTCAAATGTGCCACCTCTGTTTCCTGCCTTTGTCTCGATGTTACAGAACACCAGCACAGCAGGTACATCAGGCCAGGCTCACTTGTCACTCGGGTCCAGCACAGCAGTAACAACATTCAATAACTACAGGTTTTGCATGTAGATGAACTCTCCATAGCGACTGAGTAACTAGGTTGTCCAGCAACCTCCCGAGCAATTCTGCTCAATTCATGGGGATATATGTCTCAACTGGGTTTATTACAGAGCTGTACTGGACACCTCTGTATACAGCACAGCTGTGAGCATGGCGGTCCTTCAACCTACTCTTGATGTGCCACTCAGTGACGGGTTAAAGGGTCTGGCATAATGAAGAGCAACCTGCATGACGCATTAACTATGTGTCTTATTGCACATAGCTACAGATGAAGAAACGGGGTGGATCCTCCGCTAATGCGAAGGAGCATCACCCCACTGCTCTTTGAGCAGGAAAAATAAAATAATAATGACATAGTTATTATCATTTTATTTTTCACAGGTTCGGGGCTTGATTAGGGGGAGGCGGGGCTTGTGGCACAGGGGAAGAGTGGCTTTCAGACTCCAAGTGCCCATGACTGTTTTGCCGGCCGTCACCGGCTGGCCAAACAGTCATGCCCATGCCCCCTAGTCCCCATCTGAGCACAGATCAACGGCACTCAGATTACAACACTGCATTGCAGCATTGCGATTGGCTATGAGGGGCCTGAGTGCTTCCTGGTTCCAGGACTTGCCGTCATCGTTAGAGAAGCGGAAGAAAGACGGGACTGGCAGATGAGGTAAGTGGTATTTAAAAAAGAAAAAAAATTGTCCTCCCCACTGTCCCCTCCAGCCACCCCACTTTCCCCTGCCCCACCACCCTCATTCCCTGCCAGCCGCTACTGTGAAGAAATGGAGGCCTGCAACAGTCACACGTCCTTACTGACTGCTTTAGCTTTCCTAATGTGCCATCATTGCCACCCTTGTTCATTATAAAAACAGGGGTTACATTGCCACAGATATTTTCACATTGCTGAAAACGCACTGGCAATACCAATTGGTTTGACTCATAACTGAAAGAGCCTCTCCTGTAACTGAAAACGTTAGACACTCAATAAGACATCAAACATCCACTAATTTTTTAACTCATGCATCCACAAGTGACACATTATTTTATTCATCCAATCACTTATTCACAATAAAACAGAAACACGAACTCAACGAGCAAATGTAGGAGAACTTAAAAAGAATAAAAGTCGAAAAATAAAACATACCACCACCTTAACTTGGTGGGCATTTGCTTGCAATTCAAAAATAAAATTTACATAGCATGTGGTGCTGTACAAAGTCTATAGCTTTAAAGTTCCAACACAACTGTCATGTTTAGAAGCAATGGGGAGAGGAGTTGGCCTAACGGCTAGGGCGGTCGTCCTCAAATCTGGGGAACTGGGTTCGAGTCTCGGCAACGGCGCTAAACATCCTGTGATTCTGGGCAAATCACTTAATCTCCCCGTGCCAAACAAAAACATTTAGAAAAGTGTCCTCATGTAATGCAACTGATGCCATGTAAAGCGCTCTGATACCCAATACCTTTGGGTCAAGTTTGCGCTATATAAAACTCCGTAAATAAATGCATTGGTTATCTTCAAGCGATAAAAACAGTGATTTACTAGGCATAACATAGTTTCAAGATGGTCTCTCTGCAAACACTGCATGTGGAGGCCATCTTCGAATGGTAATATGTAGAGTGTATCACTCTTGTACTGCTTCTGGTTGACCAAAATAATGCTTCTAAACATGTTGCCAGTTTCGAAAAGGTAATGACATATTATGGATATTATCATTTCAAGGTGGCTATGTTGTTTAGAATTTGTGGCCTAACAGGGTGCAGGACATAATAGATCAAATGAGCGTCAAACAATCTACCCATTACCGACAGCGGCAGGCAGACCCAGAAACGAATGGAGTCCTCCAGTCCCTGGAGAACTCTACCCATATTAAGATTATATCGGGCCTCCGAGGTGTTTGCTATCTGTATCCCCAGGTACCGGAAGTGATTCCGCTCCCATCTGAGCTCAGTTACCGGGAGCTCAGCTGGTCTCACACTCACCAGCGCAGCCTTGGGGAACGGAACAGACATGATCCACAACAGTACCCTCGCTGACCGGTCAGGGCGGATGACATATACCAATGCATTCTCTCCATAAAGTGAGACGACATGGGTGACGACCCCACTCCGCCAAATTGTGGCAAAGGTGAATTGCCAATGGCTTCATCACCAGAGAGAAAAGAAGTGGCGGCAAGGGCATCCTTGTCTTGTACCTCTCCCAATGGGGAAGCTCTCTGAAACTACAGGGCCGAACATGCGCGACCAGGCCAGAACAGAGCAGTTTCACCCAAGACAGAAACATCGGTTAAAGCCCCATTCTCCAGAGAACCTCCCAGAGTTATTCCCAATCGAGTGTGGTGAACTTTGCTTGACATCTAGCGCAATCAGTGCTGCCTCCACCTCACTAGCAGCAACTGAGTGTAGCACATGGGAGAATCTGCGGAGATTCTTCTGTGTCCACCGTCCCGACATAAAGCCAAACTGGTCATTGTGCAACAAATGGGTGACCATGCCCCGCAGCCTAGTGGCCAGGACATTCTAAAGTACCTTTGTATCTACTCCCAGCATGGACAAAGGGTGATATGAGCTAGGATCCAGAAGATCCTTACATGGCTTGCGAGCCATGATGATCTGTGCTTCACCCTTGGCCTGGGGTAACATTCCACAACTCTCTGCCTCCTGGAGCGTCTCTAATAACCGCAGAGGTGTAACTCAGAATACTTTTGGTAGTATTCCACCGGCATGCCATCTCCTTCAGTTCCTCCCATAGGATCTCCGACTAGTCGGGCGTGAGACGAGGGAGTGGTAGATGATCTAAAAAAACTGCTTGCTCCAGATGATGGGCCAACTCAAGTTGTACCATAAACTTTCGCAAGGTGATCCAGTAGGAGGAAATTAAGTGCAGTCTGTGACCCTTCCAGAGGACCACCCCGGTGCCTCAGAGCAAGAATCACTGGTTGTGGTAGTTCTCTCTTGAGTAACCATGCCAGCAGGCATCCCAACTTGTCACCCGTGCGATGCAGCAACTGGAGATAATCCTGCCTGACCAATCTGTCCAACCTATTCCAGGTCTCCTCCAACGTACTGCGTGCCAACAAAAGCGACTCACATCGGTTCCTCAATGCAGGGGCGCCTCATTGGAGATCCATCAGCTGCCGTTGTCCCTCGAGCATGACACGCACTCCCGGCTGTCACCGCCTTCAGCGTATCCCACTCCACTCCCAGATGTGTCGTTGTCGACCAGTTGGATTCAAAATAACTGGCAGCCATTGTCCGGAGCTCTTCTCGAAACAGCAAGTCTGTGAAAGGATACTTGGTATCTATTTAATACTCTTAAGGATTATCAAAGCAATGCAGATTTTAAAACTGCAAAGCACACGTGGGCATTGCAAGACTGCCTTTTGCAGTGGCAAAGGCTACTGCATGGTTGAATGTATTGCCATTTTAAGAATCAGTGGAAGCCTCCTGCTTTCATTAGATGTTAGATGTCTGTGTCCAGATTTGCCCTTTCTGAATGAAGCTAGTTCTATTTGCCTTTCAACAGTTAAGACTTCTTTACTGTATAAGTTGTGAGTTTTCCTGCACTCCACGCCTCTCTGGTGAGCCCCTAGCTCTGAGAAGTGCAGCAGTGCTTGTTCAAGTTGCTGGCAACCTTTAAATGAGATCTTCAACATTCACCCGAGGCTCAGTTCGCTCTACAGGAGCGCAGATTCAAAAGGCTTGCCAGAAAATGTCATTTGCAGCCCTTGAAAGTCGGCGAGATGCCTGCCTCAGCGTTTTCCAGCACAGGCTATCTCTGTGGGAATTTCTTTGCATTCTGATCCACATTTATGCCCTTTTCACCTTTGCTAAAAAATATCAGCCTACCCAGGGTGTGTCAGTTATTATGAGCCCTGGAAAGCTGAGTGTGTTCTTAGCCACTGAAAAGCACGACACTACTTTATATCTATCAAGATGACTACGAGGAAAAGCATCGAGTCCGCAAAATAATCAAAAATGGTTGGTGGATATTGAGAAATTGAAAATGTAATCTATCCTGTGATATAGAGGAGTGTACAACACATGGGGAATTAAGAACACAATAAGGAGAGAAACAGAGAGAGAGAGAGAAATAAAGACTAGCTGAGGGTACAAGTCATGAACTCTTCTGTTCATTTTAGGACTTATTATACGTCATCGGGAGACCGAACCCATCTGGAATTAGAAGATTTGTGGGAACATTGTGGTTTTGGCGTTTTTCATCTACACACAGTGCCTTCACAGAGTAGGCAAAGTATCTAGGTGAAGAAATGCATAGACATATACATAGATATAAACATGCTGAACTTGGAGGGGAAACACCAATGTCTACATTTTAGTTCCCATTGTCTGATCATCAGGAGGATTTCCCCAACCCTGGAACTACGGATGGCTGTGGGATTGGTGTTAGTGCTGTGCGTGACATATAGCTCCATTACCAGGCAATTTAGTAATAAGTGAGGTACAGGCAACACAGAAATTTAGATGCTGCATCGAGAGTCACAGAATCAGGATTTGGAACAGTCTATGATTGGAGAATGGGCATACTACTTTGAAAATCTGCTAGTTTAACATATTTTCCACAACCATAAATTTAGGATTAGGGCCTGGATGGGGGGGGCTACCTTGCAGGAGTAAATAAACACCTACAAACGTTTCAGGTTTTTGGGCATTCATAAGCCTCCTACTGGTCATGCAAATGCACAACAATTTACAACTACGAAACTCAATAGCCCCATATTTAATGGTGATCTAGAAAAAGTGGTTTCACCACAGGAAAGAGCCGAAAAATGTAAAAGTGAAAAGATACATTAATGCATGATTTGCTCATTCAGATGTACCATGGAGTGAAAAATCTACACGAATAACTTTGATCAATTAGAGACCTCCAGGAATTTCTAACTTTTACTTCCAGGGCTTGATGAATCGAACTGAGACAGACTAACATTTCTCACTTACACCAACTCCGTCAACATTGACACTCACTGAATATTTTTAACACAGAGCCCTTGCAATCATTCTTTTGCCAACAAAAATGCCCAAGTGCATCCCAGACTATGAAAATTAATTTGATGTGCAATGATATAGAAGAAATCTTTGGTCGCCCTTACCTCTTCCGTGCTGGAAGTGCATTTTGTCTTCGTCAGGGTCCTGCTTCGCCTTGATGTAGCCGCAGTGCCTGCGGAAAGGAAAATCACTACGAGTAGTTACTAACAAACCAGCTGCTGGAGTGTTACTTCATCATATTACCCTGTGGACAAATCATTACGATAGCCTACCTAACCTTTACACACTTTACACAGAACCATGAGAAAGGCCACCTATTTAGCTGAGAACAGTTCACGGCCGGACTGGGAACAGAAAACAGCCCTGGCAATTCCACTCGACTGCCTCTGGGAGGAATGGTGCTAGTGTCAAGCTTCACTGCCACTTTTGTTACAGGGGGCCGAAATTGCAGCAGTGTTGCAAAACCGGCCCCCATGTGTCAAAAAACGGCCCACCTGGAAAACGCCCGGTGCCTGCTACGGCCAGTCCGGCCCTGGAACAGTTACATACTAAAATATTAAGGTAAAAAATATCAACCTGCATACGCTGAGTGTACAATAGTGAGTTCCATAATATTGTCATGGTATGCATACGATATGGAGTGGAGGAAATATTGATAACATATCATCGGGAGCTACAATTCATTTAACTAAAATACTCTCAAGGAGTAGCTCCTGTTGATATCACTCTGAAGTTGGCATAATGAAACTTCACCTGATTGGCAGCTCCCCTACAGGCACATGCAGGATGGGGATTTTATCACAAACTTCATCAAAGGTGCTTTTAAGAATCTCTCAAAACATTTATTTTGCAATTGCTTGTTTTGGTTGAGTTCACTGCAAGATTCTCTAGCATGGCAAGGAAACATTAATTTCTTTGTGACCACATATTAAGTGAAATATCGTTATTCTTCTCACATTTGACAATATTCTTAAAGTTGTTCTACCAGGTTGTCAAACTGTGACACAAAATTGCAAACGCAAAAGAGGAGGCGACTAAGCCTCTATATTTGAAGAAACAACAAACCTCACCAAAGCTGAGAATATTTCTTTGCAAGGTTGTGAGGCCCTCCTTGTCAACAGCCCTACCTCCACCTTTAATGTTGCTTTCTCATTCTCTACAGAACACCACCTACCAATGCCACATTCTCAGATATATTTCTAGACACAATCTCTAAACTTCTTACAATCTACTCAAATCTATGCATCATTGGTAACTTCAACATATGGTTTGACAAACCTAATATGCCACACCCCAGAACCCTGCTCACTGGCATAAATACACAACCTACAACTGCTCATTGCTAACCCCACACACATCGCAGGAGAAACATTAGATATCATTTTCGCCAGCCCAGAACTTATCACGTTCCGTAGGACTATTACAGTCACATGGTCAGACCACTACATCGTTGCCTTCCAAAACAAGTCACAAAAACTCACCCTAACTAAAATCATCTTACCTTCAACCACATAAAAACCTCAAAACAAATTGAAATCCAGAACTAGGAAACCTGCTTACCGCCAACCCAGATGTGGTCACTATCAATTTTGCACAAGCACTCTATGAATGGCTCCAGAAAGCTTTTCATCTCTTAATTTCTCAGAAAACGTTTACACATAACAAAAGAAAGTACGCCATTGGGTGAATGCAGACTTGAAAAAGATCAAAAAGCAAATTGCTAAGCTTCAGCACAACTGGCTTAAAACAAACAACCCTCAAGACAAGATAAGCCTGCACATACACAACATAAGATATGTCAACAAACAAAAAGCACACAAACTATACTATTCCAGCCGAATCCGCAATGCAAAGAGTTCCATTTAAAAATTCTATAAACCACCAACAGAATTTCGTAAGCCAATAATGCACAGGACCTACCAATTCCATCTCTCAAGAACTTCATGACAAACTGTCAAATGATTACACAACTCAAGCAAACATGTTGAATTCTTATTTAAACAAAATTAAAACAACAGTCCCAGCCTGTTTGCAACAAAATCCTCCAGGGAAAGGCAAACACAACTTTTACATTCCTTGAAAGAACTATCGCTGCCTGGATTTCTGGATTTCGTCTAAGGAAGTCAGCCAGCCGTTGCACTTCTGATCGTTGCCCATCTCAAATCTTCAAAAGCATTCTTCTATCAACTTCTGTGGTCATCCGAATCAGAACATCGATCAACAACTCCTTAATAACAGGAGTTTTCCCAGAGGACTTTCAAAGGCACACATTTACCCATTATTAAAATAAACACCTAACCTGCACAATCAAGACCCCTAGCAAACAGAAACTGGGCAAACTTATAGAAAGGGTAGCCTATGCCTAGATATCACACTTCATTTAAGACAATTCCATTCTTTCCAGCTTTCAAACAGGATTCCATCCAGGAAGAGGCCCCGAATAAGCCCTAATTTCTCTCTGGATAACCTTAAAAACACAGTAGGATTGCAGCTCTTCCTTTTCTTGGGCCTTTCAGTGGCCTTTGACATAGTGGATCATGACACACTAATCCAAAGACTCAAGGAAGGTACAGTTCTAACTTGGACCACATCGTACCTACACAATAGATATCAAACATACTCCTCCATTCTCTTCTAAACCATACTGCATTAAAGTAGAAGTCCCTCACAGTTTAATCATCTCACCCATGCTTTTCAACATCTACATGAAATCATTACCAGATCGGTTCAATGGTTTTGACTCCACCTGCTATTACTACACAGATGACATGCAGATACTTCTGAAATTAGAAAGCCCGAAGGACATTGGAACATCAAAAATCTTCAGTTGCCTCTAGGTCGTTGCCCAAGGGATGAAATGGAGTTACCTCAAACTGAATGCCTCCAAAACCATAATATTCACCTGTGGTGACTGGAAAACGTATTACCCTCTCTACGCCTGACCTGATGATCTACGGACACCTCTAAGAAGGCAAGATACCTCAGAATTACCATGGATGCCAAGCTGTCAATGATTCACGATGGGAAGCTTCAGCATCCTCCAGAGTTCTACCGTACCTTGGAGAGCCCAGATTACTCACCCCGCCCAAGGTTGCCCTCTTGTATATCATTGTCCTTCTGATACATTCACATACCAAGATATTTAAAAGTTCTTGGCTATCACTTGAGTCCAACATTTAACACCACCTCTAGGGGCTCCATCAATCTAGATGACACAGGGAAAGCGCACAATTTGCTCCAGTTTGATAGAAGGCCAGAGACAAAGTCGAACTCCTCTAATAGGGTCACATCGGATGGAATACCCATGCCCACATCCCTCAAGAAGAGGAGCATATCGCCTGCATAAAGCGTGACCACATGCTCTCCATCATGTAGTGGGATCCCCTTATCCAATCGCATCAAGCATGCAAATGGCTCAACCACAAGCACAAACAGTATGGGGGAATAGATTGAAACGCTCATCCATTCAGCCACCTGGGTCATACAGTTCCTAAATTGACAGGAACCCCCATCCTCAGCAGATGAGAATGTGCAGGCTCTTCATGTTTACCTCTTGCATCAAGTAGATCAAAGGCCCTGGACATGATAGAGAAAAACAAAATTGAACAACCATCACACCGCACATGAAGGGAAACCACTAACTTACAGCTGTGGCCCGTGCAGGTAAGAGCGATGGGACCGGGTGGGGGAAGATTTCGACGGATGATGGCGAGGGCAAATTAACGAAATAATTAATTTTCTTTCGTCATCGTCTGTCGAGCATCCCTCCCCCACCACCTGGCCCCACCACTCTTACCTGCATGGGCTGCGGCTGCTGATAAATTAATGCGGTGAAATGTACTGCCTGGGCATAGCTCAAACTAGTGGCACTGAGACAACTGGACACAAAAGGCCTTCTCCTACTCTTTGGTTCCTGTTTTCAAAATTTCTTCATGAAACAACCTGTTTTCAACCTCCATATCGATTACTCGGATTGCGGTGTCTCTTTCTTTTTTTCATTTGTTTGTTTTTCTTCCTTAAGGGTAACTTTACATAGAAAAAAAGGAAAACATGGTGCAGCTACATCCTATACCTATATTCCAATCTTGCAATTTTTAAAAATATTTGATGCATAATTAAAAAAAGTAAACTTTCAATTCTCATTTTTGAGGACCACTCGTTGCCCAGATAAACTGAACCCCCACTGTGCAATCTGTGAGAGTGCCACTATCAATAAACATTACAGGAAATCCCATCCGAACGTTTTCTTGATTCAAAACGCTGTCCTGAAGAACAAAATGTCTATTTGGTCCCAGTAGATTCCTTGCTCTAGATTTTGTCCTTTACTTTTCACTATTAACTGTTTAAATGTCTTTGCTAATGAACTCAATAATTATCAACTAATTGTTTTTTTACCCAAAATGGGATTCTCCTTTTGTGCAACGTTTTACTTTCTTTTCTATCTTATTTTTCTTTGAGTTGACGTCAGCACCTCCAAGGTCAGCCAACAAGGCATCCTCTGTGCCATCTTTGAATTTATCCAGCAGCATTTGAAGTAGCCCTATACCTTGTTCTCAGTCATTTCAGCTTTTCTTTTATGGAGGCAATTAGTAGGAATGGGCAATGTGGTAACGCCTTTTAAGCATCCTGTTTCCATCTGTTTCTCTAAATGATACAAATCTGCTATCTAGCGTTTCATTATGTAGAGATGCATGAGTGCCCAACATAAAAATGTGCTTCTCAATCAACTGTGTTTTCTTTTTCTATTGGCATCTCCTTTCATTTTCTTATTTGAATGCATTCATTGGATCCATAACATTTGTACCAAAATTGCTAGTTCTTTAAAAGATTGTTTTTTTAGATGATTTGCATTTGTTAGTATTTGCTTGACAGCAAGGATGGGAATCTTGACTGTACTAGGGAGTCAGTATAGCTTGTAAAGCGAGTGCACTCTGATTGATTCACCTGATTGAAGCAGTTCATTAAGATCACTGTTCTGCCCCGGGTTTGGGGGATTATCTACAACTTGAGAGATGTTCGGCCATCTTTTTTTCTATCAGGACTATTTTAGGATGTCCCTTTTGTTGAGCAACTTTGAACTTTTCAGTTATATCTAATTTCTCATTTGTCAGTTTTTCATTGCACATTTCATCATGTAATTCTCACATTACAAAGATCTTACTGTTTACACGGGAACACATGCTCTGTACTTAACGACACCTGTATTGGTATGTTTTCTAGCACAGTAGCTTGAATATCCACCTTTAATGATTGTCAACTGATTCATCCGGCTGCATCAGTTAGCATGTTAAAAGTGGTACCCAACTTTCGGTCTAATGTATACAGAGATGCCACAACCGCGGTTCCATCAGCGTTCTTAGCAGGTTGTTTGGCATAGAAGCCTATACAGTAGGCAGGAAGCTAGAGATGTTATTTATTTCCTCCAAAATGCCTCTTATTATGTGCTTTTCTATAATACTTTTGCTAATGGGCCTCTTTGCTTGTTCTATATTGCTGCACTCTCCATTAACGGAATACTTCTCTCAATTTTGCATTGTTGGTTCGAATAATCTAAAAGACCAACAGAAAAGCTTACCCTAGTTTCAGATCTGTCCGAATTCCGCATCTTATGTGTTGTTTTGCATTTTCAGTATCCTCTATATTATCCAATAAACCGCCTTATTTTGGTCAAAGGGATTACAAATGGTCATGTTTAAAAACCCAGAATAAAATATTCCTTTCCTAGTAGTTCATTTTTGAGCAGAGATTAAAGACTACTTAAAAGTTCTTTCTTACTACCTTTAGTACTATTGATCTCTTCAATTTTATTTGTAATAAAAGCTCTTGTTAGTGAGTCCTATTATTCCCTTACAGTACCAATTTAAATAAAACATTAAAACAAATATAATGGGGGCTACCAAAGAATTCATTATTGGCATAGAATGTACTAAAAGAATATTTACTTGCTTCGATTTGAAGCAGAGTGGAATGGCCTTGACTGACTTCATGCCATTGGCCTGTGCACACGCACTCACCTGTCACACTGTACCAGTAGATGGGCAGATTGTAATGCATGTACTAGCCAATCACTGAGCGCACTCCTTCAGGGCCGGCTTTAGCGCTGGTGGCGCCCTGTGCGACAGTGTTTGTTGGCGCCCCCTCCAATGGACACCTCTGCCATGGATTTCCTCACTAGCACCCTTCAACAGTGCCTCTCAAGTCTCCATAACCACTGTCTCTCAGACTCATTCAGTTTTACAGCGCCACTCATGCCAGTGTAAGGTGTCAGAGCACTTCACACCACATACACATTGCACAGAGAAAATCAGATGTGTGTAAATCAGTGTATAGGAAATCTTACATCAGACAGGACTACAAGGTGTAGTGTAGGAGTGACATGTCATCGATACTTGTAGGCAATATAGTTTAAGTTCATATTCAGGAAAACACAAATTCAGAATTTAAAATGTAACATCATAGTTAGGGGTTCTCTTTCCTAATAAGAATTGTTTTCTACCCAAATGAACCCTTTCCACAAGATTAGAATAATGAAAGACTGGGTAAAAAAACATATAGCTCTAACATACACCTTGCAGTTTGCATGCAGCTCTAGGACGACAGTTAATAGCTCAATGTTCTATATTAGGATTTTGACTTCTAAACCACAAGTAACAAAAGAAGCTGTGTAACAGAAGCAGTAACCCACTGACCTATTTACATTATATGCACTTCCTTATCCGCATAGTACACGTTCTTAGCAGCAGGCATTTTAACCCTCTGCGCTACCTTAGGATGAGTCAAAACTTCCACTAGACAAACATCCGGTCCCTTATCAGGAATACGATTAATCACCAGACTTTGCTTGACTTTTTAATTGATGTCGGAAAGTTGCTGGAGGCAAGGAACAAGGCAGTAGATGATTTTAAAATGATAAAACCCATTTTAAAAAATGACGTCCCCACCCCAAGTCAACGCCCGGTGCGGTCGCACCGATCGCAGCACCCTAGAGCCGGCCTTGCACCTCTTCTACACTCACAAGTACCAGCAATACTGTGCCAAGCTACAAACCAGTGGAGGTGGGTGGTCCTTTGTGGAGTTATGTTAACAGGATTTGTATAGTGAATTACTGCCCAGAGGCGTCTAAGCACTATTCAGTCCTGGCTCAGAGTGTCACAGGTCCGCAGAAGTTACCAGGACCTGAACAGCCAGATCTTTACAGTTTCCTGAAGGCTAGGAGACTGGGTGCTGTTTTAATGCAGTGAGGCAGTATGTTCCATGCTTTAGATACTTCCAGCACAATGCTCTTTCCACCCCATGGTACTTGTTTGAATCTTGGTAGTATCACTAAATTAGCATATCCTGACTAGAGATTTCTGACAGGGAGATACCATTTGAAACTCTTATTCAGGGAGTCAGGACAAAGATCATAAAATGCTTTATAAACTATTCATAACACCTTAAAGGTGTAAATTTTTTAGTTCTTGAGACACTGAACAATACTAGGGAATTTTGAACAGAAGTCTAGCTGCAGCATTTTGCAGAACCTGAAGTTTGTTAATAATGTACTTGCAAGTGGTCAGAAGCAGACTGTTACAATAGTCAATCTTAGACAAAATTAAAGAGGTGACTAATGTCTTTTGTATTTTGAGAGGTATAAAAGGCAGAACCTTTTCAATTATTTTAAGAGTGTTAAAAGTAGATGAAGTGAGCTTGTTTATCTGATCTGTAAAGTTAAGTTTATTATCAATGATCACACCCTGGTTTCGAGCCTTTGCCACTGGGGGTTAGGGGGTATAGGGTCCTAATAACTGGCCGGGCTGCTGGACCCCAAAAAGACAATTGTGGTCCAAAATATAGGACTTCTGTTTTTCCTGCATTCAATTTAAGGCAGTTACTGTTCTTCCACTTGTGGATAGCCAGCATGCAGTCATGAAATCTCTGCCCTATGCCGTTCTCATTTTTTTCTATAGAGACGACGATTTGAGTGTTGTCAGCATAGAATGTAAGGGAGAATCCAAAGCTTCTTATCAAATTTCCTAATGGGGAGACATAAATATTAAAGACGGTAGGGCGCAATGAGGACCGCTGCGGGACTCCATATGAGAGGAAAAAAAGGATAAGAAATAAAGTTCTCTAATTTTACTATTTTCTCCTAATCCGTTAAATAACATTTTAACAGGTCCCATGCCAGGCCAGTTGAGCCACAGGCTCGAAAAACTTCCCTACAGAGAATGCAAGCAGTGAAAATATAATTGCCAAAAATGTACAGGAAGTAGTTCAATATCTCATATGTTTATAAAGTGTCTCCATAGAGTAGCATCACAGCACCTACCAATATGCCTAGTTCAGCTGGTGTTGGAGGTAATCCCAATGTTCTGTATGGCTCTCATAGAGGGCCACTACTGTGAATCCCAGATTATAAAGCTGATCATTCAGTGACGTAACAGCAGTGGGAAAATAAAGAGGGTGCCCACTGTTACTGTTTTTTAAAGGAATTCCTGGTTACTCTTACTGGGCTATTTGAGAGCCTGTCAGGTCAGCAATGGCTTTCTGCTCTGGAATGGAAGGGAAGGGAAAGAGAGTGGTGGAGATTGGTGGGCGGGGTCCTAGGTATTTTATTTCTGTCCATTTAAGGCACTGTAGGAGCAGCCATGTTATTTATTGCTCCCCCACTACTCCTCAAGGTTCACGGAGTCACATCATGAGTAACCCAAGCTTCACTCTGGCTATCAATTTGATGTCACTCAGAACCACTCAATGAAAATCATCTCTGTTATACATTGTTAACCATTCATAATTCTATATTTTGTTGAACATGCCAGCCAATAACCAAATGTTCCCACCCTCTCTGCTTTTGTGAGTCAAACCGGGCATCTGAGAGAGGAGTCCCTTAAAGTGTGACACATGAAGAGACTCCTTTGCAGGGACTCCAGAAAGGATTTGTGGAGCCAGGGTGGAGCAAGTGGCACAACTTCTTATGTAACAAAAAGATATTCAGGTAACAACCGGATCGCATCAGTAATCAACGCACTTGTTCAGCAGAATAAAGCACGACATCGGCTGATTTCAGTACAACTGTAAATGGCGTAATGATCCCTGTACATGACAGTTACATATGCGTATAGCCTAGTCATCATTGAAATGTCATAGATAGGAATGTAAAATATACACTTTCATAGGTAGATCATGATCTTTCACATTGTTTGCGGAAAATTTATTTGGTCTGGCCGTCTGACTTTTCAGAAAAAAATCTCAGACCCCTTGTGGTGATATTTCCATTGATTTATTACAGGAGATGTTGATAAGTTCTCTCCTCGCCTGTGGTCTTTCCTCCTTACCCTTAGCACAGCGAGGCTGCCTCATCAGCCCATCCCTTTCATGCAACAACCCCTCATGTTGGCATTGTTGTCAGTATTAGAACACATTGACCACCCATACAAACACTGAACAGAACTAGCAGCCCCACATGCAAAACACAACACCACAGCCACATAGCCAGCGAAGCGTTGTCGCCTCATCAGCCCACCCTTTATCCAAATAAGTTTTCCTCCAAAACCCAACAGAACATCTTAGCCAGATAACAACACAGACTGATGCACACACACAGCACCAAAGCGTTGTTGGTGGTCAAATGTTACCACGTCAACCGGTCACCCCGCTCATCACATATTGTTACCTCATCCATCCATCAGAAGCTGCTGGATAAAACATACCACACCCACAAATCCATCCACCAATGTCATGAAATGTCGCTCAGCATTAGGAACACTTCAGGGCGGGAAAAGTACATCCTTTCCTTTACTTATATCTTGCAACTTTGCTACATGCATGAAATGGTAAACTCTTTCAGTACACAAACCCATGCATGAAGAACATCATGGCTGAACAACACATGGGGATGGTGTGCATGTATGTGTACTATCAAAATGATAGGCTAGTATCCCCAGTCAAAATCTATATTTCCTTCTCGGATGAAACTGGCTAATTGTAATCCTCAGGCACCACTGTAGTAGGCAGTAGAAGGTTGAAAAACTGGAGGGAAGGTTGGGGAGCAGTGCAACACAAACGTGGCAGGCACTAAAATGTACCCTTTCACAGCTACAGCGGTCATATGTCATATTTTGTTATGATGCCCCTCTCTCACCCTGCTGTCCAAGTTTCTCCGAAAGCTAAATAGGTGCATTAGCCCCCTCCCCCTTCTCTACTTGGATCATGCCCATAGGTTCCATTTTCCTAATTTGGTAACTGGGCTTAGGAGCAGAGAAACACCCAAACTGTTTCCAAACCCTGGTGTGTTTAAACATGAGCTACATATTACAATTGATGCAAAAAAAATCACTCTATATTTTAATATGTAAGAGGTAGAGGAACAACATGGAAATGAGTGTGCCGTGCTTATTGGAGGTAGGAAGAGTTATTTCAAACAGTCTAACCCCATTTGTTATTAAGTCTTACATTCATTCGAAATTATAACTTCTTTAGGTCAAGTGTAACTGGGACGTCACCTTCTGAACCAAATGAAAACAAGTATTTTCAATGCAATAGGCCTCGCATTTGTGAGCGTTCAAGCTATCGGCATTGTAAATGGCAATGCCTTTTATTTATATGTTTTTTAAAGCAACACATATCAAAAAGGCATTGTCATTTTCAATGCCATTAGCTCAAACTATTGCAAATGCAAGACCACTCTAATGGTGGCCGCGCCCCTTTCTTTAGATGCTGCTCACCGTATCTAAAAAAAAGGGGCGTGGGCAACATTAAAATGAAAGTGCGTATGGTGTACTTTCACCCAAAGCGAAAACAAATAATTAATTTTAAAGGTTCTGTAGCGCGGCCGCTAAAGTGAAAGTGGCCACCACTTTAAATTAAATAATTAAATAAGTGCGACAGCTAAACTGAAAGCGGCCCGGATGTAAATTAAATAATTAAATAAGTGCAGGCGCTAAAGTTAAAGTGGACTGAGCTATAGTTTAAAAACAAATAATATAAAAGCAGGCGGGCGGCCTGTTGTGATGTAGTGGGTGGAACAGCCTAAGATCATTAAAGAAAATAGTGTTCACCCACTTATAAAGCTGACCGTGTAACAACACAAGTAAAAAGTCCAGTCCTTATGGGAGGTTACAAATGCAGACAAGGCGGTACCAAGGAGGGACTACTAAGTCTATGTACAAATGAAAAACAACCATTTTGCAAGGACAGTAACAGGAGCCGATTGAAAAGATGGGCGGGAAATGGGCGGAGCTTCTATGCCATACCTCAATACAGCATGCCTCGCAAAGCAACGCAGGCGCTGCCCAGTCTCGGCCTAAAAAGCGTCGTCTCCTCCACACAAGGGCTTATGGGTACATTTGTAGAGCATAGTATGTGCACATTTTGTCATAGCAGAGCGCTTCCACCCTAAAGCTGGTTATACCTCATCTATTTCCCACATTCGGTTCTAAGGTTTTGCGTAGGTGCTTGCAAGGCGTAACTATGTAAAACACTGTGTCCATTTACTTTCCATTACAAAAGCCTCCAGGCACAGATCAAAATTGCACAGTGGTGCGCAGTCCCCCGCAAGCATTAGTAAAGCTGTTTTCCATTTGAAGGTGCCTTAATGCCTTAAAATGGGAAGACCCCTTTGGTAAGGTAGCTGATGGATGACCCTCTTATACCTCGATGATACCAGTAAAAGAAAGAAGCCATCCTTACTAACATGGTGAAGAATATTACCCAGCACCCATTTTGACAATGAAATTAATTCTTTTCTGCAGCAACCTCCTCTCAATCAATTACCTCATTTTGGTAAAATATTTAATAAAATACATACAATTACAGATACAATAGTTAGTCGGTCACAGTGTTTTTTTTTTTTTAATCAGGTAAAAAGAATTGATTATAATTCTACATAAACAGGGTCATTTGAACAAACATCAATGTAAAATTCTGAGCTATGTCGGTTTGCTAGTGGCACAAAGCAATAAACTTGATGCACCTGTTCCATAGCAAAGACAAATATTTGCAACTCCTTTCAAGGGCTTCCCTTTCTGAGTTCTCTCCTTCTCCTCCTTCTCACTCTCACCCATTGCTTCAGTCTCACTAATAAATGTGTGGATGGAACTCCTCTAACCAACTATGCCTTCTTTATTGCTCATTATCCACTACACAATCACAAGTCTCTCAAGCCAATTAGGTTTTGGGGTAGTGATCAGTGGCGGTTCCTCCGCTAAGGCGGAGGAGCGTTGTCCCACTGCTATTAGATGAGAGAAAAGGTGAAAAATAAAATGATAATAAGGTTATTATCGTTTTATTTTTGGTCGCTTGGTTAGGGCAGGGAGGGGCTGGTGGCTCAGGGTGGAAGGAGGAGTGGACTGTGCACACTAAGTGCGCTTGACTGTTTGGCCAGCCATTTTGACCAACCAAGCAATCATGCGCACTTTGCATATTCCCCACCAGGCTGTAATGGACAGCTTGGTGGGGAATATGCACAGGCTCCCTGCCCCGATCTAAGTGCTGATCCACTATGTCCAGACCAATCACAACGCTGCATTGGCTCAGGGGAGCCTGTGTGCCGGTGCTTTCCGCAGTTTCTTCTGGATTGGAGTCAGGAAGACAGGAAGAGCAGAGAAGCCGCGAAGAGAAACGGCCATCGGAAAAGGTACGTGCTTTTTTGTTTTTATATTTTCATCACCCACCCCGTTCCCTAACAGCTGCCACAGGAAGTGATAAACCATGAGACTGAAAGCAGAGTGGCCTTTCAAATGTTGCCAGAATCATGAGATTCCATTATCCAACCAAACTGCATGTTGGGTAATATGCACAAGGTAAATGCCGGCACCAACATAGATTTATGACCTCATTTACATGTTTTCCACTTTCCCAGAATTCACAGATGTATTCCTGGCAGATGTAAACCCATGTACAGGTGTATAGATCTCTGCCACGAGTGTGGAATTCTCTGCAACCGTGAATCCTATGTGAGAGGTGGGAACAAGGCTATTTTTGAGGCGTCTAAAGAATTGCAAATTAGTGAACACCCACAAACAGATACATTTATGACATTCACAAACTGCTTTCGTTCTTTCAAGGAAAGGGTGAGATTTTATTTCAGTCAAGGGTTCACATCAAACCCTTTCCAGGATGGGAACAGAAATGGATCAACCCCAGATTTGGATGGAAAATAGGGCAAGGGGCTTCTCCACTGGAAACATATTTGTCCTGTGGAGAAAGAAAGTGTGTGTTTGCATAGAGGATCCTATTTCCCCTGTGAGGCGTTGTTCACTATGGAGAATGATGCAAAGCAGGAATAGGAGCCTGATGGGAAAGTCACATGTCTGTCAATGGAATCTGCACAGAACCCTCCCCCTGGTGCAGCTTTCCATCTGGATTCCTGGGAATAATTGTGAATTCCAGAAAATCGTACAGCTGCACTCATACATTGGTATACCTCTGCCACTGTAGATTTATGAATTTCTTTGTGACTTGGTCCTCACTATAATTTGTGCAATTTTTTAAATTTACAGAATGTCATTTTTTATATTTTTTGCAGGTCAGCAGAAAAAACCCACCAAAATAGTTTGTTTTATATGTTATCCCCCAAAATGTGTTCAGCTATAAAATAAGCCCAGATGGCAAAATATTTTATATTGTAAAAATAAAACTCATACAGAATAAAATACCAGTTTCAATTAAGGACTGCATTTCTTGTGACAAGAGAGATAATTTCGATTGATTCATATTGCTATTAATCCATATTGACCTTGATTTCCCTAGACCTGATTGATGTATCATTCAAGGACATCTTAGTTTCTTCTTCACCTTTCCTGATATAGTTTAGATTATTCCTTCGAGCTTTCTAGTTGATTTATGAAAATTATGTGCTAGCTTCCTGTTCTGCCCATCTCATCTTACCCTTTAATTATATTACTCTGTTTCTTGATATCTAAATGTTCTGCATGTTTTAATTGGAAAACCAATGTTTTCTGCCCTGCCTTGAAATAATTTACATTTTTAATATCAAAAATGTCTGAGTTGTTTTATGGGAAATCGTGATTTTGCTTCCTATTCTGCCAATTGTGAACGTCTGACCTACTTGAGAAAATATGGTCAAAACCACCACATTGTAAACCAGACACATGCTTTAATGCTTTTGATATCATTGTTATCATTGACAAACCATGTGATCATTGGTTAATCCGTGGATGGTCACGTTTGAGATTTTATATGTCTTGATTAATCACCGAAAATGTTTAACCCTATATTCAAACTTGTGACCTGATTCTCAGAGACAGGGTTAGGTGATCTGCGTTTGTTATGTGTGTTATATATGTATGGGTATTTATCAAGGTCGGATTGGGACCAGGTATTGGCCCGGACAACCTAAAAAAAAGTGGCCCACATTGGCAAGTTGCAACCTTTTGTGAAGCATTGATTTTTTGGTATGAGGGGGATAATTTTGGGATTTTGTTATGGTAAAGAAAGCATTGTATTGCTTATATGGCCAGTAACATTGATCAGGACTAACATTTCCATTATTCCACTGAAACTCACTAATTCTTCTGCTGACGCTCATCTTGAGGTCCATGAATCACCCTTATCCCATGCTCCCCTTGACCTCGGAGTCCCCTCCTATCTATTAGGCCTTTATCCATATATATCGTGATTAAGGCAACACATGTTGAGCCAAAACGCTTTGTACAAAGTTGATAATTGTTGAAAAAGTGTCAGGAAAGGAGAGGGAACTACTGCATGAAATTCATATTGTTTGGTGTTTTTGTGTCTCCTTAACCAGGACAAATTCAGTAGATATGTGTGACTGAGAAGAGGTGCCTGGAATAGTATTTTACTCTTTAAAATATTCTCCTAGATATGCTGTGTACTAAATGTTATTTGATAGAAAAAGATTCCTCTTCACAATGGGGGAAAGATAGACATTTTTATAGCTGAAATTGTGGGGATACAATCATCAGTTGAGAAGTAATGATGAGAGTGGTATCAAAATTGAAATAAGATTTGAAGAAGTGGACTAGATACTCTCTAGATGCAAAGACTTACCCAATTTTAATTTAAAAAGAGCAAACACTCTTACCATGGCCTAAAAGGTAAAAAAGACAAACTCAGCTTATGGCCTTTGGAATGCAAGCGAGAGATGCTCATTGTGAATTCTCTGTGAAGAGACAGCATGGACAAACGGCTGGAAGTAGGCCCTCACCGTTGGCTCTGTAGTAGAAGAAGCAACCCTTCAACACAAACAAAATGTGTTCATTTATGCACACACACAGACTCTTTATATGTGTGCAGAGGCTCATATTTTCTTTAAGGAGCTCTTGGTCAGAGTTGTTGAATGCAGGGCTGCTCTGTACCCAGGCAACAAACCAAAACTTGGTTTCACCTTATCCCGCTTTCCTCCACCATCCTACACTTCCTGTCTCCTTATTACACTCCTGCAAATTCATTTTTTCTCTTTCTCCCTTTGTCAGTAGTTTCCTATGACTGTGTTCACCTCATTTTCTGCCTTTCTCTCTCTTGTGCTGGTCAAAATCTCATGTTAAAAAAAGCCTTGGTGTCCACAAATTAGTGCTTGTGCCAACCACTACCAACGATTTGCACAAATTAAGCACTGTGTTGATGTTGTGTTAAAAGGACAGTGATGTGTTCAGTGAGGACAAAAATTGAGCTACAGACATTGGTGGAACAGAGCATTACTGAAAGAGGCAGGAAAGGTGCACACAATTGTTACATAGTGTATTCCATAGACTTTTCTGCCATTTTGTAGTACTGTACCAAACAGGTGTTTTATTACCATGATCCATTTTTCTCAGAAAGTGGAATAGTTGGGTTGGAACTATCCAGAATGAAGGCTGCAGGTTATATCCATGGCCACTGGAATTATGTGATTGTGCGGCTGCAGCATTTTACGCATATAGATTTGTTGCATTTGCCACACAATCCATCATCTGCCGCATAATCCGCAGTTTAACAAAAAAGTGCCGTTCACAGCTCAAACGGTTCAAAAGTTACCTAAACTGCAGGAACACAAGTAGCTGCACAGTAGAAGGCCCTTTGTAATGCTTGACCTCACCTTTCTGGTGCTTATTTCAATATTTGAGTGTTAAACTGGTACTAATGAGGTGCAAGTATTGCCCAGACACCATTAACAAGTTTAAAATTGAGAAAATATTGAAGTAACACTATCATAAAATTTGCAGCATTACACTGCATAATTTTCCTTTTCTTGCAGTATACTTTACACAACCCTGCTACATAATTTTGCCCTCCGATGCTGCATAATTTCAGTGGTCTAGTCATATCAATACACCCCAGCAGACAGCACGTGAATGACTGTGCTGTCTTAACAACTGAACTACAGTCTTAAACATTTTCAGTTACACTGGTTTTGTTTGACAGGGCTTTATGGGTTTTTTCCAAGGAAGTAGTACATGATCAAACATTTGGACTCTAGAAAAAACAATGACACTTTCTGTGAAGCCCTCCTTTGACTAAGGTAGTTTAAAAGCTGCACTGCGGTGGCACTGAGGCCCAGGAAACTTGCTGCCAAGGGTATCTGCTGACAAAGTCTCTCAATTAAGTGCCAAATCCCAAAGAGACAGGTAAGGCTGGGGGTGGCTTTCTGGTTAAATTCTGGGTTTGAGATGGGAGGTTGGTATAGCAGCAAGGATGCCTTGCCTGGCCACCATAAATGGGAATGGGGCCAGCCATCCTCGGTGGGGAGGGAGGGAACAGAACCCAGTTTATTGCCGCCATCACTTCCGCTTCCAAGAGGAGTGAAAACTCTGCCCCTCAGTAGCAGCATCTCCCATGGCGAGGCCTCACTCCCCACCCTAAGGCCAGGGCGGGAGCTCACACCACATGCTGGGCCTGTTGAGTTTGGCCCATTGTCTTTTCATATAGGACAATGGGCAGCGATAATCTGTGCTGGGTTGGGCGGGGGCTGCAGCAGCCTCTCGAGTTCAGATCAGCAGAGCCAGCCCGAACACTGATGGGGAAAAACACAGCCCACGTCAAGCCTCAGGCACTGGGCCTCAGGCACCAGCAGAATGACTTGCTTGCCAATCCAACCCTGGTATTTATATAGTGCAAACCTAGCCAAAAGGTAGCAGAGCAGTGGGTAGTGTCCAAGCCAAAGGCAGTCAATATGAAATTAGAGGTGTTGCTGCTTTCTAGTGAAAGTGGACTGTTACTGACATGGGTGTTTGTTTGTTAAAGAGGTGGGTCTTTGGCTCTTTCATAAAGTGGAGCAGGATATAGGATATCATTCCAGATTTTGGGTGCAAAGACGGAGAAGTCCTGTTCCTGTGCTCTTTCCTTTTTGCATTTCTCTGCCAGTAATCAGAAGGTGTTTTGGCTGTGGATGTATCAAAAGCCACTGGAGATGTTGAGCTTCTCATCCAGATAGGCAGGGGTGTCAGTCGTGATGGCTTTGTAGATGATGCAACTGGTTGTGAAGAAGGTGCGGCCTTGCAGTGGCAGCCAGTAAGGGCATGGTGTGGTGATATTTCTTACGGCCATTTATGAGGTGTACTGCTGCAGGCAGGTTGTCCTTAAGCGGAACAGTGTGGAATCTGGGAGGCCAGGGGCAGGGCAGCATAGGTTTGCATGCTACATATGAGGGTGGAAATATTATACAGTTTTCTCCCATATCATCAGTGACACTTAGAGGAGGACTAGCTGGTGTTGCCAGACGAATGCCAGAATGTGGTTCAGTGAAATGCTATCTGAATAAGAGGAAAACCCACAGTCATACCCAGACATCAGCAATACACCTTGACAGATAACATTATATCTGAATTAATTAGTCACAAAATGCACAAGAATTGTGGAGGTGCATATAGAACACCTTCTTTTTTCAGGGTGTTGGGAGAAGAATAGCACTCAATTGGAGGCATATTTTCCTTGAGAATAAAAATGAAAATAAAAGATGCAATTATTATAACCTAATATATGCAGGTTTCCTCAATGATGACTCTCTGTACACTTTGGGTTAGGAGAAAGAGGCCTTCTCCAGTAATGTTTTTAAAAGTGCAGTTGTTCTTCTCATTTACCTGTCATTCTTTATTTTAGCTGCACCTTTATTAATCTCCGTAATGTGTAGACATGCAGCTGCACATCTGGGGTTTCAAAATTATATTCTGAAAGTGATTTACAAGAAATGCAATAAAAAAAATCTGTTTTAATAATTTTATATTGTATATTCGGAGACATGTATGAATGAATGAAATAGATTTGTAAAGCGCAATGTAGTTGCTCCAAAAGGAGCGTCCCAGCGCTAGGTGAAGTAAGAGCACCTAAGAGGAGTAAACTGAATGGGGGGTCCGCCAACATTACATCTCTCTGACGAGGTGGGTTTTCAGAAGGCTCTTGAATGCGTTCTCAGAAGGGTCACATCTTATATGATTGGGTAAAAGATTCCAGAGCTTTGGGGTCAAAAAAGAGAAGGAACGCCCACCTGCTCTGATTTCCAGGTATTACTACCAATCCATGTCAGCACAATGCAGTGGTCCAATCCTTGAAACAAATATATCAATGTTATCAGTTTTTGTGACGAGTATTCTGTGAAAAGTAACTTACACTGAGGTGTGGTACCAGAATATTGAAAATAACCTGTAACCATGCTAACGTGGTCAATATACTCTAGGCATTGCCCTACTCTACCATTAACCACCTTAAACTATTTTTTAGGTTTAGGGTTAACCAACACATAACAATTCACCTAAAAGTTATATATATCATATATTTAGTTATAGAGACTTTCAGCTAGCCATCTTCATCCATTGGTATGATGTTGTGTCACTCACATTTTTCTCCACCCTCTACAGTATACACCATGGCGCTATGGATCAGCCCACTTGAGCCATTGGCTAGCTTCACTACGAGTGACAGCATTCTATTCTTTCACAAGCAGCACATGCAGACTACAATGGCAATGTGTGTTTTTTGAGACACACATCATACTTATACTCTTAGACAACATGTTGTTATATTAGCTAGGGCCCTGCAGCTCCCCCAAAAAGTTTTACAAAAACCATCACAAAATAAAGCAAGCATTGACCAAGCTAAATGCAACGACAGATAAAGTGGTTCTGCCAATGCTTGTTTAAACTGGAACGGTCAGTGACAGTCCATCGGGTACAAAGTCTGCAACCCTGCTGTTAGAGAGTACCACAAATTATGCCTAAAATCTCTATTTGCGGTTTAGCATGTAAGTGGGAACAACACATTTTAGTTTCTGATCCTCAAACAGAGGTATCGCACTATAATATTCCCATATTCATCTGGTCATGCTCTAATTTAATTATTAAATAATTACCTTAATTATATGTTAGAGCAGACAGAGCAATTCACCTCTTCACACTCAGGCACCACTTAACTAAGTCAATCACAAATTGTCTGGCATGTGGGAAAAAGACTCAAATAGAATACTGAAGAATACACAGGGTGTTTTGAAACGATAACACGACTGTTTCACCTACCAATGCTTTATGCACTCAAACCATTATTGTATTTCATTCAACTAGTACCCACTTGTTCGAAAAAACACTTTAGTTTTCTCCTATATAAATGCTTTTTTCCAAAGAAACAGTTCAGTGATCTAATACAAAAATACAAATTGCTGTTCTCGATTAGATAGACTCTCCAGTAATTGCATGCAATCTGTGGCCAGAAGAGATGTTTCAGCATTGGGTGTTTATATAAAATGAGAGTATTAAATACACTCAATTATCGCAAAATAAACAGGGGTGCTCTATAATTATAAGACAACCATTTCAGGCTCAAACAATTCGTATAATGAATTTTTGTACTTCATCTCCAAAGAGCAGCGTTTCTGTGAACATTGTGAACACAATTTAATTTCCTCCCTTTTAAGTATTTATATTTCCAGAGGAGCAGTTCATTGATCTCACGTAGAAATTACGACTCTATATCATTTCATATAAGCAAGCATAATGTATCCTTGGGGGAAATATCGATGCCGCTACAGGGTAGCGGGAAGCGTGCAGGTACTGCGAGAGCCAGTTCTAAACGCTGACTGGGGTGGTGAGGTGGTGGGATGGTGGGGTGCCACCGACAAACCCCAGAGTCAGAGCACAAATCCACCTTAACCTCTGAAAGGTTTGGGCATCGCCCTTGCAATCCTTTTATTAGAGCCCAGGCCAATGTATCTCCTTTTCATGGGCAGGGAAATAGTGACAAGTAGGCCATACATGTCCTATGTCGAATTTGACACATGACGTTTTGGGGCTCTACAAAAGTAAGGAATGTTAGATCTTAGCTAGTAACTGCCCACATGAAATAGACAGGCCTGGGCAACATTTTTATTATGCCTTAGTAATAAGTGTATTTTTGGTAATTTACACTTTACATTCTAATTCTGTGAAATAAAGCCTGGACGGGCATTTCTCATTTATTTGAAGATTGGAATCATGTTGCCTATGTATGAACTTTGAGATTATTGAAGAAAATGGATTACAACTTTGATTACTATAGATTACATGGTTTAAACTCAATGTATGTTGCTAGACTGTGTGTCTTGGGCACGATGCACTCCCCACACACCAGCTAATTCATGGAATATTTACTGTTCTGTGGGGTAGAGCATAAACCAAGTGCTGCATGCCAAAATCTTGCCTTCAAGCGTCTATTTGTCCCATAGGATACCTTTGGGTTACCTTTTTACATTTAATAAGTGCATAGCTTTCAATTGGGAACAGGTTGGAGTATTGAGTCTGGTGTCTAAAGAATTGCACTGTAAAACCCTCTTTAATGGCAAAGTTGGTATTTAAGTCACAATTCTGAAAATGCTAGTTGTAGAAAGTTGGTATTTTCTGGTCCTAAGCATTTGGTACTTGCAGCTTGAATCCTGAGTCATTTGACTAGGTGTAGCTGGCAGTTAGTCTTTGTGTATTGCTCCCAGACACTAAGACAAAGGAGAATAAATGTTGGTAGGATAGGGCCATCTCTGACTAGATAATGTCACCTACCACACTTGCACATCACAAAGGCTCTACCTAAGCCCACGCACTAAGAGTTTGACACTAGTTGGGGTCAGGGCAGGGAGGAATGAATATTTTAAGCATATTTGGGAGTGGAAACCTCCAGAGCCTTCTCCTACTTCAAAGTGGGCATCAGGTATAAATAATGGCCCTGAGACCCAACTCTTCAGTACACCTACAGATCTGTGGAATACTCAGAAGGACTGCTGTGCTGATCTGCAAGAAGGACTGTTACTCTGATGCCCTGCTGCTTGAGTGAAAAGGCTGGGCTTGCATCTTGAACCCGGGTCCACCAGAGTGACTCCAGAGCTAGTTGGCTGGCCTCTTGAACAGAGCCCCAGCGACAGAAAAGGCTTCAACTATGTGTACTCTATCTGCTTTGTGTGCTACTCCCCAAGTGAAACCATCCCAGTCCTGAATTCTTGGAAGTGGGCATGAAGGTGCTCTGTCAGCTCAGCTTTGGTCCTGTGGGCAGAACCGTTGCAGACCGATGCAGCTCCTCTCAGCTCCGCTTTGGACCCACCCGAGAGCGGCGCACCCCCGATGCCGGACCTTGCATCGCAGCCTGCAGTCTTCTCTGAAACACTGCTACGTATCGCTTCCTATATGCAGGCCTTTGCATTGCAAGTCTCTCGTCGTTAACATCCTCGACGAGTGAGGCAGGACTTTGCATTGCAGCTCAGCAGCTTCTTTGAAACCGCCGGTGCACAACGCATCTTTTACTCAGGACTTTGCATCGCAAGTCCCACATCGAAAGCATCCTCAATGACGATGCAGGATTGTGTATCATAGCCCCGCTGCTTCCTCTGAACCACCGCTGTGCAATGCATACTCGACGGAGGATCTCACACTGCTCTGCAACCAAGATTTATGATAATTTCTTCAGTGGGACTAACTTGGTCCATATATCCAGCCCACGCTCCATTGAGCCTGAACGTCTGACTTTGTCCCAGTTCAAAGCAACCAGATAAACACATTTGCTGCTTGGTGCTTCTAGGCACTATTTTTACTTAAAACTTTAAAATTACTATCTCCGGATATATCATTGGAATTCTGTCATTTTGGTCTTGAATAAATTATTACATTTTACTCTATTTTTTCAAAGTGGTGTGCGATTTTTCTTCTGTGTGTTTTCACTTTATTACTGTTTGAAGTGCTGCATAAATACTTTACACATTGCCTCTAAGTTCAGCCTGAATGCTTTTGTTCCAAGCTACCAGAGGGTTAAGTACGGGTTAATTTGGGGTTTGCTTATGTTTCACTATGACAGACATTATGGTGGCTGCTTGAGTAGAGTGAGTAAGGTTTCACCCTCCTCAACCCTTAATCTATTTTAGTACCGTATTGAAAAGACAAATGGCCGAACTGTAAGTATTAAATTAAGGCAATTAAGCACTGAAATGACCCAACTGAGCAGTAAAAGGAATAAAATGCCTTCTGAAACACAGTGGCGGCCACCACATACAAAAAGTGGTGAGGAGGAGGTGTCGCGAGGGGAGTGCAGGAGGGGGAGCGCGGACAGGGGGGGGTGAGGGACTTTAATAATAATAAAAATGTTTGTAAAAAGTTAAACTTAACTGCTGCCGGCCGCCTCCCGCATCACTCCTCTGTGCTGGGTCTTCCATGTCCCAGCAGACACTGGGACTACGTCACAGACTCCCTGGGGATTGGCCTGAGTGGGTCGAAAAGACGCTCCGCTCAGGGAGTCTGTGGGGTTTCTCTAACCCGGCTGTTCAATACAGCCTGGTTAGAGAAACCTAAATGCGCATTTGTGTTTTGGTTGGCCTGAGACGGCTGGCCAAACACGTCTGCACATAGCATGCCTCCTCCCCCCTCCCATGCCCCGGCCCTCCCCCTCCCTGCACACGCTGGCTGAGCCAGCTTCTTAATAATAAAACTATCATCGAATACTGTTTTAGTTTTTTGCTGCTGGCTTTTAGCCAGTGGGGCGCTGCTCCTTCGCCTTTGGGGAGGAGCCGCCCCTGCTGAAACAACATTTGCACCAAGGACCTACTTGTTAATAAACCGTTTTTTGCACCATTGTTTAAAGTAAATGTCTAAATCTAGGTTCCAGTTTGCCCTGGCCCATTCAATATCGATGAAGTAAGAAAACAAGAAGGCGTAAGTAACTGACAGTTATCCATATTGGACCTGGGTAGAATTAATTTACACAGGTGTAATCTCACGTAATTACCAGCATTTTGCATTACAATTATTATGTGAAATGCTTGCGATTACGCCATTACGGCATGTTGCGTAATTGAGATTGAAAGAACAGGAATGAACCAAACATGACTGGTTGTTCTACACCTCATATGCGATTGTGCAGTCGTTTATGCATGAAATACTTCCTCGTGCTAGAAATCGATGCATTTCACTCTAAAAGAAAATGGTGCAAAAAGCCAAAGTCGACATTTTGTGTAATAACTCGTACTTTTGCCCAATTTCTTGAACATTGCCGGAAAAGTAATTACACTAATTCCACCCAGGTCTACACGCTGCTTGAAGACTGCAAGAAAGCTTTCCCGACCTTAGCGTTAACACTTTCAGAACTCAGAGCAGCTCTGCAGCTATCCATGGTGCTGAACTCTGACAGGCTAATTTTGACGCATTACTTCATTTGACTTATTTCGTGCAACTGACGGTTGAATAGCAACTGAACTATTCTGTCCACTGCGAAAAACAGGCCATAGTTCGCTGTTCTTTTTGGCGAAATCTCTTAAAATGTTAGGGCTAGAGATTTGAGGCTGTCAACATTTGTCTTAATTTTAACTCCACCTTTAATTTAAGGTGTTTAAAAAGGTATTTTTCTTTACAAGTAATAACCCTTGCTCGACAGTCACATTTCTTTTTTTTGTTTTTTTTGCGTTATATATACCGCAAACTCGACCCGAGGATATCAGGTGTCAGAGCTCTTCTTTACATGAGCACCAGTTTCGTTACAGACGGACACAATTAGGGGCAGCTAGTCCATTAGGGCGCTGGGGCGTTGCCCCACAAGCCGCCCGCGCCCATAGCTCCATCGGCATTTCTGAACTTAAGTAAACTCTCAGTTTACTTATGTTCAGAGACGCCGAGGGAGAACTGACAATCATGTCAGTCAGCATGACGCTGGACCGCCCACCCCCTTCAGAGTCTGAAGGGGGTGGGCCGTCCAACGTCATGTTGACTGACATGATTGTCAGACCAGGGGCAGCAGGCAGCACCACAAGTGCGCATGACTGGGGAAGGTCGGCAAATTTTTCCGTTGTGCCCAGTCATGCGCACTAGTGTCTGCACAGGCTTGGCGCATGCCCTTTAGGAGAGCGAGGGTTGAGCAAAGGCTCAAACCTTGGCTCCTAATGGGCAGGCGGACGGAGAGTAACCGTGCCCTAAGTCAATCCTGGCGCTGCTGGCAGTGCCAGGATTGGCTTTTTTGAGGTTGCCACCCACTTGCCAGCAGTGATGCGGCTGTTCCGTTCCTGTAGGCGCCAACGGACCCGAGGCGGCGCGGACCTGCTCAGGTAGGATTTTTTAATTTATTTTAAAATACCCACCCCCCAGCCCCCCCCCACCCAACGAGCCGCGACTGGGACACATTTCATTTTTGTTAGGCACTGGGAGATCAAGTGATTTGCCCAGAGTCACAGGATGCGTAGAGTCGTTACCGAAACTCGAACCCGATTTCCTAGCTTTAAGGTCGACCGCTCTAGTCATTAGATTACATAACTTATTTATTTATTTGATGAAGTGCACAGTTGACTAAAAAGGTCTTCCTTGCACTGGAAATCAGAAACGGTTAAGCGATAAGAAAATTATTCTGCTATCCTGTATCTGACCCAAACTTCGCATCACACCGCATGAGGCCCTTGTCAGCTCAATCCACATACATAGACAAGTCAAAGGGCATGATTCAAGAAGGTAAATATACATTTTAGTGGACGTTTACTTTCACAAGCTTCCAGTTTATTTTTACTAATAGTAATTTTATGCCTGCACAGACTCAACACATACAAAGACAGACTTGTCCTATCTGTTTATGAGCAGATTCTCCACCTTGACTGCAGAGTCTCTCTTCAGTCCTAACATTACTATTAGTAAAATCAGAATTGTAGTTTGTGAATACTCCAAAGATTTTAACTTACACAAAAGTGTACATTTACCTTTGTGAATCAGGACTAAGGAGGCTAAAGTAGTAAGTGTTTCCTCTCAGAACCTAGGCACTGTAACCTTTCCTGTGATACAGCTAGATGGTCCCTTCAACTTCGAGCAACTGGGAAATGTTCAGAAACCCAGCCATATAAATAAATGAAAGAGAGGAGAATCCAATAAAATCACATCAAGATTATGCTGCTGAATGCTCTCAAATGCATGTCTGCAATTGGAAAGACCCAAAGATATTAGACCGTATATGGCTGTTTGAGACAAAATTCAAAATAGACGGGGTTCATATATTTAACAAGGGGAAATCTGATGTAATTCGTTAACTGTTTGGGAAACGTACGCAAAATTACACATAGTTACATGAAATCCAACAGTTAGCACAAGTGGCTACTGTAAATTTCTGGCTCAAAGACAGCTTTTACACAAAAAACAGCTTGAAAACACAATTGTCATGAGTAACAAATGCTGCCATTCTGTTGCTTGTGCTTTGTTGCCATGGTATAATTTTTGTAGTGAACTACAGTGTAATTACGCAATGCGGCATCATTTTGAGAATTTTCAAGTATAAATCAAAATTTCCAAAATTATGAGAATTATGCCAGTTTTATTTAATTTTCACTCAGTCCTGGCTTTAATGTTTTGTTTCATACAGTAAAGGCTTTATCGAGGAAGAGGGCGATGGTAATATGAGTTCTCTATATATGCAATAATTGAATGGCATCATATAATAGGGTCCTTTAGTGCATGAAACTATTTCGTACAGGAACATGATGAGAGTTCACTGAGTTGGTTGAAAGAAAGCAAGGAAGAAAAGAGAATGAAGAATGAAAGGAAATAAGAATGAAAATAAACTATCAAAAAAGAAACAGAAAGAAAGCTATAAAGAAATTTAGATGAAGGAGAACATTTTACTGTCAGTGAAAAATGAAAGTATGACAGGAAGAGAGACAGAAATGGGGAAATAAGGGAAGAATTAAAGAAAAAGACAAGAAAGAAATGAAGAAAGAAAGAAAGAAAGAGAGAAAGAGAGAAAGAGAGAAAGAAAGAAAGAGAAAGAAAGAGAGAAAGAAAGAAAGAAAGAGAGAAAGAAAGAAAGAAAGACAGAAAGAAAGAAAGAAAGAAAGAAAGAAAGAAAGAAATAAAGAAAGAAAGAAAAAGAAAGAAAGAAAGAAAGAAAGAAAGAAAGAAAGAAAGAAAGAAAGAAAGAAAGAAAGAAAGAAAGAAAGAAAGAAAGAAAGAAAGAAAGAAAGTTACAAATATAAGAGCATCAAAGGAAGGAGGAAATGAAAGAGATCAAACACAGAATACGAAACAAGTATAAGGGAGAGAGAACGCCCTCATGTAAGCAAGAAAAGTGAAGTAAAAGGGAAAAGTTGGTATGAGCATGCAAAATAAGACAAAATAATCAAAGCAAGACGGTGTAGGATTGTGGAATCTGACTGCATGGTTGCCCCCACTTTTTTCCTGGTGTTTTGCTGGTTTTCGACTTAGTTTGGCTGGGATCCTGCTATTCAGGACCCCAACCTATCTGCTTTCCCCTTTAAATTGATTCTCTGTACTTTAGGTACACTCCAGATTGGATTCTGGGGTACCCTTATAAGTCCCTAGTATATGGTATACTATGTACCCAGGGCATAGGTACCCCAGAGGCCTACCAGGGGCTGTAGCATGTATTGTGCCACAACTGGGAAGCCATTTAAAATGACACAACAGGTCTGCTACAGCAAACTGTGTAAGGTGGTGTAGGCACCTCTTACTGAGATATAGGTGCCCTATACCTCTCCATATCACTGCACATATAAACCTATCAGTCACCCCATGGCAGGCCTTATCAATCCTGAAGGCAGGGTGCTGGGTTTTATGTGAGAGGGTGCACATGCATGAGCAGAGATCCTCTGCAGCCTTCAGAACCTTTATTCCTGGGATGTTTGTGATGCAGCTAGACCATATACTCTTAAGTGCATTATAACCTTGCGGTAAATGCTAACTTTGGAATGGCTGCATGGAAACATGTCGTGTTTGGTGTCAAACACCTTGGAATCATATCTCCACACCAGTAACTGGTGTGGGAGGTATGATTCCACCCTACTAGAGGGAGAAATATGATAGCATCGGTATACCCGGTACCAGCTTTGCAAGCCCTGGCATCACAAAATGGATGCTGCCAGCCACAGACACGAGTCTGCCCTCCTGCTGCTGGACGAAACTCTGGCAGGGGAGGCCTGGACAATAGGTTTCCTGCCACAGGGAGGTGTGACCACCTCCCACACAGGCTTTAGTGTATTGGGGTGGGTGGGTGCACTCCAAGAGTCCTTTGAAGTCTGCACTGGTGGCATATTTGGTGTCCCTGTGCATAGTCCAGCTCAAACCGGTTGCAGGATCTACCAGCCCCTGCTCTGGCACAAAACTGGACCGAGGATATGGTTGTAGCCACCCCTCTGTCCTGACCCTCCCATAGGTGGGTCCCCAGAGTTTATCCCACCCCTTCCTTGGGTATAAAGTAGGAACCTATGACTACAGGACTTTAGATTTACCTGGACGAAACTCTGCTACAGAATCCCAGAACTTCTACTATCTACACGACGTTGGATGACCTAAGAATCTCCCTTGGAGTAAAGGAATTACTCCCCTGCAAGGCAGGCACCAAAGACGCAACTGTCCAGTTTGCAACTACGCAGCTCCTGAAGGACTCTGAAGTTTTTGCAATGCAGGAGGTGGGTTTCCAAGCTTCCCTGAGGCTGATCCATGCTCTCAGCAAACCTGAGAACCAAAGCTCTCGTGGGGACCGTGCAACACGAACCCCTGAACACTGCAACCATTTGCAGCAGCATATGCTTTTTGGTGACCCCTGAGGCTGTGCTTTGGGCTACTTGTAGTCCAGACCCCGAGCAGTGATTCCACTGAAGATTACTGGCCTACACTACTCGAGTGATCCGTGGGCTGGTATTGAGTGATTCCTCTTGAGGTCCCTTCGCGATACATTGTCCGTCGACTTGTGGGTCCCTGAGAAGGGTACTTTAACTTTCAATGGGCTTTCCTGGTTGCTCCAGATGTGCCCTGACTCTCCATTGCTTGGCGAGTCCACAGGACCTTGCTGGTCCACACCGAAGCCACTTTCTCTCACCGCTTGGGTTGCTGTTGCCAATGCTTGTTGGTCTCCAATCCAGACACCGACCCCCAGCACTCGACATCCTCCATGGGACAGCTCACCTGCGGACTGTGGTCTTCGTCAACACCTCCTGGTTCCCGTAGCAGTGGAGTCAAGCTTCACCTCTTCGCACCTGAAACACCGGCCATCGGTGGGCATTCGCTTATCGTGCCCCTGGTCACTGGCAAGTGACCCAGACTCTGTTCTTCACATCTTTGATCCAGGCTTGGATCACACCGGACACTTCTCCTTTCCAAAGCAGCAGCACTGTGCAGCACATTGCCATTGAAATCAACGACGATTCCTGACACCATTTGACACCTATTCAACCGGCTTCCCTGGATGAGGTAATATATGGCTTGGTCTCTCCCTGGGGCCCATTGTATATTGTGCTATTTACTGTCGTTTAGTAACTGTATGATTGTGTGCCTTGCTCTCTAATCACATAAAGGGGTTAGTAGAGAGTGTTTAGAAATAAATACATATATTTTATATATACCTTGTCTGGTTCTCGTTTCATTTAGTCATTCAGGAGGTTATATTCTGGTAAACCAAGCTGCTTTACATTCTTCAAGACTTGGTCTGAAGGCTGCTCTCCATAGCTACCACTAGGATAGCTTTCAATAAAGGTAGTCTTAATCCTAATAATCAATAAGGGTTGTTTGGACTGGTGCAAGGTGCCCACTATAACTAGAGGACAGCATATACCAGGCCAACTTCTCACAGACGGAAGAAATGTGGAAAAAATTAAAATGAATATAAACTAATACAGAAAAGAAATACATGAAAAAGAAAGAGAAAAAAAGATCTGAAAACTCAAAGAAATGGAGTTACTAAGTCGGGCATGTAAAAGGAAACAAAAGGTGATACTGGCAGAGTAAAAGCGACAGAGAGACAATATCATCAAATGAAATGCATTGAATCTACTATAGATAGGATACAATAGAGCACATGCAGTAAGCTAAAAGGCAGAATAGAAGACTGGGAAACAGCCAGTTTACGTGGGAGGTTTTGTGTTGGCTGAATGCACTCATAATAGCACTGCTATACCCACAAGCAGGGCAAACTACCACATGTACCAGTGATAAGCAGACCCCTTTGGAATTAGAACCAGAGGGGGTTCACACTGTGAAGGTATCTTTTGGTTACAAAATGAGATCCCTTTGTCAGGGTGGAGTGGAAATGATGACATTATTACTGGGTGACTACCTGCTTCCGCTACCACAGGCAATGGACCTGGCAATTAAAGCGATCTCTCTCTGACAACCAACCAAGCAGATCCCGTCAGATGCTCAGTGGACTATTGTTGCTCTCGCCTACCGGCCTGTGCGGGGATGCTAGATGATGCATAGCCAGGCTGATGGAGATTCACTACCAAACCTCATCACTCAAGCTCTTCCGACTTAAAACAAGGATCAGTGGGATCCACAGTGCGAAAGAGGTCGCGGACGGGGGCTCTACAACACCTGAAATGTCAAAACTGTGCTCAAATGGACAGAGGCAGAGCTAATCTGGAGAATCCCATTATCATTTAAAGGGACCATGCACTGAATGATGTCATAATAGCTCTCAAAACCCAAGCAGACAGCACTAAACAAAGGAGCATTTTAGAATGCCAATTATTGGTGGTTGTTAAAGATGCAGGTGTGGGAAGAAAACATGTTTTTCTCTGCATCAGCAGCTCTAAACCAAGCATTCTCAGTATTTGCCAAACCATCCGCGGTGGAAACTAGTGGTGGGCTCCTAAGTACAACTTTCGGCCTCTGCACTTATTTTGTACAATTTAAGCAGTGTACTAGAATATCCACCCTCACCATATGGACAGAGCGCCAACAAAAAGGGCATGGCACTTAGGACCCAGGGCCACCATGGCCCAGGCCCTGCCTCGATCCGGGCGACGGGAAATGTAGCTGCGATGGATGCACGTCACTTCCGCCAGCAATGGCCACGGAGTATATGAGCACCCCTTCCCCTGGCCTCTGCCATTTCTGGGAGCAGAGCATCACGGTGGCGGCCAGAATGACAACAATTTTCCCACCCACCCAACCCTTTGTTTAGGTGGCGGGATCTTGAATCCTAAATTCACCCCGAGTCAGCAGAGGGGTCCTCCAAAGCAGACTCCCCAATACAGCACCAAAGGTAGGGTCCAGCAGTCCTGAGCCACCCAGAGGATGCACACACCAATTTGGGGGCTAAGGCGCACAGATCACCTTAGTGGGCTCGGGCTGCTGCTCCTACCACCTCATCGCAGCGCCATAGATAGCTTTGTGTTTGGGAGGTGGTTCCCGGGTCTGAGGACATGGGTACAGTAAAGTAGGACTGCCCCCCACTGATGCAGGTGGTTACATCTGTGTGGTCCAATGTCGGTAGGGATTGAGAAAGGTCTGGTGTTGGTGTTCATGAGTCCATATACTGCACCGTTTATTGTGTAGTGTTTTCTTACCACCAAGGCTTAATGCTTCATGATGTGTTGCTATTATCTGACCTTAAGTATGTTCCTTACATGAATGTGTTTTAAACAGGAGTATGTTTTGACATGGCAATAATAAAAATGTTCCACCAACTTCATGATCTATGTGAGCTCTGTTGGTGCCTCGATTGGGTTGTGTTGGGGCACGGGCCAGACTGGGGGTATCCGGGTCCAAAAGCAAATAACACAGTAGAAGAGCCATGTTCGGTCAAAGGAATGCTCCCTAATACCACCACTGCACACTCAACCAAACACAAAACACACACACTGGATAGACTCCTTAGTGCAGCACAGGTACCTCCTTTATATACACATGTGTGATTACCGTCACCGCGGTCAAGAGAAACCCAGGAACCGAACAGAAGGGACCCCCCCTTACTGCCTAGAATGCTACTGGGACACATAGCTAAAAAATATGTGGTACACAACTGATGAGAACACAACATAATATACTATGAAACAAGACATAAGATATAAAACAAAACATTAAAAAAAACTCATAAACAAACACATATACCAAAACAAATAAAGTAAAAAATAAGCTAATAACATATAAAGCTGCAGTGTCAGCACCTTTCTCCTATACGCACAGTGCCGCTCCCTCAAAGGCCGTGGGTGGTGTCTATCAGGGGCGATGCATGCATTGGTCCAGGAATACAGTTCCTTTAGCTGGCCTGTTCCAGAAGTGCTCAAACCTTCAATGAAAACGATGGCCGCAATTCTCTCCAGGACAGCAGTCACTTTGAGTGTCTTTTACCGCCTCTTCTCTCAAGAATTGTAGTAAAATGTAATGTGGCGATAATGGCCCATCGCTCCACCACTACAGTGCTTTCAGTTTTCACTGTCAACGCATCTTTCCAGCAAGGCAGTTCCTTTCACTCCACAATCCCAGCACCTCTCTGCAGGCCTGCATTACTTTAATTCCACAGTGACAGGACATTTCTCGTCCACTGTGGTACCCTTTTTTCTACAATTCCAACACATCTCTCCAGGAATATGGCGCCTGCATCACTAGAGTTCCAGCACATCTCTCTAGCATAGCAATATTTTTTTAAACTACAGCACCAGCATGTCTCTCCAGGACTGCAGAGCCTTCAAATCTACAGGGCGAGCACGTCTCTACACGACTACAGTACCTTTAAATATATAGGGCCAGCACGTCTCTCCAGGACTGCTGTACCTTTAAATCGACAGGGCCAACACGTCTCTCCAGGACTGCAGTGCCCTTACATCTACAGGGCCAGCACATCTCTCCAGGACTGCAGTACCTTCAAATCTACAGGGCTAGCACGTCGCTCCACGACTGCAGTACCTTTAAATCTATGGAGCCAGAATGTATCTCCATGACTGCTGTACCTTTAAATCTACCGGGCCAGCACGTCTCTCCACGACTGTAGTACCTTTAAATCTATGGGGCCAGAATGTCTCTCCACTACTGCTGTACCTTTAAATCGACAGGGCCAGCACGTCTCTCCAGGACTGCAGTACCTTAAAATATACAGGGCTAGCACGTCTCTTTAGGACTGCTGTACCTTCAATCCTACAGGGCCAGCACATCTCTCCAGGACTGCAGTACCTTCAAATCTACAGGGCCAGCATGTCCCTCCAGGACTGCAGTGCCCTTACATCTACAGGGCCAGCACATCTCTCCAGGACTGCAGTACCTTCAAATCTACAGGGCTAGCACATCTCTCCACGACTGCAGTACTTTTAAATCTATGGGGCCAGAATGTCTCTCCACGACTGCTGTACCTTTAAATCTACAGGGCCAGCACGTCTCTTTAGGACTGCAGTACCTTTAAATCTACAGGGCCAGCATGTCTCTCCACGGCTGCTGTACCTTTAAATCTTCAGGGCCAGCACGTCTCTCCAGGACTGCAGTACCTTCAATACTACAGGGCCAGCACGTCTCTCCATGGCTGCTGTACCTTTAAATCTACAGGGCCAGCACATCTCTCCACGACTGCAGTACCTTTAAATCTATGGGGCCAGAATGTCTCTCCACGACTGCTGTACCTTTAAATCTACAGGGCCAGCACGTCTCTCCACGGCTGCTGTACCTTTAAATCGACAGGGCCAGCACGTCTCTCCAGGACTGCAGTACCTTTAAATCTACAGGGCCAGCACGTCTCTCCACGACTGCAGTACCTTTAAATCTACAGGGCCAGCACGTCTCTCCACGACTGCAGTACCTTTAAATCTATGGGGCCAGAATGTCTCTCCACGACTGCTGTACCTTTAAATCTACAGGGCCAGCACGTCTCTCCACGGCTGCTGTACCTTTAAATCGACAGGGCCAGTACGTCTCTCCAGGACTGCAGTACCTTAAAATATACATGGCTAACACGTCTCTTTAGGACTACAGTACCTTCAATACTACAGGGCCAGCACATCTCTCCAGGACTGAAGTACCTTTAAATCTACAGGGCCAGCACATCTCTCCAGGACTCCAGTACCTTCAAATCTACAGGGCCAGCACATCTCTCCAGGACTGCAGTACCTTCAAATCTACAGGGCCAGCACGTCTCTCCAGGACTGCAGTACCTTCAAATCTACCAGGCCAGCACGTCTCTCCACAACTGCTGTGCCTTTCAATCTACAGGGCCAACACGTCTCTCCACGACTGCAGTACCTTTAAATATACAGGTCTAGCACGTCTCTTTAAAACTACAGTACCTTTAAATCTACAGGGCCAGCTCGTCTCTCCATGACTGCTGTACCTTTAAATTTACATCGCCAGCACGTCTCTCCAGGACTGCTGTACCTTTAAATCTACAGGGCCAGCACGTCTCTTCACGACTGCTGTACCTTTAAATCTACAGGGCCAGCACGTCTCTCCAGCACTGCAGTACCTTTAAATCTACAGGGCCAGCACGTCGCTCCAGGACTGCAGTACCTTTAAATCTACAGGGCCAGCACGTCTCTCCACGACTGCAGTACCTTTAAATCTATGGGGCCAGAATGTCTCTCCACAACTGCTGTACCTTTAAATCGACAGGGCCAGCACGTCTCTCCAGGACTGCAGTACCTTAAAATATACAGGGCCAGCACGTCTCTCCAGGACTGCAGTACCTTCAATACTACAGGGCCAGCACATCTCTCCAGGACTGCAGTACCTTCCAATCTACAGGGCCAGCACGTCTCTCCACGACTGCAGTACCTTTAAATCTATGGGGCCAGAATGTCTCTCCACAACTGCTGTACCTTTAAATCGACAGGGCCAGCACGTCTCTCCAGGACTGCAGTACCTTAAAATATACAGGGCCAGCACGTCTCTCCAGGACTGCAGTACCTTTAAATCTATGGGGCCAGAATGTCTCTCCACAACTGCTGTACCTTTAAATCTACAGGGCCAGCATGTCTCTCCAGGACTGCAGTACCTTCCAATCTACAGGGCTAGCACGTCTCTCCACGACTGCAGTACCTTCAAATCTACAGAGCCAGCACGTCTCTCCAGCACTGCAGTACCTTTAAATCTACCGGGCCAGCACGTCTCTCCAGGACTGCAGTACCTTCAATACTACAGGGACAGCACGTCTCTCCAGGACTGCAGTACCTTTAAATCTACAGGGCCAGCACGTCTCTTCACGACTGCAGTACCTTTAAATCTACCGGGCCAGCACGTCTCTCCACAACTGCTGTGCCTTCAAATCTACAGAGCCAGCACGTCTCTCCAGCACTGCAGTACCTTTAAATCTACCGGGCCAGCACGTCTCTCCAGGACTGCAGTACCTTCAATACTACAGGGCCAGCACGTCTCTCCAGGACTGCAGTACCTTTAAATCTACAGGGCCAGCACGTCTCTTCACGACTGCAGTACCTTTAAATCTACCGGGCCAGCACGTCTCTCCACAACTGCTGTACCTTCAAATCTACAGAGCCAGCACGTCTCTCCAGCACTGCAGTACCTTTAAATCTACCGGGCCAGCACGTCTCTCCAGGACTGCAGTACCTTCAATACTACAGGGCCAGCACGTCTCTCCAGGACTGCAGTACCTTTAAATCTACAGGGCCAGCACGTCTCTCCACGACTGCAGTACCTTCAAATCTACAGGGCCAGCACGTCTCTTCACGACTGCAGTACCTTTAAATCTACCGGGCCAGCACGTCTCTCCAGGACTGCTGTAGCTTTAAATATACAGGTCTAGCACGTCTCTTTAGGACTGCAGTACCTTTAAATCTACAGGGCCAGCTCGTCTCTCCACGACTGCTGTAGCTTTAAATTTACAGGGCCAGCCCGTCTCTTCAGGACCGCAGTATTTTTGAATCTACATTGTCAGCACAATTCTACAGTACCGTCACATCTACTCAGTACTGCCGTTACTTTAATACTGCAGTGCCAGCACGTCTCTCCAAGACTGCATTACCTATAATTCAAGAGTGCCAGCACTTCTCTCCAGGACTGTGGTAGATGTACTACTAGAGTGTCAGCACATCTTTCCAGTACTTCAGTGCCTTTAATTCTGCAGTGCCCTGCCAGCATGTCTCTCCTGGACAGCCTTACCTCGAGTTATAGAGCGTCACATCTGTCCAGTACTGCAGTGCCTATAATTCTGCAGCGCCAGCACATCTCTCCGGGACTGCGTTACCTCGAATTACCGTGTGTCACATCTATCCAGGACTGCGGTGGCTTTCATTCTGCAGTGCCAGTACAACTCTACAGGACTGCATTACCTCTAATTACAGGATGGCACATTGCTTCAGGACTGCAGTGCCTTTAATTCTGCAGTGCCGGCATAGCTCTTCCGATGCTTAATTAGTAAAAAACATAAGTGACAGGGCCCTCGCAAGAAGGCCACCGCAGCTCGTGCCACCAATTGCCACCGCCAGCACTGCCAATGACAGTACCTACACAACTACCAACCATCACTCTGCTACAAGTGCGACAATTCAGACTGTTCAACGCTTCCAATGCCATCAAAATGACTTGGTCGACAGGTATTAGTTGTTTTTAACAGGGTCGGATTGGTAACGCGGGCACTTGGGCAATGTCCGAGAGGCCGCTGTCCAGTTCCAGCTGTGGGCTGCTTTTTTGAGCAGTCTGGGGAGCTGATTTGGGTGGTTTCTGCATTGTTTGGATACCGCCAGCGACCCAGTGCGTGCCTGAGTAGTCATTCTGGAGGCAGATGGGCGTCCATTACCTCCCTTTTATCAAGGGGCAGAGGTGTCACTCCCTTTCTCTCGCAGGGCCGGCCAAATAATGTGTGCATACTGAGCGGAGGCAGGGGGCCTGAGCAGAAGTGGCCTCACTTGTTTTCAGGTGTATTTCACCAGTGTAAACTAATCTGTGCATTTTTTTACCCCTCATCCTTTTTTTTAATAAAATTTCGCCGAAGCAGTGTTTTGCGAAAGTCAATATGCAAACGTGGGCCACTTTTCTTTTTTAGCCTCCCCGGGCCGATTTTTAATCCCAATCCAACCCTGTTTTTTAATGTATATTGAATCAATAAACAACTGTTGTTCTGTTCATCTCTAAATTCTACAAACAGTGCTATCGTGTGCCAGCTGTCATAAGTTCCGGTGTTTACAATTAAGTACGGGTGCCAAGCACCGGAACCCACAGGCACAAATTAAGCACTGATCTCTCCGGAACTGCATTACGTCTAATTGTAGAGTGTCAAATCTCTCCAGGAATGCAGTGCCTTTAATTCTGCAGAGCCTTTAATTCTGCAGTGCCAGTACATCTGTCCGGTCCTGCATTACCTATAAATATAGAGTGACAGCTCATCTCTCTAGGAGCGCAGTACTGTAAGCATACAGTGCCCGCACATCTCTCCGGTCCTGCATTACCTCTAATTATAGAGTGTCACATCTCTCCAGGCTAGCGTACCTTTGATTCCACAGGGCCAGCACACCTCTCCAGGACCAAAGTGCCTACAATGCAAGAGTGGCACTCTCGCCAGGGCGGCAGTACATTTAATCGAAAGGACCAAGATCTCTCCCGGGCCTCAATGTGGCAATGACAGACTCTTTCACTCCATAATTAATATCAATGTAATAAAATAATCCTAGCCAGATGAGATAACTGTAGACTAGATTTAAGGGAAATCGACAGCACCTTTTTAATTTTGAAGTTCTTGGGACAACATCGCTGTTTTTGTATAAATATTCGACCCCGCGGGGCTGAATCAGCATACCGATTGATTGCACGCGCCATATTGGCAACATGTCAATTATCTCATTGAAAGGTAAAATTGCTTCTCTTATTGCTGGCATCCCAAAGGGGCATTTGTAACAGCTTTCAGGCAGGGAACAACGTCCCCTCCCCGTGACGCTGACGCCCTTTGGCCCCTGTGGGACTCCAGCCTCCACATAATAGAAATGAGTGGGCGAGGGGCAGCTGCTGTTGCCCCTCATCAGTGCAGGCTCAATGGGGTAGCAAATGGCAGATACGCCATTGACATCCACGTGCATATTATTTTTGAAGGGTCTGGAGGCGGTGCAATGAAGTTAGCTTGGCAACACGTGCTATCTCTTTCTTTTCCGGTGCACTAACGGAAGTGGGGGCGGGGGGCGCAGGAGGCCTTGGCACACTCCGGCAATTAGTCCCAGAGTCAGCGGAGGTGGCAGATGTCCCTGCAGGGGACGTCTGTCAGATAATTGCCAGCTCTTGATTGTGTCAAGTTTCCCACCTGCATCCTCCAGCTTCGAAGTTTCCATGTTTACTAATGTGCTTTCATGGCTATCAGAATGAGGCAACATTGGCAGTTAACTCCTTCAGTGCGGGCGGAAGTGCTGCAAGAAATGGCAGGGTATTGTTTCTAGGTCAGAGGTACTAATATACTACTGGGTGGGTTAGCAGTTGTATGGTATTGTATTGTAATTGCATTTACATAGCGCTTACTACCCCTGACGAGACATCAAATCGCTTTTTTGGCAAGGAGCATGCTGCTCCGTAACCCATAAAGGATTAGTGCTGAATTAGTACAGTGAAATATTAAAGTAATTTGAGTGGTGGATAGGTTAGGCAGTTATTTGGATTCAGAAGGATAGCGAAGGGATACAAGAGGGAAAATGGTTTGCATTTATATAGCGCTTGTTACCCGTGATGGGGTGTTGAAGTGCTTTTTTGGCGAGTAGAACGCAAACCTGGAACCCATAAAGGATTAGTGTTGAATTAGTATAGTGAAATATGAAAGTAATTTGAGTGGTGGATAGGTTAGTCAGTTATTTGGATTCAGAAGGGTAGCGAAGGGATAGAAGAGGGAAAATGGTTGGCATTTATATAGCGCTTGTTACCCGTGATGGGGTGTTGAAGTGCTTTTTTGGCGAGTAGAATGCAAACCTGGAACCCATAAAGGATTAGTGTTGAATTAGTATAGTGAAATATGAAAGTAATTAGAGTGGTGGATAGGTTAGTCAGTTATTTGGATTCAGAAGCATAGCGGAGGGATTAAAGAGGGAAAAAGGTTTGCATTTATATAGCGCTTGTTACCCCTGATGGGGTGTTGAAGCACTTTTTTGGTGAGTAGCACGCTACTCCGGAACCCATAAAGGATTAGTGTTGAATTGTATGAAGGAGATGTGGCTTAGTGCCTATGTCCGTCGACCATTGCACATGGAGAACCGGGTTCGAATCATGGCCTCGGCTCAACCTCCTGTGATTCTGGACACATCACTTAATACCTCTGTGCCTAAAAAGCAAATACACATGTAAACAGTGAGGTTCTGTTGTAACACCCTCTAATGCCCGTGGGCCAGGATCATGCTACAAAAAAAACCTTGCATATATTATGTTCTATCAAGATCGTACTTTTATTTCTCCCCATTTTTTGCTCTTTTTCTATGTGTCCTGCATTCTGCAGCATACATGGAAGGAACAAATCGACTTTAAAGATTGTTTATGTGCAGGAAGGTGTGCCTTCCTGCACATAAACAAATCATCCTTGCAACAGTGACACCCTTGCACCATGGCACACTTTATTGTATTGTAATTGCATTTATATAGCGCTTACTAGCCCTGACGAGGCATCAAAGCGATTTTTCGGCGAGAAGCACGCTACTCTGGAACCCATAGATGATTGGTGTTGAATTAGTATAGCGAGATATGAAAGTAATTTTAAGTGATGGATAGGTTAGTCAGTTATTTGGATTCGGGAGGATAGCAGAAGGATAGAAGAGGAAAAAAGGTTTGCACTATGGTGCAAGGGTGTCTGTGTTGGCGCTAGGCAGCTTTCTCTAACGCCAGCACAATGGAAAATACAGGGGTGAGCCATATTCTTATATATATGGCGCATCACTGCGTTTTTAAAATGACGCAGCATGGCGCTGCTAAATTGCTCGCAGCGCTGCTCTATTTCCAATTAAATGTACCCGTAGTTGCCACGTGTGTAAGCACGTTCCTGACCTGCTCAAAGGCTAACGTTTTACAGTGGACAGTCTCCTGTCTGCTGCAGCCAATGCTCTTAGGCCATCTCAGCCAGCCATAGTAGGGAGACTTATATAAACTTCAGAAAGGCTGTGACGAGGGCCATATTATACATATGGCAAACTGTCCCTGTATGACCTGCAGGGCATATTTAACTAAGATGGACGGAAACCGGAATAATGTGCCCTATTCCAGAAAATGTGCTGCCCTCAGGGCAAACACAAACTTGCTTCTGCCCTGGCACAGCACATTAGTGAAAGGCGGACCTGTTGTTTGAAACAGCTGCTCTTTCTTTCACAGTGCAGCGTGCAATTTGACTTGCATTTGAAAAAGGGGGTCAGAGATCTCCTACAGGTGGGTGGGGTGAATGACTATGTCCACCTGCAAGGGGATGACTGTGGGAGGGGTCATAGGGACACTCACTCTCTCCTTGCAGGCGTCTACCTCTTGAGATGTATTGACAGTTTAGAGTACCTGACAGCACATTTGCCTCTGCATCTGCGTCCATAATGTGGGATGGGCACAGAGGCAAAGTGTTTCCCTCATTAGCATAAGGCTGCACCCCCATGCTAATGAGGGAACAGGCCTTAGTTTTACATCAGCACGCTGTATTATAGAAGGGGCTGGGAAAAGGTCCGCGGTCTTGTCCGCTCTGTAATACCAATGCACCCCTGGGATGCAGAGAGCGGGCATGTATGTCAATTGCACCCCCGGCACTTTTAAGGTCTCTACTGGACAGTGCATTTGCTGCCTCAAAGAGACATGTTGTTTTCAATCTGTGGGCTTCAGCATGCCCATAGTATACCATTTCCTCGCTCCATAATTGCACTCATATCCCTTGTCCACGTTTGCCCATGGCATGCATGTGTCATGCCTCTTCTTGTATTTAGCCCTCCCCCAGAGCATGGACCAAGTACTTGTGTCCAGCCACTGCTCCCATTTTAGGAGCTACTTTTTGCTTTGTGTTTGAGCAGTCCACACAAGTGCTTGTGTTTTCAATCGCTCTGTCCTCCGTCTCCTGTTGCCTCTTTCCCCTCCCACCTGCCCCATTCCAGCATTTCAGTGCCCAGATTGTTCCCATGTAAGTGTTTTCCTTATTATTGTTGAATACAGGCATTAAAATGTTTTCTCTAACAAAGATGGATCCCATTTCATGTGTCTGAAAAAATTAATTAATTGGATGCCTTTTTCATTTGTAAACTTACAGCATAAATATCACTGACATGAGACAGCTGGTGTGCACTCCAGCTATTTCTTGCATTAAGAGCTCCCTTACAAATAAATATTATTTAGATTTTTACCTAAAATATGTTACAGTGTCTTTACAGCTGCCTTAATGAGCTTTGCACTAATTAGAAAATAGACAAAAATAAAGGGGCAGACTTAGAAAACGAGGATAGATCTCTGCTTCCCTCCTTAAATTGTGTGTTCGTAGGCTACATGGCTAAAAGACATTAACAATGACAAAACCAATAACTCCCATATTGCTACAGCCTATTGGCTTTGCCAGTGCTTGTTGTAATATGGCACCTGGTGGTAAGTACAAATGTGGCAGGGCATGAATTGCTGAATTGCTATAGAGGATCTGCAGTCTGTCAACAGAGGGGTCATAATACCACCACATGTTTATAGCAGAATGATATCAAAAAAGATCACCCCTGAATTAGGAGCAGCTGAAATGTTTTTCTATCTGAGGCCCAGTTTGGGCAAGCCCAACCTTACAGCACTGGTAGGCCAGAAAAAGATCTGGGAAAAGGTCCAACCGAGTTTGGGGGCAGAGAGAATGCACAAGTAGTAGGACGTCCAACATGAGGTGCTGCTGCATTAGATCCACAGTGCTGCACTTAAGGGTTTATTGTAAAACATAACTGCATAGAATACTTATTTTCAGGAGTACTTCAGCAAGGAAATGTGAAGATAGGCCATCCACGCAACTTATGCCAGTCAGCACCCACCTATACAGGTACACATGCAAGCACCACCAGTCATACACACAAGCACACACATGCAAACTCACCACACACTCAACAACGAGTGCACACACTGAAACCCTCATTCAGACACAGACATACACCCACAAACACAACCACACAGAGACACGTTCACACATAAGCACACACATGCACACAAACATGCACACACACATAGAGACTATAATACAGAAAAACACAGGCACACATTAAGACACCCTACAACACATATCCAGCCCCCATCACACACAAACACACACACACATTTGCACAGACATAGAAACCCTAATACAGAAAAACACAGACACACATGCAAACACCACCCGTCACATTTCCAGCCTCCCACCACAAACAAACACACACACATGCACACCCACACACACTAATCTGTATTATACAGGGAGCGCTAACGACCCGTTCTTGTCTTCAGCTCTCCCTGCGTCTCTTGTGCACCAGGCACCGTCTGCGAGCCCTAATGAGGCATCTCGGGCAGATGACAGGCTCCCATGTGCACCAGCAGAGAGAGGCCAAGGTGCCTCAGATCAAAACCCTCCCTCCCCTCTGCTGCCCATCTTCGCTTGTGACCTTGGCCACACTTCCGAGCCTCCCGACATATCCTTAGAGCCCCATACACAAACTTCATGGGTCGAAAGTGTCCCTCACGCGGTTACGTGAATGGCAATTCTAAAGCTGATAGAGCAGCAGGTGCGTGGAGTCCATATCCTACATGTGTCCCTGTGCCTGGGATAGCAAACAAACTGGACAACGTCGCTCTACAGTTATTCCATCCACTTCCATCACCTCATTTTGGAAAGACACTTAGGTTTTTTAGCATAAAGATCAGATTTGCCAGCACCATGGACAGTAACCTGCGCCAGCTCATTCTGATGGAAGAATGTGCACTTTGATTTCAAAATATTTCTCAAAGTGGCTTTTGGATTCTGACACCAGGGGCTGCAACATTTGGAAGTGGTTGCTTTGCAAACTGCAGGGAAAGGCCTGTTATTCAGCTGCTGCCGCTTGGAGGAAATGAGGAGGTGGTGTGGTAGGAGTAAACTCATAAAGGGGAAGATTTTGAAAGAAATATCCATTAGCCTGTATTGAATGTCCTTTGATCTCTTTTTCTGAGTGGCTAAAGATGCCTCTCATTGTTTTAGTGTTATGAGGGGTTTAGGATTTTGTTGCCAAACTATGTGTTTTCTTCTCTTTCGTAGCACAACATGAGTGGTGATCATACCTATAAAATGATGTGGCCGGCTGCGTCAATGAACTTTTAAAAAATATATATCATCTAGCTATTCTTTACTGCATTTTCCTAATGCTGTACAGCATCGCCAAAAGGCATTGGTAAATCTAAAAGGTTGCAAAGGGGAGACCGATTGCCTTTGCCAATGTTTATTCTATTTTTGCCGCCTTGAAAGTACATCTTTCTGTTGCCTGGTTAGTGGTAGCCAATGGAAACATGCAATTCAAGAGCCAATATGATGAAACAAAACAAACAGAGATTACATTCCTGTTGGGTTACCTACCTCGAATGGTGGGTGCAGCTGTGAGACCAGTGGTGGTAAGACTAACAGAAGCTGCAGAGCTGGAGACTGTGAAGGTATTCCTAATAAAGAACGCATGGTCTCTACGCAGTACTAAGAATGGGCACAGTGTTATTAATGGACGCTACGAAGTTGTCGCCATGGATGTACCTTTGTGTTTCCGATAGGTGATGGAAGAGTCCATGATACTGGATTGTGCATTCCTAAAGCACAGTCCAGGACTGAATAAGGAAACGCTGCTTCAGATTAGGACTTTTCCCAGAACCTCAACATGTGGAAATCGCCTCCACTATCAAAGGTGAGGCTAAATGCATGTGCTCCCTGGCGATCTCTAAGTAAATGTAGGCCTCCAAAGCCTCCTTGATGTCATTTGACCTTCCAGCCTGCTACTCTTTCACCTTCATCCTGTTGAGACATATAAGCCTCCTTTCGGGGTCTAATGTAGAGCATAGGCCAGCACAAAACACTATCAAATGGCCATCACATGTCCCTACATTTGTAGAGTCTGATCTGCCTCAGGATAGAGAAGCTAAAGGAAGTCGAAGACCATGGCTTTTTATGTTTTCAAATAATTCTTACAACATTTCAGGTCTAGGATGGTACAGCAGTTACTACCCAGCTCTCTCTCGAAAGGGCATCACAACTCTGAAACCCAGAAACCTACATTTGATTAAGGGTCACGCAATTTAGCTGCCACCTGAATCTCTTCAGCGGGACCTGAGAGTAAACTACAATCATTTGTCTTTTTGTCAACAGCTAGTGGTAGACATGTTCAGTTTAGTTCTTCCCAATATGTACCTGCTCGTTTTGTACACTTCCTTGGTAAGTCTGTTGGGGTTTTCTTATTCAACAAAGATTGATTATTCTCTTATCGTAGCATGTAATAGTTGTTTGGTGGTGAATGTTTTGATTTGTTCTGCAATCCGTCCATCAATTGTGTGTCTTTTGCTTTCTCGCCATAGTTGTTAACTTATCCAGCGCTTGCATGCCCTTAGGTGACAATGCAATGTAGAACGTTTCAAATTAAATAAATACATAAACAAATGTATAGGGACTCCGAGAATCTTAAGTTTTTTTAAACCTAAAGTGTGCAGTTCTGCTGAACGAACTCCGTCTCCAATAATCTCCCCGGGATGTATTATGGATATCAGTTAAGTGACCTCTAGAGGAGTGAATTGAGAAAAATCTTGATTTCCCATCCCCGGACTCAAACCTGGCACTCAGTCTTGAAAACAACAGTGTAAAACTGCTTAGAACGTTATTGCTGTGTCTGCTTAAGAGCATATTTAGATGAGTGCAAACCAGTGGAGTAGCAAGGAGGGGGGCGGCGCCCCGGTCAGCACGACTTTTGGGGGTGGCGGCCTCCCCCCTTACCTGTGGCCGTGCGGATGGGAAAAGAAGGAATCGATTGCCAGCACCCGCCCTGTGCTTAGGCCGTTGCAAGGCGGAAAAAGCTGGGACCGCAAGAGGGCGGCAAAAGGCATAGCTACGCCACTGGTGTAAGCGCTTGTAATATCTTTATTGATGTCGGTGCAGAAATTATTTTTGGGAATGTTAGACAATAAACCCACACTTTCTCTTTTCCCGCTGACTACTGACTCGTCGGTCAAAATTATTGTAGCAAAATCTGCTCACAATGGTTGGGAGAAGTTTGAGGGACTCTGACATCTTCTGTGGCCTTGTTCACTCAAACGTACAACATTTAACATTAGATCAAGTGGCAAGGTTTCATTTCATAAGGCTTTATTCGAACATGAAACAAGTTCATAAAAGCACAACATTGATAAACAGAAATGTAAAAACATTCAGAGGCAGAAAATTCATTGACTAAAATTGTTAAAAAAGCATACTTTTTCTAGCATTAATAGATTTAAGAAGAAAAGTAGCCGTGAAAAAACACACATCGGGATGATGTAAATTAAAAAGTAAACACATACAGTCGCGTAATGATCTGACCCCAAATTTTACAAACAAGGGTTTCAGATAGGCTGTCCGGAAATGTTTATACAACTGGCAAAGCAGAAGAAAGTGCACGGTGCTTTGTGGAGTAGAGTTATCACAAGGGCATGGACCAGCTGGATGTAGGTTCAAAGAGGGGAAGGCAACAAGGTTGTTTACTACTCCCATTCTAAGTCTGGTCAACACAAACCGATGTGCCTTCCAGGTTACTTGAGACAAATATGGTTGAAAACCAACAAATTCATTTAAATCGTGGTAAGAAACATAAGATGACAAATTAGAGCTATTTTGGTGTCTCTTAATGGAAACCTGGTGTAAGAGACACTGTTTAAGGTCAGTTTTGGACAGCACATCTGCTCCATGATGATCCACAATGATATCGATGTTGAAGATCTCCCGAAAGTTATCAATAACATACTTTAACCATGGGATCCTTGTGTAAATGGCAAGGTAAAGTATTTTGGAGGCAACAAAAAGTGTACAAGCAGATAAGTACCCCAGGCCTTGCCTGGGGGCCCAGCAACTTTGCTATATTTGTGATGAAGAGAGGCAACTCAGGGACTGACTGGACGTTCTACTGCTCAAGGGTGGCTCCTCCGCTATAGTGTTGCCCCACTGCTCTGAGAGTAGAAACATTTTTTATAATAACTTTGTTATTATCATTTTATTTTTCTTTGCTACGGGGCTGTGTTAGGGTGGGGCGGGTTTGGCTCGGAGCCTGGGGGAGTGGTGAGTGCACACTCTCCAAGTGCACATGACTGCTTAGCCGGCCCTCTTGGCCCGGCCAAAGAGACATGCGCACTTAACATGTTACTCACCAGGCTACATTCACTGCCTGGTGGGGAACATGCCCAGGCCCCCGGTCCCCATCTCAGCACCGAACAAAGGCACTCAGACCAATCACAATGCTGCATTGCAGCGTTGTGATTGGATTAGGAGAGCCCGTGTGCTTCCTGGTTCCTGACTTGCCAGTAAGCGAGATGGCAATCGCGGAAAAAAGTACGTGGTTTTTATTTTGTTGCTTTTTTTTCAACCTCCCATGCGCCCCTCGCCACCCCGTTCCCTGCCAGCCGCCACTCCTACCACTGTGACATTTTTCAGGTAAGCTGCAAGAAGTGCCTAATTTGAGCCAATGGTTGCAGGTGGAGCCCACCGGCACTCATTTTTTGTGGGTGGGCACTTATTTTCCTCATCAGACTTTGAAACAAGCAAGAGAGAAAAAAATACAAAAGGTGGAAAGAATGAGGAAGAGATAGATAGCAAAATAGCAACAAAGAAAAAAAGCAAACGTGATAAAGGACCGAAAAAAATCAGATAAAGGGGCAGGGAGTGTCTGGTGGTGAATAAAAGAGTCAGGAGGTGGAATCAAGACTACGCAGTCGTAGTATTCAGGTCTTCCGATGTTCGACAGCACCAGCCATGGGCTTCTGTGCAAAACTTTGTTCTCCAGCACTTCATCTTTTGAAAAATTGCTGCGAGGTGTACGGCTGGTGTCAGAAAAAATATGGACTGCCATCACCCTCCCATGTCCCCAGTTACTCAGTTTAGTCTCGGACTCCTGCATTGAGCGGCTGGTTTAAACATTTGTGCCAGGGCTGGTATTTGTGTTGAGTCACTGAGTAAACCTGATTTCCTGTCCTCATGACAGCCTTTCAAGAAGGATGGCGTGTGGGGTAAGGGCAGGTTAGGAATATTTTAAGGAAGAATATCAAAGGGTCACAATCATGTGAACAGAAAATTGAGTGAGGGGCAAAATATGCAAAGGTAAGTTTGATAGATTTTCTGTACCTATCGCCATATATCCGCACCTTGGTCATATGTATCCAAGGTGATGGGGAGATGGTCAATTGTGGTCAAGAGGGGCCCATGCCCTCTTTTGACCTCCTTGACCTCCCCGCTCTCCTTCCTCTATTGGGCGGTTCGTGATTTTAAAAGACACGTCCAATCAGCACACGTCTTTTTTGTGAGCTTTCCCCCACCATGCTTCTGGGGTTCCCGCCGCCGGTAGGGGTTACCTGCGGGTTCATATCTGGTCTGACTTAGCCTCCCCGGCCCGCATCACAACCTATTCTGTGCACTTACCTCTTCGATATTTTGTCACCCGATATTCTGATCACGATATTGTGACCTTTCAATAATCTGCCTTCGATATGTCTCAGTGCAAATCCACACAACGAGCATGCACTCCTCACTCTGAGGAGGGACTGCTGTCAGGCACGGGACGTGCACCAGGTTTCCGGAACACGGGGTATGGAGGACATTATTTCAATGCAATAAAAGGAGGGGGGGTACCAAGGCAGGGAGCAGAAGGGACAGTCGAGTGTCTGATACGTTTTTTGGTCTCGCCTAGCGAAAGCAGCGCATGCGCTGCCCTCGCTATTGCGAGAACCTTTTGGAATCGATTCTGCCAAGGGCTTGCATACACGTGTCTGCATGGACAAACATGGCTGCTCTTGCCATTTGTCCATAGCAAACAGCATGCGCGTGTCCGTAGTCCATAGGGACTGTGGACAGCCCAACGCCATTTTGCATTTTGGTGTCCTAGCAACGAAAAGGCTATTTCCTGTACGACATGGAAGGTGTCCTAGCAACGAAAATGGTTGTTATTTATTTATTCTTAACCGGCACGTTTCTTAAAAATGCTGCTCACACTGAGTTTGTATTTATTTTGTTGAAACGCGCGCCGTGTAACTTGGTGCGTATTTTTGTGTGTTTTTGTTGTTAAAAAGGTTGCTTTCAGTACGCAGCTTGACGGGGTTTGATGACTTTGAAAGTACGCAGCTTGCCGGGGTTTGAAGAGATTGGAAGTACGCAGCTTGCCGCATTTTGGTGTTATAGCAATGGGAATGCCCTTTCCTGTACGGAGCTTGTCGTAGTTTGATGACTTTCTATTTATTTTGTTGAAACGTGCGCCGTGTAACTTGACATTGGCATACTACTCACTCTCTTCCCCTCTACTACTCTCTACTACTCTACCCCTCTACTGCCCCTCTACCCCACCTCTCCACTACCCCTCTTCCCTCTACTACTCTACCCCTCTACCCCTTTACCCCACCCCTCTACTATTCCGCTACTACTCTCTACTACTCTACCCCTCTACTACCCCTCTACCCCACCCCCATACTACCCTCTACCCCTCTACTACTATACCCCTCTACCTCTCTACCCCATCCCTCTACTACCCCTCTACTACCCCTCTACCCCTCTACTACCTCTCTACTCCTCTACCCCTCTACTGCCCCTTTACCCCTCTACTACCCCACTACCCACTACCCCTCTACTACCCCACTACCCATCTACTACCCCACTATCCTACTACCCCACTTCCCCACTACCCCACTATCCTACTACCCTACTACCCTACTACCCCTCTACCACCCTTCTACGCCTATACCCCACCCCTCTACTACCCCTCTACCCTACTACGCTACTAACCCTCTACTACCCCACTACCCTACTACCTTACTACCCCTCTACTACCCTACTACCCTACAACCCCTCTACTACCCCACTACACCACTACCCCTCTATTAGCCCACTACCCTACTACCCCTCTACTACTCCACTACCCCTCTACTACCCCACTACCCCTCTACTACCCCTCTATGTCCATAGCAAACAGCATGCGCGTGACCGTAGGTACTGTGGACAGCCCAACGCCATTTTGCATTTTGGTGTCCTAGCAACGAAAATGGTTGTTATTTATTTATTCTTAACTGGCACGTTTCTTAAAAATGCCGCTTACACTGAGTTTGTATTTATTTTGTTGAAACGCGCGCCGTGTAACTTGGTGCATATTTTTTTGTGTTTTTGTTGTTAAAAAGGCTTCTTTCAGTACGCAGCTGGCCGGGGTCTGAAGAATTTGGAAGTATGCAGCTTGCCGCATTTTGGTGTTATAGCACTGGGAATGCCGTTTCCTGTATGGAGCTTGTCGTAGTTTGATGACTGTATTTATTTGATTGAAATGTGTGCCGTGAAACTTGGCATTGGCATACTACTTACTCTCTACTACTCACTCTCTACCCCTCTACTACTCTCTACTACCCTACCCCTCTACCCCTCTACTACCCCTCTAACCCACCCCTCTACTACCTCTCTACCCCTCTACCCCACCCCTCTACTACCCCTCTACCCTTCTACCCCTCTACCCCTGTACAACCCCTCTACCCTTCTACCTCTCTACCCCTAAACAACCCTACTACCCCTCTACCCCTCTACTACCCCATTACCCCACTACCCTATGCCCTACTACCCCACTACCCTACTACCCCACAACCCCACTACCCCCCTACTACCCCACTACCCTACTACCCCACTACCCTACTACCCTACTACCCCTTTACCCCTCTACTACCCCTCTACCCCTTACCCACCCCTCTACTACCCCTTGACCCCACTACGACCCCACTACCCCATTACCCCACTACCCCTCTACTACCCCACTATCCCTCTACTACCCTACTACCCCACTACCCTCTACTTCCCCATTGCCCCCTACTACCCTACTAACCCCCTACTACCCTACTACTCTACTACCCCATTACCCCACTACCCCTCTATTACCCCACTATCCAACTACCCCTCTACTACCCCACTATCCTACTACCCCTCTACTACCCCACTACTACCCTGCTATCCCACTACCCCACTACCCCTCTACTACCCCACTACCTCTCTACTACCCCACTATGCCTATACTACCCCAACACCCCACTACCCCTCTACTACACCTTCACTACCCCACACCCCTCTACTACCACACTACCCTACTACCCCACTACCCTACTACCCCTCTAGTACCCCACTTCTACCCCTCTACTACCCCACTATCCCTCTACTACCCCTCTACTATCCCTCTACTACCCCACTACCCTACTACCTTACTACCCCTCTACTACCCTACTACCCTACAACCCCTCTACTACCCCACTACACCACTACCCCTCTATTAGCCCACTACCCTACTACCCCTCTACTACTCCACTACCCCTCTACTACCCCACTACCCCTCTACTACCCCTCTATGTACATAGCAAACAGCATGCGCGTGACCGTAGGTACTGTGGACAGCCCAACGCCATTTTGCATTTTGGTGTCCTAGCAACGAAAATGGTTGTTATTTATTTATTCTTAACTGGCACGTTTCTTAAAAATGCCGCTTACACTGAGTTTGTATTTATTTTGTTGAAACGCGCGCCGTGTAACTTGGTGCATATTTTTTTGTGTTTTTGTTGTTAAAAAGGCTTCTTTCAGTACGCAGCTGGCCGGGGTCTGAAGAATTTGGAAGTATGCAGCTTGCCGCATTTTGGTGTTATAGCACTGGGAATGCCGTTTCCTGTACGGAGCTTGTCGTAGTTTGATGACTGTATTTATTTGATTGAAATGTGTGCCGTGAAACTTGGCATTGGCATACTACTTACTCTCTACTACTCACTCTCTACCCCTCTACTACTCTCTACTACCCTACCCCTCTACCCCTCTACTACCCCTCTAACCCACCCCTCTACTACCTCTCTACCCCTCTACCCCACCCCTCTACTACCCCTCTACCCTTCTACCCCTCTACCCCTGTACAACCCCTCTACCCTTCTACCTCTCTACCCCTAAACAACCCTACTACCCCTCTACCCCTCTACTACCCCATTACCCCACTACCCTACTGCCCTACTACCCCACTACCCTACTACCCCACAACCCCACTACCCCCCTACTACCCCACTACCCTACTACCCCACTACCCTACTACCCTACTACCCCTTTACCCCTCTACTACCCCTCTACCCCTTACCCACCCCTCTACTACCCCTTGACCCCACTACGACCCCACTACCCCATTACCCCACTACCCCTCTACTACCCCACTATCCCTCTACTACCCTACTACCCCACTACCCTCTACTTCCCCATTGCCCCCTACTACCCTACTAACCCCCTACTACCCTACTACTCTACTACCCCATTACCCCACTACCCCTCTATTACCCCACTATCCAACTACCCCTCTACTACCCCACTATCCTACTACCCCTCTACTACCCCACTACTACCCTGCTATCCCACTACCCCACTACCCCTCTACTACCCCACTACCTCTCTACTACCCCACTATGCCTATACTACCCCAACACCCCACTACCCCTCTACTACACCTTCACTACCCCACACCCCTCTACTACCACACTACCCTACTACCCCACTACCCTACTACCCCTCTAGTACCCCACTTCTACCCCTCTACTACCCCACTATCCCTCTACTACCCCTCTACTATCCCTCTACTACCCCACTACCCTACTACCCCACTACCCTACTACCCCTCTACTACCCCTCTACCCCTCTACTTCCCCTCTACTACCCCTCTATTACCCCACTACTACCCCTCTAGTACCCCACTACCACCCCTCTACTTCCCCTCTATCCCACTACCCCTCTACTACCCCACTACCCTACTACCCCACTACCCCCTGCTACCCCAGTACCCCACTACCCTACTACCCCACTATCCTACTACCCCCTACTACTACCCCACTACCCCACTACCCCCTACTACCTCAGTACCCTACTACCCGTCTACTACCCCACTACCCCTCTGCTACCCCACTACCCCTCTACTACCCCACTTCCCTACTACCCCCCCTACTACCATACTACCCCTCTCCTACCCTACTACCCCTCTACTATCCCAGTACCCCTCTACTACCCCTCTACTACTCCACTACTCCTCTACTACCCCTCTACTACCCCAATACCCCTCTACCCCTCTACTACCCCAATACCCCACTACTACCTCAATACCCCTCTACTACCCCACTACTTCCCCTCTATCCCCCTCTTCCCCCTCTTCCCCCTACTATCCCTCTACCCCTCTACGCGCACACATATATATATATTATATATATATATACACAAATATTCATATGCATTTATATATATATGTATGTGTATATACATACATATATAAACATATATATACATCAGCATATCTATATAAATACAAATATAAAATGCATGCATGCATATACATATATGCATACATATGCATGTTATGTACATGAAAGTTTGAAAAACACTAATAAAAACAATGCTAAAAAGCAACCTAATTACAAACAGAATTGCTTTAACTTAAAGGAGGGCGAGACCTATTGCATTTTCAATGCTTGCTCCATCTGTCACTAGGTCGCCCTGCTCCTGCGGATGGCCATTACTCTCAAGACGAGGACCTTTTCAGATTTCGAGTACGAAGCCCTTTCGCGGGGCCGGCTCCTCAGACCTGCTCTCAGTCTCAAAGTGCTTTTCAGAACGGTGTGTTCTGATATATTTCGCTTCCATGCATACCAAGAAACTGCCAAGGGCGCCGAGCTCCCGGGAGTAAATATACAGCTCTGATAGAGCTGTCAGAGGAAAAATGTTCCGTTATATTCAAAGGAAGAGAGAGAGAGGGGTGATAGGAGGCTCGCGCGCATGAGAGAGAGAGAGAGAGAGAGAAAGGAAGAGGGAAGAGAGAGGGAGAGGGAAGAGAGAGAGGGAGAGGGAAGAGAGAGAGGGAGAGAAAGGAAGAGGGAAGAGAGAGGGAGAGGGAAGAGAGAGAGGGAGAGGGAGAAGGCGGAGGCGAGAGAAAGTGGGTACTAGGGAGAGAGAAGGAGCGAGGGGGGGGGTTAGAAGTTGAGAAGGGAGAGATAGGATGTAAGTGGGGAGGGACAGGAGATGAGCAGGGATAGACAGACTGCAACGACCCAGAAGATAATATTTTAGAGGACCGAAGCATAAAGCACTGATATTCACATAGTGAGAAGGGAGATATGGGAGGTGATATTGAAAGAGGTAAACACGGAAACACTAGGTGTAGAATAGAAGAGAGTGCCAGAGGGGAAGGGGAGATCTGAGCGGAAGAGTGAGAGAGCATGATGTTAAGAGAGATTGAAGTGAGAAGTCAGATATAGCAGGTGATTGCTAAGAATGTGAAAAAGGAGGCTTTTGCGCAAAAAGGTAGAACAAGGAAGTTAGAAGCGCCGGGTGACAGGTGGAAGACGGAGATAAGAATGTCAGCTCTTGTATCTCTACCTTTCGCAAGGTCAATCTTTCCTTGCCTGCCCCTGGGTTGTCTCTCTCCTTAGCTTCTCTTTTCGCGTTGTCTGTTTCTCCTCACTTAGCAGGCCCCGCGGACACAGCTTTAGGGATTGCTAAAATCTGCAGCACATACAAGTAGAGTCTGGCGAAACCAAGACCACAACGTGATATGTCACATTGCAATCCCCTCAAACAGTCTTCCAGTCCTAGGGTACTGCCACCGGCATCTCCGACATAAGTCTCTCTGCCGAAAGACGGCGCCATAAACATCTGTACACTCATCTTGCATTAAACTAAAGACTTTCCTGGTGTTTCTGAGCTCTGACTCTCACCACCCACTAGTTCTCACCAACCACTCATGTGACTTCCTTCTTTGAGATTCCTTCTCAGCTCCTTCTCTCTCTGTCCCTCTCTCTCTTTTCCCTCTTTCACTGTGTGCGCCTGTTTACATCTGTCCTCTATTTATGTATCATTCCTTTGTGTTTTCATCCTCGAGTCGATTGTCTCCAGCAATGATGTCACCCTTAGTCGTGCACTCGGTGGTGTCTCAAGCTCTCTCCAGTGCTTTGGTGTCTTGCACCTCTGTTGGCCCATCACTCCCCTCCACCCTCAGCCCGCCGGACCTCCAGAGTACATAGACCGTCAGAACCTTCCTCCACCCCTCCAGGCCCATCTGAGCCGCGGGAAGCCCAGCGGCTCACTGCACCCTGTCGCGGGAGGCGCTACCACGCAAACCAGGCAGGAGGCTGGAGCAGAGCAATCTAAGAAGCCATCTCTGGACTAACTCCCACAGCGCCAGAGGGATTATTAGCAGCGTGGATCAATAGGGCAATCAGGGAGAAACACAGCTTCAGCAAAGCTAGAACACTGGTCTGTACGGCGCCAGGCCAGCTGGGGACAACGCGGGACAGCTGTGCGCGGAGGCGGCCATTATCATTCATGGTCATGAAATGGCGCAGACTTACAGTTACTCAAAATAGGAAGGGACTATTTGTATTTGAAAAAACAAACCGAGAATCTGTTGATTTAGCTTTTCAGTGATGATATTTCGCCTTACCTCCATACTAGTTGTCAGATATGTTCAAATCACTCCTGGCTTGTACATTTTGGTCTGAAAGTCCTGTCACCAACGTATAGGTTTTAAAAAAAAGTTTATATTGCCGTATCACTAATTTCAAAATAGTAAGCTTTTAGCGTAGATGAAAATCAGATTTTTGCAATTTAAAGATATATTGGTTGGGCCTCAGGAATGATGCGACTTTCAGCTTCTCTGTTTTCCACATAATTATGCATTCTCACATGATCATCATCTTCTGCATAACCTGCATATTTCAACCAATCACACATGGCTTGTACATTTTGGTCTGAAAGTCCTGTCACCAACGTATATGTTTAAAAAAAAAGTTTATATTGCCGTATCACTAATTTCAAAATAGTTAGCTTTTAGCGTAGATGAAAATCAGATTTTTGCAGTTTAAAGATATATTGGTTGGGCCTCAGGAATGATGTGACTTTCAGCTTCTCTGTTTTCCACATAATTATGCATTCTCACATGATCCTCATCTTCTGCATAACCTGCATATTTCAACCAAAACATTTTTCTTTCTAGCTTAAAGCTGTGAAAAGTTACTAAAACATGGAACAGAATCGCTAATCATCATGAATAATATCAACAAATAATTTCAACAAAGGAAACAACGCTCAAGATTAGCACAGCGCCTCAAAACTTCACTATACAAGGAAAAAGCTATAGATGGTACTTCTTTCTCAGTTCAAGCAGCCAAACTAAGGAATTCATTACCCCCAAACATAAGATCCACAGATCACTATCTCACCTTCAGAAGACTTCTCAAGAGGTGGCTCTTTCCTACATAACCACCATACTCAAACACTGATGTACAGCATATCCCTGTGTTTTAAACATTTATACTTTGTTTAAATGTATATATCTAGATATGTGTATATCTTTGTACAAATATGTATAATAATGATTTTTTTAAAAAAATATATGGATATTTTTTAGGTCTGCTCGACAAATGCCTATATGTCACTCATGGTTTTATATATATATATATATATATATATATATATATATATATATATATATATATATATATATATATATATATATATATATATATATATATATATATATATATATATATATATATATATATGTAATTCTATGCTAAATATGTTTAGAGGTCACTACATAGATTTCACATAAGTTACTTGATTAGATGCTTGTGGGTTTCTGTTTTATTCATCTATCACAATGTGTAAATATTATCATAGTTATTTTATCTACAGGTGCTGTATTACACGGATAACAATGATGAGAAACCTTTGTCCAGAGAGTGTTAACCTATGTAAAAATATCAACAAAAAAAAAGTAATGCAATCACAAAATGTGCCACATTATGCTGCATAATCAGCCTTTTCTTGCAGCATAATTCAGTCAACCATGCCACATAATTTGGCCCTTCATTTTCACACAATTGTAGTGGCCCTTTGTATACCCAGCTCTACTCATCTCTGATTCCATGACATGAAAATACCTTTACTAGTAAAACATCCTGATGCTCAGACAACAGTGATTATTTTTAGGGCTGCAAGTGAGGTGCCGTATTGAAGGATCCTCGATTACCAGAATCAAGAGGAGTCGGACCGACACTAAATAGACATGGGATAAAGAAGCTCTACTAGAGGAGATACAGCAGTGTGAGGCATAGAAAAGGTGCGATGAGAGGAGGCACCCATATATATTTATGTATATATTCCAACACAATATAGAGTTTAAAATGTAACTTAATTCACTAGATTATCAAAACAAAACTATCAACTGCCATAATAATGTGATTGTAAGCATCTACATGTAAATAAAGATTCAATATACTTAACTCACTATACATTTAACGCGCCAATAAATATAATCTTCAAGTTTAGTAGATGTGGAGTTACAGATAGTGATAGGATAGATAGATAGATAGATAGATAGATAGCTAGCTAGCTAGCTAGATAGATAGATAGATAGATAGATAGATAGATAGATAGATAGATAGATAGATAGATAGATAGATAGATAGATAGATAGATAGATAGATATTAACCTTCACGATTTTATGGTAGCAGATATTTTTTCTGGACAATACTTAAAGCTCAATATTGGGTCATACAACGGCTCCTTTGTGGCTATGAGCATGCCAGCAGTTGTGGTAAGTTATAATGTAGAGGCTAATTCTATAAGGAGACCTGCAGATGTAATTCGAGCTCTTACCTCCCGCTGACGACGAAGCAAGTAACGAGGAATACCAGGAGGACAATCCCGCCTGCGATGGAGATAGCCAGAATGGTGGCCTGGTTTGGGTCTCCAATGGCGATCATATCTATAGAACAAATAACATACAATCATGCTTTAGTTTAACTTTATCCTGCTCAAGGTTTGCTTGAAAATACATTAGGAAGGGTAATGTGAATGAAACATTAGAATGTATGCACATTGCAGTTTTCTACCAGCGAGGAGATGTAGTTTGTATAGAATCGTGTGTTGGAAATTGCTGTTAGCAGAAGGGGTTAGTAACAATGCTTGGAGAAGGACAAACCTACCCTTTGCAACAACTACACCACCTCACCCTGGCTGTCTGAGAGGCAGGCTGGAATGCTCCTTGTATTCCCAGAGAGCAAGAAAGTCCTCTACGGTTTGACCACTTGGTGCCTAGAGCTCCACTTCATACTGACCAACCTCACAGAGGCAAGATCAGTGTGGGCCTGCACAGCTTTTTTGGTTAAACTTAAAGCTGAATCATTCTACTCCCCAACCCCACGTTTAGACAAACCTTGAAGCTCTGCCAGAGGCCATGCTGTTCTACCTGCTTAGAGATTTATCTCTAAGGAGACCCCTCAGCCAGCCCTGGAGACCTAAGGAGTGGCCTACAGACTCTTGAAACACTTCAGGAATTCTTTGCCAGATATGGTTGAGAGCTAGGTTCTGCAGTTAAGCACAGGTGAGCCTCCTGACAAGCATGATCCACTGCACAGACATTTTCTGGTTACTTTGTGCACCCTGTGATGTTTCCTGGTATTCTCTGTATATGGCCCAGAGTGGCATCAACCTGGGCCATTATCCTCTTCTGGCCAGTGTATCTGAAGAGTTCCCAGGTCATAGGCCCTTGGCCCTCTGGTCATTTGACACTTAGAGGGTTCTCTGGCTAGTTAGCTTTATAGCCTGCCAGCCTTGCACCACTGGTCCTGAGCTCACAGATGGACCAGGGCACCAGTTTGTGTTCCCCTTTTCTCTTAGATATCGATAGCAAGACTGAATGTATCATATTCAGCAACATCTACAAAAAATGACTCTCCTAGATCATACTGGAGTAAATGAGTCACCAACTCATCAACAGCTGAAATCACTAGGATTCATCATATATCACTCTCTACCTCTAGACCCAAATCATCAAGAAAAGGCACACTGCCTGGTATCAACAGTCACACCTACCAAAATAAATCCCGCTATACCTCCTTAAAGCCTCCTTTAGAACCATCATATGAGTCCTAGTCCCCTTCGACCTGCACACTTGAAAAGCCATACTCTTCATCATCCCCTCAGCCAGGTGACCCCAGTGAAGATAGCCGTGACAACTTCTGTCCTTTTTGTCACCGAATAAACACATATGACCACATCGTTCTGACTTTAAAGGAACATCAATAGCAACATATGCAAAGTTGAATATTCGTTAAAACCTGTTGTGTTTCCTACAATACAGTAATAACTAACACCACCCCTTTCTGAATGAAAAATGACAGAAGCCATATACATGGATATCAAGAACTTTAGGAAATTAAAGAGCATTAAACAAGCCCTGTCAATGTGTGCACCAAGGGTTACTGAGCACTACTGCAGTACAGAGTAGGCTTGCTCACTCAGCTTTCCATCTCAGAAAGAAAACAGAAATTCATCTCTTCAAGGAGCACCTCATCCACTATTGATAAGAACCTCACAAATTAGTGTTTTTTTCCCTCCTCGGACCCACCTAGACGAAGTACAGCGCTGCGCTGCTTGTCAGCTGACATCAGGCTACACATGTAATAAGTCATACATGGATGCTTGCATGTGGCACACACCAAAGCATCTAACAAAAGTTTGCCGACAAGCCATTGAGGGGATGGGATACATATAGAATGGTCTATAAGAAAGTATGTAGAGAGAGGATGTTCCACCATCAAGGGAATGTCGTACAAATAGAAGAATATATAGTGAAGAGTGCCCAGTGAGTGGGATCTACCATTATGTAATGCGTATACAAATAATGATGTGTGTAGACTGAGGGTGAGCTGCAATGAAACATACAGAATAACCCATTGAATATGTGCCTAATTAAACTCTGTCCTGTATATATTTCAATGCAAATATAATTCTGCTAGTTGAGGTATTGATGATCTAGTAAATATATCTATAAGGATTTTAATGCATGGGAAAGCGCACACAGAGATAATAGGTCAGGAATTGAAATTATACATAGGTAATGCATGTACACTGCCTATCCCCTTCTTTCCAACACACATAGATTCCTTGCCTGTTTATTCTTCTCTTCCTGACTATAATCCTTACTGATCTGGTCTATAATCCCTTCAGACTGTCCCTACTCTGGGGTGATCCCAGACTGCATGTGATTACATTTTTTTTTGCACAAATCCTCTGTGTGTCCATAGTTACATCTAAAAAACTAAACCCAGTGGGAGAAGGGATTGAGTAGGCGCAGTGGTGCTTAGCTGAACATGACCGGTTCCCTTAGCAGTTCACATCCACTCTCTTGGCTCTCAAATCTCCCTTCATTATTGTTCAGCAGCTTCTTCATTACAGTTTGACCTTCTCTCAAAGATAGCAGCATAGACTGGCTCTTGTTAGTCCTCTCCCTTTATGATGTAGTTCTAGCTCTTGAGTCCACAGCGGTTAATCTACCTGTTAACAAAATCTACGACTACACAGTATTGTTTATTTCTCAGTCATTATCCATATCAATTTAGCAATCAATCATACCCCTATTCACTGGCATGATCCCACCCAGTTGTCAGTTCATCGATCCATCATGGTGATCCACAGGAAAAGGGAGAGTATTTAAGGGGTTCTGGGAGAATTGTTTTTTTTTCTCTAAAGGGTGAGTGAGAACAAAGGCTAATTGAGACTGTAATTATTCTCAAGTAAATTTAGATGTAATACTCCCAGGCTGTCACTAGGAAAGGAGAGTTGTAGTAACAGTGGACACATGGGGGTGACATGACTCCAGCACAACAAGAGAAGGATGAGTGTGGAGTTATAGCCAACAAAGCACAAACTTAAATGAAACAGAGGTGTGATTTTGAAGAAGGGCCTGGTACCCAACACTATGAAGAGAGTGCTAGTGGTGGAGACCTGTCAGGATACAAAACTCCAGTGGGTAATTTGTAAGATAATTAGTGCCGGTGCCCAAAGCTGCGCTCAGAAGCATTTGGCCGGTGCTATTAAATGCCATCGGACTGAATACCAACGATTTGCCGTCTTGAATACACCCTGGGCCTCTTTAAATCCAGCACCAGACATTCCCTGCCTCTGTAGTTCACCCCTCTAGGTTTCTGCGTGTTCCCTTTGTGACAGTTCTTCCGTCTTTCTCTTCCTCCTTCTTTTCCCTTTGTGTGCTTTTCCTCTCCTGCTTGTGGGAAATGTCTGAAGATAAAAAATAAGTATCAGTCCCCAAAAATGAGTGCTGGTGTGCCCCACCAGCAACCACTGGCTCACATTAAGCCCTGCAAAACTCTATGTGGAAAGTGGTTGAGGTGGTGAATGTTCCTCAGGTAACCATACCTCTGAAAAGAGAGCATAGAGATGATAAGAGTCAATGTGATGAACTCCATAAATGGTGGGGACTTACCTTCGTTGCTTGTTTCAAGCTCTATCTCCCCTCCGTATGTTCCAAAGCCGCCTTCAGTGTGGGCGCGAACTCGGAAAACGTAGGTAGTCCCTGGTTTCAAGCCATCCACCGTCATGATGTTGGATCTGGTTTTAAGAACGGTGTAATTTTGCTCTTTTTGATTCTGTCATTGAAACATACAAAAAGAATAATCAGAACTCGGCATCCTTACGGGATCTCTCCTCATCCTTAACTGTCGGCAGAGAGGTTGAGTACGCTTGACAGTGACTGATTCCCTTTCCCACTTGTCAAGTCAAGGGCATGAAGGTGCCTTAGAATATAATGCAGTTGTAATAAGGCAGATGGGATATCCATCATGTCTGTGTAGGAGTAACCCAACGGCCAAACTCTAAATCAGGCCTCAAGGCACTGGAGCTGAAGAGTGCATCACCTCTGCCTGTGCCAAGCCAGAGCAGGGGCAGAATAAGTACCCTTTGGTTACTTCTGCTTACAGAGTACATTTGACAACCATTCATTTGATAAACATGGTGTATATATATATAGTAGGAGTGAGGGAAATTGCTGGACTTATCTTAACCAATTTTTTGAAGGTTTTTTTTAAATTTTACAAACATTGCAAAATTTGAAAAGTTTGAAAACTTATAAAACGCAAGAAAAACATATAAGAACGTACTTTAATCAAAAAAATGTGCAGAAACAGTCTCCAACAAATGTATTCATTTATTTTTTGCAGGAAGTGTCACTTGCATGCAAAGCTGTGTGGAAGTTGATCAATTTAGTAATTTTACAAACTTAAAAATTCTCAGTTTAGCAAAACTGTTCTCATGCGTTTTTATTTCCGCATCTCCCTACCATAAACTCTAAAGAGTAAACTAAAGGAAAGATTGAATTATGTGCATTACAGGACATAATCCGATGAAACAGAAGGTGGGAATCAGTAGAAAACAGATCATTAGGTCTCGCCTGACCCAGCGCATGCGCTGGTCTGGCGAGACTTATTGAGAGGGCTCCAAAAAGTGCTACCAGGCCAGCCTAGAGCTACTGTGCATGTGCGCGGGCGCGCGCGCCGCGCTTTACCGTGATTACTTTCACTTTCGCGGCCACACGGCCGCTTTGATGTTTGATCGTGATCGCGATCACTTTCACTTCCGCGGCCGCTTTGCATAGCCAATAGGTCTCGCTTTTGGAACCTTACAAGTATTTAGTTATGCAACTGTTGCATGGTTAGACACTTATAAAGTCCCAAAGGCGAGACTTATTGGCTATGCCAATGCTTGTTTTTAAAGTGAAATGGGGCTAAAACGCAGCACACTGTCAAATTTAATGGGCGATGAACACAGCATACTGGCAGCTGAAAGGGAAAACGTTTCTAACAAAGCATAGCCTTACATAGGAAGCAAATACATTTCAATATATACACACAATGCAAGCCATCATTGGACTTCTTTGTGAAAACCCCCACATTGCAGTACCCCATCATTGCCCAACACATCCGGTCTGTTCTCCCACTCCTGTGATTCTTCACACCCCACAAATTAATATTGCGCTTATTATATTCATTTACGCCTATGTTGCCAAACACATGTCCTGATGATAAGCCATGCCGCAGCATAAGCTTTGATGTTTCCTGGATTTCCCCTTCCGCCTTCCCATACTTTCACATCTTCACTCGCCTATTTCCCTTTCACCACCTTAAACCCTCACTCACCTTATGCTGTTAGTCCCTCTCTGTCAAACTCCATTGCACCCTATGTCACCTCTTTCCCTTCTACCTCTGTCCTTTCGGCGCTATAACCAACACTCCCTCCTCATCCTTCATATTCCCTCCTACCCTCTCTCAATCCTCACTCGTGGAGATTTTCTCGACCCTTTCCGCAGCAAAAGGATGCTCCAATACCAATCATAAGCCTGCTGCTCAGTGGCCCCTGCGTTTGCCAGCTGTGGCGGGGGCATGTAAGAGCGGGGGGCTGGCAAATCCCGACCGCAAGTAAGAGAGGGCGGGGGGTGCTGCCAATTCCTGTGGCAGCCACCCTGTGAAGGGTGCAGGTAAGGGAGGGGGGAGGCCACCGTCCCCAAAACTTGTGCTGACCGGGGTGAATCTCCCCCCTGCTACACCACTGTTGCTCCTGGTATTTAGAGTTAAGCAAGAGTGGAGTAATAAGAATCTGTTCAACAATATCATGGAGCTTGTCAAAAGGACTTCACCTGCTCTTTGATGCTATTAGTATCAAAGGAAGTGAATTCAGATGACAATGATGCCATGACATCATAGGAAGTGACATTGCGGAAGTTGGCTAACCTCTTCCGTGCATCAGACGGCCCCCGGCCGTCTGACGTCACAGTGGGCGTGGGCGTGTGCGAAGGACGGCCGGGGGCCGTCTGAAGCGCACACGTGTCAAATTTCTCGGCACCGCGGGGGAATTCTGGCTGCATCGAAGCGGTTAAAAATTATACTAAGTGTGATTAAAAGATTTGCACCATCACACTTCTGATAACAGGTGCTATCACCCAGCTACATCAAGTTGTCAGATTGGTTAATTCACAGGGATTGCTAGGGGTTTCAAACAACACAGGCATTTCCAAAGTCAACAGGGGGTTGACACTTGTAATCAAGTGCTGACAAAAGGAATCAAACATACCTGCTGCATTCCGAAACCATTTTTAAGAAAAACATTGCTGAGTTTACAATGTATTGATGAGATAAATAAGGAAATATGTAATGACACAGTGTACTCATCAAAAGTAAAAGAGTCTCTTATGAATTTTAGTAGCTGCGGAAGAATACACCAAGGATCAGTCTAGGACAGAAAATAGGCCTGCCCACCAAAATAAAAGTATCCCGATTAGCAAACATGGTCTCATATTACACAAGTGCCCCGGGGGCACAGCAGGAATTTGAGCCCGCTTTGTGCGCCCCCGGGGCACTTTGGTATTACAGAGGGGGACGCAGATGCTTGCGCGGCCCCTTCTGTAATACAGATAGCACTGGGGCACATGTAGCGCCAGCGATATCGAGAGAGGGCGTTCCCTAATTGGCATGGGAGTGTGGTCCCATGCAAACAAGGAAATCTCTTTGCCTCTGCTCTTGCCTCAAAAAGGTGGCTCACTTTCAGTACACTTGATATAGATAGCATTTTGAAGGGAAAAAAGGGTTTACATGGACCCCGCCCAGACATCCCATTGCTTTTAAACAGCTGCTCCGTATTTCTCTTGCATGGGCTGTCCTGGGGGCAGTGTGAGTTCACGGTCGCCCTGAGGGCAGCGCATTCTTCCTAACAGGGCACACTTTCCTTGTTTGCACCTGAGACACCTCCTTTAAGGTACGCCGTGGTGCAAACAGGAAAAGTGTGCCCTATCTGTAATAGGGCCCCAGATAGCTAAAAGAGTGGTCTACATTTTCAAATCAAGGTGGTTTTAAACATTTAGGGCCATATGTGGGTAAATTACATTTACCAATTCTTAAATACCGAATTTTACCGATTCGGTATTTATGAATCGGTAAATGTTATGTAGGTAAATAATTACCGATTCGGTATATGTCGGTATTTTAGAATCGGTATTTACCGATTCGGTAATGGCAACTGGCTTCCCATTCATTCCTATGGGCCTGGAGGCCCATAGGAATGAATGGGACGCCAGTTGCCATTACCGAATCGGTAAATACCGAATCGGTAATGGGGGAGGCATCATCATGGGTGGCAGGGTGTCACATAGACACCCTGTTGCACCCCTGATTTGTCCATGTGTGCACGTGTGGCGCACATACATGCCCTAAGGGCATGTATGTCTGCCACATTGCACACTTCAAATGGAAAAAAAATCTTTTTTTACAGGTATTCATCATTTACCATCAACTTTTAGTTGGTGGTAAATAACGAATCCCCACACCAACGACACACTCCCCCTACATATCATTTCAGGATTCGGAATTTACCGAATCGGTAAAATTACCGATTCGGTAATTTTACCGATTCGGTAAATTACCGAATCCTGAAATATGCCCCCTACATACCAAAAGCCTAAATACCGGTCGGTAACGGGATATTTACCGAAAATCGTCCGTTACCGACCGGTATTTGGCTTCCTACATATGGCCCTTAAAGAGGAGTTATGTAGGTGTTTTGCAAAGTATGGGAGTCTGCATGCATTTATGCTGGCTGCCGGCAATGTTTGCGGTAACATCAATAAATTCAACAGTACAAAGCAGCACAACGAACCATAAAAAAGGCCACGAATAATCAAAAAGCTGCATCTTACATTGAACTGTCAGACCAGCACTTCTGGCACTGCCAGATTACTCTATAGGTCAGCCTGACACTGAAATCACCCAAACACCAATAGAATGAACATGAGACAAAATCCTTTGAGCTGATCCACGATAAAATTGACAATTTCTCCAGCCAATTGCTGAAGGTTCTTGAGCCACAGAAACCAATGGGGAGTATGTCTACAATGCAATACTTTCTCCATGAATGATGCCTACAATATGATATATCAAACCTAAACAAATAGGGCAGCAATTTAAACCTGTTGCTAATTTACACACTGCTCAAAGAAGAAGGCCTTCTTAATTAGAATTTCCACCCGACAAGACTCCGAGAATATTCCTTCGCTTCACCTTGACAAAATCCCTCTGCTCTTCATAGGAGGCACATTGTAAAGTGTCCTTCCTATATTAAGGCTGTGGATGTTCCTGTAAACAACTAAGTAGAATCCCATTATTACATCAACCACTAGATCAATAGGTATTCATAAAGCACAGCTTATCACCCAAGAGGGTATCAGTCAAAGAGCCAGGTCTTGAGTCCCTTCCTGAAGTGAGACATTGATGGTGAACTACGGAGGTGGAGGTGAAGGGTGTTCCAGGATTTGGTGGTGAGGTGGGAGAAGGAGCGTCTTCCTGTGTGGCAGCATCGAATGTGAGGTATTTGTGCGAGGGCAAGGTGAGCGGAGGTTCCTGAGATGTAGGTGGAAGTTCAGGCAGTGGTTTCTCAGGCAGGTCCTAGGTTGTGGAGGGCTTTGTAGGGGTGTGTCAGTAGCTTGACTTGGCATCTCTTCTGGATGGGGAGCCAATGGAGGTCTTTGAGGTGCTGGGTGATGTGGGTCTGCTTGGACAGTCGGAGGGTCATTCTCGCTACTACATTTTGGATTACCTGGAGTCTTCTCATGAGTTTGGTGGTGGTTCCTGTGTAGAGTGTGTTGCTGTAGTCTGGCTGGCTGGTGATGAGGGCCTCTGTCAGTTTTCCTGGCGATGATGGGGAGTCACTTGAAGACTTTGCGGTGCATGCAGAGAGTGTGGAAGCAGGCTGAGGAGACGGTTTTAACCTCCCATTTCTTGGAGAGTTTTCTGTCCAGTGTGATGCCGAGGCTGCAGGCATGGTCTTTTAGAGTGGGGGTGGGTCTGAGTTCCGATGGCCATCAAGAGTAGTTTCAAAGTGTGGTGTGTCTGTCAAAGACAGTACTTCAGTTTTGTCAGTGTTGAGTTTCAGGCAGTTTTTCTTTATCCAGGCTGAGATGTTCATCATACAGTTGTGGAAGTTGGTCTTCATCGTGATAGGGTCTGCTGATAGTGAGAGGATGAGCTGGGTGTCATCGGTGTAGGAGATGATGTTGATAACAAAAACTCCTAGGCAATATCAAAAAAGTAAACAAATTACACAATATCTATGACACTAAGAAGACCAAGAAAGACGGAAAAAATATGTTCAAAGTTGTTACTATTTTAAAAATTTCTTCTCATATTATTTAAACGCGCGTTTCGAGTTAATATAGATATTGCCACTTCTTAACCTTTTATTTACACATATTAATTAAATGTAATGTGTTAAATATTGTGTTTCGTTTTTTAAATGTTTTGTATAAATATCATATGTTTAAATAATATGAGAAGAAATTATTAAAATAGTAACAACTTGGAACATATTTTTTCCGTCTTTCTTGGTCTTCTTAGTGTCATAGATATTGTGTAATTTGTTTACTTTATTGATATTGCCTGGGAGTTTTTGTCATTACTATTCAAGTCCCTGTCCTAGGAATTGAACTATTCATTGTTCAGGGGGTCCTTGTTTTTTCTCATTTGGAGATGGTGTTGATGTCATGGGTTCTAACGATCTTTGCGAGTTGTGTCATGTAGATATTGAAGAGGGTTGGACTGAGGGATGAGCCTTGAGGGACTCCGCAGATGGTGGGCTTGTACTGCCAATGCTCAATAGGTGAGCATTGGGCCCATTTTGTTAACCATGGTTCTTTTCAAATCAAAAATGCAGAGGTAAGAGATAAACAAAACAATTTTCACATACTATTGGCGATAAACTGTATTTAACAGGTACTGCTTTCTTTAGAATGATGTATGTATTGTATTGTTTTGTATTGTAATTGCATTTATATGGTGCTTACTACCCCTGACGAGGCGCCAAAATGCCTTTTCAGAGAGTAGCACGCTACCCCGGAACCCATAAAGGATTAGTGTTGTGTTAGTATAGTGAAATATTAAAGTAATTTGAGTGCTGAATAGGTTAGTCAGTTATTTGGATACAGAAGGATAGCAGAGGGGTAGCAGAGGGAAAAAGATTTGCATTTATATCGTGCTTGTTACCTCTGATGGGGTGTTAAAGTGATTTTTTTCGGCGTGTAGCACGTTACTCCGGAACCCATAAAGGATTAGTGGTAAATTAGTAAAGTGAAATATGAAAGTAATTTGAGTGGTGGATATTAGTCAGTTGTTTGGATTGAGAAGGATAGCATGGGATAGACTAGGGAAAAAAGGTTTGCATTTATATAGCGCTTGTTACCCCTAATGGGGTGTTGAAGCACTTTCTTGGCGAGTAGCATGCTGCTCCAGAACCCATAAGGATAAGTGGTGAATTAGTATAGTGAAATATGAAAGTAATTTGAGTGGTGGATATTAATTAGTTATTTGGATTGAGAAGGATAGCGGAGGGATAGAAGAGGGAAAAGGTTTGCATTTATATAGCACTTGTTACCCTTGATGGGGCGTTGAAGCGCTTTCATTGGTGAGTAGAACGCTACTCCGGAACCCATTAAAGGATTAGTGTTGAATTAGTATAGTGAAATATGAAAGTAATTTGAGTGGTGGATATTAGTCAGTTATTTTGGATTGAGAAGGATAGTGGAGGGATAAAAGAGGGAAAAGGTTTGCATTTATATAGCGCTTGCTACCCTAATGAGGTGTTGAAGTGCTTTTTTTGGCGAGTGGCATGATACTCTGGAACTCATAAAGGATTAGTGGTGAATTTGTATAGTGAAATATGAAATTTGAGAAGTGGACATGTTAGTCTGTTATTTCGATTGAAAAGAATAGTGGAGGGATAGGAGAGAAAGTTTTGGACTTTTTTTTCTTTTGGAGGTCATAGTAATAGTGGGAGGCATGGGATGAGTAAAAAGGGATGTGGAGGGGAAGAGTCAGAGGGAAGAGTTTAGAAAGTCTAGTTTTGGGGGATCAGTATAGTAAAAGAGGTGTCAGGTGGTGCAAGGAGGGGTAGAGTAGGAGATAGTCTAAAAAGGGCTATTTTGGGGATCATAGTAGTGGTATGGGGTTTGGGATGAATGAGAGCGAGGAGGTAATGGATATATTGATAGAGGTATAGGGTGAGAAATAGGCTAGTGCATTGGAAAGAGTAGTAGAAAGTGGTTTGAGATGAGTCAGAGAGTTGAGGTAGAAGATATATTGAGAGAGGTACAGGGTGAGAAATAGGGTAGTGTATTGGATATGCTGAATTAGAAGAAAGTAATCAATATAAAGATCCATAAGTACATGGAAAGTTTATAGATGCGTAAAGGAAGTAAGTATATGTAGATTAAAGATATTGATAGAGGTATAGGGTGAGAAATAGGGTAGTAATATAATATTGTTTTAGGAAAGTAATAAATATAAGTATAAGTAGAATAAGGATGCATTCGATAAACTCTGGTTTTCAAGTGTTATACGTAAAAATTTATTTTTTTAATTATTATTTTTAAAGATAATTATTCTACATGTTTATACAAAGCAATACACATATATAGGTACATATCTATAGTACAAATAAATGCTTATATACAGAGGGATAGGGTGTATATTTCGGTTTGTGTATGGTGCTTATGTGGGGAAGAGACAATTCTTGCGCAGTTTTCTGAAGATAAGGTGGTTGTCGGAGGATCTTATTTTGGGGGTAAAAAGTTCCATATTTTGGCTGCTTGAATAGAGAAGGATGTGCCACCCATGGTTTGTTTCTTGTATCTTAGGATTTTGAGGCAAGGTGCCACTCTAGAGCGGAGGTTCCTATGATGAATGTGTTTGGTGATTTTATTCCTGATGAAGAGCGGTCCCATTCCATGTATGGCTTTGTGGGTGATACAAAGCAGCTTGAACATGGATCTTCTGGGAACTGTTAACCAATGAAGGGCTTTCAAGGCAGGGGAGATGTGGTCTCGCAGTTTGATATGCAAGAGTAGTCTGGCAGCCAAGTTTTGAGTCCGTTGTAGTCTTTTCACGGTCAATAAATGTGATCCGTGGTTGAGGCTATTGACGAAATCGGGTTTGGGCAGAACAAGGGAGATGGTAGCTTGGACCTTGTGTGGAAATCCCAAATGGGGGAGGATTCGTCACAGAGTTTTTATAGTAACAAAGTTTGATCTTGCTAGTTTGTCCACTTGGGAATTAATCGATAGCTTGGAGTCCATGGTCATTCTGATGTTTCTTACTTCCTTCGATACTTTAGGCGGTGATCCCAGTTCACCAGGCCAGGCGGCAAGTGGGTCATAATGTTTTGCAATCACCACACATGAGTATTTCTGTTTTGGAAGCATTCAATTTGAGATGGCTCCAAGTCATCCATTGATCCACGGGTCTGAGATAACAAAATTGGCGAGTTTCCAATGTTTTTGGGGCATTCCAGTTGAAGGAGTATTTGTGTGTCATCTGCATAGTTATTACACGTGAGTTGAAATTGATTGATCAGTACAGGTAATGACTTCATGTAAATGTTGAAAAGCACGGGCGAGATGATAGAGCCTTGAGGGACTCCAGCTTTTGTGGAGTACGGTTTGCACGAAAAAGGTGGGGTATGGATGACATTAGTTCTGTTTTTAAGGTAGTACATGCTCCAGTCTAAAGCAGTCCCCTCTATGCCGGCTTTGTAAAGTCTTGGTATGAGAGTGTCATGGTCAACCGTGTCAAAGGCAAACAAGATGTCCAAGAGGAGTACCGCAGCAACCCTGTTGCCATCAACCGTGTTCTTCAGGTAATCCCAGATGGCAAGGAGGGCAGATTCTGTGCCTCTTCCCGGACGAAATCCTGCTTGGAAGTCTGAAAATATGGCATTCTATTCACTGAATTGTGACATCTGGGCAAACGCTGTTCTTTCTATCAGTTTGCCCAGGAAAGGTCCATTAGTAATCGGTCTGTAGTTGTTAGGGTTTCGCGGGTCCAAGTTTGTTTTCTTCACTAAACGGCGTAAGTATGACTTTTTGAGTTCTTCTGGAAATATTCCAGTAGTTAAGGAATCGTTGATGATTCTTCTTACTGGAGTGGCAGCAGAGGTTGTTAGAAGACTACTCTTGAAGGGTTTGTGGTGGACACGGGTCAGAAGGGCTGCTGGCAGGCCTGCTTGCTTTGACCAGGTCCATAAATTCATTGTGTGATATGTGTTGGAAGGAACAGGGAGGCTGAATTAGAGTATTCTTGGATTGTTGTTTTGTAAAAGGGTTAGTGCTTGTGCTTTGTCTCTGTTTTAAGTTCGAGTCCAAAGTGTCTGCTTTGTCCGTGCAATGATTTGCCAGTGAAATCTTGAGTAACGGATGAGTTCATTCTAGGCAATTTGGTTTACGAAATTGAGTATTTTATAGAATTCTTTATTTGCACATTTAGCATTTTGAATTCCGTCAGAATAGTAAATTTTCTTTGCTTTTTTGATAGCTCGCTTGTACAATCTGTTAATTTTCTGTAGGTGAAGTTTGTCTTGTTTGTTTTTTGTTTTGAGCCAGGCACGTTGCAGCTTTCTAATTTGTAGTTTTAGGTCTTTTATCTCTGTATTTCTCCAAGGTGCTTGTTTTCTTTTGTTCTGTTGTCTGGTTTTGAGTGGTATCAGGATATCAAAAGCTTCCTGTAGCCAATCATATACTTTTTTTAATAGTATTTACTGTTTCCAGATCTGTACTGGATTCTAGTTGTGTTTCTAAGTGTTCCAAATTGAGTTTGTTCCACGGTCGATAGGGGGATGCACCTAAGATGGTTTTAGGTGAATCGCTTAGTGTTGTTTTATGTTTGAAAGCAAGCAAAAGGTGGTCTAACCATGTGACTGGAGTTATAGTTTGAAAGGTAACTAGTTTGGTATTAGCAACAAAAAACACAATGTAAGCAAAAAAAGATATCAGTTGTCAGTAAGGAGCAGGTATTTAGGTGTGCATCTCCACCATCTACTGAAACTATGTATCAATTGTGTTTTGCCAGTTAATGAGCACACCCTAACCCTAGGTTGCATCTCCTGTCACACAGCACTGATTGTACCATGTGGCGCCCATTTCTCAATATATTAGCAAAGCGAGGTTTGTTTCATCATTTCGTCAGAATCCTTCTGGACAAGTGTTCACACCATTAACAATCGTTTATTTCTTAAATTTAATTGTCACTAATTAAATTTCATCCATACATTCAAGACCATGGCTCCAGTGTATTTTGGGAGTTGGCCTTCATCAATAACACTTTGCTAACATGACCCTTCAGGTAATGATACCCTCTACATTGTGCAGTAGCAGTCTTGAAAGAGCTGGTGCATGCAGCGAGCACATGTACGTCAGAGCTGAGAGAAGTTAATGTGGAATTCCAGGGAAAAGAGTCAATGTGCCCAAAATGGGCTTCGAGGGATGTATAGGAACATTAGACCCCTCCCCCTCCAATTAAGGGCACCCATGCAATCCCCGGTGACCCAGATTTTGTATGTGCTGATTTAATTTAATAAATGGTAAATATATTCAAGAAATAAAACAAAACACTTGCCGCAAAGGGCACACTCAAATCAACCCTCTTCCAACAAAGTTCTCCCACACAGTGCAGTGTGCTACTCATCTGCTAACATGCTAAGTTGCCTCGTGACGGGAATGTGCGCTATATAATCAACTACAATACAATACAAATAAAACTGACTCCCTTTAACTGGCACACGCGAGGTGAAGGCAGGAGTGCCTAGGCCTCAAAGTTATGTGTCACCCCATAAGTGATGGCTAAGGTGTTTCCACAAGGGCTCAATAACCATTTTGGCATAGAGGTTTTAAGGCATGGGCAAAGTGGGCAACCGCACAGGGCTCCCACCTTCCAAGGGGCCCCTGGGAGAGTGAACTTTCTCTTTATCTCACTTCCATTTGTATATCCCAACCTCTCTCTTTCTGCTTACCTCTAACTCTGTACCTCTTGGCCAGCGTCATTTAACCCCTTGCATGCTTCTGACGGAACCACTCCGTCATGAGCCACGGAGTGGTTCCGTCATGCTGCGGCCGTTGGCGGCCGCTCCGCCCACGCGGCGCTGTTTCCCCGCCTGTGCGGGCGATCAGCGCAAGTAGGTGGAGTCATGACGGAACCACGCCGTCATGAGCACAGCTCGCCCATGATTCATGACGGCGTGGTTCCATCATGAGCATGGCGGCGCCGCGCTCACCCCAAACCCTCCCAGCGCTGCGGCGGAATTTGCGCCGCAGCGATGGGGTTAAAGGATGGGCCCCATGAAAAGAAGACATATTTTGACTGTATTTGTGTGACCCTGTTCCGGAAGTTCGTTTAGCAGGCATCGCACAGACTTAAATTAGCGGAAGATGGACAATAATATTCAAATTTATTCTGAACCGGGACCTCCAAAATGTGTCTTGCCCGGGTGGGGCCCAAAAATTCTTAAAATGACAGTGCCTATGGAGAGACACATCAGTCTAGCAGGATCTCATCATTAGCACTGCCCAGTCCCTCATGTATGAGCTGTATTAATGCGATAATTCTGCAGCAACCACAGAACAGAGAAGCAGCGCGAGCCGCAGCACCAGGGTCCCCTGAGCAGAACACCTTCCGCGCCTTAAATAGCCCTTCTGCCCCTCCCCGCCTCAAGGTCTCAGCACTGACCTTCTCGTAGTAGATAACTTCGTATTCCACAATGGCCCCGTTGGGCCTCTCTGGCCCTTGCCAAGCCAAGGTTATGCTGTCCTTGCTCCTCCGCTCCTTTAAGACGACGTTCACTAGAAGAGAGATAACGGGAGAGCCTCATTAAACCACACTGCACACAGAGAACATAACCAGCCCAGACATGTACTGCTTTCAAAGTCTTGCTGAAAACCGTTACAGAGAGAGGAGTGAGTCACAGACATCTATTTTTAACCCTGTCCAGCGCCGACTCAAGGAACTGGGAGGTATTGCTCACAATGTGCAGTTATTTGAGGCAGGGGTGACCCCTTCAGATCTAGGACATCAACAGAGCATTACTAACTCCAGAAACAAACCACCCTCCAGGGAAGGAGAACAGAGAGGAAAGTAATTCAGGTAGAAGGGCAGAGGGAAGAAGCGATAATAAAAGAAAGAGGGGAGAAAGGAGGGGGAAAGGGAAGGAGAGGGGGAAGGCAGAGAGGATGGGGCTAGTAGTGATTCAGAGCTTAACATATTTTTTTTGTTTATTTATTTATTGTTTGCTTGTTTGTTTATGCGATGATAGCCCAAAGGCATTAGAGAGTTTAACCCCTTCAGTGCCACGCCCTTTCCCCGCCCTGTGCCGGGCGTTACATTAGCAGGCGGGGTTCATGACGAGATAGCCTCGTCATGGGCACAGCGCAACCGCGCTCCATGACGAGACCATCTCGTCATGGGCACTGAAGCGGTTAACAATAACAGCGCTGGTTGCCTGGGTACAGGAATCGCTACAGTACACATATGGTTTTAAAATTTTAAATAAAGCAAAAATACACTTGAGCAAGGACGAGAATACTACACATGCCACACATAAATTAACATGTGAAAAAACCTGACATGTCTCAATCCAAAGTGCAACACCTTAAGAGTCCAACGGAATTTGGGGAAAAAATGGAAGAGAGGGTGAGATCTGACAGCAACATCTCAGGACCAAAGAGACAGGAATGGGTCGGCTTAGGACACCAGAAAGGAATGAAAGACATGAGAGGGATACCACTGCTAGAGGTGGAAGAGAAGAGTATGGGGCACAGTACAAAGAGGATCAGGATTGTGAGAGATCAGAAAAGAAACAGATGGGTTCAGAGTTGAAGTGCAGTGCTTAATTTGTGATAAATATGTTACAGGGGATTATAGAGTGCTCGTTCACCAATCGGTTTCATGGCGCTGAGGAGGAAACAAGGAAGGGAATAAGGATAGATAAAGTGTGACATGTAGTTTAGGTGAGCAGATCATAGTGCATGCTTGAGATTGTGTACTTTTGAGGCCTGGAGGTGATAAAGGAGGGGCTTATATTGTGCAGTGATTTGGAGATGATGCATTCGGCTTGGGAGGTCGTTCTTTGCTCTACAGGCAGCCAGTGGAGGTCTCTCATGAGAGGGGTGATGCGTGGGTTGGTTATAGATTAGACAGGCTGCCTGGTACTGCACGATTTGGAGCTTTTTAATAAGGCATTTGAGGAGGCCAGCATATAAGGAGTTGGCATAATCAATCCTAGGAAAAACGAGGGCTATGACAGCTTGGATTAGCGCCTCTGAGGTAAGGAATTTGGTGATTTTCTTGATTTTGCGGCGCATTAGAAAGGATGGAGAGATTACTATGCTTATTTGTGGCTACATAGAGAGTTTGGAGTCAATTGTCACTTCAAGACGTTTTACTACGTTTTTGGAATGGGTGAAACGCCCAGCTCGGGAGGACAAAGTGAGTCGGGCCAGTGTTCAAGTTTGTTTTTGGTAATGATGACATCCGTTTTTTTCGCCGTTCAGTTTCAAGCAGTAGCAGCCGGCCAGCACAGGTAAGAGCAGTGGGGTAGGATGGGAGTGAGATGGAGTGGGGGGGTCAGGGGAAGTCAACATACAATGGGATAATTTGAATAACATAAAAAAAACACTTAGCTTGCGCTCCCTACATCGCTGAGTCTGCGATGCGGCAAGTACAAGGTAAGATGTTTTATTTAAAAAAAAATAATAATTTAACTTATACCGTCGTATGTCAACTTCCCCGACCCCTGCCCCGCCCACCGCTCTTTCCTGTTCTGGCTGCCACTCGTTTCAAGTGATTGCTGATCATCCAGTTGTGGATGGACAACATAGTGGATTGAAAGTGTATCTTGAATTCAGGAGTGTTATCTAGCCTGAAGAGTAATTGCATATCATCTGCATAGCTGTAAGTGATGCAATGCATTTTTTTTAGAGTATGGACCAGTGGGCGAATGTAGACATTGAGGAGATGGGAGAATCGGGAAGATCCCTGGGGGAATCCGCAGTCTAAATGGATGTGGGTAGAAGTAAATGAAGCTAGGAGGGCGGACTGAGCACAGTCTTTCAGGAAGGAGGTAATCCAGTCAAGAGCTGGGCCCCTCAGCCCTGTGGCCTCGGCACAGTTCACTAAGATGTTATGGTCCACCGCGTCAAAGGCTGCTGATAGATTGAGGAGCACCAGTATCCGGGTGCCATCATTGTCGCTTTCCACCCATATATTGTCCATCACAGGGAGGTTGATTGCTTCTGTGGCGTGAGATAGGGAGAGGCAGGCCTGATATGGGTCTAGAAATTCAGACTCCTCTATGACAGTGCAGAGGTTATGTACTATATGCTTCTCTAGTACTTTTGCTAGATAGGGCAGGAGGGATATTGGGCGGTAATTTTTAAAGGTATGAGGGTCTCCACCTTGCTTTTTCTGGAGGGGGCTACTATTGCTTCTTTGAATATGCTGGGTACTCTCCCTGAGTTGAGGGTGAGGTTAAGGAGGGACAGGACTGGGTATGGGATGGTGGAAATAACTGTTTTAGGATTTTTAGGGGGCAAGGATCGTCAGGCAAGCCTGATTGTACTTTCATCAGTATGTCCTTAAGGCAGTCCTCAGTGAGTTCTGGAAATGAACATAAGGTGGTCAGATTCATATCATCATGTTCTTGTTTGAGAGGCAACTGGTAGGGATGCTCATTTGTATAGTCTTCATTTTATCGATAAAATAGGAATTGAGTGAGTCGTATAAAGGCTGGTAGTCTAACTCTGCCCGAGTTGGAAAGTTCTGTGATTATACTGAATATCTCCTTTGGTTTGTCTGTGGACGTGAGTATTTTATTTGTGAAGAAGGTAGATTTGGCCAGTGTTTACTGTTGCTCAGCAACTGCACTTATTCATAAAACTGGCACTTACTTATGACATACCACCATATTTTGATGCTGTCTGTCTTATTTTGCAACAGAAGAGTGTTTCACAGTCTCTTAACTTAAAAGATCATAATGAACTAGCATGTATATCCCATCCTTATATATCAAGATGGCATGGAATTGTAAATATTGTCATTCTTTTGTCAGTGTGATGGTTACTAGATAGCGATAGCCCTGGAACTTGCACTTGATAGCTCTAGCAGGAGCAATGGGTGGTGTGAGCTCTGGGGACCTGCTGAGAAATAAGTTGGCACCTGTCACTTAACTGTTTTACTAATTAACTACTATAGAAGTGTCTTTGGAAAATTATTTTTCTCAGGTATTTCTTGAACACATCCAGACACACACTCGTGCACAGGCTTGATGGTAGGCAGTTCTAGACCCTACAAGATCTCCCTGAAAAGACTGCGCCGTTGTCTGCTCTCTTTTGAGAGTTGGGGTTTCTAATAAAGCTTTTCCAATGTATAGCAATCGTTAAGCACCAGACAATCTCACCTTGTTTGTCAAGTAAAAAGAGTGGAAGAGTGTTAAAGATGCAAGGCATCTTGTGGAAGGATATCACTTTGATGGGGGAACCACTCAAGGGTTAGTAAAATAGGTGAAAGGCAATCAAATGTTTTTCTTCCACACACAGAATGACCCACTGGAAGCAGAACTGCCTTCAGCCGTTGAGAAGTAAATGTGTTTCCATAATCAAGCCAAGATAATACCAGGGATTGAATCAAGGATCAGTTGATGAATTCTCCACAGAAGTTGCATTTGGAACCACACATTTGTAGCCATTGAGTTGATTTGCCATTATAGATTCATTTTTGTATCCAAAATAAGGCCCAGACATTACGCAAGGTCATTGATAATTAATTTGCACTTCAAAGCGTTACAGGAGTCAATTGAAGATTGAATCAGTATGTTAAGAAATGTAGTAAGTGAGCAGAAACTCAGCTCTTAGAGGGTTAATTTTCAGATTGTGGGAGGTCATCCACTCTTGAACACTTTACACATCTTGGGCCAGGCCCTGAACATGATTGGGTGAGGAGATCTTAGGTGAGAGCTGTGTATCATCCACATATTTATGATATTAGATCCCGCAGCTGATTAAGACCCCAAGCTCTATGCAGAGATTTAAGAGTGCTGGGGACAGGATAGACCCGGGTGGAACTGCCTGAGTCAGCAGAAACACATCTTGGGCCAGGCCCTGAAGATGATCGGGTGAGGATATCTTAGGTGAGAGCTGTGTATCATCAACATATTTATGATATTAGATCCTGCAGTTGAGTAAGACCCCAAGCTCTATGCAGAGATGTAAGAGAGCTGAAGACAGGATAGACCCATGTGGAAATGCCTGAGTCAGCAGAACAGGGTTCGATAAGCTGTTACTGGGCTTGATGGTTTGTTAGATAGAATGCAAACCAGTTAAAGACCGTGTTCTTGATGTCCACGTGCTCTTTGAGAATATTGATCATCATAGAATGATTCAGGATAGCATAGGCAGCTGATAAATCCAGAAGGAAAAGAAGACAAGCATTTCAAGGATAAATGGTGCAAAATTCATCGTCAAACTCCTGAAGCAGGGCAGTTCACGTACTGCGGACCTAACTGAAACCCAACGAATGATCATCTAGCTGTGCAGTGCCCTGTGAGCTATAAACTGAGATGAGAGGTCACCCAGTTTTAGTGGCCTGTGCCAGAAAGCCAAAACTGGACAAAAACGGTTAAGGTTTCCAGCATCAGCTCCTTGCATCAGTGATATATTCACCAATTTGGCCCAGTGAGGTAACAGCTGGAGCATCAGGTCTTCAGTTATATTAGTTGGAATCAAGTCTGTTTCACCTTAGCAAACAGCTTTCAAGAGTTCCTGCTGAAATTTCCTCAAGCCTGTTCACGCTGGCTTTACAAATTAGGTTTACATATCTCTTGGAATCGGGAACTGAATGTTACATCCAGAATTTGGCCACAAATAAAGAACAGCTGTCATGCATAATGTCTGAATTTGACCCATAAAGCGTGCATGCATTGCTTTAATCTTGCTTTCCATTACCAAGTATTGCTTTCATATCTCGGTCCTAGTACTTTTAGGATATTTTTACTTCTTGTTGTCTATTCACTCCTTCTGGAATTCTATTACATATATTCACTCCCCTTTTATTACACATTCTTTTCTAATTGTTCCGAAGGGGGTCCCCCACCTACACACCCACATTGTATGTTTTGTTTTCAGTAGTACACCGGGCAACGTCTGTCTGTTCTGTATTCTTTACTGTGAGGTATTTCAATATCTCATGCTGTTCAATCATTTGTGTTTGCATGCCCAAATTCTCAGTGAGGTAACGGGGGTAGGGCGGTCTGCCCCGGTCAGCACGAGTTTTGGGAGCAGCAGCCCCCCCCCGCGCTCACATGAGTTTGCTGCGGGGGTGGCAAATGCAGGAATTATCCCAACCACCCGCTCTTCAGCACGGCCACGGGGCGGGAAAGGCAGAGACCGCCACGCGCTGCAAAGTGCCTAGCTACGCCACTGCAAATTCTTCAACGTCTCCTTAAAGAAGGTGAGGTTTTAACCAGTCAAGACTTTAGCAGTCCACGTCAATACTGCCTCCAACGTTTCTGTGTCTTTCTAGAGACATAACTTTAAGAACATAGTCTTCCAAATGAGGTCTCATCAATAATGTATGCTGCCATAAAAGGCCAGTTTTCGTCTGCTTGTACATCCCCATATGCGCCCCAACACTCCTCTGTCTGTCAGCACATCCTAGTCCCAGTGAATTGTCTCTCTGGAGGACATTCAAGACTTTCCTGTCCAGCTTTAAGACTATGGGCCTAGAATGCACTAAGCATATTAAGCACACCTATGATGGCTGCTATCAAGAGGCGCAACTAGAGCCAAATTTCGGGGCGGGGGGGACTAAAAAAAGATGTCGTGGGGGGGGGGCTAATTCTTCCAGCAATAGCCAGAGTGGAGCTGCAGGGGCTCTAAGAAGGGGTGGAATAACAACAAAGTCTCATTAACAAGCAAATGGTCTTTTAAAGACCTGTGAAGTACTCGGGCGGCTGTGTGTGGGCCGGGAAGCTGTCTCAGGGCAGCTACACACGACGGGTGGGGCTGAAGCCCTTTGAGCCAAATGGTCATTGCACGCCGGCTGCTAGTGCAGTTTCCGGTGGCACGGTGTTGTGTGTGACCTCTAGGGCCACACTTGCAGGAAGTTGCTGCCAATGTTGCAGCAAGGGCAGTGGCATCTTGGCCCAGAGACCTGAGGGTCCCACTGAACCCTGATTATTATTTTATTTTGCTCCCTAAGCAGCAACGAGGGTTAGGGCTGTATCTTGCTTGCCCTAGGGTCCATTCTCCCCTTGCTCTGTCACTGCACTCCTAGTAGTCTAGCTGACATCACTGTCCAGCATGGGATCAGAATAGTGTTTTCATAGTATCATCTGACATAAATATTGTTCCCCAAATATTGTTTGCAAATGAATAGCCCCAATGAAAACCTAGTATTTGTAAAGCGCAAACAAATCACCCCTAAGGGTCTCAAGGTGCTGGGGGCTGTCGGGGAAATTAAGCGAGCTATTTCCCAGAGTCACAGAGCCCCGTGCTTCGGACTCAGCCGCCCTGGTCCAGAGACATTTTAAGGCATGGGCAAAGTGGACTCTGGCCCAGGGCCCCAGTCTTTTATGGGACCCCCTGATAGAGTCAGCTCTGTTCTGCAGAGTCTTGGCCTGATGACCTTGAATTTTTCTTAAACATATGGAATACCATTTTCCTTTAATTTATTTTTAATGTGGGTGATTTGTGAGAATCTACTACAGATATTTTGCAGAAACGTGTTTCTGTTTCATGCAACATCCATAAAAAGGTTTTTTTTGGATCAAAAGAGAACCTCACATGTGAGAAATGGAAGGGTGTCGCATGGATTATTTGCAGTGATATTAGTGAGGTGCTGCTATGCTATAATATTGAAAACGCATGTCACTAACACTGAATATTAGATGCAAGAATTTAAGAATTTAAGAATTTGGAAGAGTGTTCCCGTGCATTGCCAGTGACCTGGCCAAAGATGGCATAAAGAGCTGAACTGAACCAGAAATTCAAAGCTGTTCCGAACAGGGGGCTCTCGAAATACGTTTGGCCCAGGGCCCCCAAAATCCTTAAGATGCCCTTGCCCTGGCCACTGCTCAACACCTGGAGTTAATAATAGAAATTTCACACCCAGTGTCGCCACATTTTTTGTAAGTGGAATTTAGAGCACGGTATTTCCATATCAAATCTATATGACATTCAACCCAATGTACAGGGTCATTGCCTTATAAAAGTGCTACCCCTTTTTCTTTTTACCTTCGTTCATTTAAATACGCTCTCCCTGTTTTTACTTATGTATATCTGTGCAAAGTCGCCCAGGACACGGGGGCATGTTTTATGCTGTTTTACGCTGATTCAATATGTTGATGTTTATCACACAGTGGTAAGTTCCACCCTTTTATGATTTTAACAAATCAAAATAAAAGTATTTATGTATGTGTACTTTTAGGTCTAGATATTTAGTCAGAATCCCAAAACTGCAATTCCCAGAATGCAAAGTAGGCCACAGGAGCAGAAAGCCAGGACTAGCTGAATATACAGCACATGCTGTGATACTCTCTAGCACAGCTTTGCTGCCACTGGGATAGTTAGTTCGCTACCAGTACGATAAGAGATTTTTATCTTCTCAATCTGACATGGTCTCACCTCTCTTTCTCTGGAGGGCCTGAACATCTCTTGTGCCTGTATGATGCTCGGGATAATGTCAGTCAATGTGTGAGCGCTGGGCGGGAGAAGGGAGGCCGTTCGGTCGTGATTGATGGCAGGAGGTATAATGTATTGCTCTGACATTACATAAGTGAATTAAGACTTCCCTGATTTTAGATTTGTAAATTACACATGCTGCAGAATGCGAAATGGGGCCCAGCCGAAGGCAGCGCCATAATTCAGCCAGGAGGCCCAGCGCGTGCCGTCATAGAAACCTTCAGGGAATTACGTTACAGTAATTGCGCAGGGAATGGTAGTTTATAGAATATGTGGTTTTTGCTGTAATTCCATTTTCTGTCTCCTCTTCCCTCCTCCTCTTTCCCCCTTCTCGCCTCAGCGGCCTTCTCCCTTCTCTCCTCAGGCCTTCTCCTCTGTCTCCTCAAGGTTTTGTTTCTTGTTAAATCAGAAATCGCACCTCAGCATGAATGTGAAAAATGCTAACTCTAATCAAACAAAAACCTGCACATGGACGTGCACCTGGCTTTACAGCATTGTGTTTAAACCCCAAGAAAGTAGATATTTCAAGTTTCCGAATAATTTCTTTGGGTCCTATTCACAAACGTAAATTAGGTGGAAAATGTTAAAAGTAGGCGAACCGATAAACAAAGAGCTGGAGCCAAGCCAGGGTTGGCTCCGGCTCTACTAGACTGTGCAAGAGCTGAGCCTTGAAAATATTTGGCATGTAAATCTTGCAAAAAACATGATGCTAGTATGAGATAAATTGTCTTCAAAATAAAAAAGAGTAATTCTTGAACACGCAGAAGCGTTTCACCTTTGTACATCAGACTATATCTCTGGATTGAGGAGTATTTATTAAAGGTGAGAGGGTTTTAACATAATCCGAAAAATGTTCCTGTCATCCCTGAAGACAATGCTCCTAGGGAACTAAGAGGCAAGTCAGATGTCATGTGTACCCTACATGTTGCTTAAATTCTTATTGCAAGTGAAAATAAATTATAGGCTGCTAAGCAAACACAAGAGAGGGTTTTTATGGAGCGACATCATATTTGAAGGCACTTTTATATCTGATAATGAACTAAAAGGAGGCTCGGTGAAATGAAGTATTTGCCTAAGATCACACAATTTGGACAAGCTGGGAAGTAGGGGCGGATCCCAAATTGCCCAGTTTCACACAGTAGACTTCAGATTGGTATTTCTTTCTGATATCAAGGTCTGTCCTTAATGCTTGATGGATTAGATTATAGATCGGGTGGAGGGCAGAATCCACATTTTTTTGCAGTTTTACATAGTGCAAATCGTGTCCAAGGGCATAAAAGCTTCACAAGAGCCAAACTACTTTACACTTTTTTGATCAACACAAGGAGATTTTCCGGGATTCACAGAATACTTATCCCAGGCCAGGAACCGGACCTGGTTCCCCAAGTCGCATGGTCAGCAGCTGCACCGTTAAGGCCAAATCACCTCCAGTGAGAAAGCTCGGCTCATTTTGGACTCGAGGTTTAAACAGGAACTTGAGCTGCGCTAGAGTCAGGCATCTGGCTCGAGCTTGGCTCCAGCTTTCAGTGACTTGCCCAACTCCAGTAAATCCAAGTTTATGACCAAATTCACTTGTTTAATGTCTGACAGGAATCAGGGCCGGACTGGGAACCGGAGGCAGCCAAGGCAATTTTCTCGGACCAGTCCTTGGTGGGTGGTGGAGAGGGGTGGGGGCAGGAGGCTGGAAACGCTTGTTTTCTGCTTTTGTTACTTGGCGCCAATATTGATGCACTGCTGCAAAACCATCCCCCAGTAACAAAACTGTCCCCCACCGCTTCAAAACCAGTTCCCACCCTTCCAGCCCCCCAGGAAAACACCTGATGCCCGCTACGGCCAGTCTGGCCCTGACATGAATTCAGAAATGGCAGCGGCGCTAGTAGTAGGGGCATGGGAGGTGCTTAACCCTCTAGGGTAGGCCTTTTTATTTTCATCTTCCTACATTTGCTATGAGTTCAAAGGCAGAGGTCAAGTGTCATGCAATGCCTTCTGACAAAGCATTTCTCATTTAAAATGGAGATTGCCATTTACTTTTCCTTTCCCTGATCACAAAGTGAGGGAATTATATAATATGAGTCACGTGTCAATCTCTGCATGGCGTTAAATATTTTCTAACACACTACAAAACTGAAATACTTGTAAATGAACTTTACCAATATAAAAAAAATATATATTAACAGCAAGAAAAGTTAACGAGGCATATTGCTTTTTTGTAATTATGTGGTGTGATGGAAGAGATTTTAAAATGATCAAATTAAAACAATTCGACGGTGTGAGGGGCAAATGATAGCTATGTGCAAAAATCCACTTTATCATTTGTCTGCCACATAGATTTATCAGTAAAGCTGCATTACTGATGATGCAAATTTAGTGCCCATTTTAATGGAAAATATGCTCTCAGTAAGAGCCAGCAGCCTAACATTCCATGCTTTAGTCATGTATTTGGAACAATGTGCACCAAAATGGTCACACATTACTGCCCTGTCAGTATCCTGCTGAATGGGTGTGGCTCATTTGCTACAGTTTGGACCTCATTTATGAGGAACTGGCATAGGGCAGCACCGCATATCCTCTTGCTGCGCTGATCTAAGTCTATGTGAAAATACAGGATTGCACTGTATTAATGAAATACAGTGCATTCCTGTCCTTTATCCCTGGGCTGGCACACAATTTGCTGCTTGGTGCCAATGTAGGCACCTCTGCACCATGGTGCTAATGTGCCTCTGTTGCAGGCAGGATTATTTTTGCGCAGGCAGGAAGGGGCACCCTCCTGCACAAAAACAATCCCTAGAGTTGCTTTCCCTTTCTTAGGTGTGCTGATTGCAGCACACATGGAAAGAGGAAAAAATGAGCAGAAATAAAAATATTTCTCCTCATTACGTCTGATCTGGTGAGGTGCAAGGTTTTGGCACTGCCCCAGGTTTAGGTGATTAAGTAAGTCTGGAGCAGCGTCAAAATCTATGGATGTTGCGTGGGGAAACCCACTGCAACGCCCATGGAATGCCTCCCTGATGCAGAGGGAGGCAAGGCAGCATCTTGTGCCGCTTTGTCTTACTCCATATCTATGAAGCCAGGCAAAGCAATGCACAGTGGCTTTGCGTTGCCTCATAGATATGATTGAGAGGCTTGCGCTACCAAAGTGTTAGAAAAGTGACGGTCTGGCAGTGTAAGCCTCTCATAAATTAGCCACACTGTGTACTAAGTCGATTTTTGACAAACCTTATGGATTTACTGACGTAACATACATTGCAGCACCTCCACTTTGAAAAATGCTCCAGTGCCACTGACATAGGGATTCCTGGCAGGCGTAAACATATTTATGTGTTCAGAGATCTCTGTCACAGGGGTGGAGTTCTCTACACTTGTAAATTTGAGTGATTTACAAATGATGAGGCTGGAGCAAATGAAGACCACACCTAACGTATTATTTAATCTGCCTTTGACCCATGCGCACACTCAAGCTACCGGTCACAACGAATACGACTTTGATGCCAACATAGGCACTGGATACCCATCGGGAGGGGCCAGTCTCTAAAGACACAAGGGATATGTTTTATTCTTTGGAGATGATGGGATTTCTAATTTGGACATGATATGTTTCAAATGAAAGAACAGGATTTATGAGACTCCAGCACATTAAATAACTAATAAGCCCTGAAGAAGTCTCTTGTGAAGAGACGAAACGAGTTGGCTACACGAGAAATCTGATTTTAAGAAGATAATAATAAAGGATTTTTTTAAATATATAATAAAGAACATAAAAGAAGTTTGTGGATCCCATGTCTTCATAAGATGCGTATTATATATTTATAAATGTGTGTGCTATTTATCTTTTCTAAACTTGTAAATTTGACTCAAAGCTCCTCTCATTTTCCTCTCCACCCTGGACATGGTGAGATATTTACTCCGACCTACAGTTGGTAGAAATCCCTTATCATAGTGGGAATGGGAATGGGTTACTGCCAGATTTAGAAAGTTTCTAAGGAAGGGAATTACTCCACCAGGAAAATAAAATCCATGTAGAGAAAAAAAAATGTGTACAAGGGATCTTGTTCCCCAGTGCTGTGTGGAGTTCTCTGCTATGGAGAACTTCTCACAGAGGGAATGGGATCCTGATTGTAATCCCAAAGAACATTCCAAGGATTCTGAATGAAAAAACCATGCCTGGAGCTTTCCATGTGGATTCCTGTGGATATTTGTGAATTCCAGAAATAGTAAATCTACACTCGCAAGTGGGTGTAAATCTGCAAGCATAGGTTTACTAATCGCTTCATGAATCAGCCCCTTACATTTCTTTGGTTGAATGATTACATTTCTAAATAAAAAAAAAACTGCTCTGTTCATCAATTCAAACTTTGGAAAATTCCTCATTGTTCTTAAACACAATTTCAGAGGTGCTCACACTAGGATTGGAAATAAATACCAACATATTTAACTTAGCTTCCATATATTTTGGAATTCAAATTTGGGGACTGAAAATATACCAAAGAGGCTGCAGACAAGATGGGGGGGCGATAATTGTGACATCTGACATTTTGTGTTTTGAGAGACTTATTTCTATGTGTAATATTGTATGTATTTATTTGTAGTATGTATTGAGTGCAGCCCACTGACAGTTCAGGCATTTGAAAGCCTTCGATCAGTTCTTATGAATTCATTTACTACCTTTGGAAGACACAGTCATGGATTTTGCCTACAGATCCAGTAATGGACTCTTCTAGTTTCCAACATTTTGAAAGAGAATACCAGCTGGCAAAAATACTGCAGCTTTAAAATGCACTGATAAAACCATGTGTTTTATAAAATTGATTAAGATCTTTTTCCTATATTTTCAACTACTTTATTTAAATTGATAGTCTGGAACACTTATGGCTATGGTGAGTGTAGCAGACACGCACATAGACGATCTCTATTGGACAAGGCCTACTATTTCTATTTAAGTCTGTCTTTATCTCACTGTGCTGTTTCATCTCAAGGATAGGTGACTGTGTGCTGGAATGGTTCAAGTCCTTCCTCGAAGGCGGAACCTTCCAGGTGTGGGTCCAAGCATATTTCTCGGTTACCTTGTCCCTGACATGTGGAGAACCTCAGGGCTTCACATTAATTCCCACTCTGTTTAATCTTTACTTGGACCCTTTACCAAAGCTAGTGCAGTCTTTTGGCCTGACTATAGTATTGTATGCTGATGATACACAATTAGTTGTATCTATCATTCCAAAACAAGGCTCTAACTGCGCTCAGTTTGTCCCCGTCTTAAAGACGTGTCCAACTAGATGCCCAACTGCTCCCTCACACTGAACGGGGACAAGACAGGGCTTATGTTGCTAGGAAACAACAAAGCGAAGAGGGAGCCTCTCCCATGGCCCGAATGTCTAGGAGCCGCTCCCACCGTGAAAAACAAAACAAAAAGTCGAGGTGTCTGGTTAGATGACAGGATCACAATGGAAGTACAAGCAAACTCTCTAGCCCCAAAATGTTTCAGTTTTCTTTGACTTCTAAGGAAAGTGTTAGATCTTCTGCCCCCGGCACAGAGACTCATCATCCAGGCCCTGATTGTATCTCAGCTGGATTACAGGAATGCCCTATATTTAGGGTCCCCGTGCTATGCAAAGAAAAGGCTACAAACCATTCAAAATGCCACTGCCCATTTCCTCCTCAAAATCCCAAGGCATCTGTCCACAAGGAGGACCGTGGTGGGCCTTCATTAGTTGCACACAGAGCAACAAGTCCAATTTTACTCTCTGTGCATTACCTGCAGGGCTTTTCACAGGAAGGGGCCTCAAACCCTTCATGCCCTTGCCAATCCATATAACCCTGGCAGATCTCCAAGGTACTCTCGCAATAACACCCAGAATTTGTATATCCAGATGGAGTGGTCTTTCCTTTAAACAGCTGGCTCCCAGACTCTGGAACTCCCTGACACTCAAAATGTGTTTTTTGAAATCTGAACTTGTCTTCAGGAAAGCTCTTAAGACATAGCTATTTTCTAATCTTCCCTCACTCAGTTCCTCACTGGGCTGACCTCTTGACCTGCTGGTTTGAATCAGCCCTTATTCCATCCCTCAGTTTCATTCCATTTCTTTCTCTCATTCTCTCTCTCTCTCTCTTGTTACTCTTCTGCCTCACACATTTGTAATAATGAACTATCTATGAATAATACACAGAAAAGTAACTCCAATGTGGCCTAGAGCAAATGGAATGGTAGAGAGATTGATGGCAACTATTAAAAAAGCGGTACAAAGAGCAAACTTTCACAAATTTCTATAAACCAAGCATTATGTCAAATCTTAAGAGATTATAGGAATACTCCGCATCCATCAACTGGAAAATGCCCTTCAGATCTAATGTTTGGGCAGTCAAGGCGAACCCATCTACCACAACTACACTCTATTCCTCCAAAAATACACAATTAAGTCCTGGAAAAGGACAAAGAAGCAAAAAGAAAAATGAAATACTATGCAGAAAAAGGAAAAAAATGTCAAAGTCAAGATTATCAAGTTGGTGACTTGGTATTAGTTCGACAACAAGTAAAAAAATCCCAAACCAGATTCCACCCTACACCTTTGGAAATTACAAGAATACAAGGTACAGCAATTACTGCAGAAAATGATAATAGAACATTAACAAGAAATAAGTCTTTCTTTAGAAAAATTATACCAAATGTTGAACAAGGAATTATACAATCAAATGATCAACAAGATGAATGGATACAGAGAAAGTCAGAAAGAATTCCAAAAAGACCGAACAGACTAATTGAACAATGTTAATCTATTTACTTTATCTATGCTGTTTAAAAAGAAAGAATGTTAAGGCTTAAGAAATGCACAAGGGACATTCAACTCATGCACTAGGATGTAGATGGACGCTGATTTACAAGCTTCATTAAAAGATACTACTAAACCATATTCATTGTGTCTGGAGGATCCTTTTACAACAATCATTGACCAACTTCAGTGCATTTTTAAGCATTCTTAAGGCCCTGGATAATACATGTTTTGGATTCCCCTTTTTGGAATACCTATGAAACTGCTACCTATTTTCATCTAATTCAAGCCCTCATGATGACAAAACAAATTGAACCACATGAGCAGGCAAAAACAGCTCACGGTTCAAGCTGCCCGCAATACAGTAGCCAAATAGTACAAATAAAAAACTTTGATCAAGGAAGGTTAGAGAGAGAGGTGGGGTTTAGAGAGATGAGGTAATGAGGAAGCTATTGAGTAGAGAAATGTAAGATAGAAGGTAATGAGGTAGAGAACGGACTGAGAGAGAGCGGTACACATATAGGGGCTTATTTACAAGCCCCTTGTGCAGCCAGTTTGTCACTTTTGTCCATATTAAAAGTGACGCACCGGCGGCGCAATGGGCTTGTAAATGAGCCCCACAATGTTTACAAAGATCTCTTCTGTTTCTCACTTCAGAGCATGCACTGGTGTGCAGTTTCAGGCATCCACCAGCAGTGAGAGAGGTAGAGAGAGGTGAGGTATAGGGAAAAGATGACAGGGGTACAAAGGTGAGGTAAAGACAGACGTGAGTTTTAGAGACATCAAGCAGAGGGAGAAAAGATTCAGAGAGGATGGCAACAGAGCAGTGAGGTACAGTGGGAGGCGACGCGTAGAGTGAGAGGGGGTAAGGATGTGGAGGTAGAAACAGCGAGGAGAGGGAGCAGTGAGGTCATGAGAGCAAGAGACAAGCATATTGAGAGAAAGCTGAGGTAGACATGGATGAAGTATGGAGTTGAGAGAACAAGTGAGGGGGCAGGCATACAAAGATGTAGAGGCAGGTAGAGGGATGTTCTTGAGAATGAGGTGAAGAAGGGGGTCAAGTTGAAGCTGTTAGAGAGAGAGAGAGAGAGAGAGAGAGCATCTTTTTTATTTAAATGCCCTCAACTACCTGAGAGAGTGAGGTTGAAGATTGGGCGGGGCAGCCGTGCCCAGTGGTCAAACTAAACACCATCTGCTTCTTATGCACATACTTGTCACCTTGCATGTGAGTCCCCTGGAAGGCAGGGGGCTCAAGGCAATGGCCAGCTTCGCCCGAGCCTTAACCCCTTCAGTGCCACGCCCTTTCCCCCTCCTGTGCCGGGCGTTGCACTAGTGGGTGGGGTTCATGACGAGATAGTCTCGTCATGGGCACAGCGCAACCGTGCTCCATGACGAGACTATCTCGTCATGGGCACTGAAGAGGTTAAAACCTCTCACTCTATCCCTCACTTACACTCACTTTATTTCGCCCAGTTTATAGTAAATTACATTTTCAACTAATCTGTCCGTTCAAACATTGTTTTCTCCCTCCCAGTCAGTGCAAACATCCATCTAAAATTGCCAGTACCTGTGAAAAATTGCACGGTATCTATGCAAAATCGCAAGACACCGGTGCAATTATAAGATCTTGCCACTTGTAATTATGCTTACGAAAATTAACTCTGTGTAATAGTAACCCTTGACCTGCAGGCTGCTCAAAGGTCTCTGCTCCAAGCTCTTCTAAGGTGCCTGTCTAGGAGAGGCTTCCAGCCTCCCCCTAAATTCTCTCTGTTTTCCAATTCTTTTGTTTGTTTGTTTGTGTGTGCTTAGGGTGTTATTTAACTGTTAGCCGCACCTTCAAAATTCAGCCCTAATACTGCTATGTGATAGTTTTTGTTTTATAAATGTATGCAGTTTAAGAAAAATGTGTTTTCCTAAACTGCATGTATACATACAAAGCTATGCAGAACATAGTCTATATGTACTCCACACAGACATTTTTCTTTGTCCACCACAAAGCAATGCTGCTGAACATCTTATGACTATACATTAAAAGGTGGCTGATGGTAAAGGCCTCACCTGCTTGGCTAGTGGTGATGTTGAGAGTTATGAACTGCTTCGGGCTGGGGCTGAGTTCTGAGACCCCATTCACTGCCTCAATGTCAAATGTATAGTTGGTGTGAGGCAGGAGGTCGGTGACCAGGACCCTAGGCAGAACCAATCCAAAGGGGCGGGGGGTGTAGTGGACTCCGCTCCCACACGAACTGCAGCCGCGACCCTGCCATGGGCACCTCCGACAGTGGACGCTGTAGGTGGTGTCGCCCCGGCCCCCGCCATCTCGCGGTGGACTCCACTCGATGGTGATAGATGTCTCGTTGACAGTGGAAATTGGATTCTCCGGAGCAGAGGGTGGCCCTGGTGAAATTAAGAGAAAAATAGAGAGGAAAGGGCATAAGATGGAAATATAGATGAGCACGACAAAGCCAATCCATATGGGAAGCACCTGTCTAGACCGTCACCCATGATAGGATAACAAACGACCTCCTGGAGATGAAGCCGTTCATCTTCGCAGGGCTCTCAGAGGCACCCCACAAATCATCCGCCCCAGGTGACAGGAGGCTGCTTGATGGCATATAGAAGCAGAGCTGACTTTCCTCCTTACTGGGCCGTCTGCGCGACCCCTACAATCTCCCCACAATCAATCAAATCAGATTCCTATTATAACGCTTGAGTCAGAAATGGAGCCGCCTGGTTTGGTGCATGCGCAGTGGTGCAAGGAGAGAGTACTGTGGGCCTGAGTCCTTGTTAATGCAGCTATAATCAATACAGACCACAACTACCACACCACGACTTTCCAAAGGACTTATAGGATGCATTTAGTAAACATAAGTTGTTGCTGAAGCACAAACATCACGAAGCAGAGGTAGGGATATCCAAGAGAATGGCTGTAGAAAATTTTGCACACTAGTTTACAAATAAACATCAGCACAGAAGAGCAATGAATTTCCCCCCCCCCCCACCCCAATTCATAGTCAGAGCACAGGGAGAGCCCTGTAGTGCTCAGAAACACTCATCTTGTCAATCAAGTACCACCCACCCAAACCAAGAAGGTGCCGCATATTCTTGAAATAGTCCACTGGCTTTCCTCCAAATCCAAGGTCAGAGCCCTGAACTCTACCCACATCACTGTAATGCTCAAAAACTACTACCATGGCAATCAAGCACCCAACACACAAATCAAAAATTGCTGAATAATCTTGAAATGGACAACTTACTTTCCTCCAAATCCATGTTCAGAGCCTTTAACTCTACCAACATCACTATCGTGCTCAGAAACTACTACCATGGTGTTAGAAATGGAGGTCTCTAGTTGGCAGAGGCAGGTACCCGTGTCCAAATAGAGACCCTTCCTTCTAGTCAGGGTACGGGGATACACACTGCTCACCCCCTTGGTAGCCTGGCATGAGCAGACAGGCTTATCCCAAAGGCAAAGTGTAAAGTATTTGTACCAACACTCACAGTAACACAGTGATAACACCACAAATGGACACCACACTGGTTTGAAAATATAAAGTATCTTTATCTAAACTTAACAAGACCAAAACGAGAAAAATCAAACATACAAGTATTAAGAAAAATGACTTTCAAAAGGTTTTAGCAACTGAGTCCATAGAAAATTATGGATTTGTAATTTCTTGCAAAGTACCTATTGTTGCATAAAAAATTCACCAAGCCAAGCAGCCGCAGTGATGGGAAGCGTAGAAAAACAGAGATGCGTCGTTCCTGGGACCGTCGTGGATGCGAAGCGACAGTTCCGCTGTACACAGGGGAGCGATGCATCAGGTCTGGTCTGTAGGGGAAAACTATGCGTTAATTCTGAGAGGACTCCAATCTGTGGGTGATGCGTAGGGGAAAACTTGCCGCACAGGGACAATGCATGGGAATATGGGATGCATCGGCGAACAATGATGCTCCGTCGAGCGGCGCTGTTTCGATTTCTTCAGCCATGATCCCTTGATGCATTGATTCTTGCAGCGGCGACAGGCTTGAGTCAGTTTCAGCAGCGGCACAGCGGTATGGGGAGATTCTTTTCACACCACGGTGTTGCATTGGAAAGACTGTCACAAGAAGAGCAATGCGTCGATTTTCTTGTTGTTGCGTTGCTTTGAAGCTCCCAGCAGCAGTCACAGGCACTCCTGACAGGTCAGAACTCCCAGCAAGGATGTTCAGGGGAGCCGGGGGTAAAGTCTTTGTGTTCCTGAGACTTCAAAACAGGAAGCAAGCTCTACTCAAGCCCTTGGAGACTTTCGTCAAGTAGGGGACACAGCACACAGCAAGTTCCTTCTCCTTTCCTTGGCAGAAACAGCAACTGCAGACCAACCCCAGACACTCAGCAAGGGCAGTACTTATCCTCAGTGTCTCCAGCTTGCAAAGGTTCCTCTTGATTCCAGAAGTAGTCTAAAGTTTAGGGGTTTTAGGTCTAATACTTATACCCCAAAATGTCTTTGTTCTCTTTGTGCAAGGGTTTCGGAGCCCAGTCTAAACCAGTTCTGTCCTCTCTTGTGCAGCTGCCCGGCAGGAGGTGGAGACAGCATTGTGTAAGGCAGACAGGCCCGATTCAGGTGCAAGGAAAATCTCCTCCCACCACGCTACATGCAGACCGAGCCTATTCTGGTGCTAGTGAGAACTCCTCACCGTGCTCAGAATGCAGCCCAGGTCTATTCAGCCCAGCCTCAACTCATTCAGTAAAGGCAGGACACACATCAATCCCCCCAGGTGGCTGTCTGAGAGAAGGCACATCCCCAGCCCCTGTCACTCCAAAACCAGACAGTCAATACACAAACAGGCAGAAGCACACAGAATGGTAAAACAAGAAAATTCCTACTTTCTAAAATTGGCATTTTCAAACGCACAATTTCAAAACCATCTTTAGTAGAAGATATGTTATTATATTCTGAGTTCAGAGAGCCTAAACTTAATTTTTCTATCTTATCCCTATGGGAAGATATACTTGTAAAATGTTACAAAGCATTCCCCATTCTGTCTTATGGGCAAGATAGCCTTAAAAAAGAGAAAAACGAAATTGGCAGTATTACACTATGAGGACATGTTACACACATCAATACATGTCCTACCTTTCAAATACACTGCACCCTGCCCAGGGGGGTACCATGGGCCTACCATAGGGGTGTCCTATATGTAAGAAAAGGGAAGGTTAGGGCCTGGCAAGAGGGTTCGCATGCCAAGTCGACATGGCAGTTAACAACTGCACACAGACACTGCAGTGGCAAGTCTGAGATACCTTTTCAGAACTACTCATGTGGGGGGGCACAATCAGTGCTGCAGGCCCACTAGTAGCATTTGATTTACCAGCCCTGGCACACTTTGTGCACTTTACTAGGGACTGACCTGTAAGTCAAATATGCCAATCATGGCTAACCAATGATGTTCACAATTTACACAGAGAGCATATGCACTTTAGCACTAATTAGCAGTGGTAAAGTGCCAAGAGTCCTAAAACCAACAACAAGAGGTCAAGAAAAAAATGTGATGACAAATCAAAAAGTTTGGGGATAACCCTGCAAAAAAGGCCAAGTCCAACACATGGCAATCAAGCCACCCACACACACATCAAAAAGTGCTGCATAATATTGTAATAAGGCAGCTACACCTCTGGGACCCACTGGGTGCCTGGGTACTTTAACACTGATAAGACTCTCTCACCACCTCACCACACATCACATCACTGTGTGTCCTCTATGGAAATATTTCTAAAACTCTGAAGAATACATCTAAGCTATTCCAGTCTTAGCATTTTTAATAACTGTCAACTGCATCTCAAGCCTGCCACATTTTGCCACATTTTCGCTCTTCCATTGTTTGGTTTTTCTCCACGGCCTCAAGTTATATATGTAATTCGTCCTGTTCTCTTCCTTCCCTGCCCAGATACACACCACAGTTACCCCACTACTGTTACTCTGACGTTACAGCGCCCCCGTGATTTACTTACCTTGGACTTTTCTCCGTCCCTTGACATCAGGTAACCTTCTACCCACCCTTCCATGGTCTTCTCTGCCTCAATTTGCTTCTTTGGGTCCCACAACCAATTTTTTTCCTTTTCCTCCTGTTCTTGTAGAAGTATCTTATGAATCGTGTAACCATAGTCCTGAGGATGACCTCAAGCTAAAGAGGTCGAAACGCCGTAGACTCCACAACGCCAATTGTGGCATTGAAAAGGGTCATTCACAAATAATGAAATTATGTTTGTGATTGTAAATACCTTATAAATACTTTTGTTTGACCCCCATTGTTTAATTGCCCTTCGCCGTTCCACATTGTTGCCTAAACACTTGTGTCACTGTGCCGTTCACTCACCACCACACCCCCAGTGCACATATGGTTGTAATGGTTACTGTAATTTAGTTATATTTTGTGCTTCTATCTACAAATAACAACCTTTCACCCTCCTCTTGGTCTCCCTTGTCCCTTTACTGTGCTATATGATTAATTCTCATGCTTAACGGTTCCCTTTCATGATTTACCAGTTGAGACATTGTCATTTTGCAACTATACTTACCCGGTCTCAGCTGGGTTAACGGGTTTACTCTTGTTTCTGTTTTACTTACGATTGAGCAATCGCTGTATTGCGAGAGTATATTTTTTTGAATACACAGCAAATTAATTTTTGTTTTTGTGCAATTGATCTGCATACTATGTACTCCAGGGAGACCCCCTCTTACTCACATGACTATATCCAGAATATTCTTAGTGGACCCTCCTTATTATCATATACCTCGACCCCCCTCCCTTCAGCACCCAATAACTCTAGGATATTGCTTGAAAAACTAGAAAATCTCAAGAAGAAACAAATTCGTACTGACCTGCATGCCCGCATGCTCACTGAGTACCTCAAATCTGACACCATACCACTAGGATTACAAATCCGCAACGTTCTTGCTATTTTCACCCAGGATCCCAAATTTCGCACTGGCTTCAGCCATCTGGCCACTACCTGCTCCAGGCACTGGATGGTACTTGGCATTGACACGGCCACAGAACACAGTAAAAAGGAATTAGAGGAGATAGCTGACCTTGAAAAACTTATCTTAGCCGATACCACCATCACTGACGCCAAAGGTCTCCTAGACAGAGTAAACGCTACCATTTCAACCTTTCACACCTTTGAACAGAACAAGAAAATAAATAAAATTCAGAAAGACATTAAGACTTACAATAGAAACCAAACATAACCATACTTACTTGACACATTCTACAATACACCCTACCAGCCAACTAGAACCAGGAACTGGGGTAGATATCGCAATAACCAGGTCATTACCTTTTTGGATTCATTGAACACCTCCGTTGAGGACTCAGATAGCGGGGAGGGTACAAGCTCAGGCCCACTTAGACATCCTCCACCACCCCCACTCCTACGACTGCTTTTTTAGGAGAGGATCGCGGTCGCAGCCGCAGGAGACAGAATTACCAGTATCAATACGCAGGCGAGAGACAGACTCGCCACAAGTTCTACCAATGGGGCCCCCAGCAATAACAAACCTATTACACAACACACAAACAGACATTCTTATCTCCCCTGTATGTAGCACTGTGTATGGTGCTTCCCTCACAACCTCCTGCCTCTCCATATCTACCAATATCAGGCTCCCCGTTCCATCTACTAGTTACGACGTCACACTGCACAATCCTCCCCCACCACTACAATTGTCATCTGTCACCGACACGACCATACCCATTTTTAATTTATCTAACCACCCCTTATCCTCAGACAAAATCTCCCTACTCAGCAAGGGTCTTTCCTTTGTCCCCACTGCACATAGCGATTTTTTCAAACTCCAGGAAGACTTACTCCTGTTTTTCAGACGTATCCGTCTGAAACAATTCTTTTCAGATAAACATGAAACTAACAGACCTTTTGAGACACAATTCAAACCTGCCTCTACCTTTTTGCCACCTTCCTCAATGATGCCACATGAGATTTTAACCTTTGAAAAGCTTGTCCTACATGAAGTCAAAGAATTACAACAACAACTTGAATTTGTACTTTATAATTTACCACTCGCAGAAAAATTGCCCATAAGCAGTTTGACCGTTAACCAAAATATAATTATCAAACCTGCAGATAAGGGCGGCGGCATAATGGTGATGGACCATGACAAGTATGACTTTGAGATTCTTCGCCAGCTCAGCAACACCACACACTACGGCAAGCTTAGCTCTGATCCACTCATTGCCATTCTAAATAAAATCTCCATTATCACCTCTCAGGCACTTCACCATGGCATCATCAATAAGAAAGAACACGCTTTCCTTAACAACCCACATCCCAGAACACCTGTGATCTACACCTTACCCAAAATTCATAAGAACCCATCTACACCACCTGGCCGACCTATAGTGTCCGGTTGTGGTTCTGTCCTGGAACCCTTGGGTAAATATATTGATTCCCTCCTTAAGGTTTTTGTCCCACTCACTGACACTTTTGTCAAAGACAGTACCCACCTGATCAATATCATTGAGGACCTCCCATTTAACCCGGAGATAGACCTCATGGCAAGCCTGGATATTGAATCATTGTATACTAACATCCCTCAGATGGACGGACTTAAGGTAATGGAACATTTACTCTACACATGACCAAGACCCACACGCATTCCCACTGACTTCATACCTCAACTCTTACACATTGCCTTGACTAGTAATTACTTCTTGTACAAAGACACATATTACCTCCAGATTAAAGGAGTCTCCATGGTCGCCTGCTTCGCGCCAAATTTTGCTGTTCTCTATGTCCACCATTTGGAATCTACACTCATCTTGTCGATCCAAAACCCTTTCCTGCATAACATCACTCTATGGCGCAGGTACATAGAGGACATCCTCCTACTATGGCAAGGAGCCCATGATGCCTTGGTCTCCTTTGTCACTTGGCTCAACAATGCTCAACCCCACCTTACCTTCACCTCTGACATTCATAAAAATGATCTCCCTTTCTTGGACCTCACTTTACATGCAGAGGAAGGTACCATTGGCACAACCCTATACCGCAAACCCACTGAACGAAATACCCTCCTTCTGTACTCTAGCTACCATCCCCGCGGCCTACTTGATGGACTACCATATGGGCAATTCCTCCGTATCCAGCGTAATTGCAAATGGCGCAAGGATTATTTCCGTGAGGCATCCATCCTTTCGGACAAATTGACCAACAGAGGGTACCCTAAACACCTGGTTAAAAGGGCTCTCAAACGTGCGTGGTATAGTCACAGGGAGGTCATCCTGGCACCGTCTATCAAACGCACCAACACACGCATTCCTTTTGTCTCAACCTACAGCCCTTACAGCAACAAGGTTGGGAAAATAATTGTAAAAAATGGACATTGCTTCGTAATTTTCTGCATTTTTCAGATCCCCCTTTACTATCATACAAAAGGGGTGACAACCTTTCGGAAAAATTGGTTCATGCCATTACATGGCCCTCTAAGGAAAGACATGACCAATCAGTTACAGCCATGTGGGGCCTTCCACCCATAATAGGCCGTTTTAAATGCCAGAACTGTTATGTCTGTGACCTTACCAGTAACACCAAAGTCTTTGTCACCACAGATCGCACATACCAACTCAAACAATTCTCTAATTGCCGTACTAACAATGTTATTTATACGATCCGTTGCCCTTGTAATTTACTTTACATACGTTAGACCACAAAGATGGTTAAACAACGCATTTCACAACACAAGAGCCGCATTAGATGCAACGTCACTACCGCACCACTGGTAGCCACTAAGCCCTCCACAGGGCTTGGTCGCCCCACTCACTGCTGCCGCTCCTGCCTGCCTCTGCCGCCTCCTACCTGCAGATTCCTTCGCTCGCTGTCCGCTGCTCCTGGGAATTTCCCGCTGCTCCTGGGAATTTCCCGCTGCCCGCTGCTTCTTGGAATTTCCCGCCGCTTCCTCCCTGCGGCCCCGCCCCCCTGTGATTCCATTCGCCGCCCCAAAGAAGACAGCCTTCAAGGAACGACTGGACAACAACACCCACAACAGCAAGGAACTCTTCAGCATCGTCAAAGAGCTCTCCAACCCCGACGCCGGAAACAATGACATCACTCCCTCGCAAGACCTCTGCGACTCCCTCGCAGCCTTCTTCCACAACAAGATCGTCAACATTCACAACAGCTTTGGCCCACCAACCACGAACCCCACCACCGAACCGATGCCCCCCACCGCCACCCTCCGCACCTGGACCCCAGTCAGCACCGAAGACACAACACGCACAATGAACACCATCCACTCCGGATCCCCTACGGACCCCTGCCCACACCACATCTTCAACACGGCCGACCACATCATCGCACCCCACCTCCACGACATCATCAACGCCTCCTTCAACACCGCCACCTTCCCGGAGTGCTGGAAACACGCCGAGATCAGTGCCCTGCTGAAGAAACCAACTGCAGACCCCTCCGACCTCAAGAACTACCGCCCCATCTCGCTCCTCCCGTTTCCTGCCAAAGTCATCGAGAAGACCGTCAACAGACAGCTAGCTGCCTTCCTCGAGACCAACGGATCCCTTGACCACTCTCAATCCGGCTTCCGAGCCAACCACAGCACGGAGACCGCCCTCATCGCAGCCACAGACGACATCAGATCCCTAATGGACAACGGGGAAACTGCGGCCCTCATCCTCCTGGACCTCTCCGCAGCGTTCGACACTGTCTGCCACCGCACCCTGGTACAGCGCCTGTACAACACCGGCATCCAGGAGAAGGCCCTGGAGTGGATCACCTCATTCCTCACCGGAAGAACCCAGAGAGTCCGCCTCCCCCCGTTCCGGTCAGCGGCCACCGAAGTCATCTGCGGCGTTCCACAAGGGTCATCGCTCAGCCCCACCCTCTTCAACGTCTACATGAGCCCCCTCGCAACCATCGCACGTCAACACAACCTCAAGATCATCACCTACGCCGACGACACCCAGCTGATCCTCTCCCTCACCAGCGACCCGGACGCCGCCAGAGCCAGCCTACAGGAAGGGATGAAAGACGTCGCCGAATGGATGAAGAACAGCCGCCTGAAACTGAACTCAGACAAGACAGAGGTCCTCATCCTGGGATCATCACCCTCCGCCTGGGACGACTCCTGGTGGCCCCCCGCCCTGGGAGCCACCCCCAAGCCAACGGACCACGCACGCAACCTAGGCTTCATCCTGGACTCCTCCCTCTCGATGAACAGACAAGTCAACGCCGTCTCGTCTTCATGCTTCAACACCCTGCGCATGCTTCGAAAGATCTTCCGGTGGATCCCCACCGAGACCAGGAAGACGGTCACCCAGGCCCTCGTCACCAGTCGGCTGGACTACGGGAACGCCCTCTACGCCGGCACCGCCGCCAAACTCCAGAAGAAACTCCAACGGATCCAGAACGCCTCAGCACGACTCATCCTGGACATCCCCCGACACAGCCACATCTCCGGACACCTGAGAGACCTGCACTGGCTCCCCGTCAACAAAAGAATCAAGTTCCGACTCCTCACCCACGCACACAAGGCCCTCCACGACCTGGGCCCCAAGTTCCTCAACAGCCGCCTGACCTTCCACAAGCCCACCGGCCAGCTCCGCTCCGCCAGCCTCGCTCTTGCCACCGTCCCCCGCATCCGCAGAGCCACCGCCGGAGGAAGATCCTTCTCCTACCTGGCAGCCAAGACATGGAACTCCCTCCCCATCCACCTCTGGACAACGCAAGACCATCTCGCCTTCAGGAAGCAACCTAAGACCTGGCTGTTCGAGCAGTAGCGTTCCCCCCCCCCCCAGCGCCTTGAGACCCTCCGGGTGAGCAGTGCGCTATACAAATGCCTATGATTGATAGCACATTATAAAGAACACAACCACTCTGAGACGGACATGACATGGCAAGTCATAGACCGTCCACTACTACCCATCCATGGCGGAAACCTTCAACTTCTACTTAACAAATGTGAATGTAGATGGATCACACGCTGTAATTCTGTGTCACATGGTCTGAATTCGCTCGATGAGTGGAACACAGTTATTACCAACGTATAGGTCCTACCCTCCACTGTTTTTATGCCCGTAGGTATATTGTCCCCTTACACATGATCGTCGTTTCATCTATTGCTGATCATATGACCAATGTAAACCATCTACAATTTTTGGCAAGATAATATTTTCCCTTGACCTCAATTGTCAGCCTCCTTGGCCAATGCGGCTCTCCACCTGTATACCCCATTGTTTGCTTTATCAGTTCCTTAGCAACCGCCTTACACCTATTGTACAGCTTTATGCTTATGGTCCCTAATCATTGTTAACCTTTAACATAACGGTACTTCGAACCCTTAGTTATTGGTATATTCCCTTACTTTGCAAGTGATGTATACAATGCTTGAAACGATCCTTTATGTTTTTTCTTGTTTTCTTTTTGCCCGTGATTGTCCAATTTTACAGGCTGATTCATTGCAATTTACATCATTCACGTTTCCATGCCCTTCTCATGTTTTTTTCGTGAATGTCAATTTACAGCTTGATTCATTGTAATTTCAGACTTTCAATGTCCTATACTTTTACAAGTGTATATGTCTCTCTACCGATCTCGGTGCCTGCCTTCGGCCATCTTTCTAAATGCCACTCTTACTTCACATGTACCCCCGGGGCACTAGCATTGCCACTTCACGCTCTAGTCCCCATCTATTGCACGTACTGGACCCGCCCATACACTGTCACGTGATACTGCCGGCACCAACTTCATCTGGTTATGCCACGCAGAACGCCCGAGATGCTTCATTCTTCCAGCGACCCCTCTCTTCCGGACTGATCCCGGTTCTGGGTCCTGGACTGCTGCGATTATTCCCCAGACGGACTCCACTCCATTGATCCCTTAACCAACACTTCGGGTAAGCTCTTAACTCTTCGTTGTCCCGTTCGCCGCAGTTCGACCACTCGCATGGTGAGTGCTCCACCCCCCACCCCACTGAAACACCAATACCCCCGCCCCACCGGTGGATAACGTAGTCCGTTCATTCTCTTTTCAGAGCGCTGCCAAGTATGACGCACGCTCTAGCTCTTCACTACTATCACTAACTGGTAAGATCGTGACGCCGCTCTTCCATTGTTTGGTTTTTCTCCACGACCTCAATTTATATATGTAATTCGTCCTGTTCTCTTCCTTCCCTGCCCAGATACACACCACAGTTACCCCACTACTGTTACTCTGACGTTATAGCGCCCCAGTGATTTACTTACCTTGGACTTTTCTCCATCCCTTGACATCAGGTAACCTTCTACCCACCCTTCCATGGTCTTCTCTGCCTCAATTTGCTTCTTTGGGTCCCACAACCAATTTTTTTTCCTTTTCCTCCTGTTCTTATTGAAGTACCTTATGAATTGTGTAACCATAGTCCTCCTGATGATGACCTCAAGCTAAAGAGGTCGAAACGCCGTCGACTCCACAATGCCAATTGCGGCATTGAAAAGGGTAATTCACAAATAATGAAATTATGTTTGTGATTGTAAATACCTTGTAAATACTTTTGTTTGACCCCCATTGTTTAATTGCCCTTCGCCGTTCCACGTTGTTGCCTAAACACTTGTGTCACTGTGCCGTTCACTCAGCACCACACCCCCAGTGCACATATGGTTGTTATGGTTACTGTAATTTAGTTGTATTTTGTGCTTTTATCTACAAATAACAACCTTTCACCCTCCACTTGGTCTCCCTTGTCCCTTTCCTGTGCTATATGATTAATTCTCATGCTTAACAGTTCGCTTACATGATTTACCAGTTGAGACATTGTCATTTTGCTACTATACTTGCCCGGTCTCAGCTGGGTTAACGGGTTTACTCCTGTTTCTGTTTTTCTTACATTTTGCCAGGAAGCACACCAACTGCTGGTCATGCATTCAAATTCTGACCTGTATTTCAATATCAAGTTTCAACACTCTGGGACTTTGGCACACCCCCTGCTATGCCCATCCCAATGTCTCATCCCCACTGCGGATGAAGTATCACAGGCGACTACAGTCACAGAGAACCACCCAAGAGAAGACCTACTATTAAGCCTATATAGCTTCCAATAAGATGCCAAATACTACCTCACTCACCCTCCTCAATATGGTGCCCTTCAGTGTGAAAGGGACCCTTCACTTACATGTTCCAAACACTACACAAAGTTCTCATTTCTCCCAGCCTGCTGGAGCAAGACTTTTATGTGGATGATAGGAAATTTGAGGAAGATGAATTGTGCTACATCAAAGAAAGTCTTGGGTCAAGATTTACACAACTTTAGCACAAATGCTTACACAATGCTTATACGACTCAATGGGGGTGCTATGTGATGCAAAGTAACACTCAGTAGGGTATCCCAATCACTCAGACTCTTTAGGGTCTGAACACAGCACTGCTGGCGTCGGACGTCTACAGGAAATGCTCTTCTCTTTCTCAATTTATGATCTGACAAGACTTAGATGAGACACCCCATTTTAAAAAGGAAAAAAAAGGGTGGTAAAGAGGAAATGGCAAGAACCTTCTCCACGAAGAACAAAAGAGAGGAACCTAACTAAGTAGAGTCCGTCCCGCATATATTCCTCAGAAATGAATACGATAGCAGACTTCCTTGAATGATGTTAGAAACAAGAAGTTTGAAGTAAATGGACATAGCGATATATAAAATTCACTCTATGCAACAAGTTAAACAGAATCCATTAACATTAGAAGATAGCCATATATGGTGAAAATACTGAGTGAGGATACAGAGAAACTTATGAATAACAGACAACTAAAAGCACCATTCTATCTTTTATCCGAAAGTACTGAAGGATTGCAATATCTTTTGCCGATTGATTGTGGCTTCAAAACAGTACCAAATTCAGATGTTTTTATAATTGGAAGTCGTCCTGAAGAAGGGGACGATATTTTAGAACACCGAAACGCCGCATCAACAGTCTTTTTTCAAAATATCTTTCTTTTATTATTATGTATTGTATATGTTTTTTAATAAATAACATGGAAAGTGTTTTTAACTGATATGGATGAAAAATGAAGAATGTACTGGTTAATAAAATAGGTAAACATCTTATTCCTTTGCATCTGTGTAGTTGTTTTGTTTGACTGTGTAATCACAAAGCATTGAATTACTTTATTGTAAATTTGGTAACCTGCACAAGACTCTATTGCACACTTAGTCCCTTTTTCTCACGTTGAGAAAAAAGAGGCCCAAGAGGAGATAATCTGTTCCTAATCACATCAACAGGAGAAGGCAACTTTTGTTTTTTTGAGTTCATGTAAAGGTATGCCTCCAAAGGAACCATGTTTGAATACCATCTGTGTAGCACATCAATGTGCATCATATTTGCATAGACCATACTATATAATGATAGTGCTAAGATTTCTTTGTACACCTATGCTGACTGGAGAAAGCAACCTCTCCTCCATCTTGTGCTTTACTCCAGGCTGTGGGCCTCCAAAATGGAATTCACAGGCTTGATCACTCGCGCACCGCACTCTATCACATCTAGCACACATGCACACTACAATGCACATGACATCACGTTCAAGATTCTGAGTTCATTGCAAACAGCAGACCTTTAGATGAATTGGCCTGCAATCACACATTTATGTCTTAGAGGTAAAAAGCTGTCTCTATGATTCACAAACAGTTTGCATTGCCCCCACCGCATTCCACATATGAAACCTGCAATAGGGTTACTAGTCCCCTATCACTATGATGGTGCGCTTGGTGAATCAGGATCAGATGCAGAACCTTTGGTTGTCAAAAGACCGAGCTTAGGTCAATGCACACATAAGGTTTAATGTGTGGCATGATGAAAAATAAAATAAATAACACATTATAGGTATACAGTTCAGATGCACATGACAGGGAGCACTACTGTACATCATGCATGGGACATTCCTTTTTCAGCATAAATGTTTCTAACAGTACAACAAAAACTACCCTTTGAGCAACAGGGCACTTACAACTCGGAGGTTGTTCATTGGGATTTCAGGTGTAAACCTAAATCATGGGATGCTGTTACAGGGGATTGTGAGACAGTATGACAGCACATATGTGAACACAAACAAGTGTTTTTAGTGTGATGTGACAACTACATTAACTTTGCTCACGGTTGGTGCAGGTAGTGTCATGGCAAGCTTTTAATTGTTGACTCGAAGAGAAGGACACTGCAGGGGAGGGGAGTAAGAGGGGAGGGCATCTAAATCTGGGACTGGCAAAGGCAAGATTTGGGGACCACAAGGCTGTTCGGGCTGGCTTTAGCGCTGGTGGCGCCTAGTACGACAATGTTTGTTAGCGCCCCCCAATGACCACCTCCGCCACCGATTTCCACACTACCACCCTTTAACAGTGCCCCTCAAGTTTCCATAACCGCTCTCTCTTAGATGCATCTTATAGTTTTATGGTGCTGTCGCCACTCATGCCAGTGTAGGGTGTCAGAGCACTTTACATCACACACTACACAGAGGCAATCAATCATAGGTGTGTAAATCAGTGTATAGGAAATGTTCCATAAGACAGAGGACTACAAGGTGTAGGAGTCATGTGTCATCCATACTGGTAGGCAGTATAGTTTAATAGTGCTTGGTCTTGAGAAGCACAAACTAAGAATTCATAACGTAACACCATGGTTGGGGGTTCTCTTTAATAATCGGAATTCATTTCTATCCAAATGGACCCTTTTTCCAACATTAGGGTAACGAAAGAATGGGGGGAATGATAACGCTCTAATCTATACCTTACAGTTTGCATGCAGCTCTTTGATGAAAGTTAATAGCTCACTGTTCTATGTTTGGATTATAATTTATAAACCTCAAGTAACAAAGAATCTCTCAGACAACAACAGAAAACCACTGACCTATTTACATTAAATGCAATTTGTGATCTAACTGGTTCACGTTCTTTGCAGCAGGCATATTAACCCTCTGTGCTACCTTACCATGAGTGAAAACTTCCACTAGACAAACCTCCGATCTCTCTCTAGGATGAACATCAGTCACCAGAGTTAGCTTGACATTTTTATTGTTGCCTGAACATTGCTGGAGGCCAGGAACTGGGCAGCAGGTGCTTTTCAAAAACATTATATACTTCGAACACGGTGCCACCACCTGAAGTCAGTGCCCATTGCGGTCACAACGGTCGAACCGGCCGTGAGGCAGTGGTTGAGACTGGTGCAAAGGTTTGTACATACTTGGAGGTTAACTATGGGAGCTATTGTTGGTGGTCGGATTATGGATATATTTGAAGACTAGGGACAGAAACTCATGTCATGATCTGTGATAAATTTATGGTGAGCTTGCAAGAAATTAGATGTAAGGATGGAGTGTAGTAGGTTGAATGGTGCCCGGTGGTGACTTTGAGAACCCTTCCCTGGAGCTAGCAGACTCCAGTAGAGAGACTGATGTAGAAATCAGTGTGATAAATACTAGTTCATGTATATATAGGTGTTTAAAATGAGTGGAATATCAGAGGAAAGTGTATTTTTTAGACACTGAGAGCTTTAGGTGGACATTGTTGTGATAATGAAGATCAATAGTTGCCTGTCAAAATGGTTTGCGAAGTCTTGAGTAATGGAGAGAGAAGGATGGAGACCAAAGAGAATGCAGAGGAGTGCGTGATGGATTTAGGAGTGGAACATAATGAAAAGTATATAATTTAGGGCCTTATGAATAAAAACAAGTGGAAATTCAGTAAGTGTTTTTGCAACTTAGTCTTCATTTTGTGATGTAACTAGTGTACACACCGCAAAATATAGATTCAAAGGAGGCTGCAAATCCTCCTACTAAATCAATCCATCAGGGTTCTTATAGGGTGCGGCTAGTCACCCATTAGGGTCTCAAGGTACTGGGGAGTTCTGCAGTTCAGTCGAACAGCCCGATTAGTCAAACAGCCAGGTCTTGAGGTCCTTCCTAAATTGAGGCAGTGAGGGTAATTGCCTGAGATGCCAAGGAAGGGAGTTCCAGGTCTTCGCGGTGAAGTACGCAAAGGTTTTTCTTCTGGCCGTGGTCTTGCGGATCTGTGGGAACTAAATACATTTTAATTAGTGAAGATTTGTTCTGCAACCAGATGCGAATGCTTTCAAATGCAGAAACAGAGGCCTGCAACAGACCGCAGACCTATGTCTCTGCATTTTCATTCCTTGGATAGTATATCTTTTTTTTAAGTAACCATTGTCCACTGGAGGAGCAGGTGCTGCTTTAAAAAATCTTTTGATCAACTGATGATATTAGGGAGGATCAGGCTGTGGCCGTCTGGACCGCCGTGTACCCCCCTGCTGACCCCAGGGAACAGCCTCATCTTTCCGAACCAGTTGCCACCAAGTCAGGGGTTGGTTGAAATCAATGATGTGCAACTGTAATTGCGGTCCTAAAGCAATGACACAGTCCTTTGTGATTCAGAAGAGGACGAGATTGCCTCTCCCACGCCCCCCCTGGCTGTAATTCAGAAGAGGTCATAAAAGTTACTTTGCAAAGTGCAGAGAAACTTTTGTACATTTCACAGCATTCTTTTGAGGTTGCAAATCTTTTGATTTGGAAATCACAGGCTTTGCAACCCTAAAATAAATTGTACATCATGTCCTTAGTTTTTCCCAGGGAAGGATTTAGGCAAAGTTCTGTGATCCAGCTTAGTAACGCAGTGGGCCAGTAATTACTGAAACTTTGGAATAAGTGACGGAGCGGGAAAGAGATTAAAACTTGGGTGCTATCACCAAAAGATGATAAAACGGCAAAGGATAAGATGATAATTAGTATCAGTGCTTAATTTGAGCAGGTGGTACCAGTTAAGGACACATTCATTTACTGTAGGCACGGGGAGATGAAGTGATTTGCCCAGAATCACAGGATGTTGAGCCGACGCCGAGACTAGAACCTGGTTCCCCAGGTTCTAAGTTGGCAGCTCTGGCCATTACGCCATACCCTCTCCCACTTTCATGGTTTTAGGCGGCACTAACAGGAGAAATTGACTGGTGCAAGCTGCCTCCTGGCAAGAGCCCCGTAACCTATTTTGTTACAAATTAAGCACTGACTAGTAATGCTGTGGCAATGCCCTTTATGTAGGACAACCTCTTAGACTAATTAGCAGATGTTAGACACTCTTTTTAGGTCCATGCCGTGTGCCTGTGCGGACTGTGATTACCAATGTGGGGGTCATGGGGGCTGCACATTACAAACGACTCTACGTGAGAAATAGAATGATTAACAAGGAAATGCTGATGCGGAGCAAACCAGTGTTATAAAATAAAAGCACCACTTTTTGCAATTTTTTTAGTGTAATGATTAAGAACAGGGACAAACAGTTTTTGTCTCTAAACCATATTGCCAGCTTTTACATTTTAAAGGTCAGAAATATTTAACATGATTAAAAATAATGCACTTTGACCTTCGCCTTGTTGTCCAAACTTTACATTGTCACATATCACATTTTCCCGCTCCCTCACTCAGGCATAAAAATGGTGCAAAATGCATTTGTTCTGATTTTTACATGGTGTAGAGCATTAGATAATATCGCCCTATGCACTTGAAGGCATCGGTTGTCTCTGGATAGATAATGAGTATACCACTTTTTTTTTTTACAGAGTTTTTTATAGCGCGAACGTGACCCGAATCGGGTATCAGAGCACTTTACATAGCACTTATTGCATTACATGAGGACACATTCATTTTTGTTCATTGAAATTGTTTTATTATGGTGTACAGCTAGTCCGATGATCAAGGTTGTCCAGAATTGGATTATATAGAATATATAGCATGTTGTAGATGTTAAAACCACAATATACCAATATACTTGAAACTTACATTGCACATGAGTCAAGTTAGCTAGGTATTGGGGTTTGTCCCTCGACAACTGGGGTTGCAGAGCTTTAGATGAAGCAAGAGGTGAGTTCTCAAGCATAGCGCCCGTTGCCACAGTCAGGTGCATAGGCACTGAAAATAGGGATGTATGGGATGCTCAGCCAATGGCGTAGCAAGGGGGGGGGTGGTCTGCCCCAGGCGGTCTGAGTTTTGGTAGCGGCGTCCTCCCCCCCTTTTACCTACAACCTTTGCGGGGGCGGTGCACGCAGAATTGCCAGCACCCCCTGCTCTTACTGGCTACTGCCGCTTCCGGGCAGCAAAAGCAGTTACCGCCATGGGCGGCAGAATGTCTAGCTACGCCACTGTGCTAAGCACCCTCAAAATACCCATGCTGGAGTTCAGAAGGTGAATGAGCAGCAGTGATGTCTTCAAACTTTGTTTTTATCTTGTTACAGTTGGTGGGCTTCTAAGTCAGAGGTCAAATGTCGGGCTATCTCTTCGGACAAATTGCTGCTTAATCTTTTAATATGGACATTGCTGTTTCCTTTCTCTGGCTACAATGTGAGACATTTTCAAAGTTAATTATGTGACAGTCTTGCTGGGGTATAGGGCGTGTGAAAGGAAGGTTTGTAGGATGCCATTTTGTTCCAATTCAGCAACAAAATGTGAATACCTGTAAATGAACACATATTTAAGAATATATCAGCAGCTAGGAAAGCACAAAGGCAATGAATACTTTTTTGTAATTCTAAATGTGATTGAAACAAATATTTTCATAGGATCAAAACAAATCAAGACATTGTACTTGGGGATCCACAAATGATAGATGTTCGTAGGAACTCTCTGTCCACGTATTATTATTTGTGTGTTATATAATTTAATCAGTAAAACTGTATCTCTGTGCAAATTCAGTGGCCATTTCAATGGAAAGTGTGCTGTCTGTAAATGACGGAGTGCTACCAGTCCATACTTTAGTAATAATCAAATCAAATCAAATCAAGCAAAGCTTTATTTCGATTGTATTGTAACAATCATGAAAAGCACAAATAAAATACATCACAAATTTAAAAATAGATACACATTTTTGTCTGATAAAAATAAATACATTTCATGTATGTTTAGATCACATAATCTCAAGTACGATAAAAAGAATAGAAACAATACATCTAAAATGAGCCACCTCCTCATGCCTAGATTGCAATACTCTTTCTTTGATGCAATGTTTTTTTTTAAAAACATAGACATCCTCCAAGCTACATTCTCATTTTCTAAAAGCTGAAGCTTAATGAGCGCAGGGCGGCATTGTCTCAAGCCATAGTTCTGTAAAATTGGGACTATCCAAGTGTTTCTTAACTCCTTATAGAGTTTACAGAATAAAACCAGATGTAGAGAGGATTGATTTGACAAACGATCACATGGACATAGTTGTTGTAACTCCCTAGCCCAGTCGTTCATATTGGGAAAAGAGACTAGTCTATGTATTGTCCCCAATCTAAATCTTATTAATAAAAACCTATCAAAAACACTGGGAACAAATACTAAATATGGCTGCAGATTAAAAATTGTAAGTACCATCTGATGCTGTAGGACACTGGGCTTAATAATTTCCCCCGGCAGTCGTAGTGTGTCCAGGAAAGTCAGGATCTTTTTTCTAAGGTCTTTCCTGGATACCAAAGTGATGGTGCTAGGGTTGGTAAAATATTCGGGATTACCCATATCTTTAGTAAAATCTCGAATATACTTAACCCATGGTATGCTTTGAGCACCGTCCAGCCTCAGACTATCTTGTAATAGGTCCCTATTAAATTTAGTCTCTTCCTTTACTTTAGTAATATATTAATGACAGTGTGCTCTCAAATGCACCTTCACCTACATACTACGCACTCATCACTCTCTGGCTGAATACACTTGCTCTTTGTATTATGCTTGGATTTTTCACAATCACTATTACTTCAGAGATGTAACTCAGATTGCAGCACCCCCACTCTGAAAATTGTTCCAGCCCCACTGGTGAGGTGTACCTCAGTGCCCTAATAGCTTGCCTTTTTTAATGTTATTTTGCTGTTTTTGTTTTATAGTTTGAGATTTACTTTTGTTAACTATCACAATATTTCCTCGAAGTGGGTTGAATTTTTTAACATGATATCAGTGTTGCTGTGCAGAGATGAAGGACCACAGTTTTTTCAGTGAGCTGTCCCATGTGGGTGTTTTCTTTTTAAATTTTGCCCTAATATTTTTGCTCATAGTTTTAGTGCGCTTTCACTCGTAACACAACATCCAGTGTTCGTCTTCACAATTCTAAACAGAAACCCAATGTGCTTCTGCATGGTCCTAGGAAGTCACGACTTGGTAAAGGACTCACAAAATAGTCTGTCAGGTATGGCTCTTGAGTGGAAAATTCACCCTCGCCTTATTACTGTGAGGGCGTTCTCTGGTGGCAGTGAATTGAGGTTTACTAGCCCTGCATCTTCAAAAGCAAGCTGTAAGGTGGCCTCTTTACTCCTCATCCCCTGTATTTACGGATGCCGTGAATGTACATTTTAGTGCCCAGTGCAATACAACTTATTGTGTGAAAACGAGGTGTGGCCCTATACATGAGGGTCTTTAGTTCCCCCCTCTCAAGTAAATCTCACCCTTCTTTAATTTCTTGCTCTCGTTTAATGCAGAACACAGAAAAGTTGTTGTTTTTTTGGGAATTTCATATAGTGCAAACCTGACCCGAAGGTATCAGAGCACTTTACCGGAGCACCAGTTGCGTTACAGAGGGACGCATTAATTTTCTTAAGCACGGGGAGATTAAGTGATTTGCTCAGAATCACAGGATGTTGAGCGTCCCTGCCCAGACTCGAACCCAGTTCCCCAACTTTGAGGTCGACCGCTCTAGCCGTTATGCCACATTCCCCCGAGGTATCTCAGGTAGAGAGAGCCCAACAAATCTGACCACCAACATTGGGATGGAAATTCCATTATGGGAGTTATATTGTCCTGGTTGGCTTTAGTTTGGGATATACAACATAAACTGCTTAAGTCAGGCCCTGACACTCCCAAAGAAGAGGAAAACATGCACGTGTGCATTTCAATCTGACCCAATGCTGGATCTTGAGGTCTAATGAAAGTGGACCGAAGAAGGGCTTTACCAAGTTGCTTATGTATCTTCAAGGTCAGTAGACATATCTATTTCTCTGCAGACCGAGAAGTGTGAATGGGGCTTGTCGATGGCAGGTGCTGTTGGGTGCTCTGATAGCTAGTAACTATGCTCATCAATGTTTTGTTAATTTTTTCAGATTTATTGTGAACAAATCGCTATTACAATATAAAGCCTACACATGTATTAGACGACAGTGAAACCATATACACAATCTACAAAACATTCCTTACAACAATCAGAATATAACACATTGCCCACACTCCTTCTCGTAGTCCATAAATTATGCCAACTCTGTCAGGCCGTGAGGTAACGAGCCGCGCCTACTCCCGACAACGCGTCGGAACTACCTTTCCCGGCTGCCTTTGCGGAAGGGGAGGAGCCACGAGTATAAACTCGCGTACGACGCCGGGAGCGTCGTACGTGATCTGACCAGATTTGCCAAACGGACGCTTGGCAAGGTGATTTCCGCGTTCGCGAGGCGAGCGCAACGAGCGAGTTCTGTCGCCCGACCCGGGTTCATTTCGGAACCACCTTCTTGCTACGCTACTCGGCTGAGCGTGAGTGAGATTCCAGGAACCTTGAGCCGAAGTCACGGATCAGCTGCGGACCTTCCTCGGAAGCGGGAGGACTCGTAGCATCTTACCAGACACCCCCCGGTTTCTCCCTGAGAACACAGGGCTTGGGCAGGACTGTTCCCGGTCGGACTCCGAGAGACCTGGGTCTGCCAACAACCAGAGGGGTAAGACTCTTGACCCCCGGTGCGGAGGTTGAGAGAAGTTGTTCTCATTCTTTTCCGAGACATTTGGCCACCGCCTCTAGGCTTCCAGGGAGGAAGTGAAGAGGCTTGTTTCTTTTGTTGTATGGGCTAAAACAGGGACGGGACTTTTGTCGTCTAAATTCCAGAGGCCGTTGTTCGAACTTGTGTACAGGGTCAACGGGGTTTATCAAACTGTGCCAAAAGAGTATCCTGTGTTCCATGTTAGGCACTCTTTCCACCAGCGTCAAAACTTTGTTGCATCCTTTGATTCCCCGGTGAGGGGCCTTTTTGTTTGTTCTGTTTCCTGCGGCTTGATGCTGGCCGAGTTCTTCTATACTTTCTGTGGGGGCAGGAAGATTCTTCTCATCTGTGTTGAGGCGCATCCTACCGTCAGCATTATCAGGAATAGAGAAGACTGATGGTACGAAAAGGTCTTAGCGAGAATGAAATGAGAGTAGTCAGGAAATGAACTGTGGTTGACCTGTGTGCTTCTCTCGTTTCAGGTGTCCCTTCCCCTGCAGCCCCTTCCCTACCCTTTCCCTCGCTTGATTACCTCTATGCTCTGTTCACAATTGTATAGTCAGAGTGTGGGGAAATCAGGAGGTGGACCCATATGAGCATCACCCTGATCCTGAGGAGCGTGGACCCGTCGTGACAGAATCACGTACCCACGAAAACAGTCTCCTCCCGGTCAGGGTTCTGCTCAGTGATGGCCACGTTAGAAGAAGTTATCCAAGCTTTGAATTTGGTCCAACAGGAAGTCGCCGCTTCTCGCGCAGAGAACGCGGTGCTGAAGGTTAGAATTGATAGACAAGCCAGAAATCCTTTTGATGTGTCTTCAGGCAGTTCACAGATCCAGGTACATGTCCCCCCACCGATTCCCTTGGCTAGTCCGGAAAGATATGCAGGCGACCCCCATAAAATACAAAATTTCCTGACACAAATCGCGCTACATTTCTCTTGTAGATCTGCCTCTTTTGCCACAAACATATCTAGGGTATCATTCGCTATATCATATCTCACTGGGGACGCCGCCAATTGGGCGGTTCCGTTGGTCAGAAACGACGATCTGCTACTCTCCGATTGGACAGCCTTCCGGATAGAATTCGAGAGGGTGTTCGATAGGAGAGCCACTACACTCAGTGCGGATCGGGAGTTGTTGGAACTGCGGCAGGGTAGGAAGGATTTGATCACATACATGACCTCCTTCAACCGACTGGTGGGAGAAACGGCATGGCCAGAGGAAAAACGAATGGCCCTGTATTACCAAGGACTACGGGACGAACTCAAAGACGTCCTGGCCCAAATTGATCCTCAGCCCAACACTTGTATGGATCTCATAAACCTCACCCTGAGACTAGACCATCGAATGTCCGATAGGGGCGGGGACCGTAGAGGAAGAGAAAGAGGGACGGGGGACGGAGAGAGACCAATCCGATCCTCTCAGACCTCGAACGAGGCCGTTCCCGAGTCCATGGACGTCGGGGCTATAAGGCCTCCACTGTCCAAATCCGAACGCGAATCCAGGCGAGTGCAGGGGCTCTGCATGTACTGTGGGAAGAAGGGTCACTACGTAAGGGAGTGCCCCGTGAAGCCCAAGAAAAGGAACGCTTCCTATTCTGGGAAACAAGTAGCCACCGTACAAGCGGAGTCTGACGAACGAAAAACCGGAGACCTCAGGGGGGAGGAGGTAGCTGAATGCAAGTGGATAGTGCCGTCGTTGGGGATTTCAGGGGTACAGGGAGCAACCGCTCACATAGTGTTGACAATGGTCCTCCGAACCGGGCGGAAACAACATCTGGTTCGGACGATGATTGACTCCGGAGCCACCGGCAACTTTATAGATTACGGGCTAGTACAGCGACTGGGACTTGTTAGAGTGCCCAGCGAAATACCAGAGACCGTATTAGCAGTAGACGGCAAGCCGTTGAAATCCGGTCCCGTTACTGAGCATAAGGAAATCATAGAATTAGTGCTCGAAGGTTCGCCGCAAGACCATGTGGAGAACCTCGCACTGAACATCATTGAGGCACCACAATATGAAGTCATTCTGGGCATGCCATGGCTATGGCAGCACAATCCCACCATGGATTGGAGACAAAAAAACATTGCGTTCAACTCTCCAGACTGTTTGACCTCGTGCATGAAAGCGCATACCTCGCAGGTACTGTCCATGGTTCAGGGTTACCAGGTAGCCACAGCAGCCGAAAAGGACGTGGTGTTGCCCGCGGAGTATAAGAGATACCAAGATGTGTTCAGTGAAACCAAGGCGGAGAAACTTCCTCCACACCGCGAATATGATTGTCAAATTGATCTCATAGATGGCGCCATCATCCCATCATGTAGGGTTTATGCCTTATCGGAACCAGAAACTAGACACCTACGGGCCTACCTGGACCATTTCTGTTCCATTGGCTTTATCCGCCCTTCTCGTTCACCAGCGGCATCCCCCCTTTTTTTTACGGCGAAAGCCAATGGCGAACTTCGCACGTGTATCGATTACAGGCAACTGAATAAAAACACCATTAGAAATCGATACCCTCTCCCACTCATCCCCGTGTTATTGGATCAGGTCTGGGAGGCCAAGATATATACCCGATTGGATTTAAGAGGGGCGTACCACCTGGTGAGGATCCGAGACGGAGATGAGTGGAAGACGGCTTTTAAAACTCGTTTTGGTTTATTTGAATACTTGGTTATGCCGTTCGGGCTGTGTAACGCCCTGGCGGCTTTCCAGTATTTCCTTAATGATGTTTTAAAAGAATACGTGGACAGATTTGTAATCGTCTATATAGACGACATTTTGGTCTATTCAGTCACAGCTGAACAACATACCAGTCACGTCCTTCACGTCCTACAAGCACTACAGGACAATGGCCTCTATTGTAAACTCAGTAAGTGCGAGTTTAGCGTTACAGAGGTAGAGTTCCTGGGAGTCATATTAAATCCCCGGGGGTTTCGAATGGCAGAGAGGAAGGTGGAAGCAGTCCAGAATTGGCCCATTCCCAAAAGCGTGAGGGAGGTGCAATGCTTTTTGGGGTTCTCAAATTACTATAGACGGTTCATCCCTCAGTTCTCGCAAGTAGCCGCCCCCATCACTAGATTGCTGAGAAAGGCAACCCCGTTTCTGTGGACCTCAGAGGCCACGGAAGCATTTGAGCAATTGAAAAGGGCCTTCTGTAACGCACCCATTTTGCGACATCCCCAAATGGAGATCCCATTCATTGTGGAGGCGGACGCCTCGGATGTGGCCACAGGGGCGGTGCTATCACAGAGGGACAAACACACAGGCCAAATGCACCCGGTGGCGTTCCTATCCAAAAAGCTAAATGCAGCAGAAGCAAATTACACAGTGGCCGAGAAAGAACTCCTGGCCATAAAGACAGCCTTCCAAGAGTGGAGGCATTACCTTTGGGGAGCACAACATCCGATAACAGTATACTCGGACCACCGAAACTTGCAGTACATGAAAACGGCCAGACACCTGTCACAACGGCAAATGAGGTGGATGCTATTTTTTGCAGGATATGACTTTGTGATCACCTTTAGACCAGGAGCTCACAACAAAAAAGCAGATTCATTGTCTAGGCAGGGGGAAGCGGAAGAAGCCATACAATCATACCCCCCGAGAGAATTGTATGTACCATATCCGCAAATCAGTTCATGGAACAAGTGACCGGTAACCGATCTCCACAACAGTGGAAAAAATGGGCATCTCAAGATGTTCGTAGGACTCTCAAACATGGAATCCCACTGCATGAGAACAAACTATTCCTACCTACCCACGCCCTCCGATTGAAGGCGTTCAATTGGTGTCACAATGCGACATTAGCAGGCCACCCGGGGGGAAAAAAAAACCATGCACTTGGTGCAAAGGCAATTCTGGTGGGGCAGTTTGGCCAAGAACGTGAAACTATGGATAGAACAATGCGAAACATGTGCCAGGGCAAAAGGCGAACAAAACAAGAGCAAAGGACTGTTAATGCCTCTACCCACGCCCTCACAACCATGGCAGTCTATCAGCGTGGATTTCATAGTGGGTCTCCCACGGGATCAGGGATGTAACGTCATATTAGTAGTCGTAGACAGTCTGACGAAAATGGGCCATTTTATTCCCTGCAATAACCTGCCCACGGCCAGCCAAACAACGCAACTACTTTTGACGAATGTAGTGAAGTTGCACGGAATTCCCCGGGTCATAATCTCCGACAGAGGTCCCCAATTCATAGCACGGTTCTGGCACGTGTGGTGCCAGGCTCTTCGAGTGGAAGACGCTCTGTCTACCAGCTTCCACCCACAAACAGATGGGCAAACGGAGAGGCTGAACCAAACCATCAAGAAATATCTACGATGCTATGCCAACGAAGCAGAAAAATCGTGGGTATCCCTGTTATGGTTGGCCGAACTGTCGTACAACAATGCGTGGCATTGTTCGACAGGAGAAACCCCTTTTCGGGCCAATACGGGCTTCCATGCAAACACCTTACCAGTGGCCATCCCTAGTGAAGTACAGAACCATCCAACAGTCTCGGCACAGATGAAAGCCCTCTTAAAAGTTCATCGCCGCATCCAAGTACATCTCCAAAAAGCCAAGACATCCTACAAGAAATGGGCAGACAAACACCGACAAGAGGGTCCAACATACCAAGAAGGCGATAGAGTATGGCTCTCTACAAAGAACCTACGGTTCCGTTATCGTAGCATTTTCCATCCACGGTATATAGGTCCATATACCGTCCTGCGCAGAATAAATCCAGTGGCCTATAAACTGAAATTGCCAGGGTCATTGAGAGTCCACCCAGTATTCCACTGCAGCCTGCTGAAACCAGCAAAAGGCAAACACCACAAAGCACCGCCACCCGTGATAGTTGACGGGGAAAAGGAATATGAGGTACGACGCATCCTGGATTCCAAGTACCGCCAAGGATGCCTGTGGTACTTGGTGTCATGGAAGGGTTACACTGCGGAGAACGATTCTTGGGAACCGTGCTCAGGGGTCCATGCCCCCCGTGCGGTGCGATAATTTTATGCCCGGAATCCGACCAAACCTGGCGCTAGGAGGCGCATGGGAGGGGGGCGTACTGTCAGGCCGTGAGGTAACGAGCCGCGCCTACTCCCGACAACGCGTCGGAACTACCTTTCCCGGCTGCCTTTGCGGAAGGGGAGGAGCCACGAGTATAAACTCGCGTACGACGCCGGGAGCGTCGTACGTGATACTGACCAGATTTGCCAAACGGACGCTTGGCAAGGTGATTTCCACGTTCGCGAGGCGAGCGCAACGAGCGAGTTCTGTCGCCCGACCCGGGTTCATTTCGGAACCACCTTCTTGCTACGCTACTCGGCTGAGCGTGAGTGAGATTCCAGGAACCTTGAGCCGAAGTCACGGATCAGCTGCGGACCTTCCTCGGAAGCGGGAGGACTCGTAGCGTCTTACCAGACACCCCCCGGTTTCTCCCTGAGAACACAGGGCTTGGGCAGGACTGTTCCCGGTCGGACTCCGAGAGACCTGGGTCTGCCAACAACCAGAGGGGTAAGACTCTTGACCCCCGGTGCGGAGGTTGAGAGAAGTTGATCTCATTCTTTTCCGAGACATTTGGCCACCGCCTCTAGGCTTCCAGGGAGGAAGTGAAGAGGCTTGTTTCTTTTGTTGTATGGGCTAAAACAGGGACGGAACTTTTGTCGTCTAAATTCCAGAGGCCGTTGTTCGAACTTGTGTACAGGGTCAACGGGGTTTATCAAACTGTGCCAAAAGAGTATCCTGTGTTCCATGTTAGGCACTCTTTCCACCAGCGTCAAAACTTTGTTGCATCCTTTGATTCCCCGGTGAGGGGCCTTTTTGTTTGTTCTGTTTCCTGCGGCTTGATGCTGGCCGAGTTCTTCTATACTTTCTGTGGGGGCAGGAAGGTTCTTCTCATCGGTGTTGAGACGCATCCTACCGTCAGCATTATCAGGAATAGAGAAGACTGATGGTACGAAAAGGTCTTAGCGAGAATGAAATGAGAGTAGTCAGGAAATGAACTGTGGTTGACCTGTGTGCTTCTCTCGTTTCAGGTGTCCCTTCCCCTGCAGCCCCTTCCCTACCCTTTCCCTCGCTTGATTACCTCTATGCTCTGTTCACAATTGTATAGTCAGAGTGTGGGGAAATCAGGAGGTGGACCCATATGAGCATCACCCTGATCCTGAGGAGCGTGGACCCGTCGTGACAAACTCTATTCAATAATTTCACACAAAAGTAGCCTGCATTCTCTGTAAAACAGAGTGGGTATTAGTCAGTGCTTAATTTGTAAATATTCAAGTGCCAGGCAGGGCCAGACTGGGAACCGAAATCAGCCCTGGCAAAGAGCTTGGCATGCCCGGTTTGGGGGAGGAGGGGGGATTGCTAGTGGAAGGAAAGCTTTGTGCTGCTTTTGTTGCTGGAGGATGTTTCGTCCCCGGTAACAAAAACAGCTCCCAGGGGTCCAAAACCGCACCCCACCCTGGTGGCCCACTGGGGAAAGCCCAGTGCCCATGATGGCCAGTCCGGCCCTGGTGCCAGGGCCCTCCTCGCAAAGACACTGCAGCCTGCACCACCCATACCCTTCCAATGGCGTACTAACATAACATCAAACCATCACACTCCGACAAGTGTGACAATTCAGACTATTTCAGGCTACACAAAGCTATATAATGGTATGAGAGGCTAGTATTATTAATTTTCAATGTATATTGACTTCATAAACACAGTTGTTGTGCTCATCTCAAAGTTAAAATGACAGCACCACCATTTCGATGGACTTTCACTAGGCCGGTGCTGGCAATTGAGTGCTGGCAACGAGCACCGGAAACGAGCAGCACAAATTAAGCACTAGTATTAGTTTTCAATAAATAATAAAGTGCCATCTAGTATCCCTTACTTTTAGAGCTGTCCATAAAATGAGTGCCATAGCAATTGGCAAGTCATGCTTCCCATAAAGCCAAAGATAGGATTACTAAAGCATCCTCGACTCCCCTAATTATATTTTTCAAGAAATGCAGGCCTGTTTCCAGAGATAAATTCATCACGTTTCCAAAAAGGCAATACAAGTTCTGCTTAAAATAGAAAAAATACTGCTAAAACTGAAGTTCTGGTTCACACAGCAAGACGCCTGTCACCTCTCGGCTGGACCCAACTAGAATTTTCGATTGCAAACCTTCAATCATGGCATGTGTTAAATCACAGGATTTATTCTTGACAACAAACTCAATATTCAGGCCCACAGAAATAATCTAGCAAGAAATGATAAATGTCAACTGAGTTCACTTTGAGGGATTAAGTATTACAGGCCTGAACTGGAGTGGGGGACTAGGGTGGCCCTCTCCCCAGAGGTCATTATCACACCGTTTACAATTCTAAACTTTTGTGTGACAGTCTAATGCATTCTGGGTTTTGTAGTCTTGTTTTACTTCCATTGAAATAAATAGAAGAGCCCGCTACATTCAATGATTTGAAGGTGAAAAGTTTAAGACCGTAGGAAGAGAATGGGATGAACTGGAGTGAGGTGGTCACATCTAGTAATACAATCTTTAGTAGTTACAACGCTAGACTGTGGTAAATGTCTTCCCAATGTCTTACCCAAAACTCAGCTTACTCTTCTCCATGCTGCCACTCATGTAGTAAAAATGTTAGTTTCTGGGACAAACAAATTGACCATATCTCACAAATCTTCAGGATCCTTTAATGGTTTATTGTTGACGCTACAACAATCTAAAATTAGCATGCATAATTCAAGAAGACATTCACATTGGCGTACCCAACTGACAAAGAAACATACATTTCCTGGGGGTTGCATGCTCCATATAAACTTTAAGAAAAATAGATTCTCTTTCATTGTACTTTTGTTGGAGAGGAGAGTTTAAGATATGGATCTTCCTTTCACCCTCACACATCATTGTCCTGCCCTCAAAACAGAAATGAAGACTCTACCAATTTAATACCATTTCCAATTCTGATAACATACGGTTGCTACTGGTTACTTAGGGCCCATTTTACTTGTGGTTACTTACAGCCCAATTTCGATTGGGCTGAAAACCGGGGGTGGAAATTCCATTAATCACTGCTAGTGTGGGGTTTGCTACTTAATGGGTGTGCAATCTGCACCCAATATTTCGAGTCTCACACCTTGGCTTGCGGAATTACACGCAAACGGTGCTTGATTCCACCAGCTCTGGGGTTCACCAAACTGAACTGTGTGGCCTCCAATGCATTAGCAGAGAATTGTTCTCATGATAGACCCTGCATCTGGGGGTTATCACTCCACTGATCTGCACCAGGGATTACCCTGATTTTTCTGCATTAAAGAAAGAGTCAAATCAAGTGTGAGTCCCGGCAGGGGCTGAGGACACATGCAGAGGCCAGCTCCTGCCTGACCTGTCCTAGCACATGGGGACCTGAGGAATGCTCCCTCTTGACTGCAAATAGACTCCAATGACTACAAACGGACTCCCTGCCCTTAAACGCCCCCGCGCTTCGATACAAAGTGCTCTACACACCCCTATTTACCACCTGAACACAGCAGGTGTGAACAGGACCAGAAAAGGGCCCATTAGTCCACCTAAAACATAGATCTGCATGCTGCGTTGGACCCCGTTAAACCATGTCTACGTATTAGTCACTTTCTTGGTAGAATAATTTATAATTATTCTACCAGACCACTACCTGCCCTTAAAAAATTAAACGAAAAAGTTTCCTTTTTCTTTTTTTTTAAATGCATCCCGTTTTCCTTTAAGGAAAACGGGCTGCATTTAAAAACAAAAAAAACCCAGCTTTTTTTGAAAAGCAGTCCCAGGCATGGAGGTCTGCTGAGCCCAGCAGGCCACCATCTCTATCAGGGTCAGCCATTCCCAATGGGGTCGCAAATTGCAAGTGGCTCATTAATATTCATGATCCCATTGTTAATCGCAATCAGTGTCTATGACACAGTCGTACATAGCATTTTGCAACTCGCGAAATGCTTGGTCGTACATCTGGCCCCATGTTAAAATGCTCTGGTGAGGGGATGGCTTCATTAGCGCAGTATATAACTAAACCAGTTACCTAATACACCCTATTCTTGCAGTTGGTGCTTATGCCGGAAGGATCCTCAGGCCTGCACAGGAGTTAGAGCCTGCTCAATGGCCAGAGAGAATATACATCCAAAGGCTTCTCTTGACCTCATTTTTTCCTGGCATCCAAGTTTCTCCCCAGAGCGGTGCCAGTAATAATCCTCACAGTGTACACTGTATGTCTATGAATGTGTGGTTCAGTGTCTAACCCATTCCCCTCACTCCCCACCACAGCTAAACCTCAGTTTCTCATCCAAGCTACATAGGGATTAAAGGAGGCTTTGGAAGCCGGAGTTTCATCTAAGACAAAGCGATCAGTATCCTGGTCATTAAGCAACACATGGATTTGCGCCTTACAAATTGAAGGTTCAACCACAAGAACTGGCAGACTGTTGCTGGTTGAGAAACGATATCGAGATTACACAAAATTGACAACAACAATAAATAAATAAAATGACCAAATAAAATAATAATAATAATAATAATCCATATTTCTAAAAGCTCGAACAAATCAACCCTTAAGGTTTCAAGGCACTGGGGGCCATTGGGGAGATAAAGTGAGCTATTACCCAGAGTCACATGGTGCTGAGCTGAGCTGTCGCCGGTGCCAGGGATCAACTTGTGAGCCCTGTGCTCTAGAGTCAGTCGCTCTGGCCACTGTGCCACACCTCTCCCTATGCAATATAGGCATACTTAAGGTGAAACTGGAGAGAATAATTTGCAGAAAAGATTTGCCAAGTGAGTAATATACAGTACATACATTCCGCATTGTGTACTGTCTGCCATTTCCTAAGAGAAAATAACACAGAAGAGCTGAATTACAACTTACTCAGTAATGATCCTTGAATCTCACCAGCAGTCTTCTCTGATGCTGCTGGTATTTGCAAAGTTTGAGTACCCCACCGGCCACTATGCTACAAAATCCAGAACTCAATGATTGGGGCCACCATGGTCCCCTTGCTATCCGTTTGCTATCAAGCTATGATTATAGCTTAGCTGTTTGAGACTGGAACTACTTAAAACACGTGCCAGTCCTCTGTACTCTGGATGCCCGTCCCATGTGGCTACTCCTAACAGGAAGGAAGCCAAGGTTCCCTTTGTCCACTGTCTTGGAACAGTACACACACCAGTCCACAAATTGGAAAACACAGATGTCTAATTATACTAACCCATACCTCTTCAAAGTTTTAAGGCTTGAAAATTGAGACTCTAACAGTTTTTCCTTGTGCTTCAAATATTTAGTCTCCGCGGAGCCCATGGACCCTCTCACTGCACACCTCCACTTATGAACACATTATTGCATGCCATCAGTCCCCGTGTGCTGCTACAATGTGGTGTACATGCAAATCTGGGAAGTGATAAAAGCTCTGTATTACCACAGTCTACTTTTGTATGTTTTTCACATGGCTCTGTGCAGCGGCGGCTTCTCCGCTAAGGCGGAGGACATCGCCCCACAGCATTTTGAGCAGTGGATAAAATAAAAATTAAATGATAATAAGACTATGTTATTATTATTTTTATTTTTCTGGTTTGCGGGGTGGGGGGGCTTGGCTGTGTCACAGCCACCAAGGGGAGGAGTGGTGGGCTCTTAAGTGGGCATGACTGCTTGGCCGGCCGTCTTGGCCCAGCCAAACAGTAATGCACACTTTGAATGTTCCCCACCAGGCTGTAATGCACAGCCTGGTGAGGAACATGCACAGGCTCTCACTGCCTGTCAGAGCACCGAACCACGATGCTCAGACGAATCACAAAGCTGCATTGCAGAGTTGTGATGCACAGAAAATAAAACGAAACGCTTAAATATTGTAACAGCTCACCAGCTAAGTTAAGCTTGTTAAATGCAGCAGGGTTTAACATTAACGATACGAAAGGGTGAGGACTCTTGTACCCCAGTTTACTAGCTGGACTACATTTAGCTACACGAGTGGTCATTTGGTAACCTTTTGATATTGAAAACTAAGACCATGTAAGAATCTCCAGGCTCAATAAGTTTTGTAAGTATCTTTAGATGTTTCGATAGAATTCACAATTAAAATACACAGATACTCGGGACTAACTGCCATACATAAATAGACGTCGTATTGGGCATACCACATGCATATCATCACTTGGATTACAGTTCGATCACACCCAGTATAATCACGAGTAGGAAGTAACCGTCATATTAACCATCTCTACATATAGAATGTGATATATCATAATGACCAGAAGTTATGTAGAAATAAGATGAGTATCACTAAATCAATGGTCATACTATTACTACAGAGAGATAAATGTCGATAAAGTTTCAATCAGAACCATCGAATTGTTAAAAGATTACAGGCTTTGATATTCTTTGATAAACTGCATATTAGCTACATTTTGTAAACTTCATGTATGGTGAACAAAGGTTATTTAATTGTTGTTACAGATCATCCCCAGATGAAGGCCACACTAAGGCCGAAATGCATTGGGAATTGAAAATGTTGTGTGTAAAAGAATGAACTGCAGTGAAAATAAACTACAGCGGTTCTATAAGGATTAAAATAAAAACGTATGAATTGAAACATCTGGTTGAAAAATTATTCAAACAAAAGGATTACCTATATAATTTGGAAATCAAACAACCTCCAGTTGGAGGTCATCTCGTAGCCCTGGGGACACACCCCACAGGCAGTGGGGGTGCAGTCTGTTGATTGAACTTCATAAATGGATCATGTTAGAAATGGGATTTCTGGCTGGCTGAGGCTTGCGCCAAAGCCAGGCAGAAACCACCACTCTAGTCAGGGCAAGGAAGTTACACGCCAAAGATAACCCCTGCTCACCCCCTTGGTAGCTTGGCACGAGCAGTCAGGCTTATCTCTGAGGCGATGTGTAAAGCGTTTGCGCGCGCACCCAGCAACAACACCCAAGGCCCACCACAAAGGAAACTCCACACAAGGTATTCTATAAAAATAGCCTTTGTATTATACACAACACATTAGATAAAAACACACACTTTACAATGTGCCAACAGGCACGGGCAGAATTTACAAGGGATTATATATACAGGGGACAGGGCCACCTGGACCACTGTCAGGAATTAGCACTTTGTAGAAATAGCACTTAGAACGTAGGAATAATATTTTAGAACATAGCACATACAATCACTGTAGCACTAAAAATAGAACATATAGCACACAACCAGTAACTACTGGTAACCAGGAAGTACCACCTACGCAACCCTAACCACCTTTAGGAATACCACGCAGGGAACTAGGACCTCACTAGTACCACCTGTACTAGGGGAAAAACAACCACCTAAGTATCACTCTACCTGTAGGGGTCTAAGCACATAAACACAGGATGCATAAAATACATTTAGGGGTGTAAGGAAATAAACACATGATGCATAAAAACATTTCAGGTGCAGGAAAGGAACAATAGCGCCAAAACTCACATTAGCCACTACTGTGGCAGTCCCTGGGCCAACTGGCCTAGTAGGGGCAAGGACGCCCTGCGTCCAAATGTTAGGGCAAGGCTGCGCAAGCTGCGCCAGCCAACACACCGAGGCCACAACCTAAACGTTGCAGCTGCCCACTAAGTGCTGGGCAGCTGTAGGACAAGGAGTGAGGGCACTACTGTGCCTTTGGAGCCCTCTCTGAGCTATGACAATGGGGCTGCCTTGTGGGCCTCAATCAAACAACCACGGCGTTGTTGGAGTCCTGCTCAGGGACTCAAGATCATCAAAGAAATGCCCCCGTCGTCGGAGCCTTTGTGCTCTACACAACTTCTGCCCCCGTGGAGCCTCGTGGGCTCGTGAACCAGGAAATGCCTCCTAGAGCCTGTCAGGGCTCTATTAAAATATTGCCCCCGACGTTGGAGCCTCACGGGCTCTAGAACAAAGTTGGGGGCGACGTTGGAGCGGCCTGCTGCCTTTCGGGGCCGCTCTTACTTGCAACAGAATGCCCCCGTAGTTGGAGTCCCTCTGGACTCTTGGATTAAGCAATCCCAAATTGGAGCGCCTCGCGCTCTAAAGACAATTGCTGCCCAAGTCGTGGGAGCCTCACGGGGCTCGTGAGCAAACAAATGCGGCCCTCGTTGGAGCGCACACGCGCCCTTAGGAACCTCCTCGGTCCCCCACACCGCTGCCCACTGTCAGGCGGGGCAGCGAAAAAGAGAAATGAGCACTGCCCCCGCAGTGCTCTGAACGCGGTACGGGGCGGGCACCGAAGCTGTGCCCCGACACTCCCCCCACCACCTCAACACAGAGCCCCACTCACCGGGACTCCGGCGGCGCTTCCTCCTCGTCTTGGTGACCTGCAGGGTTCCCTCCACACGCGGGAGCCCTGCGCGAGGAGCCGCTGCCGCCGTCCTGCTTTCCCGATCTTCTTCCTCTGTGCAGGAGCACGGGGTAGGCTCCCGTCCGCTTCCTGCTTTTAGGTCAGGCTCCGCCCACGTCCTAGTCAGCGCTGCCTGACTTCCTGTTTGAGCCCGGACCGGGCTGCAGCGGTGATTTTTCCCGTCACAAGAGGGGTAGGCTCCCTCGTTACAGTGGATGTACGGCGGGGTGGGCACCCGCCGTAAAATAAACAAATAAGCGGGGTGGGCACCCGCCAACGAGCACAGCAAGGTCCCTGGCAGGGTGGGCACCTGCCAGGGGATTTCAGGATCTGTATAGACGGGGCAAACGCCGGGTGGGCACCGGTTTGTAGAATTAAAGCGCTCCTAGCGCTAAGGATAAAAAGTAGAAGCGCTCTCAGCGCTAAAGGCCAATAAAAGCTCCCAGACGCTCTGGGGAGAATAAGCCCAAAGTCCAGCAATAAAGTCCTTCAAAAGGCAGGGGGGCAAGGCTGGACCCAGAGCCAGCTCACTGGGCCTCCAGGCAGGGAGGTAATCCAAGTGGCGGTCCTCTGGTCCAGCAGCAGCAGCAGCCCCCCTCAGGTAAGATCCTGGCAGAGAACAGTTTCTGTGGGGACACAGCCCCATTTTTATACAGGCAAACCCTTTGTTCTGGGTTCAGGGTGAGGGGGAAAACCAGTCGCAGCTGGTTGGGGAGCACCCTTGATGTGCTCAGCCCCTCACTCTATTCACTGGAAGGGCTAGGGTCGTCAGTCGCACCACAGGGGGCGGGGCCAGCATTGTGTTTGGAAAACCCTGTCCTATTCAGGACCCAGGTGGACTCCTCCCACCCATCTAGCTGCTGATCTCCCCATTCACCACTGGGTGACTCATCCTGACACTGGGGAATCCCTAGCCCGTCACATGACACGACCAGCCAATCACGCGACAGACACACTGCACACCGAAGTGCCCACTTCTAGAAGTGGCACTTCCACACTAGGTACATGCACGCCGCACACATCATCGCGCAGCATTCACTCCCACGAGTCCGCACATACCAAACTCGGGCCTGCACACCCCACGCATCAGGAACTACTAGGGACACATACATTCCCCATGCATTCCTATGGGAGGGCAGGCCTATCTCACCTCATGCACTCAGAGCACGCACGCACTTTACCCTGGGACACAGGGAAAGTGCGCAGAAAACCAAACAAATCACCACACCAAGTCACCAGTAAAAATCAAAAAAGTTCAGGGGTGAACCTGCCAGAAGGGCCAAGTCCAACACAACCCCCTTCCCGCCAAAACGCAGGGCAGCCCAATCACCACCGTGATGGACTTCCCTGCTTGGGGCGATAGAACACGGACGCGGGCCCGCAACTGCAGGGACACCCTCCGGTTCTACGCCACGGCAAACTCATGGAATTCTTTCTAACACCACTGTCTGGACCAACTGGGCTACCCCACTGGTACTCCCAAGTTGTCCGCGGCCAAGACCAGGCCCTAGGCCACCCAGGTGCCACTGGTCTTTGCCTAACCACAGAGTGGGGGGTAGTAACCCCTGGCACATAGCGGCCATTCTCCACTCTTCCTCTCTGAAAGACAGGACTAGACTGCCACTGGTTCTCCAGCCTAGGGTCTACACCCTCAGGCGGACCAGGAGTCTCAGGGAAGGCTCTCCTCCCCCTACCTCTTCTCCTAGGGTTCCTCCTCCTCTGGCGAGGGGTACACCTAGAACGCCATTCCAACCCAGGGTTTAACCCCTCAGGTTGTACCGGGGGCAGAGGTGGGCTCTCCCACCCTCTGCACCCCCTTCCAGAACCCTGCTCCCTACCAACTGGGGCGGTACCTCTGGAAGAAGAACTGGTCGGGACGCTGATTACAGACGTCCCACCCTTCAGGTCAGGCTGATCCTGAACCTGGCCTTCCAACCTCCGGCCTAGAACCTTTGGTGGAATAATTGCCTGGCACTCCAGGACTTCTGGGGATCTCCACTCCATCCCCCTGAGGCTATCAAATGACACGTATGTCGAGCGACTGTCTGTCTGGCGCTGATCTCCCGTCCCCTGTCCACCTGACAGTGCGCGGAGATCCCCCAGAACAGAAGTGGTGTCACCCTGGTCACTACACGGGAACCTAGCCCAACTGGGAAGTCCCTGACCCACCGGCTCTTCCACTGGGGAACTCATCCCCCAATCACTCACGCTGGACTCCTGTACCCTCCCTACCGGAGCGGTACTGCCAGACTCCAGAACCACAGGAGCCCTGGTTACAGGTGCCCCAGGTCCTCCACTCACTAAGAGATCTTCCTCAAGTGGACTAACAGGACAGCCTAGGTCCCCAACTTGGTGTTCCCTCATGAAACCATCCAAGTCCTGAGGCAGGGTTTCGGGCGTCTGGGGACCCTCGGTCACCCCCTCACTCCTGCTCCACTGAGCCAGGCAGTGAGCCCCTACACCCTCCTCGCTATCCTGGGACCTAGCTGGGCTACACTGAGCCTCCTCCACCACGCTGGGCTGGAGGATCTCTGACCCACTATTGTTGGAATCACTCACTAATGACACTAGAGAACCTCTGGCCCTTTCCCAGCGGTCTGCTTCCTCTGCAAGTTCAAATGGACAAAAAGAGTTATACCTCAACAGGTGTTGGCGCAACCCTGGAGAACAACTACTGAGCATCTGCTCCTTGATAATCATATTTAGTACTCCATCCAAATCCTGCTCCGGGTTAAACACCAACCAGTCCACCAGTGCATCATGACATTCCTCCACAGCCTCCTCCCAAGACTGGTGAGACAGCTTCTTACTGCCCCTGAACTTCAACCTACATTCCTCCTCTCGGGAACAAGGTACCACACTCGGGGGACTGGGACTCTCTGTACTGCACTTTATATCGCTGCCCCCCCTGGACTCCACCCTCACTGGGGAATCCAGAAAACTACCACTATACTCAGGGGACAAGGAAAGGGATGAGGCGCTATCTCCTACGCTGGACCCAGCAAGGGACTCCCTACCTACGGGGTCCTCACTCTCTACTGGAGTCCAGGTACTGTCATCTTCTTCTAAATCTTCAGGGCTCCCCACGGACCCACCACCCTCCAGGTGTGAGGCCCGGGCCCTTTCTTCCTCACTGCGCTCACGTTCCCATTCATCTGCTTGCCATCCAATCATGTAGTTCCTCAATTCGTACACAGTGTCTGACTCGCTCACCCCTATGTTTCTCTCTCTACAGAACCTTTCCAACTCCTGCATACCGTAATAAACTAGATCACTGAGATCAAAAGCAGGCTCCATTCTGGCAGACGTTCTAGAGAAAAGATCACACAGGGAACCTAGGGGTCTGAGCTTAACAGGAGTACACACTTCACAAAAAGATTCAGCAAGCTCTCTAACCCAGAGAACTCACACTCACTTGCCTAGTGCCACACACCATTCATCCACACACACAACCCTCCCCTCGGACTGGTAAGGCAGTTTCTACCACCCCTGATTCCTCAACCTGACCACCATGTGACACAGGTACCAACTCTGGGCGCAGGGCGGGGGACAAATGTACTGGACACTATTACGCTGCCACCACTGGATCCCACCCTCTGGTGAATCCAGAAACACAATGCACTAAGGGGGATGATCTACCCTCCCGAGCTAGGGACACCTAACTCACAGTGCACAAAAACACATTTCCAAGGAAATGACAATTAAAAACAATCTTAGAACAATAATCCCTATACCATGTGATTTATCTAAATGCAGAGTTTTGTAGTGCGGCCAGTTGCCGCTGCGGTACAGCGCAAACGCAAGTCCAAATCCCACCGCTGATCACCAATGTTAGAAATGGGATTTCTGGCTGGCTGAGGCTTGCGCCAAAGCCAGGCAGAAACCACCACTCTAGTCAGGGCAAGGAAGTTACACGCCAAAGATAACCCCTGCTCACCCCCTTGGTAGCTTGGCACGAGCAGTCAGGCTTATCTCTGAGGCGATGTGTAAAGCGTTTGCGCGCGCACCCAGCAACAACACCCAAGGCCCACCACAAAGGAAACTCCACACAAGGTATTCTATAAAAATAGCCTTTGTATTATACACAACACATTAGATAAAAACACACACTTTACAATGTGCCAACAGGCACGGGCAGAATTTACAAGGGATTATATATACAGGGGACAGGGCCACCTGGACCACTGTCAGGAATTAGCACTTTGTAGAAATAGCACTTAGAACGTAGGAATAATATTTTAGAACATAGCACATACAATCACTGTAGCACTAAAAATAGAACATATAGCACACAACCAGTAACTACTGGTAACCAGGAAGTACCACCTACGCAACCCTAACCACCTTTAGGAATACCACGCAGGGAACTAGGACCTCACTAGTACCACCTGTACTAGGGGAAAAACAACCACCTAAGTATCACTCTACCTGTAGGGGTCTAAGCACATAAACACAGGATGCATAAAATACATTTAGGGGTGTAAGGAAATAAACACATGATGCATAAAAACATTTCAGGTGCAGGAAAGGAACAATAGCGCCAAAACTCACATTAGCCACTACTGTGGCAGTCCCTGGGCCAACTGGCCTAGTAGGGGCAAGGACGCCCTGCGTCCAAATGTTAGGGCAAGGCTGCGCAAGCTGCGCCAGCCAACACACCGAGGCCACAACCTAAACGTTGCAGCTGCCCACTAAGTGCTGGGCAGCTGTAGGACAAGGAGTGAGGGCACTACTGTGCCTTTGGAGCCCTCTCTGAGCTATGACAATGGGGCTGCCTTGTGGGCCTCAATCAAACAACCACGGCGTTGTTGGAGTCCTGCTCAGGGACTCAAGATCATCAAAGAAATGCCCCCGTCGTCGGAGCCTTTGTGCTCTACACAACTTCTGCCCCCGTGGAGCCTCGTGGGCTCGTGAACCAGGAAATGCCTCCTAGAGCCTGTCAGGGCTCTATTAAAATATTGCCCCCGACGTTGGAGCCTCACGGGCTCTAGAACAAAGTTGGGGGCGACGTTGGAGCGGCCTGCTGCCTTTCGGGGCCGCTCTTACTTGCAACAGAATGCCCCCGTAGTTGGAGTCCCTCTGGACTCTTGGATTAAGCAATCCCAAATTGGAGCGCCTCGCGCTCTAAAGACAATTGCTGCCCAAGTCGTGGGAGCCTCACGGGGCTCGTGAGCAAACAAATGCGGCCCTCGTTGGAGCGCACACGCGCCCTTAGGAACCTCCTCGGTCCCCCACACCGCTGCCCACTGTCAGGCGGGGCAGCGAAAAAGAGAAATGAGCACTGCCCCCGCAGTGCTCTGAACGCGGTACGGGGCGGGCACCGAAGCTGTGCCCCGACACTCCCCCCACCACCTCAACACAGAGCCCCACTCACCGGGACTCCGGCGGCGCTTCCTCCTCGTCTTGGTGACCTGCAGGGTTCCCTCCACACGCGGGAGCCCTGCGCGAGGAGCCGCTGCCGCCGTCCTGCTTTCCCGATCTTCTTCCTCTGTGCAGGAGCACGGGGTAGGCTCCCGTCCGCTTCCTGCTTTTAGGTCAGGCTCCGCCCACGTCCTAGTCAGCGCTGCCTGACTTCCTGTTTGAGCCCGGACCGGGCTGCAGCGGTGATTTTTCCCGTCACAAGAGGGGTAGGCTCCCTCGTTACAGTGGATGTACGGCGGGGTGGGCACCCGCCGTAAAATAAACAAATAAGCGGGGTGGGCACCCGCCAACGAGCACAGCAAGGTCCCTGGCAGGGTGGGCACCTGCCAGGGGATTTCAGGATCTGTATAGACGGGGCAAACGCCGGGTGGGCACCGGTTTGTAGAATTAAAGCGCTCCTAGCGCTAAGGATAAAAAGTAGAAGCGCTCTCAGCGCTAAAGGCCAATAAAAGCTCCCAGACGCTCTGGGGAGAATAAGCCCAAAGTCCAGCAATAAAGTCCTTCAAAAGGCAGGGGGGCAAGGCTGGACCCAGAGCCAGCTCACTGGGCCTCCAGGCAGGGAGGTAATCCAAGTGGCGGTCCTCTGGTCCAGCAGCAGCAGCAGCCCCCCTCAGGTAAGATCCTGGCAGAGAACAGTTTCTGTGGGGACACAGCCCCATTTTTATACAGGCAAACCCTTTGTTCTGGGTTCAGGGTGAGGGGGAAAACCAGTCGCAGCTGGTTGGGGAGCACCCTTGATGTGCTCAGCCCCTCACTCTATTCACTGGAAGGGCTAGGGTCGTCAGTCGCACCACAGGGGGCGGGGCCAGCATTGTGTTTGGAAAACCCTGTCCTATTCAGGACCCAGGTGGACTCCTCCCACCCATCTAGCTGCTGATCTCCCCATTCACCACTGGGTGACTCATCCTGACACTGGGGAATCCCTAGCCCGTCACATGACACGACCAGCCAATCACGCGACAGACACACTGCACACCGAAGTGCCCACTTCTAGAAGTGGCACTTCCACACTAGGTACATGCACGCCGCACACATCATCGCGCAGCATTCACTCCCACGAGTCCGCACATACCAAACTCGGGCCTGCACACCCCACGCATCAGGAACTACTAGGGACACATACATTCCCCATGCATTCCTATGGGAGGGCAGGCCTATCTCACCTCATGCACTCAGAGCACGCACGCACTTTACCCTGGGACACAGGGAAAGTGCGCAGAAAACCAAACAAATCACCACACCAAGTCACCAGTAAAAATCAAAAAAGTTCAGGGGTGAACCTGCCAGAAGGGCCAAGTCCAACAGATCACATCAAGAACTGGCAGAGAACCAGTATATTCCCAGAACGGCTGAATTCAAGATGGCACCAATCGGTATTTCTAGTTCTTTGCGCTGAATTGTGCCCTCGGGGCAGCACTTTCTGCAATTCAGATCATTCTGCTTTTTAACCTTTCCTGAAAATACTGGGGGAATTCATAATTTTTGCCAAAACATTCCAGGACTGGAGTTAGTTTTATAAATAAACATGTCGAAAATCTGAGTAAACCTGGCCTTTCCCCAAATATTATAGAATGTATAGTTAATCACCTCCCGGTGTCCGCCATGCCCACGTGTGCCCACTGTCACATAACAGATATGGCACAGTGCAAAATGTTACACTAAGGAAAAGGCTCTCTTCCTAAATTGCCTTTAAAGCTTCTTTTCTGTTATTACAGCCAGGGCAGAGGCATTCTTAAAGGTGCTTAGTACTGGTGGGAGTTTAATATATTTTTGAGATGCCAGTCAGGCAATATCTAGGATTTGATGTGATACTCACAATTGGGCACAGTGCAAAATGTTACACTATGGAAAAGGCTCTCCTCCTATATTGCCTTTAAAGCTTCTCTTCTGTTATTACAGCCAGGGCAGAGGCATTCTTAAAGGTGCTTAGTACTGGTGGGAGTTTAATATATTTTTGAGATGCCAGTCAGGCAATATCTAGGACTTGATGTTATACTCACAATTGGGCACAGAAAAACATGCTTATTGTTTCTTTTTTTGGAGACGTCTCAGCAAGCTGTGGCAAATTTTGTTTGAAACTGATTGCAACTGTCTGGTCACATACTCCAATCCCAGCAAGACCGACTCAGCCTTTTGTTTTTCTGGGGTCGATAAAATGAGTACCATTAACTTGGGCAATAATGCCATCTGTTATCAGCGCTTCGGCAGTTTGCTGAGTTAATGCAAAACAATCCTTCAAATGAACCCTGAAGCACAAGATGTTTTCCACAAATCTTTTCTTGCAGAAATTTGAAATGATATATATGGTAATACCAGTCCCATAAGGAAGTGGGGCATTGATCCGCTGGAAAGAACATGTCCCCCTGCAGAAATATGACAGCTGGGCAATATGGACTGCAAATAGCGTGGTTACCAGAGCAAAAAAAGAGTTTTCATTTTCAAGAAAACGCGACGAGCGATCTTGCTTAGATATCTTTCATAAACTAAGGAATAAGTTAAAAAGAAGAAGAAGATAAAAGGCTGGCATTTTAGCGTGTCTAAAGCGTGATGCACAGTCAGGCCTGCATGTTTTTTTTTTCTTTTTTGCATGAGTGCTTACACATTTACCGAGGGAAGGGAGCCAGCGCTTTATGGAGTTCTGCAGGGCAAGCTTCTCTCACATTTAGAGAAAATGTACAGCTAGGGTAACTGTAGTGCGAGCTTCTTTGACTCACACCGAATACGTACAGGTCGAGCAACAACAGTGCAAGCTTCCCTCACACGTACAGTGGCAGCGTGACCTTCTCTGGCACATAAAGGGCACAAACTGCATTGGCTGTGTAAGCTTCTATCACAAGAACAGAACAGGCTCTGCACAAGGAGCGCTTGAGTGAGGTTTACTGACAAAGGCACATTACAAGCTGCAGGGGCAGCTGCAGTGCAAGCTTCCCTCACACTACAGTGGCAGTGTAACCTTCAGGGGCACATGAAGGATACAAAGTGCAATGGCTGTGCTAGCTTCTATCACAAGAACAGAGCAGGCTCTGCACAAGGAGCGCTTGAGTGAGGTTTACTCACAAAGGCATATTACAAGCTGCAGGTGCAGCAGCAATGCAAGCTTCCCTCGCATGTCCAGTGGCAGCATGAATTTCTCAGACAAAAAGGGGCACTAGCTGTATTTGCTGTGCAGGCTTTAATCACAAGTAAAGAATAGGTTCTGCACAAGCAGCGCTTGAGTGAGGTTTACTCACAGAGACACATTACAAACTGAAGGGCCAGCAGCAGTAGTGCAAGCCTCCCTCACACGTACAGTGGCAGCGTGACCTTCCTGGCACATAAAGGATACAACAGCATTGGCTATGCAAGCTTCTATCACAAGTACAGAAAAGCTTCTGAACGGGCATCACTTGAGTGAGGTTTACTCACAAAGGCTCATTATAAGCTGCAGGTGCAGCAGCAATGCTAGCTTCCCTTGCATGTCCAGTGGTAGCATGAATTTCTCTGACAAAAAGGGGCACTAGCTGTATTTGCTGTGCAGGCTTTAATCACAAGTACAGAATAGGTTCTGCACAAGCAGCGCTTGAGTGAGGTTTACTCACAGAGACACATTACAAATTGAAGGGCCAGCAGCAGTAGTGCAAGCTTCCCTCACACGTACAGTGGCAGCTTGACCTCCCTGGCACATAAAGGGCACAAACAGCATTGGCTGTGCAAGCTTTGATCACATGTACAGAACAGGTTCTGCACGGGCAGCAATTGAGTAAGGTTTACTCACAAAGGCACATTACAAGCTGCCAGGGCAGCAGCAGGGCAAGCTTCCCTCACATGTACAGTGGCAGTGTGACCTTCTCTGGCACATAAAGTACACATACAGCATTGACTGTGCAAGCTTCAATCACGAGTACAGAACAGGTTCTGCACGGGCAGCACTTGAGTGAGGTTTACTCACAAACGCAGATTACAAGCTGCAGGGGCAGTAGCAGTGCAAGCTTCCCTCATATGTACAGTGGCAGTGTGAACTTCTCTGGCACTTAAGGACACAAGCAACATTGGCTGTGCATCCTACAATCACAAGTACAGAACAGGTTCTGCACAGGCAGCACTTGAGTGAGGTTTAATGACAAAGGCACATTACAAGCTGCAGGGGCAGCAACAATGCAAGCTTCCATCACATGTACAGTGGCAGCGTAAACTTCTCTGGCACATGAAGGCCACAAACTGCATTGGCTGTGCAAGCTTCAATCACAAGAACAGAACAGGCTCTGCAAGGACAGCACTTGAGTGAGGTTTACTCACAGAGGCACATTACACGCTGCAGGGGCAGCTGCAGTGCAAGCTTCCCTTCCATGTTGAACATTGTCAGTGGTACATGAACCCTCGATGAGACATCCAGTATAACACTGGCAGCAGCAATTCACGCATCCATCAAACATACACAATTGCACAGCATGGGAAGTGTCTCTGCAGTATGCCATCACCCATACAGAAGGCAGCACTTAGCTGCAGCGACAGTGCAAGCGTCCCTCACACATGCAGACCAAGGAGACAGTGCATGGGCGGTGGTTGTTCAATCTTCCCTAATTTTCTCTCACACATATAGAGCATGCACACCTTGTATAGCAGTACAGCAACCTTACGTGAGAAACTCAGTACAAGCAAAACACTGGCAAAAGCTTTCATCACATATACAGAATGTGCTCAGAATGGGAATGACACTGCATTATTCCATCACTCACATAGAAGCCAAACCTCATTTGCAGTGGCAGGACAAGCATCCTGCCTCTGTTATGCACAATCCAGATTGCTCCTTACATGTAGCAATCTGAGTATACTCTGAGTATTTGACGAGTGATGCGATCATCGGTGATCTGCACTGGAGCTGCTGAAAGACTCATTAGTCGCTGCCTCTACCCCCAACCTCCCTTAACTAATGTCACCTGGACTCTACATCTTATGGATTTCCCCCTGGGACCCATTTTTCAAACAATCTCATATTAGATGCTGACATGACTCTGCATGGTGTTTGTTTATTGGCATTGGCCCGGAAATCTACATGGCCCCACCTGGGTTCTGGTCCCGCTTGCTCTAACTTTTGGGCCTCCATAAGGCACTTTTCTTCGTCTGCCGGTCTACCAGAACTGATCTGCTTCCCCGCCCCCTGTTCTTTTTCTCTCCCCTCCCTTCCCTCTTTCCTCTACTGGGGTCCTGATCCCCTATGTTTGATTAGGCAACTGTAACTAATGTAACCATGCAAATCTGTTATCTTTGTTATTCCCTACTGCGGAAATCTGAGCAACATGGCTGATGCCCTGTGGAGCTGCTAGACAGCTATAGAAGAGATTGGCCCTAGTTCACCCCCTCGACCATCACCTACCCAGACGGACATTAGGCATAGTTCTCCTCTTCTCCCCTTTTTGTCTCCCTCCGCCCCCTCCCTCCAACAAACTACTGTTAACTTTGTTCTTTTTCCTGTGTTCTAACTATTCTCTTGTAACGGGTGTCATTTGTAACTTGTAACGCAACGATCCTTGTGTAAAGCGCTCTGATACCTCCGGGTCTACCCAGCACTATATAAAACTCTTCAAATAAATAATAAATAAGGATCCCTCCCGTATACTCACCATGGAGAGAAAATGTGCACTATGGCAATGCAAGCTTTCTTCACTCATACCCAAAGAGTACAGCATTCATCTGCTTTGAGGGGTTCACTCACACATACATAGCATGGACAGAACATGGCAGCGGTTTTAAAGGCTTGCTTTAAACATACACATAACTAACAGCACCAACAATCAGACCTCTCCTCACGTGTATACAACAAGCACTGGAAAGACAATGGCATTGCGAGGGTCCTCAAACATACAGAAAACATAGAGAATGGCAGAAGTAATGTCATCATCACTCACACATAATGAGCAGGGGAAATGCAAGTTTCTGTCAAACATGGTATACATTGCATTAGTACACAATATAAAGAACAGAGAATAACTCTCTTAGAAAAGTATATTTAAATTAAATTTCAGCCTTCCGTGGTCTTTATAGAAACTTTTATATTCTTCTTCCATTCATCCAGAAGGATGCAATGACAATTTCTTATCAAAATTCTCACATTTTTTTCTGCAGTTTTTTGTTTTCTTTATTGAAGTGTCTCACAATGATTGAGTCAGCCAAGCCAATATATTTCGACCATTACTAGGACTTCATCGGGGGTAACATTCCAGAAGTGTATCCGTAGAAACTAATGATCCATACAAGATTTTTCTTAAACGTCACTGTCCTGTATCATACTTATATCTACATCGACGAAGTATTAGAACATGGCATCCGCTATGTTAAACCACTATCATGCTGGCACATTTCAGCTAACTAGATGTGGGTATTCCATCAATCAAGATGACTAAAAGGTTGACAAGCAACCCAGTGCTACTCCCATCTGCCCTGCCTCACCTGTAGAAAGGAATGTCTACATTTGTTCATTCGGGTCACTTGAAGACCATGTGAGCATGAGGATATTCATAGACAAACTATTCCAGAAAATAGTGCCAACTCCATCATAACAGGACAACCTCATGTTCAGAATCCATGAAGAACCTGATAAGTGATTTGGGAATGTCATGAAAGGTCTAATGTACAGTCCCTAAACAGATCCATCACAGCACAACAGGGAGGAGGTATTAAGTCCACGTCATACATGCTCATAAAAGACACACAATTTGTAAGATGTGCCATTCTAGAGACATTATCAGTATGTGGCTCCACACCAAATGGATCTTATTAAGTGTATCCGTGGTAAAAATGGTCCAGCAAACCAACTGCCTGGTCTATCATTCCTTTTGGTACTGGAACTCTACAATACATGCAGTACATTTTCCTTCAGCGTGTAATACGGCCCCAGGTATCCACTAGAGTTGAAAACAGTTCCAGGAGAACCATTCTCCAAGTTAGACTCCCTCTAAGGTTAGAGAAACATTTTAAGTGAGAAACACCTGGGCCTGATGGCTCCTTCACATGGTGCAATAAACATTGGGCTCTATGAGGCTATTAACTACTCAGCAGTTTATCAATGTTTGTCAGGGAAGACCGATGTCCAGTGCAGTTAGACTTATTGTTTATGAGAATGGTTGCATTGAGAAGAGGGGTTTGTTGGCTGTTGTATTTCTCTGTGCCGCCTACAGCAAACATTGCCACAATGCAGTAGAAGATTATGGAGATTAACCCAGAGAAGCTGACCAAGACCCCGAGATGGCTGTGTGTGGCTCCTGGGTGGCACAAGCTGGAATTCTCGGATGAGTCTCTCGAATTTGTCCCAAGCCCATTGTGGCATTACTTCTCCTCTTTTCCCTCACCTCTCAACATGGAAGCTTTTGAGAAAAGCAAGCTGCAGAACAGAGCAGGAATGAAAACTACCCTGAAGTGTATTTTATGAATCAAACACTTTCCAACTTGGGTGGTACCACTGGTTTAATTCATGCAGTTGTTAACAACCAAGACAAATTATGCTGTGATAAAGGGTCTGGTCTTTCTTACTGACACTGTCAGATTTCACTCCAGAGGAAAAGGCACAGAATCAGGAGCTGAATAAGGCTTTTCGAGCAGCCCATGATGGAATTGTAGAAGAAAGTCAATGCCAGGTTGATGATAAAGTGAATTATCATTTCATGTTGTTCACCTGTGTGGATGAAAACCTCCTTGAATTAGATGGACGAATGCCATTTCCTATACACCGTGATGCCACTTATGACAAAGCACTGCTAAAGGATTCGGCTATGACCTGCAGACAGTTCACAGCTTGTGAGCAAGGGGAACTCTGGTTGTCTGCTGTGGCTCTCAGCAAGTCAATATGAAACAGCAGCAGCTCCTCTTTATGTTGGAAATTACACAAACTTGGAAAATAGTGTTGCTGTTGAGTGTTTGGTGAAGGGTGTCACCAGTGAACTGCCTCTGTGCTTCCTTCAACAGCTGGTCCAACATTGCTCTGTATTGCTGTGTTGCATGGTTACATGTTGCTATTCTTTCATCTATGAAAGTTACAAATTAAATTGTTGCTCATGTGATCCCAAAAAAGAGGCCACCTGCACCTTCCTCCATAACATGGAAACACACCATGACACTAATGGATAGGAGCATATTCCTACATTCAGATCCAGCTCCCTTCATCTGTTGAGTCCCTGCTGGTTCATGCTTAGCTATGTTCCTATTTAATTTTCATCTATGGCCGCTGGCTGGTATCGATTCAACTGGAGTTTCCTTTTATACACAAGCAAATTACAATCAGAGTTTCGGAAGGTAGAACACAAGCAACGTTGAATTATCTTTACACTTGCTAATTAATTGTTTTAAATTACTTATAAAGTGCACTGCCACCTAACAGGTATCTTGGCGCTGTATTACTCATCAATAAGACACGGGGTGCCGTACAGTCTGCCGGTGATCTGCAATAATCAGGCTAGTATCAAGTCTTAAGTCACTCTTTAATTTTTGGGGAAAATGCCATGCTTTAAGCCCTTTCCTAAAGTGAATTAAATCGACAGACAGTCTCAGGGTGGTTGGGAGTTTGTTCCATAGTCGAGCTGCTTCAATCATGAATGACGGATTAATGGCAATCGCGTCAAGCTTAATCTGTCAGAAATAGAGGTCATGATGTTGGCAGTAGACATCCACTGCTGGAGTGATGGTGTTTGTCAAGAGCTAAAACCCACAATGACTTATACGATAGGATAGAGGATGTGGCTTAATGGCTAGAGCGGTCGACCTCGACGCTAGGGAACCGAGTCCGAGTCTCAGCGAGGATGCTCAGCATCCGTCTTTCTGGGAAATTCACTTAATCTCCCCATGCCTAACAAAAAGAAAGTTCCCATCTGTATTGGCACTGGTGCGCATGTAAAGTGCTCTGATACCTTCAGGTCGATTTAGCGCTGTATAAAACTCCAATAAAAAAAAATGTACTGTGTTTTATTGTCAACCACTGAGTACAGTGATGACTGCCCTTTTCCACCAAATAATATTTTTTTTTTAAAGAATATAAGACTTCTCTCTTATTGAGGGTTCAGAATCTCTAGAAGGTACATTGCTGTTCCCAGGAGCATACAACTATATCAGTGTGGAGCCAGAATTAGACATAGAGTAGGATCCTACTTCCAAAGTGGAAAACTTACTTGTACAAGACATGGACTTGGCATCGGTCTCAGCCCGGTAGAAGCCCCTCTCGCACACGCATGCCTCCGAGCTGTGTACATGGGAGTAGCTGTGTGGCGGGCACTTGCTGCAGCTAACATTGGTGGCTGTGGACTTGTAGAACCCAGGTCGGCAAGCTAGGGAGAGAAACGAGAACAGCTAATGAACTGGTTTAATCATACAATTACGACACAACTAACAATGCAAGCAAGCTAGCAATTTTCTGTCAAAACATTGGTTTTAAACGTAAAAATGACCGAAGGTACTAATGGACAACACATTTTATGCATAATATTTTGTCAGAAATGTATAATTTTTCCCCCAGAATATAAGAGTTATATTTTGTGAGGTGGGGGAGTGGTGGTGGCTTTTCAATGCTGAGGAGATATAACTGAATATGTCAAGAAATCAACCTCATTTCCCATACTAGCCCTCCCTCCTTATTACACTCTAACAAGTATGTTGAAGGCTGAAAGTCCAGCCCCTTATTTAAGACATCAGTGAAGGATTCCCAGAAACTAAAACAATAGGTCACATGTCCAATCACATGGGGGTGTGGATAGCGGGAAGAGAACAATGATGAGAATTCACAACCACCTCAGGTAAACATGGGCAGTGGAGAAAGAACCACTCACAAAATAAATAAAGATAGAAAATTTCTAGGTTCCAATATTACTACGAGAATCTGTAAATTCTGACATATGCAGAAACTGGTCACCACAAATATTGGATTTATGAGCTGAGGATATAATCGCACACACTGTCCATCCCATAGAGTCTCTTTTTATTGTCTGGGCAAGTGTTTACTTAGGGCACCATTGCGATAACTGGCGGACTCTGTCTGCTCGCCACCATAACGGTAAATGGGACCGACCGCCAGAGGTGTGGCGGTCCCACGAGGCAAATTAGGATGCGCCCCCCACACTAGCGGACGCATTCTTGCCTTTAACATTGCGGCGGGCGGTGCTGTAAACAGCACCCGCCGCAATGTTAAAGGTGCATGTCGTGCATTGCCATGCACAACGTGACAGGCACCGCGATGCCTGCCACCTTGTGCATGGCAATGAAGGGGGGTACCACAGGTACCCCCCGTGCAGCCACCCACCCCCCACGCCCCCGGGCCCCCCAACGGGCCCCCGAAGTCAATCTCTGCATGCCTTTCCATGGCACAGTCTCCGCCATGGAAATGCATGCCCACCGCACACATCATAATATGGATGGCGGTGCCTGCAAAGCACCGCCACCATAATGTGGGCCTTTTCCGCCCGGCAGGCAATCGTGACGATTTCCTGCCGGCGGAAAAGCTGCTGACGGTCTTTCTGTCCGCCGTGTTACCCCCCCGCTATGGTAATATGGCAGGGGGTAATTGGCGGTCGTGTGGGGAGTTATGGCCATCATGATAGGCCCCTTAGTTTGTAGTAATTAAAGATGAACAATTAAAAATATTGTTTCAGATATTTTTGAAACAAATATTTTAACAAGATATGCTGCCCAGGCTTTTAGCAGCGTTTTAGTATTTTAAGTCTCCTAGAATTATTCACTCAGCTCACTGAAAGTTCACTTCTGACTAATCAGCCTCTGGTACAATTCTTGGAAAACAAACCAGCAAGTTCTTTCAGAAAATGTTTATTTATTGCTCAGCCATTTTTAGAGACTCGGTTCTGCCGCTTGTTCTGACTGATCTTTAATTTCTCTCGGTATTATTACTAGAATATATTGTTTATTTGTGAAAGACACTCTTCTTGAATACAGTAAATGCCGGGTTCATATAGTAGAACACTGCAGCTCATTCAGTAGGTAAATAAAATCCTCACAAAAAAAGCATGCATGTATATCATACATACATAAAGGGGCTTTGGATCAGCCCTCCTCGTCTATTGGTCTTGCAATGAGACTGATAGCATTTACCCGATCACATGTGTACATTCACCTAAAAATAAGTGCACTTCAAAGCCAGGATTGTTGGACTAGTTCTTTACTTTGCTAGTGCCTTTTCTTTCTATTCTTTAGCCTTTTTTCACCTTTTAGTCGACCTTGAGTGTTTATAGTATGTTTCCAAGTTACAGCACATTAAAGTGAACAGTACTTTTTCTTTGTGCCAATTAGAATCATATTTTCTATTGAAACTAACAAGGGTTTCCATACCTGTTCTAAGTACCAGCCTAATAGGAAGCACTTATGCTGTTGTATTAAAATTATACCTTGGTTCATTTAAAAAAAATGTTTATTGCAAGCAACATGGCCACTATTTATAGACAGCAAAAAAGTTTTATTTTTTCTTCTCTTTGTGGCATTTGCTTACAATAACAAATATAAAAAATTAACCATCACACAGCCTTGTCAACACAAAACGGACAGCTACTTCAGGCTTTTAAACCCATAAAATAAGGTGTCAACTACACCTGTAAAACTAAAACATTGTGCTCGTCATACTATGAATAATATTTTTTTTCACTAGTAGGACATGTGTAAAAATAGATTTTATGGGAAATAATGTTTTCCATCATTCCTCCTTTATTGCATATTTTACAGAACTTCCGTTCTGTCCATATTACAGACAACACTCAAATTCTCTTAAAGTGATAACAGGCAATTTTTTTTATTTTTTTTTAAGAACTGTCAATCTTTTCCTCGTAGAATCACATTAGTTCGGAGACTGAAAATGTGTTTGCATCAATAATGTTATTCTACATAAAAAGGCTTTTAATGAAACAGTTAAAAAAAATGGACAAAGGAAACACATTGTTTTCTGTCTATATTTATTTTTAAAAGCCGAAAAGTACTGAAAAGTGTGCTTTTAGTGAAAGGCTCTCCATGCTGTCTTTCATGAATTGCAGGCAACAGCTGAGAAAATAGACAGCATGGGGGATTACAAAATAGGATCAGCTTTTCTTAAATACAGGCATATGTTAACATATATTTGTAGTTTAACACTAATAAGTACCTGGGGGTGTAGTGGTTTGTTGTATAGTTTTTAGTGGCTGTTTAATGTGCTAAAATGCGACAGGCGGCCATGCATGAGTGTACGTCTAAGAGTTAAATAAATATGGAAATATACCATTTATTGGGAACACATGACAAATATGGATAAATACCAAAAAATAAAAATGGATGAATACAGACGGAAATGTAAAACCGGGAGCCCTACTTCTATTTAATAAGTTTGACAAAAGAAATAGATGCTGTGACGAAGTTCATGTTGATGCTGCACTAAGCTGAGGTCTCCTTAATAACAACTGCATAGCATGCATAGAAATATTTCACAAAAAAATGTATGAGTTTCGATCCAGAAAAACCTTTCCCTACATTATAGGTATTTGCAAATGGAAATCAGAGCACAGTGTGTCCTAACTTCCCATCCTTGTCTGCGACTGTCAATGAAAACATATCTCTAGCTTCAGCTGATTAAGTCCTGCTCATAAAGGTGGAAGTCCAACAATGTATTACTTAATTATTTAAGATTTTGCTTCCAATACATTTACTTACTTGCCATTAATCAAATGCATGCGTGCAAATCTATTGCTGATTGCTGGTGTAGGGCTTTCAGCTATAATGACCGTATATCGTTTATGCTTTTAAACGACCTATTTTAAAAGGCTATAGTGTTGGTGTGAGAGGGTTTGGTGTTCAGATTAATAAACAGAGTAGTCTCATAGGGCCAGGCATTCACATTTTTTTTGCTACCAAAATATCTTTCCTTTTGTTTTAAGATAACAGACTGCATAGATAAGTTTTCATATTACAGAGCAGAATTGATTGTTACATTTCTTTTTTTCAAAAATGAGATTTACAATAATGGTGCTGGAAATTTGATTTTTTGGTATATTTTCCAATTTCTAATGAAATTTCATTTTTTTTGCATTGATGAAAAACGGATACTTTTAAACATTTCTGTTAATCGCAAAAAAAAATCGGGTTGCATAGGCAAGCAAAAAATATAACTTTCCAAAACTCTAATGACCATTCTCTGTAAAGTGACCCAACCAACATTTATCTGGGTTGTGTCCACTGAATAAACATATCCAGGAGCTGGGGTGAAATGTACGCCTCCTGGCCCCCTGCTTTGGATGGAGTTCTAAGCCTCCTTCCCAGCAGTCAACTTCCAAACTATAGCAGAGTTACGAGAGCTCCTTCTATGTCAACAACAAAAAATACCCAGAGTTACACCTTTAATCTAGAGAGTTTTGGGTACAACGTTCATTAGCACTTGTTCCTTTGCTTCACAATTAAATACAAATAGCTACAGTTCTGTAACATACAAAATATAACTAGCCATTTCTAGCTACTGTGCAGTGACATCTGCAGGGGCCAGTGCTTATTTTGAGCAGGTGGTTTCGGTGCAGTGCCGGCACTTAATTGCCGGAACCTCCACATATGACAGCTCCCACATGGTGGCGCTGTTTGTGTAATTCAAAGATGAGCATAAAAACAGTTGTTTGTTAACTTAATATACATTCAAAATAACTAATACCAGCCACCCAAGCCATACTTAAAGCTGTGGCGGCCTGGAATATTCTGAGTTGTCACACAGTGTGATGGTTAGAAGTTAAGTAAGCACAGTGGCAAACTGCGGTGGCCTCTTGACGAGGGCCCTGGCACTTATTTTTTACAAATTAAACACTGACAGGGGCCCAATCAGACACATCAGTGTATACTTTATTCACATTTGTATGTTCAAAAGTGAACTTTGAGCGCACAAGGGGAGGAGTTGCTGTCAGGCTTTGGCATTTGATTGAAAATCTTATGAGGGTGGGCATGCCATTTAATACTCCTCTGAATAAAAACTGCAGATAAGCAAAATGTCATGAAATTATGAACTTGCGAAATATACTGCGATTGTATAATTTGTAGAATTGTAAATCCCATCATAATGTACCTAATATTGTATCACCTCTCCCATTAATGTGTTTTTCTCCAATTAGGTTTGTGCTAGTCCCATCAGATAGCCCATTAGATTTTGTTTCCTGATCTTGTTACTCCGACAGTGATGTATTTACCTTCATCAATCACTCAATCAGGATTTATAAAGCGTTGCTAATCACTCAATAAGGTATCCAGGCGCTTTCAGGCCCAGAGGCTTATTCGAACAGTCAGGTCTTGAGTGCCATTCGGAAGTCTGGAAGGGAAGTGATGGGCCGGAGGTGTGTGGAGATGATGTTCTAGGTCTTTGCTGCTTTGAGTGAGAAGGAGCATCCCCCACTTCTGCTTTGGCAGATGCGGGTAGTATGTTCAAGTGAAAGGGAGGCAGAGCGTAGTCTTTTCGATGGTTGGTGGAAATTCAGGCGGTGGTTAATGTAGGCAGGTCCTTGGATGTATAGAGCCCTGTGTGCATGGGTCAGGAGCTTGAATTGACATCTCTTTTGTATAGGAGCCAGTGGAATTTCCTGAGGTGTGTTGTGATGTGTTATCGTTGTAGAAGGTTGAGGTTTCCTTGTACAGCCCTTCATGCTGCCTTCTGGAGGTGCTTGGTTCTGCACCACTTTGGGCGCCATATTGGAGGGGTCATCCCTTTATTAATTTGTAGTTTATGTTTTTAACTTAAACACTTTTATTTTAACTAAGAGATAATTTCTATTATACTTACCTCTCAGGGGGAACCCTGCGTATAAGTGGAAATAACTTGACTCCAGTTTGCATTTCTTTTATCCTCCCTTGTATTTGGCTGCCGCGTCATGGCCGTAGCCACGCCCCTTTATTTAGCGAGCTTCTTAAACATCAAGGCAGTACATCCACACAGCGGGCAAGCAATTTGCGCCACAAAAGGAGTGCCAATGGGAAGCCTGTCTGCACCTGGACAGCATCTTAGTGCCAGAACTCCTGGATCTATTAAATGAGAAACTCCTGTAGATATGCTTACTACAGAGAGGTGCTGACATCACTTTGTAATTAAGGTAATTGGAATAGATGTGCTGTTTTAACTCTTGTATTTGTGATTCGTTTAATGCATTTTCATGTTCACATTGCGATTTATCCACAATTTATCTTTCTAAGTATGGTGAGACATGTCTGCTTAATATCCCGCTGTGTGTCCCCGATGTATCCTCTATGTTCAATGCTAATATAGTGCCAGCTGATATATTATGCTTTTTGATCAAGGCTAGATCGTTAGTGAGAAATACATTTGAATTTTAGGAATTCATATAATCGGACAACCCAGATATTATTTGTGTAACAGAAACCTGTTTGCGCGAGTCCCGATCTAGCTAAAGCGATTCCTATCGGGTACACCATTTCAAGACTTGATCAGAATAATAAAGAAGGGGGGGGACTAGCAATGCTCTTTAGGATAGGATAGGATAGGATAGCCACTTGTAAAGCGCGAACGAATGCCGAGGCGTCTTGGCGCTGGTAGGTAGAGAGAAAACCGCCCCAGATTAACCCCGGGTCACCTTAAACAGCTGTGTTTTTAAAAGTTTTCTGAATACTTGATGACTATCTATGAGTCTTAGCGGACCAGGAAGGTTATTCCAAAGAGTGACAGCATGGAAGGAAAAGGCTCTGCCACCGACATCTGGCTTTCCTAACACGATTTAGCTTAAGGAGGCATTGGGAGGAAGACCTAAGGACCCGGCCCGGAGAGTAGGGGATAAAGAGCTTTTGAACCCCCTTGGCTCCCCCGCCAAACACTGCCTTGTGAACAAGGCATAAAGCCTTAAACTCTATGCGTTGTTCATTCTATTGCACTACTTTGGTACCTGCCTCTGGGTGTTGTGAGGCCCTTTATTTCAGGACTGAGATCAATCCCAACCATACTTGGTCATGAATACTTGTTTATCTTCCCCCTGGACCTCAGTCAGATTTTGCACTTTTAAACCTTTTTTAGATAAATAATACCTTACTGTCCTTGGGGATTTCAATTTCTATTTTGAAATTTTGAATTATAAATATACGGCAATGGTTAAGGACATTAAGTCAGGTTTTGGTTTCACACAATTGGTAAAAGCCTGACCTACTTGGCAGAACATCAACTCAAAGCCTTTGCCTTAAAGAAAGTCTTTCTCAGACCTGGTCAGATCATATGGCTGTTGCTTTTAATTTCGGTTATATCCGACGACCCTATACTAGCCACATGTGGCATCCAAATGTGTTCATGGGAAACATTTAATTGTATCAATCTTAGTGCAGGCTTGCTAATTCCTTCTTTTCTTGCCCAAAGGTGGCTGGTGAGGCTGCCGGTGAATATGAGGCCTGGTTCACTAAGGCACTGGCCTCTATTTCAGAAAATAAGGGCCTAATTACAATGTCAGTCGGAAAGCCTCCGACCGCTGGTCAGAGGCTTTCCGACCGACATTGTGGGTTTAAAGTCTGACTGCCGTATTATGATGATGGTGGTCGGAGTTTAAACCAGCCGTGGGATCTGATGTGGTTCCAACAGGCTCGAGGAGCCGTCGGCCAGTTGGAAAGCCCTCATAATTCGGCTATCGGGAAAATGATGTCTGTTTCAGACAGCCAATTGATGTCGGCCTTTCCTACATGTATTGGCTGTTGGAAACTAAATTTGAGAATGTAACCGCAAGAAATTGCGATTACCTAAACTGCGAATCCCAAAATCTTTCATGCATTCCAGAAGGCAATTTTGCGATCGCAAACGGACGATTTTTGCGAATCGCACTGTTTGCGATCGCAAAATGCCTTGATGCATGTGCCCCTGAAACCCCCCAAAACTGTTGAAATAGAAATGTCACAGACAGAAGATAATTTGAAGAAACGATTATAATTTAGCAGAAAGAGAGATATATAAGGCGATAAACACAACATCTTAGAAGAAAAAGTAAATTCCTCACGCTAAAAATTGACAACACAAAAAATCCTACTCAGGAGCTTTTTCTCTGTGGTTAAGTTTTTTTCTAGGTAGGTTAACTCCCCATACCAAGAAATCACCCAAGCCTTCTGTGATGAACTAGCTAACTTCTTCCAAACTAAGATTGATATTATCTACCACGAATTTCTCCAAGTAGTTCATGTAAATGATGTTCATGGTCTCATTGTAGGCAATCTACCTGAAAGCACCTCAGTGTTAGAAAGATTCTCTTTATTCAGGGAAGAACAAATCCCTCATCTTATTGTGACCACAAAATCGAGCTCTCCATCTGACTCTTTCCCTCCTTGAAATCCACAGTTAGTTCCTGAGTTTATTTCTAAGCATTTTACACAGATATACAACATGATTATCGATTGTGGCAACTTTCGTAGCATTTGCAAGGGAACTGGTGATAATTTCCCTTTTAGAAAAACCCCCTGACAATCCAAAAGAGCGAAAATATCTACTGACCTATCTCTGTATAGACTTTACCAGCAAACCCTTTTAAACGGCCACTGAATACCGAACTGTCAACCATGATAGATAAGCATGGCCTACTTGATCAGTCTCTATTTGGGTTTAGAAGTGGTCACGGCACGGAGCAAGCTGTGATACTGGCTACCAATGACATTAGAAGCATAGTTGATAAGGGTGGTTCAGCTGTACATGTTTTATTGGATCTCTCAGCGGGTTTTGACAGCATTAGACACTCTATGTTAGTGGCCCTTCTCATCCAATTAGGGATCAAAAACAAAGCACTTCAGGTATAACACTCCTTCCTATTTGGTAGATCACAGACTGTGATCTGTAATCGATACTCCTCCAAATCCTTTTTTTTTTTTACCTTGTCAGGTCCCACAGGTCTCTTCTTGACCCCACCCTATCTAACTTACAGGCATCTCCTTTGGCTGCCTTGATTAGGTCATTTGGACTTTGTCTACTCTTTATGCGGATAATACTCAGATCATTGTTACTGTAACTGATGACATCAAGTCTGCTGCTACCAACTTACATAACTCTATGCGGGATGCCAGCAACTGGATGAGTAACACATGCCTGAAGTTAAACGCTGAGAAGACAGATCGCTTCAAGATCCCACTCCTCTCAGGAAGCTACTATTACTGTGGCTATTCAATGTGTAGTTTGGGGTGGTTTTTAGGTGAGACCCTAATGGGCTGGTGACAGTGCCCAGATGCCCTCGGGCATACAGGCACTTTATACAATGATTTTCTTTCTTCTTTTCTTCTTCTGCATAAACACCGGCACCAACATGCACGGGCACACTGCAAAATCCAGACTAACATCTCTCCTGGGTGAATTTCCCTCACTAACGGAAACCTCATTGCTCCAATTAAGCAAAGAGTGATAATATATCGCTAGAAGCACATACCTGTTGAGTTCACAATTTGCCATTTTAGCCATTCTGGCTTCAACTATACCTATAGTTAAAGGCCCTCTAACTTTATTGTAGGTCCTCGTCCTCAGCTCAGGTCTATAACTTGGATTCAGGGCTTTTAATAACTAAAATAGCCCAAAGCAGAAGGGTGTTCCTAGTTTGGTGCTCAAAAGGCTATATTACTATTAGAACATTTAACACACGAGGGTAGATTGCGCTACATTAAAAACAAAGAAACAGGAAGACAACATCGAAAAGCTGGAGAAGACCAACCACTATTGGCCCAGAACCACTCCGTTGATTTCAAGGTAGCTCTCAACATTCCAGGGGTCTAATGAGGGTTAATGCATGTTTGTGTGAGCAATAGTGTGCGAATTACACGCATCCTGCATCGTTCATTATATTGTTCATAGGCCTTAAAGCTTCGGGATGGAAGTCATAGTGGAAAGATGTTTTTCAGATTTTCAACCAAAGCTCAATTTTGTTTTGGATTCTTCCAAAGTGGACTAATAATTGTTCTCTGGAAGCAACTGCGTGAATATGCTAATGTTGAAAAAGAAGTGAAATCCTATCCCATGCTGCCCTTCCTTCACACGTTCAGGAATTTACATTTGAATTCACTCAATTATCTTTTTTTTTATATGCTGAAGTAGTTTACTTAAGCACAAATTATGTGGGTCTCATTCCTGTGACTAACTCTTTTCAGTGTCTTGACTATAGAACCAACAATTTACAACTGCAAAGACAAACTTAAGTTCTGACATTTTTGATGTGATGAGTGCCAATTCTTTATCTTAGCTATTGGGAATTCTTCTGGGTACTATTCTGTGCCATAATTTTTAGCTTGACCATGACAGTGCAAATCAACACAATCAGTCTTGGCCCTGCCCGAAAAGGTGCAGGCCAGATTAAACACCTCTCTTATAACCCATCTGAACGTAAGAGGGCACAGGCATGTTTCATCCTTTGCATGCCTCATTCTTGTGAGGCAGCTCCTGTCCATATGACAATGCCAGCTTGGCACCACGTATGGCCAGCTTCTGGTCATACGTAGAAATGGTACAAACATGCATAGAAATACATGAATTAATCTTAACTACTGGTAATTCGTCTGAGTTATAGTATATTTCAATGCCTTTTACCTCATAATTTCCAGAAGTAAATACCAGTTCAAGCATATCCACCCATCACAGTTGTGCTTTCTAATAAGGTTGCCCTGATCCACTAAGATGTAGGCTTAGCGTCTGCTAAGTCATATTAACTCAAGCTGCACCTCTCTGATAAACCCATGTCTGGTATTTATTGTGTTCCATGAAAATGGTATATGTTGTAGCAGTTTGCCCTGAACTGCGTTTGTTGCTTTGTAGCTAGGTTTGCTCTCTATCTCTATCTCTATCTATCTATCTATCTATCTATCTATATATATATATATATATATATATATATATATATATATATATATATATATAGATATATATATAGATATATATATCTGATCTGGAATGTCTCATTTGCGGCTGGGCCAAGACAAATTTGCATCTCTTTGGTCCCTCTCTTTAACGACAAAGGTGAGCTCAACTGGGATGCAATGGAATGCGTCCAGATCATGTGCCAGTGGATGCTCTAATTCTAGGTTTTCAATCTGTAGCTTCTGTGGCTATAGTACCAGAATTCTTTGGCGTAAATATCATATTACAAAAATACTGTGCCCTTAATATCATTTACAAAGATATTTCACCATTGGATTTAATATTAGAAAACCCTCATTGAATGGAGTGACATTTTATATAAACAACATTTAAGTCAGAAAATTTGTGTCAGATGATATTTTTGCTAATGACATTCTGACACTCATCCCTTTTGAAAAGTCTAGTTCAAAGAAAAGTCTACGAGTACTTTGTTAAAGGCACGATCATGTTTTCAAGGTAGCACTGCGGATTAAACTCAGACTCAGGCTAAACACAGATTCATCCATAACAAGTTTGCTCACAGCTGAGCTCTTCTGAAAGGGGATTCATTAACACACTAGTCACAGCTTTCACGCATTGCATGGAAAAACACCAATTAGGCAAGTCATCAATTAAGTGTGTTTGTTTCATTACACGATGTAGGACGTGTTAATTAACGTGTTTGGAATATTTCAAGAACATAGCAGTAAAACATTGTGAAACTGCCCTTTTCAGAGAGGCACAATTAATGATAAATATACTCCAATTCTACCGACAAGTGTCTTGAAGAAACAGCATCCTCATTCACTGTGCATTGTTGTGGGAAGCCAACCACTGGTTAGCCAGTGTTTTGAATCTATGATTAAATAGACACAGCCATGCTATGAAAGAAAATCATTTCCTGCTCCCTAACCTTTGGGATTGTTTTTTTTTTAAACCGTATGTCTATGATTTCCAGGTATGGATAACTCCCCAATCCTACAAAATGTTCATTTGAAGAGTCAAAGCCTCTAGGTGATGCAATGGACAGCCAGGGAGGGAAGGTACAAAGCACAAAGTGGGTATCAAGCAGTCCAGTCACATCCAGTTTTTTTTCTTGAACTTCTAACATTAAAGCAGAAGGTTCTGGTAAATTAGGCCACTAGAAAGCCTTTTGCAATGGCTGACAACATCAGGAGGAGATGTTCTACAAAGCATATTTTGAATGTAACTTGAAAATGTCATTAAAGAGATACACCTTAAGAAATATACCATACTTTGCCACCCAATTGGTGCATGGTGTTAGGTAGATGGCTCTGATCCTCCTTGACCTCTCATCAGTTTTCAATATGGTCAATCAGAAAATACTGCTGGGTGATCACACAATCAACAATAGCACTTGTTGAGCAGTGAGTTGAATTCACAAAACCACACTCCAAATTAAGTTCCAAAGATTTATAGAGACACAGCACAGTATCTGCCTGCAGTCCAGGCAGCACAACTCCCAACTCTCCCTAAAATTCTACGGCCAAACCCTTTGAGGCTGAGCACTGGCATGAGCAGGATTAAAAGTAAACACAATGCATTTAAAGCAAACCTACACACTATGTGTAACAGTGCTCCAATTATTCACCTCCTTTGTGTCCAAAAGGTAGAAACCTACCTGGCCATCTTCAATGATATAAGATATTTACACTTTGATAAAGTGGGTGAACTGCGAAACATCTGGGATTCCCCGTTTTATATAGAGATAGGTAAATTGAATGGTTTCTACTGGCGGAGCCGCAGTTGGCTCCATCGGGGGAAACCCTTAACCTAGAAGCCCATCCAGAGCAGGGCCGCCAGGTCACAGTGACTGTTGCCATGGCATATTTCTGGGAGGGAATGTCTATAGATTTACTTGTAAGGAGCCGCTACGTACAGCAGACCCTGGCCAGACAATCAAAAAGGAGCTGCTACGTAGAGCAGACCCCGGACAGAAAATCAAACAATGACACCTTTGCACATATAGAAAACATCAGTCATGTAGGGATAAAACATTCAGTGTATGGGGCCCATTTTTTGTTTTTCAAAAACTCCTACTTTATAACTTTATTCTCATAATGTGGCATACATTTCTAGATCAGTTGACTAGAGGACGTGACCTTTGCTTATCTGGCAAGATGGAAAGCACTTACCTGGCTCCAAATAAACCTCATAATAAATGATGTTAGACAATGTGCATCCTTTTAACCTCTTGCATCAACATCTATATGGTACCACTCACATCAACACCATCAAGAGCTTCAATTTGGTGATCATTTGTATGATGATGACACCTAAATTCACGTTAAAGTCTTCAATGACCTAGTGATCATCAGGGAGTGAAGCAATACCTTGTAAGCATCAAAATGTAGATGCACCACAACCATTTCTGTCGTAACACCTCTAAAACTAAAATGTTAAAACTAAAAAGAAGCAACCATTCCATTCTGCCATTTGACTGGTCTTATTCCACATGACCAGACACACTCTACTCAAAATGTCTCCAAGCAGGATTTTGTTCTTTGCACTAACATTTGTATGCCTTCACAGGGGAACAATATCCCACAAACTGATTCTTAAGGTCATCCTGCCTCTGTGGCGTCTACCCCAAAAGATTACGTGCATGCCACAGTGATCTCCAGAATTGACTACTGTATAGCAATCTATCTCAGCCCTATTGCAGATGTCTGTGGCCAAGCTCCAAACAGTAGAAAACTATTGAGACCACCTAGTCTTGCACATCACCCCGCATTGGTGCTTCTGGAGTGGCTCCCCACTAAACAAAGAAATTAAATCATGGCTTTCCAGCTTGTGGTCAAATCCCTTCAATGTCAAGCTTTTTCATACCTCTGCTATTTTTGTTACCAGAGTCTGCCCTCTGTTCATGAACAGCTAAAACATGCAGATCACCTGTGAGGGGCCCCTTGACAGTTGTTTCCTGCACAGACAATTATTTCCTGATAGGAATCCGTTTGTCAGCCAGATAAGGAGTTTTTATCAATATTTCATGAGTATTTTATTTGAATACTTTATTTGCCAGCCTGTGCAGTGAGGGCTATGGTGCAATTCCAATTTCTGATACCAGCTGAAAGATCAGCTAATGATTTCTGCCATGCTTGAGAAAACAGGCACCATACTAGCAATAGGTTCTGATGTTGCTTGGAGAGAGCCCACAACAGATTAACAGGTATACAACATGAGTGACTGTCAGACAAGGTTAATTTGGAGATGTCCATCATTGATATTAGCTACTAAATGTATGCCTTTCATGATACCAAGGTAAGTGCAACAATATGTGAGAATGGGCTGTATGTCGCAATATCTATCTAAGAATTATTGTCTGACAAAAATATTGCATCCTAAAAATCATTTTGAAAATTATCATCCCATGAGGTGTATAGTTTCTGCTTTTAACTCAAATTTGGCAAAGTTTATTCAAGCATTATGTAGAACAAGATTTTTCAATAGAAAATATTCTGACAATGACATTCTGGTACCACGCTGTTGTACTATCTTAAAGGTCTTTGGAAGGAAGCCATGTATGATTGTGCGGCAAATATTAGCCTTTGCAACATAAAGAGTATTACAATTGAAACACCCTGTACAATTATCTTAGTAATGCACCATTTGGCCATTTTTTTAACAACACACATTTTGATCATGATGTGTAACTGGGTGGTAACAGCATCTTGTTTCTGGAGAAATTCTTTCATCTGAAACAGAATCTACCTTCGGAATTACTCCACCCCAGGGATAGAATAGTTCAGGAACGTTCTGTGAATGGTTCTTCTCTGGATTTTACATTTCTCTAACCCTTTTAGGACTTTATATTACCACCCAACTGGTACAATATTTGCTCAAATTCATTTACTTCCCTCAATACCTTTCTCATAATATTAAGGATCATTTGCATTATGTCCACTCAAATTCCAGATACTCCTACTCAAAGCATTTGAAAACGTGAACAATGTTTTCCTTAGAGAAGAAATGAATGATAACTGTTTAGTGATATGCACTGTTAGAGATCATCTACTAACAGTGTGTCTATCTAGTTATATATTTATGATGAGGACAGGCTAACTTAAGGATCTTTGGGAGAGCTTATTTTTATGCTTGCCCTTTGTATTCAACGAAATACTACAGTCATTAAAATATGGAAATCTAGTTTACCTAAAATACAAAAACAAATCCTATGTTAATCATACACTCACATACTAAAGAATACTTTGGATTCTCTCTAAACTCTTATGTAATTGATATTATTAGACACCTTTTTGGTTCATATTTTATGGATCTCAGGGCAAGGTTTGAGTCATTAGCTCCTATTTTTTTTGTTTATTTAGATCTATCGATAAATAGTATAGGAAAAACAAAATGTTAAGGTCACAATAATCAGTCGGTATATTCAAAGCAGTGCTTGAGATCAGTGTAAAATGCAACGACTACAACATTTAGATCTGTATCCTACTTATATTGAATAAGAAGACGGAAGAAAGGAGGAGGCAGAAGATACCCACACAAGAACATCTAACATAGGACAATTAAGAGTGTCATAAACTTCCCATAAGACATTTCAAACAACATGATGTTTTCTCAAAGTTTTGTTACACCTTCTAATGGTGATTTTGCATTGAAACATAACAGAAAACTATTGCAAGCACATATAGACACCTACCTTCTTTTTATTCTTCCATTTACTCAAGAATATTCTGCTTGCATTCTTGAAGATACACAAAAGACTAGGCAAAGGGTAAAGCCACTAAGCAATCTTACAGGCATGACACAACAGCAAGATGACTGGCTAATTGTCCATTATATAAAATGTTTTAAAACTCTGAAAGCATATATAAAAGCACTGGAAAAGCCAATAGGTCTTGCATTGGCTGCCAGCCCTTTGGCTTTATTGGTACTTGTTTTTTCCTAGTTTTTGAAAAATGTTATAGTTGGAAAAGCTGCTGGGCTCTCATCAATCAAAAAAAAAACAATGACTAAAAGCAAAAATATCTTTGTCTCAAAAAGCACACATTGCCACAGTAGTCCCTGACCCTTCTTGGAACAACTTTGTGTGTAGATGTGCTCCTTCTTGTGAAAGGGCAGTGTGCTATCACTCCCACTGAAGCTAGTAGGTGTCTGGAGTGAACTGACCCATTGACCCATACTGAATGCTGTAAAGTGCTGAGCAAAAATGTGGACTGCACAATAAAAGAACTATGGTTGTAGAGGTCTGGCTCAAAGTCCCTATAAATCAGTATATTGTACATATAATGTAAGTAAAATCAAAAGGTCTTGGCTAAGGCAAGGCCTAAAAACCCTCTATCGAACCAGGCAGCCAGTGAAATAATTGAGTTCTCACATACACTAAATGAAAAATTAAAAGCCAGAAACTTCACTAATGAAGTTTTAAGAGCAGATACAATGTGCTGTTCTGTAATCTCCAGTTGACAGATTACAGCAGCTCCACCTTTCCTTGTCTCTTACGCAATCTACATGTAAAATGGAAACATTTGGAGGAACCAAATCAATCAAAGTAGAATTAGTGTCAAGGGAAAGCCATGTTTCCAGAGATAAACCAACAATCCAGATTGAAATCTATAATTGGAACAACAGATCCGCCATTAATCAGGACACAACTGAAAATAGGAGAGGGTTCTGGAAGAGAAATGTTCCTTAAAGGGTGATCAGAATGCGTCACACGTATAGCACAACTGCCTTACAGCTATTGCTTATCGATGCCAATTTTGCTCAATGTATAGATCACATTAATTTTTCCAAAAATGTCCGGACTCTTTTTTTTTTTTTCAATCATACACTAATTATAGAAATACTGGTCGATGGTACAGGGAAATAAATTTGCAATGTCTGTCTGCTAAACTAGTTAGAACATGTTTCACTGCTAAGTAGATTTTTAAAGAAGTTGCACATACTTTGGTAAACACTGATCTAAGAAAAAAGGAATTAAGCTATTTAATTTTACAAAAAAACGTAGAGCCATTGTACAACAAATCTGAAATGCCTACACATAAAATTGGACTGAATATGACCATAGAGAGAGTTGCTAAATGCCTCAATGAAAATAAGTTATGAGACGTGCAGGTAATTGGAGCCCCAACTATTACATTACAAACCGAAACATAAATTCTAAATAACAATAAGTGAAATTAAACTACTCCTACTTCATGTAGTCTAAACATATAACCAGGGTAGTAAATAAAATAAAGAGCTGGGCTGGATTACATACACTGCTTGTATGGTGCTGTTTTTTTGGTGTGTGCTAATGTTCCCAGTTTAGCTAATCAAAACTTTATTATATGTGTTTAGTCGTTTGTTCCGTTTCTTTTCTCGACAAACAGATTGATTTTCTGGCATCAAAAATCAATGGTCTTTTATATGGTTTATAAAGTCTAAAAAATCTGTTGACACAAAACCTCGCTCTATATCTTTAGAGGTAAATGGTGTAAAATTATACATGTCTGAAAATTTGTAATGTGGTGCTAAATGACACATTGGTGAAAAATATCAGCGCCAGGGCTGTTACTCTGATCTTGCAACCTTGTCTTTATTTGTGCAGACTACAGAGAGCAGTGGGTATGTTGGGTCTCTTGGTGGGGAATCGGTGCTTAATTTTTTAAAAGAATGAGTGCCGGTGCTCGAAGCTCTGCTCAGAAGCCCACAGATGTTGTTATTAAATCTGTGTAGTCTTCAGTTCACCTCCAGCCTCTTTAATCCACCACCAGACACTCTTTGCCCCTTTAGCTCAAGTTTGCAGTTTCCTGCTTTCTCCATTTATGATGTTTTTTCTGTCTTTCTCTTCCTTCATCTTTCCGTTTTGTGGGTTTTTCTCTATCTTGCTATCGATAAATGCCTGATGTAGAAAAATAAATGCCGGTCCCCAAAAATGAGTGCCGGTGAGCCCACCGGCCCAAATTTAGCACTTGTGAAGATGCTACCCTGGAACAGGGCAGGGTCGAATGGTGGCAGCTTCAATTTAGGGCACTGAGCTTTGAATATTACAACATATATAACATGGCTCCAGACAGGGTAATATTAGGTACATTTTACGCTTGTCTCAGACAGTCTTAAAATCATGATGACAAAGAAAGTGTGTTTTTGGACCTATAACGACAGTGACCATCTGGCTACATTCTGTATGTGTGCCACATGTAGACTGTAATAAATTAATATTGGTGTGTAGTATATGTCACAAAGATTAGCCAGTAAAATGACATAGTGGGCTGAACGCACCCAAGCTCAGCTTCAGATTAAATGCACAACACAAGATCTCTTTAATGGCCAAACTGGGGTCTTGACTGAATTTATCACAGTGCAAATTGGCAAAGGCATAATGACCATGTACCTTATACCTTAAATTGTTTGGTTTGCTCTTTAGGTGTCACCGCCGCCTAGACATGCATGCATAAGTAATTTCTTTATGACAGAGAAGGATGGCAGAAGATGAAGATTAAGATAACAGATAAGGTTAAAGAGGAAGGCAAAGACGAATGTCATTTAAAGAAGACAGAAAGAGCAGGAGAAGATAGCAGAGGAGGATAGAGACAGAAGCAGAGTGGGCCTGGAAGGCAGAGTATTAGAGAAAGCATACCAAGATGGCAAGGGAGAATAAAAGGAAAAAATGGCAGAGAAGTAGAAGTCCTAAAGGTACAGTTGGATGGCGAGAATGAAAGATGGCAGAACACAATGGCCAGAAATGGAGAGCAGAAAGACAAAGTGATCGCTAATGGTTTTTTGAAGGTAAGTAACGAGCACCATAATAAAGGCATGCGCGCTCCTCTTACTTTCTTGCTTGAGACTGTGCACCTCAACTTTATTTGAAGCGGGTAAGGTTGTGTCTTCCTGCATGAGGTTCCTCCCTTGTCCAGGTCTCTTCCATCTGAATCAATCATCCCTTATGCTTTTACTACTCATCCAATGTCCATGGTTTGAGGTTGGCCTTGTTCCTCTCCTTTACTCACATCGTTCTTGCCTCTACCTAGTCGGCGCAAATCATTTCTTCCATATTGAGCTGCTCTCTTTCAAGACTTTCTGCATGTCACCAAACAGCGCTGCATTTCCTGGTAAGTAATCAAGCCAATGTTTTTTCTTGATCAGGCAGACAAGGAGCAGATGAGAGAGACTAATAAAGGCCTATACACAAACCAGTTTTGGGATACTTGTCTTTTTGCCAGCAGCAATGCTAGTGTAGAGACATTGGTCTGTATTTTTAACCAATCCTAGTAGACAGATAGAGGTTTCTAGCACTATGTTCTATCATTTTTAGGTCTCGGCTAGCGTTGCTGCGCACATGCTCAGCTCGCTCGGCGAGATTTAATGTAAATGAGTACTTTTACAAAAGGGCTTTAAGCCCCGCTCCTCATTTCTATTGGCTGGCGTCACCGTTTATGCTAAACGGTGGCCAGCCGTTGGAAAAGAGCTATCTATGTTGCCTCCCTTTGGCTTTTTGTGCCGGCCCACTTGGACTGGCTCTCCTGCTTTCCTTCTGGCATTAAATATTTCTGATCTTTATGGGGCCATGTGTTTAAACACATGGCCCCATAAAGACAAGAGATCCTCGCTCTTTCACTTTCGGGACCGGCTCTTCGTCATCCCTTTTAAATCTGTCCCCTGTTCTGCCCACCTGTCTTACACCCGTCCTTCCCGCCTCCGTCGCCTTTATTTCCCCTGTTTGAGCTTCTCTCTCTCACCCACCTGCCCCCTTCCCTCCTTAGGTTGTCACGCTATTTCCATGCTTTTTTCCACCCTTTCCTTCCTCTTGCTTCCTTTCCTCTGCTTCACTCCCACCCTCGCCACCTCCTCCTGTCTCCCCTCACGCTCGCCTCCTGTCTCCCCTCGCCCCCTCCCCCTGGTCCTCACACTCTCTCCCTCTCGGCTGCAGTTAGTTGTGGCGGACCTCGAGCGCAGAGAGATAGGGGGGTGACAAGGCCCGTGGCACGGTGGCGCCCCCACCCTCTGCCCAGCCATGGCACATGCAGCCCTTGGGACAAGATGTGCAGATGCGCACGGGTGATAGGGCCATATGTGTGGTAGTAGAATCTGGGCAGGGGGACCTCGTGGCTGTTTCAGCTTTTCATTTCAGGCTCTGCAAGTAAACAAAATGTCTGCCTCTGGAGGGATGGCAAAAATTGGATGATTAAAGTATTAACTTTTTTTTCTGGAAGGGGACTTTGAAAAAAGGATGCAAGTACCTTAATTGCAGGTCGTGCTTGGTTAATAAAATAGCATGGTCACGGAAACTTTTTCCGGAAACTGTGCCTCTGCAGCGGTCGATTGGGACCATGCTCGGTGTATGAACATTCTCCGTGTTAAATGCACTTTTTGCTCTCCGTTCCTCGTGCAGAAACACCAACTGAAAAAACATTCTTCTCATTAAAACACCCTCACAAGGTCTCCAGCTTTCCCCCCGGGGGGAGCGCTACCTGCCGTTTGACCATTCCTCTTACACGGCCTGTCAATAACCCTCTGCTTTTCGCGTCTTCATTGCTTGATTTTTCTCATGAGAAAACATCACTCATAGTTGTTGAAGTGTAACTCATAATTACACAGAAATTATGAAAATGTCACACATGGCAAATCTGAAACCTTGGCAGCTAGATGCATGCCGGTACTACAGCAGGTACATTATCAGATAAGGTGTCTTATGTCCTCATTGAGGTCAAGGTGTTAATATATCTCAGATAAATGATATTGAATGGGTGGCTAAAAACCATGACTTATTGCAAAGTGGTGTAGTTCTCGCTCGGGGTAAGGAGGCCACAGTTACCCCAACACCCTAGTGTGTCCTGCCCTTTACCTGGTACATACAGTATGCAGTAAAGGCTTTTACTACACAACTTGTGCACTTATTTCATCAACCTCTGAAGGAGGAAAGACTGTACTGGCCTTGTTAAGAATCAGGCCTGTGACTCGTGGGCTCCACATGAATATCTGAGCACTCATGGCGTTTTCCTCTTACTGTTTATGTGAAAAATAGAGTTGGTGTGATGTTCTTACTGTAGTTTGTTGATGCCTCTGTCTAACACAGGTAACGTGTAAAGGGCTTACACATAGTATTGTAAGCTTTTAATACAACTTTATCCCAGTGAAGAGGCTGCAAAGCGCTTAATTCGTGGAATATTGTTAAATAAAATTTCACTTGTAACAGCAGGAAAAGCATTATTAAAAAAATGATTTATAGTTCCCTTTACCTACCCCTTCCCTCTCTTTGGCTAGACTATCTGACCCCCCCCCCCAGAGAGCATGTTGCATTATATATGGTTGTGTTGTGTACCTAGTCTACCCCCTATTGGACCAGCTGTCTACTAGGCTTAAGGTCCAGATCCTGGTCACCTGTCTACATGCTGGTGCTGAAGAGCCATCTCTTCTGGGAACATGACCTGCCTATGAATTCAGAACTTGCTTATTAGTTGCCTCTTTGTATATGATCGCAGCCGCACCACTGTGCAGCACCTTTGACACAAGCTAAGAAACAAGCATTGAAAATGCAATAGGTCTCGCCTTTGATTAACTTAAAGCCATTTGCCTTGCTAATGGATTTGTATAGCAAACCAAATGGCTTTAACTTAACCAAAAGCGAGACCTATTGCATTTTCAATGCTTGTTGATAATGTAATGTTACTTCTTGCCTGAATTTATTTAGTGGGTGTCAGATCACTGAAGTCGTCGGAATTGTGAAAAATCCAAGCGTCACACAAAGAACAAGTGTAGCAAATGAGCCACGCCCATTCAGCAGGAGAGCAGTATGGGCATAGTATGTGTCCGACGGTGCACATACACTGCCGCAAATATATTGCTAAAGCATGATGTTGTAAGCCACTGTCCTTTAAATACAGCACATTTTCAATTGAAATGCCCACCACATGTGCACAGACAGAGTTTTACTGATAGAACTGTATAGCTACCAAGATAATGTTTGGAAAATGTGCTTCAGCAAGTATTCATTTGCGCATCACCAAGCAAAGTGTCTTGATTTATTTTGATCCTATTAGAATCTTTGTTCCATCACAGTTCCGATTGGAAAAATTGCCTCATTTATGCTTTTCTTGCTGCCGGCATATTTTGAAATATTTCTACAGTTCATTTACAGTTATTTAAATGGTGTTGTGTGTTAGAAAAAATATGACATCCCACAGCCTTTCCTTTCAGACTGCCTGTACCGCAGAAAGATTGCCACATAGGTAACTGTTCAAAATCCTCTCACTTTGCAGTCAGAGAAAGAAAAGTAAACATCAACATCCCTTTTAAAAGGAAAAAGCTGCAATTTGCCAGCAGACACATCCTGATATTTGACCCCTGTCTGTGAACACATTGCAAATGTGACAAGATAAGAGCAATGTTTAAAGGCATCTTTGCTGCTCATTGACTTTCTGAACTCCAGCATGGTTATTTTGGGGGCGCTGCAGCACGCTTCACGCCATTATTTCTAGTGCCTGCGGGTCAGAGCCATGCAAAGGCAATAGGCCAGCTTCCTTCTAGCACAAGTTGAGTAGGCCCCAAGACCTTGTTTCATTAAAGTAAGTGGAGAGTGGTGTATTCTGTGCAAATACTGAAAGTGTATAATAAAAAGCTTACTGTTAGGAGGAAGAGTAGCAATTTCTGCGCAGCAAAAGGACTAGTCCGCCTCGAAAAAGATTCAATATGATCAGTGAGGTGAATTTAAGAACTGGAGCCTCTATTTACATGGAGTTTTAGAATCGCGCAATAAGGCACTTACTAATCTTGCAGTTAGCATTGTGTTTTGAGCTGTTGAGGTTCACATGGGAATATGGAAAAAGTAGTCTTATATGTTGCATGAAGGCCATGGGACAAGAAAATTTCTGATGTGGTTGGGTTATCGCCAGTGGCGTACCGAAACTTGACGGGGACCCCCTGCAAGGTAAGTGGAGGGGCCCCTTCCAGACTCAAGTAGGAGCTCTCTGACCAGGGTACTGTGCTGAGGGCCCCCCAGGAGGCCTATGTTATACCACTGGTTATCGCTACTGGCTATATCAGCTAGTTGAATGAACTCCCATGGGAGAAACATATTGCAAAACTTTACTAGTTCGATTAAATGCAGTAGGAATAGCGCTTTTCTCTCTAATGTTAGGGCTAACTTCGGATTATAAATGATAAATAAGGGGCAGAAGACGTAGGCGGAAAAACACATTTATTTTCAAAGACACGAAGAAACTCACTTTTGGTTCACAGAGTCTTGTTCACTGTAATGTACATGGCTATGTGTGCTGAAACGTGTTGTGGGGTCAGTGGAATAAAGTGACATTGCTACACTGTCGGTAGAGTTGGGCAGATGATATTGCTAATGTGAAGTTATATAAATATATATATTCTCTGAAAAAACTCAAAGGTTAAAGGGGCGTTACAGTTAGGTTCAGATTTTACACACACAATACCATAGAAAGTCAGCAGTTATAGCTATTCTTATCTCAACAAACTATAACTCATGCCCTAAGGTAACCCTAATTCACACCCTAACCATGCACTGCTAATTATCCCACTTCTTACATCAATCATGACATCTCCTATGACATTATTGATAATATCACTGCAACATTTGCAATAAAGGTGTTGATGAGGAAAGTGTGCTTGGTGGGGGCACAAATTATATTTACCTTAGGGCACATTGCTGTTGGCTCATTGATCTACGGATCCACTAGATATACAGAAATCTTTGTTTCTTTAATAACTCTAGAACTACTCAACAGATTTACTCCAAATTACAAATGTACTCTTTCTGGTCTAACTTTCAGCCAAATTTGGTGTAATTCCATTCAGCGGTTCGGGCTGTAGTCATGTCTATATTCCCTATGTGAAATTGCATTGGTAAAATGCATTTTGGGACCGCCTTTTTCCTAGCCACCTTTTGCCAAATCATCCCAAAACTTTCCAGACAGAAGCTGAATGCAGTGGCAAACTAGTTTTGAAAATTCGTCAAGTGGCGCCAAAGTTATTAGCGAAACAAAAATCTATTTTACTATGGAAACTAGGTCCTAACTATCCCTACCTGCTGGTGACCGCCAGTAGGTAATATATACATATATATTCAGTTCTTTCTTGGTGCCCATACGCTTGTCCTCCAATGAGTGAGTGTGATGTGTGACTTAAATGGATTGTTAAAATGATGCCCTGATGTCCAAGCGAGCATTGAGAAAGGCATGGAGCATGTAGGTAGTTATAGTTAGGACTATGTTTCCGTAGGAAATGCATTTTTTGATTTTCCTATATCTTTGGCACTGTTTGACGAATCTTCACAATTTTGTTTTTTTAAACTGTGCTGGAGAATCTTGTTGACCATGACAAGTTTTGGGGTAATCAGTGAAGCGGGGGGCCAAGAAAAATGGGGGTATAAAAAAGTGTGGTTTTTCCTGGTAATTTCCTTACGACTTATCAACATGCCTTCAGTCCAAACCGCTGGATGGCATGACAGCAAATTTGTCAGAAAGGTAGACTTGCTTACACAGATCATGTTTTTTGATATTTGGTGTAAATTTGTTCAGTAGTTGTTGAGAAATTAAAGAAAATCAAGATAGAGATATCTGTGGCAGCAGGTTCTTTGCGAATAAGCACTAAAAAGGAGGAGCTCATGCAGGGAAATGCTGAGCTCTAATTGGCAGCCAACACTTCAACCAGGAAGTGTTGGCAGCCTTCTTTGGACTCGACTTTAGCAGAGTCCCCAAGAGAAACATAAAAAATGAAAAAGGGGTCAGGGTAGGAGTTCCCTGACCCCTAAACTTGGTTATCAGGTCCCAGAGGGACCCCGCCAGACCAAAAAACATTTTTTTTAAAATCTACTGTGAACTCATGATATTTGCAAATTCACTGCAACATTTTTTTATATAAACAAGCGTGGGCTCTGTGCTTGTTTTGAGAAGGGCCCCCAGGTGGGCCAGGTCCCAGGGTTATTTTATTTAAAAAAGGAGGGAACTACATGGGGCCCCCCCTTGATGAGTTCTATAAGCACCAGGGATCAACACCTTCCTGGGGATATTGAAACATTGATGGGTCCTGCAGAGACCCCCTGAGCCCCGGGGCCATCTCTATCCCAGGGCCAAAATGCTACCCGCGATTCCCAAACATTGGGTTAGTGACACCATGATCCTGTATCTTAGGAAATTGGCCGCTTGTTGTGAGACTGACCTCCCCCCCTATCACTACAGCCAACAACCTCACTGAACACTATTCCACGACCATATCCAACATTCTAGATGACCTTGCTCCACTAAAACTAAAAAGAACCCAAATCAAGGACAGGAACCCCTGGTTCAACGGATCCCTCAACAATGAGAGGAGAGCCCTCCGGCAGACAGAACGAAACTGGAAACAGCACCCATCAGCAGCTCATCTAAAACGTCTACACCAGTCCAGAAATGCCTACAACAAGAAAATCCTCAACTCAAAAAAAGAACTTTTCAGAACAGAACTGGAGAACGCCAAGAACAGACAGCGCAAAGTATTTGAATTGGTCAAACACCAATCTAATAAACTGGCAAAAACCTCTAAAGAAACCCCCAAATCTTTGATATCTTGCTAAGACTTTTCCTCCTTCTTCTCCGACAAGATCATTGCCCTAGGAAATGAACTTAGATCCGCCACTCGCTCCCAAACCTCACCGGCTCTGCCTCCGCTCTCCGCGTTGCCCCCCCAGGCATCACCCAAAAAACAAGTGCATTGGTCCAACTTCAAAGGTTACGACGAACATTCTGTCTCGAAAATTCGATCCTCCCTTAACCCAAACAACTACTTCAATTAACCCATACCCTCCAACTGCTTAGCCACCGCCTCTCAGGCCATCATACCTTCTTGGACTGCAATAATCAACGCCTCCCTCCTACAAGGATCGATACCGGACTCTCTTTAAAGCCGGCCAAGTCATCCTCATCTTAAAAAAACCTACGCTGGATCCTGCTTCCCCTGACAACTTTAGAACTATATATAATATCCCACTCCTTGCTAAAGTTCTGGAGAAATGTGTTCGACAGCAGCTGAGCCAACACATCACCATCTTCCATTTACTGGACGACTTCCAATCTGGGTTCAGACCTGGTGACAGTACTGAAACAACTCTCATCCACATCATGGATGATGCTCTCCAAGCCCTTGACCAAGGCAAATCCTGTCTCCTAATCCTCCTAGACCCATCCTCGGTTTTCGATACGGTCAACCATCAAAAACTCCTTGAACACCTCAAAACAAGGATGGGACTGGATGGCCCCATTCTTGAATGGTTTAGGTCCTTCCTCCAGAATCGCTCTCAGAGATTCCTAATCAATAGCAACCTATCCGCTCCCTCTCCAATCACGGTTGGAGTCTTCCAAGGATCAACCCTGTCCCCCACCCTCTTCAATCTCTACCTTGAACCGTTTTCAGAAGTACTACGCACTGCCAATATCTCCTACCACATGTATGCCAACGACACCAGATCTACATAGACATCTATTCTCCCAAGGACATTCTTTCCCTGAATGAGGCATTGAAGCTGACTGCCCATTGGCTCACCTCCAACCAGCTCAAGTTTAACGCAAAAAAAACAGAATTTCTTCTAATCTCCCCACCTAAAACCAACCCTGACATCCAGGAATGGATCAAGGCAATCTCAGCACTCAACTGCCAGCCAACCATTGTGGACTCTGCTAAATCCTTTGGTATTACCCTAGACTGCATCTTGAACATGCGCAGCCACATTAACTCCATGGCCAAAACAGCCAGATATCACCTGAGCTACCTAAGAAACCTAAAACCTTTCCTTTACACTCCTGACATGAAAATGGCAATCCCGGCTCTAGTCATCTCCAGACTGGAATATGGATGCTCTACCCTCGCAGGTCTACCCAAGACCTCCCTGGCACCATTAAAAGCCTGCCTCAATGCTGCCGCCAGACTCCTAACAGGCTCAAAGAAATTTTGACCACATATCCCCTCACCTTAAAGCTCTCAACTGACTTCCGTCCGAGGCCAGAATCCAACTTGGCCGTTCTTGGCCGCAGGGACACCACCTTCCCGGAGCAGGCCCTTTAAAATCAAAAGAAGGGGGCAGCACGGAGCCCCCTCCTGGAGCCAATAAATGCCCTTGGAACTGCTACCCCCCCAAGGTCAGTTCCTGCTATGACTCGGGGTGCCCATCCCCGGGACACAGCTGTTTGCTTTAGCTTGGCGAGAGCTTAACAGCTTCCACCAAGCTAAAGAAAGCTTTTAAAAGTCTGGAGCTGTGACAGTGCTCCTGCACGATGAAAGTGGAGGTTTCATCTCTTTTTCTGCCTGTAGACATGCAGGCAGGGAAAGAGATGAAACGATTGCCCCTGCACAGAGGGGGTTGCCTTTCCAGCAGCTTCCTCCGTGCAGCAGCAATGCCGGCTCTCATAAGAGGCGGGGAGCCAGCTGGGAAGCTAAAAGAGTAGAAGGAGGCAAAGTAAAGGACAAAATCAAGCAGGGAGATACAGAATAAAGGTCAGCAATGAGTAGAAAGAGGCAGAATAAGTGTCAGCAACGAGCAGAAAGAGGCAAAATAGAGGTCAGAAATTAGCTGTAAAAGGCAGAATAAAAGTGAGAAACGAGCAGAAAGAGGCAGAATAATGACAGCAGTATGCAGAAAGAGGCAAAATAAAGGTGAAAAACAAGCAGAATGAGGCAGAATAAAGGCCAGAAATGAGGAATAAGAGGCAGTGTAAAGGTCATAAATGAATACAAAGAAGCAAAATAAAGGTCAGCAACGAGCAGAAGCAAAATAAAGGTTCGAAGTGAGCAGAAAAAAAAGTTGAAAACAAGGAGAAAACGAGCAGAACCCACTTAGGCAACAATAGGGGTTCTTGGCCCCCAACGACCAAGGGGAATTCATTCCCCAAATCAGTAGTGAATCAGGAGTCCCCTTTGCACAGTGGTTGAAAAAGGGGGCAGGGCTCCAACAAGGTCTCAGCAATACTGCTGTGGGGGACTTGGTTGTGGCAACAGTAGGGGCTCTTGACCCCCAATGACCCTCAGCAGCCAAGGGAAATTCATCCCCCAACCAGTAGTGGTTGAGAAAGGTGGTGGGGCCTCAGACAAGCTCTCAGTAGTCCCGTTGTGGGGTACTTACTTGTTGAAACATTACGGGTTCCTGGCCCCCGATGACCCCCAGCAGTGAAGAGAAGTTCATGCCCAAAGCAGTAGTGCGCCAGGAGGTGCATTTGCAGAGTGGTTGAGAAAGGGGGTAGGGCCTGCGATGAGGTCTCAGCAATCCTGCTGTGGAGGACTTACTTGTGGCCACAATAGCGGTTCTTGGCTCCCAACGACCCTCAGAAGCCAAGGGGAGTTCATCCCTCAACCAGTAGTGCAGCAGGTGGTGAGTTTGCAGAGTGGTTGAGAAAGTTAGAGGGACCGCTGACCACGTCTCAGCAATACCACTGTAGGGGACTTACTTGTGGCAACAATAAGGGTTCTTGTCCCTCAATGACCCTCGGCAGCCAAGGAGAGTTAATGCTCCAACCAGTAGTGTGTCAGGAGGTGCGTTTGCTGAGTGGTTGAGAAATGGGACGGACATCTAAAGAGGTCTCAGCAATCCTACTGTGAGGGACTTACTGGTGGTAACAGGAGGGGTTCTTGGCCTCTAACTACTCTCATCATTCAAGGGTACTTAATTAGGGGTGGCGGAGCAATACTCTGTCCGCTCACGGTATCCGCAAAATTTGGCAGAGTTTTTCGGTAAATCCACGGAGTGAAACTCAATGAGCTGCGCCCAGTTATAACAGAAAGAGGAACAATAAAGGTCAGCACTGAGCAGAAAGAGGCAAAATAAAAGTCATAAGTGAGCAGAAAAAGGTAGAAAATGAGCATAAAACAAGGAGAACCCAGTCAGGCACTCATGCACCCACTCACAGAACAACTCAGAAACTCACACACCCTCTCAGACACCCACACATCAACTCACAGGCCCATGCAGACACTCACGCACCCACTCACACACCCAGTGAGACACTCATGCACTCACTCATATACTCACTCCCAAAGGTTACAGTTAGGAAATAACATTAAAGAAACATAGAAAATCACTGAAAAAAACAAAGGTTACAGGGACATTATAGTCCGGAAATGAATTTTTAAAAAGTAGAACTTCATTGTAAAAACTAAAGGTTATGGGGACGTTATAGTTCCGAAATATAATTTTTTTTAAACCTTAGAAATTCACTGAAAAAAACAATAGTTACAGGGACAGTATATTTAGGATTAGATTTCACTTGTTCAAAACCAAAGAAATTCAGCAGTTGAGCTAACTCAAACTTATGCCCCCACAATGCACTGCTTATGACCTAACATATTACATCACCCATGTTATGGTCAGTGACATAACTGACGACATCACAAATGACATCACTGATGACATCATCCACAGAACCACTCACACACCTACTCACACCCCCATGCAACATCTCATACACCCACTCACACACCCACATAACCACTCACATACCCATTCACAAAGCCATACTGTCTTGCACCCACACATTCATACATAGAACCACTCACACACCCACTCACTCACTCGTACAGGCACTCACACAACCAGTCACTTGCTCATACAGATACTCACATACCCACTAACTTACTCATTCAGATACTAGCACATGTACTCAGTCACCTAAACAGTCCCTGAGACACCCACAGAGTTTCTTAGAGCCTCTCCCATTCTCACTTACTCACCCATGCAGGCACCCACACACCCACTCACTCACCCATATAGCCACTCACACACCCACTCACTCACCCATACACCCACTTACACACCCATTCTTGTGCCAATACAGTTACTCATTTACCCTCACCCATACAAGCGTTCATGTACCTGCTCACTTACCCATACAGCTACTCATGCCCTCTCCCAGTCACCATTTACAGCCATTCACTTAACCATACAATCACTTATGCATCCTCATTTCACCATTTACAGCCACTTACACATCCACTCCCTCACCCATACAGCTACTCACACAGCCCCTCACTTACTCATACAGCCACTGACACAGCCACTTGCCCACCTATACAAAAACTCACACATGCACTCATCTACACAGCCACTCACACACCCATTCACTCATCCATACACCACTTACACACCCACTCACTCACCTATACAGACACTCACCCTGCATTTATTCACCCATACAGCTATGCACACACCCACTTATTCACTCATACAGCCACACACATACCCAGTCAAGCACGGAGATACACAGTTACACAGATGCTCAATAATCTATGTTTTAAAAAAGAATCAGTCATTATTAGTACACAAAGTAAACTAATTTAACTTGCGTGATACCTTAATATATATGTTTAACACTCGGAAACTTTTCGAAAGCACTCACAATCACTGGATGATGTTATTTGAGATGTCATCAGTGTTGTCACTGTCCATGTAATGACTGATGTAATATGTGAGGTCATAAGCAGTGCATTGCGGGAGCATAAGTTATAGTTAGCTCAAGTAACTATAACTGCTGAATTTCTATGGTTTTGTATGAGTGAAATCTGAGTCCCTGTAATCTTTGTTTTTTCAGTGAATATATATATAAATACATTGGACTTGATTGCCCACTGGGCTTTGAACTTGTTTTCCCTCCGGATTTATGGTGGCGCAATGGCGTCTAGAAGCTGTATGCTGAATGAATTGACTATGCAAACGTAAACAATTGAGCCCACTTGGCTGTACCATAGTGAAGTACCACCATTTGCAATTGAACTGGTTGAACTGGTTAAAAAGCAAGCACTTAGAGGCACCTATAGTTAAATTTTAACTCTCGCTAGCAAAAGCAGGGCGGAAGGCTTCCGTAATTATGCGCATTAATTTAAAAAGTGAGGTTTAAAATTGTAACCCAACGTTTTATTTTTTTATTACATTACTTGAAGTTTTTAATGTAATGGCTCACAATGTACCACATATGAATTACTGTGATTAAGTAAGTCTGTTTTTCTAGCTGCGAGAAACTTGCAAAACACCGTTAATCTGTTGTCACTGTCTATGATTTAGAGGTGTGTCACATGACAATGTATAAACACTGTTGATTTACAATGCGCTCGTACTCGTGAACAAGGAGGTTGCCTCCGAAACGCGTCGAGTGATTTGGCTTGAAAATAAATAAACGCGCTAAATAAGGAACGTTTGTTGACCTTGGCATCGTTTGTTCAGAAACCGGCAGAAACGACTGTTGTGGAGATTTGGGGTTTGCGACCCCGCCAAAGCCCGCCACTGAAAGCGGCTTGGGTTTCTTCGGGAAAATAGGTTGTGGATATATATATATTTCAATTGTTACAAAGCAACATATGACAGGCACTCTTGGGGTGAAAATCTTTACTCAAACATTCATAGACATAGAAAGCATAATAAATCAATGAAGGGCAAATTCTCATCAAATGAACGACAACAGCTACATATGGTGGCCGTAATGGTAGTGCTAACAAACTCATTAAGCTAACTTATTAAACAATAAAATCAGTTGAATAAATAAACTGTTTGGTCACCAAACTTCCCATGGACATCCTTTAGGAGTAGTCAGGGGTCGCAGCTGTGACCTCTACCTTGCTCCCTGCTACTCCTGGCACTTCCCTTGCGACACCTGGCCTCAGAAGGGGCATTTGCATCCTCTGAGGCCAGGGGTCACAAAGGAAGTAGCAGGGAGCAAGCTAGAAGTCACAGCTGCGACCCCCGACTACTCGCAAATGAGGTCCATGAAGCTTTCTTCCTTATGTCACAGAATACCATACTAATTTGTCATTAAAATCAATTAATATGATGTGCTCTAAATGCATTCTTCTACATTAGTTCTCAATCATGCCCTAGATAGGTTAATGCATTTCATGTATTAAACACATGTATGTAGCTGCTACTAGTTGTTGAACAATACTGAACACAGACAATATTAATGCACATTAATCAATACAGTACACTACTAATTAATTCCCCATTATTTAGTTTACAGTCATACCCTGAATGGGCTGTTGTATCTAGTAAATTATATAAATGTGTGCAGATACCCTTTCAGTGCACATTATTCTCCTAAGTGACTTTATGATTCTTGTGGTCAGTGAGGTAACTAATGAGGCCTTACAGGGCCCTCTGTTCCCTCATGGCTTGAGGATGCATGCAGTGGGCACATGCCTGCATGCACCCCCTTTCCTGCACGGCATGGACTACACAGTCCATGCCGTGCAGGAACGGGCTTTGGCATTCCCATTGTGGTGAGTTTTAATAGGCACTGCCGGGGGTACGCCAAAGGACCGCCAGCCAGACAATGAGAAAACTTGTAATCTGGCAGGCGGCCGGCGGTGAGGTTTGGCTGCGTGGGAGCAGGGCAGTGACATGCCAACCTGCTCCCACACCGCCAAACTCATAATCAGGCCCTTACTCCTAAGTATATCCATTAAATATGCATATGAGTAAATCCATTGCCATGTGTATTTGGCAAAATATTCACATTTTGAATGGATCACAAAACTTTACATTTATCTGATCACTCGAAAATGTATTTTCTAATAGTTATTACTTATGAAGTGGGTATCTCACTGTTAGATTTATAAATAAAATGTATGCTACAATATCTTGCAAACTAAACTGAGTGTGCTTATGATCGTTCCAAGTCACAGAATGATGGTATTGTAGCATTATGCTTATAGTCGCTGCTAAATTATATTCCTACTTTGAAGTCTATCGCATGTCCTGGATTTTGATTTTGAAAGTCCAGTTATCCTAGTGGATGGGCCTTTGCAATGGAGGTATCACATTTTTTTTCATTTAACATTTGCATAGTATGAATTTGTACTTGTTGCCTTCAAACATGGTACCAGGGGTGCAAACTGAAGCTATGTGTTTTCACCAAAAGCTGGCCCTTGCAATCCTTTTCAAAGCATAAGAAGAGCAGGAATGGTACCACTTAAAAAATAAAGCAAAGGAACATTGTTCCCTATTATACCTAACCTTCTGCCCCATGCCAACCTCTGTCTTTCATCCCCAAACTCCTCCTGGAGTCTCCTGTACTAATACCACGAGAAGTGCCACCATGGACATCTGCGCTGCTGCAGAGTCATGCAGTGCTACATCCTCTAAATTTGCCACTTCAAGTAATCCCACCAGTGTCGAGTGAAATCTCCTGAGATATTGGACATCATCAATGAACTCTAATGCACACAATGCAAACTGCCAACATAACTGCCCTTTATCAAATCGTATTATAATCGCCGAATGAACCAATCAAACGAGCAGGAATTTAAGATGGGGTAGAAAGAAGTGTACTAGATCTTAAAATAAGTAGTCCAAAAATATTTTAAGAAGGGACAGAATGAAGGAACCTCAACCCTACTAGAATATGAACTTAGACTTTATGATAAAAATAAAAGAAGGGCTCTACGGTTGGTGTCTCATCTGTCAACATCTGCCCCACACACCTAGTTAAAGGCAAACAGAAGGTTCCCATCTATGGATTCAAGCAAGCCTGGCTGAAGACGGCTGAAATGCCAGAAACCGGTCCTAGGAAGCTTGTTTCCGGTCCAGGGAAGGCATGGCTTGGCAGTTCGGGCTGGACTGTTCCCATGAGGCACAGGGTCAGACTGATTTGCATATGGCCATGTCTGAACTGGGGTGGCAGAGTGGGCTAAAGAACGGTGATGGATCAAACCCAGATCTGTTGACTTGGTGTGAGTGTTTGATTGGTTCTGATGCTCCGTCCATCACCACCCCCTTTTGTATCCCATCTATGGTTACCAACAAAAGCAGGAGAAACCCAGCAAGCGAGGGAGATAGCATAATAGAGCGAAGAACTGGAAGAAAAGCCCAGGCCTTCTTGGAAGAAAGAAGTTCCCAACACTGCTCCGCAGAATCCATTCCGCTGCAGGCAGGGGGCCTACACAGACAGCTAGATCCGGGCATCAGGGATCGATGGGCCCCACCTCTGAGCCAACAACAACTCTGCTGCACTGATCAATTATGCAAAGTAAAACTTCGACAGCATTGCAGCACTTGGCGGCTTGAAAGCAGAGTGGAGGAGAACTGCAAAAGCGAGGCTCTGGCAGTTGAGGGTGGGGGTCATGTTGTAGGGGAGGGGAGTTAGGGGAGGGAACTGCATGCCTTAAAATGCAGACAGCTTCAGAGGAATGAAAGGAGGCGGACGTGTCAGCACTCATCCCCTTTTCGCGAGGACGAGTTCGCTTATTAAATATTAACGGCCCGCTGACTCAACGCTGTGTTTTTTGACGATCAATAGCTTTTAGAACGTATGCCCCTTATGCTGCGGAGTCCAGGGAGGCAGGGCTGCAGGGAAGGAAAAATACTGAACACAGGCATGCGCGCTGCTTTTTTAACAGAATCTGTACAATTAGCAGCATGGGAGTAATAGAGCCCTGCTCAACACTATTGTACAGAGAGGACATAGGCTAGCAGGCTCAACGCTGTGGGCGTGGCCTCAAGGTGCTACAGCATCTGTCATTACTTACTGATGATTGGGGTAGATGAGCAGTAGAGCCAGTCTAATTCAATTGTACTTTGCTGAATAATTCACAGACCCAGTGCAAAGAGAAGGGGCAACTCCCTTGGATTGATGTTGATAGCTGTCCTCTCTTACCCCGGAGCCCCATCAATCAAAAGACGAAGGGGAGTTGCAGAAAACTCAGACCAGGAAGGCTATAGTAGTGTGTTCAAACAAAGGCCTGTGTCACATTATACCTACACCAGGTATAGAGGGTAGACGTTCTCACCTTAAAACGCTACGTACAACTGACGCAGTGAAATTTACAACTTTTCACTGCATCACTCAATGAATTGATTATGTCAAGATCCCTACGCTTTCTCAAACCAGGCATAAAGATTGATGCAGGACTTTTAACAATGGACTTGCCTCTGTGTTCTGACGCATTGTTGGAGTTGCATCAGTCTTATGACAAAATTCAGCAATGCGTCACTTTAGCACCAAAGTATGCGTCAACGTTTCTGACGCATTGATGCCACTGCATTAGTTCTTGTCAATATGCCAGCTAGTTTTCTAAGGGCAGAGAAGAGTGGAGTAAGAGGAAGATGACGATAAGATGGATAAGAACAGTAAAAAAAAGAAATATCATATAAAGACAAGAGATGATGGCGGAGGAGAATGGAAGGTAAATCAGACAAAGTCTTGGATGCAGAGTAGCAAGGCTGAATAGGAAAAGGAAGATGGCAGGACAGAAAAGTAGCTAAAAATTGGCAAAAAGCAGGTCGTAGAGAAGTACAATTGACAAGGTAAAGCTGTGTGGCAGAGAAGACTGAGAATGAAAGATGACAGAGCAAGATGACAGAAAATGCAGAACAGATGGAAATGAAGGCAAAGAAAGATGCAATACAATAAAGAGTAGCAAAAAAGGCTGGTGAGACATGTGGCAGAGAATGAACACTCGGAAGATAAAATATGATAACATCAGTGACTGATGGCAGAGAAGGAAGTCAGAGAAAAACAAAAATAATTCAGAGAAAGCTGAGTGGCAGAGTCACCAAACACCACTTTATCTGTCACTACATTAACACAGTAAAATGTATAACATCTTCATTTTGAGTGCCACCGTAGATTTGCCTTCAAAACATACCCTTTGAAATATAGTGTTTATGTGATATTATATTAGTTCTGCATCCACTTCCAACTTTTGTGCTGTGCAATGCAGGATAATATAAAGGTCTAACAGAATCAGGTGAATGGTTTGTCCGTAGCTGGCACCCACTCAAGCTATTCCTGTTTTTTTTATTTGCAGATTTATATACCGCGAACCCGACCCGAAGGTATTGGAGCACTTTACATAAGCAACAGTTACGATACACAAGGACATATTCATTTTTTTTGGGTAGGCCCGGGGAGATTAAGTGGTTTGCCTAGAATCACAGGATGTGGAGTAGACCTGGAGGCTCGAACCTTAGTTTCCCAGCTCAAAAGTCGACAGTCTAGCCCTGAGACCACATCCTCTCCCCAAGTTGAGCAGGTGCAGACTCGCACCTGGTAAATCCACTACACGAGTCAAAACAAAACATATAGGAAATGTCTCAGTAGTTCTGGGATTTGCATGTAAGTCCCCATTTCAGTATATCCACTTCAGGAGGAACAGGAGGGATTTCTGTGCAGAAACGGGACCAAAATGAGGACACAAATTTGGGGGTAAGGGCCCAGTTATTGTAGAACTCACATGTTAGTCCCCATTCCAGTCATAAAATCTATTACTTTCACGGTGCAAGGCTGATAATATCTATTGTAATCTGGAATTCTGCCCTAGTATTCCCATCAGTGCTTAATTTGAGCTGGTGGTTTCTGGTGCTCAGCACCGGCACTTAATCATGAACACCAGCGCTTATGCCGCGAGCTTGACCCAAAGGTATTGGAGCGAGTACACATTCAATTTTGTTAGGCTGAGCCTTGGAGGTAGCTAGATTAATTGAGGTGAAGGATATAAAATAGAAAAGCCCAAGAAAGAAGCGATGTGCCACAAGCTGGAAGAACATGGATGGTTAATAAGTTTATTAGGGGTAGTTTCTTGGCATTGCATTAGGGTAACTTACAGACCAGGTGAGTACTCATTTGAGTCCCTGTCCCTTCCAACTAAATTCTGTGTCACATCTCATTGACTGAGAATGTAGTTGGACGTGGGAGGGTAAAAAAAAAAATCACACATTGTACAAATCTCACAGAGGTCTCTGACTAAGGAGAAATACAAACCTTAAATGCTCATACCGAAGTGCTACAGATAAATTACTTAAAGCTGGCAGGATAATACAGCAGACGTAGTACACCAAAATTGCAAACTAAGACCTCACACAGCAGAACTAATAATGTCATACATAGCGTTATTAATCTAGATGATGACGCCTCAACGCATGTCATGAACAGTGGCGGTTTGCATAGGTAAGTGCAGTGAGGCAGTGAGGCGGGCGGGCTGGCCAGGGCGGGTGGGGAGTGGTGGAAGTCGACATATGACAGGATAGTGAAAGTAAATAAACAAATAAAACCACTTACATTTATCAATTAAATAATTTATTTATTTAATTTTCACTATTCCGTCGTATGTCAGCTTCCACCCTCCCCCCCCCGCCACACCGCCCTCCGCACTTACCTGTGCGAGTTGCGACAGGTCATGAAATTACAACCATAGAACTAACTGCCCTCTGGCCTATCAACAGACATGGAGATTTCTTAATTTGTAAAAGACTAAGAAAAGGTTTTTCTCAAATATCTGTGCCCAGAGCTATCCAATGTCAGCATGCCGAATAACACAGCTGTGTAGTCTTAATTCCATCTCATGCCTCTTTCGCCCACCAGCAAACACTCTCTACTCCTTTATTTTACTCTTTCAGGCTCTTTTTTATCCTTGCTTTCTTTCTTTGTCAGTGTTTTTCCATCTTTTCCTCCTCCTTCTTCCACTGTGTTTTTCTCCCCCATGCTCTGGGTAAAAGTCTGATGAGGGAAAATAAGTGCCAGTCATCAGCATTGGGAAAGACGATATACTTTGCCTATGTGAGAGCTATTGGCTTTTTGCTCATTTCTTTTACTCATATTGTAAAGTAGATTGGCTGCTGTACTGCATGTGTAAAATAATATATATAAAAAAGTGCTTTGATGCAGGAACTGGAAGCTAAGGGAAACTAAACAAAAATGCTATGTCAAGGCCAGCGCTGACCTCGTGATTAAGATTTTAAAATGTATTATGGCAGTTGGGGTCAACACAGACAATGGGGTTGAGGGGGGAGGCTGGGATGCAAGAGGCAACATGGACAACGGGAGAGTGGGTAGGAAAAGCAACATGGACTACAGGGGTGGTGATGGTGGCAGGGAAATAGCAGCATGGACAGGAGGGTGGTGAGTGATGTGACAGCTGCACTCGCAAGAAGAAGACTAGTACATCCCTCACAGCACCAGCAGCAAAAGCACCCTAATCAAGGTAAAGCAATCAGTACTTGGTCCATGCTCCTGATGAAAGAAGAGGAGGTGAAGCCTTGATGCCGTGCCCAATTAGAAGGCAGCACATTAGAGTGACAATGAAGCCCACAAATGGTAAGCAATGGGTGGGTTCCAAGCACCTTCTAGTAAACAATATCTCTTCCAAGCGAGAGCGCATGCACTAGCAGAGTACACACTGTCACAGGCTAGAAACCGCCTGCAGCCTCCAGCTCAAATTACGCACTAGCCCCAGGTTTCGCTCATGCCTTAATTATACACAGCCCACAGCTGTAAGAGTGCCTTGATTGTCATTGGTGTGGAGGTGCATAATTCGCAGCCCTTTGATCTGCCAGTGCCTTGGATTCTCACAGTTGTTGGAACTGCAGAGACCGGACGTCAGGCAGTGCTGGGAGCTGCCAGAACAGTGCACTTCCTTCCACCCTCTTGGAGCTGCTGCTGCGTCGATTTTTCATAAGGCGGGAAACTGCGAACGCGTATGTTTTCTGCACAGGCCTTGGATCTGCCAGAAAGGGGTCTTGATTTCCTTGTCTCTGGTTTCCACGCTAGGAGACAGGTCCTGTTAGTCAGCTATCATGTTGCAGCGCCTCCAGAGCAGCCGTCAGATAACGGGCATGACGCGCCTGACACCACATCTTGTTACTGTCTATAATGAACGCCGCTGTGCCTGCCGAGGAAGGACTCGGACTTGTCAAGGCCGGGCTGGGTGCGTCGTGACAGACAATGAACAGCCGGGTGGCTTCAGGGAGCAAGGGCCGATGGGTAGTACAGCGAGGAAAGGTCCCGGGTCCTTCGCTGACACGACCGTCCCGCTGCCCCTCCTGTCACCACCATTCATATTTAATGACAGGCACAGAACAAATGCCGAGGCGAACGCTTTGTTTTCAAGTGTTTTCAGAGAGCATCTTAAAAGCCGCTCTCGAGGCCTGCTCTGCATAGTGGAGAGGGTACGTTTCCAAGACGACTGCGGAAGATGAGGGTCGACAATTTATTTGATGTGGCCCTGGGCCCACACGGAAGTTGTTATGGCGACAGAATTCCAAGACGGACGCCGCCTTTACTCACTCAATAGATGGTGGCGACAGTGGGGAACTTAGGGCTAAGTTTGCCAGTTGAAAATGCAGACATAAAAGGACAACTTCCTGGTAATTAAAAGCAGAGACGAGAATGAGCTTTCTATTCTAATTGATGTATTTTTAAACAACTGCTATTCTCCTTGGCAGGGGTCAGTCCTAAGTGTACCCAAGCGCCCATGTCCCTTGCTGTTCGCCATTTTGCAGCCAGGCAGTTGGGCACGACCATTGGAATAACCCACAAAGACAGCATAAGTTTTGTGACTGTGCCATACATTGGATGGCTGAAGTGGTTTTCTTTGGAATGTCTTCTATTGATCAGTATTGTGCAGTATAGTTAGTCAACAAAAGTGGAATGGGTGTGGCCGGAGGTGTGTCCAAACGTCAATGTGTAGAGAGGATTGAGGCTTCACCTTTCATAGGAGGTCGAATAAGGCTATAACACACTTGGAACTTTTGTGTGTTAACTTTCAGAGGGGATCTGCCCTGGCATTTGAAGCTGAATTGTCTCCTGTGAGGCAGGGACAGTTTGTTAACAGTGGTACAGATGAGCGATAAAAGCAAGCAAATTGAGTGTGTACACAGAATTTACCAGTGCTTAGCTTGATTCCAGAATTTCCACCTTACAATTTTGCACATAATAACTATAAAACATTTAAAGCATTAATAACAAATTGAATTATAATAGAAATGGGCCCATTTCCAAGCTCAGTGATTGGATTACTTGGACCTCACACAAATTAATCGGAATTGTGACTTTGAGGCGGCTTTGCTTATAGAACTTCTGCACATAACATCTCCAGACAACTTGTAGAAAGAGGTCATGCTCCATGTGGTAAAAAAAAACGTTGCCCTGCAAAAAGTGTATCTAATAACCTCTAGCACTTGCTGATACAGATTTGAAGGAACAAATAGAAAAATAGATTTCGCTATCACTAGTGGATAACTTACTGTTCCATCAAGCTTTTTCTCTCTCCCACAAATACCTCTCTTATTAGACGTTTATTCAAGTAAGAGTTTTAATTTGGGGTGTGCAGAATTCCACTAATTTCCTTTGGAATAATTATATACAGTTATGCGAAATTACGTGACATTACGTGAAATGCAAACCTGCCATTTTAGTGCTATATTGTAGTGCAAAATATGTTCTTGCATCATCTTTGGGTGCATATATGCATTTCACACAAACAAAATAGTGCGAATAAGTGGCAAGCACAACAGCTGCTTGTTTTGTGTTAGTTCCCTTTGTTGCCATGCACCAGCAATATGACTTTCACCAGAAAAGAATTGAAATAATATGGCATGGCGAAATCGTGTAATTTAAGGAATTTGACATAACATGCGCAATGCTAAATGGCGGAAATTAAGCACTATGCTGCCGGCGTGACAAAAATTTTGCCTGGGCCTATTGTTAATAAAGTGAAGATCTAATGTATGCATGACTACTAGACGGGTGCTGAATCCATTGCACTTTGCATATTTATGTGCCACATTACCTAGTGAGTGGAGCAGAATGACAATTATCAGAACCCACTGTGTCCTTCACAGCAGGTTAGGTTGTTTCTCACTCTTCTCATTTTTGTGTTCTGGCATGCCAGCCACCTCATTCCTCACTCCACAACTTAATCAGAACTGCAACACACACATGGTTTCCCCGGGCAAATGGCTTGTGTGAGCTGGGTCCTTCTTAGCGTAGTTGGGGCAACTTTGGAAACATAGGTTCAATGGTTCTTAAACTATGCACACTCTGGGGCTGGGGTATTTTGACATTCATACTGCTGTTACAGTTTTTATCTAGGTTCACCTTCAGAGCACTCTATAACAATACTTTCATGTTAGAAATGGGATCTCTGGATGGCTAAGGCTTGTGCCAAATCCAACCAGAGACCACCACTCTAGTCAGGGCAAGGGAGTTACCCACCAAAGATAATCCCTGCTCATCCCCTTGGTAGCTTGGCACGATCAGTCAGGCTTATCCCGGAGGCAATGTGTAAAGCGTTTGCGCACGCACACAGCAACAACACCCTAGGTACACCACAAAAGGAACTCCGCACAAGGTTATATATAAAAATAGCCTTTGTATCGTCATAAATACATTAGAAACATAATCACATAATATACACTGTGCCAACTGGCACTAAGCAATATTCACAGGGGACTATTTACACACGACAGGGCCAATGGGGCCACTGTCAAGACCATCACAAATCACCACTTGTAAATGTAGCACAAATAGTAAATTTTGCGCACAACCAGTAACTACTGGTAAAGGTAGGAACTTAGCACGAGATCCTGCAATGTAAAACAGAGGATGCATAAATCAATTGCGCATGAATCACCTTAGGCATAAACTACATTAGGCTCAAACCTCATTAGCATCACACATTACGCAATAGGCATTTACAGTAGGCATCACAAGCATAAACGCCTTAGGAAATAATTGGCATAAAAACAGTGTGCCCAAATCGGGGGCACAACTCACAGAAACTGGCCCCAGGCCAACTGGCCTCTCACAGGGGCTCAAATGCCCGATGTCCAGAATGTCCGGGCTGCAGCAGAGTAAAAGCGCGCAAAAGATCAGGCCTAAACGTGGCAGCTGCCCACTACTTGCTGAGCAGCTGTAGAATCAAAAGATGGGCATGGGCATTCACTGTGCCCTCTGTAACAGAGCTGCGCAACGTTGCAGCTGCCCTCTATCACACGGGGCAGCTGAGGGAAATGCCTTGGCACTACGGTGCCCTGGGAACCCTCCATTGGTTCCTACAATTGCGCACAACTGTTGCAGCTGCCCACTGGCGGATGGGGCAGCTGGGAGAAATGCCAGCACCAACAAGGTGCACGTTGGAGTTCCGCTCTGGGACTCTGAAAACACTGGTGCCCCCTCGGTGCAGTGGCCTGCTACGGCGGCACCACTGGGGAATTTGGCCTCACACAGGGGATAGCTGACCGCCCAATTGGGCGTTGGGAGCACAAGCCAACCGCTCCCACCTCTGTCCCTACTCACCGGCAGTCCAGGGTCTCCGGTCTGCTCCTCGGGGAGGCTGTTTTTCACCCAGTCCCTCTCTTGGGACCGGGACTTCTGCAAGGAGCCTGCAAGGCTCTGGAAGCCCTGGGCTGCTCGCGGGGCTCCCCCTAACCACACGGGAGGGGCGCTCAGCTGACAGCGGCTTCTGGGCGGTCGTCAGAGCAGGGTAGACTCCCGCCTGGCTTCTCTGGGTTCACGAGGCTCCCTCGACACCACAGAAGCTCCTCTCGGCCCGCAACACCTCCGCCTCACTTCCGGCCGGCCTCAGCTTCCGTCTCGCAGCCCGCCCCCTGAGGGTTGCCTGTCTACCTGTTTTGCCCGGGTCGCGGAGGTGACTTCGTTGCTGATCTCGGCAATGCGGGGTGGGCTCCCGCTGCAATTTAAAAATAATTTTGAGAAGCGGTCATTTCGCATAAATTAGCGGGGTGGGCACCCGCTCAATTACAATAAGCAGAAGAGCTGAAATTCAAAAAGAGAAGCGCTCTCCAAGCGCTAGGGCAGAGTCTCCAGCACTCTCCCCCACAAAGCGCAGGGTTGGCTCCTGCTTTGTCAGCGGAGCATGGGGGAATCCCACACATTGGGTCTCCATCGCAGCCTCACACTGCCAACGCTGGCTTCTCTCCTCTGCTGGCAATTCAAAACAAATATTGTCCACGAGACGATCCTCCCAGCAATTAAAGAGCAACGCGCTCTTCCAAATAAAGGCAAAGCGCTCCCAAGGCGCTAGAAAGTTTAAAGTCTGGGGGGGGGCGAAAGGCTGGGCACAGGCAGGCCAGCACACAGGGCCCTCCAGCAGGGAGGCAGTCCCTAGTGGTGGTTCCTCCTGGAGCCCAGCAGCAGCAGCAGGCCCCCCCTCAAGTCAGGAACAGCACAACAGAGCACATTTTCATGGGGTTACAGTCCCTTCTTTTATATACCTTTTTCCTTTGTGTCACAGCACAGGGCTGGGGAAAAAAACATATGCAACTGGTTTGGGGGAGCTTTGGAGCACTCTGTTTACCCAGCTCCTCTTCCCCTTTCACAGTGCAGGGCAGAGACATCAGACGCACCACAGGAGGTGGAGCCAGCATTGTGGAGGGAAGGCACAGCCCTATTCAGGTCCCAGGTGCAACTCCTCCCTCCCATCTAGATGCAGATCTCTCTATTCACCACTGGGCTGACTCACCCTGGCCCCTGGAATTCCCCACACCATCCAGCGCCTGTCAATCAAAAAAGCCAGACACGCACTCCACATCAGGCAGGCAGACACATAGCACACATAAATGCTAACTTCTAGAAGTGGCACTTCTCCACCAGTCACCATAGATCTGCGCCCACTATTGCGCAGCATTTATTCTCACGAGTTTGCACATACTAAACTCGACACTGCACTCCTCTCACACCAGGAATTACCATGGACACACATATCCCCCATGCATTCCTATGGGAGGTTAGGCCAGTCTCACCACACATACTCAGAGAGCACACGCACTTTACTCTGGACCACCAATACCAGGTCACAGGAAAGGCAAAAAGTTTAGGGGTGACCCTTCCAAAAGGGCCAAGTCCAACATTTAGGATTTCCTAAAGTAGTAAAGTAGTAATGTTTAAAAAACAATTTGTCGTTAAGCTACACTTTCCCAGTTCATCATAATCTAAATGGTGTTTTGTTTCCAGGTTGAGCTAGGTTGTTTTTATTTCTTTTTGGGTTACTTTTCCTGAGGCTCACCAAGACTTCTATGTTTTAAATAGAAATTCAGCAGATACAAATTCTTGCTTGAGTCCCATTGGGAAACAAATACCAGAATTTGCCCTCACATTGATACTTTTAGTCTTATATCTATGGACCGATTACATACACATAGGGACATTCATTGAAACCTCCCTTAAGTGGGTATATGAAGGAACACATTTCACGTTGAAGAAAAGATTAATCCCTCTTGATTCAATTCACAACCTCTGATTTTTCCTGCCAAAATGGGTGTATTTAACCCAACCTGATTGGGATGGATGGCTACCCCGTCACTGTAAAAAAAGTGTATATGTTAAACTGACCTTCAAATGCCCCTTCACTTAACAAACATATTCCATCTTATGTTACAAGTTATCAGTTTCTAAACAAGTAGAGTTAAGCATCAACCACAGTTTGCTCAAGCCCGGTCTACTGACTTGGACTCTCTGTCAGTTATGGTTCTTAAGGGGGAACCACCCACAAAAGCTGTGCAATGGATAAGAGGATCATGGATTGTGGCTACTGCACACTGCAGATCATGAATTGTGAATACTGCATTAGGGAGACCCTATCAGCCCTACAGGAGGGAGCAGAGGAGCCGTCTTTCAAAGTATGACAACTCCATACAGCGCGATCTTTGAATAACCAGCACCGGCTTTCTCCTCTGCCTCTGAATGAAGGCTAGGAGCGTGCCTGCGGCACTTCAGTCACGGCACCTGACGGCTGAACAACAGCAGACATCAAAATACAGTGACACTGACTAAGAGACAGATCCCAGCCAATGAGAGCAGATCAGACTGTCACTTACAAGCCCTGGGATTCAGCATTTGAGCAGCTTCTTTTACATGTATCCACCCTTTACAGCTAACCTTGACACAGACATTCAAAACACTGAAGTCTATTTCAACACAAATGTGTCAAACCGTGTTACGCTGTTCGTTCCACCAATTTTGACCACTACAGATATATCTTTGCCTTTGGTGCTAACTTGCTTTCCTGGATAATTCCAGGAAAATGATGTAATGCTCTTTTTGTATCTTGCTATTGGCTATTGCCAAAGGATCATTTAAGAACAGAATTTGAACTTATCTATATCTTTGGGAATCGCCATTCCAAATTTAGTTTCCTACTGCTGGTTACCAGCAGAGTAGAAAATGTCAGGTGAAGCCTATTTCCAATGGTGCTCCAGGGGCCTCAACAAGAATTTGTGCTCCTTTTCGCGCACCTAGGGAATCTTTGATTGCAGAAAGGGCACCACTGGTATACATGACCGCTCCTGTAAATCCTTTGCCCGCGTGCAAAGTGAAGGAGATGGAGAGTCCGTGTTCCCTTATTTGCTTGGGAGTGTTGTGCGAGGCAGTAGAGGAAGGCCTTTACCCAAGTGTCTGCATCATATGAGAAATGCGGGCATATGGGTAAAATGTCCCTTGAAGGACAATCTTACTGTTCTCAGCCCACCCAATGGTGCAAGTGTACTGAGCCCCCCTACATGCATAGGGAAGGGGAATGGATACATTTAGAAGAAACTCACTCCTCCCAACCACAGGGAGTGCAGTCACCAATACTTTCACAGCCCTAGAGGGTGATACTGAGGGCAACCATGAGGGTCATGGCGTTCACCTTCTTTGATGCCTATACAGACCCTCTGATGGGTTGGCTTAGCCGCCTCTGCCTTCTTGCTCTGCAATCCAGAGTGCATGCACTAACCTGCCGAGATAGCGTAGGTGCTTCTTGCAGCATTCTGTCCTTACTGATGAGATGCTCAGACCCAGTCTGTACCAAATGCACCATGTGTGGGTGCGCAAGGGTGTAAACCAATGTCATGCATCCCATTGAAAATCCAGCGCAAAGCATGCGATCAGTCCAGATGCTTTGCTGGATTTAAATATAGTGGATGTATTTTCTCAATTTTAGGAATTTGCTGCTATTACCATTGTTTTTTTTATTTTTCAGCATCATTTCTCCGTCTGAAAATGAAGATACAAGAATTCCTTACAACATTTAAAATGTGCCAGTGGTAGCACTAGGGGAACTCTGTCATTCAATTCAATTCAATTCAAAGACCTTTATTCGGGTTTCATAAAATCCATAAAAGTGCAACAAAAACAGTTCATTTATACAATAATACAATCCATAAAAACACCACAATCAAAACAATTCTTTTCCAGAAATGCAACTCTCATAAGACAATTTTCAGGGATTTTCCATCATTTTACGTACGCGTACTATTAATCTCAGAAAAGTGCTAGTGCGGAAGATTAATTGATCAGTATCCAGGGAATATAATAATAAACGTGATTCCCCCAAAGAAAGGGGTCTTAATTTTCTAAAATAGGGGGTTAAAAACCAATTAATATATTTTAAATAAAATTTGCAGAAGAATAGGAAGTGGATATCATTCTGTTTGCTAGTGCCATCACATGGGCATGGGCTATATTCTGCTGTGTGATGATACCCCAAAGGGAAAGCCGACAAGAATTTTACAGAACCTGCCCTTAAACGAAAGAGCCATGATCGTTCCCAATTAGACATGGGGAGAGTGAGGTAGGATGGTAGTGGATACCTGCACAAATCATTCCCCATGTATGTGACAACAGAAGATTTGAGTGACTCCCTCCCCATTCTTTCTAAGTTAAAAAGTGCATAAAGAGCTTGTTTAACCACAACCTTACCTTTAGCCTCAATTCTAGTTGGTTCTGAAAAAATGGTGCTTTTATCCACGGCACACAATGTATTAGAAACTTCAGCTAACCAAGGTATTAGCATGCCGTGGTCACATTTTAGGCAATCTTTAATAATGCTTTTTGTTAAGTTTGCTGAGTTGTTTATCCAGATCCTAATCCAGAATAGGGCTGGTCTAGCTCTAATAAAGTCACAGACATAGGGGAGATTTAATTCTTTATGACAAATGAATTCAGAAGCGGAAAAAGGTGCGCCCAATATTTTCCTACAAAAGCGATTTTCCTCACGCTGAATCCCTGGGTTTCTCCCCGAACCCCAGACCTCTGCCCCATACGTGGCTACAGGAATGCACTGTAATTTAAAAAATTTTAAAATAGCTCTAGTGGCACCTATTTTCTTCGGGCGTGGGAGGCTTAGTATAGAATTAGTGGCTTTCGAGAACTTACCCATGGCGTGGGCAGAATGCCCACTCCATGAGCCGTTCGCAGCGAAAACCAACCCTAGATACGGAAAAGAGGTTACGGATTCTAATTTATCCGAGCCTACGTTTATAGTATTAAGCTTCCTTTTCCCAGGTCCACAAGACATAATAAAAGATTTTTTTAAATTTACTCGCAGATCTAATGTCTCCATGTGTTGGACAAATGCTCCAACAAGCAAACGAAGAGCATTAGGAGTGCGGCCCATAAGGACCGCATCATCTGCGTATAATAAAACTGGTAATGGGTTCCCCTGAATAATTGGAACATCTCTCGTCACTTGTTTCAAAGCTTTGGCAAGACCGTTAATATAAATAATGAATAGCAGGGGTGCTAAAACGGCCTACTCTGTCATTCTTCTTTAGGGACCATGACTTATTTTTCATCATTAGACTTTGTCCCAGAACAAGTGACAGATTGGAAGAAAATAATGGAGAAGAAGGAGGGAGAGAAATACAGGAAACATTGAAGAAGTGAGAAAGGAAGGCTGAAAACGAACCTGTCCTAGAGACAAAAAGAAAAGAAGTGTAGGTTGGGACAAGAAAGAGGCATGAGGTGGAATCAACAATTGGCACCCTTGATATTTGCAACACCAGCAATGGGCTCCGAAGAAAAACTTTGGGCCCGCGCTCATTTTTATCCTATGATTCATCATCATGCAACAGATCTTTTGTGATGACTGTCTTGCTTCAATGAATAGGGCTGCAGATTATTACACCAGCAATTTATAAACCTTAGTATAGTTTCTATAACGTTAGACCACACTGTCCTATCATGCAGGCTCCTGCCCTTGGCAACGGATTTACGGGGGGAAAAAGGTCCTTCTAGTTTCTACACCATTGAATGGCCACTGCATGGGATGCATAACTTGTTTCTGAAGATGAGGGTCTCTGAGATCAAAACAACAAAAGTTTGTGCCCTGTATGCAGACTATGGAAGTTGAAAGGGAAGTGACCGTAGTCCCAAATCCTATAAATACTTGGCTAAACACCGTGGGGCCTCTCATATTTTATAGGCTCTTTTCAGGGATGGATTGGTGAAGGGTCTCTCAGCCCATCCAACCATGAATAAAGGCAGCCTCATGGAGGTGGTGGTTCTTCAGCCCTGTTGATACAGCTGGTTGCCCCTTACTGCCCAGCACAAGTGGCCTGCTAAGTGGCACATCTCCAGCCCCAGGAGATGGACATCCACTCTCAGGTGGGAGCCTTGTGTCACAGGTCTCTTGCTACCTGTGAAACCATGCAACCTTCTCCTCCAGAGATCATGTCTGCACAGGGTTTCACATCCCACTGCCACTCTGTTGTGCATTTGTGCACATGCAGTCACGGAGGGAAACATTCATTCATGT